>NW_025421480.1:8847500-11247500 GCF_011764305.1 Mustela putorius furo | reverse complement strand
TGCAAGTTTTAATTCCAGAGTCCCCTGGGGCCAGAATCCTTTAGAACGCTCGATTCGGAAAGAGGTGTCAGGCCAGATGTCAGGGAGAGGCAAGGGGACAAGGGTGAGGTCAGGAGAGAGGCTGGACTCTTCCAGGCCCTGCAGTGTGACGTCACCACCCCAGCAGGAGGCGGCCGCATGGAAGGACACTGGCTAAGCCCGTGTCTGATTCTGGCGGAGGCCCCATCCAAATAATTCTTCTCCCGGATCCTCCCAACCTTCCCTCTCCGTCGAATGTGAAACAAGATGAACCAAACAACTTGATGCTAAATACATAGTCATCTTTTTTTAGTCAAGGATCAAAACACAAACGTGGCCGCAGAAAATTAAACTGCTTTTAATGCACTTGGTAAAAGGAGCTTTCAGTTCCAATAACCATATCCAGTGTTATTTTTTGGATCAATTTTTTTGGCCATGGCCACCACCCACTTCCTTCCCCTCCAATTCATTGTCGGTGGCAGCTGAGAAAAACGGTCTTGAGTTTTCGTAACAGCTGATTGATGGGTGGCACCTACACCTACAACCAGAGGGTAAATGTGAGAAATTCCACACACCACCACCACCCCCCCCCCGACCCCTTAGAGAAACTAGATTATCTCCTGAAAGTGGGGGTAAACAGGTGCTATCACCAAGTGGATCTTTAGAGATTGGGCAGTGTCCCTGATGTGCAAGCAAAGCAGCAAAATCAGGACACTGGTGTCGCAGGGGTTAGCTTGAACCGTGCAGGAGTTCAGAGGAGCAAGCTCCCATTCATGTGCACAGGAGTCTGAACCTGGAATGAAGCTACTCTCTCTCCGAAGAGAGATGTTAGCGACAGAGCACCCCATTTCTATTTCTAGCCTGGTACGGATACCTTTGTGTGCAGGCAAAGAGCAATGGTGCCTGGTTCTTTTCAGACCTAAGGAATCCTATTCTGGAGATTCCAGAAAACTCGGCAGAGTACTTTTTTTTTTTTTTTTGAATTAGCACACCTAGCCCATCTAAAATGATTCTCTCCCTGTCTTCCTCCATTCTTTCCTTGTGTTTGAAACACATATAGCAGTCAGATACATATTTGGACATAATGGGTGTAGTCGAGTGACTACTTTCAGAAATGTACTGCGGCAGAAGGTAGGGTGTTGAGCTTAACAACGGGTCTACACTGTAGGCGTCTGTACATGCAAAGGGACCCATTTGTGATATTTGGCAATTCAGATTTTATTTCAAAACTCTATGCTAACACCAAACAGTTGGTCAAAGGGATATACTTGGTTGGCGCCGTGTTCTGGGGTTTGTCAGTGAGAAACTGGGTATCAGAAGCCACCAACTGAGGAACAGATTTTAAAGTCAACTATTTCACCCTGGGGCTTGTAAGAGCCTGGTTGGCCAGAGGGGGCCATTTTGTTGCAGTAAACTTAGATTGACCCTATGCAGTGAACTTAGATTGACCCTGCCCCTCCCAGAGGAACTTACTTGCAAAGCCTAGATACAGGGGTGGGCCAGGCCAGGTGAAGACATCCAATCAGTGGGGTGTGCATATATTTACTGAGGTGAGTTTAAATCCCATTGGCCACCTGTGTGTGGGCCGGGCTCAACAACCCCTCCCTATAAAAGTTTGTTTGGGAGGCTGAGGAGAGGGAACAATAGGGGACCTGCCAGAGCTGTCAGAGCCAGCAGAGCTCTATGTAAGAACTGAGCTGTCAGAGCCAACAGCTCTGTCAGAGCCGTGAGAGCCGCCAGCGGCCTTAGCCGCCAGGGGCCTTGCTACCACCGAGTTGCAGTCCCCCCGAAAACAGCCTTGCGGTTCCCAGCGGCCTTGCTGCACCGAGCTGCGAGTGGCCTTGCCACCCTGAGCCGCGAGGGGCCTTGTTGCTCTGAGCCGCAGCCCTGCTGTGAGGGGCCTCGCTGGAGCGGTGTCATTCTGGGGAGCAGCCTCATCGGTGCACGGCCTCGTCATCGTCCAGCGGCCTCGTCCGAAGCTGTCTAGCGGCCCCGTCCGGTGTGGTGGCCTCCTCTGGGGAGCAGCCTTGTCCCAGAGTGGCGTCATGGAGAGCAGAGTCTGTGTCATCGGGGTTGTTGTCCTCCTTGTCATCATCGCTGTCGTCGTCGCCTCTTCGCCGTCAGGAGTAGCCTCACCCAGGGAGCAGCCTCGTCCAGAGTGGCCTCTTCTTGGGAGCAGCCCTGTCCGGGGAGCGGCCCTGTCAGGGGAGCGACCTCGTCAGCAGCGGCCTTGTCTGCAGAGCAGCCTCATCCAGAGCGGCCTCTTCTTGGGAGCGCCTCCGACCAGGGAGGGGCCTCATCTGCAGAGCGGCCTCGTCCAGAGTGGCCTCGTCTGCGGAGCAGCCTCGTCCAGAGCAGCCTCATCTGGAGCGGCCTTCTTGGGAGTGACCTTGTTGGGGTCATCGTCATCTCTTTGTAAGAGATGGCCCCTACCAGTCAGTTTGATTTTTGATGCTTGGCACGAAATAAAGCTTTGTTTGATTTTCATTTTGTGTCAGTCTCGTTCCTTTGATCACGGACCCTAACAGGCTCCTCAAGGAGCAAAGGATGACTCCTGGGAGAATTCTTTTTTTTAAGATTTTATTTATTTATTTGGCAGACAGAGATCACAATTAGGCACAGAGGCAGGCAGAGAGAGAGGGAGGAGGAAGCAGGCTCCCTGCTATGCAGGGCTCGATCCCAGGACCCTGGGATCATGACCCTTTGAGCCGAAGGCAGAGGCTTTAACTCACTGAGCCACCCAGGCACCCCTCCTGGGAGAATTTTAAGCAGAACGCCCCTCTGCCCACAATGGAGGAGTGGGAGGTGGGGAAATGACTCACGTTCACCCACAAACCCATTGAACAAGAACAGAAACCAGCACAACACTTAAGTTTACCACGTCTTGGTTCCAATATTTATTATATCAACAGGTTAGGAATACTAGGATAAATAAGTAATATTTTCTCTTACAGAAAATTGTAATGTACTATTGAGTAGGATTAAACACTCTGAGGATTTCACAGAAACATCAGAATTTAAACAGATAGTAGCCAGAGTCCTGTGGCCAGTGTGAATGACCTCTCACAGCTCTCAATGCTTTGGGCCAGATTTCTACAAACATCCTCATGACAAACAATGCCACTAACATACAACAATGCTAAAGCCTCGGCATCACCGGTTTCAAATGTGTCTCCACTGAATGTGGTTGTGAACCGCGAGAGAAGGAAAATGGAATATTCTTTGGCTCTTCTGGCCTAGAAACAACTCCTGACCTAAGTCACCGAGTGGAGAGTCCTAGCCCTTTGGAAGTCGGACTTCCTGCTTTCTTCCTGTGACATTAGAACTGAGTTTGCGACAGAGGACCTGCAGTCACGCCCATGAGTTTTGCATCAATACCCTGATGCTGAAGGAAAGGGGGCCTTCTCTAGTGATGTGAAGTTGCCCAGCTCGCCAGCAGAATTCTCTTCTCCCGGGGTGGACAAGCTCTTCTGGCCACCTCAACATTCTGTAAGACACTGCCTTGTGGTGATCACCCCCCAAACTCTCAGAAACCAGATCCGAGGAAAATCACACCGGTGTTGTGTGCAACAAACACCAGGAGAGCACAATGCCTAGCTTGGACACAGCGATGCCTCGCACACAGTAATTCCGGTGCCTGATAGCAGGTTTGCTAGAAAGCACAACCCTGGCCATTGTACAACATTGCTAAATGTCATTCTCACTCCGTGTCCCCTGTGTGTGGCTGAGGCAGTGGCAGTGCAGGACGTGGCCCCACTCCATCCACCCAAGCTCCAGACACTTCTTCAGCATGAGTTCTAATGCTGAGAGTCCTGGTCTTGGTACAATCCAGGCAGAAGATGGGCAGGACCCTAACTGGGGCCCCTCTGCAGCATCCAAGAATAGCCAACATGTTAAGGCTTAAATCCTGGCATTGAGAGAAAAAGATGCCCTCATCCTGGTCCAGTGTCCACTCTGGCGCAGAGAGGGAAGGCCCAGCTGAGTTACCCAGAGCTCTTCCACCTCGATGGTTCTTCACAGCTGGGATGCGAGAGGGGCACAGGAAGTCAGATCTCCAATGGCTTCAGGGTTCGGGATATAGAAGGTTTCAATGAGGACTCCCCAGTTGCCCCCATACCACGATGGCTTAGCTCTGCAATGTTCCTTCTTTTATCTGTTGGATAAAAAGGTTTCTCTCATCTTCTGGAGTCCTCCCGTTCTGAGCCCGGACAATGCACGTGGGCCGGTGAAGGTTGAGCATGTATATCAGATGCTGCTTTTCGTTCTTGAGCTCCTCGATCTGGGCCTTCAGTTCAGCGTTCACACTCTCCAGCTTCTCCGACTCCTGGGGGAAAAGCAACATAAGTGTTAGGGATGGAGCCAAGGTTCCAGTACAGAAAGGCTGGCCTCGGAGTGCGGGAGGTCACTGCCATCAGGGTTCATCAGGCTGGGAACGGCCCTCAGGGAGGGAGTGCGGTGGGCTCCCCAGGGACAGTGTCGTCACAAAGCTGGGACAGCGGCATTAGGTCTGAAAGAATCCAGATCCTGGGGAAGCCTTTGAACTTGGGAGGCTTCTTCAGAGACGCCCTCGAGTTTCCACTCACAGTTAACTGCAGGTTGTGACTCTCATGGCAATGAACCAAGGGCTCAGATAACTCCTTTGTGTCAGTCCAAGAGCCCATGCGCAGCCCTCCTGGACCCAAGAGGGCCCCGAGAAATGCACACTCGTGGTGCTTAGTCTTTCCCGAGTCGCTAATTTCAGTGAGAAGTTCATCTCCCCAAAAGAAATGTACAAGGCAGCACACAAAATGTCTCCATTTTCACTGCCTCCCTGAAGCCATCACCAGAACCCCTGGGGACCTGCAGACCCCCGGTGGACACTCTGCCCTGGCCTGTCTACACTCGGGGGAGGGGACAAAGGCATGGGAAGGACTGTGCCAGGGCCCACCCCGCCTGCCTGAAGATGCTCTTCCTGCCTGAGCTTCTCCCTGCAGAAGGGGAGCTGTCAGAATGCAGGAGGGACCTCGGACGGGCCGCAGGATGAGCTGAGAAGGGAGGGAGTTAAGAACACAGAAGCACGCAGAGGAAAAAAAGAGTGTAACCACTGCTTGCAGATTAAGGAAATAACTTGTTTGAAGAGATTAATTAAAGGCTTTTCATACTGAGCCAATGAGAGCTGGCAGCTTCCTTCTCTTGGTAAAACGGGTGAGGGAGGCTTCCTTTGACTGGGCTGACAGATCCTGCAGCCTGGAAGGGGCCAGACATGTGTGGACGGGCCAAGCCTGCCGGGAATCTGGGCAGCAGACAAGCTGTGGTTTTTAATTCACACACCTGCTTCTTCTACACCCAGAATCCCCTTGGAGGTGCTAACAGCTTTGTCCCCCTCTTGCAGCAACTGGCTTCTCACTACCATCTACACATCCTTCTGGGCAGGGGCCTTTCTGACTCCCCTTGCGATGGCAAATGAGGTTGGTGGGGGGCAGGCACGAGCACGAGGAGGGGTGAGGCAGGGACAACTCTCTCTCTCTGTTTCTTTCTTCAAGATTTACTTGTTTATTTTAGAGAGAGAGAGAGGAAGTGGGGTGAGAGGCAAAGGGAGAGAATCCTCAAGCCGACTCCCCGCTCAGCACACAGCCGGCCTAGGGGCTGGAACCCAGGATCAACCGCCTGCCGCCCCGCCCCGCCCCGCCCCGCCCGGACTGCAGGCACGGCAGGAAGGACTCACTTTCTGCAGGCACTCTGTCTTCTCCTTCTTCTTGTTCCGGCACTTGGCAGCTGCTATCTTGTTTCTTTCCCGACGCCTCTTTTTCCTTTCATCTTCTTCAGGAGCTACCTATAAAATTCAAGAGACCGCATGCTTCATGGGAGGCAGAAATTGCAACCCATCTTAAATACGGTGCCTTTCACTGCAACAAAAATGGCAAACCAGGACAGCCTCCATGAGAGGAGGACTGAAGAAGTCAAGTCCTGCATGAAACCTCTCCACATGTACTCGCAAAGGACGACTGCAAATCGAAAACTGCTGGTTACAATTACATTGACAATACAAGGGCGCCTGGGTGGCCCCGTGGGTTAAGCTGCTGCCTTCAGCTCAGGTCATGATCTCAGAGTCCAGAGATCGAGCCCCGCATTGAGCTCTCTGCTCAGCGGGGAGCCTGCTTCCCCGTTTCTCTCTGCCTGACTCTCTGCCTACTTGTGATCTCTGTCTGTCAAATAAATAAAATTTTTAAAAAATAGTTTAAAATAATTACATTGACAGGAGCACCTAGGTGGCTCAGTGGATTAAGCCGCTGCCTTCGGCCAGGTCATGATCTCAGGGTCCTGGGATCGAGCCCCACATCGGGCTCTCTGCTCGGCAGGGAGCCTGCTTCCCCCTTTCTCTCTGCCTGACTCTCTGCCTGCTTGTGATCTCTCTGTCAAATAAATAAAATCTTAAAAAAAAAATTACACTGACCATACTAGTCAGTTAAAATTCAGTTTATCTGAAAAATACATTTGGATTCTGAAATGAGTGGGATATTCAAATTGAAATCTATCAGTAATGACTGTAATCCCCTGGAGCAGAAAACAGATTCTGTTTCGTTTCCTTTCCCCTGGATCTAGGAATGACGTCAGGAACATTGGCTAGCCGGCCACCTTTTCTCTCCTGCCTCTTCTTTGATTTGAGACCCAGGGCACCCCATTCACCTCTGTCTTCACTCAGAGCATGAAAGCACCTCCTTCAGGAATTCCAGAGAAGCCCGTGAAGCTCCCGGAAAAGAGGAACCCAAGCATATTCCCCAAACAAAGTGGCATTATCGGCCTGGGCCTTGGTGCCACCTGTGGACGGTGACCAGGATCCAACCAGTGACTCAGCCAGCAAAGACCTACCAACCTCTTCCTCTGCGCCCCACCCTGAGGCAGCCGTGGGGCTCCTCAGAGAACAAAACCCTGTCCTGCTTTAGGATCCGGCCCTCTCTGGAGGTTGGCTCTGATCGTGACTGATGGGAAACCCACAAAGTTCAGCCGCAGGGCTTGGCTTAGAAGCCTGAGACTGCCCGGGATGAAGTACTCACGGTGGGCTTGAGTGGGTGATGGTCTAGGCAGCTAACGTCAGACCTTGTTGTGTCACCTGTCGCTGCCCCGGACAGTAGGTAAGGGCTCCCCAGGGAGCCACACCTCAAATCAGAGAAATCCTGGGGCACTGTAGTCACCTCAGACCCATCTGATTACTAGTCCTTTGGCTTTGACGACACTGAGTTAGCTGCACAGAGATGGAAGTCCTCATGATTTAGAGAAACAAAGCCCGAGGGGAAAGCAGGGCAAGGGACAGTTTTATTTTTTACATTCTGGACCCCAGGACCGCACAGGCAGACATCTGAGTTTAAACTAAACTGGCTCTGAATCCCAGCTTCACCACTTATCAGCTGTGACACCCTGGGCAACTTACCATCCTCCTCTGAGCCTCAGTTTCCCTCACTTGTAAAATACGATCAATAATCTTATCAATCTAATGGTGTGGGGAGGAATATATATATAAAATTCAAATGCTTTTTACAGTGCTTAGCTTACAGTCAGTGCTACGTAAGCCTTAGTTACTATCATATTAACCTCACTGTTCCTCATCAAGAACTCAGCAATGGTGGTGCTCTCTACACAACCCCACAGGTGTTTGGGGGTAGTGGGAGAGGACTCAGGGTTTTCTCATATGAGGAAGTATTTGAAAGTAGAGCAAATCTCAGAATCATACACTGTCAGAGATAGAAAAGGCTTTAAAGAGCCATTCGGTTCAATCTCCTGACTGTCCTGACATGGAAATGAGGGACAGAGGGACCAGCAGCAGTGCATTCGGGGAGACCCAGGTATCACTAGTTCATGGTCACTAAATCAGCAGGCAACAAAGCTCAGGTGTAAACCCAGACTTTTGGCTCCCTGTCCTGTGTCCTCTCTGGGATGCACTGCCTCATTCTACCTTGTTGCCTTCCCAGAGGTGACTGGGACCTGGCAGAACAGGGTCCTGCTGCCCAAACACATGCATGCCCATCGGTTTCACAGGTGAGAATTATAGCAAACAAGGGGACCTGAATTTTCAACGACTTAGTTGGTGCATTCTCTTCCCATCAGAAGCACCTCCTTGTTATACTGAGCTAAAATCAGAAGGTCACCTAGTAAACACAGTCAGCAGATAAGCTGGGTGCTTTAAGGGGTACGGCCTCAGAGCAGGAGATATTCTGTCACTGGCTGTCCTCTGTATTGGACATCTGCTTCTTCCTCTAAAGAACTCTCCAAATACCCTTGCAAAATGCTTTTCTTTCTTCTATGGGGAGCCTACTACTTCCCATTACATCCTGTTATCTCAAGGTATTTAGAGAATTTTTTAAAAATTCCGTGTGTGCCCTATGGCCCACCTTGCACTGTCCAGTAGCAGACAAGGCGATGATGACATCCTGAGGTTAACGGAGCACAGGTGATGCCTCTAATGATGGCTTATGGATAAAGTGTCATGTGGAGCCCTGTGGCCAGTCACGGAGTGCTGCCCACCAGCGAGACCCCCAGCAAACGCCATGTCGTTGAAGCCTTAGATCAATCCTATGCAGGAGTCACTGTTACCACCACACCCTTTTATAGAATCATAAAGATGCAGAACCAACTTCCTTTTAAACTCAGTTCTTTCTTGGCCAGTTCTGCTACCCCTTGACCAAAGACAGTGGTCATGGCAGATGAGTAAGCCTGATATAATCCCGTCTCTTATCCACGAGGGAAAGGCCCACAAAGTAGCCCACAAAGACCTCCCCTCTGAGGTCCTCGAGCCACCACCGCACGGCCAGCAACCAGCTCTCAGACTTCTCACCACGCCTGTTACTCCAGGCGTCTTATGGAAGCGCGCCCGACAGGGAAGCGTGCAAGTGTTGGAGACAGAGGCGCCCTGGGAGCAGAAGCTGTTACCGGGGCTGTGAGCACAGCTGGCTGGTCCTGGCTCCCCAGGCTGGCTGCTGGGGTCCTCGCGGTGATGAACACCGTCACCACACTCTGAGCAGCCCCTGCCTGGAGCACGCCCAGCCTGGGGGCTGTACAGTGGAAAAGTGCGGAAAGAACCAGAGAGAACGCTGGGAACCTACCTCGGTTTTCGTGACTGCCATCTCAAGGGGTCTGCCGCTGACCGTGACCGACTCCAGTGCAGAGGACATCCGGTGACAGAGGTGCTTGTTCTGGATGGCGAACCTCAGCTCTTCCTTGACAAAGGGTGTCAGGTTAGCAAAATCCTCAAACACCAGTGACCCAGGAGGGGACAGGCAGGGGACGATGGCAGATGCACTGACTTCCGAGGCAGAGACCTGGCCTGGGTGTTGAAGCATCATCTTGCTGAAAGAAATATGGAGACCCAAACTACTTCAGGGATTTGGGGCGCGGGACCAAGTCTCCCCATATCCGCCGCACTCCCTTTGGGCTTCTGTGTTGTTTTCATTTTATGCCTCCTCCTGAGGAAAACAGGTTCTTAAAGCACAAAGCTCAGTGATGTGCATAAAATGCCTCCTTGAAATGTATAAAGGGTGGCATTTCAGGCTACTCTGAGTTCAAGAAGGTGTTAGTTTTGGCTGGTGCGCATATACGCAAATGTAGCCTCAAACAGTCCTGAAAGAGGAAGAGCATTTAAAGAAAAAAACAAAACAAAACAAAACAAAAAACCCAACAGTGAGACTCTTATGTAACCCCACTTTCAGTCTCCGTTTTGAAAAGAAGCTTGGAAGGTATTTGAAGCGAAGCCAACTCTGTCTGTCCATGAATGGAAGTAAGAATGACGGCCTGGGGACCCTTGGATTTAGCGAATTAACCTCTGAAGCTTCTTCCTCAACAATTTTGATCCAAGTCAGTGAGAATGAGGACAGCAACCGCAGCCAGCACGTGTGTTTCTTCAGCCCAGTATGGCAGGGCCTGGGGCTGGGGTGGGAGAGTCACGTCACAAGGGACCAGTAGCCCCTTCTTTTTTTTTTTTTTTTTAAAGATTTTATTTATTTATCTTATAGAGAGAGATCACAAGTAGGTGGAGAGGCAGGGAGAGACAGAGGGGGAAGCAGGCTCTTCGCCAAGCAGAGAGCTCAACATGGGGTTCGATCCCAGGACTCTGAGACCATGACGAGAGCTGAAGGAAGTGGTTTAACCCACTGAGCCACCCCGGTGCCCCCAGTAGCCCCTTCTTAAGGTTAAGACCGCTGAAGCAAAAGACCTCAGAGAGAAGCAAAGCAAGGAACCAAGAATTTGGGCCTCTCCCGGGGGGGTGGTGTTCAGCCCCGTGGTGTCTGCAAAGGCTGGGGCTGGGGATCGAAGGGAACCTGGGACCGGCTCCAGCATTGAGGGGCAGTGTGACCTAGACCGAGTCTCAGTCTTCATCTGGCCGATGGCTGAGAGTGCCTGTGGCATGGGGACTGGGTGTCTTTACTGTTGCTGTGCCCAGAGCTGGCCCAGCACCTGGCACCGGCTGCTCCCAAGGTCTGCTGTCCCCCGCAGACTGCCCCACTGAGTACATGAAAGGGGGAAAGACAGGGTCAAGTTAACCGGTCTCTGAGCTCTCATCTACCTCTGTCACTCGGTGGCCCAGGGAGCCGAAAGGCGCAACGGAAGGAAAGGGAAGGGAGGAAGTCGTAAGAGGCCCACAGTTCCAATCTGAAGAGCCCCCCACAAATCTCAGCCCGCTGGGCCCTCCTTCCAGCAGCAGCCGTGCCCCTTATCCCTGCAGTCAGTTGTCCAGGTATGTGGGGACAGTCTAGGCACACTGTCCCCTGGAGTGTCCTTCTCAATCTGGCCCTGTGCAGTCACTGGCCCAGTCTAGTAGTAGCCCTTTGGCGTGTGACTAACATTTAACGAGTGTCTCCTTGACACTAGAAACCTCACCTGCATGATCTCATGTAACTCTCATGAGAACCCCGCGCATTAGGTCCTAGCCCCCTTTTGCGGATCAGGTAACTGAGGTTTAGACCAGCTGAACACCTTGTTCAAATTCACAGAGTCGGTATGAGCAGCATCAGGACTTGCATTAGGTCTGACCCCAGATTTCACACCCTGAACTTATAGAATATAAAACACTATTTACATGGCAAAAACCAAAAAAGCCAGAGCAAACCTTTCTGGCGGGGTGAGGGCTGGCACGGGCGGGTGGTGGTCCTGTTACAGAAGCGGCGGAGAGGAGAAGCAAGCAGAAGCAGGGAGCCAGGGGGAGAATGCACTCCGTGCGACGGACGGCTGGTCTTTCTGTGTCAGCCCGCACACTCTGGTTCCATTTCCAGAGCCCTAATGGGTCTTTGGTCCATACAATCCTTAGACTGGGGTCAGATGATCACAGATTTGAGGCCCACTTACGCATCATCACATCTCCCAATGCCTGTTTTTTCCTCCATAAAAGAAGACTAATGACCAATCACCCCATTTTTCCAGAGTTGTGCAAGGAGTTGAGAAAGTAATACATGAACGTGCCCTGGGAAATACAAAACAACGGGGAGGCCCCCCCCCGGGTCCCTCCAGCCCAGGGGCCGGCTCTGTGACAGATGCTAGGCAGGGTCCCGCTGGCAGGGTGGCTGGTCATTCTCCGTGATCTCAAACACTTCGGAAGAGATCACCCTGACCTCTGAACGGACTCCCCCTTACGATCTGAAAAACACTGATGGAGGCAAGAATGCCAGGCCATCAGTGCCACCACTGACTGTTCAGAGAAGTCTGGGAAACAGCTGTCATTTTCTTCCCAAAGCCCTGTGTCGTGAGCTAGATCCCAGGCTCCTCTATCAGTTTAATTGCATCATGGCAGGATGAGGGGAGGGTCCTTCTCTGGCCGGTGATCAGCTCTGAGAAACAGCCTCCTGAAGCCCTGAGGCTTAGGATTCTCCTGTGCATTCATGTTTTCCCTCCCTTAACCAACTTGATTAAAAACCCTGTAGTTCTGGGATGGAATTCAGAGCTACCACTGGAGGGCCTTTGTTTGGATGACCGGATGGCGCTCCTCCACTTCGGTAGTCTGAATTTGAGTGTAGTTCTATTTCACCCCCCAGCTAAGTTTATTAATTATCTCACGGGGCTTGGGGTCTGCTGTTTGGGACTGGTTTTTTCCTTTTTTAGTTTAAAGTCAACCATCCCGATGAAAGTAACAAGAATGTCAGTGGTATGGAATGTTTTCATGAAAAGCAATGGGTGGGCTTACTTGGGGGGTGGAAACGGATTGTAAAAATGCTTTAACAAAGCCTTGCAGAAAGGAAATCAGTTACATCTGTAGAGATCTGAGCTTTCTCTGCATTCTGCTACAGCTTAATTTCTTGAGATACTACTTTCTAGTTACCCCTTGACTCATTCTCTTAAGGTCTGATTCAGCCCAGGCTCAGGCTGTACCTCTATGAGGAAAATGAAGTTAAAGCTTCAGACAACTTTCTGGAAGTCGAGACCTACCAACATTCCCCCTCATTGAAGGACAAAAAAATCTCTTTGGGGATTTTCTGAGTTGGCTTTCTACATTGATCTTAAAACTGTCCAGACTTGCTACAAAGAACCTCCATTTTACTTTTGCTTCATTATCTTCAATCAGAAACCATGTCATATCTTTGGCAGTTTCATCATTTTCAAGAAAGTGAAACTTTACTCGTGCATTTCTTTAACTGGAAATTCAACTCCCAGATTTTATTTCCTAGCAGCTACAACTACGCTGAATTTTCACTTCTAATTTTCATCTCCCCGCAACAAGTGCTGTTCGTAAAACATCTCACAGTATAGGAAGCCGATACGGGTCTTTCACAAACTTCCTATCTTGGTCTTTCTCCCAGCCTATCTAAAAATTGAATAGGCCCATCACTGTGCCTGATCACTGGGCTTTTATCACTGATAAGCCACCCACACTTTCTGGGTCTCAGTCTCCTCATCTGTAAAATGAGGCCAATACCGCCTGCCCCCATTTCCTCACGAGATGGTCAAGAAGATGATACAAGAGTCACAAAGGCTGATTTATATACACACTGGATGGCCATTACTACTGTGATTCCACTTTTCCCATTTCAGGGGAACTCAAAATGCTGTTGTCAATGCATGTTAGCCCCATTAACCAGGGATTAACTGGAAGCTAATGAAATCCAGGTCACTTTTTTCTTCTTTTGCACTTTGGTTGACCCTGAGATCCCAATCTACCCCACTATTTATTTGCTGGTAAAAGCTTGTTTCCACTGCTCTCACGTACTTGAGAAATAACCAGTTCTCACACATGAAACCATTTCTAGTTTCTCTGGTGTCCTGGCTATGTACTTCCTCCTCCCTAGGCTGGGTGACACTTCCAACCGTTGACCCTGTTCCATGCTCAGCCAAGTGAAAACAGAAATCATGAGCTCTACATAATGGGGTGGAATGCCTGGTATTAGAGGCACGGAGGTCAAATCTTCATTTTGCAATTAACATGAGATCCAGGAAGGTGGTGACTTGCCCAAGGCCATAGAGCTGTGAGTGGCCCGGCCCTCACCAAGCTGTTGACCACTCACCCACTGCTCCTTTTGCTTCATCACCAATAGAGATCCAAACCGATAGGACCAACCAATAAGGCAAATGGAGAATAGAGCCACAGGCCAGGCAGACAAGCGGTCAGCAATCTTAGTAACCTGGTACCCACAACAGAGGCAGCTTTGACACCACTGAAACAGGGAGGGAGTACTGAAGAATGAGAACAATGGAGAGAAAGAGCCAAGAGGGATACAGAGAGGGGTGGGGTTAAGACAGAAAGGATGGGAAGGCTCCAACAGCTGCCACACAGGTGCTGGGGTGCTCTACCCTATCCACAACGTCAGCCTGGAGTGTGACCTGTCACACTGTCCTTGAAACCACCCAGATGGTAACAACCACAAACCTCTCTGCTACTCCAGTCTTTGTCCAGGATATCCTCAAGGCGAGAGTCTATATGTCGTAGAATTAGTCTATACCAAATACTAAATACAAAATAAGAAGGGTAGTAATAACAACTTCTCCTTCATTTAAAGATGGGGAGCTCCAGGGCGCCTGGGTGGCTCAGTGGGCTAAAGCCTCTGCCTTCAACTCAAGTCATGGTCCCAGGGTCCTGGGATCAGCCCCATATCCATCGGGCTCTCTGCTCAGCAGAGAGCCTGCTTCCTCCTCTCTGCCTACTTGTGATCTCTGTCAAATAAATAAATAAACTCTTAAAAAAAAAAAAAAAAGATGGGGAGCTCCCGCAACAAATGGGACTGTCACCCACAATGAAACAGGTGCATTGGGGGAGACTACCAGAATTTTCTATCACTCATCACCACCCACCCCCCCACCCCCCTCACCCCCTCCACCTCCCTCACCCCCCCCCACCACCACCCAGTCCCCTTCATCAAGGGTTTAGCAACACCCTTATTTACAAGGAGGTAAATGTGATCTGGGTAATAAAATTCAGGAAAAGAAAATGGTTAGGAGGAAAGTAAGTAAGCAGATGACATGAAAATGGGGTGTGGGGGATCAGAGGAGAACCAATGCAATGGAAAGAACCTTAGGAAGGGAAGACATGACCCATAGAGAAGTCTCCTCCCCCTCACTGCCTCCAAAGCTGGTCAGTGACATTAGACAGAGACCCACCATCCCCCAAGTCATTCAAGGCTCTTCATGGGTCCCCTTTCTTTTAGTGACATCGCCCTGGAATCTGAAAAACTTCTGCCAGAGAGGACCTTAATGGTCATAGTTCCAACCACCACTTGGTACTTCCAAACAGGCCGAGGGAGCCAGCACTGGGCCCTGGGCGCCCACTTCTCTCAGCTGGGGAAACTGAGACTCAAAGACAAGAAGCGCAGTGTAAGCTCTCAGGGTCCCGGCCACTAGACCACGAAGGCATTCTCTCAACTATCTGCGCGGGCTTCTCACCCTTGCTTCCTCCAAGGTGCGAAACGCAGAGAAACCCGCAGACCTGCCAGAGGAAGAGTCACAGGTACGAGAGCAGAGCGAGTGAGAGCCTTGGGACCAGAAGTCTCCCGCTCAGGGGCTGGACACCAGCCTGTGCCGGGAAGCCTCACCGCCTTCCACCCCTGGGCAGCAACGCGAACGCCCGCCACCTCTAAACTTATGCCAACTAACTTTTCGCTCCAGGCTCCGGCGCGGTCCCGCCGCCCAGCGCTCCAGGGTGCCCAAGGCGACCCCCAGCGGCCGCGCCCGCGACCCCGGCACGACCGTCCCTTTCCCATTCATTCGGTCCCGCTCCTGAGGCAGCCCTTCCGCCGGCAGCCGGCCTCGGTGCCTCTCCGCGGGGCCCGGAAAGGCTGGGCTCGGGAACGGCGGTGCCGGGCACGAAGCGAAGGATGAGTGGGACAGCGAGCTGGACAGCCTCGGCCACCCCCGCGCACCCACCTCCCCACGCCAGCCCCAGGCGAGATAAGCGAGCGTCGAAGGCGGAGAGGAACGGGGCTCCGAAGCCCGCGGAGGAGCCGGAGCCCGCCCTCTCCGTCATTGGGAACCCCTCGCGCCCCAAGTCAAAAGAGAAAGTTCTTTGGGAGAAACTTTCCGAAGCGCCGAGGAGCAGCCTTGCATGGGAGAAGTTCGGCCAGAGTTCTTTCGCAGCCAGAGGCTGGAGGCGCGGATCGGGGACGGGCGCAGGGGTCGCGGGACTGGTTATTAGAGAGGCGCAAAGGGAATGAAAGCGGGCCACCCTCGCCGCGCTCACTCACTCGGTTCCAGCGCTCACCTCCGGTCTCCACGCAGGGCGGCCAGGGTCCAGAGGGCGGGCGGGGTCGGGGCGGGGTCGGGCAGGCTGTCTGCGGGGCAGAGGGGCGAGCTCCGAGGACGCACCGCCGGCGCGCGGACTGGCGGGCGGGTGTGCTCGGGTTCGGGCGGCGGCGCCGGGAGAGCGCTGGGCACTGCGCGCCTCGCTGCGTGCGACTGTGGCTCAAAGCGCGTTGCATCACCCCTTTTATAGCCCTCGGGCTGGCGGCGAGCCAGCTTACTCCTGGTTACGAGTCCCAGGCTGACGTAATGCTATTAATAGCTTCCCCCGAGAACCAGCCGAACTAGGCTAGGCTGGGAGGAGGGATGGAGGAGGGGCCAAAGGGGGAAGGGAGGAGGGGGACTGGTGATGCAAGCTCGGGGAGGAGCCGGCCGCGACAAACTCTCCCGGCGTCTGGTTCTCGGACGCACACCCGCCCGCCCTCTCTCTCCATATCAGGACCGGAGCCGTCCGGGCGGGCCGCCAGATGTGCGTACTCGCCGCTGCGTGTTCCAGCCATGAGCCAATGGTGCCCAAGCCAGCGGCATGACTCCACTGTGCTGGCATCTCTCCCTCCGCTAGATTGGAGGACTGGGGGGAGATGGAGGGGCGGGGCCTGGCCGCAACCCAAACTAGGTGAGGCTGGGAAGCGGGCACGACCTTTCTCTAAAATGCGTGGTCATTTTCTGGGCCCCTTTCCCCCCTCCCCCAGACGCCGCCTTCCCAAGTTGGGGGACAGGGTAGGGTCAGAAGCGGTAGCCCCCGCTGTGGGAGAGGTGCGCCCAAAAGACCCCTGCGTGAACCCACACAGTTACCCGCCGGGGCTGACCTCCGCCGCTTGGCCCGCGAGAAGTCCGCGCGTTAACCCAGTCGCGGAGGGCAGCGCTCGGTCGGCACCGTGCGCCCTAGCCCGCCGCCCGGGCACACCCCGCAGGAGCGCATACGCGGAACCGTCTCCGGGCGGGCGGGGAGCGGGTCCCCGAGGCCGGGGCAGGTGGTAGAACCGTGCCGATTAGGATTTTTTAACAACCACATAGCGTTTGAAATTGACGGGCAGTTTCTTAGTGAAACGAGCAGAACATGGAAAGAGGAGAGGAGCTGAAAAATTAGTGGCAACTTGGGCGCTAAGAGTGGGGTTGAAACCGAGCGGCCGGGACGAGGAGGAAAGAGAAGGTGCTTTGATCCCTGCGGGCCAGGCGGAGGGGGGTCGCCACCCTCTTAGGCTACGTTTAGGGAAAACCCATCTTCGCCTTTCACGCGTTTTTCTGCTCCCAGAGCGGAACTGGTTGGGGCAAGACGGCGGGGAGTCGGGGCGCACTCACCGCAGCCGAAATGAGGCCCCGTAGCCGAAGTCCCTTCGCCCCTCCAGCCCGGCTGTCAGGAAAGGTTGGGTCCTAAGGCTCCAGATACTCGTTGGGGCTTCAACAGAACTGGATTTGAACCTTAACGATTTCCGGGTTCCGATTCCTCGACCCCAGCTGTCTCCGCTTCGAGAGTGGCAGAACCAGGGACCTTCTCAACTGCCAAGGACGAATATACGTGGACGCGAGTGTGGCTCGCGAAGTTTCGAACCTGCCCGGGGCGGGGTGGGGTGGACCACGCGCGCCTGTGGGGTATTGGGGGCACGGTTAGGGGCAAAAACCCCTGCTTTCACCTGGCTCTTGGGAGAGGCGATCGAAGGTCATAGTTTGGTAACTTGAAGTAAGAACTAGAAGGGTCCTGGAGCCCGGGCCCCCTCCAGCAGCCCCACACCGGCACCTGCACCCCTACAGTCGGCGGTGATGGAGGGGTCGTCCCCACCTCCTCCACTCCCACTTACACACACCTGGGAATATCTGTCCTTTCCCCAGCCTCTCCGATTGCCCAACCGCCTGGGGGGCAGAGACCCTCAGAGCTGCATGTGAAACTGCAGGTTCCCCACACCCGCCTTCCTGCCCCCAAAGTCCGAACCTCATCCAGAACACTCCCTCCCCAAGGTTCCGGCCTCAGACAACTCGGAGGGTAGTCTCGCAAGCCCCCTCCCCCGCCTCCAGCGGGTCTGGGAGCCCAGGGATTCCACACCGGATCCTCGAGGAGGTAGCCCTGCACCTGAGCGGCTTTCCAGCTGCGTCGCGCGAGAAGCGTGGGGCGGTTGTTTTTGCTTTACTTTTCGCCCAGGTAACGGCTCCCCTGGCCCCACCCTCCACCCCCACGCCCACACCCCCTCGCACCCAGCCCCACACCCCCCACCCCACCCTCCTGCAGACGCGCGGGCAGGTAAACCCCGGGCGTGTCGGCACAACCCCTAGAACGCTGCAAGACCAGAAGGAAGAACGTTTATACATTTAAATGAAAACTATTTGGGATTTTCTACGCATCTATTATATCTACTTATCTATTGTTCTGGAATAAATTGCACCATCATAAATTGAAACAAGGAGATGGAGAACATGTGATGTACCCCTCCCCCTCTTTTTTTTCCTCTCACCGAAATGCCTACAGAAATCTTTAACCAGTTTACATTTTAATACATCCAAGCCAGATTTGTGGTTGAGTCCTGTGATTGTGGGGAAATTCAATTTAGGGCGTAGGGTAAACAAACAGCCAGACCAGCCTCCACAAAACAATGCAAGAGAAGGGTAATTTACGATAGAGAAGTCTACAACCCTAGTTGTTTGTTTTTATTATCATCTTAACTCCTCTTTCTTTTACTGGTCTTGTTTCATTCAAATTAAGTCTTGGTTTTGAATCTCCAGGTCACCCCCCCCCCGACAGAAAAATGCTGTCAGCTGTTCACAGAAGTGTGAGCCTCGCATTCTCTGCTTCCCAGTCCCGCTGAAACTCTAAAAGTGATAAGAATCTTGACAGAGAAGTCAGTCCACCCCTTGTGAATGAAACTCTTATCCAAGGAAAACAAAAACTAGGGCTGCCTGCCTCCCTGCCCCCAGCCCCCCGGGAGGACTGCGAAATGCCCGCCCAGCTGGAGAGAGACTGGGAGGGATTCACGCTGGGGAAGAGCCCCAAGGTGTGCACCGCAGGAGGAGTGATCAATGGCTCTTTCACCCTGACTTCAGTTAAAGCCACCGACGTCTAGCGTGCGCTCTCTGTACCATCTGGAAGAGGGGCCAGAAAAGTTTCCCAGACCAAAACGCTCCTCTAAGCAAAGGCAAAGCACGCCTCCTCCTCTGAGACGGAGGCGCGGGGCTGGGATTATCCGGGGAGGAGGGTTAAGCAGAAATTTGAATATTGCTGAGGTGCCACGCTGCAGAACCGCCGAGGGAATCCACATTCAGACCAGCCTTAGTATGTTTTGCTGAGATAAGAGTTGGAAACTTCATGCCGGGGCATGTGCGAAAGGAAGGGAAAAAAGTTAAAAGGAGTGGGGACGGAACTAGGCAGCTAAAAACAGCCCACTCGTGGCAACGGAATCTAAACACCAAAACACTGCAGGGAGCCAAAAAAAAAAGAAAAGAAAATAGTGCAAGGGATATTTAAAGATTTTGGCAGTTTCTTAGTCCAGGGAACAGTCCCTTCCAACTCTGTCCCCCATGACATTATTCTTCTTCCAAACCCCAAGATTGTATTTGCTTACAGAGCTCTGGACAGGTAAGTTCAGAACAGAATCAGGGAAACAGCCAGGAACCACGAGCCCTGTCCTGGCTTCACCCACTTCTTCACCACAGAAAGGGATTGGAGAGGAAATTTTTCTTCTCTACTCTGCTTTCCAAAGCCCACACTTAGGGTAAAGTCAGTTAGAATGTGGGAGTCACTCATCCAATAGTCTCCACAATGGGCATCCCCGAGAACCAGGGAAGCGTCCCATACTGGACTCTGAAGCATGGAAGGTGAACCACGGATGCCGCATTCAGCACTTAGCAGCTGTGTTACCCTGAAGGAGTCATTTCTCTGTCTCTCAGCTGAGCTGGAAAATGGCAGCAGTAACAGCACCTAACGCAGAAACTTGTTGGGAGGATTCCCCGAGGAAGGGGCACACAGCCACTCCTCAGTGGCGTTAATTATGAATCAAGAGGGGCTTTCTAGGAGAAACTCCTGCATCTCTCCCAGAGGCCATTCTGTCCCATTAGTCAGTAGCGACAGTGGTGGCTGACGTGGAGCCAGAAATGATGGCCTTCAGGGGAGCAGGGATAAGACTCTATACAGAAAACAAAACCCACACAACTCTGTTATGCACCTGTTTAGTGGTGCGTCAAGGTCCCCCTGGTCCAGTACAAAGTGCTGTGGGCTGGGAGCAGGGGCTTTGGGTTCTGGTCTGTTTCTGTCTTTGGTATTCTTGAGAAAACTATTCCCTCTCCCTACGGCCCCCACCTTCTCTGAAGTGAGCCTCCCCCTCCCCCGCCGGGCTGAGCTCTGAGGGTCTTGAATGGACACCTGCTGAAGTCATCCAGCAAGCCCCTGGCAACCTCTCCACAGAGGGCTGGAGGGAGAAAGAAGTGGCAAGAGGAAGATATTGACTAGCACAAGGACAGACCGATTTCGGCAAACACTCTTCCTCTCCAAAAACTAGAGTTGAGAAACGTTGTCCAACCTGATTCTCAAACAGACTGTGGTCCTGACAACTGATCTTTCTCTCTCTCGTTCTCCACATTTCCAAGGAGTTTTACCAATGGACTTGGTGCCTTGCTAGAAAGGAGCAGGTGGGAGAGGACTTTGGGTGGGGATGGCACTTTTGGGGACATCCTTGTACATAGTCCATCTTCTGCTGCCACAGGTACCCTCACTTTGGACCATGTGGCCAAAGCCCAGGTAACAGCTATTCCCATTTAAGAGTGGGGACCCTAGAGCTCTGGGTGTCCAAGATGAAGTCCCAGCCGCTGGGTGATAGCAGGACTCAGGAGACCCAGGACCCACTTGGAGGTTTCCTTCTAGCCAACTGAGTGACTTAGTGCAGGTCAGAAACACTCCACCTGTGTTCCAGTCTATGAAATAGAACTATTTAACACTGACTCCCCCAAAGGGGTGTGCAAGAATCAATGAGATAGCAGACGAGAGTGACCTGAAAATAATTAAATGGGGAAGCTTTCCTTCCTTCCTCCCTCCCTTCCTTCTTCCTTCCATCAGTCTATCTATCAAAATTAGAAGCCATTATATGTATGTATATAACCATTATAATATTTGGGAAATGGGAAAGAGAAAAGAGTGCCCATAGGCTCAACCTTGTTAGCATTTTGGTGTGTCTCCCTCCAGTTTTTCCTCATGCATGTGATTTTTAAGAGCGTAGTTGGGATGGAGATTACATGAAACTGTAAAATTTGCCTTTTTGGTGATTACTGTGAATTGTATGTGCTCTTTATTACCATAATTTTTTCTTCTCAGAAATATATTGTTTGTTTTATTGTGAGATGTAGAATTTCATTACCTGGGGCACCTGGGTGGCTCAGTGGGTTAAGCCTCTGCCTTTGGTGCAGGTTATGATCTCAGAGTCTCTGAGGCTCTCTGCTCAGCGGGGAGCCTGCTCCTCACTGCCACTCCTGCCTGCTTCTCTGCCTACTTGTGATCTCTGCCTGTCAAATAAATAAATAAAATCTTTAAAAAAATGTAGCATACATATGGATGATTATATAGAACTTTTATACCCCTTTTAATAATAAAACAAACATCACGAACCTACGGCACATGTACTGAGAAGCGCCCATGTGACCACTCCGGTTCCCACCTGCCTCTCTCTCTACCTCCCAGAGGTAACCACTAGCCTCCCTTTTATTACCATAATTTTTCAGGGCCATGGATGTAGTATGATTTACTTAGTCGTTTCCTCATTTTTAGTATTTATGGTGTTCCCAATATTTTGCTAGAATGCTATTACAAATTTAAATCTTTATTTTGGGTATCAGATTCCATCATTGCTCCCGTTGTTTAAATGGAAATCAGAAAGGGGTCTTGGTTTCTGTCTTCAAGGACCACAGAGGCATAGTGAAAGCTGGAAGGACCCCCAGTAACTGAGGCCATCTGCTCATTTCCCTTGCTTCCTGACACCCAAACAAACAAATGAGTCCTACAGGTGCTTTTCCCTGGGGAGCATTAATGATTCTGCTCTCTACCTACCCCTACCCATTTAGGTTTTGTCTGTCCACCTTCGAACAGAAAATCCGGGCTGCAGCAGGGGTGGGTAAGGGGTACGGAAGGGGAGCAGCTGAGCGGTGCTTCTGCCTGTGCCCTCCAGGCCATTTGTCCACTGGGGCTTAAGTAGCACCTCAGCTCTGGGATCTCTGTGCCGGCTTTAGTGGCAAGGGTGGCCTCGGTGATACCAGGCGGGTGATACCACGGGGGTGGCCACTGGAGCCGGTTCCTGGAGTCTCGCAGTGCTGATTCTCCAAAGTATAAGACCCCAGAGGCAAAGGGACCCTGAGAGTCATCTACTTCCATCAAATTGGGCATGAGCTGGCACACGGGTACACCCTTGTACACCGGAGCCAAGAGGTAAACAAAAGAGGTCTTGCTGGAGGGTGTATGTTAATGAGTGCTTCATTATTTTGGGGCGCCTGGGTGGCTCAGTCAGTTTAGCAGCTGTTTCAGCTTAGGTCATGATCTTAGAGTCATGAGATCAAGCCCCGTGTCGCCCAGCGAGGGGTCTGCTTGAGATTCTCTGTCTTGCCTCCACCTTCTCTCTCTCTCTAAATTAAAAATAAATAAATCTTAGAAAAATAAGCACTTTATTATTTTATATTAAACAAATGTGGATACGTTGAGTTGAAATGTAAGTCACACACAAATTTTTAAAGAAAGGGAGAAGATATCCAAACATTTTGGGTCTGGAATGGGACATGGAAAGCGACATTCCTAGGACCCAGCAGTTGGGGGTGGGATTAGTGCCCACTCTTCTGCCTTTAAGTGTAATATAATATCAGCAAATGCTGTGATGTAGCACTCATTGTGTTCCAGGCTGTGAGCTAAGCCCTTCATGTACACTTACTGCTAGTAATCCTCCGAGCAGCCCTATGGTGGAAGTACTGTGAACATCTCCATTTTACAGATGAGGGCACTGAGGCACAGAGAGGGTAAGTAATTGCGCCCATCTAAGTGCTTCCCCGGGACACCTCCTGCCTCTCAGCAAGTGTTCATGGGAAA
This sequence comes from Mustela putorius furo, assembly GCF_011764305.1. Lineage (NCBI taxonomy): Eukaryota > Metazoa > Chordata > Mammalia > Carnivora > Mustelidae > Mustela > Mustela putorius. The sequence continues at coordinate 11,224,753 of NW_025421480.1, read as the reverse complement.
TCTTGGGAAGCTCTGATGTGGCTCAGGGTCTTCACTTGACACTGGGGGACATGGCGCTACGAGTGAACACGGCTCTCCGTGGCCTCAGGATCACCAATTCCTACACTGGAAGGAACCTTAGTAGCCAGACTTCTGAGCCCTCTTTCTGCCTGCTGTCCGGGGAGATGCTCTCCTGGCCAAGACGGGGGCCAAGGTGAAGAAAGCTCATTGTAACAGCCACAGACAACGTTTCAGGGACACCCTGTGGTCGGGAGTGGCTGTGCGCAGCATTCCCAGAGCTGAAGAGGTGGACAACAGAGGGTAGGAGGCAGTGATGACAGAAAAAAAACGTTGGACAGGCACTCAGAACTGGGTTCAAATCTCTCCACTGCAACCTCCTATTTGACTTTGGGTGGGTCCTAAGACCTCAGTTTCTTCTGTAAAATGGGACAATATCAGTTGTACAAAGTGATACCCAAGGATTAAAGAACAGCACGCCCTCAAGCCTTCCATGCGGGAGAAAGTCAATAAATGTTACTTTTTTTCCTTTCTCCCACCTTACCTCGGAAGCTAACAAGTCACAAAGAATTCTGATGGATTAAAAACATCTGGACTCCAAAGGAACGCTCTCTCAGGCTGGCTGACTGATTTTAAAACAGATTAAAAAAAAAAATCAGGGGCACCTGGGTGGCTCAGTGGGTTAAAGCCTCTGCCTTCGGCTCAGGTCATGATCTCAGGGTCCTAGGATCGAGCCCCACATCAGGCTCTCTGCTCAGGGGGAGCCTCCTTCCCCTTCTCTCTCTGCCTACTTGTGATCTCTGTCTATCAAATAAATACATAAAATCTTTAAAAAAAAAATCAGTGTGAAGCCAGGTCATATTTAGTCATTACTATTTACTGAGCACATACTACATGCCAGACACAACAGTAAGCACTTTTAAAAATACCTAGTATCTTATTTCTTCCTTATAATAACCTGAGGTAGGTATCACGATTTCAGTTTTACAGATGAGGAAACCAAAGGTCAGAAACGTTAAGAAAATTGCTCATAGGCTCTTGATTCAAACGCTGGCTTCTTTGAAAACTTCTATTAAGCTGTACCCTCCTCCTCCACATCTTAGAAAGCTTCACACGTGCTTGTTTTTCTTTAGCCTTCCTTCCCTTGTGGAAAATGGGCACCATTGCTTTACCAACGTCTTGTTGGACACATGGAACCTTCCAGAGCTGACCTTACCCCAAGTCCCAGGAGATTCTCACTTGACAAATTCCACATCCTTGCGCCCTCGGTGATACTAGCCTGTCTGCCAAATTTGCAATTATTCCGTAATTTGCTTTAACCACAAACATAAGTTCTGCCATTGACTGCGTAAACTGAGTAGGGCTTTTTGGACTTTTATTCTGTTTCCCAAAATACGATGAACTGAAATCATCTGATGATGAACTTGTACTTGAAACTGGAGTGGCTGAGGGCAGAGTGAGTCACTCCGGTGAGTTAATACCTATCTGTCAGTTCTTCAAATGTGTCCTATTGCCAGATCCTGCTCTCAGCACTGTGTGTAGACACCTTGGGATTACAAAGGGCAATGTAAGAGCATTCCTTGTCCTTGAGGAGTTTTAAATCTTGTTTAGGTGGCTAATTAACATGCATGAAACAGTCTCCAGCAATAGCAAGTGTCATGTGTATGTTATATGAATATGTAGATTATTCAACAAGCATTTAATGAGCACCTATTGTGTGCTAGGTACTGTGTTGAGAGCTACAGATACAGGGTGAAGCTTCCCCACCTGGCAGGTGCTCACAGCTCAGGAGGAGACAGACTTTGACAACAGGTAGTTATAGGCTGATATCATAAGCATAAAAGTGGGGCAGGAGAGCTCCGTGCAGGAGAGCTGACAAAGGCTGATGGATGAAGTAACTTTTGAGCTGGATCTTGAAGGCTGAGCATTTTCTGGGCAGAAGAGGAAGGAAGGCATTCCAGGCATAAAGAGAAGCCTGTGCAGAGGCTCTGGGTGCCAGGAAGATGGGAGCTGTGCCTTGCTCATCTCTACGCTCATCCCCAGCTTCCCGTACCAGTCCCGACACATGCCAGCCCCACCATAAATGGGCATGCAGTGTATAAAAATATAGAATTGTGAACCCCTGTAGCATGGTTGGAGAAGGGCAAGGCAGCTGCTCAGGAGGGGTGTGTGGGAGGAGAGGGGGAGTTGGGGAAGAGGCAGGGGAGCACACACTGTAATGGGTCTAGAAGGTCATAATAATCAGTTTGGGTGGTGTTCTAGGGACAAAGGGCAGGGTTGGGTCACAGGGTCCCTCGGCAGTAGATGGACACAGGGACACATTTAGGAAGAGCAACAGTGCGGGGTCGAGGGGGGACTGGGGGACGGAGGAGGTGCGGGGGGGAGGGGTCAGGAAGCTGCAACACTGGTCAGATGCCACCATCAAAGGCCACGTGAGCTAAGAAGTTGATGGTGTCCTTCCTCTGGACATTTTGTTCATTCACAGTAACAATTACTCACAAAACATAATGCTGAAAGTATACAGATTTTTCATTGCAAAATGCAAGATTCTTTCATTAAAGCTGAACTTCTCACAGTTGGGGGACTGCCCCCGCCCACTTTACTAGTGTCCTAAGCAGGTGCCTGGGAGGCCTTGGACATGAAACAGTGATGCCTGAACTGAAGCGGGGTCAGTGATCAGGAGAGGACGATCTGGGGAAACTTCCAGGTAGCTGCCTTTGGATTTTGGCAGCAGCTTGGTGTCAGGACGGGCAGAGAAGGGCAGAGAGGTGGGAGGGGCTGAGAAGGGGGCCTATTGGTAATGTAGGTCCTAGGGGCCAAGAAGAACCTAGTGGGGTCATTTGGGGACAGTTTTTAGCAGGAGGATGTCTAAGAAGGGAGGGCCCTGGCATCAGCATGTTGAGGACATCAAAATAATAGAAAGACTTAGGGGAGAGAAGAAAGAAGGGTAGTCAGGCTGGACCCTAGGGCTCAATGTAGGGGTTCACGTAGAGTGTAAAGTAGAATGTTCTAGATTATTGGCAACTTACTATTAATTACCAAGTACCATACAAATCTGCCCCCACTGGTTCCACAGCTTCCCTCTGTTTTCCCTCAGGCTTTTGCCAATGATACAGACACCAACTCAATAATGAAAAAACAAACAACCCAATTTAAAAAAAATGGGAGAAAGACCCTAGCAGCCACCTCACCAAAGAAGATATGCAGATGGCAAGTAAGTATATGAAAAGATATTCCATGTCATATATCATCAGGGAAATGCAAATTAAATCATTAATGAGGTATAATTACACGACTATTAGAATGGCCAAAACCCAGAGCACTGACAACACCGAATGCTGGTGCAGATGTGGGTCAACGGGCTTTCTCATTCAATGCTGATGGGAAAGCAAAATGTTACAGCCACTTCGGAAGATAGTTTGGTGATTTCTTAAAAAAACCAAACATGCTCTTACCATACAGTCCAGCAATTCCACTCATTGGTATTTACCCAAAGAAGTTGAAAACCTGTCAACACAAAAACCTGCCTGTAGCTAGTTTTATTTCCTCCCATGGATATTTATAGCATATTACTAGTTGTCCAAACTATTGGACTTAGTCAGTTGGAACTGACCAAACTGTTCCTCAGTAGGTGAATTGATAAAAAATGTGATACCCTGGGATATGACCGACAATGGAATATTATTCAGCAGTAAAATGAAATGAGCTATCAAGCCATGGAAAGCATACATACATATTACTATGAGTAGATGCCGATTTAAGTAAGAGTCTACTTTTTTCAATGCTATGTTTCTGTTTTAAAAGATGCTTACAGGGCACCTGGGTGGCTCAGTGGGTTAAAGCCTCTGCCTTTGGCTCAGGTCATGATCCCAGGATCCTGGGATCAAGCCCCACATCGGGCTCTCTGCTCAGCGGGGAGCCTGCTTCTTCCTCTCTCTCCCTCTGCCTGCCTCTCTGCCTACTTGTGATCTCTGTCTGTCAAAAAAAAAAAAAAAAAAGATGCTTACAAAGAGCTTATAACTTAGGGAAGGCTAAAAGGATAATGTAAGTTTAAAAAGGCAAGACACATATATTGTAAATACAGAACAGTCACAACTCAATAAAAACTATAAATAATAAAATACATGAATAGAGAAAAAAGAATAAGTTGCCATAAAATATTGCAAATGCTTTGTTCGAGTTGGTGGAAATACGGGTGGGTAATTTTTTTCCCTTCTCTCCCCCCCCCTTTCTCTCTCTCTCTCTCTCTCTCTATATATATATATGAATTATTTAACTTTCTTACAGTGGAGAATGTTAATTCTTAAAAAACAAAAGCATCAATTTTATATTATAATGAAGATAAAAGCTAGTATCATCCTGTGTTTTTCAAAGGTATACTTTCCTACCGTTTTCTACTCTTGTCACTGAAAGATACCAAGGACTGAGGTTCTATCCACATCAAATCCTGCCTTAATTATCAAGCACTTCCTAAATGCCTACCATGTACTAGGGACTGAGATAACACACGGGAAAAAATAAAGTAGTTCTAAGAGGGAAATGGAATGACTTATCACTTCTCAATAAACTCCAGTTGTTTTTGTCCTGCTAACCCTGGCATTGACTGACATCAACAAAACAGGAAGAAATCCAAAGGGTATTCATTTTGAATTGAGAACATCGGGTAAGTGGAAATGGCATCGATTTGGGGTTCAGGTCCTGTTTCTGTATTAACCAAATAACCTCGTGACATCTTCTGAAAGTCAGATTCCTTCTGTGTTAATCAAGGAATCTTTGCTAACAGGATGGCTCTGGGAGAATATAAGAGCCCCAGCTTGGATACTTGTTGACCTGGGACATTGAAAATGGAGATAGGAAGATTTACCTCAAAGGGTTGATAAGGGGATGTTGGTGGTCATATCTATCTATCATCTATCTATCTATCATCTATCTATCTATCATCTATCTATCTATCTATCTATCTATCATCTATATATTTATATATCTTTCCATCCAACTACCTATCTTCTAATATGGTAAACTCTGAAGTTCCTTATAATTCTTCAATCCTACAATTTTAAGCTCTGTGCCTACAGTCAGTAGTAATGAGGAAGGTGATGATCATGATGGAGTCGTTACAGCTGAAGAGTCCCTTCGCTCCTGTTGTCATTCTCTATTGAGCAAGGTTTCTACAGAAGAGAACCACAGTTGGTCACAAAGAAGCGAGTCACGGAGGAAGCCTCACACTGTCTCTGTCTGCCTTGCACACACCTGCCTGGACACACCATCCCCTTCCCTCAACTTCCAGCACGTAGTCTCAGTCTCTGGGTTCTGATCTGGAAAGCTGTCACAGCCACTCAGGACTGCTGTGAGGAACAAATTTATTCACTTATTTGTCACCTAGTTACTGAGCACCTGCCAACATGCCAGGTGTTGTTCAGGTGTTAGGAGAACAAGAATGAACAAGGCAGACAGAAGCTCCACACTCAGCACTGAGCAAATATCCGAATATTAATTTCATTAATTATTCATTGAAATTGAACTAAGGCTATGGGGGAAACTAAAAAAAAACCTCAATTCAGAAGAAGCCCTGTTGTCTCTTTAGCCTCCGCCCCCCCCCCCAATAATGTGGGAGGAAAATATTGGCCATGACCAGCCATGTGTGGAGGGACATCATCCCTCCCTTTCATGTCAGCCTTGAAAAGGGGACGCTGTGGGTTCCCTCTCGCAGGTAAAGCCTTGGTTCTAACTTTCGCATTCTGCCTGGGTTCTGCAACATGTCCTGACATGTAGAACCAAAGGAAACACAAAATGAAAATGAAACAGTGTTCCACCTGAGTCACCGTCTGTGTTTCTCTTTTATCACCAAAGCAATGAACTCCCTCCCACACAACTGAGGCTTGTTCTATTTAGGTTTTAGAACGTCATCTTTGTAATTCCAGCTCACTACGATTGTTATAAACAGTCGGAAAACACGTTCTTAGAAACAACTCTCTGATTCATAAATATTTGGGCGGTGAAGTCACGGAGGTGGCATGCAAACCTTGTTAACGTGCGGCGGATAAAGATCAGTAGGCGCCAATATTGCACCGTGGTAAGTTAGCCTTCCTCTGCCCTGGAAAAGCAAAGAGGAGAATGGGGGCGGTTCCTTTATAATGGCCGTTTGGAATAATGCAGGTTTAAAAAGGAAATAGCTTTTCTAGTGTAACTCACTTGACTTCTATTTATTAATTCATACGAGAAACAGTGTTTGAGTGCCAGCTTCCTGGCTTGACACACCAGGTCCTTCTCTGCAACCGCCCCCCCCACCACCCCATCTTTCCAGCTCATCTGGGTGCCTCCCCTCCGGAACGGTAAGCCCCAACCCCTTGAGACGCTAGTGGTTTCAGTCCCCCAAGGAACCTTTCCCATTGCTACATGGTTGCCTCTGCTAATCCCTCGCCTGGAACTTCCTCCCGCACCTTTCAACCTCTTAGCCCTTTCCACTTGAAAAATTGCTGTTTCATCTTTGAAAATTCAGTTCCAGGGGTGCCTGGGGTGCCTCAGTGGGTTAAAGCCTCTGCCTTCGGCTCAGGTCGTGATCCCAGGGTCGTGGGATCGAGCCCCACATCGGGCTCTCTGCTCAGCAGGGAGCCTGCTTCCTCCTCTGTCTCTCTCTCTCTCTCTCTCTCTCTGCCTACCTCTCTGCCTACTTGTGATCTCTCTGTGTCAAATAAACAAATAAAATCATTTAAAAAAAGAGAGAAAGAAAGAAAATTCAGTTCCAAAGTCTCCAGGACGAGCACGTAAATTGTCATTTAAATGACAATGTGGATCCCCTTGTTCCCAATTTCAAGCTGGTGGCAGCAGAGCATTGAACCAAGTGTGGGACCTTTTAAAAGCAGGACCGCACAGACCAAAGGCTCACGCAGCCAGCCCTGGTCACACCTTTGTCGCATTCCCATAATTTTCTGTCTACTTTGTTGCTTCTTAACCCTTCAGCATCTCTCCACCCCAGTTCGAGTAACAGTTTCCCAGGGTGCCTCTGCAAAGCCATCCCCCTCGCATTCCTGGTCCACTCGCATCGGGTGACCACACAGAGCAAACTCTGCCAGGGGCCACCCTGATTGGTCCAAGAATGGGGGGAGGACTCAATCAGAGCCAATGAGCTGCTCGGATCTCTTTCTATTGCGGCTGCTGGAGATGGAGGTTCCCTGGTTTTCCTGCTGGACTTGAATGAGGGGCTGTGAGCCAGGGACTGTTGGGGTTGCCACATGGAGCCCGAGATAAGAGGACTGAGCCAGGAGGCGACAGGCATCAAGTTGGGCTTGCAGCCACATTTACCATGCAGTCTTCAGTTACCCGAGCCAGTTAATTACCCCTTTTAGCTTATGCCATTTTGAACTAGGTTTTTTGATACCTGCAAACAAGAGTCTTTAGGGGATACATTCTATACACATTTTTGCCTGTGTGTTCCTCCCGCTATTCTGTGACTTCATCAGGAGCAAGCAGCTTCTTTTTCTCATCTTGCCATCCCTGGAGCTTGGGATAGTATTAAAATATCCTTTCGTTTTTTAAACAAACAAAATGGATGTGACAGTGGATGGTAAAACAACACTTGACAACCTTATCTGCATGATCCTGATTTTTGTTGTGAAATGTAACTGGTCTGAAGATGGAGATATCTGTGAGCTCCTGCCCCACTTCTCTTTGGTACCACACATGCTAAGTCCCAGGGACCAGGCAATAGATTCATAGGTTACTTTTGGCAACACTCTCTCTTCTTCTCCTGAGGTAGGAGCCTGCAAGGGGCCCCGCAGCTTTAGCCTACAAAGCACATTCACACCTCTTAGCTCTGTGCATCTCACACAACTCTCAAAAGGAATCAGGACGGGGAGACTCATCTCCATTTTACAGACTAGAAGTTGAGAGAAAAATCTGAGCCATTGGGTCAAGATCTAGGGCAATGTCCAGTATGACCCGCTGCATGTGGCCATTGAGCCTTGACTGTGGCTAATCCAAGTCAAGATGTGTTGTGAGTATAACATACCGATTGGATCTAAGACTTAATACACAAAAAATGAAAATAAAATAGCACGTTAATACTTTCCACATTAATTACATGTTAAAATGCCATTTTGAATACAGTGGGTTGCATAAATTATTGTTACAATGAATATCACTTGTTTAATTTTACTTTCTTTAATACGGCTACTAGAAAATTGAAAATTGTATGCACGGCTCGTATTTGTGGCTCGTATTTTATTTCCATGGGATAGCTGATCTAGCATCCAGCATCCTGGCTCGTGCTCTGTTTCTATCTATAGACTCAAGCTCTTCTCTTCCCTCCTGCCACCCTCATCTCGGGCTCTCCTGCCCCTCTGTTTCTGCTCTGTCTTCTCCCTTCTTGTTGCTCCATCCTTCCTTCCTAATAAGGCAGAATGTGGAAGAGGTAGACTGACTTTTTAAGTCTGGCACCTGTTGGTCTCTGCTCATTTATATGGACACAGAACCAGCAAATGTCCATTCCGAACTCTGGAAAATGGTCAGGACCGTTGTAATTCATATTCTCTGAATATTGACTTTTGAAAAACAACTTATCTGTATTTAATCTTAAAAGAAAAATAACAACCCCAAGCTGGGAAGTTACAATAAAACATAGTCTAGTCCTTGCCAATCTTTTGTTAGGTTCATGAAGCATGTAGGCTATCTAGGATGTGTGTTAGCCTCGTGCATCATCTCCCCAGAGCCTGTCTGCAAGGAGGTCCTCAGCCCCACCAAGCCCCAAACTTAGAGGAAACAGAATTCACATCCCAGACTGGGCAGAAGGCAGGCTGACTCTCTGTGAAGCTTAGCCTTTAGAGCAAGCACTCACGGCAGGTAGGAGAAGGCTCCTTTTAGGTGGATCTGTGTGGCTCTGGGTGGGTTCCCGTTTGTAGGCAACTCAAGGGTTAACTGGAAATAGGGAGCTGTATCGAATGAAACCTGCCAGCTCAAGAATCCTAGGAGTGGCTATTCAGTATCAGAGATTGAGCAGGAACAGCGGGGAGTTTTGAAGATCTACAGAACGAACAGAAGACAGTTGTGGGGCTGAGCATGGCAGCTGATAGAAACACACAGAGAGACGCAGACACATATGTATGTGTAAGATCACTTACAAGGACTTAACACTTATTTTAAAATGCTGCATCATTCAGCGGGTGGATCTGGCTGACAGCCCTTGAACCCGTCAATCTATCTTAATAGCCCTAGATGTGGGACCCCCAGACACCAGGGACCTCTCTTGCTGTGGTGTAATAGGATTATTGGTGTGATTATTACTTACAAAGTCCTTATGAGTCTTAAAAAGGAATGGAATCCTGATACATGTTACAGCATGGATGAACCTTGAAGACAGTACGGTAAGTGAAGTAAGCCAGACATAGAAGGACAAGCGTTATACGATTCCACTTTGTACGAGGTATCTAGAATAGGTACATCCATAAGGACAAACAATAAAATAGATGTTACCAGGGACCATGGTCAAGGGAGAAGGGGATGTAGTGTTTAATGGGCATAGAGTTTCAGTTTAGGATCATGATAAAACTCTGGAGATGGCGGTGGTGGTGGCCTGACAATGTGAACGTGCTTCACGGCACTGAATTTATACACTCGAAATGGAAAAATGGTACATTTTAAGTTATGTACACTTTGCCGTAATTTTTTAAAAAGTACCTGTTAGAGATATATATCCTGACAGGCCTGGGCTTTGCTTTAAAATACTCCTACCTCCTTCTACCACAAAAAGGGGTGGGGAAAGATAGATAAAATAAGATTGGCAAAATAGCCATCATTGTTGAAACTGGGTTATGAGCATATGAGAATTAATACATAATGTTTGAAAATTTCCGTAATTAGAAGGTTTTAAATGACAGCAAAATGTTTGACTCTCAAGGGTTAACGAATTCAGGGGAAATCTGTTGGCAAACATACCCGAACCCAGCCGACTGAGAGGACGCATGCAAAGGACCTGGTGCAGGGCTATGAAGAGCTTCTCCTTCATTCCCCCGACAGATCCACGCACCATCAGAGTGTAGAGACTTTGCTTCTTCAGAAGTCAGTGACAACATTTTCCTGACCTCTGCCCTTGCTGCAACATCTCTTGTCTTTCTCAACCAGTTGGATGAGCTTCTGGATTATATCTTTTCTTGTAGGTATAAACCAAGCTATCACTTTAGATTTTCCTCTCAATAAGGTCCTAGGGACAATGGCTGAGTAAAGGAATGTCAGTTGAGCAATGGGATAAACCTCTACTGAGTTCCAGTCTGCTGGAAATGTTTGAGGGGGGTCCTGTCTGCTAAGGAGCTTGAGGAGGCTGCAGGGAGAGGCTCCTTCAAAGATGGCGGGTCCTAAAGACATTGCTTTAGGACCGTGGGAAAAAAAAGCATTCCAGGTGGAGGAATCAGGATATGCAAAGGCAAGAGAACACAAAGGAATGTCTCCTGATGCAAGGACATGGAAGGGAAGAAGAGGCTGGAGAAACCAGCTGTGGTCAAATCGTGGATGCTTTTATATGTCTCGCTATGAATTTCATTCTTTTAACAAATTGAGAGCCTCCTAAGAGGCACGTTCTTGGCAAAGATGAACACTCTCCTTTTCCCTCCTGACTCAAAACTTTGACCTTATACTTTGAAGAAGAGAGATGATGAAGGGAAATGCATTATCTACACACAATGTGAGACACCTAGCTATGGGGCCCAAAGTTATTTGAATGGAATCTCCTTTATTGGATTGAATTTATGGAATTGAATTCCAGCTTTGCAGAAATGGGTGGGACTAGAGCAAATAAGAGAGATCTGCTTAGGTAATAAAAGAAGATTCTAGATGATAAACTGGTTTGGTACAAGAAACCAGTTACATCACAAAGATACATCACAAAGAGATATTTCCCATTTCTGGGCAGACTGTCCTCATTATCTGAGTGGTCGGCTCACTTATCTTGTAGCCAACATTAAGAGCTATAAAAATACATTATCTACTGCTCTCATGTTGCTGGTATCCAATGCTAACTTCATAAGTCTCTCAGCAAGAGACCCATTAAGCTTATGCGACCATTTAAAGAAGTGCATGGAAAATGTGCAATTTTTGAAGGAATGATAATACAGATTGCCAGTCCAAAATGGACTCATGTACTATATGGCTCTTGTATTCACATTGAATTCGACTTTTCAAAACATGTGCATTTCCCTCTTTTCCATTTGAAAAACTAAAGTAATATAAAATATAAATATAAATAAAAAACAGAAAATAAAGCTTTAAAAAAATCCTGTCATTTGGGAGAAAACCCACAGTGCTCACCCCAGACACATGCCACTTTCCAGAGACCACGGCTTCCACCCACCTCTTTAAAAAACTACTTAAAAAGTATTCCAATTGTTTTTTAAACCAATTTCTTGGTCAGTTTAAGACACTGTCTCTTGACTCACCTCCATTAAATATGAGGATTTAACTTCCTACTTCCTTGCTCCCAGCTCTCTGGTTTATAATTTAGTTCTATTGGTTCCCTCTGTACATGTGTATGACATACTTAATCCTTTTTCTTCTTCTATCAGTGCAGCACATTTGGACTGCCCACTATGTCAGCTGAGGATATGAACATAGTTCCCTTCTATCCGTCTCTCTGCTCTACTTTCCATTACCTGTCATTTGCACTCTTATTTGAGCATCAGGAATGGAACTTCTACAATCAGCTCCTGCACCATGGTCAAGTCTTCCTTGCTCTGTGGGCGGTTTGATTTCAAGAATGGAAAGCAAATAGACAGGGTCCGTATTATTATGACCATGTAAATCTGAATTACTGTGATGCCCAGGAGTATGCTAGGACTGTATTTCCTCTGCCCGGTCAAAGTCACTTTGTCTCTTGCCACTTACAGGAGAATGCCTCATTAAGCCAGTTACATAGATTCTCTCTTCTGCTCAAAGTGATGCTGTGTTTTAGTTGGCTTTCAATTGGGACAATAATTTTCTTTTTCAGAATATAACTATGTCTACATAGTCACAGAAAAAAAATCATGTGCCTGTATGACCTGTATTTTTGAAAAGAAGATTTTTGACCAACTATGAAGACAATGAAATTGTGGCATTATTTTGAGAAGTTGAGGGAGGGATTACGAAGACGATGGGGAAGAGAGCTAAATCCAAAATGTCCAAAGTGAGAAGTTAATAAATAATATCCAAAATGGAGAAATCAGGAAATTAGCAATTATAAATAATAAGCACATTATTAGTAAGTGTGGAGGGGGAAAAAACAGCTAAAGAATGGGAAACAATAGCCTTTGGGAAATGGACATCAAGGGTGGTGTTGCCTGGGTTAGGAGACAGTTGTATTTTTCATTACAGAGCCTTGCAGACTAGTTGGACTTTCTAACTTTGTACATGTATAACTTTGATCCAAATTAAAATTAAATTTAAAAAGAGAGTAACTGTCCCTCTTATCTCCCTCCCCAAATGATCACTGCCCACCCAATCGAATAGTTGAAAACAAGGCACTAAAAAGAGAGAGGACTGGGACTTTTTGCGTGGGGCGAGCCTTGTGTCTGGTGGCGATACCCGTGGCGCATGACCTGTGGTTCTTCATTGGAGGACCTTGATGGTAGCAAGTCCAAGTTCTTTCTCTGACTTCCCTCTGGTGGGGGCTGTCTGTGAGCAGGTTGGGAAGTGTGCTGAGTGCCCTGAAATTCAGAATGTGTAGCCTCACGTAATCCCCACGTCCACACCCTGCCTACAGTCTTCATATCCTAAGCCTCTCCAGTTTTAATTTCTCCTTAGAAGCTTCTCAAGGTGGGAGGAGTAGTCACCTGGCTAGGGGTGTAAGGGATGCCACTTACAGGTCACCCTGTTGATTCAGATTTATAAGTCTCCCTAGTTTCAGCCTCAACCCTTGCCTTCATCCTCACCTCCCACAGTAACTTCTGCCCCCAGACACTAAGCCCGGTGGGGTTCTGTAGAGAGACCCCCAACCCCTCTGGCAGGCACCTCACTTGGACTCTTCTGCTTTCCTAAACTAATCACATATGCCCCACCCCACCCCTACTTTCCATCCCCTGCAATCCTGTTGACATCTGTTAACTGTTCTCTATCCCCCTATCTTTCCTGTCCTTATAAGTGAATATGTTTTTGTTGTTGTTGTTGTTGTTTTATCCCTTGGTGTTATTTTCAGGAGGCTTATGGAAAGAGAGAATGGAAATGTGCATGTGTTTTCAATGAGTGAGTGAGTGGATGAGTGAGTGAGTGAATGAATGGTTAATTCTCCATCTTAACTGAAGTTGTAGCTAACTTAGAAACAGAAGGGCTGGATTTTATTTACCATTTCCTGCCTTCTGTTGTAGGTTCACATTCTGAGGTATTTCCATATTAGCGAGACTCTCTCCCTTTGGCCAGTGACTGTTTCCCTGAGCCCAGCCTGTGGGCTTCTAAACATGTGAGTTGGTCACCGGAGGCCCAGGCTATGGCAACTGCCATGTAACCCACCCCCATGGCAGCAACCCCAGCTTCTGCAAAAGTCTCAGTACAAGTGAGTAGTTTGGAAGCAAAACATATTTTCCTATGGAAGCAGTATAAGAAAGGACTATTTTAGTTCCTAGGCCAGCTTTTGAGGGTCTATTTAAAGCTCATGGGTATGAATATTCTTTATTTATTAATATACTTATCCCTCAAATTTATTGAATACCAATATGTGTAATTTGAACATTATATTATCATATGATTCTATCAAACAGTTTTTAAAATACATCACTTTGCTCAATTTTTAGCTTCTATTGTTTTTAACTTTCAAATGGTTGTCATCTCTTTTCCAAACACAACTTCCTTTTTCTCTCCCTGCCCCAACTCACCAGCCCCACCTTAGAGAGAAAAGCAAACTTATGTCAGAGTCAATGAAAATGTTCATTTGTGGGGTGCCTGGGTGGCTCAGTGGTTTAAAGCCTCTACCTTCAGCTCAAGTCATGATCCCAGCCAGGGTCCTGGGATCAAGCCCCACATCGGGCTCTCTGCTCCGCGGGGAGCCTGCTTCCTTCTCTCTCTTTGCCTGCCTCTCTGCCTGCTTGTAATCTCTGTCTGTCGAATAAATAAATAAAATCTTAAAAAAAAAAAAAAAGAAAATGTTCATTTGTCAGAGACAGAAAATTCCTGGTGATGCTCAAAGAGAGAAGTGCACAGAGGGCTCCTCTGCTCAGGGAGAGGACAGCCTAGGAGGTCACTCAGCCTGCTCTCCAGCACACTATGATGACTTGGGTCAAACTGGGAATTGGCTTTTTATTAACATCTTGGGATTCCCCAAGAGTCAGGCTACAGCACTGACACTAACACAAGGCACTTTTTAAGGCTTACTGTTCATGACCATTGGCTATTTTTCACCTTTCCGGTGCAGAAATTTATGTGTTTATTTTCTTGTACACTGGGCTGCCTCTGGCTAACAGAGAGCAATGCTCTCACTCATGAGGAGAGGGGACAACTACCTTGCAGTGGATATTTGAAACTCTTAACCAAACTAAGTTCCTTGGCACTTTCTCCAAGGTTATTCTGGGCAAGAATCTCATCCAAGATGGTAAACACATACTGATAACAATCATTCCTTCATTCATCAAATTTCACAGAAGGCTTACTATGTGCCAGGCACCACACTTAGGGCTGATGGTACCTTCCTGAAGCTACCTTCACACCATCAACACTGCACTTTGAGCAGTAGAGAGGAAGAAAGTACCATGGGCCAAGAAGAGTGTTTCCTTCAAATGACATTCCCCTTGTCCCAAATAAAGTTCTACCTGCTTGGTAGAGAAAAGAGAAGCAGGAGATGTAGAAATAAGGGAGCTGCCTGTGTGGGTCTCCTTCTATCTGCTGTCAGCTAGTCTGCAGTCATAAGATAAAAGAAATTCCATGGAAAATTGCAGAAACTCAGAGCAGAGGATACTTGTATCCCACATCCACAGGTGACTTCCCAGAGAAGCCTGTGTGTGAGAGAAGAAGAGGTATGGGGAGGCATCCAGGGGCATGGCCTGGGGCAGCCTCACAGTGTGCATGACAGAAAGAGTAGCCAAGACCTCTCCTGCTCACAGGCAGGAACCAGGAGAGGTGAGGGAGGCCAGAGGCCCCATCAAGTTTGGGAAAGAGAAGAAGCAGAGGGCTTCAGAGGCCACAACAGGCCCTGGGTCATTTAGGAGGCAGCCAGGTGAATGGATATCAATGACCAACAGACCTTCCCTTGGAGGCTTCCTCTTCACATCCTCCTCTTGGGGTGTTGCAGGTTGGAAGGGGGCATAGTAGGTGATTAAGGGCTTAAAAATTAGTAGATTTTTAGGTCTCTTACCAGGCACCCTCACACAGAAGGCCTGGGTGGGGCCTGCTCTCTACATGGTGAACAAG
Organism: Mustela putorius furo; assembly: GCF_011764305.1. Taxonomy (NCBI): domain Eukaryota; kingdom Metazoa; phylum Chordata; class Mammalia; order Carnivora; family Mustelidae; genus Mustela; species Mustela putorius. The sequence continues at coordinate 11,209,399 of NW_025421480.1, read as the reverse complement.
CTCCCACAGGAGTCTCAAGCGGGTGTTGTGGGAGTCACACTCTGAGAAACTCAGGTAAAGAGGGAGGCCATATTTATTCAGGAAGGAAAAAGAGTGGTGCAACTGAATGAAGAATTTTGACTCCAGGGTAAGTGTGACAGTTAATTTTATGTCATGTTAACTGGCTGATGGGGTGACCAGATACTGGGTCAAACATTATTCTGGGTGTTTGTAGATGAGGTTAGCTTTTAAATCAGTAGACTGAGTAAAGCAGATCACCCTCCATAAAATGGGCCTTATCTAATCAGTTGAAGGCTTGAAGAGAACAAAAGGGCTGACCTTTCCAGTAAGAGAGAATTCCTCCTGCCTGACTGCTTTTGAGCGGGGACATCATTTTCTTACTGCCTTGGGATTTGAACTGAAACACTGGCTCTTCCTGGGCCTCAGGTCTGACAGTCTTTTGACTAGAACTAGATGGCCAACTCTCCTGGGTCTCTGGTTTGCTGACTGCACATCTTGGGACCTACCAGTCTCCATAATCATGTGAGTCAATTCTTATTACCTATTTTTTCAATCTATCTATCTATCCATCATCCATCCATCCATCCATCCATCCATTTAATTTCCTGTTGTTTCTGTGTCTTCAGAGAACCCTGAGTAATAGAAGTAGTAATACCTGCTTTTTCTTTTGCAGGTGCTCAGAAATTTATAGTAAGGTGGGGAGCTCCATCCTGATAGTAAAAGTTGTTCATAAACATCGGTATATGAAATGAGCAAATGCTATGTGATGTGGGCCTCTTTAGAAGACTTTAAAAAAACAATTATAGCTATTAAGTGCCCTCCAGTGATATTTTATGTCCTCCCCTTGTAAATACTTATGTGACGTCTGGCTTTCCTGTCCGTATAATTTCCATGATGGCAGAGATACTCTCTGTTTTGGTCACCACTGTATGTATGAGAGAGAGCCTGGCACATAGCAGGTGCTTGGCAAACACTTGTTGAAGGAGACAGTCAAACCCATGGCTAATCCTCACCATTACACCAAATGGTAGATATGGGGATTCCCATTTTAAAAAAGCAAACGGAAGTTCAGTTTGAATGCTATTGTTCTCTGATTACAATGCCCCACCCCCTTCCTTCCCTGTCAGCCCTGCTCTGGGCCCCTGGAGGCTGACCCCTCTCTACAGACACCTACAGTGGAGTCCTGGACAGGAAAAGAGAGGTCAAAGTTAGGACTACGTTTAGGACTGTTAGGTGTGGTGCTGAGATAGTGACTGCCTTCCTCCAGGGCCATGGCTCCTGTCAGGTGGCCCCCCTTTCATGGCTCCAGCTTTCAACAGGATCCAATAAGATATTCCTTCCCCCACCATTGCCCTTCAGGCTTGGCATGGTAATGGCTTCCTGCTCTCACTAGTTTCTCGGTACTTCACCATCCCTTGTTGCCAAACTCCTTAATGGTGCCAAAGTCTCAGTTAATGGTCCCTTTATTAAACTCTCCTCAGGTAAATCACTTGTGTGTGCCATCATTTTCCTGTTGGGATCCTGACTGACAAAGAGAAATTAGGTAATAAAATCTTGCAGCTAAAAAGATGGTAAAGGCAGAATTAAACCCAGGTAAGTCTGGCTCTGAACCCTATTTGCATTTTGTTATACATTATGACCTCCACTCTTCTCTCAAAAATTGGTTAGGAATGAACCTACCCCACAAACATCCTGTAATTTCTTCTAGAACATTCTACAACTCTAGTATTCTTTAGCATCCGCCTCCTCTGAGAGAGGAAGATTGGTAGCATGGAAATAGGGCTCTGCCTTCTGTAGCCCCAGAGACCTGAATTGGAATCCAGGCTCTGCCTCTACTTATGTGTCTCTGAGCAAATGGCTTGACTTCTCTGAGCCTCTGTCTCCCAGTTGTAAAGTGGGGCCATGCTAGAGCAGGTGGGAATGAGGAGTAAATAAATCAAGGTATTTGCATCACAAACTCAGTAACCTTGGTGTTTCCTCCTGGTTCTCCTAAGTTTCTAAGTCTCATGGCTATGCCGAATGAATACCTGACTGAAATCACCCAGTCTCTTTTGTGGTTAAAGTGTTGCTCAGATGTGGTATGCATATACGATGGAATATTATGCAGCCATTAAAAAACGAAATCTTGCCATTTGCAACTATGGGGATGGAGCTAGAGGGTATCATGCTAAGTGAAATAAGTCAATCAGAGAAAGACAATTATCATATGATCTCACTCATATGTGGAATTTAAGAAACAAAACAGAGGATCATAGGGGAAGAGAGGAAAAAACAAAACAAGATGAAACCAGAGAGGGAGACAAACCATAGGAGATTCTTAGTCATAGGAAACAAACTCAGAATTGCTGGAGGGGAGGGGGTTCAGGGAGGGGGTAACTGGGTGGTGGACACTGGGGAGGGTATGTGTTGTAATGAGCCCTGGGTATTATGTAAGACCGATGAATCACAGACCTGTGCCCCTGAAACAAATAATACATTATATGTTAATTAAGAAAAACTGGGGATGCCAGAGACAAAGAAATAGAGCTGGTACTTAATTAAAAAAAAAAAATGTTGCTCAATCTCTGCGCAAGAAAAGATGTCAGAGATTTTGACTAAAAACATGTGGGCATGTTCCAGAAGGCTTCCAGAATCTTCAGCTCAGGAGAGAGATCTTTTCTCCCACACTTTCTTTCAGGCATTTGGTTTTACTGACACTCTTGTGATATGGCAGAAGGTGAATCTCATGACCAGAGTGTTTTTTCTCCAGCGCTAATGACTGTGACTAAAATAGGCATTATGGGGAGAGTCCACATAACCCTCCCCTTGCAGAAGTTCTGGAGGCCACGCTGCTTCAGAACAGTGCAATGGGTTTGAGGGACACTGGCTGGTGAACCTAGTTTCTTTATAAACCTGAAAATGTGTAAGTGAAAACACATTAAGGAAAACTCACTGATAAAGAATTTATGGAGTTTGGGGCAAAAGCTAGCCAGGTTCTTCTAGAGGATGGTGCAAAAAAAAAGGGGGGGGGGTTTAAAAAAGTGAGGTGTCTAAGACTGCCAGAGAAAGTACAGGATGCCCAGATAAATTTGAATTTCAGATAAACAACTAATAATTTTTAGCATAAGTATGTCCCACAAAACATCTGGGATATACTTATACTAAAATTTTTGGTTTTGTTTCAAATTCCCATTTCTTTGAGCATTGTATATTTTTACCTGCTTAATCTGGAAGGCCCATAAATGGTAGGCAGAGAGATGTTTCACTAGTCTCAGAGAAAATTGTTTTCAGGCTCTGCTCATATATTTTAGAAGCTCTCTTTTACTCAGAAATGACCAATGTGCTTTTTATAAACTGATTTTTATAGCCATTAAAAGAGGACTCTAACATTCTATTAGTTGAGTTCTAATGTCTATGTTATTGACAGGAATAAAACTGCATTTCCAAAAATATGTAACTATATTCTTTATTCAGAGACCATGTACGTACCTAGCAACTTCAAATTTTAAACCACTGCCAAGCTTTTATTGTATACATGTGTGAGATATTTCCCATGTATATATTAAGTACTCCTCAGGATACTGAGAACTGTTTTGCGCTTTTAGTTTGTATGGTGTGTATTTTCACACTATTGGCCATATTTCATTTATGCTGTTTATTTCTCTGAAACCAATTATTATACCATAAAGTGTAATATTTATAGCACAGCAAATGTCTGTGAAACCACAAATATTTTCTGCATTTTTAATTCCATAAAACATGCTTCTGTGGATTAAAAACAATGACACAAAACTCTCAGCCCCTATCAGAGATACCATGGGGCTTATGCACTTTATTTAGGGCAGTGTTCAACTTTTTGGAGATACCTACTCAAAAGTGAATGTTCTAGTCATTGTTCTTCCAAGTTCTCAGTTTTCATGTTTTTTATCTTGAGGGAGCAGTGGAGAGCAGACCAGGAAGGGGGCTGGACCTTCCACTAGAGGTGGGTGCACTAAGGGCAGAAAGTAGTGTAAGCAGCCCCTGCCTCTCCCCTACCTCCCTGAAACACAGGACCAGGAACTCACAGGACATCAAAATCGGTGAGCACTTCCTGTCAGGGCTGGCAGACCTAAACATGTTGGCCCCTGTTGGCATCACTGAGTTTTTCAGGCATTTAATCATGTAATAATGCAAAAATAAAACTATATTCAGGTCAAAAGTTTTGTATTCCCATTTCCAGAAAGGGCACTGTGACACTTTTTAAAGTATTATTTATTTATTTATTTATCAGAGAGAGAGCACAAGCAGGGGAGTGGTGGCAGGCAGAGGCAGAGGGAGAAGCAGGCTCCCCACCAAGCAAGGAGCCTGATGTGGGACTTGATCCTAGGACCCTGGGATCATGAACTGAGGCAAAGCAGATGCTTAACCAACTGAACCACCCAGGTGTCCCATATTATGGTGCTAAGTGTCCTAAACAATGTCACAATTTTCTCAGAAAATTGGAATAATGCAAATATGAGATAATTACTGACTTTTAGTATGTTTGTCCCTAGTAGTAAAAGTAAAGAACAATGATCATATTTGCATACTAAACTGGAAACTGGGCAACAGTAGTGAAAAAAAGAGCATCCTTCCCCCAACAGAACGCAAAATCTGTGAGAGACGGGATACAGGTGAGTAATTGTGTTCATCAGGATAGCCTTGGATATACTATAGTAACAAACAACTCTAAAAATCTCAATGCCTTTGAAACCATGAATTTGTTTCTCGGTCACAGCGTTTATCTCCCCCAGCCAGCCAGAGATCTCAGTCTGACTGCAGAACCCAGACTAATAGAGTAGCCGCCCTCTGGGTAGGCTGTTGCCATCCCACCAAGGGATGTCCATGTTTTAGAAGACAAATTCTAGGTTTAGGATGATTTGGTGACTTAGCTAAGTAAGGGCTGGAACCACCCTGAAGTCACGCTCTCTGAACTCTTACACCTGTGTCTTGTCCCTCCTACAGACACAAGTTATCCTCTCTGTTAGGCTGACCACCCTCTGGGGGGACTGCAAATCAACAAAGCTGCAAGTTCAGCTTCACAGGTGTATTTCTTCCATGGTGACACGTTAGCCCTCCTTCATTTATTCAGCTTACTACGTGTTAGCACTGTTTTGTTCGCTGGGTATACAGTGATGACCAAAATATATAGAGTCCCTCTCTTTATGGAGCTTATGATTTTATGGTGGGAGAGGCACATGGAATTGAGTTTCCCAAATGTGGGAAGAGAGGCTGAGAAACTGCTCTGGAGAGTTGCCTGGGCTCCAGCTGCTAGAAGCGGCAGGCCTAAGGGTGTCGGAGGACATAGACACAGCCTGCCAATTGGGAATGGGTCAGTGACTGGATCTGCTGTGTCCCTGTCATCACCATGCAGCAGAAATGACACCAGAAACACTGGTTTGGGGTTGGGAACTGGAAAGTCTGGCCGGGACAATCGCAACTATGGGAGAAAAGGAAGGAGGGAGCACAGAATGAGAAAGAGAGAGAAAGAAAACAAAACCAAAATGACTTCCATCTGAAATAAGCCTGCAAACCCGAATTCCAAAATACACGAAGACATCGAATGCTACGAAAGACTGTGATCAGAGTCAAGAATCAGGACAGGATTTCATTCTATATCAAAACATCTTTTAAAATAGATCAGCCTAACAAAGGCGTTAGAATAAGTACATTGAGGTGTCAAAGAGATGGATAAAAGAAATAATTAAACATTAGAAAACAAACTAGGTAAAAATAATGCCAGGTTAATTTTCTTAAAAGGAGTTCACTAAGCATCTCAGGAATGAATAATAAAATCACTGAAATTTTAAGTACCCTGGATGGGAACATTTCTGGACCAAAGGACATTGAAGAGAGAGTCGTGAAGGGGAAGTGGGGAACACACCCAGCATCTAGGCAGAGAGGAGAAAGCATTAAGGCGCATGGAGGATTGAAGGACAGATAGTGATCATCATCTAATGAAAATTCTGAAAGAAGAGAAAGGAGGGAATGCCAGTCAAGCAATGTTTAAAGAGATCATTACTCAGAATGTTTCAGAACCAAAGACTTCAAATCAAAAGTACATTTGAGTACCAAGCATAGAAATATGAGTAAACCCACCCCTAAACACACAGCTACAAAAGTGCAGAACATAAAGGATAAGGACAATCCAAAAATTAGCAGAGACAAAAGCTGGATTACCCACAGAGGAATGGAAATTCATCTCTGAGGGCAGCCTTCTCCTAGACCATAGATTCCAGAAGACAATAATGAGGATGTGCTCAACACGCAGAGGGAGAATCATGGTCAATCTAGAATTGACAAGCAAAGACATTTCTGTTTACAAAAACCAGCTTATAGAAATAGATAAAAACTTGACCAAAGTTACCAAGAAAAAAGAAAAAAAAAAAACCCTCACAAACAAAAAATAGGAATAAAAAGAGGTTAGAAATAGAATGGAGATGTGGAAATAACTGGAAAATACTATTAACAACGTCATGGTTATAAACATGGAAACTTAGAAGAGAAAGATAATTTTTAAGGGAAAGAAAAAGTTTGGTAATGTATTCAGATGAAACCAGAACAAAGCCTTAGCTATTAAAGAAATTACACTGGTAACCAGAATTTCTCCCATGTCCAAAGACATTAAGCCCTAACAGTTTCATCAGAACTTCAAAAAACAGATAAATGTCATTTTAAAAATCTGTTTGAAAGGATGGGGGTAAAAGGGAGGAAGAAGACATAATTTACTTTTTAAGAAACTAAAGCCAGACAAGTATGAGTAAAGTATAACTTAATCTCACTTTTCACATAGACATAAAATCTTTAAAAACATACCGTGACCAGACAGGATTTAATCTCAAACTGAAAGCATAATTCAAGACTAGGAAACCTATTAAAGTTAATATACTAAAAGAGAAAAGCTTTTTAAAATACCTTTTAGTATATTTTGATAAATGTAGAAAAGATATAGAACAAAGTATTTATTCACAGTTAAAAAAAATCTTTGCAAACTAGGTATAGAAGGTAATTTCTTTACCTGACTAAGGCCATATATCAAAATTCTACAAGCAGATATTGCATTAACTTGTGATACGTTAGAGACGGCTTCAAAAAAGTCAGGAATAACATAAGGATACCAGTTCTAAGTCTTTACTGAATATTGTACTGAGTGTCTTCACGGATGTAACAGAAAGGGGAGGGCAGAGAGAGACAGGGAGGGACAGAGAGCAACAGGGAGGGACAGAGGGACAGAGAGGGATTGGAAAATGAAAGAGAACACTTCTGTTTGCAGAAAAGGTGATGGCCTGCATAAAGAGTTACAGAAAATTCACAGAGAAACTCAAAGAGGTAAAAAGTGTTCAGCAAGGGTGTGAGATATAACAGTCACACAAAAATCAATAGCATTCCTACCCAATAATAACTAATTAGAAAATATAACAGAAAAAAAAAAGAATCCCATTCACAGTAGTGGCAGATATTATGTGCCACCTCGGGATAAATTAATTAAAAAATGTAAGAGACCTTTATGGAGAAAACTAGGAAAGTTATTATTGAACAATATGAAGACCTAACTACATAGAGAGAAATACCATGTTCGTTGATTATTCAGTGATGTAAAAATGTCATTTTTCTCCATATTGACCAATAGGCTTGATGCAATTTGGATTTAAAAAATCTCCAAAATGTGTGTGTATGTGTGTTTTTGTGTGTGATTCTTAACAAGCTAATACTGAAATGCACGTGAAAGGGACAAGGAGAGTCAAGACAAGTTTGAAGAAGAAGAGGTAATAAGACTGTGGTGTATTGGCACAGGAGACAGACATACAGATGAGTGGATCAGAATAAAAGCCCAGAAATAACCTGTACACACAAGGGAATCCTCTACCTAAGACTAAGGTGTTGTCACAACATATCAAGGGAGGAAAGAGAAACTTGAGTTCTACTCACACCAGCCACAAAGATTAAAGACCTAAATGCAAAAAGCAAATGTTTGCAACTTTTAGAAGAAACCATAGGAAAATACATTTTACTATCACTGAGTAAGGGAAGATTTCTCTTAATAAGACACAAACACACAAACAATAAAATCAGAGAGATATATTTGATCACAGTAAGACAAAAAAAAACTCTGATGCACACACACACACACACACAAAAAGACACCATAAACAAAATCGAAAGAAATTATGGAATGGCAGAAAGTATTTACAATGCATATACCAAAAAGGGGAAATATTTTAAGGAGGAGAAATTATACAAGCTTAATTCTTTGAATTCAGGATAATAAAACAAGCTATTAATACTAGCAATTAAAATTAAAATAACAAAGTATAAGGACAGAATAAAAATTAAAACAAAAATCAAAGTACAGGAGCATGGCACTTAGAAGATAATTAAAATAAGAACACACTATATACAAAGTTATGAAATTTTGTCAAAGTATATTGAAAAGTGAAATTATAATCTTTATGTTTTATTATGTTCAAAGAAAGGGAAAATGAAATATTCAATGTAAGTATTTGCAAAAATGATGACAAAAACTTCTGAGAAATACTAATAAAGGTAAAACCAAAACTACATGAATTAGAATATAGGAAAATTTATAGACTTAATTTAAGAGCTCCTTAAAATAAAATAGACAAACCTTTAGAGAGGGTAAAGAAGGAAAATAACCGCTGTGGATAAAAAAATTAGAAATAAAAAGAAGGGTCCAGCATCAGAAAAGGAGATATTTTAAACACAAGACAATACTTTATAAAATTTTAAGTTAAATTTGAAAACTATTTCTTTGGGAAATATATATATTACCAAAATTAGAAATATAAAACCTAAATATACAAGCTAGAGAAACTAGAAGAGAAAAGAAGGAAAGAACTCTCTCCAGAAAAAAAAAAAAAAAAGTTTTCTAGGCCTGAAACATTTAGAGGGAATAATCTTTCAACTCTTAAGGAATGGGTAAGTATTATGCTTCAATAATTACTTCCAAACACTGAAAAATAGAAAAAGTACCTAATTTACAGAGATAACCCTGATGTCAACACCTGGAAAAGAAGAAAGAAAAGATAGTTGAAAGAAAGAAGAAAGGAAGAAAGGAAGGAAAGAAAGAAAGAGAGGAAGGGAAAGAGGGAGGAAGGGAAAAAAAGATAGCTGAAATAAAGAACGAAAGAAAGAGAAAGAAATCTAAATAATGAACTTAGAGAAGAAAATCTAAACACAGAAAACAGTGAAGCTAGATAATAACAGTCACACAAAGAGGGATTATTACTGAATAATCAACGAACATGGTATTTCTCTCTATGTATAAAGAGTGACCCCAGTTATCAGGAACAAAATAGGGATAGCATCTACTGACATTTTTATTTAATTTTGATCTGGAAGTTCTGACCATCTAAATAACACATATATAAAGATAAGATGAATAATAAAAATAAGATGCATAAAAATAAAAGTAAGTTCTGACCAACTAAATAGTACATATATAAAAATAAGATGTGCAAGTATTACAAGGGAGGACATGGATTTATAATTTTTTTGTAGCTGATAGTAATTATACCTGAAAACAAAAAAAATAATTCAACTAAAAATCTTTAGTAGTATGAGAGTTCAAGAAAACTGCTAAATAAAGAGACACAAAAGCCAGTAGCTTTTATACATAGAAATTTTCTACATAGCCTTTCTCTATAGAAATATTACTCAGAAAATACAATGAAAAATAATCAAGTTATAATAGCAAAAAGCAACAATGATAATATTGAAAATCTCTATTAAATGCCCTGGAATAGCTTTCATAAGAAAGTGAAAGAGTCATGTAATTAAAACTCCAAAATGTTACTGAGAAATGTAGAAGAAAATTTAAATGCTAAATTCCTTGGCCACGATGCAGGGTTTTTCAAATCCATTTGTGTGCTCAATATGCTTTCAATAAAAATATCCATAAGATTCACTTTAGAATTTGACATTATCATTCAAATACTTACTGAAAGAATAATTAGGTATGAACGGCAAAGAAAATATTGAGCATGAAAAGGAATGATAATGAAGAGGCCCTACCAGATATTAAACCACATTAAAAAGGAAGCATCAGGGCGCCTGGGTGGCTCAGTGGGTTGAGCCGCTGCCTTCAGCTCAGGTCATGATCTCAGGGTCCTGGGATCGAGTCCCACATTGGGCTCTCTGCTCAGCAGGGAGCCTGCTTCCTTCTCTCTCTCTCTGCCTGCCTCTCAGTGTACTTGTAATTTCTCTCTGTCAAATAAATAAATAAAATCTTTAAAAAAAAAAAAAAAAAAAAAAAAAAAAAAGGAAGCATCAATAAAATAGTGTGCGGTTGACAAAAGGACAAACATACAAATGTGCAAATCAATTTCTCATATTTTCTGAGTAGGTATTCTGAGACCACGTAATTATGTATAACAGCTTCATCTCTAATGAAGAAAGCATGATAAGTCAATAGGAGTAAAATTATTATTTAATAAACTATTCTGGTTTCATGGATTATTTAGAAAAAATAAATTTAAAGATTTACTCCAGATCATGACTGAAATAACTTTAGGTGGATAAACATGTAATTATGTATAAAATACAAAACTATTCAAATAAAACTAAAAGAAAAGTAGAAACACATTTAAAAAGTTTCAAAAACTTTAGGCATCAAGGAGATGCAAATTAAAACTACAATAAGCCACCATTGGACGCCCAGCAGAATGGCTAATATTTGAAAAGACTGACAGTATCAGATGTTGGCATGGAAAAGGAGCAGCTGGAACTCTCTCGCGTTGTTGCTGGGAGTGTTAAATGGTACAATCGCTTTGGAAACAAGTTTGGCAGTTTCTTGTCAATCTAAACATACACCTATTCTATGATCCAGCAATTCTATCCGAAGGTATTTCCCCAAGAGAAGTAAAAGCATATGTCCATGAGAGGACAGGGCAAGAATGTTCATAATGATCCCAAACTGGGCACCGCCCAGGGGGGCCACTGATAGCAAAATGGAGAAACAAGCTGTAACATAGACACATCCTGAAATATTACTCTTAGCAACAACAACAAAACAAATTCCTGATACAACTAACACAGACAAGCTTTTAAAAACTGTTGAGTGAAAGAAAATTTATCCCAAAGAGTTCATCCTGTGTGTTTCCATTTATACGAAGTTCTAAAATAGGCAGATACAATCTATGATGAAAAAATTAAAACCGGTGGCTGCCTCTGAGGTAGAACATGAGTGAGGGTCTACCGGAAAGGGATGCTATGGAGTGTCTGGGATGAATGATGTTAATTTCTCTCTGTATTTTAACAGCTTTATTTAGATATAATTCATACACCATATAATTCACGCTTTTAAAGTGTACATACAATCCAATGATTTCTAATATCAACATCTGTGCAACCATCAGCTTAAAAAAAACACAACCCATACCCTTTGGACTTCTAAACCTTTATAAGTATGTGCATTTGTCATTTGTTGAAATTCAGTGAATGGTCCACTGAAGATTTGTGCATTTCTCTGTAAATATGTAAAGTATATGAACTTTAAATTTACAGTTACCAGGGGGAATGTTGAGGCAGGGGGATGGGTGAAATAGGTGAAGGGGGTCAGGAGAGAACTTGTCCTGATGATCTCTGAGTCATGTATGGGACCCCCAAATCACTGTCTCGTACACCTGTAACTAACATAGCACGCTATGTTAACTACACTGGAAATGAAAATAAAAAAGATTTTTAAAGCTTTTTGATTGGAAGAAAATAGGAAATAATTTTGAAAGTTCTATATGGAAAAGCTCTTTCTTCAGAAAGGAAAACATTGATAGATTTGGTCACTTTCAATCTAAATGCCTTCATATGTCAAAAATATATAAATATAATTAACATTCAAGTGCACGTATCAAGCCAGAGGATAGTTATTATTTAAAAATATTAGACAAGGGGGCCTTTGTCTGTGTATTTGATATGTGTGGAAACAATCTAAGTTATTGCAAGTATTAAGATACCAACCCATATAGGGCCAAAAGTTCTGAACAGGAAATTCACAAATAGGAAATAAAACTTGTTAACAAACATGGGGGGAATTTCTTTTATGTTTACAGAAACTTACACAATTCAGGAGTGACATATATCAAAGGTCTAGGATTTGTATACTCTGATGTATTTTCCTTTGAGAAATATATTTATTCTCCTTGAGAAGACATATTTAAAGTAAAAGGGAATAGCTATGCACAGAGATTTTAGTACAAGAATGTTGATTGCAGCACTCCTTGTAATAATGACAAATCAGATATTACCCAAATGTTTAACGTAGAGTATTAATTAAATAAATTACAGCACAAAGGCAATAAATTAACTTAGGAATCTTTTATAGCCATTAAACATTATGTTGTAGGAAAATACTTAATGGTTTGGGAAGATGTTTACATCTTGAGTTAAAAAAACAAAACAAACAAGCAAAAAAACCCTCTTTGATCCTGTTGGGCTAACCCCTACCTCCCTGCTGTGGTCACAGAAACATTTAGCTTCTGTTCTCTTTCTCCCTTCCCTTCTCCCCCATTTCCCTTTGGAAGCTATTTCTGTCTTTCACTTCTGGTGAGGAGGAAATAGACTGGCATGAAAATTGGGAAAGAAAACACTTCAAAACAGGAAGGGTATGAAACACTGCCTCACTCCCTATTTTTTTAATTGGGAAAAATCATACGTGCGCATGATTAAAAATTGGAACAGTAAAAGAGACATGTGTGATGCAAAGTCTCTATCAGTCCTGGGTTTCCAAAGTCTCTATCAGTCCTAGGTAGTCTCTATCAGTTTTTCTTAACTCCTAGATATATTTTTCAGAAAGACATCTACCATAAGTACCAAACGGGCAAAACACAAGAAAACAAAAAAAGAGGAAAGAAGGAAGGGGGGGGGGAGATGAAGGGAGAGAGAAGAATACAGGGAAGGAAGGAAGATGGAAAGAAATCAAGAAAACGATAATATGGGGGCAAATTCAGAATAAGTTGTTTTTTTTTCTTAAGGGGCTTAAAGAGCCAACATTTCTTTTTTAGAATATATGTTAAACATTTGTATCTCAAATGTTCAGCAACCTATTGCCGTTAAATGAACACTAAACTATTTGCAAATATTTATAAAATAAATAAATCAGGATCAAGAGTAAGGAGCTTTTTACTTGAGGCATCCCGGGGAACAGTGACCATGTCATTCAAACCCAAATTAGAGTTCTCAGCCTGCCAAGCATCCGTGTACCTGTCCAGGTGACGGAACCGGGGCTGTGAAATCAGGAATGACCTGGACAGTGGCTCTGATATGAAGAGACTAGTGAGGTTCGGAACCTTACCCACCAGAAAGGGTGTCTAGCCTAGAAGCACTAAGTGATGGCCTCTGGGAGCGCACACGTTTTCTCTCCCGGCATGGTCCTCTGATGTTTGGGATAAAACAGCAGATCCCGGTTCTCTCTAACAACTACTTTGGACGCTGATTAGCCATGAATGGACCAACTTCTATTTACTGCCTAAAGGAAGCCTGACAATATTATATTAACAAGTGGGGGAAGGAGAGATCAGGCCATCCAGCGAGGCTACTCGAACACACCTGGGCCTCTCAGTTAAGAGCAGGCGGGAGGTTCTCTGTGGGTGTCTTTCTGTAGGGGGGGGTCCCCTCTTTTTTCCTGCAGTGCAAATGTAGAACATTCAAAAGGGTGTATACTCAAGGGACAATATTTAATTACTTCTTATTGCTTCATCAAAGACATTCCTAAGTGAATAGGAATATTTTTGGGTGGGATTACGCTTGGTACCTTAAAAATAAACTATTTATTTATGAACAGTTTATTAGTAGTTCAGAGCCTTTTCTTTATCTATGTATTTTTAAATGCTATTGACCATTCACCATGCGAGTGACTCCTTTGGAGAAGCTTTAAGAAAGTGTACATAAGGAGAAGGAGTGCTGGGGGCGGAAGGCAAAATGGGAACAGGAAGGGAAGGAAGGAGTTAACTGAGGGACAGAAGGGAGAGGAAAAAGGAGAAAAAGGCAGAGAAGCCAAAGCAGGAATGGAAAGAACAAGAGAAGAGTCATCTGATGCAGATGTCATAAAAAGCTATAGCCACACTTGTAAGCCCATATCAAAATTTAGAAATCTGTCCTCACATATGAAATCAAGTGGATGTTTTTCCCATGGGGAAAAAATGGCACAGTACATTTTTCACAATTTCTCCTTTCCTTTTATACCTTGAAAAACCTGTCTGGGAGTGGAACTGTTGTTTTTAAGGGCTTTTCCAGCCCCAATGCTCATCTGTCCCTTGCTATCACAATGTGCTGACCCCGAGCCCACGTTATAGCTATTGGACTTGCGCTGATAGCAGTTCGAGAATCAGCAGGTGAAATTAAGCCCAACGATCTCCTAGTCTACCTCCAACATATAAGCAAATTAAATCACTGTCATGCTTTTAAATGAACCTTCTCAAAGCGAGTTGCTGAGTTGAGTGTTCTACTTTCATCTGATTTTAGCATTGGGTCCCCAAGAATAACAGCGGTTCTTTTTCCTTATCAGTGTTAGTGCCGTCAGTAGACTTGTCTCCCCGCATGGCCCCACTTGCTGAATGCCACCCCCCCACACCCTCCGGCTTTGGTCAGGGGGAACTAAATGCAGGATCAACTAAACAGAAAAGCAGAGTTCTGGTGTTCAAAGCTCTTATCTCATTCATTAATCTGCCAGTATTTACAAACACTTAAACTCTGCAGGCTCCAAATTGGGTAGTGGGACTACAGTGACGGAGAGATGCTATCCTTGCCTTCCCAGAGTCCAAGAGTCTTTCTCCGAGGTGGGCAGAACAAGTGTTATTAATATGCCCATTAAGAGTCCGGAAAACAGAGGCAAGGGACAGACACAGCTCTGGAACAGGACTGGAGTCTAAGCTCTTCCCTCCTGGGTCTAAATCCTTGGCTAACGGTACTCAATGTCTCTCAAACGTTTCTCTTATGAGTTTGACAAAAGAAGGCATTCACTGACTCCAACCTTGTCCCCCACAGGCTTCCACTCCCCATCTTGAAAACTGGGGAAATGATTTCCGTCCCTGCTCCTGCCTCAGAGGCAGAACATTTCTTCACACAACTTTAGACAATTATTACAATACCGGGAAATGCATTGGTTTTAAGAAATCTTAAAGATTTCTTTAAGAAATCTGCTCAAGTCTTTAAACCCGTTGTTCCCTAGAGTTGGGTATATAAAAATTAAGAGTATAAAAAAACTTTTTTTTTTTTTTCATATAAAATGATCAGATCTCTGGGTGTTCAGATAGCGATGCTAGATCTGGATCCCTCCTTGGGGACCTCTGAGTTCACCTGCTTTTCATATTGGAATCCTTCCCAAAGACGAGGAGCCCAGAGGAAAACGTGGTTTTTCCTGAGAGCATTTTCTTATTCCTTTGCTCATTTCAGCTGTTCGTAGCAGCTGGGTTTTTTTTTAGTGCTGAAATGCCCGCTGCCTTGTAAACATACTCTCTAATACCGTGCATTACTCATAGTTTGAAAATCACTTTGACTCCCGAAACATAATTATGTTAATGTCAGATGAGTCAGCAGGAGGACTGCCGGCAGTTCCTATGGTAGCCGAACCTCCTGAGGGCCTCTCTACCCCAGAACCGGAGGCTGCAAAAAATAAAAAGTAAAAGAGAAACCCCCTTTGGGTGGGAGGAAAGAGAACTTACACTTATGGCTCAGGACATGGCTTCCCAGGAGTGTCAATTTCATTTTCGTGGCCATGTGAAAAGGAAAGTCGAAGTAAAATAGCTAACCCTAGGTTAATCCATTTACATAAAAAATAAACAGGAATTTGGAGAGTTTCTCTAGAAGATCTGTGATTTTCCTGACAAGATAAGTTGAGATGGGTCACTCTGGTCAATATACAGTCATGATTTGTTATTTCCAGGGCTCCCCTCGGAGGTGTGGGAAGTGATGCTGGGCGGGGAGGTGCTGGACTGTGACCCTCACACATCCATAGGAAGGAGGAGGCCAGACCCTTGCTGGGCTTCCGGCAACCCCAGGCTTTGGTGCTGTGCCCCCTTGGACAGCCATGACTCTTTAGACAAGAATTTGTAGCCACTTTCTTGGGCTGTTTTCAGCATCATTTACAACTCTCGGTTGTTTCCCCTCCCCTGGCTGCTGGGAAATGAAGAGGAACCAAGCAGCACAGGGTTGGAAGTTTCCCTGGTTGACCACAACCTTTACCTCCTCGTGCTCCCAACCTGCCAGTAATCTGACTATGCCCTTCTCAGCTAGCCTCACACCCCTCTTGCCCTTCCGAATGAAGGACATCTTCTGAGAAGCCTTCTGGGTTCCTTTTTGTACCCATGTCTCATAATAACCCATGTTTTACAGGTGGGAAAACTGAGGTTCACAGAAGGGGTGTCCTTGTGCAAGGTCACACAATGATTGCCTGAGCCAGACCCCCGGATTCAAGGCCCTTTCTACTCTGCCAACAACAGAACAGTGAATCCACACTTAGGGGATGAGAGTGTGTCGGTCAGGGTTGGAAGATTCCCAAGAACACATTTTTTGCAGATTAGACAAGTAACCAAAATCTGAAAAGAGGCAGTGATTTGCCCGCGGTCACACAGCTCCAAAAGTCACAGAACCACCTGCAAACTAGGTCTCCTGGCCTTTGGTCCAAGGGCTTTTCCTCTCCAACCTCCTTACTTCCTCACTCTGGACTTCCTTCAGTTTAGACAGAGACAGTCTGCTCCCTCCGGTTGATACGCCTCTTACCCAGTGGGCCCAAAGCATTCTATTCCCAAAGCACAAGACCCCACAAGAGCCAGAGATGTCCAGGAGGAGAATACATGGGAAGGAAGGGGTTAACCAGTTAATCCTGCAACTTTCCATTATGATATGACTAATTAATAACTCAGATTAACTACAGCACTGGTCGGTGATACCTTCGAACTATGGCTTCACACAGGCTCATTTCAAAGACAGGGAGGACGTCTTTGCTCAGCGGGGTGCTGACCTGACCCCACCGCTGTCAGGTAACCTGCGAGAGGCAAAACGCCCCATCCAACCTCGAGACTCTGCAGCACCCTGACTCCAGGCCTTTTCAACCCCCTCCCTGGGACCACGACGTTGAGTGCCACATAGCCACCATGCACCTGGTGTACAGAACTTTCCCACCCTTCCACAGGGCGGCGCTGCCCCTGGCCGTGGTGGGTAATCCCCCAGCTGAAGGCGTCCTCACCACACAACTTTCTCCTAGGACATTTTCCTGGCTTGGCCCCAAAGACAAAGAAAAGTCAAAACTCACATTTGGGGGTGAGGTGCCGAAAATCCTGAGGCAACTGTGGAGCACCCTATTTAGAGGAGGATTTCTCCTCTTGGTATGTCTTTCTGGCTGGTTCCGTCCAATTTATCCTGGAGGTACGGTTGGTCGACAATAGCTGACCCCGCCCCTGCCCCCCAAAGCAATCAACAGCTGTTACTATATTGAGTGGCAATATGATGTCATATCATAGGTGACTAACTCACCGAGGCTTCCCTACGAGCCATCATCTAAATATGACAGCCTTCCATCACCCTGACCTTTTCATGGTAGAAAGCTGAGTGAGGGGCTTGATACTGCCTCCCAGGGCTCAAGTTCATGGCTGACCTTCTGTGGCCAGCATTTCTGATTGAGCATGTGAGACCACACAGCCCCTGCCCCCCCCCCCAACACACAGATTCCCTTCCTAGTAGAAGGTCACTTTCATCCAGACAGCTTTCTTCCACTGTCCTGACTTTGAACTTGGTATGTTTAATAATCACAGACATTAGAGAAGAGTTGGGGGGGCACTGTATATATTTATCCTAGTGCATATCCAGGGTGCTGGGTCAGATGCCTTACATAAAATTTTTAATGAAATACTCAAAATGTTCTGAGGAAGGCATTACAGTCCTGCAGACTTAGAGGAACTGAGGTCAGAGGGGTTAAGTAACTTGCCCAAAGTTACAGAGCTGGTCATGGTGGGGTTCAGATTCCAGCTCAAGTCTCTGACGCCACAGTGGACCAGACTCTTAACAGAAAGGTGTAATCACTTCACCTGGATTTTTTAAAAATAGACTTCATTTTGGGGGCACCTGGGTGGCTCAGTGGGTAAAGCCTCTGCCTTCGGCTCAGGTCATGATCTCAGTGTCCTGGGATCGAGCCCCGCATCAGGCTCTCTGCTCAGCAGGGAGCCTGCTTTCTCTTCTTTCTCTCTGCCTGCCTCTGTCTGCTTGTGATCTCTGTCTGTCAAATAAATAAATAAAAATCTTGAAAAAAAATAAAAATAAATAAAAATAGACTTCATTTTGTAAACCAGTTATAGGTTCACAGGAAATTATAGTAGTCCCGGTGCCCGCACTATCCACCAGGGCGGAGCTTCTGTTATAACAGATAAACCTACGTTGACACATTATCACCACCCAAAGTCCATAGTTTACAATATGGTTCATTCTTGGTGCTGAGCATCCTACGGGCACGGATAAAGGCATAACGACAGGGATCCCTCATCAGGATATCATGCAGACTATTTTCACTGCCCTGAAAATCCTCTGGGCTCTCCCTATTCATCCCTTCCCTCCCAACCCCCAATAACCATTGATCTTTTTTATTGTCTCCATAGTTTTGCCTTTTCCGGAATGTCACATAGTTGGAATCACACAGTATGGAGCCTTTTCTGGCTGGTTTGCTTCACTTAGTAATATGCATTTACGTTTCCTCCATGTCTTTTCGTAGTTTGATGGCTCAATTCTTTTCAGCACTGAGTAATATTCTGTTGACTCTGTGTACCGCAGCTTAATTGTCCGCTCCCCCACAGAATCCTCTGGTTTTGAAAACTTTATTCCGGTGTGGTTCATTGCTCTTCCTCTTTTGGACCCCATCCCCGCCTCCTCACTCTTGCTACCCACACGGCCCCTGCCGGGGAGGGGGACCTTGGTGTCTCTTGTCTATGAATCATTTCAGCGGCCTGGGAAACATCTATTCCTCCAGGATGAGCTCTAGGGCCGATCTGAGGAGGGCTGTCACACGCACACGTACCATAAAATCGAATCGTCCCCTTCCCCTCCATGCCGAGTATACTAATGTTTGCTCTTCAGCCCCCAGTATGGTCATTCCCACTATGTCCCACCACTTACCACATGGGTTTCTCTTTTTCCTATTCCATCTCTTTCCCCATCCACCCAACAAGCATTTTTTTTTTTTTTTAATTTACTTGTCAGAGAGAGAGAGAGAGCGCGAGCAAGCGCAAGCGAGCACAGGCACACAGAGCGGCAGTCAGAGGCAGAGGGAGAAGCAGGTTTCCTGCCAAGCTAGGAACCCGATGTGGGACTCGATCCCAGGACACTGGGATCATGACCTGAGCCGAAGGCAGCTGCTTAACCAACTGAGCCACCCAGGCGTCCCCACCAAACAAGCATTTTTTGAGCACGAATTAGATGTTGGTCCTAGATGGCCAGTCCACAGAGGACACTCAATGTATTTACCTAAGTTTACAAGGGACAGGAGTTACCCACCACAGCACCCCATTCCCTTGAGAAATACTATTTGATGGGGGGAAGGGTGCATGTGCACGGAAATAAAGTCAAACATGATGAGTGACTGAAAGTCAGTCTGTGAAACCATCTGAATTAATTATTATCATCAAATTATAATATACTTACATTTATTAAATATAAAATTAGATGATCATTATTAAATTATTATTGTTGTTTTTTTTAAAAAAACTCTTATATAGCACTTTCTGGTTTTTAGGACTGAAGTGCTTTCACATAAATGGTAAACCTACTCGTTGCCTGAGAAGAGTTTATAGGCTGGAACAGAAATAAAAAAAATTTCAGACAAATTCCTGGAGGGCAGATCTACAACAAGTCATTAGAGTGGAGTTAGGAATCACTAGGGTGCATTCCTGACCAGTGAGAACGAGGTCATGAGGGGTAAGTGCTATAATCCAGTCCAAGCCATTTTACTGGCCCCATCGGGGGCAGGTGCTCACAGGGGACAGCGTTCCAGGCTGACCATTGTTAAGCAGTCACTGTGGAGCTGGATTCACTCAGGGACCCCTGCTTCCCCTGTGGTGGGAACGGCTGATGGCTTCTGCCCGATCCTTCCTCTCTGTGAGAGGAGCAGCCATGTGGGATGCCCCGCACGTCTCCCCCAACAAAAGCAACACTTCGGAGTGTGTCATCCAGTGAGTCAGAAGCACGGGTGGGAACAGACCCAGGATTCCTGCTCCTTTCTTCGCTGGGGCTGTTTGCTGGAGATGACAATCCTCCCACATGAGTGGCCGGTCGCATTTAAGGTTCTTAATGACATTTAATGGGGCTTATGGGATAGGAAAATAATGGGAAGGGAAGGCTGGGAGATTAAAAAAAAAATCAAAATCTGAAATGACACACCAGATCCTGATTACTGAAGGTTTAAAAATGGCAATCCCACTCAGTGTGTCCTTCCACTGGGCGACGGTTCCTAGGTCTGAGGAGGAATCATCCCCTCACCCGACTTGACATTGGATGGGACAGAGAAGGAAAGGGGAGGACGGAAGAGCCAGGGGTCCTCAGGAACTGCGTTCTGCGATTTGTCCCTACGATTTCATCTCTGTATTTACCTCATGTCACCGTCTGTTTTCTGTTTCAGCACATATGTGACATGTCACAGTTTATCATGCACATGTTATGCCCATTGTCCCACTGGAGACGCGTCACAGAGCTGTGATCCGTGGAAAGAGCAGTGGCACAAGGTCAGTTGACTAAGACTCTCTACTTCACAGGCCGTGCGAGTCCAAGTGGGTCACCCCACCTGGACCTTAGTTCCCTTAGGTAGAGAACAGGGCTAGACTGGTTGGTCTGAAGGTACCCTACTGCTCTGAGCTGCAATGTCTGTGTGTCCAGCCCCACAGAGGAAGAAGCTGCCCCCACAGTCCCCCACCCCCAACCCCCACCCCCTGAAGCTAAGACCACTTGTGGTTTCCTCCATCTCCTCCCGAGGCTTTGCCAGAAGAACACAGGACATGTTCAGTCACAAGCTCCAGAGAACCCGGCAGAGCAAAAAGAGCAGCAAACAGGGATTGATCCATCAGTATGACCCAGAGGACAAGAGCAGGGGACACACAGAGGAGAGCTCTGTAATGGCTGGAGACTGGGTCCAAGGGAAGAGGGGTCAGTTTCTAATGTTTCTGAGGGGTGAGCTGCAGGAAAGTATGTGCTTCTGCTAGACCTGGCCCATGGACTCTGAGGGTGTGGGAGTGACACTCAGCCAAGGACCAGTCACGACTGTCAGAAGAGAAGAGTGACAGCAGCTCACCCACACAGGCACCTGCATTTTGCTCAAAACTTTGAGAAGCTCTTGTTGACTCTTAATTTGTTTTTGGCATAAAGATGCCGTTCCAGTGGGAAATTTTGCTGGTTTTAGGGGGAGGGGATTATGGCGGGAGAAACGCACTAGGGAGGAGCTGGCTGTAGGCAGGACGGCCTCTCTAGTTTCAGGAGAGGAATCGCAGAGTCCAGGGTAGGCCTGGTAGGGCTGGGACTAGAGTGAGGGGAGTGAGGTGCCTTAGGGGCAAACTTCAAGGAGGCACTCACTCTCAGTGTCCTGCAAGCGAAGGACGGGCACCTCCCCACTTGCTGTAGCCTTGTGCAGGCCCTGGGGCTGGGCCTTCTCTGGGCACTTTCTGTTATGCAGTTACTTGTTCAGAGGCCCTGGGCTTGGGTTATAAGGGGAAAGCTGGTTGTAGGGGACTCAACATACAAAATAAGATGTATTTCACAGCCCACCTTTATCCCTAAAAACCTGGACTTGGGAGTCCCCCGACCTGGGGATGGTTTTCTGCTTGCCATTCTTTAGCTGTGTAACCTAGGGAAACATACTTAATCTTGCTGTACCTCGATTTCCTTCCTCATCCATATTAAAATAGGGACAATAATACCTACCTCAGAGAGAAAGTTTGGGGATTAAACCAGGGGCACAAGGAGGGTAATGAAAATAGCTGCCTAATGGTAAACCTCAGCATGGCAAACCTCTCTGTGAGGTTGTCTGTGACAGCGTTGTGTGGCCCAGTGTCAGACAGGGCTCTTGTTCTGGAAGCTTCCACAGGCAACATTAGCATCAGAGGAGGGTCTGGAGACTAGTTCACCAGTGTCACATCCAGAGTTATGTAACTTGTTACAGATCACACGACTAAGAACACTTTAGGATACAGTAAAAACAGTGATAAGTGGGACAAGCTGGCCCAAACTGATGGATTACATAAACATTCAAACCACAGCTTTTCCCTACCAACAGACATATAAGCATATGAGGAGGGCTTGTAAGTGAAGGGGTAGGGAGTCAAGGGCCATGGAAAACTCTCTGACTTTGGGGTCAAGATAAGATTCTGGTTAATCAAGGAGGGCTTCCAGGAGGAGGTTCTGGGGCATTCAGCAGCCTCCAATGAGGCTCAGTTGCTCTCCTTTTTTTCATCACCATCTCAGCAGTCAACACTTCTCAGTACAAAGGATAGAAGATGGCCTCTGACCCCACGGTTGGGTGACTGGAGTCACCTCTTCAGACCTTTCACGACCCGACGCCTGGTCCCTTTAAGGCATCGAAACTCAGTGAACGTTCTACTGGCGGCCTCGCGGCCTCCGCGAGGCGCGCTGACGTCACCCTTCGGGGAAACGGCTGACGTCAGCGCGTCCTCGGCGAGTAGGGGCGGGGCCATGACTCACCCGAACCGCGCCCCCCGCCCGCGGACGAGCGCACGTGAGCGCGCGCCGCGCTGTTTTCTAAGATTAGCTCGGCGGCTTCGGTGGGGTCGCGCGAGGTAAAGGCGGCCGAGGGTTCTAGGCGGGCTGGGGGCGGCTGTCCCCGTCCCTGCTCGCCCCGCTGGCGGGCCTCCTGGAGGATGAGGGCCCGGCCGGAGGGTGGAGCGCGAGCCCGGCCCCGCGCTCGCCCTGCCCAGAGTCGGTGCTCAGTAATTGAGCCAAAGTTCCCTTCTGCTCTGCGTCTCGGGACTTCCCGGAGAGTCCAGGGTTCTGGAAAGTTCCCCGCTGGACGGGGTGCGGTGCGGGCTGGTCAGAACAGGCGGGGGCCCGATGCCGTCGGGGGTCATCAGTCAGCGTTTACGAACTCGGGGGGCCCCGGGCGTGGCCGGTGGCACCATCAGCGCTTGGTGGGGGGACCTCCTGGGACACCCGCTTCCGAACTGGGCGTGGCACTGCGAGGCCATGTTCCCTACGTGGTGGGAGGGGCGGTGGTCGTTCTAGGTTCAGCCCAGGCTCAGGGGCTTGGAAGTCACCGGGTGAGGACCTGATGCTGCAAACCCCAGGCTCTTTCCCGAGTCGTCGGTCCCCCCCCCCCACCCCCCCCCCCCGGCTTACCAAGGTGACCTTCTAGGAAATACATAAAGCCTCCTTTTAAAGAAAGTAGCGCCAGACACCTTGTGAAATAGACACTCCCCTGTTCTTTTGTTGGGGGAGGGGAAAGTTCTGGAAAGAAGCGCTGTCAGCGTAAAATGAACTGAGATTTTGACTTTGCAGAGTGGTCGGCCGTGTCACGGTGACCTGCATTCTGTTGTTGGTGTGGCATCCTCAGGTTTCACAGGGTTTGTCTCCGTAGGCAGCTTATAAAACACTGCTCATGACGCTTTTGACCTTGCTAGATGAAGAGGGTTGGATATTACAGAAGAGTACTAAATGTAATGATAAACCGGGAAATGTCAAATGGTAATAAGGGGACGTTAACTGTCGGGCTGTAATCTTGAGTTTTTCATGTGCTCTTTTCTTAGAAGCGGTGGAAAGTTAGTTGTGATAAAAAGGTAGCTTTGCAGATCATGACTTGAATGAATGACAGAAATGCCAAATCCAAATGTGTGATTTTCATTTGTTTTCCAAAAATAACCACATTGGCCTTTGTACATTGGAGATTTTCAGATAATAAATATGGAAACTGCAAGCGTTGAGGGCCTTATTCCCCATTCAGTATCCATCTTAACACAGTTTAAAAAGGAGGGACAGTTTAGGATCTAACAAATCTGTCCGGAAGTACGCATACTGTTTTATATTGTTGGTATAGCAACAGGAGTCTCTTTGTCCTAATACCTTACAGTTGCTACCACATTTTCCTCAATGTAATGCCTATTTTGGGAGGGACTTAACTGGAGCAGGTGTGAATGATGATGAATCACGTTCTCAAACTGAGCTAATTTCCCTTTGTGTAGGTTATTGTTCTGTTCGTATATAATGTATAAGAACCTTAACATAAACATTCTCACGTTCAGAAATTAAGTTGTTTTAGTCCGGAAATTGAGTTTTTGCTTTAAAAATACTTATCCTTGGGACAGGCCACCTGCATCCTGTAGGCAGCCTGTTAGCATTTCTGTAGTCTTCTTTGCCCCCAAGTTGTACCTGTTTTCTTAGAGCGACATCTGTTACTCACTAATTGTTCACTATGTTGTGATTGTTTGCTTACATGTTTGTTTCTCCCACTAGACCAAGCTCTTGGGACTATGGACTAGTGTCTGTCTTTGTATCTTTGGCATCTGGAACAGTGCTAGCATGTAATAAGAGCTGTATTTTTCATAGTGTTTTGTTTCATTGAATAAATGTGGGGTTTCCCAAAGCAGATTGCAAATTTTGGGAAGGGAGAGTTTTTGTAATAATTAAGGGGATTGAGCTGCACACCTGTGTTGTTGCAGTAAGGGGACACAGCTTCCTTTTTTCTTTTTTTTTTTTTTTTTTTTTTTTTTTTTTTTTTTTTTTTTTTTTAAAGATTTTATTTATTTATTTGACAGAGAGAGATCACAAGTAGGCAGAGAGGCAGGCAGAGAGAGAGAGGGGAGGAAGCAGGCTCCCTGCTGAGCAGAGAGCCCGATGCGGGACTCGATCCCAGGACCCTGAGATCATGACCTGAGCCGAAGGCAGCGGCTTAACCCACTGAGCCACCCAGGCGCCCCACAGCTTCCTTTTTTCTAAGCCCACCTTTCCCCACTCCCCCCCACCACCACCCATGAGAAAGAAGACAAAACAATCAAACCCTAAATTATCTTGGGATCTAAGCAGTTGGTGAGCGTTTAGACTGGAGGTGGTAGAACTTTGTCCTGTTCTCCAGGCCATAACTATAATCCACACACTGGGTTAGTTAGGTCCTCATCACAGGGAAATAGTTATTATTATTTTTTTGTTTTAAATAGGTGAGGTGTCTGGGTGGCTTTGTCGGTTGAGTGTCTGACTCGTGATTTTGGCTCGAGTCATTATTTCAGGGTTGTGGGATTGAGCCCCATGTCAGTCTTTGCACTGGACTTGGAGCCTGCTTGGGATTCTCTCTCTCCCTCTCCGCCCCTCCCCACTCCCAAATCAGGATTTTCAGAAGCTCTCCTTCTGGGGATAGTTACAACTGGTTGCTAAATGGAATGTTTACATTGAAGTAGATTTGGTTTCTGCACAATACTTCCTACCACCCTGAGAGAAGATTTAAGGATATAAAATGAAGAGATTTAATTTACTCTCTACCTTGTAAGTTACCACTGTCAAAGAGAGGGGGATTTTTACCGTCAAACTTTACTAGCCAAAACTCAACAAGCTGGAATTGATGCCACACTCGATTTTACAGAAGATCAATGAAAAAATAAGTTGCTATCAAAGATCTAATTTTGAAAATACATATATAGTATGTTACAGTGGCTACTGATATTTTCAATAATAATCTAATAGCTCTGCAAAATCCCAAATCAGAAGGTCCACATTATAATATGCATTATGTTTAATTAAGTCAAGAAAGAGTGATATGTATTTGGAAGTTTTTTTTTTTTAAAGATTTTATTTATTATTTGACAGAGACACAGGGAGAGAGGGAACACAAGCAGGGGGAGTGGGAGAGAGAGAAGCAGGCTTCCCGCTGAGCAGGAAGCCCAGTATGGAGCTTGATTCCAGGACCCTGAGCCCAAGGCAGACATTTAATTACTGAGCCACCTAGGTGCCCCATATTTGGAAGATTTTTAACAAGATTTTAATTAGGGTTTTAGAAAGCGGTTCAGCTATGTTTTCCCAGACAAAGAGTTCCATGAGTGTGATGAAAAACAGTAACTTTAATGACAACAGAAGAAAGAAAGCTAGAAGGAAAGACCTAATGGGGACACTTTGCTGTTGGCTAGGTTGAGCTTTGAAAACTCCTACTCACTTTCATACCACCCTCCTCACCATTTTTAGGCACTGTTTCACTTGGATTTTTTCTCAAAATGGAGCCTTCTATTATAATAAAAATAACGACTTCCATTTATTGAGCACTGTGTGCCAGTCTCTGAGCTCAATCCTGTATGAAACTATTTCAGTTAATATTACATATGTGTGCGTAAGAGATTTATTGTAAAGAATTGGTTCACGTGTATGGAGGTTGGTACGTCCTAAGATCTGCCGCGTGAGTCGGCACGCTGGAGACCTGGGAGAGCCAACGGTGTGGTTCCTTTCCAAGTCCAAAGGCAGGAAGAATTCACCCACACGGGCGATGGGGGGTCGGGAGAATCTGTGTCTGTTTTTATATACCTTCAACCGACTGGATGAGGCCCACCAGCGTTAGGGAGGGCAACTACTTAATCTGCCAATGGAAATATTAATCTCATCCAAAAACACCCTCACAGAAACATCCAGAATAATGTTTGACCAAACATCTGACCACCCTGTGGCCCAGTCAAATTAATACATTTGTTAACCACCATAGACCTATTTGATTTCCAGAGCTCATGGGGTGAGAACCCATATCCCATAATGTTATGCCCCAGAGTCTCCCTCTCACTCTAGGATTTACAAAGTAACTTTAACCCTGGGCCTTTTTCCCCCTTATCTGGAATGTCTGTCACTGTTCATCGCACTGACATCTGATGAACATATCTAATTAGGGCAGGTGTTTAAATACTAGTAACAGCTCAGAATCCCCTCCCCCGGTAGCACATACAACATAGGCACTTCCTTCCTTAGAATAACTCTCCAGCTTTCTAATTCTATTCCAAGCTTTCTGATTTTCTATTCACAGAACCCCTTAATTCCCTCCACACTAGCAAATCTTACCTGACTCCTTGTTCGGTCCCATTCGTGTCCTCATTGAAAGGCACCAAGCCAGTGAGCCCACGACTTTCTCTTCTCTCAGCTGCCACTTTAGGACCAACTTTTGCTATTGCTTGCTCTTGACTCATTCCTGCCTTCATTGTCACTGTCATTTTAGAGGTCTGACCTTTCAACCCTCTCCCCCCAACACAAGCAACTGTCACTACAAGGACTTCTCTTGGCTGAGTTTCAGACTGGTGAACCTAGCTCCCAGAGATAGCAGATATAAAAATACTTCCATGATCTATGTACTTTTAATAAATACTTATTACTCAGTTTATTTACTTGATTTCAATTTTGGAAGGAATAAAATTCTTAGAGTAATTTTTTTTTTGCCTAGTTGGCAGTGTTCTGTTACCTCTTAGGGTACCTTATATAGGCATCATGGATGTCCTGATACCGCTCCAATATTTTTTCACAAACAGCCTTAGAGCATTTGTTCTTAGCAAGTTAATTGTCCTTTAATATCTAGAATGTAGTCATTCCCAGTGAAGTAAGGCTTTGAAAACTTTCTCAGATTTTTATGCGGTTTTTTATTGTTATATATTATTAAAGTGAAAAACATTAGAGAAAACATAAGCACATGAACAAAATCAGACTTTATTGCTATAAAGATATGGTTAAGCCTGTCTAACTTTTAAAACAAAATGTTGGGGTGCCTGGTTGGCTCGGTCGGTAAGCATCCCGCTCTTGATTTCTGCTCAGGTCGTGATCTCAGGGTCATGAGATCAAGCCCTGCGCTGGGCTCCATCCTGGGTGTGGAGCCTGCTTAAGATTCTCTCTCTCTCTCCTGCCCCTCCTCGAACTCCTTCTCCCTTCCTAAAAACACAAAACAAAACAAAAAATTGAGAATGTTAAGACCGATATTGGGAGACGGCAATTATTCTAGATGTTATGGAGAGTAGCACATAAGGTATTTTTCATTCTTCTAAAAGTTAATTTACCAAACCCAGTGAACTTAAAGGGCATTTTTATCACAGTCATAAATAAAAATACACTTTGCTATTTAAAAAAAAAATAAATTTAATAAAAAAGAAGAGAAAAAAAAAGATTTGCAAGAGGTAGGGCAACTAATCGGTCTGATTATTAAATAACACTACCATTCAAGACATAGGTGTGGTTTCTAAAAAAAAAAAAATACACTTTGCTTCCATATTAGAAAAAAAATCAGGTGTGTATTTTTTGATTGATCAATGACATCTGCCAGAGTTATACTCATTTGATCAAAATGAAAAAGTTCTTTCTGTTACACAAGTACCTTTGTTCCAGGGTCTCCAGGGCTTGGAATCACATTAGCCCTCTTAATTCAAACTGACGTGGTTGGCTTCAGTATATCTGATAGAATAAAAACAGAGGGTATTCAAATTGAGATTCTACAAATCTAAGTTGAGAAGTTTGATGTGTAATTTGGGACTGTTTTCCCAGACAGAGTCCAGTGACTTTGGTCTCTAAAACAATTAATTAATTAGAGGCGGGGACCTTTGTAAATGGTTTCTTGGATGCTTTTTTATCTATTGAAACCTTAATAAAGGGGAGACATAACTTAATTACCCCTTCCTGTGGTCTTAATAGTGTTGTTGTCTTTTTAAATCCAGGTTTGTTGAAAACAATCATGTTTTTTTTTTCTTTGCCTTTTTTAGAAGCAGAGCTACAATTGTGTTTTAGGACATAGTGGAATCTATCAGTTAATAAAGCTAGCAGGTAATTCTTTGTCTTTAACTATTAAATGTAGAATTTCCAGCATAATATGTAAGCAGCTTTTATGGTGATATTCTGGCAGTTTAAATCTTTGAAACTTTTAATAGGCTTAGATTATTTTGTTTGAGATTTTTAAAAAATAGAGAGCATTGCCTTAGCAACATTACGCTTATAAGGAAGATTTTGCAGTCCAAATCCTTACTTTGTAAAAAAAAAATTCAAAACATTTTTTTATATCCTATTTTAAAATGTTGATATTATTATATTGAATTATATAAAATCCAGTTGGATTATTAGTGTTATAAATAAATACAAAAATTTACTAGATCTGCTTCACTCCTATAAATAAGATTTGTTTTACACCTAAGTTATAAACTGTATTTTAAGTTTTATTTTATTTTTAGCTGAGTGGTTAAGAGTTCAGGCTTTTTTTTCAAGTCAAGTTTACTGAGGTGATTTACATGTAGGAAAATGTATTCTTTTAGGTGTGAAGTTCTATGAATTCTGACAAACACAGCCATGTAAGCCTTACCACAATCAAGAGAGAACATTTCTACCATCCCAGAAAGTTCACCTGTGCCCCCTTTTAGTTAATTTCTTATCCTAGAAATATAATCTTAAATAAAATTAGCGAAAGGCCTTGGGCCATTGTTGTTGTAAACCAGGTCATGACTTTAATGGGAAGGCATATGTAACTGAGGCAAACCTACGTTTTGAGTATATTACTCTAAAATGATTGGATAGAAGTGTTAAAAACAAAATAAAGTGAAGGATTGATTTTATTGTTTTATTCCATCTCCATGATCTATGTTTACCTTTTTTCACCCCACATCCATCTCAAGGATCTTTTTTTTTTTTTTTTTTTTAAGATTTTGTTTATTTGTCAGAGAGAGAACATGGAGAGAGCACAGCTGGGGCAGCAGTGGGCAGAGAGAAGCAGGCTCCCTGCTTAGCAAGGACCCCAATGTGGGACTCAATCCCAGGACCCTGGGATCATGACCTGAGCTGAAGGTAGACACTTAACCAACTGAGCCACCCAGTGGCCCCTCCATCTCAAATATCTTGATGTAACTAAATCCTTAAGGCATTTTGTTTTGCTAGTTTGTATTTTAGTCTTTTCATTGAATATTAAAAATGAACATTGTCTTTGCCCTTGTGAAATAAGCAAGTGAAGAGCAAGGCAGTGCCATCTTTATTGTTTATTACCATCTCTTCCATACAAAAAAAGCCTAATATTAATTAAATGATGAATTTTTTGTTGTTGTTTCAAGCTGAACAGAAAGGAGTTTGAGAATGACTAAGATTTTCTCAAGTAAATGTTGAGAGTCTTGGTAGTACTAGGTTAAAACTTAAAACTCAGGGGCACCTGGGTGGCTCAGTGGGTTAAGTCTCTGCCTTCAGCTCAGGTCATAATCTCAGGATCCTGGGATCAAGCCCCACATCGGACCCCACATCAGGCTCTCTACTCTGCGGGGAGCCTGCTTTCCCCCTGTCCCCTCTCTCTGCCTGGCTCTGTGCCCACTTGTGATTTTTCTCTGTCAAATAAATAAATAAAATCTTAAAAAGTCATAAGGAAGAGAAAATACTGTACTTTTACCGCATACTTGTACAGTACTGTAAAAAATTTATGTACAAATGGATGTGTGCAGTTCAAACCCATGTTGTTCAGGAGTCAACTGCAGATTTCTTTTAAAGCTTTTTTAAACTGCTGAAATAGTACAGGGATAACTTGTCCTTTTTCAGTAGTCTATACACAGCAAAAATGTCACTCCCTAACTGAAACATAAAAAACCAACCATGAGGAGATTTGGCATATAAGAATACTTTATATGCTACCAAGAGAATATTTTTTTCATTATCTGAAGGTAAATTAAATGTATGGGCAGTTCATCTATGAGGGCAGTCTCTACCAAAACAGTCTTCCACCTACATGCCTTTGAAAACTTTGTGATCTACGGATCACAACATTTGAATTTTTCATTACTATTATAGCTATGGTGAAAATTAACCTTATAAATTTTAAAACTCCAGCTATAATGCAATTTAATGTAAACATTAATGATTAAAAGATGATCTTTCAACTTTAAAGTTGCTTTCTTCCTCAAATCAAGTTAAGATATCCTGAGTGCCCAAAGGGCAATATTACAGTTATACTATCAAACATTCCTGAAAAAACCTGTCCTCCCTGTAAGCAAAACTTTTTCCCATTAAAAATAAACTTTAGGGGCACCCACCCGGGTGGCTCAGTGGGTTATGGCCTCTGCTTTCAGCTCAAGTCATGATCTCAGGCTCCTGGGATCGAGCCCTGCATCGGGCTCTCTGCTCAGCAGGGAGCCTGCTTCTCCCCCTCTCTCTGCCTGCCTCTCTGCTACTTGTGATCTCTGTCTGTCAAATAAAATCTTTAAAAACAAAACAAAACTTAAAACTCAGTTAAAAACCTAGGTTTTAGAGTTGGATCTAAATTTCTTTCATCCTTTTTTTAATTGAAGTTTATTTGACATATGATGTTATATTAGTTTTAGCTCAAAACTCACTAGTGACTTGACACTTCTATACACTGTCCTGTGCTTACCACCATAAGTGTAACTGCCATCTGTCGCCATACAACGCTATTATACTGTTAATAACTGTATTCCCTAGGCTGTACTTTTTATCCCCTCAGTTTATTTTATAACTAGAAATTTGTATCTCATAATTCCCTTCACCTATTTTACCATCCCCCCCAACCCCCTCTGCTCCGGCAACCACCAGTGTGTTCTCTACATTTATGAGACTGTGTCTGGTTTTGTTGTTGTTGTTGTTTGCTTGTTCTTTTGTTTTTTTAGACCCCACATAGAAGTACAATCATACGGTATTTGTCTTTCTCTGTTTTACTTATATCACTTAGCATAATACCCTCTAGTTCTAGCAACGTTGTGAATGTCAAGAGCTTGTTCTTTTTTATACCTGAGTGATATTCCTCTTTGTGTGTGTGTGTGTGTGTGTGTGTGTGTGTGTGTAATTATATACATCACATCTTTATTCATTCATCTATTGGCGGACTTTTAGGTTGCTTCCATAACTTGGCTATTATAAATAATGCTACAACAAACATAGTGGTGCATATATCTTTTCAAATTCATAGTTTTCTTTTCTTTGGGTAAATAATCCAGTGGATCATATGGTATTTCTATTTTTAATTTTTTGAGGACCGTCCATACTGTTCTCCATAGTGGTTGTACCAATTTACATTCCCACCAGCTGTGCGTGGGGGTTCCCTTTTCTCCACATCTTCACCAACACTCGTTATTTCTTGTCTTTTTGATACTAGCCATTCTGACAGGCATAAAGTGATATCTCACTGTGGTTTTGATTTGCATTTCCC
This sequence comes from Mustela putorius furo, assembly GCF_011764305.1. Lineage (NCBI taxonomy): Eukaryota > Metazoa > Chordata > Mammalia > Carnivora > Mustelidae > Mustela > Mustela putorius. Next base: position 11,177,292 of record NW_025421480.1, on the reverse strand, counting down.
TGATAATTAGTAGTGCTGAGCATCTTTTCGTGTGGATCTACATTTGAATACTGATTGATCATTTATTTAGCTGTAGAACTTAAGGCAAATTCATTTCTATGAGTATCCTCTTTCTTACCTATAAAACCACAGTAAACCCACAGAATTCTATTAGAACTGCTATGAGGAGGAATTTGAGATGAAAGCACCTGGCACAGTGTCTTGCTCATAGCCCAGTTCTTTCAACTTGAAATCTTAAGGTATTTTAAATCAGGTACCACAGCTGTCCGTCTGTAGTGGTAGAGAGAATTCGCTTTTAGAATGCAGAGGGGAGGTGGCTGACTCCGAGCCTTGGGCTCAAGCAGTGTCATTGCTCTCCCAATCTGTGTTTTGGTTAGTTATAGATTTTCATTTATGGGGTTTTCCCGGAGGAAAGAAAGAAGAGTGACAATGGTGAAGAGAAAGGAAACCAGATGGGGAAATTGAGAAAGGGAGAGATATTGACGGAGTGAATGATGAATGAATGAGCAAACAGAATGAGGCCCCAAAAGGGGTCAGTAATCTTATCTCATATAAGCCAGCTTGGCATATGGCATCTACAATAAAAAAGAGAAAGGTATAAGGTTATACAAACAACATGGGAAAAAATAGGTTCTTAATATTTTGACAAATAGAACCCAAGAGTTTCCCTTATACGGTGTTAACTTTGTGTATAATATATAATATTAAGGTCCAGAAAACAGTGGCTCAATTATTTGCCTGCTCTGATTTCCTACGGTTGTTAAATAATTTGATCAGTACAATGGTATTAGAACAGCTAAATTATAAACAATGAAACAACGCTACTTTTTAAATGCCCAATCAGCACAGAAAAAGAGACTTTTCTATGGCCAGCCAAAATCAAGGGTGAAGGTAGAAGAAAGACCATTTCAAATAAATGAGATATCAAAAGACCATTTCAAATAAATGAGATATCGAAAAAAATTATTTCTCATTTTGCCTTTATCTCAGGCAGCTGCTAGAGGCGGTGCTCTGTCAAAATGAGTGATTAACCAAGAGGAAGGCCTCAGAGCCTGGAATCAGGGGCTCCAGCTAGTTGCAAAGGAATAAAGGTAACTTTCAAAAATATTACTAACATAGAAGAGTGAAAAAAAAATTGAAGGAGTACAGGTGAAAGAAAAAATTGGTTAAGAAAATAGAAGTTAAGAAACAAGAGGTAAGAAACACATACTCTGAACCTGTTTCAAGAATGAGATGGCAAATCTGTCCCTTAAGTGTCCCATCATTCAAAGCAAAAGGGAAGGTAAGCTCACTTGCAAATTCCATAATGTCCTTAAGATAAAAACAAAGTGGTTGTTTCCAAAAAGACTTATTGTAGATCTTATGAAAAGGATCCTTCACTCTTAACTTTATCCCCATGATAGAATATTATGTTTCATGTGACTTTCTTAGAGTGTACCTTATGGTCCCAAAGCATTACTAAGTAAAGACAATTCTGTAAGGACTCAGGAGTACTCCCCAGGCTGAGCCAAGAGCATGTGAATGGCTGGTCAGGATATTATTCATTGACATCCCATTAAACTTCACAGGAGGTTAGAAGGAGGTTGGTAGGTTAGTCTGTTACCCTGAATAATTTAGCTCTTTTCCTGAACTTGCCCCCTTAAAGCAAAACATGTTCTTATAACTGCACTTTAGCAACTTTCTGGATGTTGGAGCATGTTCACTGGCGGTCTCGTGCCCCACCCCAAATGTCTTATCCCAATACGCTGTCCTATCTCCGTTTCTTTTTTTTTTAATTTAATACATATATTTTTTAAGATTTTATTTATTTGGGAGAAAGAGAGAGAGAGAGAGCACGAGAAGTGGAGGGTCAGAGGGAGAAGCAGACTTCCTGCTGAGCAGGGAGCCTGAAGAGGGACTCGATCCTGGAACTCTAGGATCATGACCTGAGCTGAAGGCAGTTGCTTAACCAACTGAACCACCCAGTCACCTCCACCTATCTCAGTTTCTGAGAGAGATTTTGATAAACGCAATTTTCTCTAATGCATTATATTTCCACTAATGTTTTAGTACATTCAGACTAGGTTTTCTGGCTCTCCCATTAATCTAACTCTGAATTCAATTTGGATAGAAAACTTTTTAATTGCCCTGTTCTTCCAACAGGTAACGTTTAGGATATCATGTCCATCAAGCAATCTTTCATAAACATTTATTTCCTATAACCAAATTTATATTAGTAATTAAGATCACATTTAGTTAGAAGCTGTAGTTTGGACAACTAACTAGAATTTTCAGTTAACCATCCCCCTAGCTGCGGATGCGAATTTACTGCACCACCTGTACAGTTGTCAGTTTTGAAAAATTCAACCCCTTATGCTTTCATCTGATATATTTTCCATTAATAATAATTCTTAATGAGGGTACCTGGGTGGCTCAGTGGGTTAAAGCCTCTGCCTTCGGCTTGGGTCATGATCCCAGGGTTCTGGGATCGAGCCCTACATTGGGCTCTCTGCTTAGCAGGAAGCCTGCTTCCCTTCCTCTCTCTCTCTGCCTGCCTCTCTGCCTACTTGTGATCTCTTTCTGTCAAATAAATAAGTAATATCATAAAAAATAATAATTCTTAATGGAAAATCAAGCATAATTTTTATAACTCATTGAGTGTTTGCCATTATTTAAGCTATAGTTCACTGGTTATTGAATAAACCTTAGAAAGAAGTAGTTTCTTTTTTTTTAAGATTTTATGTATTTATTTGACAGACAGAGACACAGTGAGAGAGGGAACACAAGCAGGGGGAGTAGGAGAGGGAAAAAAAGGCTTTCTGATGAGGAGGGAGCCCAGTATGGGGCTTGATCCCAGGATCCAGGGATCATGACCTGAGCTGAAGGCAGAGGCTTTAACCCACTGAGCCACCCAGGTACCCCAGGAGTGTATTTTTTAAATAGCATTTGAACTAACCATTAGATAAAAGTTTTTGCTATTAACTCTTTTGTGTCTAGCAGAATATGTTTATTTACACATAACTAAATCTCTCTGATACCCTAAAATTTGAAACCTTAAAAGTAGATTTCTGTTTGTATAGTATTATTACCTGCTCTTTTCCAGGAAGCTTATTAATAGAATTATACTTCAAAATAATAAACTGCCTCCCTGCCACTTATAGGTCAGTTATTACTATGGTAGCATTTCTGTTGTCTTTAATAGAATCTAGAAGTGCTTGAAACCAAAGACTAGAATATGCTGTGGTATCCCAATAAAGTCCATGGTGACATTTTTATTCTGACCTGAAGTAAAATTCCATATATTAAAGATTTGGTGAAACAATATTTCTGCTCTGTTAAATCAACATTTGTTATTTCTGCAAAAATATATCTAACCAGTTCTTTTTTTTTTTTATGACTGTTGGTAATTTTTGGCTCTTCATAAGAATAGAAAAATGTTTTTATTGAACTTGATATGTTTTATAAACAATGATCTCTGAAATACCGAATGATGTATTTTTTTAAATAAAACTGTCATAAATTTAGAAATCAGTTTTGTTAAGTGAGAAAATATCACAGATGTTGAAGAGCAGCTTTTTTTTGTAAATAAAAAAGATTTCCAAATTTAGGTAAAGTATTTGAACTTTACAAAAATCTATACAACAAGAATTTCCAGAAGCAATGTTGGCAAGATGGCAAAGTTAGAAGTCCTGGATCCTGCTTCCCTCACAAACATACTAAGTCAGCAACAATTCACAAACAGATTCACTTTATGTAAAATCTACAGACTAATTGTAAGGCTCTTGCACCCTAGGTAAAAATGAAGCCAGACACACCAAAGCCAATATTCAGGACCCCTTTTCACCAGAGTCCCTGCTCCCAGCACAGTGCCATACAATCAATAGGAGAACCCTAACTCCCAGCTTCTCCTAGGGAAAAGAGAGTGTGGTTTATGCATCCAGCACCCTGGAATTTCCCAGGGAGCTCCCCGAGGACTGATTTGTCTTGTAAGTCTTAGAACTCTGATGAGTCCAGCATAATCTAGCTACCTGAGGGAGAATGGAAACAGCAGCTTTGGCTGGTGAATGTCATAGATCTTCCCTCCTGCTAAGCATAAAGCGATCAGATGTCAGTCTTGGAGCTGTGATGGGTCTGACGCTATCTAACCACCTCAGGGAGAATAGGGACTGTGGTTTGGATGATAGATACAATAGCTTCCCCACCCCTGACTTAGCACAGAGCAAGCACACAAAAACCACAGCTTCCTGCTTCTCCTGTGGAGGGAAAGAGTTGACAGACACACCCCCTGCCCCCAGATCCTGGGCAGGGTTAATAGGTGGGAATCTTCTCTTATACAAGGTCAGTCCGTGAACACTGGTGCAGGTGCCTATTTTGTACAATGTATAAACACCAGCACAGACAAAGAAAATGATGGATCAGGCAAAGGTGTTCCAAACAAAGAAAGAAAATAAATTTCTGGAAACTGACCCTAATGAAATGGAGTTATAGGATTTACCTGACAGAATTCAGAATAACTGTTATAAAGATGCTTTCTGAGGTCAAGAGGAAAAATGCATGAACAAAGTGGGAATTTCAGCAAAGCATAGGCAATATTTAAAAAGTACCAAGTAGAAACCATGGAGATGAAAGACACAATAACTAAACTGAAAAATTCACTAGAGGCGTTTAATAGCAGACTAGAGCAAAGAGAAGAGTCTGTGAACTTGAAAACAAGTCATTGGAAATAATTCAGTCAGAGGAGCAAAAAGAAAAAGAATGAAAGAGAGTGAAGAAAACTTAAGCGACTTATGGGACCTCATCGAACATAGTACTATATGCATTATGAAAGCCCCAGAGGAGAAAAAGGAAGAGAGAAAGGATCAGAAAGCTTATGCAAAGAAAGAATGGATGCAAAGAAATTTGCATTGAGACACACAAACTGTCAAAAGCCAAAGAAAAAGAGAATTTTGAAAGTAACAAGTAAAAATCAACTTGGCATGTTCAAGAGAACCTTCATAGGACTATCAGTGGATTTTTCAGCAGAAACCTTGCACACCGGAAGAGGGTAGAATGATGTATTTAAAGTGTTGAAAGAAAAAAAAAAAGCCAAGCAAGACTACTGTACTTAGCAAAAATGTCTGTCATAAAAAGGGAGGAGAAATAGAGTTTCCCAGGCAAACAAAAGCTCAGAGAGTTCATCTCCGCTAGTCCTGCCTTAGGAGAAATGCTAAAGAGAATACTTCAAGTTGAAAGGATGCTAGATAACAACATAATAGCATAAGAAAGTATGAAACCTCGATAAAGGTAAATACATAGACAAAACGAGAATGTTGTATTCCTGTAATAGTAGTGGGTAAATTAATTTTAATTCTAGTATAAAAGTTAAAAGACAAAAGTATTAAAATATACCTTAAAAATATGTTAAAAGAGGGGCACCTGGGTGGCTCAGTGGGTTAAGCCTCTGCCTTCAGCTAGGGTCACGATCTCAGGGTCCTGGGGTCGGGCCCTGCACTGGGCTCTCTGCTCAGCAGGGAGCCTGCTTCCTCCTCTCTCTCTCTTTGCCTGCCTCTCTGCCTACTTGTGATCTCTATCTGTCAAATAAATAAATAAAATCTTTTAAAAAAATGTTAAAAGATACACAATATGAATGAATGTAAATTCTCACAACAGTAAAAAAGTATTGGGGGAGAAGTTGAAATATAGAGTTTTTATATGCAATTGAACTTAAGTAGGTAAAATAGACTGTTGCAGGGGCACCTGACTGGCTGAGTTGGAAGAGCGTGTGATTCTTGATCTCAAGGCTACAAGTTCAAGCCCCATGTTAGTTGTACAGATAACTTAAAAATAAGATCTCTTTTTTAAAAAATAGACTGTTATAGCTATAAAATATTTTATGTAAGCTCCAAGGTAACCCCCCATACATGCACACAAAATTCCCATAGTAGTTACACAGTAGAAAAAGAGAAAGCATACCGATGCAATATATAGATATAGACATATGTGTAGAAATATATGGATATATAGAGAGTCATAGAGACATATATATCCACGTGTGTGTATGTATACCCATACACAAAACAAGACGTAAAAATAGACAAGTACAAGACTAATAGGAAACAACCATATAGCAATAATAAATTCTTCCCTGTCAATAATTAACTGTAAGTGAATTGAATTCCCTATCAAAAGGCAGAAAATGGATAAAAAAACAAAAAAATAAGACCCAACAATATATTGTCTGCAAGAAACTCACTTTAGATTTAAGGACACACATAAGCTAAAAGTAAAGGGAAGAAAAAGATACTTCATGTAAATGGTAACCAAAAGAGTATAGAGGTGGCTATACATACATTAGAAAAAATAGACTTTAAGTCAAAACTTGTCACGATACAAAGCACATCATATAATGTTAAGAAAAATTATACTGTGAACCATTATAAACCAACAAACTGGATAACCTAGAGGACATGGATAAATTTGTAGAATCATACGGCCTATCAGACTACGTCATGAAGAAGTAGACAGTCTGAACAGGCTTACTACCAGTGTGGGTATTGAATCAGTAATCCAAAACTTCCTAGCAAAAGACCAGGACAAGATGTTTTCACTAGTAAATTCTCCAACATTTAAAGAAGAATTAACACCAATCCTTCTCAAACTCTTCCAAAAACCTGAAGAGGAGGGAATACTTCCAAACCGATTTTATGAAGCCAGCATCACCCTGATACCAAAGCCAGATGAAGATACCACAAGAAAAGGAAACTACATGCCAAGACTTCTAATGAATATAGATGCAAAAATCATCAACGAAATACTAACAAGCCAAATGCAGCACCATGGAAGTAAATCCACGTATATACTATGAACTGGTCTTTGACAGAGGGGCCAAGAATACGGGGTGGGGAAAAGATAATGTCTTTAACAGATGGTGCTGAAAAAACTGGATATGCACATGCAAAAAAGATTGAAATCAGACCCTTTCCTTACACCATACACAGAATCCACTCAAAATAGATTAAATACTTAAACATAAAACCCCAAATTGTAAAACACGTAGAAGAAAGAAGGGGAAAGTTTCATCACATTGGCGCTGGCAGTGATTTCATGAATGTGACACTAAAAATACTGGCATCAAAAATAAAAAATAAAGAAGCCAGGCTACACTGAACTAAAAAGTTTCTGCACAACAAAGGAAATAATCAACAGTGAAAAGGCATCCTGTCCAATGGGAGAAAATATTTGCAAGCCATTTGACTGATAAGAGGTTAATCTCCAGAATTGATGAGATGGCTAGTTTGTTTCAGCTTGACTGGGCTCAAGGATGCCCAGATATCTGGTAAAACATTTCTGGGTATGTTTGTGAAGGCGTTTCTGGAAGAGCTAAGTGTTTGAATCAGTAGACTGAATAAAGAAGATCACTTTGCCCAAAGTGGGAGGCATCATCCAATCCATAGAGGGCCTGAACAGAGCAAAAAGGTGGAGGACTGGTGAATTCTCTCTCTTTTGAGCTGGGACATCTATTTTTCCTGCTTTTGGACATCAGATCTCGTGGTTCTTGGGCCTTGAGACTCTAAGCCTTATACCATAGGTTCCCCTGGTTCTAAAGCCTTTGAACACCTACTGAATTATACCACTGGTTTGACTGTTTCTCCAGATTGCCAATAGCAGGTTGTAGGACTTCTTAGCCCCTCCATAATCATGTGAGCCAATTCCTATAATGAGTTTTTTCTTGTACAAATATGTGTGTGTGTGTATAAAATTGGTGCTGTTTTTCTGGAGAATCCTGACTGATACAACATATAAGGAAGTCCTACAACTCAGTATAAAAACATTTAAAAAGTCCAACAACAATAACCTAATAATCTGATTAGAAAATACATTAAGAAAATACATTAAGGACTTGAAGACATTTCTCCAAAGAAGACATAAAGATCACCAACTATATGGAAAAAAAATGTCACTGATCATTAGGGAAAAACAAATGAAAATAACAATGAATTGCTACCCCAAGCCTTTCAGAGTGGCTAGTATCACAAAACAAAAGACAAGTGTTGGTGAGAATGTGGAGAAATTGGAACCTTTGCATACTTTTGATGGGAATGCGAAATGGTGCCGCTGCTTTGGAAAGCAGAATGGAGTTTCCTCAAAATATTCTCAATAAGAGTAAAATATGATCCAGCAAGCCCACCTCTGAGTATCTGAAAGAATTGAAATCAGGATCTCAAAGAAATACTAGCACTGCTATGTTCATTGCAGCACTAGTCACAATAGCCAGAGTATGGAAAGAGTGTAAACTTGTCGATCAACAGATGGATGGGTAGAGTGTGGCCTATACACACAGTGGGTTACTATTCAGCCTTAAAGAAGGGAATTCTGCGATATGTGGTAACATGGATGAATCCTGAGAACATTATACTAAGAGAAGTCAGTCAGTTACAGAAAGATAAATATTGCACAATTCCACTAATACGATGTCTCTAAAATAGTCAAGTTCATAGAAACAAAGAGTGGAATGGTGGTTGTCAGGGATTGGGAATTTACTAATCCCAAGTGTAAAGTTTGTTAAGCAAGATGAATAATCTTTAAGGCTCTGCTGTATAATGTTATACCTATAATCAACAATAATGAACCTATAATCAACAATAAAGTACATGTAAATTTTTGCTGAAGGCATAGATCTTTGGAATGAATCAAGGATCTCTTCCTCTTTTTCATGCTGTCTCTATTTCACACCTTTGAATGGGCATGGTCTGTTTTTGTCTATATGCTTGGTGTGCTTGGTATGCTTGGTTTGTGTGTGTGTGTAATTGGGTGTAGTATGAATGTTTCAGTAAGGTGCCTGCCTCTCCACACCCACCTTCTCTTCCATCTCTGTACCCTAGGATCGGAACGATTTGAGGGACTGTCATTATTTTCCCACACCTTTCATAAAGGACGGGTCTTTACATAGCTGAGGTGTCCACTCAAGTAAAGATATACGATCTCCTTGTATTAGATTGATAATTTCATATGATTAGTAGAGGGAAAAGAAAAACATAGAATCATTTTTAAAAGCAGGGTAGGCATAGAATGAGTGCACATCAGGCCACTGGAAATAAACAGCCTATGGGAGGAGGGGCCAGTCATAACCAGAGCACTGACTGGGGAGCTGTGGATTCCGAGACTGGGGCCTCTCTGACTGTCTGTGAGACCTGGATGAGTCTCTGGGCCCCTGTTTGTTTCCTCATCTGGAAAATGAGGGGGCCCAGTGACCTTTAAGAGTCCTTCCACTTCTATGGTTCTGTGCTTTAAAGGACTTTTAAATAACAGAGTACTTGACTTGCCAAAACTTCAGCCTTAACTTTTTTTTTTTTTTTTGCTTCCTTCTGTGTTTTGCCTTCTCTCTATCCTTGTGATGTAAACATGAGTCTTTCAGAATTTTTTCCAAAGGGAGTCTGAGCTGGGGGATTTGGGTCATGTGATAGATTGCCTAACCTCATTCTAGGCAGCTTCCTTAGATCATCATATGTTTAGGAGAAAAACAAGCCAGTCTCTTCAGAGCAAAAAAGAGTTTATTTGACATCACTATTATGTTGGTCTGATAAGTTATTCTCTAAAATTTTCAGCCAGATTAAATGGAGTAATTTCACTTTTTACACTGCCCCCTCCCCCCATGCGTCTCTCTTATTCTCAAACAAACCTGTATTTTTTAGAATAACTGCAAAGTAAATTCACTGGCCAAGTTGCCGGGTGTAAACTCTTATCATAATTCCTTTTATCCTCCACGGGGAACTCCCAAGTGTTGTTCCCTTTCCAATGTTAATATCACTCTCCGGGATTCTTGGTTTTAACCTACCTGTTTTCCTTCCTGAACTCCTGATCTCTACTCCTTCATTAGCATTTTAAAGGCTTTGAGGAATGTATCCTTAGGCAAAACACGAGGCTACCAAACATTGCCGGACTATCTGCGGCGTATTCTAGTTTTTCAAGCAGAAACACAAATGTATATGCAAACAGATTCAGACAGCGGAAGAAGTAAGTCTTTTTCACACTGCAGACCCTGAGTCCTTCCCAGAACTAATCCTTTTGAGTTTTCTGCCACAGTTAATATTTTTTCAAATAAACCAAGTATTATCTTTGGTTTGAGTTACCGTCTCTAAATGAAAATTACTGTCTTGTTGCTTTTAAGCTGCATACACAAGTTGATGTCTTATCATTGTTTAATACCTTTGCATGTACTTTAATATTTAAGATGAAAAATAGATAAAAATCAAAATTATATTAGAAATGAAAAAGGATTAAAGGAATACCAAACTGAAAGCAAAGATTTGGTTTGGGTACAGGCTCCACCCTGTAAGTCAAGTAATTTGTAAGAGCCATCTACTCTAAATTCTGAAATTCTGTGACTTTCTGTACCTACATCTATATATACGTGATCAAATCTTCCATGATCACAATCATAAATTTGTGCAGGAGGAAAAGGAAAATTTGAAAGGGAAGAAAGAAACTAACATTTTTTGAGAGCCCAATATACCCCAGATCTGGTGTTAATGACAGGTAACTATCTCATTTTGTTTTCAGAGCTTTAGGAGATAAGCTTTTTCTCTGTGTGATAAAATGGAAATATCTTCAGGATAAATTGTAATGGTTAAAAAAAAAAAAAAAAAGGTAAAATTCAGATGAGCATGGATGGCATGATCCCATTGATTTAAAAAAAAAAAAAAAAGGCCTGTATATGCCTAGAAAAATTCTGGAAAGTTCCACAAGAAAATGTTGGCATGGTTAACTCTGGTAATTGTTACTGGCAGTTAAGAATAAAGAGAAAGATTTTTACTTTCATTTTTATATCTTTTTTCACTTAAAAAAAAAAACCAAGAGCGGGTATTAACCCAGTTCTTATATCCCCTTTAGGAGAAAGGAAATAAGAGGGGACTTTGAATAGCTAAGAGAATCAGTATCTGTAGTGCACCTTATTTTATTGTTCTGTTCATGTGAAGAAAATGATATTTTAAGTAAAAGAAAAGATAGTTGCCTAAGTATAGATAAATGCATAAGGGTTTTTTTGGTGGGGGGATTTTGGGGGAGCCAGAGGGGAGATCCTAACTTGTCTTTGTTCTGCTATCGGAATCTAACTTTCAGCTTTTTGGCAAATGTAGCTCAGAGATGGATGGATGTGGGGTGAGATCAAGACCTGCCTGTATATAGGATGATGTGATCACAGGATTTAGTTCTGGTTGCCCAGAGTCAGATTTGCTCATTTCTTTATTCTTCTGCACTTTGGTGTATAAAGTGTGTTTTGCATTTGAATAAAATGCCCTCAAGTACAGGAAAAAATTCTGAAACTCTACATGGTACTCATACCCTAAGACAACTCTGTACCTCAAAGATATCCAAATACAGAGTCGGCTGAAAGGCGTGGTATGTGATATTTACAGGTTTGGGTTCAAATAAAATGGCATCCCAACCTCAGTCTCAGGCAAGAGAGGCTTTCTGTCCTGGGTGGTGGGCTTCAGAGGGCCCTGTAAATTCACACACACACACACACACACACACACACACACTGTACTCAAGAACACACGGGGACCTCTTGGGATCCGGTGCTCAGCCCTAACATGGTACTGCCTGCAGCCCTGAACATCTGCTTCAGTGACTGAAACAGTTCAGGGCCAACAGAACATAAATTCTGTGAAGATCTGGGTTATAACCACGTACCAAGTGATTTTACTAAAATGAAGGTAATTATATAGCATTTATGAATTATGTATGTCTTTATTTTATTACTCAGCCAATACAGCTCATCAACAGAAAACCCAGATGTATGAAATAATAAGGAAATTCTGTTGCCTTTCTTATTTTGCTCATGTAAAAAAACCACAGCTTTCTCTGATTTTTCAGCTTGGGTGTTGTATTAGTCAGCTTGGGCCGCTGTAGCAAGATGCCACGGCCTGGGTGGCTTGAACAACAGATCTTTCTTCTTCTACGGTTTTGGAGACTGGATGTCCAAGACTCAGGGGCCACAAAGTTGTTTGCTGATGAGTTTCTGGTGAGTGTTTTCTGAGGGTTAGGGCTTCAGTGCATGAATTTGAGGGGGAATGACACAATTCAGTCTATGGAAGGTGTTTTTGTCAAAGTACATCTACATAATAAGTTTACCCAACAGTTTGCCAGTTTGATATATAACTTTTACACATTTAGACGTACGGTATTGGTCCTCTGTTTGTATTCTTGCCCCAGACCCCACAAATATGAGGGGCAGGCCTCTAACAAAGAGTAAGTATTTGGCACAGTTTGTGGCTCGGAGTGGCTTCCAGTAACCCTAGCTCAAGGGTTATTTACAGAAGAAATTTATCAATGAGTAAGGCTGTCTTTCGGTGGAATGATCTATAGCATGGGGTGGTAAGTTCTTTGTCATAGGACATGTGAAAGCAGAGGATGGTTGACCAAATGGCAGAAATGTTGAGAGGTATGCCTCTGCTGAATTAGATGATCATTAAGACCTTCCCAATTTTAAAATCCTATGAAAGCTTCATTATCTAGAAATAGAGGCAGTCAGGTCTTCCTCCTTACTTATTTCTTCTAGAACAATGCCAGCTTTCTAAATGCTGGAGTCAGAGAAGTTTTCCTAGAGCACTTAGTTTCTTCTGAATGTTTTGCTTAGTATCTGTATAATCTTTTAAGCCACAAAAGCTGTTTTTGAGCTGTTTTTGAGTATGCTTTCAAAGACAGGAAGACTTTTGGGATATTTCAGGTTAAGCGGTGAAACTCCTATTTAATGAGAAAACAAAAACAAAATCCCAAACCAAAAATGCATTGCTTTCTCTAAGTGTAGTTCAGATAATTTCTAAACAAGGTATTTGCTTCATATATAATCACAATCATAAAGGGATATAACAGATTTTACATACTCTAGAAAACAAGTGTCTGGAAAGCTTGAAAGTTTTATTCACCAAGATCTAACTGTGAAGAAGCTGGAGTTACTGATGGTCTTCCTTACCCCAGAGCTTGCTTTCGCTGATGAAAACTGTACGTTTTTATAGGAAAGGGAACAAATGTCTTGTACTGAGAATAGTAAAGCAGGAATAGACCTTAGTGGTGGGTCACCTAATCCTTAAAACTCATTATACAAGTAGAGGACTTTTCCTCTCCTCAGAGGAGAGAGACCACTTGCCTAAAGTGACACAGCTAGTTCTAGTAAAACCAGGAGACCGATGTCTCTCCTGCTTCTAGTACGGTATTTGTTTCCATACACTCCGGGGTCCTGCCGGTTTATTAAACCATTTAGAAGCTGGATTCCCAATAATAAGGATCTTAAAGCGCATTGGGTAGAACAATGTTCTTGTTCACAAACAAAACAAAACAGAATTTACCTAACAACATATCTAAGGTTGTGATGACAGTTTCCGTGCCTGAGCTCTATTATTCTAAGTATTGAAATCATACAGGTAGTCCAGAATTTCCAAACTAGAGTCAGTGGAGGCCATTACACTCTCTCTCTCTCTCCATCTCAGCGAAGGACATTCAGATCCTGCCATCCTTCTTTCTGTCACTATTTATCCTTGCTTTATAAAAGCAAAAACAAAACACAAAACCTGTAGGTATTTATAGTCTTTTTCAATAAAATGTTACACACAGGGCACCTGGGTGGCTCAGTGGGTCAGAGCCTCTGCCTTCAGTTCAGGTCATGAGTCCAAGGTCCTAGGATCAAGCCCCGCATCGGGCTCTCTGCTCAGCAGGGAGCCTGCTTCCTCCTCTCTCTCTGCCTGCCTCTCTGCCTACTTGTGATCTCTGTCTGTCCAATAAATAAATAAAATCTTTAAAAAATAAATAAAAATAAAAAATAAAATGTTGCACTGCAGAATGTAAATCAGAAAATTCTTTCTGAAGTTCAGAGGGCTCCAGAGGAAACTCCCTTAAGGCACTTGTATATATGGCAAAAGAATATAGGAAAACTAGAAAAAAAAAGTGAGAAAAAGCGATGGAAACCATAAAAGGCAACTTCACTTGCTAAACGCAGACCGTGAAAGGAACTGAAACACGAAGGAAAAGGCCTCAAAACTGGAACTTGGGTCACATCCACTTAGAAGAAGAGTGAGAGAGGGCAGGACTGAAGGCTCGGGTGTTAACTGAAGAAAACCCAAAACAGGAAATGAAAGTCAAATGACAAAAGACAAAGGGAAATTAAGAATTCTTTACAGAAGGAACTAGAGGAATACAAAGGAAAACATTACCTTATTAGGTGCTGGGGAGGGACGTGCGGACCACTGAGCCCACTCGGCCCACACACAGATTCTGAGGGAGTCCGTGCTCTCCCTGTCTCCCAAGAGGCCTCACAGCCCCGCATGTGTTACTCATGGGGAATTATCTCCAAAAGCCCCAATTTCCTGCACTGTTAAGTTGTTAGTAACAGTGCCTTCCTAAAAGGGTAAACCAGATAATGTTGATAAAGCATTTAGCATAATGCCTGATCCCTAATAATGCTGGATACATGGTAGCTGTTACTAATGTCATTATGAACTTATTAAACCAAATTTGTATTCTTTCCTTATGCTAATAACTATTTGTTACAGATATAGGATGGTAGTTTTATGACCTTCAAATACACAGGTAACTACCCTTCGAGTAGATGAGGCCATCATTTGTAATAATCTGTTTTTGTGAACATCCTCAATGATGGGTCATTACTTACAAATTTTACTGTCTCAAATAAAAAGAATAGAATAGAATCAGTTTAAGCAATTTTCCCAACATGATACAGTAAGTCGGTGACTTAGCTGAATACGAGATCTGAATCTTAGAGTCCTGTGCTCTAGCTAGAATATCCCACTAGGATAAAAATAGCCAATTAGTTATTGTACATTCTTACTTATGAGCTACATCATGAAGCATAATCTAAGCAATGATTTGGACTGATTCAATTACAGAAAATCTACATTTTCCATGCGGTATTAAATATTTCTTGAAAGGAATACCTAAAGCACCATTTATATTTGCAAAGTAAGGATGGCAAACATTGCAGAGATGGAAGCATTTAACATTTAACATTTAAATTTAACATTCATATTGTGGCAAAGCAAGTCACTCACAGGTTGATGTCTGATTAGAAAACCTCCTGATCTTCTACTCTTGTCACATGAAAAGTTTCTGTTTTATTTTTTTGCCTTATTTTCTGTCCCTCTTCAGGACTAATATAAATACTAGTGACATTAATGTGAATAACCGATATTTATTCCTGAGATTTTTCCCACACCTTCTCTTCCTCTCAGGTCTCTAGTTTTCAGTTATAAGAAGTTACACAGAAAAAGGATGTACATTGATAAAGAGATTGCAGAGTGAGCATTTCTTCATCCTAAATGTTATAGTAGGGATCAGAAAGGCCATAGAGGCTATAAACATCTAGATGAGGGGTCCCAGATTTAGGGTTTAGACCTCAGTGAATTTCCGAAAAATTGGGGAGATTGGCATTTTAATGTTGCCAAGTAGACATTTAAACAACAGCTACTACCATATACTAACAACATTTTTACTGAAAGAAAGACCATGGGAACTTTATGAAAGACCTACTAAGAGGACACCTGGGTGGCTAAGTGACTGAACGGCTGATCTTGATTTTGGTTCAGGTCATGACTTCAGGGTTGTGAGTTGGAGCCTACAGACACACTCCGTGGTGGGCGTGCAACCTGCTTAAGATTCTCTCTCCCTCTCCCTCTGCCCCCCTGCACCACCCCTCCACTGTGTGCACACATACTCTCTCTCTCGAAGAAAAAGAAAAACATACCACGAAGGGACAAAAATATCAGTGCAAAGGCAATTAAGAAGTGATAAGTAATGAACTGTCTCATATGCATGTGTGTGTTTTCTAAATTTTAAAGTTTTTTCTCATTTTGCTGGAGACCAGTGGAAAAAGACGGGCCTAATTCACGGGCTGATCTTTGAGAGCTGCTCCAGAGACTTCCAAAGAATCCTTTTGGGGGCCAGATAAATACAAAATACAGAAATAACCCAGTGACTCTTATTGGGGCGGTTACTCTATTCCAGGCCTGTGCTGAGCACGTGGCTTGCCTGAAGGGTGAGGACCTCCTGGTGATGTTTGAGGAGAGGAAACTGCCCCTGCTTTTTTCTGGTTGTCATCACCCTGAAAGCCCCAGGACCCCAGAGATCTCATTGGTGAGCCACTCTTTCCACACTTGATCTTAGCCAAAAGGCCAAGAAGCCATGTGAGCCACTCTTTCCAAAAACATGATCATCATCTGAACAGTTGAAGCTATAACATAACAATAGCTTGACTGGCCCTTTGGAGGCAGCAGAATCCAGCCACAACTGGGATACAATGTTCTCCTTTCACAAAGGGACAGAAAGTTGCCAGGTTTTTGGCCACAAGCTTCTGTGCTGTGACAAAGCCCTGCTTTGACCAGTGTCCTGGGCTGGTCGGAGACCAAACGGCCAGCCAGTGATGACGAATCAAAAATAGCCCCAGAGTCTAAATCAGGACACATGGCCAGTGACCACCCTGAGTCACGCAGACCCATTTGTTACATACTTTATTTTTGGAGAATTTTAGTAGGGACCGAAAGTGTTTTGTTTGCTGGTTCTTCTCTCCAAATAAGATTACAAAGAAAGGAACTAAGTCATGTGGTTTTGTTTAACTTACCATGAGGGCTGCAGCTAGTAGAGATGATGTGATTCCTCAGCTCTGTAAAACCCATGGCTAATTGGTTGGGATGATCTATCTCTCTGAATCATCTAAACCAGCAACAAGATAGTGGCTCACAGTCTATTGCATAAGAAAAGTTTGCTCCTGGGGACGCACGCTATCGTCCTAAGATCTTAGTTGCCACTCAAGGTGACAAAACACAAGTGAATGAGAATGTTGATGTGGGATGGAATTATCTAGGCCTATTTCCTACTTAAGATTTGAGTTAATTCTGTAAATGTTTATAATTTGCATCGTAAATAGACTTCATCTTAACAAACGTATTATTATCCTCATCCTTAAAAATGATTTCTGTGAGTACGCGTAACCTAGATTTTTCACCACCGTCTGGTCCTCCTACCACTCCAAACCCAGACCCTGCCGTTCTCCTTCCAAGTGCTGCTCCTCAGCCTTCTCTTTGTTCTTGAAAAATGCCAAGATCAACCCTAGAGCCTTTGCATTAGCTATTTCTTCTACCTGCAGTGGTCTCCCTGTCATCGTCACATAGATGGCTGTTTCTTATCACTTAGGTCTCTCTTCAAATACCATTTCTTGGAACCACCTCGGCTAGAGTAACCATCCTGTGAGGCCCTTTCTAATACTTTATTTTATTATCTTTATAGCACATAAATATTAAAATATCTTGCTCACTTATTTGCTAATTTATCATTTGCCTTCTCTGGCATGAAAGCCCTATGAAAGCAAGGACTTAGTCGTGTTCATTCCTACAGCCCGGCACTGGAATAATGTCTGGCACACAGCAGCACTCAATAAATGTTTGTCGAATGGAAGCGTTCACTAGCATTTTCATATTTTGTCACCTTTATCCCAGAAAGTCCACATCTAAATGGTACAAAGGCTACCCCATATTCATAATTCTCTTGATTATTTTGTCAGTGAAGGCAGGCCAAACGACTCATGATACAAGTGATCTGGCTTCACTTTCTGTCATTGATCGTATCACTGAGCAGTTCCCAGTCTCCTCGTCACTTAAGTTATACAGCCCAGTCTAAAAGAGCAATTAGGTAAGAGTACAAATAAAACTTTAATATCAAAAGGAAAGGTTAAATACAGTGGTTTAGGATACCCAAATACTTCTCAAACATCTAATTGAAACCAAAAGCTAACATGATCATTTTTTGTAGGAAAACAAAACAGTAAAAGGGAAAGGCCTTTTCTTCCCATTTATAAAATATTGATCTAGAAATTTTAACTAATGCAATAAGATAAGAAAAAGAAGAAAATGATGTAACTATTTTAGAGACAAATTATCTTTACAAATAATGATTAACTACCAAGAAAACTTAAGATAATTTTTTTTAAAGAACGAATAGTGAAGTTCAGTAAAGTAGAGTTATAAAATAAGCACATAAAAAGTGATAGATTTTGTTATAGAGAAGCAATAGCTCTTTAGGAAACACAAAGAGGGGCACCTGGCTGGCTTAGTCAGTTAAGTGTCCAGCTCTTGGTTTCAGCTCAGATCGTGCTCTCAGGGTCATGAGATTGAACTCTGCATCAGACTCCGCGCTCAGCAGGGAGTCTGCTTGAGACTCTTCCCTCCCTCTCCCTCTGCTCCTCACCCCTCTTGTATGTGCGCAAGCTGTCGTTCTCACTCCCTCTTGCAAACAAACAAACAAATAAATAAATAAAACCTTAGAAAAAGCCAAAGAATGTTATGGATGTTAATATTACCAGCTACAGTTTTCTTTTTCTTTTCTTTTCTTTTTTTTTTTTTTAAAGATTTTATTTGTTTATTTGACAGAAAAAGATCACAAGTAGGCAGAGGGGCAGGCAGAAAGAGAGAGGGGGAAGAGGGCTCCCTGCTGAGCAGAGAGCCTGATGCGGGTCTTGATCCCAGGACCCTGAGATCATGACCTGAGCTGAAGGCAGAGGCTGAACTCACTGAGCACCCAGGTGCGTCCAGTTTTGTTTTTCTTTTCTTAGTGTCCAAACATGGGGTTAATCTTAGACCGTAGAATAGGACTACAGATTTTAACATAATACTGTGTTTTTCTATGAAAACACATAACTTATTACTTGTTCATTCTGCTAACATTTATACTTGTTCTCTGTGTGTATTTCTATAGGAGAACCATGTAGAAAACAGAGGGAAAGGAGGGAACATGGTCCCTGCTCTTAAAGGCTTTATAATCATGATGGAAAGAAATAATGTACAAACATGAAACAGTTAGAAAATTGCTTCTGGTAAAATTTATTTAGTAAATACTTATTCAGCAATCATAATGAGAAAGCCCCTTTGCAAGTTGTATGTGGGGTAATGGTAGACTTGTCATAAATGTGATTAGAATCAGTCCTCCATGTATTAGCAAGCTGTTAGGGAGAATAAGGCACACATCTTTATCATGATAAAGCAAGTGAGCTGTAACTTAGAAGAATTTGAGAGGTGCCTGGGTGGCTCAGTCAGGTTAAACCTCTGACTCTTGGTTTCAGCTCAGGTCCTGATCTCAGGGTCCTGAGATTGAGTCATGCTCCGTGTTTAGCACAGAGTCTGCTTAAGACTCTCTCTTCCTTGGCCACTCCCCCTCCAATGCTCACTGACATACACCATCTCTCTCTCTCTCTCTCTCTCTCAAATAAATCAATCTTGGAGCCCTTGGGTGTCTCGGTTAGTTAAGCTTCTCACTCTTGGTTTTGGCTCAGGTCATGATCTGAAGGTCATGAGACCAGGCCTTGAGTTGGGCTCCCCACTTGTCATGGGGTCTGCTTGAGATTCTCTCTCTCTGCCCTTCCCCCAACTCATGCTCGCTCTCTCCTCTCTCTCTAAAATAAAATCTTAAAAAAAAAAAATAAGAAGTGAAGAACTTAAGAGAGTAGTGGTGGACCAGATGACATTCCACTTGGAGGGCACAACTTTGGGTGAGACAAGAAAGTGTGGGTTATGTTTATGAACACTGAATAATCCTATCTGAATAGAAGGCAGGTATACATGAAAGGGACTGATTGGTAAGACCAGAATGAAAGATTAGAGCAAGGTTCAGTCACAGAATGGGGGTCTTGAATTCCTGACTGCAGAATCGAGATTGTATCTGCTGAGCCTTCAAACATTTCAAAGCAAGGAAGCAATTAGAGTTCTGTTGTAGGAGTAGTTGTCTAATGCTGGCATCTGGGCCGAGTTGAAGCACAAAAGAGACAGAGGATAGAGAATCAAAGTTAGTAAACTTTGGAAGATAAGGAAACAAAATTTTAATATAAAAAGGAAAAAGGAAAAACGTGATTTAGGATAAGCAAATACTTCTTAAAAGTATCTATTTTAAGCCAGTAGCTAACATAATAATTACTAGTAGAAAAAATAAAATACTAAGGCAACAAGCCTGTTCTTCCCATTTAAAAAAATTGATCTAGAAGTTCTAACCAGACCTAAACTCAACTGAAAAAGACACTGCAGAGGTGGGATTGAAGGACCTCGTACCCAGAACAGTGCCTGGCTTTTAGTAGTTATTCAAAAAACATTTATTAAATGAAGGAATAATTTTCTGTCCTTCCCTTATAATAAGTTCTCTGGGATAAGACCTCCCTCTCCCTGTCCCCTCCCCCCTCTTATTTTTTCCACACCACATCCCCAGAGTCTGGCATTGGTAGGCAGTCAGTTAATGCCAGCTCATTGCATATGTCAATGAATAAATGTCACCTCCTTAGATATGGGATTGAGAGAAATGAGGGAGTGGACGATTATTCAGTTCTGGATATATTTAAATGTCAGCAGCACATTTTCTTTCATAAGTGTTCATAGGGAAGTTAGGAGGGGCCAGTTTGAAGAGAAGACGGTTTGTTCACTTTTAATGGCTGCATTTGAGAGACTAAAAGGATTATCTAGACAGTGTGGTCCAGCAGACAGTTGAAATATGGATGAACTCTGTAGATCCATTGGGCGGTGAAGATCAGGGAGCATCTGCACAGAGGTGTTAATTGAAAGCGTAGGAGTAGTTGAGATCACCGAGAAGGAGGTACAGACAAGGAGGAGACATTCAGTTGAGAAAACGTCTTAGGACACACCATGTTTTAAGTGAGACACAAGAGGAGCCAACAAAGGAAACAGGTACAAAGTTAGTCAGAGATGGGAGGCAAACTGTATTCCAATCAGTCTGAGGATGAGGGAAGGAGATTTTTCAAGAAGATAATTAACAGCCACATCAGATTCATTGGGAAGATTAGTGAGGATAGAGTTTAAGAAAAACTGTTCATCTGGATGTTAGTGGGAGCATTTCAGAGAGTGTGCACCTGTGTGGAGCGTGGGAAATAAAGTCAGATTAAATGGACAAGGTATGAGACAAAGGGAATAAACACAGATTTGTGTTTTAAGAAATTTGCTGGAGGGCACCTGGGTGGCTCAGTAGGTTAAGCATCTGCCTTTGGCTCAGGTCATGATCTCGGGGTCCTGGGATCGAGGCCCGCATCAGGCTCTCTGCTCAGTGGGGAGCCTGCTTCCCCATCTCTCTGCCTGCCTCTCTGCCTACTTGTGATCTCTGTCTCTCAAATAAATAAGTAAAATCTTAAAAAAAAATTGCTGGAAACAGGCTGGAGGAAAGGGAAAAGATATAGGTGTTTGACTGGTTTCTTTGTAGATGCTCCACCATTAAGTGATTAATTTGCCCCAAATTTTCAAACTACACACCAGTCCACTTTCATGTCTTTCTGCTACATAGCATCCCACCATATATTCCATTGGCAATGGCCAGTCAACAGACTATTGCTGACGACCTCCTAGACCAGCAGTATGAACTGGATTCTGTACAAGAAGATAAAGATATGGAAATACAAGGGAAAGCAAGAGATAGCATGTCAGAAAAAACTACATGTGAGCCAGCAAGGAACCACACAATAAACAGAGCCAGAGTAATTAACTTGGGTCACTGACATCGTGGATCCCTGGTCTGTGCTAGGCACTGGGATCTGGTTAAAGGGTGACCTGGGGGTTGACTATGGTCTCTGCTTAATGGTGGGATGAGTCTACTAAAGACTTCAAAGCTAGAATAATGAGGGGGTGACATAGCAGAAAGGCCCTTCTTTCTAAGTTGAATTTGAAGGTTGGCTTTCATTAGAGTGGGGAAGAGAAGGCAACTTCCAGCCTGTGGGACAGACCTGTAGACAACCCAAGTATGAGGGCTACCTTCCTGTGGGCCAGTGGAATGCCCTCCTGACCATGGCAGATGTGGAGGTCTTAGGGGTGAATGAGGTTACATAGGTGATCCTGAAAGCTATTCGCTAACTTGGAGGTAGCAAGCTCTCCTAAAAGCCTGAAGGAAAAGATTTTCTTTTGTTTGTTTGTTTTTTCCCTCCCACTGTTTCTCTGAGCTGGAAGCAGAAACATTCTTCTGTGGCACGATCACCACACTAGTTAGGAAAAACAGAAAATAAACCAGGCTCACCATCTATAATACTCATGTGAAGACCCACGTCAAGACCAGGATATGCTTTACCACTCACCTTTTTGGACTAGGAGGAAGGAAGAGCTCACCATAGTCATCAGAATCAACCTACTTTTTCAGCCATAAACTGCAAGGTGGATGCAGACATCCTCCCCAGATGCCCTGTCATCTTGTGTCATCTTTGTCATGAGACCAGGACTGTGGCCCCTGAAGACTCACGTGACTCTAAGATGCTCTCTTGCCATTCAGCCTCCATTGTCACAGTTAAGTTTCCCTTTCTTTCTTTAAGATTTTATTCATTTATTTGACAGAGAAGGAGAGAGAGTGAGTGCATAAACAGGGGGAGTGGGAGAGGAAGAAGCAGGCTCCCCGCCAAGCAGGGAGCCCCGTGTGATGCGGGCTCCATCCCAGGACCTGGGATCATAACCTAAGCTGAAGGCAGACACTTAACTCACTGAGCCGCCCAGGCGCAGCTAAGCTTCAACGAATTTGGTTGAACTTTATCCTTTTTAATACCACTTGGTTTAACTAGTGACTATCTTGAGTTGGGGGGACTATTATTAGCTGTTAACTCTACTAAGGAAAGTCTAGATTACAAGGAAATGAGAACTTCCAAAGATTTAGAAGAGCATGGTTATAAGAAAGTGAGGTCATGGTGTTCTCCTAAAGGCTCTTTCCTCAGGATACAACATCAGGAAGCAGAGAAGAGGTCCACTGAGGACTGCGGATCCAGACAGTAATTAAGAGGACAGGTGGGAGTTCCTTTCAGGTGTGATATTCCACAACGGCTATCCTTGAGTTAAATGCAATACTTTATCTACCTCCTTCGATTAAAAATTTACCAAGAGATGTACAGTTCAGCTAAGTCCTGAGGGCATGGGAACCGGGGAGTTGGTAGAGATACTCAGTGAAGAGTAGCAATCCTGTCCTACAAATCTTTAGTATCCACGAAGTCGATGTGCTAACAGCCACTGTCTAGAAAACCTTGATCATCCCAACAAAGTTTCCCGTTCAGTGAGTTTTGAAGAATCCACAACCTGACTTTTCTATTCAGTCTGGCTCAGGTAACCAGCTTTTGGAATTCCTTGGGAGTCTTTTAGGATTTTGAGTGTTTAAAATCAAGGGGGTAGGTCTAGGAAAAGGCCTCATGTCTAGGAGCAAAAACAGCATCGTCTTAGGCATCTCCATGTAACCCTTTCAGGGGTCCTCTGGAGAAGGGACCTATTAGGTATGTATGTGTTAATGTCTGTTCTTCAGTCTTACCTCACGACTTCTATCAAAGAAATCAAGAACACGTGGCACACTTGTGCTGTGCTAATAAGCACACAGAGATGGATACAAAGATTTCCTTTGGCCTAGTGGTTTTGGCAGTTAGAGGCTCATAGCTCAGCTATGCGGGTTGCTGCCAGCGAGATGAACAATAGACCTTGTTAAAAATCAGCCACTATTGGAGCACCTGGGTGGCGCAGTGGGTTAAAGCTTCTGTCTTCGGCTCAGGTCATGATCTCAGGGTCTCTGCTCAGCGGGAGCCTGCTTCCCCCTGCCTCTCTGCCTACTTGTGATCTCTCGCTCTCGGTCAAATAAATTAATAAAATATTAAAAAAAAAATCAGCCACTATTCCTGAGTACAGTCTAGATTCCCTTAGCAGAGACTGAAACCGGGAGGAATTCTGGCTTTCACTTACAGCAGGGCACTGCCTGATTCCATTACTCTTTTCCTTCCTTCTTTATGTGTACAACAAAATACTTGGCAGTAGTCAACCGTAGAATAGTGACTCAGCCGTTGATAGTGACTCAGCCATAGAACAGGGACTCAGCGCTCACTCACCGTGTGTTAAAGGTTTCTCAGAGTGCCTCCGTGTTTACAAAGGAAGCAGGACCAGAGAGAGCCCCCCCCCCCCCCCCCCCCGCCATGAGAGAGAAGCTCATCCACACTCACGGTTAATCCTTCCCCCCTCCACTCTTCTCCAACCACCGCTGACCCTACTGACCTTGTGTTATTTTCGCCCCTAAATTGGCGCTTGAAGTTTACTTTAACTCAGTTTCACTTGGCTACAGATGCTAATAGGAACAAACTCTATTTCTGGACATGGAAACTTGAATTTTTCATGCAGTCCAGATCTAGAGTATAAGAGCTCGTGGAGGGTGTATCAGGACACAGGTTTGCTCTGAGTGAAGCTCTTCCTGCTCTATCAAAAGGTGACTCGGATTAGCTCTGGCCACCTGATCAAGTCTGGAGGTTTCATCCTCCAATTTCCTTCAATGTGAGCTCGATAAATCCACAATATGAACTCGGAGAGACTACCAAATTTCTCAGTGCCTTTCACTTTCTACCAGCGTAAAAGGGAGAATTATGTTCCTCCCCTCTCCGGATTGTTAGGAGAATCATGAGCTAAGGTGTTTTTTGAAAGTGCCTGACACAGTGTTTCTCAAGAGTTTGCGTCCTTGTCAGCTTTTACGTGAGCCGCTGGAAGCACTCTGTCTCCCAAAGAATGCTTGGGAATGCAACTGCAGAGTGACACATTGTCTTAGTATCACGGGGAATACGGTTAATGGGAAATGACTTCAGTTGACCGCATCTGATGGTAACCCTGTGATGCCATCGCGAAACAGAAAGCACATGACTACTCGTAAGCCTGCTGCACCTGCAGAAGAAATTGGATTCGACTCAGAAAATCAGACTGTCAAGCTAATCGTTCTGATCCAATAACGAGGTCCTGCAGAGTGGCATCATCAGCCCTGAGACACAGAGAGGAGGAGGGAGAGTGAGCACTCGGGGAGGCAACTGCCCGGCTCTCTCCACGCTCCTGCCAATGAAAAATTCATAAGGAGATGCTTTATAGCCAATGTCTAATACCACCGCTGGGTCACAAGCCGATCTGAGCCAATCAATAGAATTCATCATCCTGAAAGGAGCTAGTGATGGCATGTTTACAAGAACCGGGAGGGTTTCCAAGCCGAGGCCAACTTCTGGTTACTTGGCCTCTGTCACCCTTAAAAATATAGAACTTGGTTTGAAAATCGAGCCCAAGACTTTTAAAAATATGACACAGAGTGGAGGAGGAAAGGTCCTTTTCAAATCTAGGTAGGGGGAAGGCGGGGGAGATTCTGGAGTTCTTTCGTCAAGTCAACTTAAGGACTAGTTTTTAAATCAAAGCTCCTTTTTTGTTTCAATTTTTAGTGGTCATTTTTTGTACCTGGTTTCTTTTTATGTAGCTCCAGACTTTCTTAAAAATAATACTTCAGCATCTGTGTCAAAATCCTCCAAATACAAATGAAAATGTATGAGAGCAGAATCATAAAAAATTAGAAAATGGAGTCGACTTTATAATTATTAATCACTAAATTCCAGGTTGGCTTGATCTTTTTTAAAGCGCTTAAAGACTGTAGAAACTTCAACTTGAGTCTAAGGGTTTGCTTTCTAAGGAGGCAATCATGTAAGGGCAGAGAGAGGTGTAGAGAGAACAAAAATGAGCCTCGGGGGTTGTGTGCTCAGAAGTCTGCCAAGGATTGGGGGTGGAGCGACACCCACATCAGCCTGGTCCCCTGGGGCGGAGGGGTGGGGGCGGGACACTGAGGAGACCAGGGCTCCCGTGTGTGTTCCAGCATGGCTAAACTATAGACCCCGTCAAACCATTGAAGGCCCTCTCTCCCACCCCCACAAAATTATTTTTGAACAGATAAAGTAAACAGCCACATCTCACAAATGAAAAGTCTTGGAAGATCAACTTGTGAAGCAGGAAGGCAGGAAAGTAAGAGGGTCCGGGCGGGATGAGGGATTTCACCTTCTCCCTGATGGGTGCTGTCAGGAAAGAAGCTCTGCTCTTGCTTCTTTGTCAACAAACCTGATTTCTTTTCGCGGCTGTAAAAGTAATGCAAGATCATGTGTTTGGGAAATACAGAAAGTAAGAAAGAAAACAAAAGTTTTTCCTAAGTCTTCTGTCCTGGGAAGTCTGCTTAACTAGATAGTGTACTTTCTTCCAGGCTGTTACAACTATAACTTACATGTGGCATATGTGTGTATATGCGATACATGCCTACATATACATGATAAATTGGAATCCTAAATAGTAATATCCTGAGTTTTTAATGTGTGCTAATTTTGTAATCACTTTTGCTTGTCACCATATTCAGATGTGATTTTGTTGACTGCCCACCTGGAAGTCTACTCAAGAATATGCCATTATGTGCCGTTCCTCGCCCCAAGCATTTTTTCCTCACTGGCACGTGGCCCCGCTGTCCCTGCCCACTGAACAACCCATAGCTCACCAGTGCCCCCTACGCCAAAGCCTGCCCATCCCCCCCCCCCACCCGCAGCAAGGAACGGCCCCTGGGAAGCGCAGTGGTAGATGGGGGGGCAGATGGGCTTTGGGGGCTCAAAGCCTGTGCTCCAAAGCCTGGGGGCAGCTCTCACCAGCCGTGTGACCTTGGAAAGATTCTTCACTAAGTCTCAGTTTTCTTGCCTAGAAAATGGGATTGTTTTCCCCTCCTTGGAGTGTTGATAGAATGATTGAATTGAGGGCTACACGTGTGTGTGTTTCCTCCCCTTTGCCCTTTTTTAGTTTTCTGGCTCCTTCCAAGAGCAGCTGTACAGTGGTTGTTAAGAGCTCGAGTGAGCTTGGACAAGTACCCTAGCCTTTCTGCTTTAACGTCTCCATCTGTTCCCTGGGGCTGATAGTATGCATTTTCCCAGCTCTGCACTTACAGGTTTGTAGGGAAGATTAAATCAGGTGATCAACGTACGGTTCTTGGCGCCTGGCGTAAGGAGGAGCGCAGTAAATGCTGGTTCTTCTTTTACAATCTTTCAGGACCTGTCATGATGTCATATTGTTTTCACCAGAGCTCCTCTGTGGCCTCTTGGTGGGTGGTTAGTTCTCCACTGTCAGCTGCCTCTCAGAGTCACTGTCTGGTGAGACTTCAAACAATCCAAGACCCAGGGAAGGGCCCTTCCTTACTTGCGGCGGTATACTGTGGAGGGTCACCCAGATTCCCTAGCAAGCCCTGCTTGATGGGTACCTGGACGGGAGGGGCCCTTTGGAGCCAGTGTTCTGAGACAGGGAGATGCTCCCCAACCATTGTGTGGCATCTGACGTCTAGTCAGGCCCTAGGAAAGCAAGTTAGACCGAGAGAAACCACCTGAGCACAGATGGAATCATTTCTCAGAAAAAGGCCTTAGCGACCTCAGCCCCCTCTTGGGCCTCATCCTCTTGGCAGGGAGGTCTTTTTCTGATGGAAGGTGGTAACATTCTGGCTTGGGTGCCACGAGGCAGGATCACTAAGAGACCAGGGCATGGTAGCAGTCTTGGAGGGTGTGTGCCTGGCACCAGCAGCCACGTTGTGCTCTAGCATTGGTTCTGCAAGCGTGGTTTTGGGTCAGCCGCACCAGCAGCACCTGGGAATGTATTAGAAACGCAGATTCTCAGTCCTGCCCCGGACAGGCTTGGTCAGAAACCTGGGGATCGGTTTCCCAGCACTTGACGTTTTAATGATTCTGATGCACTCTCAAGTTGGAGCTGCACTGGTCCATGAGAAGCCGTGGGGAGAGGAGAGGGAGGGAGAGGACGTTTGGTATTCTTCTGGAGGACTGGCAAGGCTGCTGCCTGACATGCTTGTCTCCGTTTCTTTTGTCTGCTTGAGCTGGTTTCAGCAGATTTCTAAGCTGAAGGGTTCCGAGTAGTAAAGCAAGGGGCCTCCAAAGAAAATCTGTAAGAGAAGTGAAGCGTTGGGGTGTCCCCTGCTTCGGCCTGTCCCCCTTTGGGTAACCCTACAGTTCCTGCTCAGAAAGCCTGGTGGTGACAGCTGCCTCCCCCAGCCTTGCTCTCCGGCCAGAGAGACTGATCATGCCGAAGTGGTTTGTCACACTGTGTCCCTCAGAGCTCAGCCCAAGGGAAAATTGCGACGCACGCACAAATACTTAGGTTCAAAGGCGTTCATCTCAACCTCACTTACTTAGGACAAAATGGGGGTGGAGGGGAAACAGCCCAAATAAAGTAGGGCACACCCATAGAATGGAATTCCGTGGAGCCACTGGAAAGGAGGTTTTCCTAAAACACTTGGTCCGGTGGGTATCAGTAGAGTGTTAAGTGAGACAATATTGGTACAAAATAGTATGAACAGAATAAATCCGCATACATGCATAGACCGAAATCTAGAGGTAGACACACCAAATGGTAACAGTAGTTATCATCTCTGAGTAATGGAATCACACAGTGGTTGTAGTTTTTTCATTATACTTTTAGTATTACCAATTTTTTTTACTTTCTTTTTTTTCTTTATGCTTTTTAGTACTTTCCAGTTTTCCACAGTGCCCAGGTATTACTTCTACAAATAGAAAAAAAAAAAAAAATGCAGTTACATTGAGTAAACTTGGGTTTCACTCCTTTTACCCCTCCCCCGCCCCAAGTCCCTGTTTCTTGTGCCTCCATGGCTCCCCTCTAGGACCCTCCACAATGAGGAGAGTGACTGTTGGCATTATGTTCTCCCCCCTCATTATGTTCTCTTGTAATCTCCACTTTCATCATGTTGTTTATCAAGAATCAGGTGGACCTGGTGGTTGTTTCAACTCTTTCCCATCCTCAGAACCCCTGACTTTGATGCCAGCAGTGGCTAGCTGCATTGCCATGACTGGGACAGCCTCAGAGGTAACCATGCCAGGCCCAGACTGCAAACTGGTGTGTCAACAAAGGGCAAGAAGCAGAGCCAGGGTGGGCCGTGGATGCGCGGGGTTGATGAACAGGGGTCCAGCTGTGCCGCTGGGCCTGGCTGCAGCTGGCCACAGGCCGCTCTGCTAAGGTGCCCCAAGGACAGAGCAAAGTTCTGGCATCTGATGGTCCTGGGAGGTCGGTGGGCCCAGCTGTGGGCAAATTCAGGCAGCCGGAAAATCACACAGCAGCCCAGCACGGTGCCCGGCAAACGGGGCACTCAATAAATATTTGTTGGCTGGAGTGATAAAGGCTACAGCGATCAAGCCCCTCCCCGAGAGGATGCCATCAGGACCAGGGGTCTGGGTGAAGACAAGTTTACAGCCAAGGGGACCAGGGAGAGAGGGCTCAGCTGTGTACAGAGAAATGGTGCACAGCAGTGGGAGAAGCAGAGGCCTTTGAATCCAACCCAGGTTTAAGTCCCACCTCTTCCACTAAGTAGCTGAGTCATCTGGGGCAGGGTACCCGACTTCATTTCCTCCTGAGCCTCTGGAGATACCTGTCCCCACCTTGCGGGGTTTTCTGCTGCTTCCATGAGATAGTAAGGCTTATGAAGGGTGGTTACAGACTGCTGCAGCCTGACAGCAGGGAGGGAGGGAGCTGTACTGTGGTCTGGGCCAGCACCCTGCCCAGGTGAGGTGGGACGTGCTGCTGCTCGCCTAGAAACCTGGGCAGTCGCTGGCGTCAGGCAGGGTGCTGGTCGGCCACTGGGGCCGCTGACTCTGCACTGGCTGGCTCGAGGGCTGGCCAGGCCGGCCTGGAGGTGGATCCAACAGCAGAGCTGGGGGAGCAGAGAGGCTGGAAGAGAGGAGGGGGCTGGCTTCAGGGGCTGAAAGCCTAGGAAACAGGGGTAGGGTGAGGGCTTGGGGACCCAGCAGGATCTTCAGATGATATGGGTTTGCCTTTCTCTTTCTTGAGGGTGGGTTTGGAATCTCATTTACTCTGGTGACTTATCTCCATGAGTTCTTACAGCCCTTTGGTGGGTGGGCTTCGAGGTCACTCAGGCCCGAACACACCCTCTTTTCGAAATAGCTCCCTAAAGCCATAGCAACAACCAAAGCCCTCAAAGCCGGGTCATTTTCAGAGATGAGAGGGACTTACCCCACACACCCATTCCTTCTTCTCACATCTACTGACTCTTCTTCCTGGAGCTTTCTTGTTGCCTAGTGCTGCCCTCACATCTTTGGGTTTATCCTTACTTGGAAGAGGCATCATGTTCATCACTGCCTGGGATAACCCAGCACCCCTGTCATTCCCACCCGCATCTTGGGCAAGATGTGCCGGCACGCTTCCTCCTCTCTCCCGGCTGCCTTCAGACGTACTCCCCTGTGCCTTATGTCAGACTGTGCCAGACTGTGCGCTTACTTGGTATGAGGGTTGTATGGTATTCATCTTTCTGCCCTTTGCAAATCCTAGCACACTGCCTGCATCATCGTAGGGGCTGGGCATTGGCCGGGGCCATAAAGAGGGAGGGGGTGTAGCGGACACCTCAGATTGACCACCCAGAGCCGCTCATTACTTTGTCTCCTGCCTCCTCTGTGGCGGGCTTGGAAACAAAATACAGTTGATCCTTCAAGAACATGGCTTTGAACTGCACAGGTCTAATTCAGCATGGAATTTTTATAGCACACTACTCTATATGTATTTTCTCTTTTTCTCTTTCTCTCTTTCTCTTTCTCTTTTCTCTAGTTCACTTTATTGTAAGGATACAGCATGTAATACCTAAAACATACAAAATGTGTCTTGATTGTTTAGTTTCAACAGTAGGCTCTTAGTAGGTAAGTTTTTAGGGTGTCAGAAGTTATACATGGATTTTCCACTGCACAGGGAGTTGGTACCCCTGATCCCCACGTTGTTCAAAGGTCACCTGTCCTCAGTTTTCCCAGCTGCTCTTACAGCTAGAGGTGGCCATGTGAAATGGTTCTGGCCAGTGAAGTGTAAGTGCAGATCTTCAAGGAAAGCTTTCTTTCCAGAGTAAGAGGCAGACCTTTCTAAGAGAAAGACTTTGATCCTTTTGCCATTCCTTGTCCTTCCTACCTGGAATGCAGACGTGATGGCTGGAAGTGCATTAGCCATCTTGCAGCCATGATACAATAAGCAACAGTCAGAAGGGCCAAGTTTAAAAAAAAAAAAAGTAAGTTGGTTCTTGATGGCATCATTGACGACCATTATTGCTAAGTTGGCTAACCTCTTGGTTGGCTTGGGACTGAGGGATTTTCTGAGATGGAGGATTTTTGATACTAAAACGGGAACAGTCATGGGCAAACCTGAACCCTAGCCTACAGTTGGTCACCCCATCCGAGCCAGGGGTTCTTATTTCCAGAGATGAATTATTATATAATTAAAAAAAATAATTGCATAAAATTGGTATTCTAAGCTTCAGTGAATAGAGTTGGATAGACATGAATAGACATGGATGGAGTTGGGGGTCATTGGTGCCAGCTGCCTCCTCAGAAGTTCTCCCAGTTAAGTGTCAATGATTCTTCATGGTAGGTTTTGCTATACCCATTTTACAGGTTAAAAAACTGAGTCACCAAGAAGGTTAGCCCAACTGGAATTTAAATCCTAGACATTAATGCCATGTCCTTTTCCCCTAAAGCCATTCTGGCTCATTTCCTCTTAATTCAGTAGGTGAACATGTAGTGTTATTCTAGGAATGGACATCATGCTTTTCAAATGAATAAAGTCACGGTGAGATGCAGTCATTCCCTTTCTTTCTGGACAAATCAAAAAACCTCCTGTGATCTGACTTCTTTCTCCATCACTACTGTCAATGAACAAGAGAGAATTGGTTTGCACAGATTTAATTTTTTTTTAAATTACAGCTGAATTATTCAAAAGATCCAAAGGGGAGTGTAGCACAGAGTCTCCATTCTACCCCTGTTGCCTTATAGATGAATACCAGGAAACCTTCATCAGTTTTGAATTAATGGTTTTGAATGTGGGTAATAATGATAGTATTTGTTTTCAGCTTCTGAGGTTACCAATTACTCTCAAGGACAGAGTCCCGTTTTCTCCTCCCAGCTTGTTGGGGACGTTTTCTTCAGACCCTCCTTCATAGTCACAAAGGCTCCCCCAGCCCACCCCCCTCCATCAGCTGAGGCCTGCACTGCTCTCTGGGTCCCTCACACCTTTGGCAGCCTATGCCTCTGTGACCAAGACCTCACCGCAGCTGGTGTGCACCCCCCAGGGCCCCCTGAGTATATCTGTAGGATGTCCATGGGTTCCTTTTATCACTCACCAGGCTGAGAACAGGTCCTCCCGGAGGACCTGTGGGCGGGCCAGCTGGCCTCTTGTCCTCTGCAGCACAGGAAACCCTCTTCTGACAAGTTACGTATTTATTCCCAGTTGCTCCTTATTAAAAGTAATGTTTATGAAGCATCTGTAATTTATGTGGGAAAGTATTATGTTAATTGAGAAAGCATAATATATCAGTATCTACGTATAGCTACGTCTCTGAAAATCATATAATTTAGACTCAGAACATAGCCTACGGGTAGAAAAATAACTCACTCTTTCTTGCCTCTCAGCCTGACTGCCTCCAGTTGCCCTCAACTAAACTAGGATCCACCCAGCTTCCTGAGCCAGACCAGTCTCAGCTCCTTTTCCTATACAGGCATCACCAGCACCCCGGCCCCCTGCCAGGCCAGGCTGTCACTAGTCCTGTCCATGCTAGCTCTTGCCTGCTCACGAACCCCTCTGCTGTTCTCTGACCCTGTAGCAGCTGGAGTAGTACCACTGAGCAGTACCACTAGAGCAGCCTCCACCAGCTCTCACCCAAGCTTCTGGAACATCTTTTTTTTTTTTTCTTTTTTAAATTAACATATGATGTATTACTTGTTTCAGGGGTACAGATCTGTGACTCATCAGTCTTACACAACACCCAATGCTCCCCTCAACACCTACCCTCCCCAGTGTCCATCACCCAGCCACCCCCTTCCCTCTTCACCCTCCCCTCCAGCAACCCTCAGTTAGTTCCCTAAGATTAAGAGTCTCTTATGGTTTGTCTCCCTCTCTTGTTTCATCTTGTTTCCACTTTTTCCTCTCATCCCCTGTGATCTTCTGTTTTGTTTCTTAAGTTCCGCATGTCAGTGAGATCATATGATACTTGTCTTTCTCTGATTGACTTATTTTTCTTACCATAATACCCTCTAGTTCCATCCATGTCATTGCAAATCGCAAGATTTCATTTTTGATGGCCGTGTAATATTCCATTGCATATATAGACCACATCTTCTTTATCCATTCATCTGCTGATAGACATCTGGGCTCTTTCCATGGTTTGGGTATTGTGGACATTGCTGCTATAAACATTCGGGTGCACGTGCCCCTTCAGGTCAATACATTTGTATCTTTGGGGTAAATACCCAGTAATGCCATTTTGGGGTCGTAGAGTAGCTGTATTTTCAACTTTTTGAGGAACTGCCATACTGTTTCTAGAGTGGCTGCGCCAGCCTGCATTCCCAGCTTCTGTAATGTCCTCAGAACCAGTCCTCTGGGTCTTAAGTCTTGCCCTGCTCGGGTGCATTCTCTCCATTTCAGTCAGGGGCTTCTGTCTTTAAAAGGAGAAAAAAATAGGGACATCTGGGTGGCTCAGTCGGTTGGGCCTCTGCCTTCGGCTCAGGTCATGATCCCAGGGCCCTGGATTGAGTCCCGCATTGGGCTGTCTGCTCGGCAGGGAGCCTGCTTCCCTCTCTGCCTCTGCCTGCTTGTGCACACGCACTCGCTCGCTCTCTTCCTCTGACAAATAAATAAATACTATTTACAAGAAGAAAAAAATAATCTATAACATACCCGGCTTCGAGGTCTACTCCTGCACTGTTGTCCTCAGGAAAGCACTGGATTCCGTGGCTCCTGCTGGCATCTCCAGTGCCTCTCTTGCCTTTCCAGACTCTGCCCGTCGCCTGCCAGCTGATGCTAGGCCCTCAGCTCCAGCCCCTGACCCACTCCCCCAGACTTTGCTCAGCTGCCCTGCACGTTTTGACTCTCCCTTGGTTTAAGCCTCGAGGATTTGAAGGAAAACTAAAATGTCAACCAAGTTTTAGCTGAATAGTGAGGATGGATTTTCATCGTGATGTGTGTATAACTCGGTCAGTCCACCAAGCACTCATTCATCAAAGAAACAGTAATTCAGATTTATTAGGCATCATACATGCAGTGGCCCAGGACCACACTGCTTCTAGGTGTCCACCCACACGATCCTGCAGCAGGATTCTTGCAGGGTTATTCATGCCGTCTACATTGTCGTCTTTCATCTGTATTTATTCAACAAATGGCGTTACAAAAATCAACAGCAGGGAATCCCTGTTCTCAAGACTCACAGACCTACAAACACGTCTTCATGCCACACGGTCAGTGCCGTGCAAAGGAACGCAAAGCACCGTAGGAGGGCACAGGTGGTCTCCTAACAGAAGGAAGGTGACCCAACCCGCGTTGACAGGCAGATGGGGCGTGAGAGAGAGGAAGACCAGGAAGCAAGAGAGAGAGGTTCTTTCCAGAAGAGGGAACAAAGGCTCAGAGATTAAAACCTGTCTCTGCCAGGACTCGGGGAATGTGTACACGGTGGCCAGAGAGCTTGGAGCCACATGTCCCCCCACACTCCACCAGCTGTTGGCACTTCATCCTCCACCAGAATGGAAAACCGCCCCCTCCAAGTCCTACCCATTCTCGAGACGCACTCGAGACCTCCTTCCTTCAGGAAACCTTTCTGGGCTATGTGTCAAACAGATGGGCGCTTCACTCCCTTCCATTTTGTACATTGCCATTCAAAACTTATAAGAAATCTCACCTTCCCACCAAAGTGTAAACTCCTCGAAGATAGGGACTATGACACACATGTACTCCCAAATGTGTGGGATCCTTCGAGAAAGCTCGTGCCGCACTGTGAGTGCTTGTTGAAGCCACACTAGCCCAGCCTGGGATCTCTAAAGGCAGAGTCCCCGGCAGCGCCCAGTCATCTAACCTCAGGCGGTGACTGGTGAGTCTCTTCATACGTGACTTTGTCCTCACACAACATCTGCTAAGACACAGTGTCATAGGTCTGTGATAAGCATAGACTAGATGCCATTAGCCTGATTTCAGGATTCCTAGAGAAGAGAAAAGTAACCATGTTACAAGGAATTTAAAGCGATCCCCGTTAGAAGTGCCTGACTCTAGTCAACCTTGGAATTTACTGTTAGTAAACGTCTCACCCATGGAAAGAAGAAAACATTGCCACCTGTGAAAAGCCCTGAACTTGTAGACAGAAGAAGCAGGTCTTTAGTCCGTCTCTACCTGCATGAGCTGTGTGACTCTGGACAAGTCACCCATGCCCTTTTAAACCTCAGTGTCGCCAATCTTTAAAATGGGAATTATAATGCCTCACGGGGTTATAACTACTCTCATAGGGCTATGGTAAGAATTAGAGGTGGTAATGATGTGAACAGGATTGGTAATATGTGAACTCTCGTTTGAAAATCAGAGAGCGCGCTCATTTTTAGCATAAATGAAAGTTCTCTTCCCTCTGTTTTATTCCCAGCATTCAGAATCCAGACACAAGCTCTCCACGGGGAAGTACATGCACTGTGCTTACTTTAAGGGGAGAGAGTGTCCATCATCTCACACCCAGGAGATCTACGGTAACCACCATGTCCGCGACTTAGTTGTTGGAAGAGTCACCTCTGTAGTCCTCCAAGGCAGCATGGTGCCTGAGAGGTAAGGTGCCCCGCTTTGCTCGGTATCCTAGTGGAAAGGCACCTGCTCAGAAAACTGCCAGACTCCTCTTCTCCCAGGGAGAATTCTGTGGTCCAGGGGAATCCCCTTCTGAAAGAGGGTCTGCTTAGATTTGTCAGGGAAAGTCGTTAAGCAACGCAAACAGCAGAAATGAGCCCCAAACCAAAGACCATAAAGAAGACTGATGACGACACTGGAAGGAGAGGCAATTCTGTCTACCCAGCAGGCACCGATCTCACCTCCAATCAGAAGCCTGGAGTCAAAGCTTGTCTCTGGTACAGACTGGCTGTGTGGCTTTGGGAAGCTTACCCAACCTCTCTGATTCTCCAAAGTTGTGCTTTGTAAAATAAGCATAATGATGCCAGTCTTCTGGTATTAAGGATTACATTCGTATGAGTTTCACAAAATGGAAAATGCCTTGTGATTATGGAGCTGATTATAAATGTACTGCCTAAAGTAAGCATTGAGAACAAGCCACATGAACTGTGTGTGTGTTGGGGGTGTCCATAAGCTTGCCCACCAGGGGGTCTTAAGTGGGATTCTAAGAACCACCTGAAGATCTGAAAAGGCATCTCCTG
Organism: Mustela putorius furo; assembly: GCF_011764305.1. Lineage (NCBI taxonomy): Eukaryota > Metazoa > Chordata > Mammalia > Carnivora > Mustelidae > Mustela > Mustela putorius. The sequence goes on along the minus strand of NW_025421480.1, from coordinate 11,141,288 downwards.
CAGATGAAGGGTGTGTCCTGAAAGCCAGTTGGATTCCATGGGTGACTACAGGCCACCCTCCAGTGGGTGGCTGCTGTTTTGGGGCTACTGTGTGGGCCCCCACAACCCCCCAGCCCAGGGACAAGGTGGGGGACCTGGCCGCACCGCTCCCATGCCTTCCTGCACTCCAGGCTCTGTGGTTCCCAAGGTGCTTCCTTTTGCCCCATCTTTTAAATTTTCCCGGTAAACCTGTTAGGCGAGCTGAGCAGATATAAACCCTGTCTTCACTCACATACACCTTGGGATGACTGGCCTGAGGCTACAGAGCTCAAAATGACAGTGCCTGGAACCCTAGCTTGGAGGGTTAGCTGGGATTTGAGCCCAGGTTTTTAAAAACCTTTGCCAATAGATCAGGCCTTGAGCCCATGAGCCATGAGCCCGAGCTTAACCAAAGCCCTATGGGTCCCAGTCCGTGAGGTAAACAGCCCCCCACAGACACAGCGTTTCCTGGCAGGCCTGGCTGTCCCCAACATCTCTTTCTACTCGTGGCTTTTTATTTCCTTGCATGTGTCTCCAAGGGGACCAGCAGGGACATGCCCTCCCCACCGTGGTCCTCGCTCCCTGTGTGTAATCGGGGCGCCCGTGCTGGCCCCGCACGGTGATGAATGAGCTCCTTCAGGCAAGCCGGCAGTGACTGAAGCCCGGCCAGCCCCGCAGGCTGCTCTTGGGCAGTGCCGTGCCCTCAGATGCGATTAGCCCCGTGTGTCACCGTGCTTGGCAGCAGTTCCTGGAGGCAGGGAGGCCTTTGTTTGCGCCATTGTCTTGTCAACTGGCTGTAACTTCGTTTGGCTGCCAGCTGGCGTGGGCTTCTGCATCACCCTAGCCTGCTCTCTCCTCCCTTGGGTCATGGTCAGTCTGTCATCCCGGATTTTTCAGGGAATATCCAGGGTGTGCTTGTGAAGCTCCCGCGTCTTCCCCCAGAGCAGCTTTGAATTCATGTTGTGGACCATGAACACGTTCTGCGTGGTTCGGGAGGCGGGCTTCCTGGGACCCCCTAGCCTCACCCCGGCGGGTACAGAGGAGGAGGAATTGCACATGGTAGACAGGCTCTCCCGGCTGCGAGCAGGGCCGCACTCAGACATTCAGTGCTTCCACACAGTTTAACTGAGCACCTACTGTGTGCCAGGCCCTGTTCCAGGCAATATTGCAATAAAGTAGTGAGTGATAAAGACGAAAAGCCCCTGCTTTATGGAGCCACATTCTGAGGTGGGGAAGGGAGCAAGAAGAAATGAAAAATAGGTTAAAAGATGCAATGGAGAAAAACAGAACAGTGAAGAAAAAGCTGGCAGCAGGAGATGCTGATGGGAGCGCCCTCCATGTGCCCAGTACAGAGTAGACCCCTGGCTCTGATCTGGCCAGGTCCTCAGAGCTGGGTCTGATTCCCAGGTCCCCAGCTGTGGGTGGCTGGAGCTGCTACGGTGGAAGGACCCCCTCCAGGTACCCGCCAACCCCGCCAGCAGGGGTACACCCCGCCAGCTGGACTCCACCCTGTGCAGCCCCACCCAAGCCTGCCCAAACCTCCTCTTCTCCTCTCTTTCTCCCTCCTCCCAACCACACATACTGACTTGGCAGCCGTCCAGACCTTGTTCAGTCCAGGCTGGGGGAGACAGACTAGCCAACAGACCGTAGCACGGCCGAGATCAGTGACCCCCGGCAGGGCCTGTGCGCGAGCTGTGGAAACCCCGAGGGGGGCAGGGTCTTCGCAGGGGGCTGTCCTGTGCACTGGAGGATGGTGAGCGGCCTTCCGGGCCTCTACCCACTGGTTGCCCCTAGCTCCCCGCCCTGAATGATGAAAAACCATCTTGCACACACTGCCAGGTGTCCCCTTTTGCAAAGTGCCCTTCAGTTGAGAACCACTGGTTGAACTCAACATCATTCAACTTTTTTGACCAAGAAGCACCTTTAGCTGGGAGGGAGGGGGCTGTCTCTCCATACGGCATGTACCCTGTGCCGTCCTAGACACTCGGGGTAGTGCTGCTTCTGGACGAAGCCAGTTCCCTGCACAGCGTCCAGGGCCTTGGGCTCTGAGCCTGGTGTTCGAGCTGCGGGTCCTACCACATCTGTTTCTACCTTTGCCTCACAAAGACGGACAGTTCGTCACTGCCTGTACACACTCTGCATGACGTGTCCTGGGCCTTCGCTCGGCTGCTCCTGCCGCCTGCAGTGCCCCTCCCACCTTGCCTCCCCTGGTCCACAGGTTCATTCTTCAGGGTTCCCCTTGGGCTTCATCTCCTGAGGGAAACTGTCCCTGAAGACCGGACAGGGCAGAGAGGCCGACTTTGCTCCTCAGCTCCCAGAGCACCTGGCCTCGGTCTTTCCTTCCTCCGAGGCCTGAGACAGGCCCTAGAATACCTCCATCCTGCAGTGTGCGTGGCTGGGGTCCCCTCGTGTAGGGAGTGAGGCAGCCCATCTCTCCCACTGGGCCCGCAAAGCAGAGACTCTCGTCCTTTCCTCTCTAGAAGCTGATAAATTGTGCGGCACAGAGCACGGTTCTCAGTCAGGGTCACCATGAATCAACAAGTAAATAGAAAACAAAGACGAGTGTGATAAAGGGAGTGAGGACAAGAGAACACAGGCTTGAGGAGGGAAAGACCCAGGAGGAATATTCTTTTTACAACTCAGGAAGGGATGGCGAAGCCGCCTGCCTCCTGCCTCGTTTCTTTCTCCTTTGGGCTAAATGCGTCCATTGCCTTAACCTTTTTTTTTTTTTTTAAAGATTTTATTTATTTATTTGACAGACAGAGATCACAAGTAGGCAGAGAGGCAGGCAGAGAGAGAGGAGGAAGCAGGCTCCCCGCTGAGCAAAGAGCCCAGACGCAGGGCTGGATCCCAGGACCCTGAGATCATGACCTGAGCCGAAGGCAGAGGCTTTAACCCACTGAGCCACCCAGGTGCCCCTTTTGCCCTTTAACCTTTAATCTCACATCCGTCTCCTTTTCCCGCCCTCTGACTGAACATCTTTCTTTGTCGTTCACATCCTTCCATGCCTTCTCCACCTTTTCCAGAGGCTGCTTTTGTGCTTCGTGTGTGTGGAGCAGCAGGAGCGCACGGCCTGTCTCCCTCGAGCCAGAGCATCCCTTCCACTTAATTAGCCTGAGATTCCACAATTCCCTGAGCCTCACCCTCCCCCTGGCCCGGTAGCTGCCAGAGGAGCAAATTATTTTCACAGAGAAGAGAGTGGAGAGAATGGAATTGGTGATTATGCTAATTATTTCCTTTTCTGTGTCAGGGACTGCTCCTCAGGGAGCCCACGTCTGGGGCCAGGAGGGTGGGCAGGGAAGGGGCGATGAATGTGGAGGACGAAGCCCTGGGCTCTGAGCTGGGGTGTGGAGAGTCTGCCCTGGGGAGACACCTGAGGGATGTGGCTTCTCCACAGAGTTAGGCTCTTTAGCTGTGAAGGGGGCCTGCACACGTTCTGGGCTCTTTCATCCACAGCATGACCTGTGAGGTGTGAGGGAACAGTCCACAGGTGGAGGGACAGTCCCGAGGAGACCTGCCCTAGGGGAAAAACACATCAGAGAGGGGATCATCATTCCAACCTAGACCGTGTCACTGCCAGTCCGGATGGTTTCCCTTGTCTCACAGCCCCTCCTCTTGGTGGACACATGGGAGCAGTGATGGCCGAGGAGGGAGTGTTGGGGCCAGAGGCCCTTTAGCAGCCCTGGTGCTGTACGGCCTGGGCCCAGGACGCAGCTGGCCAGCCTGTTGCTCTCTGGTGGGCAGCTGCCTTCAAACCACTTGAATTAGTGCTGTCGGGTTCTGTCACATGTTCCTTCTGTGCAGCCTGCCTGTGCCGCCCCGCCTCTGCTCTCCACACAGCAGCTGTCTTGGGTGCCATTGGGACCCCTCACCCTTCAACAACCCAACAAGGTCGTGCCACACTGGTTCTGTTTGTCACTGGGGCTGGCTGGTGTTTGCCAGTCAGCAAATGTCTGTTGAGGGCTGGGCACAGTTCTGGGTGATGGAGGTGCAGGGCAGGATGAGGCCGAGCTCCTGCTCTCAGGGACACCGCCCCCACCTCGGGGAGCAGGGTTGGGACATGTGTAGTTGGGCGAGAGACAGAGGACCCTGTGCGCCCCAGGACCTGCCTTGCTGTTTAATGAAGTCTGGCCCCGCTGCAGACTCTCCAGAGGCAGCTCTGAGGTGGAGAGTCCTGTGGAGGCTGCTGCCGGGGCTGGTGCCACCTCTGTCCCCAAACCATGCGTGGAAGCAGCAGGAGATGCCCCTCACGGATCCCCTTCCTCCGCCAGCACATAGAAATTCCGGGATGCTTAGTGAGAGACCCAGGAGGCTCCTGAAGGGACGCAGGGTCTGTTAGTTCTGCCCATGGTGGGGGTGACCGTCCTGTAGCCTGGATGTGGTTCCCAAAACTGAGTGCTGTGGCCCAACTTCAGGCCACCCTGATGGGAGGCAGTAGATGGAGAGCGGAACAACACAGGCGAACACCTAGGTGCCGACTAGGGCCAGTGACCTGACCACTCTGTGCGTCCTTTTCCCCTGTATGTAGGACCCGCGTTAGGCCTGCTTCACGGGGTGAGAGTGGATTAAGGGAGACATACAGCTGACAGCATGGAGGGCACATGGCAAGGGCTCAGTAAATGACAGCTCGGTTGCCTGATAGCACCTTACAGCGGAGGACCTCCTTCTGCCTTCTCAGTCACGCCTCCTCAGCCACTGGCCAGAGTCCAGAGAGTGAACGGCCCGGGAAGGATGCAGTGACAAAAACACTCGACCACATCTGGAACGTCTCTGGTGCGGCTGGTCCTTGACCGGGGGCTTCCCCTGGGAGCTGCTCTGTGGGAGAATAAACCCAAATCCTGCCTCTGCCGTGCCTCTAGCGGGGGCCTTGGGGAAGTCACCCAAACTCGCCCAGCCTCAGTTTCCCCCCTGTCAACTGTGGATAGTACCGCCTCCCTCAAATACTAGTCGAGATCATTAAGTAATGTAAGGTAGGAGTGGCTACCTTTTTTTGCTTGCAATAAAGCATGAGGGGACAGAGAGCCAAAGGAGGCCAACAGGAAGCCGAGGGAGGTGGTCCTGAGGCAGAGGGAGGCAGGTGACCCTAGACGGGAGTCTGTGATACCAGCAGCTACACTTAGAGCACTCTCCGTGAGCTGGCACCATGTGGAAGGTTCTCTTCCTGACGTACCTCACCGAATCTTGCAAAATCCTCATGAACTAGGGATTATTCCCATTTCACAGATGAGGAAAGCAGAGGCTGGAGCAATCAGGGAACCTGCCAAAGGTGGTCTGGTTTAGAAGTGGCAGAGCCAGGATCCAAAGCGGAGCTGTCTACCATCACAGCCCCAACACAGTGCTGCCTGCTGGGGGTGAGGTGCAGGGTCTGTCCTGCTGGGCCTGAGGAGCGAGTTTCTGCGTCTCTCACTGTAATGTGGGTGTTGTCATTGCAGCTCCGCAGGACACCTGTGACCTAGACTGGGTGGTCCTTGCCCCTCTCCAGTCTTCGGCGGGAAACACTTTATAAGCAGATTACTTCTCCGCCCTGCTGCCCGGAGCCAGATCTCTTGCCATGCCAAATTGTTGGAATGGTTCAGTGACAAGTGTGTTATTAAGAAGAAATTTATGACGCCTTATTCAGAGTGAGTCACCGAATCCCTGTGGTGAGAGGCGTGGGGAAGGGGCCCTCCGCTGAGACAAGCTAACTTGGGGACCTGGGCCCCAGCAGCCCTGGGCCTGGCTACGTCCCCAGACCCCCACTAGAGGGTCAGCACAGACTGGGGACGAGGGTGGATGGGGCATGGGGTGGGGAGACAGCCTTCCACCTTAGGGAAAGATGGTGCCCTGTGCCCTGTGGTGGGTTTGCATGAACCTCACAGGGGCCATGAGGGGCTCCAAGACTGTGCTCATCGGGACAAGAAGCCACGGCCTCCAGGAAAGTCGGAGGGAAGTCTCAGGGGACAAGAGCCAGGAGCCAGCCTGGGGAGGGGTTTCTGGGGCCATGGAGACGGGGATCAGGGCAGTAGAAGGACTGACACTCAACCTGGGTGAGTGGCGGGAAAATGATCACCGAGCCTCCCGCAGATCCGCTAAAGGAATTGGGGGGGAATTGCTTTAAAAAGAAACTAAGAAACAGGAAAGAGGTGTGGGGGTGACGTATTCTCATATTATCTAAGCAACAGAATTTAGGTGACTATTTTGAAATCTGGAGTTAAGAGCAGGAAAAACAAGCTGCTGCTGAGTTGTAAGTGGTGGTCTCTGGGGAGCAGAGAAGGTCGGGCTGGCTTCTGCTGTGTCTTTCAGCCCTGTTGGATTTTCCACGATGGACGTTGGTCACGTGAATAAGACCAACATTAGTTTTTATGTGGAAATCAAGAGCGTGGGCTCGAGAGTTTGATCACCATGTTTAAATCTCTCTGGACCCTCGCTGGTGGCAGGCCCGGGTCAAGCCCCAGCCTCAGTTTCCCCATCTCCCTTGCAGAACTGAGGTGAGGACCCGACATCATTTCTGTACGAGGCCCAGCACAGAGTACGTGCTCAGTAAATGATAGCCTTTGTGGATTTTAAGATTCCTGAGAAATTCCATGGTAGAGAGTGAAAGCAAAATCCACTCCCCAGGGTTTGGGAGGAGTCGAGAAAGCCTGGAGAAATGTCACCCTCGTGTATTCCAGGAAGCTGTCCAGCTGCTGCTAAGCTTGCAGACCTCCGGCAGGCCCCCACCCCATCTGCTCAGTATCTCAGTTACTAGCGGCGCACGGTTGGCTTCCAGAGCGGGTTGGAAGGAGCTTCGGGGGTGCCGGGAGCAGCTTTTTCACATAAAGGCCTGATTCATTCCCAGGGGACTTCTGGTGGGCGGGTTTCCTTCTGACACAATTGTCCCACACAGAAAATTGCCACCGCGGAAGATGGGGCATTCCTCGCGGAGCTGGGAGAAGGCGGGAGCATGCTGGCCTCAAGCAGGGGGTCCTGCCCCCCCATCTGCCTGGGTCCTGAGCTAGAGCTGCCCACAGGGCCCTGGTGTCCCACCCACCCACGGGGGCCTCAGAGGAGGGCATGAGGCCGAGGACGCTGACCCCCTGGCCTCACTATACACACGTACTCATTTAAACAAATATATTGAATGAGGAAAAGGCTGGAGAGAGAGACCCTAAAACGTTAACCACACTCCCGAGTGGTGGGATTTGAAATGCTTTTCACTTCTTCTTGCTTCTCTGTATATTTCAATTTTTGTACAGTAATCATACATTCTCTTTGTTCTCAATTAATAACAATCAGAAAGAGCAAGGTGGCGAGTCCGTGAAAGGGGAGTGGGTGCGGTAGGAGACCTTAAGCTTGAGAGGTTCAGTAACAGCTGGGAACATGCGGGTCCTCTGGCTGCCAGGATTTCTAGAATTCTGAGAGCCGGCTTGGGGCGGGGCGCAGGAGGGTTGTTGAGGCAGGATGAGAATAACGGGCTCGTGTTTCCCCACCACCTAGCACCTGCTAGGTGCTGCTCTCTCACTCAGTCCTTACCGTGACCTTGTGACATAGGCTCAGTCGTCATCTGCACCGGACAGATGGGGGATGGGAGCTGGAGAGGCAAGCACTTGCCCGAGGGGCCAGCTGGCGCTTGAGCCCCAGCATCCAGCTGTGGGCGCTGGGCCGGCAACCTCCACAGTGCAGCAGCCGAAGGAACATGAGCCAGAGAGCGCGATGGAAATGCTTATGTGCCAGAGAGTCCCATTCTCTTCCTGAAAAAAAGCTCCTCTTTATTTCCCCGAGGTCTTCCCAGTGGGAGAGCAATTTTGCAGCCATGAACTTAGAAATCCACCACTTTCAGGGGTGCTTGGGTCACTCAGTCAGTTAAGCATCTGACTCTTGATATCAGCTCATGATCTCAGGATCGAGAGGTTGAGCCCCGTGTCGGGCTCCACGCTCAGTGTGGAACCTGCTTAAGAGTCTCTCTCCCTCTCTCTGGGCTCCTTCCCTGCTGGCGTGTCTCTCTCACACTTAAAAAAGAAGAAAAGAGGGAAGGAAGGAAGGGGAAAGTGGGAGGAAGGAAGGAGAAGAAAAAAGAAGGAAAAGAAATCCACCGCTTTCCGCTTGCAGCTGAGGCTCCGCTGGTATCTACCGAGCATTTCCTCGGGCAGACAACGTTTCAAATGTCCTCAGTCATCTGTTGATTTCCCTTCTCACTGTGTCTGTCAGTGTCTCCCTCCACGTTATACCAAGAGTTCCCGGAGACCAGGGATCTCATTCACTTGGCTGGTGGACTCGGTACCATCAGCGTCTCATCCTGTGTCCCCAGATCGCTGACTGTTGTGTACCGACGATGTGGCCCTGTTCAGTCAGTGAGGACATGGAGACTCAGAGAAGTTAAGGAAAGCACTCGAGATCCCGCAGCGGATGAATATTGGAGCTAGGTTTTGAAATCGGATTCTGACTCCAGGAACTGTGGCTCACACTCACCCCCTTGGAGAGTCCTGTCTCAAGGCAGAGTGTGTCACAAGAGACACACCTGTGGCCATCTGGGAACTGCAGCGGCCGACCATCTTAGTGGGCTGCGGTCTAGGGACAGGGGAGGACGCAGCTGGGCCCCAGGAGGACTGAGGAGGCGTTGGAGCCAAGAAACAGAGTCACTGACAGGAGAGAGCACGGAGTGGTAGTCATGGGACCCCAAGCAGGTTAATGACCCTGAGCCTCAAGTGGAGGCAGTAACTCAAGGAGTCGTGACAAAGATTAAATGAATACGTACACAATACTTAATACAGCAGCTAGTCCATGACAGGGGTGTGTGAGTGTGGGGGGGTGTGGGTGTGCGTGTGCGTGTGGTGGGGTGGGAGAAACGGCACCAAACTGGATAAATATCTTTGCGTGAGGACCCAACCACTTCCGCGTTCTGTGTCACATGGAGAGTATGTGCAAATCCCCAGCAAGGGGTCCTGTAGCCACCCTGGTTGCGTAAAAACTTACCCCCAAATGTAATGACTTGAAACAACCACTGTCTTTTTGCTTACGGTGCTGTGGGTTAGTGATTGAGGCTGCGAACGGTGGGGCGGTCCTGCTGGTCTCACTAATGGGGCTGCAGCCCACGAGGCTGGCAGCGGAGGTGGATTGGTTGAGGGCAGTCACTGTCGATGTTTGGGACTGCTTAGGACTTCATTTTGGGTACGCCACAGGCACTGTGAGAATTTTGCAGCCCTGGGCTTCTACCCACTCAATTCCAGCAGCACCCCCACGCCGCCAACACCATATACAATTAGGACAACTAAGAAGATCTCCAGACATAGGCCATTGTTTTCTGGGGGATGGAAGTGCCCTCTGGCTGAGGACGACCTGTCCGAGGAACCAGCACCCAGACTTCCTGACAGTAGGCGTAGCGGGGGATGGAGGGCGGCCCCAGCAGCAAGAGAGCGCATGTCCCCGTGCTCCTGTGCCTTCTCTGGAATCACACTGGCTGGTGTTCCATTGGCCAGAGCAGACCTTATGGTCAAGCCCAGAGCCAGGCTGAGCAGGGGCTGCACCCGGGCGTGGGAGCGGAGGCACACTGGTCTGGAGCGATCACGGTAACGGTGACTGCAGGCACTTGTCCACTGTGACAATGATGAGTGTTGCCTGTGTGCACACGGCACGGGGGTGGGGTGTGACCTTGGGCAGGTCTCTTTCTCTCCGTGACCTCATCTGCACAACGAGGGAGGGGCTTTTTCCTGTGTGGTCCCTCGCCTCAGTTTCTCAGATGTGCTGAGAGTGAGTTGATTTCAGAGAGGCAGTGCCGTAGAAGCAGGGGGGCCTGGGGCCCTGCTGTGAGGGGAACTCTCCTTGGTCCTAGAGCACCCCAAACTGGCCCTTCCACATGGCTTTCCCCAGGCTAGAAAGCCTTGGATTTTAAAATACAAACAGGACAAAGTGGTTTACAATCCTGCAACATCTTGTCGTTCTCAGAAAACATCTCCATGCTCCTCTAGGTGAGATAATGTTCAGATTTTCAGTGTCTTGCCATAATAAAGTCTTAGTTAACTGTGCAGGGCTGGTGACCCTTTCTGGAGGGAAAGGAACTCTGTCATACAGGAGCCCAGGCCGAGGAGGTGCTTCCCCCTTGCACGGAGCTTCCGTGTTACCCTTGGCGATGACATCCTACTGGCAGAGGAAAGGAAAGGCAGAGAATCACATGGGAAGCAATCACGAGCCAGACCAGAAGTGGCCACTTCCCTCTGCCCACTGGCCAGAGACCAGAGCTCAGTGGCCGTGCAGAGGGGCAAGAGCTGGAAGTAGCTGTGAGCCCAGGAAGAAAGGCAAACAGACTTCGTGAACTCAGAGTAGTTTCTGCCACAAAAATACACTCCTTATGTCCCCACAAGGTCCCTGATAGGAAGGGATGTTCCGGTGCGTTCACCGCTGGGGCTCTGTGTGCAGGGACAGAGGGACACGGGCTTACCTTTGAGCCCGGCCTGGTGCTTATTATTAGCACGGTGAGTTTGAGCAAGTGGCTTCAAGCCGTTTCCCCATCCATAAAATGAAGATGATAGTAGTATCCAAAAGACACATAGTAAAAATTGTGTGAGCCAAAACTTCAGGTAAAATGCCCTTTGGAAACTGCAAAGCACCATACAGTGCCCCTGCTCCCACTGCTGCCCGTCTGGGGAGGGCACCCCCGTCCACACCCCCAGGCCTCCTGCAGCCTGCAGGGAGTGGCTGCCTGGACAGTCCCTATCTTCCACAGTCCGGATCCAACTCAGGTTCCACATTTTCCTTGATGGGTCTAGCGAGACAGAAGACTCGCTGTCTCCCGTGCCTGGTCCTTGTGTCCCCTTCTTCAGAATTTGTCTCTTTGAGTTCATGTGCCTTTGAGTTTGTTCTTCCTAAATGCCTCTTGGGTTTCCTTGTGCATCATCTCTCCCTGTGTTGCACAGCGGAGTGTGACCCCAACTCTTTGATCCAGGAACCTCCGCCCCTTCTGAGTTCTTGTCTTTCCCACTTGGAAACGCTGTCCTGCTCCTATGCCATGCTGCAAGTTGAGTTGCAGCACATGGGCCTGGGTGCTTGGAGCGGCACGCAGGACAAGACTGAGCCAGACATGGTCCTGGCTCTTGGGGGGCTTTCTGACTGCCTAGGGGGACAGCCACCAATACAAACAAGTACCCAGACACAGAGAAGTGCCTGGAAACTGAGTGCTAAGGAGAGGAAACAGGCCTGGATTCTGCGGAGAGGTTTCCCAGCAGAGGTCAAGTGAACCAGACATGGCCTTGAAAGTTGCCAGGAATACCAGTGGGTGGAGAGGGAGAGGGAGGGCCCCCCGCAGGGCCCCCCCCACGTCTAAGGCAGCATGCGATTCAGGGGTGCGGTTCATAGTCCTTCAGGATGGCATTTCTGCTGGCGCATTTTTGCCTCCCCAGCCATTCCCAGCCACAGGACAGTTTCTGCTAGCCCGTGGTGAGTGTCCATGTTGCCCATGGTGAGTGTCACAGGGCCACTGAGCGTCGGGGGCACCAGGCTGGGGGTGCTGGGAAAAGCGTACCCACCCCTGGGTTCGTAGAATGCCCATGGTGTGTACTCAGAATATCTATTAAATGAGTGATGGCAGCCTCTGAAAGGCGTCTGGGCCTGGTCTCAACTGTCGGAGCCCGTGTGATCTGACGCAAGGCACTTCTCCCCTCCAGGCCTCAATGTCCCCTCTTGTCAAGTGGGTTGATCACAAAGGCCCAAGGGACACCGTTGGCAAGAAGACGAAGCCCATGAGCTACAGCGTCGGGACGCCGGGTTCAGATCTCCAACTGCCCGAGGGGCTTCCGGTAAGTAAATTAATCTCTCTAAGCCTCTGGGTTCTCCTGCTCAGAAGGGAACAACAATACTGCAGCACCTAATCAGAAGAGCAGAGGTGGCATCCCAAGAACTCTGCAGCACAAAACTTGGAGAGTCATTACAGTGAGGCTAACGAGAAGCCGCAGAGATTGGAGCTTCTCATGGCCCGTGTGAATCCAGCTGTGACAAGGTGTTACAGCAGGGTTCCTGTGGATTCAGTGTGTTTACACACAGGCATGTGCGTGCGCGCACACACGTATATTCTCTCTCTGTGTAGATATGTGAACACGTGTAAGATGCTAGCACGGCGCATGTGCAATGGGGGTGACTAACTGGTGGCAGGAAACCAAGAGCTTCCTGGCCGGTCTGAAGCGTGGGCTCGCTGAGGACCACTCCGTGCGTGGGCTGACGGGACATGTCAGCGAGGGACTCTGGCAGGGCTGAGCCCACGCTGTCCCAGGCCTGGAATCCCGCCAGCCCGACTCCACTCTGCTTCTGGGCCACTTTGCTCAGTCCACAGTTGGATCTAGAAATCCCAAGGGGGAAAAAAAAAAAACCCTGACCTGGGCATCACCTGTGAGTGAGCCAAGAAAGAACTGTTTTTCATGTTCCCAAGAGAACAGCAGGAAGACATGTCAGAGACCACCCTCCTCATTTTCTATAAAAATGCTCGAAATCATGTGCATGATCATTTCTCATGGGAGAAAAGTTAAGCTTTTCTTTTTTTAAGAAAGCAGTGTCTGAATAAAACCAGCTCCTGGGGCACCTGGGTGGCTCAGTTGGTTAAGCATCTGCCTCCGGCTCAGGTCATGATCTTAGGGTCCTGGGATCCAGTCCCCACATTGGGCTCCACACTCAGGGGGAGTCTGCTTCTCTCTCTCCCTCTCTCTCTGCCCCTTGCCCCATTCGTGCAACCCACCCCTCTCTCTCTCTCAAATAAATAAGTAAAATCTTAATAAATAACTAAATAAATAAAAGCCGGCTCCTCCCACTCCAGCCCAGGTGAGAACCCATTGGCCCTGGCCCACCCTGCTGCATGGTTGGGCCTGCGGGAGGCTTGCTGGGGCAGGGCCGCCAGCTCTCACCCCTCCCGGTGAGCAGCAGCATGAGGCCATCCACAGATGCTCCTGCACCAGGGAGCTCAGTCAGGTACCGGAGTCCCACATGCATCCCACACAAGACCTAGCAAGGGCTTTCTGCTACCATCTGGGCTCACCTGCATTCCACATCTTAAAAGCAGAGGTATCAGAGTGGGAGGGAAAGCCAGAGAGCCGCCCCCCTGCCCTGCCCTGCCCTTTACAGATAAAGCACTGAAGCCGGGGGAGGGGTTAGCCGTGCTTCCCTGGCTGATTCTTCTCTGTCCTCTTTGTCCTTCCTTCTCACTTCCCAGTCCCAGAGCGCAGCGCGTGGACCTCCCACACTGTCACCCAGGCCTGTGGCTTTGTGTGCCACACATGTGGGGCCCACTCTCAACTCTGCGGCTCCGCAGCCCGGACTCCCTGCAGAGCTTCAGACTCCTACATCCAACTGCCCACTCGGCGCCCCCTCTGGGACGTCTCATGGGCATCACTCTTAGCGTGGGTCCAAACTGAGTTCCTGGCCTTTCCTCCTCCCACACTCGGCTCCATGTGAGCTCTTGGCAGTTCCATCATTGCTCAAGCCAGTACCCTTGGAGTCTCTCTCGGCTTCTGTTTCTAACAGGCTCATTCCCAAGCCATCAGCAGAACCACATACCTGTGACTTTGGGCCACCTCTTCCCACCTCCACCCCCACCAGCCTGCCGTGAACCACCAAGGGCCCTTGTTGGGTTTGCTGTGGTCTCCTTCACGCTCTTTCTACTTCCACCCCTGGGCCCTGCAGTGTTTTGTGAACTTGGCAGCCAGGCTATCCTGGGAAGATGAAAGTCAGCTGAGTTCCCTCCTCAGCTCAAACCCCATCCATAGGTGGTCCTTGTCACCTCTCCATGGAGGCCCTAGCCCCCCCCCCCTGCTCACCCCACTCCAGCTGCCGTGGCCCCCAGCACACCAGGTACACCCCCACCCGGAGGCCTTGGCATTGGCAGCTTTGCTGGGACACTTGCCCCCACCCCCGGTGTCTGCCTGCCTGCTCCCCTGCCTCCTGGAACTAGCCTCACTCCCCATCCGTACGCAAACACCAGCTTTTCAGGGTCGTCTTCCCTAACCTCTTTCATTCAAATTGCTCCCCCCCATTTTCTGTCACCCCTTTTTACTTTATATTTCCCCGTGACACTGCCCACCAAACATACTGTGTACATTATTTATTTTGCTTATTATTTTTCTCCCGTAAATGGAATGTAAGTTCCCTAAGGGTGGAGGTTTTTTTATCAGACACACAGTAAGTGCTCAATAAATATTTGTTAAATGCAGGAAAGAACAGCAGTCAGTGGTTCTGGTGTGTCCTTGTCCACCGTTCCCGAGGACCATTGCACTTAGCCGATGACAGGAAGAGCAAGAAAACACCTTAGATCAAGTCCAGTTCCCCCTTCCCCTGAGAGAAGTTGAGGCCTAGGGAGGGAGAGGATATCCCCCCAAATCACAGCACACTGACTTTAGAGCTGGCGCTGGGACTGGGTCCCTCCATCTCCCAAGCAGAGCTCACACTCTGGTCTCCCTGCCACCCACGGCTGGAGGTCACCCCATCCTGATGGCAATTTCCAACCTCCTGAGCTGAAAATAAGAATAAGGAACTACAGAAAACTGAGAAATGGCACATAGGAGGGGGTATTTTTAGCTTTGTGGGTTTCTAAATACATACATATATAGAAAGGTCTGTAACTCTGGCTATATATAGGTATTAAACCAAGAAGCAAGTTGAGGGGTGGGTCAGCTTCTCCGGGGGTGGCTGCGAGCCTGTTGCGACACGAAGAGTTTTGAACCAGAGTGGCCGATTCCAAGGAAACTGGCCTGCTGAGTCAGCTGGAAGCTGCACTCCTCACGTGAGGGGTTCAGAAAGAGTCTGAGGACTTACAGCCTCCCTGTCCTTCTCCTCAGTCAGCCAGAAGCACCCATGAAATTCCAAGGCCCACCCAACCCAGTAACTGAGTAAGGCTTTTAGAGTCAAAATCCCCCCATTTTAGTCAAAAGCCTCATGGGGATTCTGAAGAGGGTCACTGAGCAGAAACCTTGAGCCCCCGCCCCCAGCTGACAGAGACACTTCCCTGGGCTCTGGTCCCTTTGGCCACCAGGAATTTTCCCAGACCTCAGACCACGCTTAAAATCTGAGGCCTGGGTCAGCATGGGGCACTTCCCTTTAGCAAGACACTGTTCACCACTTGTGATCTCATTTCATACAATTTACCAGGGAAGTACTTTTATAATTATCTGCATTTTACAGTTGGAGAAACTGAGGCACAGTGGGTAAGTAATGTGCCTGGGTCTCAGCGTAAGGGGCAGATCCAAGCAGTCTAGCCACACCATTCCTGGCCTCAACCACCAGGTTATACAGCCCTGGCTGGAGGGCAGGGAACCTGGGTCAAAGCCCAAACTGTGTGGCCTTCCTTCATTTGAAGTGTTTACTGAGTGTTGACTATGTGTGGAGAATTCCTGGGCTCTGAGATGCGTGGCTGGGCCCAGGGCCAGATGCCACAAATCTTCGGCGGGACGTTGAGCTAGGTGATGGGTGTGGAGCAAGCACACTGGCTGTCCGAGGAAGGTGCATGCTGGCAGGCCTTTCCAGGCCTTTCCTCCCACCTGGGGCAGCCTGAGGGAGGCATCCTGATTGACGCTGTGGAACCAGGAGCAAGTGTCTGTCTGCAGGGCAGGAAAAGGCCCTAGCACTGGAGTTGGAGCAGATCTTCCCATCACGAAGATTATGTTATAGTGGGGAGACACAGACAGTGACCACAAATAAATGAGATAATTAAGATGGTTATAAGGGAATCTAAACAAAACAGGGTGAGAGGTTGTTATAGGTTGGACGGTGTTCCCCCAAAAAGGTTCATGTCGAGGTCCTGCTGCATGTGACCTTATTTGGAGAAAGGATCTTTCCTGCGGTAATCGAGTGAAAAGTGAGACCAGGGTGGGCTCCAATCCAGTATGACTGACGTCCATAGAAAAGGGGGAAATTTGGAGACACATACACAGAGAGAATGCCCTAGAAGATGAAGCTAGAGATCACAGTGATCCACCTACAAGCTGAGGAACAGCCAAGATTGCCACAAACCACCAGAAGCTGGAAGAGAGGCCTAGAACAGATTCTCTCCCTGTGCTCAGAAGGGACCAGCTTCTCCGACATCTTTATCGTGGGCTTCTAGCCTCAGAGACTGTGAGAAAATAAATCTCTGTGGCTTAAGCCACCCGGTCGGTGGTGCTTGGTTACGCAAAACCGAACTGACAGAGGGACGGAGCTTGTGTGGAGAGCAGGGTTACTTCAGGTAACACAGGGGACGAGGCCCATCTGAGGAGGGGACACACGGGCTGAGTCCTGCACATGGAGAAGAAGGCTGTCCACGGAGATCTGCGGAAGATCCACACATGGAAATGGACTTCGGCGTTTCTATAAGGGGAGGGTTGGCAGGGCCAGGAAGCTGGAGCAGGGGGGGTGAGGGCGGAGAGGGTCAAGGTGAGATGAGATGGAAGGCAGGGGTCAAAGGAGGGCCGTGGGACATGGGACATGCTGGGCATGTGGGTTTCACGTGAACTGCAGTGGGAAGCCAGTGCAGGGAGTGATGTGCGACCCGACTTTCCCCTTCAAACGCTCCCTTGGCTGCTTCGTGGAAAAGGCACTAGGGGTTTGGGTAGGTGGAGATCAGTTAGCAAGTGAGGCTCACGTTCCACGGAGAAGTGCGAGGGAGGGATGGTCTGGGTGGTGGTAACTCTGGAGAAACCCAGCAGGACTTAGCAGTCCTGGGATGGGAGGAAATCGAGGCACCGAGGAGGACCCCCGGGATTTGGGTCCAAGCAACTGAAATAGCAGCAGCGCTTAATTTTTACAGTGGGAGAAGGAAGGGGGGCCGAGGAGGGCGCTCCTTGAGGGGGAAGACCGACAGCCAGCTTCCATCCAAATAAGATTTGTAAGATGAGGACAAAAGGAAAATTAGAGACACTATAACGCTAAGTCATAGTGCCTCTAATTAGAGACATTGTCGCCGTGCTAGGACTCCTAGCTGGAGGGAGACAGACATGTAAGCAAATACTAGAAATACCACATACCAAGTAGCTGGCTGCCCACAGCTGAGGAAATTACTCTGAGGAAGTTGGAGAAAAGAGAAAAGGTTTGTGTTTTGTTTTTTTTTCCAAAATAACTTGACTTACATAAATGTTGTAAAAATAGTACAAAGAATTCCCGAAGATCTTTCATCTAGCTTCCCCAAATGTTGACATCCTACAGATTTACAGCGCTGTCCTCAAAACGGGAATCAGCATGAGCTTCAAACCTCATTCAGATTTTACCAGTTGCCTCACTAATGTCCTTTGTGGGTCCAGGAGCCAATCCAGGCCCATTCACGGCACGTGGCTGCCGTCTGTCCTTAGGCTCCTCCAGCCTGGGACAGCGGAACTAGCGATGCTGTCGGACGTCCCTCAGTTTGGGTTTGACTGGTGTCTCCTCAGTTTGGGTTTGACTGGTGTTTCCTCAGGTTGTGTGTTTCGGCAACAACTTTACAGAAGTGGGTGCCCAGGTGGCTCAGTCAGTTAAGCGTCAGCCTTTGGCTCGGGTCATGATCTTGGGGTCCTGAACTTGAGCCCCACATCGGGCTCCTTGCTCAGTGGGGAGCCTGCTTCTCCCTCTCTCTTTGCCCCTCCGCCTGCTCATGCACATGTGCTCTTTCTCGGTCTTTCAAGTAAATAAATAAAATCTTAACAAAAACAAACCAGAAGGAGCACCACAGAAGCAGTGCGGTGCCCTTCCCAGCACGTCGCGTTGGGTGGTGCCTGAGGCCGGTATGTCGTATGACCCCTTACTCTGGCTCTGATGCCCTGGGTAGGGCAGTGTCTTTTAGGTTTTCCACCATCAGGATACCATTTTCATCTTTGCATTTAACAAGCATCTTGTGGGGAAATACTCTGAGATACGTAAACATCCTGCTTCTCATTACATTTTCACCCATGAATGTTTGTTTCCACTGATGATTCCTGCCTAAAACAATCATTACTGTGGGTGTTTGCCAAATGGTAGCTTTCTAACATCTGTTCATTGGAAATTTGCTTTAAAAAAGAGCTTCCCTTCTCCCTTTTATTTATTCAGATACTGTCTAGGGACCTGTCTAGTGACTCAGTGGGTTAGGCATCTGCCTTTAGCTCAGGTCATGGTCTTGGGGTCCTGGGCTCCCTACTCAGTGGGGAGTCTGCCTCTCTTTCTCTGCTTTCCCTGACCCCACCACCCACTGCTCATGCTCTCTCACGAGAGAACACAATCTCTCTCTCTCTTAAATTAAATAAATACATAAATCTTTTTAGAAATACTTGTCTATATAGGGATGGACCCATTATTTCTTATTTTGCCTTTAATTTATGTTATAGTCTATTTTGATTATTTATTTTGCTACTGAAATTGCCTCAATTTTGGCCACCTTGAGCCCCATCAGATTGACTCCTGTGTTCAAAAGGCAAGTTTTGAGTTGGGTCCTAAACGAGGCATAGGGGCTGGTCTAAGGAGGGAGAACAGAAGCTTCCAGCCTTGAGATGACCCTGAGGGAAACCATGGACCATCTACACCCTGTGCTCTCTGAGGATGCTGACCGGCCTCTGGGCTCACTATTCCTGACCATGAGGGCCAGGATGATGCCGCCGTGTGCCTTGCTCAGGGGGAGACACCTCCACTGACCATCTCCTCCCCACCAGCCCCCTAGGAACGTCCGAGGGACCAGCCCTCTGGGGATGCAAGACCACAGCTCTTTCCAGCACTGGGCCGTTAGTGCATCTGCCTGGATTTGCTCAAGAGGGGCCCTCTGCCCAGCCCACCGACCCCTCTAGCCGCTTCCTGCCCGCCACGGCCCTGCCAGACTGGTCGTCACTCAGGGCTGTGGTGTCCCCACAGCTTGGCCAGTGACTGAAGGCTGTTCTCCTGACTTCCCTGCCTGAAGGGCTGGTCTCATGGGAAGGCGGTGTGGCTTTCAGAGTTATGGAGTGACAGAACTACATGTCCTAAAGGCCATCTAGGTGAGACTATTGTTTTGACTGGTTTGTAGTCATTTTTTCATCTAGGGCCTCTGTGATGTCTTAAGGGAATACCTAGTAGTTTACGTAGTGGGCAAATGGGGCAGGAAAGTGGCAGGTGGATAACTATGAGTCTGGTCCAGGGGCCTGCCTACAGGGATGGAGCTGGGCCCCAAAGGCAGAATGCCTTATCTGATGTCCCAGGGATGGCGGGGAAGAGTAGGACCCACTGTTAGGACTCCTCGTGTCCTTCACCTTCCCGGTCTGATCTCCTCCTTGTTTCTCAGCTATTGATGAGGCCACGGTCTGGGCACACTTGCCTATTTCCCTTGTGCCTCAACAGGAAGAGAGGCAGAGGCCAGTCTTCTGGCCCCTTTCCGGGGCAGAGCCTCTGGGCACAGGAGCAACATGGATCCCTCGCCCACACGGAAGGAGAGCTGTCCTGGGTCGTTCAGCATGAGCAAGGCTGTTGTCGGGTCCAGGCTCACCTTGCGACCTCTCCTGGCTGGAGGCCTGTGACCTCCCCTAAACCCAGCACTGAAGGGCTAGAGTCTGGCCACCTTTTCTGCCTTCATTTATTTGTCCTTCAGGACAGGATTAGAAACAGGATCTACTCTTTTTCAAATTTCAAATTAAGCTTCAAGATAGGTTAAATATATCCACATGATTAAAATTCAAGAAGTACAAAATTTCCACTGTAGGAAGTCTCCTTTCCAACTCTGTCCTTTGGACACCCCTACCCCTGGGGCAATTGCTGTGGTTTCGTCTTATGCCGCTTTCCAGAAGGAGTCTATGTCAGACCAGCAAACTTCTGCTGTGCAGGACCAGATAGTGAATGTTTTTGGCTTTGCAGGGCCAGAGTCCTCTTTCGCATAACTCAACTGCTGTTGTGGTGGGAAAGCAGGTGATACGTACTGGTGATATGTACATGAATACATCTGTCTGTGTCCCACGGAAAGTTGACTTATGGACACCAAAATTTGGATTTCGTGTGATTTTCACATATCACAAGATATTATTCTCGTGCAGTCAGTTAAGCATCTAGTTCTTGATTTTGGCTCAGGTCCTGATCTCAGGGCTGTGAGATCAGTCCCCACCTTGGGCTCTGCACTGAGCGTGGAGCCTCCTTCAGATTCTCTCTCCTTCTGACATCTGCCCCTCCCCACCTCCACCCATGCCTGCATTCTCTTTCTCTAAAACAAAACAAAGCAAAACTCTGAACAGCCTTCCTTCCCCCAGGCTCCTCCGCCTCCTTTGACATCCCTTTAAAACCTTCATCTTGTTCCCTCAGTAATAGTTAATACGTCATGCACGGAGAGCTTCACAAGCACTGGCCCTGGCTTGTCTCTGCAGAGAGGCTCTGACCCCACCTGTCTGTCTCCTTGGCCCTGCTCCAGGCCAGCTTTTTCCAAGTATTTCTTAGACTCCAGCCTCCTAATGGGTCCCCAACCTTCACTGTCCCTCCACCGGTCCTTCCTCCCCCAGAGGGATTCATCAAAGTCACAAATGTAATTCTGAAGGCCCCGTGTATAGTTCACAGATCTGTGCAGGGAAAACCACACTCCTTAGGGTGGTGTTTAAGACCCCCGCCCACCACAGTCCGACCCCTTCCCACTAGAGCTTAATCACTACGAGTAGACGCTGGTGCCAAACTGGGCTGTCCTCAGAGGTTTGACATTGGGCAAATGTCTCACCTTTCCTTGGTGAGAGCTTAGTTTCCTGGCCTGTAAAATGGGCAGAACAGCAGCCCTCACCTTCTCGGGCTATTGTGAGTTAATTCCCATTAAGTACTTAGAAGGTGGCTGGCTGGTGCCTCACACCCACCCCGAGCAGGCTGGCCGCCGTTATTTTTATTTTCAAACTCAATCATCGCTTTACTTTCCCCGGTTCACTGTCTACGGCTCCCACCACCATAGCCTCGCTAGGCTGTGGCCATTTTGGAGTCACTCCATGCTGGTGACCTCGCTGTGACCTGTTCCCTCTGTTTCTTCAGGCTGAACGGATCTTCCCCACCTTGCCCACCTTCGAAACGCCACTGGTTTTCCGAAGCCCCCCTCAGAGGCAGCTCCCCTTCGAGGCCCCAGACCCCACCTCCTTTGTATTTCCCCCTCCTCTCTACTTCCACGATTGCCTTTGCACATCTACTCTCCGGAGAATTGTATATGCTTAGGCATCCCCCGGTGAGATTGTTGACTCCCTCCTTGAGGGCAAGCCCTGGGTCTTTCTCATCCCTGAGCTCCCCCAGCACTTAGCCCAGACACCTGCATGGGGGGGTGTACAGTGAATGCCTTTAGATGTACCTGCGAGCTTGAGCTCTGGGGATGCCGGATGTGGACATGTGAAGAAATAAGTACATTGCCTGCCGTGGGACTCAGTACCTCTATAGGGTCTACAACCCGTGTGCTTATAAATGAAATGGACTAAGTTTTCCCAAACCTCGGAGGTGGGCTGGAGGTCCACCAGCCTCTGCTGGTCCATTCCCCCATCACACTGCCTATGAGGTCACAAATCCCGCAGGACTGCCAAGAGTGTGACTTTCACTCATCAGCCTTGCGTGCCTCCCTTAAGAACCAGGCGATGGAGGGCTCAAGAGCACCATCAGCTGTGGGGTGCAAAGACCCCTTGGGAATCTGAAAATGTCTGTTCCTCACACTTGGGGTCCCTAAAAGCCTAGATTGTTAGGCTGCTTTGCTTATGACCCAAATCTCCCCGAATGCTATGGTGACCGTATGCGACTGGCACTCAGGGAAGAGGGCAAGCCCTCCGAGCCCACATATCCATAGGGACTACACTGGCTACATGTAATAGGAATCTCAGAGAGCTGGGTTTTTCTTCCCTCATGTGACGTAAGCCCTGAAGTCTTACGTGAGGTCCCTGAAGTGGCCCACGCCTTCAGTGTCCCAGGCTCCTTCTACTTTCTTTCTCTGCCATACTTGGGCTGTGACTTCCATCTTCAGTGCTGCTGTGTGGTCATGTGACAAAGCCCCTGTGACTTCAAATACTGCATTTACATTCCAGACAAGGGGAGTCAGAGCGCCATTGAGTTCACCTATTTTAAAGGGCTTTCTCAGAATCCCCTCCCGGTGACAGTCATTTACACCTCATTGGGCTTACCTGTGACCTGTGCATACCCTAACTGCAAAGGAGTCTGGGAAATGTAGTTTCTTAGCTGGGCACATTGCTGCCCGTAAATAAACCGGGATACTGTTAGTGAAGAAAAGCGGGGAGTAGGTTTGGGAGCGGGTAGTTCGCTGTCTCTACCCCAGCTGGGATAATCAAGGAAGACTTCACAGAAGAAACGAACCACAGTGGAATCAGATAACTCACCATGTGCCCGGTACTTTGCTAAGTACAGGGGGGTAAATACAGGTGTCACCCTCACACTTGAAAGAGCAGTTCCAGTGCCCATTTTAAAGATAAGGCTAACAAAACCTAAGGCTCAGTAACTCACTCAGGGTCACACAGCTAGTAAATGGCATCTAGGTTCAAACTCCAGAATCCACCCCAAGCCCTTCTCCCCTCTGGGCTCCCTTTCCGGGTCTCAGGCTGCCTCTGAGAGAAGGAAAGGAAGTTTGTGGTAAACGGCCAGACAGTGTGTATCCAGACCAGGACCCTGACTGCGTTCAGAAGGAGTAGGGAATAGAGATTCCCAGCTTGCTCCAAGTGACAATTTTTGAACATAAAGATATCTTATTTACTTATGGCTAATTCCCAGAAGAATGTCACCTGTTTTACACTTTAAAAAAGCATTAGCATAAAGTAAAAGTTAAAAAATCACATGGAGGGGCGCCTGGGTGGCTCAGTGGGTTAAGCCGCTGCCTTCGGCTCAGGTCATGATCTCAGGGTCCTGGGATCGAGTCCCACATCGGGCTCTCTGCTCAGCGGGGGGCCTGCTTCCTTTCCTCTCTCTCTGTGATCTCTTCCCTTCCTCTCTCCTACTGTGATCTCTCTCTGTCAAATAAATAAATAAAATCTTAAAAAAAAAAAAATCACAAGGAAAACTGGGATGAGAGCATCTTTTGTGGGCGGCCCCAGAGACCAGGCAAAGGACAAGGTGGGAGGTCGGCTCCGGGCTGGGACGACCAGCAGGGCAGGGGAGCATTGGGCCCTGTGCACACGACCAGGTCCTTCCTGTCCTGGACAGCAGCCAGCAGACTCTGCCGCCTGTCAGGAGCTGGGCAGTGGCTGGGCGTGTGAGGAGCAAAACCAGGCAGTTCAGTGTCCTGGGAACATTCCTGCCTGGGGCGAAGTGACCAGTAGTGAAGTTCTGGGTACCCTCTGCTTGGGGCCACGTTCCGGTCCTCCAAGTCTTCTGCGTGGCTCACGTGGTAAGGAACTTGACTCCCCACTCCTAAAGGGGTATCCAGAAACCAGGGAAATCCTAGGGCCTCAGGTTTCACCTGCGGTTTGGAAGCTCAGGGGTTAGAGCGCACCTGGGCGGCAGCGCAGAGGCTATGGCTGAGCGCCCCCTTTAGGCAGGACCTGGAACTGCAGTTACCTGCTAATTCCATGACCGGAGTTCTTCCTGCTGTTGTCTGGTAGATGATGGTGCCCTTAACCAAAATCTGGAATATAAGAGGAGAGACAGGTTGGTGGGAGTGTCAGGAGAGAGGGGAGATGGTTATTGTCTTTTCAAAGAGAAGATGGAGCTTGTCCCTGATCTCAGACAGTTAATGCATAAAATGGCTAAAAAATGGCAAACAGAGCAAACCAACACTACATGGGTTTATCAGTAAACAGGAGCCTTGTAAGACCCCATAACGTGCTCCGCATGACTCTGAGATCTGTGACAAATATATGAAAAGTAGAGTGCAAACGCAGCTAATCCAGCCGTTGGGAAATTGTGGCTTTTCTGGACACCTGAAAATGGACCAGCCCCATACTTTAAAAAAAAAAAAAAAAAGTTAAATATTTTGGATGAAAATATTTTTAGAACACATCCCTGCTCATCCCTGGCTTCTTCTTTAAAAAGATTTGTTTGTTTATTTATTTATGTGACAGGACAGTTTCTGTTTGTGTTTTGGTTCTCCTTCAGAGGGAGAAGCAGACGCCCTCTGATCCCAGGACCCTGGGGTCATGACCTGAGCCAAAGAGAGACACCCAACCGGCTAAGCCACCCAGGTGCCCCTCATCCTTGGCTTCTTAGAAGCTACTGAACATGGTTTCATTGTGAACATCATCTACTCTGCTATCTGTCCTAGAATAGGATGGCCCTGGAGGCTGTGGGGTGGAGGCAGCTGTTGGCTCCCACACTATATGGTCCCCAGTTACTATTTTATTTATTCATCTGCTCTTATACTCTTTCTAGGTATTTCCCCATTGTTAGGCCTTCAGGTGTTCATTTTCCCCTCTTCTTTTTAAGCCTGCTTTCACTTTATTGCCTCTAATCTGTTCCAAGTTTAGAGACCAGACATAAATGTTCATTTTTTATAGCCCATCTTGGTCCAAAATGGAATTAAGGGGACTGTTAGAGTGTATCGGGTACCTACTGTGTACAGTGCATTTTTTTTATTTAGTAAAATTAAAGTTTTTATTTTATTTTATTATGCTATGTTAGTCCCCATACAGTACTTCATTGGTTTTTTATGTAGTGTTCCGTGATTCATTGTTTGCATGTAACACCCAGTAGTCCACACAGTCCGTGCCCTCCTTAATACCCATGACCAGGCTCATCCAGCCCCCCCCAGGCCCCTCCCCTCTGAAGCCCTCAGCTTGATTCTCAGGGTCCATAGTCTCTCATGATTCGTCTCCTCCTCTGATATCCCCCCTTCGTTTTTCCCTTCCTTCTCCTAATGTCCTCCATGTTATTCCTTATGCTCCACAAGTAAGTGAAACCATATGATAATTGACTCTCTCTGCTTGACTTATTTCATTCCACATAATCTCCTCCAGTCCCTCCAGATGAAAGTTGGGTATTCATCCTTTCTGATGGCTGAGTGATATTCCGTGGTGTATATGGACCACACCTTCATCCCTTCATCTGTTGAGGAGCTCCTTCAACAGTTTGGCTGTTGTTCAACATCACTAGCCATCAGGGAGATTCAAATCAAAACCACACGGAGAGACCACCTTACAGCAGTTAGACTGCAAAGACTGACATGGCAGGAAACAACAAATGTTGGAGAGGGTGTGGGGAAAGGGGAACCCTCTTGCACTTTTGCTGGGAGTGCAGCGTGTTTTACCAGCTGCTTTGTAAGCATTATTTTGTTTTTCATAATGGCCCTTTGAGTTGGGAATTTTAATCTCCACTTTATAGATGTGTAGACTGGGGCTCAGAGAGTTTAAGCAACTTACCTAAGGTCACACAGCTGCTAGGGAGTGGCAGCACTAGAATCCAGATGCAGTGTGTCTGGCGCAGGGACCATCGAGGCTTTTCCGTGCTTTGCGTTTATGGTAAATGGCCTGCTGTTCCCTCTTGTGGCTTGCTGTGCTGGCCTGTGATAGCTAAATAGAATGTAAGCCCCTTGAAGGCAGTGACCTGGCTGCCCACTTAGGTGTTGCCCACACCATGGCCTTGTGGCAGGAGTCCAGGTGATCAACCATTGCTTTGCAAAGGATGAGAGCCTAGAAGAGTGGGGGCAGGAGAATGGAGTGGGCCATGGCCCCTCCTTCCTGATACCTCAGACCTCCCTGCTCCCTAAAGCCTTCAACTCCCTACCAGGCATTTGCTCGGCATTGGCTGAGCAGAATGCTTTATCTGCAGACACCCCAAAACTCCCCTTAGCGTTTAAACCAGAAATATCTGAAGCTCCTGCACATGGGCCACTGGGGGTTGGAAGGAAGGAGCGGTGGCCCTGCAGCCTGCCTCTCCCTGGGGACCCACACGGAGGCCAAGCCCAGCTGAGACACCACGGAGACACAGTAGCCCAGGAGAGGAAGGCTAGCGTTGGGTCTGGGGGGTTTTGCTAAAGAAATTCTAGAGCAGATGCCTTTGAGGAAACTTTCTTACACAGGTGCTTTCCTGAAAGGAGAGTAACTGGAATTCGACTTTCCAGCCAGAGCAAAAGTGGGCCAGCACCCCAGGTTCTGCTGAGTAATGCCGGCTCTGAATCTTTGCTCTGTGACTAAAGCTCTGGGGAGAGGAACTCACATGACTTACGGATTTCAGTGTGACAGGACAGTTTCTGTTTGTGTTTTGGTTCTCCTTCAGAAACGCAGAGCTCAGTGGGGAACCCCCTCCCCCCTTGTGACCAGAGGGCACAGGAGGCATCACGTGACCACTGTCCCCACCCCATGAGCCAAGCCTTTCTCACCCTTGCTGATTGCCCAGGTGTTTCAAGGCCTCCCGGGGCTGACCCGGTATTTGCCTCATTTCTGATACTTGGCTCTAGATTTGTTTGTCTTTGGTTAATAGTTAATCTGGACTGGGGTTGAGGGAAGTTGCTGAGACGAGCAGACAGCAGACCGGTCTGTCCCACAGAGAGCTTGCTGGGCTGTGGACCCAGGACACCCCCCTCCCCCCCCCCGGCCCCAGGAGCCCTCTTGGGTCTTCTTGCTGAGACCTGAGACTAGAGATTGTGGGTCCAGCCCCTCCTGCCTCAGTCCCAGGATTTACCTCAGATCTGGACCACACTCCAAGGGCCAGGGCTGGGCGCTGCTGGCTTTCATGGGCCTTCATGGCTTTCATGGGCCTCTTTCCTTGTTTCTCAGGATTCCTCATTTCTTGGGATTCCCTACCTTCCTTCTGCCCTGGCTCTTTGCCTGGAGTCAGAGCTCAGCTTTCCCATCCTTGGGTCCATGGCACATCGCTTTACAGACCCGCGGAGGGAGACTGAGCTGGCAGGGTGACGTCTTAACCCACTTCAGTCACCCATCACTTTCCAGTACACCTTCACCCCTCGGCCTCAGCTTGCCCATCTGCCAAGGAGCTGGAAATGAACCCCCTTCTCCCAGCTGCAGAATAAAAACTAGGACAAGCTGGGTTTGCAAAAGGGCACAATACCCCCTGGCCCCAGCAGTCCCGCACTTGAGTAAACGTCCAAGCCCCTGGATGCAGCGAAGACACAGGGCGCCCCTCCCCCGCCCCCCAACTCCGGGGCTGTCCTGTTCACTCAGGCTGGGGTGGGAGCCGAGAGTTCACCTTTCTCACAAGTTTTCAGGTGATGCTGATGAGCTGGTCCAGGGACCGCACTTTGAGAACCACTGCTCTAAATCACACAGCTCCTGGACACCACCACAGCTGTCCCCCAGAAGGGGCGAGAGTCACTGTGTGCAGAAGTCAGCTCAGACTGGCTCTGGGAAGCTGGTGGCTTGAAATCAGCCATGGTGGGAGTATTTACACCTTGGAAAACAGCAAATGCTACAAAGCAGAGCCTTTTCCCCAGATTGCTGTTGTTTTGTTTTGTTACTTATTTGAGCCTGGGGGGGGGGGGTACAGAGGGGGAGGATCTCAAGCAGACTCCCAGCTGCCCGGCCTTGACCTCACAACCCTGAGATCAGGATGTAAATCAAAGTCAAGTCAGATACTTCACCCACTGAGCCAGCCAGGCACCCCACACTGCTGGCTGGTGAACCTTTATTAGGACCCCGCTGGTTAAGAGGGCAGCCTTCCTCTTCCTTTGTGCCCTAAGACAGGTGTTATGCCTCACAAGCTGGAAAGCTCAACCAGAATTCTCTGCCCCTCCATTTTCTTGTCTATAAATTAGAAACAATAATAGCATCGACCTCCCCGGGCCACAAGAATTACGTAAGAGAATGCATGTGAATCACTTAGCACTTCGTGAAGTAGCCAGCGTAGGGTAAGTGCTCAGAGAGGTTAGCTATTGTCATTAAAGTCCTTTGGCTTATAGGAATCTGTGTATTTCTAGAACTGTATAGCCAGGAGGGGCGGAGAGCATGGCATACTGACTCAGAGCTTTGGGGGTGTCTGCTCCTACAGAGAATGCTGTGGGTTACCCAGCACCTGTCATGAGCCCCAGCCCCTGGGTTTGTACCTAGCACACCCCGGCCCTAGGGGCTTACACTAGATGCTCTGGGGCTCTCAGAGTCTCTCCCCGAGAACTTGGATCTGGAACCCAGAGCCAGCCTGTACCTCACCACCTGCAGGGCCGGGGGCCAAGCACACTCTGCCGGCACCAAGGGGACGAAGGAAGGGCTGCAAAGAGAAGAGACGACGTAGGTGGGCAGAGGCCGGCACGGGAGGGAAGACCTTGCAAACGCCCCACTTCCGAATCAGGACTCCTCTTAAGGGCCTCTTGTTGTCCTGGCCTGGCCCCACATCCTTACAACCAGTGTCCCCTTCCACTTAAGTCACATCGGGTGGGTTACTTCCATTAGTCACAACCTAAGAGCCTCAGCTTATCTGCTTCCTGCCCTCTGTGGACACCCCGCCACCCTATTTCCCCCAGTGGTCCCAGGGCAGCTTGGCCCTGCTCACTGTGGGCCTGGGGGGACCTCTAGGCCTCTCTTCTTCAGTGCATCCTCTGAACGTGAGTTTGGGCAAGAGTGAGCCACCCTATGAATTTTCCCCACTATGCGAATAGAAATGAATATCTCAACATTATCATCACTCCCTGTGGAAGGCCCTTCCGCAACTTCCCACGGCTCTTGGATGGAGCCCAGTCTCCTCTCCTGGACTGGGGTTGCTGCTCGAGTCTCCCCCTGCCTCTTTCCCCTTCTCGTTCATTCATTTCAGAGCCGTGTCCACCTCCTGGCAGTGCCCCCAAGAGCCCCCACTCTGTCTGGCTTCTCTGTGCGTAGAATAGAATCTCCCCCAAGCCTATAGCCCAGCAGCAACCTTTCTCCAGGCCCCCCTTCCCTTGGACAGTGTCTTCCCTGGCTCGCCTTCCCTGGCACGGGCCTGGGTGCCCCCTGGGCCCGGCAGCCAGCACATTCCAGCTACCGCAGCCCATCGCAGTGGCCTGCCTGCTTACCACTTCCTCTGCTGCATCACCAGACCCCGAGGCCCACGCACCACGTGTCTGCGCCCCTTGTTTCCCCAGAGCCCACGCCGTACATGCTCCGTGGATGGTTCCGTCCAGGCTGTGGCCCAAGGGAAGTGGGCTCCAGGGGACCCCGCCACTCGCTAGCTCCAGGGGCCATAGCCGTGGCCTGCTTCCTAGAGGGAGGAAAGGGAGAGGTGGGGGGAGCAGCAGCTCCCAGATGGTCAGGGAGAAGTTATTGGTGAGTCTGTGCCCGGGCGATTGGATGGGCAGCTGCAGCAGAGAAGGTGGGGCGTGAGGGATGGGGGGGTTTGGCAGGAAAAAAGCTCATGTGAGGGGCCCAGGATGAAGGTGTGGAATCTGCAGGGGACGTAAGGGAGTGAAAGAGAAAAAGGAGCCCTGGATGTTGACCCTGAGCCCTTCCTGCGCCCCGGGTTCCTGCCATGCCTGTTCCCAGGAGGCACAGGGCTCCAGGTGCTCACGGACCTGCTTGTGGACCTGCCTGACCTAAAGGAAGCTGTTTGGCAAGATTAACTCAAAATTCTCCAGGGTTTCTCTTACTGCAATCAGCTTGCCAAAGCCCCTCTCCAAAGCCCGCCATACTTGGAGGCCCTGGGGAGGGAGCAGTCACGGTGCCCCCGTGCCAAGCGGGACACGACAAGGCCCTCAGATTGTCTGGCTTCTCTCCCCCTTTGCCCCAGCTTCAGGGAGGCTGCCCCGTGAGGCCAAGGAGAGGAACCCGTGGTTCATCTCCCTGGGCACAGGCGCCTGGGTCATGAAAACATCACAGGAGAGCTCTAGCTCGTGGATGTCATGCCTCAGTTACCACTTAGTAGGGCTACAGTTCTTCCCACAGTGTGACCGTCCTAGTTTCTCTAAGCTTCAGAGAACCCTCTCAGCGAGCCAGACGGAGCGAAGACACTGGGCTTCTGGTCCGTCCGTCTTCAGTCCAGGAAGCCTGTGGCCTGAGGCCTCCAGTAACCTGTGCCAGATTTTCAGAGTCGCCCAGGAAAGATGACCCCATGGAAACTGTGTGCTGAACAAGAAGCTAAAAGAGTTCAAAGAGAGCCTATATTCCAGGGCCTTCCCCAACCATATAAAAAAACAGATTTACCCCTAAGAAGCTTATTACTGAGGTGGGGAAAGAAAACTACTGTGCATTTTTTCAAGCGCAGAGAATAATTAAATATTAAATGGTGTGATGCTTGCCAGTTGCAACAGGACTGTAAGGGAGTCAGTTCTGCGTCAGAGAATTCCCGAGAAGGGGGAGACCAGAGCCACAGACTTGGATCAGTGGAGAAAAGCAGGGAGGGGTTCTGGGGAAGGAGAATTGCACGGGTGATTGCCCGGAGAGTATGCAGGTCAGGTGGGGCTGGAAGAACCAGGCTGTGTGGTAAAGGCAGGAAGATGAGGACTGGAGAGAGGAAGGGGAGTCTGGGGAGGGGGAGGCGGGGCAGTTGCGAAGTCTCTGCTTTTGGGATGATGGAAAGAATGAAAGGAAGGATGGCCGAAGCGGGAGGAAGGAACCAAGGGCTGGTGCGGAGGGAGCTGAGGAAGTTTCTAGCCATTGGTGGTCACCAGCAGGCACGGGAAGCTGGGTTTGTTTCCTTATGGAGTGGCTGACCTGAGAGCTGAGGGGACCCCTCTTCCCTGTGGGTCCTGTGCCCCTCTGCAGCCACATAAACTCCATGAGCCCCACGATCAGAGAGTGAACACAGGGGCCACCGCCCCCCTGTGTTCCTGTGGTCCCAGGCTCTCACAGTCCCCAGGAGCCACCTCAGGGCTCTGTACAGGGAATGGCAGACTCAATACTTTGACAAACACTGGGGGCCTCTTACTAGGTACAAAGCAGCATGGGGAAATGGGAAGATGGTGGGACCCACTGTGTAGGGGAAGAACCAGCGGGAAGGACGGCCCTGGTGGTGGGGCCCTGGGACACCTGGCCCTGCCCTGAGCAGGTCAATAGCCCAAGCGCCGGTTGCTCTCCCAGACTGAGGCTGGGGGTAGAGGTGGGGAGGCTGAGGCAGATGCTGAGCGCCAGGTAGGAAGAGGTCAGGAGGAGGAAGGCTTGCAGGGTGGGTCCTGGGCTCGGGCTGTGCTCCCAGAGCACCTAACTGGAGCTAGAGGGACTCAGGCCATCAAGAGGAATCAGACAGCATTGACGGCAGCCAGAAACAAGACTTGCTGCTCAGTATGGCAAGTGCTCGAGTCCTGTGGGTGCGCAGAGGAGGGAGTGAGGAACTCTGCCCTGGACCTAGGGTGTGGGCTGGGGCTGGGAAGACATCGGAGGGGGATTGGGGTCTTGGGGAAGGGTGGGGGTCCCTGAGTAGCAGGGAGAGGGCAGAAGCGTCACCACAAAGAATGCTACTAAATGCTACTAAAGGCCAAGAAACACAAACTAGCAGGCTGGTGTGGTGTGTGTGAGTGTGTGTGTGTGTGTGTGTGTGTGTGTGTGAGAGAGAGAGAGAGAGAGAGAGAGAGAAAGAGAGAGAGAACACGTTGGGAGGTGAGGCTGGAAAGAAGGACTGAGGGCCAGCCTAGGAAGCCTTCGCCTGCCCTCCCGAGGGGCCGGGATGTCACTGTGATGCGGTGAGGTGATCGAGGGATTCCGAGAGCGAGCACCATGACAGACCTGTGTGTCAGAAAGTGGATTCGGACCCCTGCATGGAGGCACTGGAAGGTGACAGAGCCGTGAGGCAGGAACCAGCCAGGAGATGGGGACGGCATCCATAACAGCACCAAGGGAAGCTGACTGGGGAGAGCGCCGGGCCGTGTCCCCAGGTTTGCTCCGCAGCGGGTGGGAGCGCGAGGGAGGAGGACAGGAGGCGGCGGCGTTTCCGTTTCCGGGTCTATGGCTAGGTTGGGCCATGAACCGAGAGAGGAAATAGAAGGTCTGTGGGGGCAGGATGTGGGTCCTGTCCCAGACATTTGAGTCTTGAATGCTCAGGGCGATGCCAACAAGAAATTGAAGATGCTAGAAATTAGGGCAAACGTCAAGATCCGCAGGAATACTGATCCTTGGAGAGTAGGTTTAAAAACTGGGGAAGAAAGTGTGAATGGAACTAAGAGCACATCTAGGAGGTGGCTATGGTGGTCCCATGCAAGGTGCCCCGGGGGGGGCCGCCGTGGGAAGGAGAGGGAGGGCCCCGTGGGAGAGACTTGAGTGGATCTGGATATGCAGAATGGCTCAATAATGGGATAATGTTGGTGTTTTAGGGAAGAGGCAGTGTTGGGCAAGGGGTTGGGCGGGGGGAGTGAGTTTGAATGTGAACCTGTTTAATCTTAGGGGAGGTGGGGCATCATTGTGAAGCCGTCTGAGCCGAGCCCTCTACATGGAGGGGCCCAGGGAGCCTTGAACCAGCGATGGGGAGGACGGGAGGATGGAAAAGCCACAGCCCAAGAAGGCACAGGTGCCTGAGCCTGGACAAGAATCGAGTCTCCTGGCCCCAGTGGTCATCCATGACCCCTCATGGACAAGTGACTCAGGGTGGCCCCACACTCGGGGTCTGTTGGGAATGTGAAGTTCTGGGGTTCATTCCACTGAAACCCCTCCCCTCCCAGAAGCCCACTCCCCAGCCCCCTTCCTCACTGTTCCCTGGTGATTCCAGATGTGCCCTGGGACCTGACAGCCCTGTTAGGTGTGTGTCCTGTGCCTAGTGACCAGGAGCTCGCTGAGCACGGGGCCGGTGTCTCCCTTCTTCAGATGTCCCCCAGTCTGGGACGGGGCCCGGGCATGTGGTGTGGGGCACACCATGTGAGAGTCTGCCGAGTGGACCAGGGTGCTTGGGATCCAGTTGCTTCCGGCAGGAATTTGAGCCAGATCCCACGGGCACACAGACTTGTGACCTCCCCAGACTTCCTGGTTCAGACAAGATCACTGGAGCCAGACAGTGGTGTAATTGCCCTGGACTGTTTACCTGATCTGTTCCAAGTAGGTGAGACGCCTGGGATTCGGGGCGAAGGGGCCGGAAAGGGTTGTTTTTTCCTAGACCTGCTCGGGGCACCTGTCCCAGAGGACCCACATTATCAAATGTTTTCCAGTTCCTATGGTAACCAACCAGATCACAGAGCTAGGATTTGTTATTACTCGGGAAAAAGGGAAGGGCCATAGAGTGAGGACTGACGTCCATCCACCGTCCATCAGGCAGACAGCTGAGTCACCGGCCACGGTTCATGGAGTCAACTTCCCTGTGGTCTGAGGCTCCCACCAGCCTTCCTTCTGATAAGAGGCTGGCCCCGGACCATGTCTGTCAGCAGGCACAGGTGGCACCCCAGGTGGCACCCTTCCCTCAGCACCGCAGGTGGCTTGCAGGGTGTGGCAGGAAGTTCCTGAAGGGGGCCACCAGCCTGCCTTTAGGGAGTGAGAGCTCATGGGGAGGGAGAACCTTCTCTGTCCTTCCAGAGCACACGTGTATACTCATAACAGCTTCTAGGACCACTCAGCAGCTGACTTACGCTATGACCTTGGCCAAGTTATCTGTCCTGTCTGGGCCTCAGTCTCCTTTTGTACAAAATGGGGAAACTGGTACTATCTCATCAGCTTGTTATAGGACAGGAATGAGATTTGCCAGTAAGGTGCCCAGCATCGCACCTCCCTTTCTACAAATCACTCAAACAGATAATGCATTTATGATTATCGGCGATTGGCTGGACACTGAGTCCACACCTCTGGACCACCCAGAAGATGAAGCAGAGGGAGCTCCTGCTCTTCCCTAATCGCATGTGCTGGGTACCTGTTGAGCGACGTGGGGTACCCTGGTGGACATAGCCACCCCCAGCCATGGCCACCGAGAACTGAAGTAAGAAGCATCAACTGTTGGACACAGAAGGGAGCAGAACAAGAAAGTTAATGGGTCAACCAGAGGGGCTGGGTCAGCAGGAGTGTGGGGGCAGAGGAGAGGCAGGGGGTCAGAGGAGTGGCAGTGAGACGGACATCCCAGGGAGAAGGTGTTCAGGCCGCCCAGGTGTGCTCCCACGCCTGAGCCCTCCCTTGCTCTAGGGCCAAGCCCCTTCTGATGACAGCCTGACCTTCCAGAGAGAATCCCCCGCCAGGAAAGGCTGCTGATGGGTGAACGTGGTTCCTCAGCCCACTCGTGGTCGTATCCTCACTGTGAGTGGCTGAGTCAGCACTGGTGTTCACACTCGTGTTGTCGTGAGTCACCCCTGAACACATCCATCCCACAGGCTTCTGACCAATTCGGGTTTCCAGCCTGCAAAGTGGAAACCCAGCACCGGAATGGGATGACCACAGAAAGGAACTACCCCCCAAAGGGGAGTCTAGCCTTTGCCAAGGGGAGCCCCGCATGACACCCATTCTGCAGTCACCTGATGGTCCCCATGACGTGTTCCATGCTGACCTCTGCTAGACGCTGCACCCCGGCCAGCCAAGAGCTGTCTGTCTCCCCTGGGCTGGTCCTAAGCCCTGCTTTCAGACGGAGGAATGGAGACCCAGAGGTGGGCCATGGCATCAGCTTCCTGGGTTAGATGAGCATTTGTAACAATTAGAATCACACACATTAGTCGGAGTGTGTTGTGGGGAGTAAGGGTGAATGTTACTTCCCAAGACTTTTGCAGTCATGCTGGTGTGTTGTGTGTATGTGTGTGTTACGT
The DNA here is from genome assembly GCF_011764305.1 of Mustela putorius furo. Lineage (NCBI taxonomy): Eukaryota > Metazoa > Chordata > Mammalia > Carnivora > Mustelidae > Mustela > Mustela putorius. The sequence goes on along the minus strand of NW_025421480.1, from coordinate 11,106,907 downwards.
GTATGTACACGCACACTCACACTGCGTGGTTACGGCAATAGAAAGATGGCAGTTTCGACGTGGGTGACTTACAGGGCATTTATAAGAGAGGTGGGCAGGCTGTAGGAGATCACGGGAGGCCGTGCAGAGCCAGGAACTGCCAAGCTTCGTGATCACCCAGAGGCTGGAGGCTTGAAGGAGGAAGGCCCTTCTGGAACTTGCAGACGGAGCAATGTAGAGAGGGCGCCGACGGGCGCTGTGATCTTCAGCCAGAGGGGTCACCAGCCAGGCTGTGCCGACCTCCAGAGAAATCAGTGCTTCCTTCCACTCCTGTGCCACCTTCCATCTCCTGCCGGGGCTTCCCATTAGCTGAGCCCTGGGGAAGCAGGAGTCACAGACCGGGGCCCCCCGCGGGGGAACCGCCCGGTGCCTAACGTGCACAGGGGAGGCGGCATGAGATGCGCCGTATTCCTCACCTCCAGGGTCCATGGAGGAGGTTTTTCAGAGCCCTGGAGGCATGTGTCTGGCACCCAGGTTGCTGCTGGCAAGAAGCCAGACGTTTCCACATGGCCCCAGGTCAGGGTCAGCGCCCGTGAGGAAGGCGCAGGGTGGCCGGGCCAAGGCCAGGGAGGAGACACTTGTGCTGCGGTCGTCAGCAGCACATTCCAGGGTGTGGAAACGTGTGCGAGAAACCACCTTTGCCCCCATGCCGGACCGTGGGCTCGCACTGCCGTCCTCTCTGTCGGGGGGCGGGGAGCTAAGGTCAGGGAGGAAGGCACGGAGAGGGACAATGTGGGAGAGAGGAACAAAGGGGCCTGTGGTCGATGACACCCACGCCAGGCAGTTGCCCCAGCTGGTCAGGGACAAAGGGCAGAGCGCTATTTCTAGCTCCCCGTGGGAGCAGGGGAAGGCGGCCTTCTTTCCACAGGCCTGCGGTTGGCTCACGCGTCGCTGGGCTACGTGGGCTTGTGCTGGGCTTACACGGCACCGTCTCTGGGTCTTGTTTCCACAGCCCACACGGCGGCTGAGCCCAGGCTGGCCCAGTCACATGCGGGAGAGCTCACGCCTTCCCCGCCAAGTGTGACCGAGCTCCAGGGCTGAGTTTCCCGAGCCTCAGGCCTTGTCCACTGTAAGCCCCTCGGGCACCCACAATCCAGAACTGGGGGCCGAAAGACTGCCACACTCACTGAAAGCCAGGCCCAGTTCCCAGAAAAGAGACTCGTCTGGAAAGGAAATAATTTTTCCTAATGATTAAAAGAAAAGACAACAAGCAGTATTCGTAGTAACAGAACTCTCGTTCTGCCCTTGCTGTTTCCTTGGGCGATAGAGAGCAGCTCTGCCCCCCACAGACGTGGGTTCCTTCTGGTTTACTCGCCTACACTCTGGGCCGAGGTGTTTGCTTAGGAGTTAATAAGGTGAAGAGCGGTTTTGTCCTTTGGATGTTTCTTTTCCTTCGGAATCCCTTCATTTCTCTTGGCCACGTTCTTGTTGCCAGTAAGAGCTGGGACAGAGTCTCAAGGACACGGCTGAAGGTGGCTCCTGGACCACGTCCTCTCCAGCCCAAGGATGGACTCCGCTGTTCCATCCTAAAGATGTCCCTCGGAAGTATCTTGCTGGGGTCATTTTTTTTTTTAAGATTTTTATTTATTTATTTGATAGAGATCACAAGTAGGCAGAGAGGCAGGCAGAGAGAGAGAGGAAGGGAAGCAGGCTCCCTGCTGAGCGGAGAGCCCGATGCCGGGCTCCATCCCAAGACCCTGGGATCACGACCTGAGCCGAAGGCAGAGGGTTAAAGCCACTGAGTCACCCCGGCGCCCCGGGGTCAGGTTTTTTTAAGGCAACCAAACACAAAATGGTTGCTTTACTATTGCATCAGTCTTAAATGAGTCATTATTAAACTAGAAGATAGAGGAAAATGAAAGTCCAAGAGGGGCAGTGTCTCCCCACACGCCAATGCTCGTCAACTTACGCTCCTGCTCCCGTGGAGGCCGCAGTGCCGGCGGCAACTCCTGGTTAACATCTCATTACTGCTCTGCTTTCCTCTTGGCTGCTCTGCCAAGACCTGCATGGTGTCAACTCCCTCTCTGCACCTTGCACTTCCAGCAACATGAGGTCGTGCGGCTGGCCTGCTGTCTCCCTTGGTGACTCGGCCGACTTCCTGGAAGGCAGTGGCCCTGTCTTGTTTTAGCCCCGTCGTCTGCAACGGCACCTGCGCTGTCAGAGGCACATGGACGCAGGGCGAAAGAATGTCTGGAACATTCGCTGCAACTAACTTTTCCTTTTTTCAAGATTTTATTTATTTATTATTTATTATTAGAGAGAGATTGAGAGAACGAGTGGGAGGAGGGGCTGCGGGAGAAGCAGATTCCCTGAGCAGGGAGCTCGACACGGGACTCGATCCCAGGATCCCGGGATCCTGACCTGAGTGGAAGGCAGACGCTTAAACGACTGAGCCACCCAGGCGCCCAAACCTAACTTTTTCAATGTAAAAAAAAAAAAAACCACACACACACACACACACACACGAAGATCTAGCCATGACTTTCAAAACTCTCGTGCCTTTGGCAGCAAAAATCTTGATTCCAAAAAAATTTAACCTAAGCCCCAAGGTAAATAAAAGAAAAGCAGCACACCTACGTAAGGTTGCCAGGTTAGTAAGTAAAAATACGGTTAAGTCTGAATTTCAGAAAAGTGATTTTTAAGGTATAAGTAGATCCCCAAACTGCATGGGACATACTCAAATTTTTTTGTTTGTCTGATATCCAGATTTAACTGAGTGTCTTATATTTTGACTGGTGACTCTCTGCCTGGGCCTGCGCCCACAGGGGACCCTGGGCTCCTTGGGGCTGTGCAGTCCTGTTTAGGAACCTTTGTTTTAGGAAAAGCCATGACACCATATTGTTTTCCTTCTCCCCAAAGCTGCTCCCCAAAGCAGGGCTGAGGCCTCCTCCCCCAGGAACCGTGCCTGGATCCTGGGTGTCCATGCGGGTCGCAGGCAGTGAGGATAGGCTGTTGCCAAAAATGGGTCAAAATAACTCGATTAGCAGCCTCATTTACGACAAAGAGCTATGCCTGTTCTCCCCCTGATTTTAAGTCCAACACGGGTTACTTCACACCTTGTTTTCACTGAAACCTTGACTCTTGCTGACAGACTGTTGTGCGAAGGCGTGTGACAGAGCCGCACTGTTGTGCTTCCTCCTTCCTCCTTCCTGCTTCCCAGCTCCATCCTTCTGGGGCCCACACCGGAGCACCCTCTTCCAAGCCAGTCGGCTGGCGTGGTTCTGCTGGTGGTTTCTGTGGAACCAATGAGGAGACGGTAAGCACATGCATACCTCTCTCTCTTTATGCCCCCTGAGAAAAGCAGTGAAGGGGCTCCTTAGAGAATCAAGTCAACCCCTAAAGGCCTTCCAGATTAATTCACTTTGTTTTTTCTTTTAAATCTTGGTTTTTAAGATTTTATTTGTTTGTCAGAGACAGCACGAGCAGGGGGAAAGGCAGAGGCGGTGGAGGGAGAAGCAGACTCCCCACTGATCAGGGAGCCTGATGTGGGGCTCTATCCCAGGATCCTGGGATCATGACCTGAGCCAAAGGCAGATGCTTAATGACTGAGCCCCCAGGCACCCCCAGATGAGTTCATTTTGGTGAGGGAGCAGGTGATTCTCAGTAGACAACGTTTGTTGATTTTTGCCTGCCCACATTAGAGTTCCCTTCCGAGTCAGGGTATCCACTGCTGTATGGTCTCAGGGAGGGACAGACAGTCCTCTAGGCCTGTGCGTGACCCAGTCTCGGCTCATGGAATGCTCATGGTCTGGGCTTTGACCCTCAAGGGACAGACAGACAGCTAGAGGCGATGTGTAGCCGTGGCGGTGGGGTCAAGAGTCAGCCATCCACAGCACTGGTTGCGGCACCTTCATAGGCGTCCTGACCAGCCCGAGTGTCTGTGACTGTGTTCTCTGCTGCCGGACCTCCCCTGGCAGTGCCCTGCCCACTGCCCTGAACCTGGTTTGCCAGGCCTCTAGTCAGTTCTCTGAATCATCCAGTGTTCTTTCCCTTCAGCTCATTAAGCAGGCTGAGCTCCTGCTGTTTGCACAAGAGCACTCTCAGGTAGGGCATCGGGCCTCGCCCTCACTGCTCCCTTCCTTGGTGCCCTGGCAAGTGTGGACACCCAGTCAGAGATACGCCGATTCCGTGCAGGCCCTGGCCCAGACCCCCTTGATCTGAAACACCATGGGCCCTGGACGGAGGCATTTTCCAAGTCCCACTGACAGCCTTGTGATTTTGGTGATGAGCTGGGCTTGGGACCTCCCCCCAATTTCTTCCTCTGGAGCTCCCTGGTCCCATGCTTCCCCAAACCGTAGCGCTTTCTAAAACATCGAGGTACGAGGCCTTCCAGGGACCTCGTGCTGGACCGCAGTCCCCACCAGGTGGGAGTCGGTGGCCAAAGCAAGACAAGCAGCTATGAGTGTCATTTTGGGATGGAACTGGTGTGACAAGCCAGCTCCTAACTCACCACGTTCCTCCTCCCTGCCTCCATCACAGAGCTCAGACCCACTCCAGAGGGTGGCCACTCTGTCAGCCTGGGGCTTGTGATAAGGACAAGTCATTCGGGAATTCTTAACTAACCCAAGGTGATCATCTGAAATGAGTAAGGAGGAAAGAAACTGTCCTTCCGTCAAGTCAGGGGAGGTTGGGGTTGTTACCGTAGCAGAACCTATCAGATCCTGACTGATACGCAGGCCCTGGCCCAGAACCCCTCCGTCTGAAACACCATGGGCCCTGGACGCAGGCATTTTCCAAGTCCCACTGACACCCTTGTGATTTTGGTGATGAGCTGGGTTGGGGACCTCCCCCCAATTTGTTCCACACAAATTCTGAGGGCTGGCTCGTTGCAGCCTGGAAATGGAGACACTGTGGTTTGAATGGTGGGATGGAGAGCACGGCCTGGAGACCCAAGCTCACGTTCCCTCATAGTGATGCATATTATAAAGCCGAATGGTAATTTGAAAGATTGTCTCCTATCTCAAAATAAGACAAAATTGTTAAATTCAAGTTTGTATCGATGCTTTGACCACAACCACAAACACACACACACACACACACACACACACACGCGCGCGCGCGCGTGCACACACACACACACAGAATAAGAGAGAGCAAAACATAAAATCATGGAATGGACTTGGGAATTATTTTTCTTTCATTTTTCATTGTTACCGAAGTGGCAGTATTTTAATTAACAAAGTTAATTAACGAAGGAAACCGCAAATGAGATGTGTAGAGTTAATACGGAAAAAATCAGGCGCTGCTGAAAGTTCTTGAGGAAGGGTGGGGTGAGGCGGAGGAAAGGAAAGGCGGTGAAAACTACCAGGCACGGAAGGAAGCTGGGGCAGCCCTGGGCATGAAGGAGAGAAGGCGGAGCGGCAGAGGCCGGGAGCCGCACAGGGGCTGTGTGACGTCCCAGGAGGTAGGGCAAACCCCAAGCACTGAGGTGTGTGAGGACAGAAGGCAGGGGCCGCCTCGGGAGACGCAGCGCTCAGAGGCCACCCTCGGGCCGCGGCCGGGCCCCACGCTCGTCTGCGCCGCACTGCCCTCTAGTGGCCAGAGCCGGGAAGCCCGTCACGCCCTTGGGGGTGCTCCCAGGAACGATCCAGGGGAGACAATTGTGGGAGCCAGGAGAAGGAGCCCCTGGGACCCCAGAGCTGGGGAAGACCTCCCAGAGCACGCGGTGCTTCCACCGAGCATGGCAGTTCTCCAAAGCGGGGCCAGCCCGCGGGCAGGACCGTGACCGCCCGGGCACCGAGCACTGTGTGGACAAAAGCCCGAAGGCGTGAGGCTGTATTGCGCGATCAGGGGAGTCCCGGCGTTCGGTGGAACCCGCGGCGGCAGCGCGGGCTTCGTACGGGCTGGGAAAGGCGAGGCTAAGAGGCTACCCGGTGGAGGGACTTGGAAATGCATCCTAGGCTGCGGGACACCGGCCAACGGTTAAACAGGGGTGTCCTGTAGGGAGAAAGGAAGGTAACACGATCACAATTGCACTTTAAAAAGACCATTCTAGCAAAAGTGTGGAATATGGAATATGGATCGTGCTGGGAGCGGGAGCCCAGTTAGTGCCGAGAGAGGCCCGGGACCTGACAAAGCCATGCCGGGGGGGCTGGAGAGAAGGAAACGTCTCGGTCCTTTCCTTTACTCGTTCATTCCAGACATTGGGCCAGGGATACTGGGTGATGTTGGGGTTACCAAGAGGCACCTGAGCCCCCAGGCACCCACATCGTCCCCCGCCCCTCACACCCACAACTTATGCGGAGTAGAAGGAAGCCACTCACCTGCCCCACATTTTGAGACGGAGAATCTTGACAGGAGACCTACAGTATTCAAGGGAGCTTTACCTTCCGGCTAAGCAAAGATTCTGCAGGACTCCCAGGCTTTTCACATAGCCTGGCCCCACCCCTGCACTGGCTCCCCCCGGGGCTCCAAGCACTGCGGAGCTGGAGAGCTGCCCGAGCAGCGTGGGGGTGTGGTTGGCAGGCAGTGACCTCCGGTTGCACAGGTAGACACAGCAACAGGCAGCCAGCAAGAAGGAGGATTTATGTCATGATGGCTCTCAGAATGAATTTATTGAGTGCCATTGAGGCTGAGGACCCCCCACCCGCAACCCCAACGTTGGGAGGAAGTGTTTGGAATCCCACCTTTGACCTATCTGAAGCAGCCGCCTCTGTGGCCATGGAGCAGCTTTGGAGTTCACTCATCACCCATTATACACCACTCAGCATGAGCTGTTCTGAGCCTTATGCCAACCTTCCTGGCAGGAGTTGGAGCCTAATTTGTGTGTGCAGGTCAGCCTCATTCTTGATAGGTCACAGCCTTAAGGACTGAATAGTATTATGTCCCCATTTTCTAGATGAGGAAATTGAGGCATAGAGCCCAGCCCCATTCGCAGGATTAGAAGGCTGAGTCTCTGTTCGCAACCACTGGCTATTTCCTTCCCTCTTTGTGCTGATCACACAGCAGTGCCCAAAACTACTTTGGGGAGCAGGTTGCCTTTAACTGCCTTCTATCCCATTCACCACCCTCATTTGGCCCATTTCCTCCCTCCCTGAAGATCATTTTATGGCTAAATGAATCCCAATTAAATATTGACTCTGGAGGGGCACCTCTGCTTCTTCCCTGGGAACTCCTTTCCGGTCTGCTCCGAGTCCCAGTGTTTGCCACAGTGTCTGTTTCCCAAAGATGAGAGGGTGCAGAGTCCCCACTAGCACTAACTCGAGGGCACAGCCTCCAATCTGGGGACATTGCTACCCCAAGAGGACTCAAGACAACTTCTCAGCTCTGTTCTTTTTACTTGTTATTGGTATAGTCAGCTTGTTTTTTGTTTTGTGTTTTTTAATTGTGAGTTGCCACACATTAGAGATCATGAAAACAATTTAGTACATCTCAGATCAAATTTTATTTAAATGAAATTGAATAAAATAAAAAATACCAGGTGCATTTCACGTAGTCTGGCTAAAACTTGTTTCAGGGATATGTGTCTTCTTTGGGTGCGCCTGTAGGTATGTGCGGGCACTTGGCTATGATCCGAAAGATGTTTCTTATCATGAGTCCAGTCAGAAAGATTAAAGAGCCACACATCTAAATGTTTCCTCTTCTGCGTTTGCAACACTTATTTGCAGCCGTTTTGCAACCTGTATTTTGCACAAGATGACGAGAAAGTGAGTTTCCATCAGCTCGTCTACACCGCCCGTGATGGAGCGAAGGAGCCACACAGACAATGACCCCCCTCACACTCCAGTGACCTGCTTAACTTAAGCGCCTAAACCCTGAGTCCTGTCAGTGAATTAAATTGTTTGAATTAACATACATTATGAATTAACATACATTAGCCAAACTAAGCTATATTTCCCTAGTGGATATTTGTCATTAAAATCCTACTATAAAATATATATTTAAAAAGCCCAGTTTATGAATTTGCCATTTATTCATCCGTGCTCCACACCAGCCAGTTCTGGCATGATTTACTGGGCTTCCTCCTCGCATCCCAGGTGCGAATACAGAATGCACGAGTGTGTGGATGGGAAGGTGGTGTGGCCTGGTTTAGCTGCTCCCACTGCCTCCCGCCCTGCCGCCACCATTAGCAAGACCCTGGCGAGCCTCCCAGACCCTGGGATCACAGGGGGTCCTCATACTGAAGCCGGATATTCCCTGACGCATCTGTAACACATTCCCCTTTCCTCAACAAACCTGATACTCCTGAGCCACCTTCTGGGCACAGGGGATTATATCTTTGTTCTTGTTTTTTCTAGAAGCAGCTCTTACAGAAGTTAGGGAGAGTGGAACGTGAGCTCGGACAGCCTCGCTTCTCATCCCACATCTTCCACTGATGAAATAAGGCCTTTGGGCAAGTTGTTGAACCGACTCAAGCTGCAGCCGCCTCATCGGTGACATGGAGGATGACAAGGACACCTGCGTGGGCAGGTGACTCTCGGCAGCAAATGAAGGGGTCCGGGTAGGGCACGTTAGCCCCATACCGAGCATACAGTAAGTGCTCGCTTTGTATCACCTGCCACTGTCAAGGTGGTTATGATCATTACAACATGTTATTTATGATTACAACACTCTGGGCAGCCCGTGAGTGGCCAGAGGGCCCCTCCTGGTTAACCCCGACGTCCATTTCTCCATCTCTCCGCTGCCTTCCTCCACCATCAGGCCTCTCGCTTCCCACGGGGCCCCTTGTCCTGCCCACTGTCTCCTCTTCATGGCCACCACCTGCCTCTCAGTTTCCCTTCCTCCATCCGAGGCTGGCTTTGAGGGACGCTGGATCCTCTGTCCTTGCTGCAGTGGAGCACGGGAGCGTGTGGTACTGGAGGGAGGCGCAGAGGCAGAGGCGCAGAGAGGCAGAGGGGGAGAGAGCAGAGGGGCAGGCAGAACGAACTTGAGCGGGAGGTGGGGAGGGGCCGGACGGAGGCAGACAACCAGGCCCACCTCCTGTGGGGCTCAGGGGAGCCTGGAGGTGCCCCAGGACACACAGCGGGAGCAGGGCCTCAGCTCAGGGGACCTGAGGTCAACACCCAGAATAGGAACTGGCCAAGTCTTGTTTTCATAGAAAAAGGTGATGACTAAAGCGTTGCCATCTCTGGAGTCCACACGGGGGCAGCCCACGAGCTCACGCCCACAGATAGGGTACAGGGACCCACTGGCCGCCTGGTCAGCTCGATTCACTCTCCCAGGGGAGCTAAGTCAGGACGGGCTGCTGGTCCCCCAGGGCTTCCTGCCCCCAGACTAGAAGGATCCAAGCAGAACAATGTCCCACCTGGCTCTGCTGGAGGGAAGCCGGGGAGGCCGGGGCACAGGAAACGGGGTCTGGAGAGCTGTGCTAGTTAGAGCCATGTGTCCCCTGAGCCTCCTTTAACCCTTCCGTAAATAGGAAAGGGGACGATCCCCAGCAAGCGAGTTCTTGCGTGTGTAGTGAGACGTGGTGAGACGAATATGCGGGGTAGTTTGGAGCAGCTGAACTCATGTCCTTACGTTGTCGTCACTGTCCGAGCCTAAGTTCACAGCCTCTTCTCGTGCTGGGGACTCCACTAAAATTCATTTACGACATAAAAATGGTACAAGCTGGGGAAGCCTCAGAGTCCCCGAGGTCAGAGAGTGCTTCTGAGCAGGAGTGGCACCGAGGAGGAGCCCGGCCTGGGCGAGAGTGAGCATCTGTGGGAACAGAGCGGTCTCGGGGCAAACCTGGTGATAAAACAGGGCTCTGGATGTTTCTGAACTAGGTGCCTGCCCACCTCAGTGCCTGCATGTTCAGGCGTGGTGCCGGCGTGACTGGGGACCCCAGCCTGAGATGGCCCCGCTCTGGTGTCTGGAGAAGGCCTTTGGTCAGCGTGGGCAGAGTCAGCTCAGTGGTGGAGCAGGGGCTGCTTCAGCCCCATCCTGGGGTTGAATAAGCCGTAGCAGGGGGGCAGGCACCGGGCTAGCCCTTCCGGATATTTGAAGACATTGGGGGGTTTGCAGTTTTCACTCACACTCAGGCTTTTCATCCTCTCAACAAATCAGTCCAATTATTATCCCTTTTTTAACTGAATAGAGAAACGGGACTCAGAGTGATTTGTCTAAGGGCACCCAGCCAACTCATGGCCAGGTTGAGCCTAGACCCCACCCAAATGCTGGGGTCCAGACGGCCAGCCTTTCCGTGGCATTTCAGACATAGGGTCTCAGAACTGGGGAGGGAGCCAGGAGCAGAGCCGGGCTATGTCCAGCAGCTCTAAGGACCAGAAACTGTCAGTTCTGAGCCTGAGGACATATGGACAATGTCTCAATGGATAAAAACAGCATCTGGTCATAGTATACAGGTGATAGGTCCTTTCCTTTTAAGAGTTTTCTGTATTGATCAGAATTTTGGCCTAAGCAAGTTTTACATTTGCGGTCAGACAAAAGAATCACATTATTTTTCTGGGGGTGGGGCGGTTGGAGATCTGTCCACAGCCACGCTGGGGACCTGAGCACACCAACAGACGCTCTCATGATCCGGTCTTTTTCTCATGCCACCTGAGCCCCCCAGTACTCTTCTCCCAGTGATGGATTCAGGAGTTCCACCTTGCAGTGTTCTTGGCTCAGATCGCTTTCTTGCAAACACAGCTGCCCTCCTCTGTCCTTCAAGGGGTTTCCAGCAACTCTCTGCACTCAGTTCCTTGGCAGAAGATTAGGGGATCACATGGATGAGTGAGTGGCATTTTCTGAATCACGGAATGGAAAGAAACACTATACGCAGAAGCTGCACACAGGACCTCCGGGTGGAGTGTGGATGACAGCACAGCGTGGGAAGTGATTCATCCCAGCCCGCCTGGCCTGTGTGCTGGCCAGCGGAGGGAGTGTGGCTCAGTGCTCGTCTTCTGTGGGGACTAAGGGGGCTTCTCAGCCAGAAGGCAGCCCCAGGGGCCTCCCAGGCACACCAGGGCCCCAGGGTGTGTTGGTCGGCAGGTGTCTGGGAAGGTCACAGACAATAGGATAGAAGGTGAAAATGACAGACTATCCAGGTTAGGGGAATCAGAGAAAGGAACCAGGCAGACAGACGTGGGGAGAATATGATCAGCCTTGCCCGCAAACCAGGAAACAGGCTCCGACTTCTCCATTCCATATCCCAGAAACACAGCCCAGGAGGGTCCGGGAGACAGTGTTCACTATGCCGGAATGGAGTTAATCAATAATCAATAATAATAATCAATAATATGCTCGTGGCGGAGTCCTGGCACAGTCGAAGTCCTTGACATGTGCTATCGCACTTTATCCTTCCAGTAGCCCTCTGAGAACAGCAGTGAACCCATTTTGCAGATAAGGAAATTCTGCACAAAAACATGAAACAGCTTGCCCGAGGTCATGCCACTGCTAAGGAGAAGTCTCACCTCCGGTATCCTGTCCGGAGTCTGTGTGCAGAGCTCCTGTTGTTGGCCCGACAGTGCCCTTCCCATACACGATCGAATTTTATCTGCACAGCAACAATACAAGGAAGGTTCTGTTCCCATTTTTTAAAATGGGAAAACTGAGGTTCAGAGAAGTTAAGTGTGTTGCCCAAAGTCACACAGCTGGTAAGTGATGAAGTGGGGCTCACCCATGTCTGCCTGATTCCAAAGCCCAGGATCTGTTTCATGACACCTGTGTTCTCCTTATCTTTTGGGACAGTGTCACTCTTTTCTGAGTCCTCGGCCTGTCCACCCATGGTTCGTATTGGCTAAGTCTTGACTCAGTAGTAGGAACCTCTTGGTTGTTCCACACAAGGGCCTCCCTTATTGGAGAGGGAGGAGAGCGGTGATGTCCCAGAGCTAAGGGGACAGTGTCCCCAGGTGGACTTGGAGGGTTTTGTGCAGGTGGGGACCGATGAGGGAAGAAAGGCAGAGCTTGCTGGCCTTCAGGTCCAGTATCAGCCAGCAGGTCCCTGGCTCTGTATCCAAATCCCGATTTATTTATTTATTTGTTTGTTTGTTTGTTTGTTTTTAAAGATTTTATTTATTATTTGAGAGAGAGAGAGAGAGAGCGCGCACGAGCAAGCACAAGCAGGGAGATCCAGAGAGGGAGAGCAGACTCCTTGCTGAACAGGGAGCCCGAACCTGGGATCGTGACCTGAGCTGAAGGCAGATGCTTAACCAACTGAGACACCCAGGTGTCCCTCAAAATCCCCCTTTAGAAGACATGGGCTAAGAATGATAGAGATCTGGGTGGGGGGGTGGGGGTGACTCCAAGGGGCAGCCAGGGCTGAGAAGTGTTCATCACATCTACTGCTACTCTTTACCTCATGGAGTCCTCTCTGTGGGGTCAGCCAGGGCCTAGCAGGTTCATGTGGGATGTCAATCTCCCAGGCCACAAGCCATGGAGATATATCATATATAGATGCTCTTGCTTTTGTTGTTCCTTACAGCTGGTATCTTTAAGCAAGGTGTTTCCTCTCTGGTTTGCCACAGGCTCCACTAGTCCCCACTGCCTGATACCCTCGTACTCACTTCGACACATTTTTGACAAATTACGGTGTCACTGGAATTCCTGGTAACACTGGAGTTTGAGGCCCTGAAGATGTAAAGTAATTTAGTGTCAGCATTTCACCCGGAAAAAAAAAAAAAAATCATTCCTCCTAGACCAAAATGAGGACCCTGAGTCCCCATCAAGTAACAGTCACCAGGCACATCTGTAAAGCTAACTCTGAAGCAAACAACAACTTAGAAAATAACTTAGAAAAACCCACGTCAAAGGGAACTGGCTTCAGATTACCATTTGCTTCGGGTCATCTCTGTCACTGATGCCACACTCGCAGAAACCAAGCCCTCAGCTCATTGTCTCGCAGGCCTGGGGTCAGAGCTGGGGCTGTCACAAGGAAATACACATCAGCTGACACACCCACAGGTTGAAGGGCACATCAGTTCACATCCTTGGTCTTCCCAAGTTAGGGATCGTTGGGCCCAGAGTAAGAGTGGCCAGAGGCCATGAGTGGGAAGGAGTTTCCTTCTTGTTGTATATTTCTTGCTCACATTGTTCTTTCCCACAAGCATGAGCAACTTCTGTAACACAAAAATGTTCCCAAGGTGCCTGTGGGCAGGGCAGGCCTGGGTGCGTGTGCATCCTGGGACTCACTGTCCTCCTGACCCCTGGTTCTTTGTCACCTTGGGGACGAGGCAGGCCACAGCTTGCCCTGCTTCCCTTGGCCTGAAGGTAGGCAGGTTTGTTCAGTTGCTTGAAGGGTGGAAAAGGAAATTTGTGTCTTGGGGCTGATGCCAAAGGCCTCATGTTGTGCCTAACAGAAAAGCTCTGTTGTTCCTAAGGGCCCTGAAGCCATCTCGGGGTGCCTAGGGACACCCACTCCATTTTTTAACAAAACCTCCAAAAGCCCACATGGTACCAAGGATGGTGGGTATGGGCATGACCTCCCGAATGACCCCCTGCCCATCACTGAGCCAGTGACCCTCTGATTTTCGTAAAGCTCAACTCAGAAGCTCCAGTCCAGGAACTGCTCCAAATGCCCCAGGACAGCCCCGGCCCTGACTGCCACAGAGCCGTAGCAGTACCTTGCACAGGAACAGCAAAACTTGACCGTTTTCGAAGCACACGGAGCTCCTCGGTATAACCTGCAGGTGCGGGGGGAGGGTGCCACCTCCATCCCATGGATAAAGAAATTGAGTCATCTGCTTTGGGTCCCTGGGGCCCCATGATGTTGAGTGGTAGCCAGAACCGAAACCCATGTCTTTGGACTCCTCGGCAAGGTCTCTCTTCCTTCATCTGGGATCCCAGCACCCCCTACCCCAGTCCAAGGGCAGCGGAAGCACCCAGGCCCCATCTCTCTCCGCCGGCCTGATCTGATTCTCATCAGCACTTCCTACGCACGTGGCCCTGAGCTAGCCCTGGACCTGCCTTCTCTAGCTCACAGCAGCAGAGGGCTGGGGCTGCCGTCTGAGGTCACAGGGCCGCAGCCCCTGACTGGCGATGAGAGGCTCATTTGAGCAGAGGAGCGCTGTGGGCTTTCCATAAGCTGATGGTTTGCTAATCTTTGAGGCTATAGAAACCCGTTTTCTAAATGCAAGCAGACACGGCAGCCTGATAAAAACACAGGTTACTTGACTGACCGGAGGGTCAGGCTGGGCCCTGCCTCCTCCACTGGGCCACACAGCCCCTCACTCCCCAGTCCCTGGGGCCACCTGCAAAAACTCCCAGGTTCTCCTCATTACACCCATTTTAAAAGCCATCCCGGAGTGCTCCTGGTTGGGCTCTCCCTGCCTTGGAGGTGCCTTCCGTGTCCTCGGTCAGCAACCCCTCTGTGCCAGCCAGAATCCTGGAAAGCCCGCTTGGGGTGGCCTCCCTGTACACGCCAGGCTGAGGTGGGAGGGTGACAGAGAGGAAGGGGCGAGGGACAGCTCTGAGTCTTCTCCCCCGGAAATCCTGCTCTGGGCCCCAGGGTCCCTTCCCCTGGGACCTCAGGACAGTCGGTCAGAACCGTAGTCCAAGTATCCAGAGGGAAGAAGAGAAGGGATTCCTGCTCTTTGGGGAGAGACAGAGTGAGAAAGGAAGAGCCCAGAAGCTGTCCCTGCTCCCAGGAAGGCAGGTCACAGTCCTCAGCCGGGGCCAGACAGGGTCTAGAGGCATGCCGGATACTTGGCAGGCTGTACGCGGCACCTGGTGTGGGGGCGCAACCCCCCAGGACTTCCCAGAGGTGGTGGTGTCGGTCGAGGTGAGGGAGGCGTGCAGTGGGACCTGGGCAGCCAGCCAGAGGGGGCCCAGAGCAAAGGCATCAGTTTAGGGGAGGAACCAGCTTGTCCTCAGCCCCTGGTGTATAGCAAATGTTAAAAAATGATGTTTGAATGAGAAGGAGGAAGGAGGAGAGGGCAGGAACGGACCCATTTAGTTAATTCTCGACGTTGAGGGAGGAAAAGAAATAAGGCAGTCATCAATTAGGTTTTTTTTGTCTTTTTTTTTTTTTTAACTGAATAAATTGTTTAAAGCTTGTAAACATGAAACCACTTAAAAAGAGACAGTGATGGGGCACCGGGGTGGCTGCCAGTTAAGCATCTGACTCTTGGTTTCAGCTCAGGTCATGATCTCAGGGTCGTGAGATCGAACCCCGTGTCTGGGCTCTGTGCTCAGCACCGAGTCTGCTTGAAAATTCTCCCTCTCCCTCTGCCTCTCCCCCTGCTTGTGTGCGCGCTCTCTCTCTCTCTCTCTCTCTCTCTCTCTCTGTCACTTTCTCTCATTAATTAATCTTAAAGGAAAAAAAGAAGATTTCTGGCGATAGGAGTTCAAGGAGCGTGCTGTCCTGTGTCACGGTTCCCCACAGGCTCTCGACCCCAGTCATCCTCTGCAATAACCGGGGCAGGGGCCCCCCAGAAGGGCCACCTCCCTTCCTGCGCACAGCGCTGGGAGCCCAGTGAATGAGAGTAGAAGGCGGGCAGGAGGCCAAGTTCCCTGCCTGGGCTGGGCTCAGGGAAGGCGGGCACTGCTGCTAAGGCCAGGCGTGCAAAGCCTGGGAATCTCAGATTCCCCTTCCCCAGCTCAGCTCTAGAGCCTTCTGACCCTCACACCTCATCCCTCCTCAATGCCGGGAAAGCCCTCATCCCCCTCGGAGCAGGCATCGGCCATCCGTCCCTTGAGGCCACTCCCCAGCACTCCCTGACCAGGATCCAAGTCCTCCTCAGAGCCCGGGCCTCAGAGCTTCCTGAACAAGATCTAACTGTGAACTCTGTTTAACCTGCTTGGGGAACAGGCTGGGTCAGGCCTCCACCCTTTTCTGTCTGGCGGCAAGCGAGGAGTCGGGTCAAACCAGGGGTGTTCCGAAGCCTGAGAAGGCCGTGGTGTGCCTTGCGGAAGAAATCTGAGTAGAAGGTAAGCCGCGTTCTCGCAGACCGCAAGGTGGTGTGTGTATTGGTGGCCGCGTCTTCAGGGGAGAATCAGCCATAGAGCTGCTCTGCCTGGGCTCCCCCGGACCTAGCATGTCAGGATTTCCTGGCATCTGTGTTTTGGAAGCCCTGGAGGTGACTCTGCCGCGGGTTCTGGGGAGGGAGTCACTGCTGTGATACCTCAAGACACCATGTTAGACCCACTGGGTTTGGACCGTCGGGGAGGCCATCTTGAAACGGCCTCTGTCCAGCTGGGGGGTGATGTGTAGCACGACATGGGGAGGGGAACATGGGACTGACCAGGTATTAGGGCTCTGAAGCCCTGTGTGACCTCAGGCAAATCCTCTGATGTCCAGGGACTCAGGTTCCCCACCCATAACATGAAGATAATAACACTGACACATAGAAGGATTTGCTATGAGATTCAGACATGTCTTGTGAGTTAGGACACCAGGAGTCCACAGGTGTCTTTAAAGAAAGCATTTATCCCGAGAGAAAGGGCAGATGGTCTTAGCCAAGGGTGACGAGCACATTCTTGGGGAGGGAAAGGAGGAAGGAAAACTCGGGGAACCACTTGCTGGTAGTCACTCAGGTCAGCTTCTAGCCTGGCCCCTAAGGACTTGTACCTGAGGGGACGACAGGGCAGGCTGATTGCCTGAGAACCTTGGTGAGACCCAGGGAGTCCAAGGCCACCAGCGTCAGACCTGATATGGCCCCGGGCAGAGGCAGGACATCTCCCCTCTGGGGTGGCTCAATGGGTTAAAGCTTCTGCCTTCGGCTCGGGTCATGATCCCAGGGTCCTGGGATTGAGCCCCGAATCAGGCTTTCTGTTCAGCGGGGAGCCTGCTTCCTCCTCTCTCTGCCTGCATCTCTGCCTACTTGTGATCTCAGTCTGTAAAATATATAAATAAAATCTTTAAAAAAAAATCTTAAAAAAAAAATCTTAAAAAAAAATCTTAAATAAATAAAAAAGGAAGGGTGCCGGGCACCATGGCTGCCTGGCTCAGCCTGTGGGAGCCAGTACCCACATGGGCAGTGCCCCATCTACCCCAATGCTCCTTCCATCCCCTGAGGTAGCACCTTCCTGAGCTTTGGGGACACTGAGGGCAGTTGTTGCAAATGTCACCTCAGAAAGTTGGAGCTGGAAGGGAAGGACCAGCTCCTGAGCTCAGAGGCCCTACACAGGGGCTGAGGGAGACACAAAGCCCGAGAAAGACTGTTAATTCCTGTTCATGTGACCATTTTTTGTTTATTCCAGACTTGTGTTGCAAGGGAGATGGGGTCCCAGATGTTTGAGAATCAACAGAGCTGGTAGCTATGAAAGGTTTTTTTTTTTTTTTAAGATTTTATTTATTTATTTGACAGACAGAGATCACAAGTAGGCAGAGAGGCAGGCAGAGAGAGAGGAGGAAGCAGGCTCCCTGCTGAGCAGAGAGCCCGATGCGGGGCTCGATCCCAGGACCCTGAGATCATGACCTGAGCCGAAAGCAGAGGCTTTAACCCACTGAGCCACCCAGGTGCCCCATGAAAGATTTTTAAGAGGGGTACCTGGCTCAGTTGGTTAAGGTCTGCCTGGGGCTCAGGTCATGATCTCAGGGTCCTGGGAACAGTCCTCCATCGGCTCCTTGCTCAGTGGTGAGTCTGCTTCTCCCTCTGCCTCTGCCCCTCCCCCTGATTGTGCTCTGTGTCTGTCAAATAAATGAATAAAGTCTCCTGCCATCTATCTCCCAACTCTGCCCAGCTTCCCGCCCTCCCCACCAAGCTCTGCTCACATTGGCCACCTCGCTCGAGAGCTCTCACCTGGGTGTCCTCGGCTAGCTCAGTGTCTACGATCCGCTGGACTTTCCTACACAGGACTTGCATGGTTCTCCTTTCCAGGCCATGGTTGCTGTCTGGCCAGCCCTGTGGGGCTGCTGCTGGGGCGGGTGGCTACGGGGCTGTGCCTTAGTTGTGCCGTGGGTCTTCCAGAGACCTCTGCTCTGGCCTGGCCTTGAGGCAGGGCCAGACTGCACTCACAGAGAGACATCCAGAACAACCACCCCTTCCCCAAACCCTCCCAGGGGCACTGCGAGCCATAGAGGAGCCCATGGTCTCATCTCCCGGGTGCGCTGTGTAGCCGGGCCAGGCTGGGGTAAGGGGCAGCTCAGCAAGGAGGCAGGGGTGGGGTGAGGTGGGCCAGACACACCTGGACTTGAGATGGCACTTGTCCCCTTTCTCCTCACTGTCCCTTCTCCCGGAGAGGCAGAAGCCTGCCCGGGGGAAGCGGAGGTCTCCCTTTGTTCCCAGGGGCCACCAGCTACTGACCACCTGCAGGGTTCACGAAACTGGCTCTGCCCTTCTTCCCTGAGTCCGCTCTGGCACAAAAGGCCCCCAGAGGCCAGAAAATGGCTCGGGTCACCTGACACCAATGGCAGAGAATGCCAAAAATGCGTCATAGAGGTGGCAACTGCGGGAAGCTCCCTGCCTGGGTGGAGACGGAGGCATCAGACTGGGGACACGTGCCCGCCGGTGTTGACGTCTCTGGGGTGCTGCTGGGCTGAAGAAATACTTCCGGAGCCTCCAGAGGAACCAGAGGTAAACAGGGAGCCAGGGAGCGGCAGGTGCCCCCCAGCTTTCCAGCGCCCTCTATTTGTGGGCGTGCCCTAGTGAACTCTTTCCTGCTTGCAAGTTCTCTCATCTGAACTTGGAGCCTAAATACATTTCCAGAGCCAGATTAACAGGAGGGGGAAGATAGACTGCGGCTGCTATTTTTAGCAGGGTTTCAATGAGGGGGGGTGGTGGGAGTGAGGGCTCAGAGATGGTTCATCGGTAAGTGAGGTCATTACAAACCTAGTAGTCCCAGTTCCCTTCTCTTGACCATGTCACAGGTGACTGAAGTCCAGTCAATTATCAGATTAGAATTAGTTCTGCCACATGATAGAGTTTTTCTTCCTAGGTTGATAAATGCACATTAATTTGATTATTAGCTATGACGGATAGTGTTTGTAACAACCACTGTTCTGTAGGCTTAGGATCTGGACAAACAGGAACTTCAGTATGTTTACTGTTGCTCTTACTTGAAAAAAAAAAAGAAAAAGCACAAATTAAAGTCATAGATCCATTTCCATATTGTTCACTCAATATGGAATATAGTCCCTTACATAGGTGAAGAACCACCTCTCATAGTAGATTACGGAGTCATTTGTAGGAGTATGCATGTAGTGAAGAAAATGGGTATAAGACCTCTGAGAAGTACTTGAGTATCTGTTTTTTTAATACACTCTTATTTTTCTACTTGGTTTTATTGTTCATCATAGCAGAAAATGAAAACTGTTCTTTGAATTGTTTTTTTTATCTGATGTAATAATGAAAGCCAAAGTACTCATATTTCTTAAGAAAGCCCTAAAGGTGCTCTTGAAATTCGCATGGAGGGATTTGCTCTGAGATTTGCTCTGAGATTCGGATTGCTAACAGGCGGCCGCTGGCAAAGCCATGCGTGGTCCGCCCAGTGTCAGCTCCGGCACCACGGTAGGGGGGAATGAGAAGATCAGCACAGCCGTGAGCTTGAGCTGGAGTGTGTTCTCGTGCAAGTGTGTGTGTGTGTGTGTGTGTGTGCGTGCGCATGCACGCGCGCACGCAGTGGGGGGGTGGGTGGCGGACACAGACCCCAAGCTCCTTCCCTGCAGACTGGAGTGTGAGTGCCTGTCAGAGCTGACTTCCGCTCTTCGTGTCACAGCGGAGTTCAAGGCTCCGACTGCCTGGGACCTCTCTGATTTCTGAATTGGCGGGTCCTGGGCCCCATTACCTCCCCATCCCCAAGACAGCCCCTGCTTTGAGATCTTCTCTCAAAAAGAAGCTCAAAATTCTCCATCCCTGGAGGGACATCCGGTGATCCAGCAGAGGGAAGGTTACAATGCCTGCTCCCCTGTCCAGCGGGAGGATCCCAGGAACTCGGAGAGAAGCAGGCTCTGTGCCTGAGCACGGGGAAGTCCTTTTCCAACGGAAGGTATAAGCTAAAAACGCAGTTCTGGTCTCCATTAAATGTCACCTCTTCGGGCAGATTCTCCCAGCCCGTGCTGCCTAATTAGGGCCCCTGCCACCCTGTTGCTCCCCAACCCCTGTGTTGTCATTCCTGTCAGCCCGTATCATGGCGTGTGATTCTGCTTTTTAGAATCGTGTGTTTATCACCTGTCTCCTCCTGATAGCAGACTCCCAAGGGCAGGGCCATGCTGGCTTCCTTCACCACCACGGCCTCAGGACCTAACCCAGTGCCAGGCACACAGTAGGTCTCAATAAGAGTTTGCCAAATGCACCAATTTAAAAATATAAAATGTTCTAAAAGCGGGGGGTGCGGCGCCTGGGTGGCTCAGAGGGTTAAACACCCGACTTCGGCTCAGGTCATGATCTCAGGGTTTTGAGATTGAGCCCCATGTCTGGTTCCACGCTCAGCCGGCGTCTGCTTGGGATTCCCTCTTGCTCGCCCTCTGCCCCTCTCCCCACTGCTGGCTTGCTGTACCCCCCCCAAAAAAAGTGGTTCTCCATGAGTTGTAAAACATCGTGGGTCTATGAATTTGTGGGATATGTGGCACAGCACGGAGGAGAGTGTTGTAGAAGGCAGATGCTCTCCGCTTCCAGGTGGATGGGCTCGCAGGCAGGACAGGAGGGTCTCTCTGCCCTCGGGGTGGTTTCCGCTGTGCCTGTGCTCTGCTGTACACCTGTGGGGATCAGGGCCCAACCCTTCCTCCTCATACCTTCACCTCCCGAACCCCCGATGGCCCTGGGCTCAGTGAAGCCTAGAGCTGGGGGGCCCATCGATTCTGAAGGTGACTCCACATCACCGCCACCCGGGGAACATCTGAAAGCAGCGCTCTGTGGATCCTGCCTCTGGTTTCTGATTCTTTTAGGTCCATAATTCAGTGGAGCATAGCTGGTCTCCAGAACCGTAAGCCCGAGTCCTGACTGCCATGCATTGTGAGCTTTTTTTTTTTTTTAAAAAAAGATTTTATTTATTTGACAGACAAATCACAAGTAGGTAGAGAGGCAGGCACAGAGAGAGGAGGAAGCAGACTCCCTGCCAAGCAGAGAGCCCAGTGTGGGGCTTGATCCCAGGACCCTGGGATCATGACCTGAGCTGAAGGCAGAGGCATTAACCCACTGAGCCACCCAGGCGCCCCCACATTGTGAGCTTCCTTAACCTCTCCATGTCTTGATTTCTTCCCCTCTAACATGGAAATAATAGCCCCAACCTCAGAGGTGTGTTGTGAGGACCAGCGTACCTAAAGCTCCTGTTGCAATGGCTGGTTCAGTAAATACTGAATCAACACCGTGATTATTTTCTCGCTGTGAGTTAGCGGCTGACGTGGGGCGAGCACCCAAGCCTCCTGACCCTGGACCCAGTGTTCTTTCCAACACGTCACGCTGAATGTGCACACAGCATTCCCTCTGAGGCCAGACTCGTCACGGAGAACAGAGCCACTGTCCTGAGACCCTTGGGTCCAACCCAATGGAAAAGAGACCCGCACCTGAGAGCAAGGCGCCAGTCTGACCGCTGGAGAGCAGATAGCTGCAGATCACAGGAGTTCAGCCTTGCAGCTCTCGGGCCCTTTGAGAAGCCCTCTGGCTGCTCCTATTAGCATTTCATTATGGAAATATTGGGAACCAAAAATAGAAGCTCTTGAGAGCTTAATCCTTTGGGCTTTACAGAACAGCTGCTGGAGAGTTCCACGAATCAACCACCAGGAGGCACTGTCGTCCCATGCAAGTGGTCACTGTGGGTCGAAGTTTCCATGAAAATCCCAATGTCCCTCCGCAGCCTCATGCACCCACCTTGTCACACCCAGGACCCTGTGGCTGGGGTCCCCGCAGGTCAGCAGCTGCTGGGGTCAGGGAAACTTCTTTGCAGCTCAGTCCACCGCTCTCCTTGGAAACCCTTAAGAGCAAGGACAATCCTTGCATTTATTTTGCTGTCTTCGTACCGTACCCCAGCCCCAAGACCTGGCCTAGTGCTGTGCACGTAGTGGGCATAAAGTCCACAGACGCTTGGTGGGGGAATGGATATGTGAAATCTGGTGAAATTAATACGCTGTGGAAAAGAGACTGCCTGAGCTTTAAGGGGATGATGAGACAGGATGTGGTGGTGCGGACCAGAGAGAGGATTATGGCTGACGGTTAAGGGGAAGGTCATGACTAAATGAGAAAGAGAGGCTGAGTGGGCTCAGGCAGGAGGGAAACAGATGTGTTTCTGGGGTCTAGCTGGCAAGAAGCTGCTCAGTGGGGAGGTCAAACCCTTACCTGGGAGCCCTGAGCAGTGGCACCAGGAATGTGGAGACGTGAGCCCCAGCGGCCCACAGCCATGGCTCAGCTGCCCTCCATGTGGGCATCGCTGGTCCCAAGGCCCTTCTTAGCCTCTCCCGTCTCTGGGGTGGTTGTGGCTGCCTCCTCAGCTGTGAGCTCCCGCAGGTGGACCCAGGCCCCACCGCCTCCCTTGGGGAGATACCAGCAAGTGCCACGCTTGCCAGGCCACTGACAGGCAGGGGACTCAGGCAAGAGGCCTGCTGCCCCATGAAGTAGTGGGGTGAGTGGGCGGAGGAGGCAGGGGCAGCCGCGAGGGGCAAGTTCAGGAATGGGCTGGGCTGAGTGGGGGTGACACAGCCAGGAGGGTGCAGCAAGGTCACTGTCCCAGGACGAGGGGGTGAGTGGGGGAGGCAAAGGCTGGCTCTTGGGAAGAGAGCAGGCCAGGCCAGGCCAGCGCCCAGTAGGGCCACATCCACCACCTGCCCCCTGGAAACCTTGGGCTTCCCTTTGCGGACGCCTCAGCAGCTCACTCCGAGTCCTGCCTCGCCCTTTCCTCTCTCAGCTGCTGGTTCTCCCTCTGGGGGCTTCGGCTAGAGCCCAGCGGCCTGCAGAGGGTCAGCAGCTCCTTCTGGCCTCACCCTTCAGCCATACTCTTCTGTTTTCCTCTCCTGGCACCCTCGGCAGCTCCTGCCCCCTGAATCCCAAACCCCAGGGCCTCTGGAACCTCAGCCCACATAGCCCCAAGCCCTACACTCATCCTGGAGGGGAGCTCGGTGGCGACAGGAGCAGGGCTCAGGCGGGGCTGAGATTGCGCCATGGGGGAGGCCCGGCAAGAACAAGGCCGCGGGCCTGGCTGGAGAGGGGCCAGCAGGGCCGAGAGCCAGGGAGCCCAAGACTTGGGCAGAGACCCAGATGCTCCGGGTGAGGCCTGGGACAGCTTGGCACAATGGCCACACCTGAAATGAGGCCTCTGGCAGCAAGACTGAGTCTCCTGCTGGTGACCTCATCTGCATAAGGCCGGGCAGCCAGAGGAGGACTCACTGACCCCACCGGGAGGGGACAGAGGCACAACACAGGGACTGCCAGGGATGCATATGATATGGGCAGGTGGGCAACTCCCCTAGCCCATTTTTTCCCTTTGGGCTTCAGAACAGGTGGTCCCCAGGAAGCCAAGAGGGGAGGAGAGGCAGCTTGGATGGCCCCCTGCCCGGCCCAGACAGGAGAGCTACCAGTCGGAGCAGGCTTCCTTTTCCTCCCGGCCTCCAAGCTTTCCAAGACTGTCCGTGCCGGTTACCATCTGCCGTGGTGGTTGCCAGGGGAACCACTGACTATTTTTGTATGTTGCCCACATGACAGGGCCTTGGAAAGGCTCAGGCATGGTTGGTCCAGGAGGAGGTGATGCCCAGTGGGCTCTGCTGGAGACCTTGGTCAGGGGTGGGCATTGTGGTGCTGGCCCAGGATGGGGCCCAGAATTCGGACCTACATCCCCGAGTGAAGGGTGAGGGGGGTCACCGAGGCGAGGGGTACCCCACGTGTGGGAGAACCAGTGCATTCTCTCACTCACCTATCAAGCAGAAGGTGCTGGGCTTTCATTGCACTAGGTGGTGGTGAGACAGCTGAGAACAGGGCTGGTGGCAAGAATGACGAATGAAAACACTGTCGTGGGGCAGCAGAATCGGTGCTGATGCGGGCGCCATCTTGGCAGGGAGGGGTCCGGGAAAGCTTCCTTGATGAGATGGTATCTAAGCCAGGACAAGGTATTGTAGGTGACGTAAGCAAGAGGGAAGTGACAGAGTAGGCAGTTAGTTGGAAGAGCCTTCCAGGCAGAGGGAACAGCATGTGCGAGTAAGGCATCCTCTGGAATGGAAGTCACCTAACTTCTAGAGTGTGAGGCAGGGCCCAACCCCAGGGGAAGTGAATGGTCGGCAGGCACCCAAACCATCGGGTGTGGTGGGGAGCTGCACCACAGGGGGCACACCCCAGGCACACCTGATATTAGGCCTCGGGCAGCAAGACAGCGGTCCAGGCAGTACTCTTGGGGGAGGTGGGCAGATGTTTCTCCACGGCCCTTGGGACTCTGGGAGAATCTCTAGGGCATCTGAGACACCAAAGAGCCTGAACTGCGGGAGGGAGATATCATCAGCAGAACTGGGTTACTGTTCAAAGTTCTGGGCTGAGTGGCAAGTATCTGGGGAGGGGACGAGAATGGGCTGAAGCTGGGCACCCTGATTTCTCCCAGCCAGCCCATCGCCCAGACCCTGGACGCATAACTGACAATTTCTTCTCATGTCGGTCTGTGAACCTGCTGGGAAGTCTGAGAAGCATTCAGTCCCGAGTCGAATGGGAGGGGAAGAGGAAAGAGGAAGTGGCACCCGGCAGGTGTTAGCAATCTGCTCGGGGCATTACGACATGGCACATCCGGTGCTAGCACCAGCCTCGTGAAGTGGGAGTTTCGGCTCTCATTTTAAACATTAGGAAACTGAGGCTCTGGGAAGCTAAACAACTCACCTGGGACTCTAGAGGCGGTAAGAGATGAAATGGGGACTCGTACCCGTCAGTCTGACCCTGAACCCTGTCTCTCCCCACGAGACGAAAGCAATGGACTGCACACCTGCCACGTGCCGGGCAATCAAGCTAAACACAGGAAACCTGAAAACAAGAGTATTTCCTTTTGTAAGAATCTCGTGAGATCAGGAGCAAGGGGCCTGTGGCAGGTCATATTTTCCCAAATAGGCCTGGTGTGCCTTGACCCTGGGCGGGCTCTGTGGCTGCCATGAGGTGTGGAGGTGACATTGTCTGACGCTAGAGGTCGGGTCACAAAAGGAGGGACAGCCCAGTTGCGTGCGAAGTGATGCGGGGAGAGGAATGGAACTTCCGGCCCAGGACCGGCTCCACCCCCGGGAAATGTGAGCGAGCCCCGCTTCTTCGTTCAGGCGGAGGCCCCAGACAGCCAGGACGGACCCACATCCCCAACGGCGCCCTCCCAGAGTCACTGGCCACTGCACCTCCGAGCACAAGGAGGAGCCATTGCACACCAGTAAGTTCTGGGGGTCATTACTTACACAGCTGTGGTCGCAGGAAGGAGACTTAGGAAACTGGTAAGTGTGCACAGGTGTGAGGTGCTACTAGTAAACCCGGGTTTGGCCTAAGGCGATCCATTGGTGTCTGAGGAAGTCAATTGTGTCTTACCCGCTTGTGCCGCTGCTGGCTAGGGGCTGGAGCGCAGGGACAGACATTTGGGAAGTGATCCTTGGGCTGAGGCCCAGGGGACTGAGGGGAGTAACACAGGTCCAGGGCGTTACTGAGCGGATCACCTCTGTGTGCAGCTGGGGCTCAGTCCCACCTGAGACCCTCTCAAGAGCCCAAAGAACGAGCCTCAGTGCGGGGAGGCCTCTGCAGACTTCAGCCCCTGTTGGTGGAGGAGTGTTCCGGGGGGCCGGGACGTTAGCTCCTTGCCCTTGCCGGCTGGAGTGCCCTAGAATGGCTTTGACGGCTCGCTTGGCAGAGAAGCCCAGGGGAAAGTGGCTGAACTTGGCACTGAGAGATACCACCACATGTGGGGGGCCGACAGGCTGCGAATGGGGCATCAGAGGTGACCAACACATCGTGGTCATTCTTAAGGCCGTGCTTATGTGGCATGTCCTGGGTGCACGTCTGCAGGGCCAACCCCTGCCTTGCCAGATTCCCTGCCACCCTAAGGCAGCCTGCCTGCCCTTCCTGGAGAAGCCTGTGCAGCCTTTGTGCCCTCAAGCTGCCCTCCTTCAGAGTCAGGCCCTATAGGTGGTCTCTAGGAATCACAGCGATCCGTGGAGTGGGCCCAGGGACAGGGCCCTCTGTGCCTGGTGGAGACTGGGTTCTAGGCATGGATTTCCAGCTTCGGCCTGTTGCAGAAGCACCTCGGGAATGGACAGTGCCCCCAGCAGGCCATGGTTTTTGGAGACTGGGGCTTTGAGAAGCAGCCTTTTGAAGGAAGCCAATGCGGAGGGGGAGGTCGCTATATTCAGACCCTCGCTTTTCCCCTAGAAGCTAATGATGGAGTAGATGGTAGATGTGTCGAGAAGGACCGAGGGGTCTGAGTCTGGAGGCCTTCCTGTCCGGGGTCCCAGCTTGACCGATGCCCTCTGCATGAGCTCACCTCTAAGACCTGGGCTGCTGGTCAGCTCCAGCACTCACCCTTCTGGAACGTTCAGTGCCTGGTGGTCTTATTTTCTAAACGGAGAACAGGGCTCCTCGCTTCAGGGCCCCGTTTTCTGCCTCTAAGCCCCTTCTCTGTTACGTAAGGGAGCTGGCTTGTGCCACCTGCCTGGGAAGAAGGTCTGTGTGGCGGCAGGGCGGGAACTGAGCAGCACCCCGGGGTACAAGGGAACATGAAGCAGAGGGAGCTCTGTGGCCCCCGAGAGAGGCCACGGACGAGCTGCTCCTCCTGGAAGGAACTTAGACTTAGGAAAGGAGCTAACCAATCCCATCAGTATCAACGACACTCTGCTGTGAGGGCACCTACTGTAGACTGGGCGTGGAGCATCCCCTCTGAGAGACTGAACTTGAACTTATGTGGGGCCTGGTTAAGAGCACAACCCCTGTCCACTCTCCCATTGCCTTTCCTTCAGCCTCCTCTTCTCCTGGGTGAGGAATCATAGCTCCTCTCTTCCTTCCTCATCCCAAGCTGGCACAGGCCTCCCAGGATGTCTGGAGTCTCTCCGCTGGTTGGAGGCCTGGCCTCAGCGGTTGGCGCAGTTTGGTCCCCCAGCTTTGCTCCTGACTGCGGGGTTTCCTGCGGTGCAGGGTTTTCAGTGCCAACGCTGGCAAGTCCAGCAAGGTTGGCCATGTCAGTGAGGGTCTGTGCTGGGCCGTCAAGGTTCTCCTGTTTGGGGTAGACAGGCTCATAAGGAGGCAGTTATAGCCAAGCAGGTGAGTGCTAAGCTATAAGGAATCCCGGAGGTGGGTCGGAACAGAGTCTTGTAAGGATAGAAGCCTTGAAAGCAAAGAAAACATGACAAGCCAGTGTGGGAGCAGGGGAGCAGGGGTAGATGGGGCAGTGGGCTGTGGGTCCTGCAGACACACCGTGACGCCGATCCCCAAGCCAGCTGGGTTTCCCTTCCCTGAGCTGCGCGCACCCTGTGTGGGGCCTCTCCAGGCCGCCTGGGTTTCTGTGTGCTCTGTCCTAGAATCTGAATGAGACACATTCTGATTCAGAGAAGCCCCTTGCTGGGGTATAGGGCAGCGAAGTGGGCAGAACTGCCCCAGGAGTGGGGAGCCTGAAGCCTTGAGGGAAACCATGCTTTGCCTTGGGGTGTGGGACATCAAGGTGAGGGGGCGTGGGGAGGACAGTGGTCCTGGAAAGTTCCCAGCCTGCAGCCCAGGCTTTAAGGCAGGGACTCCTCCCCCATCACTGCCTGATAAGGCAGGAAGTGGGTTGCAGGTGTTTGGTAAAAGAAGTCCTCGCTCAGGTGTTTCCAGAAACTTGTAACCATCTGTGTGCACTCAAGTGTCATTTGTTTTTGGGGCCACATGTCCGGGTACAGACTACCTTGGCCACATGAAGGACTTTCTGAATTCCAGGCCAAGGAGTCCGGTCTGATAAGTTCCAGGCCCTTTACTCTTGGGTGGGTGGTCACCAAGCTCCCAGCTTCTGAGTGGGACTCCAGAGTTCACCGGGAGAGTCTCTAGTCTGCACACATGGAAGAACAAGGCAGAGGTCAAGCCTGGTCCTCAGAAAGGCTCTGGTAGGTTCTCCCTGAGGTGACAGGTGAGACAGAAGGTAATGTTTATCAAAGTCTGTCCGAGCCCATTCATGTCACAGTCTCCCGGGGGGAGGGGGGCGGGAGGGTGCTCATTAAAAATGCAGCTCCCGGGCCATGTTCTAGAAATCTGGAATCTGGGGCCCTGGGGCTGGGCCCCAGCATCAGCATTTTGAACAGTCAGTCCCCTTAGGAGCATCTTCCACTTAATGTAAAAATCCTCTCTTGGGAAGAGATGCTATTTAGTTTCTGTCAGAGAAATTCATCTCTACTATAAAATTTCCAGGATGAGTTTAACGTGGCGCTTCTCAGCCTCAACACACGAGACCCGTTGGGCCAGAGGTTCTTGGTCTGGGGAGGGAGGGCTGTCCTGTGCACTGTAGGCTGTTTAACACAAGCTACCAGTAGAATCCTACAGCTGTGACAACAAACATATAAAAATGTCTTCAGACAGGGCCAGTGTCCCTTAGAGGGGAAAAAATCCCCCCTCAAAAGGAAGGAAATCCTTATGGAATCTAATGCGAGTCCCGCGTGTTACATGGACCTTACCAAGTTTGGGGCGACGTCCAGGCCAGGCTCCGGCCACAAGGCCCTGGCCACCACTTTCCAGCCCAGATGGGGCTGAAGCCAGTCAGGGGGTCACTCTGTCCTGGTGGCAGTGCCGAGCCAGCCCCGCTGGCGCCCCCTCCCCACCGCTCCCACTCCCACGCACCCTCCCTGTGCCTTCCCCGGGTGGGGATGGCGAGGACGGCCCCTCAGGGGTGGGGACACCGTAGGCAGGACTGTGAAGGGGCGGCCCATGCACAAGGCTGCCCCTGCCCGTGGAGCAGATGAGGCCTCAAGGAGAGGGCGTGTAGGGAAGAATCTTCTCTTGTGAAAAATAAGTTTATTTTCGTGCTTATTCTAAAGTAAACATGGTCACAGTGAATCTGGTTCAAGTACAAGAAAACAGAAATCTGAAGCAGTCAGTCACTTCCACGGTGACACCGAGGGCGCCCCTGGCCCCACCGTCCTGACCCGCCTGGTCAGTGTGCGGGGGTGTGGGGGGGTGCCATGGGGACAGAACACTCGACCAAGGACTATAACAGGCATTCAGGATTCCCGGTTCAATGTCTGCTTTATTTGGGTCCGGGTGCCCAGAGGCTCGGGCAGCTGAGGGTCTCCCTGCCCCGCCCCCCATCAGGAACACGATCCCAGGATGGAATATCAAAACTCGTCTTTTGTGTCAAAATGGGGCTGGTCTTCGGGCTCGAAGTCCAGGTTGGGGCTGCCGTCCTCGTTGAGAATCCTCCGGGCCGTGTAGCCCACGATGGGGTACTTGGCTTTGTACACTTTGGTGAAGATGTCGTCTAGGGACTTTAGCTCCTCAGCCGTGAGGCCCGTCTTGGGGAGAAAAGCCCAAGCGACACGGGGGAGGGGTGGGGGGGTGGGATGAGTGAGTCCTGCCTTGCACTGGACTCTCACCACCCCACCCCCCTGCCCCCACACCCCTAATGCTGGCGACAACGTATCTCAACAACCAACTGACTTTTCGAGAACCACCCCTGTGTGTAGGGGGATGGTGGGGCAGGAGCCCTTTGCTGTTTGACTGAGGTGGGAATTCATGACTCCAGAGAACACCCAGTCTGGGGCAGGGTTGGGTACACGCTACGCAGTCTGCACCCACGTTCTTTTCATGGCCCTCTACCCCTCTCCCGTGACAGATTCAGACACCCTTCCCCTTCCTTGGCTCCTGAATCTTTCTGTAATGTTGTGGTTTGTGAGTCTGACTCATCTGAGCACAGCTGGGTGAATGCCGGCCCCCCTGCTGGGATTTCTGAGGCCCTCAAATGGCTTCTGTCAATGCTGTTTTCTCTTTCATAGGACTACGAACATGGGGGATACTCTGCTTCGCAACCCTGTTCGTGCCCAGAGCGGCCTGCGGAATGGGTGTCCGAGACCAACAGCAAACCTACGAGCCTGGGGGTGGCGCGTGCAGACTGCAAGAGGGATGGGGCCACCAAGGCAGGTTGGAGCCAAACTGTGAAGGTCCCAAGTTCACGGGAGCTTGGGCATGACTCTGCAGGTACTGGGGAGTCTGGGAGGTGTCTGAGTAGGAGTGGCATAGTAAGATCTCTATTTCAAGAAAACAGTTGGCCACACTGAGTGGACGGAAGATCAACAGGCTAATTAGGAAGCTTTGCTATTGCCTAGGTGAAAAAGGCCATGGCCAAGGCAGGTGGGACATTTTGACAAAGGCTCATAATCTGGCTCACAGTGTCATGGGTGAGGTCTGCGGGGTCGAGAGACATCTTGGCCACCCCTCTGGTGGAGTCCTTCCCAGTCAAGGCATTGTAGGGGGCTCCTCGTCCATAAAACTCTGCAGTGGAGAAGAAGGAAGAAGTCGTGAGTGTGGACATGCACGCCAGGCAGCAAGGAGACGGTCTGTGGTGGGGGAGGGGGCTTCTGAGCCCAATCCGGTGCTGCCGAAGGCTCCAGGCCCACGGAGAGGGGAAGCAGAGAAGACATGAAGCCCAATAAGCCAGCCCCTGCCGTCAGGTTGGGTTCCACTAATGCAGACTTTGGAATAAGTCACACATGCTGGACTGACAGGTGATTTTTAAAAAATCTAGAGTGAAAACAATCTCTTAAAAATATTTAAAATGCAAACAGGAAGAATGCTCAGTCTTCTTAAATGTTGGTGGAAGCCAAGTCTACTCGGTTCAGCATCTTTTGTTTGGTATCGGGTAACAATGAACCATAACAAAACTGCCATGATATCCTCGGTAATTACCACTAGAGAAACCATGAAGTGACATTAAAATGTTCTGTCATGTTCTGCGATCCCAACACCTTGCAAAGCAACACTTTTCCTCACTGCTTCAACCATGGTAAAAACATCAAGTTGGGATTTGATGACATGGGCAGCAGGGAGCCATGGAGGGCTTTTGAGCAGGAGCGTGACATCATTAGAAAACCACTGTGGAAGTACAACACTGACGAAGAATGTTATCTCCGTCTGAGGGAAAAGGACCTGGCCAGTGTCCCCTCCCTTTGTTCACACATCCAGTGCCCACTCTGGCTGCCGAGCTCCCCAGAAGTAAGGATTCATAAAGCCGAGCCACTTACCCTTTCCAGAGGTGACATCAAACACCACTCCTTTCACTGCCATGTAGATGGGCTGATCCTCCTAGAAAGCAGGAGAGAAGCTGTTGGAGGGAGCTGGAGATCTCCGCTTCTCCAGCCCAAGCTGGTGACATCTCTTCCCACCACAGGCTGTGCAGACGGCAGCGGCCGAAGGTACAAAGCGGCCATCCCTGAGCCAGTCCTCAGCCAGCTCGCCCATCAGGAGCTCGCCCCTGCCTGCCCAATGTCACATCCACTCACAGACTTAGGAAAAGTTACAAAGTATCATGACCAGCCCATGGCAATACCTTTCTGGGGGGGGGGGGGGGAAGAAAGAAAGAAAGAAAAGAAAATCCCAGGGACCAAAGCAAATCTACATAGATAAGAATTCAAAGTATGTTAAACGGTGAATTTTTTAAAATCAACCCAAATCTCCTTTCATCTTGGTTAATGTACTTACATGGATGCAATCAGTATAAATGATCAATTTTATATTTTGCTTCTTACAGGTAATATTGCTTCCTATAAACATTCCCATGTATTGAAATAACCAAAATGGTTGTCACTAGCACAGCACTATTTTATATTAGTGATACTGTGTACCGGTTGGTTTGGCTCTTCTTCTACTTTGAGTATTTGGGCTCTTTCCAATTCTTTAAAACCATAAATGGCAGGATTACGAAGATCTTTCTATTAGCTACTTTATAATTTGTTGAGTTATATTCCTGGACCAAAGTACACGAACAATGTCATCACTTATTAAAAATGTAAGCAATCTGTTCTTCAAAAAACCATTTACAGTGCTAGAAATATACAAGCAATGCTGTCTCCCCAATGTGCTCACAGTCTCATAGTATATTTTTTGCTGTATTTATAGGGATAAAATGTTATCTTCAAATTCCTATCCCCTCCCACCACCACCGAAGAGAACAACGCAAAAACAGATGGCATGAATTTCCTAACTACCATCAGGGTGGACTTGGGCTGGGACAACTGGCACGTTCTAGGACACGCAAGACCAGGCCTCCTTTGTCTCAGCCCCACTGAGGGTACGGGGACACCAAGCATCGGTTCCTAGGCTGGGGTGAAGGGGGCTGCTGCAGCTGGGTACACAGGAAGCTCTAGATTTCTGAGAGCACACTGCTTGGTCTCCTCTAGGCATGGGCCTTAAACTTCTTGCCCTTGTGGGGCTTAAGGTCAAGTTTTCATGACTACATTTCACAGAGAGAGGAGCTGGGGCTCTGGGAAGGTATGCGACTTGACCGAGGAAATGTATCTCACCATCACATAACTTCACAGGCCTCAGTTTCTCTGACCGTTAGGTATGGATAACACCCAATGACCTTGCAGGCACGCTGAAGGACACAGCGTAGGTGAGCACAGAGTAGGCCCAGCGCAGGAGCTCAGTGAATGGTTGGTTATTACCTCTCTATCACCTCCGGACAGACAGTATCCAGAACTTCGTTGTCTTGGTGATGTGCTCCACCTCAACCAAGAGTTATTTAATCTTAATTTTATTTATTTATTTGACACAGGGGGGCAGAGAGAGAGCACGTGCACAAGCAGGGGGAGCTGTAGGCAGAGAGAGAGGGAGAAGCAGACTACCCGCTGAACAGAGAGCCCTAGTTGGGGCTCAATCCCAAGACCCTGGGATCATGACCCGAGCCAGAGGCAGAGGCTTAATCAACTGAGCCACCCAGGTGCCCCTATTTTAAATATTTTTTTACGATTTTAAAAAAGTAATCTCTACACCCATGTGGGGCTTGAACTCACCCCCAAGATCAAGAATTGTGCGCTCTACGTACTGAGTCAGCCAGCACTCCAATACGGGTCATTTTAAAAGGCATGGCTTAACCAGCCAGAAGCCTGCTTTTTTTATTTTTTTTTTTTAAATGGCCTTTCTTTCACTGTGATTATGTATTTCTTGACTTCAATAGCTTATCAAGTGGGGTTACATCTTATTTCAATTTAAACACTATTTTAACAGTTATAATTTTACCCATGGCATTTGGTCATATTTTCCATCCTGACGCTTTTCCTTGAATACGTAACTCCTTCCTTGCATGCAAAGAGGCATAGAAACATGACATTCACGTACATAAACTAGAACCACATGCATCTTATCACTAACACTCTCCACTCCAACAGTTAAATATCTGTCTCCTCGTGAAACCATACATTGAAGGTGTTGGGGCAAAGAAGAAGTCCCAGCAAAGGGGCAGAAAGGAATATTGTTACAGACATTCCAGAGAGAGGAATGGCCTTATCGGTTAAACGTCAAGTGTGCTGGGAGTGGGGCTGAGGGGTCGTTCCAGGCCTGAGGAGCTGGGAGTCCACTGGCAGCAGAGCGGCGGGCATGGTTTCCAGGCCCCGGGGGTAACTCAGGCAACTGAGAAGACAGAGGGTGAGTGGAAGTCTTGCAGAAATGCAGACTCCGAAATACAAATGTCCCTGCAGACAGATAAAGACACACATGCTCATCACCAGCTTCCCACCGGGCTCCCCACCCTCTCATCCGTCTGGAAGGATGCTTCGTTTTTTTCATCTCTACAGCAGGTCTGCAGTAACAGACCTTTTTCCAAGAGCCCACAGGAGGAGTCACCTCAAGTCAAACAGACCGGGGTTTGAGCCAAACAGACCTGGGTTTGAGCCACGACTTATAAGCTGTGCTGCCTTGGGCAGATTACTTAACCTCTCTGTGCCGCAGTTTCCCCCTCTGTAGTAAGATTCTAAGAGTATCCACTTACCAGGTTGTTGTGAGGATTAACCAAGGCAAGAGATATGAAGCCCTTAGCAGTTTGTTAGTTACCCGGATCCTTAATCTAGATTTTGACAGACAAAAAATGTACCTCCCAAGTGACAGATAAGGATTCTAGAGGCATTTTAAGTTAAAACTGAAAGGGCCTTGAAGATTATCCAATACCTTCATTTTCCAGATGCAGCTGTCCGGGCCGGGGAGTTGGGAGACTTGCCCCGAGTCCCAGCGGGAATCAGAGCAGTCTCTGGAGCCTTAGAACCCAAGCTCATTCCACTCCCTGGCCTGCCCCATTGGGGGCCACACAGCACGAAGACAGCGCACTTGCCTGGGACCAGGACAGGGTGAGGGGGGCCTGGGAAATTCATCCACAAGACTCAGGACCACCAGTGAGGCACGGAGTGGGTCAGAAGCACCCAGATGGACAGGAACCAGGGGAAGCCCTGCATGAATGAGGCCTCGCCTTTCTCCTCGGGGTCTGGACTTGCCTCACCGTCTGGCCTTCCTCCCCGCCTGCTGTCAAGCAGTGCCAGGAAAGGGCCACGAGAACGACCACGGAAGGGCAGATGAGGCAGCAGGGCGAAGAGAGGTAGGGAGAGGCCCGAGACTGGGTACACGCAGGACGGCGGGCCCCTGAGCCTTCAACCTTGCCCTTGAACCGGGCGCCAAGGACAGAGCCAAAGGCCCTCGTTGGTAAAGAGGGAAACTGCTGCAGATGTTTCCTTCTGCAGAAATAACGGGGGCCCCCCCGAGGATCCGAGGCCGGGTTCTTTTCTGACCGCCGTGGCATCGGTAACCTATTAATGGATCGTGGATTCACTTAGTGACTTACTAACCAATTTTTTTACTGAAGTAGAAAAGGAAAAGTTTAAAATGGAACAGAAAATAGAAAATGTTGGGGTGCATCACACGTAGAAAGAAGAAGCATTGTTTGACAGAACTTGTGTTGTGGGTGTGTGTCCCGGGGGACGGTGCACGAAGTACGCCCGGACACAGCCGTCTACAAGCCGCCCGTCGACTGCACGGTTAGAGAGGGCGGTTTCTCCTCACTCT
Organism: Mustela putorius furo; assembly: GCF_011764305.1. NCBI lineage: Eukaryota > Metazoa > Chordata > Mammalia > Carnivora > Mustelidae > Mustela > Mustela putorius. Next base: position 11,072,144 of record NW_025421480.1, on the reverse strand, counting down.
CCGGCCTCCACCCCACCGCCTTCACTGTCTGTATCTTCTTCGTGTCTCTTCAGAATGATCTTTCTGGAAGAAGCACAGTCTTACTCCTCCCTATCATTCAGTTTTAGAAAAGCAGAAAACAAATGTCACCCTGTCACCTCCTGACCTTAGCACAGATTTCCGAGGACAGCTGGTGCTGAGAACAGGCAAATTCCATCTACGAAGAATAACCGTGAAGCCCAGGGGGCCTCAGCCAGCTCGGGACCCAGAGTCACGCCAAATAAACTCCCACAGCCAAACTACATTTCCCGGCACGCTGGCACGCGGGTATCTTCTTAGAACCGGTACCCCCGTGGGGCAGGTCACTGCCTGGCATGGTTCTAGGACTGCGCAAGGCCGGAGAGGGGCGCTCTTGGTCGTTGCTTTTCCTTGTTCGGGCCTGAGGGAGCAGCGCCTGGTTCACCTTGAGGACTCCCCACTGTGTAACCTTGGGCAAGTTCCTTTCACCTCCCCTTGCCTCCTTCCTCCATGACAAATGAGGTAACAGCCCCTCCCTCGTGAGGCTGTGGTGGTCATTAAATGAGCTGGTGCTTTAAAGTGGTTAGGATAGGGGCGCCTGGGTGGCTCAGTAGGTTAAGCCTCTGCCTTGGGCTCAGGTCATGATCTCAGGGTCCTGGGATGGAGCCCCGCATCGGGCTCTCTGCTCAGTGGGGAGCCTGCTTCCCCACCCCCATCCTCTGCCTGCCTCTCTGCCTACTTGTGATCTCTTATCAAATAAATAAATAAAATCTTAAAAATAAATAAATAAATAAAGTGGTGAGGATAGTGCCTGACAGAGCGGGCACCATCTGGCCCCGGGCCCAGAAATCAGGTGGGGTGGGGGCCGGCAGGGGACCCTCTCTGCCCTTGGTATCCTCCCATGCAGTGAAGGCGGAAAACACATTTTCTGAGGATGGCAAAAGTCGTGTTGCACTTGGAGGGTGGAGGATGGCATCCGCTCTGAACCAGGGAGAATCCTCAACTTCACTCGTCTTCCCTATGGGGTCCGAGGCAGCGCCCCGCAACCAACTCTATGAACATTTCCACAGGAAACATGAACATGAGTATTCACACTAAGGACAGCACATGAACATTATAAACAGACTTGTGTCGGCGCTGACAAGGTTCTGTCACCAAAGGAGTTCAGAGCAGGTTGGGTTTTGCTATTAAATGACTTAAAAAAAAAAAAAAAAAAAAAAAAAAACACCTTGTGGGGCATCTGGCTGGCTCTGTTGGTAGAGTATGCAACTCTTGATCTTAGGTTTGTAAATTCAAACCCCACACTGTGCATAGAGATTACTTAAAAATAAAATCTTAAAAAAAAAAAAAAAACCTCTTCTGGGTTCAGAGCTTGATTTTTGAATTGCATAAGAGGATTATGGACCTGTTATACTGCCTCTTGCTTATAACTTTAGTAATAAGCTAACAAAAGTAGCAGCTAAGATTTATAACGGCTTACTATGCTAAGATTACTGCAGGCCTATCCTTTGCATATCACCATCTCATTTAATCCTCACACAATCCCTACATAGAGTAGGCACTCTTGTGATGGCCATTGTCATGGTCAGTTTTATGTGCCAACTTTGATCAATTACAGTATCTGGGTGTCGCTATGAAGATACTGTGTGGTTGTGATTAACATCTATAATTAGCTGACTCCAGGTAAAGGAGAATAATTGGGGTGGGCCTAACTGCATCAGTTGAAAGGCCTTAGGAACAAAATTAAGGTTTCCCTGTAGAAGAAGAAATTCCTCAGGTGGGCTGGGGCATCAGCAACTGCCCAGGGGATTCTGGCCTGCTCTATGGACTTCAGACTTGCCTGACCAGTGCCCATGATCACATAAACCAATTCCTTGCAATAAGCCAAATATGTTATTTTCTACTGTTTCTGTTTCAGGTGTACCAGGGAGCCCCTGCAGTAATCCAGTAATCCCGGTGAGAGGTGGTGGTGGCTTGGGCCGGCCTGACTGATAAAAGCATCTTACAGCTGGGAAGACTCCAAAGAGCTCGCAGCCCGAAGAATAGGGAGTGGTAGCCAGGCATGATCCAAAGGTACAAAGCTCTAACTCAGGTACCGTATAATGTCACACAACAGTGACACTCCTGAGAGTGAAGGGGGTGTGCCATTAGTAACTCTTCCCAGACAACAGGCATAAACCAGAACCTTCCAGGGTGGCTCAGGGAACAGCACGGCTCTACTCAGTTGTATTCATCGGCCCCTCTCCTACCTGACTTTCTTCCTCTCTCTGCCTATAGACGCCCAAAACACTTCTCTCCTTAACCTGTTCCCAACTCAAGCTTCCCTCTTTCCTTCCCTTAGTTAAGTATCCGTAATGTCAGCATAAAAAATTTTAAAAAACCCCCAAAACCCAGGATCTCTTCTCTGTCCTCATCCTGTAGCCCCTGGAGCTGTGGCTACAAGTACCCTCGACCTTGAACTCTCTCTTCTCTTGGGTTCTGTGCCAGGGGTCTCCAAGTTCGCCCCCATGTTTCAAGACTGACTTTGAGGACTCACAGAACTCAGCATACAGTCGTACTCAGAGCTCAGATGTATTACAACTGTATAGAAGGATACGAGATCGTAAGAGAAAAGGACACAGGCAGAGTCTAGAGGAATCCAGGGGTGGATTTCCTCATGCTCAGTCCTTCCCATGAGAGGTCACACACAGGGCTCTTCCACCAGCAACACAATGCAGCACCACGTGCGCGATGTTTCTGCCCAGAACATTAGTCTCTACCCATTAGAGACTCAGAGGCCAAGGTTTTTACTGGCAGCTGGCCATGTAGGCCCTCTCTGCCCAGCAATGTTCAACATAAATACACAGTATAAAGAGCCCGGAGTGAGCCACCCTCCTCTGCTAGGGAAGTGTGGAACACCCTGGAATTCCAGACATAAGCCAACAGCCACTCTTGCCAGCGGGCCTTCCTAAGGAGAGTAGGCTTGCTGCGTTAACTCTTTTCTGCAACGATTCCTGGATCCTGTATCATCTGGTTCTCTGTTTCCCTTAACATCTAGTCACATCCCTGTCTCCCTCCTTCTGTGTTCTCTTCCACTCGGGCTTCTGACCACCGTCTGTATACAGTGATATTCAAACCAGCCATTACTGCCTAAGGGCCAAGTTTCTGACCACCCTCCCCCTGTCCCCCTTTCAGACCTGGTCTATTTAAGGCCAGCTAACTTGGGGTTAGGGATCCCAGGCTGGAGGGTTTTAACAAGAGGACATGGTCCCTTCCTCGTTCTGCCCCTAACTGGCGCATGCCTCAGTTTCCCCGTGTGTAAAAGCAGGACGTCGGTTCCCTATCAATGCTGACATGCTATGGTTCTGTGATCTGTGCATCAAACTTTCCCCCTCTCTTCCCGGATTGGCCCCACTATGGCCCTTCTACCGGGGAGTGCAGCATCTTCCCAGGCTCCGCATCATCACACTGGACCCCAGCAGCCCAAAGGCAGTGCTGTGAGGAGTTTCCTGGACGCCTCCAGACTATTGACTGATGTGGGTCTGTTGGGGGGGGAGGGTGTCTTTAACCTCCGGTCTCCCCCTCTGTCCTCTCCCCAGCTCTTTCTCAGCCGAGAGCCCAGGCAGTAAAAGTGGGTTTGAGGTCGGGGCAGGAAGTGCAGGGAAGCCTAGATCATCCCTGGGTCTGCCCCAGGTTTTACTTCCCTTCTCCCTCCCCCGCCACTCACTCCGCGGAGGAGGCGGAAGGGTCTGCCCCCAGCGGATGCTAACATTAAACCCCCCAAAGTTCCGAGGTTCCCGGGGCTGATCACCAGCCGAAACGCATCTCAGGGGAGCCGCTCGCCGGAAGGCAGGCAGGGGGCAGCGCGGGCCGGGGCGTGCGGGCTCAGGGCCGGGGCTAAGTCTGCGCAGCCCCGACTCGGACGGACCCCCCGGGTCCCTGCGCGGCCGTCTGTCCGGAGGGAGGAAGCCCGCAGGCCCGGCGTCCAGCTCGGAGCCCGCGCCTCCCCCGCGGCCTCCCCGTCCGCTCACCTCCTCCCCGCCGTAGCGGGCCAGCTCCTCCTCCGTGAAGAGCCTCACCGGGGGCCCCCGCTCGGCGGGGCGCGGCACCTGCCCGGCCCAGGCTGCCGGGGGCCCCGGGGCCAGCGCCAGGAGCAGGGCCAGCGCTGCCAGCCGCCGCAACCGCCGCCGGGACGCGGGGCCCGCCATGCTGCGCTCGCCGAGCAGGGCCGGGTGGCCTGGGCCGCTGGGTGGCCTGAGCGCGCTCCCGCCCCGCGGCCCCGGAACAGCCCACCCCCCCACCCCGCGCGCGCCCACCTCCCCGCCCCTGCGCCCTCGGGACCGCGCCGCTGGAGCTCCGACTCCGCGGCCCGGGACTGGAAGCTGTGCGGAGAGCGGCCTACGTGACAGTAGTTGTTGAGTAGGTTCGTGGGTGACACAGCCCCACACTCCAGCACCTGGGACGAGGTATTTACACACCAGGACCCCAGCTTTATTTAGTGCGGCTGGCTCAGTCGTGGAGCATGCCACTCTTGATGGGGGGTTGAGGCGGGGAGTGTAAGTTTGTTCCAGCCCCGCATTGGGGTGTAAAGGGTTACTCAAAAATCTTTTTAAAAGTTCCCTTTTACTTCTGGCTGATTTCTCTTCCTTTCCAGTTATGTCCCCAAAGGGATTTTTGCAAAGGGTAGAGCGTGCCGCAGATTTGCACTGAAATAACAAGGGCTGGCATTTGTGCAAAGACTTCTTCATTAATTCATAAAACAAATACTTTTTGAGGACTTCCCTGTATCAGGTTACTGGGAACACATCGCTGAACAAGGCATCAGTATCCACATGGAGTTTACATCCCATGGGCTTGTATGGATGAAATGGACAAAAGTGAGATACATACGTTGCTATTGGGAGAAAGACAAAGCAGGGCGAAGGACAGGGAGCATGGGGGGGGGGGCTGCAGTTTTAAATGGGCTGCCCAGGGGCTCCTGGGCGGCTCCGTCGGTTGAGAGTCGGACTCTGAGTCAGTCCTGGTCGGGATCTCATGGGTCCTCCCAGAGCCGCAGTTGGGTCTTGGTAGGCCGTCTGCTTGAGACTTCCTCCCTCTGTCCTTCCCCTGCTTGTGCCTTCTCCTTCTCTCTCCCTGGAAAAAATAAATAAATCTTACAAAACAAAGAAACAAACAGGGTGGCCAGGGAAGGTCCCACTGAGAAGGTATTCGTATAAAGGGGGTAAGGGAGGTAGCCAGGAGGGGAGGACATTCTTTGCAAAGGGGAAGACAGGTGCATACATGCTGAGGAAAGGCAGTGTTCTGCTTGCTGGAGAAACAGTGGGAAGGAAGAGGTGTGGGAGATGAGGTCTGGGAGGTCAGAGGGTAAAGGGAAAGGCGGTGGGGGCAGGTCTCGTGGGGCCTCACAGCTCACTTTTAAAGGATTTTGGCTTTTACACTTACTGAATGGAGGAGAGGAATGAGTTAAAATGTTAGTGGAATGACTCTGTGGTGTTGAGGACAGACTAAAGCAGGGAGCCCCTGCAGTAATCCAATAATCCAGGCGAGAGGTGATGGTGGCTTGCACCCGGAGTGCTAGCCATGCAGGTGATGAACGGGGGTGGGTCTCAGATGTGTTTCGAAGGTGAGCTGGCGGGATTTGCTGACCACTGAGAGGAGATGCGGGGTCAGGGAGATAGAACAGAGTCAAGGATGACCCAGAGGGTTTTGGCCTTGGTAACCATAAGGATGGAGTTGCCACTTGCTAAGATAACAAGAGATGGTGATAAGAGCAAGTCTGGGGGGAGAGGCTCAAGACCAGGCTTGGTCAGTTCGAGAACACATAGATATCAAAGTGGTATCAGATTGACAGTTGGCTATAGGAGTCTGGATTTGAAGGAAGAGTTCCAAGGGAGAGATATAAGTCATGGAATCCTTGACATCTAGGTTGTATTTAAAGCCACAGAATGGGGCCCCATGGATGACTCAGTTGTTTAAGCATCTGCCTTTGGCTTAGGTCATAATCCCAGGGTCCTGGGATCAAGCCCCATATTGGGTCCAGCGTCAGTCTCCCTGCTCCTCAGGGAGTCTGCTTCTCCTCCCTCTGGCCCTCCACCCCTGTTGGTATGTTCTTTCGCTCTCTCATTCTGCTCTCTCTCTGAAATAAGTAAAATCTTTTTTTTTTTTAATATTTTATTTATTTATTTGACAGACAGAGATCACAAGTAGGCAGAGAGGCAGGCAGAGGTGGCAGGGGTGGTGGGGGAGGGGAGCAGGCTCCCCGCTGAGCAGAGAGCCTGATTCGGGGCTTGATCCCAGGACCCTGGGATCGTGACCTGAGCTGAAGGCAGAGGCTTTAACCCACTGAGCCACCCAGGCGCCCCTGAAATAAGTAAAATCTTAAACAAAAAAAAAAAAAAAAAGAAAAACTTAAAATAATAAAGCCACAGAATAGTTGAGATCATCAGGAACATGCACATGGATAGGAAAGTGGAGGGACCAAGGACTGAGTTCTTGGGTCCTGCCAACATTTTGTGGATGCAAGTCCTGGCAAAAGAAACCAAACCATGTGCAAGCCCTGACTCAGCACTTTCACATGTATTAACTCATTCAGTCCTTGCTTTCACTCTATGAAGTAAGAAACAATGTCACCACCCATTTTTACAGATAATGAAACTGAAGTGCAGAGACCTTAAATATCTTGCTCAAGGTCACAGGGGGTTGGTATAGCCAAGATTCAAGCCCAGGCTCCCTCCCAGCATCACCCCTTAGCCCACGGGCCACACCTTCCCTCAGTGACCATATCAAATGCTCATACTTTTCATCCGTGCAACAGAATGAACTTCTAATACAGAGCGACCTGAACAGGATCCATCACCAGCCCTCCGAATCTCAGTTTCTGTGTTAGTAACACACCAGGCTGCCTCCTTGATGGAATTGTGCCGGAAACCAAAAATGATCACGGATGTGAGAGTCTGTGTAAGCTATTCCGTGCAGAATCTGTGTTCCGTGGGTCGCAGGGTCTCCAGGTTAAGAGAGGCCCTTCTAAGCCCTTGAATAGAATATCATCCCCATCAGATGCAGCACATTCCTTAATAACATCCCTGACCTATAGTGTGCTGCTTCTCTGAGCCCTTTCTCTCTCTACAGTTCCGTTTGTTAGTAACTTCTTTGAGCCCAAAGATACTCCCTACAATTTCTTTCTTTCTTTCTTTTTTTAATTTTATTTATTTGACAGGCAGAGATCACAAGCAGGCAGAGAGGCAGGCAGAGAGAGAGAGAGAGGGAAGCAGGCTCCCTGCTGAGCAGAGGACCTGATGCGGGACTCGATCCCAGGACCCTGAGATCACGACCTGAGCCAAAGGCAGTGGCTTAACCCACTGAGCCACACAGGCACCCCTCCCTACAATTTCTACTCATCAGATCTCCCTTCCTCTCCCTGAGACACCAAGTATAAACCTGTGGTGTAATGGCGTGCTCACATGACCTTGAATTTTTCTAGGCATTCCTCTGATTGCCCTTCCCTACTTGAACCCAGATTCATTTTCCCCAATGAATCAATCACCTGCAAGGGGAATACAAATTATTCAAAGAGAAACAGAATAACTTTTAATAAGATAATTGGTTGCACGGGGGATGAAGGAGGCTGAGAAGAATCCCGGAGGTAATGAGAAGATTAGAAACAGCAGGAGAGTAACAACATCCTAGCCTTAGTAGGGAGGAGGAGGAGGTGGTATTCAAGTCTGGGGGCCTGGGTCCCCTAGCTGAAGCTAGAGCCACAAAAAGCCTTTGTGTCAGGGGCTGGAGCCATGGAAGGGACACTGCCAGGAGCAGGAAAAACCTTGGAAAAAAAAAAAAACAAAACAAGAAAAACCTTGGCTTCTCCCCTGCCCTGACCCCCTCTAATTGGAATTGTGTGTGCTTCCTCTTGACTAAATTCAGTGGAAACCCAGCTACAGGCCTGTCTGCCCTACGTGAAAAGGTTTTTGTTTGTTTGTTTGTTTGTTTGTTTAACCTATAAGCAGCAGGTGCAATGATTAAAGCCACCTTGGTTGGCAGCGGCATCACTGGATCTCTGCTGCTGCCATAACGGGGCGCTTTTCCTATGTGTCTCTCTTCACATCGTCTTCCATCTGTTGTAAGGACTTGAGTCATAATAGGTGAAGGGATCACCTTACTTAGTATGACCTCATTTTATCTAATACCTCTGCAGCCACCTATTTCCAAGTGCGGTCCCATTCTGAGGTACCAAGTCAGGACTTCAACATACCTTTCTGGAGGACACGACACAATTCAACCCATAACAAGGATCTTTTGGGATCTAGATGGTATTTCAAACCGTGAGACTAAAGAGGAACCCATTTCCCTAGCCCCTAGGGAGGGAGTTGAAGGGAGATCTCGAGCCCTAGCTTGGGAATGCCATCTTGGAGAATTGAGGGGATGAGGAGAATCCAGCAAAGGAGGCTGAGAAGGAGCTTTGAGTGAGACGAGAGCCAAAGGGGAGGCACGTGGGGTCCTGGAGGCCCGAGGCGGAAAGCAGACAGGGAGGAGAGTATCAGCCGAGGCCAAGGCAGCTGACAGATCAAGAAAGAGGATAAATCACAAAACAAATGAATCAACAAAGAACAGAATCATACCTATAAGTACAGAGAACGAAATGATAGTTGCCAGAGAGGATGGACAAAATGGGGGAAGAGGAGCGGGAGATGCAGTTGTGGAATGAATGAGCCACCAGAATAAAAGGCACAGGAGAGAGAATATAATCAATGATCGTGTCATCGCACTGAATGGTGACAGATGGCAGCTACACTTGTCGTAAGCACAGCATAACCTATGCACTTGTTGAATCACTATGTTGTGCAGCTAAAAATCATGTAACGTTGTGTTACAACTATACCAAAAAAAAAAAAAAAAAAAAAAAAAACCTCATGAGAAAAAGAGGAGGATGGGGAAATGGACATCTGATTTGACAACTCTGAGGTCATTTGTGACCTTGACCACCAAATTTCAGTGGAGCGGAGAGGATGAAAGCCTGATTCGTGTGTGCTCATGAGAGAGTGGGAGGAGAGGACTTGGGAACAGCTGGTACAGAAAATTCTATTTATGTGTTCATGGTTTCTCCACTCTAGCATGGAGGAGCCAGAGGGCCAGGACCTGGGAGTGTCCCATTTGTTTCTGTATCCCAGGGCCCGGTGCCGTATTTGTTAAAACCATGTCAGAGATTGTACTAGTATCTCCTTCAGATGTGGGGCTCTGTAATTTTCCGGTTTGATCCGAGCAACAAAGAGTAGAGGGGATCAATAGGGCTGGACTAGATTTTTCTGGTCTTTCAAGCTCTAAAATTCTATGATTGTGTGACCTGTTCTATCTACCAGCCTCGCCTTAACACAGCTAGGAATCTAAAGAGTTGTTTGTTGTCCTTTGTATTTGAGAGCAACTGTCAAATGGCTGGAATAAGTGTTCCATTCACAAACTGAACATTGGTGAGTACCTATAATATATATGGTATATGTGCTATGTATATGGTCCCTTTAAAGATGCAAGACCAGGGAACCCAGGGTGGGGGAGGCCTCCCTCTACTAATACTCTGGAGGTCCAGGGGGTTTGATGTGGTTGGTGCTACTGTGGTTGCTGCTGAAGACGGAAGAGGCCCCGAGTGGCCCCGAGCGTGCAGGGCCTCGCAGAGCTGCAGCTGCCCAGGACACAGAGCAGCATTCACCAAAGCATAAGTGACCTCTATTTGCCTCACGACTAATCGGCCCGGGGTGGCCACAGAGAATGGCAGTTCAGGCAGTGGGAGGAGGGGAAGATGCAGTCCACAGATCCACCGTGCTACAAGCCAGACACCGTATTCCCCACCACATCCAGGGGAGAAGGCTTCTGCTGCAGGGGAACCGCACTTTTGTTTTTTCCTGCATGATCTGTAGGCTCTCAGTAAGGCCCTGTGAGCAGGGCAGGGTTTAGGCATAGATAGGAGGGCCCAGGGTATTATCTGCAGGAGGTGCACCTCAGGGCTCAGTTGGTCAAGCACCTGCCTTCAACTCAAGTCATGATCCTGGGGCTTTAGGATCGAGCCCTGCTTTGGGCTTCCTGCCTGAGGGGAGCCTGCTTCTCCCTCTGCCCATCCAACCCGCTTCTGCTCTCTCTCTCAAATAAATAAAATCTTAAAAACAAAAACAAAACAAACAAACAAAAACCTGTGGGAGAGGGGCAAAGCCAGGACAAAAACCTAGACGTCCTGACTCCAAACTGTCTGCCCTAGGAATAATGAAAGTGTTTGGATTCTGTAGTTTGTTCCTGGATTAAATAATATTCTTTTCAAAACAACAACAACAAAAAAATACTTTATGACTGCCTTGCTCAAATCCTTTCCGAAACAAGGTACCTCAACTTCCTTGTAAAACAGGGAGCAAAATGTCCAGCTTACAGGGTTCCTTGCAGGATCAAGGACATAATATGAATGAAAGTGCTTTGTAATATACAGTGTTCGGCAGACATTTATTAATGGTTAGAAACCACCTGACTGCCTCTTGCACTTATAGATTAGGCTCTCCCACTCATCTGACCTGACCTCTTTATTCCACTTTCCACTCATTTTTCTCCGTCCCTCCTCTTCTAACATACAGAGGAAGTGGGAGGTGAAAAGAGCACGTGCGTCTAACGCCTGGCTTAAACGTGGCTTTGGGTAGCGCGCAGGTTTTGCCATTCCGGAGTTGCTGAGAGATGCTTCTTGCCCAGAACTACATTTCCCAGCAACCCTCCCGTGGTATCAGCGGCAACGAGGCGCATGCGTCGATTGCCGCCCCGCCTGGTCTCGGGGCCGCACCTCCGAACCGGTTTCGCCCCGCGGAGCCGGCAGCTTAAAGTGCGGCGGCTGCGGTCCTCGCCCGCAGCTGCTCCCGAGCCGTCGCGGTCTCAGGTGCACCTCAGCTCGGGTCAGTGCCATGATCCGGCAGGAGCTCTCCACATCCTACCAGGAGGTACATGGCAGCTGGGGGCGGGGGCGGAAGCAAAGTTTCCCGTGGGGCATCCGAGCGGGGTCCCCGCGTCCGGGCGGGTTGGGGTGCGGGGGGCGTCCCGGTGGCTCGAGTGCGGTTTTCGAGGAGTGCGGCGGGGGAGGGGGTCCCCGCGTGCGGAGGCGCGGCGGGGCAGGAAGGAAGCGGGACGCCGAGCCTCCTCCGGATGCCGCCGGCGCGGGATGGAGCCGGGGCCCCGGAGGAGCCGCGACGGGTCGCCAGCAGGTGAATGATTAAAGCGGAGTCGGACCCCGGCAGCTGCGCGCGGGCGGGCTTTGACCCCGGCAGATCTTTGCAACAAGTGGCGGCACGGGCGCCCTTCTCCCGGCTGGAACGGATGTGCGGGAGGCATTAGCCTCTCTGCAAGCCCGAGGCCTCGTGGCCCCTTGCAGGTGTAAATGACAGCGATAATTATGCCTTGTGTTTGGAGGCCCGCCTAACTTTGCAAAGGTGCTTCTCGCCGAGCTCGGTTTTTCTTAACTGTCTCATCTCCTCCCACTACTTTAACTATCACTTTCCAGCTCTTTGTCTCTTTCTAGTTCGTGCTGAGCTCCAGGCTGCGGTTCCAGCTTTCCCTCCTACCTCCCGACTCCCCGGAGCTAGTGAACTGCTCTCCTCCTCTCAGGTCCTGTATCCTGGTCATCTCTGGGGATCATCCTCCCCTGCGCCCCGGACGGTGGTCCCCTCACTTGTGAGCTCAGTCAGTTCCACATCTTCAGTCCTCCGGTTTGTGTCCCTGTGTCTCCTCTGGCCGGCTGCGTGAGATGCTGTGTTACCAGCTCTCCCTTTGGTGTCTCCCATGCTGTGCGGGTTCCTTTTGAGGCCCTGCCTTGATCCCACAACATCCCTTTTTACAAACAACCTGATGCTCTTGAACGACCCAAGTCCAAACTTCTTAGCAGCTTTCAAAGCACTGCTCAGAGTCATAGCTTCAATTATCATCTCACTCACCTATGTTCTAACCACACTGGAAACTCACTCTTTACAAAGGTGCACCTGCTTTCCTGTCCCTTTTCCGCTTTCTCACACAGTTTCTTTTTCTTTAACTGTCTCTGAAACTCCATTGGTTAAAATTCCACCATCCCCCGTTATTCAAGGAGGGATCTTTAGTCCCACGCTCCTTGGAGACTGACTTCCCAGATCAGTCTAGCATTCTGCCTGTCCTTCTCCTATGTACTTCCTGTTGTCTTGATCAATACTGACCACTATTGATGTACATTCCTTGCTTTGTAAATGATCCTGTGTGGATCAAGCAGATGGCTTAGCTCTAGAGTGCAAGGGGAAGCCTAGTTGAAAGTCGATGAGATTTGCCTAAGGCTTGCTATTTTTTAGTATAGGACCTGCTCTGGAATCTGACTTTGGGACAAATTTCTGTATTTCTCCTACCATCTCCTTTATCCCAAAGGAGCCAGATGACTTTTAACCCAGTGCTGTGGATTCTGTGGTCTCTAGATTCTATACTCTAGACAGTGAGGGAATTCTCAGGAATGAGTTGTGTCTTTCCTCTGTAAGTTTTCAGGTTTATAGGGAGAAGAGCATAGTGGATAAATACTACTTTCAAGTCAGAAAGCCTGTGTTCCTAACCTGGCTCTGCTTCTGGCCATTTGTCAAGTCACTTAACTTCTCTGAGCTTCGGGTTTCTTCATTTGCAAAGGAGGGTAGCGATAGGCCTTATCTCCTATACCAATGAGTTGGTATATAGAATGTGCTTAGCTCAGCGCTTGGCAGGGAGGGACCCCTCAGTGAATGGTGGCTCTTGTTAAAGAGCGTGGGCAGCTCCTGCTTCTAGGGAGCTTTGGGATCCTGGTTTGTAGGACCATGTCCCTCACTGTCTACAGACAGTACAGGTTGTACAGACAGGTTGTACACGACCTGCAGTATCACCTTTCCCAGCAGGGCTTCTAAAATGGTTATTAAAATATAGGCAGTTATCTTGCTTTTAGGGGCAAGGCCAAAGGTAGAGTCACTTTCCTTTTGGGGGCACCCCAAGATGGAAGACATCGAAAGGACCCTTCCCCTTCTTCAGTGGCTCATTTTGAAGTCCCCGTCTCTTGCTCTGTTCAGAAGGAGGCCTCCCAGAGAGTGGCCTGCGCTAGTCCTGCCTGGATTGTTCTGACAGCAGACCTACCTCTGAGTGAAACTGCTTTGCTGAAGGGGGATTTGGCTTTGGGGATGAGCCAGGCACGGAGTGGACTCATTAGGGCTGCAGGTGGTCAAGAAGGGAACTGGGTTGGGCTGAACCTGGGTAAGGCCTGGAACACAGAACTCTGGGCCTTCTCAGAACTAACATCCTTCTTTCTCTTTGGCCAGCCAAGAGTCTTGGGACGTCTTGCTCTGTGCTCCCACGACCCGTATCTCATAGTGTTTCTCCAGCCTCCTACTCCTCTCCCACGTGTTGATTTTCCTGTGAGCTTGGAGGTCTTCAAACTGAAGGTTTTATCTGATTCTAAGGGGCAGGAGTGGATGCATAGAAAGGATGATAGAGGCACTTGGCTGGCTCAGTGGGTAGATCATTTGACTCTTGATACTGGGGTTGTAAGTTCAAGTTGCATGTTGGGTGTAGAGGCTACTTAAAACTACAGTTAAAAAAGAGAGAGATTGGGTGCCTGGGTGGCTCAGTGGGTTGAGCCGCTGCCTTCGGCTCGGGTCGTGGTCTCGGGGTCCTGGGATCGAGTCCCGCATCGGGCTCTCTGCTCAGCGGGGAGCCTGCTTCCCTCTCTCTGCCTGCCTCTCTGTCTACTGTGATCTCTCTCTGTCAAATAAATAAATAAAATCTTTAAAAAAAAAAAAAAAAGAGAGAGAGAGATTGAAGACCAGTAGATACATGAGAGTTTTATTTTAACCCAAGTCTCCTGGAGATTAATTTTTAGTGAAAATGTTTTGAGACCTTAAGTGCTGATACTGTGAACCTAAGAAAATACTTAGGAAAGCTATCCCCTTCCCCTCCCTCCTAATTCAGTGATAAGTCCTCTAAATTCTGGTCTTTTTTTTTTTTTTTTAAGATTTTATTTATTTATTTGACAGAGAGAGATTACAAGTAGGCAGAGAGGCAGGCAGAAAGAGAGAGGAAGCAGGCTCCCTGCTGAGCAGAGAGCCCGATGTGGGACTCGATCCCAGGACCCTGAGATCATGACCTGAGCCGAAGGCAGCGGCTTAACCCACTGAGCCACCCAGGCGCCCCTAAATTCTGGTCTTGATCTCTCTTGCCCTCTTCCTCCTCATTGCTACCAGAATTGTTGGTTATCATTGTATCCTTTTGCCCCGTATCCCTCTCAGTGGCACTTTCTCCATTTCCCAGATGAGAACACTATGAGGGGAGATTGAAGTTACCAGCTACCAGGATCTGTTTCTGGGATGGGCTGCCCTCTCCATTTCGTTCTGCCATTTGCAGTCGGCGTGCGTAGACGCGAGCCAGAGTCCTGGAGAGTTCCGTCACCACTTTCACTGTTTCCTCCTGCCTCTTAGCAGACTCTTAGCTGCCTTTCCTCCTCCTTCTCTGGGAAGCCGTTAAGTTTATAGGCTTTGGAACTAGACCAACTTAGATTTGACTTTTGGTTCTGTGGCCATGGAAAGTGTTGTGGCTGAATTACGCCCCTCCAAAAAGATGTGTGGAGAATGTGAACCCCTAGTACCTCAGAAAATGACCTTATTTGGAAATAAGGTCATTGCAGATGTAATTAGTTAAGAGGAGGTCATCCTGAAGTAGGGTGGGCCCTTATCCAATATGGCGTCTTTATAAGAAGATGACTGTGTGGAGACACAGAGACACACAGAGACTCCATGTGGAGATGAAGGTGGAGATTGGAGATGAGATGCCTTACAGGCCAAGAACACCGAAGCTTGCCCACCATTACCAGAAGCTAGGAGAGCGTCATGGAAAAGATTCTTCTTCACAGCCCTCAGAAGGAATCAGCCCTGCCAACACCTTGATTTTAGATTTCTAGTTTCCAGAACTCTGAGGGACTCAGCTTCTGTTCTTTTGAGCCACGCGGTCTTCGGTGCTTTGTTAGAGCAGCCCCGGGAAACCGACACACAGGAAGTTCCATGACTTTCCTGGGCCTTGGTGTCCTCATCTGTAGAACTGGTATAGCACACCCTACATCATGTGGTACTGTGTGTGTGTGTGTGACCGTCAAGAGGGACTTTCTGCTTTCTTATTCTAGTCCTAAGTAGCAGGGCTGGTGCGGCTGACCGATTTGCCCTCTTTGTTCCCCTCCAGCTGAGTGAGGAGTTGGATCAGGTGGTTGAGAACTCAGAGCAGACGGACGGGCAGGAAAAGGAGACAGACGGAGTCCAAGGTCCAGGAGTCTTACCAGGTAAGTGGGTTCAGCGCTGGGGCGGAAGAACTGGAAAGTGGTGCTCTGCCGTTGCCGCAGCCAGAGGCCCCAGCCCAGGCGCCTTGCCAGCTGGGTACCTGCGGAAGAGGAGGAGCCCCCCCTGCCCCGTGCCCCGGTGTCAGGTCTCCAGTATTGCCCCAGTTCGAAAGCTATCCATATTTAACCAGCCTGGGGACGGAGAATGTGTCCAGGCCAGTGTCTGTTCTTTTCTGTGCTCTGGTGTGAGCCACTTCGTGAGGCCAGGCCGTTGGATACAGTGATCTCTGCTCTTCTGTTTGTTTTTCCCTAGGAGGCTGTTAGCAGTGGAGCCTCTTAATATCTGAGTCACTTCCCAGGGCCCTCTAGGAGAATATAGGCCTCACTGCCTGAACATCAGGTCTCCCCACGATTGTCACCCAGCCGGGCAAGCAGGGTCCCATTTGTCAGGCCGCATCCTGGGGAGTCTTACGGACTCCCTCCTGGATACACTCTGCTCCCTTATGTGACGTCCTGGGTAACACTTGACTTCCCAGGCTGCTTGCTCCCTCCAGCCGCCTTCGCAGTCTCCTTCTAGCTCTTGGGTGTTACATGTTGGTCAAGGCCCCCATGTCGCTGTGGAGGGCAGGCTCACCTGGGCCACCCTTCCTGCTTCCATCCCTGCTTTGCTCGTACACGGGGCCGCGTTCACTCCTAGCCCAGAGCGTACTAGCCCAGAGCTCCGGACTTGTATATCCAGATGCCCCCTGGTAGCTCTGCTTGAGTGTCCCAAAGGTACCCTAAACCCCAAACTGACCTCATGGTCTCCTCCCTCCCCCCCCCCCCCCCCCCCCCCCAGCGTGGCCCTTTTCTGGCATTTCCTGTTTCGGGGAATGGAACCCGCCGCCCATCCAGCTGAATCAGAGTCATTTTCTTCCCCTTCCTTCCTTCCTTCCCCTTTTCCTCTGCTGCTCAGCCACGCTCGCCTTCTTTTACTTAGGCCTCCCTCCCTTCCACTCTCCGGCGTTTTCGTGGTTTTAGTCCTCCGCCTGGAAGGGTCTTCGGTCTGTCATCTAGTTAATGCTAATCATTCTTCAGCTCTCAGCGCGCCCACTGTTCTCTACAAAGCCTTTCCGACCTCCTGGCTGGATCGCTTCCCCACTCCAACCCTGTCCCTTGCGGTCTGCACACCTCTCTGTCGGAGCCATCCCTGATGGGACGGGGGATTCGTTTGCCGGGCATTTGATGGACGTCGGTGCTGCCGGCGCGTAGGCTCCGTGAAGGCAGACACCGGTCTGTTTCCCTCACCACCTTGGCCCTGGCCATGCAAGAAACCTTGGTTGAATAAATGAACGAGTGAATGGAGCCTCCGCCTAACTCCCAGCTTCTTGGGTGGATTAGAGGAGGTGGGCTTCTGCTCCTCGTGATGCTTGCATTTATGGGGGAGAGGGCTGAGATGGGTTCTTCTGTGCTGGTGCTTAATCCCCACAAGACTAGAAGGGAGGAGACCGGAGGAGGAGCTCTTTCCTGGCTGCTTTCTTGGAGCCAAGCTCTGTCCTACCCGTTGCCCCACTGAACTCTCATAGGTTTCACCTCCAGGGAGGTGGTCAACCTGATTTTCTTTCTTTTTTTTTTTTTTTTAAGATTTTATTTATTTATTTGACAGAGAGAGATCACAAGTAGGCAGAGAGAGAGAGGAGGAAGCAGGCTCCCCGCCGAGCAGAGAGCCCGATGCGGGACTCGATCCCAGGACCCCGAGATCATGACCCGAGCCGAAGGCAGCGGCTTAACCCACTGAGCCACCCAGGCGCCCCTCAACCTGATTTTCATGGTTGAAGACCCGAGGCCCAGGGGAGTTCAGGAAAGTATGGGAAGATCCCTGGGCTGATAAACAGACTGAATCCAGCTCTGTCTGACCTCAGACTCTTCCTACTACACCAGTGCCTTTTAAGAAGTATTTTAAGCATCTTTTATTAAAGCCTCTTGCGTAAAAGGTAGTAGCATGTCTGCCCCCACTCTGGCTTTCGGCACTACCTCTGAAGCCCTCAAGCCCCAGGGAGAGAATGGCACATCCCTATTTATCTGCATTAGCTCTGGATATTAGTTTCTGTTGTCTCTATAACGAATTACCACAAAGTTAGTGGCTTAAAGCAACACAGATTTATTATCTTACAACTCTGGAGGGCAGAAGTCCAAAATGGGTCTCACTGGGCTAAAATTAAGGTTTCAGCAGGACTGCGTTCTTTTCTGGAAGCTGTAAGGGAACATCCATTTCAGTGCCTTTTCGAGCTTCTAGGGGCTGCTCACATTTCTTGGCTCATGGCCCTTTTTCCATCTTCAAAGCCTCCCGTGGCCGGTTGAGTCTTTCTCCTATCATTTCTCGTATCGTCTGACGCTGACTTCTGCCACCTCTTCCCCGTTTAAGAGCCCTGTGGTGGTGTTGGGCTCCCCCAGATAACCGAGGAAAATCTCCTCGTCTTAAAGTCAGGTGAGTGGCAGCTTTAAGCCCACCTGCTGCCTCAGTTTCTCTTTGCCATGTCACTTGAGCTGTTGATAGTGCCAAGAATGAGGCCTTGGACTCCTTCTGCCTGCTGCACACCCTGCTTTCTGCCCTCGGGCCCCCAGTCAGAAGAGGATGCATGGAGATGGCCGGATGAAGAGGAGACAGGCCAGCATGGAAAGATGAAGAGTTCTTTTGTATTTCCTCTTAGAGATAAGTGCCCTCCAGACTGGGAAGTGTTCGTGGTGACCTTTGGCCTTGGCTTCTCTTTTGCCTCTGATTCCTGGGGCCTTAAATCCTGAGGTCAGCCTGAGCAGGAAGGCGGACCTCAAGCAGAGTAAATTTTGGGTAGTTCCAGGGCCTGGCAAGAGCCTCCCGTACTTTTGGCGGACCCTTCTGGGTGCATCTCCTTTGTAGACCATAGAAGATCCAGACTCAGAAGTCTCAGTAGTGAGTTGGCCTGAGCTTGATGAACTTGATGACCTGATAGACAATTCTCAGAGCTCATTTCCAGCCTTTGAGCCCTTGAACAATAGTTCAACTAATGGTAATGAGGACAGTAGCCACCATTTATTTCCTGGGTGCCTTCACGTACTAGGCCTTCATAGGGCTTTGTGTCTGTGCTTACATAGAGCCATCACGGCCACTCTGCGAGGGAGCTGGTTAGTCTGGAGGTATGGAGAGGTTAAGTAATATTCTCAGAGCTTCTGAGTGGCAGGGCTGAGATTTGAACCCAGGGCTGCCTCCCGGGGTGTCCTGACTCTGGCTCAGTTTCTAGATGAGCTGCTTTTCTGCTCCCAGATTCTCCCCTTCCTCCCCCCGAGTCACTCTTGCACTCCGTCACCTGTTACTCCATGTGCTAAAACTACAAAGGCGAACGAGGCAAGGTCCACTTCAGGGACTCAGGACATGTAGAGAGAGAAGGCAGGTTCCCCACAGAAGCACTTCTCCGTCCCTGTATAGAGCCTGCTCTGAACAACCTAATGAGGGCCTTTTCTCCCTGTTAGGTGCTTTCCTGGCACTTGGTATTTTTTCCTTGTAGAATTTGAATTTAGCACAGTCGAAAAGAAATACTTATTGAATATAATTTTTTTTTTCTTTTTAAGATTTATTTATTTTAGAAAGAGTGAGTGAGCACAAGCCAGGGGCAGGGCAGAGGGAGAGGGAGAGCGAGACCCCTCAAGCAGACTCCTTGCTAAGTGCAGAGCCAGATGCAGGGCCTGATCTCACGACCCTGAGATCACGACCTGAGCCAAAGTCAAGAGTCAGACTCTTAATGGACTAAGCCACCCAGGCACCCCTTGACCATAATTCTTTAACGAGTTGTTAAACCCCTTGGACTTGCCCCTGGGAGTGCTTCTGTGAGGCACTCCCAGAACTTGGTCTTTCCCTCCTTCATTGCACCTCTGACGCTTACTTCGCAGAGCACCCGGTCCCTTGTGGGGGCTCAGTATTTGTATTTGTACTTCAGGATTGGGGGACGTGGAGGTTTGGAACAGGAAGGTATGTCCTCTGAGCAATAGGGATGAATGATTGAGGGTCAAGGAAATAGTAGGGACAGAAATGGGGCTTCAGAAATGAACAAAAGGGGGCTTCCTTAGTGAAGGAACTGGGATTAATGGGAGGAAGGGCGCTTGCCCTGCGCAGTCCTAGCACACGAAAGCACCCAATGGCGGGTGGCTGCTGTCCTCCTTAGGTGGGAAAGAAGGGGCTGGCGAGGGAGGAGGAGGGGTGGCACCCGCAACCATGGAGAGCGCGGGATAAAAACAGGGTGCGTTGGAAACTGGGTGGCGGGGTGCGTTTGGAGTGGTGGGTTGGCGAGAGAACTAGAAGCAGATGAGGCTGAAGGACAGATTGAGTGCGATTCGGGAGGGCTTTGTGTGGCAGGGTTTAGCCTTTACGGAGTGGGGCGTATTTAATGGGATTGGAGCAGACCGGTAAGCGGGGCCACTGCGCTGGGTCAAAGGCTGGTGTGGCGGGCTGCCGCGAGGAGCGCGAGAAGGGAGACTCCGAAGACTGAGGCTGGGTGAGTGGGCGGATGTAGACCTATTTCAGTCTGGAGGGGTGAGTACCTCGAAGAGAAGGTGCTCTTGTGCTGCAGACACACGAAGCCCCAGTGGGTGCCGTGTGTCTGGGCTGAGCTGAGCAATGGCACAGTGAAGGTAGGAGCCTTGAAGAAAGCTTGGGACCATGTGTAGAGGGAGCTGCGGAGACTGGGCCTTGAGGAATGGCCACGTCTGGGGACCAGCAGAGGAGGGGGAGCTGGAGCCTGATGGAGGGCCTCGCGGTGGGAGCCACAGGACAGGCGGCCAGGACTGGGATGCTGAGGCTGCTGGCACTGCACAGCACAGGTTCAGGCTAAGCACCAGATGTTCAGGATTATATTCCCAGTTTTACGCCTCCGAGATAAGTAATTCCAATCCGTAGTCTGAGAGCCTCAATCTGTTTCCTCTCCATCAGGGGAATCCCAACCACTTATTCTCTCCAAAGGGAGAAATGAGAGCAGACATGTTAACTGAATAAGCAGTTTATTATATCACAGTTGAAATAAAATTGAGGAAGACACTTGGCTAGTTAGTCATTATAGTCAGTTCTCCATGGAAACAACTGTATATTAATAGAATTGACAAAGATCAGCAGCCAAAGGAAAAAATATATTGGATCTCCTCAAAATGAAAAACTTAAGTGCATTAAAAGACACTACCCAGAAAGTGAAAAGACAGCCTGCAGGATGAGAGAACTTTTCAAATCACATGTCTGATGAGGGGCCTGTATTTAGACTATAGAAAGAAATTTATGATCCAATAATAAAAGGACAACCCAAATAAAAAATGGGCAGAGAATCGGAATAATGTTTTTCCAACACAGAGGACTGATGAACACATGAAAAGACACTCAGTGTCAGCCGTCGTCAGGGAAATGCAGATCTACACTACAGGGAGAGGTGTTTGGCTGTGTAACCTTCAGGCCTGTGAGGATGGCTACAGACAGATGGACAAGTTTCAGTGGAGAAGTAGGGAAATTAGGACCCCCAGAGATTGTTGGTGGAAATGTAAAATGGTGAAGATTTTTTTAATGGTAAGATGTATTGGTGTCTTGTTTGGGAA
Organism: Mustela putorius furo; assembly: GCF_011764305.1. NCBI lineage: Eukaryota > Metazoa > Chordata > Mammalia > Carnivora > Mustelidae > Mustela > Mustela putorius. Next base: position 11,051,275 of record NW_025421480.1, on the reverse strand, counting down.
TTGGAGTGCCATGGCATGTACTGTGGGGAAAACAGTCTGGCAGTTCCTGAAAGTTCAAATACAGAGTCACCATGTGGCCCTGCAATTCGACTTCTAGGTACATATCCGGGGGAAGTGAGAACTCATGTCTGCACATAAACTCGCACACGAATGCTCCTAGCAACACTACTCATAATAGCCCCAAAATGGAAGCAACCCAAAGGTCCTTCAAGTGATGAATGGTTAAATAAAATGGTATATTCACACAATGGAATATTATTTGGCAATAAAAAGGAATGAAGAACCAATATGTGCTATGTCATGGATAAATTTTGAAGATCTACGTTAGGTGAGAGAAGTCAGACACAAAATTGAGTGATTCCATTGGACTCTCCAGAATAGGCAAGTCCACAGAGACAGGAAGCAGGTTATTGGTCTCGAGGGACGAGGAGGAATGGAGGAGTGACTCCTAATGGGTATGGAGATTCTGTTCGGGTAATGAAAACATTCTGCTAATTACATAGTGGTGATGATTGCACACCTTGAGAGTACACTAAACACTAAATATATTCACTTTAAAGAGGTAATTTTGTGGCATGTAAACCATATCTCAGAAACCCCACCAAAACAGCAAACCTACCACATCACTAAAAAGGGGTGGGGGGAGGAGACCACTCATTCCTTCTTTGCATTCAGAATGCATCTTGGCCCCATGCTGTTTGCAAGGTTGAGTTTTGCAGGATTACGGTGGGCAACCAGTTCCCCCTTCCTGGGAATAAAAGTCCCACTGTGTTTTCAGAAGTTGAGTTACTCACCACATATCTTCTTATATTTTGGGGCAAGTCTGGGTTTTGGAAGCAGTACTGTCATGGGTTTTGTAAAACTCCTAGATTACCTTTCCCAAGAAAGTTTTTTGTTTTTTTTTTTTAAAGATTTTTATTTATTTATTTGACAGAGAGAGATCACAAGTAGGCAGAGAGGCAGGCAAGGAGAGAGGAGGAAGCAGGTTCCCTGCTGAGCAGAGAACCTGATGTGGGACTCGATCCCCGGACCCTGAGATCATGACCTGAGCTGAAGGCAGCGGCTTAACCCACTGAGCCACCCAGGCGCCCCCCCAAGAAAGTTTCATGCATTATTTTTGACTGTCTATTGTCATGAGTTTGCATTCATATAAAAGATGTATACTTTTGGGGCGCCTGGGTGGCTCAGTGGGTTAAGCCTCTGCCTTTGGCTCAGGTCATGATCTCAGGGTCCTGGGATCGAGCCCCGCATCAGGCTCTCTGCTCAGCAGGGAGCCTGCTTCCCCGCACCCCTGCCTGCCTCTCTGCCTGTTTGTGATCTCTCTCTCTGTCAAATAAATAAAATCTTAAAAAAAAAAAAAATAGATGTATACTTTTAAAACCCCTTCATCCAGCTTGCCCCAGGAAAACCAATGTTTGGTTTTTCCAAGCGCAGAATGCATAGGATATTTTGACAAATGCCCAGCACTTTTTTTTTTTTTAAACTGGTAAGACAGAATGGTGTCTTATTGCAGAATTGGAGTGCCACAGCGTGTGTGGATGATAAATAGTTTCACAGTTTTTATTTAGCTTCATGCCGATTCGTGGATCAAGAAAAGGCCAGGAGAGGAGCTCACGTTGGCTTCTTTGAAACAGAGGAGCCTCTTGGACAGTATTCCCACAAGAGTGATTTGTCCAAATAGCTCTACCAAAGAAATCCAAGTGATGCAAATTGTCATGTGATCTTTTTGTGTCTTAAGTTCATTTTTTTAATGATTTTCAAAAAGTTGTGTGTGGGGGGGATTCACCTCTTTCCCTAACCAAAGGCATCATGAAAGTGCAACATTTCAAATCATGTTTATGTGGCTTCTCATAGGGTGAATCGCTGCCCGCAGATGCCAGTTACTGTTCCTCTTGATTTGTGGCTTAACCAGGAGGAAATGTCTCGAGCTTCTACTTGTCAAGAGGCACGGGACCTCGGGGCTCTCATTCTCTGCCAGTTATAGACGCTGGGACCCGGATCACTGCATAGAGGGTGGGTTTGGACCACGTGGCCCTTTAGGTCCCTGCCAACTCTTAAAAAGTCTATTCAGATGTTAAACTTAGAGTTCGTTCAGTTTTGTCTTGGGATTTTTTTCAAACCTCGTTCGGATGTCGAAAGCTGGTCCCTGTTGCTACTACAGTTCACAGGCCCTGGTGCAAGGAAATGTTCTTTATAATGTTTTGAAGTGAACCTGTGGGAGGCACTGGGCTGGCTTAGCGGAAGAGCATGCAACTCCTGATCCTCAGGGTCATGCGTTCAAGTGCGGTGTCGGGTGTGGCGGTTACTTAAAAAAAAAATCTGAAAAGTGAACATGTGGTCCCCTATGGGCCACGAGAGGTGGGGGTGCTTTCCAGGCAGAAGAGCTGTGGATGTCTGTGTGTACACAGACCACTACACTTTGGGTCTTGTGACCCTGCAGCCCAGCTACGCGAGGCTGATCAGGAATCAGTGCCTGAGCTAAGGGAAGCCACCTCTAGGCGGGGGATGAAGGACAACAGAATCCCGTGATGTGGGTGACAGTTTCCCTTATCCCGGATACTCTCTGGGAGGGGGACTTTGCTGGTACAGTGGAGCGCAGTCCTAGAGAAGCATGGAGAGCGAGCAGGTGGCAGAGCCACCAGGAAGCAGAAACTGACACCGTCCCTAATAACAATAAGCAGTAAAAGTCGAATCAGAGACACAGATTGAAAAAGAGTCTTGCTGTAATTCCTCTTGGAGAACTAGAGCTGCCACCTTTCATGGTGGCTCCCGCTCAGTGCCCAGGGGCTTCCTTCGGGCTTCCTGGTTCCTCACTTCTCTTTGTGGCTGTCAACATCCATTGTCTCCCGTACCCTGTTCTTTACTGTCTGAAGGAACCTCATAGACACTTCTGGGAATGTACACTTCCATGTAGTTAGACTTCCATGTAATGTAGAAACTTTCTGAAATATTTGGTCATGAATAGCAAGGGACTCCATTTGCTTTAGAGTTTCAGGGACCTGGGGTGCATGGCTCTTCTCCTGCAGGTGGAAGGTAGCTAGCTAGCCCTGCAAGACTTCGTTCCTCTGCCATTGGGGTCATCCAGCCATCTAACAGGCATGGAAACATTACATGCCTGCTACATAAAAGATACTGTCTTCTGCCTCTCCATTTTGTTTTTGGCATTTCCTCCCTTTAATTTATCATTACTAAGAAATGGTAGGGCTTTGGTGTTCATTTTTGCTATCTTTATCAGTGAAGGTTTTATTTTTTAAGGAGTAGAGGGCACATTCCATTTCTCTGGTAACATGAATGGAATAAGCGGGCACTCTGTAAAGCACTTTGCAACGTTCTCCTTCGTTTTAGACTTCCTATAAAATTGAAATGATTATTTTCTTTTCACATGAAGAAGGTGAGGCACAGGAGACCTAAGTAAGTTGTCCTGGGTCTTGGGGTCATCAGGAGCAGAGCTGGAGCCTAAATCTCTGACACTAAAGCTTGTGCTTGTGACCCCTCGGCTGGATGTCTGGACTTGCAGTTTAGAAAATAAATGAATAATGAACTCCAAATTATTTCTTCATCAGAGTCCTTCTGGTGCTTTGGGCACAGTGCTGGTGACCTCCACAGAGCCTTTGCTGATCACTGCCCTTCTCCCCACACCTGTACTTCACATTAAGCAAAGGAAATCTCACAGTTTATATCCTCTTGTCCTTCTGAGTTCTGTGGCACTTTTAGCACAGATTGTGAGTCGTCCTCTCCTGGCATCTCCCTGAAGCCCCTAGTACAGAGTCTTGCACATAGATTTGGTGTTTGATTCATGTTTGTAGCAGAATAGAATGAAGGACTTTTCTCTAACCTAAGACCCTTTGATAGTTCTGTGCTGATGGTGGTGGTGGCTTTTTTTTTTTTTTTTTTTAAGATTTTATTTCTTTGTCAGAGAAAGAGCGCAAGTAGGGGGAGTGGTGGTAGAGGGAGAAGCAAGCTCCCCACTGATCAGGGGTCCCAACTTGGGGCTTGATTTCAGGACCCTGTGATCATGACCTGAGCCAAAGGTAGACACTTAACTGACTAAGCCACCCAGGTGCCCCTGTGGTTTTGTGCTTTTAAATAAAAGAAAATGAAATAATTATAAGCAAATACTCTTATATCTTTGGATTTAAAGTCCATTTTTTATAGGGACCATATTGTTAGGTGCTGTTTCTAATCCAGGCTGAAAGTCACTGCCTTTTAATTGGAATATTTAGTCCATTTATGTTTTTTAAGTTGAAGTATAGTTTACCTATAGACCAATACATTAGTTCCAGATTACAACATGGTGATTCAAGAATTGTATGTAGTACACAGTACTCACCACAATAAATTGCCATTCGTCACCACACAAAATCAGTATAAAATTATTGACATACTCTCTATGCTGTACTTTTCATCCCCAGAACTAACTTTGAAACTGGAAGTTTGTACTTTTTTTTTTTTTTTAATTTAAAATATGTATATGGTTTTCCACTCATTTTGATTCAGGTTGCTTTTAGTGCTGCTTCTGTCAGAAGGAGCATCCTTCTGGAAGCTTTGCTTTTCTTCCTTATCAGTTGGCACAGGACAGCCAACGCACGAAACTGCTGTGTTTGTGCATGGTTACAGATGGCAGTGATTTTATGGCATCCAGGGCATTTCCCATCAGTGAAGTAGGAATTAGAGCTCTGCACCAGGCGCTGCTGCTTATGCTTCCTTTTCTCTTCCTCCAGGGAGGCATAGAGGAGGTCCTCTGCAAGGGGCATATTCTTGTGGGAAGCTTGTTGCCAGGAAGGCTTGAAGTTTGAACCTCTTAGTTCCTTTTTTGTTCTGTTTTGTCTTTTTAGTTCTCTTTTACCTATCACCCCTCACCCTTCTCTCCTCTGAAAACCTCCACCTTGTTCTCTGTATTTGTGAGTCTGTTTCTGTTTGTTTTGTTTTTTAGATTCTGCATATAAGTGAAATTTGTCTTTTTCTATCTGACTTAATTTCACTTAGCATAATAGGGTCCATCTATGTTGTTGTGAATGGCAAGATTTCATTCTTTTTTTTATGACTAATAGTCCACATCTTCTTTATCCATTCCTCTATTGTTGGATACTTGGGTTGTTTTTGTATCTTGACTATTGTAAATAGTGCTGCAATAGACATCAGAGTGCACCTATCTTTCTGAATTCGTGTTTTTGTTTTCTTTGTGTAAATACCCAGTAGTGGAATGGTAGTTCCATTTTTCATTTTTTGAGGACCCGCCATACTGTTTTCCGTAGTGACTGCATCAGCTTACTTTTCCACCAACAGTACATGAGAGTTCCTTTTTCTCCACGTCCTTGCCAACAGTTATTTCTTGTCTCGTTGCTACTAGCCATCTTATTGTGGTTTTGATTTGCATTTCCCTGATGATTAGTGATGTTGAGCATCTTTTCATGTGCCTGTGGCCATCTGGGTGTATTCTTTGGAAAATTGTTTTTCAGATCTTCTGCCATGTTTTAAATCTGATTTTTGGGGGTGATAAATGAGTTGAATGCATTCTTTATATATTTTGAATATTAATCCTTTGTCGGATATATCATTTGCAAATGATACATCATTTAGTAGGTTGCCTTTTCATTTTGTTGATGGTTTCCTTTGCTATGTGAATGCTTTTTAGTTTGATGTAGTCCCAATAGTTTGCTTTTGCTTTTGTTTCCCTTGCATAAGGAGACCAGTCCAGAAAAATGTTTGCTAAGGCCAGTGTCCAAGAGATTACTGACAGTGTTCTCCTTTAGGAGTTTTATAGTTTCTGGTCTTACATTTAGGTCTTTATTTCATTTTGAGTGTACTTTTGTGTACAATGTAAGTTGTGTGGTAAAAGAAAGTGGTCCAGTTTTATTTTTTGTACATCGAAGTCCAGTTTTCTCAACAGCATTTGTTGAAGAGACTGTCTTTTCCCCATTATATATTCTTCCCTCCTTTGTTGTAGATTAATTGACCATATGTAAACATGGGTTCATTTCTGGGCTACCTACTCTGTTCTGTTGACATGTTGTCTGTTTTCTGCCAGTGCCTTACTATTTTGATTACTATAGTTTTATAGTATAGCTTGGAATCTGGGATTTTGATACTTCTAGTTTTGTTCTTTCTCAAGATTGCTTTGGCTATTCACAGTCTTTCTTGGTTCCATACAGATTTTAGTATTATCTGTTCTAGCTCTATGAAAAATACTGTTGGTATTTTAAGAGGGATTCATTGGATCTGTAGATTGCTTTGGGCAATATGGACATCTTAACAATATTCATTCTTCCAATCCATGAGTGTGATATCTTTTCATTTTTTGGTGTTACCTTCAATTTCTTTCAACAGTGTCTTAGAGTTTTCAGAGTACTTGACTTTCACTTCCTTGGTTAAATTTATTGCTGGGTATTTTATTCTTTTTGATGCAATCATAAATTGGATTGTTTTCTTAATTTCACTTTCTGCTACTTTCTGTATAGTGTATAGAAATGCAATATAGGTTTCTGTATGTTAACTTTGTATCATACAAATTTACTGAATTCATTTATTAATGGTTTTTAGTGGTGTCTTTAGGGTTTCCATATATAGTATCATGTTATCTGCAAAAAGTGACAGTTTCACTTCTTCCTTTCTAATTTGTATGGTTTTTAGTTCTTGTCTGATTGCTGCAGCTAGGACTTCTATTTCTGTGTTGAATAAAAATGGCAAGAATGTTCATCTTGTGTTGTTTCTGATCTTAGAGGAAAAGCTTTTAGTTTTTCATTCTTGAGTATGATGTTAGTTGTGGGTTTGTCATATATAGTCTTTATTATGTTGAGGTATATTCCCTCTGACCCTTTGTTGAGACTTTTTTTTTTTTTTTATCATGAATGGTTGTTGAATTTTGTCAAATGCTTTTGCTGTGTCTACTGGGATGATCATATGGTTTTTAGCTTTCATTTTGTTAATGTGGTGTATCCCATTGATTTCTTTGCAGATATTGAAACATCCTTGCATAAATTCCTCTAGAATAAATTCCACTTGATCTTGGTCAATGAACTATTTAATGTACTGTTGAATTTGATTTGCTAATATTTTGTTGAGTATTTTTGTATCAATGTTCATCAAGAATATTGGCCTGTCAGTTTCTTTTTTTTTTTTTTTTGGTAGTGTCTTTTGTTTTTGTGTCAGGGTAATCTGAAGAGAAATCTGTTCAGATTTTTTATTTCTTCCTAATTCAGTTTTAGAAGATTGTGTATTTCTAGGAATTTATTTCTTCTAGGTCGTCCAATTTGTTGGTGTATAATTTTTTGTAGTAGTCTTTTATAATCCTTTTTATTTCTATATTAGTTTTAATTACTCTTTCATTTCGATTTTATTCTTTTAGTTCTCACTCTTTTTTTCTTGATAAGTCTGGCTACAGTTTTGTCAACTTTGTTTATCCTTTAAAGAACCAGCTCTTGGTTTCATGATTCCTTTCTATTTTTATTATTTTTTTTTTTAGTTTCTATTTTATTTATATCTTCTCTGCTCTTTATTATTTCCTTCCTTTTATTAACTTTGGGCTTCATTTGTTCCTCCTTTTCTAGTTTATTTAGGTGTAGGTTAGATTGAGATTTTTCTTGTTTCTTGAGGTAGACCTGTATTACTATAAATTTCTCTCTTAAAACTGCCTTTGCTACATCCCAAAGATTTTGAACTGTTGTATTTCCATTTTCATTTGTTTCCAGGCATTTTTTTTTTAATATTCCTTTGATTTCTTCATTCACTGATTTGTTATTTAGTAGCATGTTGTTTAGCCTACATGTGTTTCTGCTTTTTTCTAGTTTTTGTTTTTTCTTTTTCCTTGTAATCAATCTCTAGTTTCATACAGTTTGTGGTCAGAAAAGATATTTGATTTGATTCCAGTCTTCTTAAATTTATTGAGACTTATTTTATGACTGAATGTGATCCTTTCTAGGTAATGTTCTGTGTGTGCTTGAAAAGAATGTGTATTCTGTTGATTTCAGATGGGATGTTCTATATATATATGTTAAGTCTATCTGGTCTAATGTGTTGTTTGAAGACACTGTTTTCTTATTGATTTTCTGCCTAGATGATCTATCCATTGGTGTAAGTGGGGTGTTAAGATGCCATACTATCACTATATTATCATCAATTTCTTTTTTTTTTTAAGATTTTATTTATTTATTTGACAGAGAGAGATTACAAGTAGGCAGAGAGGCAGGCAGAGAGAGAGAGGAGGAAGCAGGCTCCCTGCTGAGCAGAGAGCCCAATGTGGGACTCGATCCCAGTACCCTGAGATCATGACCTGAGCCGAAATCAGCGGCTTAACCCACTGAGCCACCCAGGCATCCCTATTATCATCAATTTCTTTTTGTTTGTTAGTATTTGCTTCATGCATTTAGGTACTCCAGTGCTGAGCATAGATATTTACAATTTTTATATCTTCTTGTTGGATTACTTTATCATTATGTAATGCCCTTCTTTGTCTCTTGCCACAGTCTCTGTTTTAAAGTTCTGATTTTTGTCTGATATAAATATTGGTACTCCAGTTTGGGGAGCTTTTTTGGTTTTTGTTTTTGTTCTGTTCTTTCATTTGCACAGTAAATGTTTTTACCATCCATTCACTTTCAGTCTATGTGTCTTTAGGTCTCAGATGAGTCTATTGTAGGCAGCATTTAGATGGGTCTTGTTTCTTTATCCATTCAGTCTTTTGATTGGAGAATTTAGACTGCTTACATTTAAAGTTTTGATAGCCATGTACTTACTGCCATCTTGTTTATTGTTTTCTGGTTGTTGTAGTTTTTTTCTGTTCCTTCTTCTCTTGCTTTCTTGTGATTGATGACTTTCTCTGGTGTTATGTTTGCATTCCTTTCTCTTTATTTTTTGTGTTTTTATTTCAGATTTTTCATTTATGGTAACTATGAGGTTCATATATAATATTCTAAGTATATAGCAACCTATATTAAGTTGATGATTGTTTAAGTTCGAACATATTCTAAAAGCACTAAGTTTTTACTCCCCCTGTTTTTATGTATATAATATCATAGTTTACATCTTTCTAGTTTGTGGCTTTCTTCACTAATGTTTTAGATATAATTGATTTTACTACTTTTGTCTTTTAATCTTTATACTAGCTTTCTAGGTGGTTGATCTACTATCTTTACTATATATTTAATTTCACCCATGACATTTTTTCCTTTCATAGTCTTCTGATTATGTTCTGTTCTGCTTAAAGAAGTCCTTTTAATGGCCAGGTTAGTGGTGACGAACTTTAAATTTTGTCTGGGAAACTCTCTCTCCTGCAATTCTGAATTATAACCTTGCTCAGTAGAGTTTTCTTGATAGCAGGTTTTTTCTTTCAGCACTTTGAATATATCATGGCACTGCAATGTTTCTGCTGAAAAATCAGCTGGTAGCCTAATGGGATTTCCCTCATTAGTAATTTTTTGCTTTTTTCTTGCTGCTTTTAAGATTCTCTCTTTGGGGCACCTGAGTGGCTCAGCGGGTTATGTGTCTGCCTTTAGCTTGGGTCATGATCCTGGGGTCCTGGGATTGAGTCTTGCTTTTCCCTCTCCCTCACCTTCCTGCTTTTGCTCTATCTCTATCAAATAAGTAAATAAAATCTTTCAAAAAAGTAAGATTCTCTCTTGATCTTTTTTTTTTTTTAAGGTTTTATTTATTTGACAGACAGAGATCTCAAGTGGGCAGAGAGGCAAGTGGGGGGTGGGGTGGGGAAGCAGGCTCCCAGCTTAGCAGAGAGCCCAGTGTTGCTCGATCCCAGGACCCTGAGATCATGACCTGAGCTGAAGGCAGAGGCTTAACCCACTGAGACACCCAGGTGCCCCTCTCTTTATCTTTAATCCTTGACATTTTAATTACTACATCTTTTGTGGACTTCATTGAATTCATCTTATTTAGGACTCTCTGGATATCTCTTTATCCAGGTTAGATAACTTTTCAGCTATTATTTCTTCAAATAAGTTTTCTGCCCCTTTTCTCTGTCTTCTTCTGGGACCTCCATAATGCAAATGTTAGTACACTTGAAGTTTTCTCAGAGGTCCTGTAACCTATCCTCAATTTTTTTTTCACTTAAGATTTTTAATATTTTCAGGGGTGCCTGGGTGGCTCAGGGGGTTAAAGCCTCTGCCTTCGGCTCAGGTCATGATCCCAGGGTCCTGGGATCGAGCCCCACATTGGGCTCTCTGCTCAGCAGGGAGCCTGCTTCCTCTGCCTGCCTCTCTGCCTACTTGTGATCTCTGTCAAATAAATAAAGTCTTTAAAAAAATAAAAAATTAAAAAAAATTTTTTAAAGATTTTTAATATTTTCAAAATTAAGATTTTTAATAATATGACAGCTATATCTTACTTTTTAAATTTAAATCAATTGATTAATATATAGTATATTGTTAATTTCAGAGGTAGAGTTTAGTGATTCATCAGTTTTACATAATATCCAGTGCTCATTACATCACATGCCCTCCTTAATGTCCATCACCCAGTTACTCCATCTTCTCAGTCCCTTCACCTCCAGCAACCCTCAGTTTGTTTCCTATGATTAAGAGTCCCATAGTTTTTCTCCCTTTCTGATTTTGTCTTTTTTTATTTGACCTTCCCTTTCCCAGTGATCCTGTTATGTTTCTTAAATTCCACCTAAGTGTGAGATCATGTGATAATTGTCTTTCTCTGATTTCTTTTAGCATAATACCCTCTTGTTCCATCCATGTCATTCCAAATGTCAAGATTTCATTTTTTGATGGCTGAGTAGTATTCCATTGTATACGTGTGTGTGTGTGTGTGTGTGTGTGTGTGTGTGTACACACCACATCTTTGTCCATTCATCTGTTGATAATCCGTCTTCAATTTTTAAAATTAAAAAAAAATTTTTTTTCTTTTTGCTGTTCAGTGGGTACTTTCCATTATCCTTTCTTCTGGATTGCTGATCCCTTCTGCATCTGCTAAAATGCTGTTGATGTCCTCTCCTGTATTTTTCATCTCAGTTACTGTATTCTTCAACTCTGGTTGTTTTTTTTTTTTGTTTGTTTGTTTGGTTTTTTTTGGTTGGTTGTTTTTTACATTTTCTGTCTCTGTTGAATTTCTCACTCAGCTCATCCACTCCTCTCTATGTCTTATGATCATCTTTATGACTGTTACTAGGTATTTTGCTTATCTCTGTTTTGATTAGTTATTTTTCTGAAGATTCGTCTTGTTCTTTCGTTTGGAGCATGTTTATATGTCTGCTCATTTTGTTTGATCTTCTGTGTTTTCATGAATTGGGTGAAACAGCTACCTCTCCCTGTTTTGAAAGAGTAGACATCATGTAGGAACTTACCTGCACAGACTGTGTATGCCTGCCTGTGTGTAGCTTTGACTGGCTGACCGGAGCTGTACTGGGTGCCAGCTAGGGGTCCTTGGGTGTTCTCTCTAGGAAGCATCCTGGCAGGGAACACTGAAGTTGGTGGTAAGAATGGGATGGAGGTCTGGGGCCATGTGGCGCTTGAGTAGGCATGGGTTGGGGGGCACCTTGGGAATATGGCTAGAGCTGGTTTGGGCTGGGGGCCTGAAGCTCACTGAGGCAGTAGATGGGCTTGAGTGTCTAGACTCTGCTCCCATCTGTGCTACCAAAGTGGAGAGGCAACATAAACAGTGGTGCTTCCCAGCACTTCTGACCCCAGAGAAAATTCTTGGAATCCCCCCAACCCCCACCCTGGTTTGTCAGAGGCTCTAGGGTTAGTGATGGGTTTTCTCCATCTTTAGTCATTTAAGCCTTTTAAACCACAGCTTTTTTTCTGTGCCCCAGCATAGGTGAATCTGCTTGAGGGTCCTTCAGGGCTGTCCCCCTCTACTCTAGTCTGCTTTGTCAGGGAGGGGTGCCAGCGACTCTTGACTTTTGTTGTGCAGAAGCTGTTCAATCAGCCGTCAGTTCTTCAGGAGGAATTGTTCTATATCTGGTTGTAGAATTGACGTGACCATGGGAGGACATGAGTTCAAGGTCTTCCTATGTTGCCATCTTGGATCCTCCCCTAGTCTGTTTACATTTAATGTAACTATTCATATGGTTTGATTTGGTTCTACCAGTTTACTGTTTTTTGTTTGTCTCATGTATTTTTTTGTTTCTCCATATTTCTTTCATGCAGCCTTTTTTTTTTTTTGTGGGGGGGGCAGCAAAACAAAGTTTATGGAGTGATTTCTTGAGCGATTGCAAAAGTGTTAGTACAAAGCTCCCAAGGAGGGAGGGGATCTGAAGGGGTTGCCCTCTTGCAACTTATAAAGCTTATGATGTTGTATAATTTTTGCTCTAGTAGTCTTATGTTTTAAAAATACATAAGCAGCTTTTTATACTTACCTACGTATTTAGCATTTCAGTGATCTTTATTCCTTCCTGTATGTTTGAAATTTATCTAGTGTTAGTTCCCTTTGGCTCTCAGAATTTCTTTAACGTGCATCGTGGTGCAGATGTGTTGGTGATGAATTCTTTCAGATTTTATGTTTGAGAATATCTTTATTTTACCTTCATTTTTTGAAAGTTAGTTTTGCCAGAATTTAATTCAGGGTTGACAGAATTTTTTTTCTTCCCGCCCTTTAAAGATGTTCCGTTGTCTTTGGCCTCCCTTATTTGTGATCAAAAGTTACTTGTCATTAGATATAATATCCAGTATGTAATTTGTCTTTTTTTTTTTTCTAGCTACTTTCAAGATTTTTTTCTCTTTGCATTTGTAGTTTGACTGTGACTTGCCTAGGAACGGTTTCTTATTTATTCTGCTTGACATAGATGGAGCTTTTAGGATCTGCAAATTGATGTTTTTTCCCTCCAGTTTTGGGAAGTTTGGGCCATTATTTTTTCACATACTCTTTGTAACCCATTTTCTCTCTTCAGTAGATGTTGTTAGACTGTGGAATATTGTCCCACAGTTATCTAGATAGTCTCTGTTCAGTGTCTCCTTCAGTCTTTTTTTTTTTTTTAAACTTGGTTAACATTTGTTCATTTAACTTCAACTGCACTGACTCTCTTTTTTCTGCCTTCTTTGCTATTAAGACAGTGCAGAGAATTTTTCATTTCATTTCATTACTTTTCAGCTTTAGAATTTCTATTTGGTTCTTTTTTTTAAAAAAAAATTATTTGAGAGAAAGAGAGAGAGCGAGCATGGGGCAGGGGCAGGGACAGAGGGAGATGGAGAAACAGATGGAGAAACATTGAACAGGAAATCCCTGTGGGTCATGATCCCAGGACCCTGAGATCATGACCTGAGCTGAAGGCAGATGCTTAAGTGACTGAGCCACCCAGGTGCCCCTGGTTCTTTTTTATAGTTTCTGTTTCTCTATTTCCTCTTCATCCATTCCTTATCTATATATTTTCCTTTAATTCCTTCAAGTGCTGTAAAGTTCCTGTCTGCTGATGGCAACATCTGGGTCATCATGGCCTTGATTTCTTTTTCTTGTTTTTTTACATGATTTTTTCTTTTTTTTTAAAATTAACATATATTATTTATTTCAGGGGTACAGGTCTGTGAGTCATCAGTCTTACACACTTCACAGCACTCACCGTAGCACACGCCCTCCCCAGTGCCCAGCCCCCAGCCGCCCCATCCCACCCACCCCCCACCCTCCGGCAACCCTCACCAAGTTGGCTTTGGTTTCTATAGACTACTTTTTCCATTCAGTTTGGGTCACATTTTCTTGTTTCTTTGCATGTCTATTGATTTCTGATTCAACAGAAAACATGATAATGATACATTTTGGAGGTTCTGGATTCTGTTACAGCCCTCCGAGGGACTTTTGTCTTAGCAGGCAGTTAATGTCACGAGACTCAAGTTCCAGACTCCTGGCTCCCCTCTACTAGCAGCCGCTGAAATCTCCACTCACTTTATGTTTCAACCTGCTGCTTTTCCTCTTGGGGCCCTTGGGGTCTCCAGCCAAGAATTTGAACATATTTTATTGCAGATTTGGGGGTTTACCCTCCCCATCCCTTTCAGAGTTCCCCTTAACTTTCTGCCTGCTCTGCCCACCCTGAACTCTGTCCACTGCCACCCGGCAGAACAAGCGAACTTATAAATGTGGTCAGGTTCATTTTCTTTCCTTCCAGGGTCGACTTTTCTCATTTCTGCCTGCTTTTGATCATTCTCCAGTGCCTTCACATAATTTTTAAGTATTTTGTCCAAATTTTGTAACTGCTGTCTGTAGGAGAGGTGTAACCAAGCTGCTCTGTCATTGGTGGAAGCCAGAAGCCAAGCACATACTTTTTTGGACTTAGGTTCACACTTCTCCCCGGCCTTGGGCTTAGCCGCTATGGAGAGACTCGGGCTTTTTCCCCTGGGAGCTCCATTTTCAACCGAGGAGTAGAGATGATGCAGAGAGAACACTATGGGAATGTCTCAGTTGGCTTGGGGTGCTGTGCCAAAGAACCCTAGGCTGGGTGGCTTACACAACTTTTTTTTTTTTTTTTCCCTCAGTTCTAGAGATTGGAAATCAAAGATCAAATTTCGGTTTCTCATGAGGCCCCTCTCCTTGGCTCACACATGGCCATCTTCTCCCTGTGTCCTCATGGGGCTTTATCTCTGTGTGTCTATGTCCCTGGTGTCCCTTCATCTTTCTTATGAAGACACTAGTCCTGTTGGATCCAGGCCCCACCATTATGCCCTCATTTAACCTTCATTATCTCCTTAAAGGCCCTATTTCCAAGAAATCACATTGAGGATTAGGGCTTCAGTGTATAAGGTTGTTGGGCGGACACATAATTTCGTTCCTAGTAGAGCTGATCAAGGTTGGGGACGGTCTGGAAGCAGGCAGGAGCGGCTGTGGGGAAGGCGTCGGGACGCATCTCGTCAGCCGTTGAGTCGCTTACCATAGCAATGCCATCTGCTGCTCTCTGCCAGGCACGTTGTGAGGGGCTTACGGTTCAGCGTGGGCAGGACTGGCTCTGCCCTCATGAGTTCACAGATGAGGAAGGTGGGAAGACGTCCCGATGGACAGTGAGGTCGCAGAGTGATGAGAGAAGACATCTGGTGCCTTGGCAGCACTGACAGAGGGGTCCTCCATCCAGTGTATGGGTCGGGGAAGGCTTCCTCGAGGAGATGTCTTTCTAAACCAGAACCTGAAGTGTGAGTTAGGAGTCAGTCATGGAGGAAAAGGGCTTCAGGCCAAGCACAGGGATGGATAGATTTGGGGGGGGGCCGGGGTCGAGGGGGGGGCTCTGCACCCCAGAGGAGCAGAAAGTCATTTAGCACAGCGGGAGCCAGAGGCGCTGGAGGAGCAGAGCGGTGAGGGAGAAGGCCAGAAAGATGGGCTGGGGCCGGCTTCCGGGTTGGATTGTGACTCTGTCCTCCAGACAGGAAAGAAGTGTTAAAGAGAGTAGCAGTCTCCTGCTCAGAGGTCCCTTTCTGGCACAGTAAGTGCCTGGTGAATGTTGACACGTCCCACGTGTTATGGTTTGGGGGAAGGGGCTGACATGGTTGGAGGGTTGGGGGTGCGGATGACTTGCCTCCTTGCTAAAGCAGGGGAAGGGCCGGGAGGTCGCCGACCGCCTCTGGCTGCACCTGCCGCCGGGCTCTGGGTCACGCGTCTGGTGTTGCTGTTCAGCCCTGGACAGCGAGTCCGCCTCCAGCAGCATCCGCTTCAGCAAGGCCTGCCTGAAGAACGTCTTCTCCGTCCTGCTCATCCTCATCTACCTGCTGCTCATGGCCGTGGCCGTCTTCCTGGTCTACCAGACCATCACAGACTTCCGAGAGAAGCTCAAGCACCCCGTCATGTCGGTGTCTTACAAGGAGGTGGATCGCTATGACGCCCCAGGTAGAGACCCTGCCCCGGACGGGCAGCGGGGCCCAGGTCTGGGGCGCCGGCTTATAGAGGAGCCCCCGATGCCTTCCCCCACTGTGCTGGACAGCCGGGGGATAGCACGCAGCCGGACCCGGGCACGGTCTGGGTGTAGAGGACGCGCCCAGGGAGCTGCTGTCAGTACCCAGCAGAGCGTGTCCTGTGCAGAGCGGAGGGGTGCACGGGGCCGGGTGCGGTCACTGCGTAGTGGGGTGGGCAAGGAAGGCTTCGCACGGAGCCGGATTTGAGCCCGGCCTTGACAGAAGAGAGAGTTTTTCTGGGAGGGGGATGAACAGGAGCAGGGGTGAGTATAGGGAGGCGGAGGGCTTCCCTGGAGAGGATGTGTCTAGCCTGGCTCCAGATCGAGGCTGGTGATGAAGAGCGGGGGGGTGAAGGGTGGCAGGGGAGGTAAAGCCATCCAGACGTGGCTGGGGCCCTGCCTGGGGAGGGGGCTCCCTGTCTTCCCTGTCCCAGTGGGGCCTGGGGGGAGTCCCTGAGGAGGAGCCATCCCTGCCATAGAGGGTCATGTCTGCCTCAGGGCCATGAGCCTGGCCCTGGGCTCTAAAAGTGTGGGCAGGAACCGGGAGGCAGGAGCTCAGAGGGCTCTGGCTGTGCGCACCGGCCGTGTGCACCTGCTCTGCCCACAGGATGCCCGACTCACCCTCTGGATGGCCTGGCTACAGGGCAAAGCCAGAGTCTCAGGGGCCTTTGCCTGGGCTTCTGGAAAGTGTGCGGCTCGCAGTGTCTTCACCCATCCTTGCCTGTCTTGTGTTTGTGCCTCTTCTCTGTGGGTCTGCCTTGGTCCCTTGATCTGCGGGTGTTTCTTTCTGAGCTCGGCCTGTGTCTGGTGCCACACACCGCTCTTGGGTGTTCTGCCACCGAGGTCGGATGGCTGCCGTCAGGAGAGCCTGGAATGAGGTGCTCTGGCTGCGGGGAGGGAGGGACCATTGAGTTGTGAATCACACCTGGAGCCCCCCACATCAGAGCAGGAAGTGAGAGGCATAGTGAGCCGTGGGGAGTCCCACAGCGGGGGACCTCCCAGGCAGTGTGCGGGTGGTTGGTGGTGTGGGGGGCTGGCATGGTCAGGGTCTGGCATGGAAGCCCCCTCGGAGTGTGCTGAACAGGCCGGGAAATAGGGTGAGCTTTGGTGTAGGCGCCAGGAAGCCTGCACCCCAGCCAGGAGAGGGACTTTCTGGGAAGGGGATTGTGTCTTCCTTTAGAGTAGGGCTTTCTGAGGGCAGCAGAAAGCTGTGGCTCCCCACCCTCCAAAACCCTCTTCTTCTCCCTCCTCTGCTGTCATTTGAGGAGTCTTGAACTGGGGTTGTTGGTTGGAGTGAAAAAATGTGTGTGACTTGGTTTTAGGGGTGTGGGTAGGGACCATGACTTCTGACAGTCCCTTCTTCCTGTCTGTGCCCTCTAGGGATTGCTCTGTACCCGGGTCAGGCCCAGCTACTCAGCTGCAAGCACTATTACGAGGTCATTCCGCCTCTGAGGAGCCCCGGCCAGCCGGGTGACATGGACTGCACCACCCAGAGGATCAACTACACGGACCCTTTCTCCAACCAGACCCTGGTAACGCCTCTTCCCCCGCGCCAGGCCTGGGCAGGCCGCTCGGTCAGCCTGGTGCCCCGCGGCCCCCTGTCTTCTGTCTGCCACGAGGCCACTCCTGCTCCCTTTGTGCAGGCCCGTGGCCCCTGGCAACCATGAGGCTGTCCCAGGTGGAGTCACAGCCATGCCTGGCTGGCCTGAGTCAGCAGGGGGCTGTGGGGGCTTTAGCGTTCTCCGGGTACTCCTCGGGGGTTCCCGATGGTGTGATATGAGCCCGTCCTTGGCGGGAGGATGTAGGGCTGCAGGCTGAGGCCAGTGTGGTGTCGTGGCATGAGTCCTGTACCTGAGCCCCAACACAATTGCCACGTGGGGCCAACGGAAGCATTCATTCCTGGGGACGGGGCCTGGAAGCCGTATTTTGAAGTAAGCAGGCCAGCGTGAAGAAGCTGGTCTGGGAACGAGGACCCCCGGCCCTGGCGGCAACCGCACAGGGTTTGGAAGGCAGGGAAGGAATTTCCTATATATGTAAATTTTCTCTTTTGCATCCCATGCCCTTGTTTCAGAGAGGACTGAACGGGGCTGAGTAAAGGTTTTCCAGATCAAAGAAAGGAAAGGGGCTTTAAGGTGGAGGCAGCAGCTGCGGGTGTCTGGAGGGGCAGGTGCCCCCCACCCCCCGCGGCGGGAGGCCGAGCTGCGGAGAGGCCGGATGACAAGGGCTCACCTGTGGCTCCTGGGGTGGTCGGAGGTGGACAGTCCGGCCGGGACGGTTCTGTTCACATTCGTCCTGGGCTTCCTCCTAAGATTGGGCTGAGATGGCTCCCTCTCTGGCAGAAACTAGAGTGAGATAACGTTTCCATGACAGTCCCACGAACCCAGAGCAGGTATCACCAGTGGACAAGACATTTTGGGCTGGTGTGAAATACAGATCGGGTCTCTGGACCCAGCATGCCGCCCCCACCCTGCAGAAGGCGAGGGGAAAGCCTTCCCTCCGGCTCCCAGCTCCGCACCCGCTGGCTCGGAGGGCAGGGGTCAGGGCAGCGGGCGGGACGGTCATCATGGCACCGTCCATTGGTGGGGCCTCCTGGGCCTCCTGCCCTCCCGGGGCACGGGGAGCTGCAGGGCATGACTTTTGCTTCTGGGTAAGAACATTCTCTGTGGAGGCTCAGTGGAGCTTCCCTGCTGGGCACCAGGGCAGCCGAGAGAACTGGAGCAGAGCTCGAGATGGGCCCCCAGGGCCGACGGGGCACCAGGTACCAGAGAGGGCTCTGTTCCCAGGAGGGAAATCCGCCACGTATGCGGCCTGCTGGCCTTGCCTGCCCGTGGCCCCGGAGTGCCAGCCGCAGGCCAGCGCAGGCATGAGTGAACCCCGAGGGGCACCTGCGCCCTGGACCTGTGCTTGTCGCCCTGGCCTGTCCTTCAGGTGGGAGTGGAGAGTTTCGGCTCGTTAGACGTTTTCGGGAAACCAGTGGCATGGAAGAGGACCAGGAGGGACCAGTGGAATGGACTCTGTAGGGTGGGGAATGGATGCTAATTTAGATGAAGGGAAACGTACTTTTTAGGAACGTTAAGAGGAGCAGGATATACCCCAGGAACGCTGTGCGGATCCCCACTCCTGCCGCCTGCTCTGGGAAACCCCGCTGGATGGCCGGGCTGCGCGGGGGTCTTGGGGTGGCCGTCCCCAGCTGAGCAGTGCCGCTGAGGAGCCCCTCGTGCTCGTCCCCAGACCTGGTGGCGCCGGCGGCACCTATTGCACTCGTTACACAATTTAACGACCCGCTCTGAGCACCCCCGAAGTGAGGGCGCTCAAGGAGAGTCGTTGGCACAGAGATGGCACTGAAGGCCGTGCGTGCATCCGGCTCCGGGTGATGGTTCGTCTCCAGCGGGGCTGGCTGTGGCTCGTTGCTGTCCGTAGCCGAGAGCTGGGAGAGCTTCTGGCCTCTCTGGGCCGTGAGGCCGGGAGGTAGGGCCGTGAGGCCGGGAGGTAGGGCCAGGCAGGCACAGGAGAGCGCCTGTGGGGATGGAGCCGTGTTGAGCCCAGGGCAGCTGTGGTGTCTCTGCAGGTCCCCAGGGAGCTCCATGGCTGGAGGCATCTGTGCCCCACCGCAGCCCCTGGCCTTGGCCTCCCGGCAGATTGGGCCTTGGAGGAGGTCCTCGGTGGCTGTGCCTGGTGTAGACATCAGAGAGTGTGGCCCGCCCCCCCCGACCCCCACCTTGGAGGTTGGCTCGCATCCTGCTTCCACCTCCGCCCGTCTTGTTTGCAGCGCAACGTCTGGGAAATGGGTCGGCTTCAGGCTGTTTGCGTCCTGACCGGTCTGTGTGCATGTGGCCCACCGGGGGCCTCCCCTGACCCGCTTCATCAGGCTCCCCGTCCCTGTGTTTCCTAGTCTCCGTTCTGTTCAGTGATGTTTACGGCAGGGGGGGGCCGCCAGGCTCCAGGCTGTAGGACCCGTTCCTCTCCTCACCACCTGCCGTGTCCCTGGGTCCAGATGGCAAGCCCTTGCCTGCTTCGCTTTGCTCCAGAGCGTTCCCTGTGTGTTGGGCTGACACTAGCCTGAGCTGCTGGGCAAAACCACGCACCCCTAATGGACACCGCGGCTGCGGCCAGAGAGGAGTCTGCTTCTTGGGAATCCACTGGGCGTGCGGGTGGGGGGCGCGCGGGGAGGCTAGCGATGGCCTCTGTCCGTCACTCTGCCATCGCAGGACAGGCTCTCGGGCCTCGTGGGCAGCCCTGGCTCACGGTGACGGGCATGTACGGCGTCCCCTGAGTCCCTTCTGTGCATGTTCCAGGAACTTGATCTCGCGGCCGCGGCCAGGCCGCTGAGTCCAGGGACTGGGGAAGTGGGTAATGGAACAGTTCGCGTTCTCTGCTGCCACTGACATGTCGCGGAAGGGCTGGGAATGGAAAGGACCAAGATCTCTCGGGAAGATGCAGCAAGAGGCAGGCAGAGTGAGGGCGGCGTTCCTGTCGGTCGACCTGGAAAGCCAGGATCAAAGGGCTCCAGGAGGGGTGTTTATTTCGGATGGAAAAATAGAGGACTGTCCACTAGGATGCAACAGTCAGAAATCTGTGTGTGCCGGACAGCTTTCCGTTTGTGTATTTTAGGCAAAACCTGTTAGAAATAAGAAATAGCCATTGCCTTAAAGGGTGACTAAGTCCGTACTTTTCTTTCTCACGTTCACCGACCAAATGGACAAAAGGAGTGAGGATAAGAATTGAACAGCACAGTTCATCAGTTTAGAGTGAGTGTCTGCGCGACGCGACGCTTTGTGCCTGACATCGCTCGCTCTCCAGGTGTCTGTGGAGCGTTGATAACAGCGACTGGCGTTAAGATGGTTTTCCCCAAGTTAACCTGCGAATCCAGGTCGTCCGTTGAAAGTCCGAGTTGAGGTTTCCATGGAATTTAACAATCTAGTTTTAAAATGTCCTCTTAGAAGAGCACGTGTACAGCAATCACCCCGCTGGATTTGGGGACAGGGAGCAGCGCCGCGGAGGGGACCTGCCTGGTCAGATGACAGAACTGTGTAAACCCGGGGGGCAAGCCCACATCTGCCCGTTGTCTGGGAGCGGGACGCAGGTCCCTGTTTCTTACCAGATACAAAACTGAAAGCCGGGCACATAAAGTGTCTGAATGTAAAACCTTTAAAAGGTGTTCTAGGGGCGTCTGGGTGGCTCATTGGGTTAGGCCTCTGCCTTCGGCTCGGGTCATGATCTCAGGGTGCTGGGATTGAGCCTCACATTGGGCTCTCTGCTTGACGGGGAGCCTGCTTCCCCCTCTCTCTGCCTGACTCTCTGCCTACTTGTGATCTCTCTCTTTCTCTCAAATAAATAAACAAAATCTTAAAAAAAAAAAAAAAGTGGTCTAAAGAAATACAGGAGGGGGTGCTTGGGTGGTCCAGTCAGGGTCATGAGCTCGAACTGCACGTCAGGTTCTGTGCTCAGTGGGGGTCTGCTTGGGATTCTCTCACTCTGCCCCTCCTCTGCCCTTCCCCCCCAACCCCCGCTACCATGCTCTCTCTCTCTCACACACACTTCTTTTCTTTTCTTTTTTTTTTCTTTAAGAGAGAGTAAGAAAAATATAGACCATTGATGTAATTTTGGTTTTCCTTGACCAGCAAAACCCAGAAGCCATAAAGAAAAAGATCAACAGATATCACTGTATCAGATTTAAAGCTTAATGTAAAAAATGACATTAGACACAAAGTTTGATGGAAAAGTGACAGACTGGAAGAAAACATTTGTACATTAAATGGATGTAAGCTAGCATCCTTTTTATTAATTAATCAATTAGAGCACACATCAGCAGGGGGGAGGGGCAGAGGCAGAGAGAGAGACTCTCCAGCAGACTCCCCACTCAGCAGGGAGACTGACTCAGGCTCCATCTCACAACCCTGAGACCGTGACCAGAGCCGACATCAAGAGTCAGACGCTCGGCGGACGGAACCACCCAGCCGCCCCCCGAGCGTCCTTCCTAAGTGAAGGGCTCCCCTAGCTCAGGCAGCCGCTAAGAAAAGTGGACAGAGGACAGTTGCTCTCGGCTCTGGTCCAGCGGTGCCCAGAGAGCCGCCCCGCGGGGCTGAAGGGGAGTGAGCACAGACAGCGGCCCGGGTGGCCCGGGGTCCTCTGGGGTCCGCCGGGCGAGGAGCTTTCCGGTCGCACGTGTCCAGGGCAGAGCAGCCGTGACTCCCCCAAGGCTGATTCGGGCCTTTGTGTGTCTGCAGAAATCCGCCCTGATTGTGCAGGGGCCCCGCGAGGTGAAGAAGCGCGAGCTGGTCTTCCTCCAGTTCCGCCTGAACCAGAGCAGCGAGGACTTCAGCGCCATCGATTACCTCCTCTTCTCGTCCTTCCAGGAGTTCCTGCGCAGGTGGCCTCTCCAGTCGGCAGCGGGCTGGCCCCTCCCGGGGCGGGGGCGGGGCGGGGGCGGGGCGGGCACGCGGGGCGGCCAGGACCCGGCGGCCCAGGGGCTGACCTGGAGCCCGGAGGCCCCGGAGACCTGGTCTTACGAAGTGCGGCAGGTCTGGTGTGGCGCGTGTCCGGACCCGCGGACCGAGAGCGGGGTCCTGTCACTGCTGGGACCTTGTGCGCCCCCGAGTCCCTGGCTCCGGGCCAGGTGTCCCTTGCGCTGTCAGGGCAGCATGTCTAGCCCTCGGTGTGTGTTCAATACGGGCATGAAAGTTCCTGTCTGCTGGGGGCGCCTGGCCGTGCCCTCTCTGGGGCCCGGAGTGGGCACTGGGATTGCAAGTGTTTTCTTCACGTGCCTGACTCCGGCCTCCAGGCCCTGCAGAGCCCAGGGCGCCCCGGAAGGGAAGTGGGGTGGCAGTCACCACGGAGGAGAGGCCGCTCCCCTGGCTGAGGCTGCGGGCCATCTTCCCTCCTCACACACCCCTGCTCCGTCCTTCTGGAACCTGGGGCCTCTGCTGTGGCGTCTTCACCCCTTCTGCTGCCGCTGTTCCCTCGGGCCTCCCTGCTGGAGCCGCCGGCCGGGCAGATGCCATGGGGGCCCGTCTGGGGAGGGGAGGCCCGCGGGTGCCGCTGCGGACTTGGGGCCGGTGCTCTGGGAGCAGGTGGGAAGGAGGAGGGACTCCCCCCATGAGAGGCCACCTCGAGCCGGGTGATAGCTCTCCCTGCGTGTGCAAAGCCAGACACGGAGCTTGGAAAGGGAGCAGGAAGTGAGCCCCCCCCCCCCCCCCCCCGCCCCCAGTGGTGCCAGCCAAGGAGCCCGCTGGAAGCAGGGGCTGGAGTTCGAGCCCGGCTGTCGGGCCTAACTGGACCCTTTCTTCTGTGTCTTCCCAGCCCAGACAGGGTGGGCTTCATGCAGGCCTGCGAGAGCGCCTATTCCAGCTGGAAGTTTTCCGGGGGCTTCCGCACGTGGGTCAAGATGTCCCTGGTGAAGACGAAGGAAGAGGACGGGCGGGAGGCGGTGGAGTTCCGGCAGGAGGTAGGTGGCCCTGGCTTTGCTGTCCCCTGCCGGCCGCCGCCTCCCTCGATTCGGGGGTGCAGAGGAGCTTTGCAGAAGAGATGGCCTCTGGGCAGTCTTCAGAGTAGAAGGGACCCCGTGCCAGGGAGGAGACGTGTTCCCCGGGCCCTTCCCTGGGCCACCATCGGTCCCCACCAAACACGTGGGCCAAGCACAGATGCCTGCGTTTCGCAGAGCGGGTGACTCAGCCCACACAGCCTGGGTTCTCGGCCCTCGGAGGCTGCCGGCCGCGTCGGAGACGGGAGACCTCCAGGGAGGAGGAGATGCGGAGGCCTCTGAGGCTGTGCACGTGAGGATCCGTTGGGATGCATGGGGAGAAATCCTAGCTTTCTCCTTGTATTAATTTATCATCCTTTTTGCTATTTCTGAATATTTTGAAAGGCGTGTCATGTTAGAACAGTAATAGCAATGTTACATCACTTTGAAAGAGTCTCTGTATGGAGGGTATTTGCTGAAAACATGATCCTAATGGGAAGTGTGACTGCCTAATGGGAAGTGTGACTGAAGGCTTTCCACCCGCTGGCCTGGAACCCGGAGGTGCCCCGGAGTTTGCGGCCGCGGTCCCGGCGGTAGACGGGGGAAGACCCGGGGAAGAGGCCTGGCCGTGGGGATGGAGGAAGAGAGCATTGCGGTTGCCACAGCAGGGCTCTTTGTCAGGCACCACTGAAAGCAAGGCCGCACCCCTACCTTTGGGACCTCCACCTTGGCCGTGGCTGCCCCCTGCTTACATCTACACCCAGAGCCCCCCATCCTGTGTATCAGTGGCTGGGTGCTTGCAGAGGCAGCGAGGAGATGGGTCTGTTCTAGAAAACTGTTCCTCCCTGGAGATGTTCCACTGGGTTGGACATCGGGAAGGGCTGGGTTGGACTAGAAGGACCGACTCCACCGACGCGGCTGTCAGAAGCCAATGCCCTTTCCCTGTCCCTGGGACCTTCGGTTGCTCCAGATGAGACCTTTGGGAAGGGCTTAAAGCCGGTTTTCTTCAAGAGGACAGGCTTTTGGGGGAGCCTGGGTGGCTCAGTGGGTTAAGCCTCTGCCTTCGGCTCAGGTCATGATCTCAGGGTCCTGGGATCGAGCCCCACATTGGGCTCTCTGCTCAAAAGGGAGCCTGCTTCCCCCTCTCCAGCGCCCCCCCCCCCCGCTGCCTGCCTCTCTGCCTGCTTGTGATCTCTATCTGTCAAATAAATAAATAAAATCTTAAAAAAAAAAAAAAAGGCTTTTTTCCTGTCCTAGAATGTGGCAACTCCCCTGGCAATGGGTCCTTAAAGTTTTCCTAGTTTTCAGCTAACCATCACATTCTAGATTTTTAGTGCACACTTTTCTCCAAGAGCCCCTAGGACCTCCCTCATCTGTCCCCACAGTGGCTGAGAAAAGGGTACCCGGTACCTTCCCCTTGCAGTTTGGTGCCGCCTGTCTGCCCAGCTCCCCCGCAGGAGGAGGAGCCCAAGGGGACCAAAGTCCCAGCGAATCTGTACATCTCAGAATGTCTGTGCTTTCATTATTGTCTAAACCGGAAGGCTTTTGGTGGGTGACCTGAACTCTGTTGAACAAGAGAAAGTTTTTTTTATGAAGTGTTTTAAGGTTTACAATACTTAACATGTGTATCGTCTCCTTCAGTCCCTCCCACACCTCGGTGATGTCAGCACTTTGCCCACAGTGGGGCAAGGGGCGAGGTCAGGGTGGACGCAGCCCCACGGCTGGACCTGGCGGCTTCCCTGGGACCTGTTTGCTCCCCGTGGCAGCAGGCGGAGTGTTCAGGGATGGCGCACCAGATCTTAGCAAGCCGCCCGCTACGCACAGCCGCGTAGGTCTGGGAGGTTGCACTTTGTCCCTAGAGACCTGAAGGGTCGAAATACTCCGCTTTTAAGATCAAGTGTTTTGAAATTTGAGGCTCTTTGGCTTCTAATTATGCCTAATGTGGTCCTTCGAGTACAGTTTAGCTCTGAGTCCGATGCCCAGTGGCCGTTTGGTGATGACCCAGAACACCCACTGTGCGTCCCACATCCTGTTCGTTTCCCCAGGGGCTTCTGGAAGCCAGGGTGGTCTCGGCTGGTACCAGTCTCGGGATGTTGTTTGTGAGATTTCTGGCTTTGTCCGTCCAGAAAGTGGTGTGAAGGGAGCCCCGGTCCAAGGTCCCCTCACCGCCCTCTCCTTCCCTGCGACACAGGCTAGGAGGGGCGCGGAGGAGGTAATCCTGCTTTCTCTCCTCTGTCCCAGACCAGCGTGGTCAACTACAATGACCAGAGGCCAGCCGCCGAAAGGAGCGCTCAGTTGTTTTTTGTCGTCTTTGAATGGAAAGATCCTTTCATCCAGAAAGTCCAAGACGTGAGTATTACTTCGGGTCGCAAGAGCAGGTTCCCTGCGCCAGGGTACCGACTCCTCCTTGTGGGCTGTCCTTGTCTCCTTTCGCAGCACAAATTCGTTTGTCATTTATGACATTCGTGTTCTGTGTGGTGTTTCAGTGGCTGTCACTAGCCAGTTGGCCCTGTGAAGGCGGGGCTTCATCTTTTGTTCATGGTCGCTGTTACCATCCGGCGGGGTGCTTAGTGCAGAGTCCTTGCTTGGGAGTAATGTTAAGTGAATGAACTGAGTAGAAAGCATGAATTGCATTAAGATAAGGTCTAGATTACAGCTTTTGGAATCCCTTTTTTTTTTAATGGGTCTCTGTTGGATAATGATCCTTATTATTTGTTGTCAGAGCAGAAAGGTACAAAGAAAAATTAACAGTGTGTCAATTAATGCCAGATTCTCAGACTCCGTCCTGGAGGGTAGGAATGATGGGACAGTCTTGCTAAAGGAACAGTCCAGGGAGACACCATCACCAGAGCTGGTCCCCAGTCTAATGCTAGATAATTCCCCAAACGTCCTGATGTGGTTGTGGCTTCAGGGGAGTGCCTTCTGTGGCTGAGACCCGAGCATGGAGGGTTTCTGTGACCATAGCTGCTCCTAGTGTCCCACCCTGCTGGACATCGTGGGCTGTCAGAGCCACGTGCGCAGGGGCGCGTGCAGCTCTGGGAGTGCAGGTTCGGGGTGGAGGAGCGAACGCCTTCAGCTCTGCGCCATCAGTTGCATCGTGAGCCGTTTTAGACTTAGGCTGTTACTCAGTCGGAGGCACCCATTGGCAGAGGAAAGGCCACACCTGAGAGGGGCCAGCCCTGAGCAGTGGCGCTGGGGGAACCGTTTTGTACTCAGGAGCCCTGAGGCTCCCCTTGTCCAAGGTCACCCTGCTTGGCTGACCTGGAGGTGCTGTGGTTCCCGTGCCAGGGACTCAGAAATGCAAGAGGAGACGTGAGCCTGGAAGGGTTTCGGCATTGAGTAGCTCTGGAGGGACTCGTCGCAGACAGGAAGTGGCCGCCAGTGTTTTTGTGGGATGAAGGTCTCGGTTTTGGCTTCGTGGTCAGAGCGCGGAGCTCCAGGGAGCTGGGAGCGGCCCGCACAGCTGGGGAGCAGGAAAGCATCACAGGCCGGGGGCGTCCGAGGGCACAGTCTGGAGGTAGGAGTCCAGGACGGGGGACTGTCCCTGGACCAGACGGAGGGCAAGTTGGCCTAACTGAGGTGGGAAGAAAACAAGAGGAACTGACCTGACGGGAGAGGGTACATTTCTGGGGGGAGCTGGTCCCACAGCAAGTTCACTTACTGTGGATGAGGCCAGAAATTTAAACCTCAGTACTGAGTATCTAATTTGTGCAGAGCTTTTTTAAGAAACTTTTTTTTTTCAGGATCCATTTAGGGGAGGAAGGGATTAGTATTTTTCTTCTCAAACTTGAGCTCTGCACAGTATAGTCAGAAGGAAGTACAGCCACGGCAGCTTTGGGACCAGGCGTTCTTCCTGCCCCTCCCGCCGTGTGTGGCGCGGGGTGCGAGGCTCTGACCAGGACGCTGGGATGACCTCGGAAGCAGAGAGGAAGCACGCCGGTAAGCTTGTATGTGTCGCTCTTTTCCAGATAATCACCGCCAATCCTTGGAACACAATCGCCCTTCTCTGTGGGGCCTTCCTGGCGTTGTTTAAAGCAGCAGAGTTTGCCAAACTGAGTGTGAAGTGGATGATCAAAATTAGGAAGAGATACCTTAAAAAAAGAGGTCAGGCAGCAAACCACATAAGCTGAGGTGGCCTCGTGGTGTTGGTAGAACTGCCCCCGGCGATGGAAGTTCTCGTCATTTCTGTGTTGGTAAACGGAGCGGCCAGCGGCCCTGTGCCCACCTGCCACGGCCTCGCTGGGAGGACCAGCCTGCCAGACTGCAGCTTCTCACCTGGCCCCGAAAGAGGATGTTTAGAGCCTAATGGAGCAGATCCAGTGGATAACCTACAACCTATTTAAGTATTTAAATTATTAATGAACATTTTTGGACATATGACTAGGGATTGTGGAAGACAGAATTAGATATGTCTCAGGTTTTCTGAAGGTTTCTGAAGCTGCCTTACTTGGTTTGGTGTATAGTTAAGCTCTAACGGGATAATCCAGGCTCTACACTTCACCTTAGTCCCCCCCCCGCCCAAGGTTTTTATAAAGTGGACAGAGAGTGTGATTTTTTTCCCCCAAATCCTGAGGCTGCAGATGCGCAGGTTCTGCGTTGAGCCCTCTGCAGCCTGTACCCAAGGCAGAATCCGTTGTGTCCGGCGTCACCAGCCAGTTCCATCATCCAGCCTCTGACATGTTCTCTCATTTTTAAATTTTAAATGGGACTTTTGTAAAGCTTCTAGAAAGTAGTGCTAAGATATCTTGAGGATTGACTAGAGTATCTGGCTCGAGTATCTGTTGATGCGGGTATGAGCGCGCAGTGATTAACATGCAGAAGCCCTGGGACATGTGTGCAGAGGAGATGTCTACTCAGTGTATTTTGATGATTTTATTAACAGGTAAATAAAAGTTAGGTTAATGCAAAAGGAGTCAGTGTGCCAGTATGAGTCTACTCGATCGGCAGGCACCAGTACGCTTTCATTCTGTGACCTCCAAGCGAGTGGCCTCATGAGCTCGGACTCCCCAGGTGGACAATCTGGACTCCCAAGTTACGTCATGACTGTGTCCAAGGAAAGGCAGGTGGCCCAGTGGGGAAGAGTGACAGATGTACTCCCCTGAATAAGCTGTGCTCTGTTCCTGCCCTACCAAAGCACCCATCTGAGAAAGGGGCACTCAGCGTGACCTTCAAAGCCTTCAGCCTAGCTTTTGACAGAGGTGAGTACTCCATCTTTTTCACGCAGTAGCCATGGGGTGATTTAAGGTTATGGAAATTGCCCCAAGAGTTTCAAATTATTTACATGCCCTTTGCTTCTAAAGAGGACTTGGTAACACTTCCTGCATTTTATAACCCGGCTTTAAGTAATTTAAAGAGGGAAAACTCCAGTGTAGAAGTGGGGCACTCATGTCTCACTCAGGAAGACACTGTTATTCGATTGAATTGTTAAAGATAAACTGGTGCAAAGAAATATTCCCTAGTACTCTCTGCCACAGAAGCGTGCACATTCAACCGTGAGCCTAGATCTTGTCTCTGTTAAGTCTTACTTGTAAGGCAAGTGCAGAGGCAGGCAGAGCTTACCTTAATACTGGAAAACGTGTGTGTGTGTGCATGTTATAGTATCTCTAAAGATGACACACCACTTTAGTATTTAACTCATAAAATTTGCTCAAACGAACATACTAAAACTTCAAACTGCATTTCCTATATTGTGGAAAGTTGCGAGACTGCTTACATGTGCTTTAGAATAAGCAGACAGCTAGGAAGTGAGCATTTTTAGCTTGTCAAAGAGAAAACCAGCCTGCCCGGAAGCACTGTGGCTGCTCTCCAGTGAAAGAAATATAGAAACCTGCCACTGACATTTAGACCTAACCGTCCGTTTCTGGAGGGGTAGGGGCTAGCCTTTCTGTGTTCTGTACGTGGTAGGCTCACCCCTGCCTTCCTGGGCTGCCCCCTGCGGGCAGCAGCACGGGCTGGCCGATTTGGTGCGAGCGTGTTGCTCGGGGCAGCCGGGAGAAGGCGCTGCATGAGACCCTCGCACAGAGCCGTGTACCGAAAGGGAGTTTCTCTGGGCGCCTCAGCGAGTGAAAGGAGTTGCTTTCACAGTGACCTTGGAATTGTGTGCAGGACCCAGGCTAGAATTTTTCATGAATGCAAGAGTGGAAAGTTTACACTAATGCCTCATTTCCGACTCTGGCCACACTTTCTGTGAACCTCACCCAGGGAAGTGTTCATTATAAATTTTGAGATTTATTCTTGGGGTCTTGTTTTAATTGAAATGACACTTAAGGTATTTTGAACCTATTCTCTGAACAGAGACATAAAAGATGAAAGGATGTCCTAAAACTTAAGAATTTTATGCAGGTGTTCTGGAAAACCGATGTAGTTTGGTGGGTTGCTGCAGCGGCCGTGTGTGTCGTATGAACGTAACGTAAGGGCAGCAGGCTGCTTCTGGATGCCTCAGAGCTTGGAGCTGGAAAAAGCAAAGACAACACAGGCAAAATACAAACATAGACTTTATTAAATGCTGCTCAATCCCCCAGTGAAGATCTTTCATTACAAAACAGTTCTCCACACAACTGCAAGTAGAGATTGGAATGGTACTCATAACAAAAGGTGTGAGAAATACTTGACCAAGTGAAAACATACAAGACCTTTCTAGAGTCAAGAACTCTACAGGGGAAGCCTACTGCGGTTCCTTTAAATAAAGCCAGGCAGTGACAGTGAGCGCTCTGCGTCACCACATTGTGGGACTCAAAGCCTCCTTCCCTGGGGCAGGAGGGACTGGAGGAAGGGCAGGGTGTGAGGACTGGAAAGGTCCTGCCTTCAGCCTTTGCGAGAAAGAGGAGGAATGAACTGAGAGGCAGGCTGGTGCTCACCTGCGGTGCCTCCGTGAATCTGGGCTCGCCACCCTGGGGAGTTGCAGATGAAGGGGGATATTCATGAGGAACAACCTGAAGAATTTGGTTTACTTTCCCGGTTTTTATTTATATTTTGTGCTTTAAAAAGTCTGGAGATTTAAGTTTCTGCTCAAATTCCAGAGTGCAGTAATATCTCTAATGAAGGCAGGCTTAGGGCAGGTCACTCCCCCCATCATATTTCTGGGAGCAACAAAGAGAAGGGTAAGGATTACACCTTAGTTTTGTTTTAGGAAATAGTCTTTTTCCCAGGATGTAACTAAGGTCTGCAGCAATGTGAAAAGCACATTATAAAAGGGAAAATATACAGAGCAGAATACTATCTCTATGTGCAACACAATCAAAAAAAGAATTCAAGTCATAATTCTTACCACTCCCATAATTATCTCACTCATATCATAGATGATAAAGTTCATTCATTTCTGTGAAACTTGAGAAGTGACACAATAAATCCATGATTAGACAGAGGTTACAATATACTGTGGCCATGATAAGAGCACACGGCTATGTTTAGTCCATATTTTTCATTTACAGTTGCCAGAAAAAAAGTTGGCCTTTTAATTATATTATACTGAGAGGTTTGTTTCATAATTTTTACATATTTCAAAAAAGTGTACAAAACTGCCTATCCAACAGAGGTGGTGGGCTTTTTTTATTCATCACTTGTATTGCTGAGAATACTGTGCATGTTGTAAGCACTGTTCTGCTTTTCCAGAGCTTTCTTTAGCTTTAGCTCCTCTAATTTTTTCCATAATTCTTCACGTTCCAATTCCTTCTTTTTCTCTCTGTAGATAAACCAAAATTTTTGTAGTCAGAAACCTTTAAGGAACTTACTGTTTGGCAGATTGCTGGGGAACATATTATTCACCCACATTTCCCTTAAATCCCTTTTCTGAAGCATTTTGAGGCCAATTACCTGGAGCACCTAATATTCTATCACTGTCCTGCGTGACTAACACCTCTATGCATCTCCTGTACCAGCTCGGAGTCACTCCTTGCTTTCCCTGCATGTTCTCACCCACGACTGCTACTGTCATCTGTGCCTCATTACATTCACTTTCTCACCTAACCCTCTTACAACCACTGGAGCCGCGATGGTCATCCTTTTCCGGAGACTGAAGGGTGGCTGTGAGGTCAGGCCGCAGCCACTTCTGGGTGGAATCCTCTCTCTAGCCACTAACCAGTCAAGAAAACAAAATTCAAAATATTTTTTGTTTCAACTGTTTAATTTCAAATCTAAGAAACACTTCTGAATAACTTGGGCCCAATTATTGTGAAGGACTATATGAACATGGTTCATATAGTCATAAAGATAGGGTTTTGTAGATATGATGATGATTCTTAGTTATGTGAAATATACAAGTTTCATGTGATTCTAATCATCTTTTTCCCCATTGCTTCCTGAAGTTGAAACTATATACCTAATTTCTTTTCCTGCCTGAAAGGTGCTTGTTTTTTTTTTTTTTTTTTTTAATAAAAAGAGTCGCTGAGGGACACTAGGATGGCCCTGAAGAAGAGCTATTCTTGTTCCACCTGCCACAGGAAACCCCTGAGTGGAAAAGCTGATCTCTTTTGACTATAAATTCCTAAACAATAGGTAATAAACTTCTTAGAAGTAAATGGTAGCTATTATCCTCCAATGATGGGTGGGTGGAGGCAGAGCCGTTACTCATGTTTGAAACAATCACTTTCTTCTCATTTATTTCATACATGAAGTTCTCCAAAGAGGTGATCACTTAGGCAGGTTTGTCAATGCTGCTATGTGTTAGCATCTCTAAAATATTGACTGTTGCAAGGAACAAAATAGTCCTAGTTGAGCCAGAAGCAGACTATGTGAGCTCCCTCCGACCAAAAAAGAACTATGCTGAACTTTTAAGATACCACTTTGTTAAAATGGGCAACTTAGCCCTATTAAACATTGTGCAGAGAGCCTCGGAGGAGTAAAGCTCGCTGCGGAAGCCCATCTGGAGAAACGATTTTCATAAATACATAGGTCAAATTGTATTTCATGATGCAGGTGCTGCCAGACTGATGAACTCTAAGGCTCGGAAGGAGAAACAGGATTTATAATCCACATCAAAACTGCAATCCAACCAGCAGGGAAACCTCTTTATTTGGAAAGGACTTAGAAGAGTTTGAGCATTACAATTTGAAAGTCTAGATGTAACTGACTTAAACACTGTAATTTTAACTTGGGCAAGAAACCTTATTGGATTGAATCACATTCAACTAATCTAAAATGTATAGATAACCTGGTAATTAAAAATTCCAAATACCTTTGTCTTTCAGCTTTGTATGAACTAGTAAGGTCATCAAAAAGCTTGCCATTCATTTCCATTAGGGTTTTCAGCACATTGTATACCAGTGCTACGATGGTCCTAAAATGAAAATCAGCAGTGTTGGGTCACAGGAAATGTAACATTATCATCCCTAAATGGTGGCTGATTCACTTAATCCATTTTAGAGATGATAAACTAAAGTGCAAGAGGTTTAATAATTTGCTCAGGGTCACACAGCCAGTGGCGACAGAGATGGTCTGATTTCAAAATTCATGTCTGCCTTATATATTATGCTTAAATTCTTAAAATGTCTTTCATGTCTGTTCTATAGTCTACTGTCTCAAGCTAACAGTAGTAAAAGATGAGAATATAACTTGTAAGAAAAAAAGACTAACTTGTAAGAAAAATAGAAAGTAGGATAAGGGTTTTACAGAGGTTAGAATACATGCACAATCTGAACATTGCTGATGTGACCTTAAGCGCTCCAACCTCTCTCTCCCTGCGAGTGCTAACCCATGAGGTTTGTGCCGCCTCTGCAGAAACTGGCTTGGTCTCCCCACCTGGGTTTGACCACACAGTAGTGCGAGATTAAATTGAAACCAAGAACTTAATAATTAACTGTATGTATATCAAGTACACAATAGAACAGCATTGTGATGTTAATCTTGGAATAATATTGTTCCAAGTCTGTATAGGTTTCATGAGTTAGATCAAAAGAAAAAACACAAACACAAGAATAACACCATCAACACAAAAGACACTTACGGATTCCAGTGTTCTTTGGAGATTTTGTACAAACTGCCAAACATAATTGGCAGAATTTTATCAATGTTCTCCTCAATCAAACTAAGAATATATTCATTATTCCAGAAGTACAATGCCCTTTCTGCAACCTAAGAAGACATTTAGAAATGTCAAAACTCAAGAGAAAAAAGAAATAATAGTATAAAAATGGCTTCACTGAAAATATCATACCTGAAAATGGGAACTGGATACACACTTGGATATCTGCTTAAAAAGGGGTTCTTCAATTTTTTTGAACTGTGTGGGTTCAATGACATCTAAGATTTCTTCAATTTCTCCTAAAAACATTCACCTAGGTTAAAAAATTTTTCTTTTAAGAAACATAAATTACATGATGTTAACATACAAAACTACAAATGAGAAGGTTAACCTACAAATTACACAGTGGACAAAATTAAGGTCTTGATTATATATACAATTTACTATAATGTTCAGCTTTCCCACCAAGTCTAATTCCCAAAAGACCACCACCTCTTGCTTGGTGGCAGTGACAATATAGCCAGCCCATAGAAGCATGTTTTTTGTTTAAGGATTTTATGTATTTGACAGAGAGAAGCCAGTGGGGGGAGTTTGAGAGGGGGGAGCAGCAGAGTGAGAGAGAAGCAGGCTTCCTGCTGAACAGGGAGCCTGATGTAGGCTCAATCCCAGAACCTGGGATCATGACCTGAACCCAAGACAGATGCTTAACCGACTGAGCCACCCAGGCACCCCAAGAAGCATGATTTATAATTTAGCCCTAAGATTAAAAATTATAATAAAATTGTGCTTTTTTTGTTGTTGAACAACCTACCTCTTTCTGACTGCATGTTTTTGGCCAAAATTTCAGCAACCCTCTGATCACCTGCAAAAGGGGAAAAGTTCAGCACAAATTAAGCAATGAAGTTGGTTAACCCCAGGGAATTCTTAGCAATTGTGATTATATCAATATTCAGTCTGAAGTAGATTAATATTATTTCATATCTAACTGCTCAGCTTTATACTTTTAAATAATCCAACATAATTATTGAGTACCTTTGTACCAGATACTGTTCAGATGCTAGAAGTACAGTGATGAACAAGACAGATGAGATCCCTGATTTTCCATTAAACTCAGATTATCCATTAAACATAGAAGTAATTTTAATAGTAAGTGCTACTTACATTAGTAAGAAAATAAAAACACGATAATGAGTGGGGGAGATAAGTTATTTTAGGGAGAAACTAAGGAACAAAGGATTCCTGTTACTTAAAACCATCTGAACCATCAGAGAGCTTCCCAATTTATTTCATAGCTAGCACCATCTTGATAACCAAAATACAAGGAAGGGATCATAAATTTAAGTGAACACGTTGTAAAACCTTATATTAAACCAAGTGTTAACTACATACTAACAGACCACTACTACTTGTCCCCTTATACCTTATTCCAGAAATTCCAGTTCAACTCATTACAGTTTTAAGTTAAAAGGGAAAATTTTAAAATCTTTAAAAAATATTTCACACCTACTTGACTAGCAAAAATGTTAAAGCTTAATATTGAGCATTGGCCTGGGTGAGGGAAAAGGCATCTTCAGACTCTGGACTGGAATATTAGATTGTTCAAACTTTTTGGAAGGCAGCTTGGAGTATATAAAAATTTCAATGTACTTTCGACCCAGCAACATGGTTTTAATTTTAATGATTTTTAAACATTTATATACATGGGAGACCTGGCTGGCTCAGTCGGTACAGCATGCAACTCTTAACCTTGGGGTCATGAGTTTCAGATCACCTAAAAGTTTTTAAAAATTAAATACTTAAAAAAATCCATATACAGTAATTTTTTTTTTTGGGGGGTGTGTGCTATCCTGAGGGCTTTTATACACACATAGAATTTTTTCTTTGTTACCAGCATCACAGATAGGACACAGAAAAATTCCAACATCCTAAACATCCCCTCACCCAGCAATATGTTTTAACTACTCATGTATTCATTAATAAAGATTCAGTGTGTTACGGTAAGCCATATAATGGAATCTTGATGTTACCAGTGAAAACAATGAAACAGATTAATATGGAGAGGTAGCCACATTGTGGAAAAACCTTATTAGCACTGTCCCACTGTTTAACCTACACACACATATATATGCATACAAAAAATTTCTAGGAATATATTCACCGAAGATGGTTATCTTTTAGGGGACAAGATTTTAAGGAATTTCCTCCAACTTGTACTTTATGATTTTATATTGTGTGAACCAAATTAACACAAATTATTTTCATAAACAGAAGTAATAATAGTCTTTTCCATTTTAGAAAATAAAATAATTTCAATTGAAGATAGAGGCACACAAAATATAGGTACCTATATCTTATTTATGATTTGTGAGACGCTTTATACGAATACCAGGTTTCTAGAGAATGAGTATGAAGGCTGAAACAAGTATCATGGCCATAATTTGGGTGCTGAATGGTCTATGGTAGAAACTGCAGAGTTCTGTATATCTACAGGTTTTAGGAGTTGAAAACTTTTCCTTTGGACATTTACCTTCCTACCTTCTCATCCTGTTTCTATTTCCGTTAACACAGCTCACCTAAGAGAGACCTTTATCTAGCCATTATCCCTCTCCCCAATCTACTCTTTAAAAAGAAATCACCTATCTTCTCCCTTTTCCACCCCATATTAATTTATATTTAAATCATATCTATCTACAATTCAGTTATGAACCATGACTTATTATGTTATGGGTTTTGTCTTAATTCTGAGGAGAAGCACCATGGATTTAATTCACTTTAGTGAATTCAAGTTTTAATTCAGCTGAATTAATTTAGTGAATTAAAGTTTTAATTCACTTTAGAGGTTTATGTGGTTTCATGTAAGTACTAGGCTTCTAATTCTCCTGATTTGTCTTTAGAAACCGGGTTTTTTGCTGTTTCCAGAAAGATCTGCAAATCTAAAAGTTCAAAAACTCTAAGTATTAGGGAGTGAAGAAATATGTTCCTTTATAGGAGGTTCAAGTCAGAGGAAGAACACTAAGTTCATAAACTTTTCAAGCATGCGTAGGGATAACCTAAATAACTTTATAATAAAGAAAACCTTATTTAAATCCTTCAAATCCTTTGCTATTCTTCAAGAACTCTTAGTTTAAATATTTAGATTTAGGATGCCTTGAAAATATTCACTCAAAATACATCAATGTTAAAAGATTGTTTTGTCTGCTTCATACTTTTCTATTTTCTCCCTGTCTTTTTTTCCCTTGGATCTTCAGTGTTCATAATAACATTTTTATTCTCTCCTGAATCTTCTCATTGCAGGCAAATAGCAGAATTCAAAGACTGAATTGCTCTGTCGATTCATAAACAACCTTTATCCCAAGATTACATTTTGATCGCCAAAGGCAAGGAAACGTTTTCAACCCCTATCATATGGTTTATCATTGTTAAGAGGGAAAATCCTATTTCTAAAAACAAAACAAAACTCCAGGGACCCTCACAGTATGTTTTAATTTTAAAAAGGTGAATGAGGGGGTGCCTGGGTGGCTCAGTTGGTTAGGTATCCAACTCTAGCACGGGACTGAGCTCCACTTAGGGCTCTGTGCTCAGTAGGGAATCTGCTTGGGATTCTCTCCCTCTCCCCCAGCTCATATGTGCACTCTCTCTCTAAAAATAAATCTTTTAAAAAAGTGAATGAATAAAAAGATTATCAGTGAAGATAATATGCATATAAAATTCCACTGTAGTCACTGGATCCTGTCATCACACACTTCAACATTAATCTGTATTTAAGTTATTTAAGACACAACTTCTAACTTGACAGAATTCCCCCTTCCAACACTGTTCTTTGAATGCAGATTAACATTCCTTCTAAATGACTCTAAAGTTAGTACTACTACTGTGTGACAACTTTACAAGGACATAAAGAAAGCTGTAACAAAATACTACAATGTATATTAGAGAAATAAAAAGAAATAGACCAGAGGCGCCTGTGTATCTCAGTGGGTTAAAGCCTATGTCTTCAGGGGTCCTGGGATCGAGCCCCACATCGGGCTCTCTGCTCAGCAGGGAGCCTGCTTCCTCCTCTCTCTCTCTGCCTGTTTCTCTGCCTACTTGTGATCTCTGTCTGTCAAATAAATAAATAAAATCTTCAAAAAAAACCCAAAGAAATAGACCACTTACTGGTTCTGTTAGTGTAGTATCCTTCTCCAGGAACTGTACGACACAGTAGGCTAGCTAAAATGAAAGGGATAGTTAACAAATACTACTAAATGAAACAACAATGATACCGGATTTTTATATTTAGTTAACAAAAATGACTACCTCATTTTAATAAAGTTTACTCTGTATCTCAATACATAAACATGTATATACTCACAACTGTGTGATGTTTAACCTTGAAAGAAACTTCTAGGTTAAAAAAAAAGATGTTCTTTTTTCAGTAGTTACCTTCTGAATGTAAAGTTAAGTGAAACATAGGACTAAAGCTAACATTTTAGTTTCAAAGTCAGGGCCCAGACCAGAAAAGAGGAAAACTTGGTATTATCTCTCCTATATTTATACTTAAAGTGTACTGAGCTTATTTAATAAAGCTAAATATCATAATACTTTTAAGTTATAATGAAAATTTGCCCTGAGCAATTTATAAAGCAAATTGCTTAATTATACCTACAATTCCTTCCTCAATATTTCTCCATTTCTCTGCCTTTATATCAGCGTCTGAAACAATATTCATTTGATTTGAAATGTCTGAAACTTACCTGAGCATGAAACAAAGCTAATCCTTTTGCAGTATGCATAGGAATAAGAACCTTCATTAGAAATTGTTTATGTTCTGCTTTCAGTGGCAATGCAAAGCCATTGATAATACTGGAGGGAAAAAAAGGCAGGGGGAAGGGTTAAGTAGTTACTACTTCATTTCCAAAAATTATATCCATGAGTATATAAGGAACAGTGTTCTGCTTCAGTCCTGGTATTGAATGACTTACCCATCTTCAAACTTGTCTGGTTCCTCTAAGTCATTCAATGGTCCCAAAAAGAGAACTGGGACTGCCAATTAAAGTCCCACTAGATAATTTGTCTTTATTTTCTATAAAGCCCATCACTTCATACATTATTGCCTTTATTCTCCTACATAAAGCCACAGGGAGATCAGTATCACAATGCTGTTAAACTTCCAATATTTTCTGAACTCTGAAGTTTCCCTACTTTGCTGAAAAATCTGAAATTAAGTATTTTCTCCATAATCATTCTCTAACTATAAATAGAGAGGGCCTCATCTTCTCAAGTTAATACTGCTGTGTGATGAATAAGGAAGGCAAAATGTTCACGTAAACTAAAAGGCTCTGAAAAGAACAGATAGATTAAGAATGGCCTATCAATGTCTCAACAAGAATTCTTATAAGTTTATCAAAGATTCATTATAGTTTACTTCATTTCTTCCCAATCAGATCCTATGAATTTCTGTGGCGGTCTGCTAAGATCAGGCATAAAACATGCCACAGCTTCAGAAGCAGGCGGCCTATTCTAAAACAGATGTCTTGCATGGCAAGTACTTGAATATGCTGACCGCTTAAAAGCTATAAAAAGAATTCAGTTGAGAAACTATGTCTTGTGCTCTATATTTAAACTCTAAAATACGAAATAATTTCTCCAACCCCAGCTAGGATTCTAATACATAAAACATTCAAAGCTATCTCTTTAAAAACAAAAAAAAAAACTGACTTACCTTCCTAATATTTCAAGGAGTTCAGCAACACCATTGAAATGCTCTGTTTCATATATAAACCTGAATTTAAAATAAAGATAGATATAATAAAAACTCAAATATTAGTAAACTAAACTAAGAGAAGAGGCAGGAAGGTCAAGAAATCAGTCCTAAAGGCAACTATAAGAAACATACAAGCATGCTTCAGGAATTCTTTGTAAAACTATTTTGTCCCAAATTAGTAACTTCTTTTGCTAAAACTAGCCATAATGATAATGGAATATTAGTTCACCTGGAATATTTTATTTTGTTTAAAAATTTAAAAGAAAGATGGGTTTTCTCAAGGAAATACTTTTCAAAATAGGAAATTTCTACCCATAGGAAAATCCAAGAGAAAAGGACCCATGTATCATAAAAACATTTTTATTCATAGTGTTGCAAAACCTAAACTATACAGGCTGCCTAGCTTTCCAAGATTAGGCTTGCTGTTAAAGCAGGAAGTAAAAAACTCAAATGCCTACAGGACAGGGGAGGTGTTAAATGAGTAAAGTAGCACAGGCGAGGAGGAGAACAGAGACCTGCAGAGAGATGCTCTCTCCAGGGGAGACCGCTGTTACTGGTTTCTAATTGTTACAACACAGGAATGCCAGCCTAATTTTGCCAGATTTCCCATTAACACAAACCAACCAAACCTGAAATGTGGATATATTAAAGCTAAATCTCATCAGAAGCAACTACTTAACACAGTATCATTTATAAAGGAGTCAAAATACAGGCTCCATATAAATTTAGCTTTGTCAGAAAAACAAATGAAAGTACTTTCAAGATCAAATTATTTTAACAGTATTTATACTTATTTTTTTAAACAAAAAGCTCAAATGGGTAACTAGACAAATTCAATAAATTTTAAATATGAACATTGGTATTAGGTATTAAAAACAGTCTTCATTACACGAGAAGTAGGTTGCAAGTTTCTAAAAAGTTACATGCAATCAAATGACACCCACAAAATGACTCAAATACTAATAAGGTTAAGAGAGTTCAGATACTAAAAGTTAATCTAAAGGAACTAGAATAAAAACACACGGAGGGGGAAAAAAGTACTATATATGAATATAGGACCAGTTTACCTGAGGAAAATGTTGTTAATTTGTTTCCTGATGAATGCTCTTAATCCAAGAAATTTCCCATAAATTCGGTGCAGAACAGTCTTCAGGAAGTCACGTTCTCTGGGATCTTCACTATCAAAAAGCTCCAGGAGCTTTAAAAAAAATCTGAGAAATTACTTTTTAAAAATAATTGAGCTAAAACTTCACTTTATTCTAATTTGATTTAGAGATAACCCATGAAATCTTAAAAAAAATTTTTTTTAAAGATTCTTAAAGATTCTGCCTTAGGTTGATTTTATTCTTGATAAATATTGAGGCTAAAGAAATCTAAGGAGTATTTCTTTTCACTTCATTTCAAAAACAACATAATATAAACTTCAAAAAAGTGGGATTTTTTTTTTCCTTGCCACTCATCTTAAAATTCTATCCTATTCTTGACGACTAACCCTGGCTCATAATTTTAGAGTGCTGAAATTTGAGATTTTTCATGCTAATAATTTAAAACTACATACAAAGATCTTAAGCTTGCAAACTGCAAGTCATTATAAATAAATGAAGTTTAAAAAATACATATGTGCAAATGAGTATTTATGGTTTACTAGAAAGAACAAACCAAAGCTCTTTTTGAACAAACCAAAGCTTTTACACTAAAAATCAAGCCTGCAGATCAAAAAGTAGTATTACTATATTTTAAATAAAACACTGGATTTTCTTAGGAAAAATTTTAAAATACTCCCTATCTATAGAATATAATTTCGTATATGAAGTCATCAAGAAATTCTGTGTTCTGTACTTTGATACTGTTAATTATAGTAGAGATGGCAAGCTCTGAACCTCATCAAAGTTCTTTTCCCATTCTGTCTTGAATTATATGTAATTGTTTACATATGCATCTCTTCTACTAGAGTGAGTATTTTTGAGAGTGGTGATGACTTTAGTCATATTTATATACCCCTAAACAAATGTCTGGTTTACAGTTTGT
This sequence comes from Mustela putorius furo, assembly GCF_011764305.1. NCBI lineage: Eukaryota > Metazoa > Chordata > Mammalia > Carnivora > Mustelidae > Mustela > Mustela putorius. Next base: position 11,010,276 of record NW_025421480.1, on the reverse strand, counting down.
ATTCTTTGTTCACTAGGTTATTAAAATCCTGAATGAGGCTCCAGCCAAAAATATCCAGAGTGTAAGAAGTTATGTTTATATACCTAATAATTTCAGTTCAAATTATTCTAATTAAAAATGGCTAACCTACTCACTTGAGACATTCAGATCCAAGTTTCTGATATTGGGTTTACTTAGAAGATAAGCTTTCAAATTAATAAAAGGGGCCTTTCATTGTTAAGGCTGACATGTTTAATTCAAGAACAAATATAATCTAGTATAAGTTGATCCTCAGGAAAAAAAAACTAGAGAATAGATGATAGCTGAGTTTCAAATCTATTTAAAGAAACCTATTCTGAAGTATTAAATAATCTATTTAGAAATATAAATAGATATAAATTCATGTAATAAAACACACACAAACCTAGTACTCAGTAAATTGTTTCTCATTCTGGCTGTTATATCTAACTGCTTTTAAGGGTAATTAATAACCTCTGAGTTTTTTCATCATTGATAAAATGAGGAAGGTTAAAACTAATCTTGTTGGGGCGCCTGGGTGGCTCAGTGAGTTAAGCTTCTGTCTCTAGCTTGGGTCATGGCCTCAGGATCCTGTGATGGAGGGCCACACTGGGCTCTCAGCTCACCAGGGAGTCCGCTCCCCCCCACCCCGCCTGCCTCTCTGCCCACTTGTGCTATCAAATAAATCAATAAATCTTTAAAAAAAAAACAAAACTAGTCTTGTTTTTATTTAAATGAAAGTTATATCATAGTCTAGTTCTAATCCTAATTCTCCCAGCTATTAGCTGTGTGGAATTAGACATGGTCTAGTTCTTTATATAAACGCATATAAGAACAGTGCCTGGCACATAAAATATGCCCTCACTAATTCTTAGCTTCCTTTTTTCTTCTGAAATCCTGTGACTTGAATATAACTTGGAATTACACAAGTGTTTTTTCTCTTGAAATGATGAGTATCCACATTTATATTTAAGGGTTTTTTTCCTGTACTTCTAAGTCTTAAAATTACCATGTAATCAAATAATTTCAAATTATAAAACCTGAGATATATACAAAAGTAACATAATAAGAATAACTAAGGAAGTGCTATATGAAAGTACAGTCATCTAAACTGCTAAGAACAAATTATTGGGCTTTAGCTTCTCAGGTAATTCATATATTTAGAGAAGGCAGAAAATGGGTCCCACTCTACCAGTTTTCTTCCTGTTCCCCCTCAAACCCGTGGAATAATCCAGAAGCAGAAACACCTCAAGATCCAGACTGAAGAAGCACTAAGGCAATTGTTCCTCTCACCCTTCTATCTTAAACATAATTTAATATGATATATCATAGAGTTCCTCAATATAATATATTCCTCCTGTAGCACACAAGAGCTACAAGAGAAAATAAATACGTATTCATTTGCAATTACCAAAATAACAAAACTCCATCTAATCTTACCTTTACTTGTGATTGAAATGTAAATTTTACTGTTAGCACACACCTAATATTTCTTCGTAATTTATGAGGAGCTGCTTGAATGGGTGAAGGACATATCTTGACAATAGGCAGCTGCTTAACCAACTGAGCCACCCAGGCGTCCCGGTCCTAGCGATTTTAATCCCAGCCTTAGCACTGGGTTCATCACCACCTTTTCACTCATCTTCTCTTTCTTGAAAATGCAAGTAACTCTCGAAGAAGAGAGTATCAAATTCCTAATGAGACCTTACATACTGAGATAAATTTCCAGAGGAAAAAAATGAACCTAGAAAGATCTGGTCTCCTTCACAATCTTGTCTAGGTCCAGCCAATTCCCCATAATTAAAAAGAGGCTTTTACACTGGGAAAAGATTTTGAAAATAAAAATGAACACATTCTGAGAAATTAATTTTCAGTAGGTAGGTTCCAAAAAATAATAGCTAGTGACAAATTTATAAAATAAAAGAAGGGGGAGCCTGGGTGGTTCAGTCATTTGAGCAGCCGATTCTTGACTTCAGCTCAGGTCCTGATCCATGATCTCAGGGGACTGAGCCCTGTGTCAGGCTCAGTGATCATCAGGGAGTCTGTCTGAGCCTCCCTCTCCTGCTCCTCCCCCTACTTGTGTGTGCATGCTCTCTCTCTCAAATAAATCTTAAAAAAAAAAAAAAAGAAGGTATCACACTATGTTTCACTATCTCCTTTTCTTCTTAAAGATCCCATTTATCGGTGGCTTAGGAAATGGGTAGCTAGAATGCCTAAGGTGGGAAGGGGAAAGGAAAAAGGAAAGGTCACTGGTAATAAACAGCAGGAAAGGAGCCTAATCCCAAACTCCCAACAAGGATTCCATTTCCACTTTTCCTCTGTCATTTCAAAGTCACAATGCTTAAAACATATGTCAAAGTTCAAGGTCAAAGACTTAACAATTTAAAAGAAGGCTTCTTGCCTTTAGATTGAATGGTCATACCAAATTTTTTCAAACTATGCAGAAAAGCTCGCTTTCTGGTCTTTAAAAGTAACTGAGAATTCAGTATTGGATAAGATAATTCAACTGACTTCATTAGAAGCTCACTCTTGATTAAAATACTCTGATATTGTCAAAGCTACTTCACCTTTACCCTAATTGTCTGGCGAGAGTATTAAATGCTATTAAAGTGAAATAAACCATTTAAGTTCTGAAAGACTATTTTAATCACAAGTTAATCATTGCTAAGATGAACATAAGAAAATTTAAGACATTAAGAATTCCTTACCTGTTGGACAAATTTCTGATCAATGTATCGCTTTGCAATGCTAGGCTGGAAATCAGGGCTCTCCAAAAATCTTAAGAAGAATTCATACACCAACTATGAAAGAAAGTCAAATAGAAGCTAAGAGGATAACTATAAAAATTTACCCTAATTTATCCCTTCATACCAAATATACCTCCCCTACCACCCTAGGAGGGAGATTTTCAACCTCATTGGAAAATGTGATGAGTTGGTAAGATTTTTAAAAACTAAATATATATTCACAATTTGGCCTCCTAAGCTAGTACATTTGGGGATTTACTGCTTTATATCACTTGTTGAAACTGAAATTATGGGAGCTAGAAAATAAAAATGACACCTATAAAATATTTAACTAGGAAAGACTTTTGCAGTCCATACTCACTGGGAATGTGTTCTTTCTCCATTGGATTCCCAACCCACCTCAACTTAATATCCAGAGTTCTTTAAATACAGGATCAGAAACCTCCAGATAAGAATAAACTGAATTGTAAGGGGAAGTGTATCAATAAAAATAAAAAGCAAAAAACTTCACATCTTTCTATAAAACTATATTGGAAAGAATTAAAGCCAGCACACCTTATTTACATTTAAGAAGTAATGAACTAAGGGACGCCTGGGTGGCTCAGCTGGTTAAGAAGTAATGAACTAAATTATTTAAGTTCAGGGTTCAGGAAGGAATGTTTATTACAGTGAATATACTAGAAGTCACAGCAGGATGTCTACTTAAGCACCAGCATCTTGGGGTACCAGGGTGGCTAAAGTTAAGCATCTGACTCTTAGTTTTAGTTCACTTTATGAGCACAGGGTCGTGGGACTGAGCCCCTCACTGAGCTCTATGCTGGGTATGGAGCCTGTTAACCTCCCCCCAACTCCCTTCTCTTTAAAAAAAAAAAAAAAAAAAAATATATATATATATATATACACACACACACACACACACACACACATTTAAATATATGTAAACATATATACATACATACATATATATATATAAAAGTGTCAGGCATCTTAAAAGTAATAGGAAATGTTCATTTGTGGTCACAAGTAAGAATTAAAAGTAAGATTTAGGGCACAGGGGTGGCTCAGTTGGTTAAGTATCTACCTTTGGCTCAGGTCATGATCTCTGGGTCCTGGAACTGAGTCCTGCATTGGGCTCCCTGCTCAACAGGGAGCCTGCATTTCCTTCTCCCTCTGTCCCTCCTCCTGACCCTGCCCTCTAGTGAGGTCTCTCTCTCTCTTCTCTCAAATAAATAAAATCTTAAAAACCACAAAAAGTAGGGTTTAGTTAACTTGCCTCCATCACAGCTGCATCTGTCTTTTAAGAAGAAAGAAAAACACACTAAAGTTTTTCTTTTATTGTAACCTAATAGCTATAAAATGTAGGAGTATAGCCCCCAAATGTACCTTAATTTATTAGCTATCAAACAACACATTAATCTAGTGCCCTAAAAATAAAAAAGGAAGACTACATCCCAAAGTAGAAATATACAATAAACATTTTGATCACAAAATGATAAACATCAGGCCACATACAGAAGGGAGAAATTAATTTACAGACATTACAACACACAAAAAAAGCACTACCAGATCGGGGCCTTATCATTCACCATAGAATAACAAATTTTTACTACTGAATTCAATAATATTCTAAGCCTAACAACAGTTTTGGGAGTTGAATAAATGTTTCTGTCCAGTGCATCTTTGACCAACTATCCAAAGGAGTGATGCTCATCTGGTCTAATTATTATCTTTTAGCTGTTCGGTATGACACTGTAATATGGAAACAGAAATTGATACCAGTTTTTATTTATAAATAATCTTCTAATCAACCAACTACACAAATAATTTTGCTTTGGGTTGCACACATGCAAAAAGATACAGAAAATGATCAGAGTCCTCTGAAGAGTCAGTATAGTCTCACAGGCTGCTACAGAGTTTCACTGGCACAACATACTCAGGGCCCATTTTTCATGTCCAATCCTCGCCTGCTGTGAGATTTTGATATGAGAAAATATATACTTGGTCTTCATCTGTGGTTATTGCCACAGAGCTCCTAAAACCTTGAAATTTCCTGAGTAGGAGTAAGGGATACATTTTATTGTTGTTTATAAGAAGCCCCTCTCTGGGATGCCTGGGTGGCTCAGTTGGTTAAGCAGCTGCCTTCAGCTCAGGTCAGCATCCTGGGATCGAGTCCCACATCGGGCTCCTTGCTCAGCAGGGAGCCTGATTCTCCCTCAGCCTCTGCCTGCCATTCTGTCTGCCTGTGCTCGCTCTCTCTCCCTCTCTCTGATAAATAAATAAAATATTAAAAAAAAAAAGAAGCCCCTCTCAAACATGCTGGAGTTTAGGTTAATGTGATAACTTCAGGAGGATGAAAGTCTGGTTATCACAGGAAACAATGTGATGATGAGAGGGTTGAAACTTTCAGCCCCAACTCCCCATCCTCCAGGGAGGGGAGAGAGGTTGGAAATGGAGTTCAATCACCACTGGCCAGTTACTTAATGAATCATGTTCACCTAATGGAACCATCATCAAAATCCTCAACAAAGGGTTTTGGAGAACTCCTGGGTTGGGGAACACACCAAGGTGATGGGAGGGTGGTACATGGAGCCCCCTTTTCATACCTTAATCTATGCATCTCTTTCATTTGGCTGTTCCTGAGTTGTATAATAATTTATAATAAATATTTATAATAAATAATTTATAATAAATTCGCAAGTAGTAATAAGTGAAGTGTTTCCCTGTGTTCTGTGGGCTACGGCAAATTATCAAACCAGAGGAGTGGGCTGTGGGAACTCCAGACTTACAGCCAGCTTGGCAGAAGTACAAGAGACCAAGACTCATGACTACCATGTGAAGTAGAGCGTGGTCTCATGGGACTGAGCCCTTAACTTGTGCCTTTGTGGTAATTCTAGGTCATAAATTAATAAATGTGTCATAAATGAATAGTGTCATAAATAAATTCATTTATTTAAATTCATAAATTCATTTAGTGTCATAAATTAATAAACTATAAGACACCCAGTTGTTGTTCAGAGAAGTGATAAATTTCTTGGTGTGGGAAATCGACACATTTGGTGTCAGAAGTTTTCCCTATAGCTACGTAGTATGAAGAGATACTGGACACTGTACAGCTCTGAAAAAGCTCATTCACTTGTTAGGGAAAGAAGACAAAACTAGAAATATATAAAATGGTATATACACAAAAATTTATGGCACAGGGGCACCTGGGCATCTCACTCTTGATATCAGCTCAGGTCACGATCTCAGAATCATGAGATCAATTCCCGTGTTGGGCTCTGCACTCAACAGGGAGTCTGCTTGAGATTCTCTCCCCCTCTGTCCCTCTGCACAGTTTGGGTTAATTAATTAACTCTTTAAAAATGTATGGCACAGACTGAGTAGAGGAGACCTTTAGAAAAAGGTTTTATCATTGTGGAATAAAGTCAGTAAGAAAAGTTTTAAGGAGGACAGCAACTTGAGCCCTATATTTGATTTGATTGTGCATAAGCCAAGAAGAAAAAGGGCTTATTAAAGAAAGGCAGGACATGTCTTGAGAAGCAGATGGTGTAGGGTATGGGTTGGTGGGTATGGAATCAGAGGCTCAGAATCTTCATGCAGATGCCTAGTTGAGTGGAAGTTAAGATTTGTGGTAAGGTGGGACCAGGTTAAACATGAGTCAAGTATGGCACGCATTAGCCTATATATTCTGCCTCTGAAGATCTGCATCAGATATATACGGCTTAAGGCTTAATACTATTAAGAGCAATCACATGTCTTTTGGGAGACTTGCACATCATCAAGCTGAATCCTCTAAATCACATACTCAGTTCAAACATATGCCGATCACAGATACCACATTATTATTTCTTACATAGTTCTCATCTTCATCATTTTCCTAACACAGTGAACATTAAGTGACCAGTCAAGATTAGCAGCAAATCACTTTTATGCAGCCAACTTAGCACCACTGAAGAGATAACAAAAGGTTATCTAATAAACACATGCTGAGTAATGTCAAACAGAAGCAAACACTAGTGATCTACAGAGCTGAAAATCTTCAAGATGGCACAATTAAGACTATGCGTCTATAAAATGGCACCCTGTGTCCCCACTGCCACTCTCTCTATACTCTATCCTGCATTACTTTTTTTCTTGTATTTATCATACCCTGACATAGTAGTATTATTTATTCTTTTCCACTAGGATATAAAAGATTTTGCTTATTAGTTTACCCCCAATATTTAGAACAATGCCTTGAATACAATATTTACTGAATGAATAAAAATCATAGTTGTGGAGGACTGCTTCTGTGTAATTACTAAAGTTTCTCTATATTCTTCTATATGAAGAAATACTTTGCTCTAAGAATCTAAGAAACAGTGCTTCACAGAACAACAGATACTTTCAGCAATGGATTCATTTCTTTAGTAAACTGGCAAATTGAATATACAATGTACAGCTGGTCTTCCTACTTCTGTGAACCAAAAAAATACCCTAAAAGATAAAAGGCAAGCACAAAATGTAAAAAGATAACTAAAGGGGGGTAATCTTACCATTCTACTCCATAATGACCACGTCTTTCCTAGGTAGTTAGAATATATGAAATTCTAATCTTCACCAATAAAAGATTTTAGAAGAAGGTACAGCAAAAACAACATAGATGATTTAAGTATCTGAAAATAAGATCTATACAAAAAAGCTGAAGGAACTGGAAATGTTTGGCCCAGAGAGGCAAAAAGTTTTTTAAGAAACGTTAATAAACTGTATATAAACAAAAGGCTCTCTTCAAGGAATATGGTGGTCCAATGTTTTACAAACTCTATTAAGAGAAAACTAATTAAAAATTTTTTTAAAGATTTTATTTTTTTGTCAGAGAGAAAGAGAAAGAGCACAAGCCGGGGAGCAGCAGGCAGAGGGAGAAGCAGGCTTCCTGCTAAGCAAGGAGCCTGATGCAGGCTCGATCCCAGGACTCTGGGATCATGCATGAGCATAAAGCAGAGGCTTATTAATCCACTGAGCCACCCAAGCATCCCAATTTAAATAGGTTTTAAAATTGATTTAATATATGAAAGAATTCATGTAAGACTTAACATACACTGAACTAAATGAGATATTTCATATTAAGTGCCTGAACACTGAATCTGAGGGCTACATGAATGTGAAGAGGCGTACACTGTAAAATGTTTATGTTCCCAGTATAAATTTCTAATTGTAGAGGTCACAAGGAAGTTTCTAGTACCTAAAATACAGTTTATTCCTAAAAAAAGAAAGGTCTATGTTTTAGTCAGTACCCTACATAAAATAATTACATCTTAAGTATCTGTGCCACTAAAGAAAATAACTAATAAAAGAAAATTAAAATACTACATAATCTGCCTGTATTCCAGACTAATACAGCAGCCACGCCTCCCTAATTATCTAAAAGTCAGTATACAGAGAATTACAATCTTGTTTGTCCTCCATAAATACAAAGCAATAATGCTTAGAAAAGAAATAAAAAATAATTTATAACTCTTAATTAGTAATTACCATATATTAATACATTCTGTAAATTAAAAGATGACCAGTCACCTACTACTAGAACAGTAGAACAGGTTTTTTTGTTCCTTTTTTCTTTGTTTCTTTATTTCATTTATTCCATTTTTCCATTGCTCATTAGTATTTCCATTACAGAGTGGAAAAAAAGTAAAAAGAAAAACTATAAATTAGCACATTTTTAGGAAATTCATGAACAGGGTTGGGAAAACAAAATTTTGAAAGGTTTTGAAATTGCTTATTATTCCCCTCATTAATTTAATGTTTGTTTTTCATCCCATCAAATCAATTTCTAAAATCAAGTATCTGACAACTAAATGTAAAATGTAAACTTTTAATATAGAACAAAAAATTCTGGGTTAACTGATTTCAAGTACATTAACAAAAGAAAAACTTTCATTGAGCAAATTTCCTCAGTGCTACAACTGTCTATAATCTCATTTATCAGAGCAGCTTTAATATTCCACCCTAAAAAAAGATGATTAAATAATGATGTAGCAACTATATTCTGACAGATTCTATAAATCAGCTCACTCAGGATTCAATAGTTTCTGATTCCCCTAGACCATTTAATTGCCAATTTTTAAAACTGTACACCAAATTTTAGTTATGAGAAAGATTAACTATAAACATATATATCTAGGGCAGAGTTTTTTCACTGGGGTCATGGATATACAAAAATTTGTGTGTCTCTATGTATTCTGTCTTGGGAGAAAACCATTTTTTAAAAATCATATTTTGAAAGCGACTCACTACCTACCTCCTAAAATGTTAAACTGCTAGTTTCAGGGAATTCAAATGAAAGTTCAAATCATACCAGTGAAAAATAGAAAGCATATTGTTTGTTTGGCTAAATTTTCACTGTTAATTTCCATGAGCATATAAAAATATCTTAATGGAGATACTAATTTCAGAAATTCAAAGACTGAGGAAACTTTTTCAGATTATTCAACTACATGTGATTAAAAAAGATATAATCAGCTCATGAGAATTTCACATCTTTAAAACCTTTGCATTATTAAATATAGTATCATTAATTTTATATCAACTATGGTCCCAAATTTTACATGAACTGGTGTATGATGCTATTAAAAAAGTTTTCCAGTTCAGATTTTTTAGTTCTATAAGCTCTAATGTGCTGATAAATCTTAATAATTTTATCAGCTTTTGCTAATCCCAGGATTCCTCTTTCACTTTATTTAGACATATATATACTAGACAGAATAAATAAATAAATAAATAAAAGAAGTAGACTATTGCTTAAAGTGTCCCAAAGAGTGTAGAATATAAATTTCTTTCTTTGTCTTTTAAAATAAAATGGAGGGGCACCTGGGTGGCTCAGTGGGTTAAAGCCTCTGACTTTGGCTCAGGTCATGATCTCGGGGTCCTAGGATCGAGCCCTGCATTGGGCTCTCTGCTCAGCAGAAAGCCTGCTTCTCTGCCTACTTGTGACCTCTGTCAAGTGAATAAATAAATATCTTTTAAAAATAAATAAATAAATAAATAAATAAAATGCGATGACCACTAAAAATACAAGTCCTGGCAAAATAAAAATCAACAATGTAATTGGAAGCAACAGCTAGCACCCACATGTAAAGCAGAGTTTCTCTCTACCTCCCAGAAACTATGTAGAAAAGAGCTTATGTTGGTCATTATCCATCCTGTTGTCATTGAAAACATAAAAACATATCATTTTCTCATTTTACTCAAGACAGACTCTTCCCTCCAATGATCCCAGCCTGCGGCAGGCATTGTTGGTTGACTAATGTAATACCCATTCCCTTCCTCTCACCTGTCTCTAATACTCACTGTCAGTGTGCTTTACAACTAGAGTAACCGAAAAAAGAAAAAGGGAATGGAAATAAGATGAACAACAGTCCAACAGGGAAAAAAAAATTAAAAAAGAAAAAAGACTTTTAGAGAGAGTAAAAAACACAGAGAGCCAAAGAAGAGCCAACACATGAATAGCTGCCACCCCCAAAGAAGAAAAACAAAGCAGTGCAACAAAAGAAATATTAAAAATTATTACTGAAGAAAACTTTTCAGAAATAAAAATAAAAATAAAAGTGGGTTTTTAGGGGCACCTGGGTGGCTCAGTGGGTTAAAGCCTCTGCCTTCATCTCAGGTCATGATCCCAGGGTTCTGGGATCAAGCCCCACATCGCTGCCTATCAAATAAATAAATAAAATCTTTAAAAAAAATTTTTTAAGTGGGTTTTTATAGTAAAAGAGTACTATTCAACTGAGAAAATTTATCTAGAAAAATTGACACTAATGTATGGCCAGTAAAGCAGTTGGGCCATTAAAGGAAAAATATTCTTTAGGCATCTAAGCAAAAAAAAAAAAAAAACAAAAACAAACCCTGTCTTTATATAAGAGACAGAAAATCAGACTGAAATCAGTAGACAACGGAATAAGATATTTACGGTACCTAAGGAAATATGAATCAACAATTTTATATCAAATCAGGTTGATCTTTAAAAATTAAAGCTACACACAAACTGCTGTTGTACATGCAAAAACTCAGGGAATAATATTTTCTTGAGTTCCTCTACTAAAGAATGTGCTCCAGAGGTACCTGGATGGCTAAGCTGGAAGAGCATGTTACTCTTGCTCTGAGGGTTTGTGAGTGTGACCCCCCACACTGGGTGTAGAGATTACTTAAATAAATAAAGACTTAAAAAAAAAATAATGAACTCCAAATTACCAAAAAATGATTAGAGGAATTCTGACATAAGGATTGATGGTAAAATTAAATATATTACCTCTAGAACTAATCAAAAGCAATGGGCACAAAGGTAACAGAATAGTAGTATACAAGAATTACATGTTCTAACCATGTTAAGTATTACATAATAATACAAATATAAAGTTGAGGAAGGGAATGAAGAAGAGTGTATGGAAAGTAGAAGCTTTGAATTGCTATATAAGTATTTACTGTGAGAGTAAATGGATTATTACTTTACATTAGAGATTAGGTAAGTAGGAAGTGGAAGAAGAGACTACTTGATAATTTCAGTATTGTCCATGCTAGGGAACCAATAAATTAACAATAAGAGAAAGAACCAAGGGTATCATATATCATATAAAGGTAACAATAAAAACACACTTCAAAACAAAAAAATACACTTCTTCCCACATACCAGAAGTACTTATCTTTTAAGAAAACAGAACAGAAAACAAACAGTATAGTTTAAAAAACTGTGCTAGTTTCTGTGCATACATTATCCCATTCAATCCTGTTTTATTCCAGTTTTATAAAGGGAGATGCAGAGAAGTTAAGCAGCTTAACCAGGTCACCCAGGTAGAAAAGTATAAAAATTGGATTTAAGTAGAGGTCTATCACCAGAATAATTTCTATTTCACCATGCTTTGTAATAATTCTCTTTGTAATAATACTTGTTAGAATTTGTATATATACAATGAAAAATTGTAATGTAATGTATTACAATTATGTATTACAATGTATAGAGTGTAAATTTTTGTCACACTTAACTAAGGCATATCATTAAAAATTCACTTATGAGGGCTAAAAAAGAAAAAGTATGGCTATCTGAATTATTTGGAAGATCTAATTTACTAGTGTTACAATGAAGCTAAAAAGGTATGAACTAAGCCTCATTAAGAACTGGTGTGTATTTACTTTAGGGCCAGACTATAACAGAGGCACTAAAGCTTTTAAAAATCAAGAGCAAGTACTCTGAAGTAATAATTGAGTTGTAAACCTAATTTGGCTCTTTATTACTTACATAATCTTGGGCAGAATTCTTAATCTCTTTTAGCTTCATATTAGCTTTTCTACAAAATATGAAAAATATTTTTAAAAATTTTTATTTAAATTCAATTTAGTTAACATACAGTGTTTTATTAGTTTCAGGGGTAGAATTTAGGATTCATCATCTGCAAATAATACCCAGTACTCATTACATCAAGTGCCTTCCTTACTGCCCTTCACCAACCCCCCTACCCTAAAATGTGAGTATTATGGTGTCACCAAAAGGATTAAATGAGATAATATATATAAAGCAGTTGTCACTATCTCTGAAACATGTAAGTGTTCAATAGTTATTGGTATTGCTATAATATAATTTGCTAATCATGATCAGCAGTCTTATAAATGAGTACCATTGGTTATGTGTAACCTTCATTAAACTCTCTAGAAAAACATACTGTGCTTGCCTGCAGATTTCAGGTCATTAACATTATTTTTTAAATATAAAATTTATTTGAAGCATTAAAGGCAAGAGTCCTTTGAACTTTTACTGTCTCCCTCAGAGCCTTGCTTAAAAATAAGTGTCATCTGGATATTCTCCGAGTATATCTTACCTAGACAACTGGAGAACAAAAATCAATGATCACAAAGACTAGATTTATAAAAACATGTGCAAAAGAAACACTATACACATGTGAGTACAATATTTTATGGCTATAATGGAATCTTTGTAACAGTTTCTAAGCAGTATAAGATGATCTACCCTGAATTCTGCCTAAAGAGTTCTAGTTACTAAAGCATAAACTAAAGTAGTGCCAGTGTGATTCTACTAGGTGAACCCTAAATAACATTATATTAAAGCCACATATTTGAGGGTAAGTTTGAATGACGCAATTAGTGCCAGACAGAAATAGGGGAGGCTTAATGGAAGAATTGGCCCTACCTATGTAGTATTTTTTTTTTTTTAAGATTTTGCTTATTTATTTGACAGAGATCACAAGTAGGCAGAGAGTCAGGCAAAGAGAGAGGAAAGGAAGCAGGCTCCCCGCCAAGCAGAGAGCCCGACGAGGGGCTCGATCCCAGGACCCTGGGATCATGACCCAAGCTGAAGGCAGAAAGTTTAACTAAGTTTAAGCTTTAAAGTTAAAGCTTTAACTTTAACTTTAACCCAGGTGCCCCTGTAATAAGTTCTTATTACCAATTTTCCAATTACATCTGAAGTGTGAACTGTCACACAATGGCATTAAGTCAGAAAGACTGTCCCTCCCTCAGTCTCAACCAAATAGAAGTGCTCCAGATAACACTAATGAATGGCACAGTGAGGACTTCAGTGAACTTGCAGACCCACAAAACCAACCCAAAACACTGTAAGCTGGCATAAGAAAGAATAAGTAAATGTAAAGGTAGATCAATAGATTATCCAGGAGCGCCTGGGGGTGGGGGACTCAGTTGCTCAAGAGTCTGCTTTCAGCTCAGGTCATGATCCCAGGACCCTGGGACTGAGCCCCATGTGGGGGATGGGGGGATCCCTGCTTCTCCCTCTTCCTCTGCCCCACCCCCCCGCTTGTGCTCTCTTTTTCAAATAAATAAAAATCTGAAAAAAATTCATTAAAAAAATACATCATGGGATGGAGCCCCACATCGGGTTCTCTAAATAAAGTCTTAAAAAAAAAACCATCATAAGGGGGAATGCAAACTAGTGCAGGAACTGTGGAACGCAGTAGGGAGGTTCCTCAAAAAATTAAAAACAGAACCACTCTACAATCCAGTCATTACACTACTGGGTATTTACACAAAGAATACAAAAACACTAATTCAAAAAGATATATGCACCCCTATGTTTACTGCAGCATAATTTACAACAGCCAAATTATGGAAGTAGCCCAAGTGTCCACTGATAAATGAATAAGGATAAAAGAGATGTGGTATGTGCGTATATATACACACAAAGGAATATTATATATCCACCCCCCTACATACAAAATGGAATATTACTCAGCCATAAGGAAGAATGAAATCTTGCCATTTGCAACAATATGAACAAACCCATAGTTACCACAGGGCAGGTTGGGTGGGGAGGGGGGTGGTGGAATGGGTGAAAACAGATGAAGGGGACTAAGAGTATACTTATCACAGTGATCACTGAGGAATGTACAAAATTGGTAAATCACTATACTACATACCTGATACAAGCTGAAACTAATATAACACTGTATATTAACTATACTGGAGTTAAAATTGTTTAAAAAATCATAAAGGAGAGATAATACACTTATAGCACTGTACTGTATTTATCAAATAAAATCTGCATTTAAGTAGACCCATACAGTTTAAACTGGTGTTATGTGTTGTGCAAGGGTCAACTATACATAAATAGACACTATAAATGTATTTTATTTATAACTCATTTATTCTACTGGTCTACAAGACAGCCACATAAAGCAATAATTACAAAATGGTACATGGTGGGCATGTATAAAGATCTACTTTGTGGGGCACCTTTATGGCTTAGTCAGTTAAGCATCTGTCTCTTGGTTTCAGCTCAGGTCATGATCTCGGAGTAGTGAAACTGAGCCCTGTATCTGGATCCCTACTCAGTGGAGTCGCTTCTCCTTTCCATCTGCCCCCCACCCTCCACTGTGTCTCTATCTCTCTCTTAAATAAATAAATCTTAAAAAAAGATCTAATTTGTATGACAATAAAACCACAAATAATACTACAAAGGAGGCAATGAAGGTATATAGGATCAAAATTTTGTATATTATTGAAATTAAGTTAGTATTAACCAAACTAGATTGTTTTAAGATGCTAACTGTAATCCCTGGGTTAACTACTAAAAAAATAAAAAATAAAGTTAAGAAAAACCAAAGGTAGGGATGCCTGGGTGGCTCCGTTGGTTAAGCATCTGCCTTTTGCTCAGGTAATGATCCCAGGATCCTGGGATCTTTAAAAAAAAAAAAAAAATTAAAATGGTTAAAATGGTACCTTAGAAAATATCTGTTTAATACAAAAAGCAGTAACAGAAAATAGAGAAATAAAAAGGCATAAAACATACATAAAATAACAAAATGGCAGATGTAAATCCTACCTTATCTGTAATTACATTAAATGTAAATGGATTAAACACTCCAATCAAAAGGCATAGATTATTGAAACTGATTAAAAAACATGATCCAACTTTTACGAGACACAATTTAGATTCAAAGAAACACATTAAAAGTAAAAAGATGAAAAATATATATTATGCAAACAGTAACCAAAAGAGAGGTGAAGTGCCTATACTAATATCAGACAAATAACCTTGAGAAACTTTCTGGAGTTACAATGATAAGGACCATCCAGATAGATAATATAACAATTATAAACATAAGCAGCTAACAACAGGGTCCCAAAATACATGAAGAAAAACCTGAAAGAATTGGAAAGAAATATATAATTCAACAACAATAGCTGGAAACTTCAATCTCTTACTTTCAATAATAGACCAACAAGGAAATGGAAGACTTGAACAACGTTATGAACCAATTAGACTTGACAGTTTTCTATAGAACATTCCACCAAACAACCACAGAACACGCATTCTTCTCAAGCACACATGAAACATTCTCCAGAATATACTGTCTGTGAGGCCCTAATACAATCCTCAATGAACTTAAAGGATTGAAAACATTCAAAGTATATTCTCCAACTACACTGAAATAATTAGAAATCAGTAACAGAAAGAATGTGGTAGTCACAAATATGTAGAAATATTCCTAAAAAATAAAGAAGAAATCACGGGAAAATTAGAAAGTACTTCAGGTGAATGAAAACAAAAACACAACATATCAAAATTTATGGGGAACACCTTAAAACAAAAATTGGTGCATGACTGGTACGTGAATGTTATAATAGCTCTTGTTACAATAACCCAAAACATCCATCAAATGATTAATGGATAAACAAAATGTGGTATATTCAGAAAATGAAATGTAATTCATCCATTAAAAGGAATGAGGGATGGACACATGCAACAACATTGTTGAACCTTGAAAATATTATGTTAAATAAAAGAACCCAGACACAAAAGGCCACATACTATAGGATTTTACTTACATTAAATATTCATAACAGGCACATCCATAGTGAAAGAAAGTAGATTAGTAGTTGTCAAGGACTGTGGGGTTAGGGGAATGGAAAGTGACTGCTAATGTGAAGGGGGTTTCCACTTGGGGTGATGAAAAAATTCTAGAACTAGAAATGGTGATGGTTGCACAGCATTGTGAATGTACTTAATGCCACTGAACAGTACACTTTAAAATGGTTTAAATGGTAAAAGTATACTTTATCACAATAAAAAAAGTAAAAACATTTTGGGGAAAAAAATGGTAAGAACACATACTAAAAGTCAAGTATTTTAAATAGATCTAAAAGAGAACCACCATGATTTCAGCAGAATATCATAAATGCAAAAATTGTCAATATATAATAAGTTTCATACTTGTATGTGAGGCCAAGAGGCCTCAAGTGTGGGTTCATCCTCTTCTGGATCAAAATCTGGATTATCACTTGGAGGAAGAGTACGAAAGATGTTAGCACTGATCTGTGAAGAAAAAGAAATTCAGCTTTATATTCTTCATTGTACAATTAAACAATGTAAATGAAATATTTTAAAGATAACTTTAAGAGTTGTGACTATAAGCCTAGTTCAAAACCTAGAAACCTCATCAAGACATGAAGAAGGTAGGCATTTCTTTTTTCTCTATCCCACAACGAGGACACTTCTTCAGATGTCAACCTACTAAAGATTTAAAGATTTCCTCTGGATTCCTCCTTCCTTAAATTACAAGTTGTTCTTTCCAAGTTTTGCTTAACAGGAAAAAAAAAAAAAAGAGGAAGGGAGAGGATTATGGAGGAAAAAATCATAAAATTCCTAACTCTACCTTTCTCTAACCTTGGTCCTTTTCAGTTTTCTGCAATTCCCTCCATATTCTAATCCAGCCATTTACTTACCTTATAATCTAAAAGTCTGATAAAAGATCTCTATTCCTATACACACACACCACACTAAGGAGAGGGATGGGAGGGCAGATTACTTTCACTGCTATTACAGACATAGTTCATAATACCCCACTGGGGATTTAATTTAACATAGTTCATCTACTCTTTTTTCTTTTCTTTTTTTTTTTTTTTAAGGTTTATCCTTCTGAAGTCAGGATGTGAGATTCTTCATTTCAGATTCAATGAAATACAATATTTACAATTTCATCATTCACACTGTCTCAGCACCAACATAAACTTCACATCTTTTTTCACCAGCAAAGGTTAGACTGTGGTGCCAACTCAAAATTCTTTGAAGAATGATGAACAGACTGAGAGACCACTTGGTTTAGTAAACATTTAAGGCCATACTATTAAGGAGTTGGTCACCTGAAATAAACGGTTTAGGGAATAAAGGATGAGAAAAGAGCTGTTTGGTGGTGCAAGCAAATTTCCAACTATTCTTATGAAGTGCATCTATGGTTAGTGAAAGAACTGCTAACAGTCAATTAGTACAACCATAAGACTTAGAAAGTAATAACCTAGAATTTGATCTCCTAGAACTCAACATGAAGGCAGAACCAAGAGATTGATGGATAGGAATTTCACAAAGATGGCAGAGAGTCATAGATAAAACTTGAAAAGGAGAAATATCCCATAAAAGGGCATAATTTGCCTTTGAGAGCATATTTATTATTGGTAGAATAAAATAAAGGTTAAATAAAAAATAACCTTTTAGCCACCAACAAAAGTAACTGTATGTAACAAATATACCTAAGAGCTTTACAGGGCCAACAGGGTGAGTTGACTTCACACTTATCTAGAAATTAAGTACCCAGAAGTTATCTTTTTTCTTGGGGATAGAAATTAAATCCCAAAATTTATTATTACATAGTAAATTACAGAATAACTTGAGTCAAATATTTGAGCATTTTCAATATGCAAATATTTAAGTCATTTTAATATCCAAGTCAATAACTTCAAGTAATCTCTACACCAAACATGGGGCTTGAACTCACAACTCCAGAATCAAGAGTTGCATGCACTACCAACTGAGCCAGCCAGGCACCCCTTCATGTCAGTACTTTTCCAGAGATAAAAGTAAAAGTACCTTTTTCCTATATTTTCAAAATTCATGAACATAAACCATTTGAAATCCGTAAAATGGAAATAGTTTTCCCCTGAACATATTTTAATGATAAACACAAAACAAAAACCAAGTTTATCAGTATTCAATATTTCCATTTTCAAACTGTCACTTTTCACTGTCTGTGAGAGTTTCAGAAGCCAATTTTATTTTGATTAATGTTCTCTGTAGAGCTGATCTTTTAAAAATTCTTTAAGGCTTTTATTTTCAATTTTAAAAAACCCAGTATTTTCTAGTTCAGGAAGATGAAAGAAAACTCAACTAGTATAATAGGGCCAAATTTAACTACATTTTGTTCTTCCCCCAGAACATATATTAGTCAAGGGGAAGGAAATGAAGACAAGTACAAATTATACTTGCTATAACCTTCTATACTTGGGTAACAGTTAAGCTTCAATTATGTACTCAGTGACTCTCTAATTACTCCAGCTAAATTTTTTGTATTTTGTTACTATGCACCAAAATACAAACATCACATCCTAAACAAATTTCTATCATTTGATGGAGAATAGGATATTATTTATTAATAATTCAACCTTAAACAACCTTACTTTAATGAAGTTAGCAGTAATTTATTTTTCAGAGATTTCATACTTATTTATGTTATTTAACTTTTTAAAGGTCCTGAGTTTTTATTGAAATTCAAGTGTTACAGACATTATAAGTATATTAAAATATTCTAAATATAATTTTTTAGATCTGACTCCTTTACCCAACATCTGGAATGTAGAGAATTCCATAGTTTTTCATTGTTCTTCTCTTTCCACTTTAGACATTCTCCTTTAGTGACAATTCAGCCCTATATATTAATTATCTATCAGTCTGTGTAATCTTAAACCTACATCTTTCTCCTAAACCCTGGATCTGCACTATACAATACGGCAGCCACAAGCCACTGTGGCTACTGAATTTTCAAACTATTATAAGCAATGATAGCATCTTTGGAATGAATGGATAATCTTTCAAATGGACTATTTTTAAAACATTTTGAGTACCCTGATTATTGCACATTTATTAAAAATCAGTCTCAGTAATTCATAATTACACCTTAGATCTTACTTGAATTTATATAAATCTTACCATTTTTACTATATCAGAATATGCTGATTCAACAATTACACCTCGATTAGTTGAAACATACTCAACCAGCTCATTCAATGTTGCTCTTTTAATTTCTTTGCTCTTCAAGTCTGAAACAGAGTCCATGAAATCAAACAGTACACAACACTGCTGCAACTTCTGACAGAAAAGCTCTTGTTGTTCATTGGAAGTAGCATCTATAAATAAAAATAAAGAAAAACTTAGAAATAACCTACTCAGAAACTACCTTTAATATGTTTATTAATTTATTAGAAGCTGTTCATACACATAAAGCTTCTCTCAAAAATCTAGTGGGGAAAATAAAAATCTACTGAAAAATCTAATCTCATCATTCATGCCAGAAACCAGAAAACATAATGGACTTTTACTCCTTTCTCACTACCCATAATCAACAATTAAATGTTACTGATTCTATTTAACATATCTCACTCTATCCTTTTCTTGTCATTCCCACTGCCATTTTAATGCCCTTCATCATCATCTAGCATACAAAAGTGATACCCTAACTGCTCCTCTTGCCTGTTTCCATAACTACTACAACTCCTGATTTATCTTCTAAACAATCTTAAAAGCTAAAATCTTGCTAAAAGGAGAAATCAATCTGGTCCCACTCAATAATGATCCTCCAAAAATTACAAATTGAAGCTCAAACTCCTCAGGATTGTATACAAAATTCAGCTATCGACTGTCAACAATCATCTCTTAACACTTCCCAGCATGTACCCTCACCTTGGTTAAACCATATTCCCTGCAACTTGTGAATATTTTACAGTTTCTTCCGCCTGGAATGCCCTTTCCCCCACATTCCTACCCTGGGAACTCTACCCATTTATTACATTTCAGCAGAAACATATTCCCCTCAGAAACTCTGTCTAAGATGCTAATTGGTTAATCCACTTTTATCTAAGTGTATCTTAGGTGTGCATCTCTACTATAACATTTATTGTGCTACATTATGTGGCAATTATTGTTTTACAAGTATAACACTCCTGAACTATGAGGCCTCTACAGATAAGAAACAAGTGTGATCTTTATATCTATCTCTGGGTCTCTCTCTCCCTCCCCACCACCTCACATCTAGCACAGTGCCTGGCACATAATAGACATTCAGTAAATGTTTATTGTTTTACCCTCTACTTATTACAAAAATATGGGCACACTATATTGATTTGATTCTAACAAATGTATTAAATCCTTTTGTTTCCAACATCTGAAAAATAACAACTTCAATTTTGAACTTTCACGTCTGTAAACAAGGACCTTCAAATTAGCTCAATTATTTCAATTTATTGACAATTGAAATTAAATTTTAAAAAGTCCTGTAGATATCTACTACACTGATACTTAGTTTGAAGAAGCATAAGATGAATACCTCTGCTTTTTGTAAGCTTCCCAATTATGCTAAACTTATTAGATTGGGTATGTGTTATAACTAGAGAAGGGATGATTATTTTATTTGAGCTATAAGAATCCTTCTCAACTCATACTGTACAGAAAATCCCCACAAGTTTTCTGTTAGTAATACCTTTTTCTGTTTATAAAGATATCTATATCCTCATTATTTAATCTTGTATCTTTATTATAACATATATTAGATTTTCATACATAATCAGATTCCAATATAGTGATGAAGAATATAGAGGAAATAAGTGCCATACCTTTACAAACTAACTCAGTTCTAACAGTTTAAAAACATTTTTAAGCTATTTTTTCTTTATGCTAAAAGCAATACAAACTCATACAAGAGTCTGTTTTAGACCTAATTCTCTTCTTCCTCCTGCTACCCACTCAGCATGAAATCACTGCTTTTCTTGTTCTCCAAAGGCCATGCATTTGCTCTAACTCTTTTCCCTACCTGAAATACCTTACCAGATTTCCTCCCCTGTTTCCAAATCCTACTAACCCTCTAAGGATAAGAAATCTCACATTGTCCACAAAATTTCCCTTAAGTAAGTCAGGATACAGTCAGGATACAGTCAGTCAGGATACAGTAAGTAAGGATACAGTGATCCCTCCCTTCTCTGAACATCTACAGACAGTACTCACAGTCTCAAACATACTGCTGAGTATGCATTATCTTCAAGCTTGTATTTAACAAATACTTCTTTTTTTACCAAAAGATTTCAGGTTCCTCAAAGGCAAGGATCATTCACTGAACAAGGCTCCTTTTTATTTCTTTTACATCTAGTGTAAGGTATATAAAGAGTCAACAAATATACATTTGATGCTTGGAAAAAAACTCTTAAATTTGAGGAATAAAGATTATGCACTAAAAAACAGGCTATAGAATAAGTTCAACTTGGTGCTGGATATCGAAAGTGGCAGGGATAGTAAATTATTACATCATATCCATGCTTAAGAATGTATAACAATGACCATTTTTATCAATGACAATTTTTAAAACCATTTTTATTGATGGTAGATTTAAATGGATTAATGAGATAATGATCATGAAACTGAGTGCATATAATTCAAAACAGAATACAAATGGAAGGCATTCTTCTTTTATAGCACAGGCCAGAAGCCTCTAATATGTCAGAAGACATAAAATGATTTCTAGGATTGGTAAATGGAAGATTCAGGAATATGTTCCACACAAAGAAAAAAAAGTTTCATTTTCTGGGCACCTAACTCTGAGAGTCTTCTCTAGAAAGAAATTCATGTTTTTCATAGCTTCTCTATTCAGTAATTCATTTCTGAACCTAAAGATTTAATTTTTCTCCTCCAGAACTTTATTTTAGCATTACCTAATGCTCAGATGGGACAGGACACCCCTATCTTCCCAAACATTAAAAATATTTAGAAATCTGTTAACATTGCAACTCCTTTGTCTCTGAGTGAAAACAGACCTTTCCTTTCTTTTCTTTTTCTTTTTTTTAAATTTTATTTATTTGAGAGAGAGAGAGAGAGGTAGCAAGAGCGGGGAGGAGAGGGAGAAGCAGGCTCCCAGCTCAGTAGGGAGCATGACTCTGGACTCAATCCCAGGATCCTGGGACCAGGATCTGAACTGAAGGCAGACACTTAACCAACTGAGGCACCCAGGTGCCCCTATAATAGACATTTCCAATCCTCAATTATTTTTAGGTATTAAAGAATAGAAAAATCTTTTTCCACCTAACCCTTCCTATAAATATACATTCTTACTAAGCAGTTTGTTGTGCTACATAATAAAATATAAAACCACTGCTAATATTAGTGTGTCCTTCATGCCAAACATGCCAAACACAAAAATAAGTATTTCGTATGTGCTAATTTAACTTTCAAAACAATCCTTAGTTCTGAAAGCTAGAGATAATTTCCTGTCTTCAAGAGATTAGAAACTACTAGGTTCATGACATCCAACATTTTTATATAGGTCAAAAACATTTCTATAATGGTTATCCTAGGAAGAAAAGACAATTATGGTTTTCATCAAGAAGTTATGAAGTATTTTGCACTTGTAGATGTTATTATGTCCCAATTCTTAGGTACCTTTCTGAAACACAATTTATTCTGAATTTTCTCTTAAGAAAAAAAAAAAAAGGCAAAAAATACATTTCAATAGTTTGAAAAAAGATCAGACAATATTCTGGCTATATTTCATAAATATGAATAACAACTTGTGAGAAAAAGAAGGTATAATAATTCTCTTTGTTAAATATAGAAAGGGCTGAGAAAATCTACATTGGCCATTTCATACTTCACCATTATTAGAATACTTGCTAATGAAGTCTGTTAATCTCAATGATATTTCAGTTTGGCCATGTCTAATATTTAGGCAGTAATGTCACATATTGTTCTGACTTGGTCGTTTTTAGTGGGCTAATGTTAATTATCCATTTGCCATTTTCTTTTTTTTCTTTCTTTTTTTTTTTTAAGATTTTATTTATTTATTTAACAGAGAGAGATCACAAGCAGGCAGTGAAGCAGGTTCCCTCCTAAGCAGAGAGCCTGATGCGGGGCTTGATCCCAGGACCCTAAGATCATGACCTGAACCAAAGGCAGAGGCTTAACCGACTGAGCCACCCAGGTGTCCCCCATTTGCCATTTTCAATGTGGATACTGTCCGTTCCAGTTTCTATGGTGAAAGCTTCTTTGCCAGGGATTCTCTATCTGAAATATCCACTGGTGTTTTCTACCAGAAGTTCACTTAGTGGTTTAAAAATAAAATCACCCATGGAAACATGTAAGTTCACAAGAAAAAATAAGAACACCTAGAAATCTTGCCATTTGCGACAACGTGGATGGAACTAGAGCGTATCATGCTTAGCGAAATAAGTCAAGCAGAGAAAGACAACTATCATATGATCTCCCTGATGAGGAAGTGGTGATGCAACATGGGGGCTTAAGTGGGTAGGAGAAGAATAAATGAAACAAGATGGGATTGGGAGGGAGACAAACCATAAGTGACTCTTAATCTCACAAAACAAACTGAGGGTTGCTGGGGGGAGGGGGTTTGGGAGAAGGGGGTGGGATTATGGACATTGGGGAAGGTATGTGCTTTGGTGAGTGCTGTGAAGTGTGTAAACCTGGTGATTCACAGACCTGTACCCCGGGGGATAAAAATATATGTTTATAAAAAATAAAAAATTAATTAAAATTTAAAAAAAAAAAAAAAGAACACCTATAGTACCTCATCATACAGCAAGTGGAATGGTGGATACACACAGTATAATTGTTTTGCATCATCCCCTGAGTATAACACAGTATTTGCTTAGTCACCTTAAAATTAATTACCAGAAGAGACCCCAAATTTTTGCTGGAGCAGTTTAAATCAGGTCTTCTTGAAATGATGACATGTATCTAAATCAAATGGATTGTTAATTTCTTCTAAAATGTATAAATAAATCAGGAACAAATAAAGGATGAGTATTTAAAATCCTAGTGACTGCCATTTAAATGAAGAGAAAAACCCAGTCCTGTCATAAACCTAGAAGTATATTTTGACCTCCCTAAGTATTTACTTGAGAGTAATTTAGACCGGCAATTTTTACCAGTAATTATTATCACAGTGTATCATATTCAACAATTTTAAACGCCTTAAGTCTTTAAAATTCCTCAAGGAAATTTGATTACAACTTAAAAATATGATCTGAAATACCAATTTACATTATCTCTTCAACAACATCAGAGCTAAGAATTTATTAAAGTGCTCTTCTAGAAAACATTACTAAATCCCCAACATGGGAACAATGGAAAATACAAGAAAAACTGCACAAAGAATTATCTAAAAAACAGATGTGCAGCCTTGCTTTGCAAAATACATGATTGGTTTAAACTTGAAGGTGAGTTTTTCAAATGTATCTTAACTGTCTTCTATTTTTTCAAGACTAAAATTTGATACCACTAAAAAATTCTCACTACTGTAGAAATCCCTGCATTGTCTTAGGCAGGAGAACCAAGACAATGCTAGGAAAGTGAGACATTTCATCTTTGAAGATTAACACAACCTTTTAAACTCACAAAAGCCCTGGGGCGCCTGGGTGGTGCAGCTGGTTGAGCACCCAAGTCTTGGTTTCAGCTCAGGTCATGATCTCAGAGTTGTCAGACCCTGTGTGGGGAGTTGACTTGAGATGCATTCCCTCCTTCTGCCCCTCCAGCCTGTACATGCTCCCTCACTCTTGCTCTCTAAAATAAACAAATCTTAAAACAAACAAAACCCCACAGAAACCTCACAAAAGTCCTATTAGGTTTCCCTACTTATCTCCAATTTGTTTTTCATTACGCAGTGTGAACATGTATCTGGCTCACATTTTAGGGAACTGCTCTATAGAACTGTTTCTCAAGGTGGGAATTGCAATCCACTGGTGGGTAGTAAGTCATTTTAGTGGGTCATGACCAGAATTTTAAAATATATATAAAATATCAACATGTTGCGGGGCTCCTGGGTGGCTCAGTTGGTTAAATATTTGACTCTTAGTTTTGGCTCAGATCAGGATCTCATGGGTCCCTGAGATCAAGCACCCCACCCCCACCCCCAGGCTCCTGTGCAGGGGGAATATGCTTGGAGGTTCTCTCTCACTGCCTCTCCCTCCACTCCCACATATGTACTCTTCTCTCTCTCTCTCTCAAATAAATCTTTAACACAATTAATGTGTTGCATCTATATGAGTACAATGTGTTTATGAAATGCATTTATTATAGTTTGCAGTCAAAAAGTCTGACAGCCACTGCTTTACAATAAGTACCATTAGAGCCCACACCATGTATGTCCAATATCACAATACAAATCTGTAACAAAAATGGGATTCAAATCACTTAGAATGCAAGAACAAGTATAAGACTATAGTCTTTGAAATATCAACTGTTCCTCTAATAGCTGTATTCTAAATCCTTACCCACTTAGAGAGTCACAATGCTTATTAGAAATGACAAATTTATCTCTTCCCCTTCACTCTAAATAAGACTAAACAGAAAGAATATAGGTGTGTGTGTATGTGTCACACTAAAATAACAAAGAGAATGGTCACTAATATTAATAGAAAGTAAAGGATCACAGGCATTAAAGGAAGACCTTGAAACATGAAAGAAAGCTAAATAAACAGGAAAAAAAAAAAAGACCCAAAAGGGTTAATTTAGCATATCACTTCGAAATTTCAGATGCCCAGGAATAAAGACTAAAAGCTTTCAGATTAAAAAAAAAAATAAACCTCACAAAAGAACCAGAGGCAGATATCCATTAGATTTCTTATCAGCAAGAGTGATGCCAGAAGATAATGGGGCTATACATTTGACTTTGAATGCCAGTCTAGAATTTTGTAACTAGCCAACTATCAAATAAAATGTAATGATTCAAAAAGGGCATTTTCAGACATGCAAATACTTGGAAAAATTAGCACCCTCACAACCTTTCCTCAGAAATTACCTGAGGACATCATGCAGCAATAAAGGAAAAAGAGAAAGAAACAAGATCCAGAAATAGGGAAATCAATCGGGAAAAGCAGTAAAGTCCTACAGAGCAACTGAGCTATTTAGAACAGGAGGAAAGAAGCTCCATGGCTTCTGATGCCAACAGGAGGACCAATCAATAGGATATCTTATTATATGGAAGAAAACCTTGAGAGTACGTCAAAAGCACAAGAAAAAGAAACACAATTAGAAACTCCAGAAAATACTAAAAAGACTATATAAGGAAATGTAAATACATTATGTGGTTGTGAAGCCTAAACAGTCACACGACATAAGCCATGCTCACTGACTTCTGACTTCTACCATCACAATTTATAGAAAACTTAATTGTGGTGTAGAAAATGCTACCAACTTTAAAAATGTAATGTAAAGATAACGAAAGTTGAAGGTGAAAAGAGGAGAGAAACTGAGAGGCACCACCCTTCCAAGTTCATTTCCCATTACTCCCCCTTTTATATCCCATGTTCCATTTATGCTAACATTTGGAAATTTCCTGTTTTATATGCACAGCTTGGAATGCACTCTCTCATTATTTTTTAACCTCTTCAGAAGCAAACACAAGACAGCACCCACCTAAACACTAACCAATGAGAAAAAAACTTTAGCCAAGAGATTTCAAGTCTACCAGAATCATTGATGGTCTGTAAACATGACTATATCCCCTATGAGAGAAATAGGATATATTAGCCTAATACCATTATTTGTAAAACTTCCTTGGTTCTAATTTCATACTTAGCAAGTGTACTAGTTTTAAATTTTGTCCACAATTATCTGACACTCTTCCCTTCAAAACGTTTAATTTAATCTTTTATGAATGTGGGCTGGACTTGGTGACTTGCCTCTAGGGAACAAACTCAGTGAAGCTATCCAACTTTCAACTCTAGGTCATAAAAGTGAGGCTATGTGACTTTCAAGATTGGTTCTTCCTCAAAAGAACCAGGGTCACATGAGGCCTTAAGGTTCATAGGATAAACTTTCAGAAAATACTTACATAGTTGAGTATATAGTCTGGTTGATTATACTAATTCACCTGATATTAGCAAATTTTGTGAAAAATTTTTTGAAGATTTAGAATCTTTATGAAAATGTGGTAAGGAAGTTTTACATTATACTCTTTGGTGTCAGTTTATGAAACTTATTTAGGAAGACTGTACCACTAAATAATGTCTGAGTCCATTCCTCTGTCTTATACGCTCTAATACATGGTTTCTTTTTATCATACACAGTACAAGTATAAATTAACCAAGTTTATGACATAGTAATAAATGCCAGTTTATTAATTTAGGATGAAAAATCATTCCTCAGTCTACTTTATTAGAATATTCCAGTTATGTATTCCTTAGGCAGGCCTAAAGAAGCAGCCAAATCATAATCAGAATGATATTTGGTGTTTTAATTTTCTAATGCTTAATAACACATTATCCCAAATTTAGTGGCTTAAAACAATAGTTATTATCACAGTTTCTTTGGGTCGGAAATTCAGAGAACACACAGAAAGAACAACTTATCTCTGCTCCATGATGTCTTAAAGCCTCAGCTAGAGGCTTTAAGAAAAGCTAAGAGGTGGAATCCTGTGAAGGCTAAATTATTCATGTCTGATAGTTAATTCAGACTTTTGACTGAAAGTCCAACTGGGGCTAGTGCTAGAAGCCCCACATGTGGCCTCTCCATGTGCCCTGAGCTTTCTCAAATATGGTGACTGAGTTCCAGGCTAAGTAATTTGAGAGGTCTAACAAAAAGACAAGAAAGACTCTTATGAAAAAAGTTACAAAACTTTTATGAAATATATAAAAGATATAAATAACAGAGATATACCATTATTCATGAAAGAGAAGACTCAGTGTCTTCTCCAATGAATATATAGGGAATGAAATTTGGATTGCAACATGATGCAATTAATCAAGAGGGTGTTTTGTTGGAAGTTCAAGAGTTGCTCTTAAAATTCTTCAGGAAAGATGAAAAGTCAAGATGATTTTTAAGATGAAGAAGAAAAGACTAATCTTACTATATATACTAATTAAAACTACATGCTTTGGGACAGGGATAGTCAAAAATACCATTGGAAAAGAAAAAATAAGGTAACTTGCGACATCCTGGTGTGCATATACAGAAGGTTAATACATATTAGAGTTGCGTTTTTAAAAATGTCAGTAGTGAATTTTCATTCAAAAAATTATGCTAGGACCACTGATAATTCATAAGGAAAAAAAATTAGATCCCTCCCTCACACCATTCATAAAAATTAATTCCAACCAGAGAACTAAAAGACCAAATGTGAATAGGAAAACTATAAAATATTTCATTTTATAATCAACTCTGGACTGGCATCCAGAATGCACAAAAGAACATCTATAAATCAGTAAGAAAAAGACAAGTCTATAGAAAAGGAAACATGAAACATAAATGACCAATAAATATGAAAATACATTCAACCACACTGGAAAGCAGAAAAATATAAGTATGTAAAAACCATATATATGAATTTATGTATGAAATGCCATACTATCACATTATACCTATTGCAGAAGAATGACAGAAAGTGTGGGGAACATTTATGCTTCCAGCAGACAAGTATTCCCCCTGTAAACTATTAAAAACTGGACAAAATATGTGAAATAACTGCTCTCAGATGCTTGAAAACAGGCAATATGGGACTATGATCCCTGAGAGAAGGAAAACAGAGAAGGCCTGCAGTCATACCAACTCTCTGTTAGCACTTTCCAAACTGTACCATAAGGAGAAGCCTCATAATGCAACAGCCTTAGCCAGAAGTGGAGATCAGGGTTAATGAGGTGGCTGTAATTTAAACATTAAAGTACTAGAGAGAAAGGAATTAATAGAGAAGGAATTTCTATTTTTCTATTTAAGTTAAGTGATGATAAAACTGCTTATACAGCAAGTCTTTTAAAAAATTTTTTTTGAGAGTGAGTGAGGACACACGCACATGCATTGATGGGGGGAGGGACAGAGACAGAAAAATCCCAAGTAGACTTCATGCTGTCTGTGAGTCTGGGGCTCGATCTCAGAACCCCAAGATCATGACCTGAACCAAAACAAAGAGTCAGAAGCTTAACTGACTGAGCCATCCAGCACCCAGAAAGTCTATTTATTTATTTATTTATTTGACAGAGAGAGAGATCACAGCAGACAGAGAGAGAGAGAGAGGGAAGCAGGCTCCCCGCCAAGCAGAGAGCCGGATGCGGGACTCGATCCCAGGACCCTGAGATCATGACCTGAGCCGAAGGTAGCGGCTTAACCCACTGAGCCACCCAGGTACCCCGAAAGTCATTTTTTAATATAAAATCAACCTTGGATTCTGGCATGAATCCTTTGTAATCATGATGTATTATCCTATTTATATGTGGCTAAATTCAATTTATCAGTATTCTGTATAACATTTTTATATCTAAGGGATATTGGTTTTTAACTTCATTTTCTTAAAATGTCCTTGATAGGGTTTTTAATAATTTAATTAAATAGGTATAGGAATTGCCCAGATTTTTGTTCTTTTTGTGTCAGTTTCAGAAAGCTATTTATTTCAAGGGATTTTCCTAATTCCTTTTTCAAATTTATTGGCATGATTATATACTTGAAAGCTATAAATACCTAGGTAAGAGTAAGGTACTAATTATTACTACAAAACAAGCTAAAATTTTAACCACAGGAAGTACAACTTCTAGCAAGACAAGGTAAAAAGCTCCACCAGAACTGCTGCCCAGGGAAACAGATGAAAATTATTATTATTATTAAGATTTTATTTATTTATTTGACAGAGATCACAAGTAGGCAGAGAGGCAGGCAGAGAGAGGAAGGGAAGAGGGCTCCCTGCGGAGCAGAGAGCCCGATGCGGGGCTCGATCCCAGGACCCTGAGACCATGACCTGAGCGGAAGGCAGAGGCTTTAACCCACTGAGCCACCCAGGCACCCCAGATGAAAATTATTTTTAACACAAACTTTGAAAGCCTCTGGAAATGGTCCTAAGACAAACAGCAAATGAGGAAACATCTAAGAATACTTATGAAAATTTGTTAAGAATAATAAGAATGTGTGTTTTTGAACAAAGCTACCTGCCTCTCTCCTCCCAGCTTAGCTAAACAGAAACTCCACTCCACTAGCCAAGAACACAAGGATCCCTCTTACCATTAGCTCCCTGTCAGATAGCTTTCTTCAAGTAAGGAACATCATTTTGGCATTCTCACCCTGCCCACAGCGATCTACTTCTGAGACTAAGCTCTGGGTCAGTGGAGTTAAGAGGACTCCCTTCTTTTGCCCAGTTCATGGGACAGAGGCTCTACTTGGTACAGCACCACTGAGAATACTGGGGCTGCCATTACCTTAGTCCTGATCTATAAAGGTGGTGGTTCCATGATGGAAGAGGTAAACCAAAAGATCCAAAAAGATCTCAAGCTGTCGCTGCCTTTCCATCTCCTGCTCAGCTCCTGGAGCAGGGTGTCACCCAGGGAGAAACATGCCATTATCCCTATCATCACCCAACTCTGGAGCCCTAACTCAGAAATTTTGCCTGGGGAAGCAAGCCATAAAACAGCTATTAAGTCTCTTCCCAAAGGAACTGACTTTTCTTTTTTAACAGAGCACAGAGAAGTTCAAAGATTAGGGTGCTCTCAAAAAAAAGTGGGAGTTGTGGTGAAAGGCAATCGGAAAATGTGTAGATTCAATGAGGAAACAGGTTTTAACCAGCTAATTTGCAGGAGACTACCAGGAAAAGAAACAGCTTAGAGAAGCCCTCCTGGTGTCAGAACAAATATCAAACACTGACCTCAGGAATTATTCCTTCAAAGGAGCCTGAATTTGACTGGATTAGTCAGAAAAAATCAGAACAACAATTTATGCCCCAGAGCATTGTTGAAAACAATTAAACAAGGTGGAAGTCACTGGAATTTAAAGTTGGGGGTGTAGTTAGGAAAACATAAAGAGAGCCCTGTCCAAAGCATCTGTCATTTCAGAGTGCCTACTGGCATGCCTAAAGCTGCACCTCTCTGAAGAACAACATTAAACCAATCACTAAACAAACAAATAACACCACCTCTGAGGGGTAGGACCAGTACCCAGTATTGTGTTGCTATAATACATTAAAATACATTATCTAAGGGTGCCTGGGTGGCTCAGTGGGTTAAGCCTCTGCCTTTGGCTCAGGTCATGATCTCAGGGTCCTGGGATGGAGTCCCACATTGGGCTCTCTGCTTGGCAGGGAGCCTGCTTCCTTCTCTCTCTCTCTCTCTCTCTCTCTCTCTCTGCCTGCCTCTCTGCCTACTTGTGATCTCTGTCAAATAAATAAATAAAATCTTTAAAAAAATAAAATAAAATACATTATCTAAAATGTTCGGTTTACAAACAAAAAAGATTATAAGATACACAAAGAAACAGGAAACTAGGGGAGTTAGAGAAGAGAAGGGAGCTGGGGTAAATTGGAAGGGGAGGTGAATCAAGAGAGACTATGGACTCTGAAAAACAATCTGAGGGGTTTGAAGTGGCGGGGGGTGGGAGGTTGGAGTACCAAGTGGTGGGTATTATAGAGGGCACGGATTGCATGGAGCACTGGGTGTGGTGAAAAAATAATGAATACTGTTTTTCTGAAAATAAATAAATTAAAAAAAAAAAAAAAAGAAAGAAACAGGAAACTATGTCCCATATACAAAGGAAAAAAAAAAAAAGGAGGCAACAGAAACTGCCTGTGAGAGCAACTAATAGAAAATGACTTCAAAGTGGCCATTTTATATATTCAAAGAACTAAAGGTAACCATAACTAATGAAGTAAAGAAGATGTGATAATGTCACATCAAATAGAGGATATAGATAAAGAGACTGAATTAACAACAACAAACCAGAGAGAAAGATGAAAATTCTGCATTAAAAAGTACAATAACAAAATGAGAAACTCTCTAGGACTCAACAGTAGATGTGAAATGTCAGAAGAAAAAATTAGGGAAGTTTGAAGATAAACTAAAAGAGATTATGAAATCTGATTAGAGTAAAAAAGGTGAAGAAAAATGAACAGTACTTCAGAGATTTGTGCGATACCATATAGCATACCACATGCACATAAGAGCAGTACAAAAGGACAAGGAGAAAAAAAGAGAAGACTGAAAACTTCCCAAATTTACTGAGTAACACTAATCTACATACCCAGAAAGCTCAACAAACTCTAACAAAGAAAAATTCAAGGAGATTCCCAGCTACACCATAATAAAAGGGCTGAAAGTCAAAAGACAAGGAGAAAATCTTGAAAGCAGGAAAAGAAAAACAACTAATTACTCACAAGAGCTAAGATTAACAGCTGACTTCTCTGCAGAAATAGCAGAAGCTAGGAAACAAACTAACATACTCAAACTGCTCAAAACAAACCAAAAACCCCCCAAAATGAAACAAAAAAACTTGTCACCAAAAATCCTATATCCATCAAAGCTATCATTCAAAAATTAAGGTGAAATAAAGACATTCCCAATAAACAAAAACTGAGAGGCTAGTGTTACCTTACAAGAAACACTAAAAGAATTCCATCAGGCTGAAAGCAAGTGACCACCAAAAGTAATTCAAATCCATACACAAAAAACAGCTCCGCTAAAGTTAATTATGTAATTATAAAAGGCAGTATTAATGCATTTATTTTCTTTTTTCTCTTAAAGGATTAAAAAAAACCCCTACTATATAAAGTAATATATACATACATGTACAGATACACATATATATACAGATATATTTATATATATACAGATATATTTATATATATATTTACAGATAGATATGGATATGGATATATTATACATATACTTACAGATATACATATACACATTATATGTATGCATAAATATAAATATAAAATGATGTTAGATCATTACCATATAGAAACGTAATACATTTGCCAATAACAGCACAAAGGAGGTGGGTGGGAGCAAACCTGTACTGGGTTAAAGAAATAACTACTGATGGTAAAGAAATAACTACTGTTGGTAAAGAAATAACTACTGATGGTAAAGTAATAACTACAACAATGTACTATTGGGTATAGAACACTAATAAATATAACTAAATAACAATATGCCTTAAAAAGGGGGGAAAGGAAATAAAGGAATATAAAAGCAATGTTTCTCTATCTCACCAGCACTAAGCTAATATAAATCTGAAGTTGGTTCTATTAATATGTATAGGATAAGCCCAAAAACAACCACAAAAAATAAACTCAAAAAGATGTAGTTTAAAAAAAAAATCATTAAACAAACTTAAATGCTGCTTTGAAAAATATTCACCTAATACTAAAGAAAGCAGAAAAGGAAAAGACATGAGACATAGAAAAAGGAAAGTAAAATGGCAGGCATAAATCCCACTATATCAACAAATAACATTAAATATAAATGGGTTAAACAATCCAATCAAAAGGACTGAATTTAAAGAGACCTAACTATATGCTCCAAAATATAAGCCATAGATTCAAAGACACAAATAGACTGAAAGTAAAATGTGGGAAGTGATAAATCATGCAAACAAACACAAGTCTAGAGTGGTATACCTCTATCAGATAAACAGATTTTAAAACAACAAAAAAATTTATTAGAGATAATCATTTTATGATAAAAGGGTTTGTTCATGAGTAAGATATGACAATTAAAAAAATATGTGCACCAAGAGTTCCAAAATATATGAAGCAAAAACAAAAGTGAAGAAAGAAATGGATACTTCAACAATAACAGTTGGAGACTTCAATATCTCATTTTTAATAATGGATAGAACTAGACAGAAGATCAAGGGAATATAAGATTTAACACTATAAATCAACTAGACCTAACACAATTCTATAGAACACCATAGAATTTATATTTACTATAGAATACTCCACCCAACATCAGCAGAATATATATTCTCAAGTGCACATGGAAGTCTCCAGGACAGACCATATGCCAGGTCATAAAATCAACCTCAAAAAATTTAAAAACATAAATACTACAAAGTGTGTCCTCTGACCATGGTAGAATGAAATTATAAATCAGTAACAGAAAACAAACTAGGAAACTCACAAATATGTAGAAATTAAACCACAGACACTCCTAAATAATGTATCAAAGAACGTATCAAAGGAAAATCAGGAAATACTTTGGGACAAATGAAAACAAAGACACAATATACCAAAACAAATGGGATGTAGCTAAAACGGATTAGAAGGGAATTTGTAGCTGTAAATACCTACAGAAGAACAAATAAAAACGTCAAATAAATAACCTAACTTTTGCATTTTCAAATGATCTAGAATAGCCAAAACAGTCTTGAAAAAGAAGAACAAAGTAAGAAGACTCATACTTCTCCATTTCAAAATGTACTACAAAGCAACAGTAATCAAAACAGTGTTGTCCTGATGAAACAAGAGAATATAGATCAGTGGGACAGAATTGGGAGCCCAGAAATAAAACCACGTGCCAACTGATTTCAACAAGGGTATCAAGACCATTTAATGGAGAAAGCACAGGCTTTTAAACAAATGTGCTAGGACATCTGAATAGTTACACGCAAAAGAATATAATTGAACTGTTACATCATATCCCATACAAAAATGAACTCAAAATGAACTAAAAATGCAAGGGCTAACCTAAGTTTATTCTTAGAAGAAAAAATAAAAGTAAACCTTAATCTCAGATTTGGAAAAGATTCTTAGATATGAAAACAAAAGCATGAGGAACAAGAAAAAAAACATAATTTGGACTTTTTATCAAAACTAAAAACGTTCACATGAGGAAAAAAAAAACAACTAAAAACATGCACTTCAAAGAATACCATTAAAAAAATGAAGACAAAGGGACTTGTATTAAAATATATTAAAAATTATTACAACTTGAAAAAAGACAATTCGATTTAAAATGGACAAAGGATCTGAAGTGCCAATTCTACAAGGAAGATACACCAAAGACCAAAAAGCACATTAAAAGATGCTTGACATCGTTAGTCATTAGAGAAATGCAAATCATAACCACAAAAAGTTCATACTTCATATTCATTAAGATAACTGTAATAAAAAAGTCAGAATAACAAGTGTTGCGGGGGTAGGCAGAGATCATAAACTGGTTAGAAATGTAAATGTTGTGGCTATGGTGGAAAACTGTGGCAGTTCTCAAGCAATTAAACACAGAATTACAGGGTACCTGGGTGGCTCAGTTGGTTAAGTATCTGCCTTCAGCTCAGATCATGATCCTAGGGTTCTAGCAACAAGTCCTGCATCCTCGCTCAGTGGGGACTCTGTTTCTCCCTCTCCTCTATCCCTCCCACTTGCTCATGGCATTCTCTCACTCAAATAAATAAAATCTTAAACAAACGAATGAACAAAGAATTACATATGACCCAGCAATTCTACTCCTAGGTATGTACTCAAGAGAAATTAAAACGTATGCCTACATAAAAACTTGTACACAGGGGCGCCTGGGTGGCTCAGTGGGTTAAAGCCTCTGCCTTCGGCTTAGGTCATGATCCCAGGATCCTGGGATCGAGCCCCATGTTGGGCTCTCTGCTCTGCAGGGAGCCTGCTTCCTCTTCTCTCTCTCTTTCTGCCTGCCTCTCTGCCTACTTGTGATCTCTGTCAAATAAATAAATAAAATATTAAAAAAAAAACCTTGTACACAAATGTTTATAGTAACATTATTCATAATAACTAAAAGTTGGAAACTCAAATGTCCATCAACTGATGAATGAACAAATAAAATGTGGTGCTACAGCCATACAATGGATCACTTAGTCATAACAGGAATGAAGTACTGAAACATCTACCACATGAACAAAACCTGAAAATATTATGCTAGGTGAAAAGAAGCCAGTGGTATAAAAAACTTACAAAAGACTACATATGATTCCATTCATATAAAATGTCCAGAACAGGGAACTCTAAAGAAACAGAAAGTAGATTAATGATTGCTTAGGGAAGGCGATGGATGAGATGAGGAGTAATACTTAAAAGGTATGGCATTTCTTTTTGAGATTATGAAAATGTTCTAAAATTGACTATAGTGATGGTTCTACATATCTGTACATATACTAAAAGCCACTGAATTGTACACTTTAAATGGGTGAATCATATGGCTTATGAATTATATCTCAATAAAGCTTTTAACAAATTTTAGTTCAGTCCTGGTCTCTAAAACACTTCCATATCAAATTTATAAAACATTCAAAGTTTAAAGCATTAAAAGCAAGTAAAAGTTTAAAGATCAGTTATGATTTAAAGGTCAAATGCCACTAACCAATAATTATAAAAACTTCATTCTGCCACAAATGTATACACAACACATGCCTAGGATACCCGTTTTGTCTTTATGCCATCTATACTAATTTTTACGGAACATATAAATGAAAACACAAAAACCACCACATAAAAGGAAAAAGAATAATATTTTATCAATAGGGCTACATAGGGTTGGTTTTAAGAACAGTTCACTGAATAAAAAAGAATAAATTCCATAAAGTAAGATAATTTGAAGTTTTCCCTTGTAATGTAGTTTTTGGTATAGTCTCAAATTCATGGTACCAGAAAATCTATTCATTTCTCTTAAGACCTCAAATACCCTATAGAAAAAGAATGAAATTTTAATACATTCGTTATCATAAAACCTTTCTTTTCTTGCCCGTTTTCATAAAAGTCAATGTGATAAACTAAACTTAAGGATAACCAAATTACTTCAAAATGTTCATTGTTAAAACTCTATTTTAGATCTAAGAATAAATAAAGGATTAAGTATAATTTGTAACAGAAATAAATTTTATAGGTATAATTTTCCTTAAAGGAAAAACGTGTCATATTTCCAATTACTGGTACTCACATTTTTGAAATCTAAAGTAGGAACTCATATAGGATTCATGCTACAAATTATAGAACAAGCACTGTATCATAGCAACCCAGCAATACCACTACAGTGACACGCTGAGGATGCAATCCAAGATTCTAATTTAAGAAACTGGCACAGAATATAGGACATGTAGCTTTTTTTGGCAATACTCCTAGAACATTAATAACTAAGACTCTAAAATCAGCTTTTATTTGAAACTTTAGAGGATCAAACTATTATAAAGGAACAATAGAAACATTTATTAACAAGTGATTCACAGCAATGCAAACAGAACTTTGTTAAGGATTTATGATTTCATGAAAATTGAAAAATGGTTGGAGAAGAACTGTGGAGGGATAACCTTTTAGGAAATCTGAATACATGCACCCTATCAATTTGATAGTGAGTCCTGATATACAAATATTGTTTTAATAAAACTGCTAAAATACTATCCAAACTTTAAAGAATATTTCTATGCTTTATTCCATCACTATTCAAATGTGAATACATCCACAACTATTATATTTTAAAAGGATAGGCACTGTTTTTTAATCTCAAAAAAATTAACTTTGTTATTTTTTGTCTTTGAAAACAACTTCTGATAAAGTAGAAAAGAACAAGAAATGAAGATGAGCTAATGGGGCTTATTATATGAATTCCTTGGATTGTAGAAACTTGGACTTTTGGAAGGAGAATACTAGAAAAACAGGCTCTTGAGAGAGTACAGGCATATTAACTCATTTCATTGCAGTTCGCAGATACTGAATTTTTTTTTTTTTTTTTTTTTTTTAACAAATTGAAGCTTTGTGTCAACGCTGCACTGAGTAAGTCTACCGGCACCATTTTTCTGACAGCATTTGCTCACTTCATGTCTCTATGTCATACTTCGGTAATTCTTGGAATATTTCAAACTTTTTCATTATTTTATTTGTTATGGTGACCTACAATCAGTGACTACGACTTTCTGAAGGCTGATGACTAGCATTTTTAAGCAATAAGTATTTTTAAATTAAGGTAAGTACTTTTTTTATTTGACATAATGCTACTGCACACTTTAAAGACTATAGTACAGTGTTAATATAACTTTTTTATGCACTGGGAAATAAAAAGTTCATTTGACTCACTTTATTGTGATATTTGCTTAATTGTGGGGGTGGTTTAGAACCAAGCAGGCAATATCTTTCAGATATGCCTATAAAAGGAATATCTATGTCATCTGTTTAATTCAATTTGTTTTTTGGTTTCTGTTTTTTCCTATGTGATAAATTATGAAACATTGTTTTTTTGCTTTTTTGTTTTTTTGCTTATTAATTCAATTTGAATATAAAGCCTGTTATTCATTAAATTAAACAGGCTCTTAGAAGCATTTTGTTTCTCATTTGGAATTTTTGGGGAACAAGAAGTATTAAGCAAATCTTTACAGATCAATGCCTCTATAGCTATTTTCAGTTTTGATGACTGTGATGAGGATCCATCTGGCAACTACTCTTCCCTGTAGAAACACCTGCTACCGTGTTAAGGGAAGGGATTAACAACTTAACAACGTTGTTCAAGTCTCTAGAACAGGCCTCAAGGTCTACAAACACTGACTTCCTTCCACCATCAGACCACAGATGGGCTTCAGGGTGGTGGTGGTGGTGGTGGTGGTGAATCCAAGAACCCTAAAATTATATACACAATATTGTATACAATATTTTCTGAGAAGATGATGCATTTCTTTAATCAGGTTTTCTAAAAGATCCATGTACAACCTCCCTAAAATCAAACAGCAGTGTTCTTAGAAATTATTTCCTCTCCTTTTACTATGAGGAATTTTTAATTTTTTTTTTATTTTTTATTCACATATAACGTCTTATTAGCCCCAGGGGTACAGGTCTGTGTGTGTACAGGGGTACACACTTCACAGCACTCACCATAGCACATACCTTCCCCAATGTCCATAACCCAACCACCCTTTCCCTACCCCCTCCTAACATAAGGGATTTTTCTAATCAAGGTTTAAAATAATTTTATTTAGTACTTCCAGAAATATAAACTTCACTCAGAAACAAATCTAAATCAATTTTAATTTTTTCCTCTCAGAAGTATGCTATTTATAATATTCAATTAAAGTAAGTAACGGGTTACATGCAGAACGGCATACATTATATGATCCCACTTAATGGAAAAAAATAGAAAGATTCTCAAAATTTAAGAAACGTTTCCTCTGGGAGTTTTTATTTTCTATCCTTGTACAATTCTTTTTTGACTTGATTTTAACAGTGAAGTCTGTAAGTTTTTATAAAAATAATAAAGCCATTATAAAGGAAATAGGGTAGTTAAGAATATGACATTTCTTATGGCATAGTCTTTAAGTGAGTTTATTTTAGAAAACCATGAAAACTGAAACTCACTCATGACTCACAGCAAGTATTGTATCCTAAAATAGTCATTCCTATTCCACAGGAGAAGCTAACTTTTCTAGATCTTTAAAAAAAAAAGAAGAAGAAGAAGAAGAAGAAGCAATTCTCAAAATATCAAAATGTTATGTCTAAGGTCATCCATGTTGGTCCAAATTAAAAACAGGATATCAAAATATATGAAATACCAAAATCAGTGCCTGGGTATTTGGTAGCTAGGTTAAAGCTGGGTTATTTTTAAGTTTCCTAGGTGTATGATAGAAATTTCCTCTGAAGGAAATATGACTATTAAAACTAAATGTCCCTTAAAAGGTGCACTGTTACATTTACTATTTTGTTTCCATTTTGGATTCAAATTTAGGCCAGTTCATTCACTGGAAGGACAAATGTATGTGGAAAACTACTTAAAGAGATGACATCGTCCAATTTGTTTTTCTGGAGATTTTACAGCAGAGTAAAAATCAGTAAAGTAAGGGGCGCCTGGGTGGCTCAGTGGGTTAAAGCCTCTGCCTTCGGCTCAGGTCATGATCTCAGGGTCCTGGGATCGAGCCCGGAATTGGGGCTCTCTGCTCGGTGGGGAGACTGCTTCCTCCTCTCTCTCCGCCTGCCTCTCTGCCTACTTGTGATCTCTCTCTCTCTGTCAAATAAATAGATTAAAAAAAAAATCAGTAAAGTGATAGAAGAATCAGTCCAAATGACTTTTATATCCAAGTCTCAGTTATTTTGCCTCAATTTATTTCCTCCCTCAAATTGGGAAATAATGATCACAAAGAATACGCTAATGTGGCCACAAATACAAGTTTTCCGAAACTGTGTGTACAGAGCTTATGTAAAGAGAAACTGAAATATACACAGCATTTCCAAAAGAGAGGCAGAAATAAGTAGACAGTCTGATCAATTCTTGATATTCCATAACTCATTAAAACTGCTAATTATAGATTATAACTTTAACTCCAAAATATAACTCTAGCTCTGACAAAAGTGCTGAGTGATGAAAGTTCACTTCATCTTCTGTCTCAGTACTCATTCATAAAACAAATGTTAAATGTTCTCCAATGAAAATTTTACATTACTTAAAAAAGGGAGGAACTGTGCTAAAAGGGAGACACCAAAGAAGATCAATGAAGTATTTTTATATCAGCACAATTTAAGAAATAAAAATCCTCTGCACTGAATATTCTTAGAAAAATGTTCAATAATGGTCTACTTGCCCAGGACCTAAAAGAAATCCATATCTTGATGAGGTTCAATTACTATGAATTCTCCTTTGTACTGTTAGAAATTTGGTATTATTATTGCTTTAGTGCAGGCAATACACATCTTCAGTTTGATATTATAGAAGAATAAAAAAACCAACTGAAAAGATACTGAGCTATATATAACTTGAACAAACATATAACCTACCTCTTTTGGTTTCTTTATCAACAAAATGCTAAATTTAGGGTTGTATGCAAACATTATGTGACTCAGTTATAAGTCAGTATAAAATCATGAATCACTGCATGACACAAAATGGTGTTTTTCTTTAAGTCAATTTAATAGGTTTTGCTTCATTATTTTATCCAATAAATAGTAAGACCAAGAACTGACTACTTAAATGCTAGGGAAGAAGATAGAGATCTCAGGTCTTGGAGCACTTAACTTACACTCTAAAGGCAGAAAACAGGAAATAAGTAACTCCAACCTTATTTGTACTTGCACTTGTCCCAACATATTTTGTGATCTCCCTCACACATACACCATGTGGTGTACACAAACATTCCACTGAATAGTGAACAGATAATACCAATCTGCCCAGAAGACCAAGTAGCCAAAGTCACAAACTATGATCATTTTCTAACTGGCAAATTTGAAAATCTTCTAATTAATTTTTAGAAGTCACAGAAATTACCAAATGGACACTCCATGATTCATGCTTCCAAAAATCTATTTGATATTCTTACTTGGGTCTCCAAGAGATATCTCAAACTTCAAATTTCCAAAATCCAATTCTGGATTTTCCCTCTAAATCTGGTTGCTTCTTTTATGTGTTCCTTCTCAGTGGTGGTAGAACTACTCACTCAGTGGTCCAAGCTAGAACACCTGGAAGTCACCCTTGATTCCTACCTTTCCTTCTCCTCCTCCCCTCAAATAATTAACAAGTCCAATCTAAGATATATCCCAAATACAATCCATTCTGCACCTCACAGCTAATGATGAATTTTTTTTCTAATTGCCAAGCTTCCTGAGATGCCCATACTTACTGACTTGACTTTTTAACAATTTCCATTCATTCCTTACTTTACAAAAATTTCAGGTCTATCAATCCTCTGGAATGCCTCTTAAGTCACCACTGTTACTTAGACTACCAAGCCCATGGAACTTTTAAGCTCTTGTATGACTGTCAACAGCTCTTTTCAATGTTACTAGTCCCCCTCCGCCAATTTTTA
Source organism: Mustela putorius furo (assembly GCF_011764305.1). Lineage (NCBI taxonomy): Eukaryota > Metazoa > Chordata > Mammalia > Carnivora > Mustelidae > Mustela > Mustela putorius. The sequence goes on along the minus strand of NW_025421480.1, from coordinate 10,968,504 downwards.
AAAATATTTTATTTTTTTGTGAGGGAGAAAAAGGGTACATGTGCATACACAAGCAGGAGTGGGTGGGGGGGGCAGAGAGAGAAGCAGATTCCCTGCTGAACAGGGAGCCTGATGAGGTACATAATCCTAGGACCCTGGGATCATGACCTAAGCTGAAGCAGACACTTAAGCAACTGAGCCACCCAAATGCCCCTCCCCCATTTTTAAAGGTGCTCTTCCGATGACTGCCTTGTCTCTCCTCTTACCTCTCTTCCCTTGGCTTTCACTCAAGCTCTCTCTCTTGCCTTGAGATTACCCTCTTTCCTTTGATCATCATCTAAATGATGATATTCCTTGGCCTCTTTCCTTTCCACACATTTTCAGTGGTTGCTTCTACTTGAATCATTTCAAATGCCCTCTTTAATCTAAAGACTCCTAAATTGTTCTCCTTAGCATAGGTCTATTTAGTTCCAGACCCAAATATCTAACTTCCTACTAGACAGATGCACTTTGATTTCCCACAGGCACTTCAATCTGTCCAACAAAAAGGAAAAAAAAAAAAAACATTTTCGGGGCACCTGGGTGGCTCAGTGGGTTAAAGCCTCTGCTTTCGGCTCGGGTCATGATCCCAGGGTCCTGGGATCGAGCCCCGCATCAGGCTCTCTGCTCGGCAGGGAGCCTGCTTCCTCCTCCTCTCTCTCTCTGCCTGCCTCTCTGCCTACTTGTGATCTCTATCTGTCAAATAAAATAAATAAAATCTTAAAAAAAAAAAAGTTCACCCAAATCTGATCTTCTTCTCTTTTTCCCTTTCAGTAAATTGCTATCATGCCTCTAGTTGCCCTAATTAGAAATGTACCATCATTGGTTTCTCCCTCTCACCAAGTCCTGCCTTAGACAAGGCCACCTTCATCTCTTGTCTGAATTACTGTGCCAGCATCCTAACTAGTGTTCCTTACTTGCATCTCCCAGTACATTCTTCATGCTACCATCAGGAGTAAACACAGCACATGGTATCAAGACTATGGTATAGACCCTAATTGTTGCTTCAGTCTCTTCTCTCATCAGTTCTCTATTACAATAGCCTTTATTACAGCCACGAAGACTGTTGGCACTTCCCCAAATATACTACACTCATATTGCCCATTAGGTGGATCTCTCAGACCCCATCTGTCTCAGCTGAACATCGTGTTTAGGTCCCAGTGTACCTGTTGCTTTCTCCAGGAAACTTTCCCTGATCTCTCTCCTTACATACCAAAACCGGATCAGGTCCCCCATATTTTACCCTAGCCGCCTACTGCTTACTCTTATCACAAAACATGGCAGTAATTAAAACTGCCTTACATGTCTATATTCCCCACCAAACTACAAGTTCCTAGGGACATTTAATTTCAAAAAGTCATTTTATTCACTATATTAAGTAAAGCTTTAATCTCTAAATTTTAAGCTCTATGAACACCAAAGAGAGGAAAAATATTTCTGCACCAAATTTTGAAGGCAAAGTATGTATCTAGTTTTAACAGCAGGCAAACAAAATTTTTCCTCTGGCCAATTAAAAGAATGAATGTGTAAATTTTTTTTTGTTTTTCTGTTGTTGTTTTTAAAGCAGATACACCGGTGCCTGAATGGCTCCGTTGGTTAAACATGACTCCTGGTTTTGGCTCAGGTCATGGTCTTGGGTGGTAGGATCAAGCCCTGCATCAGGCTCCCCACTCAGCAGGGAGTCTGCCTGGAATTCTCTCTCCCTCTGTCTCTCTGTCTCTCTCTCAAATAAATAATATTTTTTAAAAAGGCAGATACATATTCCTACAGAAATTATGATTACTTATGGCTCTAGCAGATGTTTATCATTAGAAAGGTCTGTCTGAAGCACTCTGTTTTGCCAAATCAAAATTCAGAGTTTACAATAAAAACTGTATCTTTTTCACTTTATTAATTTAAAGGCATGGGATTAACAATGTGCTCAAATAATCACTAACTTGTGATAACAGCTGTTATTCTAGATTAACTTTTACCAGTAAGTGTGAAACAAAGGCAAAACCACTTAAAAGAAAAAATGTATAATTTTTGAAGCCATATTTAAAACTTGACACTTCTGAACTATGAGTTTTAAGTCCAGTCATTAAAAAATTCCTGTTTCAGACATTTAACCTTTTTTAGGTACTGTCCATACAGTTTATTCATTAACAAAGCAAAACCTGAGAAAATATCTAGGAGCTTAAAAACCCTGTATTTTCTCTTATATTAAAGAAAGTTTCTCTGATGAAATGACAAGCTATTTATTTTGAACAAGAGTAAAACTGATTCCCAGTGGAGGCTAAAACTACAATAACTTCTGTGGTCCCATTCACCACTAGAAGGCTCAACTAGATATAATATCATGGTAAGGTTATAGTAGCTGCAATTAGCATCACCATTCCAGTAGGAGGAGTGTGTTCCTAAGAAATCCCTTGCCTTCAGTGTCCAAGTTAGAAACAGGTTCTCTGAATTTTATCATGTGAGCCTATCCTATTCAGCAAATTAGTCCTCCAAAAATCATTATATATTTCTTTAGAAGTTCTGATCAAAATTGCAGGATTTCTAAAATTCACATCTGCCTTTGGCTCGGGTCATTCAAAAAGCCCACATAAACAAACTCCTTCAGGGAAGACTTCAAATATATATATTAAAAAGTAAGTCTGAAACTGCTTATTAGTCAATATCCTGCTCAGACACGTAGAGTTTATTTTGTATAAACCTACTCTGTTCATGTAAAAGTCTTTCAGCAAAGCATTTAGGTTCCTTGTTACACAATAATGCATTAAAAGTAATTACATATTTAAAATCTGTTCCTTTAATCTCCTTCAAGGACATCCTTATAAAAGACTGCAACTTAATTTTAGAAATTACTGCAAACTAATTATTTGAGTTCATTTAATGTTTGTATACACATGTCCAGGTTGTGAGTCAACCCAGTACTGCTTTTCCACAGAAACCTTACACAACACGTTTCCTAGCAAAAACCTATCAATAACATTACATGTCACAAACCAGTCATTTGCAAACCGTAAAATACAAGAGCAAACAATCCTTCATTTTAATTCTACACTTACTATTTACTGTCATGGTATCAAAAGCCCAGAATTTATTTACTTAAAAACCTGAACTAGACTTAGGCACAAATACATTAAAATAAAAAACAAAATAGAAGAGAACCAATCTGCTGATAGATAGCATCAAACATCACTGAACAAACGTTGCTGAAAGAAGCACCATCAGTAATTAGGTGGAGGAAGGGGTGTTAAGGGAAGACAGTCAAAAGACAGCTAACAGGTAATCTCTCTCCAACAAAACAGTTGTTCTAACTACATAACTACATTTACTATGCACAAAATACTGTATCTGGTACCACAATGGGATATGAAAACACAGATGACTTCTGCTTTCAAAGTCTTTCATTCTGGACAGAGAACATTACTCCATAACAACTGAACACAGACTCAAAACAATACATCAATAAATACCAGTCTTATTCAAACTGGATAGCAGAAAGACCAAAAACAAAATAGGAACATGAACTATAAGTGGTACCAGGTGCTTGATGCTTTACCTTCAACAAAAAGCTGTAATCAAGATTAAGATGATAGAAGTAAAAATACTGTGCAAAAAAATTTCTTGCTGCCAAACAAGGACAAGGCACGACCAAAAAAAGTTAAATTCAAGAACAATAGTTCATTTGTTTAATAACTAATATTCAACGTATACACCAGTAATATTAGTTCTAAATTTTAAAGAAGCATAAGAATGCCTTTAGGCAAATACCAGTTCTGTACTCCAAAATGGCTGGAACCATGTTACCCTGAATGATGGAATTAAAAACCCTCTATGATATGTTCTCACTTTTATTTTACTCAGCCCCAGCTCTAAAATCAGAGAGAAGAAAAATAGACCTAGTATAAAATGATTAACAGTTGAGTTTTAATTATGATAACTACAGAAAAATCCTATAGAATCATCATCTCATACCTAAAACTCCAGAATATAACTAACATCCCTTCAGGAAAGCATCTGATTAGCCACAGGGGGCAGCAAAGTTAAGAGAGTGAAAAGTAAATAGCAGGAGGTGAAGTGAGGGCAGGAAATGTTAATAGGCTGGGTAATGAGCCATGAGTATCAGAGAGAAAAGGACAAAGTCTCAATTAATGAATTAAATCAATAGACAGATAATGCTAAATTAGTGATTCTCAACCCTGGCTGCACGTTAGAATCACCCTGGGAGCTTTTAAAAATACAAATGCCTCTATCCTATCTTAGGCCAATTAATTTAGACTCTCTTGAGGGTGGGCCTTGGCACTGATATTTTTTAAAGTTCTCCAAGTGTACAGCCACAATTGAGAACCTGAGTGCTAAACACAAAAATAAAAATAAGCTAGTCTCCATTACCAGATTCTTACAGTTTAAAAAAGTTGAATTTCAAAAACAAAGCACAAAAATCTATTTCCAAATATATTATTTTTGTTGATAAACTTGCCTTTGTCAGCCAAAGAGAGACAAAAACTCATTAAGAACTAATTCATCTTTGTGATTTTATCAAGACAAAATGTGACTCTTACAAATGATTAAGCTGATGTAGAAAAACAATTCAAGTTTACTACTTACAGGATAGCACTCTACTCCAAAGATCACACTATTTTAACTAAATACATTTTACTGCAATATCACTTTATTCAATTAGACACTTCATAAAATAATCCAAAATTCAATTAAGGATCAGAGGAGGTAATAAAATTGGTGGAAAAAGAAATCTGACCCTAAATAGGAATTCTGAAGATGTTACACTTAATTAGAAAATTTTTCCTTCTAGAGGCCAGCAATGGATATTATGTTATCAATTTCTCTAGAAAGTATATCCTAAAAAATTTTTCTATTAAAAAATAATATTCCAGAGGAAATTTGGCATTACTTTCAGAAAGTAGCCCTAAAATGACAAAAATGTGTTATATCCCTTTGCGAACATTTTTCTTGATATATTCAGAGGAATTTCAACTCTCCTTTAATGCCAATCCAACTACAAATAGGGATCTGGGATTTAGAGAAAATGGTATTAACTTTGAGAAGACCCATAAACCTTAAAAGTTGAGTCAATATTTCCCCCACCACAAGAAAGTTAAAATAGTTAAGAAACTTCAGATCATGTCAGTGTTCCTGTTCCAGTTACCCTAAAAGACCACATATCTCAAGGGAAAAACATTTTTTTCCTAAAGGTAAGCAAGGCACTTCAAATCAGCATCTCTGTTACTGGCCTGGATTCCTCCAGTGGGACCCAGTTTCTAAGAATATAACAAAGAATCTGAGTGATACTTAGCAGGCGGTTCTTCACTTCATCTCAAAGCAGATTTCATTCTGTTTTTTGCTATTTACTGGCTGTTTCTCAGGAAAAATGCACATCTATACATTTCTATTGGTTAACTCAATTACTTTGCTTGCTAAAAATCGTCTAACTACAGCTTTTATTTTATTTTATTTTTTTTTTTTTAAGATTTTATTTATTTATTTGTCAGAGAGAGAGAGCAAGCGAGAGCGAGCACAGGCAGACAGAGTAGAAGGCAGAGTCAGAGGGAGAAGCAGGCTCCCCGCAGAGCAAGGAGCCCGATGTGGGACTCGATCCCAGGACGCTGGGATCATGACCTGAGCCGAAGGCAGCTGCTTAACCAACTGAGCCACCCAGGCGTCCCATAACTACAGCTTTTATTTTAAACATTCTTCACTCTACCCTATTTCCACTTCCATACTTATGCTGAAAAATGATATAGCTTCACCTTATTTCACATAAATCAAATCTTAAAACTGGTTATAAATAAAATCTTTAAGTTCACTAGGAAAGTTTACCATTTATGTGAATCCTTCATTAAAAAAATATTTTTAATCCGGACTCTCAAATATAAAAGAGAATGGAAGCTAACATTCTTTGCCTATTTTTAGATACTTTAATTACATTATTTCACTTAATCCCCACAATCCTAGGGAGATAGAAGGTATTATCCCCATTTTACAGATAAGGAGAAGCCAGAAAAGAGTAAAAATTTACCTTTGACCCAGGACTGACCCCAATGACCCAACTCTATCATATTGATTCAAATTTTTATAAAATAGGTTAACAGCAAAAATACTGAAATCAGTTGACCTGAGTACCCCTAAGAGTTGCAACACCAGATAAATAACCACAGGCCTGAAACTACATTGTTTAAGCCTCAACTTTCTCATCAATAAAATATGAACAATACTGGTTTTGCAAAGTTGCTGGGATGCCCCAATGAAATAAAATGTTTGTAAAAACACACCAAGCTATGGCATGTCATGCAACAGCATTACTTAGTAGGTGTGAAAAAGCAAGGGATATCGGGAATTAGGAGTTACACCTCTTTGGACTATTTCACTTACTATACACAATACTGTTTTATAATTAAAGAAAGTATGAACCAATTTATAAATGCTAAGAATTATATAAATGTAAGGCATCTACTACTTTACCAAATAAATCCTTCCAGAGACTTAAACAAAATAGGTTAAAACAGGCTGAAAAACTTCTACTGTGAATAACGGATTTTTTTTTAATGTTGGACATTTCCTAACTGTTGGATACTAGAGGAAAAATTTAAGGTAGAAAAATTAAGTCCTATACTAGCTTAAATTTAAAAACAGAAAAAAATGGTTTATCAAATGCTTCTACTTTTATTTTCTAGTACTTCACTCTCAGGGGGAGCTTATAAAATTCACATAACAAGAAAATTTAAAGGTGCTTTGAAAGAAAAATTTTAAGCTATACAATGAGGCAGTTTAATTTTCAGGACCCACATGATATGTTTGTTTTTAAAAAATTCTTTTAACAAGTCTTATTTTTATTAAATATTTTCTATAACAAAATAGTTTTCTCTGAACATTTTACCTATTAAAATCCTGAAACCTACTTACTAAATGATTTTGCACAAATAAACTTCTTACAGATGAAAAAGTTGGATTATTTTGTTAATCCTTACCCATAGTATGCTTTGAGGAAAATAGCTGGCACCTTTCCAGTTTAGATCCATGTGGACAAAGTGTAACATAAGCAGGTTAGTATAAACACTTGAAAGATCTTGGTTGCCCACAAATATCTGAATCTCTCCACAGGAGGATTGTATTTCAGAGCAGGAAGAAAAATTCTCTTTCATACACACACTAAAGGGCTTTCCACTGGTTTTTGTTAAGACCACAAATGGAAAAAACTACTACAGACAGAAGAAGCACACAACTCTGTGGTATCAAGTACACTGCCAAAGTAGCATGTGAAGCAACTGAATTTTTTAAAAAAGCACTTTTCAAGCACTTTGGCATTTGCAGTAAAAGTAGCTCTTATTAGTGGGCAATCCAAGTAAGGGTCTTACCAATTTGCATAAATTATCTTGAATACCTAATCTTCCTTTTAAAGAATACTGTATTTTAATGTTAAATATACAGAATGAATCTAAAGTTCCAGTTTTATTTTTTCTATACTAGTGACCAAATATTACAAATAAAACATTCAATGGCACCTTCAACTTGTTGAACTATGCACCATATAATTTAGAGGATAAAATATTTTAAAAACTGTGTTAAAGCTGCATCTCCTAGCTTGATCTACTAACCATATTTAATATGCAATTATTTTTATTAAATAAAATATATTAATGAGGAAAACAGTACTAAGGATCCACGATACCTTACTAAAAAGCAAATATGAAAAATGCTAGCAGCAAACCTTCAATTATAAACGATTTCACAATTTAATGGAAAAAAAAATCAATGACATAAAAACGTTTTTAATTAAATTTACACTTTGAAATCCATGAATAGCAATCCAACATCCTAACAGGTAAGATGATATTCTTTTATAGCTATGACATCACTCAAGAATTCAAATCTTGGCAATGCCTATCATTGTGGTTTACCACTGACCCTGATACGTAAATTTTAACCATTTTTGCATGCTGAACAACAAATGATAAATGCAGCAACACAAGCTACACATATCTTAAAACCTTTCAAAAGCAAGCTGGATTCTGGCTGTGGGAGGTCCTGGATTTAGAAGCACCCCAAGAGGCAGGGCAGTATAGGGTCTGAATGGGGTTCCAGATCCATTGTAGGTCAACTGTGATTTGATCTGGGGTTTTCTTTAGACTCCTAGCCAAACTAAGGCTGGATGCATAGGTCCAAAGACAAACAGGAACCAGATTAATCTTGAAGGAGATGAAATGGATTGAAAAAATCTCAACATTTACCTATTTTAGTATGGGATCTTTAATTTCCATGCCTTGTAAAACAGATGATCTGATTTCCATCAGGTTTCTTGGGTGTAAGAATTGTTTTAAATGTCTAGAAGCATTATCACCTTGCTCTAAGACGATTTCTATCTCCTCAAAAGCGAAGATATGAAAATTGTAAAATTAAAAGAGTAATGCACAAAGAATAAACTAGACCACCAGGAAACATTTTATTAAAAATCCTCGAAACCTTGTGGGAAAAGTAAGTGAGCCAAGTTCTCCTGCACGGCATTAGGCACGGAGACGAATCTGAATTACTGTACAACCTACACAGCCCCTGGAACCCCCGCTTCGCGAACTAAGTTCCCAGGCCACTGCAAAGCAATACTAACTCTCTTACACTTCTCCAAATTTACCGTGTGTATCTGCTCCGGCAATAAAGTACTTGAAGTCATCCTATTCTTTAAGTCAACTATACCATTTAAGCCTAACGACCCAGTAACTAAGCTACGCTTGTTCCTTTATAAATAAATCTGAAGACAAGCTAACTCCTAAGCACTGCCTGCGTGAGGCTCGCAAACAGACCCCGGTCTGCGCGACCCCTGGGAACAATCCGTGGGAAGCGGGGGGCGAGGAGAGGGGGAGAGCTGACGCTGGGTAACTGGGAAAGTAAAGGAAGAGCTCGAAGTGTGTGCAATGTGGAAGAGGGTCTCGGGCAGGCACGGGTCGGAAGGCAGGGCAGGTTGTTCAAGCCAAACCGGGAAAGACCAGCCCAGAGCAGGAGGGAAGAACTACCTGGCGGGGAGCAGGAGGAGAGCTGCCATCATCGAGGGCAGGTGAGCGAGCGCGCAGGTGGGGAGGAGTGCTGGCATCTTCTAGGATGGGAAGAGTTCAGGTGAATCGGGGAAAAGAAAAGCAGCGAAACTCTGAAGAGCAAACCTGTTTGATTCGGGCGGGGGCGGGGGGAAGCAACGTGGGAAACACGACTCCCACTGCAAGCCCCAGCGCGGCAGAAGGAACCCCCTGGAGGAAATGGCTCTGGAGGCGCGGGGGCGAGCCCCTGCGCTCCCTCCCGGGGCCGCACCCTCGGAGGTTACCTTTGAGCTGGGGCAAGGGGTGCAGCTCCGCCTGGCTGCCCTGGCTGCGGAACTGCGACGAGCCCTGGGAGCGCTTCTGCCTCTGCGCCTTGCGCACCGATTTCCGGGTGAAGCCGTCCACTTTCTCCGAGGCCGAGATGGCGGCGCTGGCAGCCCCCACCGGCGGCGACGACGACGACATCGCCGCGGCCCTGGCGCTTGGCAGCTCCGGCTGCTGCGTGCACGGAACGGGCAGCCGCAGGAGGAGGAGGTGGGGGGGGAGAGGCGCGGAGAGCTCGCGCCCCTTCGCCCCTTCCCCCCAGCCGCGCCGCCCTCCGGCTCCCGGGCGCCGCCGAGCTTCTCCTCGCCGCCCGCCGCCGCCTCACGGCCACATCTCAGGGCCGGGGGTTCCTGGTCCCCGCCGCGCGGCCACCTCCCGGGGCTGACGGAGGCAAGGGCGGGGGCGGAGGGGGGTGAAGAAGTTGTTGACTTCGGGCGCGGAGGGCGGGTGGAAGAGAGCCTGAAGTTTGGACAACTGAGGCGAGGGCGCGGGGGTGCGGACGCCGAGCGCGCCTCTCTTCTCTTCAGCCCAGTTCGCGAGCCGGCCGGCCGGCCCCTCACTGTCCGCTGCCAGCACAACCCGCCCTGCTTGGAGCCTCCTCCCAAGGCGCTGCCATCGCGGGTCCCTTCCGAGCCGCCGCCGCGGTGCCCGCTCTTCCCTGTCAGCGCCGGACCCTCATATCCCGGGGCGGTAACCCGCCGCCCCGGCTCTGGGCGCGCACACCCTCGCTCCTCACACCGCCGAGCTGTCCGAGCCCCCTCCCCCGCGCGCCCTTCCGCCGCCCACGGAGAACCCCAGCGGGCGACCGCTACAACTTGAGAAGGTGGAGGGTGCACGCAGGGAGGGGGGATAGTGTGTGTGTGCGCGTGTGCGCGCGCGCTAGAGCGCGCGGCCCAGAGGAGGGGCCGCGCGAGGGGTGGGGAAAGAGGAGATTGACTGACAACTTCCGCAGGGTCCCGCCAGCCTCTCGGACGTTCGGGAGGGAGTAAGAGGTGGGAAAACATGCCTATTCTCTCAGCCAATCGCAGAGCTAAGCGGCAGGAACGGGGTGAGGCGTGGCCTCCTTCATGGTCTGTTAAGGGGAGAGGTTAGGCTGAGAAATGGGGCGAGGTTGTGTGACGGACTTCTGCCACAGCCAATCGTGAGTGAGGACGGCGAGCGGTGCGCCGCTACGTCACAACAGCGCGATGAATTCTTCTGGTAGAGAAGGGAAGTGCCCCGCCTCCAGGAATCGCAGTTGCACGCCTGCGCCACGGGGCAGGCTGTGTTTGCTCTCCTGACCGCCTATGAGAAGAGCTAGAACCTAGAGGGGACAGTTAGCAGAGCGAGGACCCTTTCCCGTTCTTGTCCCATCTCTTGGCCAATGAGGAACTGCAGCGACTGATGGGGCTGAAGGTCTGGGGCGGGAAAGAGCGCCAGGTGTTACATCACTAAAATGGGTGGAGCAGGAGTCGGGGCTGGGAAAAGAGCGGTTGCATGCACGGGCGGAGGGACCCTGGGGAAGGCGAGGAGGGGAGTCCGTGGGTTTGGAGTTGGGCGCTGGATTCCTGGGCGGGCCTTGGCACTTCCACTGGTACTAAACCGCGCAATTAGTCGTTGCGGAATGAGTTTGTAGTTCTTGAGTGGTTCAGGCACCGTGGTTCGGAGAACTTCTCGCGCCTAGTGTGGGCAGTCGAGCACCTACTGCTTCAAAGAGTTCTCCGTGGCCGCACCATGCTGGAAGAGGTTTCTCGTGCCCAAGTTAGCATCCCACTAAGCCCCACCCGTTCTTCAGCCAGAGGCCTTCGCTTCTGCAGCAGAACGAGTACAGATTTGCTGATCAGTGGCTTGTGGATTCGGGGGTTGCCGTTTACTCATAGTGATCTCTTCCTCGGAGATTACAGACTTCTGAAGGACAAGGACTGGTTATCGGGTGGGTGTGGGGGCGCGCGCGCAGGCTTTGCGTGTCATGTTTAATAAAAATAAGTGAGTTGTTTGAGGAGTGCGCAAAAGGAACCAAATGTTCTCTCTCCAAACTATTATAAGACTCTCACTAACCAGAGTATTCATGCTAAGCGAAATTCATAAATTCATTTGTCACTTTCATAAAAATTGATAAACCTTTGCAGAGTAGCAGCATAAAAAAATTTTAAGCGTAAATTTAAGCCTAGAAAAATTTAAAAATTGAATAACTAAGCACAACGGTGTCTCCCTTTGGCTTAGTGGGTTTTGCGCCGGTGGGCCCAAATCTCCATGCCTTCTCCCAGGAGCTCCAGACATTTTGCTTTCCACTTGATAAAAGTAGGTTTCATATGTTTATGCAAAAGTACCTGTGCATATGTACAGAAGATTCCAACTTTGGGTAGGAAGTTGGATTCTATCTAGATCCAGAACCAAACCACTTACCTCAAAACATCTCCTTCCTCACATTCAAAAGTGGTGAAGCTGTGTGCAGTTCTCCCACTCAGGAAGGTTCAAATCTCAACAGCAGCTTTAACAATCCAGTCAAGCTCTAGACTCTATTGAATCTATTTTCGAAAATGTTCAGGCCAGGCCCTCTCACAATTTGCACAATTGACCCTAAACATACTTCAGGGCTTTGAACTTTACTACCAGATTAGTCTTTTAAAAACTCCATTGGTATATTATATTATTCACATGTTTGAAGAACTACCCAATATCTGCAAGTAGAGTCCAAATTCAAGACTCTTCCTCAAGCTAACTCCTACCTATCTTTCAAGGCATAAATCTCACCATGTCCCTGAGTAAACTTTTTTCAGGTCAAACACATCATTCCATATACTGATCCCCTAGAAGTAGTTGTACTCCCTTAACCCTCTGTCTTTACTCTTCCAACATTTTGAAACAATCCCTTTTCTCCATCCAGTTGAAACCTATCTTTTCTTCAAGCCCCAACTCAATCCCTATCTTTTATGAAGCCATTTATGATAATCTGGCTAGAAGTGAGATCTCCCTTCTTTACATTGCCAAAGCATTTATTGTCTACATCACCCACGTGGCCTGTCATCACACACCACTGGAGATGACACGATGCTCTTCTCCTCCCCCCGAAAGTTTATAAACATCAAGAGATCAAGATGTTAGTCTTTCTATACCTCCATATCCCCTACAGAGCACAGGATAGACATACAGTATATAACCTAGTTTTTAGTTCTCCAGAGCAAGGTGTCTGAAAGTGTGGTCACCTGCATCCTCTGTGGTCACCAGAATCCTCTGAGGTGCTTATTTAAAATGCAGATTCTGGGATGGCTGGGTGGCTCAGTTTGCCAAGCATCCCAACCAACTCTTGCTTTTGGCGCAGGTCATGATCTTAGGCTCCTTGTTGGGCTCCTCACTCAGCAGGGAATCTGCTTCTCTTCTCCCTCTTTCCCTCTCTGTGATCTATCTTTGTCCCTCCCGCTGCACAGGTGTGCTCTCTCACGCTTACAAATAAAATTGTATAGGGGCACCTGGGTGGCTCAGTGGGTTAAGCCGCTGCCTTCGGCTCAGGTCATGATCTCAGGGTCCTGGGATCGAGTCCCGCATCGGGCTCTCTGCTTAGCGGGGAGCCTGCTTCCTCCTCTCTCTCTCTCTCTCTGCCTGCCTCTCTGCCTACTTGTGATCTCTGTCTGTCAAATAAAATAAATAAAATCTTTAAAAAAAAAACAAATAAATTGTATAAAATAACATATAGATTCCTGGATCTGATCCCAGACATACAGAATGAGAACCTATGGGAAAAGCAATGAGAAATCCATCTTTAATAACCTCCCCAGATCATTCTTATGCACACAAATGTTTGAAACTACTATTCTCTGGATATTACTTTAAAAGATTGTAAATAACTAGAAGTCAGAGGTACTATAATAATAAAGAGGATTTAATGGGCTAAGAAGGGGGGAATAAATAGCAGAAAGCAAACCAATGGAATAAAGCTAAAATTCATACTAGAATATAATAATGGATACTAGAAAATAGATACCAGAAACAAGTTGTTGAGAGACGTGGAAAAGGAAAGCTACTTAGGCTTTCTGAAATGGCCCCTTGGGGAAGAATTTTGAACATAATTTTGAAGAAAGAGTGAGTCAAAGCCTGAAAAGAGAAAAGAGATGAAAAGAGAAAAGGATGACATTCCAGATTCAAGTCTCCAAACATCTTGGGGGCGGTGGGAGGAACAATAGCCCAAGAATAAAAGGCCTGACTTTATTACTCACGAGCACTGTGATCCTGCCAAGTCACTCACTCTCTCAAGAGCCTTGGTTTCTACATGTGTACATCAGGAAAAAAGTGAACATTCTTCCTTACGGGGTTAGCATGAGTTTTAAATGTGACACGTGAAAGAAAAAGCTTGGGAAAGTGGAAGCTATACACGTGATAATTTTATACACAAATGATTTTTTATGCACTGTCTTAAGTAAATAAGGTATCTGTGTCCTAAACAGACTTGGTTACTAAGAATCCTCTATCAGGAGACAAGTTGCAGTACGAATCTATTTGTGCCTCCAATGCAGGAAGACTGTTGATGATTCCATGTCATAGATCTCCCGCCTCTTTCCATCTGTGAAGACCCTTGCTGTACAGTGACTCAGAGGCCAAGCCTTCATCACTGGCAAATTCTTTGGATTGGTTTGTCCTCACATGACTTGATTTCCTTAGTTCATAAACAGAAGTACACTTACTGATCTCATTCTTTTATTCATAATGCCTAGCTTGCTGAGGAAAATGAGCAATTCATGAAACAACAACATCCACAATACCAAAATCATGGTTCTTTAATAGTTTTAAAGAGTGCTTCAAAGAGAGTGTTCTTTCCAAATCACTGTGAAATTCTCTAGAACATATCCAAGCGAGGTTTTGGCTGTCAACATTCTCTTTCCTTAGGAGCCATGATTCCCAGACTGTGATCTAACAGAGCCCCAGACAAATGTGCTTTATCTGCAGAATCAAATAGTGGTGGTATGTTCCCAAATTTACAAAAGTAAAATTTGTCCTATATATTTTTCTTAAAAATTTGACTCTCACTACCTCTTTATTAGAACCTAAATCAAGATATATAAAAATGCACTCATTATGTAAAGTTTAAAAGGAATAAAGGGTCAGGAAAAAGTCTCACTCCCATCCCTGTCTCCCAATACCCAGTTCCCCTCCTCAGAGGCAACCAATGCTACCAGATTCTTACATGTGCTTCTTCCAGAGAGATAATATGTTTACTTCCTTAAGATTTCATAAATTCACATTTTAAGAAGCTCAACCAGATGCTCATGATTTTTAGGTATTTCACATTGCTCCAGACTTAAATGAACCTTCTAGAGTTCTTAGATGTTTGTGCATAATTAATTCATTAATTCACTCACTCACGTGACATATTTATATTTGCATACTCTGCATCAACAGAACTAGAAAGTTGAAGGAATCTCAACAGCTGACCAGTACAGGTTTGGTCAAGTTGGTACCTGACTCTAGGTAGACTGAGAAGGACCTTCTCATGTGCCTCAAACTGGTTCAAACTGGAAAGTCCTTTTTAAAATATATCTTACAGGAGATTTCTGTTTCCATGTACAATGAGATCTTCTGACTGCTAACTTACTATGAAAGTTATCAAAGTTTATTGAAATTTGGTTTTCATAAACTAAACTTAGCACTTTCCTAGATGTTTTCAAGGACTCTAATAACTCTGTGTTCTCTTTGTGGCCCTTGTGCAGGCACAAGTGCTCATTGAGATGATTGGAATTCCTGCAATTTTCAGGAAGGGTCCTTTGTTCACAGGGCAAGATCAGTTGTGGTTTTCAATTGCCACCACTTTTGCTTTTTAATTATAAATTGTTTCTGGTTGATCTTATCGTTTTTAAATCAGCTCACTGTAGTCTATTGTACCGGCTACTGTGTTGGTCAACCAGGAGCTTAGACAAGGCAGTGTCAGTAGAGATGGGTTAGATTGGAGATTTATCTTAGAGGAGTATATAGGGTTTACAGAAGGTATTATTAATCCCACAAAACCTGCTGGTATACTTACATGTTATGATTACCATGGACTCTCTCTTCTATAGCTACAAGGTCTTTTGCTTTATTTAAGCAGGGTATAATTATACGTGTCTGAAAACCCCCTGTGTACCCAATCCTTTACCTGGATAAGGAACCAGGATATAATTTCAAGAGGCTCAGCTCATGCCATATCCTCTTGTCCTTGCAGAGTGGGACTAGAAAGCCTGACGTTGGCAAGCTCTCCACACTTTATTTCAACCCTGAATTCATTTTTCAAGTGCCTGCTAGGTACCAGGCAATATGCCAGACACTAGGAATGGGAAGATAAATAAAGCATGGACCTTACAATTTAGTGAGGAGGGGCAACACAAACAAACGATCAAAGACTACATCATATATGTTCTTCATGGTTTTGTATGAAAACAGTGGAATGAAGATCAGAGTTTGGTTTGGGAGGGGTAAACCAGAGAAAATTTAACATAAAAAGTCATGCTTAAAGTGAGTCTTTAAACAAAACAGTTTTCATGGATAAGACCAAAAACAAACAAAAATTCATTCATTCATTCAAGAAATTAGTTTCCCCACATTTATCACTAAGAAGTTTTTCATATCTCAGTTAATGAATTTACTTATTTCAAACAATATGTTACCAAGAAAACATTCCATTGCAACAGAATCAACTATCCCACACCTTGTGTCAGAATTTGACCTGGAGGTGGATAGTTAAAGAAAAAGCAGAGATTAAATTCAACATATGACTTTCCTCTGGATATATTTCACAAAGCAGTGCTTATAAAAATACTGTATGTTTTCTTAACGTTCCACTCATATGTGAATTTTATATAAATCTCTGAGTGGTCTTCCCTTTCTATCTACCTGCAAGAAGCGTCAAGGTGTTGGGGCAGTCCCTATCTTAAAATAAAAGTCCTTATCTAGCTCCTACGTGTCAGCAATGTGTTTTCTCTTATTGGCTTGCTGTTTGGGCTCCCACCTGCAAAAACAACCAATTTGAAAAAAATTGAACGACCAATTATTTCTTCAATGTCAGGTGGTATCTATGATTTGAAGAAGCAATATGAGTAGTATGGGATTTTCAGTTACTATTGAACTGAAAATGCTCCAATGTTTTCAGATCCTAAGCTTTGAGTTCTACACCTAAGGATATTGCTTTTAAGAAAAATATGAATATCTGTAGCTGTGTATTAATGTAAACACCACCATAAATTTAACACCTACTATGTAGTAGGCACTATTCATTTGAAGAACTCAGCAGAAAGAGATCAAACAAGATCCTCTCTTAAAGTCTCTCTTATCTGTGTGACACTCCTCTCTGATCCCCTGAGAATTTGGTCCTAGTGGTTCTTGTCATGTTCAGGAACAACTTTTTGTATTCTACCATCTCTGGGGGCCTCTATTCTTTTGTAAAAATCACTGGAAATTCAAGCTCTCTTTATTTACTCTATACAAAGCCATTCACACACACACACAAAAATTATACCAAATGGATTGGACTATCACTACCATAAGATTGCCAAGCCCTGTAACAATTTAGTATCTATGGAACTACAAAATCCCATTACCAAGAATGAAAATGGGGTTATTAAGAGATATAATGGTGCTTAATACTTCCTATTCATTAGTTCAAATAATACCCATTAACTTCCTATAATGTGTGTCTGCTCCAGGTGCTTAGAGAATAGCCGCGAATGAGACAAAGTCTGCCTGCATGAAGCTCACTGTCGGTGGGGAGAACTCATACTAATTAATGTTCAATGATGAAAACAGAGCAGGGAATATGCAGCAGAAGAAACACCATGGAATTGCACACACAGAAGTACATAGCTGTTTAGCTAACGAACAGGGTGACCAACTGGTCCTCGTTTACTAGGGACTTTCCAAGTTCTAGAGCTGAAAATCCCTTGTCCCAGGAGCCCCCTAGGTTCTGGGTAAACCAGGACAGTTGGTCACCCTATAAACCAAATAAGAAATGACATCTATTTATCAGGCCTATTATGAACAATGCCCATAGCTAAATATTGTGCTATCACCCCTAAGGGAGCATGAGCTCTTAGGGGACAAGATGAGGCATCTCTCCAGGAAGAGTGACTTCTCACTGAGGACAATATTTGATGAAAGCTGAGAATAAACTTGAAGGAGCTCCCAGGTGGTATTTGTGCTGAGGTTGAGGAGTTGGGATTTAAGCTGGACCTGGAAGATTGGGCATAATTACTTAAATAAACAGGGAAGTAGGAAAGTAGAGCACTGTTCAAATGCTTACTGCATGTCTCTCAACTCAAAATGTCCAACCTCCATTGGACGTTTCCCAGCTCGCCTCCCCTCTCTGTCACTACTCGGTATCACTGTCCACCAGTGCCCAAGGGAGGACTGGTATGAAGGCAGGCAGGGAGGAGCATAGGCAGGTACACGGGAGGTTAGATGTATTGGCTGGAGAAGCTGATTTCTGGCGGTGTGGTGGAAGAGAATGCTGGAAAAGCTACATTGATTCGCACACTTGACACGCTCAGCGCTTATTTTGGACTATTTTCTGGTCTAGGTTATGGGAATAGAAAGGGGAAAAAAACACAATACAGGCTTTTTTCTTCAGAGATTCTGGAAAGAGAACAAGAACCAAAAACAAAAACAAACAAACAAAAAAATAAAACACAAATTAGCATAGATAATATAATAAATATTGTGACAGAGATAAGCATAGAGAAGTGCAGAATGTATGGGATTGGGAGCAAGAAAGCTTTCTAGAGTACGAAGTTCTAGATTTGAGAACTGAAGAACTCTAAGGAGTTAGTTAGGAAAAGAAACAAAGGGGAAACTGTTACAAAAAATGGGAATAGAATATGTAAAGTGCAAAGCCCTGAGAGAAGGGGATGCATCAGGAAGCTGAAGAGAATTTGGTATGAGCCTTATACAGTAGGCAGAAGATGGGGGCAGGACAGGTCATGAAGGGCTTTGTATGCAGTTATTGGGTCTGTTCTCAAGTCAGTAGAGATACACTGAAGGACATTTAAAAGGTGAGTGAAATGATCACATTTGCATTCTAGTAAAATTACATTTTTGGCAGTGTGGAGATGAACTGATTACAGAAGGCAAGGCTAGAGATAGGTAGACCAGCGGCCAGAAGAGGAATAATGAGAACCTGAAGAAGGCTTCTGAGGTAGAATGGAAAGCTAAGACTTGGGAGATATTATAAATAAAGAAAAGGACATGGTGATCTATTGGGGGAGGGGGGAAGGTAAGGGACAGAGGAGAAAAGAATGCCTCATGAGTATCTAGATTGAGTGACTCATGGACACTCGGGCCATTTAGTGAGACAAAGAGGGGAGGAATATAATGGACATAAGAAGTTGGACTTTGATTTTGAGAGACATATAGTGAGCAGTTAGTGCCGTCTGGAAGGAAAGAGATCTAGCTGAACATAGAGATCTGAGAGTCATCAGTAATAATCTTGTTCTGGGCAGAGTGTGTAGAATGAGAAGGAAAGAAAATTAAAAACACCCCAAGGTACCCATATTTGAGAAAGCTGCAGAGAAAGAAGGTGGCATCTGATGACGGCATATCAACAAGTCTGGACTTGATCCTGAGGTCAGTGGGGAAAATGAAGAATGGTTGAAGAATAGATACCATGTTAAAAATAATGTTTTCACCCAGAACACTGGGTGGGGGAAGTAGAAGCCAAAGAGATCAGTTGGAGGTAAGCACAGGTGTCCAGGTGATAAAGACTTGCCTGGTTGGTACTAAGCAATCTGTCAACATCACCTGGGAAGCTTACTCAAACTATACTGAATTTTGAAAAAATTCCCCCCAAATTCCCAATACAACCCTCCCCCCAACCCTGTTCTTACCTATCTTCCATTCCCTAATGATCACTGGCTTAGACTAAAAATGGCCTTGGGAATAGATGTGAGAGACCTTACAAAAGAAACATTAGAAAGAGTTGATTAAAGGGAGTTGGCAAGTCAAAGGGAAGAATTACGAATGATGGCAAAGTTTTGAATTGGGTCACCAGAGGAACTGGGGACCTTAAACAAAAAGTCCAAAGGCTGAGCCAGTTTTCTTTTGTGGGAGGGGGAAGAAAAGAGTGTCAGAGGAAGTCAGGAAAGAGGAAACGAAGATGAATCTGCAGCTGCGTATGTTGAATTAATGGAGTTTTTTCATATCATCAAGGCTAGGGAGCTGGATCTTTATTTTTTAAAAGAGGTGATGACATGTTATATATTAATTTAGGAAAAGATGGAGATTAGCCTGGGCTGACATCCTGGAGTAGGCCAGAGCAAAGAAAGAAATTACACAAATAACATGAGCTTCTTTTTCCTCTGTAAGAAAAAAATTTAATGACAGAAACAAATGGGTAAAAGATGTATCACCATCAATTGTCTCTAGATTCCAGTGCCAAATGGTCAGTAGGACTGAACAGGAGAGAACAAGGGCCCAGTGCTGCCTCTTGTAACTGCTATGACAGTGGGCCAAAGATCAGGAACAAGGCATCTCTCACCATTCACAAACTGGGCTCGATGACCCCCTCTGAGCATACCATATGTGCACACACATGCCCTCTTCTGCACACACTCACCTGCTCACCGGTGTCCTTAATCCTAACCATCTTTCACAGAAACTGTGACATAATCTCTTCACAGTGCCTTTATGGAGGAAGCAAAAATCTATCAACTAACTGAGGATTTCCTCCCAGTTTCAAGCAAGTCCTGTGTAAGCTTTCCCCACTTCCTGACTGGCTAAGGCCTTTTCTTGCCCTCCATAGCTAAGACTAACTCCCTCACTCTGAATTACACTGATTGTATTTCCCAGCTTACTTTGGATCAAGGATATGGAATAGGACTGGAGAATAACCATAACCTGTGTAAGATACAATTCTAGTCCTTGCCCATGTTAGACTCCATATTTCAACATGAATTATTTGAGTATTAATATTCAAAAGAGAGAAAGTACTACATCAATTCAATTATTTATAGCACTATTTCCTTATAGATGCTAAGAAGTATATGCCATGTGATAGAAAAATTAAGGTGATGAGGGCAAAGCTTTTGTTCCCTTGGGATTTACAGTTTCAGGAAGAAGAAAAGTTAAACACACAGAGAGTCACAGTATAAGTTAAGATAAGAAATGTACAACAAAATTCAATGAGAACTAAAAGAGGGAAGGAAGCATGGGTGGCACAGTCGGTTAAGTGTCCAACTCTTGGTTTTGGCTCAAGTCATGATCTCATGGACAAGGGATCGAGCCCCACATAGGACTCCGCACTCAGTGAGGCGTCTATAAGAAGACGATTCTTTCCCTTTGCCCCCCACACTGGCTCTCACAATCTCTCTAAAATACATAAATAAATCATAAAAAAAAAAGAAAGAACTAAAGGAGGAAAGATAATATTCTGATAGGGAATGAAGAACAGGTAAGAAGGAGAAACAGGCCATTTAAAATTAACCTTGAAGAATGCATAGAATTTCAATGGGTAGATATGTAGAGGAAAAGTGGAGAACAGTCCAGTGGGGGTCAGCATGAACAAGGCTGCTAAGATGGGAATATGTGTGGCATATTTGAACAACAGAAAACAGATTAATTTGGCTGGGGTATAGCAAAGTAACAGGAGATAAAGTGGAGCACAGTTTTGGGGTCCCATTATAGGAGACTTTGACTGCCAGGGTAAGGAGTTTGTATTCTTTAGGTAGTGAGAAGCTGTTGAAAGATTTTGGAGTAGGGGAGTGATTGGCCAGACCTGGATATATGTTTAACCCCCAGTTGTCAACTCAGAGGAATGAAGGGAGGAGAGGCTATAAGCAAAGAGAAATATCAGACTTGTTGGGTTTAACATGACTGTGGACTCTCCAAGTGAAGATGCTCATTAACACTTGGAATATGGGTTGGTGTTCAGTAGAAAGACATGGTTAAGGTCTTTATAGCCTTAGTTTCTTCATCTAAAAATCAGGAACAAGTATGTTTACTTTGAGAAAGAATGCAGTGAAAACACCACAGTGCTGATAATGGCATGTGGGGCAGATCTGATGATGGCAGTTGTGGTGGAAGTCACATCAGTAGCTGTTGTACAGTTAGTTCTTCCTTTTAAGCTTCTTTTCTCCCCCAAATTCTGCTATGTGTTCAGGAATAGAACCAAAGAGCAAACCCTTGCTTCAGCCAGAATTGCTCCTTTTCCAAGATGACCAAGGTTGTTTATATTGGGTCAAGCAGTTGTATTGTCTACTTGGTCCTCTAAGGTAATTCCAAGAGACTTCTCAGCCCCTGGTAAATAGCATTCTATTGAGGGTCTCTTTGTTTTGTCTGCTGTATCCAGAGAGAGAAGCTCAGAAAAAACTATAATTCTGGATGGATGAATGAATGAAGCTTAAAAACATGGAAAACAGTATTTATTATTCAAGGATATCTAGAGAGAGTATATTTGCAGCCAAGAATACTATATCCAGCTAAGCTGTCATTGAAAATAGAAAGAAAAATATTTCCTGTAGGGCTGCTTTGGTGTTTGCAAATTATTCTAGTTTTTGTTTGTCCTGAAGGCTTTTAATTGAGAGTATATTTATATAGAGTTATATATGTACACACATGCACCTAAAACTTTATATAAATATACACATGTGTGTGTATATATATGTACACATATGTGTGTATATCTATATTCCTAAATAATAAGTAACATTTTATATATGAAAAATTCATAGGAATTAAAAACACCAAATTCAGAGATCTTGTTACTTCCTAAGAGGAGGGTAGGAAGAGGAATACAATTGGGAGCAGTACACTGAGGGCTTTAACTGTATCTGTAATATATATATCTATACACACACACATAAACATATACACTAGATATTAGATTGGGTGTTTATTACATTATTCTCTACACAGTTTGTGTATAAATAACATATTTATATACATGAAAACTGGACTTTTTTAAAATTTTGGAGTGAAGAAGTAGGGTCTCTCTATGTTAGAAATGGTGAGTTTGAGCTGATACATGGACACTTACAAAAGAAACCTAGATAAAGAGGTAATCTTTTGCAACTTGCATTTGAACCAGCCAGCAAATAAACAGCCAACCCTTAAAAAAGAAAGAAAAGAAAAGGAAAAGGAAATGCAATTCTTTATATCCCTGGGGAGAAAGGAAGTAGACTTTCCCTAACAATGCTTACAAAATTCCCCTCAAAAATCAAACTTATCTGCAGGTAACTTAACTATCCAGACACTCAACCATGTAGAAATACCATGTCCAATATCCAATAAAAAATTACTAGACATGCAAATAAGCAAGAAACTGTGGTCCATAAACAAGAAAAAAAAATCAATAGAAACAGATCCAGAAGTGATGGAGATTATGCAATTAGGTGGCAAGAACTATAAAAGAGTTATTATAAATATGCTCAGGAATTTAAAGAAAAACATGAAAATAATGAGGAGTGAAATGGAAACTATAAAAAGGAATCTAGTGCAACTTCTAGAGTTGAAAAGTACAAAAAATCCATAAAATGGGCTTAACAGCAGCTTAAATCATGCCAAAGAAATTATCAGCAGACTTGAAAATATAGCAAAAGAAATTATTCACACTACAGAAAAGAAGAGGGCCAGGGAGGAAAAAGGAATAGACCCTTGATGAGATATTAGAAAATCGTCAAAAATAGTGTAATTGAAATTCCAAAGAAGGGTGGGGAGAGCAAGAAGTAATATTTGAAGAAATAGCAGCAGAACATTTTCCAAATTTGGTAAAAACTATAAACCCATCAATTTAAGAACTCCAACAAATACCAACTAGGATAAAAATCAATATAGGTAGGAATTTTACTCTGAATTTTTTCAACAATTCAACAATGAATTTTTTCAACAATGGAGTGATTTTCTGAATGGACCAAATTAAAGGTGCCGGTTCAGGGAGGTGAGGGAAAGATCTGTAAACTGGAGGCAGCTGTACAACTTATGATGTGGGAAAGTAGAAACCAGACTAGAAGATAACACAGGAGGATAATAAAGAAGAAGAGATGGGCGATCTGGAGAAACCAAATATGGGTGGCGCCAACACATTGCAGAGCCAGGAGAAAAACTCCCGAGAACAAAGGAGGGTGGAATGGGATCTCTAGGTTTCCTCCCTTTTTCTTTTCTTTTCTTTCTTGTCCTTCCTCCCTCCCTCCCTTCCATCTTTCCATCCTTCCTTCCTGTCTTTCTTTTGATCTCCTTGTCACTATTCTTTATTTCTGGACAATAGTTATCTTAGAACTAGACTTGAAGCTCCATTCTTTTCCCTATCCAATCTATCCTGCAGTTCACAGCAGGGTGGCATTCGTAACCTAAAGAATTACATCATTCCTCTGCCAGACATATTTAGAGAAAGTAGGACCCTCAGTAGTTCTCGTATAAGACTACCACATGGATGGGTCATTGTCCCCCTTCAATTAAACAGATAGGATTTGGCCCTCAGTTTTCCAAAGTTCCTATCTTTAGGGCTTCACTTTGTTCTCTACTCTGTCTTGGTTTTATTGAGCCAAAGTCTCTGTGAGTTTTTAGACTATAACTATTAGAAGTGCTTTATGCTTCATGTCTCTCCTTTTCCTTCTAAGTGGACCCATACCTGTCCTATTTTAGCCTCTTCCATGCCTGGAGTTGTTCAAGAAGTATGTTGACACTCTTAACCCCAGTTTGTAGGCCTTGACACTGGGAGGACACCAGGATATCTCTCTGGAGCCAGAGCTCCTGGCAAGGAGGGGTTGAAAAAGGCATACTGGACTTAGAATCAGGGTTTGGATTATAGCTCTGATTGTGCTAAGAGAGAGTCAAGACTATGTTGTCCAATATGGTAGCCACTAGCCACAAGTAGCTCTTGAACTCTGTGTGACTGAGGAACTGAATTTAAATTTTTATTTAATTTAATTTTAACCCAAAACCTGAAACACTCCAAATCATTTTGCCATTAAACACATTGTAGAAAATATTGTTATATTGTTGTGTATGTGTCAGGTGCGTGCATACATATAAACACACCTCTGATCTAACTGATATCAGTGCATTGAATGGTTTGAATGAATTTTTTTACACACCAGTGTACTATTATAATATGTTTTTTGAATATTTTATGCAGACAATACAAGTTATGGTGATCCCTGTATAAATCATAATTGGTAATAAAATTGAAATACTCGGGCGCCTGGGAGGCTCAGTGAGTTAAGCCGCTGCCTTCGGCTCAGGTCATGATCTCAGGGTCTTGGGATCGAGTCCCGAGTCGGGCTCTCTGCTCAGCAGGGAGCCTGCTTCCTCCTCTCTCTCTCTGCCTGCCTCTCTGCCTACTTGTGATCTCTCTCTGTCAAATAAATAAATAAAATCTTAAAAAAAAATTGAAATACTTTAATTATAATAAATTGTGTTTCTAGTTTAAACAAGTAAGTACGGAAAAATTTTAGTACTTAAAGCACAGGCATACTACTGATGCAGAATTGAATAGAGATGCAAGAGTTAGTAGGTACTCTAAATCAGTAAAGACAAAAGAAACCGGAAGAAGGCATGTCGTAAATTTCCAAAATTAAAAGCAATTGCAATTTGCTGCAGCAAAGCAAAATGAAAAAGCTGTTTGTTTGTAAAGACAATAAAGTGGACAATATTAGGAGATAGTTTCAGCCAACACATAGTGAATTTGCTAAGAAGTTTCCTTTTTTTTTTTTAAGATTTTATTTATTTATTTGAAAGACAGAAATCACAAGTAGGCAGAAAGGCAGGCAGAGTGAGAGGAAGGGAAGCAGGTTCCCTGCTGAGCAGAGAGCCCGATGCGGGGCTCAGTGTGGGGCTCGATCCCAAGACCCTGGGAGACCTGAGCTGAAGGCAGAGGCTTTAACCCACTGAGCCACCCAGGCCTCCCAAAAAGTTTCCTTTTAATAGTCAAAAGAGAATCAATATTAGTTGCCTGAAATTAGAATTCAATGTCCAAATAGATATTTTTTAAACTACTTTTAGTTAGTTAGAACTTCTAACTTTGGTAGCTATAAGGTGACTTAGATTCTTGCACACAAAAGAAAGTCCTTTTTACATGAGGAGATGATAAAAGAAATTGTTATTTCAGTTAAGAAAATTTTGTTAGAAAATTATGAGGAAAAAAGCTTAAAAAGACACTTCAAAAAAATAAAAGCTCATCAATTAATCCTATAAACCACTGCCCACTGGATATAAAATCTTTCTAACTATATCAAACTCTAATTGATTCAAAGTGTGAAGCATGGCAAGAGCTTTCTTCGGTGTTGGGGAAATCATGCAATACAAGAGATCCTGTCCTCTTAATACTTGGGATGTGTTTCATCTTAAAAGGTTTTCCAATTTACTTGGGGAAAAAAGTCTTATTTCATATCTTAAAAACTGAACATGTTGGTGTAGATGTGGTTGAGTTATTAGCATCTCGCAAAGAAAAACTTCATCGAGATATGAAAACATATTTTCTATTTCAGCAAAGGGTCCTCTAACTATGTAAGGTCAAAAGTCTGGATTTACTGAAATGGTAAAATAAGAAACTGATCTTTCTTCTATTGCTTCATTCTTTTTATCTGATAAATATTGGAGACATTTGTGTCCAGTTTTCTGGACAGTGTCATGGATATAGTAGTTAAAATTATTCTTAATGTAAAAATGCTATGAATTATCAACTTGTGGAATTGTAGAAATAGAAAATGAATGTAATGATCTTGTTCTTTTCCAAAGCCCATTGGTTTGAGTAGGGGAGGACTTTTACCAAGATTTATCATACTCTTAACTCAAATTGGAAATTTTCTTGAAATGAAAGGAATACCTGCTAAAAATTCAATAGTGAAAGACAAAAAGATAGTAGCGTGATTTATATTTCATTTCTGCATATCACGTTGCATTTGAATGAGCTAAATTTGAAGTTCCAAGGAAGGAAAATGTATTTGCTAGAATGTACAAGAATTTATGATGAAATGGAAATTTTTCATAATAATAATAATTTAACCCATTTTTCTAACATGAATGAATATACAAAAGGTTTTCATTGTAAGCAAGAGGATTATGTAAATTAGTTGTAAAAACTAAAGTATTGTGAACCTTTCACTGATATTGATGAATTTATAGTTACTCTTAATTTATGCACTACTCTTTGATTTCAGTGTTAATACAACTAAGTTGACACAGAGTTAGTGAATTATTTAACATGGACAATTTTGGAAACACAGAATTTGCTTCAAAGCCAGATCATTTCTTCTAAAATACAGGAACCAGTTTTGACAATATGGATGCAAATATTTAAAAATGATTTTTGGAACTTGACTCAGTTCTCAGAAAACTTTTAAGTTTGTTTGGAAAAACTTGGTAATGTTACATGCTAGATTTAGGGATTTCACATAAAAATGTGAAACATATAATTAACTGCTATTAATTAATAGCAGTTTAATTAATTAATTAATTAATTAAAATCGCACTGTTGAAACACTAATATTTTAGAGGTATTTGGTTAAATATATGCATTATTAAACTTAATTTTACCTCTTTCTTTTTACCTTTTCGCCTGACTACCAGAACATTTAAACTTATGCATATGGCTCACATCTGTGGTGTGTATTGTATGTATTTTTTTACTTTCCAGTTTTATTGAGATAAAGTTCATGAACAACGTTGGGTCATTTAAAAAAAAATTTATTTAAAGATTTTTACTTATTTATTTGACAGACAGAGATCGTAAGTAGGCAGAGCAGCAGGCAGAGAGAGAGAGAGGGAGAAGCGGGCTCCCCATTGAGCAGAGAAAATTATCCTAATTTTAGATGGAAAAAACCAAAGTGTGGAGCTGTTCGACAACTTGCCCAAGGTACACGACTAGACTGAAATTCAGGCTGCCTGGTTTCAAAGCACAGGTTGTGAAGCCTCTACTCTAATGCAGAGTTGCCCATAAAAATATAATGATCTAGGGGCGCCTGGGTGGCTCAGTGGGTTAAGCCTCTGCCTTGGGCTCAAGTCATGATCCCAGGGTCCTAGGATCGAGTCCCACATTGGGCTCCCTGCAGAGCGGGGGAGCCTGCTTCTCCCTCTGCCTCTGCTGCTCCCTCTACCTGTGCACTAGAGTACTCTCTCTCTCTCAAACAAATAAATAAAATCTTACCAAAAATGAGGATAATAAGAGTTCTTACCTCGTGGGGGTGGTTACAAGAATACTTAAACTGTGTTTGGCCCATGTGGAATAGCAGCTGCTGTTGTCATGATTATCTATTAACTCTGTGACCTTGAAAGCTCCTTAGCCACAACTTACTAATATCTAAAATAGTGACCACAGGATCTGCATCACAACATATCTTCCTGAACTAATGAGATAACGTATGCAAAATTGCTTGACAGGAGGTAGGTGACCACCGAGTGTTTGGTGGAATCTTCTAGATCTTAGCTGGCATTCAGAAGGCTCTGTAATCTGGCTCAGCTCACCATTCTTAAATTCAATAGTGGGTGTGAAAGCAGGTGCAAACCATCAAGTGCCCTTGAGTTGTTAAATATTATTTTTATTGGGGTGTCTGGGTGGCTTAGTCGGTTAAGCCTCTGCCTTCAGCTCAGGTCATGATCCCAGAGTCCGAAGATCAAGCCCCACATTGGGCTCGCTGCTCAGTGAGAAGCCTGCTTCTCCCGCTCCTCCTACTTGTGATCTCTAGCAAATAAATAAATAAAATCTTTTTAAAAAATAAAAAATAAAACATTATTTTTATTATTCTTTACCATGAAACTCCTTGTGTGAGTATTTGGTCCCTAAACTAGCCTTTCTTGGGGCCTCCTTAATTCTGCCTTTTATCATCTAGACTGAAGGCCCATTCCTCCATGAGGCCCTTAATGTGGACTCCAGTCCCATTATGATCTCTCTCTCCTCTAAATTCCTGAACTATTTCCCACCCATTGTGTACATTTGGCATTTAATCATATCCTATCTTGTATTGTTGTTTAAAGTAATCATGGGTATGTCTCTCTGATCAGGTTAGAGTGTACGTTTTATAATTTGTGCATTCCCCCAATAGCACATGATAATTTTTTCAAGAAATATTTGGTCAATGAGTGGGAACTATTGGAAAAATTATGGGGAATAAAGAGCTCTGATGGGAGAGAGATCCCCGTATCCTGTACAAAGAGTACAATGAAGAGAGGAAGTTTAAAGCAAAACTTTGAGATAAGCATGAAAGAGCCAGACAGAGCTGATATGGGAAGTGAGAAGGGCAGAGGGTGTAGGACACAGCAAAGGTCAGGGAGCAAAGTGGACCTCCACCCTGAAGGACAGTCCTAGAACTCAGGACACAGCTCCTTCTTCCCACAGTCCCTCGGAAAGCTATCTCTAACCACATCCGAATTTAGAAAGTGATACAAGGTCTCATCCCAATCAGTTCTCTTGCCGATTCAGATGGTTTATTCCCAGACCTTCCTTCCTCTTGCCCTGGGAGCGTTCCCCACAGCCGGGTATTTAAGATGTTTGGAAATCCTTCCCTCTGCATGAGTTTTGCTGACCACCTGAAAGTGAATGAGTTCACGTATCCTCCTCTCCTATCGTCCGGGCACTCACAATTCCCCTGAGGCACTCTTTCAGGAGAAGACACCCTTCTGCCTGGGTCATTGTAAAGTCCAAATACAGTGTCTGTTAGCAGGTGGCCCATAACCACGGCATGAACTAATGTCACATGATTGATTCCTGTTTGGGCCACTGTGGAGGAAAAACACCGTTAATGTGGAGAGAAAAAAGCTGTTGTTCAACCATGACTCATGGATTTAACTCTCAACACAAGGTTCAAGTTTATTTTGCATTCTTGTTGCTCCAAGGTGAGGGTGAACTGGAAAGGAGAAAGGGAGGCAGCATGGTGGGAGTCAGGAAAGGTATGATTCAGGCCTTAACACTAACTTTAGTGTGAGTTTGGGGACCAACTCATTTGGATTTGCAAAATACAGAGGTGCTGTCCCATGTCAAAATTCTGTTATTCTAGGGTTATACTGTTGTCATTAGGTATGATGCATTAATGACAATCATACTTAGAAGGGGATGGACCCTCCCTGGGGAAAAGGGCCAGTAGTCACTGGACTTGGGGAGGTAGAACATCTCAGACCTGGCTACCAGGCTCAGGGACTCATGACTAACAGAGGCCAGCTCACAGGAGGAGGCATCAGACTGTCTTCATCACTTCTTCATGCTTTCTCCATCCACCCAGATACAACCAGTCTCTTTCCCTCTCTTTCTTTCTAACTATTCCCAGCCCCCAAGCTGAAATCTGATTATGTAATTAAGCACTCAGTAAGTGTTCTCCAATGCTGATTTTTAATGAAGTTGGCCAATTCTGCTTCCTGTTTTGAAAGACACAAACCCATTTAAAAAGCTAGTCTGTGCCCCCAATACCCACTGCTTCTTAGAAACCAAATAGGCATTTTAACCATCGGTTTAGAGTAAAAATAATCATATGTAAATAGGTTAAAGTTCTCACAAAAGAGATGGTAGCTGTTAAAAACAGAAAAGCTGGTAGCAGGACAGCATTGTGATGGAAAAATAAAAAACTAGTACTGGTCTGTCGGTCTCTCTCACTCTCTGGTAGATCCTTCCTATTCTTAGTTTGTTCTAGGTTAATGCCAAAAAGATCATGGATATGGTGACTCTTAGAGCCTGCTTTTTTCATGGGATTTTGGAGTGGCACCTAAGAGATAACTGTAAGAACTTTGAAGGCAATTTCCCAACAAATCACTTCTCAGTCTCCTGAGTACCTTTGGAGACCACCTTGGGATGAATTCTAGAAATTCATGTAGAGGCCTTCAAGCTCTACACCAGGCCCACTCATGTTCCTTGGTGGAAGTAGAATCAGGTTGCCCTTCCCAGTCTTTCGGTGTGCACACTGAATAGTACAAAAGGAAAAGAGAGAGAAAGGTTGTAAGAGTTAAGGGTGTTGGGAAAAATGGTGGACATTTGCGAGGGTGTTGGAGTTTTTCTCCATAAGCTCTTCTGTTTTCTCACCCTAGATCCGTGACTACCAACCACTGAAGGATTAAACTCTAACACTATTACTTCCCTACTTAAAATCTTTCATCCGCAGGTCATTCACCGCTGTATCCTTGACTTGCCAGTTCAAAGTCCGTCCTGCCTGCGTCTTTAAACTCATTTCTCAACACTCCCTGCCCCACCTTGTGGCTCTCTCCTTTCAGTGCTTCTGCCATCCTGAATTCCCTCTCAGGATGCTCTTTCCCACCTTCTTCACCTTCCATCTAATGCTTGTTCTTAAAGAGAGGTCAGGTGTCACCATTCTGGATACCCCCTTGAGCTTGGTCTTCCTCCTCTGTTAGCTCTGAGCACCCAGGGAAATCTCCATCATGGTCTTCATTACAGGGTTCTGTAATGACTTCTTCACTTTACCATGTCCCTGACTAGATTGGACCATAAACTCTTTGAAGGGAAGACTATGCATGAACCATCATTGTATTTCTGGTGTTTTGCCCAATTCCATTCATTTACAGAAGATCAGTACGTGTTCAACTAGTTGATTAGGTATCAGTTGGGGATAGAACTATCCCAAACAACCAGTGCCATAGAATTCAGTTGGTTTTGTCTCCAGTTCTCTCCTTGGCACAACCTTAAGCTCTTTGGGCACACTCTGACCTGGGCCCGGTGTCAACACAGACTCACACTCTTTTCTCCATCTAGACTTGGACTTATCAGCTTTGAAGGAGACTCTTTTGGAAATCTGTTTCCTGCTTAAACCCACCTGGTTCTTTCCCCTCATCTCTTTGCCCCGCTCATCATTACGTGTGTTGCTGTATTTTGGGTGCATGTTTCTGAGTCTACTTCTGCTTGCGTACGTATGTTCCCTGCCTCATCCACTCAGGTCAAAGTTTGACAGATGACTATGGCTCTCCACCAAGCCCTCTGCAATGCTGCGTGCAGAGTGCAAGTTGCCTCCTTCAATGCTCCAACACCTGGGACAATTCACAACCCCTATGGTCTGTCACCATCACTGCAAGAGGCCAATTTGTACAGCTTTCCCCCTAGCTCTTCATTTCCAGTGAAATGAAATATACTGATCTCTGTACTAGATCCACACTGAGCTGCTGAGCACTTTCAAGATTTCACTTTTGCTCAGGGATGTTTGGTGAGGTGATATGTCATGACTTCAACAAGCTTAGAACAATGACACAAAACATGATATTTCAACTGGAGTGAAAAACACCTCTAACCATGACTCAATATACCTTTTGGGGGAGAAGGAGTAAATATTGAAGTTTGACCTTTTAGGGATTGGGATTCACCAAAATGCTAGGTCTCTACTACTACTAGAAAACTATCTTTATATAAGGTGGTAACTCTTGACCATCTATCTGTGGGGTATATGCTTTTATGGCTTACTTCTTAATTTTCTTTCTTAAAAGAGAAGACTATGTTAAACCACTTTTGTTCTTGTGCAGTGGTGTCCACTTGAGAAATGCTGACCAAAGTTAGGACTACTATCTGTGACCACAGGATGGAATGGGAGTGAACTAGTCCACGAAGGAATCAGAAATGTGACCTTGGCCCTATTACCACTCACCCAAGTAGGAAATGGGCCTAGAGGAGCTTGGCCTGGCAACGTTGGAGCCTGATGACCACGAACTTGTGAAAGAGTGGACCCTGTGAATGACCAGTTACAAGTCCCTGTGGCTTCTGGGGCAGTCTGACCCCAGATCCCTGGTCACTGGCTTCCTCCCCAAAATAGTTTCCTATTTGAAATGGTCTTCCCCGCTTCGGCAAGTGGGAAGCTAAATGCCTTTCAAGCAGTGTGTCATGATGGTTAAGAGCAGGGGACAGAGAATGAGGCATATCTAGCCTGCCTCCCAGTGCAGCCACCTGGTTGCTATCTGGTCTCGGGCAGGTAGCTTAGCATCTCTAAACCTTATTCGCTCATGTTTACAAATGAAGTAGGTGACAGCACCTACTTCATGTGTGTGCTGGGGGATTAAATGAGAAAAGCCATGTGGGTGCTGAGCCCTGTGCTGGGCGAATGGTTGTACTCCCTCAATGGCAGCTCTTCTACCTATGTTAGTGACATTAAGAACAGTAATGATAAGAAGTCATATTTAAAATGACGAAGGCAAGTCAGGGCCCAGGTCAGCTGTACCCTCAGGTCACCCACCCACCCCACCCCCCCGTCCCGCCCCGGTGGCTCCTGCCTGCCTTCTTCCAAGGTGACCCAGCTTGGCACAGCCGGCTTGGCTCAGGGCTGCTGAGTGAGGTAAGAAATTCGGCCAGGATCAGACTGCCTGAGCCTGACCCCGCAGCTCCAGCTGCGGGAGGAGGAGCACAAGGGGCAGGGGAGAAGCGGGGAGTTAGTAGGCTGGCAGGACTCTGGCGAGGAAGTGGGTTTGCGGTGGTGTGAGGGCGGGGTTAAGGAGAGGGGAAGGGCAGAGTTTGAGAAGGTTCAGCAGGAAGGAAGGCAGTTGAGAAAAAAAAATAATCTACCTTGTGTCTTATTGGCCCCTTGTTATCGTTTTCTGGAAATGAAGAATCAGAAGGAAACCAACACAAGGCTTCTGGGGTGTCTCAAAATATCAGGCCTTTCTCTCTGATGTTTTTGGGGGGAACCACAGGGGGTGTCTCACTAATGTCCTATCCCCAGTTCCAAAGAAGGAAAAAATGGGCTGTGTTTTAAAAAGTGGTCAGACTGTCAGACCAAGGGCTAATGTGCCTTTTTAGCCCAAAAACTCTGGTTGCACAACCCAGTGTTATTTCCACAGGCAGCTGAAGTAATTCTGCTCTTGAAATCCTGCCCTCAGTGACTCTATTTTTTTTTCTTGTTAGCTCAGTGATTAAATAATCAGGGCAGAACAGTTCCCCAGTTTCGTGGGGCACGGACCTGGGCGGTCATCAGCAGCTACCACGCATTTCCAGAACAAGTCCTGTGTCCGGGTGCTGGGGGCTGGAGTCATAGAGCTGGTCCCCACCCTCAGGGAGCACCTGGTCTAATGCCCTTCCCCAGCCTTCAGTTAACCAAGCAAGATGCATGTTGGTGCAGACGGAATGACCCACTGGAGCTGTGCCCGAGGGAACCCCGAGAAGGTTCTCCTATCATAACAGGAAGCAAAAGTCACAGGAGAGCAGGATTTCAAAAGCAGGATTTCTTCAGCACCTTGGAAACACCCACTTGCCTGCCCACTGCCCCTCAGTTTCCCCTCTTATCTCTGCTCAATGACTCACTGTTCTAGATCTTTCTCGGACTGGACTTCAGTTTCCAAACTTGAATCAGGCTTTTTGTTGGGGAGGAGGGAAGGAGAAATAAAAGATTTCACCAGTCAACATATATGACTCTAACTCCTCTTTTCCCCCACGAAACGGCCTATCGTTTGGAATAGTTTATTCTTTGAAATATCAGAGCTCAGCGGTTCGTCCTCACCTCACCTTTTGTACATTCCAAACCAACCCTTCATCTTCATCTTCAAAATCAATCTGGGTTCCTCCTCTCTCTTAAAAGGTACCACCATCCACCCAGCTGTTCAAGCTTTGACCCACACCTGCCAGCTTCATGACCCACACCAGGGTGGGCGGATTCTTGGTTCGTCTGAAATGTCACTCCACGGGCTCCTCGTCGCAGTCACCCCTGTAGAGTGGCAGCCTTTATCACTTCCTCATGCCTGGGCTCAATAACAACCCCTTGCGGGCTTCTCAGCTCACTCCGTGCTGCCCAGTATGTCAAAATTAATTCACCCAGAGCACAGATTTCATCACTCCCTCTGCCGCACAGAAGCCCCTTCGTGGCCTGTGGTGCCAAGTCCAGCCACACATCCAGCCTGGCATAACCCACATTCCTCTGCGGTCCGGCTGCCAACTTCCCCAGACAATCTCCTCACTCCCCAAAAGACACCCACTGCTCCCACCAGGCTGCTTTAATAGGGCGCTCTGCTTGGTGGGGGACAGATGCTAACTCATGGGAAGGGAGAGATGGCGGGAGGCAAAGAGGGGGAAGTATTCAGCACCAGCTCCTCCACCCACCCTTCTAGCCCTTACCATGAGCACCCTCCTGGGAACCACTCCATCTGTGTCTGGCCACTCTTTAAAAAACAAACAAGAAAATCCCAATGCTTTTATCATGGAAATTTCCAAACTTACATTAAAAAAACCCTTGTGAACCCATTTGCCAGCTTCTATAGCCATCAGTTTTCGCCATATTTTATTTCATGGATCCTCCTTCCATATTTGTAGGGGCGGGATTGGAGGGAACCATTTTAAAGCAAATTCCAGACATTATGTCAATTTATTCCCGAATACCTTTTTTTTTTTTTTTAAACACAGCCGCAATGCCATTCTCGCACCCAATAAAATTGCTAATTCCTTCCTACCATCTACCTCTCAGTCTATATTCAAGTTTCCCAGATTGTCTAAAAAAATCACTTTCAGAGCTGAGTGTATTTAATCAGGTTTCAAACAGCAGTGTACTCTCTCATTGCACTGGCTGGTGTCTGTGAGTTCTCTTTCAACACCTTTTGAACTTTTTCCTCCATGCCATTGACTAAAAAAATCAACAGACCAAGTTCACTGTCCTGTACAATGCCCAACAGTCTAGATTTGGCTGATTTTCTCCTTGTGGTATCATTTACAGACCACTCATTTCTACCCTTATACGTTGCCTTACACCGTCTTTAACCTAACTTTTGTGTGAGTATCACTGCTACTTCCGGTGCAAGTACAAGCTCCCAAAGAAAAAGTGTGTTTGTGTGTGTGTGTGTGTGTGTGTATGTATCTGTGCGTTTTGGTTTCAGTGTTATGAAGAGTAGTTCACATATCAGATCCTCAAATAAATACTTGCTAAAATAGCTTTTATTAAGCTCTACTGTCTGCAGAATTGTGTACTGTAGAGAGACATACAGAAAGAAAGAGATTCCTAGCCTTGTGTTTCCTGTGTTGTTAATTACATAAGACAGTGGTTCTCCAACTTGAACAAGCATCAGCATCAACTGAGGGCTTGTCAAAAACCAGGATTGCTGCACTCCAGTCCCAGAGTTCCTGATTCAGTGAGTCTGGGATTGGCCCTGAGAATTTGCATTTCTAACAGACTCCCAGATGATGCTGCTGGACCAGGGAACATTGAGAACCACTAATATCAGATGTGAGCTTCAGAAAATCTTCTACAGTTCCTGGGTCCCATGATGCAGTTTTGATTCCCAAGGCTGCCTACTTCTGCGACATGGTCGGTGACTTGGGTTTTCTAAACCTTTCAGTGGGGAGGAGCTACTTTGAAGATACATTTTCTGGTGGAGAGGGGTGAGATAAGAGAGTGGACTGTGGATAGAGGAGTGCCTTGCTCACATGGAGGGAAGGATCCACTAGGTCCTGTGAGTCACAGGAAGTTTGAGAGGAGCAGGCAGCAGGGGTCTGGACCCTAAAAACCTCAAGCCAGGGGCTCTGCATATAAAATGTATGCATGCAACTTTGTCCTGTACAGGCAGGATGGGGCTGAAGCTTTTTGCTCCTGCTCTTTTTCCAGTGGTGCATCCAGATATGGATGGAAAAGATGCCCTTTGGAAGGAGTGGGGAAAAATGAGAAAACTCAAAGTTTTTTTGTTTTTTTTTTTTAAGATTTATTTATTTTAAAGAGAGAACAAGAGAGAGTGAGGGGAGAGACAGAGGGAGAGGAGAGAGAATCCCAAACAGATTCCCCACTAAGCACAGAGCCCCAAGCAGGGTTCGATCTAGTGATCCTGAGCTCATGACCGGAGCTGAAATCAAGAGTCGGATGCTTAACTGACTGAGCCACCCAGGCGCCCCAAACTTGAAAGTCTTTTAAGAACATCCTGGAATCAAAATCATTAAATAAAAAAACCTTGTTACTTTCCCTATTCCAGACTTATGTCTTTTCCCGAAGATAGTAGTGTTTTCTTTATCTCACTCAATAACAGAATAATTTGTGTTATTTCTTTTTGTATCCCTTACCTCATTCTTCAGGGACAGACTCCCTTATCTACCTCTTAAATGTGGGCATTCACCCTGTTCTAGACTTGGCCCTCACCACTTCCCACTATACATCCTCTCCCAGAGAAACATTAGCTACTTCTTTAGCTTCAACTTTCCACCCATATGTTCATGGCTCTCCCCCAAATATCTACAGCCTAGACCTTTCTCTTGAGCTCCAGACTGTAACTCCAGCTTCCTGCTAGATGCCTCCAGGTAGATGCTCAGTATGTCCAATCTAATTTGTTTTTTCCATCTCACCATTTATCCCTTCCACTGGCCTTGGAACCCCCATCGTCTAAGATGGGGTCACCACCTCTTAAGTTGTTCAAGCTTGAGATCAGGGAGTTCTCTTCAAATCTTCTCTTTTCCTCACTTGCCCTCTATCTGATCATTCATCAAGCCCTGTATTTTCACTCCTGCAATGTTTTTTAAGTTTTAGATCCTCGTTGCAATCTCCCCTGCCTTTGACTTAGTTTCTCAGTCCTCATCGCCTCTTTGCTAACGAGGTGCCTCCTTGCTAACGAGGCACCACATTCTTACTATGTGCCAGGAGCAGTGCTCAAACACTTAGCTACCTTCTCTTATTTAAGTACAAGTGCCATCCCCGTTTTACAAAACAAGAAAATCAAAAGGCTTAAAGATACTGAGAAACTTGCCCAAGGTCCCCTGCTTACTGGTAAGTGTCCTGTACTGATGTGGGGGAGTGTCAGGTGCATATTGGAAACAACTGGGGGAGATTTTAAAGCCTACTCTTTATCCCATCCACATTCCAGACCAATTGAATCAAAACACCAGCTACTTCTACCACTTTCAACCCAAATGTTCATGTCTCTCCCCAAAATATCCCCAGCCCAGACTTATTTCTTGAGCTCCAGGCTCCTTCCTCAGGTGATGCTCCTGGGCAGTGGGGGTTGAGAAACACTGCTTGACTGCCCCTATGCATAACTACTTACCCTGCCCTCCATCCTGCCCCACTTCAAAGCTTCCTCCAGAATGCTCTCTAGCTGTCCTTTCAAAACCCCACAGGATCATGCTACCCCAGGGGCTCCCCTGTGCTGGTGCAATGAAGCAGATACATCTCAGTGGCGCATCCAGACCTCCACGGTCTGAATTCTCATCTGTGAGCTCCCTTCCCTTACTCTCTACTTGCAGCCACACCGCACACTTGAGACTTCTAGGACTTCGCACGTGCTGTTTGCTCAGCCTGAAGTGGCCTTTCCTGCTTTTCTCCCCCCCAGCTTAACTCTCTAGCAAAGAGCATTTCTTTTTTTCTTTGCCGTCACATTTAAAATGTCATCTCTACAACTTCCCCGGGGTAGTGTTAATGGCTTATCCTTTGTTCTCTTTGTAATTTGCCTCATTACTCTGAGCTGCAATGATTTATTTACACCCTTGTCTCTTTCAAAAGACTTTGAGTCTCTAGAAGAGCTTTGTCTTGCTCATGTTTACCTGCATGATCTAGCCTGTGTTAGGCACTCAGTAAATGCTGAATGAATGAATGAATGAATGAACCAACTTCAAGACTCTTGCGGTGTAAGCTGCCTCCTGTTGTTGGGCTGTATGGTCAAGAGCAGAGTCTTTGAGTCAGTTGAGACCAAATCCAGGTTCTGCCCCTTGACTAGTTGGTCAGCCACTCCCTAGAGGCTAACTTTATCCCCCCTTTAAGGTTAGTCTCTTCATCTCTGAAATGGGCATTTTGATGGTCCCTGCCTCGCAGAATGGCTCTAAGGGTTCAATGAGATTAGTCCATAGCACTCAGTAATGTCCATTATTATTATTT
Source organism: Mustela putorius furo (assembly GCF_011764305.1). Taxonomy (NCBI): domain Eukaryota; kingdom Metazoa; phylum Chordata; class Mammalia; order Carnivora; family Mustelidae; genus Mustela; species Mustela putorius. Next base: position 10,930,466 of record NW_025421480.1, on the reverse strand, counting down.
GCTTAGAAAACAGCTTTCTAGTATATCGTTTGATACCACTTATGAAAATTACAACTATATGTGTACAACTATACATACATATACATGTATTTACATATATGTAAATATATGCATATGTGTGTGTGTGTGTGTAGAGAGAGAGAGAATATATAGATATCTGTATCTATAAAGAGAGAGACATGGAAGAATGCTTGCTAAGGTGACATTGAGTGGGTTTTTTCCACTTACATTCTTATTTATTGTTAGACTGTTTTACAATAAATATTGATTTATACACTTAGCCACTTCAACTCTCCAAATACAGACACACACACACACACACACACACACTCTCTAACCTATAATACGCATATACAAACCCCACAAACACACACATTAAACACACAAACCCAAATACTTCCTCAGGAGACAGAAACTCTGAGTCCAGAAGTGACCAGGCGTCGGGCCCGTGGAGAAGGTGCCTGTGGAGAGGACGTGCAGAGCTCAGGCCATCTCTGGCTCTCAGCCAGGAGGGAGGGGCGGGCCCTCTGCCAACTGTGGAACCAGGAAGTGACATTCCAGTTCATCCAAGCCTTCAAGTAAACACCCAACCTGGGCGTCTGGAGAGAGGACCCCCGGCCCCCTTTATGAAATGTGGCCCCTTGGAGGCACAGCCCGGCTGCATGAGTCTGTTTCTCAGGGTGGAACAGAGGGGTGAGGAGTGGAGACCTCAAGCCCACGGCGGCACAATGCACAAAGGACAGTCAGGAAGTTTCCAGGGTAGAAAGGAACCAACTAACTGCAGTCAGAAAATGATTTATTTTTATTCCCCAAAGTTCAGGAAATACAGGAGGAACTGGATAGAAGGAGCTCCATCCCACAGTTTAATTGGAAGTTCTTTATTTTTCCACCGAAAGAGAAAACTTGCAATGATTTTTGAACTGGCTTTGATGCTCAAGCCTCAGTCTTGCTGGAGTCTGATAACAGAGGTATTACCCCCTTCAGCCTGCTCCATGTTGACTTGTGTCGTGACCAAGAAAAACCAGGTGTCCCATGGCCTTCAGAAATCAAACTTACTTTCCCGTGGAAGGGAGCAAGTGATGCCAAGTATTAGGACAGAAATGAGGGAAATTTCTGGACCTGTGAGATCAGCAGCAAATGGAAGGATGGAGGTCTTACCCAGGGCAGCTCCAGTGTCTGGCCCCAGGACTGCATTCAGGGTTAGAGTCAGTGTGGGGAGGTCACAGGTCAAGGAAAAGAAGAGGGAATCCCCAGTTCCCTAAAAAGACATGATCTCCACCCTCAGATATTCACATTGTACTTGGCGAAATGAAAAGGGCACTTAGGAAATAATTAGAAAAAAGTCTCCTATTTCCTTTAACCTTCTATCTCGGGCAGGGTAGACCCTGGGTTCTGAGAAGTTTACAGAAATATGTCACTGACCAGGGCCACCACCATGTGCAGCCACAGATGTCCCACCTCCTTCAACACTTATGCTAAGGATCCCATTCATCACCGACTAAAAGAAGGAGTATAACATGAATGTCCAAAATTTTACTAACTTGCAGCCCTGGTGAGTGAGGACTCCAGCCCCTCCTTTCACAGCCCCAAAGTTCGTTTGTTCCTTCTTTCCTTCCTTTTATTAAGATATCATTTACACACCACAAAATCTACCATTTTAAAGTGCACCGTTTAGTGGATTTTAGTATATTCACAAGGTTTTGCAATCATCACCACTAATTCCAGAATGTCGCCATCACTGAAAAAGGAACTCTGTCCACGAAGCAGTCCCTCTTCTTCCTCTCTTGCTGCAGCCCCCGGCAACCACTAATTCTACTTTCCATCTCCCTGGATTTGCCTGTCCTGCACCTTTCCTGTAAATAGAATCATACACTACGTGGCCTTTTGGACCTGGCTTCTTTCAGTTGTGTTTTCAGGGCTCATCCGTTGGTATCGATGTCTCAATACTTTATTCCTTTTCTCAGCTCTTTCTGGGCATCCCAGATGGTTGTTCCAATGTGCTCAAGCCCAAGTTTGCTCGGGAACTTCTGCCGGGAAGTCACTCGGGAGAAGTGCCTCACAGAGGCCACCTCTGGCCACTCAGCAGATGTCCTTCTCTCCTCTCGGTAGTGGTATTATCTCCTAGTGTTCTTCAAACTGGAAACTGTTTGGTGTTAAATGATCTTCAGTTCCTATCAGTCCTTCCCTCTCTGCACCGGGGCTATACTGTGTGCGATTTCGGGAACCTGGTCTCCCGCCCTGCCCAGGGGCTGCCCCTGTTCCCCGGGCCTGTAGGAAGACCCCACTTTCAGCTTGTAATGACAGTCTCCTCTCCTGCCTGAAGGAGGGCCTGGCCTGTTCCCTCATCTCTCTCTAGTTCACTCGGATCCTCAAGACCAGGGCGGAAAGGGGCCCAAGATGAAACAAACACACCCTAAAACAAGAATGGAGGTGAAAGTGATCTTTATGGATGTGTTTCTGGGAAAACCCAGCAGGGGTATGGGAAAGTAGCCTGGGGTATACGTGGAAGCCAAAAAGGGAGGGAAATCCAGGGAGGTCCCACAGAGGGCAAGTGGAGCTCGGTCCTGCTGGGGATCAAGGGTGCAGGCAGACCTTGGTGCAGGTGTTGGTCCCTTGCCCCTGTCAGTCACTTGTGGGGGGGCTGTGTACCTCCCGGGCCCTGAGCTTGCAGAGGTTCCCCTGGCAAAGGATGTCCTGACAGCCTGAGGGCAGCCCTCTGTGGTGGAGACCCAAGGGCTGGCTCTTAGAAGTGAAAGCACACAGGCTCAGCTACCCTCCTATTCTTTTTTTTTTTTTTTTTTAAGATTTTATTTATTTGACAGACAGAGATCACAGGTAGGCAGAGAGACAGGCAGAGAGAGAGGAAGGGAAGCAGGCTCCCTGCAGAGCAGAGAGCCCGATGCAGCGCTCCATCCCAGGACCCTGAAGATCATGACCTGAGCCGAAGGCAGAGGCTTTAACCCACTGAGCCAACCAGGCGTCCCCTTCCCTCCCATTCTTGACAACTCCTTGTCCCCCACACATCAGCGCCACGCACAGGCCATCACAGAGCACCATGCTGAGACTCAGCAGCTGTTAGTTAACAGCTGGATGATAGCTCGGTTGATGGCTCGTCGATCAGCCGGCAGATGAACTTCATTAGAGCCCTCAAAGTAATTTTCTTTACAACCACAAAACCCTTGAAAAAAAATAGAGGATATTACACACATCTCTGGCTAACCCTTTGCTGCTTCCAGCACAGATTTTGGGAATGAACGCAGATGAAGGCGACAGCTGCTGGGCTGGGATGTAAGTCCATCAGATGTCAACTAGATTCGGACGTTCAGCGAACTCAGCTTCATGAGGTTCTAGGTGAGGAACTCCACTGTCAACCAAGTGTTCCAAGTTTGATAAGCCAAGGATTCAGGCTCATGTTGTAACTCCCAGCCTGGGTTCTAGAAGAGTCCCTCTCTGGCATCTGGAATGGGCATCATCTTCCTCGTTGTCTATGTGCACAGAAGCTGAGGGAGCAGCGACCAGGGTCTCTGACTGACTTAGGCATGTTACTGAACCTCATTATTGTTCTGCTTTCTCTGCTGCTTTACCAAAGTCCCAAGGTCAAGGTAAAGATTACATCAGTGGAAGTGAAAGGGCTTTGGGAAACAGACTCACCAAGGTAATGGATTGTTTCTTTGAATGCCTTTTGGCTTTGTAAAAGGAATCTTGGGCAACTGAGAAGAGTTTCAAGGAGTGAAGTCGAGAAGCTTCCCTTGAGACCTTGGGGAGGTCTGAATCTCAGTGGGAGGTCACCAGGAGACCAGACCTGGCCTGTGCCCGCCCACTCACTGACCTGTCAGGCTATAGCACGACCGCTCAGAAGAAGTCCACCAGGGGCCCCAGCAGCACAAAGATGTAAGGAGAGAAGGCAAAGGAAGACTCTAAGATAGGATGTGGGGGAAATGAAGGAAAGTCAACAAGAGAGGGAAGGAGTAGGAAGCAAAGAAGTCAGGGGCAAAGGAGAGACAGGAGGCAGAGGTGGCCATGCTGGAGGGGGGTGGGCACCCTCCGTGGCTGCTCCCCGGATGTCTGCAGCCTGCACTTCCAGGTGCTGGCTCCATGATGGAGGCCACATTCTCCACATCCTCGTCACAGTCCTGCCTTCACCCTCTGACTACCTTCCCACATCATGTGAGGAGGAAGAAGTCCAGGAGGGTCTCCAAGGCAGTATGACCTTGACCCCCCGCCCCACCCCACCCCACTCGTCCTGCAGGCTTTGGGCAGAAGGTGGCCAGGAGAGTCAGGAAGCTGAAGGCCTGATCTGGGCCGGCAAACAGAGGGCCCTCAGTGAGTGTGCCAGCCTGTAAATCGTCCTTTTGTTTTACAGGCTTTCCTGAACACGGTTTAACTTCATGTGACTGTGCTATTTCAGGAGGAGTAAATATTGCCGGCAGTCTGTTTAAAAAGGCCAGTGACCTGAAATGTGTGTGTGTGTGTGTGTGTGTGTGTGAGTGTGTGTGTGTGTGTGTGTTTTCCTTTTCTTTTCCATTTGAATTATCTCCAAAAGACAGGTCTGCCCAAGCACCGTGTTGATTTAATTCCCTGGCTTTTATTTCTAACTTTCCCTTTCTGTCTCGTGATATATGGAGCCGGCAAACAAAGGGAGAAACAAGAAGGGGACAAAGACACAAGCGCTGACCTAGGCCTGAGGGAAGAGGGGGAGATGTCCAGGGTGTAGGCCGGAAGAGGGCAGGAGCCATGGGCTCTCCGCTGCCTTCGCTGCTTCCGGAACTGGTTTCTGACCTATAATTACAGCCTCTTTCCTCCGATTTCCTCTGTGAAAATAGCAACATTCGGACTAAGCGCAGAATAGACAAAAGCCCTACGTAAAGGATCAGGGATTTATAAATACAGTTAAAATGATAGGATTGTTACCCACAGCCCCCCACCACCCCCACCCCCGTCTAGTTCTGCAAGAGTGGGCTGGGAAAGGAGGGCATGGTTCTCGAAACCTGTCTCAGGGCCTAAGCTACCCACACGCACTCTTCCAGGGGCCTTGTCAAGGAGAGGTTTGCTACAGGTTTTTTCTCACTGGTTGTCCATCATTGTAAGAGCAGATGTCTCTTGCCAGATGCATTCCCCTCTCAGGAGTTTTAGGCAGACTTTTTAAGGATTCTCACTCACCATCTGATTGTTCAGGGGCAAGAGGATATCCTTATTTCAGCAAATACCTCCTACTCTTCTGGATTTTCCTCCCAGACAAACACTGTATTCCCATTGGACTTGTCATGTTCTTACAGGGCCCAGCACCCTGGTCCCGGCTTACCCATGCAGGCCCTCCCACAAAGATCTCTTAACTTGGGACAAGTAAGAGATCACCAGGAAAGTTCCTGCCTGGTGATAGAGACTGTCAAGTAGAAATATGGCCATGGAAAGTGGAGTCATCCTGTTGCAGTGAAAGACAATGAAGAAACAGGTCCAGAGGCAGAGACGAAGGCCTGTCCTCTACTGAAGTCTTTGGTTCTCATGGTTCCTAAGGCCTAGTTCCATGTATCCCTGATCTTCGCATAGTTTAGATACTCAACCTTTCCTTGAATTCTGTGAATTAATACATTCCCTCTTTTGCCTCAACCAGTTTAAGTGGGGTTTTTGATGTGTGCAACCAAAACTCTTGACCAATATGATAGCAGCAATGCCAAGAATTCTCCAGGGAAGGTGACAAACCAATATTATCCATGCAGCTCCTAAAAACTGGTTTTGTGAAGAGCTGAGAACAGCGTTTATACCATGCTGACTTTGACTTACTGTCACTATTTCCCAGAAAGATGAGTCTTGGGAAAAAGAGCAAAAATACTCCAAGCAGCATTCATGACCCAGCTGCTGAAGAAGAGGAAGGAATCTGGGGACCGGACTTGTGTCGGGGCCTCTGTCTTCATGTGTCATCATGCCTAAGCTTTCCAGAGAGGAGGTTTTCAGAAAAGAGTAGCAGAATTATCTTCCTATCACCCACCACAATGTTTCAGCTCCCACTCTGGGGTCTACTACAGTAGTTAAATCCAACTTCCATGCCTGCCTGTTCATAGAGCCAAAGAATAGTGACTGATCATGGTCAGCATAATGGCCCTTCCTATGCTTAGAGCTGTCACCTCCACCGTAAATGACTGCAGTCCTTTCTGCATCAACAGAGCAGGTGTGATGACCTGGCGTGACGGGGGAGAATGTGTCCTGGGCTGGGCATCAAAGACCTGCATTCCAGCTGTGTTTGTGCTACCAGGCACTTAGAAAACTAGCTAAGTCCATGGGTCCAATTTCCTCATCTGCTAAATAAGAAATTGGGTTAGATCATCTCTAAACTCCCTTCTCGTTCTCATAAGTCATTATTCAAAGGTAAGTTCCTGGCCTGGAATCTATGAATCAATGAATACTATTTGCTTCCCACCAAAAGCAATCATATATATATATATATATATATATATATATATATATATATATACACACTTCATGCATATATACACTTTGTGTGTGTGCGTGTGTGTATGTATATATTTTTTTAAGAGTTCTGAGTGAACAGACAATACAAATGAATATGATTTGGGTTTCAGAACAGCGACATCCTTCCTTGTGGGCTCATGTGTTAGTCAAGTTCTTTTGGGCTTCAGGGAAGCATTTGACTCCTCTGTCCCACATGACCTCCCACCACCCTGGTCACAACCGATTGGACTGGCATTCTCTCCTCCCCAAAAGCAGCCACCTGGAGGCTGGCCAAAGGCCTACGAGGGGTCTGGCAGGAGTCCTGCGTGCTGAGAGGGAGTCCTTTCCTGGGTGCTGCTGGCCAAGCTGAGCAGATTCTCCCTCAGGGCATCGCATGCTTGATGGTTGGGTGACTTCTGTAGGAGGGGCAGGCTCCAGGACAGATCTGTGGGGTAAGCCCCATGCACTGAAGTCACTAGTGCATTCATTTCCTACCACCTGGGAGAAGAAGGAATCTCTTCCCGTGTGATGGCCAGGGTTCACCTGCTCCGGCTCCAGGTAGCTTACGGAGGAGGACGAACATGTACTTCTTACTGTGTGGTCTTGGGCTCCTCTCTTAGCCTCCCTGTTTCTGAGCTTCCACATGTAAAAATAAGGCCAATAAGGTCACCTACAAAAGGTGCCTGTGAAAATGAAATGAGTTAATGTATGTCAAAGCCGTGCGAAGAGTGCCCAGTCCACAACGGGAACGGTTATGACTCCGGCTCTGCTGGTACATTTACTCTACCTAGACTCTCAGGAATCTTAGGAGTTTACAGGTCACTGATATCTGCAGACACAATGATGACTTCAGATATCCTGCTATCATGAGTTTACTCTGGAAGTACTTCTGTTCCTTCCAGCAGTTTCCTAACCTCCTTAAGGGCTTGGGCTCTGCCTTAGTTTCCCCCACTCCCCCCACAGTGCCTTGTGCAGGGTGAGTGCCCAGTACATGATCAGTTCTGCCATTAAGTGTGAGAGCGTTTTCCAGGCAGCCCCAGCACAGCCAGCTTGGACCAGCGTAGTGACCAGCCGGGCCAGCTGGCCAGCCAGCCCTCCCCCACCGCAGCCTACCCAGAGCCGCTGTCCCAAGCAGCCACCAGCAGCCCCAGTGGCAAGTAGAATCTTGGTGCTCAGTGCAGAGCTGCAATCTCAAGACCAGAAGTTGTATCTGATTCAGTTTGCAGACTTAGAAAAAACATCCCTGCCAAAGTGACCCAGAGCCTCCTCGCCATGTGCCAGCGCTGACAAAATACGGGGTTACAATCCGTTTGGGGGGTTCCTCCCTCCAGGGACACCTGCTTGTTTCTAGTTGGGGGGTGTCTCTGAGGCTAGAGCCCTGGACAAATAATGGAATGAAGGCACCGACACAGGCCACCAAATGTGGACGTTTAATGTCTGATGCTGAGCAGCTCCTGGAGCCCTGGTTTCCTGTTAGCTGGAGAGAGGCTTAGCTGAGCAGGGCAACTAGAAAGGCAGGAATTCTGGAGGACAGGCAGCAAGTTTAGTACAAAGGTGTTAGGGATTATTCAGCGTTTCCCTGTGCCAGCATTAGGCTAGGTGTGTTGTGTAGTATTAATAACAATAACAGTAACAGCTAACACACACATAGCACCTGCCAGCTACCATTCTAAGCATCTCACACATATTAGCTCATTTAACCATTCCTCCGAGTCATTGGAGTAGGTAGCACGATTAATTCCATTTTACACGCGAGGAAACGGAGGCACAGAGAAGTAACTTCCTTAAGTTTCCACAGCTATTATTCAGTGGCACACCCGGACTCGTACTCCATCCTGCTCTTAAAGCTTTTTGATTAACTGTTAAGTACGATCGTGTATGCACGCGCACATTCAAATCTCAGAGGAACTCGTAATAGCTCATAGGTTAATGTGGACCCATTTTATGGAGAAGGAAACTGAAGCCCAGAGAGGTGAAACATGTTCAGGTCACACAAGCAATAAGGGGTAGATTTCACCCCAGGTCTGTCTGGCTGCATGACGCCTCGACACAGAGAAGACCACGTAAAAGGACAGGAGAATGCTCCGTGGCCTTGGGGAAGGAGGCCACTGAAGACTGAAAGAACTGGAGATGTGGCGGTCGGGTCTGCTGGAAGTAGCATCAGGCAGAGCAAAGGAGCCGGCCCTCTGAGTCCTGGCTCTTTGCTGCTTTAGGCCCTACCAACAAGCTTGCTGGGAGAGCGACCCGAAGTCCCATAGCACATCCCTTTTAGAAAGGTGAACCCAGCGGAGCCGAAAACTGGCTCTGAACAAAGCCACATCTCCAAATGGAAGAATCTCGAAGTTTTTCTCACTCTTCATGCTCACTTTCTAAGCCATCTAATTTTTTTTTTTTTTTTGTTTTTTTTTTCTCTCCCCGCTGAGTTTTTTCAGTCCCCCTTCAAACGATCTCTGGCTCAAGATCATTAAGATTCTAGAATCACAGAACTGTAGGGAACCTTAGCAGTGATCTAATGTCCTTCGTCAAGGCTTCTCAAGGCAACCGTTGCTTCTCATTGTACGTTTAAACCATTTCTTCCTTAGGGAGAAGACTTGCCCCTTGTTAATGGGACTGAGGACCTGGTTAGTGGTGGAGCTCCTTCAGCCACTTGCCTGGAATCGTGCAATGGAGGCTGATGCCGAAGCTGCTTCGGCTGCCTCTAGAGAGATGGCTTTACCTGCCAGCTCCTTACTATAGCCAGCAGCGGCAGCCAGGTCCTCACCAGGGAGGATTACAGGGTTGAACCCTCCTTTTCCAAATCACAAGGAGGTCAGGGAAGATCACCAGGAACACAGAAATCATAGGCTCTATTAAGAAATTCACAGATCCTTGGGGTGACTGGGGGGCTCAGTCAGTTAAAACGTCTGCCTTTGGCTCCAGTCGTGGTCCCACGGTCCTGGGATGGAGCACCATGTCGGGCTTCCTGCTCAGGGAGCCTGCTTCTCCCTCTCCCTCTACTGCTCCCCCTGCTAGTGCTCTCTCTCTCTCTCAAATAAATAAATAAATAAAATTCTTAAAAAAAAAAAAATCCACAGCTCCATAATGGTAATACCATGAGATTGTACTCATGGATACCCGTACATAGCTTTATACAAGCACAAAGCATCCAGAGACCTCACCGAGGAAGGAACCCAGGAAAAGAAGCAAGGCCTAGAGAAACTGCAGGCCTGGAGGCAGGAGGGTTTATTAGCTGAAGGCAGGTGACATGGGTTTTGCAATTCAACTTTCCCCTTTCTACCTGGGGGAACATAACCTGTGATACACCTTGGCATTCTCAGACTTTGTTCTCACCAGGCAGCTGTGTGATTGGGTGGGTCCCCACACTGAAGAGGAAATGAATGAGTTATATTTTGTAAAGTTATACTTTACAGATTCTTATCTCCTTGTCACCTTATCAGCACCAAGCCTTAACTGATGCCCCAGCCCCTTTCAGATGGCGAGGAGGAGGAGGACAGGTCCAATGGAACAGAGGCTTATGTTGACCTCAGCGTCTCTGGTCCTATTCACTGTGGGGCTGGGTTCCCGGCTATGACACTGCTGAGGCCCTAGGCTCCCAGTGGGGAGAAAGAGCCACGGCACCAACGGGCACTTCAGGACACCGATGACCTTAATTACATGCCAGTTGTCTCTTCATGGAGGCTAACAGCTAGCATTAGATAAGTGTCTGCTAAGCGTCAGGCACTCCGATGACTGCTACACACGCCTTCCCCAGTGAATCAGTACATAGTTATCCCCACTTTGTAGATGAGGAAACCAGCAGAGGTGAAGTCATTGTGCCAAGGTTGTCCCGTTGTATTGTGATCTCCGCAAGAGAAAAGCCTGCTTTATTATTGCTGCCTCCCAGAACAGTGCTAGGCGTCGAGACGATGTTTAGGAAGAAGTTTTTGAATGGGTGGCTGAATAGGGAATAAATGGTGAAGCAGAGAAGACTGTATTTTACAGAAAGGTTTTCCAGGCTGACTGAAAGAACTGTAATAACCCGCAGCTCTTTTAACCTGGCTCCGTGCATTTGCCATTGATTGTCTTCTGTGGGAAGTGTCTTACTACTCTGGGGGTGTGCAAGGTTGGTTGCTAATTTGGGAATGCTTGTGAATCCTGGGCCCAGAGTCATGGCCAAGGCTGGTGAGTCATATTCCCCACAGGAGCACCCTACACACTGGCTGTCAGAATAAAGCAGAAGTTGCCATCTCGTCCCCCGCTCTGCCTGTCTCATTTTACCTTCTTGAGATGACGAAGGATGTTCTGCAGGGGTCAGGGTAACAGTAGACTTTGCGATATTCTTGCTCTCTGGAAACCTGAAATTGCACAAGCTCTTTTGGAAGCCTCACGTTCCACTGGAAGAGTCTGTCCTCCCCCTAGGATATCAGCGTGACCCTCTAAATGGCTGTGGTATCTTTATCATAGGCAGTATCTGCGGGAGCTCCGCTAGGCCATTCCAGGCAGGTGCATATAACCTGCCGCCAGGAGACAGTTAGCCTCTGTAACAAAGGACACATTTCCTCATTCCTTACTCAGAGAGGAGTTTAAAAATATAAGTGCCCCCGGGAGAGGAAACACATTGATTCAAAGTCACACAAAGTTGCAAAAAGCTGATGGCAGGCCCTTCTGGGACAGAAAGAAGACAGAATTGGGGGGAATTAAAACCAGGGCAGGAGAGGTTTGGCATCAGAGACTGTTGGGTACTTAAAATACAATCTGGGGCGCCTGGGGGGCTCCATCGGCCTCAATCTTCTGCCTTCGGTTCAGGTCATAACCTCTGTGTCCTGGGTTCGAGTCCCGTGTTGAGCTTCCTGCTCAGTAGGGAGTCTGCCCCCACCCCTTATACAAATAAATTAAATATTTTAAAAAATTGATATACTGACTCGCATTCACATTGTGGGTTATTCAGGCTCCATTGTGTGGCTGGGGTAGATGACTGACTCCTTGCCTCCAGGTTCTCAGGGGGAGAAATATAAAGCCAGAGAGAAAAGAGAAAAGGTCTTTTTTTTTTTTTTAAAGATTTCATTTATTTATTTGACAGACAGAGATCACAAGTGGGCAGGGAGGCAGGCAGAGAGAGAGGGGGAAGCAGGCTCCCGGCCGAGCAGAGAGTCCGATGCAGGGCTCGATCCCAGGACCCTGAAACCATGACCTGAGCCGAAGGCAGAGATTTAACCCACTGAGCCACCCAAGCACCCGAGAAAAGGTCTTTGGCTAAACTCTATCACTTGTTACCTGTGAACAATACTCGGATCAAGTTCTGGTAAACGGTGAGGCTAAAAGTTAGAGATTTTCATTTTCTCTTCCAATATGAACTTTCATAAATTCTGCCATCCTCTTTCTTATAGAGAGCCAAGAGTGTGTATTATCTGGGTGTGTGAAGACACACGGACTCCGTGAGTAGCCCCATGACACTCCCAAACAGATCTGGAGGCTAGAAAGTCCAAGATCAAGGTGATGGCCTACTCAGTTCTTGGTGAGGTCATTCTTCCTAATTTATAGATGGCCACTTTCTCACCATGTCCGCCCATGGCCACTCTTCAGAGTGTGTATGTCAAGAAAGAGCTTTGGTGTCTCTCTCCTCTTCTAAAGGCACCGGTCCCATCATGGGGCCCCACCATCATGTCCTCATCTAACCTAATGACCTCCCAAAGGTCCTACCTCCAAATACCATCACACTGCTGGATTAGGACTTCAGCATATGAATTTGGTGTGGGACACATTCAGTCCATAACAACTACCAATGTAACAGACTTCAGAGAGCCTCTTTCCAAATCTGTATTTTCCCCCCCTTGAATGATACACTCTTGGCCAATACTAATATTTTTTAAGTATACTAAGACTAAACTAATTAGAGAAATAAAAAAATCAGATTTCTTCATAACAACTAGCAGAGCTGTAGAAATGCAATTCATCAGTCCCTAGGGTCTCTCCCCTCCACCATTGCTGGTCAAAGAGGACCTGCACTATTTATTCGTGGTAAGGAAAGCAATTAAGATCAGCGGCTCTAGAGTGAGAATGATCTGGGTTCATTGTGATTCTAGGGCTTCCTACCTATGACCTCTCCAAGCTTTGATTTCCTCATCTATAAGATGGAGGGAATGATAATAACTTCTATCATTATGTACAGTTTTACAGGCATGTGAGGGTTAAATTAAATAATACATGAAATGCCCTGCTGCAGAGCAGACACTAAATATATAATAGCGATTACTATTTTGCTGCGGTTGTTATTCTTGGACACGATACTTAGGTCTTTCTGGCTCATATGTGTTCTTTCTACAATTAGGTTGAGACATCCAAGAAGCAAGAGTTAAGTTTCCCCCAATAGACTCCCTCTTACCTTCCTGAGTTTATAAAAGGTCTCCTGCTTCCTGTAGCTCATGGAGCAGCCAACGTAGGGTTCTGCCCTTGGACAGCCTAAGAACTAATGTTCTGACGACTGGGTAGAAGGATTCTTCCAGAATCCTGAACTCCTGGTAAAACTTGCAGCACAAGGCTGGCCTTGTTTGCTAGGAGGCCAGGAGATCTTCCCCTCTCCAACCCCCCGTTCCACTCCGGTGAGCACAGATCTTCATCTATACCTCTTCACCCCGACCTGCCTGCTTCCTCGTACATGACACCTCACCCCTGAGCCCACTTCACACACTGGCCTTCAAGGGTGATCTTTCCTTCATTTCAGCCAGGATGCCCTGGGGTCTGCCATCCGAGCAGGCATCTTAGAACATACCCAGTACCTCATGGATGTGTCACCTGTATATTACCAGAGTAGAAGCAGGTGTCATTCCTCCCCTGCCCTCATCATCCTAACCATACCGAGTGACATCAAAATCTGTTGTACGTCTTGGCCCTGGACCCTCCTCCTCCCTGGGCCGATTGCCCATTATGTCTTTTGGAAAGCTTTCTGCCTTCTTCCCCAAGCCAAGGGCGCCTGAATTTACCTCTATCATTACCCACTGCACTGGACTGATTTGTGTCCCTATCTTCCTCCCCCATGAAGCCAAGTTCCCAGAAGGCTGGGGCATGTGATATTCATCTCGGTATCCCCAGCACTTAACATTGTGTTTAAAACAGAGTAAGCATGCAATAAATGTTGAAGAAAGAAAAAGGAGGGAAGAAAAAGGTAAGAAGCAAGAAAGAAGAAGAAAGAAAGGATGAGAAAGGATGAGAGGCATAGGGTGGAGAAAAGAGTGGGAGGAAGCTGGACTGAAATCTGTGGGATTCCCAGTGGCCCTGAGCATTGACGCTAAACCCCCTCCTCCTCCATATTAAATCTTCCAACTTTTCCCTCCCTGTTAATATAAAAATAGAATGAGTTTATATACACTCATTAAAATAGTTGGCTAAATAATCATGATGGTTCCTGGAGTCCTTGGCCATCAGCAAGCCCTATAAAGGACTCTAGCTGATAGCAGGGCATAAAAGCGTCATCAAACACAAACACTGTCCTTTTTCCTGGTTACAGGCACACAATCCATTCAAAGGTCAAGGTCAGCCACTTGTGTACGTGAGGCCTCTACAGCTGACAAACATTTCCCCATACATCCAGGGAGACTGGAGAAGGACCAACAAGCTCTTAGGAATTCCCTGCCGGTCATAATAACCTTACAGATGTCTCCACAAATGGAGAGAAGCAGGAGCCCAGAGAGGTAAACAGCAAAACAAAAAAACAGCCAGATAATCATAAAAGTGTCCACATGTGTACACACACAGACACACTCAAGGGAGTTTAACTTTCCTGATACAGTTTTGCTGAAATTAATCATTAAATGGCCCTGTGTACCTTGAATAGAAGCCAACTGCTTAGCCAAGGGAGGTGACAGAGAAGCGTATCAACAGAATCAACCTGGAATGCAGATTAGGCAGTCCACCGGGCAGATAATCTTGAGTTTCTTGCATTAACTTTTGATATCTTGTCTGCCTTTGTCTAATTTAGAATTTTAAAGATGGATTAGGTATGAGATCTGGAGAAAGTTTGCTCTACAAACCTTGGCTTATCCCTGTCAATTGGGTCATTGTTCTCTCTCGACTGAACAGAAATAATAGTTGGACCCTGAAGCCTGAGCTACACTCTGCTGGTTGTGTTTGGAGGACAACTCCTCTTGGCTTTGGGAGCTAATTCATGTGTTCTCTCCTTTCCTCAGAGCATGGCTCCTAATCAACATCATGAAATCTCTGGGTACAAAGAGTGTGTATCATTCACTTTGCGGTCAGGAATTTCATTTCATCAGGGTGGAAATCATGTGGGTTGGGAGAATTGGAAAAATGAGTGTAGTTGTAGAAAGAGGTAAATAACTATAGATTACTTTTTAAATACTGTCGCGTGTTAATCTAGTCCCTGGAGAGAGAGAGGGGGAGAGATTAAAGTAGAGTTAGCAGCAAGTCTGACGTGAGCCAACCTAGCACTCGGGCGAGGAAGGCAGGAAATGGGAGAAAGGGACATGAGAAGGAAGAAGGCACATGCCACAGCAGAGAACTGTCCTCCCCAAATCCAAGGAGAATGGGGGCGTCCACGAGATCAGGTGGTCCTCCCTCAGGCACCTACCAGGTCTGGATGCAGATGGCTACCTGGGCCCACCTCCCTTGCCACTCCTCTCTTTTTTCCTCCTTCCCTCCCTGACTCTTCCTTCCATCCACTTTAATTAACCGTCTGCCCATGAGGTACAATGCAGGTCATGGGAAAATGAAGGAAACAAAAGTTCCTAACCTCGAGTCATTGAGTAGAAAGACTAGTAACCAACGCATTTGACAAATCAACAACGCAGTCACATCCCAGCGCCAGTGGGGCCTTGCTGGAAGCTGTGGCCCTTCCCACCTGAACCCAAGGCAGCCCTCCATGTAGCTGTCTTCAGGAACAATGAGCTTCTCAAACTTCTGCACACCTACAGCTCTAGATGAAAAGAGAACGAGACATTTCAACTAAACTCAATGTAAGCATGTTGATTGGATCTTGTTGGGGGAAAAAATCCATTAGAAGACATAGAACAGAGGGCCTGGGGATGCCTGGGTGGCTCAGTGGGTTAAAGCCTCTGCCTTCGGCTAGGCTTAGGTCATGGTCCCAGGGTCCTAGGATTGAGCCCCGCATTGGGCTCTCTGCTCAGCCGGGGGGGAGCCTGCCTCATCCTCTCTCTCTGCCTGCCTCTCTGCCTACTTGTGATCTCTGTCTGTCAAATAAATAAATAAAATCTTTAAAAAAAAAAAAAAAAGAAGAGGGGTGCCTGGGTGGCTCATGGGTTAAAGCCTCTGCCTTTGGCTCAGGTCATGGTCCCAGGGTCCTAGGATTGGCCCCGCATCAGGCTTTCTGCTTGGCAGGGAGCCTGCTTCCTCCTCTCTCTCTCCCTGTCTCTCTGCCTACTTGTGATCGCCGTCTGTCAAATAAATAAATAAAATCTTAAAAAAAAAAAAAAAAGAAGAACATTTTGGAAAATTTTATGTAGATGGGGAATTAGGTGATTTAGGTGGTTATCATTAATTTTCTTAAGTATAATAAAGACGATTGTGAATATGTAGGAGAACATCCTTATTTTTCAAGAGACAGGTATTGGAGTATTCAGAAGTCATGTCTACATCTTACTTTGAAATGGTTAAGAGAAAAATATATTTTTGTGGCAAAATGTAAACAGCTGTAGAATAAACAATTGTGGAATTAAGGAGACAATGGGAGTGCCAACTGTGCTGTTCTTTCAACTTTTCTACACATTTGAATCTTTCCATGACAAAAACGATGAGAGGATTCTCACCACGGGTTGGCTGTTTCACTAAGGATTTCAGTAGAATAAAGTCATTTGTGTGTCACTTAGCCAATAAATCACCACAGGTCACATTTACCATGTACCAGGAAATTCGGAGTTAACATGGGTTTTCTCCTTGAGGCCACACAGCGACATTGCATGACGGGCTTTTCTCTACGGATGGAGCAGGCAACCGAAGCTTGGCGGGAGGCACCGCTTGCTGCCTATCCCACGACCCACAGCTGTAACTCTCAGTGCCAGATCCCAGCTTGGCTTTGATCTGGGTCCAGACTACCCACTCTTAACTGCTACTCTCCACCCACGGCCTTCTGGGAAACACCTTGACATGCAATGTCTGGGTGAGGTAATGGTGACAGAAATCAGTACCGTGAAGGGCCATCTCTCAACCTGTGAGTACAAACAACCATTGTGAGAGTCTTTCCTGCTTTGATAGACAAGCAGGGCCTCCAGGGGCTGCCAGGGTGGGAGAGCCCATTGGTGAGGGAGCACAGGGCGGAGAAAGAGGGAAGTGGGGAACAGAAGCATGGCTAACCCTACGGACCCACAGCGGTTTGGGGGCAGATTAAAGCTGTTAGGCAGATATTTCTGTCTGGAGCAACAAAGTATTTCCTGTGTAGTAGAAAAGTCGCTGCAGTCAAGGCCGCTCCACATTACTACTGAAGGCTGGAAAAAAATCAGAACTGAGACATAAAATGATGTCTTCTTCCCTAATGGTTTCTTTTTTTCTTTTTTTAAGATTTTATTTGAGGGAGAGCAACAGAGAACATGAACAGACAGAGGGGAGGAGGCAGAGAGAGAAGCAGACTCCCCACTTAGCAGGGAGTCCGATGTGGGCCTCGATCCTAGGACTCCGGGATCATGACCTGAGCCCAAGGCAGATGCTTCACCCAGGCACCCCACTAACAGTTTCTTAATCAAGGTGTCATTAGGTCTAAAGTTCCTACTGCTGACCCACCATCCGGGACATGCACTGTGATTTCTGAGAGTGAGGCTGGGCCGTGTTGAGTCATCTTTACCCTCTCACCCCCTTATGACCAGAGCCAGAAAGAGTGGAGGGCAGGCTGTGCCCAGCCTATTGGCGTCTATAGGAATTTCAGCCATGCCTTCACCTTACTTGCCCTCTGCTCCAGTCTCCTGACTAGCCCGTGCACAGAGCAAAGCCACAGCTCCACGCTAGCCTGGCAGACCCACCATGGAGGAAACCCGGGTCAAGTTCTATTTTGTTCTTGGTGTAAGAAATGCAAGAGTTAGAGAAATCATGTAAAAAGTCAAAAGGATGTCAACTTTGCAAACACTGGTCTCCCAGGGATTTGGCATTGGAACAAAAGTTACTTCCTTCTGTGCCCTTTTCATACAGCCAGGCTTTTCCCGTGAGGACAGAGGTACCTCAGAACACCTCTGTCTGGAGGGTGTTTCGAGTAACTCAGGACCAACTGTTTATGTAGGGGGCAAAGGGTCTCCTTGGACAGAACTTGGGGGCTGCCTCGGGGAAATTTATTTTTTTTAAACACACATGATTGTGCCAAATGATTTCAGTGCCTGTTTCTAGAAGCTTCACAGTGTTGTGACAATCACAGAGCTTCCCTCAGCCCCGGAACAAGGGCAGCCCACACCGAAGCAGCCCTCGGAAGACAGAGGTGAGGTCAACTCTGATGATTCCTGTGAAGCAGAATCCATTTCAACTGAGGCAAAAAGGAAATCATGTCCCCAAAGGCAGAAGGCTGCAGAAAGGGCAGCTAATTTAACAATTCGCAAATGAAAGGTGCTCCTAAGGGGAGAAATGGAACAATGGAAAAGTATTTGTTGAAATAAATGGTTTCCATGGGGCATTGCCCCCTCAAGGTCTCCCTCAATTCACCTAGTTCTCTTGCCTTGAACCCAGCTTGCACCCCCTCCCCCAGCTGCAAGCATCCCACTGTTGCTCTTTCTTCCTTGCCTATAAGCCTCAGTGCCCCCCCCCCCACAACCTACCCACCAACCCCCAGCGCCGGTCCCCATCCTCCGGCTTCTCTGAGCTCCAAGACTCCATTTTCTCAGCGATCTTTCTAAAAGTACGCATGAGCCCCTTCCTCTCCTGCTTCAAACTTGTGGCTGGCCCCAGATCCCCTACATGAAGAAATCCCACACAATCTGGCACGGAAGGCCTTCCGGATCTGTCCCCTGCCCCTTCTCCTAGACTCACCTTCTATCCCACCCAGCATGCATCTTTTGTTCCAGTTACACAGACTTCCCTAAATTCTCACCCAGTCTTTAATAGGTTGTCTCTGTTCATAACCTCTCACTCACCATCCCCCCCATCCAGAATGTCATTCCTCAGTCCACAGACAACACTGAAACTTCAAAACTCTGCTCCAAGGTTCCATCCTCAATGGACTCTGCCCAGAACTACCTTCTTTCTCTCTCTTTCTCTCTTTCCAGACCCCAGATGCTGTACACACACACACACACACACTCACACACACACACACACACTTTCTCTCCATGCCCCCAGGTTCCTTCCCCAGCCACCCAAACATCTCACCTCTTTCCAAGGCTCGGCTCTGTCCTCTGTTCACACACCTGCTGCCCACACAGGCCGTGAGCCCTTCCTTGAGGACGGGGTCCACACCGTGCTCTTCTTTGTGTTTGGTTCTTAGCACAGTGTCAGCTGCCCAGTAAGGACTTCATCATGTGGAAGGAATCTAGACTCTAGATCCTCCCCAGCCAGCAAGGCCAGGCTCAAATTATGCCTTTCTTCAGTCTTTCCAGACACCTGACAGGAAACATTCCTGCCTCCTCAGAACCCTGTATCCTATATTGCCTGTAAATTGTTACTTCTCTCATATATATATTCATTCCTATATATAGGAATATATATATCGGAATATATAATAGGAATATATAGGAATATATATAGGAATATATAATAGGAATATATAATCCTATATATATATTCATATATGTGAATATATATATATATTTAGTATTTGGTAGGATTGAAAATATTTGTCCTTTGAAACTATACTAGGCTCTCAGTACTCCCTTTCTTCCCCGATCCGTCTTTGGTTTTGTTTAGGAAATATTGTTGATTAATTAATTTGTCAGTGGTCCTTTAGGACATCAACACCAATTGTTTCATTAATGTCTCTTCGTTCATAGAGAAAATGTAGCCGAAAGACTGACTTCATTTATCCCCCGTTAAGAAGCCCAGCGTTTCCGCAAGCTGAATATTCTGTATTCGGAGGTTGCAGGGAAGCCATGGGCTAATAGAATAAAAAGGCCTGACCCTGGGCCCTGGCCACCTTCTCCATTGTCTGTCCTTCTGCTGGGCGCCTTCCCAGGCTGGGCTGTTTCCCTTCCCAGGGCCAAAGGATTCAGGTTTACACATTGAAGTCCTCTGATTTTTCTGGGGATAATCCTTTCAGTGTCTGGTTCTCTGCTGTCCCAATGATGTTTCATCAACAAGGCTGATAGCTCTCTACCTTACCATGGCCCTATGACCCTAAGTGAGGAAATTCATAGATATGGCTTCTTTCAAAGTGACCTTGGATAATTTTTTTTGTTTTTTGTTTTTTTGGTCTCACCATTTCAGAAATTCTAAAAGGCAGATCTGGGGAAGGAGAAAGCTATGTAGAAGAACTCTTACATAGCCTCCACCTTCCACTTCTCTGTATCACCAGCTCCCTGAAGAGACCAGTTGCCTGGAAGCCTTTGGCGAAGGACAGTGGTTTGCTAGACAGTGTTCCTGGGCTGCACTGGCACAACTTCAGAGTGGCCTCAGAGTTGAATCAGACCAATGGGAAAGCAGCTGGTGTCTCTACCACCACTCTCTCTCCAACTCTACGACCCTGGCTTATCCTCTGTAGCCATCCTGACATAAAGTACCCCTCAAAGACTTTGGCGGAGGGCCAAGTATTTGTTAGTTGATAGGAAGGAGTCTGGTTTCCATGTCAGACTTTGGTATAGGCTCCCTCCCACCATCCCTCTTGCCCATACTCTTCACAATGGATGGTGGGTGAGATAGGAATCCAAAACCACACCGCTGTTCAGAGTCAAGCAGTGGCGAGGCATTGAGAATAAGACAGCAAGGTCTGGGACTACTTGCTGGATAGATGGACACACGTGGGTCCAGGCCAGTCTAGGAAGGCCAACGTGACATAATTACCATTAAGCAAAGATGGGCTCAACCTAGTCTCCAAGAATCCAGGAGCTTCTCCTAGGCAGTCAGCCAGAAGGCTAATAGCATCTTGGGGTTTTGACAGGTATGGGACCTCAAGCTGGGGGCCTAGGTCCTGGGGCAGGAAATAAGCTGTTGGATCTTATAAAGGGAATGCTGAATGATCAGGCAGGGGCGTGGTTCAAATAGACTATTACAAAGCAGATTGATAACGAGGAATCAAGATACTGAAGTTAAATCTTGCTCACCAGCTGCAGAGCTGCCGTCCGTGGTGGTGGGCAGCAAGTAGAGAGACTAGAGCCAGGCCTGATGCCAGACCTGGGCAAGACTTGAGTTTGCAGGTAGAGTCCTCCCTATTCCAGATGACCAGCACCCTAAGGACAAGGACCACGTGTGACTCACTCTCCAGTCAGTAAGTGCCTGGCACATAGCAGGTGCTAACTAAACACTCATTGAGTGGATGACCCTTGTGTAGGTTGTTGGGGAGAACAATGATGATGCTAGCACAGCCTTCTTCAATCAGAAAAGCAGAGTTAGTCCCTAACCTGCAGGGAGCACCGTTACCAGAGCTTTGTCTGGAGCCTTCCAACTCTAGCCTCTGGACTTATTATTTTTTTTTTATTTCTTTTCTGCATAACAGAATTCATTGTTTTTTGCACCACACCCTGTGCTCCATGCAATACGTGCCCTCCTTAATACCCACCACCTGGCTCCCCCAACCTCCCCCGCCCCCGCCCCTTCAAAACCCTCAGATTGTTTTTCAGAGTCCATAGTCTCTCATGGTTCAACTCCCCTTCCAATTTCCTTCAACTCCCATCTCCTCTCCATCTCCCTATGTCCTCCATATTATTTGTTATGCTCCACAAGTAAGTGAAACCATATGATATTTGACTCTTTCTGCTTGACTTATTTCGCTCAGCATAATCTCTTCCAGTCCTGTCCATGTTGCTACAAAAGTTGGGTATTAATCCTTTCTGATGAAGGCATAATACTCCATAGTGTATATGGACCACATCTTCCTTATCCATTTGTAGCCTCTGGACTTACTTTAACAAACACTGTAACGCTTGTCTCAGTCCAGCAAAGTCAACTGACTTAATTCTCAACTCTAAGAGGTAGGTTCTTTTATTAGCCCCATTTTATAGGAGACAGAAGCACAGAGAAGTCAAGTAACTTGACCAAGGTTTCTTGGTCAAATAATGGGGTCTGGTAATGAAACCAGGCATTTTGGCTCTAGAGCCTGTGCTCATGTAGACTAGCCTCTAGGGGATCCAGACCCATCACTATCCATGATTTGACATTTAGGTAGTGCCGACCTCTGTGAACTTCCAGAAGCCATTCACTACTCCTGTTAAATATCCTGGTAAGTCTGAGCTGGTGGCAGTGGCTACCAGATGTGGAAATGCTTCCCACTGCTGTAGCATGCCTCTGAAATGCAAATGAGACACAGCTTGGGAAAGCATTGCCTAGTAGAACTCCTCCCTGCTCTGGGCCTGGACTCTATGTCAGGGCCAGCTTCACCTGGCTGGAGGCTGTACACTCACACAGGTCTCGGCGTTCAGAAAGACCTGCTTGGTGTAACACTCTTCTGTCGCCATCTTGGAATTCCTTACAATTTTTGAACAAGGGTTCTGAGATCATTACTTGGCACTGAGCTCTACAAATGATGCAGCTGGTCCTGCTTGTGTTTTTATGTGTCCATCAGATTCAACCAGATTTCTTTTCACTCACCCTCCTTTTTTTGCTTGCAGGAATCAGACTCTTACGCATAAATTCAGGGCTCCTGGGTGGCTCAGTCAGTTGAGTGTCCGACTATTGATTTCGGCTCAGGTCATGATCTTGTGGTGCTGGGATGAAGCCACCTGTTGGGCTCTGTGCTGTGTTTGGAACATGCCTGAGATTCTCTCTCTCTCCTTAGTTCTCGGTCTCTCCCCCTGCTCACACACTCTCTAAATAAGTTAATAAATTAAATCTTAAAAAAATACATCTGTAAATTCCTCTCATTGTTAGGTGTTAAGAGAGCATGCAGGTCAACTCCAGTTTTTAAGAGTCTCTTATCTTAATCTGCTTCTCCTGAAGCCAATTTGAATTTTTCTCTCATAAGATCTTTGACGCTGATCCTTCCCCATCCCTCCCACCCTCTCCTCAAACTGAGATCTTAATCTTATAGCTCCCTGCCCACCCAGGAGAGAGATAAAGGAGTGAGCAGAGGTGGGCTGTCAGGAAAGAGACACCCTGATTCAAAGGGACCGTCCACAGTGTTACAAGATAAATGGAGGCATAGTAAACTGTTCAGGAGTTTAACGTAAAGATCAATTTGGATTAGGCAGCACCAAACCAGAAGTGGTTAGGAGTGCACCACCAACGGGAGGAAAGATATTTATGGCGAAAAGTACAGAAACAAAGAGAGAGAAATTTTGGATTGGCCGTAGCTTAAAGCCGAGTGGGCTGCTTGTAACTGCTTGTCCTTAAGGTTTTGATTTCATCACCTTGAGGCATTTACAGGCTTAGATTCTGGTTTGCTTTCACAGGCTGCAGGGGCATTAGAGCCACAGAAGTCTGCTGGCCTCCTTGCTTAATTAATTTGAGAGTAGTCTAGATTTAAAGAGATTTTAGAGACACACTGACCAAACTAACGTGTGCACTTCGTTTAGGTTCTGATTCAAACAAACCGATTGTAAGAAGATATGTCTTAGATGACCAAGAAACACTGAATATGGACAGGGTATTAAAGGATACTGAGGAATCATGCTTTTTTTGCTAGTATGCAAAAGGCATTGTGGCTATGTAAGAAAATGCCCTTATTTCTTTTCGAGATGCAAAGTGAATTATTTAGGAGGATTGTGACATGGTATCTGGGGTTTGCTTTAAGATGCTTTAGAGGAAAGAAGGTTTGGAGAGGGAGGGAGATGAAAGAGCTCTGGAAAGCACTGAAGCTTGTTGAAGTTGCAGATGGGGTTTCTTGTACTCTTGTCTTTGTTTATATTTGGAAGTTGTCCTAATAAATAGTTAAACATGAAAGAGAGGAAGAGTGAGAGAGAGCGCATCTCGACCACAGTGTGCCCAGAAGAGCAGAAGCAGATGTTTACTGTTGTTCTCTTTTCCTGGCTCAGGGGAGTCTGATCTCTGAATGAGCCGTTTTTCATGTGTGTAGATGACTCTCAACTTGACCATGTCCTCCGAAACCTCACCTTCTAGAGCCGGATCCGTGACAGTGGGACTGGCTCTGCTCACCATCCTTCCTCCTTCTCCCGCCTGTTCCCTCTCGTGAGTAAGAGCTTATGAGGATACTAGCATAGCTGGAGCTACAGACGCTCAAACTTGTGACCTTGACTTACTAGCCTCCTTCCCTCATTTCATCACATCCAAATCCTATTCCTTCCCCGGGCCTCGTTCCCATGTCACCTCCAGTGTGAAGCCTTCTGTAACCACCCGGCCTGGCCTGATCTCCCTGTCCTCATCTCCCGCAGCAATTACAGTCCAGCATCTAGCATTTAACTCATCTATTTTGTCCCGAGCTGTTCTTGGATAATTTTGCGCAACCCATTCTTCTCTCCCCTGCCTTCTAGCCCGGCAACGTTCAGGGTGGTCTGAACAGCTCTATTCCGCACTGAGACAACAGGACAGCGTTTGTGTGTATGTTTATTCACTCATTCTCCAACCACTGAGCAGCTATTATGTGCTAGGCATGGTGCTAGATGCTGGGGATTTGACACTGAACAAGATAGATCTGGTCTCTGCCCAGCAGTGCTTTCTGTTCAAGGTGAGAAGACATTAATTAAGTTCACGACAAAGTAGTTCCTGACAGTGGTGGTGAGTGCCGTGAAGGCAGCGCCCACGGTGCTCTGAGTATGCCGAACCGGGGACCTGGCTGGTTTGAAGAGTCAGGGGGGTTCCCCCATAAGGAAGTGACTATAAGAAAGGACTTGAAGGAAATGTAGTAATTAGCCTGGCGGGGAGGTGGGGAGGAGCATTCCAGGCAGAGGAAACAGCATAGGGGAGGCCCCTGGGGGTGGGGGAGGAGTCTGGTGTTCTAGAAGTCCAGTTTTACTGATACGCAGAGACCAAGATTGAACATAAGCGTGCTTCTGGAGTTGAGATGAATTCTTAAGCACATTGGAACTGGGTTCTTATGATCATGTGAAGTAGATTATTGCTTAATAACCTCCCCTTTGTTCTCGTCTCCCTGCATTCATGTCTCTGCAATGTGTTCCTTTCCCACAAGTGGCAGAATCTGTTTCTCTATCTGTTGAATCTGGGCTTGGCTGTATGACCTTATTGGACAAATGAGACACAAGCAAATTTGACAAAGAAGAAGCTCTTGCTGGAACTCTGGATAAGCGTGTGAGCAAGCCTGTTCCTGCCACACTGAGGATGAGAGGGACTATAAGAAAAGAAGCTCTGGCCACACCCTTGGTCCAGCATTCCACTTGAGGGCCCCGGATATATAAGTGAGGCCATCTCAGACCATCTAGCCCCAACCAAACCAGCCCGGACCAGAAGAACCACCCTAACAACCCACAGAATCGTGAACTATAATAAATATTTGTTATTTTACATCACTAGGTTTTGGGGTAGTTCATTATGAAAAGCTAACTGATATATCATCTCTGCAGCTCCCATCTTAGATACGCCTGGCAACCAACTGTCTCCTACATTCAAAGCATTTGTTGGGGGCATGAAAATAATAAAAATTCAAAGGTTACAATCTAGTCGGAGAGATGTCTTACCTGTAAAAAGATAAGTAACACTGCAGTTCAAAATGAGAAATGCTAAGGGAATTCTATCAATAGTGCTATGCGAATAAGGAAGAAGAAGTGATCCCCAAGGCAGAGAAAATTTCTGTAGGAGCTGGAACTTCCACTGGGTCTTATAGGGCCCTGATTTAATCTTAGGTGATTGGAGAGGAACAAGGGGGGTGGATCTCCAAGACAGAAGAATGCAAACAACATGTTCAGGAAGCCGGTGAGCAGTGTGGTTTGGCCAGAGCATAAAGGAAATCAATGAGAGATAAAGTTGGAAAGGGGGGAGGCCAGGCTATGGAGAGCTGGAAACCTGGGGTTAGAGGGGATAGGTTTAGCAAATAAGAACACAGGGTGCTCAGCAGTATTCAGGACATACTAATACTAAAAAATGACTTGTTGCTTATTTGAAACTCAAATTTAACCGGAAGTTCTGGTTTTTAATCTGGCCACCCTAGCTAAGGTGGCACTCAGTTGCGTAGAGAAAGAGATAAAATGAGTGAGTAACATGGGCAGGATGTAAGGCAATAGAGTAGGGTGGGGACCATGGCAAAACAGTGAAAGCGCACTTACTCCACTGAGGGGATCAGCTCGAATTTACCCCTGGCCAATTGTTGCCAAGTGAACATGTAGGTCCAACATTTCCAACTCATCCAATTTTCTCAAGTGAAGTTGAAACTTTGCATTTCTATGTGAAATCTCCTAATTCTTGAACATAAACGAATACTTCCACATTTAAAAAAATCTGTGTGGGCAAACCAAAACATGTCTGCCAGCTGTATCTAGTCTGAGGACCTCTGGTTTCCAATCTCTATTTGAAATCTCAGATACCTAGTTTCGTTTTGTTTTGTTTTATCACGGTAATATATGCCTATAAAAACGTCAAACATCAAAACATTAAGGTGAATGGGAAAGCTTCCCTCCCTCTCCTTTCCTCACATCCTACTCCCTTTCCCCGAGGGAGCCCCTGTCAACAGTCTGGACACACTACGCTAAGGATTTTGAACTTTATAACCTGAAAGCTGGGGTAAAGACAGAATCACAAATTCTAGTAGACCTTTCGAATCGATGTACCAAAAGGTATGTGTGTAAGGAAATGCGCACAAGAATGTTTATGGCTGTGAAAAATTAAAAATGTCCTAATTCCTATTTTAGAGAACTGTATAAATAAACTGTGATATATTCACGACAAAATCCTCTAAAGCAGATGAACTAGGTATTTATGTATCAAATGGACAGATTCTCAAAACCATCAGGGGAGTATAGAAAATACATTACATAAAATTACTTTCTCTATTTTTATCTGTATTTATCCATCTGTCTGTCCATTGATCGATCAATTGATTGATCTATCCAGTCCAAGTATAAAAATATAAGCCAGATGGAAACCTGTCTAGTTCCCTATAATGATTTCCTATTGCTGCTCTAACTAACTGATACAAACTTAGTAACTGGAAAAACACCGCTCTATTATCTTACACTTCCTAAGGTCAGAAGTCTGCATGGGTCAGCAGGCCTGTGTTCCTTCTGGAGGATCTGGACAGAATCCTTTCCTGTTCCAGCTCCTGGCGGCTGCCCACATTCCTTGGCTCTTGGCCGCATCTCCTCAACCTCTGCTTTCATCATCAGGTCTTCGCTGACTCTGACACCCTCTAATAAAGACACTTGTGATTACATTGGACTTGGTTGGATAATCCAGAATAATCTTTCCATCTCAAAATCCGTCATTTAAGTTACCTCTGCACATTCCTATTTCCCATGTAAGGTCACATATCCCCAGTTTAGCACATGGATACCTTTGGGGGGCCTTATTCAGCCATGATCATGTTTGTCTGGGGAAAGGGGCAAAGAGGATCGGGGAGACAAACTAAGAGAACTTCAACTTTGCCAGTTTTTACTTCCTTGCTTTATAAGTCTTCTGAGACAAATATATCAAATTGTAATTTTCCGGTTATGGGTGGGAAGTGTTAGTTACATTGTTCCCCGTGTGTATACTATTCCTGCTATTAATTTTGTTTCAAAATTACCCAAAAAAGCAAAGGGGGGTTAGGAACGGAATGTATTTTCTCCTACTTTATAGCCAAGAAAAGTGTGCTGTGTTACTGTGTGAAACTATAAGGGAAGAATCAAGAAGGAAATGGAAGAAAGAAGGGAAGGAAGGAAAAGAGGAAGGATGGAAGGAGAGGAATGAGGGAGGGAAGGAAAGAAAAAGAAGGAAGGAAGGTTTTTAGATCAGACAGAAGGGGCCAGAGAGAACAGCTAGGCTGGTGGTTGTCTCATAGCCCGGGGAAAGCCTTGCCTGGGACAATACTTCAAGACATTGCTGGGGCCAAGATTGAGGCCTTTGAAGGAAGCCCCTCCTTCTACTCGCCATTATCCCTGCCCCCACCCTCAACCAAGACACATCTGTTTTTATCTGATTTTTAGGATGGCGTTTTATACAACATGTCATCATCCAAAAAGATGTTGAGTAAATACATACACAGACACACACACACACACACGCCCGAATACACACTTACACACATGCTGACATACACGATTTGAGAACCACTAACCCGTCCCACCCTGCCTTAGTGTGTGATTGGGGAATCAAAATCTGGAAAAGATCAAGTGACTTGAGACCACATAAAAGGTGTTACTATCTCAGTAAATCTCTTTTCTTTGTGAGTCAGACACCAGGCTGTTATAAACCCACAGAGGAAAGCCTTAAGATTTTCCAGTAACTGGAATTGTTTTATCTGAACCCGTTTCCTGGAATCCTGGGGAGACAATGAAGGAGCGGGTGTTTCTTGAGGAGGAAAGATCCTTTTTCCATCCTCTCTGCTTCCAGAAGAATATAGAAACTGCCGAAAAGAGGGTTATTAGGAAGGGAAGGAAGAGTAATAAATCTTTAAATCTAAAGTATAATTAAAAAAAATCTGGTTTCCTCAGAGCTCAAGTGGACACAGAGAGTTATTTTCTCCTCTGCCTCCTTTTCTCCTCTTGCTTTTATTAAATATATGTTTTCCTTATTCTGTCTTTCCAAGCCTGCTTTTTGTCTCTCTCTTTTGTTTTACTTTTTTATTATATTTTATTTGATGTGAAAGGATAGGGCTGGAAATCATCCCTCCCAGGCGTGGGTGTGTGTGTGGTGGGGCCTCCATCCCAGAGGAGACTTCGCCAGCGGCAGAGTGACGGCTGTGTAGCAGTTCAGAGGGTCCGTCAACACAGAGGAGAGCAGAGGAGGCAACCAGTCAGCCCCAGGACACCTGCATGGCAATGTGCTATGCAGCACAGAACACAGAGTGAAGACATCCCCAACTGGGGGCCATCAATCTCAAGCTTCTGAAGAGATTTTTCCCCGCAGCGGTCTAGTAACTTGATTTCTGAGTGAAGAGTTGTATTAAGATGTTGACCTCAAACCTCAAACCAGTATGTATAGATTAGTTTTGGGTGTATTGAGAGAACTGGTAACTAACATTTTTTGGACCTGTAACTGTTGGGAGACTGCCATTGTCCTGGGCATTTGCAAACTCTAGTGGGACCTGTTGGTGTCCCCACTCAACTTCCATTTCTCCCTATCTTCCTTGCTAACTGAACCCTGATTTTTTTCATCAATTCTTTCCTTTTGAGGGTCAGAGAAAGGTGACCCGTCTCCAATACCAAAGGTAGCTATTAATGGGTCTAAGCTAATTATCATATTTCCATTTCCCTTGATAATGGCTGGCTTAGGAAAGATCATGTGATAAAATTCTGTCAGAAATCATCCTAATTGATGTTTATAGTTAGTATTTATCACCTTTTAAAAAAAGATGTTATGTATTTGTTTGAGAGACAGAGAGAGAGCACAGACGGAGAGTGAGATGGAGCAGCAAACTCCCCAATGAGCAGAGAGCCTGATGTGGGCTTTGATCCCAACACCTTGAGATCATGATCTGAGCTGAAGGCAGATGCTTAACCAACTGAGCCACCCAGGCGCCCTGCTATCTCCTTTTTTTTTTTTTTAATAGAATATGGGTTAAGAAATGCATTTAAATTAATCCACTTGATAATTAGCTTAGCCCAAATTCAGGATAGTTCTGATTTGATGGAAGAAGATGGATCGAGGCAGCACCTTAACAGCGAAGGCAGAATTTTGTTCACCAGGGCCTAGTACAGTGCTTGGACATAATAGCCATTTTGAACAAATGAGCCCAGATCCCAGGTTTATTTTATGCCCTATGCTACTACATTAGAAGTGACGAGTAACTTCTATTTCTTGCAGTATAGTAGGCCAGATATTCTTTAAAAATCCCATCACTACCAAATACATAAATTATCTAAAAATACTTAAAAATTTTTTTAAATTTTTAAAATGTACTGTTGAGCTGATATGCTTGTGTGTGTGTGTGTGTGTGTGTGTGTGGACATGCAAACACGTGCATACACTCACAAAGAAACAGAAAAACTGAAAGACAAAAAAAAAAAAAAAAAAACAAAGGAATAGCAAATTTAGAGAGGTAAGTGAATATTAAAGCCAGAAGCACCCTGAGGAAAATCTCTCAATTTCTAGCAACCACAGACCCCACAGAAGCTGAAGGCTCAGATCAGAGACTCCAGCTCAAAGCTGGGCTTCTAAAGGGCTGAACCACAGTGTGAGAGGGGCACCTCCAACGGGACTTAACAAAGAACTAGGTGTGTTGGCTTTTGCTCTCAGTTTCGGAGGAAAAAAATGTCTCCTCAGATATGTGTCACCATAAACCAGCCCTCAACTCAGTCTGGGGTTCAGATTCACCCTACTTGTGTATTCTGGAAATCTCCAATTGAGAACCTCATTTTAATTGATCCTGGGTACTCAGCCATCAGAAAAGATGAATACCCAACTTTGCATCAACATGGATGGGACTGGAGGGGATTATGCTGAGGGAAAAAAGTCAAGCAGAGAGAGTCAATCATCACATGGTTTCACTTAGTTGTGGAGCATAAGGAATAACGTGGAGGACATTAGGAGAAGGAAAGGAAAAGTGAAGGGGGGGATATCGGAGGGGAGACGACCCATGGGAGACTGTGGACTCCAGGAAACAGACTGAGGGTTTTGGAGGGGGGGGGGGGGGGGGATGGGGGGGGGATGGGTGAGCCTGCTGGTGGGTATTAAGGAAGGCACGTACTGCATGGAGCACTGGGTGTTGTACATAAACAATGAATCATGGAACACTGCATCAAAAATTAATGATGTCCTGTATGATGACTAACACAACACAATTTTAAAAAACAAGTATTTGATCCTGAGTAGATAGTGATTCCGAGTGCCCAGAAGAAGCAGATGTAAATCCTCAATGGAGGAAAGATACCGCCCTCAGCCAGGCCACAGAGTATTCCATCAGGTAAAGATCTAATAAATATCAGCTCGCAGTTTTCAAAAACAAATCGCTAAACACACAAGGAAATAAAATATCGTGAATGAGAGTCAACAGAAGAATCAGGTTACAAAGACTTCAGATACTGGAATTATCAAAGCAGAATATAAATTAAATATATTTAGTGTCAGTGGAATAAGAGAGAAGTCTTGGGGGTAGAAAAAAGCTGAGAGAAGGAAGAGGATGTTACGCTTGCATTCTTTTTTTTTTTTTTTTTAAACATAGTTAACATAGTTAACTAAATACTCAAAAGATCCAAGGACATATGCATGTTTTTAAGATTCTAACCATGCAGAATGTAAGGAAATTTGAAATGAGGAAAAGAATTTCCTAAGTGTTGGGGTGCCTGGGTGGCTCAGTAGGTTAAAGCCTCTGCCTTCGGCTCAGGTCATGATCCCAGGGTCCTGGGATTGAGCCCCACATCAGGCTCTCTGCTCAGCAGGGAGCCTGCTTCTCCCTCTCTCTCTCTCTCTCTGCCTGCCTACTTGTGATCTCTGTCTGTCAAATAAATAAATAAAATCTTAATAAAAAAATCATTTACTAAGTGTCTCCAATAGAAAGCTGTGCATGGTTTCAGGTGTACCCTTTAGGATGATCTGATTCTAGCCTTTCATTGTCTCCGATTTGTTTTACAGCTCTGGGAAGAGTAGAGTGCAGATAGCAAGGCAAAATAATGTTTGTCCATAGACACCGAAGTGAATTCTGGCCAGTGGAGAGACAATATCCCCCTCTCCATGCTAGAAAAACCAGTTTTGCATCCATTTACAAATTCTTTTCAATATTCCTGATCCATAAATGTGTCATCCTTTGGATCCCTTTGAACCAGGTGTAACATCTGCCTCATCCTCTCATGAGTAACGAGTTTAAACAATATTTAATATGTGCTCATTTGATATCTGCAGGAGAGTCACGATTTTCACCTTTTTAAAAAGTCATTCTTAAAATAAGAAGCACAGCAACATAGTGTAAAACATGAAAAGTCTCCTTCCTTTTCAAGCCTTGGAAACCCACTAATAACCTGGTAATCCTGGAGAGCAAGGTGGAGAAAAGGTGGTGACCAGTCAGAGGGCTCCCCTCTTTCTGGGCAGAGTCTACCACTGTCCTAAAGGCTGTTCCCAGAGTTAGTTTTGCTCAGTTTTCTTTGGTGTGGGACTCTCTGGGTTCAAGTCATGGCTCCGGCAGTCAACAATCCAATGGCGCACACAGTGTGGCTTTAGAGAATGCCTCTTTTGGGGGTCCTTCACCAGGCTTTCTCATTGGAACCAGCAGGAGTTTATTAAAACACAAGAGCACAGGCCTTGCAGGCCTCGTACTAAATGGAAAATGCTAGAGGCTGGGCAGACTTATTTTCCCAAGAAGGGAGGGGTATCAAACAAGCCACAATTGGCCCCCACCTTGGCTGGCACTGGTTCA
Organism: Mustela putorius furo; assembly: GCF_011764305.1. Classification (NCBI taxonomy): domain Eukaryota; kingdom Metazoa; phylum Chordata; class Mammalia; order Carnivora; family Mustelidae; genus Mustela; species Mustela putorius. The sequence continues at coordinate 10,898,560 of NW_025421480.1, read as the reverse complement.
CCAGAATATTGTTATCTGTGGGGTGCCAAAAATCCCATAAGACCAGGCAATATGGTAGGAAAGGTGCAGGCTTTGAAGCCAGGCAGGGCTGTGATGAAATTCAGGCCCAGTCCCTTGCTGGCTGTGTGACTTTGGGGAAGGTGCTTCATCTCTCTGAGCCTGTTTCCCTGTCTGTGTAGTAGAGATCATTAGAGCTTTCTTTAAGCCTTTGGTGAGGATTAATTTAGGCCCAGTGGCACCTGGTGGTCAGCCAGTATTAGCATCACTTATCCTCTTAGGATGGAGCTGCATGGAGCTGACATTGAAGGAAACTGCATTTTCTGCATGAGGAAGAGCTGCCATGATGTTGATCAGAGTTCCCGGTGGGTGGGCCACTGAGAATTGGTTCCAGCTCACAGGTGCTTGTAGTAGGGGGGCTGGTGGGGCAGCGACAGGCAGTGTTGGCAGTCAGGAGTGGTTCATTGGCTTCTTACTTATTAAAAAATAAACTCCTGTCCATTTCTAGAAGCAAGGAGCCTTCATATTAGGTATTCCCTCCCTACAGAACATCCTATCTGGGCTGAATCCTACTGAAGAGAGTGGAGAGCTCTGTGGCTGGTGGTGGTGGTGGTTGGTTGGTGTTCCCTTCAACCCAACCAGGGGAAGAGTCCCTGTGATGTCTCCCTCCATTCACTCCCTGAGTTGCAGTCTTGTCACAAGATAATCTCATTCTCAGCTTTGAATGATGTGAATGACAGATTCACACACATGACACAAAACAAAAAGTAACTCACAGCCAGAAGAAGAGAGGTTCTGAAGCTTCTTTGGCCTCATGGAGATCAAAGTCCAAGCAATCCTTCCCTCCCTATTTCCCAGATCCCACTTCATCACCCCCGCAGGGCTCCCCATCTGTCCAGGTAAGGAGAAAGCCCTCAAAGGGGAAATCTCCCCCGCAGCTCTTGGGGTCAACCAGCTCAAGATATGGTCAGTCTTTCCCAACATCTTTCTAGCCACACGACATTCTAACGGGGGATATTGGGGATGGGATGAGGTGGAGCTTGGAAATCAGTTTCAGTTTCTTTGCTGTTGTGTCTGTGTTATTCACATGATAACTTTTCTTGCTCTGGGGCTCTCACTGACATTTTGCCTTTATGTCTGATCATTGATGCCTCTTGCCTTGTTTCCAAGAGCACACACAGCCCATCTCTGTGTCAGATGTGCAGCAGAAACATCCAGGAACCCCTAGTGGAATGTGAGCTTCTTACCCATCTTATTCCCCTTCACATCCCCAGCACTTAGCATAGTGAACCTGACACCTGGGTGGCTTAGTCGGTTGAGTGTCTGACTTTTGATCTCAGCTCAGGTCTATGCTCAGGCTTTGATCTCAGGGTCTTGAGTTTGAGTTCCACAGTGGGTGTGCAACCTATATTTTATATATATATATATATATAAAACATAGCTCAGGTCTATGCTCAGGCTTTGATCTCAGGGTCTTGAGTTTGACTTCCACAGTGGGTGTGCAACATATATATATATATATATATATATATATATATATATAAAACATATGCATATATACATATATATGCATATAAAATATATATAAAATAAGTATATGAATGACAACTGTTATTTTTTATGAAGTGATTTTACTAGAGGGTTCCAAGTGTCATGGTTCCAAGGTATTAGACACCCATTATACATCAGGGGTTTCAGTAAGTGCCTAACAGAGAGGGGAAAAAAACACTATGAAGGTGCCCAAAGAAATGAGCCATTCACAGACCGCGCCCAGTCTGGGGGTGTTCTGGATGCTTCTGTTGCTAAAGCACCCCATAACCTTTCATCCTGTGGAGTCTGAACCTGTAAATAACACCCAAGTCATTCTCGTTTTGCTTCAGGACGCCCCCAGGCCGAGTGTGTGAATGGCTCCTTTCTTTATACCAGTACCAATCACCATCTCCGGGAATGCAGACCTTCCTTGACTTATAATGGGGTTACACCCCAATAAACCCAATGTAAGTTGAAAACATTGTAAGTTGAAAATGCATTTAATATATACCTAATCTACTAGACATCATCGCTTAGCCTAGCCTACCTTAAACATGCCCAGAACACTTCCACTAGCCTACAATTGGCCAACATCATCTAGCATAAAGCCCATTTTATTATAAAATAATGTGATGAACAGCTCATGTAATTGACTGGATACTGTACAGAAAGTGAATAACAGCATGGTCGTCTGGGTACAGAGCGGTTATCAGTGTGCCGGGTGTTTACTCTTGTGATTGAGGCTGATGTTAACATCACGAGAGTACCATATCGAATATTGCTAGCCTGGGGACAAGATCAAAATTCAAAGTATGATTTCTACTGAATGCTTATTGTTTTCTCATCCAAGCTGAACCATCTTAAATCGAGGACCAGCCATATTGAGAAACAACCAAGCATGATCCCAGCGGAAGCTGCGTGTGGCTCACGGACAGCTGCGTGATTTCAAGCATCAGAGTCCGTTCTAATAGTAAATACCACACTGGGGAAAATTAATAGACAAGCAAGGTTGTTGATATTTCCCTCCTCTCCCACTTCAGATCAGATGCTATAGACATGCCAAGTCCTCTGCTGGTAGCCAGCCCCGCTGAGTCCTGGCACTCCCCGCCTCCTTCTTTGCTCTGCGTGTCGTCCCCCACACAGTTTTGCTCCCAGGAGTCTATCAGAAGCAGTGGGTGAGGGAAAAGGAAGAGCAAAGAGAAAAATTAAGAAACTACCACTTTTGTTAGGAAGCAGTGTGCTGTTTTGGATTGAAATTTGTCTGAAAATAGGCCATCCAGTCACGCAGACAATGATCAATCGTATGTGAGCACCGAACACTCAGGCAGATCTTATAAACATGGCAGTCAACGTGCACGTAACCTGTGTGTACTTGGAGATGGTGTGAGGAGACTCTAAGCACAGCCTTCATGGTTAAGGCGCTGGGATTGAGCACTAGCTCTGCTGATTACTAGTTAGGCGACCTTCTCTATGATTCGTTTCTTCCTCTATAAAATAGGAACAATCCAGTACTTGCCTCATGGACCATTGTGAGAACCGAGGAAAACAGACTCTTCATTATAGTGGCCTGAAGGGAAACAGTGACCCTCATCAGACCGTTTTCCTCTGCTTTCCTCTCCCCTTGTCCATGACTTTCTTCTCCTCCCTCACGGCCACACCTGATTCAATGCAGACTCCTCCTCCCTCAAGGCATCGAGCCCAAAGGACTTGCCCTCTCCTCCTTGTACTGGGCGGGCAGGGGGGGAGCTATGTTCTTGGCTTTGAGACAGATTCTTAAATTGTCTTCTGCAGTTGCAAGTGACTCAGTCGTTGCTTAGAGATTTAATTAACCAGCAATAAGAGGCTTGAGACAGATAGACCTCTGGGGACTTTTGCTCTTCTTTGGTTGGCTGCGAGCAGGGTGAGAATGGAACAGCAAGGAAACTTCCAGAATTTCACTGACCAATATGGTAGCCACAGAAGCTACTGATCGCTTGAAATGTGATTGTCCAAATTCGGATGTGCTGTAAGTATAAAATACATACTGGATTTTGAAGATTTATATGAAAAAAATGCGAATTTCTCAACAATTTTTTATATTGATTGCAAGTTGAAATGATAATATTGTTGACATATTGGCTTTACTTATTTTAGTGTAGCTACTAGAAATTTAAAATTGACCAATGTGGCTGCTGGATACTGCTGTTCATAACTTAATAATGACTAATAACATGTCAGCATTTCTAAAAAGTGACTTTAACGTAAATCTCCTTTTACCTTTATGAAGTAGATATTATAATAACACATGATCAGATAAGGGCAGCAAGACCACAGTCCATTCTGTGTTTGGACAATCAGTAAACTTGCCTGGTTGGAGCAGATCTAAGCGGATAATCGGATGGAAGAACACTGACTTGGGAATCAAACCTGGCTTCTCATCCTTCCTATAGCATTAAATAGCTGTGTGACTTCCAGTAAATTACTGCCCCTCTCTGAACCTCAGGTTTTACTTGAAAAATAAAGAGACTGGGTAAATTAGAATTTAAAAGTAGGAAATTAGTAGCTGATGGGCCAGATATAGCCACAGATTTGTTTGAGTGTTTTGGCGGACACAGTGTTAGAGAATTTACGTGTTTACATACTTCTAGGTAGGGATCAGGTTCTCCCACTGACCGGGGCTCTGAGCATTCCCTTTGGACTCACAATCCACCAATTTACACACTTTCATTACCTGCCTCAAAAACTAGAAGGCACTTGAGTTTGCAACCCTGGGCTGCAAATTGGTTTTTTGCACTCTCTAAATGAATAAAAAAAGATTTTAAAATCTTTTTAAAAAGTAAAAAAAAAGTAAAATCTTTTTTACTCATTCAGAGAGAGCACCCATGTGTGTATGTGAGGGTGTGTGCAAGCTGGAGAGTGTGGTAGGCAGAGGGAGAGAGAAAATCCCAAGCAGACTCCAACGAGCACGGAGCCTAAAGCAGGCCTCGATCACAGGACCTCGAAACCATGACCCGAGCTGAAATCAAGAGACAGACTCTTAACCAACTGAGCTACCCAGGCACCCCTTAGTTATAAATTTTAAACTCCAGGTGGAAGAATTCCATGGAAAGACTGCTGACCCTTCCTTCTGTGCATTCTAATGCCACCATTGTTAGAGCTGGGTGGCCTTCAGTAGTGGTCACCAGTCTACTCCAGCCCAAATTTTGACCTCTCCTGCTAGTACTTTTTTTTTTTTAATGACATTACCATCTTGAATTTCTAACAAAAACATTATATCCTCCTATAGAATCATAAATATTAATCTAGAAGGAAACTTAAAAATAATCTATTCAGGGGTGCCTGGGTGGTTCAGTGGGTTAAAGCCTCTGCCTTCAGCTCAGGTCATGATCCCAGGGTTCTGGGATCGAGTCCTGCATCGGGCTCTCTGCTCAGCAGGAAGCCTGCTTTTCATCCTCTCTTTTTCTGCCTGCCTTCTGCCTACTTGTGATCTCTGCCTGTCAAGTAAATAAATAAAATCTAAAAAAAATTAACCTATTCAGGGCAAAACTTTCATTTTATAGAGGAGGAAACCAAAAGAAATTGAAAGCATATAGTGCTTTTATACTTGCGTGTGTCAGTGACTCTCTCATCTGTCTTGGCAAATAAGACAAAAATAAGCTATTTTTAATTAAAATACTATGCAATGCCTTTACATGAAATCCAGGTAGAATTTTCTCCTTGTTCTCCTTCTCCTTCTTTTTTAAATAAAAATTCAATGGGATGGCTGGCTAGGAAAAGAAATAGTAATCTAGAACTGCTTCCCTCCCCTCATGGTTATGCTATATAAGACTTGCAACCAAAAAATAGGTAAATGTAACCCATGCAATGCAAGTACATAGCTGAAGGATTTTAAAGCACTGAAAGAAGCCTTTTTGCAGGAATAATAGCAATTTGGATGCGAGCTACTGCTTCTGCATATTAAACACAAGTCTTTGTGTCTTTCACCTCAGTAGTGTGAGAAAGCAAAATCTGATTTGATAGAGGATTAGGAAAAGACCATAAATAAAAGGGTGTGTTGTTTTCTGAGGGACAATCTTCCTAATGGCATTCTGCCCAGAAGCCCTTTCTTCTTGGCTGACCCACAGGACCAGGATACGCTGCGTAACCAGACTGAGACCTGGGAGCGTTGGGGAGAGACCACAAAGCGGATCGATGCCTCCAGCCTCCAGACTTGAGCCAGTCCTGACGCTGAAGCCTGACTGGTCAGTGCTGCTGTTGAATAAACACAGTCACGGAAACTACACGTGATCTCTGCATGGAGAAGCTCGAAGTCAGCCATGGAACAGATCCGTCCCAAGCTTAGCCAGTCACAGGCACCGCAGAAGTGCCTGAAGGAATGACCACCCCCCTGTACTGCTCCCAGGCTTCTCTTGCCAGGAGAGTCGTCTCATCTTGGGTACACGGCTGGATTTAGGCAAAGAATAGCTCCTTGTGTTTTTCCCAAACACATCACACATCGTGACCATGACCTCTACTCTCAGAAAGCCAATGTCCAAAAGGCGAAAAGACAGACCTGTTTTTTGTCCACAAAAATATAAACAGGTAAATGCTAGAGGTCGCCTTAGGGATTCAAGGAGGGGGAAGCAAAAAACAGCCTTTGTAAATGGCAAATGCCAATCTAACCAAGCCAAGTTCACAAAAAAAGAAAATTAATAGTAAAATGGTTTGGGGAGACAAAGGTTTCCTCAACTGTCCCTGTCCTTTTCTCCTTTGTCACTTTTTCTCTAGCAGCAGGCTCTTAGTTTGCCTGTTTCTCCAACAATTTGTCTTTCAAGATGCCTCAGGGAATCCCACTTCTCTTAAGAAGCTTTCTCTAAGCCTCCAGTCCATAGGGTCTCTGCCTTTACCATCTGTACTATTCATTTGTCACTTGAATATGGCCTTGAGTTGCTTTTTACTATATATTTTTTAAAGATTTTTGTTTATTTGACAGAGATCACAAGGAGGCAGAGAGGCAGGCAGGGAGAGAGAGAGGAAGCGAAGCAGGCTCCCCGCTGAGCAGAGAGCCCGATGCGGGGCTCGATCCCAGGACCCTGGGATCCTGACCTGAGCCGAAGGCAGAGACTTTAACCCACTGAGCCACCCAGGCGCCCCGCTTTTTACTATATTTATACACCTGCGCCTCAGCTTCCTGACTTGACTGTAGACCCTTCCCCGGCTGGGTGAAGTGTGAGTGATGGGTCTCGCTGAGCTGAGCGCTGAGCTGGGCACAGAGCTCTTGAGAGGAGACCAGGTCAACAGGCCCTCCATCAGCCATGGCCCAGGGCCTCCCGGCTTCCCCTTCCCAGCATGCCCGGGGACACTGCTTCACTGACCACACCAGTTTCCCTTCTTTGTGGCCAGATAGGAACCACATTCACCTGTCCCGCATTTTCCCTCACCAGAGGGCCAAAAAAGAGATGTTTATCTTTTTATTCAAGAGATAAGTTATCAGGGAAACAAAGTATTATCAACTGTTTAGGGAGGTTTATAATAGCAATTGCGGTTATCCAGATTACTAAGATTCTCTCAGAAAACCAAACCTTTCCCTGCTTAACAGAGCTAGACCGTTAAGAAACACAAAATAAAAATAAATAAAAATAAAACTGAACCAAACAAAAAGAGGAAACAAAGAAAAACCTTCCATAGTTTCCTTCTGGAGGTATTTAAAAAACAAAAACAAAACCACAACAACTTGTGTTTATACAATCCACAAGTAAGTGCAGGTAGGTTCATAAAATAAGCATTAACAATAAAATTAAGTCTGGGCTGCAGAGTCTCAGTGGCTCTGTTGGTTAACTGTCGGACTCTCGGTTTGGGTTCAGGTCATGATCTCTGGGTCCTGGAATTGAGCCCCGCATCGGGCTCTGCGCTCAGTGCAGAGTCTGCTTGAGGTTCTTTCCCTCACCCTCCCCTCCCCTCCTCCCTCTGCTTTTGTATGCGCTCCTGCTCTCTCTCATAAATAAATATTTAAATAAATGAATAAATGAATGAATGAATGAATAAATAAATAAATAAATAAAATCTTTCGAGAAAAGCTACAGTCCAGCCTGAACTGCACACGTAAATGGTTAAGATGGTAAATTTTTTGCTCTGTGCATTTTTACAATTAAAAAACTTAGGGACGCCTGGGTGGCTCAGTTGGTTAAGCAGCTGCCTTCGGCTCAGGTCATGATCCCAGCGTCCTGGGATCGAGTCCCACATCGGGCTCCTTTACAATTAAAAAAGCTTAAAAAAGCCTCTGCCTTCCAGCTGCCTGTGCTTGCTCTCACTCTCATCAATAAATTAAAAAATAAAGAAAATAAAAAACTTAAAAAAGTACAGCCTGCATATAACATCAAGCATTATAAGAAGAGGAGCATGTTGAAAATGGACAACGTGAGGGTACAGACCGACGGTTGAAGACAGGTGAAGCTCTTTCAACCTAACTGAAAGCCAAGGGCAGTCGGTATGCAAGCAACACCCCAGGTTAGGTAAGGAGGAAAAATAACCATTAAAATTAAGTATGGTACAAAGTTGGTATAAAGTTAGGCACTTGTTAGGAAATGAAAATTGTCCTTGGAATTCCAATGGGATTGGGCACATAACTAAGTGCTAGATTCATGAGATGGCTGTTTTTATTTATAATTTTCTGCCTTTGAGAAAGAAAATGAGGTGGAGTCGAGAATGATAATAATATTAGTCGACTATGTGACTTCATTCTTTTCCCCCTAAGTTAAAAGTCAGAACATGCCAAGAACATAAAATTCCAGCCAGACCAATGAGATAAGGGACAGAGGAAGGAAATCATCACTCAGACCGGGTGTCTTTGATGGGCACATCTGCAGAGAAAGTCGAACAGCCCTTCCTGCTCAAGACATTCTTTAAAAAGCTTCCCCATTAAACAAGATGGGATCGGGAGGGAGACAAACCATGAGACTCCTAATCTCACAAAACAAACTGAGGGTTGCCGGGGGGAGGAGGTCAGGATAGAGTGGCTGGGTGTTGGACACTGGGGAGGGTTTGTGCTATGGTGAGTGCTGTGAATTGTGTAAGCCTGATGATTCACAGACCTGTACCCCTGGGGCAAATAATACATTATATGTTAATTTAAAAAAAAAAGCTTCCCCATTGTTGCAGCATCTCTCAAACGTATCTGACTTGGGAACACTTTTTATACATAAGATATTCAGAAAAATACCTATGGGAGCTCCTGAATGCCATCATAATAATGATGATAATAGCTAGCATTTGCTGATACTTACATGCCAACACTGTTCTAAACACTTTAATATATACTGACACTGGGGTACCTGGGTGGTACAGTTGGTTGTGATCTCAGGGTCCTGGGATTGAACCCTGTGACATGCTCCCTGCTCAGCACAGAGTCTGCTTGCCTCCCTCTCTCCCTGCCCCTCCCCCTGCTCGTGCACTCTCCCGCTCTCTCTAAAATAAATAAACAAATAAATCTTACCTATACTGACATTTATCCTCAAAGCAACCTGCAAGGTAGATATTGTTAATATCTCCCATTTTATAGATGAGGAAACAGAGGCACAAACTGACATGGAGTAAATTGTTCAAGGTCACAGAGCTAGTGAGGGGTCATGTCAGGATTTGAATCAAAGTAAAGTTTGAGTCTAAAGCCTGTGTGGGCCTTAACCACTGTGGAGGACTAAATGACTATGTCCATGATCCCCAAAATCTGTGTGTCGAAGCTCCAGCCCCAATGCGATGGCATTTGGAGATGGGGGGCTTTGGGAGGCAAAGGTTTAGAAGAAGTCATGAGAGTGGGGTCTCCACGATAGGATTAGCACCCTTATTAAAAGAAGACATAAGAGAACTCTCTGTCTCTGTCTGTCTGCCTGTCTCTTCTTTGTCTGTACAAAGAAGAGGTCATGTAAGCACACAATACGATGGAGGCCTCAGAATGAAACCCACCTTGCCAACACCTTGATCTTGGACTTCCAGCTCCAGAACTATGAGAAATGAATTTCTTTTGAATAAGGCACCAATTTATGGTATTAGTTACGGTGGCCCAAGAAGACTAAGACAACCGCGAAACTACATCCTCATTCGGCTCAGCACAGGATTGTAAGGAATGGGTGTGTAATGTTCAGGCCATGAGATATACTGAATAGTATGACAACGAATGCTGAAATAATACACAAGATGCCTTACTGGCGATGATTATAGACTGGTAAGCTCTGCTACCTTCCCTAATCTCCCAGTGAAGCATGCAGGGCCTTGCCTGCCCCTGGGGCTTGCTAGACATACCATTTCTAAAGGCAAGGGGACACTGTAGGGTAAAAAACCATACAAATATGTTCAATATCTTAAAAAAACTTAACACTTACTTTTAGAGTACTTTTAGAGTGACATAAAAATTGCAAAGATATTACAGAGAGTTCCTGTATACCCCTTGCTCAGTTTCCCCTATTGCTCAGAGGTTATAACTAGCATGGTACATTTTTTATAATTAATGAACCGATATTGATACATTATTACTAACTAATGTACATTCTTCATCCAGATTTTCTTAGTTTTTACCAAATGTTCTTTCTGTATACCAGGATCTCATCTAGGATGTCACATTACATCTACTCCTCATGTCCCGAGGCTCCTCTTGGTTATGACTCTTTCCTAGACTTTACTTGTTTCTGATGACCCTGACAGTTTTGTATTTTGTAGAATTTTCCTCTCTTGAGATTTGGCGGATGTTTTCTCATGATTAGGAGAATTATAAGTTTTTAGGAGAAGGAACACAGAGGCCAAGAACAATTTTCACCATATTGTATCAAGGGTATATACTAACAACATGACTTCATCTCTGTTGATGTTGACCTTGATCGCATGAGGTCGTATTTGTCCGATTTCTCCACTGTAAAGTTACTCGCTCTGCCCCTTTCCATACTCTACTCACTGGAAGGAAATTACTATGCCCAGCCCACACTGGAGGAGTAGGGAGGTACACTTGACCTCCCTGAGAGTGGGGTGTCTCCTTGGCCCTGAGGATGCCTCATCCAGGGAGGAGAGATGCAAATGGAGGAAGCATGTTCCTCGGTACAGGACTGTACTCGGAATAAGAAAACTCTAAAGCACGGACCTGAGGCCGGGGTCCCTCCTGCCTGGGCAGACAGATACCTTTAGGGAAACAGGATGCATTTTATAAGAATCTAATCATTGTCGTGGATAAAATACCAATGGAAGTTAGTACGCATTTGGGGTACACGAAAATAATGTAGGCATAATACAAATTTGAAGGTAGCATCAAGCCCACACCTTGGGAGTTCTTCCGTCGAGTAAGACCAGGTGTCCCAACAGGTGAATGTCACAGCTTTCAGTCCTAGCGGTTACTGTTTTCTTAACCTTCTTGCCCACTCGGGCCCTTGCTGCTTGTGGCTCCCCTGGTGGCCACAGTTCCCGACATGCCGGGTAGGACTTCCGCTGTGTCTTCTGAGACCCTTCCTTACAGACGCATTTTCTTATTCTTCTTCATCCTTTATTGTTTCTTCTCACCTGCTTCCCCACACTCTCAGAGCCTTTCTTCTGGCACTTTCTCCAGCAGACCTGCCACTTTTCCGGTCCTATTGCCCTTTGCCGTCAGCCCTCAAGCCAAGCCCGTGCTGCTGGTCCCGCAGCTGCTCCCTCCGGCTCACATGCTCCCGAGGCTCTCACCTTTCCTGCTGCTGGAAAGCGCCCTCCCTGAGGCCTGCCTTCCGTAATGTGCAGGAGTCTTCGGCCAAATCCACACGGCAAGGGAAGCTATTTATGCCTTTCGGAAATCTCATCATTTGGGCAGGAAGGGACCGACTTCCTGGCAAAGAATTCTCAAGAACATCTTCCCAGGGGGAAGAAAGAGAAAACATATCTCTGACGTACATAAATGGTTTCCTTACTTGTCAGGGGCCCTGCCCCAGCCCAGTGATACGGCTCAAGGCTGAAGCGCTCCTGCCGGTGACAGAAGCCCACCCTGTGTGACCCATTTAGGCTTGGGGCCTTGGATGTGGCAAGCGTGTGGCCTCGCCTGAATCAAGCTGAACTTCCTGGGGCTGGAACCCAGTTTCCTATTTACTCTCTCGGCTCCTGTTGATCTTTTCACAGGATGCTGCCAGACGTTGGTTAATGCCTGAAAGTTAATTTTTTGCTACAGCTGAGGATTCAACGTACGTCAGAATGCCGAGTCAAGCAGATCAAGGATGGGGTACGGAGAGGTATGCGAACTTTCTTGTAGAAAGAAGAACAGCCCCTCGTGGAGCCAGAAACTACTCTCCCACCCTCCTCCGAGAACAGCCATGAAAACCCCCAAAACAAAACAATTTACGGTATTGACTGGAACATACAAGAACTTCGTCTCAGGATTATGTAAGAGATGGCAATAAACTAGGCTCTTTTCAGAGTGACACGATGATGTAAAAGGACCAAAGGGCCAAGAATGAGTGCTCTGTCTCTGGTTGTTGGAGAAGCTGTGAGGGCTTGTTATACTCTAGCAATGACCAAAAGTAAAGTCCCTGCTGACTTTGGTGTCATACTGAGCCTTAATAATAATTTTTTCCCAAATATTTTAGTATAAATTCTAGTAGTCAAAGACGTGCCTCCAGCTGGAAAAGACTAAGAACCACCGCACCACTGCCATGAACACTCAAGAGCACCAGCCCCAGGGGCCAACTGAAACACGACGGCTGCTCTTTGGGGTAAAATTTCCTCTTCTTGCTGGAACCTTCTTGCCCAGAATTGCTGGCTTCCTGGCAACCCAGAAAGCTTGCTGGTCAAAGATTTTTCTCCTCGGCTTGGTAGTTCCAAGGTATAGTCTAATCAATCTAATTAACTAATTTGTGTCAACATGCAAATGACATTGGTCCCTTCCCTCCATTCACCATATGTTTTTGTGGCAGTCTCAAAAGACCCTATCCCTCTAGTGCCTGTGAAGGTGGAAGACTGACATACAACGAGAACTTGTTGAGGCAGATCTTTCTGCACAGGTGTGCTTTGGGACCCTCTTGGTCTCTCCTGGCATACTGGCTGTTCTCTGTATACAAACAGTGCTCACTGTAGCTATGGGCCTGATGGGCTGGCTGATTGATAGACTTCTGGATGACAGATGAAGGTCCAAGGTTGTTTTTCTCAGTGGTGTCTTTTAGGATGGTGTTCAGGAAGATTGTCTTGGAGGAGTGTCTGGTATAGACAGGATTCACACCATAACTCCCTTTCCCCTTGAAAACCTGAAGTGTGGCCCTGGCTGAACCAAGTGGCTTTCCTTCTCCCAAATCAGGAGGTTGGGAGATATACTATTTACCTGTGTCGGTTGAAAAGTTCCATCTATTGTTTTCTATATGTCCCATTTGTCCTTTCTTTCTTTCCTCCTCTTTGTCTTCTTTTGGATTGTTAATTTTTTTTAATGATTTCATTTTATTTCCACTATTGGATTATTGGCTATAGCTCTTTAAAAATTTTTTCTGGTGGTTGCTCTCTATGGTTTACAACATACATCTTATCACAATCTACCTTCAAATAACTTTATAATTTTATATCACTTCACATATAGTGAAAGCAACTTACAACAGTTTATTTCCATTTCTTCCCTCCTATCTTTTATGCTGTTGTCATACAGTTCACTCCAAAATTGGCTATAAACCCCAAGATAGACGTTGTAATTATTTTTACATGAATCAATTATCTTTTAAAGAAATTTAAAAGCAGGATAATTTTATTTTATAGTTGTCCTACTCTTTGACATTTCTGGTGCCCTTATTCCTTTGGGTAGACTAAATTTCCATCACCTTCCACCTGAAGAACTCCCTTCAACATGTCTTCTGACAACAGATTCTTTTGGCTTTTCTTTGAAAGTGCATTTATTTTTGATTTTGTTTCTGAGAAGATATTTTCATCAGGTATAGAATTCTAGGTTGATAGTTTTTATTTTCAACATCATAAAGAAGCTCTGCTGTCTCTAACTTGCAAAGTTTCTGACAGGAAGAGTGCTATCATTCTTGTCTTTTGCTCCTCTGTACATTCTTTTTTCCTCTGACTACTTTTAAGATTTTAATTTTTATCACTACCTTCTAGCAATTTATATGGTGTGTCTTCACAGTTTTCTTTGTTTATTCTGCTTGAAATTCATTGATCTGCTTGTATCTATAAGTTTATAGTTTTCAACAATTTAGATAAATTTTCAGCCTTATTTCTTCAAAAATTTTTTCTATTCTCCCTTCTTTCCTGGAACTCAAATTACAGGAATGTTACACTTGATACTGACTCATGGGCAAATGAAGTTTGGTTTTTTTTCCACTTTTTTTTCCCTTTGGACTGTTTCTATTGCTATGTCCTTAATTCATTGATTTTTTTTTTAAAGATTTTATTTATTTATTTGACAGAGATCACAAGTAGGCAGAGAGGCAGGCAGAGAGAGAGGAGAAAGCAGGCTGAGCAGGGAGCCCGATGTGGGGCTTGATCCCAGGACCCTGGGATCATGACCTGAGCCGAAGGCAGAGGCTTTAACCCACTGAGCCACCCAGGTGCCCCTTCATTAATCTTTTATATTATCTGATCTGTTTTTAATTCCTGTTGGTATATTTTTCCTTTAGGTATTGCATCTTCCATCTCTAGGAACTTTATTTAGATCCTTTTTGCATCTTGCACTTTTCCCTTCATTGTGTTTATGTTTTCTTCTATCTTCCTCAGCATGTGGAGCATATTTACAATAGCTGCATTAATGGTCTTGTCTGCTAACTCCCTCGTTGGCATCATTTCTGGGTCTGTTTCTACTAGCTGATTTTTCTCCTGGTTATATATACATCTCCTTACTTTGATGTATGTGTGGCAAGTTTTGCTTTGTTGTGGGACCTGGTAAATTATATGTGTTGGGTACTGGATTTGTTGCTATCCTTGAAGCAGTGTGCTACTTGTTCTGGCATGAAGTTAAGTTCCTTAGAGTCAGTTTGAGTCCTGCAAGGCTTGCTTTAAGCTTTGTCAGGGGACTTCCTGAGCAGCAGTGAGTTTCGAGCTAAGTTAGCACCACTGCTATGACAATGTCCTCCTGAGGACTCTCCCTGAAGCTGTGTGTGTTATGAGGTCTTTCCACTCCGGCTAAAGGGAACAGAATTCTGTGGGCTCCAGGAATTGGTTATGGGTGGGGGGCGGCTCTTGCTTTCCATTCTTCTGCTCTCCTCTCTATCCACCCTTCCTACCAGCTTCATGTGGGATTCTTTCACAAATGCACGAATCAGTACTCAGCCAAACCCTTGCTCTGTATTCTTTCAGAGCTCTTGCTCTGGGTACGTCTGTCCTCTTGGATACACTGCCTCTCACACTCTAGCCATCTTGGCTTCCCTGAACTCCAACCTCTCAAGTCAGTAAGACCATTAGGCTGTTTGGGTTCTGCCTCCTCACACTGTGTCCTGGAAACTGTCTCCAGCTAGTAAGCTGAGGAAACATTGGACTGACCTTGTTTTTTGTTTTTTGTTTTTCCCTTCTCTGAGGGACCAGAGTCATGTGCTATCATCCAAGGCTTGAAACGATTGTGTCATAGTCTGTCCAGATTTTTAGCTGTTTAAGTTAAGAGAGTAAATACTTGGAGTCCCCATTATTCCATTACAGCCAGAAGTTGGGATATAATGATATAACATATCACATTTTACGTCATGATGTTTTTACTTAACAGTAGATGTTGGTCATTTTTCCATTTTATCGTATAATTTTGGTAAACATTGTTTTAAACCGTATATGTTCATGTACTTATCAGCTATCAGTTGAGTATGCTCCAGGCTCTGAATAAAGCAATGAACCAAACAGGCAAGACTGCCACTGTCACAGAGGTTTTGCTCTAGTGGAGGAAAGACAGGTTAAAGATAAGAAATAAATGAGCAAACCACAGAGTGGTAAGAGCTATAAAACAGGGCAATGTGTCCGAGAGTGACAAGGACGGCTATTGAAGATGGGTGTTTAGGGAAGTCCTCTCTAAGATATGGAACCTAAGCTGTGACTGATTGAGGCCCAGCCTTGGGCAGGGTGTGCCAGGTGGAGGGAACATAGCTATAGGAGCACTGGGGATGTAGCAGGCCCAGCATGCTGGAGGAACAGAGAGGAGAACCGTTCAGTGAGAGTATAGTGAGCAAGGGGGAAGAGTGGTACCAGATAAAATCAGGGAGAGAGATAGGGACCAAGTCTTTATGGGGCAAAGGATACCATGCAAGCACATAATTTCTTTACTTAGTTATACCATTATATAATGAACATACTTATCCTGTCCTGTTGAAACTTAGTTTTTTACATTTTGAAATGTTTTATCATAAATGACACTGCAGCAAACGATCTTTGTTTTCTCTTTTTTCTTTCTTCTTTCTATAGTTTGTATTCTTTTCATATGGTAACATTCCAGGACTGGAATTAAAGAGTCAGAGGTTTTGTAGTGGAGGCTGTTGATACCCTGGGATCCCTTTTGCAGTCAGAGGAGTCCTTCCTTCAGCCCCTGCAGGGGCTTGACCCACTGGAGCCACCTTCCCGAATGTCTGGGAATGACAACCCTCCACAGCTTACAGGCCAGTGACTCACTAGTGTGGGGATATAAAATCATTCACCTCCTTGCCTCCACGCAGGACAAACTGTGATGCCATTTATACTCAGGAGCTCCCAGAAGAACCAGGTTAAGGCCACATTTCTCCTGAAACGATGCTCCTGCTTAACTTCTTCCCTTTCCCTATCCTGCTCCCCTCATGCCTCTCCTAGAACACTCTCTCCAAAAGTCACCTGCACATGAATCTGCACATGAGGTCTTCCTCCTAGGGAACTCAACCTGCAACAGGATATGGACCTTCTGAAAATTTCTGACTTACTAAATCCTAATTAAGAATTCTATCTGTAGAGGGGCGCCTGGCTGGCTCAGTCAGAAGAGCGTGTGACTCGATCTCGGGATCGTGGGTTCGAGCCCCACGTTGGGTATGGAGAATACTAATACAAATAAATAAACTTAAAAAAAAAAGAATTCTATTTGTAGAAACACTATCTTCACTGAACACAATATGAAATATACCATTCGTATGAAGGGGATGAAGGAGGTGGGAGGTAAGTATTGAAGGACACTGAAAGGCCCTGAGGTGAAGGACTAATTGTTGCTGATGACCACGTGTAGAAGGAAGATTAAGATTCCATCGGCTTTGGACAGGTAAGGAGCACAAGTCTGTGAAGACTTAGGAATAGCCAGACTCAGCCTCAATGAGAGTAGCTCATTTGATGACACCCAGGTGAACTCATTGCCCCTGTTCTCAGCAACAATGAGAGCCTGCCCATTACCTCGCTGGGCCCAGAGCACATATCTTATTTTCCTCTGAAAGAATCTGCCATTTGATCCCAGAGGCCCTGTGGCTTTAGGATAAGATGACAAGAGAACAGAAACACTAAAGCCAGGAATGGGAGCAATGGTCAGAAGAAAGACAAGGACAAGAAGAGAGATGAGAATGAGGGCTCAGACCAGGGAAGGAAAAGTCAGGGCATTCTGACCCTTCAGTCATGATTCTTTTTTCTCTCTCCTCTGTGGATAAAGACAACAGTCCACGAAAAGCTTAGGATCAGCCGTGGCTATCACTCCCCCAACCTCCTCCCCAGCCCCTGCTCCTCTTGCCCACTCCCCCATGTCCCCACCACCTCCCCATCCTTTGAAGAAAGGATCTTGGACAAAGGACCCCACGCAGAGTGTTTAGAAGGACCCTCTTATTGAGAGTCTGGGCATATTCCAACCTGGCTTCCAAAGTAGATGGTAATTCTACTGCCAAGCATTTCAGAAGAGGCCAAGATCTAGAATCATTAACAAATTCATCCAGACATCAGGAAGCTGAGAAAAGACGATGTGCAGGAAGGCTGGATGCTTGGGCTAGGTTTACCTATGTCAGGGTGAGGACAGCAGGGAGTAAACACAGTAATCCCCCCTTATCCATGGTTTTGCTCACAACAGTTTCAGTCACCCCTTGCCAACTGTGGTCCTGGAGCAACGATCCTCCTTCTGACGTGTCATCAGAAGGTTGGCAGTAGCCTAATTGCAATGTCTGTGTCAGTCCCCTCACTTTATCCCATCACAGAGGCATCTTTTCATTTCACATCATCACAAGTAGGATGAGCACAGCACAATGAGAGAGTGTGAGAGGACGATCACATCCGTATAACTTTCATTACAATGTATTGTTATAATTGTCCAGATTTAGTATTAGTTATTGTTGTTCATCTCTTTCCGTGCTGAATTCATCAACTTCATTAGAGACAGGTATGTGTAGAGTACATATACAGTACATAGAGGGTTTGGTACTATCTGTGGTTGCAGGCATCCACTGGGGGTCTTGGAACAAATCCCCCATGAATAAAGGAGGCCTGTGAAACACATCCGAATACGCCCCTATGTGCTGTACACACAGTCCTTCAGACTCTAACATGGCGTGTCCCTTGAGTTGCCCAGATCCATGGATGGGTCTCACTGAGCAAGTCAGAGGTCTAGGAATAACTGAAATTTGCACAGGACTTTACAGCTTCCAAAATACATTCATAAACATTATTATTTAGCAGCGTCTCATCTGTAAGCTCTAACTCTGGTTATGCTGTTGCTTTCATTTCTCCAGATGAGCACATGGGGAGCCAGAGCAGTTAATAACTTGCCCAAGAACCGGTTGCCAAGAGGCAGCAACCCTTTTCTTCTGAATAACCATAGTCTGAATCTTGTATAGTTCTCACTCTCTCTGCCTGCTTTGTCCCCCTCTCTGCTCACTGGAGTCTTTCTGCGTCCTGGTGTTCAGGGCTACGGGATCTGATAGCCTAGGGAAGGCACTAGGGAGTTGGCCATTCATGAGTTCCAGAGTCTGCTCTCTCTCTCAGGGTATCTCCGTACTTACTGGATAAGAAGCATTCAAGCCCACCCTTTTTATTTTGGGGTACAGCTCCCAGCTTCCTGGACATAAGAAGAACTTCTTTCCCTCCCTGATTTGCTCCTCTGTGACTCCCAAGATGGCAAGGCCTCTCTACACTGATGGGAACATGGAAAGATGGCAAGACCCGAGAATATACCCTTGGAAGCAACAACAGTGAGCCTACATAACAGCCTGGATAGGAAGTGAGTGGGGGGGTTCCACTGGCCGCGGTGAATGTTAATTATTTTTTTCTTAACCCGGCCCCACTGGTTGCCCTTTCTTCTGCACCCCCAGAGCTGCCTACCTAACTAATCTGGGAGGACGAAATGCCATTTCTTTCTCTTATTACCCTAAATTAAGTATCATTAGGAAGGTAAACGTTCTGCCTAAAACAAATAAATCACCTCACACAGTCCAGAGAGAGATGTAAATTATGAAAATTTCTAGATAATCGGTCTCTTGGGATTATCCACACCACTGTCGATTTCCCTAGCAGGAATAATTGAGAATTAACATACAAAACGGACTCACCTGACGCCCAGAGCCTCGGGGTTTACACTGACTTGCAGACCAGCTGTGAAGCTGCCATGGAAGGAAGTCTGTGGTGATAGCATTTGGAAGGATTTGTCATCCCGAGGAGCATGGTGGTGGTATTTTCAGCATTTGCAAGCTCTGAGTCATAGCAAACATGCTGTGTGGTGGGGATAGACCCAGCTCTGGATTGGATGGCTTCCCAAGGCAGAGTCAACCAACAGGCCCGGGAAGCTCGTTAATCTCTTTGGGGCGTCAGTACCATAGCCAACCCAAGCCATCGGTGAGCGCCAATGCACGGCTAAGAGTCCCAGGCTGGGACATGTGGGGGCAAGACTTGCCCAGAAAAGGATATAGTAGAGCCTCCAGACGAGAGGCCCACTCCCCGGCTCCCAGGAACAGAGGCAGCGTAGTCCGGGGAGGGCAATGATGGTAGCAGAGGACTGGGGGCCGGAAGAGGACGAGTGACGTGTACCCCCTCAGAGGAGTCATGCCTGCCATTCCTTGGCACCGCAAAAGCAAGTCATGCAGCCATGCCTGTGCCTGCAGTTCTGTTGGCTAACCTGAGAGGTCTCTGGAGGGGGATTCCTGCTTCTCTGGTCAGCAACGCTGAGCACTGAATTTGGAGCAAGAGCCCTGCCTCGGGTTTGGAGGCAAAGATACAAGGAAGAAGAGGCGTTTCCCCCTAGGAATTGCTGTGGCAGTGCGGGGAGGGTTCTGGGTCAAACACCAAAGACCCGGGAGGTATCTAGGGGAGGCTGTGCCGGTGCTTTGCCAACCAGTGTTCCTCCCGTCCCTCCCATTCTGCCACTCCGGTTTCCTGGAGGAGATGGGATGAACGCATCCGAATGTACCAACATGAAGCAACAGGAAAGGTAGTGATGGAGTCGGGTCTCCACTTTTCCGTCTTATGCGTGATCTTTGTAGGCCTCAGCAGGCCTGGAACACCGACAGGAGGGCTGAAGCCTGGACACCGTGCCCAGAGGGCCTATGTGTGGGAGAAACAGGTGATTGGAGTCAAAAGTCCAAAGCGCTAGTCACACAGAAGACTGGAAGGAGAAAACGCTATGAAAAGAACTTTTTTTCTCTTACCCGCGGCTGAGAATCTGAGGAGAGACTCTGCTCTTGCTTCGGTCAAGATGTGAACTTTCTGAAGGCTGAGAAGATGATTCAGGTGTTCTCCCTGGAGAGGTGATTGGCGTGGAGAGAGGGGCAGGTGCAGGTGGTTCGGGGCTGGTTTGGGACTCACTGTCTTATCTACAGTGACGCAGGAAGCCGAGGCCCCTGCCTTCTGTGGGCCCCAATCCTGTGACAGGTTTCGCCATGCAAACTCGCAGGCCATTGCCATGCGGCTGCTCTGACGGGCCTCCGCAACTGCTCCATTAATGTCTCAGGAAAAGATCATTTGGGGGTCAAGATAGGGAAGGAGGGAGTTAAGGTGTTCTCCAGCTAAGCAGATTCAGCCAGGGCCAGGAAGGTTTTCTAGAAAAGGTGGATTTCAAATCTGCTTGACTGAAAAAAGGAGCTCTCTTCCATCATCTACAAATGCTTCTTGTGTACAATGACCTTGTCGGCAGTGGTTGTATATCTTTTAAACATTCAAGTTGGTCAATCTCCTTTGATAGATTGTGGTGAGCTGAGGTGTGGAGGGAGCTCGCATTGCCTAAAGGAGGCCGGGTGGCACCCTGACATGTGCTCGGCTTTGTTGCCAGAAAGAGCTGGGCTCCAGCCCTAACCTGGGCCACTGATGAGTCATGGTTCCTTGAATAAATTGCTTGACCTACCTGATTCCACAAGATCCTTGAGTATAGAATGGAGACAGTCCCTCCATGAGGAGGGAACTGAGAATTAAATGGGACGGTATACAGCACTAGGCCAAAAGTAGCTTCAGGCGTTTCATTTCTGTGTGTGTCAGAAGAGTAGTGGGAGGGCAGGACCTGGATGGAGCTCAGTGACAGGTGTGCCCGGTGTGGGGCCTTCCCTGTGCTTTCCTTTAATGGAGTGCCATTTGGAGGGGCACCAACCTGAACCGAAGTGCCTATCCAAGATGGTAGCTCGTCCAGAGACTCCTCCACATAGAACCAGTGGTGGGTCCGGGATGCACGAGCTACGCAGCCTGTGTCTCAGCACTGCCTCTGGCAAACAGGGCCATCCCCAGGAGCCCAGGCTCCGCAGCTGTGCATGGACAACACATGCAACATAGACGTGGGATCAAAGCCCAGAGGTGGTACCTTGGCCCTGCCTGTGGAGTGTCTCCTTGGGACTGATGATAGAGAAATGAAAAATAATATTGAGGGGGATGGATTAGTTAAGATCACACGCACCAACTTTTAGTAAGTACTCTTTCATTTTTCTTCTGACTTTTCAGTATGACTTATGGGTTCTTGTATGAGGATGTGACCCTCGCAGCTTAGTGTGTCAAGCAGGAAAGAGGAATCCGAAGTCCCAATTCCAGCTCCAGCACTTGTAAACCAAGAGAGACCTTGGGTAAATCCTTTCATCTTGCCGAGCTTCAATGATCTCATCTGTAAAACAAGGGGGCTGACAGAGATGTTGTTGGGATCCAATAAAATAAGGAATGTAAAGGCCCTTGATGAACTGGGGGCCAAAGGGATATACATGGTAGCTTGCTTGTGTGCGTCAGATGTCATTGACCTTCTGCTTGAAGCGTCTGTAATTATCGGGTTGACTTCCTGCACTATTTAACATCTGAGACTATTTCCTTTTCGGCTCTTCAATCCCTACCCCAGTCTCCCTCCTCCATCAGGTCAAAAGAACTGAGACCTTGTTGACCCCATTGAGCCTGTGGCAGGTCAGACGTTCCTGAATGGTCATTACGGACTCTTGGGGACAGAAGGGGATGATCCCAACTTGCTGGTGTGAGCAGGAGAGTCTTTTCTCATTGCCCTGCAACCTTCTCAAGACTTAGGTTGTTCCAGCCTTTCCTTCAAGAGGGGTCAAGAGAAGAAAGAAAAGAAAAGAAAAAGGAAACAAGAGAAGACTGAAGAAAAGGGGGCACAGGAGTGTAGGGGTATGGGATGGTAACTGTCATGGCGTCCGAGTTGCTGGACCCACCAACTGTCCATGAAAGTTTTGAATATGACAAATGTTTCATGTAAAGTGTCTCAAGTCCCCTCTCTTTGTCTTGCTCATCAAACACTACCAAGGTTGCAGAAGACAAGGCTATAGCCACATGACATGAAAACTAAGAGGGTGTGCAGTTTCTGGCCATTCTGTGTGAATGTGACTTTATGGTCACTTCCTCATCTTGCTTTTAGCATAAACCACCCTGTCCTACCAGTTTTCTTTCACTAAAAAATAAAACCACTTTTCTGACTATAAAATAATACTTACAGGAAACCTATGTAGGAAGTGATAAGAAAAAAAGACTATAATTCCACCATGGCCAACATCTTGGGCGTATCTCCTTTCACAACCACAAAATGTGGGTGATGACACGTATACAATTTTGTGTTTTTTCACTTAATGTTATGCCATGAGAAATTTCCTGTCACGCTGAGATTCTGAGAAAATCATGGATTTTAATGGCTGTAAAATGTCCACACGTATAGATGAATCATAAGTTACCGAACGGATTCCCTATTGTTCAACATTTAGACTGTTTTTATTTTTTTTCCATTAAAAATAACATAGCTATTAATATCCTTCTACATAAGGGCCCATGCCTCTAATTATTTCCTTAACATAAATTACTAGAAATAGAACCAGTGGGTCAAAAGAGGAGGAATATTTTTAAAAAGTCTTGATGTATGGTGCCAAATTGCCCTCCAGAAAATATGTACTGATTTGCCCTTCCAGGAATAGTGTGTGATAATACTCATTTCCCCACACTACCGACAAGGCTGCATATTATCTGTTTGATATATATTTTTTTTATCATCTCCATTTTAATCTCTGCTCTGTTTTTAAGATTTTGTTTATTTATTTGAGAGGGAGAGAGAGAAAAGTGTGTGACCTAGAGCACAAGAGCAGGGGAGGGAGAAGCAGGCTCCCCAGTGAGCAGGGCCGAGGAGGGGCTCAATCCCAGGACCCTGGGATCAGGACCTGAGCCAAAGGCAGACACTTAACTGACTGAGCCACCCAGGCACCCCTTATCTTTGCTCTTTTAATAAGTGAAATGTAGACATCTATTTTTCATTCATTAATTCACTGAGATAACAAGAATTACTGGGCATCCATGATTTGTCAAGCACTGTACTCGATGCTGAAGAAAGGAGCTCACAGTCTAATAGAAGGAGTGGGGTATGGGGAGCATACAGGATATTCTGAGAATATTAAGGAGAGACCTGAAGCCCAGATGGGAGGAATCAAGGAGGGCTTCCTGAAGGAGGTAGTGGCTGACAGGTGTTAGCCATAAATAACATGGTTGAGGGGTTGGGAATTTCAGGGACAGAGAGCTGCATCTGCAAAGTTATAGTAGGCAAAGAAAATGTGGTGCTTGGAGGAGTTTCCTACTGCCTTCGCATATCTAGAACTTAGAGAGGGACAGAGAAAATGCAGGAGGTGAGGCCAGAGAACAGGGACACGTAAAGTGAGAATGAAGGTGGCTAGTTTCAGGGTTCATCAGTGTGTGGAGGGACAACCCCCCCAGCATCAATATCCTGCTCTCCAAGCTCTGCATCCCATCCCCTTGTCTAAAGGAAGTCAAGATCATGGCGGAAAATCAATGTTATTTTCAGGGTCTGTTCCCCCAAGTGCTTAGGGGACTCATTATGGAGAACTTCCATTATGGAGGACTTCGTGAACAAGTCTAGGTTATCACCTGCCAGTGGCTAGGCAGGCTGCAATTCTTCAGTCCCAGGCCTTCATGCTTCGACAAGGGTGCCAGCGCAAAGGCGGGAAGATTCGGCCTGTCCTTGGCACAGACCCCTGGTAGTCAGCGGAGCTTTACAGCGTTGACACTGGAGCATCCCTGTAAGGACCAGAGATTCTTGTCGTGGCTCTAGCAAGTGCTCTGGGGAAATGCTCCTATTGGGTGCAGGTCAAATAAGGTTCCATAGCCAGGCTGCTTGACTGCACTGTAATCGCTTTCCAGACGTCCACATAAGCCCCTTTCCTTCCAGGATGCACACATGCTGCCTGAGTGTCCAGTGAGACCAGTTCCAGTGTGAGCTTCTGCCACAAACCCAGAATACCATTCCCCCTGGGCACTCTGGTCTCAGTTCTGGATTTGATTCAAGGGGCCAGACACCTTCTTCTCTATGATGACTTAGTTCTCAACACCCTGCCCCCCCCCCACCCACACCTTTCCCACCCCAGGGCTTATCATCGTGCCTCCTCAGGCACCACTCCCTCCCCAGGCCAGTCCATTGGAAGATTAAATCCAGCCAGGAACAATGTCAGACCCTTTCTCATAGGCTGGATGTTCAACTTCCGTGTAAATCAGTGGGTGCAAATACATACATGGAGGGAAGGGAGTTCTCGAACTGTTGGGATCAAAGGCATTTAAATACCATCTCCTGGTCAGGCAGCACACCTGGCTTTGTTAAGCCACTTCGATTTTATTCTGTACATAAAGAGGATCCAATAAAGTTTTCATATAGTCAATTAGTATACAAATTGCAGTATACTAATATTGTATACACTAATATACTAATTAATGATTAATATCCATAATATACAAAGAGCTCTCAGAAACTGATTTGCAAAGATAAACCTGGTAGAAATGGGTAATAATATGGATATGCAATTCATAGGAGAGAAAATCCAAATGTCCAATAAATACATCTAAAAATACTAATGAAGGGTATTTCAACAGCCCGGGTGGCTCAGTTTGTTAAGCGTCTGCCTTCAGCTGAGGGCATGATCTCAGGGTCCTGGAACTGAGTCCCACATTGGGTTCCCTGCTCAGCAGGGAGTCTGCTTCTCTCTCCCTTTCCCACTCTCTCTGCCTGTGTTCCCTCTCTAGCTGTCTCTATCTCTGTCAAATAAATAAATAAAACCTTAAAAAAATAAAATGCAAATTAAAATTAAAGTAGTAAAGTAATATCGCTTTATATCCTTTGGACTGGTAAACATTAGGAACAGTGACGACACCTGCTATGGATGAAAATGGAGAGGAAATAGATCCTCATAACATTGTTGGATGAGATGTGAATTGCTACAATCTTTTTGGCGATCAGGGGAAGACTATAAAATTTTAATACGTATGTCCTTCAACCCAGCAGTCCCATTGCTAGGAATCCAGTCTGTAGAAATAAATCATAGTACAAAGGCTACAAGTACAAAGGTGTTTATTGCTGTACAGTTTGTGGTTAGCAGAACACTGAAAATAAAGTGAACACCCACTTTTAGGGCAATGATCGAATAAATTATAGTGTATACTTACCACGGGGAGTAATGTAGCCATTTAAAAAGTATAGGCTAGATGTATAGTAAATGACTTGGAGGGATTTCCATGACGTGTGATTAAGTAGGAAGAGCTCTATGCAAAGGTGTATATGTCCTCTCATCTAATTTGGCTGCTAATCGCAAAACAAGAACCCTAAAAGCTTTGTGTGTTAGTGTGTGTGCGTGCGTGTGTGTGTGAATGTGTGTGTGCACCTTTTCCCCTGCCCTGTCTTGCAGAGAGGAGTGGCCAATGAGATATAATGGGAACTTGGGGCTGAGTGTTTGGTGAAGTTCTTTTTTAAAATTTTATTTATTTATTTTTATTTTTTAATTTTTTTAAAAGATTTTATTTATTTATTTGACAGAGAGAGATCACAAGTAGATGGAGAGGCAGGCAGAGAGAGAGAGAGGGAAGCAGGCTCCCGGATGAGCAGAGAGCCCGACACGGGACTCGATCCCACGACCCCGAGATCATGACCCGAGCTGAAGGCAGTGGCCCAACCCACCGAGCCACCCAGGCGCCTTCTCCTTCACTCCCTCCCTTCCTTCCCTTCTCTCTCTTCTCTCTTTCTCTCTCTTTCTTCTCTCCTCTGCCTACAGATTTCTTCAACACACAACAACCTCCTCCAGCGGGAAGGAGGTGGCTGGCCACACCCACGATCAAACCCACTTCTAAACTGGCCTTCAGTTGGAGACGCAGGCCCGGCCTCAGCAAGCTTGTCGCAGCAGGGAGCCCAGCGCTGGGGCCTGGACGTCTCTGTCACTTTCCCTGCGGTGAGTCTGGCAGGTGGCTCTTCCTCCAGACCTTTGCCTGCCAGTGCCAGCACGCTGCTCTGCAAAGCGGCAGGTGCGCTCTCAGCGGGCAGGTGGGGGTGGTCGCGGAGACTCTGGCTGCCCTGGCTGGTGAGGGACAGGTCGGAATGTCTCCCGGCAGACCATTTCTGTACCGAGCTCCATGATTTGAAGGACTGCATGGCCTTCATGACACGAAGATGGGCGCATTCTTTTCTACCTGCTCTCCTCTGCCAGGCGTGTGGATGTCCTTTGTGGCCACCGCCCCTCCCTCCTTGAAAAGAAGTTCATAAATGGCAATAGGGTTCTTCTCAGGCATCAGCACGGCAGCGGCTGCATTGTTTGCCTCAGGGGTGGGGACTGGAAAGCTGACTTCCCCTTTTCTTATCTGAAATAAGGATATGATGGCTGGCGCTTTTACAGCCATTTTATGGCCTTGCAGTTATGACAGTGTGAAAGATTGCAAGGCAGATAGGAACCCGGCTCCCTGGCCACTTTATGGGGCCCTGGACTTCGTATGTGTGAGGATAAACCCTCAAGGGTTGAAACCTCTGTAGCTGGGTCACTGATAGGAGGAGCCAAACACAATATATGATGATGTGAACATGGAGCAAAGGTGTGAAAGCACACACGCGGAGTTCTTAGCATTGATTCACTGCGGTGGGGTAGGGTGCAGGAAGTAAAGAGAGAACAGGAAGGTATGGAAAAATGCAAAAAAGTTGTTTTTGTTTTTTTTTTAAAGTGCCTTCTACTAAACAAACAAACAAAACAACCCAGCACTATGATATTATTGTACAATTAGATGGTCACTCTTCCTGGGCCCTCTTTGTTCCTACTTGAAATTATTCTCCCCTTAGGGCTACCCTGTGGCATCTGAATCCCAGAGAAGGGACAAGATTCAGGCTCTTTTCTCATATGCTTGAGCAACATTCAAAGATTGACGAAGGAATAGAAGTAACTCGGGGTAGTAAGATTTCAGGTGGTCATTTCTTTGTTCCTTATCTTTGAGGATTGTCTTATTTTTCTATTAATGTGTTATTTATATAATCAGGAAAAAACCGCAAAGCTGTTTTCATTGCAGGACAACAAAAAAGACAAAGAGACTGGAGTGAGGCAAGGTTGCAGGCACGGTCCCCTGGGAGGGTATTTTAATAATCTAGGTAAGAAACCATGATGGGCTGGGGTGCCTGGGTGGCTCAGTGGGTCAAAGCCTCTGCCTTCGGCTCAGGTCATGATCCCAGGGTTCTGGGATCGAGCCCCGCATCGGGCTCTCTGCTCAGCAGGGAGCCTGCTTCCTTCTCTCTCGCTGCCTGCCTCTCTGTCTACTTGTGATCTCTGTCTGTCAAATAAATAAAATCTTTAAAAAAAAAAAAAGAAAGAAATGATGGTGGGCTGAATACAAGTAAGGGCAGTGGAGACAGAGAGATCCTGTTCACAGCATGAACAGGACACAGTGAATGATTGGAAGAGGAGGAGAAAGCGAGGTTTGTAGCTTCAACAAGGGGACAGAGAGGAATGCCGTTTCCTGGGATGAGGAAGATCTGGGCACACGGAAACCCGCAAATGAGTGGCAAGATTACAAAGTTTTCCAGGACAGTTTGCGCAGTATTCTGTAATGATCATGTACTACCTTTATAATCACAGAAACGTGTAAGATGATATTTAACAACAAGAATAACAAAAGTTTTGTGGTTCAAGAAAGGATAAAGAAAGGCCAATAGCTAAAGTGTGTAAGATTGATATTTCATGCGCTCCTGATGGGACAGACATTTGCCTGTTCGTGACTTTTGAAAAAGCCTGGAAGGGGTTGAGGGTGGTAATTGTGGCAACAATGCTTCTGTAGGGCAAGACGGAAGGGAGCCTGAGTGCAGCTTGAAAAATTAGCCTTGGACAGGATATGTCTTCCCGTGATTATGAAGGGAAGAAGTTGTGAGTAGGGATAAATGCAGTACTTCAGGGGTGCCTAGCTGGCTCAGCCAACAGAGCGTGCAACTCTTTTTTTTTTTTTTAAAGCATTTATTTATTTGAGAGAGAGAGAGTGAGCAGGGGAGGGGTAGAGGGAGAGAGAGAGCCTCAAGCAGACTCGGTGCTGAGCACAGACCCCCGACAGGGGGCTTAATTCCTAGACCCCAAGATCACAGCCCAAGCTGAAACCTAGAATCAGGTGCTTAACCAACTGAGCCACCTAGAACATGCAGCTCTTAATCTCAAGGTCATGAGTTTGAGCCCCATGTTGGGTGTAGAGATCACTCTACATAAATAAATATGTAAATAAAATTGTTTTAAAAATGCCACAATTTGTAGGTGCAGAGGCAGGAGATCGAGGAAGTTCATGACTGATAACTTCGATGTCTACTTTTTAAAAAGATTTTATTTATGTATTTATGCGTGTGTGAGAGAGAGAAGAGCACAAGTAGGGGGAGTGACAGGCAGAGGGAGAAGCAGGCTCCCTGCTGAGCAAGGAGCCCGACGTGGGACTCAGTCCCAGGACCCAGAGATGGTGACCTGAGCTGAAGGCAGACGCTTAACTGACTGACCACCCCAGGAATCTCAACCTTGATGTCTGTTACTGAAGTGTCTTCTGAGAGGGGAGATTTTGATGAGCCACAGTGAAGAAGGAAACTGACAGCACAGTGGCCCCACACACCCAGCTCTGGGTGGACACGTGACTCTGCCAAGGCCCTGACCTATGTTACCTCTCAGGGAGCAGATGTATCCACTGTTCTGTTGCACAGTTCTGATGTGTCTGTGCCTTGCTCTGGATCTGTGGTTTCATTGCTTCCCATGTGAATTCTACTCCGTCTCCCTCATATTTACAGAAATCCTACTCAGTCTGCAAGGCCCAGCTCCTTTACTCATTTGTTCAGGTATTAACTGATCCAATTTCCAGTTAGTCTCTCAGAACCGCATCCCTTCGAGGGTCAGGTACTTGCAAAAGCTCCATTTATGCCTTTTCTCTTTGATACCTGTGCTATCTGATCATGAAAGAGTCATTTCAGGACAGAAGCTTGCCTTGAAGTCTGACTTCCTGATGATTTTTGATTGGGGGCCAGTATTATATTCAGTCTTGTATGAGTGTACATGTGCTTCCTCTAGTTCTGCTATTAGGGATTTAATTTACTGGAGGGGAAGCACCTGTAACCCGTTTGGAAAAATGTTTAATGGCAATTCTCCCGGATGTGACCCACTTGACAGTAAAAGTTCCCGTGGAATCACTGTAGCCCAGTTCGTGTGGAGATACAATCAGGCATTTGGCTGCCTAGTTGGAAAGGACTGGGTTCTCCAGAGGACTTCAACTCCGCCATATCTATTCTCTGATTGTTATCAGGATCTCCAGGGTTTCCACCCCTCCATCTCCACCACCGCAGCACACCTCCTAACACGTTTTTCTTCCACGCGCTGCATGAAAACTATGGCATATGCTCCGGTGCTCTTAGCATCCAAGGTCCCTCACTTTCCCATTGTATCTTCGTTCCAGGTCACCAGTCTTTAATCAATCCAGGCATCTCTTTTGCTTCTGTGTCAAGGCCACTGAGCCTTTCATCAGGGCCTAGGTTTGGGCCCCAACGTGGCCAGCAGGGATTAGAGGGACCTAAGGACAAGGGGTCAGCCCCGACGTCACTGGTAGGAATCAGTGAGGCTGCAGGACCAAGGACTGGTCTTAGAGTAGTCAGGACTTTGGTTATATATAGGTAGATTGAGCAAAAATGTAATATATTGAAGATATTGAAAGCCAATTCTCTCACTGTTAGTGAAGGGAGTGATAAGTATGGAAAAGGGAAATCTAAGATCAATCTAAGATCAACCCTGAAATGCTAGATTGGAATTGGAGGTATTAGTGAAATCTCGTGGTTTTTAATAGATAGATATGGAAATATAGATGTGGATTGTGTATTTATATTTATAGTTATATTTCCTAGCTCTGTCTACTGAGAGGACAGGGGCCTAGAAACAATGAATGACACTCTAGTAGGACACTCTAGTAGGCACACTGACTACTTAGATCCTGGTTTATGAATGTCTATCACCTTGCACAAAATGAATCGAGGCATCTTGCTGAAATGGCTGATTTCAGGATAAGGGCAGAGAAGTATAAGATGATCCTGGGCCTGTTATGAAAAGTAACAAAGTGCTAACATACCAAAAGGACACAGGAGATAATTTGAAGGGATTCCTACTGACCAAATGGGGAACAATTTGAAGATAAAAGTAAAAATAATAATAATAATAATAGTAATGATTATAAGTCATTGAATAATAATTCAGTGAGTCCATACAATTGACTTTTAACCAAAAATTAACAATTTGTGTGGCTTGTAACTTATAAAAATAATTGACATTATATAACAATAGCATGAAAGTCAGAAAGAGAGTACTACTATTGTATGTTTCTTAGCTTATACATAAAGTGATACAATTTTTAATATTATTTCAAAATATGCCTGTGATAAGTTATGAATGCATATTGTAATTTCTAAAGCAACCACTAAAATAAACAAAACCCTATGAGAAATAGTTAAAATAGAACACAAAAATGTTTTTCTATATACAAAAGAAAGCAGGGAGAGGTAAAGAGGAATGGAGAACAGATGGGATAAATTAAAAATAAATAGCAACAGAGTGGACATAAACCCA
The DNA here is from genome assembly GCF_011764305.1 of Mustela putorius furo. Lineage (NCBI taxonomy): Eukaryota > Metazoa > Chordata > Mammalia > Carnivora > Mustelidae > Mustela > Mustela putorius. The sequence goes on along the minus strand of NW_025421480.1, from coordinate 10,867,862 downwards.
GTTGTATCAATAATTACACTAAATATAAGTGGTCTAAACACTACCATTAAAAGATGGTCTGTATAAATAGGGTAGGCTAGGAAAGCATCATTACAAAGGTGACATTGAACAAATACTTGAAGGAAATGAGGGAGGAACAGATGCAGATAACTGGGGTCAGAGTGGTTGCAGACAGAGGACGAACATGTACAAAAGAGATACTGTTTTTAAAAAGAAAGCTGATCAGCAAACATTGCTCAGAGCCAAGACTATTTGGACTCTCAATAACTGAAACATCCAGAAATATTCCTAGGATTATATATTGGTAAGTTATCATGGGCTTAATGCTTCACAGAAATAGCCCTTAAAACATGACTAGTTCTACTCTCAACCAGGCCTTTTTTTTTTTTTTCTTAAAGTTTTGGTTTTTTTTGTTTGTTTGTTTGTTTTTGTTTTTGTTTTTGTTTTTGAGAGAGAGAGAGTGCATGAGAGAGAGATCACAAGCAGAGGGAAGAGGCAGATGAAGAGCCAGGCTCCCTGCAGGGAGCCCCATGCAGGACTTCATCCCAGGACTCTGGGAACCTGAGCCAAAGGTAGATGACTGAGCCACCCAGAAGCCACCCAGAAGCCCCACCAGGTCTTTTCTGAGCCACTTATTCTCTGTATTCTGGAGCAAGCCCCATATGGAAAAGGTACTCAGTCAAGCCTTCAGAGTCATGGATTTAGGGATTTGAAGAGAACTCACAGCCCATCTTGTTCCAACCTCATACCTGTAGCATGGTTGACAGATATGAGTTGGAGTCATGCCCAATGGAATGACCTCACATCTTCTAGGGAGGACTCTGCATCTGAGGGAAGACTCGATTAGAAGGTTCTTTCTTCTGTGGAACACAAACCTGCTTCACTGTACTTGAATTTTTTCTGCATGTAAGCAATCCTGATAAATGTCTTACCACATCTGTGAGAAACAAAGTAGGAGACTTTCAAGTCGACCATAAGTTTCTTGGCTTTCATCACCTTCACAGGGCCTGTCAAATGGTTTAGATTTCAAAACTTAAACCCTTGGCCTTCACTAAACCTTCCCAGTACCTTCTGTCAAGAGGCTTCCTGGACTTTTGAAGGGAAAGTAAACCAAATGGGAGTTTGTTTCTCATCAGTTAAGTCAAAGTGCTTGCAGAGGCCAGCTGGTCTATTTTTGTCTATAGGTCATGGATGGTTGCCAAGAATGAGCAGAGGGGTTTGCCTGTTGTAAAGACTAGAGACAGGGGTTGTTGAAGATGGTTACTGATGCAGAAGGAAAGCTCATGAACAGGACTCAGAAACTGGGAACATTGTTGAGATGGCCCTAGCTCCATCTTCAGGCTCAGACCTCTCATTTTTCTCCTCAACTGCATCCTCTTCTCTATGGGCTCAGGACTGCTAAGGGACTCATTTCTCTCCTAACAGAAAGTAGGTCTCAAGCCTTTGGTTGGGCCAGATCTTGTAGTGCCCTCATCTTAATATATGATGCTCTGATTTTTGGTACTCTGAATCCAAAGTGTCCCCTCCATCCTCACTAATGGAGCTCAGCTTTGGCTGGACGCAAAGGCTGGGCGGGAGGACATAGCCATTGGGGGTAGCACTAAATATCGAAGGGAGCCAAGTCAATCCCAGGGATTGTAGACTGACTCAGATTCACAAACTGAGTATAGCCCTGAAAACACCAACTCCATAGGCCCCTGAATGCTGGGGTTTCAGAAGCCATGGGACCAGGTTGAGCTGGTATTAAAGGAAAGCAGTTTGGGACAGGCCAACACAGTGTCCTGAGTTACTTTAACATTCGTACTTTCCTTAAGGGTCTGTAGGGAGCCCGGTGTGGGGCTCTGATCCCAGAACCCTGGGATCATGACCTGAGCTGAAGGCAGACGCTTGACGACTGAGCCACCCAGGCACTCCCAGAAAGCTGTCTTTTGAAAATTCCCCAGATGACTCTGGGGAATCTGGGAGTCATCAGCTTAAAGAGTTGGAGGTCTGGCAGATACCTGTGCTGGGTCTTTTGCCTGCGGGCATCTGGAATTCCTGCCCTCAGCTTTGGGACTGTGCTCACCTTAACTTTCCTCTCATCTACCTTGCTATTTCCCATGACTTGATCACCTGCCTGCCTAGTCTTAGCAGGTCTCAGGGCTGCTGTGAAGAGGAAGTGAGCAAATGTTCAAGACTGCTTAACATCGAACCTCATACTCTGTAATCATTTAATAAAAGTCCGTTGTTATTATCATCTCTGCTTAAAACTGTATGGTGTACCCAACTGTGTGACTCATTGGCCATGCAATTATATCCCTTAAAGATACTAGAATTAGGTCAACCTGCTACCGCCATTAATCCCTGGAATCTCTCCTCCTCTAGGAAGTTTCCTGTTTGGCCCCACTGGTTTCTCACTTGGTGCCAGTTTGACTTTCTCAGGTTTCCTTTCTTTCTATTCTTTTGGCAGGATCTGGAGCAGGTGTAAGGCCCTTTGTATTTGTTTGGAAACGCTCTTGACTTGTTGGGAGGAGTTGGGCCTCCCACTCATCGTGTTTTGATGGTTTGTTTCCATTCTTTGTGGTTGTGTTTCTGATTGTGGTACAGCTACTTGGAATTGAAATGCAGTTTCTTCGGAGACAGGGGTATTCTGTAGACACAGTGTGAAATTCCTTGGGCTGGGAGGGTCCCCAGAATGTAACACAATATCTCTACTGGTTCTAGAACTACCCAAAGTAGATAGGATACTACTGTTACAACTAGAACTAGGGTAAATACAGGATTCACTAATTTGTTCATTTTTGAAGCTCATATTTATGAGTACTTTGAATGTGCCAGGCACTGTATTAACACTGACAAGAAAAAGAGGACCCCTACCACTCATTCCAGCCCAGATCCTCTTTGTACCCCCTCCTGTCCATAGATTACAACATCAACAGTTTAAACTTCACTCATTCACTCACACTTACTGAACGCCTACTGTGTGCTAGTTCAAGGGTTAAGAGGATATACGGTAGCTTACTTTTGTCCATGGAGGGTTTGTTCCTAGACCCCCAGTGGATGCCTGAGACTACAGATAATACCAAATCCGGTGCATACTGGTTTTTCCCATACGGGCACACACCTATGATAAAGTTTAGTTTGTAAGTTAGGCCCAAGAAGAGATGAACAACCTCCCCAATAATAAAATAGAACAGATACAACAATATAACTGAACATGATGTGAATGTGGTCTCTCTCTTTCTAACTATGTTGTTGCAACATCCTCACTTTCCTGTGATGACATGAGATGATAAAATGCCTGCGTGATGAGATGACAGGAGGTGAATGGTGTAGGCATTGCGAGGTAGCGCCAGGCCACCACTGACCTTCCGATGAGATGTCAGAAGGAGGATCCTCTGCTTCCGGATCGCGCTTGCCCGAGGGTAACTGAAACTGTGGAAAAGCGAAAAGGCAGATAATGTGGGGGTGACCATAGTTCTGGTCGGCCAGGAGTTCCCAGTGTAGTAAGAAAAGAAGCTCAGAAGCGTATAATTATCCTGTTTCAAGTCCTGTTTCGCAACAGTGAAATGTACTTATTCTACCAAAAGTTTAGTGCTAAAATATAGCTAGAAAAGAAATGTGTGCAAAGCACCAGAGCGTAAGAATTCTGTGTGTGGTGCTGTGCTCCTCAGTACAGCAAAAACAGCCTCTGCTTTTATGGAACAGAGTCTGAAAGTGTAGGCTTAAGAGAAATTGGAGGTTCTATCTTGCTTACTACTTACTTAGCAGCTGCGTGACCTTGGGCAAATTACCCTCCCTCTCTGAGCCTCACAACTCTCATCTATAAGACAGGAAGTAACACCTACCACATGGATTACTGGGAAGAGTAAATGAGACCTTTTTGTTTTGTTTCATTTCTAAAGAACTTTCCGTTTAGTCCCCTTTTATTCTAATCTACCACCTTTCACAGTGTAGACTGTTGTCCTAGGCTGTGACTTCCCAAGGACCGTGACTGTGTCATATTCAGCTTGTTATCTATGGTGGCCACTGCGTGTAGTGGTGACCTCAGTTCACACCTGGGTTAGAGTCCCTCACAACAGCCACTCCTGCTCCCATCCAGGGACACTGGCCACCATCCAGGGGCTGGTGGCTCGGTGGGGTGGCACTGGTCCTCAGCCCAGAAGAACAATCTGTGGCCTGGGGGCCTGCAGCAGGAAGCAGCGTGGCCGAGCTTCCAGGTGCCTCACATGCTCTCTCTGTTTTAACCTCCACCCACGCCCAGGTTCTCCACCTCAGCCCCTGCCTGTCCTCTTGCTGTCCATGTTGCACTGCCTTGTCTCTTGGCTGCTGATTTCCTCCCCGACCTGACTGTCCACGCTGGCTCTATGGGCCTCACTGGTACAGCTCTCTCTGCCTCAGAAACCCGTGGTCCCACCGGAGCCATCCCAACTGACTTCTAACTCTCTCACCTGCACTCAGTGCCCTCGTGGATACCTTGCCACTAGTTTTTCTGCCCCAGCTGGACTTCTGTCCCGCCCGGACCCACTCAGCAAACGCACATTGAGTTCTTCAAGTATGCCAGGTTCTCTGTGCTAGGGAACCCACAGACGAAAGAAACGGTCCTGCCTCGAATGACATCTGTGACGGCTCCTATCTTTTGGAAAAGGGCTGTCCAGCCTCCACAATGAGGTTTTCTTGCCCAGTTTGATGAGAAGACACCAAGATGCCTTCTGGTAGGGCCCTAGAGCAAGCTCTTTTTTATTTTAAAGAGTTTTTATTTATTCATTTGAGAGAGGGAAGAGCTAGTGAAAGCATGAGCAGAGGGAGGGTCAATGAGGCAGGGGGAAGCAGGCTCCCCGCTGAGCAGGGAGCCCAGTGTGGGGCTCGATCCCAGGACCCCGGGATCATAAGCTGAGCCGAAGGCAGATGCTTAACCCACTGAGCCACCCAGGCCTCCCGTGTGTGTGTTTTTAAGAGAGGATATACTATCATTGTTACATAAATATTTTTTGTATAAGAATGCATAAAGAACAAATTATTATGGGCATATCTGGGGAGGAGAACAAGAAGGTACTAGGAAGCTATATTTATTTTATTTTTTAATTATTTTATTTTATTTTATTTGGAACCTATATTCATTTTAAACTCTACAATGGGTACTTAAGTTACTTTCATAGCAAAAATACAAAGTTGACAGGGTACATATGTTACTCTCATAATAAAAATGCAAATTCATATAAAGTCATGGCAAACCAAATACACTTTAATTAGGAGTTTGTTCCGAGTCTCCCTCTGGTGATAGGGTTGCCTGCCTCCTCTCCTCCCTCACTACCAAGTCTGAATCTGACAAGGAGCACATGAGACGATGGGCCAACAAAACATACAAAGACATAAACACACCAAAATCATACATGATAAAAAAAATTTCTCTAAGTTTCCAAATGGGACAGTTATAACAGCAGAGGCTAAATTTTCTAGAGGGTCTCTCTTAAAAAGGTGTTATTTATTTATTTATTTTGAGGGGGGTCGAGGGACAGAGGGAGAGGGAGAATCTCCAGCAGGCTCCACGCTGAGCGCGGAGCCTGAATGCACGGCTTGATATGGGGCTCGATCTCAAGGCCCTGAGATCGCTATCCTGAGACCGTGACCTGAGTTGAAACCAAGAGTCAGATGCTCAACCGACTGAGCCACCCAGGTACCCTTAGAGAAAGATCTGCAGACTTTGCACTCATATTGGGGGGAGCGGGTGCCCTCTGTATTCTAAAAACTATTGCAGAACAGTAAATTCTTCCTCCCACGCCTTTTTCCTTCTGCGCTGAAAAAGGAGTGCAGTTTAAAGCTTTCCTTCTTAAGATAAGTGTCTTCCAAGAAGGGAAGGGCTGAATTTTAGGTCACTTGTCCACCCACTTCCCGAGAACAGGTCACTTCCTCAGTCCTTATTGTGGACCCCGCCTGAGAGCATGGGGGAAGGACTATTCTTTCGCTCGGTGGCTTGGTCAAATGGCCTTTGAGGGGTCAAGTTTGTCTGGAGACCTGTTGAATTTCCTTGGATTTTTGTTAACCTGAAACTGCTCCCTCAGGGAGAAGGAGGGAACAAAACAACCAGGTCCAAAGATTTGAGAGGGTGGAGATAGTGTTTTTTTAATATAGAGAATCCCTGTCAGACTCATTCCGTTCCCGCCCTTTTCCTACCTTTCAGGATCACTTAACCTTTCCAGCCTTGGAGAGCTTTCCTTTAACAGTGAGGGGGCAGGAGATGGGGGGAAATGCTAGTAAGTGGCCAGACCCTATAGGGTCTGACCCAGTCTTTCTGCCTCAAAAGCCTGCAGTCTCCTGGCTCATCCCCTCTTCTCCCTGTGGAAATTCAGTGCCCCTTCAGGCTGGGCTTTTCTCAGTTGTAAGCACCACTCCCTCTGCCTTCCAGACTGTTCCACTCTCATCCTTCTCCCCCCCTGCCCGCCCCTCCTGCCACCCCACCCCCCCACCCCCGCTCCCTGTTCAAATACTGCCCTGCTTTGCAGGTTTTCCTTTCGATCTTTTCATGAAGATCTCCCTGAGTGCTGATATTATGCTAAGAAGATACTGGATTTTAAAAACACTTCACAAAGAGTGTGCAAAATATTATTATCACGGATGACCTTATCCAGGGGGCACATTCAAGCTGTAGGCTTAGCGCCGTGGCAGCCTGTGGTGGAAACCGGGCATTCTCCAGGTTGGCTTTTCCAAACAGGTGACCTAGAGCAGCAAGGGGGACCGATGGCCTGGTGGGCCAAGAAGCTCTCTAGCTCAGGGTGAGAGAAGCCAGCCCCACTCAGTTTGCTGGCCAAAGGTGCAGGGAGAAAGCAGCCTGTGGTTTGCATGTCAAACCCTAATCTGTTTTGCCTCAAATACGAAGGGCTCATTTTCTAAGAGGAAGTCAGTTCTTGCCACAGCTTACCTGACGCCACCAAAACTCTTGGTTGCTCTCCCTCTCAGAAAACAGCAGGATACAGTGTGGTCGCAGGATAGAATTAGGACATTCATTCAACCAGTTCCTCTGACCAGGGCATTCTGGCTGTCACCATCTGACCCAACCTCTGACCCAGAGGTTCCTGTTTCCAGATTTGTTAGTAGAAAGAGAATTGGGGCTTGAGTGAGAGAATCATGAAATGGTAAGTGGTAGAAGCGAATCGAGGAGAAATCCAACACTCTCTAGGTAAATGAGGCCTAGCGAGATTTTAGAAGTGGTTTCCCAATGTCAATCCTTATATCTGTCTTCTGGTGGTGGGTGGTGGCATAAAAAAAGCATAAAGAAGTGATATTTAAAAAATTAACTAGGGCGCCTGGGTGGCTCAGTGGGTTGGGCCGCTGCCTTCGGCTCGGGTCATGATCTCAGGGTCCTGGGATCGAGTCCCACATCGGGCTCTCTGCTCGGCGGGGAGCCTGCTTCCTCCTCTCTCTCTCTGCCTGCCTCTCTGCCTACTTGTAATCTCTCTCTGTAAAATGAATGAATAAAATCTTAAAAAAGAAAAAAAAAATAAAAAATTAACTATATTTATTCGATTTAAAATAAGTGTCTTTTGTTCTGATATTGTGGTCTTCTCTGTTTTTTTTTTTTTTTTTTTTTTTTTTTTTTTTAGGATTTAAAGTAATTTTGAATACTCTTAAGGAGTATTACCTACTTGTTTAAAAAAACATTTGTTTAAAAACATATGTAATGACTGAACATGAAATTCCAAAGTTCAGATCCCGCGGGGTTAGGTAACTTACTAAAGGCCCTATATGTCTAGTCAAGGGCAGTGTTGACTTTGAATTTCTACTACTCATAGTTTTCTTCTAAAGCCACAGAGACACTTCATGTATGACCGGGGGTAAATGATTTACATCCTGAGCTCTGGATTTTGCCATCTGAAAATGAGGGATAACAAAATCTGCCCTGGGTCACCAAGTATTCATGAGGCAAAAACAAGGTAAGGGAGACAAAGAAGTTTGGAAAGTGAGGTTTTTACGCTGACCAACGGCTCGGTCAGTCCACTGATTCTTGGGGCCCTGGCTGTGTGGACTATTTGCTTTTAAGCCTCTATTGGTTTCCCAGGGCTGCCGGAACAGGTACCACAAATGGGGGGCTTAGAACAATAAGTTTGAAGCAGTTCTGGAGGCTAGACATCTGATACCGTGGTAGTGGCAGGGTCATACCCGCTCTGAAGCCTCTGGAAGACTGTTCTTCCTTGCCTTGTCCACTGTTGGTGACCCCGGCTGTTCTTTGGCTCCTTCCAGCAGAACACCTTTCTCTGCTTCTGGTTTTCCATGACTGTCTCCTGTCTCTATGACTCTGTCTCTTCACACAGCAGTGTTCTTTTCATGAGGAAGCCAGTCGTGTCACCTGAGTATGATCCCCCGTTAATGTGACTTCATCTCCAATGAGCCTGTTTCCGAACAAGGAAAGCTCCAAGGAGGTAGGACTTCAACAGGTCTTCTTTGCGGGAGGGAACAACTCAACCCAGAACAAAGACCATCCAGGTACATTTTAACGTGTGGTTTCAGGGGCCCCAGCCTCCCTGACTCTAAGGAAAGCAAATTTCAGTCACCCCACTCTTTCAAAAAGGACCACTATGAGGCAAAAACAGAGGGAAGTAGGAGGTCTGGGGGGAAAGGCTGGAGGCAGTGGTGGAAAATTAAAGCAGCTGGTTAATCAACAAACCGGATCCTTGGCTCCTGAGGGATGGCACACTTTAGAGCACCAAAAGCTTGACCAAGCTTGAAAGCAAATTCCAAGCTGTGCTCACTCCTCAGAGAACCCTTAGTCAGAGTGCTGCTCCCCCGGAACAATCTGCATTGCCAGGGAAAGGTGAAGCTTTCTTAAGTCAACACACTTGGGCCTGAAGCAATATTTGTTTCTGAAGGGTCTGAGCTGGGCCCTGCTCTGCCAGGAGCGGACACACTGGCGGCGGTGGGGGCATGCTGGCCAGTCGGGCCTCGCCAGGCCCTGGGGCCAGTAGAATCAACACCAGCCCTCTTCTTGTCTAGCTGCAAGCCTCCGCTCTCTTCCCAGAGAGTTTTTTTTTGTTTTGTTTTTCATTCTGACTCAAAGGTCAAAAGCAGCTGTGTCCAATTCTCCCAAGGACTGGGCCAAAGGAGGACACAGTCACAAGGAAACTCTGCTCAGTTCTTGCAAAGCATTCTCTCTCCATGAAGTTTGTGGACCCTGAGACATGTTCTTGAGGAAGACAGGGCAGCATTCTGGGTTTTGTAGGCCATTGGCACTTTTGCCTTTGTGGGTTCCTCCCTCCATACAAAAATATTTAAAAATTATGTTTTATATAGTTGGTATAAAGATTAGCATAATTCAGTCTGGATTCTTTTTATATACATCCATTGATTTTATATATATATATATATACATATATATATAGATATGTATATATGTACATATATTTATTTTATATATCCATTGATTATATATATAGATATATATATTTCTTTTAAAACCAGAAAGATTTAAAAGAAATTAAAACGGAACCATTTTTGTTGGTCCCTAAAATATCGTGGGCCCTTGGCACTGTGCCAACTGTGCCTATGGCTAAGTCAGCTCTGGGGAGAGGCTATGCTATTTTTAAGCATGTGGCGGTGGGTACAGTGAGGGGCGTGTGTCTGTATCTGTGTGTGTGTGTGTGTGTGTGTGTGTGAGAGAGAGAGAGAGAGAGAGAGAGAATATGATTTAGATCTAGGAGATGATTTAAAATCAATCCAGTCTGGACACACAGGAATGACCAAAATGACCTCCTGAGGCCCATGTAAGCTGAAGGCATAAGGAAAAGATACCAAGCCCTTTCCCTTTAGAGTCTGGTGCTCCCTTTCCGCCTATGGACCCAGATATATATCCATATCTACCTTGTCAGTGGTCCCTCACATCCAAGTTCAATATCTGGATACCTTGCCTCACTGTCAGTAGAAAATGTAGAGGTAGATACACAAAACAGGGTGACGAGAAAGGGAGAAAGCCAGAACTGATTACCTGGACTGCTGGTGTAAACGGGGACCTAGGGCCAGAGATTACTGCGCATCAACGCAAAACCCTCCTTGCGGAGGGTCCCCAAAAGCATTGCTCACTGGGACCAGAACTGTTCATGGTTTTGAGCACAAAGCATTTCATCTAACCTAGTGCTTACCTACCTTCTCCTCCATTTAAGAAAGTTGTACTAGTTTTAGTGAGTCTAGGAAGCGCTCACTGAGCCATTAGACTCACCTGTGTCTTGGCAAACTTCTGTAAAGGTCCAGGTCCTCCGTATTTTAGGTGTTGCAGGCCTTAATTAACTACTTAATTCTGCTGTTATAATGCAAAAGTAGTCATGGATAGTATGTAAAAAAAAAAAAAAAAAAAAAAAGGCCACAGATGTGTTCCAATAAGACTTTATTTACAAAAACAGATGGAGGGCCAGATTTGGCCCGTTTGCCAAACCCTATCTTTTTCTTCCTGACCACATCTGTTCTTTCTTTCCAGAACATTTCTTGAGTGTCTATTATGTGCTATACACTATCAGGGACGTTATTAGGTCTTGTAATATTTAAGGTTTCCTGTTTATGCTTCCTGTTTCTTCAGTGGCATCAAAGTCCCTGTTTCCGTCTGTATCCTCCACGAGGCTTAACGTCGTGCTGAACTGAGCATGGTTCGGCTTCTTGTGATATTCTTTGCTTACATATTTCTCATCTTGAAATCAATGGGGAAAGCATTAGTTAAATTGATTAAAATCCACAAATTTGTATCCGGTCCTCAATTACCTTTCCTTTCAGGTTTCTGCTTTCCTCATGGAGCAACCTCCAGCTCTGGTCTGCAAGGCCCATCCTATGGAGCTTTGCTGGCAGTTCACTACATTCAACACTTGTCAGTCAACAAATATTTATTTAGCACCTACTAATATACTCAAGACTACTATTTTTTTAAAGATGCGATCTCTATTCTAAGTGTTTATAAAGTGTGGACATGGGCGGCACACCAAAAAACCACATGTCCCACTAGTGGTAACCTTTTGAAGTCCTTTCCCACATTGACTCTTGGGTTGGCTGGGTGGCTTCCTCAGCCAATAAGATATTAACACACATGAAACAAGTAAGTGTGTAGTTGCATTTTGGAGCTCTTCTTCTTGAAATGCTCCCTTTTAGAACTCAGCCGCCATGCTGTAAGGAAGCCCAGGATAACCTGCTAGAGAGGGGACCATGTGGAGAGGCCCCGGAGAATGAGGCACCATATGGAGGAGAAAGAGAAGGGCCAGCCAGCCTCCAGTGGTTCCAAGCTCCTCCACTGAGGTATCAGACATGTGAATGAAGCCTTCTTGGATCTCCCATCACAACTGAGCCTCCAGGTGACTGTGGCTATATGAAAGACATGGAGCCAACTGGCAAAAGAACCACCCAACTGATCCCAGTCCATATTGTAGAATTCTGAGTAATCATCATTTAAGTCACTAAGTTTTGGTATGGTTTGTAATGCAGCAATAGACACATTAATTGATAACTGATAGGCAGTAATTAGGAAAAGTGTACACATGCCCACACACACATACACAAAAACACCTGCACAGAGAATCTTTTTTTTTTTTTTTTAATTTATTTGAGAGAGAGTAGGCAGAGAGGCAGGCAGAGAGAGAGAGAAGGAAGCAGACTTCCTGCTGAGCAGAGAGCCTGATGTGGGGCTTGATCCCAGGACCCTGGAATCATGACCTGAGCCGAAGGCAGAGGCTTCAACCCACTGAGCCACCCAGGTGCCCATGCACAGAGAATCTAACCAAGAAGACGCACCAGGCCATACCTGCTCGATCAAAGACTTGTATCAGCAACTCAAAACCCAAAGACGAGGGCGGGTAAGCCTGGAAAAAACCACTGAGGAAGAGTTCTGGGCCTGAATGACAGATAGGATTTGAATACACGGAAAAGAGCAACCTACGCAAAGAAACAGCAAGAGCAAAGGCTCATCTTTCTCCGGACTACATGCCTTTAAAAGAAGACTTTGAGTGATAAAAGCATCCCTGAGGACAGATTCTAATGATGGACTTCCAGGAAATGTGATGTAAGGAGGCATTTTGGTATGTGGCTGAGGCACCCTCTAGTTTCTCTCAGAACATACACGTGGGTGGCAACCTACTCCACTTACTCATAAAGCCAGCCCTGATAAAAAAATAAGCTATTATCAATTTAGAAAACTCCTAGGGCAAAATCCCCAGAACCCTAGTAGGAGGTCCTCTCTTAGGAGGAATAGTCAGGAACAGTGAAGCTTTCACTGTCTATTTTATAAAATGCCCAAATGCAAGGTTTCAGGGTTTTGTTATTATCCATCCTGGTCCATCTTGTTTACTAATAATTTGGTTTCTTGTTTATTTATGTACTACCTAATTTTTGAAGGCGAATTGCTTCTCCGCCCGCTGAGTTTTTGGTTCCCTGATGGCAACACCACTGGCTGAGATTCAGAGCTGGGCAATGATCACACTGACTGGAGTTGACTGTTGTCTTCTCTGCAATCCCCACCACAGCAGGAGATCCTCAAAGACAAAGATTTCTTGTGTTTAGTGTTGTGTCTCCAATGCCTACATATTGATTGACATATAGCAAGTGTTCAATAAATGCATAATGAATTAATGAGAAACCTAGGAATATGAGAACCACAAAACCAGGCACATTAGAATGGAAGATACAACAGGCATAAAAGATTACTAACATTTATTGGCACAACTCTATTCCAGATTCTGTATTAAGCATGGGATGAATCTTTTGTTCGCTCATAGCGTTCAGCAAGTTTTAGTTACACCTGGAGGGGTTTAATTACTTATCTGCATCTAGAATTCAACCGGGCCCCTCTATTCCCAAGTCCATGCTGGGAAGTCCAAGTTCAAGCTCTCCTCTTGGATGTTGAATACTACCCAGCCTCTCCTATTTGAGGGTTCACCGAATAGGGACAAAGATGGAGAAGAGATTGACAGGGGGGCTCCCTGAGAGAACTTTTGCTTGGCCCTCAGGAACTTTTACTTGGCCCTCAGGAAGGAGCTCACTGTGCTGAACTTTTGCTTGGCCGTCATGAAGGAGCTCACTTACCCCGATGTGTGTGCTGAGGACCATTAGGTGCAGACAGATGTCCTCAGAATCTCTGAAGAATTTTCATGGGCACAAGGAGGCAGGAGTTGGCTCTCAGCCTGTGGTGGGAATCAGGGCAAGTCCCTCCCGGGCTGTTCTTTTCTCCTTCAGGACCGAGTTACTGTTCTCTGGAAGGTCTGACAGGCAGGAGAGGGCAGCCAGACCTGCCTACTCCTTGGGCGGGCCATTACAACTTGACTCTATTTCCCCAAGTTTTGTGATTAAGATCTGGAGCTCGGGGTGGGGCAGGGGCTTGGCTTTGGGGATGAAGTCAGTGATGGATATTCGGGCTCACAAAGAACAGGGTGGAGCTGGGGTGACTCAGGCGGCGGCACCCAATGTGGGTCAGCCTTTGGCAGGGAAGGGCAGAGCTGAGGAGTGTCTAACTGTATCCCTGTACCTGCAGCTTTGCAGACACCATTTCTCAGCTGCAGTGCGATAAGTGAACCTGTGGCTTGGTCTCCAATGGTCTGGGCTCAAATCCTAGCATGGCCATTTTACTCTCCCGATGGCCCTGGCAAAATCATTTAAATTTTCAGGGTTTGTTTCCCCTTTACAGCATGGGACTGAAATGCTAGGTTGCAGTGACAAATAAATAGGAAAGCATGCTGAACATCTGTTCACCTTCTCTCTGGCCTGCTGGCCCCATCAATCCCCAGAACCTTAAAGGTGAGCTGTGTCAGGCAGGGCCACGTAATGCCTCTTATGTGTCCCTTTTGCCTTCCTTGGTTGCTTCTTCCATAAAAAAATACTAAAAATTTTATGGCTACATTGGTATAAAGAGGGATATAATTCAAACTGGGCTTATTATCATATAGTCATTATTATTATAATAATTTTCCTCTGATTCTAACAGAAATTAACATTATAATTTTGTGGGTCCCTAAAAGTATCACGGGCCCTCAGCATCAGGCCATAAGCTATTCCTGCAGGCTTGGGTCTCTTCCTTGTTCCTGAAATCTTTGAGTCTCATTGCAACCAAAATGGTTCAGGACAGTGAATTCACAATGGAAGAGATATTTTCCCCCTGAGATCCCCTGGGTCGGTGAGGGTGTGTGTGTTGCACGTGACTGTGGGTATTTCTGCAGTGGGCTTGTGTGTCTGTGCCTCACGGTGTAGCTGTTTTGGAGTGGAGGCAGGGAGTGTGAAAGCCTAAATTATAAAGTGCCTGAAATTTCATTCATTCATCCAACAAATTTTTTTTTTTTGGAGCATTTATCACATGACAAGCCCTGTTATAGGAACTGGAGATACAGTACAACCATCAAAAAAGACCAAGTCCCGGGGTACCTGGGTGGCTCAGTGGGTTAAGCCTCTGCCTTCTGCTCAGGTCATGATCCCAGGGTCCTGGGATCGAGCCCCGCATCGGGCTCTCTGCTCAGTAGGGAGCCTGCTTCCTCCTCTTTCCTGTCCCCCGCTCTGCCTATTTCTGATCTCTCTCTATCAAATAAATAAAATCTTAAAAAAAAAAAAAAAGACCAAGTCCCTGTCTTCACGAAGCTTACCTTCCAGGGGAGGGAAAGAGACAAGAAACCAAAAAACTACGTCAGGTGACAAGTGTTAAGCAAGGTGTGTAGGGAGAACCAGTGGTGCTAAGGTGAGAGTGGAGTGTCTGTTACACAGATGATCTGGAAACACGTCTTTGGTAAGGTAATATTGGAGCAGAGCCTCTAAGGAAGTGAGGAATGGAGCCGTGTGGCTATTTGGGGGACCAGCATTCCAGGAAGAATGAAAGGCATGTACAGGGCATTCGGGTTGGTGCAGTTGGTTAAGTGAATGACTCTTGGTTTTGTTCAATTTGTGGTCTCAAGGTCGTGAGATTGAGCCCCACATTGACTGCACACAGCATGGAATCTGCTTGGGATTCTCTCTCCTTCTCCACCTCCTCATGCTTGTGCTCTTTCTCAAATAAATAAATAAATAATTCTTTTTAAAAAAAGATAAAAAAGAAAAAACAGAAAGGCAAGTACAGAGACCCTGTCGCAGGAGGCTTCTCAGTGAGCTTGAGAAACAGAATAGAGGCCAGAGTCTGGAGCGGTGCGGCAGGAGATAAAGTCAGGCAGCGCAGGGCCAGATCACGCAGGGCTTTGCAGGCTGTTGTAATGACTCTAGCTTGTAGTCCAAGTGTGATGAGAAGCCTCTAGAAGAATTTGTTGGAGGAGGGTCATGATTTGGCTTACTCTTAATAGTATCACTTAGCTGCTTGCATGGAATAGGTGGGAGGGGGCAAGCCCAGAAGCAGGGAGGCCAGGCCAGGTAGGAGACAATTTATACGGATGTGGACCAGAAGGTTAGCAGTGGGTGATGCTGGGAAGTGGTCAAAGTGGGGATATGAAGGTAAAGCCAATAAGATCGGCGGGTTATTAAGATGTCGGGGGAACCCGAAAAAGAGAGGAGTCCAGGAAAACTCGCAAACAGGAAGCGTGGCATTGGCCTTTACTAAAATGGAGCAAGGGAACAGGTGAAGAAAAGATTCTAAGAGTTTTAGTTTGAATGAGTTAATTTGAGATCATTTTCTTTCTTTCATTTTTTTGTTGCTGTTAGTCACCATTACAATACATCATTCATTTCGGATGTCGTGTTCCATAATTCATTGTGTAACACTAGGGCTCCATGCAATCCGTGCCTTCCTCGTCCCCCTCTCACACTGAAGCTCTGGCCAGGGCTTTGTAGTCCCCCAGGGACCAGTCTTTGCATGTGGGCTGCCACCAGCAAGGGGATGCACAAACGAACCGAGGAAGCTCCCTTTAGCTGACAATTTTGTCCAGAGAGGGACAGAGTTGTGGGTCATCAACAGGCAACACTCATGGGTACTGAGTGAATGCATGTCTTAGTCCCGGAGGGGGGATCTGGATGCCACCTCACATCTACATCTACAGGCTACCTTGTGTGCTGTTCAAATCCACTCCATCTGGGAACAATTTCTCCAGAACTGTAATTTGTCTGTTTCCTTGGGGAATTTATGGAAGGTTTGTAGGATTAACCAGCCACACCTCTTTGTCTTCACTACTGTAGCTAGTCTTGAGGCCACAATTAATACCCATCATCCTTCTCCTGTACTATCTATCCATTCAAGAGTCCCTTCATCACTGGCTGGCACCTTTGCTGCTCCAAGTGGCTTACCTCGTGCTGTGACGCAGACCCTCATCCCTAAGGGATATGAGCAGTGGGTCACCATACCCTTCCCAGATTAAGGTGGCTGCACTTTTCCATTTACCTTTATAATCAGGAGAGGGAGTATTAAGAGACATCCCAGTAGATCACATGAGTGCCAAAGATATTCTTCATTGCTTCCAGAGTGTAACACGACACCCTGAAGATTACGGTTGATCACCTTGGCCAATGTGGTGATCCTTTTTCTGTCTTTTAGTCTCCTGGCATGAAGAGCCTGAAGTGATCAGGCAGCAGCAGTGGCTTAAAGCTTACCGGAACTCCTACTGTACCTCCTCCTGGTGGAAGCCTTCTCCCTTTGGGAACCAGGGCTTCTAGATCCACAAAGCCACAAGTTGTCACGGCTGGAAGCACCAGTTCCCCAAGGAGGTCACTGGAGTGGTGGTGAATGTGTCTTCCTCTTGGTTCCTGGACCTCTGTATTCCACCCATTAGAGACACAGTACTGTATAATGGTTGTTGTTCAGGATGAGATCGCATCCTGGGGGACAACAACACAATTTCGCGGTGTATCAATTCCAAATTGGTGCCTCAGCTGTATCTTAAAGCAGCCACTTTGGTCCTCTATCAGGCCAGCAGCATCTGGGTATGAGATAGGACGAGGGATCCCTTGGTCATGTGTCCACTCCCATATCTCCTTCACTGAAAAGTGAGGCCCATGGTCTGAGGCAAGGTCACATTTGATCCCATGTCAGTGAATCTAGTGTTCTATAAGACTTTGGATTGTGGTGTTGGCTCAGGCTCCACAGGCAGCAAATCCAGACATGAAATACCAACCAGGAATATGTTGTTTTTAAATTAAATCTTTATTTGATAATTGGAAATACACATGTGGTTGTGAAAATTAAGAGATCCTATGGACACTTTTACCCAGTTTCCCTCAATGGTACATCTTGCCAAACTATAGTGTAATGTCACAATTGGGACGTCAACACCGATACAACTCCGGTTGCTCCCATTTTACTTGTACTCATTTGCGTGTGTGTGGTTGGGCACATGCACTTAGTTCTATACAATGTTATCACCCACGTGGGTTTGTATACCTACTGCCATAGTCAAGATACAGAACTGGTCCATCCCCATAAGGATCCCTGTATTGGTCTTTTATAACCATAGCTGCCTCCCGCTTCCT
The DNA here is from genome assembly GCF_011764305.1 of Mustela putorius furo. Lineage (NCBI taxonomy): Eukaryota > Metazoa > Chordata > Mammalia > Carnivora > Mustelidae > Mustela > Mustela putorius. The sequence goes on along the minus strand of NW_025421480.1, from coordinate 10,850,498 downwards.
TCCCTCGTCCCTAATGCTGGACAACCATGAATCTGTTCTCCATTTCTAAAAATTATGCCATTTCAAAAGTGTTTTATAAACCATATTTTACGGTATCTAAGTTTTAGGAATTGGCTTTTTTATCACTCAGTGTAATTCCCTGAAGATTCATCCAAGACCCATTCATCAATAGTTCATTCTTTTTGTTGCTGAATATTCCATGGTACGAATATACCACAGTTTGTTTAACTATTTATTCACTGGAGGACATCTGGGCTGTTTTCATATTTTTTTAAGTTGTAATAAATAAACCTTCTTTGAATATTTGTGTATGGGTGTTTGTGTGAACATAAGTCTTAATTTCTCTGGGATAAATGGCCAAGAGTATAATTGCTGGGTCATTCGGTAATTATATATTCGGTTTTATTAAAAAAAACTACCAAACTGTTTTCCAGTGCAGCTGGACCAGTTTATAGTCTCCCTAGCAATGTGTGAGGGATCCAGTTTTTCTACATCCTCACCAGCTTTTGATGTCACAATTTTTTATTTTAGTAAGTATGTAGTGATATCTCATTGTGTCTTTAATTTGTATTTCTCTGATGGCCAGTGATATTGAACATCTTTCTATGTGCTTATTTGTGTCTGTATATCTGTTTCAGTGTAATGTCCATTCCCGTTTTTGCCCGTTTTATAACTGGATTTTTTAACTGTAGAGTTTTAAGATTTTTATATATGTATATTTTCAGATACCAGTTCTCTGTCAGACATACGTTTAGCAAATATTTTCTCCCAATTATTGTTTGTTTTTAAGTCATCTTTGTAGGGGCTTTCACTGAAGAAAAGTCTTACATCTTGATGAGGTCAAATTTATCAATTTTTCCTTATGAGTCATGCTTTTGGCTTCAAGTCAAAAAACTCTTTGCCTGGTTCTAGATCCCAAAGATTTTCTCCTGTTTTTTTTTTTTTTTAATTGTTATTAGTTTTATAGCTTTACATTTTACATGTAAGCTCGTGATCCATTTTGAGGTAATGCATGAGGATATGCATATGAATTTGAGTTAAGGATACATCTTAATGCCGGTCAAACTGGTGTTTCCTCTTCCAAAGTGAGTAAATTCCAGTGTAATCAACTTGCCCCAAGTGGCTGGCTTCTGTCCTTGAAGGGTGGTTTCATGGCAGTTGTTCTCTGGTGGCCCTAAATATGTGGCAAAAGACTTCCCCGTCCCTTGTCTTTTAAGCTTTGTCCTTCCCGGGCCCAGACCAATATGGCCAAGTTATTCATCACTACCTAGATATTCTTTTTTTTTTTTTTTTTAAGATTTTATTTATTTATTTTACAGAGAGAGATCACAAGTAGACAGAGAGGCAGGCAGAGAGAAAAAGAGAGGGAAGCAGGCTCCCTGCTGAGCAGAGAGCCCGATACAGGACTCGATCCCAGGACCCTGAGATCATGACCTGAGCCGAAGGCAGTGGCCTAACCCACTGAGCCACCCAGGCACCCCTTTACCACAGGCTATTTATCTTTTCTTACAAGAGAATGACAGGTGCATGGAAGCTCTATCCATTATGAAGGTTTCCCCTCACCACTGTTTTTCAGGGCTGCCCCTGGATGGGCTGTAATGCAGCACAGTCCACTTGTGGTGTGATCCATCTGTGACCCAACCTTGGCTTCTTCCTCCTCTATCAGCTGATCATAAGAGACCCATCTCATGTCTCCAAGTAGGAGCTGAGGGAAATGTGGTAGTTGACAGTGCTATCTGGAAGCTACATAGCTTTTCCAATCTAGCCTCAAAGTCAATACAGTATCACCACCTTGTTCAATTAGTAGAAACAGCAAACCTTCCCAGATGAAAGAACAAAAGAAAAGAAAAAAAAATCAGACTCTCCTTCTTGATGTGGGTGTAGCAACTCACATTGTAGAAGAGCATGTGGTATGGGAGATCCTGGGTCATCTTTGGAAAATACAATCTGCCACAAAGTCTCTCTATTCTGGCTGGAAAAAACTTGAATGATTCCCAGCCCTGCATGAGTCCTGGGAATTTTTCAGCTTATAGCTCCCAGGAATTAGTCTTTCCCTAGTGATTTTTCTCCATCTGGTCTTGTGAAGTATTATCCTGTGCGTAGACAGGCGGGTGTTCATCCAAAGAGTCAACTCCTCATCCAGAGCTCCTTCTCCATGTATCTCCTTCCTTTTTGGCATTTACCCAGCAAATTTTAGCTCCCTCGGCTTCCCCCAAACTCTAATTTGCCTCCTCAGTTCAGCAAGACCACTGGTCTCTGTTATGGCTTTCCCAAACAATCTATAAAAAAACAACAGTTCCATAAAGGAGGCTGAGTAATCTGAAAATTTCCTCCACAATTGAAGGTTATCTGTTTCCCTTCCCTCAGGGACCACAGTCCTATTCTGCCTCCCGTCCAATGGCTAAAAATAGTTGTTTCATACCTTTAATCCAGTTTTTTGGTTGGCTATGGTGAGAGAGTACTTTCCATTTTTTCACGGGTGGAAGCAGAGCCTGAATATATTTTGAAGATAAGGTCGATGGGATTTGATGAGGAGTTGGACATAGGTTGTGAGAAAAAGAGGGATATACATCAAGGATGACTCTAAGTTTTTTGGCCTGAAGCTGGAAGGGTGGCATTGCTATAACCTGAGGTTAGATCAGAATTGGGGTTGGGGGAGTAAGTTAGGAATTTAGCTTTAAAAATGTTAAACCTAAATACCTATGAAACATCCAAGTGGGGCTGTCAACTTCTCAGTTGGATATAAGAGTCAGATGTTCAGGCTGGAGATTGGGCTAGAAATACATAATTGGAAATTGTCTCTGCATAGATGGTATTAGAAGCCATGGATCTGAATGAGATTACCAAGGAAGAAAGTGTAGATAGAAAAGTGAAGTCCAAGGACTGAGACCTGGGACACTCCAATAGTAAATATTTGGGGAGACGGAGAGGATCCCCGGAGTTGTTTGTGCTAACTTTCCCTCTCCTCTGTCCCTATGCTCTCTCACTCCCATGACTGTGCCCCATTCTGTCTTACTGATTTGCTGGCTCTGACTTCTGTTGACCTGTGTTGTCCTGTGGCCATCCTAGTCTAGGTCTGACAGATCAGTTCCAGGATTGACAATGGGCCTCAGAAACTGCTCTAGCCAATCCACGTCCTCAGAATCCTCTGGCATTGTTTGAGATCCACCTGGCTCCATCAGGACTGACTCCTGCCAAAGTATAGAGTAGGAATAAGGTGAATGGCTCAGGACTTCCAGAGTGAGCGGTTCCTGGGCCATAACCCCTTATCATCTCTGATAGTACCTTGCATTGAAAGCTCAGAAGAACAGGGAAAGAGCAGATAGATAATTCTAGACCAAGCCAGTTTCTTCTGCCAAAGATTCTGTCCTGCACAATATTGCTGTGTGGGCAAATTTGGAAGTGGTATTCTATGCTATTGGCCTCAAAACACTAAGTGTATATGTTTCAAATATCTCTAATTTCCCCATAACAAATTATTATTGACTGGATGGTAGTAATCAATATTAACATCATTCATCTAGCCACATGTGAAAGGATTAGATAATTTTATCACAGTATTATTTATACAAATAAACAAAAATTAATAAAAATATTAGAAATAACCTACAATAACTAATAATAGGAGACAAGATAAGTATGTTGTGGTACACCCATAATAAACACATATTAAAATAATTTTGCAGATATGGGAAGATGCTTATAATATATTGTTGGTTTAAACTTATTTTTTTTCCCAGAGGGGGAGAGGAGAGGAAGGGCAGAGGAAGTAAGAGAATCCTAAGCAGGCTCCAGCCTCAAGCCTGACACAGGGCTCCAACCCACAACCGTGGGATCACAACCAGAGCTGAAATCAAAAGTCGGATGCTTAACCGACTGAGTCATCAGATGGCCTGATTTAAACATTTTAACAAGGCAGTACAGTGTGGTGTTTAAAAGCACTTTCAAATAAACAGATTTAAAGAGAACACCCTACCTTGAACTCTAACAACTAATGGCTACGTAGAGAAGGATGCCAAGGAAACTGAGCAAGATCAGGGTCAAGGATATAAGAAAATCATCGTGTCATAGAAGGCAGGGGAAGATTTTTTTTTTTTTAAAGAAAAAAGGAATGGTCATTCAACCATTCAATAGAGTTAAATGCTGAAGAGGCAAGATGACAAAAAGATGACCACCGTATTGACCATGATGACCACTGATGACCATGGCCAGAAGCTGTTTCAGCAGAATAATGAGAGTAAAAGCCAGACTGGGGTGGGCTGAAGAGTCCATGGGAGATGAGGGAATAGAACTATTTTAAGGAATTAGATGTGTAGGGGAAGAAGGCAGAAGGCCACAGATAGAGGATGTATGTTCAGGGATCCTTTTTTCTTCAGAGAGACAGGAGTTTGTTAAAATAACCACAAGATGGATACAAGTAGGGAGGGAAAGACTGGATACACAAGAGCAAGACCGGATCAATTACAGATGAAATTCATCAAAAGGGGGGGTGAGGATAGGCTATAACCTACAAGTGGGAGAACTGCTCTTGGCTCCTTAGTGGGAGGAGGGAGTCTTCAACCGCAGCAGGAAGCAAGAAGGGTGAAGGCATGGGTAGGTTTAAACATTTGGGAACACAAAGGAAGGACTCAATGACGACTTGTGTGGAGGGCATCAGAGGGGTCAGGGGAGTGGGGAAGGTTTGAAGCCATTGATAGGAGTTGATAGGATTGTGAGTTGACCAGAGACAAGGAGTAAATTTTCAACCACCCTTTTGTCCCGTGTGGGACTGGTGATCCTGAATTGGGGTGGAACCCATCTCCCCGACAGTGAGACTTTCTTCAGTAGTATTTTGTTGCTTGGGTGCAGGCAAGAAGGAAGAAGACAGAATGGTTCATCTGTGGTTGGGGCTTAGCCATAAAGGACATGAAAATGTTTCCCTCCTGCTTGCGGGGCTGGGTGGGTGGAGATGAGCCCCAGCTCTTCCCCAGAGGGAAGGGGAAAGAGAGTAGTTCCTCTGTCCCCACTAAATGAGTTGCTCCGAAGTCCACCTTCCAAACTTCCTGTCCCTGGGAAAGCCTGTCCTTTGTTAGCCTGACAGATTCCCCCACGTAGAGCTCAGCCTCCCATATGCTCTTTGCTGTTTCTACAGGCTTGTCAAGAACAATCCCTTTCGGTTTTCAGAGAGGTCTTTTTATACGTGCTGCTTCTTGATCCGTACTGTGCTTGTGAGTGCATGGGAGGAACAGGGCTTGACTCCCTGAGGAAGGTCACCGTTAAGCTCTAGTGAGGACAAAATAGCCTTCTTTAATGCTCCACTCGCTTGATACTCTGGTGCCAACACTTCCTATAAGAAGCCACGGGGCTTCTCTTTCCTCTGGCCCTTTGCTTCTGCGGAGAGCAAAACAGAATGGAGCCACTTACTTTCCTCAGGTCTCAGCTTCTTACCCAAGGAGAAGAAAGAGGGCAGCCAAGTTATAATTTGTGCATGTGTCACATTCCTAACCTGGTTGCCGGGCCAGGGCTGGCACTGGGAAGGGAAGGGCTGGCGGAATGGAAGGGGTGAGGGAATCAGGTTCCAGCTCCCGCACAAGCCTCAGCTGTGACTACTGCTGCTTAGAGAACAGAGGGGAGAGGGCGAACACAAGGTGAACCACGGTTGGCTCTGCTGAAGAGTGGACGAAGTTCCCCAAGAAGACTGGCTTTGGGAACAGGCTGGCCTGGGAAGAAAAACTGCCCTCCCGCCCCCACCCAACATACATGCTCCAACCAGAAAAAGGCCACATGTGTTTCCTATGTGTCTTTGCTCCCTCCGAGCAGAGGAACCTCGTTTAAATAAGCTACTGGCCGGTTGACAAACGGGGAGGTCACTTGTCATTTCTGGCCCTGTTACTTCATCCACAACGTGAGAGCAGAAAGGGATGAGATCCAAGACTCTTTCTGACTATAAATCTGATATATTCTGGGTATAAATCTGATTGAACCGGAATGACATCAAATTTTCATTGTTTTATGAGCACTGGATCCCGAGGTCTTAACATATATTGGATGATATACACGGAGTCCCAGCTCTAGTCCCAGCAATGGTCTCAGAGGCAGGGATCCGGGGAGAGAGAATAATTTAGGAGGGCTCCACCCTGAAGAACATGTTGCAACCCATGGCTCTGACTCTCCCTTTTTAGGCCTCAGTTTCCTCAACTGTAAAATGAGGTTCTGAGCCTAGAAGACCTATAAAGTGCTGTTCTGATTTTCTGGGTTCCGTGTCTCCGTCTTCAGGTAATTTTGAGCCCCAGTGGACAAAGACAGTGTCCTTACTGAACTATTTGTGGGGCATGTGTGCGGAGCTATAGTGGAACATGATCCCTATCTCAAGGAGCTCACAATGGGTTTTTAAAACTGCTAAGCCACACACATAAGAAAGTATAGTATATCACGCAGTATCATTCATGGCTAAATGTGTAACACAGACACCGCAGGCTGGCTCTCTCTGGGCACGCTCATGCTACAGGTGGGAGGAGCCACAATTACAGCTTGCTTCTCCCACAGCCTCCTTCTACTTCAGCTCTCAAAAGGGGATTTGTGGGGGTCAGACTGCTGGGTTCAGTTCTGGCTCTGCCCTTGCAAACGCTGGGGAAGCTACTCAACTTTTGTAAGCTGTAAAGCCAGTTTCCTGGTCTTCAGGATGGGGTTAATAAAAGGACTCCCTTGCCATGTTGTTGTAAAGATTATATGAATTCTCAATAACTGGGTATAGAGAAAATGCACCTCAACATAATAAAGGCCATATATAATAAGCACACAGCTAATACACTCAACAGTGAAAAGCCGAAAGCTTTTTCTTTAAGATGAATAGGGCAAGGATGCCCACTCTTACTACTTTAATTTAACATACTGTTAGAAGTCCCAGTCAGAGGCACCTGGGTGGCTCAGTGGGTTAGAGTCTCTGCCTTCAGCTCAGGTCATGTTCCCAGGGTCCTGGGATCGAGCCCTGCATCAGGCTCTCCTCAGTGGGGAGCCTGCTTCCTCCTCTCTCTCTGCCTGCCTACTTGTGATCTCTATCTGTCAAATAAATAAATAAAATCTTAAAAAAAAAAAAAAAAAAAGAAGTCCCAGTCAGAGCAATCAAGTGAGAAAAAGAAATAAAAAGACCTCTGAATCAGAAAGAAAGAAGTAAAAATGTCTCTATTGACAGATGACATGATATTATTTATAGAAACCCCAATGACTCCACCAAAAAAACTCCAAGAATAAACAAATTCAATAAAGATGTAGGACACATAATCAATATACAAAAATCAGTTGTGTTTCTATACACTAGCAACGATCAGAGGGAAATTATGAAAACAACCCCATTTACAGTTGCATTGAAAGAATATAATACCAAGGAATAAATTTAACCAAGGAGGTGAATGATTTGCACGCTGTAAACTATAAACCACTGATGAAAGAAATCAAAGACATAAATAAATTGAAAGATATTCCATGTTCATGGATTCGAAGAATTAATATTATTAAAATGTCCATACTGCCCAAGGCAAGCTACAGATTCAATGCAATCCCTATCAAAATTCCAATGGAGTATTTCACAAAAATAGAACAAACAATCCTAAAATTTGTATAGAACCACAGAAGACTCCAAATAGTCAAAGAAATGTTGTAAAAGAAGAATAAAGCTGGAAGCATCACACTTCCTGATTTCAAACAAAATTACAGAGCTATAGTAATCAGAAACAGTATGGTATTGGTATGAAAACAGACGCTGAGTTCAATGGGAACAGAATAGAGAGCCCAGAGATAAACCTAGGCATATATGGTTAATCACTTTTCAACAAAAGACCCAAGGATATATGGTGGAGGAAAGGGCAGACTCTTCAATAAATGGTGCTAGGAAAACTAGGCAGCCCCATGCAAAAGAATGAAACTAGACTCATATTTTACACTATACACAAACACCAATTCAAACAGAGACTTAAACATAAAACCTGAAACCATAGAAGTGCTAGAAGAAAACATAGGGGCTAAGTTCTTTTATATCAGTCTTGGCAATGATTTCTTTGGATTTGACATTAGAAGCAAAGTCAACAAAAGCAAAAATAGGTAAGTGGAACTACATCAAACTAAAAGCTTCTGTATAGCAAAGGAAACCATAAACAAAATGAAAAGGCAACCTACTGAACATAAAATATTTGCAAATCATATATAAGGAGTTAATATCCAAATACATTATACAACTCAATCATACAACTCATACATCATACAACTCAATAGCAAAAAACCCCCCAAACAATTCAATTAAAAAATGGTCAGAGGAACTGAAAAGACATTTTTCCCAAAGAAGACAGACAGATAGCCAATAGGTACATGAAAAAGTACTGAACGCCACTAATTATCAGAGAAATGCAAATCAAAACCACAATGAGCTACCAGCTCACACCTTTACTGTTAGAATGGCTATCATCAAAAAGACGAGAGATAACACATATTGGTGAGAAAACAGAATCCTTGTATACTGTTGATGGGAAGGTAGTGTTGTAGCCACTATAGAAAATATAGAGGTGCTTCAAAAAATTAAAAAATAGAACTCCCATTTGACTCAGCAATTCCACTGCTGGACATTTATTCAAAAGAAGTGGAAACAGGACCTTGAAGCATTATTTGCACTCCCATTTTCATTGCAGCACTATTCACAATCTTCAAGGTATGGAAATGATAAAAGTGTCCATCAACAGATGAATGGATAAAGACGTGAGATACACACACACACAATGGAATACTACTCTGTCATAGGAAAAAGGAAATCTGGCAACATGGATGGACCTTGAGGGCCTTTTGCTAAGGGAAAAAAGTGAGATGTAGAAAGACAAAAACTGCAGAATCTAAAAACTAAAAAAAAAAAAAAAAAAAAAAAAAGAAAGAAAGAAAGAAAAAAGAAAAAAAAATCTAAAAACTAAAAAAAAAAGAGGAAAAAAGTCAAAGTCATAGAAACTACTTTTCTATGGTTTGCCAGAGGCCTGTGAAAGAAAATTTCCCCTAGTGTAATGATAATGTCTCCCTGATGCAGTGATGCCCACGCCTGTCACAGAGAGACAGGTGGCAGTGATGGAGAAGGAGCCCACACCTGTAGCCATCACTGGTTTGGTTCTTAGACTGGCACAAACCAGAGGCATGCAGGCAGGGGGTGGGTCAAGTAAAAGGGGCAGAATTCCCATTGGATTCTAACCACTGCTGTGCTGTAGAGTTCCTGAGTTCACCGCAAACCACTCAAACCTGTTGGACCCCAATTCCTTTCTTAGGGGTATTTAATACAAAAAGAGAAAACTTGAATTCCTAAGAAGAAATCCCAGGAAATTAACAGGGTTTACTTTTTTTTAAGAAAAGGGGGAAGTATAGAGGAAGTCAAGGTATTAATGGGGATTCATTTAGAGTCGAGACTTGGGAGGCCTTGAATGGATCTAATGGAGGTTGGAGGGTTTAAAGCAACCAGACTTACAATAAAAGAGCCACAGCATCTCCAGGGCAGAGTCTTAGGACGTATCTGCTCAGTAGCAACTAACCCAAAGGGTTGTCCAAAGGCCCTTCAGGGCCCATTAGTTCAAGTTGTTAAAGCCCTGTGCTGATGGGATCACAGGTGTGACCTCTGTGTACATGTGACTGTCCCCACATTAGACTGAGTCCTCGCCCCAGGACTTGCACATGTACTCACCATGGACACAACGGGAGAGTACAGGTGAATCCCTACCTTTGGAATTTAGCTCAGTAGTCACCAGTCAGTAGTCGCACATGTACTCACCATGGACACAAGGGGAGAGTATAGGTGAATCCCTTTGGAATTTAGCTCAAAGTACACTTGACTCAAACTCCACATGTTGATACCTTAGGTTTGGTGCGGTGTTTGTATGGTGTCCTGCATGTCACTGGCATTTCATTGTCATTTTGAAAAAACATGTGAGCAGCGAGAGAAGACAGGATTCTCCTCTGAGGGCCATTAAGCTGAGGCACTAGCATAGTGGGTTGACCAGTTGGCCTGCCTGGCAATTCTCCTTCAGGAACTCGGTACTCAGAATTCTTGATCTTTGAGGAAACCACAGCGTTCTTCTTTCTTGAGGGCTCCCTGGGCATCTCAGCCAGGCCTGTGGGGCTGGTCACCCAGGCTCACAGTGAGAGCTGTATCTGAGCTCAGGCATGCAGAACTAGAGGGCTGGGCCTATGATGGCAGGTCCCAAAATAAGGTGCCAAGCCCTACTTCTCACTTTCCCCTTGTGCCCTGTGAGATGCTGGCACTGCCTTCGGAGCCATTACTCAGCAGCCAGAATGTACAGAAATAGGCCTGGTGCACTGACCCAGCAGGTCACAGTCCTTTCCTCTGGCAGAGTCCTGTCCTGAGGTGGTAGGCCCGGGCAGAGCTGTGTGGGGACGTGACCTGGCCTCCCACTCTCACTTCCTGTCAGGCAGTAATCTTACCAGAGGACTGGGCTTTACTTAACTGTTTCTAGGCCACTGAACATATATCTCCTTGCCTCTGGGCTCTACAGTACATTAACCCGTGAACTCACTTCCTTACCTTCCCCACCTTTTCCACACACACTCTTCACACCTGCTTACCCTAAATGAAAACCTGACCTGCCTTGTCTCCCTGCCCTCTCCAGAGGAGGCTGCTTCTCTACCTTCCCCGGTTTTCAAGGTCAGAACAACCTGGCATGGAGTTTCCTTTGTTTTCCCTAAACCATGCTTCTCCACCCCTCTTGAGCACGCCACCCCACGGACTGGCCACCTTGTCCATTCAACTGTTTACTGATTTTTTGGCATTCTCTTATCCTCCTCAGTGGCTTAACTCCTGTCTCACAGCTTTCCTGGCCACTTCATCCCTGAGAGGCAAAGAGACCCTCCAAATACTCTGGATTCACATCATTTTGAAAACTACATATGATTAAATTCTGTCCAACCCATCACTCACTGTGATGAACAGAATTTGAACATGGGCATCAGAATGGCACGTCACCTCAAATTCTCACAGCCCTACTTGGACTACAACCTACTTAATTTCTTTCTAACTGTCAAGGTATTTCTTCCTCATCTGTTCACCCTCCCCACAATCTCTCGCTTCCTCCATGTCCAGTCTGGATCTACTGGTCCGCCATTTCCAAGATGCTCATGGATCCCTTTCTTTATTCTTCCCTGGGTCCTTTCTTGCTGATTTCCTATCTTGGCTAATCTCTAACTCAGATTTCTTTGCCTCTCCTCCCAGATTATGGAGCTCTGCTGGAAATTTTTAATTTCTGTGCTGCCTGAGCCCTCGACAAACCATACTGTTAAGATCCTGTGTGTCTCTCTTCCCCACCATTTGTTCGCTCTCTTTTTTTTTAAAGATTTTATTTACTTATTTGACAGACAGAGATCACAGGTAGGCAAAGAGGCAGCCAGAGAGAGAGGAAGGGAAGCAGGCTCCCTGCTGAGCAGAGAGCCCGATGCAGAGCTCGATCCCAGGACCCTGGGATCATGACGGGAGCTGAAGGCAGAGGCTTTAACCCACTGAGCCACCCAGGTGCCCCCTGACCATCTCTTTCTAAAATGACTCCTTCTCACTCACTTCTATCACTTCTTATTTCTTTTTTATTATTGTTTTTTAAAAATTTTTTAGAGATTTTATTTATTCATTTGAGAGAGAGAGAGCACGAGAAGGGGAGAGAGGCAGAGGAGAAAGCAGACTCTCCACACAGCAGGGGGCTGCGGGGCTTGGTCCCAGGAACCTGGGACCATGACCCAAGCTGAAGGCACATGCCCAGCCATCTGAGCCACCCAGGCGCCCCCGACTTATTTCTTTAATCACCCCCAAAATGTTGGCTTTTCTCCATATGTTCTCCCAGCAGCACTGGCATGGCTTGGGAACTTGTTAGAAATGTAGATTTTCAGGTTCCACCTCAGACTCCCTGAATCAATAAACAATGGGGATATTCGCTCAAGTTTGAGAACCACTGTGCCACACATTTTCTCCGGCTAATCTCTATGAGCTCCCCTTTTAACCATTCTTTTCCCACGTAGTACTCCAAAAATTCTTTCCACTCCGGACCACTCCCCAGAGCTCCAGTTGTACTCATACAACTACCTATGGGGCATCTCCACTGGCTGTCCGTTAGGGGTCTCCCTGGAAAATAACTTCTCAAAATCCTATCATTTCTGTATCCGCTTTCCCCAAATGATACCACCGTTTCCCAGTTGGCAGTGCCAGGATCCTGGATTCACAATTCCTCGTTTACCCACCAAAGAAAACACGAGTGTGCCATTTCAGGGGCAGCTCTCCCTTCGGCAGTGTCCTCTAATCGGCACCACCATTATTTTCCCGCAGGCCCGTCCTCCTCACCGCTTGGATTACTAGTGTCCTTCTAATTGGGTCACCGAAGTCTGGTCCGTTTCCAGACTTCTCGACCCTCCACATTGCTACCAGAATCATCTAAAATAAAAATTGGATTGGGCTTATCCCCTGCTTAGTCATTCAGTGGCTGTCCAAGGCCTTTGAGGTAAAGTTCAAACTCAGTATGGTGGCACCGTAGGAGTGTTTCTGCCCTGACCCCTGCTTGCCTCTTGGCCTCGACTCCTGCTGAGTCTTTATGTGCTCTCTCTGCTCCCACTCCAACAGGAAACTGGAACTACTTCAAGAGTTCCTCAGTCAGACACTCTTTCTCATACCCTCAAACTGTTGTTCATGCTATTTTGCTAGTTCCTTTGTGAGGAATGTCCTTCCTTCACTTACCGTCTGGAAAACGTTCTTCTCTAGGGCTTGGCTCAGTCAGCTTTGGCACGAACCCCCCCACCCCCACCCCTGGATGTGCATGTTCACTTTGGTGCGCGCCCACAGCCCCCATGTCATGTCTTCACCAGAACCCTTATGACACTGTGCTCTGCCCCGTGCTAGGCAACTGGGAGCAGCTTGAGCACAGGCCTGTATGTTAACTTTATTTAGTGCGATGCCCGACACACAGGAGGTATTCAGCGATAGCTGCTTAGTAAGAAAGACTGCTCTCTCTTTTTTTGAAACGCGTCTACTGCTGTTTCCTGACTGCACCATCCTTTCTTTCCCAGTTTAGCCTCCTGACGCTATGAAAAAAGCTCTTGAGAAGGACAAAGATGTGGCTTTATGTCTCATTTTAACTTAGTCTGCCCCAGCGAACCACTTGTTTCTCAAAAACTTCTCTTCCCCAAGTTCCTCAACTGATAGTTTTTGAATTCTCTTTACTTTATGGTCTGCATCCGCACGGACTCCCCTCCTTCTCCAGGCTTGTTACAACTGCTCTACATTACAGAGGGTGGCTGGTGGTGCTGGTAGCTGGCTCGCTGGGAGAAAAAGGCCCTGATTTGTGGCTTTTGTTTGTTCCATAATGCAAAGACTCTCATCAGGATCAATTTCAAGCTACCAGCATTTTAACGACCAGCTCACAAAATGCCCGAGTATTTCGTAACTGGCTCTCATGAACATACCATTGGGTTTGGAGAAACGAGTAAGACTAGTTTGACATCTAGGAGGATACAATCTGGTGGAAGGAATATGGAAATAGTTAGAAGACAAATGTGATAAACACTACTTACAGCATTTAAACAAGGCACCAGGCATGGGGCTGAGTGAAAGGCTTAATTAGGAAAACCTGTTAATACCTCCTATGGGAAGTAGGAGGGTTTGAACTGAACCTTAAAAATGGTATGTAGAGGGGCACCTGGGTGGCTCAGTGGGTTAAAGCCTCTGCCTTCAGCTCAGGTCATGATCCCGGGGTCCTGGGATCTAAGCCCTGTATCGGGCTCTCTACTTAGCAAGGAGCCTGCTTCCTCCTCTCTCTCTGCCTGCCTTTCTGCCTCCTTGTGATCTCTGTCAAATAAATAAAATCTTTTTAAAAAAATGGTATGTAGAGGAATGGCTGTAGACCATTAAGACTGGGGTGCAAAGAATGCGGGGTACAGAATGGAATGGATTCTGCCACTAGTTTTGTGACCTTAGTCAAATTGGTTAACTTTCCTAGGACAGTTTCTGCATCTTGAAAATAAGAATTTTACTTCCACAGCCCATTCTGCTTGGATTTGATGATGGTCCTTGGGAAGAGAAAAATATGAGTGGGGGAGTAAGGAAAAAGAAATACGCTTAGTGTGAAGCTTTTAGGAGGCCAAATGCTATAGGAATCTCTCTTCTAACTGGTCCTCCCTACTAACTTCTGGCTTAGTCCCCATTATGAAAATCCAACCCCATGTCTGAATGATTGTGTGGTTTGCTGAAAGCTCAGTTCTTGTCTTTTTACCTGAATGAGTATAGTGAATCCTAATATGTGGATGCAAGTCAGCTCATTCTTCTGTGTTGAGGGAACAGAGGATTTTCCTTTTCCCTTAGAAAGTATTAAAAAGATCCCACAAACTTCCCTAGTATTTATTCCATTTGAATAATTGTTATTATCTAATCTATCTAGAATTTCCCCATCCTTGCTTCTTGCCTAATCTTCTCTCAAGAACTATCTGATCTTCATTCCTTTTCAAAAACATTTAAAAAATCATGAATCATAAAAGATAGAAATGTGCATAAAACATAAATGTAAGACACAATTATAAAGCAAACACCCATGCAACCACCAATACTGATTCAGGAAGTCCTCCCTGTGTTATTCCCCGAGTATGACCTTCCAGGAGGGATCCACTATCTTGATTTATTGTGATAATGATCTTTGTTTGCCTTTTACCACCCATGTATGTATACTTCAATCCGACTTCCATATTGCATTTTTCATTAACATTTGTTATGAAGAGAACCATACTGTATGCGTTCCCTTGTTTCTTGCTTCTTTTGTTCACCACTCTAACCTTCATACATGTTGTGTGTAGCTATTCTTTTTTTTTAAAGGATTTTATTTATTTATTTGACAGCGAGAGAGAGATCACGAGCAGGCAGAGGCAGGCAAAGAGCGAGGAGGAAGCAGACTCCCCGCTGAGCAGAGAGCCCGATGGGGGGCTCGATCCTAGGACCCTAAGATCACGATCTGAGCCAAAGGCAGAGACTTTAACCCACTGAGCTCCCCAGGCGCCCCATAGTTTATTCTTTTTCATTTCATGGTTACACAATGTTCTACCATGAGTATTTCAGTTCACCAATTCAACTGTGGCTGGATACTGGCATTGTTTCCAGCCTTTGGGCAGTATCAACAATGCTGCTCTGAACATCTCCCTCGTGCCCAGCATATGTGAGCTTCCCAAGGGTACAGAGGTTAGAATCATTAGGTCTCAGGGTATATACATCCTGATCTCCATTCTTCATTCTTTCCCCAACATTAGTGAGCAAGACTTTTTTTCTTTTCTGAAGAATTTTAATTTCTATGCCTTTGTTCCTGTTTTCCTAGACTTCAATCATCTTTGTTAATCTTACGTTCCTATAACACACATAATCATTACTGATTCTAGCTTCTAGCTCTGTATATCACCTTCCTCCAGTAGTTGTGAATGTTGCCCACTCCAAGTAACATTACTTCATTTATTACTCAAAGAGGAAATGTATTTGGAACATTTTGAGAGTTCTTCTTGTGTGAATGTGTGCAAAACAGAAATCCTGCATTTGATTATTAATAGAGGGCCAGGGATAACTTCTTTCTTTGAGGCATTATAAGTATAGGAATTAAGACTATGGGCTTTGAGTCAGACCAAATCCGTAAGCTGCTGGCTGTGTCCTTAGGCTAATTACCTACTTCTTTGTGTTTTAGTTTCCTCATCTGTCAAAATGTGGATAACAAATTATATCCACCCATAGGGTTATTGTGTGTATTACATAAAACAATCTACAAGTTCGATCAAAAGAGGTTTGTTAACTTGGTCTTTAGGGAGAAAGACATGGAAAGACAGGCTTTCAAAATGCTTACAGGTTATGTAGTGAGGACATATATTATGAGTTTGTCGCCGGTGTTTATATTGAGCCTAAACACTTTTTCCACTCCTCTTTCTGGAATAGCTGGTTAGGACAGGTAAATGTGATGTTGCCAAGGGCCACAGAATGGAGTGAAGTGAATTGGTCTATTTGGGAATCAAATCCACAACTGGCTTTAATTACCATTCAACTGAGTTCAGTGGGCAACATAACATGAAAAAGGAGAAAGCGAATGGGACTAGAAATACTGTCAAACAAGAAAGCAAGAGGACACTATAGAATAGCTCAAATTAACAAGCTGCTTTAAATGGCATCCTCTCTTTTTGAAATTTATTGTGCAGGAGAGTTGGCTGTAACAGAAAGCATTCCTAATCATCAAAAAACCACAATCTAATTTTCCTTATCCTCCTGACTCTCCATGTATAATTCTAGACTTTGATGCTTACATATCCTGGTTTTAGGATATAGTTTTCCACAGCTAGAAACTTAATTATAGGTTCAGCACTTC
Organism: Mustela putorius furo; assembly: GCF_011764305.1. Lineage (NCBI taxonomy): Eukaryota > Metazoa > Chordata > Mammalia > Carnivora > Mustelidae > Mustela > Mustela putorius. The sequence continues at coordinate 10,834,128 of NW_025421480.1, read as the reverse complement.
AAGGCCAATACCTAATTGCCTAATTAGGGAGCTGAAAAATGTTTAGTATAACCACCCTCCTTCCTACCCCTACCCTGAAGTTATTAATGTTCACTTCAAATTGTTTACTAGTCAACCCTTGTGAAAATACTGGTTTTGGGACTCTGAGTCTCTTAGTCCTACATAAAGCTATCTGAATTCAATAAGGCTTTTGAGGAAGCAGCATTTCCAGCTTGACATTAACTGGTAGGCCAAATAATGACCCATTATAGAGACAAAAATGCTTACTGGAATTTAATTTTAATTATTTCAGTTCCTGTACAACTGTTTATTTCACAGTTACACATAATAAACTCTATTATGCTTCTTATTGAAGATTCTTGGAAAATTTTGAGTGCATGGTAGGTTATGGAAAAAAAGGTGGAAGAGAAAAAGGGGAAGAATGGTTCTGAAGGATTATTGAATGATGTGGTGTGACAGTACTTGCCGACTTCATGTCAACATGGCAAGGCCAGATGATTTATTTATAGTTTACTTTTCAGTAACATTTATTATCTGGTAGTATATTGCTGGGGGAAGGGCTGATTTTTATAATTATTTTACCTTTACTCTAGGACTTGAAAAATGAGTAGGCTGATAACAGGAAAACAAAAAGCCGCCCTTAACATCTTCATTTGAATTGGTAGTTTTGGCACCAACCCAGGCGGAGGGCTGAGCATGGTGGGATTATCTGTTTGCAGAGGTGCAGATGCCAGCTCCTAATAAGAGAACGCCACATTCTGTAAATCCCCGTAAATTTGGAAACCAGGATCCTGAACAGTAGCAGTGGCAGCATAATTTGGTGCTCAGATGCTAAGCGAAACCCCAGTGTTGTGTTTGTCTGCCAAAGTGTCAAAGAAAGCCCCATGGCTGGTATTTTGGCACTGATGTGTGACACTGATAACAGGTAATAGTGGCATCAAAAAGAAGCCCAGGGAAGAATCTCATTAAGTGAGAAAAAAGAATCTTGGGTCTACGCATTATTTCTCAACCAAATGTATGAATCTTGTATCCTACAAAATCAGTTACTAAGAGAGCAACGTGGCCTGCTTTGCGCTTCATCTCATGTGCTGACTCACTGGCCATGGAACATAACAGCCTAACAAGCGATCAAGAGTTGGCCCTGAAGGCCAGCCAGCTGCAGCTTCCTCCCCAAAGGTGAACACACATTAAACAATGTAGCTGAGCTGGGACAGCAGTCAGGAAATGGGAGGGCGGGCTCCCTGGGAGCCAATACTTTGCTTGCTTTGGTGTCTAGGATACAGATTTGCAAATTATAACCTCTCTGAATACTGGCTGAGACCACAGATGAAATAACCTCTGTAATCTTAATGTGTGCTTGGTAGGTAAGAATCATGAATCTCCAACACCTGCAGAACTGGAGTTATTTTTGTTTTCATTTTGTTTTTCTAAAGGTCTACTTGCTCCTTTTGTAAAGCAGGACTGGGACTCAGGCAACATCGAGGGGAAAAAAAAAGTTTCCCACACCTTTGAGGACCACGGCTCTAGTGGAACAGGGTGAGTGAACAGGAGTGAGTGAATGAACAAGAATGAGTTAGAACTAAAAAGTTAGACCTTTATGCCTACTTATCAAATAACGATAGAATCCCTTCTTTCCCTATCTTGAGACTAATAGCTAACAGTAATTGTTCAATAAATGTAGCTAGTATGTGCCAGGCACTGTCCTAAGAGCTATATTCGTGTGATAACCACACAATCCCATTTTATAAATGAGAAAACTGATTCTCAAGAGAGGTTAAGGAACTTGCCCAGGGCCACACAGCTAGGGCTTGGATTCAAGGCTAGGCAGTCTGGGTATAAAGGTCATGCTTTTAACTATTATTCATAATATTGTAAAGAATATAATAAAAACATGCACGAGAAAGTCATTTTACTTTGAAAATTTCCGGAGCTCTAAGCAGCTGTTGAATGAAGTTCCTGGAAGGAAGAGTCTGCATTGCATCTAGACAGCACTTTTGCTACATTAATAGCTGCTCTCAAACAGCATCTCTCAAAGGGCTTGAAAATCTGATCTTTGCCTATTTCTTTCAAATGCTGACTTTACCCATCGAAGCACCATAGATAAAGTGACTCCATTGACAACAAAAACTAGAGAGAAGAACTCCGCAGACCAGGTGCCTCACACAGGGCTTGGCACCCAGGTGATGAATAAAATGGTGACTGCATTGAAAGCCTTCCAATCAAAGGCATTTTGAAATGTGGTATTCATAGTTCACAAAATGGCTTGAATACAAATTATTTAGAATGTCAAAACAGGAAGGGGCATGTGGCAAGTTAAGGAAATTGAGGAGAAATGAAGTATAAATGGAATACTAAACCTTTGAAATTCAAAATAAAAAACCTGGTTATATATCCTTGAAATCCTCTTTCTTGGCTTAGCGGGGAAATAGAGGGATAAGCTTTGGGGATGGAACAAGCCTATTCTTTAATAATATAATACTTCTTATTTGTGTACTATGAACTTGCTGTAAGCCTACTGATCTGAACAAGCTACTTAATATGCTCAGGAGATTTTTTTTTTTTTTAAGATTTTTTTATTTGACAGAGAGAGAGATCACAAGTAGGCAGAGCAGTGGGCAGAGAGAGAGGGGGGAAAGCAGGCTCCCTGATCAACAGGGAGCCTGACCTAGGGCTCGATCCCAGGACCCTGAGACCATGACCCGAGCCGAAGGCGGAGGCTTTACCCACTGAGCCACCCAGGCGCCCCTGCTCAGGTGATATTTTGAAAAGGTTGACTTTCCCCTATATCATTCCCTAACGACCCTTGTGGTTTTTAGCAGGCACTCAAACATAGCTCAGAAATAAAACAGGTTTTTCTACCACTTTAGACAATGAAATGGATCCCTTATCACAAGCTGGGCCTGTATTCCTAGCATCGGATCTAATGAAGCATTAGACTCACCTCATGTCCAACATATTGTTGTGTCTGGCCTCCCTATAACTTTCAACCAGTACCTAAAGGGCTAATGCATAAAGCAGGGTTTTCTGTAATTCCCAAGAATTTAAAGACTGGTTATTTCATGATGTGGCTTGATCCAAACCTGGGGCAGCCAAAGAATCTCCTATGAAGACCTGTTGAGTAGTGAGACTTTCTGAGCAAGAGCTCACGGGGCCCACATTCAGCCCTTTAACTGCCTTAAGGAGGACAACAACTCGGTCTTCCCAGCATGACATTCTCACCCCGTCTCTCTTCTGCTGCACATCTGTAAAATGTGCATGCTACCTAGTTGTGGAACTGATTCTATGAGACTCCTTGGCCTTTGCTTTAAGAGCAGTGTGAAAGGAAGTCCAGACCCTCTTGGGACTAAGAAAAGCAGAGAAACAGACCCGAGAGGGGCAGTTTGTCTGCTGTGATAGGCTCTCAAAAAGCACATGTTGCCCTGATATGTGACCTATACAAGATCATGACATAGGCTATTCTAAGCTGGGGGATAGAGCAACATGCACACACAAACTTTTAGGAAGTTATCTCCAGGCATCCATATTGCACAGCTGAGGATTTAAAAAATGATTCCTACACAGGGTGTTCCAAAAGTCTTAGTGAAGTTTTAAGCTATTGGGGCTGGAGATGGGGTGGTGAACTGAACTCGCCCTCTGCCAATCCTGCAGGGGTAGCTACAGATGGTTTTGATTTATCATCAGTTAAATGGGCAGCCCAGATTAAAGGAAACATTTTAAAGGACTAATTAGTCAACCCTCACAAAAGTAAATTAAGGGCCTGTGTTGAAACAGCCAAAGGAAACTCTAATACAGCACTGTAGCAATAACGCTTGGAGTGTATTCAAATGGAAAAGCTTGGGCTGGAAATACTTGTTTAGAAAAAGAACTACATCACTCCACCCTACTTCATCAAGTAATCCAAGCCATCTTAAACACTCAAGGTCTGACCAAGCAAGACGTATTTTATTAAAACCTCTTTCAGCTTGAACTAGATCATATCCTTGGGAATAAACAATTTTACTCAATGAAGAAGTAGAAAGTATTCTTGATTACTACTATAGTTCTTTTGTGTAGACTGCTTCTAGGTTAATGCAAAAAGCTCAGAAAAGGATGTCGGATAAGGTAAAAGGCTTTATTATTCAGGATCAGCTCAAAGTCTGACACTGACAGAGGCAGGAATAATTATTATCTCATTACATTTGACCTTTGGCACCCATTTGAAGTACTAGTTTTCCAAGTGGGACATATTACAGCCAGTAACTCTCAGCACAGTTTCTGTCAGCCACATTTACCCCAATTTTACTCAGCAGAGCTGTTAGGAGATGTTCAAGGATACAAAGAATATAATACCTACTTTAGCTTTTCCCCACCCCCCCCCCTCTGGCTTTCAAAGCAAGAGATAAGTAGCATTATTAGCAGATATGGTCATAAATAACACCTTTCCACAGCCTAACATTAAAAAATCAAACACCAATTATAAGCAGAGTTTCTAAATATTCAGTTAATGCTGTGGAGTGCTTTGTTTCAAAAACAGCAATTCTGTGGCTTCTCTTTATTTCACTCCTTGCATAAAACCAAGGAGAATCCATGTTTAATTCAGATACGTAGTTCTGGTTGGTACAAGCTTAACTTAGAGGAATCAAAGGAATTAAAATTTGTCATTAAGAAAAGATTTTTAAATTATGACAAAAATATGAATAAAATCTACATATTTCTTAGGGATATGGATAAAATGAATCAAGTTTCATGATTGTTAGGGGATTCCCTTCCAAGGACATAGTACACAGAGGGTACACGGAGCTTGTGTCTCTGAGGTTATAAAGGGGAAAAGTAGAAAACAACAGTTCATTTCAAGATGATTGATATGTAACTGCTGACTAAAGGGAAGACGTTCAAAATATTTTGCACATTATTAACTTAGAATCAATCTAAACATCTTCTATATTAAATATTTAGAGAAATTTCCAGGACTTTTCAGCTCAGGGCTATACTAGAAGGTTACTATTTTTTATGTATATGAAGAGAATCCAAAAAATGAAGCTAAAGCCAAAAATTATTTTTTAGGTTCTGGATTTTCAGTTCAGAGCTATGTTCTTTTATTAAAATATCAGTAAGAAATTATTACTTTTTCTTAAATTCAATGATTTACATTTTTAAAAAGTTGCAGCCCCTAGAGAATTGAATTCAAGTTGAATTCAAACCCCAACTTGAATGTATGACTACTGATTTTATAAATATCTTTGTCTAATAAATGGCAAAAATTATAACCTCTTATAGAACATGATGTTGAGTTGGTACCATAGTAAATTGCTTAGTGAAAACAGAAGACCTTAAGTCTCATGTGAGAGATTATATTTGGGGGAAAAAAAACAAGTAAAGTTTCTAGTGTTATTCTCCTAGTTTCTCCAAAGAGTTGATAGTTATCACTGCTCTTAAAATAAAGATGATTTTAACTTAAGAGACTGTATTTTAACACTGAACACTGAATCAAGATAAATGCACTTATCTGAATATCACATTTTTACACATACTAAAAAAACAAAACAAAAAACTCCCAAAAGTGTAGTGAAAAGATTATATAAATTTTAAATGAAACTATATTTGAGGCAGCACAGAACCAGAGGTCCCGAGCAGACTTCTTCAGCAACCGGCCTTCACAGACAGCCTCCTGCTGTGACCCGCAGATACTTTCCACTGTGCAACCTCAGTCTCAGAGTAACAAGAGACAAGTCTTGCTTTCTGTCTCTACGAACTAGGATGTCATTATTGTAGAGAAGAGGCATAATTTAAAAAGTGAAGACTACTCATTCAAAAAGTTACAGAGTGATAAACTTACTTTATGGAATTAAACACAGCATTCATCCCAAGGAAGCTGCATATAAGCTATGGTAGTAGAACCAGAGCAGGTAAACTTCAGAGTTGAAAGGATTTTCTCTGAAAATTAAAAAAAAAAACAAAACACAAAAAACAAAAAAGAAAGGTAGCTTTCTTAAAGATTAGAGTTATAGAATCATTCTGTTGTACTTTTTGTCTTGTTTTAATGGGCCAAAGTTCAGTTAACTCACTCAGATTAGAATCTATAATTCTGTTGACTGTTCGGGACTGCAGTAGTCATCTTGGGATTTTCTATGGAAGTATGTACAGATTTTCCTCATGGAGCTGGGAGTAATAGTGACCTGGAAAAAGAAAGTTTAGATTTCAGAGATTTTCTAAGATAAAACTCAGCTGTTAACTTCAACAAGTTATCACTAAAAGGCATTTTAAATTAATGTCTAGAAATTTGATTATTTAGTCAGTGAGCTTTCAGTCCCAAATATTCTGATGGCAATGTGTCTTCTGGCTGATCTGCACTGAATTTAATAAAAACTGAATAGGTAGTACACAAGGATGGAAGGGAGAAATTTTTCATGTGAATGGAAAATATTCACAAGTTTAAACCTTCTAGTAGGAACCAAAGGTTATAATAACCCTCCTCCTTGAAATAAATGAGCGAATTGGGGCGCCCGGGTGGCTCAGTGGGTTAAAGCCTCTGCCTTCAGCTCAGGTCCTGATCCCAGGGTCCTGGTATCAAGCCCCGCATCAAGCCCCGCATCAGGCTCTCTGCTCAGCTTGGGGGGGGGGGGGAGCCTGCTTTCTCCTCTCTGCCTACTTGTGATCTCTGTCTGTCAAATAAATAAATAAATAAATCAAAAAAAAAAAAAAAAGAAATGAGTAACCCCCCCCCCCCCAAATTTACAAATGGAATAGTGATTCAAATGGCAGCTGCTACTTTCTTCGGAAGAAATGACATTATCATCATGCACATAAAGCAGAAAATTCTTTTAAAGAAACGTTAGCTTCAAAGACTGAAATTATAAAACCAGAAATGTATGAGACCAGCACACTATTTTTGAAAGCCTTTAAAATTAACACATTAGTGAAAACAATTAGTGAAATTATTTTTCTGCTAACATACAGCTGAGAACAGTTCCTCTGGAAAAAAAATAAGAAATTTGATTAGGGGTAAAAAAACAGGTACAGTGATAATTTTGAAAGAAGAAAGACTCCTTAGAGCTAGTTTTTTTTTTTTTTCTCTTAATGTTCTGTAGCAAGTCTTGGTTGGAGCTTGTGTTTGAAGTAATCTTGAAAATATTTCTGGTTTATTTTTCCTCTAATTACTGGATAGGCTTCATGACAGTAGGAGGGGGAAATGAACACTTATTAAACTAGAATTGGCCTGAGGATATCTTGCCTTTGCCTTTTAGATTCTTGGAGTGAATTTTAATCATTCTACCGTCTTCTTAACACAGAGCAAGAGCTACTATGAAGCACAGCAGAACCTCCCTTAACCCATCTCGCCTTAACTTGCAAACTGATTACCTGATGATTTTTAGTTTTTAATGACTGGTGCCCATACCCACCCAATGCTCTTAGCTACTTCCCCCACCACCATGAATAATGAGTCACTTGCTTTCCAAGGTTCACAAACCTATTTTCTGCCAGAGTACATGTTTTTGAAATTGCTTAACTTAAATTTATGCCAGTCAATGAAATGAGTCCTAAATAGGTAAGTGAAACTAAGGTGAATGTTTTAAAAGTATAGACAGAGGCGAATTGCCAAAAATACTGGTGTGAGCAAGAGGACTGTAAATAAGATTGGAGAAAATAATAAAAACCTAGAAGGATTCTACATTGAAATTGCTTTGTAAGTGTCTAAGTTTCACTGTATTTTAAATAATCATAAACTGTAATTACAAACTGGAAATCTATTTATGGATTTTGGCAACTTGCCCACAAATGTCAGCTTTATCTATAAAAAGGAAGGGAATCCATAAAAAGTGGTGGCCAGGGGCTGGGGTGGGGTGGGGAGGGAATAATATCACACAATGAAGAGGGAAGATATCTTGGAATTGATATGCTAGAGGATGATGAAGGCTTTGAAGAGTCAAGCAACAGGGTTAAGGGTTATAGGCCTTGACAAAAGTTTTTTTTTTTTTTTTTAATTAATTAATTTATTTGAAAGAGAGGGAGAGCGAGTGAGAGTACGCACCCTCAAGTGCAGGGTGAGTGGGGGCGGGGGAAGGGGCAGGGGAGGGAAGACTCCCTGCTCAGCTGGCAGCCAGGAGGGCTGGATCTCACAACCTGCCCCGTAATCAAGAGTCAGAAGCTAATGGGAAGAGCCACTCAGGCGCCCCCAGACTTGGACAGAAGGCATTTTGATGGGAGTAAATAGGGTTGCTAAATAATAAAATACAGCAACACCCAGTTACATTTGAATTTCAAATAACTTTTTAGTATAAGGAATTTTTAGTATAAATATGTCCCATGCAATATTTGTCTCAAATTTTTATGTGCTAAATCTGGCAACCCTAGGTATAAATAGATTTACTGGGGGAAAAAAAAATAAAAGAAAGAAAAGAAAAGGAAAAAGAAGGCATCCTGACTTCTGAGAAGGGATTTGTGTCTGACCTTTCAGTAAGAATTTAGGGAATGTATCTTCTCACTGGCCACTTTCAAGTTAGGAAATGCATCTTCCCATCACCGCCAACTTACCGGGCCTGGAGAAGTCTTTCCGCTCTGTCTCCTGGAATTGGGGGTCTGGGAGGATGGACTTCGTGGAGACGAATTTTCAGCCTTCCGTTTGGCTGCCATGGCCAGTAACCAGTTTTTATTCTCTGGGGAGCTATTCTCTTTGCCTACCACCTCAGACCCCTCTCCACAAGATCCCAAAGGAAGAGGTAGTGTTCCGCAGCTTTCAGAAGCATAAGGACTGGCGGGAGAAGGAGGCTCTGAGATACTCATACTAGCTCCTTCAATCTTGCTTGGTTTGGCAGGACCTAGAGAGTCCTTACCAAGGTCTTCCTGGTTACCAGCAAGGCAACAGAGATCCAAGTGAAGCTTTTCAACTGGGTCATCAAGCTCAGTCACACAGTTGCAACTCTTTACACACTTCTGTTTCACACTCTCCAGACAACTTGAGTCTAGCCTCCTCTTTACTCGATTTCTAGACTCTGAGCAAGCCACTGCTTGGGATGATTTCAGACTCACAGGAATGAGGGCTTTTCTTGGAGATGTGATCTTGGTCTCAGAAGCGGGTGGCGTGATGGGCGGTGATGAGGATGGTGTTCGGGTCATCCAGTTTCTAATGGACATCTTGAAGGATGAGGGTGGCTTCGGAGAGACGGAGGAGACAGAGCCTCTTCTGCTGATAGGAGACCGGGCTTTGGCAGGAGGGGTTTTAATAGAGAATGTAGGAGTATTTGAAGGAAGAGGGAGGTCTCCTGCACAGCTTGGAGCACAAGCTGCTGATGATGGGGAAGAAATGGATGGACTGCTCCTTACTCTGGGAGCTTTGGCAGGAGTATTCTGGCTACTTGTCACTGTCACTGAAAAAAAAAAAAAGAGTCACAAAAATCAGAGGTGAAAGTCAGAAAATTCCTGAATTCTCATCAAGGAAAATTATAACTAACTTACTCATACAGAAATGGTTTTCCAAGTGATTAGGTTATATAAATCATTGGATTCTTACCATACCCTTGCAACATTTTCCTTCCCCTTTCCTAACTGCCCTCCTCCCAACCACTGTTGTAAAACATAGACAATCTAGAAAACACAGAAAAATTAAAAAAAAAATTTAAATGAGTCCAGGTAAACCACTTTTAATATTTTTTTCTATACTTGTATATGTGATATATACATTATATATGTCAAATTTTTTCTATATGAAACAAGACTATAATGTATATACTAATTGTATGTAATGTATTTGCTAACCTTCTACTAAGCATACCATGAATATTTTGCACATTAATATAAATTTATATTATCATTTTTAATAGCTTCAAGTATTCTAAGGTAACAGTAAGACATTCAGGTTGTTAATGATATTTTGTTTTCATATGTAAAGTTGCCATTAGGATTCCTGTATATACTTTTGAGCAATGCTAGGGCAAAGAGGCACCACACAATGGCTCCCAAACAGAAGTACTGGTCTAAAATTTGGCACATTGATTTACTGTTGACTTGAACCCAACGTTTTACCTCCTCTACTTCAGCTTCCCTATCTGTTAAATGGAAAGATTTTAATCTCCACAAAAAACAATCCCATCAATTACTCATTGAGGTTATTAGGCCTCACTTGGTTTTCCATCTTAACTTATGAATGGCTACTTTCCACAAGCCAAAGAATGTCAAAGAACATTTCAGAAGCTAAATGCTTTCTCTTAGTAAAGCAAATCAAACCGGGATAGAACTCTTCTCTATGTCCTGTCTCTTGTTTACAAGAACCAACAAGTACTTTAGGCAAATTCTTTAAAAACTTCATGCTTCTTCCCCCTTAGGTCCCACCACAGACAACTCTGTATTTTCTTACTTTCCTTCTGAGCTTTTTAGATTGCTGAAATAGTGTTCCTATCTCCAATAACAAGGAAAGGTCATCAGTTTATTTTCTAAGCCACAAACTCTTTGAATTATAACTCTGATATTTAATTCAGTTTACCGAATTTTATTCATATGCAATTGAATTTAGAATGAGCTGACATAAAAATACAATCTCTCTTTTAGTTAGAATACAGATTTACAAGCATTAATTTCAGGAATTTAGTTATCCTATATGTTCTACCCCGTGCTTTTTACTAATAAAGCAGTTTTGTCTTGAGATAGAGAAATTCTACAAACTGACTTTTACCTGAACTTTTCCCATCAACCATATTTTTAGAAATCGCCAAAGTGATACCACTCCTTCAATAAATCATTCCTGGAACCCCCCCCCTTTTTTAAGATTTTATTTATTTGACAGAGATCACAAGTAGGCAGAGAGGCAGGCAGAGAGAGAGAGGAGGAAGCAGCCTCCCTGAGGAGCAGAGAGCCCAATGTGGGGCTCGATCCCAGGATGCTGGGATCATGTCCTGAGTGGAAGACAGAGGCTTTAACCCACTGAGCCACCCAGGCACCCCAAGGAAAACCCCATTTTTGTCGTAACATGATATATAAGGGAAGTTAGTGACAGGACCTGTCCCTAAAGCATCTGGTCATTGTTCTCATACTCATGTTCTAAAGCTCGATTACTATTACTTCAGGAGGACAAAAATTTTTCATTTTTTCACTCCTCAGAGCAGGTCAACAGTCACCACACAGCCCCTATAGTCATTAGTTCTATTAAAGTGGGCTGAAGGATATGGTTAAGGCAGAAAGTCCTAAAATAGTATGGGTTTTACAATATGCAGGTTCTAAGACAGGATTAGGGGAGAAGGAAAAAGCTGGGCCAGAGCAGCTGGGGTTGGGACCACACAGATAGCTAAGTTTCTGATACTCGAGCAGTAGACATCTGAAGTATTTACTGAAGGTCAGCGGGGTATCTGATGTGGTGGAAAGCTAGGGCATTTCTCTTTCTTTAGGATGTTAGAATGAAGGAAGGATTGGACAATGGGGGCTCAAAGATAAGATTTTATTAACTTGGAAGGTTAACAAAACTCTACGACAAATTTAAATCTTTTAAAAAAAAAAACAGTAACTAGATTATTTAGATAATAAAAGTTGATGGTAAAAAAACAAAACAAAACAAAACAAAAAACACAACCAAACAGGTAACAGAAGGGAATAAGGTGAAAAGTCAAAAGTCCTCTTTTTAATCTTCTCATTTTACTCATGTTCTTGTGCAACCCACAATTTTCTATATGCCTGTTAGTGCACACAAAGGTATATCATACCTTAAAAACCCAACAATGGATTATTACACACATAATTGTTACACATAATGGATTATTACAGACACGTTCTGCAATTCGCCCTTTTCTCTTAAAAGTGTTATCTTTTTCTCTGTATCTCCTCACGTACATTAGATGCACTGCATTCTTTTTAACAGCTATTTGGTACATCACTATATTGGCGCATCGATTTAACACGACAGGCCCATCTAGCACATCATCTACTGACTCTCCACTGACCCTAAGCACTGCACAAGATCTGATGACCCAGTAGCATAAACCTGTATTACTATCCTAAAAGCTTCCTGAAAGTCAGCTCCTTTGAGGAATTAGAGGAGAGCTTACGAATAATCAGTCACTTTGCAGCTCCTTTCTTATAAAAGTTTGCCATCTGGCCTCACCTCACCTTTTCAGTCATATCATGTACTCTGCTACTCTGGGATCCTGTTGCAGGAGACTACTCACTGCTTCCTGAATAAGCTGCACCCTGTCACATCTCTGTCTTTGTTCATGTGGCTTTCTTGCCAAGCCTGTCCCTTCTTGGCCAGGCAAAAATTCTCATGTTTCAAGCTCTGATGACATCGGTAACTTCATTGTTACACAATTCACAAACTCCTTTCATTGTGTAGAATTCACAAACTTCTTTCCTCCTCTCCCACAGTAAGTAGGTTCCTTTTGTTTATATAGCTAGGAGCAGTGTTAATAATGTGCCAAAGCTTTTATATCTGCCTCCTGGACTAGACTGGGAGCACTTAGGGGCAGGTGATGATGGTTTACTCATTTTTTTTAAGTCTAGTGTCCCTATAGCACCCAGCAAGGAATTATTAAACAATTTTTATTAAATGTCATTACTACTGAGACAGATGATGGTGAGGTACCAGGCATCAAAAAACAGACTCTAAGAATTCTGCTGACTGGTGAGAGTATAGCGAGCACATGAGATAGAACAGGTAAGGTTTCCTTCTCTTTACGATAAGGACAATCATCTTTGTCACTCAATAATGCCTAGACCAGAGGTTCTCAATCCTGACTACATATAAGAATTACTTGGAGCTTTAGAAAAATACAGGTACTTGGTCCCCATCCCAGACCTACTGAACAATCACTGGGGATACACAAACTTTTAAAAAGCTCCACCACTGGTTACGATGCACAGCTGGGGCTGAGAACCCTTCACCTTGACAGTGCTGAGATTGCTGGCTGAAACGGTGAAACAATAATAAGTGACAGAGCAGGTGCTGTCTGGGAAAAGTAGGGCAGAGGGAAAAGGGGCTGTGCCTTCAGTTTAAAGCCTTCTGGCTGGTGTGCTAAAAGGGCCAGAGGAGAAGATATGAAGCCTAGGACAGCAGTGAAGGTTTGGGGTGGCAATTAGAGTCAGGAAAGCAGAGGACCATAACTTTCAAAATGGAAGTGTGATTAGCGGCAGCCTACCTGTTGCTGGAAGCTGGGTTACAGGGATGAATAGCCAATGTACCAGCCTTTGGCTTTCACATGGGGTTGCTGCTCTGTAGAGCTCTTCAAGAGAACTCTAGCAACATCCAGAAATAGAAAATCTAGGTATAACTCTTGGTCAGGTTTTTTCTTTTCTTTTCTTCTTCTTTTTTTTTTTTTTCCCAATATTTATTTATTAGAGAGAGAGAGCACACAAGCGGGAGAGCAGCAGAGGGAGGAGGGAAGCACTCCCCGCTGAGCAGGGAGCCCAACGTGGGGCTCAATTCCAGCACCCTGGGATCATGACCTGAGCCAAATGCAGATGCCTGACCAATGAGCCACCAAGTGCCCCCCTTGCTCGGGTCTTTGCTTTCTTATGTTGAGTCCTAAAGGAGGCAGTAGGGCAGAGTGCTTCTAAGCATGGGCTCTAAACCCAGACTGCAAATGTTTAAATTCTGGTTCTACTGCAACTTGACGGCTGTGTGACCTTAGGCAAGTCCAGCTTCCTTGAGCTTCAGTTTTGGTTGTTTGGCGAACTAAGTAAGATAATCCATGTGGGTCTCTAGAATGATTGTACTCAATAATGGCTAAAGGTTGTTGTTGCTATTATATAGTCCAAATTTGGATCAACATGTATAAATTCTTTTGTGACTTGGCTTCCAAAATTAAATAATTAATGACACACTAAAAATACTTAGTTAAGCAACTCACTTTTCATTAATATTCTTAAAATGGTTACTGCAATTAACACAGAAATGCCACCCCTGAGAATCTATTTTAATGGGATGGGGGAATCCTTAATTCAGAAAACAATTTTCACGAAATATTGGAAACACAATATCCAACTACAAGAGAGTAGCTAAACTACGAAACATTTACTCAGTGGACTATTTTAAATAATTTTGCTATAAGATAACATAGAAAGTGCTTAGGACATAAGTTCAGTGAAAGCAACCTCAAGAAATCCAAATGTATTTACAGTACAAACATGATTCCGTTAATAAGAATCTCTCTGTGGAAAAGGAGGAAAAATCTCAAAAAATAAAGTGTCAAAATTGTGAGTGGTGGAAACACTGATGGCTGTTTCCTCATATGATTCTTCTCTTTTTCATTTCCCCAAATTAGGGAGAGATAAGTAACTATAAAGTCAAGGCAGCAAATAGACATCCATGTTCCTGGATCACAAGACTTAACACATCATTAAGGTGGCAATATTCCCCAAGCTGATCTAGAGATCTGACGCAATCCATATCAAAATCCTAGAGGACTATTTTGCAGAAATTGACAAGCTGGTTCTAAAATGTGTGTGTATAGAACTACATGAGGACAAGAATAGTCAAAATAACCTTGAAAATGAAAACCAGGGGACTCAGCCTTTCTGATTTCCAAACCTGCTACAAAGCTACGGTAATCAAGACAATGTGGTATCAGCATAAGGACAGACATATGCATCAATGGAACAGAAATGAGAATCTAGAATAAACCCTTACATTTATGGTCAACTAAGTTTTGGCAAAGGTGTGAAAACAATTTATGGGGTATAGTCTTTTTTAAAAAAATGATTACCAAGAAACCAGGATATCCACGTGTAAGAGTGAATTTTGATCCTTACCTCATATCATACACAAAAATAAACAACACAACGGACCAGAGGGCCTTAAAACTAAAAAACTCATAGAATAAAATATAGGAGTAAATCTTTGTGACCTTGAGTTAAGCAATGGTTTCTTAGATATAACATCAAAAACACAAATGACAAAGGAAAAGACAGATAAATTAAATTTCATCAAAATTAGAAATTTTTTTTGTCAAAAAAAAAAAAAAAAACACCATTAAGCAAGTAAAAAGACAACCTGTAGAATAAGATAAAATATTTTCAAATATAAAATATTTCAAGTATTTTCAAATCACTGTATGACAAGGGACTTATGTCTAGAGTATATAAAGAATACTTTTAACTCAACATTAAAAAAGACAAATAAATTTAATTTGCCCAATAAAATACGGGCAAAGAATGTGCAGAAGCATTCTTCCAAAGAAAATATACAGATGGCAAATAGGCACCTGAGAAAATGCTCTATGTCATTAACGGTGAGGGGAATTAAAATCTAAACCACAATGGGATACCACTTCACATTTACTAGGAGGGCTATACTTAAGACAGGGCTATACTTAAGAGCTAGTAAGGATATAAGGACATTGGAATCTTCATTTCTGATGCTGAAAAAACTCTAGGATGAGATTGTGTTGATGACTGCTTCACTCTGAATGCCCTAAAGACCACTGCACTCTGTACTCTAAATGGGTAGACTTGTGATATACGAGTATATATTGACAAGGCTCTAATAAAAAGCCTCAAAGGGGAAGAAAAGTATAGGAAATAAAAAGTAAAAGCAGTTTACCATCTAACTCCATTCTGAATAGAAAAAAAAATACTAACTCTTGATCAAACAAAAATTATGATCTTGTATTGGAAAGACAGGGGAATGGGGAGCGTGCAGGGATTTGGAGTGGTGGAGATCCAGAGGGCTAAACCCTCCTCACCCATATTAAAAGGTCAACAGATAACGTTGAACACTGCACCAAAACAAAACCCCAAAGAAACAGAAATGCACAAATATTATTTAGAGATGTACATATCAAAGAATCAGCTAAAACATTTGACAGTGGCTACCCCTGAAAAAGGGGAACTGTGGGGCAGGGTGCCTGGGGGCTGTTTTTTTTATCTTATTCACTGCTGTAGGACTAGTTGACTTGTTAAACTATGATACAAATAAAAAAACATTTTTTTAAAAGAGAGGAAAAACCAAAAACCAAAAATAAAAGCATCAAAGGTTTTACTGAAGTAGACTCAGAATAAAAGACCCCTCTGGAGTCCAGTTCTGCTTATAACAACTTGTAAGAGACTAAGTAAGTCGTTAGAAATATGAGTATATACTCGGTCTCACCTTCAACTCCCCATTACCTTAGGCCTTGATGGCTAATGTAAAATCAATCCTTAAGCTTGAATTTCAAGCTTATTACTATGTACCTATTGATAGAAAACATCGGAATCTCCTCTGGCTGGCTCGGTGCTTGGAAGACTTTTGCTCTTGGTGCACTGTTCCACTCTTCAACACTGTCTCTGTCAGTTCATGGTTATTACAAAATCCACATACATGATCCTTCCAATACTTTGCTTGCTCAGTCTCTGCCTCCTTCTACATAGCTTTGTCCTTTCACTCACTCAAGCCCCTTATTTCTTGACCTTACTACTACCAACCTGCAAATCCTCCATTTTCTCAATGTCAATCACCCCCTATTTTCCAGCTCACTTCCGAGCAATTCCAAATTCCAATTCCAAAATTCCTTCATCCTCTGGGGATCCTCAATTTATTCACCTTCCCACTTCAATATGGTCCCCTAAGTGCCACTATATCCTCATTTCCCTCCTCCCCCAGTTTCATTCCTACAGTTCATTACAGTCATCCTCTCTTACCTACCCTCAACTCCCTTGCCCCCCACCCCTCACTTCACACTCGTGGACTGAAGCCACATCCCTTAAACTCCCCACCTACATTGTACTTGTACCTGGGCAGCAGACACACAACCACGCTGACTTTGCAACTTTCAACTCATGGCTACCAGCCTCCAGTTGACCCACTGCCCAATAACTATATCTCCCCAGTCCCTTACTCTTCTTTTCTCTGTATGACTCTTGTCAGACTTTCTTATCTCTCCTTGGATCTCAACCACCTCCTTCCCTATCTTTATTTTCACTTGAAGATCCTGATTCCTATCTCACTAAGAGAAGCTATCAACTTCCACAGGTTCTGAACATCCCACCTACTTCACTGTATTTATATTTTCTACCTTTTCTCTAATTACTATGGATGACTTTCCACACCCCTGGCAAAGGCCTACCCTTTTACTTGTAAATTTGTTCTCACACTTGAGAACATTGCTCCAGCAAATCTCCTTGCATCAAGTCCCACCCCCCCCCATAGGATCCTTCCAGTCACACACAAAATGCTGTTAATACAAAGCAAAAAACAAATTGCAACACTGCTTCTTCCTCAGCTACCACTTCATTTCTCTCCTTTCCTTTCTAGCAAAACTCCTTGGAAGAGCCCTCTATTCTTGTAGTCTCCAAGTTCTCTTCTCTGATCCTCCTTAACACCCATTAGACACTGACACTCTGCCAACTGCTTTCATTAAAAGTCACTGAATAAAGCCTGATAGTGCCAAATCCAAAGGCCAATTTTTAGCCCTTGTCTTACATGGAGTTCTAAAAACATTTGACCAAATTCATCCCTCTCTCCATTATTTACTGGGCTTCCAGGATACAATATTCTCCTGGTTTTTCTCTATTTCTGGTTGTGTCTGCTCTTTCACCCCTCCAATCTCTAAACAATGGGGTGGGTGTTCCAAGGCTCAGAACCCAGACCTATCCTCTTTTCTTAGCTATAGCTTCCTTCACCTACATGTTGTTGAATCCCAAATTTATAGCTCTAGGCTCAAACTGCAGAATTAAACATCTAACTACCTCTCTGACATCTTCATTTGAATGTCTAATAATCATATCAAACAACATATCCAAAAGGAGCTTTAGCTATTCCCTCCCAAACCTGTTTCTTCTGCAGTGATTCCTGTCTAGGTTAACAGCAATTCCATTCTTCCAGCTTCTCAAGTCCTAAACTCTGAAGTTATCCTCAGTAACTCCCTTACATTCCATATCTGATTCCACATTATATTTACAATATATCCAGAACTTGAAGACTTCTTACCACATCTTTTGCTACCCCTCTGTCCAAGTCACCATCATTGCTTCCTAGATTATTTCAAAGGAGTTCAAAATTAGCTTCCAGCTTTTACACTGATCCCTTTATAATTTGTTTTCAACACAGGAGTAAAAATAATCAAGTTAGGAAAATTCAGATCATGATACTCCTCTATTTAAAACCCTGCAATAGCTTTTTAATATGTCAGAATAAAAGCCCAAATCATACAAGAACCTCATTTTCCACTACTATTCCCGTCCCTCTCGTTAGCTTGCTCTAGCCACGGGGGCTCTAACCACATTAGCCTCCTTGAGGAACAAAAAATATATCAGGCCTACTCCTGCTTACGGGCTTCCGTGCTTGCTGTTTTATCTGCCTGGAATGTTCTTCAAAATGTCCACATGGCTCCCTGTTTCACTTCCCTTCTCAAACGTCATCTAAACATTGAGGCCTCCCTGAGCACCTAATTTTCCAGTGTTCCTTTTTTCATAAGTATTTATAGTTACCTGACATAGTACATATTTTCTTTAATTGTTCCTCTGCCTCTCATACTAAACTGTAATCTTCATTTACATTTTTGGGATTTTTTATTCTTTTGTTCATTGCTAAATCTTCAGCAACTCAGAGCCGTGCCTAGCACATCATAGGTGTTCAATAAATACTTTGAAAATAAGTGATCCACCACTATATTCCAGTGCCTCTTGTAGATGATAAACATAGTAGTGCTCAGGAGATATTTATTGAAAAGAATGTAAAGAAAGATGGTGCTTTCCTTTAAAAATATATCAAGTAAGACCAAATTTAGCTTATCACTCTGCATTGCAGAATGAAACCAATCAAACCATAAGCAACTTAGAAGAATGCATGGGATCCTTACCTAGGTCAGCTCTGGCTTCCTTTTTCTTCTGAGAGGCCCAGCCCACTAAGGAGAGTTTATCTCCTCCTGACTTCTCCTCTAAGCCTCTATTCAAGCGCCAGATTTTCAGTGTATTGTCATCAGAGCAGGTAGCAATCTAATGAGAATCAGGAAAGAAGTTAAGAAGTTTCAATCAAAGATTTATAACAAAGTAAAAAGTAGATCTTAAGGACTAGAGAATTATTTTGTGTGATATACCAGGATGTAGAAAATGAGATCTAAAAAATCATATACTTCATCCCTCGCTTTTAGGAATCACTCCAAATTTCCATAGGACTGTATTTTCTTTATAATTCTGATGGTATGTCTTCTGTTACCAGTCACATCTTACCTGACCTAAAGCCCTACTATAAAATCAGGTTCCTTTCGTTTTACTCTCAAAAACCTGGGCAAGTCATTATCTTCATCACTTTCTATATAATTATGAAATATAATATAATTATGACACCCTTTTTTATTTCCTCTCTTAAATGATAAACCGTATATGCCACCAACATTCAATTTCTACCACTTTCTTCTGAATTCTACATGTTCTGGCTTACTGCTAAAGTAATGGGATCATTTCCAAGATCAGGCTTAGTCTGTGACTCTAGTAAGCTGTGACAAGTAGAATGAAACCATTCTTTGAGATTCTTTTTCAGATAGGTAAAGGAGCAATCTGGGAAAACAACAAGTTCACTAGGCTGAAAGAAGTTAAAAATAACCTTTGCCCCTTTAAAAATATCTGACCATTCCCGATCTTGGTCCCAAGCCTTTTATGGCAGAGAAAGTCCAGCTTGAAGAGCTTGTGGCAAATGGCCACTGGTACCAGAGCTGTTCCCCAGCATTTGTTTATATAATTTCTCTATTTCAGTCACTGAAGAGAGAGAAAAAAAAGAACACACGTTCTCTTAAGTCTTGGCCCCCAAGAGACTGGCAACTTTTTCCTTTCCTTACTGGGAGGCCAAAAGAAGACACACATATTTAACTGCTCAAGAAGAAATGCCTGGAATCCCCAGTTACTCGATGGTCTATTAACAAGAATTATTTCCAGAGCACCTACTGAGAGTGTAACAATTTACATTTTTTATGTTTTTTAATTCTCACAATGTAAAATGCCTTGAACTCCAATAATCTCATCTATAAAATAAGAAAGAATAAAATTATTTGCCCAAGGTCACCACAATTAAGTGGCAGAGCTAGAAGTGAAAATTTTTCTAATTTCAAAGGCTAGATTTTAAAACCATATTTTTACCTTCTTAACTTTAGGCTAGGAGCAAAGTTATTTAAAAAAAAATTTTTTTTAAAGAAGTGGTTATTAGATTAGTATAGGTAAACAGCCTTGTAACTACCTATGAGTCTTTTCTGTGCATATATAGATAAGGGCAATATATGATAATTGAAAAAAGGGAACAAAATTAAGTGAGTAATTGAAAAACTCTCTAAATTCTACAAAGATACAAAACTCCATGTTAAAAGCAGATTATTTCACTGGGAGGTACATGGAACCTCAGAAGAAAAAGGTCAGTGGGATGTAATTATTGGTGATTAAAGCAATGAGTTAAAAAAAAAATCTATAGGGCTGACCACAGAAATGGTTATACAGATATAGAAACAAAAAGAAATCCACAGCAGTACTGGAAAGCTAGCAGGGATGCCATGAATAGACTAGACCATAAGAAGTTTCTAGAAGATAAAAAACAGATGGGAACAAAACCTCAAAACGTCATAAATGAAAGTGGAGATATCCACAGAAGTGGTATTTCTTGTAAACCCCAAATAACCCAAAGACCAGAGGCAGTAGGGGCTGAGAGAATGAGTGGAACTTGGGCCAGTATTTATGAAATCCCTACATGTACACAAAGTTTATATTTCTTGCCTTTTTACATTTCAGGTATTTTATTTGTCTTTAAGTATCATTGTCAAAAAATTTTTTAAGTGAGAAATGTCTAAAACATCTTGGAGCTACTCATATAGGGTAGCCATAGATAACCTACCATATTACAACTTCACAGTAAGCACTGTTTAGGCATGTGAAAACTAAATTTGACTGTGAAGAACAGTCAAGATGTTAACAACCTTTAACATGCCATGTTGATAGTATGTAGAAAGTTAATAAAACTAGTTTTCCACCTTAGATTTTCAGATGAAATTTAATTACATTAAAAACTTAACTATGTTTAGGAAAGGAATTATTCTAGGGAATCAAGAAATCCATTCTAATCTCGCCATTTGCAATGACATGGTTGGAACTAGAGGGTATTATGCTAAGAGAAACAAGTCAATCAGAAAGATAATTATCATACGATCTCATTTATACATGGAGTTTAAGAAATAAAACAGGATCATAGGGGAAGAGAGGAAAAAATAAAACAAGGTGATATCAGAGAGGGAAACAAATCATAAGGGACTCTTAATCATAAGAAACAGAGGGTTGCTGGAGGGGAGGGGGATAGGGTAACTGGGTGATGGACATTAAGGAGGGTATGTGATGTAATGAGCACAGGTATTATATAACACTGATGAGTCAGTCACTGATCTCTACCTCTGAAACCAATAATATATATTATTAATTAACTGAGTTTAAATTTTTAAAAAAATCCATTTTTATTCCTTAGTGTAAGTTTCTCTATTGCTAAAGAAAATATGAGTATGTATGGTTAATGCAGACATAGATCCTGGATGGCCTCTAGATCTTTCAATCCCTAAAAATAAAAGTCTGTGTAACTCTCAAACTAACTTGGGAAAATCTACAGATCTGTGATCTATTTTTTAAACCAATGACAGAGATTTATTTACAAACCTTTGTGAAGTCTGATGGACACCAGCACACAGATGTGACCTCTTGAGAGTGACCCTGGAGCACAGTAGGAGGATGCCAGGGTGTGGAGACCTATCACACCACCAAAAAAGAAAAAAAGTAAGTCAGCAGAGCAGTATTAGGTCTCTCAGATAGAGCCTTTGAATCTCTCCACATTTGTGTCTTACAGAGTTGTTACCAAAGATCTCTAGGTATACCTAGTTATAGCTCAGAAAAGAGTCCTAGTGTGCAATAAAAGTATTTCTGTCATTAACCTGAGAAAACAGAATGAAAGTAGCCAAAATCAGTTAATAATAATCAACTTAAATACCAGGGGCAGGTCTTACTTCAATTTAAGACTATATAGCAACATATATTTTGACTGAAATTCAAGCATGACATTATTCCTCACCCCTTAGCTGGAAAACTTTCTATAAGATTAGGGTTCAGCTGCTAGGTAGTGTGAATTTCAATGGAGTCCTGTTTTTATATAGCCTAGACATTTTCAGATCTTTTCTAATCAGCTACTTCCAGGAACACTACATTAAATACATCCTGAAGGCATCTCGGACATACTACCAGTTCTCTGGCAACAAGGGGACAGTCTTTCACCCAAAAGACTCACCGATTTTTACCACAGTCCCTAAAGTTATACCCCTTCATTTTGAAGGAATATAAACCATATACTTATACATGGCACTTCGGTATCTTTTTTTGGGAAAAAAGAAATCCTCTAAAATTTCATTTTGGTAGATTTGTTTAAAGAAATCTTAAGTTTTCAATTAAGTACTGCCACATCTTAATGAATCAAGAAGGGTCATATTGTGCAGTAGTATACACGTGACAAAGGATCAGACTTTCCCTCTCACTATATGCCACTAGTGATGCATTTGACAGTTGACTCATTCAAGAGTTGTCAAACCCTTTCAGAGGCCATGGGAATTAATCAGCACAATATGGCATATAAACTCACGTAACTATTATTAGTACGTGTTTGAAAAAGAGACATTATTCTCTTTTCATTTTCTGGAGGCTCTGAATCATTGCTCATCTGTATGAAGAAAGTGGAGGCGACTCTGGAAAGAATATTTGCAGAGAATGACTAAGAAAACTTAATAGAGGCCTTCAACTGTAGTGAAGAGAGTCAACACACTGATTCACAAGGTCATCCAACTCAGTTATATTACTACTCCTCTCTTGGGTTAAATGGCACATGTAATGATTCTAAAAGCAAAAGAAGAGAAAGAGCAGAGTCTAATTTGCCTTGCTGGGTTAATTAGAGTTTAACAGAAAAAGCTTTTTTCCTGAGTATTATCTAAAAGGATCTCACTTTCTGCCTCCTACAATGGCACAGAGAACAATAACTCTTTCTCTCACAAGGTAGCATATTTTAGAAAAGACTTTCAAGATAGTCTCTAAGTATTTCAGGAGCCACAGAAATTCTCCTTCCTCCTGCATTTGGGATGGCCCCAGCCTATTAAGTTACTCTTCACTCAAGACCCAAGCAGGTCTGCTAGCCCCAAATTAAAAGGGTGAGAAAATCCCAGTGTCCTCTTGACCGACCCTCCCTGGTAGCAACACGTTCTTCTACTCCACTGGTTTACTCTGCTTGTGGCCTTTAGCCTGTCATTTCAAGATATTGCTTCTTCAATTTTCTAGGCATTACAATACCCAAGGGAACCTAAACATGTATATAAAGGATTAAAATAAATTTCAAGAAAAACCATCACATCCGCCAATAGGGTATATCCACATTTTTGCATTTATCTATAGGATCTAAGAGAAAAAAATAAAAGACTCCTTGGAAAAACTTTTTACAAACTGATAATAAGGTAGGAATAATAATGAGAATAAAAGTCAGCATTTGTTGAGTCAGATGCTTAGTATAGCATTAAAGTAAGGGGAAGTTAAAAGTTAAACAGAATTATTATATGACCCAGCAATTTTTCTAAAGATCTACTCATTCATTTGAGAGAGAGATTGAGAGAGTGCATGTGCATGTGAGTGGAGGGCCAGGAGGATAAGATAGGGAGAGAGAGAATCTCAAGCAGACTCCCTGCCCAGCAAGGAGCCCAATGTGGGGCTCAATTCCATGACCCTGAGATCACCACCTGAGCCGAAATCAAGAGTTGGATGCTCAACCGACTGAGCCATGTAGGTGTCCCAGGATGCAGCAATTCTGTTCTTAGGTATACACACAGAAATATATGTTCAAACATATATATATATATATATATGTGTGTGTGTGTTCAAATATATGTTCAAACAGAAACTTACACATGAATGCTCATTGTGGCTTTATTTATAAAGCCAAAATGTGGAATAATTCACATGTCCACCAACTAATAAATGGATAAATAAAATGTGGTCTATCCATATGATGGATATCCAACCATAAAAAGAATGAAGTATTGATACGCGCAACAACACAATAAATCTGGAAAACATGTTCATTCACTGAAATAAGCCAGACATAAAAGATCACATATTGTCAAAATCCATTTATAGGATATGTCCAGAATAGGCAAATCCAAAGATAGAACATGGGTTAGTGGTTGCCAGGGCATGAGGGCAGGGGAGAATGAAGAGAGACTCTTCAAGGGCAGTGTTTCTTTCTGGAGTAATGAAAATGTCTGGGAATGAGACAGTGGTGATGGCTATTCAAAATCAACTATACATTTAAAAACAACTATAATGATGAATTTTATATTATGTGAATTCTATCTCAATTAAAAAAAAGGAGTGGAGGGAAAGGCATATTGTGGGCTGAAATGAGTACTAATCCCCAGCAAGTTTGTATGAGTGGTAGTTACAGGAGCTTTCACAATTTTAGGAGTATCGGAGCATGGCATAGTATACGTGTTGACTATTTCAAAGAAGATGAATTTCCCCTAGTGAAGCTCAACTTGTTTATAAATCCTCCATTTTTATTCAAATAAGTTTTTATTTATTGTCACCTCATTATGATAAAACATTACCATAATTTCACTTTTTAAAAAGATTATTTATTTGAAAGAGAGAGAGAGAGAGATGACAAGTGGGCAGAGGCAGGCAGAGAGAGAAGGGGAAGCAGGCTCCCTGCTGAGCAGAGAGCCCCATGCAGGGCTCAATCCCAAGCCCATGAGACCATGACCTGAGCCAAAGGCAGAGGCTTAACCCACTGAGCCACCCAGGTACCCCTAATTTCTTTTTTTTAAAAACCTCCCTCTACTTTTAACCCACTGAGCCACTCAGGCGCCCACCTCCCTCTACTTTTAAATAGAAGAAACTATTAAGTCCAAGAGACATTTACACCTATGCATTCTGAAGATGGTCAAAACACAGAAAACTGTCCTCTCTTATATATTTTAGTTGTTATACAGACTTTAATTCAAGACACGAAGAATCCCCAAGTTAAAACTCTTACAACTATGAAGGTTACTACTAGAAATAATTGGCTCTAAGCTACACATCTAATAAAACATTCTGTATCCTTAAATGTGCAAAAAAGATCAGCAACTTTCCTCAAAAAATCCCCTTACTCTGCCCAGGCAGAAACCAAATCTCATCTTTATTTCTGCCATGAGATCATTTACACTTCCTAAAGTGTCAGGCTCAATGTTTCGCCAGTCAGCGGTAGAATGACTGTGCCAAATGAGTTTATTTATAACCACTTCAATACTATTCAGTGGCTATAACAGAAATCAACCAGGGAAGGGAAGGGGGTAGGTAAGGGTGGGACAAAGGATAAGAAATTAAAAAGAAAAATATTTATTAACTCTTTTTATTTTTAACTCTTGGTCCTTAGTATCAGTGAGTCTAACTATATTACATCTCCCTTTTGCCGAGCAGTGGTAAAGATTAAAAGGCCATTCTCTTCTGTCTTGAGATCTCTTTTCTTTCATAACACTTAATAACGCCTGATTCTTGGTAACTCTTTTCTTTCACTCTGTTTTCTTGTGCCCATGGGCTTTTTAGCATAGGAAAAATCCCAACACTTGAGAGATTCTGACCTTTTGGAAACATGGCAGAGCTATAACTTAACAGCGTGATACTCAGCTTGCATGGAATGGTTTTTAAACTACACCCCCACTGTTCTTCTTCATCATGGAAAAGAGAAACTGAGCCACCTCACTAGGCAAATTCAATTTTAGGAGCAGTAAGCTTGCCAGGATCTCAAATATCAGAGCCTGCACACAGAGTTATGTGTGGACAGCAGGAGAACATCATGTCTGAACCACATCATTCAGCACTGACATGTGACCCAGCTGAGGAATTTAAAAAGGGTCACCCATGTACGTGATAGCCACTGACTGGATGTCTGAAAATGGGTTACTAACAAGAGCCAAGTCTCTTTACTGCATGTCTTTAGAGAGAGAAACTATACCTTAACCCTCATTCCATGAAACAAACAAACAAAAAGCCTTTGTACTATAGAAGATAGCTAGAGAGAAACTTTCAGTTGATAATAAAACTGTGTCTGTATACACATGCAAACACATTTATGTAGAATATATAATCATACGCATAATTAACATAACTAAAAGTTGATTTTAAAGATTTCCTTAAATGATCAGTGCAGGGCTATTTTTTCCATAATCTTTTTTTTAAAAGAAATTATTTTTAAAGAATTAAAAAACTTAAAATGATACAGACTTTGATAGAATAAAATCTTCCTACTTAGTTGAGAGCCATAGTAAAAAAAGGGATGAAAAGATAGTGAGAGAAGTTATGCTGAGTGAAATAATCAAGCAGAGAAAGTCAATTATCATATGGTTTCACTTATTTGTGGAACATAAGGAATAGCATGGAGGACATTAAGAGAAGGAAGGGAAAAATGAAGGGGGAATCGGAGGGGGAGACGAACCATGAGAGACTCTGGACTCCAAGAAACTGAGGGTTTTAGAGGGTGGGGGGATGGGTTGGGCCAGTGATGGATATTAAGAAGGGTTATACATAAACAATGATTCTTGGAATACTACAACAAAAACTAATGGCGTACTGTATGGTGACTAACAGAACATAATAAAGAAGAAAAAGGAAAGACAGTGAGAGAAGGAGAAAGGAAGAACAAAAAGATAGTAAAATAAGAAGCATTTAGACCAAATTTGAAACTCAAAATTTAAAATATAAGAACAAAGCATTAATGTTAGTAACGTATATCATTAAAGTTTAAAACTCAAGTCAGAAAATTTTATAGACAAGAAACTAGGTACAAACTTTTATGGGATCAGAGTCTCAGGTATATATTTTATAAGCAAATTTTCATTTTAAAAATATAACACATGAAAGAACTGTGCTTATAGAAAGAGACCAAGTACAACACAAAAGTATCTTGCATAGAACAATGTCTCCACCATGTGACCATCTAGGATATAATCACTAAAAACTCTTAAGTTAGTGTTGTATTTTTGCACCTCTAGGTACACAGAGAAGTCACTTTAAGTACGTCCTCCAGGACCAGGTGAAATTAAACAGAATTATGCTTCATACTTGACAGGTTCTATCTCATCCTAAGCCAACATTAAAGATAACGACTCTCTAGAGGTTGGCAGGACTAATAACGATATGATTTCCTCTTGAAAAGGGATTTGATAACATTGAACCTATGAATCTATCAAGTTTTAGACATTATGACTCTAAAATCCAAAATGTGGGGCACCTGGATAGCTTAGTTGGTTAGGCATCCAACTCTCAATTTCAGGTCAAATCATGATCTTGTAGGGCACTGCACTCAGCATAGAGCTGCTTGTCCCTCTCCCTCTGCTCCCCCCTCTGCTCACTTGCTTTCTCTCTCTAGTAAATAAATTTTAAAAATAACAAAGAATAAAATCCATAATGTGTGAACTCTGATCGTCCCAATTCATTAGTGTTAAGGACATTTATGATATCACAGGGCAATCTAGAAGATAATTAATTTCTAGCCCTTGGAAAACTACGCCATAATGCTCTTATGTCTCTGAACTCCCAGACATTTCTATAATTAATTAGTCCCACAAGAGCTATTTTTCAGTAGTCAGCAAGTGCTCCTTGTGTGATATTTCAGTTTTCTCCACTGAACCTCATATGGACAAATTTAAATTTCTTAGCTTACAGTAGTCACTTTAGGAATCACTGTTATTTAAGTAAAAAAAAAAGAAAATAAATAAACTTGTTAACAGGAATAGAATCTGTCAAGTAAGTTAAGTAATGCCATTAAATACATAATAAAACTGATAAAAGTAGTCACATCTATTCTAGTAACCTTAAGACTGGCCACTTATAAGAGAGTAAAGAATACAATTACCATACAAATATTTTTTAGTGTTTTGTGCAAGATATTATGGTTGATTTGGGCATAGGATCCTGGGAATTAAAATATATTTTGAATGAAGAGCTTGAAAACTCAGGGCAGAAAGATAATCCAACATATTTTTCCAGGAAACACGACAAAGTAGTTAAGGTTCTCTCTAAGCTTCTGAATTCTCAATTTTCTGATAATCTGTGAAACTGCTGGAGTACATGGATGATCTATTTCTGAGAAGCTCTGGGCATGAAAGTATGATATATGTGTCAGTCAGAGCGAGGTCTGGCTGTGTTAAGAAGGAAGAAGCAACTTTTACTGAACATCTAATGTAGAAAAAGTTAATAGTATGCATTTATGTTAAACTTACTCATCTGAGAAGAAATA
Source organism: Mustela putorius furo (assembly GCF_011764305.1). Classification (NCBI taxonomy): domain Eukaryota; kingdom Metazoa; phylum Chordata; class Mammalia; order Carnivora; family Mustelidae; genus Mustela; species Mustela putorius. The sequence goes on along the minus strand of NW_025421480.1, from coordinate 10,805,930 downwards.
TTTGTAAGAATACTTAGTTCTCACATTTGTGAGGGAAGTTTGGTAACTTACCTTCCAGATGTAGGCAGCTTCATCACTTGAGCCACTGACTAAAAACTGGTCATCTGGACTAAGACTTGATTTAACATAAAAGGTGGAGTTCTGATGTCCATTGAAGATAGCCACTGTCAGAGGAAAAAAACCAAACAAACACATATTACTTGATTCTTGTTATTTCTAATGTTCACTTAAATGCAGACACTGTACATGTCCTAACAAGTTTTATTAGTGTATTAACTACTGAATATTGAAACAGATAGTCAAGTTTTATTCACTAAGTTAAAGGGAACTGGACATTGGCAAAAAGTTATAAAGTCTCAGAAAGAAGTTTTTATATTAAATCCAATCTCATGATCTAAGCCCAGATATTTGGTATGGAGCTGGCTATGGAAAGGAAAGTGACGGAAAACATTCTTAAGGAGAAGAATGCAACCAGGGTCCACTCTTTTAGTAAATGCTTTCATTAGGCCCTCTTTTCCCATAGTAGCATAGGGCTTTCTCTGTTGAGTAATACATTGGTCCTCTTCCTCTTAGACTTCAAATACTGAGGGTAAATTTCATATTTTATTCTTTCCTCACTAGACCTCACAGTGCTTTGAAAAGAGATTTCCAAACATCTGTTGCATGAATAGGTAAGAATCAGTGGAAAGAGTTAAGATTTATGGATAGCTCATTTGGGATGTAGGAATCAGTTAATCAATTTACTTATTTTTTTATTGTGGGAATTTTTTAATCCAAAACTTTAAGAAGGCTGAAAAGAAGGAGCTAGTGGGGTAAACTATATGTTTGTATGTAAGATACATCAACTAGGTTAGGGTTAGCCTTTAGGTTTATTTAGACTTCTTAATATCTGTAACAAAAGGGCAAGCAATCCAGTCTAGCACAATGTGCTTGATGAGTTCTTCTATCCTAAGAAGACCAAAACCTGAGGCTTCTGGTACCAGAATACTAATAGGAAATACAAGAAAAAAATCTCAGTTTTTGAAGAATTTAGGGATACATTTAAGCAGAGGGAAAGAAGTTCACTCTAATCTTCAACAGAAAGGAAGTAAGAATTATCAGGGGACATAATAGCTTTCCTTCAGTGCTCACAGAAATCTTTTTCCTTTTGCCAGAACAAAACTGGAAAAAGACTTTATTTTTAGCTTTTCAAGAAAAAGCCTACATATCAAATACTCTCCACACCAATGCTTCCACTGTAGATATTAAGCAGAACATGAATCAATTCAGATGCACATTTTTATCTACGATGATAGGTAAATCCCCACAAAATAAACAGGCTCCTTTGCTCTGAATACAACTGTAAAACTATAATTGTTTATCTTTCTTAACTCTAACTATGAATGGAAAACTACAGACTAAATTTCCCACTAGACCTGTAAGTATTTATTGCCCTCTGCTGGTCTACTCAAGTACACTGTAAATGCTTCAAAGCATTCAAAAAATCCTAAAACCTGTATTGGCTTTGATTAGTTCAACTTTATCTTTCTTTGATAATTTGGACTCTAAAAATGCTTCAGTGAATTGCTTTAGAGTCATCCTTATGAACATCACTTAGTATAATAAAACACTATAAATTAAAAGTATAGGAAATAAAGTATTAAGCCCAGGACCCTTTCTGAAATTTGAAGAAGATAAGCAATTACCCAATGTCAGACACTGTCTGTCACTCAGTCTCTAAAGAACATATCTACCTACCTACCTACCTATCTATAGGAGCCAACAAAATAATTTTGGGAGCACAGGAAAAAGGTTACTAAATTTTTAGTAATATAGCTTTGGGCATATTTGTTTGACTAATCTCAAGACTCCCTTTTGGGCCAGACTACAAAAAAAAAAAGACACAGAAAGAATTCTTGTACATTTATTTGATAATATAATTAGGATTATGCTTTTATCTTTTGGAGAAAGATTCTGAAAAGTGTATTTTATATGACTATCTAAATTAGAAGCTGTTTAAGTTCTGATTCCATTCAGAAAACAGCAAAACAACTTATAAACTCCTTCCCTTTTCCAAATACCCTTGCTGTTATTTAGACAACACCAGACCTAATCTAGGACATTGGAAATACCAACTGTGAAGCTGTCACAGAACTCAAACTCCTAATACTGGCTTTGGGCAGTCTTTGGAAAGTTCTGTAAGAGCCTAGTTAAGTTCTATACTATTTCAAGGTTTCTTATTTATCAGCACATCTTACTTTAGTGGGAAGTAGGTAGCTTTAGGGGTTATGGAACCTGTCTGTTTCTGACAGAGCTATACCTTAGCAAGAACGAGGTTGCTAATATATAGCTTGCCTAAGTAATTGAAAATGTTCTTAAAATTATGTAACCCCCCAAAATCTTAGAGTATGGCTGAGAAACCTGCATTTCTTTTTTTTAAAGTGCCATGTATCAACTTTAAACACCAGATTCCAATTTTAATTTTCTTGAAGGGAAAAAAAAAAAAGATGAGGCTGGGGAAAACTAGAGATAAAATAGACACTGCCCAACATTAAGGCTGAAGTAGATAAAAACCTATCTAGGGAATTAAAAAATTCAGCCCCCTAATTTTAACAAATAACCCCTGAACAAGACAAAAACTGGGAACAGCCTTCTATAGCTTATAAAACTTGAGACATTTCTAAATATAGTCAAAGGGACACAATTTCAGGAAAGACTCAATGTTAAAATACAGTTAAGTCACCATATACAGCAGGATTCTGTTTACTTGTGAAATATCACAAGGAAAATACACCCAGGAAAACATCACTGGAACTAATCAAAGACGCCAAAGCCCTCCTATGTCTTAAAAAATTTGGTTCAGAAAAAAAGATCAATAAAATTATCATTAACAAAAATCTCTGCATTAGTTTCTGGGCAAGAGATTTTATTTTATTTTATTTTTCCAGGGTAGAGATTTTAAATGGGTAAGATCTTACCTGGAGAAGTCTTTAATCCGGTCATATTGAACATGTAGATATTGTCATCTGTGCAGTTAGCGAACAGAGTAGATCCCGTGGAATCCAAAATCAGACTTGAGTATCCTAGAAAAAGGAAACTTTAGTTAGCATGTCCTGATTACAGCAAGTAGAACTGAAGTGACAATGTTGAAGAAAGAAGATCATTCCACAAGATTATCAGAATTCTTCTTCCTCCAAATATATACAAACCAAAAATATTCTGAGTTTTTAACTTCTGAATTTCCAGAAGACACAACCACATGTTAATTTCAAGTCTATGTTGCTGAAAACTAGCTTGATATTTATTTTAAAATTGTAACAAAAATTCACAGGGTATTAAAAGGCTTACCTAGTTTTCGAGTGCTGCTACCTGGGTACAAGAAAGACTTGGATGCTATGGGTTCCTGTCGATAAGCAGTATAATTCTTACGTAAATCCCATATTTTGATTACCCTAAAAACCAAGGTAAAAAAAGTTATTTTGTAGCCAATCCCCAACTCCAACCAGTTTCAACTACTTTGAACTTCATGAAATAACTTTTAATCTAACTCCTCTGGCACATCAACCAGATATAAGGAGGATATCTCACTGGGAAACAGATTGAACTATCTCATACTATAGTTTCCAATGTCAGGCTAACAACTCAGGCAAAACGGAAACAGATGTGATCTGACCTAGCGATGGGTTACCTTGAGTTTACTTCAAGGGAGCGGAAAAGGAAGATGAAGGTTGGGTTCTGATGGTCATTGTTTCATTGTTTTCAGAAAAAAAAAAAAAAAGGCAAAACAAATGCTTCCCAAGCCTTTAACACTCTGCATGTAACCTCTAACATTGTAAGTAACAAGCTCTGTCCCTTTGGTTTTATCACTATATGTAACTCCTTAAGTAATCTGATCTAAACAACTTTTCCTGTGAAATAAAGTATTTTCTCATTTCGTCTATTGGTATCATTGTCTTAATCCTCAACACGTAGTTCCTTTTTTTTTTTTTTAAAGATTTTATTTATTTATTTGAGGGAGAATGAGTGAGAGAGCATGAGAGAGAAGGTCAGAGGGAGAAGCAGACTCCCCAAGGAGCTGGGAGCCCGATGCGGCACTCGATCCTGGAAGTCCAGGATCGTGACCTGAGCCAAGGCAGTTGCTCAACCAATTGAGTCACCCAGGTACCCCGTAGTTCCTTTTCTAAAAAAGATGTTATTTATTTATTTATTTATTTACTCATTTATTTATTTTTAGAGAGAAAGAGTGAGTGAGAGCAGGGAGAGGAGCAGGGGGAGAGAAAGAATTCCAAGCAGACTCCCTGCTGAACAAGAGCCCTAACTCAGGGCTCGATTTCACCTCAACCTGAGATCATGACCTTAGTGGAAAATAAGAGTAGGTTACCTAACCAACTGAGGCACCCAGGCACCTCCTCAACATCTAGTTTATTGGCAACATGAAAACACAAGCTTAGTCTGAAAGGGCACTACCGTTGGAAACAAACAACAGGATTTGGTCCACAGATGAGTTTTAGTGTCCAAAAGACACAAAAGAAGTCCTAGTTCATTAAACCATCATGTTTTTAAATTAGTTTCAAAGGGAGGGATGTCTTGAGAGGTATCATAAGCAAATAAGCAAAGAAGTGTGCTTAAAAAACGCCCAGAGAATTATTTATTGTAACAAAGCAACCAATGAAGTACCACAAACTTATTTGGAAGCCAAACATTCATACCAATCACAGATGGCAGGTATATGAAAGTCATTGGACCTTAATATCAATATAGTTAGATTACTCCCCAAAATGCCCGTTATATACCCAGAAAATGAGATTTCTTCTTTTAGGGTATTACTAAACCTGAGAAGATAAAAATCCAAAATAATAGAAATTTTATTCCTCAAAAGCTTAAATTAGACTGCATGTACAAGCGAGCTACCCACCCAGATTCTCGACAATAGCAGCAGCAGCCAATACTGCTCCCGTGTGTTAGATAATGTGCTAATTTTATTACCTCATTTATTACTTCATAATACCAAAATGGATTACCTCATTTAATTATTTGAGCAAGAGTCCTAACTAGATATTTTTCATTGTGATCTGTAGTTCCTCTTCTCAGCTGGATATTCACTACGTGGAAAGTTAAAAGCATACATATTCGATTATAATGGGACTAGGTGACTTCCCTATCACAGTTTATGAAAGAGATCTCATCAAAAGAACCACGAAATAAAGGCTCTTACCCATCCACGGCTCCCGCTGAGACTAATGTATTCTCATCTTGAAAGAGGACCACAGTAACACTCTGTTGGAAATCCTGACAGCACAAGGCAGAAAAAGAAGAAAGTCCTATTTTCAGTATCATAATCTTCACCATCAAGAGACCAAGGTACTAAAATGATGGCTTCCCCCCACCCAAATTCTGAGTTAAGACTAAATCTTCCCTCACCAATAATCCTAAGTCAGATATTTATACTGACCAAGAAGTAATTTTAGCATGAAAATGACCTAAATATCACTGAAGTATAGTACATAGTGTCAACTTTGACTTACACTCAAAAAACAAACAGGTGAATAAAAGATTTGTCTAAAACCTACTGGTTTCTACTTACAATCAGTCCTACTAATACGCTATGTCTTTGTAGGAGACTCGTTTAACTTTCTTGTGCCTGTTTCATCTACAGAATGTCACCACCTACCAACACTGTTGCATAGGAGTATCTGAAGAATTACTGATGAAAGATGATTATGCGTTCCGAAAAATTTAAAGGAGCTCAATGGAATTTCATCTCCTAATTGCTGTTAATGAGTTTTCCTGGATCAGAATCTGATTGTCTGAAATGATATTCATTTTAACTCCATCTGGCCTCCAAAACCCACTGTTAATCCTGTCAGTTTCCACTCATGTCTGTGTCCTATTCTTGGTATGCAATTATAAGTCCTAACGTTTTTAATAAACATACTTCTCCAACATACTAATTTGGATCTTACAGACCAGGAATTTTAGAAAAATAAACACATTAAAGTAAAAGCCATGGTGATTTTTTTAAAAGAAAGAAGATGTACAATGGGCAATGTTTAATTTTGAGTACAAGATGCTAGAGAGACATAATATTCTATCTAAATGTTTCAATATATTTAAATATTTTGGCGACTGTTTATAAAAATATTAAAAACTCAAAAATTTCCTATAGTTTGTGTATTGTAAAAAACAGGGATTACCTCCCCTTATAGAAAATTGTATCATGTTATTTAATATGCTTCTTTAAACTATCACCGCTTTCCTAATAAATTATGTTGTAAACATATAAATTACGTCTACATAATTATTATGTCTACAATAAATTATGTTGTACACATGGAGATCTCTATAGATGAACTCTAAATATGCTGCCAGGTGACCATGTTATACACTAGAGTTCGAAAACTACTACTGTAGGTATTGAGCAGTAAATAATAAACCACTGAATAAAGACTCTCATTCACTTAATCTATAGCTCCTATTTAATGCCCAACAAGTTACCTAAAATGAGATCCCATCCTTTTTTTAAAAAAATTAGCTAATTAACTTATTTTTGAAGATTTTATTTATTTATTTGACAGACGGAGATCACAAGTAGGCAGAGAAGCAGGCAGAGAGAGAGGAGGAAGCAGGCTCCTCGCTGAGCAGAAAGCCCGATGCGGGGCTGGATCCCAGGACCCTGAGATCATGACCCGAGCCGAAGGCAGAGGCTTTAACCCACTGCGCCACCCAGGCGCCCCAAATGAGATCCCATCCTACTACATGTAAGATCTGCACACATGTACACAGCTCTAAAACCTTACCACAGAAGGAGCAAGTCCTTTAGAATTCTGTTTCTTCTTAGGTTTTGAGGGAGTTTGCTTGTCTAAAGTATTGTGAGCTCCACTGATTTGATTCACTTGTCTATAAAATCCATCTGAAAGATATTCCAAGCAAACTGATTTAGGTTTCAGACCTTTATTCCTATGCTGAATGTAACACTTACACATAAGATTTCAGAATTAATTATATTCTTAACAGTAAAATTAGAAGCCAGCAGAACTACTGCATTACATTTTTTGGTGCCATTATGATGTATACAAGAGAAATAAGCATATGGATATTTATAGCAGATTTATTCCTAACTGCCAAAACGTGGAGGCAATCAAGATGTCCTTCAGGAGAGGAAAGTAGGAATAAACTACGGTTTATCCAGATAAAATGGCACATTGTTCAATGGTAAAAAGAAATGAGCTACCAAGCCATGAAAAGATAAGGGGGAACCTTAAATACATTATTAAGTGAAAGAAGCCAATCTCAAAAGACTACATACTGTATGATTCCAACTATATGACTTTCTGGAAAAGGTAAAATGTTGGAAACAGTAAAAATAATCAGTGGTTGTCAGGAGCTGTGGGGGTGGGTAGGAAAAGATGAGCATAGGAGATTTTTAGTGTTGTGAAACTACTCTGTATACTATAATGTAGACACATGTCATTACACGTTTGTCAAAACCAATAAAATGTGCAATACCAAGAGTTAACCCTACTACAAAGTACACTGGGTACTTTGGGACGTTGGGACATTGGGTGCTTATGGTGTATCAGTGCCAGAGCTTCAATTTTAACAAATGTCCAACTCTGCCATGGGATGATAATAGTGGGAAAGCCTGTGGAGATAGAGAGTACATTAAAACTCGAAGCACTCTCTATATTTTCTGCTCAATTTTGCCATGCATCTAAAACTGCTCTGAAAAATAGTCCATTAAAAATAAATTATTTTTAAAAAAGATTTTATTTATTTATTTGACAGACAGAGATCACAAGTAGGCAGAGAGGCAGGCAGAAAGAGAGGAAGGGAAGCAGGCTCCCTGCTGAGCAGAGAGCCCAATGCTGCTTGATCCCAGGACTCTGGGATCATGACCTGAGCTGAAGGCAGAGCTTTAACCCACTGAGCCACCTGGGCACCCCTAAAAAGAAATTATTTTTAAAAAAGGAAGTAGGCAGTGAGATGATCACTGCATTCTGCTTAATGACATCATGGGGGCAATGTGAGCATAATTATGTTTAATTTAATCCAGTTCTTTAGAGTTAAATAACTTTTTAGAAGATCGTTTACCACCAAGCCCATGTACTAATAATCCCAATTCTATCAATAAATGGCACAGTTCAGAAGACAACATGAGGTAAATACAGAGGGCAATACTTGCAACAATCACAGTAATCCTGAGAATTGGAACAGTCAGCAGAAGTTGGGGATTATGAACATGTGCCCCCTGCCCCCTGGTGGTAACTAGATGAAATCGCCAACTCATTAGCTAAGCATAAGGTGATCCCACATGTATTAAAATTAAAATGGAACTACGCTACCTTTTTTGTTGCACCTGGTGTCCCAGACCATAATGTTTCCATCTCTTCCACCTGTACAGAAGACAGCTATGGGGAAATAAATAGTTTATCAAGAAGTTAATAAAACCAGGCCAATAATGCATGCATTTCATTTACGTTTCCTAGAGCATCTATTCCATGGTTAAGTATTGTAATTGGCAATTAAAAATGAAACAATTTATGGCTCAACAACAAATAAGAGAAAACATAGCAGTGAAGGGAAAGGATTATAAAGAACTCAAAATACTTACGCTCTAGAGAATAATCCCTCTGTAAATATTCTTAACATCACATAAAATACTACATGAAGTACACATATGGAAAGAATAATGAAAAAGCAATAACGAAAATATACGGAGAGTTTACTAAGTGCTATACACTATCCCATGTGCTTTATATACATTATCTCAATTCTTATTATTAACCCTATTAGGTGGGTATTATTATTCTCATTTTATAGATAAGAAAACCAAGACATAGAGAGGATAAGTGACTTATAAAGGTATTCCTAGAAGAATAAATCCAGAGCCCACTCGCCAAATCTCCAAGTTTTATGGTCTTCTGTATAAAAGTATGTATAATCCAAACAAAACGGAGAAAAAGGATGCCTCTAGGGATGGAAAGAGAGCAAAGAGACTGAAGAAGGAAAAATAGGGGAACTTCAATTTATCTGTAATGTTTTATTCTTTAAAACAAAATGAAAAAAACCTTGCTTCATATGTGGAAGAGTGAGCACTTACGAAACCAATCTATCTGCATGAGCTCAAAAACTCTGGACAAAATAGAAAAACCAACTACCTGAGGCTCTTTAGAAACTGAACAAAAACATTCAATTTTTGGAGGGAAGTCAATACCTGAAGCAAGTGATTGGTCTCGGCTAATTTACTGGCTTTTGCAGTTTTACCTTGAAGGCAGCCACAGTTGCAGCATTAGTACCAGGCAGCTAAGATGCCAATACAGAACCTGCCATCTTTCAAGTCAGAGGAACAAGGAAAACCAGACTGAGGCAACAAGAGCTGCCAGAGCCAGAGTGAGGAGAACCCTGGAGAGAGCCAGAGAAAGGCTAACTCTAACATTGTGTTTAAAGTTAGCACAGGTCTCTGGTTGACCCCTGAACCATCTATGCAAGGGAAAATCAAAAGAGGCTTGTAACTAAGGCTTAAATTAAAGAACTAAATTGAGATCTGACCTCTCTGTAGGTCTGACAGTCTGCAATTTGACTTTTACTGAGTTAATTCCCTGTTAAAACAAAAACATTGGAAAGCCTGAGTGGCTCGGTCAGTTAAGCAGTTGCCTTCAGCTCAGGTCATGATCCCAGGGTCCTGGGATTGAGTCTTACATCAAGCTCCTTGCTCAGTGGGGAGCCTGCTCTCCCTCTGCCTGCTGCTCCCTCTGCTGTGCTTGCTCTCTCTCTCTCACAAATAGTTAAATAATAAAATGTTCAAAAAACAAAACAAAACAAAACAAAAAAACAACAGATGAAAGTCCAGAGAATAAAAACGACTTTGCCCAAGAGTTTAGAGGCAGAAACAGGAATAAAATACAGGGGTTCTATGTATGATTGTAAAAATGTGTCCTGTACAAAGGCATTTGGCTAAAGATCTAAAATCTAATCTGTGTTTACCAACCAAACTATGTGGCCATGAGGGTAGTGTCCAACCAGGCAATTCATCCTAGAACACTTACAGACTACTAGGAGCCATGATAAAAGCTACCAGCCCCAATTTCTAATTCAATGCTTTTTCTACTAGACCATATCAGCATAGATTTACTGTATAAAATTTTAAAAATTAAGCAAACGGAAAAAAAGATAGTGCTTTCTTTTACTGTTATCCTTTAAACAAATTTACCTTTAGTAAGGTTAATTTTCATGCTCTTGTATTATTTTTAGAAACTCAGAGTCAACTCTGCCACAGTAGTAAACTAGAACATAACCATATCTAACTTCATATAATACACATGTTAATGAAAACTTATGGGGAGATGCAGAGATAAAAACTATGCCATATATTCTTCAATGTTCCACTCTCAAAAGCAACCAGTCAATTAAAATTGACCTTTTTGGAGTCCAGATCAGCTCAACAACTCAGTTTAATATTTCTGAGTGCTCATGTGAATAAATGAAAATGTTTGTTTTAAAAATAGAGTATTTCTTAATGATAAAGAAGACTGCAAAGTTTGTCCAGTTATTGAGATTAAGGCCAGATTAATTCAGCCACTTCTTTAAGATGAATGTTTGTTGGTCTATTTGTAAAAAAAAAAAAAATTATTCAGCGAGAAACTAATGGAGGAAGGAGAAAAGAAATGAAGAGATAATTCAGACACTCCTGTTTTTCCCTAGTGTTATAGTACTGTGCTGTACTATATCATTCTTTAAGTCTTCCTTCTCCATTATAATAGTAAAATAAATACAGAAAGATCAATTATGAGTAAATAATAGTTGAAAATATACTAGGGAATTGGGCCACTTAAAGTAATTAAATGGTAAGTTTTTAGGTGAGAATCATGTCCATTTTAACAGGTTTCCCACTCCAGCGTCACACTCCACTTAATTAAGATTTTACTAAGAGAGTTAAAGTAACTCATTTACAAATAGAGTTAATCAGTGTTCAGTACAGGGTTTTGACTTTAAAAGACACTCAAAGTTGGACAGAGGTATTATAGCTATTTATAAATGTTTACCTTATCTGCAGGATTATAGAAAAAAATTATCTGAAGATTCTTAACTTACAGGGACAGGCTGGAGATAATATCCATAAGAATGGGACCAAAAGTCAGCTTAATTTCATGGAGGATTTTGGTCATGAGACTCTCAGTCTCAAAGTAGGGAAAGTAGCAACTCTGACACCGGAAAGGGTGGAAACCATCAAAGCTTCTTATTAACTCACCGTAAAGGAGATTAAGGACATGAAAGAGAATAGGCACAGACCTACCTTTCTCAAACTTAGAAAAGGCAACTGACTTAAGGCTGCACTGATGACCCTTGCACGTTCCAATCAGCTCACCAGCTTTTACATCCCAAAATTTGGCTGTTTGGTCACCTGCTGCTGTAACCTTTCAAAATATAAGGTATCATAATTTAATAAATCAATGCTTTATCAATATTTAACCAGATTCCAATAAAATGAAAGTCACTTACAAGTTTAAGTTCACCAGGAACCCAGGCCAGGTCAAAGACAGCATTCCAGTGAGCCATCCATTCTAAACAAAAAAAATGGTGAATGTGAAATGTCTAGACTATGTTCAGGGGTAGCCTTGTTAATAGCAGTTTGAATTTCTTAAAAGCTACAGTGAAAAAATAAGTCGTCAGTGCCCTGTCATCCATGGGTCAAGAGAACTTGTATACTCACAGAACTTACATATTTCCTTCACTCTTGCAGAGAACTATCACTTGATATCAAATTCCTTTTCATGAGGTGACTAGTAATATATTCTCCAAAATGGAATCTTTCTGAAATATTCTCCAGTTCAAAAATCTTCATCATGCTCTCTGAATGGAATCTGAAGTAGTTTGACATTTAAGGTTCTGCATGCTTTGGCCTTTATCTCTGTTGCAAGGTTTATCTTTGTCTCCACATACCTTATTCCAACCAACTGGATCTCTCTCCATTCCATAATTATAGCCTATGCTTTCTTATCTCTAGGCCTTTGCTAATGCTGTCCTTTCCACCTGGCATATCCTATTCTATCTTCACAGGTTTAAATACCACAGTCCCACTTAAATATTCTCTTCATGAAAAATTGTCCTTGCAAACTTTACCACATGAGAGCTCTCCTTTTGACACCCATGGCATTTTTTGGGTACATCTTTATCATTTATAGCCTGTTTTACTTATTTCCACACTTGATATAACTAGTTCCAGATTATTAGCTTCTTAAGATCAGTATAAATTTGCCTTATATAAGAAAGATGCTTGGTCAACATAAATATTTTAAAGTAATGTTTCCTCCAACCACATTAAGTGTTAAAGATTTAACTTTTTAAAAGAAGAACTGTTTTAATCCTAAACTGTATTTTTTTTTCAACTTTCAGTGAAAGTATTGCCATATTTACAATATTATTGCCAGAAGAGCCATCTACCATTTTCTTTTAACCTGGTCCCTAAATAGACTTCATCAGAAGTGAATATAATTGGAAATATATTCAAATAACAATTTACTTGAAGATTTATGAATTTAAAATAATGTTAAAACAAAAATTTTAGGTCTAGACTTACCTTTGACACACTTCTTTCTAGAGGCTTGTGATTCTGTGTTGTACAATCTAACGAAGCCTTCTTCATTGGCAACTGCTAGTATATGCTCCATATTGGGAGCTAAATAAGAAATAAAGAATACATAAAGAATAACACAAAAATTTTAGAGCTGAGCATAAAGCTATAAAAACAATACAATACAAATTAACTGAAAGCTACAAGTTAAATACAAAGAATCTGAAGAGGGAAGATGATTCTATCCAAATAGCATTTGATTATGGTATTTGAGAGGTAATTTGAATTAAAGATTGCTTAAAATTGCCTTAATATCTAATTCAGTAAATGACTCAAAATCACCAAAATTATCTCATATAATCTCTTATTTAGAGAAGAGTAGTACTTAAATAAAACAATAGTGACACTGACCAATGGCAAAGAAAAGCACACGATATAGACCACCAGCAGGCTGAGTCTATTAGTTAAATTTCCTTTTCATACCCCTTTACTTTTCCCCTCTCAAACTATTAACAGTGGGGACAAGTACTCCATTTCTGTTCATATGTTTCCCAGTGCATTACAGAGAGATTCCATCAGACCAAAAGGTATATCCATTGGGCAAAACAGTTTTCATGATGGTTGAACCTTTGCAATCCTTTCCCAGTATCCGTTAAAAAGAAAAGAAAAAAAAATGCTATAATAGTCTTATACTTTAGAGGAAATAAATAATTATGCATAGAGATTTTTAAAAGTCTTATTTCATAAATCAGAAAACAGCTATTAGAAAAACTCTACCATCTATCTAACCTACTTTTTCTTGAAAGGGGTATGTCCCAGTATATATTTTTTTTAAGTAAGACATAGATCATTTCTGAGCAAGCCTAGGTTAGGTAGTAATTCTCTTACCAGAAGAGAAGGTACATCCAAAAGGAGGAACTGGGGCTCCTGTTTCTCCATAAGAAGTGTGCTCATCATTACAGTTGCACTGATAACCAGTTAGAAGGGACTGTAGAGGGTACTGGGAAGACCATCCTAAAGTAAGACATAATTCTTTATAGATTTCAATATATCATCACATTTCAATATTTTTAACAAGTGCAGAGGTAAATATTTGTTTTTAAAAGCTTTATATATTTTATGTAAGTCCACTCACTATTCAGGGTCCTCTAAAATAGTTTCTGGTATTTTCCTAAGGGGTCCTAAGGTAGAAATAAAAAGCACTCTCAACTTCTGGTGAGGTACAGCTTTGGGCTTACCATCTAAAATGGACTCTTGCTGGTACACTGAAGATTTTAAGAAACAAGTGGCCTTTGTACATTAAAAAAGATCTTACCCCTCCTACACCCTTTGGTGACCAAGTATAAAACACAACCACAAAAGACTACCATAACCATTAAAACTACCATTCTCTTCAATTAACATTTCGTTTCCAGAGTTTCTAAATCAACATTACTCAAATTCTTTAATTACCTGCAACATCATATATAATCCAATGGTCAAAGAGTTAAAGGAAATAATGAATGTAAATTTACCTGCCTAGCTACTAAAATATTCACAAGTAAATTCTAACTTCACTTCCTTTTTCCAATACTGAAATTCTAGGATTCTTTTTTTTAAGTTTTTTTTTTTTAAATAAAGATTTTATTTATTTATTTGGCAGACAGAGATCATAAGTAGGTAGAGAGACAGGCAGAGAGAGAGAGAGAGAGAGAGAGGAGGAAGCAGGCTCCCTGCGAAGCAGAGAGCCCGCTGATGGGCTCGATCCCAGGACCCTGGGATCATGACCTGAGCGGAAGGCAGAGGCTTTAACCCACTGAGCCACCCAGGCGCCCCTGAAATTCTAGGATTCTAAAATGTCAACAAGTCACAGTATCTTAAACTATATTAGAGCAATTTTAAAGTGAGGCATTATGTACCCACCCCTAGAGTACAATCAATTAAGCCCAGGTTAGTAATACGGTCAGGGAAGTCTTTAGAGTAGGTGAAATCAAACACGTCAAGAGATGAGTTAAGTCTTCACTGAATATACAAGAGAGAGGAAGAAATTCAGGGTAGAGGGAGCATTTATTCTGCTTGGGTCAGAGATCAAATGGGCACTATGGTCCTAAATAAATAGTAAGCCATCTTCAAAGATTTGTTCTATTATTTAGATATATAGGTCAACACATTTTAAATATATAAAAGAAACATTAAATAAATGGTTACTGAGAACTAAATGTTTATTAAGCATCAGAGGAAACAATGAAGTTACAATCTATTGAGAGCTGTTTAAATAATAAACTTCCACACTTTAGGGTACTTTCAAAGATCACATTTCATCAAGAATACTCTTTGGAGAAGACATGTAAGTCTGATATAGCCTCAGACAATTCTAGCTTTGATGTTCCTAGAGATAACCTGAAGGAATCAGTACAAAAGAGGCAAAGAATACAATCCAGATTTAGTAATTATTCCTGGGGGAGTATTACCTCAAGGCCAGGTATTGTGTAAACAAGCTATTAAAAGATCACTAAAAAAAGAATAAAATATATTGTAGAGTTCCATCTACAGTTCCATCTACAAATATCCATCTACAGAATGAATTTTAAAACAAAACCTCTGTATATATACACTTGTGGTTTGGGAATAAAAATCATAATAAGCTAGTGATTGCAACATACAAATTCAAAAGGACCAAATCTTGGAAATTTCAGATAGAACTGAACATGATAAACTTTGGATACCTAATTCTTTACAATTAAGCTGACTCCTTCAACTCTACCTCACTGCTTCCTGACTAACATTCAAACACCAACAAACAGCCTAACATGGCTTAATAACTTATCCCCATCTACCCCTCCATTTCTGTAGTCCCTACAACACAGTTGTGGACTGATATCTTGAGCAAGTTTTGGATACGTACTGTGCTATACAGTTTCCAACATTAACAAGTAATACTTCCCCCCGTAACACTCATTTGGAAAAGCCTATTATCTCCTCAATGTACAATTTAAGCCCCTGGGATTACACACCAATTTTCCAAAGAGTATCGAAAACTCAAAGACATGAGTTTTCAGATAATCAGTTGATACAGGTACATTTCTACTACTGATCTGAGAAGGTTGAGGTTCTTTTTCCTCCTCTCCCTTCATCACTGCTTTTCCTCCACTTTTCAAAAGAAAGGCATTTCCCTGCCCCAATCTTATACCTTGCATTGATCCAAGGTACAAAAACTTCTGGGACTCCAATTAAAAGACAATAGGATAATTCCTTTAATAAAGGCATCATAAACAGCAAAATCCATCTCTTTAAAAGATACACTTCCAATAAAATTTTACTTTTTGCTTCATTTATTTATCAAAATTAAGTCTATATTGTTTTGACCATTTGCATACTAGTAATCGTAACAATTCAATTCAGAGGAAACTCTTGACACTTAGAGCCTTATGATTAAAGAAAATACTGAGTTTATTTTTTTCACAGAGAAGTATGACAGCGTGATCAATAAGGATTGAAAATAACTTTTAAACTTAGACTGAAATTATATTAGGATAAATTCTGTGGGAAAAATAAAGTGGAAATAAAATCAAGGGAGAAAAAGCCACTAGAGCTGACCCTCAAACACAGGTCTGAACTGTGTGAGTCCATTTATCTGTGGATTTTTTCCCCACAAATACAGTAATGTATCTGTATTTTCTCTTCTTTATGATTTTCTTAGTAACATTTCCTTTTCTCTAGCTTTATTGTAAGAATACAGTATATAACATGTGTAACATAAAAGGTACGGGTTAATTGACTATTTATGTTATTGGTAAAGCTTCCTTTCAATCAACAGGAGGCTATTTGTAAAGTTTGGGGAGAGTCAAAGTTATAGGTGATTTTTGACTGTATGGGGTTTGGTGACTCTAGCCCCTATGCTGTTCAAGTTTGAAATTTACATTGAAAATCTGGCATTTAAAGAGTTTGTTCATATTTTAAAAAAATGATTGTTATGATCAAATCACTATAATATTCATATTCTATTAGATAAATTTTAAATGACATAGCATTTTTATTTAAAAATTTTATTAAGTTTAAACCTATGATAAAAACTTTCAGATAACAACTTAAAAATAAATAGAAGAGTAATCAGATTTCTACTTTAGAAAGATTGTTGGCAATAATGTGGAGAATAAACAGGAGAGAAGGAAACTAAGAGGCCACTTGGGAGCCTTGTTATAATAGACAAGTAGTTATTAGGACCCAAACTAGGGAAATGAAATGGTAAGCATAGAACAGATCCAAGTTATAGTGATGAGGCAAAATCAGTGGGGACAGAAAGAGGACAGACTCAAGGGATTTTAAGGGACTTTTAAGGGAACTTTCTATATCTTGAGGAAAACAGAGGAATTTTGATTGACTCAGGTTTCTGGCTAGGAAGACTAGTTTAAAATAATGGGACCACTTCCAAAAGTAGGTCATCTATAGCAGGTTTGGGGAAAAAGTGAGTGCAGTTTTGAGTACTTGAGTTTGAGATGTTTGTGGCACTGACCTGCTGGATGGTCACGCGGCTTTTATAGGAATAGATGTAAAGTATAGGGAATGGACGGCTGCAAGTAGTAGTGGAAGATGCCCTGGTTGTGGCTCATCCATGAGAGTAGGGAGAAGGAGAAAAGGGGCCTAGAGTGGAACACCAACATGGAAGGAGAAAGAAGATGGTCCTATAAGGTTCACTGCATAATCTACACCACGGAATGAATTTCAGTGTCTGACACATAACAATAAATGAGTATTTGTAAATGAGAGAGAAGGGGGAAGTAGACAGAAAGATTGGAGAATTAGGAGAATATCTGTTACAAAATAGAGGCTAAGTATAAACAGCCTGCCCCTGGTCTTGGCAGGCCCCTGGTCTTGCAGGCCGTAAGGAATGAAGCTGGAATTAAACCTCTGGCAGTTTAATTCCAAGACAGATCTCAATCACTAGGCACTACTGCCAGTCGTGACAGAGCACAGAGTCACCCAAGCAAGTTTCCAGCAGAGTCAGAGAGGGGCATTTAGAATATAATCAGAAGGATTATCCGGGGGGAAGTAGGGGAGAACGGATATAAAGCTCCAGTTGGAGGCAGGAAGTTGTGCGACTACTCCTCAGTCCACTTCTCCATATCCTCTTCCCAGACCTTTGCCTTAACATAAAAAGTTCCCTTCTCAGATTCTTTTTTGTTTTCCACACGGTTTCAAAGAAAAAGAAGACCTAGTCCGTTTTTAAATGAACGAGGTTTCATTTGTATCCAGCCTCAGTCTGGGTAGTAACTCCCACCTCAGAGACGTACCAGGTTTCAGGTCGATGACACCCAAACCTAAACTCAAAGCTCCCACCGCCCGTCGTTTTACCTTAAGGATGTTTTAACCTCAAGAACTGTAGCGAGGAAGTCGGATTTCCACATACTATGGAAACATCCCCCAAATCATACCGTTACAGTGAAAAACAAAACAAACATAACGTTTTGATCCCATTTCTGTAAATAACAATACATAGTACCTTGGCCCTGAGAGTAATCTACTTTAATCGATCACGAATGGTTATCTCTGGGGGCTGCGGTTATGGGCATTTTTCACCCTGTAATTTCGTATTTTTACGCACATGCAGTAATCAGGGGGAACATTTTTCGGACCATGCTGGAAGCAGATGTTGTCTTCTCGGCTGGAATGAGTTCCTTAATAGCGGATCACACTCCCAAGTATATCTAAGCGAATAGTAGGGCTCACTAAAGTTCTACAACAAACTAATCAATGAATCGACAAATCAGTCAGCGCACACGAGTCCTGACGATCTCACAAAGCTGCGGAGCCGCGCGCACACACACAAATGCACGCATTTTCCAGTTACTGTGCAACACTGAAGCCGTAAAGAAGGCCGGTCGATTCGACTCTCTTCCCTCCGTCAGCCCACATTACGATTTTAAAAATCCCGATTACGATTAAAAGTGTCCCAAGGGGAAGAAAGCGCAGCTTGTTTCAGCAGTCCTCGCTAACACGAACTCACTCCGGCCATGGGAGAAGTCGGGGGCTGGGAAACAGAGTTGGAGTCGGCCTTGGTCCGCCGCGTTGTTCGGGGGAGGCGAAGCCCGCCAGCGAGAAGAAGCGGTTAGGGCCGTTACTCACCATTTCTCGGGACGCCGAACTGGGGCTGGCGGAGCACCGAATTGAAGAGCATCTGGGCCAGAGGAAAAGGTTCAACTGACAGAAAAGCCGTGAAAATGCCCCCCAGCTTCAGCAAAAATCGTATCTTGCGCCCCTCAGAACACGACTAGTTATTGCCTCCAACTCCCGCCACTGTAAGCCCCGGCCACCAAACTCCCCGCCAAACTGACGTCACGCCGTCTGATTGGCTCCCGCGGCGGCGTCCGGGCGCCTCCGAGTCACTTCCCCCTTCCAATCCCCGCCTCCTTTTCTCCGAGCCGCGGGAACCCAGGGTTCAGGAGCTCCCTGAGCGCCTGCGCGGGGGGCCGCAGAGGCGCTGGCGAACGGCGGGGTGACCAGGACGCATGCGTAACAGGGCTTGACAGAGCGCGGAGGAAAAATCCGCGAGAAGGTGGTGGAAGAAGATGGCGGTGCTGGGGCAGAGTTTGCAATCTTTTTAAATAGGCTAGTCGAGTGACTATTCGGGTCATGGCGTCAAACTCAACTAAATCTTTCCTGGCAGATGCCGGCTATGGCGAACAGGAGCTGGATGCTAACTCTGCCCTTATGGAATTAGACAAAGGTATTCGAAAGAGCGGGCTGAGCGGGTGAAACGGGCGTGGGGGGCAATGGCGCCACCAGGCGGTGGCAGCCGTCAGTCAGGCGCATGCGCCTAGCTTCCCGGGGCGGGGGCGAGGGCGGGCACCTATGCTTTCCGAGAGTCCAGAGCATTTGCAGGTTTGGGAGATTGCAGGAAAATTGCAGCGTTGCTATTTTGGCTTTGCACCAGCTGGATAAGTAGAGAGCTACAGTGACGGGCCGTGTTTGACCGCTTGAGGGCACAGTCCCCCGATTTTCCAAGCAGTTTGTAAAAATGCTACATTTAAATTGTGAAATTATTTGTCGGTAGGTTCAGTTGAAACAAGGTCTTCATCAAGAGTGCTGAATAATAATCTTGCACCCACTTTATAACGATGTATTTTATTTCTGTAACTTACCTACGGGTTACTAGACATTAAATACGACCAAGAAAATCCGAAAAGCATAGCTCCTCTTTCGTATAAATTCCACGAGTTCTGTTTTCTTTTGGGAGGTGGGGTGGGAGGTGTAGGGCTGCTTGGTGTAGTGAAAGGAGCTGGGACTTAGACTGAGTCGAATTCTAGTGCCACCGATTTTATGATCATGGGCAGGTCACCCAACTTCACCCAACCTTGTCTTTTTTGTCTGCAAAGTAGATCCAGTACCATTGAGCTAGCAGGACTGTTGTAATATTAAGCGATATAATTGTATGCAAAAGAATCCATTATTAAATGCTAAAACAGATATGCCTTCTTAGATAAGGCTATGGAAGGCAGATGCGAGTATTTGACAGTAAAGAACTCAAGTACTTAACCTTTGTTTCAGTGATTTTTATTGAATGGGGGAAACATTTGCCACGTGGTATAGTTAATTCTTCATTAACTAGAACCAATAAATAATACATTGAGAATTGGGACTACTGATTAGAAGGATCTGTCTTTAAGTCCACTTTGAGCCGGTTCCCAGCTAACTTTTGGGATTTCATTTTCTTGTTTTCTAATCTGTAAACATTTCTAGTGGATAGGTCTAGGTAAGAGTTTCTCAGACTTTTTAAAAAGCTTTTAACTCCTTTTGATTAACATAAAAATGTCACAACACTCCAATGAGATATTCCTTTGGTTGAGTCACTTAGTGCATCCCCTTCAGTCAAGAAAATAATGTTCAACTTTTTACTTTCTCTTACCAAAGCTGTAGGGCTTTTCCCCTATGAAATATAAAATTATAATATTAAATGTGTTTTTTAAACACTGCATAACCTTTTCCTTTCCAGTCTGGAAATTTCTTCCTTTTTCCCCAGAGAGAGTTGCAGGTCCACATATCTAATAACCCCACCAAATCGAAAGACATTTTCTACCACTCTGGGCCATGTGGGGTTACATCATAATGATGGCGAGATGGGTTGGAGAGCAAAGGTCAGGATCAGACTCTGAGATGTCAGAAAATCTAGAATTGTTTAATTCCTAAAAATTTGCCATTGTGTTAAGGAAAAAACCCCACAATTTTTGCTTCTTAGAAGTTGAAATAGAAACATTTCAGAACTGTAAGAAATAAATGGATGGCCATTGAGTGTTTAAGTAGAAACCAGCTGTCAGTCATAGGTGTTAAGTGGTCACTTTCAGTTCTCCCAGGTGAGTATTTCCCAGGTAATTCTCAGGCTCAGAAAGAAAATTTGAATAATATAAGAACAAAATTTTTGTAATTTTTCACCTCATCATGCTATATACCTTTTAAAGCTGTTAAGAAATTAGATTTCAGGGGCGCCTGGGTGGCTCAGTGGGTTAAGCCTCTGCCTTCGGCTCAGGTCATGATCTCGGTCCTGGGATCAAGCCCTGCATCGGGCTCTCTGCTCAGCGGGCAGCTGCTTCCCTCCTCTCTCTGCCTGCCTCTCTGCCTACTTGTGATCTCTGTCAAATAAATAAATAAAATCTTAAAAAAAAAAAAAAGAAATTAGATTCCAGAAATAGCCAGTTTCATTAGAATATAGTTCAGTATTTTAACTATTGAGTCATTTCATGCTTTATCTGTTAAAATATTTTTGTTTTATGAGTGGAAGTTCGTAGGATCAGAAGGCTACAAGTTCTAACTTTCTTTTAAATTCTAGAACATCTAGATGGGAGTTTCCCAAAGTGCATTCCAAGGAATACTGTTTCTGAAGTGTTTTAATAGGAGTTTCTTACTCCCATAGCCTCTCTTCCTGTTCTTTCCACCCTCCCTCCTACACATACAGACACTTACATCCATACATCTGACTTACTTACTCAGGGTTTGTACTAGAGAAACAGCAACAAAACAAAACAAAGCTCTTGCCTCTATAGAACTTACCTTTTGGACAGAGAAAACAGGCAGCAAGCAAATATAGTATGCATATATTTTGACAAGTAGTGATAACATTCTGTAGAGAAAAATGAAACTAATGAAAGGGGCTAGAAAAAACTGGGTGTGGGATTGGGTTTGGTTTGTTATCTTATATAGGATAGTCAGGAAAGGTCTCACTGGTCAAATAGAGGAACAGCAAGTGCAAAGGTCCTGAGGTTGGAGCCTGTTTTGCGTGCCGGAGTAGAATGATAGACATTGAAGATAAAAAGATAACCAGAAGCCAGTTCATGTAGGGCAGTACAAGTCATTGAAAGTCTGGTCTTAGTTCTGAGTGAAATGGGACACTGTGGAGGATTTTCAGCAGTGCTATGGCATAGCTGACTTAACATTGAGAAGATCAATTTGGCTGTTGTGTTGAGGCTACATTGACACGGAGGGCCAGAGATGAAAGTAGGGAAACTAGTAAGGATGCAGTTGTAACAATCCGGGGAGGAAAATAGTGGCTTGGGCCAAGCTGGTTTTAGTGAAGGTGTGTGAAGTGCTGAGGTTCCGGATATATTTTAAAGGTAGAGCCAATAAGATTTGCTAATGAATATGCTGAGAATGTGAGAATTAGCGGTCAGGAAAAATTTAGAGGTTTTGGTCTGATCTAGAAGTATATATTGCCATTTACTGAGTGAATGAAAGTGAAATCAGTTTGGGACTGCTAAATTTGAGATATCCCTTAGTCATCCAAATGGAGGTGTTGAGTAGGTAGTAACAGATGTGTACAGATGTGACACTTGAACTGCATTGTAAAGTAACAACTAGCGTCCTAAGATACACACTTGGGAAATGTCATTTATAACCTGTTGCGTTTTGTTCTGAGCCTTTTGAAGAAGCATGCCAGTAAGCTATTTGTTTCTGATCTGTCTAGGAATAAATGGATGCTGTTTTGAAGCTGAGTCAAGTCCATTCCTTCAGGCTGTAGTTAACTGCAACACAGGAAAATAATCACGTGATAGCCATTCATTCATCCAGCAGATATTTGCGGATCACCTACTTTGTGTTAGTCATCGTACTCAGAGTTGGGGCTTTATTAGTGAACAAAACAGCTTTAAGAAGAAAGCAGGGCTAGATGAAATATGGCTTTGTTGGTCAGGACAAGAAGTTTGGATTTTATGCCAAGTGCTTCGAGAAGACAAAGTCTTTAAGCAGAGGATTGATTTGGATTGGTTTATATTTTTATAGATCACTCTAGCTGCTACATAGAGGTCTTTCTATCCCCTTTTTAGAGTTTTAAGCAGATAATCATGCTGACTGAGTTTCTGTGAAGACTAAGCATATAGAGTTAAGTGTTACAATCAGGTATGACTTCTATTTATCTGACACATTTAATAATATGGATAATCATCAATGTAGGCATTGTAAAGGACATATCTGACATAAATTAATCAGTGTAACTTTTTCACTAGTGTTTAAGTTCTGCATAGTCTAAACTGACTGAAGATGTCCTGATGATTTAGGGAAACCTAAGCAAGATCTCCTTCACCCTGAGTGAAAAGGAGTCTCCCTTAAATGACGTCACTCAGCCTCTCATTCCTGTGAGGTTGCCTGAAAGAGTGAGGTGAAAGAGTGAGACAGGGAAGGGAGTGGTTCCCTTTCTTGCCCTTGGGCTATGGGAAGGGAGGAAATACAGAAGATGGAGTTGTACTTGAGGTGTCGGGGAACTTACTGCTGCAGGAAAAGTGTGATGGGGTGTTCAATGAAAGATTAAAATATAAAATGGAAAATTGATAAAAATCAGGACAACTCCATTCTCCATATTTCCCCTCACTTATCCTAGAACGTGAATTTTCAGACTGTGAAAGAGACCAGTGATTGCTATTATAGGATCCATATTGGGACAGATGTGGTTGGTGTTAGGATGAACAAATAGGAAGCTTTGGAAGTATCTTCATACCCCCTAAAGAGAGAGAGGCCTCTGCAGCGTGGTCTGTACAGGTGACTAATTCCATCCCATAAGTGACTGATTCACAGGTGGACAGGTGACCCAAGAATTCTCAAGAATCTGTGCCACCAGACCGTATTTTGTCTGACAGTGTCAAGAAGTGGACCTGTAAGGTCACGTGGAGTTGACAGTTTTAACATCTCAACTCCTGATGGGTGATCACTGGATGGGTCATGAGCTAGTCCAAAAACCCAAGGCCCTTTTTCAGTTCTTACTGAAATCCACAGACTCATTTTTATAGATGGCCGAGAGCTACTGTCTTGTAACTTACAAAATAAATTGTTAAATATTCCTGAAAGTTGGTATTCGTATATAAACTAATTTGTTAATGATTCTAAATCCGTGTTCTGTGTGCGTGTCATACAATATTACACACATTCCACCATGTGCAGTTATAATTTGTGAAATTCGGGTGAAGGGTGTTTTATTATTATCAGTTGAGTTGACTATCATCTCAGTTTTTTCTATTCCTGCTTTTTAAATATAATTTTCTGAGACTTGCCATTATTGATTTACTAAGTGATGGGTTGTAAGGTTACCTTATAATGTGTGGTGCTTATCTGTGTTGGTATTTTTCCTGCTCTTACCCCCATTTTTTTTTAAAGATTTTATTTATTTATTTGACAGACAGAGTTACAAGTAGGCAGAGAGGCAGTCAGAGGAGGAAGCAGGCTTCCTGCTGAGCAGAGAGCCCGATGTGGGGCTCGATCCCAGGACCTTGGGATCATGACCTGAGCTGAAGGCAGAGGCTTTAACCCACTGAGCCACACAGGTGCCCCCTTACCCGCATTTTTATTGAGTACACTTTAAGATCTATATGTTTTATGGTTATTCTTTGAGTCATCCTCACTCCTTAGCTGAAGCGAATGTGTGTAACAAACTCTCCTAGAATGTGCTTGTAAGGTAATGTGCATTAGCAGTGTTCTTCGTAATGGTACTCGTCATGGTGGTGGTCACTTAGCATCTTGTGATCACTCCTCCTGTGCTTGAGGAATGACCCACATTATACATCCACCTCACTAGGGTGGAAGCAAAAGCTCACCTTCCTGGCTTCCTTTTCAAGAACATAGGATATGACCTTAGCCCTGCCGTTCAGACAGACCTCCTCTGGGCTCTGCTCAGCAGTTCAGCAGTGTGAGAAGGCATAGTTGGAGAGCACGGTCACAGTTCTGTGCCCTGGCAGCCACGGCAGCTATGATGTTTCTAGGGGACAGTAGCAGCAATGGCTACAGGGTTCCTGGGTGTCAGTAGAGCTGATTTTAGCATCATCCGGTGTTTCCTAGCAACAGGACTTATCATCTAATCAGTCTGGCAGGGTGATATTAGGTGTTCTTAGATATTTAGCCTTGAAGCTGTTTGTTAGGTTTTTAATAAACTCATGACCAGCCAGCAGCTATGTTGCTTGAAGCTAAGAATCCTGGCTGATATATGTTACCTGGAAGTGTGTATTGTTTTGAAAACTTGATTACTGTACATAACAGTCCCCGAGTTTACCATCATTTAGTTATTCTCCCTCAGTTCCCTAGAATTTGTCTTTTCCTCAGAATTACATCACTCTAAAATCGTCATTTAAATATCCCTTTTAAAATCTTAACCTCTGTCCTCTCGTTAGTTACTTTCTCGAGATGTATTTTAGCATAATTGTTCAGGACCACAGGCTCTGGAGCCAGATTGCCCAGATGTGAATCCCATGTCTGCCATTTACTGGCTATTGTTCTTAAGCATGTTGCATAATCAGTCTTTGCCTGTGTCTGTCATCTTTAAAATGGGGATAATAATGGTACCTAACTTCTAGGATTGCAGTGAGAGTTTAATTCATGTAAAGTGCTTCGTAGCGTGGCACAGGATATGAGCCATCCCCATCATCATGAGTAACTGCTAATTGATTATTCTTGACTTTCATTCAGACCTCCGTACATTCACTGTCTCCTTTGCCCTACCCGTCAGACTCTTGCTGTTGTTTCCTCTGTATCAAGCTTCGATTTCATGGTGCCACATTTTATTAACTTCATTAACTTTCTTACCTGCACTTAATTTTATTTACTTTTTTAAAAAGATTTTATTTACTCACTTGAGAGAGAGAGAGATAGCAATAGCAATGGGAGGGACAGAAGGAGAAACAGACTCCCCTCGGAGTAGGAAGCCTGGTGTGAGGTGCAATCCCAGGACCCCGGGATCATGACGTAAGCCAAAAGCAGACACTTAACCAACTGAGCCACCCAGGTGCCCCCTTGCCAGAATCATCCAAGATTCTCTTTTAGTTATGTGTGCCCAAAGGCAGCCAAAAATTGCTAGAGAAAGATTGTAGGGTACGTGGCTATTATCAGAAATGATTGCAAACCCAAATGGGCCTTCAACACAGACCCGTAATACTACAGTGTTTCTTTGGTCAAGACTCCTACCTTCTTTTTTTTTTTTATATTTTATTTGTTTATTTGACAGCTAGAGAGAGAGCACAAGTAAGCAGAGTGGCAGGGAGATGGGGAGAGAGAGAAGCAGGCTCTCTGCTGAGAGCCTGATGCGGGGCTCGATCCCAGGACCCTGGAATCATGACCCAAGCCGAAGGCAGCCGCTTAACCAACTGAGCCACCCGGGCACCCCAAGACTCCCACCTTCTTTAGTGACATTTCAGATCTTTAAAATTTTCAAAACTAGAAATTCTGGGTTTTCGGTGACATCTCACTTCATTTTTAAAATTTGCCAATTAATTCAGAGCCTTTAGAAACATTGTTATCTAGGGACACCTGGGTGGCTCAGTTGGTTAAACGGCTGCCTTTGGCTCAGTTCATGATCCCAGCGTCCTGGGATGGAGTCCCACATCAGGCTCCTTGCTCAGCAGGGAGCCTCCTTCTCCCTCTGCCTCTGCCTGCCACTCTGTCCGCCTGTGCTCCCTCTCTAACAACAACAACAAAAAGAAACATTGTAATCTATCAGATGAAATTTGTCTGAGGGCCAAATTCAGTAAACTATTAGCTTTCTAACTCCAGTATAGGCAGGACCATTAAATAAAAGGGAAATGGTAGAGGATAGCTTAAGGCTCTTGAAGTTCCTGCCTCCTCAAAGTAGCTAAACAGATCCCTGGGCGCTAGCCTCAGATTTGGTAGGTTTGGGTAGAAGTCTGGCAAAGGTATATTTGAAAAGTTTTACAAATGTTTCTGATGCAGAAGCAGAGCTGAAAGCCACTAGCCTAGCAAAATGTTCTGCACATATTAAGTGCTTAAACAGTCTAGAATAATAAATTTCACTGCTGTCAAATGAAATTTGAATGAATAAGCAATTTACAGACAACCTATTTTAGTTCTCCCTAGCCTACTTGCATGTTGCAACTGATTTAAGCACTGTTTAATTACAGGCACTGAAAAGAAAGAGAGCTCTGTTTCTTTGGTGGGAGAATACAAAGAAAGATGTAGAAACAGCAGTTGCATCCCTGTACCTTAATTTCTGGTTTTAGAACAAGATCTGACTGTGCTGAGTGCCTGTTTTCAGGTGCTTGCCTTATTCTAGAATTGAAATTGGCTCAAAGCAAACAAGATGGGTACATAGCACCCCAGCCTAGGATTCTTGCTAAATCCTAGGTCTTAATATATTTCTTTCTTCTCTGGCACCTTAACTTCTGTCCCTCAGAGCCAGTCTTGCTTCTTGTTTCTTTTTCCTAAAGCTGTTGTTAAGCAAGAAATTTACTATTCTTTAACTTTATCAGCCCTGTTATAGGAATGAGGGTCTATTTTATCTTAAGGAAGTAAAATTTGACAGTATTAGAGAAATCAAAACATTTCTCTGGCCAGATTCAAAATTACCTTTGGTATACTTTAAGTCATCATATTTAAACCAATGAATGTGGTCTGTGATTGTGTTTTTTAAGGGAAAGTGAAACAGATCATATTCTGTCAGCCAAACACGCTCTGCATGGGCTGCCTCCTGCTTTACCTTTTTCATCCCAACCAAGGTTAATTCATTACAAACAGAACTTTACTCCCTTCCGCATCACCAACTACAGGCAGCAAGAGGAGGAAACAAGTCCGATGACTGTGGATTGTCCCACAGATTCCCGCCGCACGCACACACACACACACACACACATCTGTTCCTTTGTTTCCTCACCTCCATCCTCAGACTTGGCCCTTCTCCCCTTCCCTTTTGTCCTTACTGCCCTGTGTGTGTGTCCTGTGACCCCTTTGTCAAGTCAGGTCTTTAGAAAAGCTTTTAAAGCTCCGTGAGCCACTGCCAGTTACCTACATTTCCAGTGGCACCATGTTTGGTTGGAAACCGACTCCAGGAGCTTTAGTGGCAGTTTTTCTGTGTATGGAGGTGGTGGGTGGGGGAAGAAAGGAGCAGGCAGAGAAGGGCTGTGTTGTAAATATCTCAGTTAGAAACTTGAATTAATTTTCCCATAGGAACGTTTACTATAAGTGGTTATTGGATTCTGGAATATGATGAGTGCTGATAGTGCTGTTTTTTTCCGGCAAGGAAATATATTCCAAGTACCAAATAACCAATGTGAATGCATTTACGGAACTCAAACCTTTAAAGTTGTAGGAATTGCCTGTGCAGATTTACTCTGTGCTTGTCTTTTGTATTGAAACATAGTGACAATCAATAAAGAGTCCTCAGATGAGTATTTCCTTTGTCATTTTTTAAGAGTGAGCAGAGTTTATTGAACAGAATATTCTAGGACACTTATTCTTGTATGAATATGGATATAATTAGCATTTTATAAGTGCTAAAATACTAAAAAATATTTGAAACTTATGCTCTTAATGCCATATCATGATATTTATTCTAAATGAGTATTTTTTAGGGATTGAATGTTATCTTTGTTTGTTGGGGATTTTTTACATTTTTAAAGTCAGATTTATTTAGGTATAATTTATAGATAATAAAATGGATACAGTCATGAAACCACAACCATAGTCAAGACACAGAACATTTTCTTCATCCCAAAACTTTGCCTGTATTCCTTTGCAGTCTAATTTCTTTCTCTAGCCCCTGACAACCACTGATCTGTTCTCTGTCTCAAAGTTTTGCCTTTTCTCGATTGTCCTATAAAATAGCCATGCAGTATTATAGTTTTTTTGGGGTCTGACTTCTTTTACTTAGCACAGTGCTTTTGAGATCTACCCTGTTGTTGCAGGAATCTGCAACTGTTTCCTTTTCATTGCGCATTGTATGGTTCTACCACAGTTTGTTCTTTCACCAGTTGATGGACATTTGGGTGGTTTCCAGTTTGGGACTCTTACCTGGGTGTGAGCATTTGAATACAAATCTTTGTATGGACATAAGTTCTCAAAGCACTTGGATAAATATTTAGAAGGATTGTTGATTTTTAGTTATTTTTATAAAAAACAGCCAAACTGTTTTCCAAAGAAATGTATAGTTTTGCATTCCCACCAACAATACATGAGAGTTGCAGTTGCTCCGTATCCTCCTGAGTACTTGGTATGTCATTCTTAAAAATTTTTTGCCCTTCTAGTGGGTATGTAATGGTATCGTAATGTAGTTTTTCATTTATATTTCTCTGATGACCAGCAATGTTGAACATTTGTTAACTTCCATGTATTTCCATGTATATGAAGAAATTCATATTTCTTTTTTAATGAAATTTCTCTTCAAATCTCACCCATTTCAAAAATCTTGTGGAGGCACGAGAAGTGTGGACGCTGCCTGTGGAGGTATTGGTGGAGGCTGGAGTCGTGGGTTGTGAATTCACCCAAGGCAGAATGAAGGAGACAGTAGTTCACTGAATATGGCAGAGGAGACTGTGAGGCGGCAGTGCTGGAGGGGGAGCGTGGCGTAGTGGGGGAAGTGAGCAGGCATGGGAACTATGGGATTTTCCTTTTTTGGTACCTCTGCCTGATTGTAAGTAGCCCATCAGTCAGCTAGGGCTTACGGATATTCTGAGGTGGGTCGTTCAGCTCAGTGGTCACTGTGAGCCCCTTTACCTTACTCAGTTTCCACTGCTCAAGCCTGTGGCCTAAAAGCGGCCTTCCACATCGTCCTTTATGATAGGTGTTCTGTAAATATTTTCTTCTGGTATGTGGCTTGTCTTTTCATTCTCTCCGCAGTGTCTTTTGAAGAGCAGAAGTTTTTAATTTTGATGGAGCTTCTCACTTTTTTATTTTATGACTTACGCTTTTTGTGTTTTATCTAAGATTCTTTGTTTAACCCATGCTCATAAAGATTTCCTGTGTATTTTCTTTTTATGGTTTATAATTTTAGCTAAATAATTTTAACTACATTTGGGTCTGTGGTTCATTTTGAGTTCATTTTTGTGTATGGTGCAAATAAAGGATCGAGGTTTTATTTATTTATTTTTTTGCTTATGGATTTCCACTCATTCCAAGATCTTTTGTTAAAAAGAGTATCCTTTCTTGTGTGTGTTGAGTTTGAGAAGTTCTTTATAGATCCTGGGTATCAACCTTTTGTCTGTACTGTCATTTGCAAATACCGTCTCCCATTCTGTGGGTTGCCTCTTTGTTTTGTTGACCGTTTCCTTTGCTGTGCAGAACTTTTAATCTTGATGAAGTCCCAAAAGTTCATTTTCGCTTTTGTTTCCTTTGCCTTTGGAGACATATCTTGAAAGAAGTTGCTGTGGCTGATATCAAAGAGGTTACTGCCTATGTTCTCCTCTAGGATTCTGATGGATTCCTGTCTCACTTGAGGTCTTTTATCCATTTCGAGTTTATCTTTGTGTACGATGTAAGAGAATGGTCGAGTTTCATTCTTCTACATATAGCTGTCCAATTTTCCCAGCACCATTTATTGAAGAGACTCTCTTTTTTCCACTGTATATTTTTTCCTGCTTTGTCGAAGATTATTTGACCATAGAATTGAGGGTCCATATCTGGGCTCTCTACTCTGTTCCACTAGTCTATGTGTCTGTTTTTATGCTAGTATCATGCTGTCTTGGTGATCACAGCTTTGTGGTAAAGCTTGAAATCAGGTAACGTGATGACCCCCGTTTTATTTTTGTTTTTCAACATTTCCTTAGCAATTCAGGGTCTCTTCTGATTCCATACAAATTTTAGGATTATTTGCTCCAGCTCTTTTGAAAATTACCGGTGGAATTTTGATCAGAATGGCATTAAAAGTATAGATTGCTCTAGGCAGTGTTTATTCTTCCAATCCAAGAGCACCGAATGGTCTTCCAACTTTTTGTGTCTTCTTCAGTTTCTTTCATGAGTGTTCTGTTGTTCCTCGAGTACAGATCCTTTACCTCTTTGGTTAGGTTTATTCCCAGGTATCTTATGGTTCTTGGTGCTATAGTAAATGGAATCGAGTCTCTAATTTCCCGTTCTGTATTTTCATGGTTAGTGTATAAGAAAGCCACTGATTTCTGTATATTGACTTTGTATCCTGCCACGTTACTGAATTGCTGCATGAGTTCTAGTAGCTTGGGGGTGGAGTCTTTTGAGTTCTCCATATAAAGAATCATGTCATCTGCGAAGAGAGAGAGTTTGACTTCTTCATTGCCAATTTGAATACCTTTTATTTCTCTTTGTTGTCTGATTGCTGTTGCTAGGACTTCTAATACTATGTTGAACAAGAGGGGTGAGAGTGGGCATCCTTGTCATGTTCCTGATCTCAACTGGAAGACTGCGAGCTTTTTCCCATTGAGGATGATATTTGCTGTGGATCTTTCATAGATAGATTTTATGAAGTTCAGGAATGTTCCCTCAATCCCTATACTTTGAAGGCATGGGAACAGATACTGGATTTTTTCAAATGCTTTTTCTGTATCAATTGAGAGGATCATGTGGTTCTTCTCTCTTCTCTTACTGATTTGTTCTATCACGTTGATTGATTTGCAAATATTGAACCATCCTTGTAACCCAGGAATGAATCCCACCTGGTCATGGTGGATAATCTTTTTAATGTGCTGTTGGATCCTGTTTGCTAGGATCTTGTTGAGAATCTTAGCATCCATATTCATCAGTGATATTGGTCTGAAATTCTCCTTTTTGGTGTGGTCTTTGCCTGGGTTTGGGGATCAGGGTAATGCTGTCTTCACAAAATAGATAATCATATCAAAAAATGGGCAGAAGATATGAACAGACACTTCTCCAGTGAAGACATACAAATGGCTATCAGGCACATGAAAAAATGTTCATCATCACTAGCCATCGGGGAGATTCAAGTTAAAACCACATTGAGATACCACCTTACACCAGTTAGAATGGCCAAAATTAGCAAGACAGGAAACAGCGTGTATTGGAGAGGATGTGGAGAAAGGGGAACCCTCTTACACTGTTGGTGGGAATGCAAGTTGGTGCAGCCACTTTGGAGAACAGTGTGGAGATTCCTCAAGAAATTAAAAATAGAGCTTCCCTATGACCCTGCAATTGCACTCCTGGGTATTTACCCCAAAGATACAGATGTTGTGAAAAGAAGGGCCATCTGTACCCCCAATGTTGATAGCAGCAATGGCCACAGTTGCCAGACTGTGGAAGGAACCAAGATGCCCTTCAACGGACAAATGGATAAGGAAGTAGTGGTCCATATACACTATGGAGTATTATGCCTCCATCAGAAAGGATGAATACCCAACTTTTGTATCAACATGGACGGGACTGGCAGAGATGATGCTGAGTGAAATAAGTCAAGCAGAGAGAGTCAATTATCATATGGTTTCACTTATTTGTGGAGCATAACAAATAGCATGTTAGACATGGGGAGTTAGGAGAAGGGAGTTGAGGGAAATTGGAAGGGGAGGTGAACCATGAGAGACTATGGACTCTGAAAAACAACTGGAGGGTTTTGAAGGTGGGGTGGGGGTGGGAAGTTGGGGGAACCAGGTGGTGGGTAATAGGGAGGGCAGGTATTGCATGGAGCACTGGGTGTGGTACAAAAAACAATGAATACTGTTATGCTAAAAAAAAAAAAAAAGAGTATCGGTTCCCTATTGAATTATCTTGGCCCCTTTGTTAGGCCATTGGTTTGAGACCTTTCTTCTTTCCTAATATTAAGTACCTGATGTTATTAATGTTTCTTCAAGAACTGCATCGGCCACATCACACAGATTTTGCTTTCGTTTTCATTCAGTTTAAGAGATTTTTCTAATTTCCCTTTCACCTATGGCTCATTTAGAAGTTGTTCCATTTCCAAATATTTGGGCATTTTCTAGCTATTTTTCCTCCTAGCAATTTCTGATTTAATTCCACTATGGTCAGAGAACATAACAAAGTATGGTTTCAGTCCTTTTAAATTTGCTGAGATTTATTTTATGGCCCCAAGTATCCTTAAAATACTCAACCTTTTTTTGGAAAAAAAAAAAATCTTATTTTCTTTTCATTATCTTATATCTCAAGTAGCAGTTTACCAAATTACTATTTAATAGGCCGTATTTTGTTGGTTTTTTTTTTAAAGCTCATGAATTACAGTGGTACCTCACCTAATCATGAATGACTGTTATTTTATGGCTGTGGGATGCCATGTGGGTATTTGCTATTTCAGTCTTCTTGTAGCTACAGGTTTCTAAGCTGTTCTCCCATTTTCGTGCTTTTCATAGGTCTAAGATCCGGCAAACTTGGTGAACAGTGTGAAGCAGTTGTTCGCTTTCCCAGGCTCTTCCAGAAGTATCCATTCCCTATTCTCATCAATTCTGCATTCCTAAAGTTAGCAGATGTTTTCAGAGTTGGGTAAGTCTTTTTAAAGCCTCAGTGTCCTAAATTACTTTGCTCAGATTTCTCTCTTTGTGATGCTGTGGTCTTTATTGTTTTTGCCCTTCTGGACTTCCACATGGT
The DNA here is from genome assembly GCF_011764305.1 of Mustela putorius furo. Lineage (NCBI taxonomy): Eukaryota > Metazoa > Chordata > Mammalia > Carnivora > Mustelidae > Mustela > Mustela putorius. The sequence continues at coordinate 10,772,635 of NW_025421480.1, read as the reverse complement.
TAGTGACCATTTTAGTGGATGTATGGGGCAGTCTGCAAAACTTTTTGGTGTGAAGTATAATGGCATTTTAAGCAGAAATGAAGTGGCAAGTCAGAGGATTTATTTCTTTGGGGAACAGAATAAATCCAATTAAGATAATCTTTAATGTATATATTATTGCATCTTTTGGAAGTATCTGTGGTTTGCACATTGTTCTGAAAAGTTCCTGATTTAGTAACTTATAACGCAAGATTACATGTTATTATGAAGGGGCTGAAACATGGAAAGACTGGATAAATACCTTTTAGATTTTTTTTTCTCCCCACCAGTCCCTCTCCTGCTTCTTCCCACTGTTTTCCACGCACTTGTGTGTTTTTATACACACCAAGTCAGACTTGAAGAAGAGATGGTTAGAATTAGCTTGAGGGTTGGGGAAGATCATCTGACCTCTTGGCCTTGGTCATAAATGATGGAGGAGATTTAATTCATCCCTAGGGCTTTTCTTTCTGTCACTGCCATCTTGGTGTCCTGCAGCAGGACTGCAGACATCACTGACTGCTTATGCTTCGTATTCTAAGTGTAGGCTTCATGCCTCCAAACACCATACGATTCCTACTTGGAGCCCCCGTTTTCTCTAAGTACGTCAGCAGAGCAGTGTCTCCAAACTCTGACTCCTGCTGGCTCTCACATGATCTCTGATCTTGAGTGTGTTATTTTGGCTCCACATGCCTTTCTGATACTTGAGTGTGTGTTCCTTTGTGTTCTCCTTTCCGGAATATATGCTTAGAGCTCTTGGCCTTGGCTTTAACCTTTCTCATCCTTCTTCCTTCTAATACATGTCTGAGGATGTCAGATAACATCCAGGCAACTGATAAAATAGGACACATTGGAAAGGAATGAAGCTGGAATTAGTTCTGTCCACTGTGGGAGGAGAGAGAGACAGAGCTGTAAATGCTGAGTTACAGGACATCTACTATCCCCTGTAACAGACTTGAGTTTTTTATTTCCTTTCAAATGTATTGTAAATGTTTGCTAAGGCAGTTCTGTCAGTTCATACTTGGACCAAGATTGCATACCTGCTGACCACAACCTAGTTAGCCCGGTCTGTTAGCTTTATTACTTCTGATTTGCTAGGCATAAAATGGTACTTCATTGCTGTTCTAATTAGCATTTTATAAATAACGTGAGGTTGAATATTTTGCCATAGGTCTCATTTATTTTCTTTACTACAAATTTTCTATTTATTTGCTTCCTTAGTTTTTGTCTTTTATATGATTTTCTTTAATGCAAATCCTCAAACATAGTAAATTTTTGTGAGTAATGTCTGTATTTGATTAGATGAAGACGCGAAGGGGTAATGGGGACATTTATTTCACAGATCTGTAATAACACGTGTAACTAACTTTTACTGAGCTCTTTCTGTGCATCCAGTGCTGTTCTCGTTTTCACGTGTGAGTTAAGTACTGTGATCAGCATTAGATAATTGAGGATACTGAATTGAGCAAAGAAGTTAAACTTGTCACAGTGATAATACGGTCCGAGAGAGAAACAGAGCCAAGATACCAGTCTTGGCAGTTGGTCACCAGAGTCTGTGATATATTACCTTTCTGACAGTTTGAACATTTGTGTTTATTGTACATAATAAATTTAAGAATACCTGGATGAGCAGTATGCACAACATGAGAAAATTACTGTTTTTAAGAAGACTGTCAGACATTTGAAAAGGGTTTCTTATGTTTTGTTTTGGCATTTCAGGTACGCTATGCAAAAGCAAAAACTTGAGAATCCCTCTTTCAACATGGTGAAGTAATCAGATATGCTAACCACTCCCAGAAGCATGTCATCTGCAGATCTGGCCGTTTCTCTTCCTTTTTGATCTGTGCACTTTCCATTTCCTCTTCTTAGTGCACTAGCTTGAACTTCCAGCGAAATGTTCTGTAAGAGTAATGAGAGGCCTTTTTGCCTTGTCTCCAGGATTCTGGGGAAAGCATTCATTCTTTTGCCACTTAAATATAATACTAGCTATATACAGGCTTTTGGCTTGTATTCTTTATCAAGTTAAAGCAGTTTTCTTCTATTCCAAGTTTGATTAGTCATGGATGAGTTATTGAACTTTGTTCATTGTTTTTTCTGCATTGATAGGATCATGTAACTTCTTTAGCTTATTAATGTTATGAATTACATTGCTTAATTTTTTTATATTAAACCAGCCTGGTCTTCCTGGATTAAAAACAGTAACACCAACAACAAAAACCAAAGTATAGGCTTCAGCTCTTTTAATGATGAGAAATAATAAGAGATTGAAAAACATGGGCCTGTTGCTAAAATTTAACGTTGTTTTGGTTGCTTTGATTCCTAATTAAATATTACTTTCCTAAAGTGGTCTAATTTACTTTATCTCTGGTTCTTCACAGAAACAATTTCCTGAGACTGTGTGTTCTTAAAGTTACTCAACAAAGTGAGAAGCATTTGGAGAAGATTCTGAATGTGGATGAATTTGTGAAGAGAATTTTCTCTGTGATTCATAGTAACGATCCTGTAGCAAGAGCCATCACACTCCGGTATACTCTGTTGCTATAGTGAATCACCAAGGATTGTTTGAGTTGCAGTTATGTACTCAGAAAGGGCAATATGTTTCCTTTTTTCATTTTGAATGTTAAGAATTTGTTTTTTCAATCAAGACTCCAGGCAGAAGTATGGTAACCACCCCAATCTATACCTGTTCTTCTGATACCACCTAGGATACTGTTTTGGTTGTGAATTATTGCCTAACTTGTGTTTGAAATGTACCTTTTTGTAGGTTGACATTCTGATCAGCTAACTGGGGTCTGAATCTAGCTTAGCCTCAGCTCATTTTGAACTCTTACCTTCCTGATCTTGTTCTGTTTCATGTTGGTTTTTCTATTCACTCTTGGCTGTGTGCTCATTTTTATATGCAGTAACTTATATTTGAACTCCTTGGAGAATGCCAGATGGAACCACTGTAGTTTCTCCAGCCTTTTCTTCTCTTTCCTGGAATCTAAAAACTTTTTTTTTTTTTTTTAAGATTTTATTTATTTGAGAGAGAGAGAGAAGGGGAGCAGGGGTAGGGGCCGAAAGACGGGAGAGAGAGAATCTCAGGTGGACTCCTCACTGAGTGGGAGCCCAATGCAGGGCTTGATCCCATGATCCTGAGATCATGACCTGAGCCGGAATGATGAGTGGGATGCTTAACTGACTGAGCCTTCCAAGCATCTGCCCCCCACCCCCACCGCGCATTTTTTTGTTTAATTTTGCCAGCATTTCATATTGTAAGCCTTATATTCAGCTTGAACCATGTTGTCTTTTTAGGTCTGCTATCTATAGAATGAATGTGTAATTTTTAGACTTTTGAAATTCACTTTCCTAAATTTTAAGGCTCACATCTGACTTGCCTTGTTCAGAAGTGAACCTTCTTTTTAATCATGAAGTCTAGGATGTCACCACTTCTCTCTACTTTCCCATCAAGAGCCAGGTCTTCCCTCTTGTGCAGAATTAAGTGCTTTTGTAATTCCTCTGCCTTTTGAGTGATTAAATTATGAGCAGAATGTAATATTTTAAAGTCAGTTAATTGATTTTATCTTTTAAAAACTATATATAATAGAACAGAATTAAATTTAAAGATAGTTTTACCTTTTGATTCAGCAAATTCACTTACCGGAATTTTTTTCTATAAATCATTTCTAGAAGTTGGTGAATATAGGTATACAGATGATCATAGTATCTTTTTTGTAAGAAGTGAAAAATTGGGGCAAAACTGTGTATTAAAAGGGGAATAACTTATGGGCCACTGTATAACTTTTAAAGAATGAAGTAAGTATGTATTTAACACAGAGATATTAAGGGGCGCCAGGATGGTGCAGTTGGTTGAGCATCCGACTCTTGGTTTCAGTTCAGGCTATAGCTCAGGCTGATGAGAGTGATTCTCTTTGGGCTCTGTGCTCAGCGTGGATTCAGCTTTCTGAAGGGAAATGTTCTCTCTTCCTCTACCCCTCCCACTTGTGCGCTCTCTCCCTCAAATAAATAAATAAATCTTGAAAAAAAAAGTAGTCAAGTGACGTCTGTTTTTAACTCATTTTTATCCATAATATTAATATATGTGTTTATATAGGCTCAGGAAAGAATATGGAGGCATATATATACTGTTAACAGTGATTATTTGTGGGAGGGGTTATTGTGCTATGCATCACAAGAGAGTTCTCTGTGTGGTTTTGCAATGTTTGAATTATTTTCCACAAGCATAGTTTTTTTTTATTTGTTTTTTTTTTTTTAATCAGAAGACAAAAATAATAGAATTTAGCTAGTGGAATGATTCGATAAATGATTTAGAGCTAGTTTGAGTGTTTTAAGAAGAATATAGATTAATATTTGAATATTTCATTCATTTTGCTCTTTCCAAGTCATGGCAACTGGGCTTTGCCACAATTCTTCATTGAAGAACTATTGCTGTCAATAAAATGAGAGTTCTAGAAAGCTTCCAGAAATATTTATTTATTTATTTATTTAGAAAAAGCACTTTAAAGGAAAATAATCAGATTGAAATTATATTTTTCAACATTAACATTTGATGCAAAAAATATTAAAAGAAACTTGAATTGGGGCACCTGGGTGGCTCAGTCAGTTAGGCGTCTGAGTTTGGCCCAAGTTGTGATCTCGTGGTCCTGGGATTGAGTCCCATGTCTGGCTCCCTGCTCAGTGGGAAGTCTGCTTGTCCTTCTCCCTCTGCCCACTTGCCTTGTGCACACACACACATACACACACACACACACACACACCCTCTCTCTCTCTCTTTCTCTCAAATAAATAAATAAAATTGTAAAAAAGAAATTTGAGCTAAGAATGTTGAGTCCAATTAACACTTAAAACATAGTACGGGGTGCCTAGCTGACTCAGTTGGTGGAGCATGTGACTCTTGATTTTGGGATTGTAAGTTGAAACCCCTGTTTGGTGTAGAGATAACTTAAAGATAAAATCTTAAAAATAAATAAATAATAAATAAAATGTAGTGCAGTTAATAAGATCCTTAGATATACAAGGCCTTAGATGGTTTTGTCAAATAAAGAGGGACATGTTTTAAAAACATTCTTGGTGTAGTTATTTTAGGAAGAGGAAAAAACTTGAAGATCAGGAATGGGGGTGATCAGGTCATTTTGTAAAGCTTGCAGAATTATAAAGTAAATATCAAATACCAAAAAAATGTATTTGTAACAACTCAAACTAAAATTCTAATATCAAATTTTGATATGAGAGTATCAAACCCTTCTCACAAAAATAGAACATTTTTGAGTAGCCTTAAAATTTTTTTCCATGATTTCATTTTTTTCATGATACAAAAAATGACTTAAAGTGAAAAAGTATTTTTTAGTTTAATATATTATTTAACGTTATATTATAAATTTTTGAAAATACAATCTTTTAAAAGGTGTAAAGAAAACTAATTTTGCCATTTAAAAAGTAATAAGGACTGGGGCATCTAGGTGGCTTAGTGGGTTAAAGCCTCTGCCTTCGGCTCAGGTCATGATCTCAGGGTCTAGGGATCGAACCCCACATTGGGCTTTCTGCAGTCAAATGCTCTGCCACTGAGCTATACCCCTTCATTGGGCTCTCTGCTTAGCAGGGAGCTTCCCTCTCTCTCTGCCTGCCTCTCTGCCTACTTGTGATTTCTCTCTCTGTCAAATAAATAAATAAAATCTTTTAAAAAAGTAGTAAGTGTCATTTGCTACCTTAATCATGTAAGAAAGAGCGTGATTTGTCAAAAAAATTTTACTTTTATTTTTTAAAGAATAAAAATATTTACTTTTCTTTTTTTAAGATTGCTCTTACGAAGCCAGAAGCCGTTGCTCTTCTGATTTTTTCTCATTACATAGATAAAATTTTTGTCTGTTTTCAAATTTCATATAAGTGGGCTCATACAGTGGGTATCCTTTTGTGTAAGACTTCTTTCACTCAGTGTTTTTGAGCGTAATCTACTTTGTGTGTCAGTAATTTGGTTCTTTGTATTGCTGAGTAGTTTTCCATTGTGTGACTGTGAATCTATCTGTTCTTCTTCTGATGAATGCCTAGGCTGCTTCCAGTTTGGGGATATTATAAATAATAAAGTTGCTGTGAAGACTTGTGAACATGCTTCCCTTTCTGCCAGATATATATGTAGGAGTGAAACTGCTGAATCATGGGGTAGGCGTGTATTTAATTTTTAAGAAACTGCCAGGCCTCTTTCCCAAGTGGGTTTAAACATAATTTTTTCTGACCAACAGTATGTGAGCTCTGGTTGCTTCACCCTTTTGCCAGCCTTTGGTGTTGTCTGTCTTCTTCATTTTAGCCATTCTAATGAGGTGTATAATGGTTTTGATTTACATTTCCCTAACGGTAAGGATCACGTTCTCATGTACCATTTGAAGACAGTTTCTTCTATCTCTTTTTGGGAAGAACTGTTTGAATTGTTTGCCTGTTTTCTTTCATTAGGTTGCTTAGATTTTATTATGTTACGTGGCTTTTTTATTACAGAAATGTAAGATTTCTTGATATATTCTAAATACCAGCCCTTTGTCAGATATATGCTTTACAAATCATATTTAAAGATAGAAACTTCTTTCAGGGCCTGAAAACCATGAACGGAATGACTACCATTTTTATACTCTTCCTTAAGTTATGTATTAACATTAGTGTTTCTTATGTTTCTAAAATAACATATGCCTCAGAATAAAGATCATTCCAAAGTGGGTAAGTGTCAAAACCAGCCCTGATGCTGGCAGTGGATTTAAAAAAAAAAAAAGTCCATTTTTTGAAATTCGATTTGGGAAGCAGGGACCTGTTGAGCTGAAGAGAAGTTTGGCTGGGTGTATGGGGAGAACTCTCTGGTCCCAATTCACATTCTGATGAGTTGACATTTCACAAATTCTTTCCTTAATGTAAAGCAAGAGAAGTGATACCAGCTCTAATGGAGTCACTTATTTCCTATATGGTGAAAGATTTCCTTATTTCCAAAAAAAAAAAGTTTTCTGGTCACTATAGAAATATAAGAACCTGGCTATTAAAATCTGTCTTTGAAAATTACAAAGCACGTAAGTGAAGAAATGAATATTCCTTCTATCATGAAATACTTGACTACAATACTTTTTTTAATAAAAAAGATATGATACAGAACAATCTTAATGTTTTATAGGAACATGATTTTTCATTGAGGAGCATTGTAATAGCACGATGAAAAATGAGTCTATTAAGGAGAAAAACAAAGTCTACAAAGAAAAGATGTTACTGATAAATGATAGATCAACATTAGGTACTCTTGAGTACCCATTGTTTAGAAAATTTGGTATTTGTTTTTAGGAAAATAGATCAAAGTGGGACCTCTGATCTCAAGGAGCTTGCTTTCTGGAAGAATGTATTAATAAGATTACAACATATGAAGGAGAGCAAAAAGTGGTGCCTCTCAAACACTAAGGAGTTCTTAGAGTCAGAATGATTTAAACTTAAAGAAGAGAAAAGACAAGGAAGAGATGATATTTTAAAGGTGTTTTCTTTTTTTAACCCATTACTTTAGACTTTGTAATTGAAACAAGTGGAAGAAGAAGCTGGGAGGTATTCATAGTGTTTGAAATGTAGTGCTATAAATTATTTATAATATTATCAGAAACATTTTCATAAAGTAGTGACAAATGGGATTATGCCTTTTTTTGCCTTTTTATATTTAAATTTAAATAAACTGTTAATCAAAATGTGTTGATATTAGCCTAATCTAATCTTTCCTTATATAAACTATTACATTATAAGCTGTTTATTTCTTTGGAAAAATATAACTCATCTAATTTCAAAACCTCATTTTCAAATTGAATACAAATGACATAGTTAGCCCATTTTAGTATTTTGTTTGGTATAAACTCAAATACTTACATCCAATCAAATCTCCATAAGGTAGTTAGGTGGTGACACGTCAAGTTGGAAAGTTGCTTAGGACACTGACCAAGGAAGGTTGTCACTGTAGGAACTCTGTTTTGTTTACCGCAGCATTTTGCAGCCCTCAACAATCCATGCCTTTCTGCTGAAAACATCTTTTCAGGCTTTATCTTATGTAATTTATGTTACAAACAACAGATTTTTTTTCCTTTTCCAAATTTTTCATTTATCATAACGTAGACTGTTGTTCCAGAATGCTACCGCCCTCATCCTTGCAATTCTGAAATGAGGCCCAGGGAGTGTCCTCTGCCTTTGTTCTCTTGATGTTGGAGACAGATTTGAAAACCATGGTATCAGTAGAAAAAAAGACTGGGAGTCTTACCTTTTTTACTTTCTGGATCTGCTTAAAAGCAAAAATGTTGTTTTGCTAAAATGGACTTAAGTATAGAACATTGGAAAATTGATATTTTGATGCTTTAATAATTGAGAAGTTTCTGGGCTCTGTTTGGTAACTGGGAGTTACTTCAGGATGGTAATTTTCAATTTTGCTTATATAAGATAAACCATGTTAATTATTCTGATATATCAGTGTGAAAAGTGTTTAGAATTTGAGTCCTTGCTTGATTCCTAAAGTTGATGTTTCATTAACCCGAGATTTAAGGGATTATCTGCAAATTTTACTTTGGGCATTCTAGGCTTTGCCTTGCTTCTTCTTCTCTTGATTTTTTGCTTATTGTATTTCTATTCTTCTTGGATTTCTGTCTCCGTAGGATGTTAGGAAGCCTGGCATCAATAATTCCTGAGAGGAAGAATGCTCATCATAGTATTCGTCAGAGTCTGGACTCACATGATAATGTGGAAGTTGAAGCTGCCGTTTTTGCTGCTGCAAACTTCTCTGCGCAGTCAAAGTAAGCATCGGCCTTTTAATCATTTGTCTTCCCAAGAAGAGGTTTTGAAGGAATAACTCATCAATATACATAAACACTAAGTGAAAAATGTAAATGGCAAGGTGTTTTTTCCAAGAGGGTTTACGTCCTGTTGGGGAAACAGAACTTCAGTACGTAAAACAGAACGCTTAGGTAGGTATGTTAGCATTGACTGCACATGAAATAAGAATTTCCAGAAGGACAAATCCGTGTAGATTACCTCAGTTAGGGAAGGCTTCATTGGGAATCAGTTTTGTCTGCTGAGGCACCCTTTCCAAATATACATGGTTCTAATGCTGAATTTTTGCTTTCTTACTGTCTTCTCAAGGTTAGCTTTTTGGCTTTAGAGCTGTGTAACGGTTTGGCAAAGATAGTAATTCGAGCTGAAACCAGTTTCACATATTGGGGATGTCATATCCTATACTATTATATTGCAGAACAATTTGTTTTCTTGGATGCAGTACTGACCATGGTTATGTTGCTATGTTTGACTTGTTTGGCTCCCCTATCTAAAAATATAAATTATCCCCTTCACTGACAGATAGCAAACTAGCATTGCTTTCTGGAGGGCATTTTGGTAGTATGCATTTGCCTTAAACGTGATCATCTCTTTATCCACCAAGTGGACCTAGAAAATCCACTTCTGAGAACTTATCCGGAGGAATCAGCAATGTGTACTGATACTTATTTGCAAGGATGCTAGTTGTAGTGTTATAAAAACAACAAAAAAAATTAGTAAGAACCTAACTTCTAACCAGTGTGCTTAGATAAATATGATCATACAGTGAAATATTATGTCAGCTCTTAACAAGTATATTTTAGAAGTATATTTGGAAACAGGTTACATCATAGCTTATAAGACCTTACAGAATATATTTTTTAAAGAAACAGGTATTTGTATTGATGAAATATAAAAAAGACAAAGGATATATATATCAAAATCCCATGTCTGGGTGATAAGATGGTACCTTATTTTTATTTTTAATTTTTTAATAAACTTCTTTGTATACTTTCAGGAGCAAGTTTGAGCTTTAGAATCAGATGATGTAATTTTTAAAATAAAAAAAGATAGCTTTTCCATTAAGAATCTCTACTAAATTTGAATAAAAGTTAGAACAGTTTATCACCAACTTTCTTTCTTCAGATTTTAATTATATGCATATTCATCTCTTCAGCTGCTCCTGTTAAACCTTCAGAATCCCAGGATTACTCACTGGGAAAAGAGAATGGAGAAGAGAAAGCATGTAATTTTTTTAATGCACTGCTCAAAATTAGTAGGTGTAGCAGTGAGTGAGGAAGAGAAATACTGAATAAACACAGTCCTATTTGTGCTTTTGAAAACTGGTGTTTTTTTTCTTATTGAGAGTCCTCACTATCGAGAGAACTTTCTTTTTTTTAAGATTTTTATGTATTTATTTGAGAGACAGAGATCACAAGTAGGCAGAGGCAGGTGGAGAGAGAGGGAGAAGCAGGCTCCCCGCTGAGCAGAGAGCCCGATGTGGGGCTCAATCCCAGAACCCCGGGATCATGACCTGAGCCAAAGGCAGAGACCTTAACCCACTGAGCCACCCAGGCGCCCCGAGAGAACTTTTTAAAAATTGTTTTTATTGGATGGGAATTCTATCTAGTGAGCAGTTATCTGATTATTACTGTCAAGGTGTCAGTACTTTATAATCTGCTTAAGTAAACTTGTATTTCCTGAGGCTTCAAAAATAATTTTCTAAATTTACCTTCTAAATTCAGATGATAAATTAATAATTTAGTGATTATATTTTATTTAATGAGAATCATTTTTGGTTCAGGTTCTCTTATGTTATTATCAGAAGCTAATTTTACTAGTTGTGGAATTTCTGATCTGTTTTGGAAAAGATTAAGACTAAGTAACATAGAAACATGATTCTCCGCTTATAGAATTGATGACCAATAAACATTTAAGTTAATAGTTTACATAGAAGCAGTTTTTAACAGGTTTCAGTATGATATAATTTGTGACATTTAAAAATACCAAATTAGTGTAATAGGAAAGAATGAAGGGCATAGCAAAATGTATCAGAGTATAAAAATTAACTAATTGTATGATGAACTGTATCTTTTTGAGATTAGCATTTACCTCTTTCGAAATGCTGACCCGACTGGAGAAATCAAGTATCTTGACCAATACTGATGGGTTTTTGTCTTAGTATCTCTCTCAGTTTTGGATCTTAAACAAATTAGAGCAACTAGCAAATTAAGACCTTAAGAATTTATTTAATACTGTTCTCCTTTTGTCTGTTAGCATAATCACATCTAACTTGTTCTTAAAAAGGTTAAGATCTTACATATTTAAAGAGAGTCCCTATGTCACAAAGCAGGAGTTGGAAACCCAAATGCCTTCAGAAACTGGGGAAGCATTGTTATTGAGAGAGGAGCCCTCTAGCGGCCAGTGCCAAACGGAACAGCACACTGGCAGTGTAAAAGTGGTGGCTGCTTAATCCTTCACCCCAACTGATTGTGACAGGGCAGGAATATATGCCCAGTGTTGTCAGGGCTGACTTCTTTGGAGGGAGCAGGCGTGGCATGGGTGGAAGCTAGAAAATCTGATTATTCTGTTTATAGTCTTATTATCATATGAAACTCTATATTCACATACATTCTTAATATTGACATTAAGGATTTTTAAAAATAGTATTAGACAAAGAAAAGAAAGAAAACTGCAGCCTTCTGATTTGCAGTTTATTGGCCCTGAAGGCCCATAACAGATTTTTGTTGAGTTGCATAAAGTTTATTTATGCAATTTATTGAGTTGCATAAAGTTAGAGTTACTGAAGAAGTGCTTATTGAATATCCGCCATGTGTAGATGGTATTCTCAGCTCCCAGGAGGACAGGGGTGGAGAAGATAAAAGCCTTGTTTTATTATAGTTTCAGGTGTGTGTGAATGTTATGAAAAAATAAAACAACTTTGTGATAAAAATAATACAGTTTCATCGTTGTGATAGTGAACCAAGTAAGCTGCTTTAAGGAGAGTGATCAGGGAAGGCCTCTCTAACCAGGTAACATTTGAGCTGAAACCAAGTGTTGAAAAGGCAGCAGGTTAGAGGAAGAATATTCTAAGAAGAAAGAATAACAAGTATGAGAGCACGCTGATAGGTGAATGAGTCGTTTATACACACCTGATAAACCTCTTATACCTAAAAGGCATTTGTAACCTAACTTTTTCTTATCAAGTTTGAAACTGATACCTTAGAAAAGTAGTTTTCAGACTGTATGGCATCTTTATACTTTTCATTATTGAAGTCCTCATGGAGCTATTTTTGCTCACATGGACTATATCGATAGATTAGAGTATTAGAAATTTAAATGGCTACATTTTAAAAATACATGTCCATTTTTAAAATAACAATTCTCTAAATATGTTAATGTAAAAACAAGCATTTTTGTGAGATGAGTAGCGTTGTTGTTGTTTTTATTTTTTCCAACTCTCATGTCTGGCTGAATTCTTATGTGTTTCTGTATTCAACATTTCTGTTGCAGTATGTTACAATAAAATATATGAAGCAAATCCAGCCTCACACAGACATACAGTTGGAAAAGAGAAGAGTATTTTTAAAGGCTTTATAAGGAGTTATGGATATTTTTTTTGATGTTATACAAAAACTAGACAAGTGGTGGTTTCTTAAAGGTTAATTGTAGTGTGGACTCTAAAATTATATCCATGAACTTGTACTATAGTACATTGAAATCTTTCAGAATCTTTTATCCATGTGTGGTTTTATAATCTCTGCATTGGCCTTTTTGGAAACATTGGTTCACTGCATTCTGCAGGTCTTCCAAACGTGAACCCATTTCATTGTATCATATCAAAGGATGATATCAAAGGATCCCATTTGTTACTTGCCACCAGTCTTATCCAGGAAATTCTTCAGATATTAAGTTGTCAAGCTCATGATGATAGATATGTTTTCTGAAATTCTAATTTTTGCTTAGAAACTGAGATCTGCAAAAAGTTTTCCTAGTTATTTTCCATGAACCGACAAGCCAACTTTACTCATCTTTTGAGAAAATGTCTGCCAAGTAGCCAAGTCTGAATAACTGTGAGGTTTCCTGGGAAAAAAATGACTAGTCCATCTTATAACTCTAATAATTACATGGCACTTTTCCTGGAGACAACCCACTGTGTACCTGATGTGTGACTTCTGTTTTGTCAGAGAATAGTAAAAAGACATTTGCTTACAGGTTGAAATTCAATAAAATTAGTAATTTTTACTGTTTTATCAAGGACATTTGTAAGTGCATCTGGCTTCCTTCTTTCCTTCCCTTTTAGTGTGAGTGCACAGTGGTAAAGAATGCAATGACTGCTCGGACAGTTGGACACTGCCTTGGTTCTTGCTAAGGTGACAGCAGTTTTAATCATTGTTTTGCTACCAGTGGTGAAGACAGTAGCTTGATGTTCCAGGAAAACCATGAGGTTTTAAAAAACATTACTCGCTTTGAAAATTTCAGCACAGCTACGGAGAATTGTTGCTGAGAATTCAAATAAATGATGATGCTCTCTTGTTAGGTGATGCTCATACAACCAAAAGAGCACATCTAGCCATGTTTGTAGATTTTCCATTTGTGCAGCAGAGATAAAATTCTGCAGGTGAGCTATTGAGTCTTCATATTTGCAGCTATATCTTGTAAGTTACTTGATAAGTTACTCTAATGCTGAAAAGTGGCAGCGCCTTTATCTCTAGTACTGACTTTCCACCCGGGTATTCAGGTGGTCAGCTGCAGAACTTCCTTATCTGTTTCGTGCGCTTTTCCAGCCAGTGCATTACGATAACTTACCCTCTTACAATTACTAGTTTAAAAATCAGTATTTTGCTTTTAAAGAGCACATTTGAAATAGGCTTTTTAAAAAAAAAAAAATTCTAAATAATTAGTCTCAAAATGAAGCCTTAAGTTAACTGGTACCATGTAATACTTTCTGAAATGTCTCATTTTATAAGGCACAATAAGCCAAATTCTTAACATCTGAAAAATCGAAGGATAGCTTTTGTCATATCTTTTTTTAAGTTTTGCTTTTCTTTAGAATAGATTCTTTACTTCCATGAATTAGGAAACTCTCTGATATGTCAGTTTTATCTTTTTTAGCATCTTTAGACCTAGACAGTACAGCTGTGTGTTCAGAAGATGAGTCTTCTAAACTCTTTGTCAAGCCAGTGATTCATTTTTAAGTATATATATATAAAAAAAACCTTAGCAAGTAAACTTCATTTGGAATAAAATATTAAATATTAAAAGGCAATTTTAGAAAAAAATCTTAGAAAAATCTTTCAGAATTCTATTGCAAAACATGGCAATGTGTACTTCCCGATACGTTTCTCTATAAGCATAAGGAAAACTTAAGGATTTCAAAATAATGTATTGGATGATAATGAGGTTATAGAAATAATAGTAGTTATGTCAAATACAGTAAAAGCACAGGAGAAGAATTGAGAACTGAGTTAATCTCAGAAAATATATTTGTATACTAAACCTGAACCTACTACCTTGGAAAATTCTAGGAAACACAAGAATGCACAATGATACATTCCATTAGCTGTCAAGAGAAGATGTCATTATCATCATATAGCCTCTGGAAAACTCCACTGTTCACTTATGAGAGAATGGAATTGAAAATGGCAAATAGGGGCGCCTGGGTGGCTCAGTGGGTTAAAGCCTTTGCCTTCAGCTCAGGTCATGATCCCAGGATGCTGGGATCGAGCCCCACATCGGGTTCTGCTTCGCAGGGAGCCTGCTTCCTCCTCTCTCTGCTTGCTTCTCTGCCTACTTCTGATCTCTGTCTGTCAAATAAATAAAATCTTAAAAAAAGAAAAAAAAATGACAAAAAATATCTTAATGGCAGAAAATATTTTATGTAGACATCCATTGAACTAGTGAGGGGAAGTATTTCATATCTTATGTATCATTTAACATGGCTAAATGAGCCAAGCTTGATCATCTTGTCTGTATTATATTTCCTTAAATATAATGTATCTTATCCCAAATATTCATGTTATTAGTAACTTTTGCAGCACTCAGTGTCATTTTTATTGGGTCAGAATGAAAAGCAGCACCTTGGAAAACACTTTACACATACATAATATAAAAAAACAATCACCAACATTAAATAGTTTGGCTTTTGGTAAGAGTCTGCCCATATTTCCTACGTCATACTTAGTCTATTTTTCTAAAATGTAGACTATTCAAGATATATTTTATTGCTTAAATAATTAGCTTATGGTGTTAAAAGCTTTTTCTTAATTAAAAGTACATCCCAAAATGTCATAGATTGAGATAATGACCTTGAATCTTTCAGACAGTGCCACTCAGTGAAGCAAACTGCGGCAGCACCCTTAAATCAGAGCATCTTGTCTTGAATACTGCTTGGAAGCGGTGTTGGTGTGAGCCCATTTGCTGGTGGGAGTTTTGGTTTCAGTTGCATTTCTTACCCTACCCCCAGTACCTGATGTTTGGAATATGAGTTACAATTTGAAGTATTATGTTTCTCCTGTGTTGATTGTGTTCTATTTATGTCCTTAGAAAACTTAGGCAAGTATAATTTTTTTGGTTTTCAAGTTTTTGCTCTTCTCTCTTTCCAAAGGGATTTTGCTGTAGGAATCTGTAACAAAATCAGTGAGATGATTCAAGGTATGTATGTTTCATTCAGTATTATGAAGTGACTTATTGGGATTTGTGTTAATATTAATAGCTCTTAACATTAACTACTTATTTATTATGTGCTTGTCACTGTTCTATTCACTTATTCACTCCAATAATATTAAGCATCTTCTAAATGCCAAAATTGTTCTGGGTGCTTAGGATACAGTAGTGAACAAAACAGAGTCTAGCCCTAATGTAACCTACATTCTGGTGGCAGAAATGGGGGAAGGGGTGGCAGTAGACAAATAAAAATATAGCAATTGCTATGGAGAAAAACAAGGCTAAAAGGATGGAGTCCCCTGAGTAGAGTCCGCACCCCGAGGTGGAAGGGGGCACTTTATATTTTGTATATGTTGATAAAGGAAGGCCTCTAGTGAAGTGATATTTGTGTGAGAAATACAGATATTTAGGTGAAGAGCACCTTGATCTGGGAGAGCAGAGGGCTGTTAGAAGCTCTGGCGCTGTCTCCGTGCTCTGTTAATGATCCTCCAGTGTCTTCCAGTTCCAAGTAAACTCAGATCCAAATTCCTTACCATAGCCTTCAAGGCCCTACTTTTCAAATCTCATCTTCCATGCTATGCTTCGCGTGTATTGGCCCCACTTACGCCTGTCCTGGTCCTTAAAGGGAGCCCTGGGGCTCCAGCACTGTGCAGCTCAGAGAACACCACCTTCTTTGTATTTTTCTATGAGGCATTCCTGTGAACTGTGCAACTTGGCAGACTTGGCTAGGCAATACTGTTATGTCTGTTTTACAGAAGAGGAAATAGAGCCACATTAGAATTACTTGAAAACCAAGATCCAGTGGTTGAGCTCTGTCCTGTTCTCCTTTCCTTTGTCCTTTTTTTTCTCCGCCAAAAAAGGGCTCTCCTGCAGAAAGCTGTCATTTAAGTGAACGCTCATTCACTGGGGATCACGCTCATTCACTGGGGACCACTCATTCATTGAGCAGTTTCTATTGACCACTGGCTCTATCGGGCAAGAGCACAGCAGGAAATAGATGTCATGCTCAAATTAAAATAATCCAAGGAGGGTTGAAGGAAGGAACAATTACAAAGGTGTAAGCAAGACGAACCGTAGGGGATAATGTATCTAAGGGTGCAGAGAGGAAATAGTTCCCAGAAACTTGGAGTCGTGTGCAGGGGCCACTGAAAACCTGACCTTCAGTGGGATAGGACCCGATGTGACCCCACAGAGAAGGATCCAGAGAATAAATACTCTGTCCTCTTTCTTCTCCCTCCCATCCCCTGCTGGGGCACTTCACTGGCTAAACCCAAACAGTGAGCAAATAGCAAGGGAGTGGATGGAAGCTGGAGAGGTGAGCCTCCTGATGTGCTGGACTGTTGTCTGTTGGGCGATGGTTATTTGAGTATTTTGGTATGTAAGAATGTATTGATTTGTACACCCAAGACTCGTTATTGTTTAAGTTCCAGCTATAAAAAATTTGAAGCGAAAGAACAGGAACACGGGGGCTGAAAGAGAAAGGGGAAAGTACAGGAGAGGCAGTGAGGAGGGCCAGTGGAGGAAGAATGGAGCCCAAGAGAAGGAAATGGTGGGGGAGTTTGAGGAATAAAGTATCCTTACACTGAATTTTAAGTTGCTTGTGTTTCTGCAAAGTAAAGCTCTTGAATGTCTCTGAACCAGTAACAATGTCTGTGAACACGGAGAATTCCATGGATTGCTGGGTGGAGCACAGATTTGCCGAGGAAGAAGGAAGGGATAGGAGACAGGAGTCTGCCGTGGGCAAAGGCCTAAGTAGGGAGAATACTGACGAGACTTTTGTGATAATCCAGTCTAGAGATGGTGGTGGAAGTGGGCCAGTGTGATAGCAGTGGAAGCAGAATGGCATAGTCAGATTTGGGTTATATTTTAAAGATAGAACCTAAAAGCTTTGCTAATAAATTTGGATGTGGGGTATGAGAAAAGGTAATCAATAAAGACTCCAGGGTCAGAGGAGTGATAATGATGAGGCTGTCATATACTGAAATGGGGAAAATTGCAGTTTTGTGGTGAAGGTCAGAAGTTCTCTTTGGCCCTAATTACAGAATGCTTCTAACTGTGCATTGCAGGGGAGGTGACCAGGAGGTCATACGATTTCTGTTATCTGAAGTTCAGGGGCAGGGTAGAGGGGTACGAGGTCGTCTTTAGCGTATAGCTGAGAATGGAAGCCATGGGATGATATCATTTCACTCAGGAAAGGCATTGAGAGTGAGAAGAAAATTTATTACCATCCCCAAGGAACACCAGAAATTATAGTGTGGGTAAAAGAGATGAATACAAAGAGATTGAAAAGGAATAGCCAGAGGAAGAACAAAAACCAGGAAGAAAGAGTTTCAAAGACAGGATGGTCCCCAGTGTCAAATGCATTTGGTACCTTAAGGGACAAAATACTAGTAACATAAGCACCACATGTATGACTGAAGCGGGAAAACCAGGGAGTCAATACTCTGACCTCATTTTTCTACCTGCCATCTCCGGTGGCTCTCTGGTTTGGCCAGACTTAAATAGAGGCCAGATAGCAAGGGAGTTTGTTGATGTAAACCACCCCAGGATACTGAAACTTTCTTACATATTTACACTAACAGTTACTTCACAGTGGTGAAGCAGTGGTCTGCAGAGTATAAATTAGCTTTTGGCTTATACCCAGTGAAGAATGACTGACAGTTTTTTGTTCTCTGTGATCACAAAGCCATGTTGTAGAAGAAAAGAGTTTTTTGTTTGTGTAGCTCCAGTGTTATCAGTAAAAGATGCATTGGAGTTCATCTCCATGGAGTCCCATCTGTGTAGGCAATGAAAAAAGGCATTGCTACCCAAAGTTCAGAGAACCTCAGAAACCCTCCACGTATAGTCTGTTCACATCCAGATCTTGACTTAGTGTTGAAGGAAATAAGTAAAATTGTAAATATAATTGTAGCTATTGAGTATGTGCATATGTAGGTGTATGTGTACTTGTATATACATATCTTTTTAGCATGCCATGAGAAGGAATAGACAGCAAATATGACTTTGTTCTAGCGTGCCTTTTCAACGAATTATCTCCTGTCAGCATGTCGCCTTGTAGTCACTGAAAAACTAATGTTAAGATAAATTCTTTTGAGGGAAAAATAAAACTATTAAACTTAATTGAGTTAGCTCTAGTATAATTATCTTTAATGTCATAAACGTATACTTTTTGTTTTTAAATCGTCCATGTTGCTAATTGAATCACTTTTTTTTTTTTAAGATTTTATTTATTTATTTGGGAGAGAGAGAGATCATGAGCAGGGGGTAAGGGGAGAGGGAGAAGCAGACTCCCCGCCATGCAGGGATCCCTGATAGCGGTCTCCATCCCCAGACCCTGGGATCATGACCTGAGCCCAAGGCAGACGCTTAACCGACAGAGCTGCCCAGGCATCCCTAATTGAATTCCTTTTAAATGTGAAATGTTACCAAGGTGACAGTCAGGAGTCTGTCCCTAACGATTCCTCTGTGTCCAGGTTTGGCCACACCAGTAGACTTGAAGCTGAAGTTAATCCCCATCCTCCAGCACATGCACCACGATGCGATCCTGGCATCGAGCGCCCGGCAGCTGTTGCAGCAGCTGGTCACGTCCTACCCCTCCACCAAGATGGTGATTGTCTCTCTGCACACCTTTACTCTGCTTGCGGCTTCGTCTTTGGTTGATACGCCAAAGCAGGTAATTTCAGTTTTCTTTAAACTGCCTTTTCTTTGGTAAACTATTGCATATTAAGTATAAACTTAAAAAAAAAAGTAACCATAAGCTTTGATCATTTTAAGGTGCCTTCCCTGATAAAGATTGCTTTCATTTTCTTTTGCCTGCTTTTTTCTGTTTTGTATTCATAGTTCTAATTCTTGGGAGCCTTTTAGGAACAAAAGGTGGAGGGGGTGGTACGTGGCAGAGTGTGGGGTTGGCAGGAGAGAAAAGAAAGAATCGAGTATTCAAAGCCAGGTCCTACGCTAGAACCTTACAGGTTAAGGAATAGTATATTTTTATGCATGAAGAGAAAGTGGCTCAAACATGGACACATGGCTAAGAAGTGACAGGGCTGTGATTGAAAGGGAGGGGAGTCCTGTCTCAAATCTAAAAGTTTTACTAAATTGTACTACACATCCCTGATGGTAATATCAGTGACAGTACTGTTCATGAATGCCTTTTTTTTTTCCCCCATAGATTCAGCTTCTGTTGCAGTATCTGAAGAATGACCCTAGGAAAGCAGTAAAGAGACTTGCTATTCAAGATCTGAAATTACTTGCCAATAAAACGCCACACACCTGGAGTAGGGAAAACATTCAGGTCTGTAGAACTTTGAACATTAATATTTTATAGAGAAAAATAGTACAACAAGTAAAAAATCATTTTACTTTACGCTTTTTATATCATCTTTGTCATCTTTTAAATGTTTGAATATGAAAAGTAATTAAGGGTATTGTTGATATTTGTGGCAGATGTTGTTTTTTAAAGTGGCAAAGTAAATACGTACAACTTTTATCCTTTCATGTTTTAGTTTCCTTTAGTGAGTTAGACTTGCCTCTCAGTTTCTTAAGAATTTTCCCATAGCAGCACTAAGGCTGATTATAGAAGTCCAGTGAAATCATTTATTTAATTCATGTCTCCTTTACTCACTTTAGGGAGAACAGTTGGTGCTGACGGTGATTTATTAGAGAGAAGGTGCTGGAAGTGTAACTCAGCAAAGTATATTTTTCCTTTTCATGGAGAGGAAGGACAGTCTTAAAGTTATCTTTTGTAAATACAAGAGCAGGTCTCAATCTCTAGACATGTAATGTGGCATCTTTTATAGCATTTTTTCCAGGTTAAGTTAATGTTGAAATTTGTTTTTTCTCAGAACAGGTTTTTGTTTGTTTATCCATTACTGCTAACAGATGCAACATTTTCTAAAAAATGCTTTTTAAAGTGAAATGGAAGATTGTTAGAAGTTGACCTTTATTTTCATGGTTTTTATTACCTCTTGGTGTCATTATAGCTACCGTGCAACAAAAACCTTTGAATTTCAGATTATGAAACTAAAAGCTGCTGTGTTAATTGGTTTTTTTGCAGTTTTCTAAACATATTTCAGTATATTGTGATTGATAGTCACAAATATCCCAAGAGATAAGCAGCTGTTAGTGTTTGCATTTAGTAGATGAACAAATTAGGGTTCAGAGAGATTTAATATGCTTAAAAGAGCTTCCTAAGAGGACTTAATTAAGATTTTAATTAAGAGAGCTCTGTCTTCTAATGCTTTTTCTACTAAATAGTACAGTCTTTCCGAGAAGAGAATGTACTCAGCCACCGGAGGGAACCGAATCTGGTGAAGGCACTAGATCACCCCTTCTCATTTTTCTCCTTATTGTATGACAGCTCACACATGCATAAAAGTATGTAAAATAAATATTTAATAGTTCGAATAATTGAAAATGAAAACAAGGTAGCCACCATCCCACTAGAAACAGAACACTGAAGGCTCACGGAAGCCTGCCACCTTCCTTGGCATGGTCCTCCCTCATCAGAATCGTAAAGCCAGCCTAAAGGAAACCACTATTTTGACTTCTGCGATGATCATTTCTTCACTCTTTATTGTTTTACCACCTATATATGCTTCCCTAAAAAATAGTGTTTGCTTTTTCTTTGTATTTCTTGTGCTTAACATTATACTGATGAGACTCATACATGTAGTTGCATGTTTTTTCCCTTTAACTGCTGTGTAGTATTCCATTATTATGTGGAATGGACTACAGTTTACCTGCTCTTGGTGGGTTATTTCCAACGTGTAGCTCTTGCAAACAGTGCTGCTACGAGCATTTTTCAGTTTATCTCCTGGCATTTATGTGCAAGAGTTTCTTTATATGCTTAAAGAGTGAAATTGCTGACTTAGAGGATATGTGTATTTTCAGCTTTACCGGGTAAATTCAAGCTGTGTTCCAAAGTGACTGAACCAATATAGATTCCAAATAAAGAGACTACCTATTGAACTACGTCCTTAGATTACATTTTTACCAGTTTAGAAGTTGTAGTTTTAATTTTTATTTCCTTGATTACTAAAGAAGTTGAATATTCTTTTAATTGTTTATTGATGATTTGGATTTCCTTTTTTGTGACATGGCTCTTCCAGTCTTCTTTTTCTGTGGATTTGTAGTCATTCTTTGTATATTCTGGATACTTGCACTTCAGTGGCCATTGGCAGGCTCTATAAATTTCAGAAGCAGCTGATCAAGTTTCACTTAAAAAAAAAAAAAGCCATAAAAAAAGTTGCTAATTTCAATGGGATTCCATTGAATGGAAAGATAATTTGTAACAGGTTGATATCTTTACAATGTTAAGTCTTCTAATGCATGAACATGCTATATCATTTCTTTAGATCACTGTTCTACAGCTTTTGCTTTCCTCTCTTTTGTCTGATGTTAATGTGGTTACTTTAGTTTTCTCCTGGGTGTGTCTGTGTGATAGATTTTCAACGTTTTAGGGGCACCTGGGTGGCTCAGTCGGCTACAGGTCTGCCTTTGGCTCAGGTCATGCTCTTGGGGCCCTGGGATCAAGCCCCACATCAGGCTTCCTACTCATCGGGGAGTCTGCTACTTCTGCTTCCCCCACCCCCCGTCACTCATGTTCTCTCTTTCTCTCAAATACATGATAAAATCTTAAAAAAAAAAAAAAAAAAGATTATCATTGTTTTACTTCCCATCTTTCTTTAATGCATCTTTATGTTTCCATGATGTCCTATGTCAGTTCTGCTGTACAGACCTTATAATACGTCACTCATTTATAACCCTCTAAACTCTTATGTATTCTTATCATGTACCTTAATTCTGTCTTATCAAACAATTTTGTTTTATAAATTCCTTGATCATTTGGACCTTCCACTGTCTTCGCTCTTCTTGCATCTCAGGCTTTCTCTCTGGGATACTTTTCCTTCTGTCTCTGGAAAGTCCTTTAGTGAGGGTCTGTGGTGGTAAGCTCTCCCTGTATACACTTGTCTTAAAATGTCTTTATTTTGCCCTCAATCTTGAAAGACACTTTTCTCTGGGAGTAGAATGCCCAGGACATTGAGGCTACCATTCTAACTGTCTACGGATTTCCATGATTACTGCTGAGAATAGCAGTGCTCTTTTGAAGAAATTTCTTTTCCTGCTTTAAAATTTTTCTCTTTGACGTTCTGCCCTATGAACCATCTGATTATAGATTTCTATTTAAACTCTCTAGACTATCGATTTCTCGTGAATCTTAAGATTGGTGCTTTTCAGTGGTTCTGGGAAATTGTCAGCCATAATTTTTCTCAGATATTGCCTTTCCTCCTGACTCTCCACTTAGATACATACTGGCCCTTCTGTCAATCCCCCAAGTTCCTTATATTCTTTTTTCTATCTTTCCATCTCTTCAGGCTGTGTTGTGGATACTTCTCCTGTTTTAGTTCAATAACTATTTCTCGAGCTTATCTAAAGTCTTTGCAGTTGTATCTCTGCTCTCGATTTCTGTTGGCCCTCTTCCGTAGTACCCTTTTTCCTCACATACTTGGCAGTTCTTTTACCTTGAGCTACTCCTTTTCCCTGGAAAAGTGTGTGTGGGAATTCTCTGACGAAGAATTTCTCTAGAGAAGGCTTGGATTAGCTTCTGGTAGGTGGAGAGGCCGGATAGTGATACATACTGGAGAGAAAAAGTCAAGAAAGAGGATGAGTGAGTGTGAAAGGTGGAGGCTGCCATGTTGCACGAGGCGGTCAGGGGAGCTCTCGCTTAGAAGTGGGCACTTGAGCAAGGACCTAAAGGAGGGACCAGCAACTCCATGAGCCTCTGAAAGAAGAACATTACCAGCAGAGAGAATAGCAAGAACGGTCCTGAGGTGAGAGCATTCCTGAGGGTGAGGTCACCGTGACTATGAGGGGAGCGGAGTCAGAGGTGCTGGAGGATGGATGGAGCAGCTTGCGGATCATTTAGGGCCTGCAAGTCCTTTGGCACAGGCCATTATTATTTCTTAATTGAAATATAATTGACATATAACACTGTACAGCATGTTGACATGATATACACTTACATATTGTAATATGATTGCCATTGTAGTGATAATTAGCACCCTATTACATTGCATAATTATCATTTCTTAATTTTAATGGTTAGAATAATTAAGTTCTAGAGTCTTGGCAAGTTTGATGATTATCATACAATATTGTTGTCCATATTCGCTCTAATACACATTAGATCTCCAGGACTTACTACTCATAAGTTTGTACCCTTAAACAACATCTGTCTTATCCCCCCACCATCCCAAGTCAGACAGAGAAAGACAAATAGTGTATGATATCACTTACTCATGGAATCTGAAAAGGCCAAAATTATGAAAGCAAAGAGTAAAATAGTGGTTACCAGGGGTCGGGAGCCTGGAGGGCAGAGGACATTAGTAACTTGTTCCGAAAGAGTCTCTCTGACTTAGATGTACTGAGACTAGATTGCAGGGACATAAGGTCAGAAACATAGAAAAACATTTGGGAGGTGACTGTATAAGTCCAATTAGAAAATACCATGGTTATCTGAAGCCGGGGAAGCAGAGAAACTAGCAGGGAGAAGTGGAGATATTCTGGATTATATTTGAAAGGCAAAGCTGACAGATTCACTGGCAAATTATTCACAGAGTATAAGAGAAAGAAAGGATGATTCAAGGTTTTTGGCTTTAACCAATTTACTTGGAATGGTAAGATTCTGTGAAGCTTATTTCTTGAAGATCAGGAGTTCGGTTCTGACCAAATAAAGTTTACGGAGTCAGACGTCCAAGTGGGGGTGTCAAGGAGTTGGAGTTTGATGAACAGATCTAGATGAAGTTGTCAACATGAGAGTCATCAGATTATAGGTGGTATTTAAAATCATGAGACTAGATGAGTCACCTAGGGAGAGAGAATAAATGAGAAAATTCAGGGAATGATGAAATGAGAAGTAACTAGCAAAACAGCTTGATAAGAAGCAGCCAGTGAGGTAGGAGACAAGTGGAGATAGTTTTACAGGAAGATGGCTGCAGTCCATCGTGTGAGATACTGCCGTGTATTTGTATTCTCCAGGACATGAGGACTGTAATTCGCCTTTGCATTTAGCAGAATGAAGTCATTGGTGACCTGCATGAGGAGAGTTTTATTGGAGTATTGTGAGTACGAGACTGATGGGAAAAACAGGAGAGAGATCAGAGACAGTAAATACACAAGGAGTTCTGCTTTACGACGTCCGTCAGAGAAAGACAGATATCATTTGATTTCACTCATGTGGAATTTGAGAAACAAAACAAAGGGTCATATGGGGGGAAACAGGGAGAGGCAAACCAGGAAATTCTCTTAACTGTAAAGCACAGACTGATAGGGGCGGCTGGGGGGCTCAGCTGTTTCAGCATCTGCCTTTGGTAGAGGTCATGATCTCAGGGTCCTGGGATGGAGCCCCAAGTCAGGCTCCGCGCTCATGCAGGGATTCTGCTTCTCCCTCTTCCTCTGCCTCTTCCCCCCGCCATACCCTGCACTTGTGCTCACTTGCTCCTCTCTCTCTCTCTCTCACACACAGCTAAATAAATAAAATCTTTGAAAAAAATAAAACTGATGGTTACTAGGGAGAAGGTGAGGGCAGGTTGAATAGGTGATGGGGAGGAAGGGGGGCACTTGCTGTGCCGAGCGCCGGGTGATAGATGGAAGTGCTGAATCACGAAATCTGACACCTGAAACTAATATTAACACTATATGTTAACTAACTGGAATTTAAGTAAAAACTAATAAAAAATAACAGAATTCTTCTTTAAAGAGCAAAGAACTGAGATTGTACTGCTAAAGTATACCTTGTCTCTTTGCCTTTTGTTTTTATCATGGGAAGAATTTAAAGAAACATAGAAATGCCATTAGACTAGGGGAATAGAGGACTGCCAGAGAGTTAAGGGATTTGAGTGAAGCCATGTATAGACATACGGTGTCTGGTATATACATAAAAATGCTTTTTTTAAGAGTAGCTCTAATTAAAGGTAACATTATTCTACAGCTTTCCTTGTTGTATACTTTGGCAGATTGTAGGGTTGGGGTAGTGCTATCTTAGTAAAACGAATTGGGGGCTTTCTCTTTCTATGTTCTGGAACGGTAAATAGCTTTGATGTAGAAATTTTCTGTCTCCTGAAGATATTGCTTAAAATGTGTTATAAGTCCATCTGAACCTGGAACTTTCTCAGGGATAGTATTTTGAGAATATTTCCAATTACTTACATGGATGTGGCCCTATAAAAGTTTTCCACCTCTTCTTGAACCAGTTTTGATAATATTTTCCACTTAATTCACTTCTCAGATTCATTAGTATCAATATAGAGAAGCTTTATACTTTTTTGGTATTTTTGTGTTTGAAGTTTTATTTTCATTTTTTTCTTACTGTTTATGTTTATATCTCCATTTTCTTAATTAGACTTTGCAGAAGCATGGCTTTCTTATCTTTTTTAAGTGCTTGAACGCTTATTTTTATTCTTATTTAATAATGAAAGCACTTAAGGCAATTAATTTTCCCCTTAGTGCGGATTGCCCACTTTTCCATAAATTGTCTTCTAGTGCTCTCATTGCCCTTAACTTGAAATGCATTTTTCAAAAATATTTTATTTATTTACCTGAGAGAGACAGAGATAGTGAGAGAGAGCACAAGGGGGAAAGGGGAGAGAAGCAGACTCCCCGCTGAGCAGGCAGCCCGATGAGGAGCTGGATTCTAGGACGCTGGGATCATGACCTGAGCCAAAGGCAGACGCTTAACCAACTGAGCCACCCAGGTGCCCCCGAAATGCATTTCTTAATAATCAGATTTATTGTGGTATAATTTATTTTCAGAAACCTTTCTAGGTATACTGGTCAGTGAGTTCTGAAAAATGTCTGTAGTTGTGGAATCACCACCACAAATGAGATACAGGACATTTTCCTCACCCCAAAAGTGAGGAAAATGTCCTATATTCCTTCAGGCTCCTCTGCAGTCCATCCTTTCCCCAACCCCTAAGAGCCACCAATCTGATTTCTGTCCCTGTAATAGTGCCCTTCTAGAGTGTAAATGAAATCATACAGTGTATAGCCTTTTAGGTCTGACTTTTACTTTGCACAGTTCTTTGATATTCATCCATGTTGTTGCATTAAGCAGTAATTCATTCCTTTTTTTATGCTAAGTGGTATCCCAGTGTATGGACATGCGACAGTTTGTTTATTCATTCACAAGTTGACGGACATTTAGATTTGATACTATAAATCAACCTACTATGGTACAGGTCTTTTGGAGACATTTCTTGGGTCAGTACCTAGGAGTTTTAACTGCTGTGTTGTATGGTAGATGAATGTATTACTCACTTAGTAAGAAACTGCCAAACTGTTTTCCATAATGACTATACCATTTTACATACTCACTAGCAGTATATGAGAATTCTAGTTCTCTGTCCTTCCTAGCACTTTGTATTCTATGACTTGTTTCAGTAAGTGTATTGTGATATCTCATCATGGTTTTAATTTGCATTTCCTTAGTGACTAATGATATTGAGTATCTTATAGGCTTGTCATCTGTATCTCATTAGTGAAGTGCTTATTCTAATCTCTTTTGCATTTTTTGGGGGGGGTTGTCTTATTGTTACTGCGTTCTTTATATATTCTGGATACAAATATTTTGTATTTTGTAAGAATTTCTTACTAGTATGTGCCTTTACTATAGTATCTTCTGGAGAGTGAATTTCTTTTACTTTGATGAGATTTAATTTTGGGTCCCCCCGCCCCCATTTTAGGGTGTGTTTTATCTAGGAACTCTTTACAGAACCAAAAGTCACAAGATTTTGCCATGTGTTTTCTTCCAGAAGTTTTGTAGTTGTGGTTTCATATTTAACTCTATGTGATCCTTTTTAAGTTGACTGTTATATATAGTACAAGGTAGGAATTGAGTTGTATTTAGATCTAAGCCAGTTGTTCCAGCAACATTTGTTGAAAGGACTGTCCTTTCTTCATTGAATTACCGTAACATCTTTGTTGAAAATCATTTGACTGTATCTATGTTAAGTCTATTTCTGAGTTATATTGTTTCTTTGATCTGTAGGTCTATTCTTTTTTTTTTTTTTAAGATTTTATTTATTTATTTAACAGAGAGAGATCACAAGTAGGCAGAGAGGCAGGCAGAGAGAGTGAGGAGGAAGCAGGCTCCCTGTTGAGCAGAGAGTCTGTTGCAGGACTTGATCCCAGGACCCTGAGATCATGACCTGAGCCGAAGGCAGTGGCTTAACCCACTGAGCCACCCAGGCACCCTGTATGTCTACTCTTAAGTGAGTAGCACACGGCCTTTTTTTTTTAAAGTAGTCTCTACACTCAGCATGGGGTTCTAACTTATGACCATGAGATCAAGAGTCGTATACTCCTCCAACTGAGCCAGCCAGGTGCTCCAGCAGCACACCATCTTGATAACAACTGTAGCTTTATAGTAAGTCTTAGAATCAGATGATGTAAGTCCTTTTCCTTTGTATTTATCAAAATTATTTTGGATATCCTAGGTCGTTTGCATTTTCATACAAAGCTTAGAATCAGTTTGTCAGCTTCTGCAAAAAAGCTTGCTAGGATTTTGATTGGTATTTGTATCTATAGATTAGTTCAGAAAGAACTGACATCCTAACAGGATTGAGTTTTCTGATCCATGAACATGGTATATCTCTCCATTTATTTAGGTCTTCCTCAGTTTCTCATCAGCAGTTTTTAGTGTTCAGCATACAACTCTTGTACACATTCCATTAGATTTATTCATAAGTATTTCATGGTTTTTAGCAGTATTGTAAATGATTGTTTTTTTAATTTCCAGGAGAGCAATTTTGACCCTGAAGTTAATTTTTTTCGTCTTTACTCATATTGAGATGTAATTGACACACATCCTTGCATAAGTTTAAGAAATACAGCATAATGGTTTGATTTACATTTGTTGTGAAATAACTGCTGCAGTAAGCATAAGTTAGCATCTGTCATCTCATATAGGTACAATAAAAAGAAACAAATTTTGTTATGATCAGAACTCTTAATATTTATTCTCTTAACTTTCCCATATATCACACAGCAGTGTTAACTATAGTTAACTATAGTTAACCTGACCATTTTGTACATTACATCCCTAGTACTTATAACTGGAAATATCTGTTTTTGAAGTGATTCGTTTTTTGTATTCATGGAATTTTTGTTGTTGCCAACCTTTTATTATTAATTTTTAATTTTAAAGTTTCTTTGTGGCCCATATAGGAATACTTCTTAAAAATACAGTTTGACCTTTGAACAACATGTGTTTGAAATCTTATACATGGATTTTTTTTTAATAAATACTATACAATACTGCAAATATATTTTCCCTATGACTTTCTTAGTAACGCTTTCCTTTCTCTAAGTTAATTTATTATAAGTATGTTATACATATAAGTATGTTATACATATAACCTCCAAAATATGTGTTAACTAACTGTTTATGTTTAATGGGTAAGGATTCCAGTTAGCAATAGTCTATTAGTAATTAAGTTTTGGGGGAGTCCAAAGTTATATACAGATTTTCAACTGTACAGGGAGTTGGCACCCTAACCCCTATGTAATTCAAAGGTTAGCTATCGTTCAAAGGTCAGCTGTAGTTTGAAGAAATTGAAAAGAAGGTATATTTTCTATATAATTATATCACATATGTTATATGTAATATAACATGTTGGTAAATATGTACTATATAATGTGTTATATATTATGTGTATGTATTATATTAATATTGTACATTACTAATATTATTTCAATATAAAGTTATGTTGAATCTACTTTATTGATGATAGTACTCACATATGCTGTCTTAAATTAGTTTTTTTCTATTTTTGATCTGTGAGGTTTTGATGTTTATTAGCATCTCCTACCAGTTTGTATTTAGCCATTTTAATTTAGAAATTTTAATACTCTCTTTTTCACAAATAGAACTCTTACTAATATGAAGGAATCCTCTCTTCCTGTTTTAAGGTTTTTGCCTCAGATTCTTTATGTATCATTAACATTGTTACATGTTTATTTTTGTTTGCATGTATTTATTAGGTCTGCCGATTTTATTATCCTTAACCTTTCTCTGTCATTTAGGTTTCATCCTTATAAAGAGCATCCAGTTAGAGTTACCTCCTTAGACTTAATCTGAGTCTTTTTAAATAGTTAACCTAGCTTATTTGCATTTACTGATATACCTGATGGTTCTTACTTCTTCCTCCATTAACTTTGTGCTGTTTTTATACATTCTTTGTGTTTCCTTTCTTCCATTACTTCCCTTTGTTACCTTGATTGTTTTCTTTATTCTTTTACTCTCTGGTAAATTAAAAAAATTTACATGCTAATTAAACTTTTGTTTTTACTTTACCTTTCTCTATACTCAGTGTATATTAATCTAGGAGCTTGAGTATCTCTATTAAGCCTGAATAGTGTGGCCCTTGAAATGTCACAGATGTTAGTAGATCTGAACCTCTTTTCTTCTGCCCTTCACTCTTTTCTCCCCTTATATCTTATTAAAATAATCTACAATTTAACGATCAATTGTCTTTTTTTTTTTTTTAGTGCTATGCAGTGGTTTCTTCTTTGTGATAAATTTTGTCATAATATATGCACTGAATTTCATAACCACATTAACGGTGACTTAAATGTTAAATGTTCTTTTGATTTTACAGCTTACTAGTATTTCTTTTTTTTTTTTTCTTTTAAGATTTTGTTTTTATTTGACAGATAAAGATCACAAGTAGGGAGAGAGACAGGCAGAGAGAGAGGGGGAAACGGGCTCCCTGCCTAGCAGAGAGCCCGATGCGGGGCTCCATCCCAGGACCCTGAGATATGACTTGAGCTAAAGGCAGAGGCTTAACCCACTGAGCCACCCTTACTAATATTTCTTCATTAAACCACATCTTCTCTTGAGTTTTTTATTCTGATATATCTTTTCTGTAACTTTTTTCCTTTGGTTAATTCTAATTGAAAAAAAAAGATTTTTTAATATTTGCCTCTCTCACAAAGAATTTTTTTGTGTACCTGTAACCTGAGCATATTGATCTTATTTAAATAGATGTGGTCAAATAATCATTACTTCAGAACCTAGATATATTTTTGAAAATATTGAAATAGAGCAGAGGAAAACAGTGCTAATGATAAAACCTTAACAAGATAATAGTTTTTTTATTTCAAATTTAAATTCAACTCACAGTTACCAAGAGTAATTATTTTTCTTCTAAAGTTCCTTCCTTCTTCCTTCCTTCCTCTCAGGCAATCTTATCCACCGCTAATTGATCTTTGAGTTTTGGTGTTTCAAGAGTAATTGTGTCTTTTTCATTGCTACTTTTACGGTGTTTTGGTAGGCATTATAATTTCCATGTGGAATTATACCTTCTAGATTTAAAGAAAATACTTTGATTCAGAATGTTAAAAACCCAAAATGAAGGCCTAATATAGTACATTATTATTAAAGTAGTCAAAAACAGAGTAACTTCAAAGGAACAAAAATATTTTCTCATGTATTTATAGTTTTGTTTGAATTTTTTTATGCCTTACATAAATATGCATTTCAGTTGGTGATAATTTATATCAATAGTTTATATTATTCTGATGTTGTAGTCTTATCTGAAGAAGTTGATTTATACAACCTGTCTGTTCCAAAGTGAAAGATTATCTGCTCTGGATATTTTCAAAGACATAATTTTATTTTTGGCTTTGTATCGCCGGAGAGTTCTGTTTTGTACCTTACCTAAGACTAGGAGGAATGACAAGTTAAGCCTAAGAATTAGTTCTTTTAATCACCTTTTTCTTTGTGGGTTAGTACAATGGAAACAGAAAATTTAGGGGGGTTATATTTCTGACAGAGTACTTTTAAACATAACATTTTTCTGTACCTTAAAGATTATAAGCTTTTTGCTATGCTTTTCTAGAACGCATCCCTGGTGGCCAGTCCATTCTAGGGTAGAGGAGAAGCCCCTATTTAGGAACTGACCCAGAAAACAGTAATTCAGGACAGAGCTTCAGTTGAACAGTGAGGTAAGCCAGCCTGGAGAGAGAAATGCAGACCAAATAGTCAGTGAGAAAGAACATGGTAGTGAGTGAGAAAGGGGGCTGTATTTGGAGAGTTCGATTTTCCCTTTTTATGAATATAAAAAGTGGACCTGGTAAGACAGTTTTGTAATAGATCATGTTCTTGGAACAGAAATGAGCCAGATTTCCTCGTTGAAACAGGATTGACATGCTATCTCTGGGGAACTTTGTGATGTGCTCTGTTAAGCTAACTGATATGAATTAACAAACCTTGAAATCAGTATGTATTTACTGAGAACATTTTAGGTACCCAATACTGCTGAGTGACAAGAAATTAGAAGATAACATGGTAAATGATTTTATCAAAAATTTCTCTAACAACTTTCTCTCAATTTTTTAAATGGTAAAATTCTTTTTGCTTTTTAAAAATTATTAATACTGTTATCATAAATGTCTCACGTACGCTTTCTCGATTATCCCAAAAGGTTAAATATCTCTTAATACACAGAACACTCTATGACATAATTTTGAATACTTACAAATACAAGACATAGTCCTTAACTTCTGGGGCTATTTGGCTGAGGATTTTATTCCTAAATATAAGCTAATTAACAGCATAAGGCAGGATAATTTCAGCAGTAAGACATAGGTAAATGGAAATGGCTTAAGTATTTGAATAAATAAATAAGACTATGATATTACTTAAACACAATCACTCTTTTAAAAACTGCTTTCTTTTGCACTTCAAAACCAGCCTCTGTGTCTGCATTTCTTTCTTTGCCCTTCACTCTTTCTTTAATACACTGGCCTTTACATCTGTTCCGTTACTTTTGCTTAGGCATTTCACACGACACCAGTGTTCTTAGTGCTAAATCCAGAGGCTTGTCTGCCATTGTCATCTTTCCTTTTAGTGTGCTTGTACTGTGAGCCTTACCCATTCTCTGGTTTCTTTGCACTAAACGGTCCTCTCTCATTTCTTCCACTGCCAGAACTGCATCCTGTCTTGACTCCCCATTGCCCCTTCTCTTCAAAATTGCGTCTTTGAGTTGAGTCTAGCTGCTTCCGCCCATTTACTCTCGGCTGCTCTGACGCCGTCCCCTCCCATCAGTGTGGGCGTTCTCCAGCAATCTGGTCCCTCCCTGCGCTTCTGAACTGCTCTTCTGGGCAGTAGCTTGTGGGGCTTGCAAAGCCCTTTGACTCTCAGGAGCTTTTCCCCTTGTATTTTATTTTAAAAGTATTTTTTGTGCCCACATGTTCATGTGTCAGAACTCAAAAGCTGCAAAAAGATATATATCATCAAGTATTTCCCACTTACTTTTCTGCCATCCACTTACTCCTTTGCCCAGTGGCAAACCAATGCCTAATTTCTTACACATTTTTCCAGAGATGTTTTATATGAAAACAACAGTTCTGCAGGGTGTCTGGGTAGCTTAGCCGGTTAAGTGTCCGTCCAGCTTGTGATTTCCGCTCAGGTCATGATCTCTTGGGTCACGCACTTAAACCGTGTCAGGCTTCGCACTTAGTGGGAGTCTGCTTAAGGTTCTCTTCCCTCTGTCTCTCCCCACTCATACACTTTCTCTCTCAAATAAATAAACCTTTAAAAAAAAAAAGAAAAGAAAGAAAGAAAACAATTCTGTATAAATCTTTACCCCCATTTTATAGACAAAGAAGTTGAGACTCAGGGATTTCAGTCATCGGCATTGGCTCAGATCACAGAGATGGTCCGTGGCAGAGCCAGAATTCTGATGTGAGTCTTCCAGTTAAAAATCTCTGACATGTCAGATTCCAAATGCCTGGTAGATATTTCTTCTCGGATTTCATATTTTTTCCTATTTCTGTCCTTCCTCTGAAATTAGCTTATCCCCATAATTCTCAGTCTTCATAAATAGAATCCACATTCTCTGGTCATCACGTTTGAAATTTTGTAATAGCCACTGAGCCCTTCTTGTTGATTCCCTCATAGGTCGTTAGTTTCAAAATGCCTCTCATGTTCGCCCTCTACTCTCCATGCTGAGCCTTAAACTGTAGCTCAGGCCATGGTCCATCAACGCCTGCCTGGATTACTGCCCTGGGCTATAGGTTGGCTACTTGGCCCTCACCTGTTTATCTTCCCTCACGCTTTCAGTAATGTTATTCCTCTCTAGTGGCGTCCTTTTTCCTTTCCCATTAAGCTTAAATTACTCTGCCTAACTTCCAGGGTCATCTTTAATTTGGCCTAATCTTCCCTATTCAGTGTTTCTCTCTCTTAGCCTTCATCCCTTTTGGACATATCTCTTATTAGGCCACAAGTAAATACTCCATATTCGGGGGTGTTAATTTAGCGGGGCAGTTATATGACATGTCCCAAGAGTAGATGTGCAGGATAAGGCAAGAGTCACCGGAGCACGTATCCATAGTTGTCGTTACTGAAAGAAATATGAGCATCTTGTTTCTGGTAATTCTTCAGACCGCATTAGTCAGGAGTAGAGTGGATGATCCGAAATGGGGGAGAAGAGACAGTACATTCACTTACATACAAAATAGATTGCCATTCTCTGTTATTTAAAAAAAAAAAAAACATATAATATTTGTATCTCTACATGAAACAAAGTATAGTGGATGTTCTGCTTGTGTGGACTGAATAGTACATAATTTCCAATGGGCTTAATAAAAAAAAATTAGTCATGAGGGACGCCTGGGTGGCTCAGTCAGTTACGCATCTGCCTTTGGCATCCTGCGATCGAGTCCTATATCAGACTTCTACTCAGCAGGGAGCCTGCTTCTCCCTCTGCCTGCCACTCCCTCTGTGCTTGTTCTCTCACTTTCTCTCTCTCACTCTCTCTCTGGAAATAAATTTTTTAAAAAAGCAAAGCACATTAAAAAAAAAAATCAGTCATGATGACTTTTTTAAAAATAGACTTTATTCTTCAGAATGGGTGTAGATTTACAGAAAAATAGAAAGGTTGGTACAGAGGGTTGCTGCACATCCCACACCCAATTTCTCCTGTCGTTGGCCTTTGACATTAGTGTAGCAACATGTGTTAAAATTAATAAACCAGTGGTGGTACATCATTATTATTAAAGTTCATCCTTTGTTCTGGTTGCTTTAGTTTTTTACTTAGGGTCCTTTTTCGATTCCAGGATCCCATCTAGGAAACTGCATTATATTTCGCTAACAAGTCTCCTGATAGTCTTCTTGGCTGTGGCAGTTTGACTGTAGTTTTTTATTATGGGCAAAAAGATGGATTTTTCTAAAAGCTGGAACACTTAAAACAAGTGGACAGTTTTAAGGTGTTTCAACTTCTGTGTTCCCTTTTCTTCTGTTTTCCAGGCGCTCTGTGAATGTGCCCTCCAGACTCCTTATGACAGCCTGAAACTCGGGATGCTGTCTGTCCTTTCCACACTGTCGGGGACCATTGCCATCAAACATTACTTCAGCATAGCTTCAGGTAAGGAGAAGAAAGGAGAGGACATATGGATAATGTGCTTTTCTCCTGTTGATGGTTCTGGTGGTTTCTTCTGTAAAGCCTTAGAATCCAGAACAGTTTCAGTCTTGTACTCTGTTTATATGCCAGTGACTTATCTGCGAATGATTTCTTCACTAATGCCTGTGGTCATAACATTTTGCATCCTCGATCACAATTCAAGGGTATTTTCTTTTCTAGATTTGCCCTGTTTTGAATTATATGTACATGAGACAATATTTTCGAGGCTACTTAACGTAGCTTGTTTGCTTTGGTATGTCTCTGAGTCAAAGTGCCCTTTGGATTTAAGTACATTTCAAAGGCCAGATGGTGGCGAATTTTAAAAGCAAATGTCACAAGCCTTCTTTTAGGTGTATGTTATCCCTTTGGAAAACGATTAAAATAAAACTTTACCCCAGTTTGATAACACTTTCCTGGTTGCCCGTTACGGATGGGTTAGCTTCCAAGTGCCTTTATTACACTTGATCTTCGCCAAAAGGCCGAGAAGCGATCAAAGTGCCTTTGTTAATGTCCAGCGAGGAGCTTGCCTACCTAACAGACACGGCTGAAGTGTTCTGTTTTGTTTTAATGTGGGTTTTGTGGGCTCTCTATTGCTTCCTGTTTTAGTCCATTAATTTGAATTGAGGTAGTTAAACAACTGCAGTGTCCCTTTGTCCTTTTTATGGCTTCACAGCATGTGAGCTTGCTGGGTAAAGGGAATTCCCTCTCTCTGTTTAAGGCCTGATAGGAAGATGAAAAGACCTGGTACTCTGTTTGCCAGGCCTCCCTGCCAGCGAGGGTGCCACGTGTGGCCTGGACTCAGCTGCCATGTCATACCACAGGCTGAACTGAGAGCCAGTAATGATAAGAAGTAGGGAAGTGGGAGACTTCATTCTAGTGCTAGAGCAGTGACTGGGGCCGCACGTTTCCGGGGCTTCCTGTAGCGGTGGGCATCTGCTCTGTCACGGAACCTCTGGCAGTGACATGGCGGAATCAGCACAGTGGTGGTAGTACCTTCACTGAACTAGTTCTGTGCGTGGTTTGGGCTGTGATCTCGGTCGCTTTTCCTGTCATTTTCTGAACTTAGTTTTCTAGCCTTTCCAGTAATTCTGTGAGGTATTTCTGTGTCATTTATCCACTGCTTTGCAATAAGTCACCTCAAAACTTAGTGGCTTAAGGGACACATCAGTGGCTCAGTCGGTTAAGCATCTGTCTTCAGCTCCTGTCATGATCCTAGGGTCCTGGGACTGAGTCCCACATCAGGCTTCTTGCTCAGAGGAGAGCCTGCTGCTCCCTCTCCCTCTGCCACTCCCCCACTTGTGCACTTTCTCTCTAACAAATAAATAAATAAACTATTAAAAAAACAAAACCAAACTTAGTGCCTTAAAACCATCACCGTTATATTTGCTCTGATTCTGCATATCATCAATTTTGACTGATCTCAGCTGGGTCCTTCTCCCAATCTCACGTGGGCTTTTACTTGTAAGACTGCAGTCATCTGGAACCTTGACCATTCTGGATGGTCTAGGGGGTCTCATTCACCAGCTGGAGGTTGGAAATCTTCCAGCAGAGCACCTTGGTTCTCCTCCTCCTGACTCAGCAGGCTGCCTTGGCCTTGTTTATGTCATGCTCTCAGGATTCTAGCAGCAGTCAAATGAAGGCAAGCCACCAGCGGCCCATGAGCACTTCTTAGTCTTTTGCTTGCACATTTCTTAATGTCTCAATAGCCAGAGCAAGTGACATGGCCAAGCCCAGGTAAGTGGGGACATAAACACCTCTTGAGGCAAGGAATGAGAAAATTGCACTGCAAAGGGGCATGCCTACAAGGCACGGGATGTATTATCACAGCCCTTTTTATCAACAATCTATCATATACCCATTGTACTTTTGAAGAATAAATTCTGCATAAATCAGTCTCATTTTCTCAGCTTATAGTTACTATCCTTGACTGATGTCCTACTTTAAAAGAAGCTGCAGGAGTATTAATTATATCTTATAATTTATAAGTGTCTTCCCAAGGAAAGTCTCACTGCTTCTGTACAAGTAGCCTTTCAAGTAAAGCACATTGAAAGTTTATAAGTATTAAAATTCAGGCTTACGGGGCGCCTGGGTGGCTCAGTGGGTTAAAGCCTCTGCCTTCGGCTCGGGTCATGATCTCAGGGTCCTGGGATCGAGTTCCGCATCGGGCTCTCTGCTCCGCAGGGAGCCTGCTTCCTCCCCTCTCTCTCTCTGCCTGCCTTTCTGCCTACTTGTGATAGCTCTCTCTCTGTCAAATAAATAAAATCTTTAAAAAAAAAAAAATTGAGGCTTACAAAGTTTCAACGATATGTCCAAAGTCACATGCTTAATGACATGCCTTAGTCTAGACCTGAACCCAAAGGTTCTAACCCAGTGTTCTTTTTTATACTAAACAGGCCTAGAAGCAGAATGACTTTCTTTTTCTTTATTTTCTAATTCCAGAGTCATTTGCAAGCCTTTGTCAGGTTGTAATATTCAAGCACTCTTGAGCTTTGTCCTTTTATTGAATTTTAAATTTTATTAAATTGCAGTTTGTATATGGAATTAAGCAAAAGGCTTAAATAACCAGACTAGGTAATGTTCACAAGAAATGAAAGTCAAGGATTTTTCAAAATTAGATTTTCCCTTAGGCAAAAGTATGTTTTCATTGATTTGATTTTTTCAATATAAGCAAGATCATTTATAAGACAAACTTAAATTTAGTGTCTAAATTATCTCTAACAAAGGTCTCTTAAGCATATAAGTTGTTCAGTATTACACATACCTTAGAAAAATGCCCTTCCCCCCAAAACCCCACTAAAATACTTTACCAGTCCGTCAGATTGGCACATTCAGAAGTTTGATAACATGCTTTTTTGACAGTGGTAGCTGAACAGCCATTCATTCATTGTTGGTGGGGTTGTGAATTATTAAATGTCTGCATAGGTGATTTGGAAGTATTCATCAAAATTACCAATGACCCAGAAATTCCAGTTCTAGGAGTTGAACCTACTAGTATAGTCACACACTTGAGAAATGACAGAGGTATAAGGTTATTCATAGCATCATAGTATGTAATATCGAAACATTGTCCACCAGCAGAGATGTAGTAGAATAAAAAGAAATCCATCAATAGGGATCTCATTAAAGAAATTATGATATACAACTACAATAGAAGTCAGTATAATTTATTAAAGAATATACGGCATGGAATAATCTACATGATATGTTTAGAGGGCAATAAAGAAAGATATAAAACTGTGGAAAAAGGAAAAAGAAATTGAGAATGTGTGCTTGCAAATATACAGACTCTGGGATAATACACAAGATGCTGATAACATTGGGTGCATGAGGAAGACTTCTCACTCCCTGACTTTTCTAGCTTTTTCTACTATTTATTGAACCTTTAGAACCAGGTGAATTTATCTGAGTAAATAATTTTTAAATAAAATTAAAAATAGTTTTGTCCCTAAAACAGTAAACATAAAAAAATGCTGCAAAATATATTTTTAAAGACAGAATATTGGCTACTATCTACTTACTGTGATTATGTGTGAATTTTAAAATTTTGAATTTTTCTGATTTTTTTTTCCAAATTTTCTATGATGAGTCTTCATAGAAAGAAAGAAAAATGCATGTTGCAAAACATGTTTGTAAATCTATTAATGAGTCTATATTGTCCCGAGCACACAGGCAAGACAAAGAATGGAGGAAATATAATTTCTGCAGTCTTGAGAAAGCTTTTCTAATATTTTTCCTATTTTAAAAACACGAGGTTTACCTTAGCTAATACTTTCATGTTAAACTGGGAAACACATGTCCCCCACTGCCTGGGATGGTCTTGGGTTATGCCTGTTGTAATTAGGAATTAGATCCCCTTCAGCCTCAAAAAATATGTTCATCTTTGGTGTGAGAGACAAGGTTGAAATCAATGGTAGTCGTGGCAAAATAAGCAAGAATGGAAGAAGGAAAGCAGGAACAAGAGACTCTGCTAAAAGGCTGAAAAGCTTTAATCTCCTGATTCTTCTTAAAGTTCATTCACTTATACCTGAGAGCTTCTCTACTATAAATACAAATGTTCACAACGTAAACATTACATTACAGAATTTCAAGTGTGAATTTTGAAAGTTGTACAGGGACACCTGGGTGGCTCAGGGATTAAGCCTCTGCCTTCTGCCCAGGTCATGATCCCGGGGTGGGCTCTCTGCTCAGCAGGGTGCCTTCTTCTTCCTCCCCTGCTCAGTCCTGTGTGCAGACTCTCTGTCCATCCCGCTCTCAAATAAATAAAATCTTTTTTTTTTAATATTGTATTTATTTATTTGATAGAGATCACAAGTAGGCAGAGAGGCAGGCAGAGAGAGAGGGAAGAAGCAGGCTCCCTGCCGAGCAGAGAGCCCGATGTGGGGCTCCATCCCAGGACCCTGCGATCATGACCTGAGCTGAAGGCAGAGGCTTTAACCCACTGAGCCACCCAGGCGCCCCTAAATAAAATCTTTTAAAAAATAAAAATAAAAAGTTGCAATTTATATCATAGAACTTGAGGTATAAAGCACAGGGCACAACTAATACATTTTGTGATCTCAGGGGCAAGATGCTTAAAATCCTAGTTATGCCCTACCCCTACTGCTGGCCTTCGATTTCTTCTGTAAAAATACGGCATTGAATCACGTGATCCCAGAATCATTTCCAGTTCTAAAATCATTAATTTTGGGGGCCGCTGGCTGGCTCAGGCAGTTAAGCATCTGCCTTCGGCTCAGTTCATGATCCCGGCATCCCGGGATCGAGCCCCACATTGGGCTCCCAGCTCAGCAGAGAGCCCGCTTCTCCCTCTGCTCCTTACCCTGCTTGTGCTCTTTCTCACGCACGCTCTCTCTCAAATACATAAACTCTTTTATAAATAAATAAATAAATAAAATCATGAATTCTGTGTAAACCCTTTGCAATATAACTATCTGCCAGCCATTGAGGTGGGGAAAGCCAACTTAAAATTTTTACATCTCATTTTCTTTCCTCTCTTGAAGGTAAGTTTTATCTGATAAGAGGCCTAAAAGTGACATCCATTTTAATGAGAATCCGTTTGCACTCCCAAGATACAGTCTTTAGTTTTTTTTGGCTTTGCTATGTTCATTGGTCAGTTTTTGTTAATATTTTGTGGGAAAGTCCTATATTATTTTAGATCCTAATCAGTATAGACTATTAAGACATACCCTATTCTAAGTTCCTTGACAGAAGAAATAGGAATGATGGTTTATGTGGCTGACGGAGTAAAAGTAGATGGAGTACAGATTTTCTCTTGAAAATGAGAACAATGAACCTATACATTGAACTGCTTTTGAACTTTGTAAGTGAGTTAAGTCTGTGCTACTTTTCCCTTCTTGTTTAGGAAATGTGGGTTCTGCCCCCAGATCCTCTGACTTGGTCAGATTAGCCCAAGAGTGCTGTTACCATAATAACAGGGGCATTGCAGCTCATGGAGTACGAGTCCTAACTAACATAACAGTCTCTTGTCAAGAAAAAGGTAAGTTTGATCAGGACGGATACTGTGTATAAACTTTTGGATTGAAGTTTGGGTGGAATGTGTGTGTGTGTGTAATCCCTCCTTTTTAGCACATACGCTCTTATCTACTGGTTGCCTCCTAAAGTCTTAGAGCAGGTTTTCTCAAAACTACTTAATCCTATGAAAAATAAAAGTATATATATATATGAGGGCCTTGGGATTGGGATTGGGAAATGGAAAGGTTTCATGGAGTGTTGCCCATTTCCTCCCAGTGCTTCACTTTGCACGCATGGTGCTATGCGTAGGGAGCGCTTATGAGTGCCCTGTGGTGTGAAAATTGGTTCACATGTACAAAATCCTGGAAAATTAAAAAATACCTTAAGTTATCAAGGGGCTTAAGTAACAAATAGTTTGACCTAGGGGCAAATGAATTAACAGAGTAATATGAATTAAATTTGCCTAGAATTTGTCTCTAGGTATTTAAAACATCAAGCTGATTTGCGTAATTTAGGATGTGAATAGAAAATAATGCTTATATTTTATTGTATTCCTAATATTTTTGACCTAAAGGCTTGAATACGTTCAAGCTGGTATTCAAAAACAGAAATGCATTTTGGATGTTTCTTCTGTTCCGGTGTTCATTTTGATCTCCATTAAGGATCATAAGTGGGGAATCTTATCCCCACAGACATCAGCACTACTTATTCCTAGTACCTGTTTTTTTTCTAGCACTCTGACCTTCACTAGACTTAACACTGTCAAGTCCTACACTAACTCAGGTGACATTTCTTTAAAATTGTTCTTGAAATGCTCATTCTTATTTGAATAATTAAACCTGTTTTATTTTTTATATAGTAATGAGTATTTTCTACCATGTAACATAGAAAACTGTGTGTTCTCAAAACATATATATTGACGTTAATATGGTTAATATATTCAGAATTTTCTAGAACTTCTAGAGAAATGTTAGCCCTAAGGTAGTAGAAAGATGCTATAGGACTGCTATTACAAAGAGACACCTTAAGGGATTTGTTCTTTGTGGTCTGACTTAAAACATTAATAAGGTTATGCAGGGTTTTCATTACTTCCTAAAAGGGTTTCAGTTTTCATTAGAAGGTTACACTATAGGTGAAAGTGAACAAGCATAATTTATGTCTAGTTAGGAAGATTAAAAATTTATATCTTGTTAGGAAGATTTATGTCTGGTTAGGAAGGTAATACATGGTTTGCTGTTCCTAGTATTTTCCTCATCTAAGCTGGGGACACTATTTTCACTTATGTTTTATTTATACCTTTGTGGCTTTAGCTCTTGATTTAATGTGGGTATACATACCTTTTATTTTAATATTAGTTTTGGGTGTACAACATAATGATTTGATATTTGCATATATTGTGAAATGATCACCACAGTCTAGTTTAACATCAGTCACCATACATAGTTATAAAATTATTTTCTTGTGATGAAAACTTTCAAGATCTACTCTCTTAACTTTCAAATATGAGTTACAGATTTATGAATCGTACTTGCCATGCTATGTTCATTTTATAACCAGAAGTTTGCACCTCTCAACTCCTTTCTCCCAGTTTGCCTACCACTTGCTTCTGGCAATGACCAGTCTGTTCTCTATACCTTGAGCTCAGTTTTTATTTGCTTGTATGTTTTAGATTCCTCATGTAGGTGAAATCATATGGTATATGTCATCTTCTTGTCTGACTTATTTCACTCAGCATAATGCCTTCAAGATCGATCCATGTTGTCTCAAATGGCAGGTTTTCCTTCTTTCTATGGCTGAGTAATAATCCTTTGTGTATCAGTACCACATTTTCTTGATCCATTCACCCACTGGTGAACTCCTAAGTTGTTTCCATATCTTGGCAATTACAAATAATGCTGTAATGAACATGGGGTTGTGTATGTCTTTGTGAGTTAGTATTTTCGTCTTCTTTGGGCAGATACCCGGAAGTGGAATTGCTGGGTCATATGGCAGTTCTGTGTTTAGTTTTCTGGGGAGCCTCTACACCGTCTTCCATAGCAGCTGCCTCATTTTGCATCTGCACCATCAGTGCACAAGGTTCCCTTTTCTCCACATCCTTGCCGGCTTGTTACTTCTTGTCTTTTTTATAATAGCCGTTCTAACAGGTATGAGGTGATACCTCGTGGTCGTTTTGATTTGCATTTCCCTGGTGATGGGTGATGTTGAGCATTTTTTCATGTACCTATTGGCATTTGGAGATCTTCTTAAGAAAAATGTCTCTTCGGGTCCTCTGCCCAGTTTTTAATTGGATGGATTTTTTTTTTGCTATTGACTCATATGAGTTCTTTATATATTTGGGGTATTAACCCGTACCAGATACATGATTTGCAAATATTTTCTTCCATTTTCATTTTGTTGATGGTTTCCTTTGCTGTGCAGAAGCCTTTTAGTTTGATAAAATGTATATATTTTTGGAATCGTCAGTAAAGTAGTGGAAAAACAGAAGTCCGAAGATAGCCTTTACATTTCAGAAGTAATGGCACATGTACTTTTTCAAGAAGGTTAGCTTTACACATGACATAGTTTCTTGTATCTTCGACTCCTTACTGTTTTCTCCTTCTAAGTGCATGTGTATGTGTATTTAATCTTCTCTCCTTGACCGCTGTAAACCGTAGTGTTTTTTTTCTAGACCTTTTGGCACTGGAACAGGATGCTGTCTTTGGCCTGGAATCCCTTCTGGTACTTTGTAGTCAAGATGATAGTCCAGGTGCTCAAGCCACTTTAAAGGTGAAAATATCACTTATTTTAATATAATGCCTATTTTTATTGAATAAACTAGGGATTGGCAATCTCTCTGTAAAGGACCAGATAGTAAATATTTTAAGTTTTATAGGCTGTATACTCTTTGTCACAACTACTCAATTCTGCAGTTGTAGGACAAAGCAGCCGTTGGCAGTGGGTCAAGGGAACATATAGGCAGCGTGGTGGTATGGGAGTAAAACTTCATTATAAAACGAGGCCGGAGTTGGCCAAAGGGCAGTGCTTTGTCAACCCCAGCTCAAACAAACATTTACCCTTGATCTTCACTTTCCAAACTATCCCATTGACCGTTGTTTTTCCAAAGGATAGACAAAGTAAAAATCTGAGCTTTGGCCTGAGTCAACAGTGTTTATTAAGTTGTAGTAAATACATATGAAAGTTCTGGACAATATAAACCAAAGGGAAATGGGCAGAGCTCCTGTACTTTACGAAGTTCATAATCTGAGGTGACATT
This sequence comes from Mustela putorius furo, assembly GCF_011764305.1. Taxonomy (NCBI): domain Eukaryota; kingdom Metazoa; phylum Chordata; class Mammalia; order Carnivora; family Mustelidae; genus Mustela; species Mustela putorius. The sequence continues at coordinate 10,728,973 of NW_025421480.1, read as the reverse complement.
GACAGGAGATATTTAAGATTTATTATAATATTTTTATTATATTTAAAATACTAGAGATATTTAAGACTTTAAGAAATGAAATGAAATTACTCTTATTGGAGTGAGATATGAAATATAATTTGTAATCGTAAAAAATTAAGAAGAGTGGGATTAGTGTGATTTGAAGGAAGTCATAACTTCGTTTTAGCATGTTAAAGGAAGGTTTGATGTCATACTGATGAAGAGTAAAGATATTAAGACCATTAAATAAAAACTGGTAAGAGGTGGGAAGTAGGCAATATGTGTTTGGCAAGTGATTCATCCCCAGAATCCCTTTGGAATCATAATACATTTACTTAAAAATTTAAAAAAGAGAAAGAGAGAAGGAAAACAAACCAGATCCTTTCCTCACCAATTGTAGGTGTCATGAAACACTGGACTCTGCGCAGTGGGACATACATAGATGGTCATGGGGTCCTGGTGTCAGAGCGGTTCCCCATCTGGAGGATACTGACGTTTATCTGAAGGACTAGAGTAGGAAGCAGAATGCACTAAGTTCCTTGGTAGTACAAACAGAAGTGCAGTTCTAACGAGAGGACAGTTGGGAGTGATGCCTTTCAACTGAGGATAATAGCGAAGATTTGTAAAGGAGATGTCATCTGAGTGCAGTCTTGGAAGATGGCGTAGAATTTCAGCATTGAGGAAAGACGATTTCAACCCAGGGGAACCACTGTCACAAAAGGCATGAAAACAGAAATGTACTTGTTTTGTTGGAAGAATTGTGAATAATCCACTGTGGCTAGATGACATAAACTATAAGACTAGAAAAATAGTTTGCAGCGCTGTCATGGAGGATTTCAGACATCATGCCAAGGAACTTTGTTTTGTTTCTGTAGGTAGTGAGGAGATATTAAAATTTTAAAGTAATGGGCATGCTGTGACCTTCTTTGTAATTGTTGTAATTTAAATGTGTCTATTATATGCCGAACTTTGTTGACAACTTGAATATGTATATACATTTCTTTCCTTCCTTACAAAAACGCATCTAGTGGAATTTCCCCCCTTTACTACTCATGAGGGGATTAAGACCCAGAAAGATAAAATAACTTGTCGAAAGCTATCTAGTTAATCAAGGGCAAGCTGATCTTTAACTCTGGATCAGTCAGATTCTGAAGACATCATTATGTCTTCATAACTTAACCTGAAAGCTACATGGCTGTAGTGTGAAGGGTGGGCCTTTCTTTTTAAGAGACTGGAATTAGGAAGAGATTTATATGTGGTAGAGAGAATGGAAAGGACGTGGATATTGAAGACTGGACAAAAGCGGAAATGACTAGAGGTAGCCGTCAGTTGGCTATGTAAAAGTGAGAGAACTTCTGGTTTCTAGTTCTGATGGCTGGGATATTAGCTGATGCCATTAATTGGCATCTGGTTCTAAAGCCAGTTGGTTTTTTTTAAAATTTCAGATGAGAAGTAAGAAAATTAGAAGCTTATTCCCTAGCTCTGTGTGCTTAAGAGTCACTTGGGACACCTTTTTGACTTCAAACTATCAATAACTCAAATACTTAAAAAAAAAAAAAAGCTAATTCATTAAGTTTTGAATAGGTAGTGTCTGAGAATCTATATTTTTACTAACATCATGGGTGATGCTGGCATAGGTAAGTTTACAAACCATATTGTAGAAGCAATTTTTGAAAAGCCGTGGAAGTGCAGGATGGTGCAGTCCCATCTGGCATGTATTTTGCCTCTTCACCATTGTGATTTTCTCTTCAAGTCTTTTTATTTTTTTTAATAGTTTTAGATTGAAATGAGTGGTTAGTATACAGTCCTGACTTACTTTCATTTTAAACATGGTGCATTTTTAGATTTTAGTAAGATTCAATATGCCATGTGTTCCTTATGAAGGAAAATGTTATGCCTACAAAAAGACCTTTCCTTGATTTTTCCTAATAACTGTACGGAGTTCTTTCTTTAAAGCTTCAGTTAATACCTTCAGGGTATAACTGGTCCATTTTCTATTCAATGTGCAGATTGCTCTAAATTGTATGGTGAAGTTGGCCAAGGGCAGGCCTCATCTTAGCCAGTCGGTGGTTGAGACCTTGTTGACCCAGCTGCATAGTGCCCAGGATGCTGCCCGGATCCTGATGTGCCATTGCCTGGCGGCTATTGCCATGCAGCTGCCGGTGCTGGGTGACGGCATGCTTGGGGACCTCATGGAACTCTACAAGGTGATCGGACGATCAGCCACAGACAAACAACAAGAACTTCTGGTAAAGAGCCACTTTTTGAACCTACTGGGATTGAATAGATCTGGTTTAGTGGGAATTACTTTAGGAATTCAGAACTGTTTCATTTTACTTAAAAAGATTAAAGTAATTGGGATATTTGGGTGGCACAGTCGATTAGGCATTTGACTCTCGATTTTGGCCCAGGTTATGATCTCAGGGTCATGAAATCAAGCCCTCTGTCAGGCACCAAGCTCATTGCTCAGTCTGCTTGAGATTCTCTGCTTCTCCCTCTGCCCCTCCCCATGCTCACTCTCTCAAATAAGCAAATCTTTAAAAAAAAAAAAAAAAGACGATACTAAGGGGATTGTGTATGATCAAGAGTATGCTGAAGTCAGAATAGAACTGGAACCATGAGCTTTTGACTGTTTCCACCTTTGATTTACAAGGTTCTGTTTAGTTCACATCTAAAACTGCCTTATTCCTAAGCCCTGTCAAGTCGGGTTAGTGTATAAAGTGAAAATAAAATTTTTTCTTTCTTGTACAAAGCAACTAATGAACTAAACCCTGTTTTATACTTTCAAAAATGTAAGTTATAAAGACCTAACAATTGACAGCCACCATAAATTAGCCCAAATTGCTTTTTTTCCAATTCAAGACCTCTTTAGCTGTTAGAATCCAGTTTAGATTTCCGGATAGTCCTGGGGCTAGGAAAGGTGTGTGCTTAGAAACAGAAGGCTCAAAAGCTGTATAAAATAATGTTTGGTTGAAAGTTCTCCAAGGCTGAGAGTAGGTTTCATTCTAAATAAGCAGAAATGAGATATAAGCCTTAAGGTGGCCACTCCATATTGTGGTCATCCGAATGTAGGGCTTGCAGGAAAACGAAATGAGAGTTCTTCCTCAAGCCCGTTTTGTATTTTATCCTCCAGGGGGCGTTGTATAAAAGAGTGCTCCCATCTCATTCCTGTCTTGAAAGGTTGCCCTGATGACCAAGTGGCAGTGGTCATGGGAATGACATCATACAGTTTTCACAATATATATGGACCTTTGTATGTATCAGCCTCAGAATCCTATTAAGTTTATTTCTTTTGGTTTTTTTATTGAAATGGCATTTTATTGAAGTTTATTTTTTATTGAAACGGCATTTTCAACTAGTATTCTTTATCCCCCTTTTCTTAGTACTGTTATAAACGGTTTTAAATTGTGAAACATAATATTCAAAAAACATAAGGAATAATATGAAAACATTTGCATCCATCACCTAGCTTAAAGGGAAAAATGTCCCCAGTCTAGTTAAATCGTACCTTCCTATCCACCTCCTTTACTGTATCTTCTTCCTTCTTCCAGAGGTAACCACTATCCTGAATTTGATGTTCATCTTTCCCATGCATGTTTTACATTTACTAGCTTAGAATATATCCTAAGTAATAAGCAGTATTATTTTGCATATCTTTAACTTTATATAAATGTTTCCTTGCTACATGAAATCTTTTGCATGTTGTCTGTCTATGCCTATTTTGTGTGAATCATCTAGACAGAGAAGTGTACCTCTAGTTTACCCATTTCTCTACTATAAAATATTTTATCGTGTGATTATATCATAATTTATGTACCTATATTTATGGGCATTGTTTCTAATTATTTCCTATTGTAAACAATGTTCTGAGCAATGGAGTAAATTGTTTAGTGGCCTCAAAGTAGAAAATTAATAAATGTCAAAGGAAAACAAATTTGATGGGCTCTAGTTTTTGTCGCATTTTGGGTAAAGTCATCTGTGACATTGGATAAAATTACATGTTTCCTTTATTTCTCTTACTTCTCGCTCAATGTTAGGTGAGTTTGGCCACTGTGATTTTTGTGGCCAGTCAGAAAGCACTATCTGCTGAAGTAAAGGCAGTAATTAAGCAGCAGCTTGAAAGTGTCTCCAATGGATGGACTGTTTACCGAATCGCCAGACAAGCATCCAGAATGGTACGTGTTATCCTTCACTAGGACCCAGGTTGGTGAAAATGGCAAACCTTAGATTGTGTGATTCTTACCCCTAGTCAAAACTGCAAATAAATACAGAACTATGTTTTAGTCATGGGATTGAAAGATGATAGTAAAAGAACCTAGTTCTTAACTTTTCTCACTTCACAATGGTATGTGTATTGTTATGGGACAAGTTCTACAGGATTCCAAAAATATGAGCTCTTTCTGGCTGAAGGTTATAGTGCCACTTCGTTTTGCCCTATGCTCTCATATCCACAGTTGCCTCCCACCCGCCACTTCTGTCCTCAAATATCAGAACCCCACATCTTTCTTCCCCACTCTCCCCAGCTTAGTCATTTTTACATGGGGACGGGGGCACGTTTTGGTATGCTGTTCCTTTCTCAGCCATGTGGAAAGCCTACCAATTTTTATTTTGTTTGAGAGGAAATACAGAGCTTGGGTAATATAGAAATCCTTCGGTTATAAGTCCACATAGCAAAGTTTGGGAAGCATTATTCTAGGTATTGTAATGCATGTTCTCGTTTTACCTCGGTTCTCAGATAGTGGGGGAGCTGTATTGGCAGGACTGTTCTTTGTTATACCCAACACCCCCAAGCGTCCAGGTGCTGCGGGGTACTTAGCATTTCTGGCCCCCAGGCCTTCCGTGGCACTCACATTCCTCCCACCAGCTTCCCTCCCCAGTCATTCAGGAGGCAGGGGCGGTGCTTCTGCTTCTGATAATCACTTGCGGGAACTTGCTGGATTTCCCCGCCCGTCCCAGCCCCACTAACTAGCTCATACAGAGGGACATACACTAAGTGTTCACACTTTCTGTAGTTTGAACTAAAATTCTAGACTTGAGTTATAGTGAATTCCATTTATTTTCTCTTTGGAACTGTTTTAGAAAAGAACTAAAGGCATTCTGTTACATAAAAGCAGCTCAGCATATTTTCTCTGAAGAAATACTTAGACCGAGTCTTTAAAAATTACATAATATGAGGAATGGTTGTTAAAATGTATCCAAGCATTTGAGTTTGTCTTTCAGCTGCCTCATCAGCTAATTCAAGTATAAGAACCTCATCATGTGCCCACCCCGTCCTTTTCAGGGTAACCATGACATGGCCCGAGAGCTTTATCAGAGTTTGCTGACTCAGGTTGCCTCGGAACATTTCTACTTCTGGCTGAATAGTCTGAAGGAGTTCTCACATGCAGAACAGTGCCTCACCGGGTTGCAGGAGGAGAACTATAGTTCAGCACTTTCTTGCATTGCTGAGTCTTTAAAATTCTACCACAAAGGGATTGCTTCCCTAACAGTAAGTCCTCTTGATTCTCCTTTGGTGATGATGACTTGCATGAGAAACGTCATGCCTTTTTTTGTGGGTTATTCTGTTTGAACTACCTGGACAAATCCGCTGATAAGTATATTTAACAATATTAAATAATAGGACGTGGTGATAAATCCTTAACCCTTCCCCCACTTTTTCATATTCGTAAATTGATGAAAGTTTATCGTTTTATTTTTATCAACTAGCAGGTCCACATATGAGGTGGATTACTGAATCCATGCAGAAAGGTTAGGTAGAAGATAGGATGTTCCCTTTCCAGATTCCTGTTTATAAGAGGTATTGGGTCCCATCATATGTAAGCCCCACCACAACCCATTTCATGCCTGGCTGCTACTCACTAAGAAGCTAGAGTTTTTGTAGATAAAGAAGTTGTCAAGGATGCTAGTGTCCCACTTTTTACCGCTCTGTGATATCCTCCTATTCTCAATTAACAGTCAGCCAGCTACTATTCTTGTTTTCTCTGCCAGGAGACCAAAGGGGTTGCAAGAAGGGTAGACCTACATTAACATTTCTTATGTTTCCTTGGAATTAGTTATATTCTGAAGTAAGAACCTACCAAGATGAGCATTCTGTATTAATGCAAAGATTTATTTTCCCCTTTAAAGTAGAGTTTATGGGGCGCCTGGGTGGCTTACTTGTTAAGCATCTGCCTTTGGCTCAGATCATTATCCCAGGGACCTGGGATCCAGCCCCGCATCAGGCTCCCTGCCCAGTGGGGAAGCCTGCTTCTCCCCCTCAAACTACCCCCTGCTTGTGTTCCCTCTCTTTCTGTCTCTCTCTCTGATAAATAAATAAAATCTATAAATAAATAAATGAATAAATGGAGTAATGACACCTTCATTTTAAAAAAAAGAGTTTATATAATCAACATTAAACATTTTATAAGTATTGTCACACAGCTTTTAAAATTGTGTATATTTAGATGGAACCATAAAACTTTTGGTACCTGTTTATATGCATTTATCCCATAATCTAAAATATTTTTAGTGGTGGCCATCCCAAAAGAAGTGCTCTGAAGTAGAATAAAGAATAAACAGATGTCACAAAAGAGACAATATTCAGAATGCCGTTGGTACGTATCTTTGAAGTGTAATTTTTTTTTTGGCTAGGACTGATCAGCTGCTATTTTAAAACAGGAGCATAGGAATGGCTTCTCTCCATCTTAAAGGGTAGCATTGACTATTGTGATTCTTTCCTCTTGATTATTCTGGGAAAAGAGTGTTGCTGCCTACATCAGTTTAATAAATGCCTCAGAAAATCAAAAGGTACAATTATTGGTTGCAATCAGTAGAATTATTTCATTTTCTAGATCACGTGGAGCAGAAAATTGTTATCATTCAGTACAGTAGATGGTTGGAGCTCTGAAACAAGCCCGTAGAGCAGTGAAGCAGATAGAATTAGTATTATGAAAACCCTGTTGCATATTTAATAGTGTTCTAATGATTTGTGTGGTATGTGTTTTAATGAGGCTTGGCAGTGATTAAAGACTGAATTCTGACATAGAAAGAAAGTACTCAGTTGACAGAAGTCTCTTGTCTTGATCTCTCTTCTGCTGTTAACATATTATGACCTAAGGCAGGTGACTGGGCCTTACATCATCTCCTTTTGAAACGGAATTCTTTTATTCAGCAGACTATAAGCACTTACTGTGTTCCAGACACTGCTTTGTGGGGGGGGGGGGGGGAGACTAGGATAGAGAGGAAAGCAGTATAGTATGATTGTTACAGTCATTTGGAATTTATGACATTTCTGATTGTACTATACTATAAGGGTCTTTTAAATCATTTTTTTAAGGGTCTTTTAATCATTCATTTGGCAAGTATGGATTTGCAGTAGCCTTGTGTCTTTGTAACTGAGAAGATCTGAGCATGGACTGACCTTCTACTCCTGCCCCATGAATGACCCAACGTGAGATTGTACAGCTGCGAGAATTCTGCTTTTTACCTGCTTCAGCCAAAGTAAACAGAAGTTCAGGTTCTGTGCTTATGGGGGCCCCAGAGTAACACTGGGTGTCTAATCTCCCAACAGTAATTAATGATAGAGTTACCTTGCTTCTTAAGAATAGATATTGTGAAAGGTATTTTAGTTTTCTGTGCTGTGTAACAAATCACCACAAAATTAGCAACCTAAGACAACACCCACCCCCCTCTTTTATTTGAAAGAGAAGGAAGAGAGAGCAGGGGAGCACAGGAGCAGGGGGAGGAGCAGAGGGAGACGGACAAGCAAGACTCCACGCTGAGCACAGAGCACGTCATGACGCTGCATCCCACGACCCTGAGATCGGGACCTGAGCTGAAATCCAGAGTCCAGTGCTTAACTGACTGAGCCACCCAGGCGCCGCAGACAGCCCCCATTTATTATTTCATAGTGTCCTCCTGAGCCAGAGGTCCAGGCGTGGCTTAGCTGGGTCCTCTGCTCACTTTGTCAGAGATGCGGTCACAGCGTCATCTGGGGCCAGTCTTGTCTGAGGCTCAAGGACATGCAGGGTCCTCTTCTGAACTCATGTTGGCAGAATTTATTTCCTCACAGCTTCAGAGTTTGTGGAAGCTTCAAGGCCTGCAGGAAAATCTCTCCTTCAAGACTCTCTTCCAATGGGTTCACCTGATTAGGAGAGATTGAGCCAGAAAAATCTCCCTTTTGATTGATACAAAGTCACTTCATTAAGGATCTAAATTATATCCCCTAATTCATCACCTTTGCTGTATTCCATTGGTTAGAAACAAGTTACAGGTGTCATCCGCTTTCAGATTACTGAAGATGTGGATACCGGGGGATGTGAATCAGAGGAACCATCTTAGCATTCTGCCTATAGTGGTGGATTGCTAATTGTATTTATTTTATTTTATTTTTTAAAAGATTTTATTTATTTGAGAGAGAGCTGGGAGTGGGGGAGGGCAGGTATGTAGGCCCAGAGGAATAAGCAGACCCCCACCGAGCGCAGAGTCCTTCCTAGGGCTCGATCCCAGGACCCTGAAATCATGACTGAGCCGAAGTCAGATGCTTAACTGAGCCACCCACGTGCCCCATTTTTATTCATTTTAAAATAGTAAATATGTAGGACATCTCCATATATAGTGTAGAGGGTATATTAAAAAAATACAACAAATATCCAAGTATACCTAGTATCTTTAGGAAATGGGGCATGACCATTGCCTCTAAAACCCATGCATATTCCTCCTTGTTTGTCTTCCATTTCCTACCGCACAAAGGTAATCACCATCCTGAATCTTGTGCACCGTTCCCTTGCCTCTCTTTATAACTTTAACATGCATTTTTAGAACTCTGAACAAGGTACTGTTTTATGTTGTTTTTGAATTCTATATAAAAGAATCATATTTTTCTTCAACTTGCTTTAATTATCTAAATTATGTTCTCAAGATTCGTTTATCGTGTTGCATGAAGCTGTAGGTCAGTTTTACTGCTGCTTATTCTTCCATTATTTAAATATACATCAGTGTATTTGCCCATTCTAGTGTTGATGGAAGTTTTAATTTTCCCAGGTTTTTGCTATTCAAAACAGTACTGGTATGACCATTCTTGTACATATCTTTTGATACACATATGTAAAGCTTTTTCTAGGACATTGATTCTCAACGGGGTATGATTCTGCCCTTCCAGAGGACATTTGGCAATGTCTAGAGACATTTTTGGTTATCATGATTTGTCGTGGCGTTACTGGCATTTAGTGGGTACAGGCCAGAGATGCTGCTAAATGCCCAGCAAGTGCAGGACCATTCCCCTCACCCAAGAATTACTCGGTTCAACATGTAACTGGTATACTGAGAGTGAAAACCCTTCTCTAGGGCAGTAGACCTCAATCAAAGCTGTTTATCTGTTTCTTGCTCCAATTTAGAAGTGTGTCGGGGTGTCTCTCTTCGTCACAGGGTAAGGGGGACTGCTATTGGCTTTAATGTTGGATGTCTCATTGGAGAAGTTGTCTAATTTGGGTTAGTGGCTAAAGATGCTTCATCTCCTGAAATGCCCAGGACACTCCTGTGTCTGCTAAGAGACACTGCTCTGTATACTACCTGGGAGTGGAATGGCAAGGTTACGTCCACCCCAGTTGACTAGCTAATACCAGGCGGCTTTCTACAGTGGTTTACAAATTTATACCCCTCCCAGCAGTAGATAAGAGTTCCTGCCACTCCCCATTTACCCCCTCACTTGCTGTGTTATAGACATTCTGACTGACATTTCTCAAATTACTAATTCAATTAAACAGTTTATTTATTTATTAGATATAATTGACATAAAACATACTGGTTTCAGGTATACAGCACTGTGATCCAGTATTTGTAGATATTGTGAGTTGATCACTACAATAAGTCTAGTTAATATCTGCCACCATACATAGTTAGAAAAGATTTTTATGCTGAGGACTTTTAAGATCCACTCTCTTGGCGCCTTTCAGACATTTACTACAGGATTAACTATATTCATATACTATATACTACATCCCCATGATCTGTTTATTTTATAGCTGGAAGTTTTTAGTTTTGACCCCCTTCACCCATTTCACCCACCCACCATCTCCCCTCTCCCCTTCCCCCCTACCCCACCACTTCTGGCCACCTCAGATCTGCTCTCTATCTATGAGCTTGGAGTTTTTTTGGTTTTTTATTCCACATATAAGTGAGATCACACGGATTTTGTCTTTGTCTGAACTTGCCATAATGTCCTCAAGTCCATCTGTGTTGTGGCAGAAGGCAAAGTTTCACTGTTTTATGGCTGAATAATACTTCATTGCATATACATACCACATTGTCTCTCTCCATTCATCGTTGATCAACACTTAGGTTGTTTCCGTACCTATTGTGAATAATGCTGCAGCGAACCTGGGGATGTGTATGTCTTTCAGAGAATGGTTTTTATTCTTCAGATAAATACCCAGATGCGGAATTGCTGGATCACTGGATCATGAGGTAGTTCTGTTTTCAGTTTTCTGAGGAACCTCCATACTCCTCAGGGGCTGCCAGCAGTGCGCCGGAGTTCCCTTTGCTCCACATTCTCGACAACGCTTACTTGTTCTTGTCTTTTTGATGATGGCATTTCTAACAGGATAGGGCTGTGATTTGCATTTCCCTGATGATTATTGATCTTGAGCATCTTTTCATGTACCTGTTGGCTATCTTTATGTCTTGGGGAAAAAACTCTAGTCAGATCTAGCGCTAATTTTATAATCAGATTGCTGTTTGTTTTTTTGTTGTTGAGTTAGTAGGAGTTCTTTACATTTTTTGGATAGTAGCCCCTTATCAGATAAAGGACTTACAAATATTTTCTCTTATTCAATAGTGGCTTTTTCATTTTCTTGAAATAGTTAAACATTTTTTTTTCATTTTGGCCGTTTGTATTTTGGCTTTTTTCTGTTAACTGAAGTTTTTTCATTTTCCTAGCAGATTGTTTGTCTTATTGATTTAAATTTTTATTTTATTCATTTATTTGACAGAGATCACAAGTAGGCAGAGAGGCAGGCAGAGAGAGGAAGGGAAGCAGGCTCCCTGCGGAGCAGAGAGCCCAGTGCGGGACTCAATCCCAGGTCCCTGGGTCATGACCTGAGCGGAAGGCAGAGGCTTTAACCAATGAGCCACCCAGGCGCCCCTGTCTTGATGATTTATACGAGTTCCTTATGTGTTCTGGATACTAATTTTTGTAGGTTATATGAGTTGCAAATACCATCTACTTTTATAGCTTACCCCCCACCATTTTCTATCTTTTGATGAATAGCCATTCTTAGTAGTCTAAGACATAGTGGTCTTACTGGTCTTTCTTCCTTATGATTTCTGTTTTTTAAGAAATTTTTCCCGAGTGCATGCTCCCTTCACCTTCTCCCCAGATGTAAGCACTATTTCGATCTCTAAAACTATACATTAGTCTTGCCCTGTTGCTTATCATTAGTTAGGGAATCATGCAGTATTCTTGTGATTCTAGCTTGTTTTGCTCAACTTTCTGTTTGTGTGAGTCATTCATTTTGTGGTCCTTGTTGCCTGTTGCGGTAGTTCATTCATTTTCATTGCTCTGTGATACTCTTGATGACTGACTGTTCAAGCAATCTGTTTATCTGTTTTCATCACTGGGGAACATTTGGGTTATTTCCAGGTTGGGACTATTCAGAGTAATTTGTGAACTCTCTTAACGCACATCTTTTGGTATAAGTGCTCATTTCTTCTGGATGGTAGTGCTGTGTCATGACATACACTTGGGTTCAGCTTTGATAAATACTTTGATAAATACTGCCAAAAGTTGCCCATAAAGACTGCCAAAAACTGCCCATTTGGCAGTTTCCAGCTTACACTCTTACCATTATGAATGCCTTTTGGGGTTCATAGTGCTTCTTGAATCTGTGGCTTGATAACTTTGATCAGTTTTGAAACATATGGTCGTTGTCTCTAGCTATTGCTTCTGTCCCTTTCTTGCTCATTTGGGACTCCAAATACTGTGATGTTAACTCTCTGTACCATGTCTCTTTTATCTCTTACATTCTCTTCTGCCTCTACCATCTTTTTATCTCTCTATTCTTTTTTTTTTTTAAGATTTTTTTTTTATTTGACAGAGAGCTCACAAGTAGGCAGATAGGGGGAAGCAGGCTCCCTGCTGAGCAGAGAACCTGATGTGGGGCTCGATCCCAGGACCCCGAGACTGGGACTTGAGCCAAAGGCAGAGGCTTAACCCACTGAGCCACCCAGGTGCCCTTATCTCTCTATTCTTAACTCTAATTTTTTTTCTTTTCTTCTGACTTAATTTCCACTTCAGTAATTCTTTTTTTTTTTTTAAGATTTATTTATTTATTTTAAGTGGGCGGGGGCAGAGGGAGAGAGAGAATCTCAAGCAAACTCTACTTTGAGCTCAGAGCCTGTTGTGGAGCTCATGGGGCTAGACTCTTGAGATCATGACCTGAGCCAAAACTGAGAGTCGACGCTTAACTGATGGAGACATCCAGACACTCCCCACTTTAATAACTTACATTGTGTCTAATCTGCTGTCAAACCCATTCATTAAGTTCTTAATTTCACTTATTGTGGGGGTTTTTCAGTTCCAGAATTTCCATTTGGTTATTTTATATTTTCCAGTTCTCTGCCAGGATTCTCTGTCCTGTCATTTAATTTCTTTTAGCATATTAATCCTAGTTATTTTAAAATTTGTATCTTATGTTCTGTTTTCTGGATCTACTGTGGTTTGTATCTTTGACTTTTTTCCCCCCAACTTGCTTTGGAGAATTTTGTCTTTCTTGTGTGCTTTGTTATTTTTTTAATTTGGTTTTGGACAATGTGGATGAAAATTATAGTGATTACATCATCCAGAACCTTATGTATCTTCTTTTGCCTTTGGCAGGCAGTTAGGCTAAGATCCAACCAAGTACTGAACTGATTTAAGCAAGGCTTCAGTCTTGGGAGGGCCAGTGTGTTTTTGGGCTCTCCTGACTCCTAGGATGCAGCCCTTTGAGGTTATAGCCAAAAGTCTGAAGTGCTTCCTCAGCCTCCCTCCTCGTCTTAAGAGACTGCTGAAACTTCTGCTCAGCTTCTCAGACTCTCAGGAGCAGCTTTCAAGTTAGCAAACATCTCAAGGGAGAAAATGTCACCAAATGTCAGTCTTACCTCCTCGCATTTCCTATCTTACCATGATTTTTGGCTTCGAAATCCTTTTTGCCTTAATAAGCTCTTCGGTGCTTTCAAATTTATGTTCTTAATATTGTCAACAGTTTTCACAGCTGTTGTTAGTAGGAGGGCTGGTTTAAAATGGTCTAGTCCACGATTGCTTGGCTTATTCTTTCAAAATCTGCGATTATACTAAGTAAAATGAGCCAGTTGCAAGAAGGCAAATACTATGTGATTCCACTTTTATGAGATATCTCAAGAAGTCAGATTGATAGTAACAAAAGTAGAATGATGGTTATCGGTTTACATTATGGTTTACTCTTGGTTGGTGTGTGTTCTTTCCCACTGTGTGTGCTCGAACACACACACACACACACACACACACTTTTTTTTTAACTGAGCTCATCAGGTAAATTTCTTTTTAGCCATGTTGATTTCTTTAGGTAGCTCCATTTAGAAAAATGGATATGTACTACAAGTCAGAAGTTCCGTGCAATAGCATCATAAGCATGTCTAACAAAGATTTAACTTTGGGGCGCCTGGGTGGCTCAGTCAGTTTAGCATCCATCTCTTGATTCAGCTCAGGTGGTGATCTCAAGGTCATGAGACCCAGCCCTGCATCAAGCCCTGCATCAGGCTCTGCTCTCAGTGGCAGTCTACTTGAGATTCTCTTTCTCTCTCTGGTCCTGCCCCCCACTTGCATGCATACGCTCACACTCTCTCCCTCAAATAATAATAAATAAATCTTGAGGGGGGGAAAAAGGATTTAACTTTATATGTTTAGAGGAAAAGAAAGAAAGAACGAACAAGAAAAAAATGGAAGGAAAGGGGAAAATAGTTATTTAAATAATGGGGAAGCAAAATAGCAATCCAAATAGTAAGGGTAGTTCTTCTCAATTAGCTGATAACCCAGAACAAGCATTAGGGAGAGCTCTGAGTTTGTTGCTCCTTCACCTGCCTGTGTTGAATTCATTGAAAATAATTCCTCCCTGAGAAAGTTCAAGGATGATTCTGATCACATACGGGTTTTGTTTGACCTGCTAACCTTAGATTTCCAACCTGTGTTTACACTTTAGCTTCAATACAAAGAAAAGTAAATAATATCCTTTTTATTTCTCATTGGCATTATTCATAACAGCCATAATCTAAACTTTATTTCAAAGTCTTCGATAGGACAAATCTATCTCCTCCATGTTCTTTTGAACACGTGTACTCTCTCTAGCCTTGCTTTCCTTCAGTATTACACGATCAAGACGCACAGTCACTTTCAGAGTTTCCCTCTTACGTCATCAATAAGATACTCAAAAATAAATCCAGAGTTGCAGTAAATCTCCCTCATTATAACTACATCTTGCTTCTCTTTCAGTTTTGTAGTGTGTGTTAGGACAAGACGGCCGGGTTTTTTGTCTGGTCGGATGGTCTGTAGTGTATTTATACAACAGTCCTGTATACACCTCCTTGTATCCCTGACCGTTGTAAAGTCACTGACAAGCAATAAAGTAAAAATAGCGAGTAGCAGCTTACAGGGCAGAAGAGGGGCAGTCTACCTTCTTAGAAGAGCAATTAAATCTCCAAGGAATTAAAAGCAATTAGAAGCAATTAAAGTGTTCTCTTTAATCTCCTGGTCTGTGCTGTTTCATGACTAGAACAGGCATCCTGAAAGTGTGAAAATCACAGAATTCAGTATTTCGAATACAATTATTACCTCTAGCTCATACAACTGTATTTATGTGTAGCATATATATATATGAGATATATATATATAATCGGGGGCTTTGTAATTTGAGAAGGATACTAGAGCAGGTGTATGTTCTTATAAAGGATATAGGGAGTAGCTAATTATTTCGCAGAGTAAAATATGGGTGCTACCAAATAACACAACTTACCATAAGGTCAATATGTGGTACTTGGCCAAATGGTAATACCATAACCAACTTCTGGAAACCCAAATGGCCTTGCTCTCCGGCTAAAAGAATAGTGTTAAGTAGCATTTGAGGCGCAAAGGGCATCAGCATGCTTTAAGCTCGTCCTGCAGGAGAAGAAAATTGTTTTCACCATTTCCATTTATGTTAATTCAGCAGATTTTTGGTACGCCTTTTGTTGAAAGCACCATGCTAGGATCTCTGCTGGAGTAGTTGCTGAGTAGATAAAGGTGGTCCTAGCTCTCTGCCACACCAGCTTGACTTACATTCCTTGCCCCGTCGGCCTAGCTGATGCTGCTCTTTGCTATCCCAGACTCAGCCCTGGCGCCTCTCCTCCTCGCTGAAACTTATTTGTGCGTTATAAGCTGTTCTTCCTTGGTAGCCTCTCCGTGTGTGTGTCTGCTCAGAAATTCTTTTTAAAATTAATCTGGGCTCAAAGTGGAAAACTACAGCCATGAGGCAACACGTGACTGTCAACCACTGTATTTCTCCCGTCCTTAGATTTCTTTCCTCCCCCCTCCCAGCTTTGAAAAATCCTGTCAGTGATTCCAGTGATGAGAATTTCAGGTTAGAAAGGTAGGAAGCTGGTGATGAAGGGGGTTTTGGAAGACTGATGATGTCCTTGAAGTGTCCCTCAAATGATTTCTTACTGGTGATAATCTAGCCAACCCAGGTGCCGTGGGGTCTTCGCGAGTGTAGGGCGTAAGGAACCTGAATATGGATGAGACATAGTCTTTCACAGCTGATGCTAATAAGTTTTTCTTTCTAATACTTCGTTGTTTCTCTTATAATTAGGTGTTTATCCATCCGTGTTAGAGCTACTGCTCTTTTTCACAGACGGTGACGAATACTTTGTATGGTACCATCTGGCTGTTCTATTTACTTTTGTCTTATATTTATCTTTTTTTCCCCCCAGGCTGCCAGTACACCACTGAATCCTTTAAGTTTTCAGTGTGAATTTGTAAAACTCAGGATTGACCTTCTACAAGCCTTCTCTCAACTTATCTGTACTTGTAATAGCCTTAAGACAAGCCCCCCACCGGCAATTGCCACAACAATTGCCATGACCTTAGGGAATGACCTTCAGAGGTGCGGTCGCATCTCCAATCAGGTGTGTCTTCACTTTATTTTCTGTGCAGTTTTTATTTACACTTTAGAGGTTTTTGAGGTTAGTCGTGAGATGAAAAATCCTGAAATTTCAAAATCAGCTGCTTGACTAATGGACATTAACCATCAGATGCTTAACTCATCTGTATTGCCAAAAATAGCCTTGATGTTTTATTAGAATGACAAAATGACTGATGATGTCTCACTGGATTCTACATATTTATAACTATTTTCATTGTTTTAGTGTTTTAATTGAAACTAAAATAAGCAGGGCTTTTTGTTTCTGTGTGTCATGTGTATTATTACTATAATTTTGTGAATCTTTAGAATTTCATTTCCCATCTTAATTTTATTTAACAAAGTTTATAAGCATGAATGGAATGGAAATGGGAAGCATTGAACTACTTTTTGGATTTGATTGTTTGAGGATAGTTTTTTTTTTTTATGTTTGGTTTCTGTGGTATATCATTGTATAATAATGATAGCATGTTCCTTGTAATTGATCTTTTCCCTCTTTTTAGATGAAACAGTCCATGGAAGAATTCCGAAGCCTTGCTTCTCGATATGGGGATCTCTATCAGGCGTCTTTTGATGCTGATTCGGCAACATTGAGGAATGTGGAACTGTATCCTAAGCTGCCTCAGTGTTTCTCGTTCTCTGGAAGTATTCTTTTAAACGTAGAGTAAATGCTCTAGATATGCTTAACTGAAAATATGTATGTTTAGATAAGCCTATAAATTTATTATAATTAATAACTTCTCTTTTGAAATCTAGTATGAGTGGTTTAATTAATTTTACTTTTTAACTTCAACCAGACTTTTTTTAAAAAGTGGGTGACTCCGTGGTCATCTTTCTCCACCACTAGGACGAGCCTCCCAAACCCAGGTCCCACCAGTGTTGCATACTTTGTGCTCGCTTGATCTACACCAGAGAAGGCAACACATTTTCCCACCAGAAAACCATTCTCTCTTTTGTTACCTCTGTCTTCTTCGTGGTTCCTGTCACCTTCCATTCGTGATCTCTAGGTGCAGTCGTCACTCTGGTTTCTTACGTCCTCCTCTTTGAGTTCTTCATATTTTATTAGCAGCCTCAAATCCTTTTTGAAAGGAGAGAAGAGATACATTGTTTTTAAGTTGTGGAAACTATCAATCAGTAGTTGTCTAACTATCAATCACTTTAGTTCTCTAAGTAAAAACCTAGCGAATGCTATGGACCCTTTCCTCTACAGAATGCATTTCTGCACATTTACATCGTCCCGGGAGGGTTACCAGATCCCTGGAGCCCCCAGCTTCAGAATCTCTGGGGTAACTTCAGACCATTTTTATCGTCGTTGCTTTTAACTTTTATCACTGAAACTCCTCCATCGGAGCAGAGGAGAAGAGTTTCTGTGATTGAATCACGGAGCCTGCTGCTTGGTTCCCCCTTCCCACATTAGGCAGCCTCTGAAGTAGAATTTAAAAATCACTATTATAAACAACATATATCCCTTAAAAAGGAAAAAGAAATCATGAAGTCTCAAACTACTTGATTTGATAATATATGGTTTTCATAATTAAAAATATAGTCTGCATTTTGACTTGATATTCCGGTAATATAAAATCTACATGGATTTCGCTGTTTTCTTGTATATCCTTAACACTAACCCAGACAGCAGCAGAGCTGTTTACTGATATCTCATGCAATAGAAGCCCTGATTTTGGACCCAGAATCAGCAAGGTATTTCTAATAATAGTTTACATTAAAGTATATTTTCCAGTGTTAAATTACCTAGTCATCACAACATGTGTTTTAGAAGAAGTATTGTATGTATTTTGGGAGAGGTTTTATGGAAGAACAGAGAAGAGGGACTGTTACTATTTGCCTGAGGTCACACACCTAGTGACAAAACTTGTTTTTTCTGATTCCATGGCTTATTTACCTCTGCCTTTTTTTTTTTTTTAAAAGATTTTTTTATTTATTTTAGAGAGAAGGGAGAAAGGGTCTCAAACAGACTCCCCTCCCCCACCAAGTGTGGACCCTGAGACGGGGCTCAATCTCAGGACTCCCGAGATCCAGACCTGAGCTGAAATCAAGAGTAGGACACTTAACTGACTGAGCCACCCAGGTGCCCCACTGCCCCTTATTTTTAAAACATTGACTTGGAAAAAATAGCTGGGAAGAAATTCTTTGAATTTGAATATTTTATTCTTTTATACTATAACTAAATTTTGGTGTGAAAAATTGGGTTAATAATTAAGCTTGAATTTTTTATTCTTTGATTTCTTAAAAAGATATTCTTGTTTTGCTTTATTAATATTCTTTTCTCCTTTCCTATTAACTAATTATTCAAAATATTTTATTAAAGAATGATCCTTTTTTTTTCCCATTACAATTCTGTTTTGGAATGTGCATTTTCAACTGTCTATAATCCAGTTTAGTAAGGCCCGTGGTTCCAAGGTCAGCTTTCTCAAAGAGAATATAATCAACAAACCAGAGATTTCTCTACCCTAAAGCATTGACTCATAATTTCTTTTCAGGACAATAGGAGGATCCTTGCTTCTGTTTTAAAGTTCTGCCTACTCTCAGACTAGGCCACTTGGCTATCTTTATCTGCATTCAGCCAGTCCATTTTAATATAATATTTGCTTATTTTTCCTTTTATCCTGTTTTCATCAGTGTTCATTTTCTCTCCAGACTTGCAGTGCTTATTTAAAAACAAAACAAAACCAAAAAACCCTTCCTTTTAAGTTTCAAAATGTTCTTAAACCTCCATGTACTTTATAGAATCCTTGCCAGTTAATTGATGCTTCAAGGATCACACCATTTCTACTGTGACATACTCAATTACTTCTTAGCACCCAGATGTCATTGTACTGTTGATTGGCTTAATAAGTATAAATAAGTGTTTTTCTTGACTGACTTTTTACCGGATTGGATGCATAGTCAGCAGGGATGCGGTGAGGGAGTTCCCCCGCCAGCTTACACTTGCTGCTCTCTCACTCTCAGTGCTTCCTGCCACCTTTCTTCACTCCTCTCCTTCCCCTCTCATCCTCCAAACCTGTTCCCTTAGCCTCTGCCCTTCATAGCAGGGAAAAACTGGAGAGGAAAGCTTGCACCTTGAAGGAATGTTCTTTGGGTTTCGTCCTCAATAGTATACAACCCCAGAGTGTGGCGGATTCCTTCTAAAACTTCTGTTCTTGATGTTATATTCTGCACTTTCCAAATAAATACTAGCAGCTAAGAAACCTCAAGAGTGAGGCATACTGTTAATATTTCACTAATCTGTCCATCTTTTTCATAGCCTGGGAGCTTTTTGAGGGGAAGAGACCTTGTTTTCTTATCTCTGGCACCTAACATCGTGCCTAAGCCAGTAACAATAAATAAGGATTAGGACAGGGCAAATGTTTATAATTATGAATATGATTGCCTCATCCCAACCTTTTAGAATTATCAAAAAGAAGTTGTCCATTGCATTTTTCTACTGTAGCTTTTTATTTGCTCTGTATGCTTCCTTTGTGCTTAATCTTTGCGTTACTGCCTAAAAGGTAAGGGAACAATTTGCAACGGTGACACAGTAACTAAAACCTGGATAAAACATATACATTAACTCTTTTCCGATGATGTTGGGCAATAGGAAACTCAGGAATGTAATCCTTCAGAGGAGGGAAATAAGTAAGGTAAACCCTACAGGAGTCTTCACGTTCCTCTCCCTGGAGGCACTTTTTAGACTGCCTCTCAGGGAGGAGTAACCAAAGCAGAACCTGGCGGTCTTGCTTAGTTGAAGAGATAGGGATCAGGGTTCAAGGAACCAGAAGAAGCCAGATTTTGCAGGACAGAATACAGGAGAGAGGAAGACGCTTTCCCAGGAAAGAGTTCCAGAAATTTCACAGGCTACGAATCTTCTTCGGCTGAATGCTAAGGTACACATACGTAAGGTGCAACTCCGCAAGGCCAGGCAAAAAACTACAAGGGAAAGAATAATTACGAGGAAGCTGTAAGCTGAACAGAGCTCATACATGTAAGCTCACACATACTATAAGCTCCCAGAGCCCACACATGTCTGAGAAATGTTCGAGTTCCAACTAGCCAAATGGAGAGACCTTTTTAAACACTGAGAGCATTCAGAAGAAACACCAGAAGGGTCAAGAAGACATAATTCTAAATATTTATGTACAAAGTAACAGATCTTCCAAATATATGAAGCAAAAACTGAAAAATAAAAAAAGCAAAGCAGAACTGAAAGAAAAATAAATCCATGATTACAAAGTTCCCAACATTTCCCTCTGAACAGTTGATAGGACAACTTGTCAGAAAATTTCTTAAGATATGGAAGACTTTAACAACACCACCAATTATTTTGATTTAATTGACATGTATTTACCAACAGCAGCACACCTGTTCTTTTCAAGTGCATTTAGAACATTTAATGAGATAAACCACATGCTAGGATAGAAAGCAAATCTCAAATTTTAAAGCATTGAAATCATATAGAATATGTTATCTGACAAATTAGAATGGACTAACAAAGATGATCTCTAGAAAATCCCCACATATTTAGAATTAAATAAGACTACTGAATAACCCAGTTGGTCAAGAAATCAGAAGGGAAATTAGAAAACATGTTAAGCTGAATGAAAATGAGAAAACCACCTATCAAAACTCGTGGGATGCAGCTAAAGCAGAGCTTAGAGAGAAATTGATAGCTTTAGATGTTTTTGTTTTGTTTTATAACAGAAAAAGAAAGTTTAAAATCAGTGATCTAAATTTCTGCCTTACCTGAATCTAGAAAAAGAAAGCAAATTAAGCTCAAAATAATTTGAATGAAAGAAATAACAAAAATATAAACAATAATCAGTGCGTGAGAAATAAATAGTGAGAAAACCAGTGAAATTCAAGTCTGGTTCTTTGAAAAGATCAATAAAACTCATAATACTAGCTAGTCTGAGCAGTAAAGGAACATGAATTACCAATATCAGAAGTCAAGTAAGAGTACCAATCCAAATCCTGTAGCTATTAAAAGCCATAATGAGGGAATAACAATAGCTCTTCATGAACACAGGTATAAAGATCTTTAAAAAAGCATGTAGAAATTGAATCCAGGAATATACAAAAGATAGTACATCAAGACCAAGTAGGTTTTATCCCAGGAATACCAGGTTAACAATAGAAGATCAAACAGTGTAACTCACCATATTGCAGAATAAAGGAGAAAAGCTGAAGTGGAGGACTTAACAAACAGTTCAAGTTTTACTGTAAAGCTATAGTGATTAAGACAATGCAGTATTGGCTTGATTGTAGAATAATAGAGAGCCCAAAATATGGAGAGACCACTGACATATGTAAACATTTGACTTTTGACCATGGTACCAAGATAATTCAATAGGGAAAGGACAATTTTTTTCAATGAGTGATGCTAGGATAGCTAGTTTATCTATATGGGGGGGCAGAAAGTCTTGACCTTGCCTCACACCATACAGAAAAATTAATTCTGAATATATCATAGACCAAAATATAAAAAATAAAACTGTAAACTTTCTGGAAGACTACCTTGGAGAAAGTCTTCATAACCTGGAGGTCAGTAGAGATTTCTTGGGATACAAATAGCAGTTACCAGAAGATAAAAATTTGCTAAATTGAACTTCAGTTTTTAAATTTCTGCTGTTTGGAGATGCCATTAAGAAAATGAAAAGACAGGTCACAGATGGGGAGAAAATATTATCAAATATATTCTATCAGAGGACTTATATTCAGGATATTAAGAACACACAACCCAAGATAATGCAGTTTTTACAAATTGACAGATTTGTACAGATGTTTCAAAAAAGGAGATCTGCTAATGTCCGATAAGCAAACAATGCTTAACATCATTAGGCATATGAGAAATGCAAATTAAAATCACAATGAGATACCTCCGAACACCCAATAAAATGGCTAAAATTAAAAAGACCTTCAGTATCCAGTATTAGGGTGTGGAGGAGCTTGACTTCCTACCATTTGGGGAATACAAAATGATTCAGCTCAGCCACTTTGGGAAACTGTTGGCAGTTATCGTATGACAAGTACATATTTCCACGTAGAAATGTAATGTAAAATTTCATTGCAGCTTAATTTGTAATAACAGAAACTGTAAAGATCCAGATGCCTCTCAACGGGTGAATGGATAAACTCATACGTCCATTACATCCATACGATGGAATACTACTCAGCAATAAAGATGAACGACCTATTGATATATGCAAAACACATGAATGACACTCAAAAACATGCTGTGAAGGAAACCAGACACAAAATACTGCATGCTTTGGGATTCTTTTTATATGAAATAACAGGAAACATCCAATTTATAGTGATAGAAAACACACCTATGGTTGCCTTGGGTCAGAAGTGGGAATTGACTAGAAGGGGTAGGTGTGTTCCTAAGCTTTTATAACCTATATCTCAACAAAGTATATTTTTTAAGTAAATGAATCTTTATAGGTAGGGCAGTGTATTCTGAATTTAGACCCTCTTAGTAGCAGATGTAAAAGACTTAAATTTCTTTATGCTTTGCGTGTAGAGTTTTTCTTAGAGTCATATAAATGAGGTTCAGGTCTTGTCTTATTGGAGCTTGAGGTACAGTACAGAGCAGGGAGCAAAGCTTTGGATCCAAGCAGTTATGAACATGATGAATCCTTTAGCATTCACTGTAGCTGTAGAAACATGTGCCTAGAATTTCATCTCCCTGAGCCACATGTGCGTGGACTACAGGTAATTAAGGATGCCTGTCTCCTGGAGTGCTTGTGACAGTTATAGGGAATAACCTGTATAAGGTACCTAGGGGCAGTCCCTTCATGGTGCT
This sequence comes from Mustela putorius furo, assembly GCF_011764305.1. Classification (NCBI taxonomy): domain Eukaryota; kingdom Metazoa; phylum Chordata; class Mammalia; order Carnivora; family Mustelidae; genus Mustela; species Mustela putorius. The sequence goes on along the minus strand of NW_025421480.1, from coordinate 10,706,014 downwards.
TTTTAACACACACAGTAGGTGTTAAAAGGGTAATAAGAGAAGAATAAGAACAGTCTGATGCCCGGTGTGGCTGAATTACCTATATTGCGTTTGCAAGTATTCCCGTGGAAGTTTAGTTAGAACACAAAAGCTTTGCTTTCTTTTCTCACTTAGAAATACTTTCAGAAATACTTTTTGGGGTGTGAGGCAGTAGAGGAAGAAGGAGGAAATCTAGGTCAAACTTTCCCGGCGTGTTCTATGTGCTCACTTTCCCCTGAACATTCCCGCACCATCCCTGTCTGTTCTGGATTCGTGCCATCTCCACAGCCCTGAGCGCCCACCCCACTTCTCTCCACATCCTATCTGACCTGCTTGCTCAGTGGTTTGTTCAGGATCCATCTCTTCCATGGCATTCCCCACTCCCCCCACATCCTGATCTTTTATTTATATATCTTCACTGGTTACGGGGCCTTAGCCTGCGGGCTTTATGCTGCTGGTTACCTTTTCAAATGTCTTGGGTCTCCTTCACCTCATGGCAGAGGCAAGGGTTAAGTATTTTTCTACTACCTAACAACCAAAGTGATTAGCCTTACATAATTTGAAGTCAGGTCTGGGTGTGAATTCCGGGCTTGATACTTACTAGTTACGTGACTGAAAGCAAGTCACTTAACATCTTCAAGCCTCAGTTGGCTCATCTGTAAAATGGGAACAGCAGTGCCTACATCGTTATTTTACCAAATAAATGAGAATATGTAGAAAGTGTCTAACATGTTTAGACATTAAGATGGTGACTCTTTTGGTTGATTAATTGCTACTGATGTGACCTCAGTTTCCAGGAATCTGGGTCTGCTGGAGCTGCGCATGCGGACAGCGAATATGAGCGGAGAATGATGTCTGTGTACAATCGCGTCTTGGAGGAAGTGGACTCACTCGATCGGAAATGCACCCCTGTTTCTTACATGGCAAGTAACGTTTGTTTCATTGAGTTTTTATGACACAGACGTGGGTTTTTATCCAACTCGGGCACTTTCTAACCCTGTGACTTGAGTCAGTTCACCTGTCTGCTCGTTTTTTCCATGCCGGTTTTGTAACAAACAGGGCTCCTCTCATACCTGGCTCTCAGCGTCGCCGTCCATGGCGGTGCTTGGCACCTCTGCAGCCGCTGCGCACTTAGAGGAATCTCCTCCCGCAGAACACAGAGAAGACTTCTTCCCCTCCCCCGCCCCTTTTTAACAGTTTAGCTGAAATTGCAATAGTTGTCAACCCTGGCTACACACTAGAATCACTTTGGAACCTTTTTAAAAAATACGTCAGTGCCCAGGCCGCACTCCAGATCAGTTAACTCTGAATCCTTGCAGTTGAGGGCCAGACGTTAGTATGTTTCAAGACTCCCAGGTGATGCTGTCCTGCCACGGGGTTGAGAACCACAGGCCCGTGAAACAAAGAACGGGGCTCATTGTCTACCTGGCGATGAATCACTTCTGCCAGGGGATGCCACCGATGTCCTTTGGCGCACTGCTTCCCCTTTGGCCTGCTGAATCTGCAGCCTTGGGGCGTGGGGAGCTCTTGTTCCTTCTTCAGTCTTTTCCACCACAGGACAGACTGACGCACACTCACCCAGATTTTCTCCTCCCTGTCTGGGCATTCCCCCGTGTCTTAAGTCAGCTCAGGCTCCTATACGAAAATCCCTCTAGACTGGATGGCTTGAACAATAGACACTTCTTTCTCCTAATTGTGGGGGCTGGAAAAGTCCAGAATCAAGGTGGCAGCCGGTCTGGTCCTGGTGAGAACCCTCTGCCCTCTTCCACCCGTTCCCCCTTCTCACTGTGCCCTCAGACCAGGGAGACAAAGGGAGCTCTGGTCACTTTTTTTCTTCTAAGGACAGTAATCCCATCATGGGGCCCCACCTCTAATTACCAACACACTGGGAGCTAAGACTTCAAAATAAGAGTTGGGAGAATACAGAAGTTCGGTCCCTAAGACCAGGTCTCGGGACTCACACCCTGGGGATTTGTCCCGCTCTGCTGGATGCTGATATCCCCCCCGCAGCTTCTTCTGGCTCCTGCACTTCTCGCTCTGTCCTCTCACCTTTTATCAGGTGTGTAAGAAGAAATTGACAAGGTGTGTTGCAGAAGAGTTAGATCAGATTTCAGGACAGGAACTTTCCTGGACATACCGCTTTCCACATACGATGGTCAATACATATTTGCTGAACTGAATCAACAGGGGTAGTTTGACATTGAGATTTGGTTGCTAAGGGACAGAGTAAAGATAATCTTTGAAGGAGATAAACACATCTGTGCAAGACATTGATTAAATATCACAAAATACAAAGGCTGGAAAATGCCAGATTCAACAAAGAAGAGAGTGCTGGTGTCTGCTAGTCCTCTCCTGCTGGTTTACTAACCATAGCATGGGACTTCGGGTCTCCAGACGCTTCCTGTATGGTCATCTGCTGCTGATGTGGAGGTGTGCCCCAGGTGCCTGCGGCCCGAGGCCATCCACACTGTCCCTGTAATTGTAAAATCTGCATCCATTCTTTTGAAAGAGAGAATGGTGCCTTTTTGCCAGGGAATAGCCTAAGGTCACTTGTGGTCCGCTTTAGTCCATCCTTGAAAGAGGTGTCTCTCTTGGCATCAGACTTCCACCCCTCGTAGGATGTCCCTGCAAGTGCTTCCCAGATCCCTTGTTGCAGGAGGATGAATAATGTTGAGTTGGCAGTTAAACCTGAAGAAAGAGACACAACGTGTTGGAATCTATGTTGTGGTTTTCTCAAGTAACAGATCTGCCATTATTATGGACCTATTGGACACAAAGTGTTCAGCACCGTAAAACCAGTAAGGGTGGGACAGGAGCTTGGAAGGGCAGGCCGCAGGGTAGAGCGGTTCTCACCCTGAGGTGCTTTGGGGCTGCTGATGGGGAAGTAGACTGAGGAGGGGAGGGTTGACCAACTGGAATAGTTCTGGGTCCCCCAGAGTAACATGTGTTCTGACGGCGCTGTAGTTTTTCATCTGCTAAGCTGGTGAATCGTTGATGAAATAGAACCAAATAGAACCAAATAGTCATTGAACGAAGAGACAACCTAGGTTCTAGTTCCAGCTTGTCCCCTTGCCGTCTGGGTGACCTGTGTCATCAGCAAAATTGAGGATTGGCCTGGGTGACCTCTGTAGTATCTCTGACGGTGCCACGGGTGATACTCATCTCCACTCATCAAGTTGGATACAGTAAATAGGCACATTTTATGTACCTGTGTCAGCCGTACCTCAATAAAGTGGTTTTAAATAGATAAATGTGTGTAATATCTTAGAACTCTTAAACGCTAGTTGTATAACTCCGTTTACTAAGTCTCAAAGGATTCATTGTGTGATTCTCTTCTTCAGCTTTTCTGGGAGTTTCAAAACTCAGTTAAGTTTGTGAAATGGATTTTTGAAGTAAGGTCCTCTTACTGAAATTTCAGAGTTCTGTGGAGTTGAACTGTATAGTTGTTCTTACTCAGAATTCCAATAAGTTTCCACCATCGCTCATTCTCCGGGGACCCCTGGCCACAAGGACAGGGAAGCCACCCTCTGGATATGGGAGGGAAGAACAAGGCAGCAAGGCTCCCTGTGGGGTTTGGTGTTAGGCCTCAGATATCAGTGTGCTGGCTTCCTTATCATATGTTCTCGATCCTACTTTACCGTAAGAAAGTGACCCTATATTATAGTATCTAAGCTAATTATATAATACTATACCTAATAGCTCTAATGCTACAGAAATGCACAATATGTGCATTATTTGGCCTGCAAGATTTTCTCCTACATTTCACTTTTTATTAAATGTACTTAAAAATAAAGTAAAAATTGGGACGCCTGGGTGGCTCAGTTGGTTGGACGACTGCCTTCGGCTCAGGTCATGATCCTGGATTCCGGGGATCGAGTCCCCGCATTGGGCTCCTAGCTCCATGGGGAGTCTGCTTCTCTCTCTGACCGTCTCCTCGCTCATGCTCTCTCTCACTGTCTCTCTCTCAAATAAATAAATAAAATATTTTTTAAAATAATAAATAAATAAATAAAAATAAAGTAAAAATCTGCAGTTGTACTCCTTGACATGAATGATTTGGCAAACATTTGGGTGTTCTGCCCGTTTCCTGATGGGTATGTACCTTTGCAATATTCTTCAAAAGACCATTTGTACTTTTTAAACTTCTTCCTGAAAGTACCATTTGTTGATGAAATTTGGAAATTTATTTTCATTTGACTTAGTTTCTTTTTTCCCTCCCAGCATACAGCATGCCTCTGCGATGCCATCATTTCCTTGCTGAAAGTTCCTCTTTCGTTTCAGAGATATTTTTTCCAGAAACTGCAGTCTACCAGCATCAAGGTAACGCTACCAAAATACAGAGGTTAATATAGATTAAAAACCCAGTTACCTTCTGGAATACATGGGCTATAGCTCAGCTTCAGGATCTTACCTTTGGTTTTGATAAAACGGGCACCCTTTAGTTAAAAGTTTTTTATACCTTTATCAAGTGGTTTGGTGAAGGTAATGGGATTTGGGAGTTAAATAAGCCCTTTCCTTCCTTACGCGCCAGTGCCCTGTGGGCGGGGTAGACAGGGATTTAGCTACCTGCAGCTCTGCCCCTTGTCTCCAAGAATAATTTGAGAGGTTTTCTTTCTTTTTTTTTAAAATATATTTTTTAAATTATTTATTTATCTATTTATTTATTTTTATTTACTTGACAGACAGAGATCATAAGTAGGCAGAGAGAGGGAGGGGGAAGCAGGCTCCCTGCTGAGCAGAGAGCCCAGGGCTGGATCCCAGGACCTGGAGATCAGGACCTGAGCCGAAAGCAGACTTAACAGACTGAGCCACGCAGGCATCCGGATAGGTTTTCCTCACCGTCCTCAAGGATCTTGAGCTGAGTTCACGTCTGATTGGGCTCTTCAGACTCTATTTAGAATAATTCGGTCTGGCAAAATGTTACCAGTCCTACCTACAGAGCGCTTTTGTCTGTGAGTATCGCGTTTTGAGGAGCTGGCCAATGAGAAGAGCTAGTATTTGAAAATATTTGAGCCACTCCAAATTCAAAAGCTCTTTTTGATTCAGAGAATGGAATTGTTGGAAGAGGTGGAAAACTAGCCTCCAGGAGATTTCCTGAATTATCCCTCTGTCAGTAAATGTCTTCATTGCACTTTTGCATATCCTTTTGAATGCTTCTGGTTGTAAATAACAGAGTATTACATCTCAGAATGACCTGGGTAATAAGGAAAATTGATTCTCTTAGATAAGAGGTCTTCGGATAGGATGTGCGTGGGGTTGACTGACACAGTGTTCAGCATCGTCAAAAAGACCCACCTCTTCCATCTTTTCATTCAGCAGAGTTTGGGCTTTCTGTAATTTAAAGGTATTTGGGATTTTTAATACGTTCTTAAATAAAAACTAATGAGAAGTTAAAATGTCATTTGGTTCATTTGTGCAAATTGACTTTTATCCCACTGTGACTTGATCGTACATGTAATTCTTGAATTTTAAATTCACTTGCCCTTGAATTTAGCCTTTCTAACATTATGTAAGACCAAAGAGACAGCAGCTAGATAAGAAAATTTACATAGCGCATTTTCCTGCTAGAATTGGTTCATTGTCAAAGAAATGCCCCACTGCAGAAACGGGGAAGACTAGGGCCTTCACTGTTTTCTGTTACCCTCCCACAAAACTGGGGTTTGGGGTAGAAGACACAGTGGTATTTAGCAGTGACATTAGGGAGAAGGAACCCTTGACCTGAAAGGTGCATTTGTTTGGTTGTCCCAGCGGTCAGGTCCTTAGCTGTGTAACGCTGTATGTAACCTGTAGACAAAAATCAGCACAAGCATTTGCTGGAAGAAAGCTTGCTCTTGCTTGTGAGCATTGATCTTCCTGTTGGTCTTCCAGCTGGCTCTGTCACCATCGCCCCGCAACCCTGCAGAGCCCATCGCTGTCCAGAATAACCAGCAGCTGGCGCTAAAGGTAGAGGGAGTGGTTCAACACGGATCTAAACCAGGACTGTTCCGCAAAATTCAGTCCGTCTGTCTGAATGTTTCTTCCACACTACAGAGTAAATCCGGACAAGACTACAAGGTAATTTAGAAAAGAGGCACAGTTGTGATGTGGATTTTATCACCTCATTCATGGAAGTTTTCCAGTCATTTTCATGGTTAAGCAGATTGCAATGAAACCTCCAAAGGGGAGACATGTGGACATAAATTAAAAGCACATATTGGGGTTTGAGGGGCTGATAAATAATTCGTCTCTTTTCTCTGCTTGAACCAGTTGATAGAGAGCATCCAGGCAGACAGAGATTAAAATATGAGTCTTACTGTTCAGTGATGGGAAAACCTAGCTCAGGTGCCTGGCAACCAGGAGCTTCTTGCCTTGTACCTCTGAATTGAATTTTCCCACCCAGCCTCAGCCTCTGCACATAAGAGCCTGCCCCTGTAAAATCAACGGCAGGGAGGAGCATCCTGATGTCAAGAGAAGGGAAAGAGAAGGTCTTAGCTCCCCATGCTCAGTTCTTACCCAAAACCTTAGCAGTCAGTAGAATTCACCTCCTCCCCTGGAGACCAGTGTTGTCCATCTCATGAAAAGTCCCTCCACATGACGGGGAAACATCAAGAGTGGGGAATTAGTGCCTCCCTAATTCCCCTCCCCCCAAAACACACATCTAATTATTTCTCTCTATTTTAAGTGGATATTAGCATTCTCTAAAGAAAAGAAGTACACAGCATTGACAGACAACGGTCAGATAAAGTACAATCTTTCCTTAAAGGTGTAACTCTAGGAATTTGCTGTTTTGACAGAGCATGATGTAGATAACCATAAGTCATGCTTGCTTTGTTATCCAAGGCCAAGGTGCTAAATACTATGGCATACCAGTATTCCAAATGCAGAACACTCCTTCCTTTAGCCATCTCTTTCTAGTTCTTTGGTGGTTTATTCACAGAAAATATAGCAAGGGAACAAGTACACAATTGTATGAACAGAGTTGTTCAAATGCCCAGATTGCTTATGTCCAGGTTTACTGTGGGCATACTTGAACTGAGCTCCATAATAAGGAAGGGAATATTAGTAAAGATATAAAAAGAGAAAATTTTATTCTCTTTGGTGGTTTTGGTGGTTTCAGGCTAAAAAGCCACGAGAAGGTGTGGTTTTTTTCTTTGGTAACTTTCTCTCCCTTCTTTGCCAGCACTGATAAGGCTCAGGCTTCATTCTTTTGCTCTCTTCGACGCCTGTAACACAGATTGTGGTGCCCTATTAGCCCCATGTAGCAAAGATGTGATGAATGATGAAAAAAGTCACTTCCTGTATGTAGAGTCCAAGTGTTGTGTTTGGGCGATCCTTATTGTCATGGAAGGTCGTGGTGAGAATTTACCTAATTAACCTACCCGTGTCTGCAGCTGTCTCCTCATTTAGGGTTGCAAGAACAGTGATTCTCTTTTTTTCTTGTATACAGTGATTTCTACTGTTAAGAAAATACCATTCAAGCCAGTCTTTTGCTTATTAACTTACCTCTTGAGGCATTGTGTAAAGTCAGGAAGCCAGTAGAATAAATCATACGGTACAAGGTTCGTCATGTTATTTGCAGTGAGTTTTCCACTTGAAATCATCACCTATTCAGTGATCAGGTTGCTTAGGCCTATTTCTGGTCCTTTTAAGGAAGTTCCTGGCTGGTAGGCATATTCTTTAGGGACATAAAAACCCTACAGAAGTTGTACAAACAAAACAGGGCCTATAAATAATTCTAAGATCTCGAATTGGTCAGTGACTTCATCTCATCAACGTTATAGGTGAATGTCTCTCTGGAAAACTGACCTCATGATATGCTCATTTAGTCACAGAGCTTTGGGGCATGTTTATGTCATTGATTGTGCAACAAAAACACACACATAACCTAGAGCAATCCGGCCAAATAGTCATTAGGGTTACCTTTATATGCGTTCCAGAATCAGTATCTTTCTTGGCATGCTTCACCTTGGGTACAGGTCAGGGTGTACCAGCAGGTGCTACTCTGTTCCTTGAAGGCCAGAGACATGGGTGTCTACCTAAGTAAGTGAACAGGCCCATGAACTTGTGTTTTATGATACATTGTGCCTCCAGTCTGAATAAGATACTGACTATTAGGTAAGCACAGCACAAGTTCTAGAAATGTGTGAAAGGAGGTAGGAAAGATTGCATCACTGAAGCAGTGTCAGATCAGGCTAGGTAAGAGGAAGAACTCTAACTTGTATTTAACTAGTGTTGGGTTCTTTTTCAGTGTCTTAGATTTTAAACTCCCTGAAAGAGGTGATTACACCCTGTTTCCTCAGAATCTGTCTTCACAGACAGATTGGGGTGGAGTAAGCAAGAGTAGGAAAGGAAAATTCTCTCTCCCACTGTCTTAGGGTCTCCACCCAGGCCCAAGACTAAACTGACTTTGAGGCAGATGAACATAAGAAAGGTATACACATTTCTTCGAATGGTACACGGACATGGGAATCTTGTCCCATGGGACAGTGGAAACCCAAAGAAGGGGACAATTTCCATTGGGACAATGGAAACCCAAAGAAGTGACCAGAGCAGAAAGCTTATGTGAATTTCAGACAAAGAAAGGGTAAATTTGTGAAGACAGAAGACGAAAGGGTTGAGGGGCAGTAAGCCAGGGAAGTGACTGGGAGCGAGGCGGGGAAGAGCAGGGGTGGAGGTTGGGGGCACCTGGGGGAGGTAGGGGTCATGGGAGTTTATTTGTGGGGTGCATTTCAGCGTTGACTGCCAGCTTCTAGTGATGAGGATGTTCTCCTCTTCTTGGTACCGAGAACGGCACCTTTCTCATGGCAGATTTTATGGCCTGTTTGAGGTAAAAATGGAGAGGTCAGAGCCATTCCTCCATCTGCTGTTTCTCCAGTGCCTTTAGCTTGAAATAATGTGCCAGTGCAGCATATTATGAGGTGGCATGTCCAGAGCTCCTTCACAGGGAAGAAAGGGCGGCATATGGGGGTGGGGAAGCAGGGGGAGAGGCTCGTTCTACTCGGTGATAATGAGGGCAGGATCGCTTAATACTCAAGAGTGTCCGCTCTGGAGTTAGCCTGTCTGGGTTCAGATGCCATCCTCACCTCTCATCAGCTGTGTGACCTTGGAGAAATTACTTAACCTCTCTGCCTCAGTTTCCTCATCTATAAGGCAAGGGTAAAAATGGTACCTAAACCTCTTGGTTGTTTGCAGGGATTAAGTAAGTACTTGGTATGGGGCTTGGCTCACAGTAAGCACTGAGCGAATATTAGCTATTATTATCATTTAACAATTTTTTTCATTCCAGATACCCATCGACAATATGACCAATGAGATGGAGCAGAGGGTTGAACCTCATAACGATTACTTCAGTACTCAGTTTCTGTTGAACTTTGCCATCCTTGGAACACACAACATTACAGTGGAATCTTCCGTGAAAGACGCCAATGGTATTGTGTGGAAGACAGGTCCCAGAACTACCATATTTGTAAAATCCTTGGAAGACCCTTATTCCCAGCAAATTCGCCTACAGCAGCAGCAAGCCCAGCAGCCATTACAACAGCAGCAACAACGAAATGCCTACTCTCGGTTTTAGCCACATGAAGGATGCGCTCCTGGCTTTCTAGGAATCATTCAAATGGGCAAAAACAATTTGACTTTTCATATGGATTCAGATATAAAAGTTAGAATATGGAGTTTGTTTATTCATTGCTTTCTATAATGTAATACTCGGGGCGGGGGGAAGAAAGGGGTTTATTTTTCTTTAGAAACTTAATTTGAGAAATAACTGGGCTCCTCGCCAACAAGATTTTTTGTCCTTGTTCCTTCTTAAACCAAGTCCCTTATCATCTGTTTGACATTTTCATTGTTTTATTTTTGTTTTTCTGTTGCTGAGCCTCATCTTTCTTGTTCAAGAAAAGTCGTGTGTTGGGATCACTGAGTTAATAGATTTGACTCCCTGTGCATCAAAATACATCAACTCACCACCTGGCACAGACCTCTCACTCTGAGCCAGGCGTCGGGAAGTTCTAACCGGTCAATACAAAGTTGACCTGCGGCCACAGAAAACGAGTTCTCCCCTGGATGGACTTCACTGTGTCCCCCGAAATCCATTTTCTGGATTTTGAGAGCATGCAGTCTCGCCGAATTGAAACATCCTGCTATATTATTTCAACTACTTACCTGTCTTTTCTATGCTAATGCAATCTTAATTTATTGATTTAGTATTTTATTGACCCCCCCAAAACAGCTAACAATTACATGCAAAAATTGGAGATTAATCATTTGTTTTTTCTAGTATGTATGTGGTTTTATTTATAGTGTAGACTTTTTACACTATTTCCAAGAGTGAAAAAACTCACATTTACTATCTTAATGTTTTAAATTAGAAGAGCAGATCTTTTGATAGGTTTGGTTTCTTCTTGGCAAGTTATGTAATTCTAGAGTTGATAGTCTAGAAAGAACAGCCTCTTTGTAACACAACCTCGATTAGTTGGGATGCTCAGGGAATAGAAGTTTTCTGGTTAGTCAGAAAACCCCTTTTTTTCAATTTCAATACTGGTTGAAAACCATTCTAAAATATAATAGTAATAAACTTTCTTATCTTAACACGGTATACTAGATGTAATTTACCTGTTCATTCTCCTTTGGATCATTCAGTGCTTGGGATCATGGTTTTCTAAACATCAGGGATCACAGGGCTGCACACGATGATGATACGGACAGTTTGGGCTGTAAGCAGATCTTAGGATGAAATGAAGCAGGGCACATTCCCTGGAGGCTTTCTTTTTAAATAAATCTCTCATTTTCTTTGCTTCTGTTTTGCCTTTTTCTTTCTTTAAAGTCAACATTAGCTCAAAGGAAAAAAAAAATGAATTAGTTTTTCTTTTTTCCTTGTCATGTTGCCTCCAGTGGTGAGAAACTCAGATTCCTCTGAGATTGCTGGGCTCCATGAGCTCTTGTCCCAGCAAAACACCCTCTGCTGCCATTGGCCAGAACACGGTCATAAAACATGGAAGTCCACAGAGTCCGCTGAGGATGACATCCCTTTAAATGCAGCCCAGTTGTACACAGTGCACGATATGGACAGCTGTGACAGCATCTGGAAACATGGGCCCAAGGAGGAATTGCCAACATGGTGCGGAGGAGGTATGCAGGACCCCTTTCCTGCTCACCAGGCATGGAAAAAACTGGACCAGAAAGCACAGGTTGTACTCTGATGAATTAACTCTGTGACCCCGGGCAAGTTACTTTATCTCTCTAGAGTAGTTTCTTTGTAAAATGACTGAATTAGACAGGATCTCTTGACTCCAATCTAGAGTTTTATCGGGTGACTAAAAGACCAAAAAAAGAGCTCTTAAATGGGGGGTGGGGGGGTACATTTTTTAAAAATTCAGTGCCTGTTTTCAGAATGAAATTTTATAATGTCGATTTCAGGTTTCTGGTACTGTTTTAAGACAGAATTCCCAAGAAAAGAAGCAAATCTTGTAAACCACCAATTCTCCCCCAGTTCCCTTTGAGACCTTCCCAGATTTTATGTTCTTAAAAGACGTTTTTGATAACTACAGTTATAAACTCTTTGACTTGGTGTTCTGGATGGCTCCTGGCACAAACTTGGAAAGGAATTATTAATAAAAATAAATCCAAGTAGTTCAGAGTAGGAAAATAACTCCTGAAGGGGGAAAAAAAGAAAAAGGCTATTTTAATTGAGTATGTCATTAGATCCAGGATTGGAACTCTGATTTTATGTTTGGTATAATGTCTACTGCATTCTTGGCATCAGCTGCTAAGCAATTATTTGAGGTAAAGGGAAATTACATTTATAATTTCAACACTACAGTAATGAATGAAAAGAAAAAGAAATACTCAGGGAAAGATGAAGGAAAGAAAGACATACTGATCGTGAAGTGAACATGTCCCCTGAACTTAGAGATACAGATCATAAAAGGGGTTGGCTGATTGATTCCAGAAGACGGGGCTAATTTTTCTCAGTGTTTAGCAGCTTTGCAATATAGCCTGGTGGCTCAGAGCACAGCCGCTGGAGCCACACTGTCTGGATCCAAATCCAAGCTCTAACTCTGTGACCTTGGGCAAGCGACTTGATATCTCTATGCCTCAATTTCCTTATTCCTAAAATTAGGAAAGGCGTGAGGATTAAGTGAGGTGATACATGGAAAGCATTTAACATGCTCCTTGCACATAGTAAACAGATACAGGAGCTTGCTGGCATTGTTACTATTATATCCTTCCTAATACCGTTTTTCACAGGGTTAGGTTAATTCTTAATGGTGGCATTTTATTTATTCACAATAAAAGTTACTGCTAGTCCGCTACTAAACACACATTTTAGCTATCTTCCTCTCATTTCCGATTTGGGTATGTCAAAATAATAACAAAATTAACATAATGTTGACCAATACAAAATGGAATTTCTGTCTACAACCAGTATCATAAATCCTATTAAAATATTTAATACCTATGTACATAGAAAATTATGAAAATACTTTCTAAAGCTGCTGATGGTCTTCAGTAGTGATAGTGATAGTACATTAACTATTTAGAAATTAAAGTACTGTTCTATTCCCGTTTAGCCTAAGAGATCTTGTGATATGACCTTTGTAGCTCAGATTAACCGAGGTGGCAGATAATGTGCAACGGGAAACACTAAGTCACTTTTCACATAATGTATGGTTCCCAGAAGAACCAAACAACCAAACCAAGATCCTCAGACTAGGGTCCCAGAGATGTCAGTTTAAGTTCTATATTTAAAAGACTCACTTGCCGTGGATCCTTAGATCAGTCCCTTGGTCCTCCTTGGGTCCTCCTTGAGAATAAGAGGGTCCTGCCACTTGTTACGTAGCATATATGCAGCACTTGTCCGAGAGAACTTTATGTGATGGTGGCAATGTCCTAAGTCTGACTGGGCAATATAGCCACTAGCCCTGCGTAGCTATTGTGTGTCTAAAATATGGCTAATGTGACTGAATCTTTTATTTACTTGTAGTTCAGTTAAACTTAAATAGACTTGGATGGCTACCCCCTGCAGAATTAGGACAGTGCAAGAGTGAGAAGAAATGAGATTCACTACTCCCTTAGGACCTAGGTAACCTTAAATAGATTTCTAGATAAGACATCTGCATTGGAATTCTTTGGTTCACCAAAGGGTTCATTTGAAAGACTGTAAATGACAAGGAAGGTATTTGGGGTTTGTGGGTTTGCTTTGCTTCCAGTAATAACTCTGTTGCTCAACCAAACACCTGACCTGTTCTTTCTGTAATTCACCCTTGGATTTAGCCTTTGACAGTCACCAACATGACTGTCCAAAAGTCCGATAAATGGGCTTAGATCTCTCAACAGCCGGAGGTTACAGGAGGTTACGGTCTTCCTTTCCATTGCTTGCCCGAGAACATAGAGACCTGTAACACCATGGGCGGAGTATTTTATTGGCTTGGCTGGAGGGAGGCCATTATTACTCTGTACTATCTCCCGGTCTAAAGTATTCATTCTATGAGTAGTTTAATTTGTAATTGCCACTGGGATTTAAACAGAATGAGTCATAGTTTTCTCCTTAAATAGTATACCAAGACTGGAAGCCATTGATACCCACTTTCTAATGAAGAATGCTAAGTGATATAAATTTACTTTTTTCAAGTCTACCGCAGGTACAAAGCATTTTTCAGTCTTTATCTTTTCCCTTATCTTCCTGCTTATTTGCTAATCTCTCCCGAAGCAATTCTGTCCTGCACAGTCAAGTTTGTTGTGCAATAATTGTTCTCTGTTTAGATCTGGTTAAAGATTGAAACATGGTAAAATGAGTTTGGGGATTATCTTCCTGTCAGGTCCTGTCTACAAGGTCTAGCTTTTGTCTTATAATACTTAGCGGACAAACTGAGACTAAAAATATTTTAATTGTTTATAGAGAATTATTTTTAGCAAATTATAAAGGTGAAATAGTACACATTCACTTGGTATTAGAAAATCAATCAGTCAGCAAAATGAACATCTCCTCTACCCTCAAAAGACATGATGGGTTAAAATCAGTTTTACAGAGGAAAAGTATTCTCTACTTCACCTTTTGGTTTTCTGGGGAGATTTCCTTTGTGGATTTTGATGAAGCTTATTTATGGCTATGAAGCAAAAATATTTCAAATAGAAAACTAAGACAACATAGAGCTAAATTAGACTGAAGAATTTTGAGAAGGTATCCATGTTTCCGAGGCCATGGAAGGTGAGAATAGGCCATGCTGCCTCAAGTCCCGCCTCCCCCCCAGCAGTGAAGGTAATGATGCCTTTTGCCTGTGTCCTCTCACTCGGAGATGAGCAAAGTGATGACAAAGGGTTAACACCTGCAGCCCCCACCTTGCGTTCCCCTCCCCACCCTCACACACCAGGCAAAGGCAGATACCATGTGATTAGGAGAGTCCGGTCTGGAGCCCCCACCACACGCGCGTGGACGCATGCGGACTGTACACATACAATGACAAGAGTCGATGAGAAACCTATTGTGCAAATGCAAGTGGGGGAGAAGGCTCCCCGCTCTGAGCCCCACACAGTGCCGGGCTCCGAGCTGGGGTGGGAAATGCAAAAGGAATTTTGACAGGGAGATCCCTCGGGCAACGTGTCGTCTACTGACAGGAAAAGGGGAAAAAAAAAAAAAAAAAAAAAAAAAAAAACTTGTACAGAATGTGGAGAGAGCTTTATAAAAGCTATTGACAGAGCCCAAAATATGCCATTTCTGAAATTCTAATAGCATCTGCCCTTGTACATAACAGGCCAGGCTCTTAGGTAATTAGAAAATGGCCATCATTTGGCATTTCCTCCTTTTGCAGCACTCGGAAGAGCAAGTGTTCCTTCCTTCTCAGAGGGCCTCTAATCAGGGACAATTGGGCACCTACTTCTTGGAAGCCAGAGAGGAACAAAAGAGCATTTGGAAAAAAAAAATATACACCCCTGAAGTGTGAAGTCAACATTGGGCCTTGAGGAGATAGGAGCTTACACTCCAAAAGAATTAAATATTGTCTCATGTTGCAGAAGCTACTGCTGCTTCTAGCCAGGCCGCTGGATGATACAAACCTCCAATGTCACATTTCAAGGTATCAGGGCCTTGGGGAGAAATGACTGTAATCACAGAATCACTTAAGCAACATCAGATCTATCCTACTTAGTGGTTACAGCGTCCCCTGGGATGCTCAAAAGCATATTAGCCCGGCTAGAATCGTCTCTCAGGGAGTGAGCTCATCAGGAATCTCTCCTTGAGGGCCCTTGACACAGGAGAGGGCCCGTGAGTCTATCCTAAGCCCTACCTCTCCCTCCTTCCTCCCCCGAGCAGCTGACCAGGAGAAGCTGACAGAAAGCACTTTTCCTTCACCCTGAGCTCTAGCCGTACCTCAGCAGACACCACGGGGCTCTGTGCTCAGTCAGCAGCATCCATCTGAGTTACCGCTCGTGAGTCTGGACAGATTCCCCAGACCTACACCCAAGGTACAGCTAACAAGGACACAATTTTAAAAACGGATGACGCTTTTTATTCATTCACCAAATATTTATTGGAACACATGCGCTGTGTCAGGAGCCGAGGGCGCGGTGCTGGACAAGCTCCTTGGGCTGGTAGCCATTTGCTTGTGCACAGGAACTTGGGAGGCAGCTTCCGAGGTGGCAGATCATCGGCTCCAGGAAAGCAGGAGAAGAAGGGGTTTGGACAGGACTGTCCAAGCTAGAGTCACTGCTGTTTGCAGTGTGGCCCTTCAAGAAAGCGCTCAGCCTGACCCCTGGCCCTTTTGTGTCTACCATCTTCACAGGACACCAAGTGCTTCCTTATTCCCAACCTGAACCCCTTACAGCAACGGACCCCCTGCCTCAGTTCCCTGTGCTTGAGGGAAATGGAAAACTCCCCAAAACCATGGTCATAGGGAAACCACTCTGTTCCCAGCACAGTCTCCCTTGACCCCAGCCGTGCCACACTGAAAAGCGCTTCCGTCGCTCCAGGCCGGGCAGAAACATCCTCGCCATGTCTCCTCCAAGCAGGTGTGACAGCTGGAATCCCTCCATGATCAGCAGCAAGCCCAGCCTCACGTGCAGCGGTCTGCGGCCTGACCTCCGGCAGAGGCACACATGTGGACAGATGGTGGCGAAAGTCATCTTGTGCCTTCCATGGGAAGAGACAACTCGCTCCACTGTCCCACGCCCCACACCAACCCCCCGCCTCTTCGGAGTCTCTTGTTTCCTAACATCTCACAGAGATGAGAAGATGAGATAAGAAGCCTTGGCTTCTTCCATCTGTGAAATGGGGCTAAGGACTCTCCTGCTGAAGAGTCGTGAGCTGAATGTCATCGTGTCTGCACCAAGCCTGCTGCTTCGCAAGGACCCACCAGTTGTCGGTTGTCTTCTGCCTCTGTGGTGGGGTGGCCAGCGTGACCTGGTGGCCCAGGGGATGGCAGGAAAAGAAACCTCAGCCTCGAGAAATCATGATGTCTCAGACCATCTCTGCCTTAAAGGAAGATGCTGTCCCCAGGCGTCTGAGGACCTGAAGGTACTAGAATGTGTTAGACTCACAAGCAATGTATTACTCTCTTGGGAGGGGAGCAGTCACATTCACCAGCGTCCCTGTCAGCACCATCTTTGAGCGCCACCTCCCAGCGGTGGGGGTGGGGGAGGCAGTGAGGGGAGAACAAAACACAAGTGTCACCAGCGCAGTGAGCCAACCCAGGCTTCTCTGTCATTCTTTCTGAGTTACTCAGCATCTCCATCCCTGCCCTCAGATCTATTGGCCACAAGCCCCTCAATTCAGTGGACACTTTCTACCTGACTGAACATAACTATTTTCCCACTGATGAGACTTAACCATTTTCCCCCAAATGCAGAATACGAGGTAAGGAGACTTAAAATGGAGACCTTTAGGTTGGCTAGAAGGAAGAACTTAGTGAACTGTGAAAATAATGAAGGACAGGGGCTTTTGGACCCCGTGGGCTGTGCTGTCCGACCACAGGGGTGCGTTTGCCAACGGCCTCTCTGGAGGCCGAGGGATGGACTGTCTGACCTCTCGGCCCCATTCCCTCAGCGGGAGCTCCTGCCCAAGGCAGGCTCCCTGGGTGAGGGCTCTGCCTGGGAGAGGGGGTGCGGCCTTTCTCCCCACCACACACACACACACACACGCACACACACACACACGCACACACGCACACACGCACACACACACACGGCCCCCAGACAGGGCTCAGGCAGTGCGGCTGCAGACGTTATCCAGTAACCCTGCCTGACTTGTGGCCTTAGAGCCCACGCCTCTGGCCGTGGCCCAGAAAGACAAGGGAACAGAGAAGCCGGGGCAGGGGTGCAGGGTCCGGCCTGCCAGCCGAGAAGAGAGTGCTGGTGAAGAGGTTCTGTTTCCTCTCACCTTCTGAGTGTGTGTCTGTGTGTGTGTTTGAGATAAGTGTCCAGGCAGGGGCAGGCGCTGTCCTTCGCAGTGTTCCCTCCGGCCCGTCCCACCACCTTCCGCCTTCACAGCCTCATTATGTCTTCCGGGATGTCACCTTCGCTTCCTCTTTTCCTTGCTGCCCATTTCTGTGTCCTCTGAGCAATCCGTCCTTCCCAACTCACTCTCATCTGGTCCAAAAAAAAAAAAAAAATTTTTTTTTTTACAATTTATTTATTTATTTATTATTTGACAGAGCGAGAGATCACAAGTAGGCAGAGCAGCAGGCAGAGAGAGAGAGAGAGAAGAAGCAGGCTCCCCGCTGAGCAGAGAGGCGGATGCAGGGCTCCATCCCAGGACTCTGGGATCATGACCCAAGCCGAAGGCAGAGGCCCAATCCACTGAGCCACCCAGGTGCCCCTGGTCCAAAACTTGTTTTATTCCGACTGGGTCCCCAAACAGCTCGAATTCTTCAAGGTATCATTGAAGACCCTCCCCAGGGAGACGCCAGCCTAGCAGCCCCACGGGCCTCACCCCTCCCCACACTTCAGCACACTGCATTATTTTTTCTCATTGGCGGAGGAGGTATTTCAGTGCTGTGGGAGGTGAAGGGGACGATGGAAGGAACCCAGGGAGAAAAGGCCAGGAGAGGAAGCCAGAGGTGGCCTTTGGTTTCCTACCACTCCAGTCCAGCCTGACCCCAGAGCCCACGGCTCGTTAGACTCACACAGTTCAAGTCGGATGCTTTCACTCCTGTACCCGTCGTCCACTAGATGGCTGGGCAGCTCACGCTTCCCCCTCACACCTCCATGTGCTTTTCCCAGAGTTTACTCCACACGCTTGGGACAACAGGACCTTGCTCTAGGTGGCTGGCCCTGGCACAGGTAACATCCAGGGCCATCCGAAGCCAGTTTTTTTTTGCTACAGAGAAGAAGACAACCCAGCTGAGCTCCTGTCCAAGGTGCCCTGAGCTGCCCTTGTGTCTTACAACACAGCGAAATGTTTATCGTTGTGCTTCTCTTTTGGACACTCCCCAGTACATAATCTCTCCCTAGTCCACAATGCCCTGAGGAGTGGAGGGGTAACACTAACAATCGGCCAAAGGAAGATATCAAGAATAAAAAGAGACGGAGTGTGGGCTACAAAAGTAGACAGAACAACAGGAAAGCCCGGGCCACTTTTGACAGTGGTTCCCTGAACCCCATGCATTTCACACGTCCGGGCCTCTGCACACACTTGGCCTTCAGCACGCAATGTTCTCCTCCCTACAGCTCTGCCTCGCAAGTTCAGTCTGTCTCTAAAGATTTACCCACGTGGAAAGTCCTTCTCTCCAAAAACCTTTCCCCGAAAGCCCGACAGAGCTGGATGCTGCCCCAGCCTTCTGGTCTCCTCTCTGTTACAGCACTCAGCTTCTTACAGCTCCCCACTTATCTGTCTCCTCCTCTGTCTAGGCTGTAAACATCCAAAGGAGGGGATTTGAAGTTCATCTTTGCATTCCTGGTGCCTGGCACATAGAAGGCAGTTGATCAAGTTTACGGACTTTAAGAACTCAAATGACCGGGGCTCCCAGGTGGCTCAGTGGGTTAAAGCCTCTGCCTTCAACTCAGGTCATGATCTCAGTGTCCTGGGATCGAGCCCCACATCAGGCTCTCTCTGCTCAGCAGGGAGCCTGCTTCCCTTCTCTCTCTCTGCCTACTTGTGATCTCTGTCTGTCAAATATATAAATAACATCTTAAAAAAAAAGGAAAAAAAAGAATTAAAATCACCTAGCCATGACAGCTTCTGGCCTTGGGAGCTTAGCCATGGAGAACAGATTATAAACCCAAGAGCTCATGCCCAGCCAGCAGGCACTTCCAGTTTTCAGTCCTCAACTCAATAGATCAGCGGCCCAGGGGACCCTAAGCCGACTGAAAGGGCCTATCACCCCCACCAAGCCCTCAGGCAGCCTGGCAAGAGTGTAGTCTCTGCTGCAGTGACAGTCTTCCTAAACGAGCAGTGTGACCCAGGCCCTCCACTCTCTGGTGGGGGCCGGACCTGGCCTTGGAACCTTTGTGACCAAGGTGAGGCTCTGTCATCCCTGTCCCTGGGCTTTCGTATCTCCGTCTGCCATGTGGCGGCGGGTCTTAATTAGAAAGCTCTTAGAGATTCCTGAAAGGACTGTCACTGTACAGCCGCACAAAGGATATTATGTCACAGAAGTGTAAGAGCACAGCAAATAATGGAAACCAGGAATAATAAGGGCACTTATTCCCAGAAGCACATTGATTTAAACCACAAAAGCTCCTTGGAACACGGCTTGAGCATTGTAAAAGCCTAAGCCATCAACAACCCCTGTGGGAGGGGAGCCCATGCCAGGCGGCTGCTGGAGAGTTCATTTGGTTGCTGTTGGCAGGCCAGTTTGGTCCCTCAGGTGTTCTCGCGTCGGTGACATTTCCCTGCTGTAGTGAGCCCAGCCTACTGGCTGGGTTCTGGAGAGAAATAACCATTACTTGCACAACCCTGGTATAGAGATGCAGAGAACTGGCCTTAGCACAGTTCAGTTGACTTTTCCTTCTATGTATGATGAACATGGGTCTCCAGATAATGGAGACTCCGTCACCGCTTCTGCTTCTAAAATCTACGTTGCACCAATACCATCTGGTCACACCTTGACCTCAGCTGTTGCTACCCTGGTCAGTAACTTTGGGAAACCACCGGATGCATTGTATCCACGGAAAATAAAGCCTCTCTGCCTACTTGTGATCTTTCTCTCTGTCAAATAAATAAAATCTTTAAAAAAAAAAAAAGTATAGGGCGCCTGGGTGGCTCAGTGAGTCAAAGCCTCTGCCTTCAGCTCAGGTCATGATCCCAGGGTCGTGGGATCAAGTCCCGCATTGGGATCTCTGCTCAGTAGGGAGCCTGCTTCCCCCTCTCCTCTGTCTGCCTCTCTGCCTACTTGTGATCTCTGTCAAATAAATGAATAATAATCTTCAAAAACAAAAAAGTACATTTATCAAATGTGGTTCAATATGACAAAAATCCGAAACAATATAATGATTTATCAATAGGAATTGATCAAATTACACAAACTCCATAAAATAAAATTATATGTAACTATTAAGATTGATGAGGGTGATGTACATTTTTGATGGCCATGGACATATGTTCGCTATAGATCCTTGAGTAAAAAAAAAAAGTCAGGTTATGAAACAGTATGGTTTTTCTTTAAAGATTTTATTTATTTGCGAGAGAGAGAGAGAGAGAGAGAGAGTGTGTGTGTGTGTGTGTGTGTGTGTGTGTGTGTGTGTGTGTAACACGAGCAGAGGGAGGGGCAGACTCCCTGCTGACCAGAAGCCTAACACTCCCAGGTTGCTGGAATCATGACCCGAGCCTAAGGCAGATGCTTAACCAACAGAGCCCCACCCAAGCGCTCCTCTTTTTTTTTTTTTTTTAAAGATTAATTTCATTTATTTTGAAGAGAGAGAAAGAGAGTGAGCTGGGGGAAGAACAGAGGGAGAGAGAGAGTCTCAAGCAGACTCCATGCTGGATGCAGAGCCCAACTTGAAACTCTATCCCACCACCCTAAGGTCATGACCTGAGCCAAAACTAAGAGTTGGACCTTAACCAACTGAAGCCACCCAGACATCTCTGATCTCATGTTCTTAAAACTATGTATTTTCAAATACAGGTGCATAAGTGAGAGTCTGGGAAGTCTATCAAAATATTAATAAGGTGGGGGTGCCTGGGTGGTTCCGTGGATCAGGTAGCTGACTTTGATTTTGGCTCAGGTCATGATCTCAAGGTCCTGGGATCTGGCCCTGCAGCGGGGTCCACACTCAGAGTAGAGTCTGCTTGAGGATTCTCTCTCTCTCTTTCTCTCTCCTTCTGCCCCTCCCCCCTCAAATAAGTAAATCTTTTAAAAATATTAATAAGGTGGCTTTTTCTAAATGGTACATGAAATTCCTTTTAAAAAATGAAAAGTTTTTTTTGTTGTTGTTGTTGTTTTTTGTTTTTTAAGTAGGCCACAGTACAGAAACAAATTCATCTCAGCTGCTGACTTTCCAAGACACGACAAAGAGGCATGGAAAAAGAACTTAAGAATATATTTTCTTACCACTGAAATCCTAAAACGTGAATGGAACTCCCCCAAAGTGCAAGGCCTGCTTACATCACGGACATATTTAGTGTAGCAAATACAAGTTTACAAAAACATTTTTAAGCTCTCTGGGTCTTCTCTCCTCTCCTCTGTCCAAACGCTTTCTGAGATTTTACAGCAGGGAAGGCGCTTGAATGTTTAAGATCTTCAGCTGCAGCCACACTTGCGTATGTGTCAACATTCCATGGCTGTTTACCAGAGCAAGGCCGCCCGGAGGGCAGGAACCAGGCACTGGCCGAGGGTCACCTGATGTGAGGTGCAGGGGGGGTGGGTTTCTACACCCCGAATGCTCTTAGCCTCTGGGACTCCAGCCTTGGCTCTGCGCCCTTCCCCACCTCACCAAGACCATCCCCCGGTCCTTCTGGAAGGACTTTAGGTGGCCAGTACAGGCCATTGACAGCCTCTTCAGACAGGAGACTATTTACCTGGAAGCACTCACCGAAGGACTCTAGCAACCATTTCCTCAGGGGCAAGACGTCACACTCCACACCTACTGCCTTCTGTTCAGGTTCCTAACCCTGCTTATTCTCAGCTCTTTCCAGAGCCTCTCCACTCTCTGTGTCCCTAAAGCTGGTTTGAAAGCTCAGCATGTCAGTCTGGCCCCTGGAGAGGGGGTGCTTGATGTGTACCCACAAATGTCAGGCCCCCGTTTCTCTCTGCACCTTTTCCTAACTGTGTGTCTGCTGTGGGGTTCCAGAGCTGGGACATGGGCGGGAGGCCTGAGGGCAGAGAACGGCACTAATGTCTTTCACAGGAATTTCTCCATTCACCTTGTTGTCGTTGTTGTTAAAGCACATGTACTCCTCTCAGGGCTACTTGCTTCCTAAATCATAACACAATGTCTCAACACAAAGACAGATAAATGAAAAGCACAAGTAGAGTTTTAATATTGTTTGCCCCAGAAACATGCAAATTTGTTGTTTTTGTCGATATAGTCAGTCAAATTCATTCAACTACAGCAACGTTCGTTGAGTGCCTGAAGAGGGTCAGGGATGGTTAGGCCTGTGAGAAATACGAAGGTTAAGTTCATTCTTGCCTCCCACAGGCTTCTAAAAGAACTCGAAATATGACATAAAATACAAGGTTTTATTGTATTTTATTGTAATAGCATGGAGGTGCAGAAAGCAACAGGGGGCAAAGATTAATTCACTTCCAGATTCTATATGTTTATTCCTGAGAACCACCGACTTTTCTGATTCTGTGTGTGTGTGTGTGTGTGTGTGTATGGACTTCCCCTCCAGAGGGTCTGCCATTAATAGGCCTGCCTCCCCCAGACAAGCTCTTTTCTTTGTGTCTCTATATTTCAAATTCCAAATTCCTGGAAGAGAGAACCTGAGCAGGTCATAGCATAAATAATGGTGGCCTGGACCCCCCAAGAGTTGCGGTGAGCATGTGTGTTTGAAGAGGGTTGGGGTGTTGGGGTCCATTATCAAAGGAACAAGACTGAGACAAAGTGAAAGTTTTGTAGAGCTTTATTCTATGCCAAGCGTTAGAAGTCAGACTGACCGGCCAGGGCCACCTCCAAAGAGAGCGACCCTGTCCTGATCTCGCAGGCTGGTTTTATAGGGCATAACTGCAGACCCAAGGTACGTGACTTCTATTGTTAAGGCGTTTACTCCCGGAATCGATACCCAGAACCATACCAGGAACTACTGGGGCGTTTATTCCCGGAATGAAGTCCGTGGATGTAAACAACAATATGGCTACCTTGGCAATATGGAGTTGCTCTGGCTAAGCAGGCCCTAATAGTTAAACAGGTTTTAACATTAAATTGGCCCTAACAGGGGGAGGTTGAACTGTACCCAGAGAAGAGCAACTGAGCAGATAGCCAACCCAGCGTATGTCTACAACAATTCTGAAATGTGTAATATCCTTTCTTAGAAGAGTGTCTTCAAGTCACTAAAATGTGAAATGCAAAAGGCACAGACGTGACCAAATATTGCCTTCATAGTTTACATTGGTTTATAAATTCCATATTTCCCTCCCCGATGGTAAAAAGGATCATGTAAGCTCACTGTCCTGTGATCGTACAGTCAGATGTCTAGGTGCTTTTTCCCATAAAGTGTGCTACCCTTAGGTACTATATTAGGTACTGTAAGGATCACATATCCCGATTCTAAGTCATTCACTTAGGAAACTACATACTACAACTACCTACTGGTACAAAGTGACTTTGCTTGAGGAATCTACAGCCTAGGGTAGGAATCCATGATACATGGTATCAAAGTGATAGAAGCCATAAGAAATTAAAATCCATCTTGTCTTTTAACTCCTTGCCTGTCCTAGAGAGTACATGCAAGAAATACCGATTTCCAAATACGTAAGTTTCCTTAACTGGGTCATAGTTGGCCACTCCAGCAGCAGGCCCAGGAGCAAATATTCATTGCAAGTCTACACTGTGCAGAGCCTGCGTTATACTTTTGGGGACATCAGAGAAAAGTACTTGGGGAAAAGCTGACAGTCTCCTGCAAGAGATGGGTGCATGGACAAGCGGCTCCAGAATTTCCGTACAGGAAGGACTTAGGCCCCTTGTTAGTTGGAAAGGGGAGGCCTTGGGGGGACCCAGCTTGCTGTGTTTGCACAGAATTTCCTGGAAACATCAAATGTTCACGACAAAATAAGAGGTGAGTGTGGGAGTGGGATGAGGTGCTGAGGGAGTTGAAGAGGGGTTGGCTAAAGCCTCCCAACCCTGCTCCTGAAATCAGCACTAGGCCTAGGTAAAACTGCATCCTACCTGTAGGAAAGGAATATTGAAACATGTAACAAGGAAACATGCAAACAAGAGTTAGGCAACATGACCTCTGGTACCAGCTTTACCCCCTAATGACTAGGGCAAGTCATTTTCCTCTCTGGGCTGCAGCTGGGCTCTGCTGTTTTATCCATGATAACCCATGGACAGGGAGGACAGATGGGGACATGTGTGACATGTAGCAGAACCAAACAGTCCTTTTTTTTTTTAAGATTTATTTATTTATGTATCTGAGAGAGAGTATACACGAGCAAGGGGGGAGAGGCAGAGGGAGAAGGAGAAGCAGACTCCCCACTGAGCAGGGAGCCCTATATGGGACTCAATCCCAGGATCCTGGGACGATGACCTGAGCTGAAGGCAGAGGCTTAACTGAGTGAGCCCCGCGGGTGCCCAGAACTCTTGTCAAGAGTTGTTAAAGTTAAAGGCCATTGCTCACCTATTAAGAAATCCAACCTTGATTTTAATGGCTGGGCATAATTCACCCAGGAGCCCAAATACCCAGAGAAGTTATACTATGGGGAATGTATGTAGACAAGAAAAGGAAGAGGAGAGAATAACTAAATCTGCATGACTGAAAGAGAATTGCAGTGTTGAATCATAAATTTACCCAACCAACCACTTACTTATACGTGATGATATATGATATATAATATGACATATGTGCCAGCATGATATAATACTTTGGCTTCCAATTCCCTTCTTACCAGAAAGCTAGAAAACACCCCTAAACAAGTATGACTGAGGGGCAGGTATCGAGGTCTAGGGTTATACATGGCAAGAGAACAGAGGTTGCAGTCTCTCCGTGTCTGGCATCCCAGATCTTACCAGCTGTGCCACTTGAGATCCATGACTTGAAACTGCTGGACCTCAAGTCCCTCATCTGTAAATTCGAGGTAGCACAGCCTAGCTCACAGAGTTGTTGCGAAGATTACACGTTACCACGGCACACACTAGATGTTCAGTGCTGGTCTTCTCTCCCATTTTCCAAGTTCTCCCATGATTCCCTTGCTGTTCACATCTCATGTCAACTGGAAAACAGTATCCTTTTTAAAATTTAGGATGCCTAACTCTATATGAAGAAACTTCTGCTGGCTGGACACTTGTTCCAGCTCTTGGACAGAGCCCCAACAGCGGCACGAACCACCATCCCCTGCCTCTGTCTGCAGTGATGGCATGGTGCTACATGGCCACAGGGCCCCAGCTGGAAGGCTTGACGGAGCCAGAGGGAGCCACCGGAATTAAGGATAACCCCTAAGGTTGCTTCAGGTCTAAGATACCACGTTTTAAATTTTTAAATTTTTAAAATTTTTCTCCGTTCACTTCATCGACCCAGGTAGGCTCGCGGAGGCCTAGAGAGGCCAGCTGGGCAGGGATTAGGAGTTCTGGCCTTTGAGCCATTATCACAAAGCTGGAAGAGACCTTGAGCCCATCCCAGTGGAAAAGGCAGACCCACGCATGCAGGGTTCAATGGGCCAATGGCATGCCATGTTGATTTTTTTAAAAGATTCCTTGGTAATTTTCAACTCAAACAGTTTTTAATATGTTAATTCATTTTATAAATATGTATTTGGCATTTACTATAGAAACCACACAGTACCCATTAAAGCTTCCATTTCCTCTTCTAACGACATCTCCTACGTGGAAATCAGGAGTGGGAGGCTCTGGGCAGGACACCCCGACATTTGCCTTAGCTGGATGCCAGTGAGTGTAAACCCTCCAGGTAGTCTGCTGTCTTGTGACTAGAATGGAGAGCAGGAAGTAGTGTGAAGCTAAGTCAGACAGAGGTCAGAGGGAAATGTGGCTTGAGACAGCAAATAACACAATGGTAAGGTGAGCAGGAATGGGGTCGGATCCGCCCACAAAGCCATGGAGGAGATGTGAAAAGAAGAAGGGGATATAGTGACCAGACAGGAGGAGAATTACAGAGGTAAAAGGACTGAGTGTGGGCATGAAGCAAAGAAAGGAAGCAGGAAGCTTCTGTGTCTGGGTCCACCGAATACCACTTGTATGAGTCAGAATTAAACTCTGGAAGCAGAACTACTGTGAGTATTACAGAATACGGAATTTAATATATTAGCTCTTTCACAAATGGGGCAGATGCTGGGGAAGCAAGTATCTGGAAGGAGTTGTTGAAAGATCACAGAAGTCACAACAAGCACCAGTGGGGCCCAACGAAGTGGAATTTACAGAAAATAAGGCAGGTCCCGCTGTGAAATGGGGTCACCCAGGGATCCTAGTGAAGAATCTTCAGAAGAATGTTGGCTGGCTCTTTGCAGCTACTGTCTCTGTGAGTTCGCCACAAAGTGTCTGAGAGCGGGCTGGCAATCCCAGAGAGCGGGGAAGAGTGGGGACACACAGGAGACCGGCTGCATCTCTCGGCACCTCACCAGCCCCAGCCAACAGTGGCCGTCAGGGCATGATGGTGGCTCCTTCGTGGCTGTCTTCCATATCTCAGGCCGCTTCCTTTCAGACCACTCTGACCAGGGTCATCATGGACAAGGGGTGCTGGGAAGCATAATTCCCAGCATAACCAAGGTGACCACCCAGCAATTCCACACTCTGATCAAAGACACAGGAATGCGCTCCTTTCTGAGACTCTCAGACCTTCACATTTTTGAACTTTCAAAAAAGTACACGGTAGAGAGGAATGTCCAAGTGTTTCTGTTCAGGATTCTGGGTTGCAAGTGACAGAGATTCTAAAACAAATAGACTTACATATAAAAAAAAGAGGCTTTGCGGGGGGAAATCTTGGGGCAGCTCAAAGAATCAAAAGAACAGTTGCCAGATAATGCTGGGACAGTCAGACAAAACAGACCCCATAAAAACATCCTCTCTTTCCTGGTTTTGTTTTCTCTCTCTCACAGCCTCATTGCTGCACGGCGGCCTCATCCTTCCCATCGTTTTCCCGAGGCAGCTCTGGTGTCACAGTCACATAGCAACTTTACGAGAAAGGAAAGATAGTTTCCCCACCAGCTTCATTTTTTAAAATCCTTGATTATTTTTTTAAAATCAGTCCTTGGATAATCCCCAATTATCCAATTGCCACGGACAGGTGAGTACAATGTTATTTTGGGTAAGCCAGGTCACAGGTCTACACCTGTGGCCCCAGAGAAACAGGCCAGTGTACTCTGATGAGCAGCCCAGAACCACATGGAGAAAGAAAGGAGTTCTCCCAAGGAAGGAAGCTCCCTCCCCAGAAGAGGGAAAAGAGGTGTCAGGCAGACAAAAGTAACAAGTGTCTATCTTTGTGTCTCAGGGACTGAATGAAATGTTCCCCCAAATTCATTCTTCACAGGATCATGTTCTTTAATATGATAGCCACTGCAGCAAGGTTCTGACCACACTCCACTGGTATTCCACGCTACAAGGAAGGACATACTTTGTGAGGGTGATTATCAGGTGATAACAATCATCTCAGAGACCTAGTGATTGAACAGTTCGCTCAGAGCCATTCAATTACTTACAAAGGGGAACTAGGACGCTGACAGTATATCCCCAGGGAATGCATTAGCAGTCTGGTTTATAGATCGCCCTGTGGAGATTTGGGCTACCATGAATCCATTTTCCAGGTCTTAATCAGATGGTTTTCCTGGACCTGAAAGAACAGACCAGGGCCAGGGTGCTTACTCAGAGGCATTACTTGGAATCTGACTTCAGCATGGAGGCGGGTTGAGATGATTCATAGTGGGGGGGGGGGCGCATGTGTACTTCAAGGTAAAAGAAGTGTCATTGTAGCAATAGATATCTTTTCTGGGAGGAGGAAACGGATCTGAGATTAGGGTTTGGGGTGCTCTGAAAAAGAATTTCTTTTTACGTTTTTATTTATTTTTGAGAGAGAGAGAAATCGTGAGCACAAGAGGTGGGGGAGGAGCAGAGGGAGAAGCAGACCCCCGGGTGAGGAGGGAGCCAGATGCAGAACTCAATCCCAGCACTTTGGGATCATGATCTGAGCTGAAGGCAGATGCTTAACTGACTGAGCCACCCAGGTGCCCAAAGGTAGGCAATTTCATTGTTCCTTAGGTTGTCCTTTAGCTAGCCACCTGAATCAGATAATCTAAGACTACTTTTTGGCTAATAATGTCATTTATTTTTACTCTCCTATTTGTCTTTTATACTTTGTCCGTGGTTTCCGCACTTAGAGATGCATCAAAATCATTCTTGAAGCTTTTCAAAAAGTTCCCAGGCACTGGGTCCCAGCCCCAAGGCCCCCCTACTCCCCATCTCAAATTCCATGGAGGATTCCAGGGCACAGGCAGGATGTAAAACAGCTCCCCATGCTGCAGAATGCTCTCCATCTTTCACAAAGATTTTGAAACCCCAGGCAAGGCAAGGCTGGGAGAGAATATGGTAGTTAAATGGCTTTTTAAAGGTCAGAATATAGTAGTTAAATGGCATTTTTAAGGTCATTGTAAGGGCTGGAACCAGGTGGGCTGGAACCTAGATTCTTTTGTTTCTGGGGCCCATCAAAAAGGGTACCTAGGGCTTGGTCTTGACCCCCTAACTATGGAGGAGCAGCAGGTAAGAGACTAATAAGGATAGGTCCATTTCTGTATGTATTCAATCAAAGTAATACTCTTAGGTAGTATCCAGAAACAAGCACCTCCCACAGGCAAAGCCTT
Organism: Mustela putorius furo; assembly: GCF_011764305.1. Lineage (NCBI taxonomy): Eukaryota > Metazoa > Chordata > Mammalia > Carnivora > Mustelidae > Mustela > Mustela putorius. Next base: position 10,677,128 of record NW_025421480.1, on the reverse strand, counting down.
CCCAAATGTACCATCTGTGGAGTCCTTTTTTCTTTTCCTGCTCTGGCAAATACTGATGTGCCACCTTTGGAAAGCTGCTTGGCCTCACTGTTTCTTGGTTTTCTCATCTATACAATGAGAATGTTGGATTTGGGTTCCTTCTGCTCTTATCCTAGATTGTTATATCTTTTTTTTTTTTTTTAAGATTTTACTTATTTGAGAGAGAGAGAGAGCAGGAGAGAAAGCACAAGCAGGGAAGAGGGGAAGAGGGAGAGGGAGAAGCAGACTCCCCACCTAGCAGGGAGCCTGGGATCATGACCTGGCTGAAGGCAGATGCTTAACCAGCGGAGCCAACCAGGTGCCCTAGATTGTTACAGGTTTTCAGTGAAGAGCCTTTGGACATGATGTGATTGTAAAAGGCTAATAAGAGCTATTTTCTTAATGTCTATTGATATCTTGTCCTTGTCCATTGGACAAAGCCTTTTATGTTGTAATACAGTATAAGAACAAGCTTAAAATCTGATGAACGCGGGCACCTGGGTGGCTCAGTGGGTTAAAGCCTCTGCCTTCATCTCTGGTCCCAGGGTCCCAGGATGGGACCCCCGCATAGGGCTTTCTGCTCAGCAGGGAGCCTGCTTCTCCTCTCTCTCTCTCTCTCTCTCTCTGCCTACTTGTGATCTCTGTTGTCAAATAAATAAATAACTTTTAAAATCTTTTTAAAAAAAATCTGGTGAACGCTGGAAAAGATGCGTTATGACTCAGTCTCATTCAAGTGAAAAAATGAAGATGATTGACAGGATAGAGAGGGGGAAGGGTGCAGAACAGAAAGCAGGGAAGCTATAAATCCATGAAGAGGAGTGGGGTGTTAGGGCTGGAAGTGATAAAAGAGACGGGTGGCAGCAGCAAATGTGGCTGATTTATTCCTGTTTATTTCCTGACATAGGTAGGTCCTAGATGGATTATTGGATGGCAGTTTAAACTCTGACCCCTTACTTTTGCCCTCACCCTCCTGAAAGACCTCAAGCTTCTTCCCCCTCAGATTTATCCACTACCGCAAACCCAACAACCATGAAATAGACATGCGTGTGTTAAATGAACAAAACATTTACATTGGCCCTCGCCAGAGCTCAAGGAGGACCCCAAAGGCTAAGAAGGGAATACAAAGAGAGACACCAACCTGTAAGAATGGTGTCAGAAAGGTCAAAGCCCCTACAAAGGTTGGGGGGAGATTGCCACGGCAGTGTTCACAAATGAGAAAGAGACAGAAGAGCCATTCAGTTCCTAAGTGCTTGCTCTCCTGGTACCATTGGAGACATGGCCAAGTCTCTGAATATCCAGGCAGAGCTCAGGGTCTGGCACACAGTAGGAGCACAATAAAAGTCTGTTCAACGAATGGAGAATAAATGGGAGGAGGATGAAGGGGAGAGCGCTCTTGAACAGAGACCCCAGGATGTTTGGAAAGATAATGAGGGAAGAATCTGTGCTATCAAATCAATCCAAATCAAGAGCAAAAGGTCACTGTAGTAATCAGCTCCTTAAGAAATAGAGTGAGATGGAGATTGGGCAAGTGATGAGCTGAAACAGGCAGAGGGAGGAACTGAACTAAGAGGCAGACACAACACAAATCTCCAGTCCATCCCAAGGCCGGCTCACCCTGGAGGCTAGAGACGAGAGGGCGTGGTCTTCGTATTTCCTCATCAGCCAGTCATCGGATGCAGGTACACTACTGGAGATGTGACCTTGGATTAGCTGTGAACTGTCAGCAGCCAGCACTCCCAAGAGCTGAGGGAATGAGTGACTCAGTCTTGAAGAAGGGATGTGTGGGCCCACACAGCACCCTCTAAATAACCTAACCTCCTCATTCTACAGGTGAAAAAAGTCTAGAGATGAAATCATGTAACTGGCTAAGAACAGAGCCAGGACATGCATCACAGTGATAAACAGTCTTCCTACAGTGTACATGAGATTTGGGAAGGGATTTCATATTGATAAGAAGGAAGGGAGGTTGGCTCCCAAATCTAGCTGCCCTCAAAATCATGTGCTGCTATTAGAATGCAGATTCCTGGGCCCCATCTGCAGAGAGTCTCTTACTGGAGGGTCTGGGTCAAGGCCTAAGAATCTGCATTTTAACAAGTGCCCACGTGATTTTATGTGGCACATCTCCCAGCCTGCGCTTGGGAACGAGCAGCTGAGACAATGAAACATTGGTGAATAATCTATACTTAAAGAATATGGTTAAATGATGTTTCTGGAAGGAGATCTCAGCTGGGTCCAAGGCGGCTCACTGCCGAACTCTGATCTATTCAACAAATTCTATCGACTTGAAGACTTTAGGAGGATATATATCCAATTAAGAGAGTCCCGCAACTGCAAGAGATTGTTAATACTTTGATGGGTGATCGCATTGAGATTTCAACAGATTCCAACATGTGGCCCTTAAGTATGATTTTGTAGACTGATAATTATTGACATTGAAAGTTGCTTATAATATCTAAAATGAGAGAAAACAGCAGAGAGGCAGTGGGGTATGATGGATTAGAGCACAGACTCTGGAACCTAACGGACTTCATGGGCTCAAATCTCAGCCTATCGCTTACTCACCCTGCGGCCCAGAGCAAGTTTCTTACTTCCCTGTGTCTCAGTTTCCTCATCTGTAAAATGGGAACGGTAGTATATAATTCAGTACTTGCCTCATAGGATTATTGTGAGGATTATGTGGGTAAACATGTATAAAGGATTAATAACCTTGTCTAGAAAATGCTGTAGAAACATCTGTTGTCATCATGTGTAATTGTTTATCTATTGTTGCTGTAAAAAACTACCCCCAAACTTAGCGGTTTCAAATGAGAATTTATTACGCCTTGCTTGGTGGATCGTTGTGCATTACTTGGTACTGGCTGAGGCTCTAGGCTCATTGCATTCACATAGTTGATAGCTGATACTGGCTACCATCTGGGAGCTCTGTGGTGTTTTCAGTCACAGGCCACAGTGGATCCTCTCCGTGTGGCTTCTGCACGTGGTGGTTGGGCTCCAAGGAGAATCTTCCAAGAGATAAAGGCAGAAGCTGAGATCTCCTAAGGCCCGCCTTGGTGGTTACCCAGCCACTACCCCATCTACATTCTATGGGTTAAAACCAGACTCAGGCCCAGCCCAGACCCCAAGATACCACCCATCAATGGGAGGAGCCACGGGAATTAGCAGCCATCTTTACCCTACCATAGAGGTTTAACCCCATGTTTGTCAAAGTATGCATACACTTGGGTGTTTATGCACAGAAAATGATGGCTGGAAGAGTACATACCAAAATGTAAACAACACTTATTATCTTTAAGAGGAAGGGTTAACATATGATGATTTTTTTCTTATTTATCCTTTCTATGTTTTGCTTTTTTCTCCCTGGATTTTCCATAATAATGTATGCTACATTTATTAAAAAGAGTAATTTCCATAAATTGAAAAAAATAGATGGAGATTTAAAAACTAATATGAGCCGGGCGCCTGGGTGGCTCAGTGGGTTAAGCCACTGCCTTTGGCTTGGGTGGTGATCTCAGGGTCCTGGGATCGAGTCCCAAGTCGGGCTTTCTGCTCGGCGGGGAGCCTGCTTCCCTCTCTCTCTCTCTCTGCCTGCCTCTCTGCCTACTTGTGATCTCTCTCAGTCAAATAAATAAATAAAATCTTTTAAAAAAAAACAACTAATATAAGCCAAAATTGTGGTAGTTCAGTCAAGAGAAGAAGGAGGAGGAGGAGAAGGAGAAAAGAGGAAAGGAAGGAAGGAAGGAATGAAAGAAAGAAAGAGAGAGAAAGAAAAAGAAAGGAAGGCACTAGCTTAAATATACACAGCCTTAGTAAAACCATAGCAGCTAGATCCTAGAACAAAGGTCCTAATCCCGCTGTCCTCAGCAATCAAACCACACTGGAGTGTTACATGCAGTGCTGGATTCTGAATTCTAAGAAAGATTCACAAAGGGAAACAATACATCAAGATGTGAAAGGGAAGCCAAAGGTCTATAAACTGTTTCTTTTGGAGAAGGATTTAAGGATACTTGGGTTGAAAAGAAGAGGCTTAGTGGGGTGATGATACAGTGAACTGGGCCCTCACTCCAGATGCAGGAGAGTCGCCATGGGAAGAAGCATTAGTTCTGGTCCTACAGAAGCAGGAACATTTAATGGAAGTGACACAAAGGCAGATGTGAGATTCTTCGTGCAAAGAACTTTCTAAGTTGTAAAAGAATAAAGCTGGAATGAGCTTCTAGGAAGGCAATAAGTTCCCTGTTCAAGCACAGACCAGAGGCCATGTCTCAGAGCTCCTCCTGCCTTGAGGAGCTGTCTGACCTAGAATCCCTACCAATTCCCTTCCAAATTCCAGGCTGTATGACAAGTCGGCTCACATGGGAGAGGAAATAAAACACATGACCATTTATTTATTTAGGAAACTTCAGCCTTATCCTGGCTGAAGGCAATGGCCCCAAATGAAGGAGTTCTTGACATTCCTCTAACGAGTCTATAATATTGATGTTGCACTTGCTATGAAAACTTGATAAGTCAACAAAGCACCAAGCGAGCCCTGGATGCATAGCAATGTCCAGGGCATGAAGACGTGGTCTCTTGGACCACAGGCTTGAAGTTTAATAAAGAGGAAAGACATAAAAACCACATAGATTTAACATTCCTAAATAGAGTCGTTACAGATGAGTACCTGTGGGGAGTGGCAGGGACCCCAAATCCCCAAATGTAAATGATTGATTTGTAACAGCGAAGACAGCTTGGGGCGGGGGGAACTTTAATTTGTCACTAAGAGGTGAGAAATAAGAGACTGGGTATGGGGGGAGGCCAAGGAAGAGAGGCCTCTCCCCGTATCTTTACATTCATGTGATCCGCTCTGGTGGAGGACAGAAGGCTGCATGCCTGACTCTTGGGTTAGGCTTCCCTAAAAATAGGTCACATTCTATCCTTATCAATTAATGTAATTATAACCACCTCCATTTACTAAGGACCTACTATATGGTAGTTGCTTCACATATATTAACTCATCGAATCAATTCTATAACCAGGTAAAGCAATGACTATAATTTTCAGGGATTGGGGCCCAAGGATATGAGGAGTCATGGCTAGCCTCCTTTGGGGTGCTTGCCTAACTCCCATGAACCCTGTGTTTCCTCAGCACCTGTGTGTTCAGCATGAACTCTGCTATCCTGTCCTACTCCGAGTCTGAACCCTCCCCCAGGCATCTGGAACTGTGTGCAAAGAGATGCAGGCTTTCTAAGAACTGGGAGCTGTAACATAGAAACAAGGATATCGTGGGTGGTCATCTTCTGTTATGGTGAGACAGAGAGCAGGATAGACAGACAGACAGACAGACAGGGAAATCAGGTGCCCAAAGAGAAAGAGGGAGAGTGCATCACACAATTCCTGGGGATAGTCACCCATTTTCCTGGTCCTTTTCCTTCCTGGGACCTGGATGCCTTCCTGCCCTCTACGATGAAGGGACAGCCCTGTATCTTTATGTCACATTGGCCCTTTCCACTTATGCTGGCTTGAAGGTCTATTACTTGGGTAAGCCATTTTTTTTTTTTAAGATTTTATTTATTTATTTGTCAGAGAGAGAGAGAGCAAGAGCGAGCACAGGCAGAGTGGCTGGCAGAGTCAGAGGGAGAAGCAGGCTCCCTGCGGAGCAAGGAACCCGATGTGGGACTCGATCCCAGGACGCTGGGATCATGACCTGAGCCGAAGGCAGCTGCTTAACCAACTGAGCCACCCAGGCGTCCCTTGAAGGTCTATTACTTGCAACCAAGAAGTCGTTAACTGGTACAACTATTTTGTCCAGTTACTGAAGGAGCCAGGCTTCCAACTTGGGTTCATCCACGGGGATCTCCCAGCTCTTTCCGCTCTGCCCCAGAGTGGCGGTGTTGGAGTCACACTTCCTCAAAGAAGGTTGGGTGGTGTCTGGTTGGTGGTGGTCTGGTTGGGTGGTGTCTGCTCTCTGGTTCCAGGTGGTTTCTGCACCAATGGGGTGTCATCTGTCTGATAACCAGCTCCCCTCATGAGGGCCAGGGGCCGCCCCCCAGCAGTCCCACTGGCTCATACAGGTAGGAGCTCCCGTCATCACATCGTCCCCAGAACGCGCACCTTTCATAAAGCTGTCGCTTTCTGGGTTTTAACGGCATACTTGGGGAAACAGATGCTTTGGGAACTTGGATTTCTGAGGCCCCAGGGGCTACCCTAGCCCTTCAGACCCTGTGCTTGCTCCCCGCACGCTGCTGCTTTCACCCTTCCTACCCTTTCTGGAAAGCCTCTTCTTGGCTCTACCACAGACTTCCTACCTCTTTGGAAACACCTGAACCTTGTACTGCTGTCTGTGATAGCTCTGATGACACCTTCCTGCTTCATTGGCCAGGTGGCTGGTCTCCTGCATCTAGCTGTGGGGGCAGGGTCTGTGTCCTCTTTGTCTTTGTGTCCCCAGTCCCCGTCACCACAGATGGCCCATGGTTTGTGCTCTGTACTTGTGAAGAGAATGACTGAATGAATAAACTCATCTTTAAACAAACTCATTTCTTTCCTAGACTCATTTCAGTCACGGTCTCTTCGTGCTGACCTACTGACTATGTTGTGTTTTACTTCACGAATACTGTGTCTTTTAAGACAATTTTCCCCTCCCTGGTTGATCTTTGTCCACCAGAAGGGCTGTGAAGCAAAAGCCTTCCTCCCACTCTCCTCATCCCCAGCACAAGGCTTTACAATGGGTTCAATTTGTGGGAGGTTGTGTTTTGTGTTTGTGTTACAGAGCTCAAAATAATGATCCACAGGGAGTTTCTCAGATGGCGAGTTTTTACTGTCCTGTCCTTTTCCCCTCTTCTGCTGTGGGCTCAGGCCCTCTCCTGACAGTGGACAAAGTTCAATACTGGGCTTTGGATTCAACATGAATGACCTTTGGCTTAGGCAGCCCAGACAGGAATTCACTCAAACATCCAGAAATAGAGACATCTGTTTAATTCCCCATTGAACCTGGAAAAATCCATCACATCACATTCCTGAACTTTCCAACGGGACTGAACAGAACACACATGAACCTGAGTGGCCATTGGGAGATCACATCTGTCCCCGCCAGGGGGGAAATGGCTGCATGCAGCGCGGTGGGTAGTCTCCCCTCAGGGGGGCCATGTGCACCTGCCTGCGCCCCCAGCTGCCGCAGCTCCGACAGGCTGTGGTCCCCTTCCAGGACAAGGCAGAGACAGTGACTTCTGAAGATGGAACTGGAGCAGACCGTTATTGAGGCTAGACAGGAGAGCAGGACGAGAAGAAGCTGGGCAGCCAGGAGAGGGCTTAGGGAGTAGGAAGAAGCTTGTCGGGGGGTTACACTGACAACCATGGTGTTCAGGGTTTACTGCCTCAGTGGGCAATCCTGAACGCTTCTGTGGTGCCCCTGCCTTGCCCTCTGAGTCTTTGGGTTCTCCGGGAGGCCACGGCCCCCTCTGCCATTAGCGATCACACCACATTCTTTCGGGGGAGCCAGGACAGCCCCTGGAGAGAAATTAACACGACAGAAGTGAGGACAACTGATAGCCAAGTAGGGAAACTGCCCACTTTATACCAGGCACTATTGTAGGCTCTTCATTTCTCTTTCTTCCTTTCTCCCTTTCTTTCCCTCTGTCTTTCTTTTCTAAGAGCCTACCTATGAAATTTTAGACATCTTCAATTAGTACTAATGAGCCCTGTACAGTTAATTTCCTTTTGCTACATCTGGCTTGCTGGAAATTATTTAAAATCTCAAGGCCCCACTGTTTCAGCAAGATGCTTGTGACACTGTTCAGCTTTCCAGCTAATAATCTACATGAGAGGAGAATTCCCTTCTGTATTTCTGATCTTTCCTGTGGCTCTGATTTTACGATCAATATCTGTAATTTCATTCTATTCTCAGAGCAGAAAAGTAACTTGAAGACTTGAGATGGAAATCTGGGGGATAGTAGAACTGACTGCCGAAGTCTGCTCTTTGCTTTATGCTTGTCACTTCTCCTGGCCTTCCTGATGTTATGGCCAAGTGGCTAAATGCCTTCCAAAGAAATGTGAGCAGAAGCGCAGTGTGCCACCGCCCAGCCTGTACCTTAAGACCAGGGTGTGCCTCCTCTTTGTTCTTTCCCCTCTTCCCACACACTGGGGTCCAATAAGGTCATGACTTCACCTTGACCCTGCAGACAACATCAAGGCCAAGGAGATGGAGAAGCAAGATGGAAGAAACTTGGATCCCTAATGTCAGGTGCAGCAGAGCCCCCCACTGCCTGGAAACTCAGCCTGGACTGCTACCTGAGAAAGAACTAAACTGTTCTTAAATCTGTCTTCTTTAAGGTGCAAGATTATTGAGGGGTCTCTTTGTTAGAGCAACCTACCCAGACCCTAACTGAAACAAAAATTTGTGTCCAAAGTATAGCATTGCTGTTATAAAAAACCCCAAATATGTGGCATTGGCTTAGCAGTTGGGAGGTAAGAAAATTAATATGGTTTACTAGAAAGCCAGTGTCCTTGCTATCATGAGGTTAAAACATTTGACAAGACCGTTACATGCGATTATTTGAAAGACCAATTGCCTAAGCCCCTGACTCCAGAGGAAGCAGTTGCATAAAACCATGTTGTTAGTGTTTGCTGGCTGCTCCTTCCTGCTTTTTAGTAAGATATTACAGCAAAGTTCTGGCAAAAATCGGTCAGATTGCCAAGTACCCAGAAATATGGATCCAGAAATACAGATCTTGACAGAGTTAGAAAAGTCAATTTCTTCTCTACCCAAAATCAGAGGAGATGACTATAGCTGTCCAGAGCAGTTTCCAAAGGTCAAGTAAAACTTCTCAGCTGAACTAAGAGGCAGGCCTGTGGCAAAGATGAGGGTTGAAGGATTTGCCCTGAAGTCTGTCATTTCAGATGGACTCAAGACAGACACCGTTGAAATGAGAGAGTGAGTTACTGGTTGATCAAGGTAGTAAAGAAATAAAGCAGCTTTACAAACTATGTTCAGAAAAGAGCTTTGGGAGTGGTGACTGATTCATGAAACTGACTGAGACTTTCTCAGTTCTTAGGCACTTACATTGCCAAAGAAATTAAAAGTCTCATTCAAAAAAAAAAAAAAAAGTCTTTAAGACATAAAGAATCCCTGGCCTTGAGCCCTAACATCTGCACCAGCAGGAAGCCAGATGTGAAATTTGCATGGCTCCAAAGGGGGCTTAATCCAGAGTCCACTTCAAATGTTGCAAGAAGGCAAAGCCAGCAGCCATGAAGGACAACGCACATTCCCCTTTTACACTCTACCACCTCCTGCCAGCTTGGGATTAACCATGGTGTTGCATGTAGCCATTGGTCATTCATTTTCATTGCCAAATAGTATTTCATTGTAAGAATAAACCATAATTTAGTCATTCGTTTCTGGATATTTAGGCTGTTTCCATTGGTTGCTATCATGTTATGAACCTTCTCTTACGTATCTCTTGGTACACATGTGGACAGATTTCTCTAGGGAATATTCTTAGGAAAGCAATTAGTGCGTCATTAGGTTCTCAATAAGGCCAAACTCTTTCATAGTAATTGTGCCAGTTATAGTCCTTCCTGCAGTGTATTTGTGTTCCCTTTGTTTGATACCCTTGTCTACATGTTATTTTTGTGTTAATTTGTGTTTTTGGATATTCCGATTTTGCCTAACTGGTAGAGGTATAATGTTGTCGTTGGGGTTTAATTCACATTTCCTAATTATTAATGAGGCTGGATATCTTTTCATATTATTTATTGGCCATTTGGATTTTCCCTTTTGTGCCTATTCAAAACTTTTGGATAGAGCTATTGGGTTGTCCATCTCTTTCACATTTAATTTTAGGAATTCTTTTAGATAACAATCATTACATAATGTTGCAAATATTTTCTCCCACTATGGAGCTCACCTTTATACTCACTATCTGGTCTCTTGGTGATCAGAAGTACTTAATTTTAATGAAAGCTTAATTTTTTAATTCCTCAGTCTGTATCTCTCTATCTATGGTTCATATTCAGAATCTCTGAGAAATGATCTAATTAGTTGCCCAAGCACAGTATACCATAATATGACTGGGTGATACTCTAATGCCTTTCCATTTCCTAGGTTCTAGGCAGCCTATAGATGTTTGTGTTAGATCAGTGCCTATCTCTGGCCCTATTTACTCTCCCTAAGGTAAGGGAGTGCCATATAAAACAACGAATGAGGGGTGCCTGGCGGGCTCAGTTGGAAGAGCATATGACCTTTACCTCAGGTTGTGAGTTTGAGCCCCACGTTGGCTGGGTCTAGAGGAGTATTTTATTAAGTATTTTATTTCTGGGGCGCCTGGGCGGCTCAGTCAGTTAAGCCATGGACTCTTGACTTCCTCTCAGGTCATGATCTCAGGGTCATGAGCTGGAACTCCTTTTCAGGCCCTGCGCTCAAAGGGGAGTTTGCTGGAGATTCTCTCTCTCGCCCTCTCCCTCATCCCCTCCCCGCAATAAAGTATTTTATTTCTTTGTAGAAGAATAAATCAAGAGTAGTTTGAACAGTGCTTGCCTTCTCCTCACATCACATATGATACAGACAGCATTTTTCCTTTTTTTAATTTTAATTTTATTTATTTATTATTTGACAGACAGAGATCACAAGTAGGCAGAGAGGCAGGGAGAGAGAGAGGAGGAAGCAGACTCCCCGCTGAGCAGAGAGCCCGATGCAGGGCTTGATCCCAGGATCCTGGAATTATGTATGACCTGAGCCAAAGGCAGAGGCTTTAACCCACTGAGCCACCCAGACGCCCAAAACAGCATTTTTCTAATGCCTGGGCTAGCTGTCATATTTCTTTCTAAGTTTGGATCAGCTTCCAATGTCTTATCATTTGAACTTTCAAAGTTGTGAAACTCCTCCAAGAAGAGTGCCTTCAATACGAAAATTTTTCCTGCTGTCCCCTCCTCTCAGATGCCATCATCCTTTTCGTCACAACCCCTTATGTCCCTGCCTTTGCCTTCCCTGAGTTCCTCTGGTTCTATCTGCAGTCCCGAATGGTGACACTGCCAACATCTCCACGGTTGGCTGTCCCTCTAGAATTCCATTTCCATTCAGCTCGAATTTCACTTTTCACTTGCAATGTTACTGCTTTTCATTTCTCTGGTGCATTTTCACTTCTGTTGGCCAAGTTTCTCTTTTGATTATCCGTTTCTCTAAAATGGCCTATGGGTTTATTCCTGGGGGACAAGGAGGCAACCCAGCACCTGCCTTCCTGTCTGCTTGTGAGCAACAGATAGGCAGTGACCGATAACCAACCGATGGTCTTGAAGAGCAGGGATGTGACAGATCACTGTGCGTGATGTGCGTTGGGTTTTTATGCAGGGATCTGGGCACTGAAGAGCTGGCCAGGGAGCTGGTGCTGTATGTAATTACTCATGGTGAATATACCGCAGGAACTGAAATTCGAACTGTGTTGTGGAGGGGCTGTTGTTATCCAACGAAACCCTGGCAACTGCAATCCATGCATATCAGAGCCGTGCATAGTGAGGACTGCTTGTACGTGCGAGGCAGGGCAACTACATAATAAAGCTCCACATATCCATCATCTAGCGTCAACAGTTATGAACTTATGATCAACCTCATTTTCTGCAAGACTGCACTCCCTGCCTTATTTTGAAGAAAATCCCAGGCATTTGATCATTCCATACCTAAATATTTCTATTTGTAATTCAAAATGGCATTGGAACTTGAGCTCTTAACAATTATACTCTATAGCTTCCCGGGAAAGGGAGTAGACCAAGAGAAATGGAGTAACACATGAACTGTATTTGCTTTTTTCATCTTGACAACAGCCTTGTGAAATATTACTGTCTTCATTTTTTCCGATGAGGAAACTGAGGCACAGAGGAGCTAAATCACTTGTCCAAGATCATACAGTGAGTGAGAAACTGAGTCAGGCTTTATATTCCGATCTCCTAATTCCACATCCTATCTTCTTTTCTGTACAGCACAACTGTCTGGGAGGGTGTCCTGAAACTCTCTTCATCGACTTTCTCCTGTGCCCAACCTCCTGTCAGCCCCCAGCCATGGCCAAGAACTCAGGAAACCATAGATCACCTCCTTCTCTCTGAAACCCCCTGGGTGTATGCTTCCAGTGGAAAACACAGACAATCAGCAAGGACTCAGGACAAATCCCGGTGCAGATGTTGACTTTTCCCAATCCCGGGGACATGGTTTCCACTGGCACTGAATCATCCCAGGGCCAACTTGCTACATGCTCAGGAGCCTTGGTCCATCAACAACCCTTCCTCCACAGGTGTCTTCTCTGCGACAGACTCAAAGCAAAGCCTCAGGAAGCGGGTTACTGGAGGGAAACATGATAGGCCCTCCAGCCCCAGGCCTCATCTGAGACTGAGTTAAGCCACTCTCTGCTTCAGGCTTGGACACTTCAGCTCTTGAAGGCAGCACTCCCTGTGCTGAGCCTCTGGCAAGGGAAGGAACACCGCCTTAAGTCCTCTGCTACGGTGGCAACAGCAGAGCAGAGAAAAAGCAGGAGGAGGGGAAGGAGGAGAACAAGAAAAAGAAACCTGGCCAATCTGTGTGTTGGCACCCATCAGAATTAGGGGCAGGGTTCTAATTCTGATGGGATCCCTTAAGCACCAAGATGGTAGGCCTTATCATAGCCTCTTTGCTCACTTTTCCTTTCTCGACTACTACAGCTTTCTGATTTTCCTTCTATTCCAAAATAAAAGCATATTTTCTCTCTGGCCTTCCAAGGGAGCTAAGCCAGGTAGGCTCCTTTGCGTTTTGCTACAGCTTGCCAACAGTCCCAGAAGTAACTTCGGGTGTGGCTGGGACAAAAGTACATAAGAAAGGAGGTAGGAGACACCAAGAACAGAGGGATGGGAAGTTGCCAAAAAAAAGGAAGACACGGCCAGGCTCATTGGAGCATCTATTTTGGTACCTGGTCCTGTTGCCTTACATATAGCATCCTGCTGATTGAAATAGATGGTTGATATTTTGTCTGACCAAGTTCAGCTCCCCCAACCTCAATTCTTATTTTTGGTAACAGCATTTAGAAAGACCCTTTCCTTTGGGGATTTCCTCTCCCCCTGCACCAGAATCTCCTGGTGGGCCAATACAAACCCCTCCCGCCCTCCCACAAAGGTGGGCATACAACCCAGATATGGCTAATCAGAGACTTCTTTGGGCTTATGTATACTGATATGGAGAAAGAACTATCCTCTTTCCCTCTGGGTTGCTAAACAGAAATTAATGAAAACAAAGTTATTTACAACCATTGCCCCCACTTGTATGGAGGAAGCTCATTTATAGTAGGATAAAATGAGGGCAATCACAGAAAACAACAGAGTTGATTGTGTGTGTGTGTGAGTGAGAGAGAGAGAGAAAAGAGAATGATTGAGATAGGGATCTTTTTTTTTTAAGATTTTATTTATTTATTTGACAGAGAGAGAGAGAGATCACAAACAGGCAGAGAGGCAAGCAGAGGGGGAGGGGGAAGCAGGCTCCCTGCTGAGCAGAGAGCCAGATGTGGAGATAGGGATCTTTATCTGGCCTTTGCCCATCCATCTATCTGTTTATGAGTAAAGATTGGGAAGTCATCAGAAACTACTTTAGTCTCTGGATTAAATCATAATGTAAACTATCTTTGCGTACCACTACTTGTCCAAAAATCATTTATTTCGTCAATCACTGGTGGAGCCAAGATTCACTCCAGGTTTCCCAGTCCTCTGGTTCTTTGGCTGGCCCTCTGCCAATCTGCCTCCTAAAGATGGGTAAAACCTGGTCCTGCCCCAAAGAAACAAAGTCTGTGAGGATGTTAGATCTTTCTAAACCACTACAAAGCACAACACAACACTGTAACAGATATAAATAAAATTCAGTGGGTCCACAGGGGGGTAAATATTTGAAACCACGATGGTGCCTCAAGTCAGCCCAGGGCCAACTCTGGAGGATTCCTGAATACTTGGATGCCCAAAGGAACCCTAAAGTAAGTCTGCCTCCTCAGGTCACTTTGGACCTTCACGGACACTGGGCATTTACTGATGTGCAACCAGCAGTTACCACTGCCCTGAACAGAAACTTAACTTCTTTGAACTGTGGCCCATACATGCAGAGCTCAGCATTGTCTGTGACTCTGCCAATCATATGTACAGTTTACAGTTACCCTGAAACCTTTGCTCTGAAGTTTGCCCCATCCCACGCCCAGTCACTACTCTGCTGCCTGGTCAGTACAGCTGCATTACTTCCTGCTATAACCACAGTGAGCGTGCGGCTGAGTAGAGTTTGGAGAAAGGTAAGTGTGGATATTTATTTTTCAGGCATTTACCGAGGGAAATGAATGTGCATATGCCATTTACAAGCTATTTGCAAAATGTGCAGTAAATGTAGAGTCTAAAGAGTCTAAAGCGGTGGTTTTCAACCTTTTCTTTTTCCTCCTTCAATTTATGCTGGGCAAAATAGTCCATAGCCCAATAACCCTTTCCTTTCCCATGTACTAATGGAAAAATAATTCAAGAATATTATTGAGGGGCCATTGCAAGGTATATTTTGGGAGATTAAGTGTACATGTGCTTTACCAGTTGGGACATAAAGGATTCATATTTAAATTGCAATGCATAATTGTCTTTATGTGTAATTACTGGAAAATTAAAAGTCAAAAAATACAGTTGGAGCAAATATGCAACACTGGTTATTTTAACCAAACAAATCACAACTAACTTGATAGTGATGAAGCTAAGTTAACAGCAAATTATAATTAAAAGTCAGAATGGCCACACTTGAAGACATTGACTCACACATGGTGACACAGAGGAATGACAAAGCGCCATCCGGAGAATGTCATCCAGAGAATGTGGGCGAGGTTCCACCAGAACTTTCCCTGGAAGCCAGACTTCTTGGAGGAATATTAAATTAGAATCCTCAATAAAATCTTGTAACTCATTGATTCTGGTTTATGAATTCCAAATTATATTAACCTTTTATAATTCCCTTAGCATGCTATTAGTAAATAGGTCTTAGAGGTCCATAAAAGTGAGCATATGGATTTGTAAATAGTTTGTCCCAAAGGACTAAAGAGAAAACTAAATTTCTTGGGTCAGTTTGAGGCCTATCAGGTGTGCCTTGAGTAGCCTTTGAGAAGTAAGGCTGGGTGGAAGGTTCTGGAACACAAATGAATTGCTATTTGCAGGAGACTTAGACCAAGGCAGGAGTGAGATATGAGAGGCAGGGTCATTTATTCCAACCTTCTTGCCTTCTACAATAAGAGTTATGCCAAGACCTCAGGAGAAAGCAGAGCATTTCAACCTGACACGGCTAGTTGAGTTAGCTTGGAGGTCAATATGATTTGGAAATTTTCACACTAGTTAATTAAAAAGAGCAACCTCCTCAAAGCCATGAAAATGGATGTTGGCAACTCACAGAGTTATGCTATTTTATTTGTGACTAAAAATTAAATGAAGGAAAAATTAGAAGTAGTCTGCCAGAAAACCTGGCAGGACCGGTCTCCAGAGGAGACAATGCATTCTTTTTCTACCTCAGAAAAGAATATTTCATAATTGTAGCACTTTCAACCTTTCAGAATACTTTTCCACGTTACCTAATCTTTAGTGAGGAGGTGTAATTTCTGAGGTGACCGGAGGGTTTGCAGCTCCCGACCTCTTTATTTCCCCTTTTCTCACTATTCTCATTCCTTCTTGGATTCACATTACCTCTTAATCTATCCTACTCTCTTGTTATTTCTGCCTGGTTTCTTAGCTTTAGCAGCTTGCCCAGGCCTTGCTTAGTCTGGATTTTTCAGGGTTTCTCAGAGTTAAAGAGGTGACTAATCCTGGAATCAAAATCTAGTTCAACCTAGATTTGTCAGGTCCTTTAAAAAAAATTCTTTTTGGCTTTTCAAGTGAGTCAAGTAGAACCTTTCATGTAATGTGCCTTCAGTCCTGGATAGATGATCCTAGATAATTAGGCTTATGAATTGCAAGTGATCATGGATGGCGTGGGTCGTCTTGCACCTTTAGCCTT
Source organism: Mustela putorius furo (assembly GCF_011764305.1). Taxonomy (NCBI): domain Eukaryota; kingdom Metazoa; phylum Chordata; class Mammalia; order Carnivora; family Mustelidae; genus Mustela; species Mustela putorius. The sequence continues at coordinate 10,661,137 of NW_025421480.1, read as the reverse complement.
CGAGCTGGTCAGCACCAGCTTCCATGTATCTTGGTGGTGGTATGCGAAGTTCAGTAATTTGGGGGGTGTTGTGTGTAGACCGGTGTCCTTCCCCTCCCACTGTCACCACAATTCATATGCTGGACCTTTATCCCCAGTACTTCAGAATGTAGCCTTATTTGGAGACTGGGTCTTTAAAGAGGTAATCAAGTTAAAATGAGGGTATAAGGGGCACCTGGGTGGCTCAGTGGGTTAAAGCCTCTGCCTTCAGCTCAGGTCATCATCCCAGGGTCCTGGGATCGAGCCCCTCATCGGGCTCTCTGCTCAGTGGGGAGCCTGCTTCCTCCTCTCTCTCTCTGCCTGCCTCTCTGCCTACTTATGATTTGTCTGTCAAATAAATAAATTAAAATCTTAAAAAAAAATGAGGATATAAGGGTGCCCCCCTGCCAGTATGATTGGGGTCATCATGAAAACAAGAAATCTGGACACAGAGACAGACTCAGATAGAGGGATGGCGAGGCTGAGATGTGAGAAGGCAGCCATCTACAAGCCAAGGAGAGAGGCCAAGAGCAGCTTCCATCAGAGCCCTCGGGAGGAGCCAGCCCAGCCGACGTGATCTAGCCCCCAGAACTATGAGACAATACATTCCTATTGTTTAAGCCATTAAGTGGTGCTTTTTATGGCAGCCCTAGCAAACTATCACAGGGAGCAACAGAGACCAGAAGACTAATTTTGCCCACCTCTTCGTGGGATTATTTTAAGATTTGAATCAGCTAATAGATGTAAGAGCGCTTTGAAATAGTTAAAATCACAATGAAGATGAAAGGGCTTGGTAAAAACAGAGTAGCACTCCCTAGCTACCCTATTTAAAACTACCATTTTTCAAAGTCACCCGTTTAGGGTACCTGAGTGGCTCAGTCGATTAAGTGGCTGCTTTTGGCTCAAGTCATGATCCCAGGGTCCTGGGATGGAGCCCCACATGGGGCTCCCTGCTCAGCGGGGAGTCTGCTTCTCCCTCTCCTTCTGCCCCTCCCCCTGCTTGTGCTCTCTGCACTCATGGAGGAGTCTCCTTGAGTTTCTCTCTCTCTCCCTCTACCTCTCCCCCCCCCTTTGTCAAATAAATAATAAAATCTTAAAAAAAAAGTCACCCCTTACATGCAATTTATTTTTCTCTGTATAACTCTTAGCACCTTATGACATAGTATATATTTTACTTATTTGATTATAGTCTGTTTCTTCCCACAAGTATGAACTTTCTATTTTGTTCATTGCTGTCTCCCCAGCACCTAGAACTTGGCCTGGCATGTGGCAGGTCTCCAAACATACTTGTTGGATGAATCATAAATGAATATTCGCATCCACTCATCTTCATCAAGCTACTGCTGACTAATCCTTTAAGACGAAGGAAGAGGCGTCTCCTCCCTTAGGAAATCTCCCAAGGTCATTCTCCTTGTCCTTAGTCTGGGACTCCTTGTCCATCCTCTTAAATGGGTAATTCCATCACCCTGACCACATCATACTTCCACACTCCCTCACTGTGTGTTCTTGAAGGTAGGATCCACTAAAATGTATGTATCCTGTATCCCAAGAAGATAGCTCTGAACCTGAACCTTAGTGGGCTCTCCATACCTGATTGTTGAATGAGCAGGTAACTGGGGAGAGAGGGAAGGGCAGAGAAGGTTCCAAATTGGCTCACTAGGATAGCACATACTGGTGAGGTTGTGGAGAAAAGGGAACCTTCGAGCACTGCTGGTGAGAACGTAATTTGGTGCAGCCACTATGGAAAACATTATGAAGGATCCTCAAGAAATTACAAATAGAACTACCATATCATCCAGTAAGCCCATTCCTGGATATATATCCAATGGAGATGATATCACTATCTTGGAGAGACATCTATTTTCTCCTGTTCGTTGTAGCTTCATTTACAATAACTAGGATATGAAAACAACATTTTAAGTATCCATCTATGGATGTATGGATAATGAAGATATTGTGTGTGTGTGTATGTGTGTGTGTGTGTCTAATTATTCTTATGTATATATATCATATATGTATATAATGAAATACTACTCAGTCATAAAAAAGAAAGAAATCTTGCCATTTATAACAACACAGTTGAACCTAGAGGGTGTTATGCTAAATGAAATAATTTGGTCAGAGAAAGACAAATATTGCATGTTCTCACTTGTATGTAGAACCTAAAAAAACCAAACTCACAGAGACAGAGAGTATGGGGTCTGAGGACTGGGGAAGGTGAGTAGACATTGGCCAGAGTACAAACTTACAGCTCTAAAACGAAGAAGTGGTGACTATGGTTAACAAAACTGTATTTTATATTTGAAAGTTGCTAGGCGACGAAATCTGCAATGTTCTTACCACAGTCCCAACAACAAAATGGTAATGATGTGAGGCAATAGATGTGCTAACTAATCTTGTGGTGATCATCCCGTAATATGCATATGGATCAAATCATCGCATGATGTACCTTAAACTTAACACAATGTTGTATTCCAATTACATCTTAATAAAGCTGGCGGGGGGGGGGGGATCAGAAAAAAGAAGGAGCTCACTAGGGTGTGGACCTTGTAGCCTAGGCTGTACCCACGAGCAGTCAACAGTAGTGAGCCCCCCCAAAAATGCACCCTCACGTGCTATTTTGGGGGCCCCAGAGAAGACAACAAGTTAACTGTGACATGGGCCATGAGGAGGGCCTCATGGATTTGAAATAAAAGAAATTATATTAAAATCAGTTAAGCAGAATAGAGCTATGCAAAGCCACTTCAAAGACCAAAAAATAAAGTCTCCGGGAAACACAAAATAGAAGTCCTGTCTGATGAATATATGAACATAACAGAACAGAATGAATTCCCCTGGGACTGGAATGAGGGGTGGGAGTTGCCAACCTAGAACGTCTAGTTAGGAAAGGAAGAACTGAGGGGCCTTTGTCCGCTGAACCTGGCTTAGAGTACTGGGACTGGGGATGAAGGTATCAGCCTTTCCTGGGATGTTTTTGATGGAACTAGACCCCAGAGGTAGGGGGAGGGCCCTCCTGGGAATGGAAGAGCTGGGTGTGAGCTTCAGGGAGTGCCAAGGTGGGGCTCCAACACAATAGAGTGATTGAGGGTAAGAGTCTTCTGTCTCTGGGAAGCCTGGTGTTGCTGTTTGCCTTTGAAAAGGAAAAAAGTACAGCAGAGAAAAATCTATGAAGGTCATGGTACTCTGGATGAAGAATTAAGGATCTCAAGTTGTAAAGAAGGACAAAAGGCATCATGCTTGCCAGATTAACCCATCTTTGGGGTTTCAAGATCCAGGAAATGATAGTCATCATTTGGTCTGTTCATTCATTCATTCAAACGTTTTCAAGTCAGCCTTGCTGCTTGATGGTTGGGGATATAAAAGTCAATGTTAACATGTGGTCCAACTGTAAACTTTAACCTCCTGGATCTGTGTAATCGAGAAGCCAGTTCAAACAAGTGTCCTCTGGCTTCCCCCCAAGGGTTAGGAAGGGCAGCCACAGCAAGAAGGACCACAAAGCTAATCAAACAGAACAGAAGGCTGTTAGAAGAGTAAAATGCCAACCCACCAGGGGATCTGCCTTACAACCTCTTGCTGGGAACGTTGACTGGGACCCATTAGAACAGAAATACAGCCCCAATTAGGCTATAAGCATTGCCTCTAATAAGCACTTAGCCAAAATTATCATTGAGCTAAACAAGGGAGGGTTTTAGATCTTTCTAAAATGTCTGCAGAATCACTGGAATAGGTTGTTGACTTTTTTCATCAGCAGTGAGAATTTTGCCAGGGTGCCAGAAACCAAGTAGACTTATATGGTGCCTCTCCTGATTGCCCCTGAGGCCTGCTCACCTAAAGCAGAAAGATTAAAATGAGCCTGGGCTACACTTCTCTCATTTTAAAAATAAACAAACATTCTCTGGATTTTAAAATGTGAATTTCCTCAGGAAACACTTCACAGAAGGAATTCTTAGATTGCATATAATTTGTATTCTTTGTCAATTCTATGAATATTTTGCATATTAGAGACAAGAAGATATTCAGTGTTTACTTTGGATCCAAAGGGAGAGGGAAATAGATGGTCCTTGTCCAATTTTTGTGCAAGTCATCATCCATGTCCCATCCATCCGAAGGCTGTTCAGCGCTGTGCTGAGTACCAGGGAGATGGAGCAGGATGTAAGAGGAAGAGGGATACAGAGAATTTGACAACTCGTCCTCAGTAAGCTTCCTGTCTCAAAGGGGTATTGTCCGTTGGGTTTCCTGGGTCGGAGATGGAGATTGGGGAGCCGGAAGTTTATCAGGGAGTGTCCTCAAGAACAACACCTGTGTAGAATTTGGCAAAAGGGGGAGCTGAACTGGAATATGGTCCCACAGGAGCTCTGAAGCGGAGATGGCCCTTCAGAGAGGTCCAGAATTAAGACAGGGGAGATGCGTCTTTGTACGATGTCGTTGGGTGCAGGTTTCCTCCCTGGGAGGGAGAGTAAGTTTGGATGAGAGGATTCCCTTTGCAGGAAGAAATTTCCTGGGGAGGGACTCAGCAATGAGCTTGCAGCAGGCAACATCCCCAGAAGCTGGAAGGATTTATGCCCTGGCTCTGTCGGTGGGGATCTGGGTGGTGCACCGCAGTGTCCATGATGAGGGGGAATAACACCGTCATGCCAAGTGCGGTGTGACGCCATGTTGCTGTAATGAAGATACTGATGCATTGGGACGAGTACTCAGGAGGTGGAGGGATCCCATCTGATGGGGGAAAAGGAAAGCTTCCTAAGGCAGTTGGTCTCTGAGTCTGTGCAAGTCCCCCACCCTTGCTTTAGAAGAGCAAAAGTGATGGACTTGCACATTGCATTGCCAGCTGCTGGCGAAGGAGAGGAGAGCAGATGAGAGAAAATAAGAGACCCATAATTGTCTCCTTCCCCAGCACTTCCAGAGTTGCGGTCCCAATGACCAATCACTTCCAGCTCCAATATAGTGCTCTAAGGTTAGGAAGCCCCTGACAGCCCTGGGAGCACTGCCCCCAGGGGCCTTGCAGATACATTGGCTTACTGCCCCAGGGACTGGTTTATCTGCCCCAGCCATCCCTGGTCAGGTCCCGACAATCCCAGTTTGGTCCAGGTCACCTGAAAATTCTGAGTCTACATGACACTTTGCTGAGACAGCACCTTCCATTTTCAATTGTTTGGGTTCCTATGAAGCCAGGTTGTGTCAGGGCTAGTGAACTTAGCTGCCTTCCTGGGATCAGAGCAGATGGAGAAAGTGTATGTGGGTCCACTCTCCGGCAAATCAATGGATATCACTATTAGTTTTGAGATTTATCCTCCTGTTTAAGATGCCTCCAGGCTGAAGGAAACAGCTTTTCCCTGGATTTACCCTCCAATCAGCAACATGTCCCCTTGTCCACTCTATAATTCTGCCGTTACACCCTTTAAATTCTCTATCACAGGGAAGGCAAAAACCTGCTTAGAAGCTGAAAAATGGATTCGGTCCCAGGGCTTTGCATGAATCTGTATACTCCAACACACAACATTCTGTGTCGAGGTTTAAAAACATTACTTCAAGTAGGCAAAATTAAATAAAGCAAAGCACTCTAACCCTTCTGCGGGTAGGACCTCATTTTCCTAAGCGATAAAATATAGAGATTGGTCTTACTCAATAATTCTTATTTGTTAGGACCCCGCCATTCTAAGAGCCACTGAATTATAATGACCTGAAACAGCTGGCCAAGATTCAAGAAAGTCCTTTCTGTCGGCTTCTGCTTCTGACCTTGTGTGGAGACTACCAACCCAAGACAGATGCTTCAAGCCCCTACTGAGTGAAGACAGTTCGGCTCCCTGAGCCCCCTGTCCCCTCTCTCATTTTCATTTATTAAGTTGAATCACTTACCATGCCAGAATAGACAGCAGGCTCAAACCAGTTTCTTGGCGTTCTTCTGGGTTGGGCCTCCTGGGCCACGGTTAATAACTGTCCGGTCTGAGGTCAACCAGCCAGGCCTGGGTCCAGTGGGAACATAGGGATCCCAGCCTGCAGGTGATCAGGAATGTTCAGGTTTGCCTTCAGTGCTTGGTCCCAATCACTAGATGATTGGACTAGATGACTGGGCCTGCTGGTGTTCTTTCTTCAAGTGTCCAAAGAGGGAGTGGAGCCAATCTAACATCTAGGCTGATGCTATAGGCTTGATCTCTTCCTCTGTCTCTTGCGTTCCCTCCTCCCTGCCACCATGCCCAGGTATAAAAGGCTCTGGTGACCTCTAACCAGACAATTGCAAGGGCTTCCCTACGGTCCTTCGGGTTTTGCATGGTGCGCTACAAACTGCACACTGCTATGCCTCACTCATGCCGTTATGGCCCTCAGTGACTTTCAGTGACTCTTGACTTCCTCTCCCAAATCAAGCATGCATTCTGCTCCCGAGTTTTGCAGCTGTGTTCTCCACCACTTGATTTCCTATCTCTAATTATCCAGCCAAATTAAATGCTGGATTGTTGGGGCGCCTGGGTGGCTCAGTTGGTTAAGTGCCCACTCTCGGTTTCCGCTCAGTCCTGATCTCAGGGTCGTGAGATCAAGCCCCAAGTAATGCTTCGTGCGCAGTGAGGAGTCTGCTCAAGACTCTTTCCCCTCCATCTCCCTCCCCCTGTTCTTCTTTCCCTGCTCACAGATGCACCTGCACACACATTCTCTCTCTCTCTCTTTTTAAAAAAGATTCCATTTATTATTTATTTGACAGACAGAGATCACTAGTAGGCAGAGAGGCAGGCAGAGAGAGAGAGGAAGGGAAGCAAGCTCGCTGCTGAGCAGAGAGCCCGATATGGGGCTTGATCCCAGGACCCTGGGATCATGACCTGAGCCGAAGGCAGAGGCCTTAACTCACTGAGCCACCCAGGCACCCCCCCCTCTCTTTTTAAATAAATAAACAAAATCTTCTAAAAAAGCAAAACAAAACAAAACAAAACCCAGGGGCACCTGGGTGGCTCAATGGGTTGAAGCCTCTGCCTTTGGCTCAGGTCATGATCCCAGGGTCCTGAGATCGAGCTCCACATCGGGCTCTTTGCTCAGCAGGGAGCCTACTTCTCCCCCCCCAAACCCCACCTGCCTCTCTGCCTACTTGTGATCTCTATCAAATAAATAAATCAAATCTTAAAAAAAAAAAACCCAAACCCAAACCAAAAAACCCATTGGATTGTTTTCCAAACTTATTCTGATTATTTCCCTACCTCTACTTAAATTGTTCTTTCATCTATCATGTCTTCCTTTCTCATCTTCCATTTCTTTCTCCTTCAGATTTCTTCTTTTACTTTAAGCCATGCCCCTTATGAACATATATAAGCAATTCTGACCAAAATTTTAGCAAATCAAATCTAACACTATATAATAATATCATGACCAAATAGGGTTTATCCCAGGAATGTAAGGTTGGTTTGGCATTCAAAAATCAACCATTGGGGGCGTCTGGGTGGCTCTGTGGGTTAAGCCTCTGCCTTCAGCCCAGGTCATGATCTCAGGGTCCTGAGATCGAGCCCCATATTGGGCTCTCTGCTCAGCGGGGAGCCTGCTTCCCCCTCTCTCTCTGCCTGCTGCTCTGCCTACTTGTGATCTCTCTCCCTCTGTCAAAAAAGAAAAAAAAAAATCAACCATTGTAATCCCATGTATTTGTTTCCTGGTGTTGTGTAAAAAATCATCCCAAACTTAGCAGTTGAAAATGATGCAAATTTATTAACTCACAGTTTCCAAAAATCAGAAATCCAAGTACGGCAGAACTCAATTCTCTGCTCAGGGTCTTGTTGGGCTGAGGCCAAGGAGTTGGCCATGGCATGGTTCTCATGTGGGGCTTGGGGTTCTTTTCCAAGCACGGGATAGACCTCTTTCCGTGGTCTGTTTTATTTTAGAAATATTTGCATCTTGGCCTTATCCCCACCACATCCCCTGCCCTGAAGGCAGCAACTATCTTCATCATCTCGGTGTAATGGAATTGAAATACAAAACGAAGTCTGCTGGTACTTTCCTTTTCTGCTTGAGCATTTTGTAACAGAGAATAAAGAGAGAGTCATTTCACTTTATGTATTTCTATCATTTTGCCACAGACCTTGTCTGCATTCCTCCCATTTGGCAGTACTTTTCCCAGTCTGATAGTCAGCATTTCCAGCAGCTGCTGGGCATGGCTTTCAATTAAATATGGCCATCTGTGAAAGCCACGTTGCCACATAGCCCATTACTCTTACCGTGCAAGAGAGACGGTGAAGGGAGCAACAATTACTATTACTTACATACAGTCTGATGGGCACGGTTTTTTTTCTTACCTGAACAGGGGTCTACCCTATCTAGATTAAACTTTCATTTTAGGAAAATTCATCAAATTGAACTAGATACATACATATCTGAGAAAGTGGAACAAATACCCAACTACTGTCCTTTGACACATACTCCAAAATGGTTCTGTAGTACCTCTCCCCCACCGCCCTCAGCTGTATCTACTTTGAGACATTTTCTCATTTTCATTTCTAAGTGTTGGGGGTAGGCAGGGAGCTACAGGGACCCTCACTCCTTTCTCTCATAGAGAGCTCTAGCTGGATGAAGCCAGTCAGTCCAGGAGGTTCAGGTATGCAATGGTAGTTAATTGCCCAGCCTTTGGAGCCCAACTGTGTGGGGTTGAGACTCAGGATATGTTTCTTAATATTTGTTCCTCAGTTTCCTCATCTGTAAAATGGGAACAATAGCAATACTAATAGGGCTTACTCAGAAACTGAAGGAATTCATTCATTTAGAACAATGACTGGCACACGGCAAGTACTCGGTAGTAAAGGTTAGCTATTATTTTCTCTGGAAATGTTGTTGGCAACCCCTTTTGTATACTCATATTAATTGAGAAGATTTTGAAAAATGCTGATGCTCAAAGACTCATCCTAGATCAGGGCTTCTCACTTGCAACACCATTGACATTTTTGGTCAGATAATTCTTTGTTGTGGGGCTGTCCTGTGTTTTGCAGGCTGTTTTACAGCAATCTGGCATTTACCCATTGATGCCAAGAGCAAACCTCTCCCCATTCTCAGTTGTGATGACTAAAAATGTCTCTAGATATTGCTAGATATCCACTGGGCCGAAAAATTTTACCTCAGCTGAGATCTACTGCCCCAGATCAATGAAATCACAGTCTCTGGAGATGAGGTTTGGATATGGGTCTTCCCAAGGGCAGATCCAGGTTTTGTTGGGCCCGAGACTTATAAAATTTGGTGGTCACTCTTCTAGAAAAATAATACAAATGTAAAAATAAGATACAGAACCGAATATTATTTAGAATGAGGAAAAGAAATTACAACAAAATACTTGTGTCTTAGAGATTCATATTCCTTTCTTTTGAGATCACTGTAGGCAATTTACCAGCATAAAATTCTTTTTGACAACAACCTGGCTTTCTCTCGTCACCTAGGATGCTCTGTACCACCTAGTGCTAACAGACATCCTAAAGTGTAAGCACTTGAACAAGCTTTATGGGAAATCTACCTCCAGGTCTTCCCTTGCTGCAGCATACTGCTTTGGATGGAGGCCAACTGGGCACAGTAGGCACAAGGCCCACAAAGCCTGGTACTTTAATCACAATTTCAGAAAACTTGGCACTTGGAGGTAGGTTGGGGGTGGGCAGGGAGCACAGTGAGAGGAGATTGTGATTGCAGCAAAAGCTCAAAGTCTGGAGAACCATGACCCTAACCATGAAATGTGTAGTTCCAACTGGGCTGACCTTTGATTTGCAGTCTCAGCACTGAGGTCAGGGGCAGGATCTGTGTCAAGATTCAGGACTAAGGGTGGTGTGGGTCAAGCACTAAGAGAGGTATGCCTCACAGATCAGCCCAATCACCCTCCATGCATTCCTCGGGTACACTGAGTCTGGGGTCTTCCCAGAAACCAAAGGAATAGGGTGATGGGCAGGTCACACAGGCACCCAGAAGCCATGACTAGGGAGCCAGACTCTAGGTCTTAGAGGGCGGATTTGCTTCTCAGCTCCATGAGATGAGGTTATGGGGGCAGACTCAGCCTGCAAATACTGAAATCTACTATAGACTGAATGTTTGTGTGTTCCCCTACCCACCGCCCCTCAAATTCATCCTAGTCCCTAATGTGATGATATTGGGGAGAGGAACCTTTGGGAGGTTAGTGGAGTCCTCAAGAATGGGATTAGTGCTCTTACAAAGGAGACCTCAGAGAGCAACCTAGCCCTTCCATCATCACGGTGAGAACACAGTGAGAAGACGGCTTGTCTATGAACCAGGAAGCAGGCACCCAGACACTGACGCTGCCGGCACCTTGATCTTGGACTTCCCAGCCTCTAGAATTGTGAGAAACAAGTTCCCGCTGTTTATAAGCCATCTTGTCTTTGGTACTCTGTTATAGCAGCTGAGATAAACTAAGACAAACTCCCTGCCTCGGTTAGGATAGGCTCCAGATCTGAGTATGAGAAGCAGCAGCTAGAACTGGGTGTAGGAGTGCACTGTGATTTCCTAGGACCCGGAGAGGTGGGGAAGAAGGAGAGGAGGAGAAGAGGAGTAGGAGGAGGAAGGGGAGATGAAACAGATGCTAAAGGTGGTTTGCTTTTGAGGGAATTCAGTATCAACTGTTCATACTTTTGAATGTTAATCTCCATCAAAATACTATTAATAATTGATAAAGTAATATCCTATAAATATCTGTATAACTACCTCACAGGATTGTTTCAAGGCTACTATTAATATTTAAGAAGGCATGATACCTTTTTAATACCTAGGTAGTATTTAAATCTACTTCAGAGCTGTAGCGAGAAATAAAGATAAGTATAAAACATGCCTGACACATAAATGATATTTAGGAAATAGTGATTATTACTGAGACTAGGAATTACAAATCCATGCTCCAACTCTGGAATCAAACAGACTCGAGTTCGTGTGTGCTTGAGCAAATCATTTAAAGTCACGGAACCTTGGTTTCCTCGTCTATCAATCAGGAAATAGTTTCTACTTCACAGGGAGCTCTGAAGAGGAAATGTGTTAATGGTATGATATTTAGCATTGTGCTTGTCATATAGTAAATGCTGAGTAAACATTAGTTATTATATTGTTTTATAAGGCCCTTATCATTACATTTTCGCTCGGTTTGTCCTTGATGGCATCATTTATGCTGTTTCCTTGCTCAGGATGACACATTTCATCCCCCTCTGCCAACCTGCAACCCCTTTTTGGAATATCAGTGCTTTTGAAATTCTGAAATCTACTTGGAAGAATTCCTTTCTTCTGATCCTCATCAAATCTACTTTCATTATTTTTTTCCCCCTTAAATTCTCTAGGTTGGCTGTCTTTGCCATTCTTATTTTAATGTAGGACATTCTTGATCTACAACCCATTATTCAAATCCAGCATGTCTTATGACTTGGAAACTCTTTGTTCCATCACAGTCATGCCCTTGACCATAACAGGACACTAGACTCATGTCCACAGCAGTTGTTTGGTCCACCCTCCCCCTTCCCTTTCCTTAATCCCTCCATCACTATGTCCATTACAGTGAGTGAGAACCCAACATTCTTTTCACATTATCTTAGTGGTACCTTTCACCAGGTACTCAATGGCCTTCTCTCACCTGTGGCCGCATTCTACTTTGTTGTCCAATCCTTCTCATGGCCTATTTTCTTTCTGTGTGTCCTCCTCTTTGCATTTTCCACTGATTAAAATGTTGGTGCCACTCACTAAACTCCAGCTTCCAAATCAAAGAATATGCTTAGTGACTTGGCTAGCAAAAAGGTGTAAGTACACTATATTATATATAATGATTATGTTCCCATTAGCTATGAATTGAGTTTTTGCCCGTAAAATTTTACTTTAGATATCCCTGGAGAGTTAACTATTTCCCATTGTAAATCCATTTGTAAAGCACGTAATTACCCATTAATTTATGTTTTTGTACATAAAAAATGTGAGAAGGTCGATATAGTGTCAGACCTATTATTCATTTGGGATTCTATCTCTAGGAAGAGTTTATAAAGATCATAGGTATCAGACCTACTTAAAAGTTCAAAGAAGCCCTGCAACTTGCAGCTTTTTTGGTCCCTTAGCCATAATTTTTAAAGTGATAATGTGTGAAAAATAAATACACTTCTGGGTAACCTAATGAAGCAGTCATATTCACTTATGTCTGTTCTCTTTCCAGAATCTCACTAAAAAGATAAAGGGGGGGATTTTAAAAAGATACAGGGATGCCTGGGTGACTCAGTTGGTTAAGTGCCCAACTCTTGATTTCAGCTCTGATCATGATCTCAGAGCCGTGAGATCGAGCCCTGCCTCATGCTCCCTGCAGGGTGTAGAAACTACCCCCCCCCATGTTTCACTCGCTCTCCCTCCAAAAAAAATTAAAAAATTAAAAAATTGGAGCATCTGGCTGGCTGAGTCAGTAGAGCAATGAGATTCTTGATTGTGGGGTTGTGAGTTTTGGCCTCACAGTGGGGATACAGCTTACTTAATGATAAATAAAATAAACATCTTTTTAAAAAAGATACAAATCCACAAGGAAAAAGAGAACAAGTATGGAGACCAGAGCAAATGAGAGATGTCAACAACATTTTGGAAGATGGAAACTGACTAGGTCATGTTAAGGGACTTAGTAGAGAGGAAGTCCAAGATAATGCAATTAGACAAGAAAAAAATGCCAGTCAAAATCTCAGCAAGTTATCTTGTAGATAGCAAAAATCTGAGTCTATATTTACATAGAGAGACAAAAGACCCAGAATAATCAACTCAATGTTGAAGGAAAAGAATAAAGTCAAAGTACTGACACTACACAACTTTAAGACTTATTTTACAGCTATGGAAATCAAGACAGTGAAGCATAGGTTAAAAAAAAAAAGTTAGATCAATGAAACAGAATAGACAGTGCAGACATAGACTCACATAAATATCATCAATTGATCTTTGATGAAGGAGTAAAGATGGTACAATGGAACAAAGATAGATTCTTCCATAAATGGTGCTAGAACAATAGGACATCTATGTAGAGAAAAATGAATCTAGACATAGACCTTACAACTTTCACAAAAATTAATCAAAATAGATAAAAGACCTCAAGGTAAAACACAAAACTCTAAAATTTCTAGAAGATAATATGGGAGAGAATCTGGATGACCTTGGGTTGGATGATGACTTCTTAGACACAATGCAAAAGACACCATGCATGGAAGAAATAAATGATAAGCTGGGCTTCATTAAAACTAAAAAATTTCTGCTCTATGAATGCCAGTGTAAAGAGAAAGAGAAGAACAAGCCAGAGGGGGAGATAATATTTGCAAACAACACGTCTGATAAAGGATTGCTATCAAAAAACTCAGCAAAAAAAAAAAAAAAAAAAAAAGCAAAAAATCCAATGAAAAATTGGGCAAAAGATGTGAACAGATACCTCACGAAGTATATATGCAGATGGAAAGTAAGCATATGAAAAGATAACGCTCATGTGCATTGGGGATTTGCATATTAAAACAATAATGAAATGCCACTAATAACTATTAGAGGGACCACAGTCCAAAACACTGACAGCATCAAATGCTGTTGAGGATGTGGATAAATGGGAATTCTCATTCAGGGCTGGTAAGAATGTAAAATGGCACAGCTGCTTTGAAAGACAGTTTGACATTTTCTTAAAACTAAACACATTCTCACTGTACAATCCAGAAATCATGATCCTTGGTATTTACTGAAAAGGGTTGTACTCCCGGAGACGCATGAAACCCTATACATGGATATTTATAGAAATTTTATTCAGAATTGTCCTAACTTGGAAGCAACTGAAATGTCCTTCAGTAGGTGAATCAATAAACTGTGGTACATTTAGACAATTCTGGAATATTACTTAGCACTAAAAAGAAATGAACTATCAAGTCATGGAGTTTTCCCCCATGGAGGAAACTTAAACATGTGTGACTAAGTGAAAGAAACCAATCTGAAAAGGCTACATATATACTGTGTAATTCCAGTTAAACTATGTCGATAATAAAAAGATGAGTGTTGCCAGGAGTTGGGAAGAGGGAGGAATGCATAGGGAGAGCACAGGGGATTTTTATGCCCAAGTGAAACTCTTCTGTGTGATCCTACAAGGGTGGGTACATGCCATTATACATTTACCAAAATGCACTGAAGATACAACACCAAGAGTGAATCCCAGTGTCAACTATGGACTTTGGAGGACAATGGTGTGTCAACATAATTTCATCTATATAATAAAACAAAGGTACCACCTTGGTGTATGATATTGATACTGTAGGAGGAGGTATATGTGTGAGCGGAGGGGTTATACAGAAACTCTCTGTACTTCCTGCTCAACTTTGCTGAAACCTAAACCTGCTCGAAAAAATTGAGCTTGTTTGGGCGCCTGGGTGGCTCAGTGGGTTAGGCCTCTGCCTTCAGCTCAGGTCATGATCTCAGGGTCCTGGGATCAAGCCCCGCATAGGGCTCTCTGCTCAGCAGGGAGCCTGCTTCCCCCTCTCTGCCTGCCTCTCTGCCTACTTGTGATCTCTCTCTCTCTCCCTCTCTGTCAAATAAATAAAAAAAATATATTTTTAAAAATTAAGCTTGTTTATTAAGTAAATAAATAAGGACAACTTGCACATCTGAGAATACATAAAACGTTAATTAGTCTTTAGTATAGCATCTATTTTGACACTTACCTCTTTTTTCCTAATGCGGAGTTATTGAAATGAATAATGTCTTTTTCAGACCTTGAAGCTCAAGGGAAAGAGTCTTTCTAATGCTAAATGCCAGCTCCGCCCATCTTTTCTCCTCTTTCTCTTTGGGGGCTTTATTCATAATGTTACTCTCCAATGTTAAAGGCATTTTCCAATCAATCCTAACATCCCAGAAAACCCCTTATAAACCAAATAATTTTCACGAGGAGAACACATAAATAAATTGCAGGAATTCATGCCACATGATCATTAACATGAATGCTTAAAAATGTGTATTTAGGGCACCTGGGTGGCACAGTGGGTTAAAGCCTCTGCCTTCCGCTCAGGTCATGATCCCACTGTCTGGGATCGAGTCCCTCATTGGGCTCTCTGCTCAGCAGGGAGCCTGCTTCCCTTCTCCTCTCTCTGCCTGCTTGTGATCTCTGTCAAATAAATAAATAAAATCTTTTTTTAAAAATGTGTATTTAGACATTGTGTATTAGACCAACTTTTGCTAGAAATGCTAGGTCTTGAAAACATGTTTGGTGGCAGCACCAAGTTGTACATATTTATATATAACATAGTATTTTTGTATTCAATTATATGATTTATATTTGTAATGACATTATTTATGCAAAGTATAAAAACACAATAATAGTAATCTACGGAGAGGAAGAAGGAGGGGAGGTGAGAGGCAGGCAAGAACACGGGGACTTCAACTTTATTTTCAAAATTTTTGGAAGAATCTGTTACGATACGTCCAGTTTTCTCCTGAAGGGCCCTGCGGGGTAAAAGTCCCTCGGGTTTCCTGGCCATTTTCGAAGGTGCTGCTCTCATTTGACCTGAAGCTGCCCTTTCAATGTTGAGAAGCAGGCCTAATTCTGGCATTCTGAAATTTGTGAATTGAGGTTGCTCACTCTATCTTTACCATTGCATTTTATTGGCATTACCTGTAAACAGTAGATTTAAGAGTTCATTTAGACCCAAGACTAAATCCTTGTTCCATTGCTTGTTAGTAGTTTGCTGTCAAGTGAGTTATGTAAATCTGTTTCCTTGTCTGTAGAAACATTCCTCTCCGGTTGTTGTGAGATGTTACGTGGCGGCTGACATGCGGCTGATCTCAAGAAATGCCAGCTTTTGATTTTTTATTTTTAAAATTTATTTTATTTCCTTATTTCTTTTAAAGATTGTATTAATTAATTAATTAATTTATTTATTTGACAGAGAGAGAGATCACTAGTAGGCAGAGCACCAGGCAGACGGAGAGGGGGAAGCAGGCTCCCCACCAAGCAGAAAGCCTGATAGGCTCGATCCCAGGACCCTGAGACCATGACCTGAGCTGAAGGCAGAGGCTTAACCCACTGAGCCACCCAGGCACCCTACTTA
Organism: Mustela putorius furo; assembly: GCF_011764305.1. Classification (NCBI taxonomy): domain Eukaryota; kingdom Metazoa; phylum Chordata; class Mammalia; order Carnivora; family Mustelidae; genus Mustela; species Mustela putorius. Next base: position 10,645,100 of record NW_025421480.1, on the reverse strand, counting down.
TTTATTTTTTAAAGATTTGTTTATTTATTTTAGAGAAAGAGAGAGAATGTGGGGGAAGGGCAGAGAGAGAGAGAGAGAGAGAAACTCAAGGAGATTCCTTGCTGAGTGCAGAGCCTGATGTGGGGCTGACATCAGGACCTGAGCTGAAACCAAGGCTACAATGCTTAACCAACTATGTCAGCAGCGTCGCAAGATATGCCAGCCTTTTAAAGACTAACATCATCTTCCATCAGTAATAAAACAGCAGTTACAGTTCATGCCTCATGTTTTAGAGGTAATGGAAGAATAAGTGAGCATTTCCAAGCACACCACCAAAGAGGAAGCTGATATGTCATTGTAAAATGTGTGATGCCAGAAATTAAGTTTTCTCCACTAGCCCCAAACTACCACCAAGAGCATGGGTGCATCTAGTTATGTTACGTGATACATCATTTAGATCATCTGCATTAACCACAGAATAGAAGTCATGATCCAGAGTTACTACGAGTGAAAATAGGTGGGGGTTGGGGGGCACCTGGCTAGCTTACTTAGTAGAGTACAGGGCTCTGTGGCTTTTGATCTCAGGTTCACGAGTTCAAGCCCCTTGTTGGGCATAGAGCTTACTTTAAAAAAAAAAAAATCAAAGCAATGGGGAGTAGAGGTAGGAAATTGTGTAACTTCAACATAAAGATATGTTGTGGTTTTGAAGGTAATAGTAGTGTGTTGAATATGTGACCTCCTGAGCTACCAAGGCAATGGACAGAGAAGTCCCGTAACAAATCCACAATCAGAAAATTCAGAATAGTATCCATCCTGAGTCCTTGTCTGACCACTTCAGGTTCTGAGGCCTCTTGGAACGGACGGTGGTTGCTCAAGTATTTCTCAAAGTGAGGTCTGTCTCGCCAATAAGAAGCAATCGGGTATCGTGTGTCACCTCCGGAGGAGATGTTCTGAAAAGGACACCTCACTTATGTAGGATTCTAGCCAAAAATAGATAACCCAAATCTAATCACTAGAAAACATTAGCCAAAGCCACAATAAGGGATGTTCTATTAAATAATTGGCTTGTGTTCTTTAAAAAAAAAAAAAAGTCAATGTCATAAAGTAAAGATAGGCACAGGCACTGTTCTGGATTGCAGGAGACAAAAGACATGTCACTCATAATGCAGTATGTACTGGATTGGATCCTGTATGGGGAGAAAAAGATATGAGAAAATGCATATTGGGGCAAACTGATGAAATTGGAATATGGACTGTTTATTAGATAAATGTATCCAATCAATGTTGAGTTTCCTGAATTTGATAACTGACCAGTGCTTATGTAAAGAGAATATTCTTTTTATTTTTTAAGGATTTTATTGGCTTATTTTCAGGGAGAGAGAGAGAGCACACAAGCAGCGGGAGGAACAGGCAGAGGGAGAAGCAGCCTCCCTGCTGAGCAAGGAGCCTGACTGGGGACCAGATCCAGGACCCTGGGATCATGACCTGAGCCAAAGGCAGACACTTAGTCCACCGAGACACACAGGTGTCCCTGTAAAGAGAATATTCTTATTTTTAGGAAATACACACTGAAGTTTTAAGGAGTAAAGAGGTATGATGTACAACCTACTCTCAAATGATTTAGAAAAAAATTTTCTAGAGACAAATAGAGAAAAAAGAGAGTGATATGGTAAATGTAGCAAAATAAAAATTGACGAATCTTTGTAAAGCACGAGTTCTTTCTGCTATTTTTGCAGCTTTTCTCTAAATTTGAAATGATATCAAAATGAAAGGTAATTTTATTTTTTTATTTATTTTAAGATTTTATTTATTTGAGAGAGAGAGAGAGAATGAGCAGAGGGAGGGGCAGGGGGAAAAGGAGAAGCAGAGTCCCCTCCGAGCAGGGAGCCCCACTTGGGACTGGATCCCGGGACCTTGAGATCATGACCTGAGCTGAAGGCAGCTTCTGAGCCGACTCAGCCATCCAGGTGCCTGCGAAACGAAAGGTAATTTTCAAAAGTGCCCGCAGATCACCTGCGTCAGGATGCTGCCGTACAGCTGTTGCTAATGAGGCTGACTCCTGGGCCCTGTCACTGACTACTGAAGCAGAAAGTCTGGGGGTAGAGTCTGGGAATTTTCATTAAAAAAAATTATTCTTGGTGATGGCTATCTATATTAACATCCGAAAACCACTGGAGTGGGCTTAAAATAATTTTCTTAGCTTAATTAGCCCAATGCCTGACGAAGAATATTCCTCACCCTCCTCCTAACAGCTAAAGCATAGAGTGTGCTTATCGTATGGTAAGGACTATATATATTTTCTTCAATTCTCACCATCATTTCTATGAACTACTATGTGCTCATTTTACAGAGGGTGTAAAAGGTTAGAAAGAGTAGGTAAATGGCCAAGGTCTTGTGCTGTGACGAGATGGAGCCAGGATTTGAATCGAAGGACAAACTGACTTGAGGGCCACACTCTTGCCACCAGGCTCTCGAGCCCAGCTGGGAAAACACATGTTCAGATTATAGGCTTTGACTATCATAAAACTGACATGGTGTTTGTCTCTTACAAAGTCAGTCCTTAATTGCATATTAAGGAAGGAAGCAACGAGGCAGCTACAGCAATGAGCGTTATGATAAGGCCTGGAATTTCCCCTGCCAGTTCTCCATCCCCGTGACAAAGCCGGGGCCCTGTGATTGAGATAAGGCCACAGCTGGTTTGCTCTTCTAGATCATTACTGATTTTCCCATGCATTTTGCAGATCAGGCACCAGGCCAGATAAGGTCTGGATATACGTTCATCAACGATAGATCCACTCTAAGTGTGAGAGGGTTTCCTCAGTGAAGTGAAATGTCATAGTAACATGTAACCAGGAAAAGAATTATAGATGACACCAAAGAAAAGCCTAGACTAAAAAGAAGTAGGCATTTCCCAAGGAAAGGGCTTAGCTAGTGCTGTCTCCTCTGGTCCAGGGCACTGCTACCCTCCTGAGACTCCGTCCTCTGTAGAGGGAACAGCCAGTCTACAGAAGCAAGCCTGGAGAAGTTGTTGGACCCTCCCCGATTCCTGAAAGTTAACTCTTTAATATCACTGCTAAGAGATGGGCTAACAACTGTTCTTCTAATTCCAGAGGCCGAGGAGGTCTTTCAACTAAATCATGCTGCCTTCTGAATGAAAAAGATAAATACTGACAGTTTTTCGCCATCATGATCTCATGTGTTTTTATAGGCTGAGAAGTGCAACCCTTGTGGTTAAAAAAAAACACCACCACCAAAACAAAACCAAAACTGTGCTTTTCAGTTGCCTTAGTTGAAATGCAATGTGTAAAGAATTAGTAGTGAATTTTGTTGTTGAGAGACTTATCTTTTCTAACTAGAAAAATGAAACATTCTCAGCAAAAACACATCACTAATTTGAAGGGATTGAAGAACCACCGCCAGCTTAGTCCTGTCACTGTGTAGTCGTTGTAGGCCTGAAGAACCTTCAGGTGACAGGTGACATGATCTTATACACTGAGAATCCTGAATCCACACAAAGAAAGTATTACAGCTAATAAATGAGTTCATCAAGGTCACAGGATACAAGGTTAGTATATAAAAAATGTTGTCCATACACTTGCAATAAAAAAATCTGAAAATGAAATTAGGAAATCAATTCTATTTACAACAGCATCAAGAAGGATAAAATGCTCAGGAATACATTTGATAAAAAGCATAAAACCTATACTCTGAAAACTACAAAATATTGTTGAAAGTGATTAAAGATCTAAACAAATAAAAAGACTTCAAATTCCGACCCTCCCCAGGACACTGTGGATGCAACACAATCCTTATCTAAATCCCAGTTGGTTTTGTTTTGTTTTTAGAAAGCAACAAGCTGATCCTAAAATTCGTATGGAACTATTCAAGGGACCCAAAATAGCTAAAACAATCTTGAAATAGAAGAGTGAAGATGGGAGAGTCACATTTCCTTATTTCAAAACTTACTACAAAGCCATAGTTATCAAAACAAGATGGTACTAGCGTAAGTTAAGACATATAGATCAAGGCCCTCTCCTCTCCCGGAGATGGCGTGTGCTCGCCCACTGATATCTGTGTACTCGGAAAAGGGGGAATCATTTGGCATAAATGTTACTTTGCCTGCTGTGTTCAAGGTTCCCATTCGACCGGATAATGTGAACTTTGTTCACACCAACTTGTGCAAAAACAATAGACAGCCATATGCTGTCAGTGAATTAGCAGATCATCAAACCAGTGCTGAGTCTTGGGGTACTGGCAGAGCTGTGGCTCGAATTCCCAGAGTTCGAGGTGGTGGGACTCACCGTTCTGGCCAGGGTGCCTTTGGAAATATGTATCGTGGGGGCCGCATGTTTGCACCCACCAAAACCTGGCGCCGTTGGCATCGCAGAGTGAACATGACACAGAAGCGATATGCCATTTGCTCTGCCCTGGCTGCCTTGGCCTTACCAGCGCTGGTCATGTCTAAAGGTCATCGTTATCGAGGAAGTTCCTGAACTTCCTTTGGTGGTTGAAGATAAAGTTGAAGGCTACAAGAAGACCAAGGAGGCTGTTTTGCTTCTTAAAAAGCTTAAAGCCCGGAATGATATCAAAAAGGCCTATGCCTCTCGGCGAATGAGAGCTGGCAAGGGCAAAATGAGAAACCGCCGTCGAATCCAGCGCAGGGGACCCTGCATCATCTACAATGAAGACAATGGTATCATCAAGGCCTTCAGAAACATTCCTGGAATTACTTTACTTAATGTAAGCAAACTGAACATTTTGAAACTTGCTCCTGGTGGGCATGTGGGACGTTTCTGCATTTGGACTGAAAGTGCAAGTTAGACGATCTTTATGGCACTTGGCGTAAGGCTGCCTCCCTCAAGAGTAATTACAACCTTCCCACGCATAAGATGCTTAATACAGACCTTAGCAGAATCTTGAAAAGTCCAGAGATCCAAAGAGCCCTCCGAGCACCACGCAAGAAGATTCATCGCAGGGTCCTGAAGAAGAATCCACTGAAGAACCTGAGAATCATGTTGAAACTAAGCCCCTATGCAAAGACCATGCGCCGGAACACCATTCTTCGCCAGGCCAAGAATCACAAACTCCGGATGGATAAGGCGGCGGCAGCCTTAGAAGCCAAATCAGATGAGAAGGGAGTTCCAGGCAAGAAGCCTGTGGTAGGTAAGAAAGGAAAGAAGGCTGTTAGTGTGAAGAAGCAGAAGAAACCTGTGGGGGGAAAAAGACTGCAGCTACCAAGAAACCAGCGGCTGATAAGAAGCCTGCAGAAAAGAAACCCACTGCAGAGAAGCCTGCTGCCTAAAAACTTAACGTTTATTCATAAAAGTCAAATAATTTTGGACAGCTAATTTTGAATAAAGACATGATCAAAGCCAAAAAAAAAAAAAAAAAAAAAAAGAAAGACATATAGATCAATAGATATCATTGAAGGCCCGGAAATACACCCTCACATTTATGGTCAGTCGATTCTGAAAAGGGCACCAGCCTCCTCCAATGGAGGAAAAATAGTCTGGGGCAACTGGATAGTCACATGCAAAAGAATGAGGGTGGACCCTCACCTCACACCTCATACAAAAATCGGCTCAAACTGTAAAACTTAAATTCTTGGAAGAAAACATGGGTGTAAATCTTTGAGATCTTGGATTAAGCCACGGTTTCTTAGATATGACACCAAAAGCACAAGCATCAACAATAACAAATAGTTAAATTAGATATCATCAATATTAGATATTTTGGGAGACTCCTGGGTGGCTCAGTGGGTTAAGCCCCTGCCTTCGGCTCTGGTCATGATCTCAGGGTCCTGGGATCGAGCCCCATATCGGGCTCTCTGCTCAGCAGGGAGCCTGCTTCCCCCTCTCTCTCTGCCTGCTTGTGATCTGTCTGTCAAATAAATAAACAAAATCTTTAAAAATATTAGAAATTTTTGCTGCTGTACCATCAAGAAGAGAAAAGAAAACCCACAGAATGGTAGAGAATACTTGCAAATCATCTATCTGGTAAGGTCCTAATGTATTTAGGCTATGTAAAGCACTTTTATAACCCAACTCTAAAAAGACAACCCAAAGTAAAAAGGTTAAAGTGTCTGAATAGATACTTTTCCAGAGAAAATATACAAATGGCCAATAAGCATATGAAAAGATAGTCAATATCATCTTTTTTTTTTTTTTAAAGAGAGAGATAGAGAGCGAGCACATGAGTAGAGGGAGGGGCCGAGGAGAGGGAAAGAGAATCTTAAGCAGCTCATACATACCCAGCATGGAACCTGAAGCAGGGCTTGATCTCACAACCCTGAGATCACGACCTAAGCTGAATCAAAAGTTGGACGCTTAACCAACTGAACCGCCCGGGCACCCCAAGATAATCAGGATCATTAAATATCAGGAAAATGTAAATCAAAACCACAATGAGATATCATTTTACACCCATTAGGATGCCTGTAAGCAAAAAGAGGGAGAATAGCAAGTGTTGATGAGAATATAGAGAAATTGGACCCCTTATTGGGATGGGAAATGGTGTAGCCATTTTGAGAAATGGCTTGGTAGTTCCTCAAAAGGTTAAATGTAGAGTTACCTTATGATCCAGCAATTCCACTCCTAGGACTATGACCAAGAGAACAGAAAACATATTGCACAGGAATGGTCCTAGCAGCATAATTCATAATAGCCCCAAAGCGGAAGCAACCCCAACATCAGCCAGCTAATGAATCGGTAAATAAAATGTGTTGTACCAACACCATAGACTAGTATTAGACGATAGAAACAAATGCAGTTCCAATCCATTCCACAACATGGAGGAACCTTGAAAACATTATGCTAAGTGATAAAATCCAAACACAAAAGGCCATAGTGTGTTGACTCCATTTATATAAAATGTCTAGAATGGGTCGATCCATAGAGACATAAAAAAGAAGAGCAGTTTCCTAGGGCTGAGGAGTTTGGGGAGAAATGATGGAATGATTGCTAGTGGATATAGGGTTTCTTGTTGGACTCATGAAAATGTTTTAAAACCGATTTTGGTGATAGCGGCACAATTCCACGAATATACTGAAAACCGTTCAACACTTTAAATGGGTGAATTATGTGGTATGAGAATTGTATATCAATAAAGCTGTTTTACATCTATATGTGCATATATATCTATATATTTATACCTGCGTATTTATAGCCACTTACTTATAAAGAACCTCAGGTCTATTGTTGTTGGTTTTTTTCCCTTTCCTCTCAGTAAGAAGAATTGCTCATACGGCTCGTCACTACTTAGAAGTTCAATGTCTTAAAAATAGTCACACAAAATGAGGAAATTCCTAGTAACTCTTTCCCTTAATGTGCCTAAGAAATGTGAATTAAAACTTCTCCAGATCAAAAGCACTAGAAGGTGGCTGCAGACAGGTTTCCAGCTGGGGGACAAAGAGTCAGGCAGGAGACAGTCCCTTCTGCTGGGCCCAAGGGAAGAGAACGCAGATCAGAAGTTTAAGGTGAGGAGGGTATTGTATTTGAAGTGAAACAGATGGGCTGGAAGCAGATCAGGGATATTCAAAAGGATTTCCAAGTGTGCCAGTCTTCTGTACTGGGCATTGTGACTTTTTTCCACTGAGTCCAATATTGTCAGTCTGGGTTGGACAAAAAAAAAAAAATGGATTTTCATGGCCATCCCTGGTTTTGTGGGATGGTGTAATAAAAAGACTATGGGAAAGGCAAGTTGAAGGTCCCAGTGGGAATGATAAATGAGGTGAGAGATACCCAGGGAGAGAGTGCACAGGGGTCAAAGGTGGGGTGGGGCGTTCCAAGTTGGGAAGAATGGACAGAGCCGGAAGGACAGATGGTCATGATCAGAGGCCAGAATATTGGAGATTAATTGTCATAACTGAAGCAGTTCTGGGTGGTGACAAGGCTCAAGGAGAGCCCTAGAGTGGGTTGCTGGTGGGCGGGTGCTACGGAATCCCTAAATTTGCATTCTTGGAGCTGCTAGATGTTGGGGCAGTGTTTTAGCTTTTCTGACTGAATCAGTTATTTTCAGGAATGGGGGCAGAATTTATTGCTACCTTTAAAAGAGAGAAGCATGCCTGCCTCGGCCACACACGCAGTTGGCCCCCCAAATTGCCTAAACTCATCCTGGTCACCTTTGGAAGATTTTCAGAATTATTTCATTAACCTCATTTTTAGTGCTTTTGTAATGAAATGAATTTAAGCTAAAATTGCTAAATATCGCAGAGTAAAATAATTGGGCTCCTATGGGTATAATTTAGTAATATTAGGATATGCTAATTATTACTTTGCAAAGAAAACATTTATGTACTTTACAGATATAAAAAGAAGTTCCTGCAGGTTTATTAGAGACTTTAGATTAAACATAAATGGGAGAAAGACAGCAGAGCTGTGTTTAAGTATAAATTTTCATTCTGTATCATCAAGCTTTCTTCATCATTGTTTGTTTGGCTCATAATCCTAATTTCTAAAGCCATCAGTTCTTTTTATGGTACAAAAAGGAGAACAGCCATGAAGAAGTTTTACATATTGTTTGCTCTTGCTACTAAAAAGAAGCAACATCTTGCAAAGAATGTTAAAATTATCATAAAACCACAATGACAACTCTAAGTAAATAATACTTTGCTTTGCTATCTGCAGTTTAGAAATATGAGTTAAGAGAGAAGGGGAGGTGGGGAATTAAAAAAATATATGAATTAAGAAATGAGACAGAAACAAATGATCATTTGGAAATACTGTGAGAGGCACAGTTCCACACCGATAAAAAGCTAGATAAGTAGTTCATGGTAACTATTAGAAGACTTTTCAGTAGGAGGAAAACATTTTAGAGCTGCAGGAGTTCCTGGCTTCATTTATGGCAAGTCTATTTGAGGTGAGGTGTGGCTGGTAGTCTATAAAGAAGATTGTTTTCCTTGCGGAACATGTGGATTGGAGGTGATTTAAATGGCCTTTGCTTAAGGCAGCAAGTTAAGGAGCCGTAATTTGTTCTTTAGAAACTTTGATTCTTATAACAAAGGCCCAGACCAGACAGTTTATACTTGGGGTGGGTTGATATTCTCTGGGTCTATCCTAGTGTTTCAGTGATTAGCACAATACTGTTTGACTAGTCAGATTTGGAACTTGAAGCCCAGTTTCACTTTTACACTTGAGTTGATCCACGTGGTCTTGGAAATAGCATTTCCAGCCTCTCACCATGCCCTGCCAACTTTTCCTCCTAAATTTCTCTCAAATGCATCTTCTCAACAGCCATCACCCTAGCCCAAGCTACTGTCTGTCCACTCTTGCCTGGATACTCCCATAATCTAGCTGGTCTTTCAGTTCCAGTCCTAGTTTCCTATGCCTAGTTTTCCACCCAGCAGCTCAGTGCATGAGCCTTAGAAAAAATTAGACCCTGTATCTACTAGGGTGATGACCCCAGATGGCTTTCCTTGGTGTCTAATGTGAGGAAGATGTCATTTTACATCCTGCTGAAGTCACCGTTACCGTACTTTGGACTTTTCCATCATGCAGAGCCAAACCTGATTCTAATGAATGAAACATGTGCTTGAAAGTCAAGAATGCAAATTAGGCCTTGGGCGCCATCTTGATTTTCATCTCTTACAAGACCCAATAGATTAGTTAGCTAATCTGCCTAAGCCTTTCACTTCTCACCTGTGAAATCGAGATAACATTCCTCAAGGGTGGTTCTGAGGAGCAAATTAGATCAACTATATAAAGTATCCATCCAGCACAATACACTCTCAATAAATGGTTTTTTTTTTCACTTTTTTTTTGTTTGTTTTGTTTTTAACCTTTTTATTTTTTTATTTTTATTTTTATTTTTATTTTTTTACATTTGGGGGCATTTCAGTGGACCAGTATGGGACACGTAAGAGCTGTGGACATTTGGAGTTATCTGTGTCTAGAAGATTCATATGGCAGTGGAGCTCATGGTTTGGAAGGCAAATAGACTAGAAACAGGAACATGCTTCCAAAACCTCAAATCTAGCTGATGACAATTTCGGTGGAACTGAAGCAGCTGCTTATTGGGCCCGTTTCTGTCCCAAGTGCATTTCGAGGGTTAAAGCCACAATGATAAAGAACACACATGATCCGTACACTGTCAGAGTTTACAACCTGGTATGAAATTCGGACATTAAACTACTAATGAGCGGTTCAATGACAAATGGTGATGAAGTGCTACGAAGGGAAGGAACAGAATGTTCAGAGACCTTGTGCTGGGGGCGTTGTGGGGGATGCTAATGTAATAAGGTAGGATTAAGCTGAGATAGGAAAGATGAACCTAATTTGACCAAGTGAAGGGCAGCAGAAAGTACCTTCCCCCAGGGAAATGAAAGGCCAAAACCCTGAGGTGGAAAGGCACACAATGGGTTCTTGTAAATACTTGGGTTTGTAAGGGAACGCCTTGGACAAGCTGGAGAGGGAGGCAAGATGTCAGTCCTATAGGGCCTCATCAGCCATGATAAAGGGTTTTAGTATCAGGATGACATTCTTCCAAAATACCTACTCTATTTCAATGTCTCCCACACGTGCCTAAGAAAAAGAGTCATCTGGGGGCTCTTTATAATTTTTATTTTTGTTTAAGATTTTACTTATTTATTTGACAGAGAGAGACACAGCGAGAGAGGGAACACAAGCAGGGGGAGTGGGAGAGGGAAAAGCAGGCTTCCCGCTGAGCGGGGAGCCTGATATGGGGCTTGATCCCAGGACCCTGGAATCAAGGCCTGGACCGAAGGCAGAATTTTAACCCCCAGGGGCTCTCTTTAATTCCAGATTTTAGTGTATATAAAATCTGCTGGGGAGAACAAACTGGCAGTTGAATGTCATTTAATTCAATGTAACATGGATTTACTGAAACTTTACCAAAGCCTCATATAAGAATTTAAACTATATAATTAATATCACTTGAATGGCACTTCATTTTTTAAAATCTCATACTTGAAGAGGTAGCATTATAGCATCGTTCCTTTGCCCATAGCTCCGTTTAATCTGTAGTGCTTAAAACAGGAACTTGCGTCTATGAGACGATACGACAGGAAGCCAAAGGATAAGATATTCTTTATTTACAGTTCCCAATTTACCATCGGGTAATATTTCAAGAGAATGTTTATAAGTCTGTGTTTCCCCATAGAAATAATATTCTGGGAGAGAAGGAATAGAGGGGCAGGGCCTGCCAGCCTTCAAGGTGACAGAGAGTGGAACTGTAGCTCTAGAGCCTGTTGGTGGCTGTGTTAGGAGGGAGATGCTGGTCCAGGACCCCCCCGCCCCAGCCTGACTCTAAGTTTTCTCAAGGCGTGGCCAACAGCTGATTCCAGAGAATTTTTAAAATTATTTTTTTTTCTAGGGCAATTTATCAAACAATTCATGTGCACAGAAAAAATTTTCTACTCGTAAAATTTGTTTCTTTTCACCGTAAGTGTACTCCTAAGTCACCCTCATCTGTTCTACCCATACCCCTACCCCCTTCCCCTCTAGTAGCCATCAGTTCTCTGTAGCTGAGTCTATTTCTTGGTTTGCCTCTGTTTTTCCCTCTGCTCATTTGTTTTGTTTCTTAACATATGAGTGAAAGCACATGGTAATTTTTTCTCTGACTTCTTTCACTAAACATAGTACCCTATGCCCTCTAGATCCATCCATGTTGTTGCAAATGGCAAGATTTCATTCTTTCTTATGACTGAGTAATATTCCTGTGTGTGTGCGCGCGCTTGTGTGTGTGTGTATAGCACACTTTGTCCATTCCTCTATTGATGAACACTTGAGCTGCTTCCATAGTTTGGCTGTCATAAATAATGGTTCCAGACAATTTAGAACTCCACTTTGGTTTATACTTTGGAGATAAAGTTTGAAAGAAACAGAGGATTTAAAAGGGTGTTTTATAAAATGTTTCTTAATGACATTTCAAGAGGAAACCACTTGCAAGGAAATTCTTTGCTTACCCTTCTTACTTCTTTCAACCAATAAGTACCTGCCTATCTCAAGGGGTTATTGCTAGCCTCCAACAAGAAGTGTATGTGTGTGTGTGTGTGTGTGTGTGAGTGAGAGAGAGAGAGAGAGAGAGAGATTGGGGGGGGGCAGGGCAGCTTTGTTGACTGCAAAGCAGTGGAGGAATGCAAGGTGCCATGATTTTCATTACAGCAGGGTCTCAGCCAACAGGCCCAATCCCCAAGAGGATAAACCAACTTTAAACACACAGCTCGAATATGAGCACAGTGAAAATGTGTGCTCAAACCCTTTAAGATTTAAGCTGATTTGAATCACAGAAAGAGCCAAGCTACACCAGGGAAATCTAACCCTGGTAAGGACAAGTAATAAGATTTAAAGGAAACATTAAACACATTATCAGCTCTAAATGGCTTGTTAACCTCTGATGTATCAGATCATCAGGGACCAGGTACAGCAGAGAAAGGTGGGGTGGGTAGGGAATTTGGATCTCTGTCACCTGGCTAAGGGACTGCTTGAGGACCCACGGGTCAATAGATCACATAGGGTCACTAGCCATCTGCCAGGACCGAGTCACTTTCTGGGATGCAGACTTTGGGTGCTAAAATCATGAAAGCCCTGGGTCAACGAGGAGGAACTGGTCCCCCTAAGGCCACCCCAGCTCTGTTTCTTTCCTTTTTTTTTTTTTTTTTAAAGATTTTATTTATTCATTTGACAGACAGAGATCACACAAGTAGGCAGAGAGGCAGGCAGAGAAAGAGAAGCAGGCCTCCTGATGCGGGGCTCCATCCCAGGACCCTGGGATCATGACCTGAGCCGAAAGCAGAGGCTTTAACCCACTGAGCCACCCAGGCACCGCACCCCCCAGCTCTGTTTCTGATACACTCTATGAAGAACAGTCCACGTCACTTCTCCACACCTCCTCTCTTCTGTTCATAAATGCAATTATCCTGCCTTCCTCTTCTACAGAGTAATTCTTCTTCCTTATCAAACATCACTAAATTCTGCTACCCCAAAACCAGAATGGAGATGTGCCAGTGGTTTTTTTTTTTTTTTAATTTGTGGGAACACCCAGAAACACAGGATACTTATGAGATCAAAGGTTCCAGAACAACTTAGGAGTTTATTGTCAATAGTAGGTCTTGAAGCTGTGAAGGGAATCTAAAGATGAGATTCGGTGGGGTGTCCTGAGGATGGAGGTGAGGGGAGAGAAATGGAGAAGGTAATTCAGAGCAGCTAGTCAGGATACTGTTTCCAGAAAGAAGCAGTGCTGGGAAAGTCTGTGGACAGAGTCCCAGGAAATTGCCCAGCTGGAATTCGGGTAACTGTGAAGGAAGAAGTCTTATGTGGGAACTAACGGGAACCCAGACCCTGAGAAGATTCAGCTTCTTGGAGGATCTAAAGAGGCTGAGGAAAGTGGATCTTGTTTTTAACAGGAGGTTAGAGCGTGGAAGAAGAGAATGATGGAAAGGATGTAGCTACCGAGTGAACAGCAGATAAAGAGGTAAGACAGAGCAGCTGGAATCTGTCTGCAGTCTGAGTTAGAGCTCCATCAAACTATGCGCCCAGAACTTCTCGACTCTGGACAGTTCATAGGCTGAGATCTTGAACTGGAGGTTCCTAACTGGGCACTTAATGGTGTCTTTACACACCAACGAGCATTCAGAAGGGATGTGCAAAAGCAAAGAATTCAGTCAGAACTGTGAGGTGCTCTGTCTAAACGCAGTAGTTATTCAGAGAAGGGGTTCTGGAATCCTGGACAAGAAGACAGGCTTCCTGTGGGTTAAGAGATGGCCTGAAAGAAAGAAGGATGACACTCCTGGTGTGAGGTATCACGGCCAAAGTGAAGCTATGGAACACGCCCATTTAAAAACAGAGGAGGCTGGTTGGGAAGTAAATGAGAACTGAAGTAGAGTTTGACAATGTTTCCCAACCTTTGACTTTATGGCACTCATTGAAAACGGTCATAATAGAGTAGGGTAGAGGGAGGCAGCCCTTAGCAGCACCGGGCTTTGCCTCGTGAACCTCACTAAAACCCACGGTGTACACAACCTATTGACTGATAAAGTCTAGAATGAGTGAGGAATTGGGTAGTGCAGGCCCCGAAGTTTACCAGATGGAAATATTCAGAGTAGATTTGTTCCCAGGTGGGGAAACCATGTCAAAGCCGGAACAGGAAAATGCAATGTTAAATATGGCACTTTCAGAAAAACATGATGATCACATTGTCCAAGAAGCATGGAAATAGGTGATGGTTTGCGAAAAGAGAGAGGATGCTATTTTAAGAATAAAAGAAGTTATTATTCTTTTGTATCATTAGGGATTCAGTTGAGGTACTTCTAGTCACCGAATATTATTGAAACAATCATGCTGCAAAGATTGAAATACTTTTAAAATGAAGTATGAGCAATATTATTTCTTCTGCCTTGGTTTGGGTGATAGTGATGATGTCACCATTCAAGGTATCCTGCATGTCAATTTTAAAAAATAATTTAATCTGAATAAATTAGACAAATATTGAATTAAAAAATTCATTTCCTGGATGCCTGGCTGGCTCAGTCCATGGAGCGTGTGACTCTTGATGTAAGGGTTGTGGGTTTGAGCCTCACCTTAGGTGTAGAAATGACCTGAAAATAAAATCTTTAAAAAAAATTCGTTTCCTACCATCTAGAAGGCAGTAAACTAGACACCAGGGAAATGATAATGAGAGAGACAGCTGATGTGGAACTCCTAATCTCAGCAGAGAACCTGAAATATAAAACAGCCAGCTTCATTGCAAGGCAGTGAGCACGCAGGTGAAAGCATATGTATGAGGAAGAGGTAATGAATTCTGGAGCAGTGGGAGAGTCTTTGATATCTTAGCTGGAGCCCAAGGGATGAATATAATCAAATAGACACAGAGAAGGGAAAAGCCGGAACAAAGAACGCATGAACTTGAATGTGTGAGGTTACACCAAGCGTCCTTTGAAGACGGTGACTCCCTTAGTGTGAGGAGCAGAATCGAGCGCGGGGGCACGAATCAGGGGAGGGGTGAGGAGGGAGGGGTAAGAGGTGAGACCGGAAAAGAGTAGCATCTTCTGAAACTTCTCTCGGTGGAGAAGAGCTTTTCCACTGGTCTCTCCTAAAGAGACACTGTAGTGTGTGGACAGGAGCATGGACTCTGGAGCCTTTCTGGTCTCAGCTCTGCCACTTGCTGGCTGGGCCACCTAGGGAAGATTGTCTAATCTCTCCATCTGTGAGATATGCCTAACGATACGGTCCTCATAATGTCTTTGTGAAGACTGAATGAGTTAACGCAGGCAAACCATTGAGAACAGGGCCCAGAATGTTGAAAGTCATCAATACAGGTCAGCCGTCATTACCATTTTAACATAATCAGCAATAAGGTCATTATTTTGGTTCTGTTAGGAAAATGCAATTTTAAATCTGAATTTGTCTCTCTTTTTAAAAAAGATTTATTTGAGAGAGAGAGAGAGCATGAGTTCGAGTGCACAGGTCGGGCGAGGAGCAGAGGGGGCAGGAGAGAGAGAATCTCAAGCAGACTCCCGGCTGAGCAGAGCCCAAGGCGGGGGTTGATCTCAGGACCCTGAGATCATGCCTGAGCCAAAGTCTAGACTAAGACTCCCAACAGACTGAGTCACCCAGGCGCCCCTGTACTTGTCTTATTCATAGATGTACCACATGACTTCATAGGTTTTGTCAGGGGAGGAACTTGCTGAAGTAGCCTTCTCCACATATCTTACAAGAATACTCATCTACTACAGTGCCTGATAATCACCATTGCAGGGATGTTAGACTCGGGATTTTAGGAGATCCTTTATAAAGTGTTCATCCTGTAGGAAGAGGAGGTCCCTTATAAAGTGTTCATCCTGTAGGAAGCAAGAGCTTGGCATGGATTAGTCTACTGCACTAGGTAGGAAAGACAGGGCTAACTCAAGGAAATGCAATGTTGGACAGTTAAGAAAGAAGGTTCTAGCTTAGAGAATCTAGTGGGAGAGTGGGGGTCTTAGGTCAGGTCTTTAGTGCCCTTTGGAAACTAGGGATCATTTTAGTATTAAGGGGGGAAAAGGGAAATCAGTTGAAAAGGAGAGGGGTGGAGAGAAGAGAGAATTATTTACTTCACAGTATTGTTTAGGGCCAACCTTGTTAATAAAATGTAGCTGAAATGACTTAAATGAAGCTACAGTCAAGTCTCGATGGTTTGACCCAACTTTTCTAAAAAGTATTGAGGCTATAAGCCTTCATACATTTTATATAAAATGATTACTGACACTAATATAAAATAAAAAAATTATGTTAAATATATGTTTATATGTTTACATATTTACTATATAATATATATTTATTATGTATTATATACTTTTTATATATTTACATACATTTATAATATACACATTTCCCTTACATATTTTACATATTTATTATATATTTATTTATTTACATATATATTTATAATATATATATTTCCCTTTTTGTTTGAAGTTAAAGCCGACTAGCAGTCAGAATTTGACTTTTGGGTGCTAATTTCTGGTTTGCAACTATTTTTAGTGATGGGGGGGTAGTTGGGCCAGCTCACTGCACACTTATAGCCCTGCTGAGGGGGTTTTCCCCTAGACAGGAACTAGATCTCTGAAGCTCTAGCACAGAGATCGGCCCAGGTAGGTGAAATGTTTTTGTAATTGCCATGAGGAAAAAGAGGGCCCAGGGGATTCTTCTGCCCAAGGGAGCTCCATCCTGGTTATAATCTGATTAGTTAATGTGTATTCCACCAGATGGGTGAAATCAAACCTTCTAAGGTATTGTGGTTAGAATGTTTTAAAATGTCTGGAAACTCCTGGAAATGTGAGAAGTCGTCTTTCTTTTTCAAAGGACCATCTTCTTGTGGTTCACATGTGGGCTTTTGAAACTGAAACTCCAACACGCCTGTGGCTGTAGGGTGGAGTCTGTTTTCCCTCCCCCCCCCCAGCGTTGGGGTGCACATGAAGGCTGTCAAATGCTTGACTTGATTAATGTTTGCGTTTTGATAAACAGAGCTCTAAGGTAGCAGGAACCTATTAAAGACGGTCCTTGATTTCTTCAGTTCTCTTTGAAAGACCTGGCCTTCTCAAGCTTGTTAGTGTCATTGAAATCATTTATACATGAGTCTGCCTGGACTGTTTTGGAAATGAGCTCCAACAACAACAAAAAATCTCAGGAGGGTACCTAAGTGGGTTGAAAGATGGTAGGGCCAAAACATTATATAGATACACATTGTATATCTAAGATGAGATACTACAAATTAAGCATCATTGAAATTGCTCCTTGAAGTCAGCTTAAATGCAGAGTTTTACCCATTGTAGGTACTGAGTTGTCTTTTTTTTTTTTTTAAGATTTATTTATTTATTAATTGAGAGGGAGAGAAAGAGCATGGGCAGAGGGAGAGGCAGAGAGAGAGACTCTTCAGCAGCTACCCTGCTGAGTGTGGAGCCCGTCAAAGGGCTCAATCCCACAACTGGAGATCATGACCCGAGAGTTGAATGCTCACCTGACTGAACCTCCCAGGCTCCCCAGTACTGAATTGTCTTGAAACTGAATGTGCCGCAGTCATCAAGAAAGTTAAAAAGATAAGCTCCTTCATTGGCCCTGGGCAACCAATCAAAACAAAACAAAAGACCAGGTCATATCTACACTTGGACTATGGTATCTTGCTTTGTTTGCTTAACTTCAAGAAAAGTCTAATGAGATAGGAGCCAGTCAAGAGGAGAACAGGTGAAATAATCAAAATTGGGGCTTCCATATCCCTTTCACAAGGAGGTACTTAAATAGTGTAAAGCAGTGTAAGCAGTAAAGGATGATGTTATGGCTGAACTGTGTCTCCCTAAAGCTCATATATTGAAGCCCCAACCCTCAGTACCTCAGAATGAGACTGCATTTGGAGACAGGGTCTCTGAGGAGGTAATTAAGTTAAAATAGGAGTCCTGAGGGTGGGCCCTCACCCAATGTGATTAGTGTCCTTATAAGTAGAGATGAAGATACACAGGAAGAGACAGACGTTAGACACATGCACACACACCATCAACCATGTTAAGACATAGCGAGTGGGCAGCCATCTACAAGCTAGGGAAAGAGGCCTCAGGAGAAAACAATCCTGTTGGGAAGAAACTTCCTTAGAGGCTCCAGAGAGAGGGCGACGCTGCCGACACCTTGATCATAACCGTCCAGCCTCCAGAACTGCGAGAAAATAAATTTCTGATGTTTAAGCCACTCAGTCTGTGGTACATGGTTACAGCAGCCAAAGCTGACTAACATAGATGATAACAGATATGATCAAATAATTTAAAATTAGGAAAGGTCTAGGGGAAAAATGTGATTATCTTAGGATACCTCTATGTCAGGTTTTCTTAAAGCAAGTTCTATATACTACCCATATCAGAATTACCGATGATATTTTTTAAAAAGCAGGCTCCCCGGCTCCTCTGGGAGTACTAAAACGTTCTGGTAGGAGACAATCTATCTTTTCAGTAGACATCCCGAGTGGTGTTTTGTACGCTAACATTTGAGACCCACTGTGGAAGGTGCTGTTCAACCTCTGGCCCTTCTCTGGGCCTGGCTGGTTAGTACTAAATACAGCTCAGGAGAGCGCTGGTCGGTCTGGTGCTGTGGCAGCGGCACACTGGTCCAGGAGCCAGGTACAAACCCCACTGTACAGTCTTTCTATATATCAGCCAGTGTTTACCAGCATTTGGGGGAATCCTGAAGGGGACAGAGCAAATAGAATCCATGTGCCATACCCGTCTTACTCACTTAAAAATATAATGATATATAAAGAAGAACCTATACAACTCGACACCAAGAAAACAAACAATCCAATTAAAAAATGAGCAGGGGACATAAATAGACATTTTTCCAAAGAAGACATCCAGACTTCCAGGGACACTGAAAAGATGCTCAACATCACGAATCATCAGGGAAATGCAAATCAAAACAACGATTCAGCAATTCCACTACTAGGTATTTACCCAAAGAAAACAAAGAAGCTAATTCAAAAAGATATACCCACCCCATGTTTATTACAGCATTGTTCATAATAGCCAGATATGGAAGCAACCCAAGTGTCCATCCACAGATGAATGGATAAAGATGTGGGGCAAGCGCATGCGCGTACACACACACACACACACACACACACACACAGAGGAATATTACTCAGCCATAAAAAGAATGAAATCTTACCATTTTCAACAGCATGGATGGATCTAGAGGGAATAGTGCTAAGTGAAATAAATCCTCCAGAGAAAGATAAACACCATAAAATTTCACTTATACGTGGAATTTAAGAAACAAAGCAAAGGAACAAAGAAAAAAATATATAAACCAAGGAAGAGCTTCTTAACTATCGAGAACAAACTGGGGGGTTCCTGATAGGAGGTGGGTAGGAGGATGGGTAAAATAAGTGAAAGGGACTAAGAATATATAGAATTGATCAATCATTATATTGCGCACCTATAATTAATATAACACTTTATGTTAACTATACTTAAATTTTAAAAAAGAATATGATGGCATCTTTTAAACAACAACCTACCGTACCTATATTATTTCTCTCATGAGATTTATTTACGGACGCTATTACCTTGATACCTAAATTCTCAAAAAACTGGAAAGAGCATATCTAACTTTTCTATTGGTACACGTTAGTTAAAATTATATGGAAAGTTCTCTGATAGGGCCTGCACCTTTTTATGCCCCACGCGGTTAAAATATAATATTAGTGAAGGAGGTAAATAACATCTATAAATAAAAACAAATTAATAATAAATGGAAAGGAATCTAATCAATTGGTTCAGCCAGGCTCTGTGCTTTCATGCATCTCCTCATCGCCAGGGCGAATGGGAATAGAAAGCATTCTTTCATATGGCATAAAAGTGAATTCTCTCTCTTTCACCTGCAGACCAACAAGCTAATTAAAGAGAGAGAGAGAGAGAGAGATAGTTAAATAGTTGAGAGTCCAAAGCAAATACAGTAACAAATATCTTCCAAATAGACAGAATAGGTGCCATTCTGATTTATTAAACATGTTAGTTCACTAGGGACATGTAAAAACGGCCCCTGACCCCATTTACAAATTTGATGAAGGGATATAAGATTTTATGCGGTTTTTAAACAACTGAAATGTAGGTAGGCCATTTGAGAACGTTCAGGTGAGCAGGTCATTGAGTTATTTGTCTGTTATCCTTACGGGGGGTCAGCGTTTGAAACAGAATGCAGCTCCAGGGTCCGGGAGTGACCAGGTCCGTCCAGGGATACCTATGGCCACCATTTTTGTTACTTAACGGCACTTAATGGCAGGCGCTGCCTCAGTGCTTTTCCCTGCTCAATTAACTAAGTGTCAGTGTCTCTGTGTAGACCACCCATTCCCACTGGAGTCTTTTTTTTTTTTTTTTTTTCTTTAGGGGGATGGGGATGGGGACATAGATGGGGAATTGGAATTTTCATTCATGTTCTGGGTGCTCTCCAGAAAGAAGAATTCTGGCACTGAAAATGAATTGATTTTAAACTCTAGACCTTAATCCTCTGGGGAGGTTCAGAAGAGATGCCGTGAGAGCAACTGGGCTTCGTTAGGAAAGAAAAGAGGACACCCAGCCTTCAAGGAGCCGGCTTCCCAGTCTGGGCACCGATCGGTTTGTCAGAGGAGGCAGAGCCCTAACAATGAGAACCGGCTGTGTTGGCTGAAGGGGGCTCTCGGTTTGGACCGCGGCGCTCCTCGTGCGCTGTAAGGCTCGCCGCTCATTGCCGGGCCCTTCTGAGCCGCCCTCTTCCTGGGAACTGGGTTCGGCGAGGTCCCGCCGGCCTAGGGACCAGGCGACCCTAAGGGCCTGACCCGCGGACGAGCGGGATCCGGGACGCGGGCGGCGGCCGCGGCGCCTTCATTAGAGGGCGCTCTGGGGGCAGCTCCGCCGCAGTGTCGGCTCCCGCCGCTTCCTCCCGCTGCCCCTCCGCGCCACCCCAGCGAACGCGGCCGGGCCCGGGGGGACGAGTCTCGGCGCCGCCGGGGACCGGGCGCGGGCCGCGCCGCAGCCGGAGCGGAGTCGGGCCCCGCCGCCGCCTCCTTCCGCCGGCCCCGCCGCCGGCCATGCATTCTTCCGGCTCCTCTGGCTCCCGCAGCCCGCGCCGGGGCCCGGCCAGCCCGAGGTAACCTCCGGCTCGGCGGGCGCAGGCCCCGGGGCTGCGGCGGCGGCGCCGGGCCCGGAGAGGTGCGGAGGGGGCGGGGAAGGGGTGTCGTCGCCGTGCGGCCCGGGGAGGAGGCGGCGGCGGCGGCGGCGGCATGAGGGACGAGGGCGCGGTAGGCCCCGAGGAGGAGGCGGGGGCGTGGGGCATCCGCCCGCCTCCCCGGACCCGCCCCGGTGACAGGTCCGGCCTCTGAGTCCCCGCCGTCCCTCTGTCCGCAGGCAGCCGCGAGGGGAGTAGGGCGCCCGCGCGCCCGCTCGCGCCGCGCCTCGGCCGCCGCCGCGTCCATGACCGCGACCCCTCGGCCGGGGACACCCGCCGCCGCCGCCGCCGCCGCCGCCGCCGCCGCCGCCGCGCAGCACCGCGCCCCGGGTCGCCAGCCCCCGGCCCCGCTCGCCCCCGCGCTCCACAGCCCGCCGTCCGCACCCGCCGAGGTGAGCCCGGCGCGCGGGCCGCCCCCGCCGCCGCGACCCCTTCCCGGGGCGGCGGAAATCGCTGCGGGCGCCCCTCGTCCCCCCCCCCCGCCCCCAGCACTGCCGTCGCCTCTTCCTCCGCGCCTCTTCCATCACCCCTCGCTCGTCTGCCCTCTGCTCGGGACTTCATTCTCCTCATCCGTGGCCCCGGTGCCTTCACCTCCTCTGGCTTTTGCTCCCCTCCCCCTACTCCCGTCCTTCCTCCTTTCGCCGGGTGAGCCCCTACTTTCTTCCTCTCGCCTCTCTGCCCTCTCTTCTAGGCCCCTCTCCCTTTTTCCCCTAAAAAAAGGGGGTGGGTGGGCAAAAACCCCTTTGCCGCAAACGAACACTGTTGGCACAACTCTCTGCTAATGCGAGAGAGCTTTCTAAGGCACGACCGATGTCCGGGAATGGGGGTGGTGCGGGTACCCAGGTTCTCATAGCTGGGAAAGGGGCTCGGGCCCCTGCAACAGCCTTCTGTCACTCGTGTCGTCAGTTTGGGGAGGCTGAGGCTGTCTGAAGCAAGTGGGTCTGTTTGTCTTCCTGAAAGTGCCCAGAGCAGACTGCGGTGAGGCGCGGTGCGGGCACGGCCGCTGATTAGTTAGTGGGAATAGTATTATCATTTGCTAAATATATTATGACATACCCTGTGCCTCTGCGAACAGCTCCCTTGACCTTGTGCGGCTCCTCCTCCCTCGCTCTCTGTCCCCCTCTGGAATTTCCCGGAGAGATCACCGAGGTACTACACCGGGAAGGCTTAGATCCTCGGTTTTCCTGGTGGTTTTGTGCTGGAGGCGGATTTCTGTGTTGGTGACTATGTGGATGTGGATAATCCATTTTCCTTTTTAAATGAATGTTTCTTTCACCTCAGAAAGACAGGACAGACGCCAATGTGAGCATGGCTGTGACTTTGGAAGACGCTCCGTGGCTGGGCTGGATCTTGGTGAAAGCCCTGATGAGGTTTGCCTTCATGGTCGCCAACAACCTGGTTGCTATTTCATCCTACATCTGCTATGTAATTATACTTCAGCCCCTTCGACTGCTGGACAGTAAGCGGTTCTGGTATATTGAAGGAATCATGTATAAATGGCTTTTAGGAATGGTGGCTTCTTGGGGATGGTATGCTGGATATACAGGTAAGAGCGTGAGCACTTTTGTTTAATGCGTATGAAACAATTTGTAATGTTATGCTTAAGTCAGGAGCCATGATTAAATATATATTACACTTTGGGTTGAAAGATGCTTTGCTGCTTTGGCTTGTAAAAAAAAAAAAATAGAAAACAATTCTGTTGAGTTTTTTTTCAGAATCCCAATTTAGGAAGGATGATATTTTCAGATGCGTAATTTCATAGTTATATACTGATAAATCTGTTAAATAATATGTTTTTAATGTGCTTGACATTTATCAAAACCCGTTTGCCAAAACTCACCTAGAGAAATAGGAGTGGGTTATATAGGACTTGAGGGCTTGTAAAATGAAATAACATATTTAGCCCATAAATATAGTAGGAATTTAGAAGAAGGACTGAGCCATATTTGTACTGAGATAGTTTAGTAAGTTTTTTCATTTAATGTCATATTGTACTGTGTTAACACCTTAAGTCAAGCAAAACATGGCTTTCTTTTCTCTTACGTATGTTTCTTTTGTTTACTGGAATCTATATTTTAATCTCATAAATCTGTATGAGACTTAAATATAAGAATTAAGTTTTATCTATGTTAATTTATATTCTGAGTGTCTTTAAGTAGATTTATATTTCTGCCTTTAAATTGCATTTTGGGGAACAGGAGTAATGCTCTTCTGAAGTGGACTTTTAAAGAACTAAATGAGAAGTAGTGTTTATTTTTATTTTCTGTTTAGAAGCCTTCCATGCTTTGAGAACTTGGGCCTCTGCTGTGAAAATTCTGTGTTGTTCATTACATTTATTTGACTTTTTTCCCCTAAGAATTAAGATGATGAGAAAAAAAAAAGCATTGAGGTTTCTAGCACTTGTCTTAGACATTGAGGCTTTTATCATAGAATTTTATAATTGATAGCTTCCATGCCGCAGATGCTGCGGTCAGTGGAGTCTGTAGAACATAGCTTGGAAGAGTGAGGAGGGTACGAGGCTACTCCTCAGGGTCAAATAGCGTGGCAGTTCCCATTTTAAATTCTGTCTCCTTCTTTCCTGCCTAGGCTGCATCTGTAGATTTTATCTATGCACAGAAGAAAAGGACTGACAATGCTTGGGTTTTATGGAGTCTAACAGACTCTTGCTAGGTCAGAGTGCTCTTATTTGCCCTAGATGGAGCATTTTTTTCTTTTGGCAAAGCTGTTTGTTATTCTGCAAGACCCAAAGCTCCCAGGCTACTGTATGCATTGCTCTGGGTCTCATTGAGACCCTGATACTCTTTGGATAGAGTAGGTGAGCTTCTAAGTCCTTTTTTAAGACCTTGTGGTGGTAGTGGTAGTGGTAGAGGAAAAAAAATGAAGTCTTAGCTATGTAGCTGAATTCTTACCGGAGTTACACTGCTATCTTAGAATTGCTTTGCTCAGTATAGTTTAAGTATCCCCAAATACAGTATGTGGTACTAGTGACTTTGCTCTGCATGTAACGTACTCCTTTGCTGGTTTTAAATCAACTCACAGTATTTTTAGGTAAAGTTCTGGAAGTTCATTCTACTTAAACACAATGAAATAGTGAAATGCTTGTGCTCGTGCGTGTGGTTTATTTGTGTATAGACTATAGCATGATGAAAAGCTGAACAACATTCAGCATTGACCTTGAGACTATACTGAATGCAGTGATGCTGCTTGAAGTTAGTTATTCTTTGGCCACAGCATGGCCGCAATGCATTTCTGAGCATATTTTCTTGCGTTGTCTTTCCCTCGCTGACTATGGAACTGCACAGTTTTCTCTTGCCACCTGCTTGGAAAGTGGTCTTGGCATGATCTGCATATTTTGGTCTTTCTGAAGCATCTGTTCTCTTCAGGCTACTGCATTCTGACCACTTAAATAGAGAATATTTTAGTGTTTATATTTTAATTGGTTTTCCTATAGGTGGTGGTCATGGTCATGGCCTGATCACAAGGGAACGCAATCATGAGGTCAAACAAATGTAGGAAAGACTTTTGTGGAAAGCCACAGCTGGGTTAAAGAAGCAACACAAGCAGGGGCTGATGAGCAGATGCATCCATGAGAGAGCCTAGAAGGTTAAATTAGCGTTTGGTCTGGATTATGTGTTCCATTTCTTCCCTTTGTATCAAGAGGAAGATGGGTTTCAGTTTTTTCCCTTCCCCTCTGCTTAAGTTTCACAGATGGAAAATTGAACATTGCCAGAGGAATTGTGCTCAGCAGATCTGGGATGTTCATGTTTTGAACATTTCAACAGCCAAACTGTGGAAAACCACTTCTGAGGAAAACTTAATTAATTAAATGTTAATTGGGAAGCTGAAAATTGAATATTGATATTGAATATCATTTTTTTAAATTGTGATATTCAGTCTGAGGCAAGTCAGCTAGCTAGCTCTGCTGCTTACATTGATTCCCTAATCTACGCTACCCTATATGGTAGGTACTTAGCCAAATGCTGCTGTTTAAATTTTAATTAATTAAAATGAAATAAAATTTAAAATACACTTTCTCAGTCGCACCAGTCACCTTCAAGTGCTCGGTCCTGGGTGGCTAGTGGCTATTGTGCTGGAGAGCACAGACAGAATGCTTCCATTGCCACAGAAAGTTCTATTGGGCAAGTCTAACAAATAGTATGCCTTTCTCCTTTTTCTTCGGACTTTATCTTTATAAAAAGGATATTTTTCTAAACACGTTTCTCTTGAGAAGACAGGAAGGCTTATTAAAGCTTTTTTAAAAAAATTGTCTTTTATAAAATGTCACAAAAATGAGTCCTATAAACTCAGACTTGCTTCTTGGATGGAGAATGGTGAGGCTAGTCAGCCCAAGACCTTGAACGACTATTCTTATACTTGGTGTTTTCAGAGCTGGAGTACTGCCTGTGGACCTAGAACATGGAGAAAGGCTTTTCTGGTCTTGCTGCCTGTTTGTGACTTTCCAGGGGAACACAATTTTTGAAAGAATTCTGGTGACATTAGGGTTTTCATCTCTAGCTTGCTACTAGGTAATGGTGATTGCTGCTGCCACATTTCCTTTCATGGCAAGTGTTGTACAAACATCTCATGTTGAGGAAAATTTGTGTACTGCCTTTGCCCTAATATTTCAGAGAGTGAACCAAAAGACATACTAACGTAACTAATGATCCATTTCTGCATGTTTTATTCAGATCTGGGATAAATCATTATACTTTTCTCCCCTCAACTGAAGTGAGGACTCGCAAATTTCAGAGAGAGATTTTTTTTTTTAAGTAAAATATGTTTAAAATAGTTTATTTTGACCTTCATTCACTTATCTTAATAAATTCATTGTTCCTCATCCAAACACATTTCGTTAAAGTCTCTTACACAGAATCATTAAAAAAAAAATTCATTGTAAGTGGAAGCTCTGGAATTTCTATATAGGATAAGAGTCTTTTGGGCCATAATCTGGCTGGAAAGGAGCTGGGATGTCAGGAGGATGCCACTAGGTTGTTTTTGCCTAGCAAATGCTCTCTCCCTTGAATTGATGGCTTTAGGGAAAGCTGACGGAGATAGGTTTAGCTTCCTCCCATTCCCCAAGTGGCAGCCGTCATGACTGTTAGTCTTTGTCGGTTATTTGAGTCTCTGATAGCGTCTTATTTATTTATTTTTGTTGTGGTACAAATTCATTGCATGAGAAAAACTATTAGGAATTATATCTGATGTTGAAATCCTAGAGAAAGTTTTAAAAATATATCTCCTAGAGCAGTATTTTTCCACTTTTGAGTCATAAGCCATTTAGTATCGGGCTGAACATTTAAAAGAAAAATGAAATAGAATAGAGTGAAGATGAAAAGATCATTCATGTGTGTATCTATTAGGGAGTGCTACAGAATGGGTTTTTTACTGTGAGTCCTCTCAACATTTGAAAGACCTTGTTCTAGTGGAAAGAGCACTGCAGTATAGAACTGGGAGTTGCATGGTTTAATCTGGTTTTAACTTTAACATCTCTGCTCCCTGGTGGGGGGTGAGATCCTCAGCTGCAAGCTGCCCAAGAGGCTGGGAGCTCTTTACAGATGGTAATGTGGTCTTTCTAACCCTAGAGCCTAGTCTGTTGCCTGAAGCTCACAGAGGGCCCCTTCCGTGTTTCTTGAATGATTGCTTTTTTCTTTCTTGGTCCTAGCTTAGGTGCCTTGGCTGCCTACCTTCCTGAAACATCAGAGAGCAAGGGCACTGCCGTCCGCAGAACACAGACCCTGAACTGGATGGTGTTTTTCACGCATACAAATATATGCATATATATCCATTTCCTACAGTATCACATTTGTTAATTTAACACTCCATTATTGAGCTTCTGTTATGTGTGGGAACAGGTGTCGTGGAGGTCCTGAGGTGCACAAGACATAGATAGAGGCAATCTCTAAGGAGTTCGCAGATGCCTCGGTGGGGAAGTCGGTACACCAACAGCACAAACATCCTGGTAGAATGTTCGCGTAGACATGTAGCATGGGATTAAAGAAGAAGGGCTCCTGATCTCACATCAGTGGTAGGTGGTAGCCGACAGGGAATAGGGAATTTAGGGACTGAATGACTTTAAATGCCTTTTTTTTCCCCATTAGGGAGATACTTCTCTGTTGGGCTAACTGGATAATCGGTAATTATAATAGATTTAAAAAGACTTTTGCATAATATGTCAGTTTAAACTCTGGATCTTCATGATGGTAATATGAGCTAAGTATAAGCCAGGCAGGGTCCTGAAGATTTCAGGCACTAAATGCTCACAATAGGCTCACCAGGTTGGTGTAATAACAATACCTTCCTTTTGTTATTGGTTTTGAAATTCAAACACCCAGCATCACAGTTAACTTCTTGAGCGCTGAGTTGATGTTGCCATAGGCAGAGTCATTATTGACCTTTATAGAATATTCCTAGAGTCTCTTCATCTTCCCTACCCATATTGCCCTTTTGTTTCGGAGACATGAAATCTCTTTCCAAAACTACAACACCTGAAAACAATGTCATAGCTAGGGATTTCTGCAGGAGGTTAAGAAAAAGTTTTGCTTCTATTGGTAGTATATTTTTTGACGAAATTGACAAAATATCACTTCCTTGAATCTCTACTCTTACAGAGGACAACATTTCAACTGGGATTTTCATTCTTGAGTGCTTATACTAGATTGCCATCCAAGTGAGGACTTACCTCATGATGTTTTGTCTGTGGCATCATGGACGTGAATCCAGGAAAGGAGTGTTCAGGACAGCGCTTTGATTTTTATATGGAAAAACACCATTCAATGTAAATATCATTTAATGCTTTAAACTCAGCAATCTGGTAGTACTCTAAATTTGATATCTGGTCTTATTTCAAAGATCATATATAATTGAGTAGTTAATTTAGATCAGTTTTTTTAGTACAGAGGATACTCATTCACGCACACATACCCCTATGCACTGTTACGGAAGACCTGAAGCAGTATTTGCAGTGTTTGTAGTGGTTACCACCACAGACGCTGGAGTCCGAAAGAGCTGGGGAAAACACTTCCTACTTTCTTTTTATGTTCGCCTGATATTTCTTTGCCTGTCCTTTTGTTTTTAAACTTTTAAAATTACTTTGATTTAGATGTATGTCTAGTAATCAACATGGAGTTAGGTTTTGCTTTATGAGTAAATTTGGTTTTTTTAAGAACATCTGTTTAATTTTAATTTTCATTATTTATTTATTTGAGAGAGAGAGAAAGAGAAGGCACAATGGGGAGGAAGGGCAGAAGGAGAAGGGGAAGCAGACTCCCTGCTGAGCAGGGAGTCTAATGTGGGACTTGAATCCTGGAATCATGAGCCAAGCCAAAGACCGATGCTTAACCAACTGGGCCACCCAGGTGCTTTATGAGTAAATTTGTAAATCTCTTTGTTTTCATATGAGTTGAATCTATTTACATTTATTCATATGTCAGATTTGCTTTATCTGGGCTCTGGCATTTTATTTTATGTTTTCTGCTCTCTCTCTCTCCCTATATATATACATACACACACATTTTAGTTCTTTCACTGTGTTGTCTGCTTTTCTTTGCAGTTTTGTTGTGATATTTAGGTAGGTTTGTATTTTAGTCTTGTTGCTTTAAATGATGTTCTTGGTTCTCTGATAGTAACTCTTGGTTCTTTTCAAGGAACAAAGGTAATATTCTGTTTAAATCTTCTCTCTTCCCCTTTTTCTTCTCCATCACCAAATCTTAGTCAATAGCAATAGTAATTATTCATGATAGTATTTGCATTTGTAATATTATATATGCTTGTACTTTAGTACTTGATTTATGAGCTTTAAGACTATCCACTGACTCCTTACTATCATGTCCAGGTAATCAGTAAGCTTATGACACTTCCTGTTTGCTTTCTCCCAATTTTTTTGTTATTTGCATTTATGCATTTTCAAGGCCTATAATATTTATGTTCTGTTTATCACCCTACCTCCTTCTGTTTTAGTCCTTATTCTTCAGTTAAATATATATATAATGCTCACCCAAGCACTTTTGCAGTTTTTCCCAGTCATTCTTTGGTTGGCTGAAGTTCATTCTCTAGTAATTTCTCCATAAAGAATCATGGCAATGATATGAGAATATTATTCTTACAAACATGTTTAGAACTTACTTTCTTTTTTAACCTTACATTTGAAGGACAGCTTAGCAAGCAATAAAATCCTTGGCTCAGGGGCAGTTGGGTGGCTCAGTCATTAAGCGCCTACCTTTGGCTTGACTCATGATCCCAGAGTCCTGGGATCGAGGCCCCCATTGGGTTCCCTGCTTGGTGGGAAGCCTGTTTCTCCCTCTACCACTCCCCCTGCTTCTCTTCCCTCTCTTGCTGTGTCTTTCTATGTCAAAATAAATAAAATCTTAAAAAAAGAAATCCTTGGCTCACCTTTGCCTTAAGTAATATAGGTGTATACAAATGTCTTCTGACCTTAAGTGTTGCTGTGAAGATGTCTGAACCCATCTTGGATTTTTTTCCCCATATTAATGATTGGATCTTTTTTGCCTATCTGCCCAAAGGATTCTTTCTCTCTAATATTTAGTAATTTTACTGGGATATGCTGGTATAGGATAAGCTGGCACATGTGTGCCTTTTATTATGTACTTTAAATCTGTTTTTATTTCAGGAAAGTTTTCTTTAATTATATCTTTGAATATTTATGTCATTTGCTTGTTTTGGTTTTCTCTTTTGGCGACCCTGATTTTATGTTTGTTGGATCTCCCTTTGTGTATCTTTTTTAAATCTGTCGTTTTCTCTTCAATCATTTTAAAACTTTTTCATGTGTATATTTGTCTTTAATATCTTCTATGGTGTCTTATGCAATATCTCTTTTCTTTGTTCTCATTTCAGTTTCTTCTTCATTTCTGTGGTGGGTTTGTGTATTCTTCTGTTTCTTTCTTGAGTTCTTCCAGTTCGTGCTTTCACTGTTCCTCTTGTCTAGATATTTCTTCCTTGAGTTCTTATATTTATGCGTGTGGTTGTCTTCATAGTGGTAGTAACTTTACTGATTTTCTTACATTCATTCAAGAATATTTATAGTTTTTATCTTATACATTATAATATTTTTCTAGTGAACATTCTTCTACAGTTAGTACATTGTGCTGCTCATTTTTGCCATTTTTCTTATGGTAAGTGAATGCTGTGCCAGTTACCTTTTTATTCCTTGTACTTTAATGATTTGGATTTTTCTCAGTCAGCTCTTTGTAAGAGGGCCAGGGTAGATTCCAGATTTCTGTCTCAGAGGAAATCTTTTTACATATGGCACCTGGGTGTGCTTCTCTGTGTTGCTACAGGTCCTCTGCTTCTCCAAACCAGACTGAGCCTCGGTGGCTTTTTGCTACCCCTTCTGGACTTCCTACTCCTTCTTTTGTAGCTGTGACTGGAGAGACCCATGCCAGTGTAAACCTCTCTCCTTAAAGAAGTGCATTTTTACTGTTGTTTTTGGAGGTCTGCCACTCCTGGGTAATCCTCATCACATGCCGCATTCTGTCTCGGCTCTTCATTCCCATCGTAGATTGTTTCTGGTAGTGGCCTTATTTGATCTTAGCCCTGATTTTATGTATTTTGGAGTTTTTATATTTTTTTCTCCTAGGTTTGCTTAAAAAAAAAAGGGGGAGTTTTGTAAAGTTTTTTTTTCCCTTCCTCCTTGTTATTATGTGTATTTTTTAGGAAGATTCATATCTGTTAACTCCACCATGTTCATATCAGAAAGTACAACACAACAACACAGGATTTTTCTTCAACTATGTGTTTATAATTCAGATAGTTCTGTCACTATTCTACCATACTACTAGTTGATTATTATAAACTGGAGACCAGTTTTACCACCTCATTCATTTTCTTTTTTTTCTTTTTCTTTTTTTAGTAATCTCAATACCCACCATGGAGCTCAAATCACAACCCCAAGATCAAGAGCCCCATGCCTCTCTGACTGAACCCACTAGGCACTCCCCTAATTAATTTTCTTTAAGGTCTGTCCAAAAGCAAGAAATAGCCTTATCAATTTTTTTTTCCTCATGGTGTTTCCCAAACTGTTTTGATTCTTGGACTACTTGTCAGCAGAGTATAGTTAAGGCATCCCCTCTATTTCCCCTTGGCTACAGGAAAAAAGTGTCACCAAAGTGAGCAGAAGTGAGTGACCTTTGGTATTTCAGTAAGGAGTATATGAAATGTAATCCTTTTTTTTTTTTAAGATTTTATTTATTTATTTGACAGAGATCACAAGTAGGCAGAGAGGCAATCAGAGAGAGAGAGGGGAGAGAGCCCATTGAGCAGAGAGCCCAATGCAGGACTCGATCCCAGTACCCTGGGACCATGACCCGAACTGAAAACAGAGGCTTTAACCCACTGAATCACCCAGGTGCCCCTGAAATGTAATCTTAATACTAGATCTGGTCTGTGGATCACCTTGAGAACTTTAAGGGTGACCAGTGCCCCCCCCAAACTTTGATAAATACATGTATAGTATATTACATATATTAAATATACTCGACATATGTATAATATATTACATACTAAATATATTATACTATATTTGTAGTTTATTTGTTATAAACTAGTTTCAAGAGTTTCCTTGCAGAGCTTGCAAACTAGTGGCTGTATTCAGCAGCTGACCAGCTTGATTTGGCCTTTGCACTATTTCAGCTTTTTCTCATTTGTTGCCAACATTTCAAAATTAGGGAGATTTCGCAGAACATAAAAAATAAAACCAAAACCTCCTTGAGAAATTCTGGCTGTGCTGGGTCCTCATTCTTGTCTGGCAGAAGTTTTCCCGAGCTAAGTAACAGCCACTTCCTTCGGATGGAGCCTGTGATCTCTAGTGCACCCAAGATATCCCACTGCTTCCTTGTCTTCACTCTGGGCCTGCTTTGCTCATGTGCATTACTTACCTAGACCCCAGAGGCATAGGTAATATTTATTTAAAAAAACTCAAATGACAGTTACTAGTCTGTTTCTGTTAGACATATGATAATTTTGCACTTATAAGGCCTTACCAGTGCCTATAAGCTCATAAGCTTTACCATTAAAAACTGAAAGTTTGTTAGGGATCTCAGCTGTGGGTTTCGTGTAGCAAAGGCGTGTGATGGAAACTGAAAAATGAAGTGCCATTAGTAGAACATGGTCACAAGGTTTTTCAAATTTCATGTACTATATTACTAACTTGGTGAAGTATTTGCTACTATTGTACACTCCTTAATTAGTAGAAGCTTCATTTCTTCTTCTGAATATAATCATATAAAATCTAAATTTTTTTAAAGATTTATTTATTTTAGAGAGAGCAAGTGGGGGAGAGACTCTTCAAGCAGACTCCCTGCTGAGCACGGAGCCCCATGCTTGGCTTGATCTCACCACCCGTGATATGATGACATGAGTGGAAACCAAGAGTCGGCCGCTCAATTGATTGAGCCACTCAACTGCCCCATAAAGTCTACATTATTAAAATTAGTTACTACTCTTTGCTTTTCATGTTTTAAAATATAAAAAACAAAGCAAGCCTAATTGATTTCTATATCTTTAAATTATAGTAAAAACTATTGTAAAAAGCATGCATAAATTTTAATTGTAAGGTTATACTTTTTCTTATGGTTTAATAGCTCTGATGAAGTTTATTAGTATAACACCTTTCCCAGATTTTTTTCCTACTCATTAAACTTTAGGAAACATTATGAATCATGTACATAAGATATTTTTGCATATGCTATTAATTTGAAGCTTGCATTATTTGACACTTTAAGGGGAAAAACATCTGTAAATTTAAATACACCAAGATGTTTCTGAATCATCAGAAGACTATGATCAGTATAGATTTGGTGTTAAGGATCTATAATACATATTTAAATCGAAGTATAATTCACATACCACAAAATTCACTGTATTAAAATGTAAAATTTAGTGGTTTTTAGTGTAGTCACAAGATCATACAACCATCATCACTGACTAATTCCAGGATATTTCATCACCCCCTCGGGAGAAACCCAAACGCATTAGCAGTCACTCCCCATTTTCTCCACCCTTCAACTGACCTTGGCAACCATGAATCTATGTTCTGTCTCTTCGGATTTGCCTATTCTGGACGTTCCATATAAATGGAATTGTATAAAATGTGGTCTTTTGTGTCTGGCTTCTTTCACTGAGCATGTTTTCAGGGTTCATGTTTCAGTACTTCATTCCGGTGTACGGCTCAGTAATACTCCATTGTGTGGGTAGATCACATTGTGTTTATACATTCGTCTGGTGATACACATTTGGGTTGTTTCCACATCTTAGCTATTGCAAACAATGCTGTGAACATTCATGTGCAAGTTTTTGTGTGAACATATGTTTTCAATTCTCCAGGACCTAAGAGTCCAATTGCTGGGCCATATTATAGTTCTGTGTTAACTTTTTGAGGAACTGCCAAATTGTTTTCCTTAGCAGCCGCCCCATGGTACATTCCCACCAACAATGTAGGAGAGTTCCAGGATCTTTGCTCTCTCACTAAAACTTACTATTTTCTAGCCTTTTGTTGTTCTCTTAATTTGGCCATCCTAGTGGATGTGAAGTGGCAGCTCATAGTAGTTTCGATGTGCATTTCTCTAATGACTAATGATATTGAGCATTTTTTTATTTGTTCATTAGCCATTTGTAAATCTTAGGAGAAATGTCTATTCAGATCCTTTTCCCATTTTTAAAATGAGGTTGTGTGTCATCTTATTGTTGAGTTGTAAGTTTCTTTCTATATTCTGTATACTACCCCTATCTTTTTTTTCATGGGTTGATTTCACTGGATGACACTTTTGGTGTCAGATCTAAGAAGTTACTGCCCAATTCAGTATCATGAAGATTGTCACCTTTGTTTTCTTTTGAGTTTAGCTTTTATATTTAGGTCTTTGATCCATTTTGAGTTAATTTTTCTATATGCTGTAAGATAAGGGTCCAACCTCATTCTTTGACATGTGGACATCCAATTGTCGTAGCATTTTTTGTTGAAAAGACTGTTCTTCAAACCATAAAAGACTCAATCTCAAAAAACAGACTGAGAGTTGCTGGGGGGAGGGGGACACACGAGGGTGGTGGGGTATGGACATTGGGGAGCGTACGTGCTATGATGAGTGCTGTGAAACGTGTAAACCTGGAGATTCACAGACCTGTACCCCTGGGGATAAAAAAAAAACAATATTAACAACAACAAAAAGAAAAGACTGTTCTTTCCACGTTGAATGGTTTTGGCATCCTTGTTGAGAATCAACTGGGATTAATTGGAGTCAGTATGAATTAATATTCATATTTGGGTTAAGTGACCCCTTACCTCTTTACTGAGAAGATGCTTTGTAGTTAGGTGTTTTGCTAGTAGCTGTCTTAGAAATATGGTTATAAGGAATAACTGTTTCCAGTCTGCTATCTCAAGAAAACAGGACATTAATTGTAGAAGTATCTTGTGTGATAGACCAATCAAATCTTTATCAACTACTTACTGCCAGTTAATAGTTACTAATTTGCAAGATACTGTGCCAGAGAATATGATCTAGGTTATTCCAACCAAAAGGATTTTTGGCATAGTTTTTATTTTTGGTGGATGGGAATAGTTGAGTTTGCTATCAACTGTGTGTCCAAAGTGCACCTGTGAAAAGTTTTCTGAAAAACAGAGATCAGTATGCACATTTTCCCTTAATGTGAGGGTTCCATTTTTAAAGTTAATTTAAATCAGAGAAGAATATTAACTGGAAACCAAATTTATTTTGTAGAATAAAATATAGATTACATCGATAAAGAACAGGGTATCATTTGAATAAGAATTTGGGGCTATTTTTTTATGGGTAGACTGAAATTGCTTTTTGTATGTGAGAGACTGAATTGGGCATTTTATTTTTACTTATTTTAATTTTTATTGAGGTATAATTGGTACAAAGTATTATATTAGTTTCATGTATATAATATGATTCAACAAATTCTATACATTTCTCAGTGACTCACGATAAGGGTAATTTAATATCCTTCACCTATTTTACCCTTTTCTTTCTTTTTTTTTTTTTAAAGATTTTATTTATTTATTTGACAGAGAGAGATCACAAGTAGACAGAGAGGCAGGCAGAGAGAGAGAGAGAGAGAGGGAAGCATGCTCCCTGCTGAGCAGAGAGCCCGATGCTGGACTTGATCCCAGGACCCTGAGATCATGACCTGAACCGAAGGCAGTGGCTTAATCCACTGAGCCACCCAGGCGCCCCTATTTTACCCTTTTCCCCCAACACCAGGAATCATTACAAAACTGAAATAATCATTTAAAGCCATTTTAAACCTCAGATAGGTATATACAGATGTATTTTGAACAAGAAATAGATATTGCTAAGTAAGTGTGAGGTTAAAGATAGCATGATGTTAGAAAAAAATATTGACTTTTGAGTAGTATGAGTTTGGTTCCTGCCGCCATCACTTGGTAATTTTATAACTTTGAGCTAGTTACCTATCTGAGCCTCCATTTCATCATCGGTAAAAGTAGAGGTCCTGTTTATCTTTCGTGAAGCCTTAATATTTAGTGGATAGCATGGTGTTTTGTATTCTATAAAGAATTAATAATATCATCGTTATTATGGTTATAATTATATTAATGCCTAGGAAAACAACTATGTTAACCTCTGGGGAAAGGTATGTCTAAATGAATAAAAGCTAGCCTGGTTAGCTTTTATAGTCTGACAAATACATTTGAGGACACTTAAGCTTAGCTTATGGTATGTAACTCAGTACAGTTCTGCTTTAATCAATAAGTAATTCGTCATTAGTCATTTAAGCCATAGTCCAACTAAAATATTAACATCTATGTTTATAAATTACGAAATCTCCAAGCAACTTATGTTTAACTGTCTTCTAATTAATTCAGCCACCTATTCTGATACTAAATATTTGAGTGCCAGCTCTGCCAGGCACTGTGCTGGTGGTGGGGGACAGCGGCAGAATGAACAGCACATCCGTTCTTCTGCGGTTGACATTTCTTGTGGGAAACGACAGGAGTCACATGACCACCGTGTGATCACAACTGGGAAAAGGGGCTCTGAGAGCAAGTAACAGGGGGCTGAATCTGGTAGTTTCAGGTAGTTTCAGGGAGGAATGGCTTCCTTGAGAAACCAAGACTGAGAGCTGAGGAGTAGGTAGGAGTTGGCCTGGTGATGCTGGAGGGGGGCAGCATGTTCAGAGGATGAAGAAGGTTGGTGGCAACAAAGGGAGGGCCAGGTTGGCTGCAACAGGGAGTGAATGAGAGGAGCAGGGGTGGGGGATGAAGAAGAGAGAAAGAAACCAAATCTAGTGAGGTCTTGTAGTGCCCCGTAGGGATTCTGAAGTTTATCCTAAGAGGAAGCCATTGAAGGATTTTACGTCCGGGAATGATGAGCTCAAACTCATACCTATAATTCCAAGCTCTGCCCACTTTGTGGAAATGGATGAGAGGAAAAAAAAGGAGGGTGTGCAGGGGCTGCCTTCGGGAAGTTTCTTGCTTTATCTCAGTGAGGTGACAGTTGCCTTTCTAGCTGATGGCGGTAGAGGTGGAAGGAAGTGAACCAATTGGAGAGTTTTCTAGGAGGAAGGTGGGCAGGACTTTCTGAGTCATGGCCCATAGAGGATGTGGTAGAATGGCAGGGGACAGGGATGACCATGAGGTTTCTGGTGTGAGCTGCTGGGTAGACAGAGAAGCTCAGAGAAGAGCAACATTAAGAGGAAAGAGAAAACTTCAGCATAGGACGGGTGAGAAGCATCTCAGTGGAGCCCGGCAATAACCACAGACACGCTGTCCAGAACCCAGAGGAGAAACCTGCACTTGGAAGATGAATGGGGAAATTGCCTCCCGTAGGTATTTAAAGCCGGAGCTGGAGGACATCCCCCCGGGAGATTGTAGGTGCCTGTGAGTTCTGAGGGATCAGAGGCCCAGGATCAGACTGAGGAAATGCCCACATTTGATGGGGGGGAGAGTGGGATGCTGGAGCTTCTGAGAACATTAGAGGGGTGGAAGCAGTGCCTCCCCTAGGAGCATGGTGGCAGAAGTCAACGGTGTTCCAAGGGAGGGGCCGAAGGATTGCTGCTGACAGTTTATGTTTTGTAAGATGAGAGCTGATTTATTAGCCTGCAGCTGCATTTGGCTAGAGCAGCTTCTTGGAGGCGGTAGAAGTGGAAACTGGATTGGAGTGCACCGGAGGTGAATGATGAATGGGATGAGGTCAGATGGAAACGTGAATGTGTGACTCCCCGGAAGTGTGGCTCTGAGAGACGAGGGGCAATAGTTACAAGAGAGAAATTGGGTCAAAAGAAAGCTTTTCAGTTTGGTTTTTTGTTTGTTTGTTTAAACTTTTTGAGATGGAAGAATCTAGATGTTGAACCACTTAGAGTAGGACATGATGAAATCCTGGTCATTTACTTACACGACTCACATATTGAGGAAACTATTCTTAGAGGAGATTGAATGAGGCACCACTTATCAGTTCGATACATTTCGTGGAAAGCACTTAAATGTTGGCTCTGGTGGCAGAGGCAGGCCGTGACGCAGCGCCTGCCTAGTTTGATCCTGTTTTGAACTCTTATTTACCAAGGCGTCTCCTTAGCCTCCTGCCCTCTCTTGTTGATGTGCTTCCTGTTTCCTATTATATAACAAAATTCAACTAAATTTGAAGATCTAATTACTAAGCAATTCGTGAATTGGGCAGCACCCCGTTTAGCAAGTAGAGAGGTGCTCCCATGATTTGTACAAAAACTGAAGGATTTTATAGAAGGTGGAGGGCAAGAAAGCTATTGGCAAAAGAAAAGGATTGTTCCAGGCAAAGCCACTTTCTTGCGGAAAGGCAAGGTGTCTTTTTTTTTTTTTTTTAAGGCAAAATGTCTTATGCAGATTACCTCATCTTTATTTGGGGGATGGTGAGGGCCCAAGTGGCAGACTCATTGGTGTGGATTGAAAAATTCCTGGCTGGCCAGGTTAAGACTACAGTTCTGGGGGAAGCTGGAACTACAGTTAGATTGCATATTAAGTACCGGTTTGGGAACTCGATCTAAGTGACAACCACTTTGGGTCTGTGGTTTTGTGTGTGTGCGGTTTTTTGTTTTTGTTTTTAACACCGTCAAATCTGTTCTTCAGTTTCCTTGAAAATTTCTACCTCCTTATCTAAACCCATGACATCCTGAAAGAGGACTTGGGCTGCCCCTGTTTTTGACCTCAAACTTTTCAGTTGGTTTCTTCTTTCCAGCTTGTCTCTTGGCTCAGGCGGAAGATCCTAAGGGCAAAGCGTTCCCATGATGGGGACCAGAACCACCCCCTCAAGCAACAAGGACAGCCCTGAGCCACCAAGACCCCATCCGTGATTGACCCCAAGAGGATGATCAATTTAACCTTCACTGTCGGCCTGCACGTTATCTGCCCACCTTTGTCCCATATTTTCCATATAGAAGCCTGGAGTATTTCCAGCCTTTTGGAGACACGAGTCCCCTTTCTTCTCAGTGTTGGCCTCCCTGAAATCCATTTCTTTCGTGTCTCACCACCACTCATTTCTCTGCCTTTGTGTTTTGTCAGCGGCAGGTGGTGGAAGCTGGTCTGTTTGGGACCCCTCGAGCCAGGCGCTCTTGTTCGCCTTGGACCCCTCGCCCCCCTGCTGGCCTCCACGATCCCTGTACTCCCACTGGTCTAGCTTCCGCTGTTCCTTTCTCTCTGTTCCTTTCTCTCTGAGCCTCTCCGGCATCCGCTCTGTAATTGTGGTTCCCAACCTTTGGGCTGCAGTGCCCCAGACTTCTCTAGGGATGGGAATCCATGCACATTAAGTACCGCCTGTGGGTAAATAAATAATATGTCTCGTAAATGTGTGTTAATCTTTTTCAAATATATGTAGCTGCTGTTTTAATTAATAAATCCCTTAAAAGCATTATAGATGTTTTGCTGCTGCTTTTTATGATGGATATTTTCACTCAGTGGTAAAAGAACTACTGTA
Source organism: Mustela putorius furo (assembly GCF_011764305.1). NCBI lineage: Eukaryota > Metazoa > Chordata > Mammalia > Carnivora > Mustelidae > Mustela > Mustela putorius. Next base: position 10,606,015 of record NW_025421480.1, on the reverse strand, counting down.
TAGATACCTGCCGTATTTTTTTGACATTAAAAAAGACTGTTCATGCTTGAAGTAGTTAGGACGCACTGCCCTCCGACATAAAGCATTCCAAATTCCACTTCACATTTTTCACTGTTGCTTTGCTTTTGCTCTTCCTGTCTCTTTAATTTGTCAGTTGCTTAAGGGCAAGGGTTATAGTTCTTCCTTTCATCTTTCTGTAGTGGTTGGCCAAGCCATAGCCCCTGGGCCAAATCCAGCCCATAACCTGTTTTTGTTTTTTTGGTGTTTTTTGTTGTGTTTTTTTGTTTTTTAAATCTCCAGCTCCTAGTTTTTACAGATGACCATTTGCAGTCAGTCTGATGATAGGAAACACAGTGAACTCCAATTAAATGAAACATGACCCTTCCCAAGAAAAAATTCCATTTTTCTTATTTGTAGGCCCGTATTGCAAAAAGTTGTATTCAGCTTTGTATTTTAAATTTTGCCCATTAAAAAATGTATAGAAATATGTTGGAAAATAAATTTGTCATGTAAATTGCTATGTAATATACTCAATTTTGCCTCTTGGCCTATATAGCCCCAAATTACTGTCTCACCCTTTGCAGAGAGTTTATTGACCCTTGCCTTAGAGTAGTTGTTCCCAAATTTGTCTGCACATCTGAATTATTGGAGGGACTTTATGTATGTATATTTTCCTCTGTCCTGGAGATTGAGTCGGTACATTGGCATGGAACTTGGGAACCTATATTTTTAATAAGCTATATGGTTGTTTAGGAATCACTGACTTCTGGTGCATTTGTAGGGTTAAACTCCCAAGAGCTAATGAAATGGATATTGGATTAGATGCCAGAGACAGCCGATTATTTTCTTATTTCAACATTTATGAACTGTGGGGCCTTTTCCAAGTAATGACTTGTTCTGCAGGTTTTTACACAATTTCTAGTTCATTTGTTTATAGTTTTGCTCTATCCCCTACAGCTGTAATTCCTTTACCTTTTGGGATTCATGATAACTGCTTTTAGAATCTAATGGAAGTTACATCCCCCTCTCTGAAGTGCTCCCTATATTAATTTTCGATGACTGCTGTAACAGTTTACTTCAGAAGCATGTAAAATAACAGAAATTTACTTGTTCACATTTCTGGAGGCCACAAGTTGAAATCAAGGTGTCAGCAGGGCCTCTCCCTGCAGAGGCACTAGGGACATTCCTTGCCTCTTCCAGCTTCTGGTAGCTGTAGGCATTCCTGGGCTTGTGGCTGTATCACTCCAGTCTCTGCCTCTGGGGCACATTGCTGCCTCCTCTATGTCTTTTCTCTCTGTGTCTTTTATAAGGACATTTGTCATTGATTTAGGGCCATCTGATAATCCAGGGTAAGCTTCTCTCAAGATCCTTAGTTTAATCACATCTTTTACCCTACAGAGTAACATTCACAGGTTCCAGAGATTTGACATGGATACCTTGGGGGTGGACATTTTGGGGCTTACCACAGCACCTTTGCACATGCTCAGTTTTACAGTTTCAAGGGGTTCACAACTCTCTGAAGTCCATATATGGACTCCATAGACTCCAGGTTTGAATTTGCTCAGTGAGAAGCACCTCTGCCTACAGTGTATTCTAGTTATTAGTCCCTATTCTCTCCTTTCTGTCATGCTCTAACGTTCATCATCCTGATCTTGAAATGATGTTGTCTTCTTCTCGTGACCTTAGATTCTTCAATTTAGAGTTCACTTTTTGAGTTAATTTCTCTGCTTCCTTTAGGAACCCTTTATCTTCTGATAAGATTTAACTGTTAAAAGAAAAGCTTTCCACAAGCTTTTTTACTGAATTCTGCAGCAAGGAAACTAACTTCTGGCAAAGCATGTGTAACTAGTAATGCCTCCAGTGAGAAGAGAAGCTTACCCGGAGTACCTGATGTGCCAGGCCTTCTAGCAAGTGCTTTTACGTGCCTTCTTATTAAATCTGAAACCAGCCCTCAGAGGAGGGTCCTTTCAGCCCCATTAAGTACTTGAGAACATGAAGACTGGTGGGAGCTAAGTACCTTGTCCAGTGTGGGTGACAGAACTTGCCAGGGACAATGCTGTTTTGATTCTCCCGTGAAAACGTAGCACACCTCTCTTTTAGTTGAATGCTTAGTAATCTCAGTAGACAGGGGCTGTCTATGCTTCGGTTTTCAGGGGCCAGCAGACCTGGATTTCAGTGGGATTTATAGTGCTTACTTATGGCATTACCTTGTTCAATATCTTCTCAGATCCTTAGCTTTAAGTAAGAGTGACACCCAGTTTGTGTGCCTCACGGAGCTGCCGTAGCAACTGAGAGGATAGGAATGAAAGCTCTTCAAAATTGGCAAATTTTACGAATATGTCATATAATTAATTAGTTTCTCATTTGATTATATTTTTAATACTTTCTTCTTTAGCTATCCTAGATTTCAAAGTTTAGGAATATGGTCAAGCCTCACACCAGAGGCTGTATTAGTTCCAACTCTGAATTTCTTTACTTAAGACCTCTTGGGTGCTTGGCTGGTGTGAGTGCTTGTATTTGCTTTCCTCTCTTTCATTTTCAGGGGCATCCCCAATTTAGTCTAGCTCAGCCCCGCTTAAGATATCTACATATGTGATCGCTTTCTGACCAGTTCTCTCTCCTAAGTCAGTTTTTAACTCATTGTGTCTTTGCCATGGGCTTGGTCGGTGGCTCTGGAGACACTCCCTTTCCTCTATCCCCTGTCCCCATTTCTTCCCGCTCTCATTCACGCTTCATATCTCATTTAGAGATAGTCTCTTATCCAAAGCTAATAACCCATCTCTCTTGCTTCATCTCACTGATCACTGTCTCCTTCTGTCTTTGCCCTTGTCTTCCAGGATATAAAGACACTACACACATTCTCATCCTGAAACAATGCCCCTCATTTAACAACTGCTCTCCTCCATCCCCACGGCCCCTCATTCTTTCCCTCCATCCCACACACTGCCTGTTCCTTTTCCCTGCTGGCTTTCTGTGGTTTATAAGATAATATTCAAAATTCTGGTGCTCTAGCACACTGGCCAAGCCTGCTGCTCAGTCTTGTCTTCTGGTATTCCTTTCCTTTCCTTCTTCCCGTTACCGTGCAAAATGTCCCTTTGTTTGGATTCCATTCCTTCCTGCTCGCTCCGGAGGAACCTCCCTCCAGTGTTAACGTCCTCTTTCTTTAACTGTCATAAAAACTCTCACGTTTCCAGTTACACTCCCAAAGTTGGAGGATGTGGTAATCTGGGTCCAGGCTCCCAGATACCAGCAAGACACTGGAGCTGGACCACAGCCGCCCTCTTTTCAGTGGGGCACGCACTGTTTTCACACAGTCCCGCTGCTTCCTCCTCTCAGGATGCCACTTCTCTCACTTTTGTCACCTGCTTGGTGACAAAAAAGGAATTTTCTATCTTCTGGCCTAAATTCTAGTATCTGACTTTCAAAAGTATCTCTGTCATCTGACCTCGTATTTACAGATATAGCCTTATTTTTCATCCTCAGTACCAGCTGCCTGTTCCAGAAGGTGTCTATCCAGGCAGGCCCTTGTTCCCCCATGTCTTTGGTATCTCCTCCCTTCATGTGTTAGCTCACAATGATTTCTTCATCTCCTACCACCAGAGATGCATATTTTCATCGATAATGCATTATTCCCCAGTGTGTCTTTTATTCTCAATAAGTGAACAAACTTCTTGCGGGCAGAGATCATGTTACAGCCATTGGAAAGTTTGCTTAAGTGTCATATCTTAAATGTATCTTTTAAATAACTAAATTACAGCTCATTGAGATGCTAGGGAATGAGATGCTGGCATGAGGCTGGGTACATGACAGGTGCAAATGACAAGGAATAGCGGATCCATGATTCTGGTCTCAGGCTCACTCCAGGGCATACATCTGTGGGCTGGAAAGGTGGGCAGAATTGCCTGTGCTATTTAAAATGGTCTCTGTTTCAGTTTTTTTTTTTTTCATTTCTCATTTCCCTTACCTTGTACTTTTTCTCTCTCTCCTTTTTTTTTTGCTTTCTGCCAAGGTCCTGTAGTTGACTTTTATGAGTTAATTTCTTTGTGGTGGAATCCCAGGATACTTCCCCACAGTGTTAGAGCCTGTTTCTCTCTGAAGAGAATAAAACTAGTTGAGTGAATGAATACAGCAGTCAGTGCTTTGGGGGATAGTGAGCAGGAGGTGATGCACATTAATTATACTTACCATCTGTGTGTTTTGCTTTATAACTACTTTGGTCAGGCAAGAAGCAGCCTAAGAGTTCTGTTTCTTGCATTTGATTTGAAATATCTGTGAAGGGAGGGATTTGGGTTCAGATATCTCTAAATTCCTTTCTAATTCTAAACTTCATTAAAATCAAAACCCCTACCATTTTTAATGGTCAGATTCTAAAGCTATTTAGAGCTCTAGTAGCAAAGCAAAGAAGTACCTACATTGCACACTGATTTCCTGGCAATTTGGTGGAATCTTTAGAAGTTAGAATTTCCCTTCTTCCAATTACTCATTTCAGGAACCTGAGGCACGTAGTACTGAATTCTATAGCTTAAACTGTCCCAATGGAATCAAATTAAAGTAGCTTTGATTAAAATTCTGATCTCTGAATTTAGTATAGTGTTCTGTAGGTAACTGAAAGAAGTTATTTAAAAGGTTGAAAAAAACAAAACTGAGCAAATCGAGGACTTTGCAAAGAGTGAAGTACTTTTATTGGAACATACTAGCAAAAGAAGCTTAGGAGGTAAGTCTTAGCTACTTCAGTTCTCAGTGGTTTAACAAAATAAATTTGGACCAGGCTACTTTGGGGGAGAGGTTGTTGATGAATGTGAGAAAATGGACATTTAAGAAACAAATAAGAATGTAGTACCTTAGTAAAACCTTTCATTATTACTTTGTTGTGGGGTTGGTGGGGGGAACTCACTGAATTACAAAAGTAGGAAGTCAATGCCGAAAACTTGGAGAAACAGAACAATATAAAGAAAGTGGAAAAACAAACAAACAAAAACAAACAAAAACAAAAACAAAAACAAAAAGAAAGGAGAAAAACCAGAGCAAAAATCATTTGTAGTTCTGCTGTGCTGCAGTAATCACTCTTCTTGGTTATCACATTTCACCCTCTGCCTCTAGCCCCCAGGCAACCCCTGATCTGCTCTCTTTCACTATAACTTTGTCTTTCTGAGAATGTCATATAAATGGAATCTTTTGAGATGGACCTCTTTCTTTCAGCATGCTTATGAAAGTCACCCAAGTTGTTGCATGCATCATTAGAATATTCTTCTTTGTTACTGAGTAGTATTCCATTGAATGGACATACCACAGTCTATATCCATTCAGCTATTAAAGGACATTTGGGTTGTTTCCAGTTTTTATCAATTATGAATAAAGCCAGTATTAATATTCATGTACAGGTTTCTGTGTTATGTAAGTTCCCCTTTGTCTAGAATAGGAGTAAACGAACTATGCCCCATGGGCCACATTTTACTTTTGTTTCTGTAAGGCTCTGTGAGCCAAGGGTGGCTTTTACATTTGTAAACCTTTGTAAAAACCAACAACAAAAGAAGAATATGTAATAGAGACATATGTGGCCTGCAAAGCTTCAAGTATTTACTGTAAGTTTGCTGATCCTTGCTCCAGGTAAATACCCATTTTCCTGTGTCGTATGGTAAGTGTATTTTTAACTTTATGGGAAACTGCCAGACTGTTTCCAGAATGGCTGTACCTTTCTACATTCCCATCAGCAGTATCTCCAAGTTCCAGGTTTTTTTTTTTTTTTTCTTGCTAAAACTCAGTATTATCAGTATTTTTAATTTTAGTCATTCTAATAAGTGTTTACTGGTTGCTCATCCTGGTTTTAACTTGTATTTCCCTAATCACTAATGATGGTTGAACATCTTTTCATAGTCGTTTGCCATCCTTATATGCTCTTTGGTGAAGAATCCAATTTTTTTTGCCTAGTTTTTAATTGGGTGGCTTATTGTTTTACTGCTAAGTTTTCAAAGTTTTTTATATATTCTGGATACAAAGATACAAATTCTTTGTTGGCTATGTGATTGTATATATTTTCTCCCAGTCTTTTTTATCCCCTTAACAGTATCTCTTGCTGGACAAAAAGGTTAAGTTTTGATGAAATCCAGTTTACTGATTTTTTTTTTCTTTTATGGATTGTGCTTTTTATATTATATCATGTCTAGAACACTTTGCTTAGCCTCCGGTCACAGGTGTTCTCCTAAGTTTTCTTCTTAGAAGTTTTGTAGTTCTAAGTTTTACATTTAGCTGTCTGATCCATTTTGAATTAGTTGTATAAGGTATGGGTTGAGATTTCATATTTTTGTAATTTTGTTTGTTGAAAAGACTGTTTTATTTTCCTTCATGAGATTGACTTAGCACCTTTTTCAAAAATCACATAGCCATATTTGTTTGGTCTATTTCTAGCCTCTCTTTTCTCCTCTGTTGATCTTTATGTCTGTCCTTCAGACACCATTTTGATCACTGTAGCTTTTTTTTCTTTTAAGATTTTATTTATTTGACAAAGATCACAAGTAGGCAGAGAGGCAGGCAGAGAGAGAGAGAGAGGAGGAAGCAGGCTCCCTGCTGAGCAGTGAGCCCGATTTGGGGCTGGATCCCAGAACCCTGGGATCATGACCTGAGCTGAAGGCAGAGAGGCTTAACCCACTGAGCCACCCAGGTGCCCCTTGATTACTGTAGCTTTATAGTGGGTTTAAAATCGGGTAGTGTGATTCCTCCAACTTTATTCTTTTTCAAAGTTATTTTGGCTATTCTAATTTGTTGGTCCTTTATAAATTTTAGAATCCTATTATCTGTATCTGAGAAATTCCTACTGGAATTTTGATTGGAATTACATTATATTCGTAGATTATTTTGTGGGAGGATTAGCTCTTTACTATGTTGAATCTTTGAATCCACAAACATGATATTCATTTCATTTTGGCCTTCTGTGATCTCTTTCATCACTATTTTATAGTTTGTATTTATTTTTTATTTTATTTACTTATTTGACAGAGAGAGAGAGAGAGATCACAGGTAGGCAGAGAGGCAGACAGAGCGAGATGGGGAAGCAGGTTCCCTACTGAACAGAGAGCCCAATGCAGGGCTTGATCCCAGGACCCTGAGATCATGACCAAAGCTGAAGGCAGAGGCTTAACCCACTGAGCCATCCAGGCTCCCCTACTGTTTCATAGTTTTTAGCATAGATCATATCTATGTGTTTTATTTTACATTGATACCTGAGTATATTTTTTTAACTATTGTAAATGGGATTTAAAATTTTTTTATTTCCTCTTGTTCATTGCTAGTATAAAAAAAGATTGACATTTTGTGTGTTGACTCTATTTCCTGCAACTTTATTAAACTCATATTAATAATGAGAGGTTTTTTTGTTTTGTTTCAAATTTTTATTTAAATCTTAGTTAGTTAACATATAGTGTACTATTAGTTTTAGGAGTAGAATTTAGTGGTTCATCACTTAGATATAATACCTAGTACTCATCATAGCAAGTACCCTCCTTAATACTCATCACCCATTTAGCCCATTGGCCACCTACCTCCTTCCATCAACCTTCAGTCTGTTCTCAATAGTTAAGAGTCTCTTAGGCTTTGCTTCCCTCTTTCTTTTTTTTCCCCCCTTCTCATATGTTCATCTGTTTTGTTTCTTGAATTCCACATATGAGTGAAATCATATGGTATTTGTCTTTCTCCGACTTATTTCACTTAGCATAATACACTGTAGTTCCATCCACATCATTGGATGGCAAAATTTCATTCTCTTTGATGGCTGAGTAACATTCTGTTGTATATATATATATAGACCACATCTCCTTTATCCATTCACCAGTTGATGGACATTTGGGCTCTTTCCATAGTTTGGCTATTGTTGCTAATGCTGCTATAAAAATCAGGGTGCATGTACCCTTCAATGAGATCTTTTTGTAGATTAGTTGGGATATTCTACATAGACAGTCATGCCATTGGAATATGAACAGTTTTATCTCCCTTTCCAACCTGTATGACTTCTTTTCCCTTGCATTATTGAACTGGCTAGGACGTCTGGAATATTGTGAAATAAGAGAGAGGAAATTTGATATTCTTGACCAGTTCTGAATCTTATGGAGGAAGCATTAATATATAATTACTACTAAATAATATGTGAGCTATGGGTTTTGTGTAGAAACACTTTGTTATATTGAAGAAATTCCTTTCTATTCTTAGTTTACTAGGAGTTTTTATTATGAATGGATATTGACATTTGTTAATGTTTTTGTGCATCAATTCATATGTCTTGGTCCATTCAGGCTGCTATAATAAAATATCATAGGTTGGGTGGCTTATGAACAGCAGAAATTTCTTGCTTACAGTTCCAAAGAATGGGAGGTCTAAAATCAAGGGGACAGCGTGGTCAACTTCTAGTGAAGGCTCTCTCCATCTTTCGTGGCCTTCTCACTGTGCCCTCACATGGTGGAATGGGCTGGGGAACTCTAGGGGATCTCTTATGAGAACACTAATCCCACTCATGACAGCCACACCCTCATGACCTAATTACTTCTAGAGGTTTATAAATTATATTGACTTTTTTTTTTTAAGATTTTTATTTATTTATTTGACAGGCAGAGATCACAAGTAGGCAGAGAGACAGACAGGGGAGGGAGGAAGCAGGCTCTCCACTGAGCAGAGAGCCTGATGTGGGGCTCGATCCCAGGACCCTGGGATCATGACCTGAGCCGGAAGACAGAGGCTTTAACCCACTGAGCCACCCAGGCGCCCCTATATTGACTTTCTTAAAGAGCTTCTTTTGGTTTCATTGATTTTCTTTCTCTGTTTTCTATTTTATCGATTTCATTGGTTTCTGCTGTTTTGATTCTTTGGAACTCTGTTACCCATTTGGAACTTACTTACATCCATCAAAGTTTTTAGATTTCAGTGAGTTTATTCACTGATTCAAAGAACATATTAAAAAGGCATGTCTTCAAAATCTCTGCATGTGTTTTTCAGTCAGTTTTATCATGGTGTAATTTGCAACAGTAAAATTTACCTCTAATAGTTTATAGCCTGTGAGTTTTTGACATATGCAGTTATATAACCAGCATCACAATCAAGATATACAGCAGTTCTATTACTTGCTAAAATACATTTTTGTGCTTTAACTTACTTGTTTTGGTAACTTAACATTTGTAAATAGAAGCATTTTTACTCTTTGTTTTAAAAAAGTTACCATACGTTTTAGATCAGAAACCCCATAGCTCTTTGCTCTGTATGCTTATTTATCTAGCACTTTCTATAATAAATAGCAGTACCCAGCATCAGGGATTTAACTAAGCTATAGGACTTACATGTAATAAATTATTATATAGCATTAAAAATAAGGTGGAAGCATATTTGATGATAGCAATTTTATATGATATATTAAATTTCAAATGGTATAACATAATGTTAAGTATCATTCCTTTTTTGCTTTTATATTTATATTCATATTTATATTAAATTTATATACATTTATACACATAGAAAAATCATTGGAAAATATACTACAAAATTTTTAATAGTGTCTTCTTATCTCTGGACAGTGGAATTTTGGGTGACTTTCTTCTATGTGTTGTTTAGTATTATTTTAATTCACTAGAATTACTTCTTCATCATGTTTTTAAGTAATACCTTAAAAGGTAATTTTTCTAGGTTGTATTTGAATTTTATTTTAATTTTTATGATATTAATATTCAGAGATGTTCTTTAATTATGAATATGTAATCTGTTTACTACTGAGCCGTATACTAAAACTGTGTATACTTTCACTTTCCTACACGATGTTTCCCTTAGAATTAGTAATTTTTGTTCTTTGTTCTATTTTTCCTTTGCTTACTTTTCTTTTTTAATAAAATATTTTATTTATTTATTTATTTATTTATTTATTTGACAGAGAGAGAGAGAGAGACAGTGAGAGAGGGAACACAAGCAGGGGAAGTGGGAGAGGGAGAACCAGGCTTCCCACCAAGCAGGGAGCCCAAAGTAGGGCTCGATTCCAGGACCCTGGGATCATGACCTGAACAGAAGACAGACGCTTGAAGACTGAGCCACTCAGGCGCCCCTTCTTTACTTACTTTTCTATGAAATGATCACTAATTCAACTCCAAACTTGTCAGTTTTAGAGTTCTCAAGTCATTCAGATGCTGTCAGTTTCATCTTTTTGGGCAGTCTCTCTGGGAAACCCCTAACTTACTCCAATTTGGACTGACTATCCAGTAAGTCTAGAATGCAACTAACATCCTGGGACCTCCCTTTCCAGTCATCTGAGAATGCCTTTTGCCTGTCTCCGGATTTGCATTCCCAGTTTCTTACATCATAGTTTTCTCTTTCTTGGTTTATCCCCTTATTTGGCAAGTACATGCCCAGCTTCCTGCAAACAAGAGGTTTGTTTTTTGAGATGTTGCACACCTGAAAATATATGATGGATAGTGTGGTTAGAGAATTCCAGGTTGGAAATAGTTCCTCTTCAGGATTTTGAAACTGTTTAACTGTGCTATCCTTTAACCTTCTGTAGCTGTTTCCCAAGCCAATCTGATTCCTCACCTTTGTTTCCCATTTTTTTCTTCCTGAACATTTGTAGCATCTTCCCTTTGGCTGCATTGTTCTGAAACTTTGAGTATGTATGCCTTGGTGTGGGTATTTTCATCCACTCTCCACTGGTTGCTGGATGTTTCCTGTCAGTCTGGAAATTTGATATCTTTAGATGTTAATTATTTGATTTCTTTTCCTTTGTTCTTTTTTCCCGGAATTTCTATTATTTGAATGTTAGACTTTGTGGAATGGCCCCCTCACATTCAAATCTTTTCTCTCCTTTATCTTTTTATGTAATTTCCAGATTTCCCCAACTTTATCTCTCAATCTTTCTATTAAGATTTTTATTTTTGCTAACATAATGATTTGCAACAGTCCTTTTTCTTCCCTAAATGTTCCTTTTTTTTTTTTTTTAAGCATCTTGTTATTATCCCAGGGTTATATCACCATCATCATCATCATCTCTTACATCAGTGTATTAATGCTGATCTCTTTCAAAGTTTTCTTTTTCATGTGTTTGTTCCCTCCAGGTCCTTTATTTTTCTGTTTCTGTCTTTCACATTAAGGGCTTTTTTGGGGTATTTGGTAATAACACATGTCTGTGCTTAAAAAAAAAAAATTAACAGTTTATTTAAACTAAAAAACAAAAACAGTTCACCCATTCCCTCTCCCCACTCCCACAACCCTTTGGCAACCACCAGTCTGCTTTCTGTGTCTGTGACCTGGGTGTTTACTTGCTTTTAAAAAAGATACCACATTAAAAAAAGATCAGGGGCACCTGGGCGGCTCAGTGGGTTAAGCCTCTGCCTTCGGCTTGGCTCATGGTCTTAGGGTCCTGGGATCGAGCCCCCTCGATCTCTCTGCTCTCTGCTCTCTCTGCTCAGCAGGAAGCCTGCTTCCCCCTCTCTCTCTGTCTGCCTCTCTGCCTACTTATGACCTCTGTCTGTCAAATAAATAAATAAAATCTTTAAAAAAAAAAAAAAAGATCATACAGGGCGTCTGGGTGGCTCAGTTGGTTAAGCAACTGCCTTCAGCTCAGGTCATGATCCTGGAGTCCCAGGATCGAGTCCTGCATTGGGCTACCTACTCAGTAGGGAGTCTTCTTCTACCTCTGACCCTCTCCCCTCTCATACTCTCTCTCTCTAATTCTCTCTGAAATAAGTAAATAAACCCTTTTTTAAAAAAAGATCATACAGTATTTGTCTTTCTCTGACATATTTTTACTTAGCATAAACACCTCAAGGTCTGTCTATGTTGTTACAAATGGCAAAACTTCCCTCTTTTTTATGGCTGAATAATATTCCTCTATGTGTATGTGTGTGTGTATGTTTTCTTTATCCATTCATTCATTGATGACCACAGGTTGTTTCCCTATCTTGGCTGATGTCAGTACTGCTGCAGTGAACATGGAGGTGCACATATCTTTTCCAGTTAGTATTTTTCTTTTCTTCAGATAAATGCCTGGAAGTGGTATAGGAAGCTTTTCCTAAATATCTGGTCCCTGCTTCTGGGAGCTTGAATAGGATGGGTAAGAGTGGAAGTCGGTTATGGATTGAGTATCTCTACTAGAGGAGCCCTCTCTCTCATTTCTTTTAGTTAATCTCCATGTTGCGGGTTCTTCCTCACCAGCCAGTGTCCCCTCCATTAATCAGTACCTGCTTTCTCACAGCCATCTTTAGTACATACCCTCAGTTCCTTTCTGACTTGCCTCATTTGCTCTGCTGTCCCCTAACTTTGGATGAACCCAGTCTGCCTCCAGTGTAGGCTATGAATAGCCATAGTTCTTGAGGTATGTGAAATTCTTTCACCTCTTTCTGGTGGGAGGGGTCACTCTTTAATCCTGATTATTCATCTTAGAATACCTGCCTTACATGACACAGTAGAAATAATGACTCTTTTGCTTAATAGTCACTCCAAAAGTGACTTCAGCTGTCATGTAATCCAGTTACCCAGAACTTCAATTATATAACATTATATAACATTCATTTTCAATTATATCAATTATATAACATTCATTTTCACTTTATATTTGAGTAGCATTAATAATATCAATATTTCATAAATAAGAAAAATGAAGCACTGAATGGTAAAACAGTTTGTGGCATGAATTTTCAGGCATAATTTTTTTTTTAACTTAGTAAGGTGAGCTCTTATGGTTATATATTAAGCAGCCTTCCTTCCTCACATTAATTCTGTTTTGTAAATCAGTATAATGGCCTTAGCATCACTGTTTTTAAGGAATTTCGGATGGATTCATATTGTTTTTATTTTCTCTTTGAGCTGTGAACTATCTTGATCAATACTAGTATATAACATTTGGGGGAGATTTATTGATGATATTGACGATATGTTAGAAAGAAAGAGAGAGAAAGTGTGTGTGTGTGTGTGTGTGTGTGTGTGTGAGAGAGAGAGAGAGAGACTCTTTGGCTTTAGTTTTTAAAAAGAATTTTAAAAATTCAGTTACAACTAGAGGTTTTCTTCCAGATTTTATTCAGCTGTCCTTCATTCTCTTTGGAAATAGTGGACCTGACCTAGTTCTTTTTTGAAAACTCATTTCATAGAACAGCGTGTTAAAATATTTTTGTTCTTCCAATCCAGTACAGTGTAAGAACTGGCAGGCATCCAGAGCTTCTGTTCTTTAACATGCAAATAATTCTATTCCTTGGTTAAGATACTGGCTCCATTATTATACATAGAGGTTCTGGAAAAGCAAGGTATAAACTGAGGAACATAGCTACTTCATACATAAGATAAATGCTTTTTCTCTATAAGCATTTTTATCTTGGTTTTGTTGGTCATGTGACTTTCTAACAGTGATCTTTGAAGAATGTAATGATAAGATATATATATATATATATGAGATATATATCATATATATGATAAAAGAATAGCACAAATATTGGAAACTAAATTTATTGAATAAAATTGAGATTTTACAAAATTCAGCATGACTTTATTACAACATCAGGATAATTTTTTAATAAAAATTTGATTGAGCTACCTTCACTTGTTTGATTCAGTATGCTATGTGAGTCTTAGTAAATTGACACTTAGTTTGAAAATAAATTTTGGTGAAGTTATGGCTGAGAGATAAGAGTATTGGATAACTCTTAATGATTGTACCCTGAAAGGATTAGAGAAATGAACATTAAGAGCCATTTATAATATATAATATTGGATGTCTATTAAAATATTCTAGATGTTTAAAGTACAGTACCATTCTTTTACTATATTCTATCAGAAAAAAACCCTATAATTTGGGGGGGAATAGAACAGGAAAGAGAGAAAAGGGATGGGGAAAGTTGGGGTGGGTACAGTATATGTGTTTCAGGGGGCTGCTCTGATATAACAGAGTACCACAAACAGGGTGCCTTTAAATAAGAGAAGTTTGTTCTCTCATAGTTCTGGAGGTTTGAAATCTAAAATCAAGGTGTGGTGGTGGCCATCCATGCTCTCTCTGAAAGCTCTAGGGGAGGATCCTTCCTTGCCTCTGGCTGTTTCTGGTGGTTGTCCTCGGGCCTTGGCTTGTAGATCTGTCACTCCAGCCCCCTGCTCTGTTCTCCCATGGCATTCTCCCTGTGTATCTCAAAAGTTCACATTTCCTTCTTCCTAAAGGACACCTGTGATATTGGACTTAGATGTAGGGCTCACCCTAATCCAGTAAGAGCTCATCTTATATTGATTATCTCTGCAGAGACCCGGTTTTCAAATAAGGTCCCATTTACAGATTTTAGATGGATGTAAATTTGGGGAGGCGGGGAGGAAGCTATTTAAGCCACATCAAAGGGTTCTAAATTCAATTTAAGAGACTGAAGCTAACACACTAGATTTATCTACTTTATGTAAAGCAAACAGGTAGGATATGTTTTATGTAAAACAACAACAACAACTTATTTGCAGTTAAATACACTTACATGCTTTCCCACTGCATAGGCCTAGGTATCTAGCATTTTCCATTCATGTGGCAGACTTTACATTAAAGGAATATTTGGTTATGAAACCTCTGTTTATATAGATATGGAGCCAGAGACTTTCCACATTACTCTTAGTAGCTCAGTGTTTATAGAACCAAGCTAGACTTCTCTCAAATGTTTTAACTACTATTAGAATAATATTTTTGTTCTTTTTATTATATTTTATTGTTTGCCTTTATTTCCCTTTTTTAAAATTAAAATTAAGTTAATTAACATATAGTATTAGTTTCAGAAGTAGAGATCAGTGATTCATCAGTCTTGTATAACACCCTGTGGTCATTACATTATGTGCCCTCCTTAGTGTCCATCTCCCAGTTATGCTATCCCCCCAACAACCCTTAGTTTGCTATGATTAAGAGTCTCTTACGGTTTGTCTCCCTCTCTGATTTCGTGTTATTTTATTTTTTCCTCTCTTCTCCTATCCTCCTTTGTTTGTTTCTTAAATTCTACATATGAGTGAGATCATATGATAATTGTCTTTCTCTGATTAATTTATTTTGCTTAGCATAATACCTCTAGTTCCATCCATGTTGTTGCAAATTGCAAGATTTCATTTGTTGTGGTGGCTGAGTAATATTCCATTATATATATATCACATTTTCTTTATCCATTCATTTGTCTGTGGACATCTGGGCTCTTTCCGTAGTTTGGCTATTGTGGACATTGCTGCTATAAACATTGGGGTTCAGGTGCCCTTTGGATCTCTACATCTGCGTCTTTGGGGTAAATACCCAGTAGTGCAGTTGCTGGGTCGTAGGGTAGCTCTATTTTTAACTTCTTGAGGAACCTCCATGCTATTTTCCAGAGTGGCTGCACCAGCTTGCATTCCCACCAACAGTGTTGGAGGGTTCCCCTTTCTCTGCATCCTCGCCAACATCTGTTGTTTCCTGACTTGTTAATGTTAGCTCTTCTGACTGGTGTGAGGTAGTGTCTCATTGTAGTTTTGATTTGTATTTCCCTGATGCGGAGTGGTGGTAAGTATATTTTTATGTGTCTATTGGCCATTGATATGTCTTCTTTGGAGGCATGTCTGCCCAGGTCTTCTGCCCATTTCTTGATTGGATTATTTGTTCCTGGGTGTTGAGTTTGTTAAGTTCTTTGTAGATTTTTGGGTACTAGCCCTTTATCTGATAAGACATTTGCAAATATCTTCTCCCATTCTGTGGATTGTCTTTTGGTTTTATTGACTGTTTCCTTTGCTGTGCAAAAGCTTTTTATCTTGATAAAGCCCCACTAGTTCACTTTTGCCCTTGTTTCCCTGGCCTTTGGAGATAGGTCTAGGAAGAAGTTGCTGTGGCTGAAGTCACAGAGGTTGCTGCCTCTGTTCTCTTTGAGGATTTTGATGGATTCCTATCTCACATTTAGGTCTTTCGTCCATTCTGAGTCTATTTTTGTGTGTGGTATAAGGAAATGGTCCAGTTTCATTCTTCTGCTGTCCAATTTTCCCAACACCATTTGTTGAAGAGACTGTGTTTTTTCCATTGGACATTCTTTCCTGCTTTGTCGAAGATTAGTTGACCATAGAGTTGAAGGTCTGTTTCTGGTTCTCTATTCTGTTCCATTTGAGCTACATGTCTGTTTTTGTGCCAGTACCATACTGTCTTGTTGATTACAGCTTTGTAATAGAGCTTGAACTCTGGAATCGTGATGCCACCAGCTTCGGTTTTCTTTTTTAAACATTCCTCTGGCTGTTGGGGTCTTTTCTGGTTCCATACAAATTTTAGGGTTATTTGTTCCAGCTCTGTGGGAAAAAAAATTGATGGTATTTTGATAGGGATTGCACTGAATGTGTAGATTGCTCTCGGTAGCACAGATATTTTAATATTTGTTCTTGCAGTCCAGGAACATGGAATATTTTCCCATTTCTCTTTGTCTTCCTCAATTTCCTTCACGAGTACTTTATAGTTTTCTGAGTACAGATTCTTTGCCTCTTTGGTTAGGTTTATTCCTAGGTATCATATAGTTTTTGGTGCAGTTGTAAATGGAATTGACTCCTTAATTTTTCTTTCTTCTTTCTCATTTTTATTGTATAGAAATGCAACTGACTTTTTCATTTTATATCCACAACACCTAGTAGTGCCTGGAGCTGACTTATTGAATGAGGAATGAATTAATAAAAGAATAGTGTGTGTCTGCATGTATGGATTATCAACAGAATCATGATGGGGGAACTTCTGTTGAGAAATATATCTCCCTCCATTCTTTTTACTTTATTATATTTCATTTTTTGAGGCCAGGTTGGTGAGCAGGTGGTGTGAGCAGGGTGTCAGAGGGAAAGGAAGGGAGAGAATTTTTTTTTTTTAGATTTTATTTATTAGAGAGAGAGAGCATGCATGAGGGAAGGGGTGTAGGGAGAAGCAGACTCCATGCTGAGCAGGGAATCTCAACTCATGGCTCAATCCCAGGACCCTGGGATCATGACCTGAACCAAAGGCAGCTGCTTAATCAACTTGGCCACCCAGGCACCCTCAGAGGGAGAGAATCTTAAGCAGGCTCCACACCTAGCGCCCAGCACAAGCCTGAAGTGGGTCTTGATTTCATGACCCTGAGATCTTGCTCTGAGCCAAAATCAAGCTCTCATGACCCTGAGATATTGATCTGAGCGGAAATCAAGGGTTGGATGCTTAACCTGCTGAGTCACCCAGGTGCCCCTACCCCATCCTTTTAAAAGCCCAATTGGTACAGTGTTGTGAATTTTGCTCTTGTTACTTATAGCATATTGTTCCATGTTAGTATACAAATTATATGATTACATAGTATTCCTTTACATAGATATACTTTAATTAGTCTTCTTTTTAAATTTTAATTGTGGTGAAATATACATAACACAAAATTTATCATCTTAACCATTTTTTTAAAGATTTTTTAAAAATTGATTTGAGAGTGAGAGAGCACACATGAGCAGGGGCAGGGGCAAAGGAAGAAGGAGAGAGAGAATCTTGAGCAGACTCCACAGCAGCCTAGAGACCCACAGGGGTTGGGGGGCTTGTTCCCACATCCCATGAGATTATGACGTGAGCTGAAACCAAAGTCAATCGGTCAAGTGACCAAGCCACCCAGGTGTCCCTCCTCTTAACCATTTTTAAGTGTATGGTTCAGCATTAAGTACATTCTCATTATTATATAACCAATCTTCAGAACTTTTTCATCTTGCAAAACTGAAACGCTCTACAAATTGAATAGTCCCCCTCCTAGAAACCACCATTGGTTTTCAGTTTCTATGAATTTGAGCTAGTCTTCCTTTTGAGTTGTTTTCCTTTTTTAAAAAATATTTATTTATTTATTTATTTTGGAGAGAGAGCATGAGAGGGAGGGAAGGGCAGAATGCAATGGACAGAGAATCTTAAGCAGACTCCAAGCTGGGCGTAGAGCCTGACGTGGGGTTCATGAGATCACGATCTGAGCCAGAACCAGGAGTCAGTTGCTTAACCAGCTGCACCACCTAGGCACCCCTTCCTCTTTGCTCTCACAAATAAGGCTACAGTAACCAGTTTTGCATATGTGTCAGTCTGCGCATAAATAAGTGTATCTGTAAGTTGAATTCCTAGAAGTAGAATTTCTGGATAAAAAGATTTCTGCATTTCTCAGTTTTGATATATATTGCCAAATTGACTTCCCAAACTGTTGTACCAATTCATACTCCCCACAGCAATGTATGATACAGCAGCTGTTTAAATATGTTTCAGTAGTTAACTTGTCAGCTGAGCTGAATTGGAGCTTGGGGAAGGAAAGGCCACTGGAAGGAAAAGTTGGTGCTGCTGCATTTTTCAAGGGGCCGGGCTGGGTTCTCTCCCATGGTTCTGCCTCTATTCCTCAAGGATTATTTGACATCCCTTTAGTGTACTTTTATGCTGCATTCATTTAAAAGAAACTAAAATAAAAAATTTCCTATACTATGTAAGCTGTTTGAGCATTGGTAATAACATTTGAGTGTTGGTAATGATTAGAATACCTCACTTTCCAAAGAGGTCCCACAACTTAATACTGTGTTTAGCCCTGCTGAAAATTTCCTTAATACAAATTTTAAAGTCTTTAAAATCAATGAATGGATGCCTTGCTTAAAGGGGTTTTAACAGAAAGAAGCAATTAGCAGACCCCTTTTCTCATATGAACTCTTATGAGGAGCTCTGCTGTGTTGGGGTGACAGTGAAGGATGGCTGGAAAAGGACGGAGGCTGGGGGAGGCAGAGCAGGGGAGCTCCACAACTCCCCATGCCTCTTGCATCCAGAACTATTACAGGCAGGTGGGATGGCTTTTTTCCCTTTAGCTGTGTGTGAGAGGAGTGAACATTAACGTACAATCAGCCTCTCATAATTCATGTCAGACGTTTGAGGAACCCTTGATGCTTTGACTTGTAGAATCCTGATGCTCAAAACTGCCGCTCAGTTATCTTTTTTCTGTGAAGTGCATTTACTGTTAAATGAGATATAACTACACGGAGATACCAGTGTTTTCCTTAGAGTGTACATAATAGGTTCTGGTACGATGACTTTTTGTCTGGAGGTTCTTAATAAGTGTAACATCTTCATTAGTTTCCTTATTTGAAAATGAAAATACTTGCATATATTTGGAATGTTTTCCCATTTTATTATAAAGTAGAATTTTAGGGGCTCTGGAAAGCTTGTTCTAATTGTGATCAATATCAGTAGTTTAGAATTCATTCCCCTAGACTTTTTTTTTACTGTATTAAATAATAAAGTTTATTCCTTCATTAAAAAAGGTGGAATCAGGCTATATATATTGTTTTGTGATTTGCTTTATTTTCTTGATAAGAAGTCCTTTTTGGGTTAGTGTATAGAGATACCCTCTATTCTTTCAGTGGATTCATACTCTTCCATGATATCATAACTTTCTTATTAACTCTCCTGTTGGTGAACATTTAAGTTCCAGTAAACATCCTTTATACATCTGTCTTTGCCTATTGGGACAAATGTTTCTGCGGGTTAATTTCTAAGAAATAAAACTTCCAGATCAAAGGATGAGCATTTTTACATTTTAATGGATGTTTGGGGGCCTTATACAATATTATATCAACAGCCTCATACTTACAGGAAGTAAACTTAGTTCAAAGTTTTAGGTAAGTGATTCTCATCATTGATATGTACCAGTTTGGCTAATATAAGGTTTCTAGTAATGTAAAAATCTTTAAAGTGACAGCTTTGTTGTTCTTCCAGTGATGGAATGGGGGGACGATATTAAAGCCGTTTCACAAGATGAAGCAGTGATGTTGGTGAATCATCAGGCAACAGGGGATGTTTGCACTCTGATGATGTGCCTCCAGGACAAAGGCCTGGTAAGCACCCTGAAGGCAGGCATAGACGCAGGAGGGGGAGGTTGATAAAGAATCTGTTTGAGTATCTTACTATTGTTTGGAACGTAAATTTGAATATCTATGCTTTTCCAAAATTGAGAAAATTTAAAGAAAAAATGGAGAAAAATGAAAAGAAAAAAGATGTATGTATATAATTCTAATTCCAGCTCCAGGACAGGAATGTGGTCTTTCAAAAAAGTAACTGGAAGATAATGTGAATGCTATCTCCAGAGAGATGCTTTTGAAAAAGTAACTGAGGTAAAACAGAGTTAAGATGTTCAGATTGGGAGCTGTCTTGAGGTGAAATAGTGGGTCACTGGTTTGAAAAATACAGGCACAAAAAGCAGTATTGTTTAAGATAGAAGAGTCTAGTTGGTCAGTGAATTAGCTGATCTTTATCCAGAAGAAAAATAGGTAAACATTTTGGATTTCCTTTACCAAGCAAATTGAAAGGAAAGATACCAGGCCAGTTTTGTTAGGTGTTGTTAGGCTATGTATGAACCGTTGGTTTCACATGACTTTTGTTGATCACTAAATACATCTATCAAAGGGGTGGGTTTAAAATAAATTCAGTCTTTAGCATTAAAAGAATTATCAGCTTAGAAGATAAAGAGGTTGTATTCATAGAAAACTAAATAAGTAGAAAGTGTATAAATTAGTGGAATTCATATTTATCCTAATAGCAATGAAACCAATAGATGTTTATTAAGTGCTTCATACTCATGGTCAGTAACTATAAGGATTGAACATCAGTCCTTTAAGACTTTGTCCTCTAAAAGGAGCCAATAGTCCAGTGTAGGTGGAGGGAAAGTATAGTGAACGATACTTAATTGCAAAGTGAAAGGTGTTTAGTGGAGGATGAGCTCCCCATGTATGACAGGTATTGAAAACTTTGTAGAGGAGAGAGGACATAAACTTGGCCTGGTTAGAGTTGTGAAGCAAGAAGGCCTTCTTTAGTGAAACAGTCTCGGCCAGAACACCAAGGCAAGACTAAGCCTGATATATTTACGTCCTAGAGATTTTGATTCAGTAGGTCCTGGTGTGGGGTCAGAAAATGAGGTAAGAGTAAAGGAAAATGTTTGATTATTGTAAAATCTGTTTTTCATGTCCGTCTGAAAAGCAGAGTCATAATCTTGCTGGAATGTGGAATAAACTCTGTCCTTTCTTATATTCAGAATATTGAATTGTTAAAAGGATATCACTGTATAAATATATTTGCTCTTATATTAATATTCATTACGTGCAGGGCACCTGGGTGGCTCAGTGGGTTAAAGCCACTGTCTTCGGCTCACTGCCTAGGACCCAGGGTCCTAGGATCAAGCCCCGCATCAGGCTCTCTGCTCAGCGGGGAGCCTGCTTCCTCCTCTCTCTCTCTCTGCCTGCCTCTCTGCTGACTTGTAATCTCTGTCAAATAAATAAATAAAAATCTTTAAAAAAAATTTATTACTTGTGATGTTAAAATTTTGTAAAGACTAGTTTATTTGGTTTTCATCAAAGAGAATCCCCAATTAACATTTTTATTCTTAATGATACAGTATTACATTCATAGTGAAATTTCTGAAGGTTTATAGTGTCCTTAATTGGTTTTTGAATTTCAAAGAATGATTACAGTGGTCAGTATAAATATGTCCAGCTTAATCATTCTCACCCAAGTTTGGCATGGATGATAACTATATTAACTAGAATATTAGGTAATCTGAAATTCACCAATTATGTGGATAAAAGAAAATTTGTCTTGTTTGTTTGCTTTTGTAAAAAGATTTCTGTTAGTTTGACTTAGGTTAATTTTTCAGTTCAGAGTAATTTTGTTTTTATTTTCAGATAAGTTATACTAAACACTTCTTATAATCTGTTATTAGTGAGTAACTTGGAATCTTGAAGAATTTTTTAAATCTCCTTTCATAAAAGAATAATTGAGAAATATAAAGCTGGAAGCACCATAATCTCTCCCTCCTGCCTAATATGTATAGGGCAATATTAATTTATATTTACCAGTAAAAATGTTCACTTGACTTACTACATACTCTGTGGGTACATTCAAAGAAAGAAGGCTAATGCTAAATTGTGGGTCAATTAAAAAAATACCAGTTTAATGGCTATGTGAGTGTAACATAGCTTTTGGAATTCAGGAGACTTCCTGTAGGAGCCTTTCCTGTTAGTGGGGGTCCGTTGGCCCGTTGGGAGGACAGCACTCTTGTCCCGAACTGTCCGGGGCATTGCTGGCTGTTTTCCATACCTGTCTGCTATCCACTAAATGCTGGTAGCCCTCCCTAGTCGTCATGACAACCCAAATTGTCCTTACAGATTTCTGAACAGGAGAACCATTGACTTAACTATACTTTCCAAAGGATATAAAGAACATAATCCTTCATGTAATCGTCTCTAGATGTTTTGATATGTAGAAAATCCATGCTTCCAGATAAAGAATAATTGATGTGGGCCAATTCTGTTTCTTGGAATTACCTAACAGAGCTCCGAGTGACAGATCTATGAAATGCTCAGGGTTGCTTCAGACAGCTGGTGTTTACTGACCCTCTTTTGAGGAATATGAAACAAAGGATTAATTGTATTTTCCAAATGTGCTGGTACCTTTTAAAAATAAGTACCTCTGAATTCAGTCATGTCCTTTTATGACAAATTATGATAAAACTAAGAATCTTTATTTCTGTCAAAAGAACTTTATTAGACATATAATAAACATTTTTTGACTTGTAACATTTCCCCTAAAATAAGCTAAGATAGAATTACCCATACAAATCTCAGAAGGTAGCTTGGCTGTCTTATTGAAATGAATTGTTTTAGGTGGCCCTTCTAACTGAAGAGTTAAATCCACTGTAAATGTAAGGTGAAACATAAAAGCTCGTGGCTTTAGTGTTGGTATTTTAAACCCAGAAATCAATAAATAGTCGCTAAACTTCCTACTGTGTATAAAGCTCAAGTATTTTATAGGTTAAAACAGCTTGCTTTTTATTTTGTTCTTTGGGACACTTTTCAGCAAATTCCATTTAATTCAAATATCAATTTACTTAAACAGAGTAGTCATCATTACAAAGCAAAACAAGACTGAAAAAAACGAGATGATGGCAATCATTTTATTCTGTATTAATTGCCTTGGGGAATCACTTCTTCACTGGGCACATATCTTTATTTTTTAAAGTGATTTAACATAGTAGAGCTCAGGGGGAAGGAGTTGTGTAGTTGAACTATTTAGTGATGCTGAAAAATTAAGGCAGAAGCATTAATGTTATATTATTTGTCAGCTTTTATCATGTTTTTGCAAAAGCACCAGCGATGTCAGTGCTCATTTTTTTCCTCATATGTAAATTCATATAATTTGGTGCTTCGAGATGAAGTTTACATACGTTATTCCCATAGAAACCAAAGGAGCTCTGTTGCATTCTTTCGATTGAGGCCGTAGCTATTAATGCATTTATTTAAGGATTATAACAAGGAATGCCATTTCCTCAGCAGGGAGGAACAATTACCCACTTTATTAATTAGATCCCAGTTTACACTTTACATTTAATTTTGAAATTTGTTTGAAATAAAGTCTTTTGCTCTTTTTTTAAAAAAGATTTTATTTATTTATTTGTCAGAGAGAGAGAGAGAGAGATCACGCAAGCAGGCAGAGGCGGAGAGAGAAGGAGGCTCCCTGCAGAGCAAGGAGCCCAATGCGGGACTCCATCCAAGGACTCTGGGATCATGACCTGAGCTGAAGGCAGCGGCCTAACTGACTGAGCCATCCAGGCGTCCCAAGTCTTTTGCTCTTAATACGAGTACTGACTCTTATCAAAAAGGGATACTATTTCTGTGTTTAAGAACCGAGGCACTGTGAATATTATTATGCTGGTAAAGAATACGGCCTTGCATAAACTAACAAATCTTCTTAACATAATCGTATATATAAATCATTCTATGAAGCAAACTTGAATGTTCTTTTATTTTGGACATTTTTGAACTTTTATAAAATTTAAAATTTTACATTTATATGATTATAATTTATAATTTTTAATATTTTAGCCATTAAGGTAAAGTCACATTTTATAAAGCTTTATTAATTAAATTTAGAGCCCTCATTCAATAACTTCATTTTATTGTTTCAAAATAATTTTACAAGTTATATAAGAATCACCAGAGATTTTGTTTAGGGTAGAACAAATCTGTAATCATTAAGTCCAGATTTAAGAAGTCAATTCAGCTTTATTTGTTACACAGTAATATGTATTACCTGAGACCTGAGATTTCAAGACTTGGACTCAAGATCAGTAATTTTTCAGGGAGACTTTGTGCTTTAATTATAGAAATAAACACTGGATTTAAAATATATAGGTTAATTAAGAGGACGCTTAGATGACTATATTTAAAACTTAAAGCCCTGGCTAGACTACAGCAGGTTTCTAATACTTACCATGTAATTATTTCTTGCTTTTAAATATTTTAGGTTGTTGCTCAAATGATGTGGTTGATGGATCATATTTTTAAGTACACAAACTTTGGAATTGTTTCTCTAATTCACGGAGACTTCTTTATAAGACAGGTGAGTAATGAGTTTTCCTTTTTCACAGTGATAGCCCGATCATGCTGATCCTTTATTGTAAACATAGGCCAAAACCAGTTACAATACATAGAGCAAGCTCTAGTATCTCAGGGAGCTCTTCCCCTGAATCTTTGTTCCCTTTAACATTTCTTTTGATGTGAATTTGAGTATGCTCAAGCAGTAAAATGGTGACATTGCAGATGTTCTGACCTCTACCCTCCTTCTCACATCTCAACAGTACAATGTTTAGTAATGTTTATCAAGCCGTTGCCCCATTCTCAACTCTTCTGCTTCTTAGCCATGTGAATAAGGCAACTTGTTTAAACTTTCAAAGTTTCCTCATTTTTCAGATGACAACTGTTAGGGTACCGAGTCAACCACCTCTCAATTAGACAGAGAACACCATACCCTAACACAACAAGAGGCACTGCTGTCATAGGGTGGGGTTTAAATGAAGTAATACACTTGGAGTGTATTATTCATCTATATTTTCTTTTTTTTTTTTAAGATTTTATTTATTTATTTGACAGAGAGAGATCACAAGTAGGCAGAGAAGCAGGCAGAGAGAGGGAGGGAAGCAGGCTCCCTGCTGAGCAGAGAGCCCGATGTGGGGCTCGATCCCAGGACCCTGAGATCATGACCTGAGCTGAAGGCAGAGGCTTTAACTCACTGAGCCACTCAGGTGCCCCCCTCGTCATCTATATTTTCACCATTATTTTTGCTAACAAGCCACTATCGCATGATAGAGAAGGTACCTAAATTGCTGGCAGGTAGGTGGATAGGTGGGCAGATAGAAGAACATATTTGGGGGATTCATAGTAGGAAAAGTGAATCCATCAGATTTTTATGAACTCAGAAAACCTTTAGAGAAAAAATAATTATGAGTTTGATAGAGGAATGTAGATTGAGAATGGGTCCCAGGCATTGGGGACAAGTTTAGTTACTGTAAGAGAAAGAATCACACACTCTTATCAAGTCAGCACTACATTACGGTATTTCCCTGGTATGCCACTGATATCACAGGCTTGATTTTCTCAAAAACTGAAATATGATATGCAAGAGTTTTTACGTATGGCAGTGCCACATTTATCTGGTATTTATATATGTAGCAGCTTCAGCCTTGCCCATTTAAGTACTTACTGAATAACTGTTGAATCTGGTTAAGTCTCATCGGAGACCACAAGTTCAGAAATAAGCTGGAAGTGTGTAGAGAAACTTCTGAGATGACTGTAGGTGTCACAAAACATATATACTTTACTCCAGATACTTACGTACAGAACATTTTCTTTTCCACATGCTGTGCCCATGATCTAGTTTCTAGGAAACACTCTTGATTCTTCTGAGCAGGAAGACATTGCATGGGGACCTCAGGAGGAAGTGGGAATGGGGATTGGCTACAAGTTTGAGACAAAAATGAACGAACAGTGATTAGAACAACATAACAAAGAAATTAGCATAATACATTAGAGCATCACAGGAGGGGAATAAGTAGAAGCAGCCATTGAAGCTTAGCCTTCTAAGGAAAAGCAGAGCCCTTTTCATCAGGAGAGTATGAGGAAATTATCACAGTTTTAACAGTTGACCCTCTTTGATGACCCTGAGGCATCACTAAGTTGTACTAAGTGATCGGTGTACTTTGAGGAGATAAGCGTAGAAAATAAAGTACTCCTAAGCGTAGAAAATAATGTACTCCAAAACATTTTCCTTTTTATTGCAATGTAAAGTTTTACATACTTAAAGACTGTATTTCAAAATTACCAGAAATATTGCAAGTTTGTTTCTAAAGAGCAACCCTTCCTCCCCTTCCGAGCCCAATAAGATAGTAATAAAAATCTGTAACATTGTTGGGGGAGAGAGAGAAACTACCATTTTTAAAGAAAGTCTCTTGGACTTTACTACTAGATATTTCCAAGAATATAAAAATGTTTTACATGCAGTCTTGGGAACTTAATAAATAAAGCTTAATCATGATCAGTTCAATTCAGTAAAATAAATGTCTTACTTGCTTTGCACTGGAGTAATTTAAAGACTAAATGCATACAGATTATTTCGGGGCCTTCTATATTTGTGTTGGCTGGAAAATTATTAATGAATCAACTCTACTGAAAGGAAGAACCTTTGTAATATTTGTGGGTTTGGGGCTTTCCTACAAATTTTTCTGGATTCCTGTTTCAGTCTCCAAGTCATCTTCTTTCTTCTCTCTCCTTCACACTAAGGTCCTGTCCATTAGAATGCCCTGTTTGCTCTACTTTCAGACTTTCCTGAATGTATCCACTTCTCATCAATACACCATAGTCAGATCTCATCACACCCCCTTGCCTGGACTGCTGCAATAGTCTGCCGGCTTATCTGCTGGAGTCTTTCTGTCACTGGAGCCATCAGATTTTTTTAAATGTAAATAAGATCATGACCCTCCCTTGTTCAGAACCACCCATTGACTTCTCATCCCAGACTACTTACCAAGGTCAAGGCCCTTCCTCTCTGTCCCCCACGTCTCTCTGCAATTTCCTCTTCTACCACTGTCTCCCTCACTCATCACAAATCAGCCACACTGGCCTTGGTACTGCTCTTTGAATACGTAGCGCTTGTTCCCATCTCCGGGCCTTTCTTCTTTTTGTTCTTGTCCCTTGGAGAACTCTGCCTCTCTTCTCCACTTGACTGGTTCCTTCGCATTACCAGCTCATTGCTCCCAGTTCACCTCCTTGGGGCTGTTCTCTCTGACCTCACTGACCTTCTCTATCCTCTTACTCGTGTTCTTCCTAACACATCACCATCCAAATTTTCACTTTTTAGTTTTCTATCTTTTCTACTCGAGTAACCTCCACGAGGGTCTCTTACTTCTCTGTCTCCAGTGTAGGACGGTGCCTGCCAAGTTACACGCTCTCAGTAAACAGTCACTGAGCTGATGAATGAGTGAACTCTCAGAGGTAATTAGAGCAATTGTCTTGCTCTTGTCTGTAAGCGCTAATCACTTCTTTTTACCGCTGCAGTCAAAGGGGGAAGTGAGTGGGGGGAAATCGTTCTTCTGATCTGTGAATGGGATTTTACTTTAAAAGCTGTTATTTCTATTTAATTTTGTGGCATTTTAATTTCAAATGTGCCTATACTTATTGTATGTGTGTCTGCCTTCTTAGGGAAAATCTCATCGTGACCAGCAGCTGCTGCTTCTCAAAAAGCACCTAGAAAAGAATTACAGGAGCAGAGACCGAAAATGGATTGTTTTGTTTCCAGAAGGGGGCTTCCTCAGGAAGAGGCGAGAAACAAGTCAAGCGTTTGCCAAAAAAAATAACTTGCCATTTCTTACACATGTCACTCTGCCAAGGATTGGGGCAACAAACATTATCTTGAGTGCGCTTGTAGCACGACAGGAAAATGGAAGTCCAGCAGGAGGAGATGCTAAAGAATTAGGTATGATGGCTTTTAGCACTCTTTTGTTGGAATTCAGGAATTATCTGGAGTTCCAGGAGATAACATAATTGTTCTTTTTATAATTGTAATTTTTGTCAAACAAATAATACCCAGGGAGAAGGTGCAAATTTAATTTTTTAGTGTTTCTATTTACAGAAGTTAGTTCATGCTTACAATAATTTATTGAAGTAATGCAAAATGCACAAAGACAAAGGTGTCTTTCTTTACCCCCACCCACCCTTACTGCTGGCCATTCCCACTGCTGCAGTAAGCTGTAAATATCTTCCTATATTTGTGAAAGTGTAGTTGGGAGTATAGATTCCTAGAAGTGGAATTGCTAGGTTAATGGTACAGGAATAGAAATCCCTAATTTGAAAAGCTAATCATAGATTTGCAAATGCAAATTGTAATAATGTATTTTTTTTTCATTTATCGAATTTAGAAAGTTTTTTTTTTAAAGATTTTATTTATTTATTTGACAGATCACAGATAGAGAGGCAGACAGGGGGTGGGGGGAAGCAGACTCCCCGCTGAGCAGAGAGCCCAATGCGGGGCTCCATCCCAGGACCCTGAGATCATGACCTGAGCCAAAGGAGGAGGTTTAACCCACTGAGCCACCCAGGCGCCCCGCATTTTTTTTGTAAGATTTTATTTATTTATTTGACAGACAGAGATCACAAGTAGGCAGAGAGGCAGGCAGAGAGAGAGGAGGAAGCAGGCTCGCTGCCAAGCAGAGAGCCCAATGTGGGGCTCGATCCCAGGACCCTGAGATCATGACCTGAGCCGAGGCAGAGGCTTAACCCACTGAGCCACCCATGTGCCCCCACAGCATTATTTTTAACAGCAAAAATTTGGAATAGCCAGAAGGAAGAACAGGCGGGCATGTTATCAAATATCCATCCAACACACTACAATACAGCCATTACAAATGATGTTTGTAGAGAGTTTTTATGGCTTGGAGAGTGCTTATTCTCTATCATGTTAATGGAGTGGAAGGAACACACAACTCTTTTTCTTTCTTTTTTTTTTTTTTTAAGATTTTATTTATTTATTTGACAGAGAGATCACAAGTAGACAGAGAGGCAGGCAGAGAGAGAAAGAGGAGGAAGCAGGCTCCCCGCTGAGCTTGATCCCAGCCCGACCGGGGGCTTGATCCCAGAACTCTGGGATCAAGACCTGAGCCAAAGGCAGAGGCTTTAACCCACTGAGCCACCCAGGCGCCCCTGGAACACACAACTCTTGTGAAACCATTGTGAGTCCAAATATGTCAGCAATAAGCAGTGGGAAATGAGTGAAAGGAAAGATCCCAAATGTCAGCAGTGGTTGCTTCTCTGAGTTGTAACATTATGGATGATCTCCCCCCATTTCTGAATACTTCTGTTTTTTTTAACAATGAGTATGTATTACTTTTATGGCGAGAAAAAGCAAACCATAGTCAAAGATGCAACTGTTTTGGAGATAGCCTGGTGAACTGGGAAGGTTTGCAGAATTTGCACCAACAGCACAAAGACTGTTTTGAACAAGTTTATCAGAGAGACTATAAAATTGGGTAATAAATGATAAATTGAAAAACTGAAAGAAACTCACTAAGCCTGTTTCCTTTAGTAGTATTTGCTATTAAAAAAATATATATATATTCTTTAGCTAAAGTAAAAATGAAAAGGATTGGCCCTCAGAAATACATGTTTTTAATGATGGTTAGGACCAGACAGAGAGAGAATGCCTGTCCTAAGACTCCACTGAGTTTTCCTTTCATTTTTTTTTTTTTTTAAGCAGCTGCTTGGCAGTCAGCTCTCTTAATCTTTCATCATCTATTAAAAAGACAAATTGAAAGAGTCTTTTAATAGAAAAGGAAAGTTCAGAATAGCTTCAGACAGACATGGTGGCAATGTCAGCCAAGCCAAAGCTTGAAGGCAAAGGTCTTCCAAATAGGATTAGTTGCACTAATAAAGACTGCTGCTTTTTAAATAGTTCTGCCCAGTCAGTAATACCCTGTGGTGTTCTAGATCTCAAGGGTAGGGGCTATTGTCATATTGATCACACAATCATGAAGACGTGTTTTTTCTCTTAGAGAGAAATAATTTCTTTTTATAATGAAAGCAGAGTAGCTTCTTGTTTATCTTAACTTGGTTAGAATTTTTACTGTAGCTGCTTAGGAAAAATTATAAGAAGTTCTAGAAAGTTATATATCCCAATAGTAGTTTCACTTGTCTTTTATCATTTTCTTCTCGGTGTTTTGGTATTTTGTATTTTATTTTCTCTAGTGTTGATATTTACTATTTAGTGTTCTGTTCCATATAAGTACAGAACGTGCCTTGTCTCTTTTAATATATGACCCATATACTGGGGCGCCCAGGGGGCTCAGTAGGTTGAGCATTTGACTTGATCTTGGCTCTGGTCTTGATTTCAGGGTCATGAGTTTGGGGCCCACGCTGGGCCCCACATTGGGCTCCACGCTGGGAGGGTAACCTACTTTAAAAAAAAATAAATAAATATACACACGCACACACACACACACACATATGTATAGGATCCATATATGTATCAAAGTTGTGTCTGATTAAAAGGGATAGTATTTTTTTGTTTATTATATGATTTAATAGATACTCAACTTAACTCTGGTGATTTTTCCCAATAATTTTATTATAAAAATTTTCAAGCATATGTAAAAAATTGAAAGAATTTTATAGTTAATATCCACTAGCTGACCAACTAGATTCTATAATTAAAATTTTACTATATTTGCTTTATTCTGTCTTTTTCTGCCCTTCTATCAATCCATTAGTCCATCTTGTTTGTTTTTTAGTGTAATCAAATAAGTTGCAGACATCAGTATACTTTACTCCTAAACGTTTCAGCATATGTATATCACTGATAGCTTGTTAAATGTTTCTTTTTTTTAAAAAAAATATTTTATTTATTTATTTGTCATAGAGAGAGAAGCGAGAGTGAGCACAGGCAGACAGAGTGGCAGGCAGAGGCAGAGGGAGAAGCAGGCTCCCTGCCAAGCAAGGAGCCCGATGTGGGACAAGATCCCAGGACGCTGGGATCATGACCTGAGCCGAAGGCAGCCGCTTAACCAACTGAGCCACCCAGGCGTACCGTTAAATGTGTTTCTTTACACATTTACTTTACTTTGTTCCTTTAGCAGTAGGTTATTTAAACATTTTTTTAAACCTATTTCTGTGGTATCTTTCCCCTTTAGAATATTTCTAAAGTTTTTTAAAGCTTAAGGTCACTTTTTAGTGAAGTAAAGTAAAATATCATTGATTCTTAATGCACATTTAGACTTACATTTTAGAACAGGTTTTATTTTTTTAGAGATCTCTTAAATACTTCAGACAAAGGACAGACTATCACCCAAGTCGGGCTCTCAGCATTCTCTGTGAGGATTCCCTCTCAATTCTTGTTCAACTTTGTACTCCATGCTGGGAATAGAAGCAGGAGGCCAATAACCAAAGTAAACAGAACTTCCCCACAGCCTCTTGATAATTGCAGTTACCTGCCTTACCTACCAAAGAGTGGATGGTTTTACTGCTTTATTTGCATAGAACTCTTGCTAAAGTGGGAGGGGTTTTTTTGTTTGTCTGTGTTAAATAAGAATAGCAACTGACAATCCTATGTCAATAAAATGCTTAATTTGGGGCCTTATTCCAGCATTTATTAATGTCTTCCAGGTATCACAAATCTTGGTGTTTATATTATATTGTATTGTATTTGGCGAATGGATTTATTTTGAGAACTGTTTTTGTTGTTTTTTTTTTTTTTTACTTTTGTAATGTGATACTTTAGCTTCTGACTTTTTCATAGGCTAGGTTTTATGAGCGATAAAATATAACTTAGACCTTGACAGTGCACTGTTGTATTGAATGCTTGAATGGTGCATGTCCAATAAATAATAGTGCTTTGTTATTTGCTTATTTGTTTGAGATTCAGCCATTTCATATAAGGAAATACTTGATACCATCCTAAATGTATCAATGAAACAGTAACACCAGAGTTCATCCTGTTTTCATAAAGCAGAAGATACATCAGTATGCTTTGTTTATACTATATTTTATAAATGGTATAAAAATTGATCCAATTTTGGGGTGCCTGGGTGGCTCAGTGTGTTAAGCCTCTGCCTTCAGCTCAGGTCATAATCCCAGGGTCCTGGGATCAAGCCCAGCATCGGGCTCTCTGCTGAGCAGGGAGCCTGCTTCCCTTCCTCTCTCTCTGCTGGCCTCTCTGCCTCCTTGTGATCTCTGCCTATGAAATAAAGAAATAAAATCTTTAAAAAAAAAAATTGATCCAATTTTAACTTGTTTTTTGCTGTGTCCTCAGGTAGCAAATCGAAAGGCCTCCAATGGATAATAGATACAACTATAGCTTATCCCAAAGCTGAACCTATAGATATTCAGACCTGGATCCTCGGGTACAGGAAACCAACCATCACACATGTACATTACAGGTAAGAATTCTGTGTTAGTAACTCAGTATATACCCAACATAAAGTACTACCTCAGGACAGTGGTTTAATATTGAATTTTTAATCAATCGTGAAAATAGTTGGCTCAAAACCATTCTTATGCTGACTTCTTAATATGAAAATATCATTTGAAGTAGTTATTTTCACTGAGTGATAAAAGTCTCTAAATAAAAACGGCATTCTGGAGGCACTGTCATTACTTGATTGCTTGACACTCTGAACAGAAGTACTAAAGGCAAACATCAGGCATATATGTATATGTATTTTACACATATATATAATATATACATACATATATACTCATTTGGGCTAAGTAGATTTTTATTAATAGAAATGGAATTTGTATTTAAATCATGCAGTTTCCTAAGATTTTCTAAATGATTAAATTGAGAATTTAGTTATGCTTACACTTTAAAATTTTAATGTTTTAATATTTAACATTTTAATATGGCATTTGCATAAACAACAGCAAACATATTTACTGAATATTCTGTACCAGCTTCTTGAGACTTTTTTAATGTAGGTTGCTTTTTAAAAAGATGTTTATAACAAAGTGCCATACTGATGAAGCCTGAATAGACTTGGTCGCTCTATGAGGCATTTATCTTAATTTCCTGGTCAAAGATCTCAACCCTTGGCAACTAGTTACAAAGTGGGTGTTGTGGAAGACTGAGGAATCCCAGACCTGTACCTTGAAACAAATATTACATTTTATGTTAACTTAAAAAAACAAAACAAAGTGAGCAGTTGGTCCCTTACAGGATCACAATTGCCACAAAAGCCCAACTCAAGAGGAAAACTACTCAAATTACGTACTCATTAAAAGTAAATAGGTGCATGTTTTCATATGTGTAAACGATCATAATTTTACAAATAGAAGTACAGAGTTGGAAAAATCTGAAACTAAAGTTTTAAGACTTAAATGTTAAAATTTGGGGTTTTGATATGAAAGAGATAACTATCAAATTACAGTTGATTCCGCTGTGTGACTTACATTGCCAGATTGTGAAGGTCATATGTAAGGTAAGAAAGTAATTCTTGGTGACCGCCCGGACTCCATTCCATGTATGTTGTCCATTTTACTTACGTAGCACTTCCTGTGGAAAAAGCAGTATGCTAGGCCCTGCAAGAATTTTTCCACGAAGAGTTTCATTTTCATATCCATGAAAATTATCTAGCCTTCAGTAAAGTTTTAAATTGCAATCTATAAATGAAACTCAATTCTGGGGCCCAGGCCCAAAACATACAACTCTGGGATATATGTTTAAGACACATGTAGATTGTATTTGCATGGGGTATACATAACTTTACCTAGCACAGCACACCCAAAAGGAACATTAACAAGATAGGCATTTTATTATAGTTGACCCTGCTTTCTTATTTAACCAATAAAAAGAAAACAATTTTAGTTTATAGATGAAAAAAATGCATGGAATCATAAGGGATCTAAGAAATTGAAGAAATGTCCACTTTTCACAAAATTATTTTAACAGGAGTAAGTTCAAGGTCTTTAAATTCACTTGAAGCAGGGGTTCTTAACCTGGATGGACCTAAGAATATTTTTTTGCCTTCAAAATTAGGTGTTACTTTAATTTAAATTTTGTTTTAATTTGAGTATAGTGGACACACAGTGTCCCATTAGCTTCAGGTGTACAGCACAGTGATTCAGCTTCTGTTATGCTCACCATGAGTGCAACTGCCATCTGAACTCAGAGAATTTTTTAACCCAGTCTCTGCAAAATTTTGTATACGTCTGCAGTTCTCTGTAGAGAAGTTTCACAGCTTTTGATCTAGTCTCAAAATAGATTAAGGATTTAAAAAAAGAATAAGGACTCCTGATTTAGAGATCAAAACCAAATAGTAGATAAAAGATGTGGAATGGTTAGTTTGATACAGAAAAATACTTCTACTGATCAAATTGAAGCATTTGAGAAATATGTTTGATTATAGAAACTTTATTATTAGACATAGAAATAATGAAGAAAATTCTAAAATATTAGATTAGCAAAGATTAAATCATGATGTAGAATCACATCCTAAAATTTTAATGATAGTACACATTATGCCCACTTATTTATTTATATATACATACTCACATACACACACACTTCCTAGGAGACTTGGGACAGGTAAAGAGATAAACTCTTCTTCACGGAAATTTAATAAGAAGAGTTTGTTTGGAAAAGGAAAGGACTTGTGTTCAGATGGAAAAGGGAGGGGAAATGAAAGGGGCTGGAGAGAAAGAGGGGTCTTGGTATCAGGATCGTTTTGAGGGTTTGCAAGAAGTTTGTGAGAAGGGATGTGGGCCGTGACCGTGGCAGCTCGCAGGGATAAATCTCTACTACCCACACTTTGACTCCGTCCCCTCCTGTACTGTTCTAGGCCATCTGGACACCCTGGAAGATAGGAAAGAAAGGATTGTTGTTTGGTTTAGTTGGGCTTTGGGGGGTGCTTCCCCCTACCTCCAGTTTTCAATTCCAAAATAAACTGTTTATTGCTTATCTTAGATTTTTCCTGGTAGGAATAGCACCATTGAAATTAAAATAAATTTAAACAAACATGGTACTCCTCACCCATTTTTTTTTTTATTTCCCATTCTCAGAGAGATTGGTTTTTTTGTTCAAACTCTCCAGTTGTTTGGTTATATTTTTAAAACTTTAAACAAGGATGAGATGTTTCCGATTAGAATAAGAGATTTAAAATGCAACATTGGAAATCATATATACATGAATATGAATAATATAAATGAGGTCAAATCTCTTTCTCTTTTATTTTTATTTATTTTATTTTTATTTTTATTTATTTGACAGGCAGAGATCACAAGTAGGCAGAGAGGCAGGCAGAGAGAGAGAGGAAGCAGGCCTCCCCGCTGAGCAGAGAGCCCGACATAGGGCATGATCCCAGAACCCTGGGATCATGACCTGAGCCAAAGGCAGAGGCTTTAATTCACTGAGCCACCCAGGAGGCGCCCCTCTTTTTCTTTCAATGTGGGGAGGCTGGTAAGAAAAACTGAACAGCACTGACTGGTTCAAGTGGGGAATGGGTGCCCAGAGAGAAAGGAAAAGTGCTCAGGAGACTGTCAAGTTCACTGAAAAATAGTAGTTTTGCTTAATGTTGCCTTATCTTCATCCATAGGCAGATTTTAATGATTATTAATTAATTTTTTTCCTGCAATTAAGCATAATTTACCCAGAACCTTTCTATTAAGCCATATGATGCAATTTTGTTTCATATTATGCAGAAAGTATTTGTTTCTTCTTAGCCCCAGCTGACTTTTTTTTTAATAAAGCGCTCTCTCAGTCTTAGAAAATTTAATTGAAATGATTATCTGGTGATTATGGTGTAGCTGGGCAAGTTGGTACTGTTGCTAGTTTTTTTCAGCATAAGCTAGAGGAGTGTACATGTGAAAGTCAAAAATTAATTACTCTTCTGCTCAGCATTTATCAGATCCCACTTAGAGCACTATATGTATTTTAAAAGAAATAATGCAGTTAGTAGAAGGTTATGAAAATACCAAATATATATAAATCCTGGAACACGAGTACCACTTGAATGACCATTTTAGATCAAACCAAAGCAAATTTGGTGGTGGTAATAATTAAATGAAACATAATTCTAAGGGAAGCTGCACATTGGAAATAGAAACAGGTTAAGGAAAAATTTAGCAATTCATAAGTACTAAATCTGTAATATGTTTCTGTATATGTGAAGTACTTCTACCATATTTTAGGTAAATTTCACGGAGGGCAGTAACTGTCCTTTCCCGTGGGACACATCTGTGCCTCTGGGTGGCTCGGGTACTCTCAGAACACCGTTACATTCTTGACCATCAGAATGTACTTGGAAAACAATACAGTTGTGATCATTCAACATTACTTAACATTAATCTGTAGTTGGGCCATTTTTTATTTCTTTAATACATTTCTCTTCTTGGAAATTATTGTCAAGGCTGTCAGGTAATCTCCACTCCCTGTTCTGTACCTCATCGGAACATACTGTGACAGGTGTATGGAGATTTCTGAGCAAAAAAAGGCATTTTGGGGGGCACCTGGCTGGTGCCCTGACTGGCATCTGAGATACATGTGATTTTTTATCTTGGGTGATGAGTTAAAGCCCCACATTGGGTGCAGATTACTTAAATAAATAAAAAAAATTTTTTTCCCTGTAGAGTGAATCCACTTATGATATGTTAGTAAAACTAAATGCTTAGAAAACATTTTGTCTTTATTTAAGTAAGAAAAGACTAGATTACCAGAAGGTATAGCAGAATATTCATCCAGATTTTAAGTTTCTATACTGATGCTTAGGAAAAAAGCACAAGAATCCAAAAGCTTACTTGAAGTGTTCTAAAACAAACTCTTTTTTTTCCCCCAATAGCATTGGGAAATTGTCCATTCACTTCTTACTTCTTGGGTTTGTATGTTCATTTTAGGATGTTATATGTTGTATAGGATTTCTGGAAGAGACAAACCCTAAAACTGCAAATATATATGTTACCATATGCTGTAAAGTACTTTTCTAAAATACCACATAAAGGAGAAAGTAAACATTTGTGATGTGGTGTATACTAGATTGTACCTTACAGATAGATAGCATTGTTATCTGTCAAAAGTCAAACTTTTGAGGCAGGTGTTTGGAGCTTATTCCTTAGAAAACTTGGAGTAAGTGGTGATTCAGTACCTAGACCATTTTGCTAATTAAACCCAGCGCATATGGAGCCGCATAGGCAGCCCATCTGAGGATCTTCCTGGCTAGAGGTTGCGCCTGCTTCAGTGAATGCATTGTTTGAGCATCAGATGATACGTTGATAAAATGTTTTTAAAAACCACAAAGCACCTTACTAATACAAAATACCATTAGGAAGATATATAAAGTGTGTATGGATTATTGATAAATCCAATGTTAGTAATTTACCATTCCCTGCAGATTAATCTTGGGCCACTTAATTAGTTTAAAAGATGGCCTTTCTTATTCCTTATTTCCCGATATTATGTATTGTTTAACTAGGGGAATATGTTTTATTAGTAGGCATACAACCACACTATTGATTTTTTTCAAAAGCAATGCTTGTTTGTAAAGAGGAACTAAGCCTTAATTATAAGAAACATTTGAGGGGACAACTCTTTCCTCCCACTTTCCCTTTTATATTATTACTGTCACACTGGAAGATAGCTTCTTCCTATTAAAGAAGTAATGGGCATGACGTGCTGCTGTTAAGGACTTAATAGGAAAATTAAACATGATTAGATTTTAACTACAGGGATGGAATGTTTATGAGGATAAAAGCAAAAGTAATCAGTGCCCTTAATATAAATGTCTGCTTTACTCCAGAGTAGGACAGTGAGTTCGAAAAAAATGGTCTTCTTGGGCAGAAGTAGCTTATATTTTTATTTTTAAAATCTTAAATGGGGCACCTGGGTGGCTCAGTGGGGTAAGCCTCTGCCTTCAGCTCAGGTCATGATCTCAGGGTTCGGGGATCGAGCCCCACATGGGGCTCTCTGCTTATCAGGGAACCTGCTTCTCCTTCTCTCTCTGCCTGCCTCTCTGCCTACTTGTGATCTCTGTCTGTCAAATAAATAAATAAAATATTAAAAATAAAAAAAATAAAATAAAATCTTAAAGAACGATCTAACCTTGAGTGTAGGTAGTAGCATAGATAGATTACAAAAGGCAGACGTGTTGCTTTCATGTCTTATTTGATTGGAATTTTGGTGATTTTGGAGAAGGCATTCCACTAGGGACTTTGAGCAAGAACTTACTTTCAGTTTTGGAGGGAGGGAACTCATTCAGCAAAGGATTTTTTTAACTAATAATTTTAAAGAAAATAGGCTCACTAGAGGTGCCTGGCTGGCTCAGTCAGTAGAACATGCGACTCTTGATTTTTAGGGTCGTGAGTTCCCGCCCCACATTGGGTGTAGAGATAACTTAAAAATAAAATCTTAAAAAAAAAAAAAAGTGCTCACTAGCAAGAATGGACAAATGTTGACATTTTAAAATATTTGCTTTAGGATTTTTTATTAATGAAAGAAAACATTTCTTGTGAAGTTAAGTTGCCATTATGTCCCCTCCCAATTCCATCCCCTTCTTTCCCAACCATTGAAGTATCATAACTTGGTGTGTAGCCTTCCTGTCCTAATATTTTTATTACACAGATACACTTATAATATATAATATTCTATATGTGTTTTTTTTAATGTAGGTAATCATAGGTGATTTATCATTTTACAACATGTATTTTTCCTCTCTGCATTATTTTCTAGTTTTTTTATCTTTATGTTTCCCTTTCATTCATTTGAACTACTATCACTATTTAACTGTTCTGATGATTGTCACACATCATCAATCCTTTCTCCTATTGTTGGATACCTGTTTTCGCAGTATTTTTGCTTTTATAATAAACAGTGTCACAGTGAATATTTTTATACCTCTTTCACTAAGCATATGCTAGTAAAGTGAGCGTTAAAGTAGGGAATGTGTGTGCCCAGTGTGAAAGTGCTAGATCTTAGGGTGCGTGCATTTTCACCTTTCCTGGTTCTCCCAGTGGTTACATCAGATTACAATCTCATTAGCAGTATATAAGAGATCATCTCTTCCAATATGTCAAAGTCATCACCTTTAACTTTTGCAAATGTGATACATTTGAAATGTTATATCATTATTCATTTATTTATTATTATTTTTTAAAAGATTTTATTTATTTGACAGAGATCACAAGTAGGCAGAGAGAGGCAGACAGAGAGAGAGGAGGAGGAAGCTGGCTCCCTGCCAAGCAGAGAGCCCGATGCGGGTCTCGATCCCAGGACCCCGAGATCACGACCTGAGCCGAAGGCAGAGACTTAACCCACTGAGCCACCCAGGCACCCTGTTGTATCATTATTTAGTCCTCGGGTTTCATATTTATGAAATGAGTGATAATCCTGTAACCTGATAGTAAGATACATTCCTGTAAAACATAACATTAAGGCGAAGCTAGCGTCTTTATCTAGGTATTCAGTCACTGTTAGAAATCTTACTGGTTCACTCACTGATGTCTGTCGTCCCCCTCTAGAACATAACCTCCTTGGGAGAAGATACTTTGTCTTGTTGACAACTCCCAAAGCAATGCTGGCATATAGCAGAAATTCAGTACTTAACGAATGTGTGAAGGCTAGAGTTTATGCAGTCTAAACATGCACTTTCCAGTGAGAGCAGCCTCTGGCCATGTAGCCATTGAGCTCCTGAGATGTGTCTAGTCTGCTTCCAGATGTTTTGTAAATGTAAAACACACACTGGATTCAACAACTAGTAGGAAAAAGGACTGTAAAATATCTCAATAATTCTTGATGACATGTTGAAGTGATAATATTTTAGATTTGAGGGGTTAAAAGGTTACATTACTTTAACATTATTAGATCTCCTCTGTTACATACTTTGTAAAGTACTAAGTTTATTTTCAAAAATAGAAGTATGCGACCATGGAAAATATTTCATAGAGCATGCTCACTTTAAATTCCTTAATATTTCCTTTTAATATTTGTTCTTATATATGTTTTTAATGTAGCTACAGTATGTATAAAAGTTCATTTGTATTCTACTTTTCCCATATAACTTTTTTTAAAAAAGATTTTATTTATTTGACAGAAAAAGCGAGAGAGCACAAGGAGGGGGACCAGCAGAGGGAGAGGAGAAGCAAGCTCCCCACTGAGCAGGGAGCCCAAGGGCCTGAATCCCAGGACCCTGGGATCATGACCTGAGCCAAAGGCAGATGCTTAACCAACTGAGCCACCCAGGCGCCCTTCCCATATAGCATTTTAATGAACATTGTCCCCATACTATTTATGTACTAGGTGTTAAGATTACAAATTTTATAAGTATTTTAAAAATTATTACAGGGGCGCCTGGGTGGCTCAGTGGGTTAAGCCGCTGCCTTTGGCTCAGGTCATGATGATCTCAGGGTCCTGGGATCGAGTCCCGCATCGGGCTCTCTGCTCAGCAGGGAGCCTGCTTCCCTCTCTCTCTCTGCCTGCCTCTCCGTCTACTTGTGATCTCTCTCTGTCAAATAAATAAATAAAATCTTTAAAAATATATATATATCATTACAAAGTCTTTACATTTTTAGTGACTTTCTAATTCCTACTTAGTGTATACATTTAATGACCCATTTCCTCATTAGCCATAGACTTGTCAGGTTTTATTTTTGACTTTTAATGACACCATGCTGAATATATTAGTTCTTACATATAGCTTCCTCCACCCTATGTTTTAGATTCCTTTATAGTAGATATTTTTAACCTGTTACTTCTGATGTTAGTATTAACATAATACTTCTGATGAGTATTATTAAAACGACATCTGAATGGGAAGAGTGATTGTCAGAGGGATGAGGGCAAACTTATTTTTGAGAAAAATTACCAACACTTAAAAACAATATAATATTTTAAGGGGTTCCTGGGTGGCTCTGTGGGTTAAGCCTCTGCCTTTGGCTCAGGTCATGGTCTCAGGGTCCCAGGATCGAGCCCTGCATCAGGCTCTCTGCTCAGTGGGGAGCCTGCTTCCCTCTTTTCTCTCTCTGCCTGCCTTTCTGACTACTTGTGATCTCTCTCTCCATCAAATAAATAAATAAAAACTTTAAAAAAACCCAATATAATATTTTAGTAATTTTATGCATAAACCTAATGTATTTATGATTATTATGTCATTTTGGTTTTCCTTTTTGTTTTTTTCTTACTTCCTAAAACAACAAAATTTTAAAATTCACAATAAACAAAATTTAAAAGTCACAAGTTTTTATACATTTTAGACTATAATTTCAGAAATAGTTTTTCCCTCTTAAACTTTTATTATGGAAAATATCAAACCTGTAAATTCAGCCTCATGTACCTATTTTACTCTGATGGGCAATGTTGTTTTCCCTGTGTTATTTGCCAGATCCTGCTGGACTATTTTGAAGGAAGTCTCAGATATCATATCATTTCACTTGTAAATAATTCATTATATATTCTCTAAAATATAAGAATTCTTTGGCTAAAAATTACATATTATCATACCTAAAAATATTAATAATAGTTCATTAATGCCATCAAATATCTAAACAGTAACCAAATTTTCTGAATTATCTCTTAAATGATTTGTTAAAAACAGTTTGAATTCAGTTAGATTGCAATTAGTCAGTATATCTCTTAAATTTCTTCTTATTTACTGATTCCCTCCTCTTTTTCTTTTCTTTGGAGTTTGTTTTTTAAGGATACCAGATCATTTGCCATGTAGAGTTTGCTACAATTTGATTTTGTCAATTTTATCCTGTGTATTCCTCTGCCCCTTCTATTTCCTGTTAATCGGTAGGTAGATACTAAAACTTTATCAGATTGAAGTTTGAATTTGCTTGACAAGAAACACCATAAATGGTGATGCTTACTTCTCAGGAGGCATATAATGTCTGGTTGTCTGTCAGAAATAGCTTTTGAATGCTGGATTTTTAGTTAAAATTTTCAAAACAGGGGCACCTGGATGGCTCAGTCAGTTAGGCATTGAGTTTTTCCCTCATCCCTCTGATAACTCTTGATCTCTGCTCAGGTCTTGATCTCAAGAGTTCCGAGTTCAAGCCCCACCTCAGGCTTTGCACCCAGCGTGGAGCCTACTTTAAAAATAAATAAATAAAGTAAAATAAATTTCAAAATAAATATATCCTATGCTTTGAGGGGAAAAAATGGTACTTCCTTATTCATCCCTTTAACCATGAACAATAATGTCAGGAATTTCAATTTTGAATTGGGGCCTCTTCTGGCACTGAACACATAATGAGCATCAGTTTTGCCTGAAAACCCTCCTAATGATCCTATAAGGAGGTCCATTATTTTTTTGTTTTGGTTTTTTTGGGGGGGGTTCATAGTCTTATATTATTTTGTGAGCCATTAGAAAGGGCTTTTCCCCGTGTCCCACGCTATAAAGGCTTGGTGATGTTCTAAACTTAATTGAAAATGAACTATGGGTCATCCACTGAGATGACTGTTGGTTGTTTTAGTCAGGGTTCTCTTCAGAGAAATAGAGCTGATAGGTTATACAGAGTGATCTGTAAGAGGAAATTCAATTTAGGAACTGGCTTTTGTGATTATGGAGGCCGAGAATTCCCATAGTTTGTGATCTACAAGCTGAAGAACCAGGAAAGCCAATGGTCAACTCAGTCCGAGTCCCATGGTCTGCAAAAGGGAGGGAAGGGGGAGATGATACCTATCTAGTCCCTGTCGGAGTCTGAAAACCCAAGAAGCAGGAGTACTATTGTCCCTAGGTCAGGAGAAGATGGATGTCTTAGCTCCAGTGGAGACAGAAGAGTCACCCTTCTTCCAGTTTTTGTTCTGTTCAGGCACTGAACAGATTGTATGACACCCACCTGCATTGGTGGGAGCAGTCCTCTCAGTCTACTAATTGCAATGTTAATCTCTGCTAGGCATACCTAGAAATAATGTTTCCCAGCTATCTGGGCATTCCTTGGCCCAGTCAAGTTGGCATATAACCATCACAATAGTCTACCTAGTTGACCATCTGTTTACAGAGTTCAGCAATCTTTTTTTTTTTTTAATTTAAATTAAATTGTCCAACATAGAGTACATCATGAGTTTCAGATTTGGAGTTCGATGATTCATCAGTTGTGTATCATATCCAGTGCTTGATATATAAAATCACTATAGAAAAATCAGTGGTATCCCTTAGCCTGGCAATAAATAGAAATATAATTTTTTTTAAAAAGAGACTATTCTCAGAAGCAAGAAGACTGTAAAATACCTCACAGTAAAATTTAACAAAAAATGTGTCAGACTTGTATGAAGAAAAAAATATAAAGCTTCACTGACAAACATAAAAGACCTGAATAAATGTGAAAGAGAGACTGTGCTCATACAGGGGAGGACTCAAAATTAGCAAGATGTCCGTTCTCCCAAATTAATCTATAAATATAACACGATTGCAATTACATTACATACAGGAGGGTTTTTCTGGAAACTTGACAAAATGGTTTTAAAATTCCTTTGAGAGAGTAAAGATAACTGAATACAGAGAAGATAGTTTGAAGATGAAAGAAACAGAGGAATTCTTCCTACCAGATGTCAAGGCTTACTATAATTAAAACAGTGTAGTATGAGGGCAGGATCAGATCAAAGGAAAGATTCGAAAATCCAGACTTCTTTGGAGACTTGTGTATGATTAAGTAAGTATCCCGTATCAGTGGGACACAGACTATTCAATAAATGAAGTGGTTTGGGACCATTGGTTCTCTACAGGGCAGTGACTGCCGGGGAGTTGCTGTTTAGCTGTTGACAGTGAATGCCTCTGGCGGAGGAGGGATCTCATTATACTATTTGAGGTCTTTTCTCTTTCTTTTTCTTTTTTTGTAACAACATGATTATATTAATTCTTCAAATTAAAAATTAATCGAAGAAAGAAATCGCCTTCAGAATTTAGAATTTTGGTCTAATAATCCTTTGCATAATTGCAACAAAAGCATTTTCATCAGGTAGCTTTAAGAATTTAATAAATTCACATTTAAGATAAATACCATTTTATAGACATGAAATAGATTTTACCCCTTTAAATCCAGCATATTGAAGTGCTCAAATCATATAGTTTAG
Organism: Mustela putorius furo; assembly: GCF_011764305.1. NCBI lineage: Eukaryota > Metazoa > Chordata > Mammalia > Carnivora > Mustelidae > Mustela > Mustela putorius. The sequence continues at coordinate 10,562,178 of NW_025421480.1, read as the reverse complement.
ATTTTCATATTCTAGTGCCTTATCCGTGATTTAAGGCCAAACATTAAAGAGACTTAAATTTCTGTACTTTTTTGGTGTAAAAGTTGAAATAAAGTAGAATAAAATTAATTTATGGTGAAAATCAGTTATTTAACTTAACAGAAACCAGATTTCAGGTCACCTTTTCCCAGTAACTGAATAACTGGAGTAGTTCACACGTGAGTGACACGTGCTTAGGCAGTAGTGACGCATGCTCAGACCCTTACCACCCTCTGTCCCAGCCCAGAATTACCACCTGAGAGGTACTAAGATTCCCTCCTGAGCGAGAAGTGGCTTTCTTTTCTCCTAGCAGAAGAAAACACTTACACTTACACTAGGTCATTTCTCTGTCCTTGCTTAGAATCATTGCTCATTTTACCCCTCCTTGTGCTGTTTCTAATAATTATCTTCTTCCTGTCTGCTTTTCTCATCACCTCTTGTGCTCTGTTGCTTTGCTTCTGTATCCTAGCTTTTCCCTGGACATTTTAGTCATCAGTCACCATTGAGAGCTTCTAATTGAAAAATGGGAAGTTACATATTAAATTTAATCTTCAAGTTTTTAGTGGTGCTTGGCTGTTTTTATGAATGTTCACCACCCACAAGTTCTTTCTTTTTTTCCGCACCAGCAATTTTATCCATAATTTAAAAGTGAACTTTTAAATTTCCCTTTAAGAAAAGAAAATGTTTTAGTTTGGCACCAGTTAGGATACTGGAGGCATTGACTAAGTGGTCTTAATTGCAGTTTTACTGAGTTGTGGGTTGAATTCTGTGTTTCTGTAATGAAGGTGAAATTTGAAAGAGGGGAACCATCATATCTAGTGAGATAAAATCATCCTCTGCTTAGAAGACATACTTCATTTCTTTTTTTAAAAAAGATTATTTATCTATTTTATATATATATTTATTATTTATATATATTATATATAAAAATACATGTATATATAAAAATACATGTATTTTTATATATAATATATATAATGTATTTTTATATATAATATATAAATAATAAATATATATTTATATATAAATATTTATGAATATATATATATACAGAAAGAGGGAAGGAGAACAAGCGGGGGGAGGAGCAGAGAGAGAGGGAGAGGGACAGGCAGACTCCTCATTGAGCGCAGAGCCTGACACGGGGCTCGATCCAAGAACCCTGAGATCATGACCTGAGCCGAAATCAACAATCGGACACGCACTAACTGAGCCACCCAGGTGCCCCGACATAACTCATTTCTTTCCAAATTTTATTAAAAGTTATGTGTGGAAGAAATTTTGTACTATTAGCATAGTCAAGAACGAAGACCACAACCTACAAATCTGATTTACTAAGTTATTTTCAGTACATGAATCTGGACGTAATAGGATTTGGAGAACTATGATAAGCTTTGGAAATGAAGGGCTCTCTCCCAATCTCCCTGGCGCAGTGGGGTTCCCAATGTCCTTTTCACTTTTGGGTCTCTTCAAGGTCAATCACAGTGACTGCCAGTGGTATGCAAAAACTACTCTTTATTTTCTAAATTTAGTGTTGTTGGAAGTAGTATGTCCCCAAATAAAAAAATTCTTAGCGCTTAACTGTTAATTGAATAATAGTTAAGCATAACTCTGATGAGCACTGTCTTTTAGTTACTTGTAGTCATTGAATTAAATCTGAGAAGTGGCAGGGCTAGCTACATCTTTTTGTCTAACTTTTCATTAATACAAGATTTATACACACACACATATACTCTCTCTCTCCTCTCTCTCTCTCTCTCTCTTTCCTGCCCCATGACAGATTGCTTAAATACGACTTCTCCAGGATACTGTTTTTGTCTGTGGAGGTTGAGTTCATAGTAGGAGAGTAAACAGAAACAGCTTCTCTACAGATGCCATTCTAGTTCCCTGGCCTTCTCCCAAGTTCCAGACCCTTGCATCACTTCCTTTCCTCCACCAGGATAACCTGTTGCTTCTGCAAGCCTAGTGTTTCTAAAACTGAACTCATTTTCCTTCATGCAACTTGTTTCTCCTGCCTGTCCAGTGGGATTTATGTTAACATCATTCTGCACTCACCTAGAATGAAAATTTTGGAGTTCCTTTGACTCTTCGACTTTTAAATTTAATTCTCTGTCTCAAAATCAGCTGCCAATTCCTGTGAAGGATACTTCTGCAACGTTTCTTTCTCTACTTTTTTTTTTTTTTATCAAAATGCCACAGCCAAGCTCACCTCATTACCTTTTACCTGAAGTATATTATTAAATATTCCCTTTATTAATATTTGTTCCATCTTCAATCATTATTTATTGTACTGCTATATTCTGCTTCCCAAAGCATGAAATCTTTTTTTTTTTTAAGATTTTATTTATTTATTTATTTGACAGACAGAGATCACAAGTAGGCAGAGAGCAGGTGGGGGCGGGGAGGCGGAGCAGGCTCCCTGCTGAGCAGAGAGCCTGATTCGGGGCTCTATCCCAGGACCCTGAGATCATGACCTGAGCTGAAGGCAGAGGCTTTAACCCACTGAGCCACCCCAGGCACCCCTTCTTTCTTTCTTTTCTTTTTTTTTTTTTAACAAACATTAGTGGAATAATTGGCAGATTTGAATGAATGTATAGATTATAGGTTAGATAATAGTACTGCATCCTTGTTAATTTCCTGATTTTGATCATTTGACTATGGTTATCTTAGAGACTGTCCTTGAATTTAGAAAATACACGTGGAAGTACTTATAGGACATTCTCCGTAACTTCCTCGCAAAAGTTGAAAAATCATATGTATATATATCAGAAAGATACATATGCATATGTGGAGAAAAAGGATGGTAGCATAAAGCAAATATGGGGAAAAGTGATATTTTGGGAACCTGGGTGAAGCATATATGTGAATTCTTTGTTCTATTTTTACAACTTTTCTTGAGCATGAAATCATCTCAAAAAGTTTTCCAAAGTCATTAGGGAGATAGGGAGAATTCTGTGTGCTTTCTCCTGGGTTTTGCTGTGAACCTTAAACTAACTCCCCCTCCCCAAAATAGTCTTAACAAAAAATTTCTAAAAGTCATTAGACTCAGGGAGGGTGTATTAGTGATTCTTCTAAGCAAACATACCAGTGTTGTGTTTTGCTTACTTGACAGTTCAGTCCCTTGAGCAAGCATTTATCTGTTAAGCACCTTACTATGTCTCAAAAGACAGAACACAAAGATAGATGTAGTAAATAAATTTGAGGTCTGAACAGTGCCCCCTCACTGTTTTTATCCTCACGTGGCATGTTGGTTTACTACAGTTTCCACCATCACAAGGAGCGGGGCTCAAGGGGAAGAGGTCCCAGGCTGAACTTACTGACTGTGAGAGGAAGCAGTGGTCAAGGTGCTACTTGGCCTTCTCCCATCTTTCTCCCGAACATCAGCGTTCAAGGCACTGGAAATTCTCTGTGATCCTGCATTTGCTGCCTCAGAGCCTTGATTTGTCCCTGTGCTGAAGTGGGTAAAAGCTTATGTATCTGAGTTGGTGAATTCTATTTTCAGATAACCAAGTGGGCTTCTCTTTAAGCCTTGTTAGTGGATCCAGGGGGAAGCTATAAATTCTACATTTTGGTATGTTGAGGATGAAGCCTTGAGCAGCTTACCTCAAGACAATGGCTCAAACCAGAACTTCTGGGACTTGAATGCCGGGAGATATTCTGATATGTTAAATTTGACAATATCTGTTCTTGTCCATAAATCTATATTTGGTGACAAGTAGCTTCTGCATTTCCGAGTTATTCTTATCACACCAACCCTAGTGGTTGTTCCGGGGGTACTGTTCCCGGGGTATTGATGGCTGTCTACAGATGGCACCTCCTAAGTTTTAGGCTGGCAGATTACTTTCATTTAATTCCGTTCCACAAACTTGAGTTCCCATGAAGGATTAGGCACTGATTTACACACTGGATATTCAATGATGAGTACAGCACAGTCTGATAGAAGGAACAGACATGTAAGAAAATAAATAGAACATGAAACTAATAAGCATAGTTACAAAGGACAGAGTTGGCCCTGAGAAGGAAATATTAACTGTAGGAGGAGGAAATTGAAGGAAAAGAGAACAAAGGAGTAAGAGACCCAAATCCTTATCTTCCATAACAGCAAGTCAATGAATATATTTGAAACTGGGTAATCTAAAAGTAGGGGTAGTAGCATGTTTATAACCACGATGGAGGTAAATAGTGAAAGAAAATTGAAGAAAACCGTATTTGGGAAACAGGTGTCTGAGGAAGGAAAGAAGTTTATTTTTCATTGTCAACCATGTAGTACTCTGACTCTTAAAAACTATATTTATTTGTTACTTTATTTAAGAAGACTTTTTAAAATCCTGCTTATTCTTTTAGGCTCAGATGTTGCCATTTCCATGTATCCTGTGCTATATAAGTAGACACATACACCCCTTCCTTTAAACTTACAAGGAAGTTGGAAGTTCTTTAAACTCCTGGTGTAACATTTATCGTATTCTGGTTTTACAGTATTTGTTTACTTTTCTTTTTCCCTCTGCTAGATTATTAGACTTTTAGAAGCAGAAACTGTTCATCTCAAAATTTCCCTCAGTGCTTTCAATTCCTTTAGTTGTTGTTGGCCTAAGTGAACTGAGTGTTTAGCTGTGTTGTTTGTCAGCTCCCATCTTGGATCCTTGGTAGCATGAAAATTCAAATGTTCTAACTCAAATATGTAGAGGTGCCAGCTGCTAAGCATTATTTATATCATTTTTTTGCAAGTGTAATTCATCTAGTGCTCTTGAATCTGATTCAGTGGATTTGAGTAGAATACTCTGCCTTTAAGAGCACATTCTGGATTACTGATAATTTGAATTTTTGTTTCTTAAAAATGAGAAGCTAGTTTCTCATTCGGATAGCCACCAGTATTGGGTAGATTTATTTCCATTATTTATTTGTTTGTTTGTTTGTTTTTTTACATCCCACAAGAACTCCTTTTATTTGCTTCCAAGAGGACTGGTATTGAATGCATTTGATACTTCACCATATTAGGGGATTAGTTGTTTTAATATTTTAATCCCACAGTGATCAAACAGAGTAATAAAAGTAGATTGGTCTTGAGGGAGCATTTGCTCTGCCCTCCTGGCTGTTTCCTAAGGCAAGAGAGTATCCAAGCTATTCTAGGCAGATGGTAGGGGAGGCTTTCTGTTAAAGCACAGCCGTGTTCCCACACCAACCCCTACTTAAAGCAATATATATTTCGCACGCCTCACCATGTCCTTTCAAGAGTTCAGGGTTCTTAAACCCAACCTTCTCTGTGTAACTCAGCCATATTTTTAGTCCCTTTTCTCCTTATAAAGATAATTCAAATGTCCTCCAGCCCTATGGCTCTTGCTAACATATCCTTAGGTTGAGTAGGCCTGATTTTATATTTATAGAGAGTATATAAGTTAAAAAGTAATGCAATAATTCCCCCAAACCATTTGACTGCTATTCAGTGTGGTAGAAATGAGCAAAGAACGCTACCTATATTGCAAAGCTGTTTTAAGATAGTATTAAATTAAAAGTAAAAAGTCAGTAACTTGTAATGCCATTCATTTAAAAAGTAAAATCCAATTTTTAAACTTAAGTTTTAAATCTTAAAACATTCCTCTAGTATCAAGATGACGTGTAATGGACTTCCCTGAAAAATCCAACTATTTAAGGATATCTAATTTGGAGGAAACAGAAAGAAATGATTAAATTTCCTGAATAGTTAAGCTCTCTGCATAGTGTGGGCACAGCTCTCTTGTGCCTGGAACTGTGCGGGCTATGGATTGTGAGGCCTTCTGCTTGGGGTCCGCCCCGTACATACATCGTTCATGAGTCATGACTCCCCTTTTGTGTGTGCTTCTCTCTGGGATTCCTGTCATTTCAACTGCTGTGGTCGTCCTGATATCTGCCCTTTCGTTCTTCAGCCAGTAAGACTGCATATTCCCATGTAAATTTTAGGCCTCCCTGTGTGGCGCTTACTGGGAATTATCCTCAGGTAAAAACCTGGAAAAAATGGAAAAACGCACCCAGTGCAATTCCTGTCTTCCCAGTGTTGACTCTCCTCCAGTATCTCCTTGTTTTTAGTCACTCCCCAGTGCTTTCCACTAATTACTTTTTGTGTTTTGTCCAGAATTTATAATTGTTACTTGTGAACTACTCTGCAATTAGGAAAAAACATAACTCACCTCTTATTTTAATGGCTCTCATAAGTCAGAGGGAGAGCTGCAGCTAAATCTCAGATTTTAAGAGGTAAAAGAATAGATTTTTGCCCTCCAGTGTGGCCTTTTTTGGCCTTTTACAGTGGTACTGCATTGTGCCAAAGTGACTATACACACAGGTACTGAAGGCACATGGTGGTACTTAGTTAAAAGATGTTTATCTAGGACACCTCTGGCTCTTGATCTCAGCTCGGGTCTTGATCTCAGGGTCATAACCTTAAGCCCCACATTGGGCTCCATGCCCAGTGTGGAGCCTACTTAAAAAAATTTTTTTTAATTTAAAAATTTAAAAATTGGGACATCTGGGTGGCTTACCCAGTTGAGTGGCTGCTTTTGGCTCAGGTCATGATCCCAGGGTGCTGGGTTTGAGCCCCATGTCGGGCTCCCTGCACAGGGAGCCTGCTTCTCCCTCTCGCTGCAGCTCCCTCTGCGTGTACCCTCTCTCTCTGTCAAATAAATAAAATCTTATAAATAAATTTTAAAAAATTAACTATTTAAAAATGTTTATCTGTATAATTTAGAATAATTTTATTAAGATTAATATTGAGATGAAAACACAAGATCTCTGTATACTTAAAGAGAACTCATAGATGGATCCCCAAGAATATGTCCCCAGATCTGCATACCCCAATTGTGAAGTACTGCTAGCTCTCCTCTAAAGCAGAGCATCTGACTCTATTATTCTCCAGTTCAAAGACTTTCCATGAGGGAGGCCTGAGTGGCTCACTCTGTTGGGGTTTGGATTTTAGATTTTGGTTCGGGTTGTGATCTCAGGGTCATGGGATGGAGCCCCATGTGGATTCCGCACTGAGCGGGGAGTCTGCTTGAGATTCTCTCTCCCTCTGTCCCCATCAGATGCTTGTGCTCACCTGTGCACGTGCTCTCTCTTTCTCTCTCTAAAAATGAATAAATCTTAAAAAATCTTTCCATGAGAGGCATTCTCATAAATTGCTAGTGGGAATGTAAATTGGTATAATCCTTAAGACAATTTGATAGTATTTTTCAAAGTTACTAATGTATTTAATATTGATTTAGCAGTTTTATATTTGGAATTTTATCCTGTAGATATTCTTGTAACCATATGAGTGGACATTTGCCTAATGTTATTCATAGCCACATTGTTTAGAATAACAAAAGATGAGAAACTGTCCATCATTAGGGAGTAAGAGGAATTTCATGTTTACTGTGTATTACAAGATTACAGTGAAATTAGAAAAAATTTTTTTACAGAATGATAAGGAAAATATAATCTATAAAAAAATCTGTGTTTAGAGGAAAATTTGTAGCCTTAAAAAGCTACTATGAGAAAAGAAAAAAAACCGAAAATGAGTGATCAAAATGTCTATCTCAAGAAGTTAGAAAAAAAAAGCAAATTAAATACAAAGATAGTAAATAAAAAGCAGAGAATCATGAAGGAGAAATTATTAAAATTGAAAACATACAGAAGAAAGAATAACACCAAGAAATTGTTTTTTTAAAAACACTATTAAAATCAATCAACTCCTGGCAAACCTGATGAAGAATAAAAGAAGGCCAATGCTGCCAATATCAGGAATGAAAAAGGGGACATTATTACTACAGATTCTATAGTCATTAAAAGGACAATAAAGGACATTAAGTACAATTCTTTCAGAGGATAGAAAAGAAGGGATGTTTCTGATCTGTTTTATGAGACCAGCATAACTTTGATCTCAAAACCTGAACCAAGGATATTATAAGAAGGAAAATTTACACCAAATATCTTACATGATCATAAATGCCAGACTAACCCAGTGATATATAAAAAATACATCAGATTATGTACTGAGAGTATATATTCCTCGAATTAAAGTTTCATTTAACATTAAAAATCAGTCAATTTAATTCATCACATTATCAGAATAAAAAAAGAAATTACATAAGCATGTCAATAGGTGTAAAAAAAATGATAGTGTTAACTCCCATTCATGATAACAAAGAAAATCCTTAGCAAACTAGGAATAGAAGGGGAGTTCTTTAATTACATTAATAGTAATGGTAGGCACAAAAAAACCTATAGTAAATATCGTACTGATTGGTGAACTATTGAATGTTTCCCCCGAAAGATGAGAAATGAGGGACAAGGGAGCTCTTAATACCACTTCTATTCAGTATTGTTCTGATCCGGCAATGTGACACTCTCTCTCAAATGGATAAATAAAACATTTAAAAAAGAAAGAAAGATAGATAGATGTTTGCCTAATGACTAAATTCTGTAGATTCCAAGTCCACTGTGGGGGAAGTAGTCTGTGGAAAAAGCCTTAGGAGCTTGCATAGCCTCTGTAACTCCCCCCCCCCCCGCCCCCGAGGGATCTGCATTCTTAATTAAAATGGGGAGAGGAAAAAGAGGAGAAAATAAAATTCTTGGAATATTATTTCTAATTTGAGGGTTCCTTAAAATTCAAAGAGTAGAAGGTACCCTTTGAAGGAATGGAAAGACAAACTTGTTTAAATAGCCTCGGGCTGGCTTATTTGAAATTGTGTCTCTGTGTCTCTGCTCTTCTGATTAGATCAGTATTAATATTAAGACTCTTGAGAATCTCTGTCAGGAATTCACCTTTACAGTCCTTGGTAACCACATTGATCTTTTCACATGACTGGCTTGAGGCTGGCTTCATTGTAGCCCCACTGGTACAGAAGTACACACAGCACACAGACTGTCTGAGTAGAGTATTATGCTGTGCACAAATAGTCATGGATCGTCAGACCCTTATGACAGCTGTAGGTCCAGTCCAGTAACTACCGCTGTTGCTGAACCCAGAAGACTTTAAAGCACAAAGTATTTATCATTTAACCCCCACCATCCTGCCAATGTATGCCAAGTTACGCCACCAGCCTCTGCCCACTAGTATACACATATAACAACTTTGTAAGGTAAATACTGTTATTAACCCCATTTTACAGATGATGGACCTGAGTTGTACAAAGGTTAAACCATTTTCCCCAAGTCACGTAGTCTGCAAATACTGTAGAGGCAGAATTCAGCCTCGGGCAGTCTGTCCCAGAGTCTGCACTCTTAGTCATTATGCCGCACTACATTCTGGGATTATTTTAATTATGCCTAAAAAGCCAAGACTCTCCACACATTAAAAACAAACAAACAAACAAACAAACAAACCCAAGGGGTGCCTGGGTGGCTCAGTTGGTTAAGCAGCTGCCTTCGACTCAAGTCATGATTCCAGGATCCTGGGATCCAGTCCCGCATCGGGCTTCCTCCCTCTCCCTCTGCCTGCTGCTCTGCTTACTTGTGCTCTCTCTCTCTACCTCTCTGTCAAACAAATAAATAAAATCTTAAAAAAAAAAAAAAAGGCAAAACCCAAAACAAAGCCCCTACTGTTTGTGGAAGGGAATGTCAGCCATGGAGCCCCACTCTCACTGTAGTGAGGCTTGAGAACAGGAGAGAGTGCAGAGGTAAACGTTTTGAGTTGAAAGAGATCTTCCAATTACCTAGGAGTATAGGCATTAAAGGGGCTAAGAAATACTAGCCTATGGGATGATTTTATGTAGTGTAAGCATTTCGAGTATTTTTTCTCTTTAAAAGTTGTGATGGGGGCGCCTGGGTGGCTCAGTGGGTTAAAGCCTCTGCCTTCAGCACAGGTCATGATCCCAGGGTCCTAGGATCCAGCCCTGCATCGGGCTCTCTGCTCAGCAGGGAACCTGCTTCCTCCTCTCTCTCTGCCTGCCTCTCTGACTACTTATGATCTCCATCTGTCAAATAGATGAATAAAAATCTTAAAAAAAAAAAAAAGTTGTGATGTTCTTTAATTCCTCTTTCTGTGGTTAGCTCTTTCAAAGCAAAAGAAAATCTCATTCTGGTAGGAGATCTTATAGTAGCAAGCTGAAACATGAAGTTTCTGGACCTTAGGATCTCCTACCCCATTAAAATATTTAATAAACCAGAACATTTCTGTATTACTGCCATAGAGCAATATAGTGTTATAGTTAGGGGAATAGAAAGGTGACTAAGATTGGGAAACTTACTTCTGTGTAAATGAAACTATAGTTTGGTTACCTTTCATCCTTTTCAAATTTTTGAAAGCAAAAAAAAAATTTTTTAAAGATTTTATATATTTGACAGACAGAGATCACAAGTAGGCAGAGAGAGAGAAGGAAGCAGGCTTCCCACTGAGCAGAGAGTCCAGTGTGGGGCTCGATTCCAGGAACCTGGGATCATGACCAGAGCCAAAGGCAGAGGCTTTAATCCACTGAGCCACCCAGGCGCCCCTTGAAAGCAAAATTTTTAATCAAAACTGTGATTTCCTGAAATTGACTTTTAATAGTTTTTTTTCCATACCATAATTTTCCTTCATTTCTTCTCTTCTTTTTCCTGCCCATGGATACTTATATTGGGGTGTTAAAATATCCCAAATGTGATATTTAAGTGTTTAAATAACAAGAGGAAGGGATCTGATTATAATGCAATTCATAAATAATATTCCTTCTGATTATTTTTATGCAAATGACCATGCTACATGAGTAGTTTTTAAGAAGCCTTTGAAGGAGTCTGAGCATAGACATCCTGGTCATTTGGAATCCTTTGTACTACTTGATTCGTCTGGACATTGTGTTCTTCCGATAAACTGTAGAAGCTGTTGAATGTTTTTATGATGGGTATGCCTCATTATAATCTTCAAATCCTTACTGAGTGACTGACACACATTTTGCCTAAACTTGAAAGAGTAATATAGGCCCCTTTGTAGAATGCCAAGTAGTAGACACTGGCCCAAGATCGAAAATCATCTTGGACTTTTCAGAAATAACAGGACAGCTTCCTAAAGAACATGGTGGCTCAGAGTCATGCCAACTTGCATGCCCTTCCAGAACTCCAGTAGAATGACACTGAAGAGGTTTCTTTAAAGTGTAAACCCACGAGGATGAGGAAAGTAGGAAAAGCAATAGTAACAAAAGTCGGAAGTCGGGAAACAGATGAGCAGTCAGAACCCTAAGCTGGCGGCGGGGGGCAGGGATGGCCAGGAGCCAACCTTACGCCACAGAACTGAAAAACTGGCAGGATCAGTGCCCGTGGAAATAAGGTTGAAAGGGTTGTTACACTTGGGTCTGGTTGAAATCCATTGAGGAACTCAGATCCCTAGCACTCCTACCCTCCATCCCACAGCTGGGCGATTCTTCGTTCCCTGCTGTGGCGGGAACTGGAGGCTTACTTGGAGAGGGAACCAGAGGCTCTGTGGTCGCACAGATACCTTGCACAGCTGAGGCAAAGGTCCCACAATGAAAATGGCATGGTTAAGTGATGTCATGGCACCAGGTGCTGAGATCCCAGGCCTGCTCTCTCCATCTGCTGCCAGAAAGCCAACAACTAGGCCTTCACTCTCTGGGCAGGATGCTAGAGGATCTTCTTCTGTGGCAACGGCAAGTTCACAAGGAAAGGCTGACTTAAATGGCCCAACCGGATAATCCTCTGTGCAGCTCCGGTCAACAAACTACACTCAGCGCTGAGAGCCGTCAGTCTGCTGTGTAATCCCTGTCCGTAAATGTGCGTCAGCGACAAAAGACTCACTGGGTAACTTGGTCATCTGATCGGCCTCTGCTGTGAAAGATGGACACGAAAACAAACAGAAGAAAGTGACTTGTTGGAATGGTATAGGAAAAGCACAGCTGCCAGAAATCCGGCTAGTTCCTTAACCTTCCTCTCTGTACTTTCCTGCATGTTTTAAAGTTTCTATTCTAGCTCTCATAGAGATAAGATACTGTAACAATAAAACAACAATATTGTACTATTATAGCAAAAACAATAACAGTAAAACAATGAAAAAGGAACATTCGAAGAGCTCTTAGAAATTAAAAATATGAGAAAAGAAGCAAAAACTCAGTAGAAAAAAGAAAAGATTAGAAATTAAGTAAGAAACCCCTAGAAAGGAAGACACAAAGACAGAGATGGAAGAAAGTGAACTGCACCCCTGAATCCTCTATCTGGTCCAATTGTCAGCCAGGTGTGAGGACAGAAAAAAGACATCGGCAGAAATGCAAGATTTCAAGAGAACCCTTTATCTCCAGAAACCACTGGAGGACATGCTCCATCAGAAGAAAAAGGAAGACATGGGATGTAGGAAACATTAAATGTATTTTAGGAGAATCACCAAGACAGAGTAAGGGGCCTCGGCAGGATGAAAAACTACAGGCAACAAACCCATAGCATAGGTGAAATGTATTCTGGAAGATAAAAATGAAAGAATGTCTGATGCACACAAACGCCTTGAGAGAAGATCTAGAGCACTGGTCAGTCTGGCTCACTGCCTGGTTTTTAAATACAGTGTTACCTGGACATAACTGTACCCATGTACTTGCACCTGGTCTACGGCTGCGTTCACACTACCGAAGCGGAGTTGAATAGTTGCGACAGGTACCATAAAGTCTGCTGAGTCCAAATGCTTTCTCTCTGGCCCTTTAAGAAAAAGTTGGCAGACATGCTCTAGAGAATTGACTCTAGATGGACAAGAGCTTATGGTTGAATTAGTTCTCTATACAGAGAAAATGATGTAACTGCTAAAGTTAGGGAGAACAAAAACTGGACAGGAAAGGAAGAGTAGCGTTGACTGACTACATGGCTTAGCTTTGAATATATGTACGTGATTATAGTAATGTGAAGGTCTACTACTCTGCTCATTGCAGTTACCCTACAGCTGCATCGGGGAGATGGGACGGATGTGAATGAATGTGTGGTGGGAGAGGGAAGAAGGTGCTTACTCCTCCTCTACCATAGTGGGAGGTCAGTAGGCTGGCCCTAAAACTGAAGAGGAAACATATAGATATAAAAATCCTTGGTTCAAAGAGGTAAAAATCAGTTCTTCTGGGGAGAGAGAAACAACGGCAGTGGGATGGGGACCACTATTTTTTCAACAAACCTTTTGCAGGCTTTTAAAACTGTGCCTCTTTATACCGTTGATTAAAATGAACTCCCCCACAAAACTGGAAAACAAACAAGAAACTTCAGCATCAGCAACTACATAGTATGTACTCGAGCTGCCCTTTTCTGCCCTTGAGTCTCGCAGATGGGTATCCCTAATCATCCCGGCCCGTTTCCTGGTGATTCGGGACCCATTCACAGAATCTGCACATTCGTGCATCTGCACATTCGTACTCCCGTAAGAGGTGGCCCGGCTCAGGAAACCTCTGCCTCTGATACAATTCAGGCACCAATTTAGGCAGATTCTGTCTGGTTCACAGACATTTCCTCCAAAAGAGCACTGCTAAAATGCATTATTCGGCCATGCCTCTGACTATGCTTAATGTCCTACAGTAGCCGCATTTTATTTTATTCTATTTTATTTTATTATTTTATTTTGTTTTGTTTTATTTTTTAAAGATTTATTTATTTAATTGAGAGAAAGAGAGTGTGTGGGTACCTGCGCCAAGTAGGGAAGCAGACTCCCTGCTGAATAGAGCACTACCCCAGCGGGGCTCGCTCTCTGCACTGGGAGATCTGACCCCACCTGACACCAAGACGCCCAGTGGACTGAGCCACTCATGCACCCCAGTAACTACAGTTTAAAATCTCATCTATTCTGAACACCATTTCTTCTTAAACCCATAAGCATGGGAAGAGTTATTTCTCAGTAATTATTTGTAGCTATAGGACAGTTTATTAGTATTTTCTCATCATCTGGCACTGGACCTAACGTACAATAGGCTGGCAAATGTTTGAATGAATGAATGGACTCTGTTGTATAGTCAACAATTTTTTAAAAACCAAGATGCCCTGAGGGACGCCTGGGTGGCTCAGTTGGTTGGGTGGCTGCCTTCGTTTCAGGTCATGATGCCAGGGTTCTGGAATTGAATTCCGCGTCAAGCTCTTTGCTCAGTGGGGAGCCTGCTTCTCCCTCTGCCTCTGCCTGCTGCTCCCCTTGCTTGTGCACTCTCTCTCTCTGTCAAATAAATAAATAAAATCTTAAAAAAGAGAGAGAGATTCCCTGAGAAGCTGTAGAAATGAACCCTTGCCAAAGCCACAGGTGATTCCATAACTTTCTTCAGCATTTCAGTCACCAAAGGTAAGTTGTGCTTCTGAATGATTTTGATTTCTGAATTAAAAGTAGTTTTCGCTTCTTTTCTAAATCTTCATAGGATCTTTCCAATTAAAGATGTACCCCTGGAGACGGATGGCCTTGCTGATTGGCTCTATCAACGTTTTATTGAAAAAGAAGAACTCTTATCACATTTTTATGAAACAGGTACACAGTATCCTATTATGTATATTTCTGAAGTTGATTATTCCAAAGATATACTTTAGGGGAGATAACCATTTTTTCATTCTTCAGATACCCTAAAGGAATCAAACTATTTCTATATTTAAGAATTCCAGCTTAGAATATTCATTAGGACAGTGTTAATGTAAAATTTATTCAGGCCTTTACTTCAGCAGCCAGTGTTCAAGATCACATGATGAGTAAAATGTACAAGTGGAACGAATTCGAGACAGTACACAGTATGTAGAAGACTACAGTCGTACGTGTACAATTACACGGGCTGTTTTATGAAATAGCAAATAACATTTGTGGTTTGGCATTGTATGTGATTGTTTATAAGACCGTCATCTAAAAAATACCCTTTGAGATCATTTTGAACTGCGTTTTTACATGCTTATTCTTTTCTTTACATATAGGGATAAAGCTTACTTTTTACATTTTCACGGATACGACCTTATACTTTTCTTCTTGAGAGAAAAAAGTCAATTTACTGGAAGTTCCCTTACCTATACTTAATATTCTCTACCTTATGTGAAAACTGCAATGCGTTGAAACAGCCACAGGAAGGGAGGAGGGGGAGGGAGGAAGAGAGGAAGTTAGGAAAGAAGGAAATTAGCGTTGGTAGAATGCCAGGCATTACCAAAGTACTTTCACAAATAACTACATATGTTGTAGGCTTATTCTCTGGAACCTACATTAGGAAAAGAAAAAGGGGAAGAGAAAGTTGTTTTAGGTCAGATGATAGCTGTGAGATTTTAGATTAACAGAAAGTGCTGTTTTCTCCCCACTTCGATTTTTTTGGTTCAGAATTAATGTTCACGTTAAATCAAACTGTGGAAGGCCTAATGGTGCACAAAGGCTGATACTGTTAATTACCTTTAATGCTTCTGTTTTTGTGTTTAGGATTGTTTCACATTACCCACAACAGTATTCCTTCTGGATCCCAAGGTTTTGACCCCAGAGCTGTGGGCTAGTGCATACTCATATGACAGGGGCTGGGTGCTGTGCTTGTCTCTAGAATTCTTAGGAAGACTCATTCAACAAGATGCCCCTCTCCGCCATGTTCAGTCCTTGGTCTTACTCTCAAAATCTCTTTGAAGATAAAATAGGATAGATGTGTAAGAAGGCATGTGGTGATTCAGAGTCAACAAGATCTTTCTTCTTTCTCAGTCTTTGCCTCTTGCTTTATGATATTTAGCCTAAATTGTAGCAACAATAATGGAAGTCTCTTTTTAAGAAAGCTATTTGTATAATAGACCTTGAAACTTGAAAGTGTTCTCTGTAAATTGCTTGTGAGAAGCAAATCCCGGCCTGAATCAGCTTACTCAAAGGGATTATCAGCAAGGACAAAGACCATTTGAAATGCTGAAGTGTTATCAAGATGACCTTACATAATATTGCCCTGAAGCGGTCTAGCTTTCCCTTCTAGAAAAGAATTTGAAGATATCTGTTTACTTTGTCTTTCTCCTTTTAATTACTAAGATAATATTTCATAAATAATATTCCCTTTCGAAAAGAATACCAACGATTTACCACGGCTTTTTTTGTGGCAGAAACATTTAACTTGTAAATGGAGGAATTGGTGTCAATTATGTCATTTCAGAAATTATTTAAAATCAATTTCAGAGCACTTGAGTGGCTCAGTTGGTTAAGTGTCTGCCTTTAGACCCTGGAATTGAGCCCCGCATCGGGCTCCCTGCTCAGTCTGCAGTCTGCTTCTCTCTTTCCCTCTACTGGTCCCCTTGCTTGTGCTCTCTCTCTCCTGCTGTCAAATAAATAAAATCTATCTATCTATCTATATATACATATGAATATATATATTCAGGTATATATATATTCAGGTATATATATATTCATGTATATATATTCATGTATATATATATATTCATGTATTCATATATACATGTATATATATTCAATTTCACACATCTTGTGTCCTAGCCACTGTAGAACTCTCTAAGGTTACAGTGGAAGCAAGGCAGCCAGAGTGGCTACTCTCATGCAGCTTAAATTCCAGAAGGAGACAGAGAGTAAACAAGTCTGTAGAAAAAAGAATAGATAGACCTGGATCATTACAGATCATGGAAAATGCTAAGAAGGAAATAAACGGTGGAGAAGACTGTGACTGACTTGGGGGGATGGCACCGATGGTATTTTTTCTGATACTGAAAGAATGCAGATGTGGTTGCCTTTCCCTGAGATGAGAAAAGGCATCTCAGGCAGGAAGAATAAACGCAAATGTTCAGAGGTAGGAAAGGGCTCAGCAGTTCGAAAATTGTATTTCAAATGAGATCTCTCTTCAGGAACAATGAGAAGTCACAGACGATGATTTAAAAAACCAACAACAACAATTCTAAGTGAACTAATATTCGACTTTTGTTCCAGGAGACTTTACCACCACAGTAAGTAAATGAATATTTCTGTCTTGTCTTTTAGGAGCTTTTCCACCTCCCAAGGGCCATAACGAAGCTGTTTCCCGGGAGATGACCCTCAGCAATATGTGGATATTTCTCATACAGTCTTTCGCATTTTTGTCAGGCTACATGTGGTATAACATCATCCAGTATTTTTACCATTGCCTATTCTAGGAATTGACTTGGACTTGTCAAGGTCACCATAGGAGTTCAGACTTTCATAAGTGTGCATTATTTTACATGTGCAAATCACAATATAAAAAAAATAAGCAAAGGAAATTCAATGGATGGATTAATATTTATCCCCCTTTGGGATATTTTAAAACTCTACTAAAATGAGGATCAGTAATATAATGACCTGCTAATATGTTTTAAGGACCTTTCACGTTTTAAAAAGATACACTCTACCACACACTTAAGCAAACACCACATTTGGAGAAGAGGAAATCATAAACTCATTGTAGAAGACCGTCTGAGAGAAACTCCGTTGCCACCAGACATCCTTGATGACCTAGTTCCAGCTCAAGAAAGTTGTATTCGTTCCTCTTAGCTAGTCGTCTCTATCAGGGCAGAGCTGTAGAGCGCCCTCATTTCCACCAACTCTGGCTGTGTGTCTAGGAGCCTAGAGGGGAGCTGGGCAGCACCCTCAAGAACTGTTCCCCTGCGGTTCACAGTGACACTCCGGTGTCCGGCACAGCACGCCCGTGGGGGAGAAGCAGTGTCCACTGGACACGTTCCGGTACTAGAATGTGTTCCTAAAAAGGCTAGCTCAATCCAACATCGTGTTTACATGCGCTAGTGCTTTCCCTTAAATGAGGGGGGTCACTTGATTTCTCTTTTCATATAGAGGCATATCATAGACTGATAATTGTCTTTTACCAAATGCACTTTTATCAGATGCATATATAGCAAAGGATTAGTAATATAGCCTGAAAACAAATGTCAGCATAATCAGTGAACGGGATTCTTGAGAGGCTCTCTCTCTCTGCGTGGGTACCGGGGCGCCCCCCGCACGGAGCGCCCACAGGAGCCTTCCGTCGGCTTAGAGGCTGTGTTCTGCCCACTTCGGCTTGTTAGCACCAACTGTATTTGGGGGGGCTGGAACAGATTAATGTGAAACATTATGATCAGTTTAAAATGATCAGTTTAAAGTGAGATAGGGGTTTTATTAGAAAAATAAGAGTAAATAAGAGTTAGAGCCAGACATAGGCTTAAAATGGTGATAAGTTCTCACATGGTACCCCCAAACCTGTGTTCTGTCATCACCTCAAGTTGCTGCCCACATCAGGGTGGTGTAACCATCAGACAGACCTGCACAAAAGGCTTCCCAATCTCTTTACAATCGCTTTAAAGAGGATAAAGTCAAGTTTCTATTTCTAGAGAACACTTTTTTCCCCTCCACTATGATTTACCTCACAGTTGAACCAGACTCTTCTCAGAAAGTGCTGGGATGGCCTCAGACCCTCACCCGCACTCCCAGCATTGAGACAGAGTTGGTGTTTGGTTTGGGATTGTAGGCTTTGAAGATCCTAGGAAGTCAGTGGCAGTTTCCTGTGATATGAGCGTTATAGATGCCCCGTTGTCACTAATCCTACAAATGGCAATTTGGAGAAGTAGGCCAGAAAAGAAAAATAGAGGCTAATGTTTTCTATTTTTAAATAAACCAAAAAAAAAAAAAACACAAAAACTGAAAAGATTGAAAAGATGTGAATTTTCTCCCAGTTATGTGGGAAAGGTAAAGCAACACCAAATACAAGCCCACAGCAGCTTCATCTTTGGGTTAATTCCGTGCATATATGAAAGAGAATAATGTGTTAATGAAATACCTCATTGCATATTATGCTACTACTGGTAAAATGCAGAAGACAGTTATTGTATGTGCTTTGGTAGGGGTTGTTACAAGATGCAATTTTTCTTTTCTTTTTTTTTTGGAAACCTAAGCATTTTACTGTTTTACAGGGACAGTGAGTAGGTGAAACTGATCTTGCGTCAGAGGCATGGACGGTGATAGGAAGCCTTAACGATGCTTCTGTTTGAGGTCCAGCAAACGCTGCTAGAATCCAGGCTGAATTGAAATTGTTCATTTGAGAGGTTAGTCAGATATCTGGGGAATAATGTGCTCACTGTCAAGTATGGCACACACAGTCCTAGCTAGATAGGCCTTTTTCCTTATCGCTAAAGCAAGCCACAGCAAGGGGTGGCCAGTTCTGTCAGGGCGAGAGAGGCATACACGCATGCGTAAACGCAGGTCAGGGCCACTTTTGCCAGCGCTGTGCTCCAAAGGAACATGCTATTGTTAATATATACTGTACACATTAAACCAGCTATGGTGTTAAAACGCTTTACTTTTCAAGCGCAGAGTCATGTCAACAGTCTGTAGAGTGACAGATACCAATAGATATGTGAGTTCATTTTTTGTGAGTTGTAATAGATGTGTCATGATCTATGTATCCCCCTCCAATTGTTAATAAGCGTGTTCTCCCTTTTTTGTTCATCCGAGAGCATCGATCGCGCTCTCCTTACCAGTAAGTGGAGGGCAGCAGCTTGCACTAGGGAATGTGGAGAGAGGGTTCTGTGGCAAATCAGGGAAGCAGCAATATGCCACTGTGTAGAAGTGAATAAAAATTCCAAATTTGTGAGATGAAAGGAGGTTTAGGGAACACATTTTATTAAGGGGGGAGAGACTGAAACCGTGCTAGTGTCATACCAGTAGCTTATAGTCTCAGCACGGCTTCGTCCCAGCAGAGGGGCGTGAGAACTCCCTTCTGGATCCTCTTCCGAACACGTCACAGTGATAGAGCACCTAGCTGGTGGGCCATGGGCCGAGGGCAGGTGCAGCACATACGAAAATGACCACACCGGCGGTTCACTCTTCAGGTGAGAAACTGTCGTTGCTGTTGAAATACACAGATATGATACATACAGACATACGATGGAGAAACCTATACACCAGTGGAAGATAAAGAAAAATGACAGAATGGAAAATGACGTTTCAGGTGGGCAAAGTTAGCTGAGAATCTAAATAGCTTTTTACAAAAAGAGGGCTCTGAGTTCAGTTCTGTCATATTATTAAGTAGATTTTAATCTTACAATCAAACATGACTTCCCCACAGTGAAGGAACTAGGGATTGCTGGGTAATTCATCCAGTGATACATCATAGTTAGCCAAAAATATAATGTGTATTTATGAGTTTGAGGGTTTTTTTTTAATCAGGCTTTTTTGTTCTTCTAGAGATGCTTGCTGATTTTTAAAACAATGATTTTAATTGTTCATTAGTTTCTCTTGCTTATGTATTTATGACTGTGTTAATGAGTAGTGAAAGATTTGGGAAGACAGCTTCAGAAAGAGGGAACACAAAAGCCTAAATAATCCATGGACTAGAAAAGGAATCCCTGAATAATCAAGAGTTGGCGGTTTTGCAGTGATGCTCAAGCCTTTAATGGAAATGAGATGTGAAGTCACCCAACACAGGCCTCAGAGCATCGTCCTCATGTGACTCTCGTGGGGACTGATGTTAAGAATGCCTCTTCATTCTTTGTTTGTGTTACCCCTTGTGGGTTTGTCTTTAGTGACATTTTGACAATCACTTCCCTGAAGACTCTTGTGAACTAGTGGGACCTGGTCATAATCAGAGATAGCAGTCTTTAATCATGGACAGTCTTACTGGATTCTTTCGATATAAGGAAATGTTATTTGCACTGCCGCATAGGAAGAGTGAGTTATTTACTTCATGACACAGGATTTCACTCCAGAGAGTTACCATCATGAGGGGGTCTGCTCTGTTCCACAAGGATGACTAAAAATGGTTAGTCTTCCTTTTTTGCCATGTAATACTGGGAACCTTATGTCTGTTCACGTGAAAGGCCAAGTCCAAAGCAGAAGGTACACTGGTTTATGATATGAGGGGATGGAGACTAATGTGTTTGGGACCAAAACCACCAACATTGGACATTTCTAGATCACAGAGGGGCCGGGTGCTCTCTGGAGCAATCACTGGTTGGTGCTTTATTGCAATCATTTTGCATTGATCCTCAACAATTAGGAACTGGACCCTGGAAATAAGCTGAGGGTTGCTGAACTGCTGGGGGAGGGGGCACTGTAGCCATATGGAAGATAAAATTGGGGTTTTTCTGCAAAATTTCCATTGGAGGATTTTTACATTTAATATTTTTTAAAACAATTGAAAGAGCAAAAAAATTTTAAGTGTATTCTAGTTGCAAAGTAGACACACATATTTTGAATGGCTTTATTTTTATTGTGTAGAACTGTTGAACACAGGACTGGTGCACAAGCTCTTTACACATGAGGGGTCTGCATTTTACAGTAACTTATCTCATGACTGGGTAATGAAACAGTTACACACGGACCTGCCATTGTTGCATTTAAGTGCTTTCATTTTCCTTACAGTTATTACAAAGTTGTATTTATTTTATACAGATGGGTTTTTCGTTTTCCTGATGCCATATGTTTACTTCAGCTTGTTGACCTGTTTCTCTTTCTTTGTTATCTGCATGTTGAAATGTATGCTCAGAATGAATGTAAAGGCTGTGGCAACTGTCTTTAATTTTTGTAAAGGGCTGGTCACACGCGGATCTGGTTTATGAATGCATACGGGTTATTTTAGTAACCGGATCACCTTTTCAGAAATTGAGATGTGAACACCAAAAGAAGCATTTTCTCGCAACAACAACAAAAAAATGAATAGCTGGTTCTATTTTTTTTTAACTTAGAAAAAATAAAGTTGATTTTTTTCAAGTAAAGTGCTTTTACTTCTTAGTGGTGGGGACGGGGTATTTGTGTGTTTCTGGAGGTATTTCCGCATGAACATCTGTGGACATGTACTTGGGAGCACACCGTGGCAGCTGGATGCTGAGGGCAAATTGAAAACCAAATGAAAAAAAACAGTGTACTTCCTTCTTTGGTTTTAAACTCTTTCCTCCACTCCTTCCCTACTCTCCCCCTTGGTATGGTGGAGATACTGCTATCCTGGTGGTATACTGGTAAATGTTGAACAGGCCGTTCTCCTGGGGGAAAAAAAAATGATGTGTGCAAATGCACATAAGATGGCTATAAATTTTCCTGATATAAGAATATAGAACACAATTAATAGATAATAATAAAATATACTTAATTGTAAGTTCTGTATGGCCAAGTGATTCTCCCAGGATGCTTTAGTTGAGTTTGCTAAATTCTTGTCACCAACCTGTGATGTGAAAAATGGAATAACATCCTAATTCACCTATCTCTCAAATTTATTGTTGCTCAACCCAATATGTGATCTACTGCTAAACTATTTCTTACCCTCGTACAAATTTTACTCATTAAAGTGAACCACTTTGAGCTTTAGCACTAATTACAAGCTTATATAATTTTAGTAACAGCTGTTTAACAACTGCTGGCAAAATTATAAAATTTAACCATCGGCTCTAGGGTTAGGAGCCAGTCAGAGCGATCTCCAGCATACCACTGTCCTGTCTTTTCTGTTGGTTTCACTGTTAATACTGAATAAATTTCTCACAGTTAAGCTACTCACTGCTCTCAGGAAATTCCTGCCACACACCCTTCCAGGGGCTTCAGAAGGTAGGAAAGCATTCACATTGGTCTTAAACAGCACGATTTTGATTTGAAGAATTTGACAAAAGCAAACTTTTCCTGAAGTGCATGGGAAGCTTGCCTATTTCTAAAGCTGATTCTGTGCTTTCGGGTCTCAAAACGAAGTAGACTGTGATATGAGCCTCTCTGAGATTTTGTTTTGAGCATTTAAAACATTTATTGTTTAGATCATTGTTTGTAGAATATGTTTGATCCCACTAAAAAAATTTAAATGTATTAAATCTACCAAATAAGTTAAAATGTTACAGTTCAGTCTACCTCTTCTTCTGTTTGGATTCAGGCTGTTGTTTTGAGTTGAGGTTCTAATTTTTCCCCTCTAGACGTTGTTTCTGTCCAAGATGAAGAACAAATCGAGGGCAGAAGACGGCATATTTGAAGCTCTCAGAGATCTCTCACTGACCAGCCCTCTTTCTCATGAGTTGGGGGAAAAAAAGCCATTGTTTTAAATCTCCACTTAATATGAAAATGCTTGTTTTTAAAATGTTTCTTCCTGCTGGAAAAAAATATGTATTTTTAAAAGGAAAAAAAATTCCTCTTTTGGCTATAAGAAAAAGTCAGCTGTATGAGCAGGTGTGACCATATCATAACATGCTGATATATAAATCAATAAATTTTTACCTCTCAGGACTTGTATAACCTTGTTCTTAACTCTTAGAGGCACAAGAAATAATAAATATCAGTCATCCAGGGGCGCCTGGGTGGCTCAGGGGGTTAAAGCCTCTGCCTTCAGCTCAGGTCATGATCTCAGGGTCCTGGGGATCGAACCCCGCATCAGCCTCCCCACTCAGCAGCAAGCTTGCTTACTCTTCTCTCTCTGTCTCTCTCTTTGCCTGCCTGTCTACTTGTGATCTGTCAAATAAATAAATAAAAATCTTAAAAAAAAAATATATATATATATATATATTTTAGTCATCCAGGTCACATATAAATGACACACAATTGATTGGAAGCAAGAAAGGTTAGCTAACCACCAGAAAAGAGCCAGGCTCTTTTCATCATCAGAAAAATTAGTTATGCTCAGACCCATTTTACAAAGGAAGAAATGGAACAATGTTTTTTTGTTTTTGTTTTGTTTTGCTTTTTGCTAGAAAACATGACTGTATCATGAAGCTCATCTCTGAATTTTCCCCTAGAGTGTTTCTGTTGCTTGTCCTTGGAGTCTCTTCTGCCTTTTTAGGTGTGAGATTTGCTCTAGAGATGGTGGTAAAGTTCTTAGCGCTCACTTACTGTGAGCAAAGGAGAACACTGGGCCATCCTTGCGATGACAGCAACTGTCTTCCTGGTGTCATTGAGAAATCACAGGGCTGGGATCCCTCCCCAAGTTGTCAGTTGTTACATCTTCATGCCTGTGTTTCATTTTTGATGCAGAACTTCCTGACAAAGGTCTTATTTTCAGTTTTTCACCAGTTAACTAAAACTGTGTCAGGACCAGCTGGTGGACATTTGAGGGACAAGAAAGTAGAGCCCTAGAAGTGGAGAAATCAGAAGACCTTAGACTACTAGGAAGAGGAACCCAGGAGTGACAGAAGGCAAAGGGAGCACAAAGGTGGCTTTCTAAGCAGGTACACACAGCCCCTGACACAGGCAGACCTCAGAGGGTCTCCAGCACCACGGTGAGTCTTCAGGAAATCCACCTCTGTGAGAACTCTGTCTTAGGACCACCATCTTGGGGGCTCACCTGTGGAGGACCCCACATACCATTTCAGTTACTCTGCCCTCTTGGCAGAAGCAAAGCGTGCCTCTGAGCCATTAGGCATCTCCAGGATGCTAAACAAAAGGACAATTCAAAATATTGGTGACAAGGAGCTTCTTTTCATCAAGGCATCTGGAGCCCACAATAGGGCTTTTAGCTTTCCCTGCAATGTACACATTTCAATTAGGACAAAGGATGACATTGGAAACGAGGCATCTGGGACAGTCTCTATTGGATGTATCGAACTCTCACATATTCAGTGTGGGGCAGTGAGAGCCGTGGCAACTTGGGGCTCCAAAAAGCACAAGAAATAGAAGCCCACCAAAACTTCTTTTGGCATGATGTCATTTTGGAGAAAATCACAGATTCAATCAATGTGAATGAGTCTACAAGAGGGTGTAAATACTGGGAGGCATGGCTTTATCAGAAGCCATGTTTGAAGAGGGGCTATCACAGTGAACAATTTACTGGAATAAACAACACTAGATGGGTCTAGAACTCTTAGACTTTTACAAATTTGCCCATAATTTCAATAGTTGGAAATATTTTGAATTTCTGAATACTTTAAGAGGATTAGATCTGTTGGTCCATCACTCATTCATATATATCATATTCATCAAAAGGACGCATATCTTAAAGAACGGCAGTTTTGTTTGGGAGTAATCTTTATATTATTTTCAGCTCCAACTGATGCATACCTCATTAATCCTTAGCCAGCACGAACTTCAGAAATCACCTTGTTTTGAGACGGTGGATTTCATTCTGGTGCAATTTTGGTCTCTTGCTGGTAGCATCAAATGGCTACTTAACAGAATTGTGGGGGCTAGAGACTGGGCTCTTGATTTCCATTGAAATGTTTTCCCCAAAACAACAGATTGCCTGTTTGGGTTTCTGTTTTGAGTAAATTAAGAGTTAAAGCTAAAGGATTAAGTATACTTCTTAAAGGGGTGATGGACGAGTTAAAGCTAAAGGATTAAATATACTTCTTAAAGGGGTGATGGACTTAAGAGCTTCTAGAATTTGCTTTTCCTCGATTTTAAAGTCTATGTAATAATTCTCAAGCCCTAGATTATTATTATTTTTTTTAAACTCTTCCCTCAGCTGTTGCAGAGATACAATTAGCCGCTAAAAAAAAAAGTCTGAAATCCATGCTGTTAATCTCTTGGAAGGTGGAAGTAAAATGTAGTTTGTGTTTATCTTTGCCCCATAGAGGGAAAGAGAAAGAGAATGCCTCACTTCAGACCGAAGCGGGGAGAGATCTCAGTCTCATAACAGCTCCTTTCATTTCTGAATTCTGGGTATGACAGGAAGCAGGTAGTAAGCTCAGAGACACCACTGCCTCTAGTGCACAAATGTCCCTTCATCATGGCAGCCACTAGCTTCCAGAGTGTAGCCAAGAAGAGTCCGCAGAAGGGCAGCAACCCCCGGGACCCAGCCTGTGAGCGTGAATCCGAACCCTTTTGTTAAGCATCTTACTTATCCTTTAAACCTCTCTCTCCTCGTGAGTTAAATGGGAAACTTTCAAAGAGTTCTTTTCAGTATTACATGAGATCTTCTCTGTGAAGCCCATTGTATTGAATGACCAGTAAAGGAGGCTGTTTTATCTCAGCCCAGTTGGGTTTATACAGAGTATGTAAATTATTCCCACATGTACCTGTGTCTAAGGTCCAAATGACCTGTTTGGTTCCTAAGAATTGTATCACTATCCCCCAGGCTGTAATGCCCATCATCCCATTTTTGCAGAACCCTAGGTCATTTGGGTTTCTAAGATGAACTGAAATATAGTCAGCCCAGCCAAGCGCCTAACCTCCCCCTAGTCAGACTACATCTAATTATTTAAGGCTCCTGACAGCAGCAACAAAGAGCTTTGAGGTCCGAGAGCCAATTAGGAAGGTAAGGAGAGTAGGGCATAAAGAGGAAATAGGATCTGCTAGACAGAAGACATTACCTAGTCTTCATAGAGACCTATTTTTGCCTCTGAGACATGATGTCACTTGTGGTGAAGACCTTGAACTCATTATCAAAAGGGAGGGAAATATAATTTCTAGTAGTTGGAAGCTGTCCACCAGCTCATAGTTGTCTATGTATAATTCATATGATCCTCAAATATAAAAGCCTGCGCTGAAGGCGCCCCGAAGATTCAGGAAGCCACAGTAATTTCGCAGATGTTTTCCTCTCTCATTGAAGAAGACTGAAGCTTCTATCTTGAGAGATGACATTTTCTCTTCCAGTTTTAAGGGCCGCATACTCAGTTCTTAAGAATCAGGTACGAGAAGGAAGTGGACAGAGTAGAATCAAATGCTGCTTATGATTACTGTAGGATGGTGGTCGACTACAGTGGAACCTCCAGGGGCAGCTCGCACAGCAAGCCTGATTTTTCTACAAGAGCCCCGGCCTGATACCCATCAGGTTGTCTGGCCAGAATTCACAGAACTTCCTCAGGTTATCGACACCAGGAAGTAGCAATTCCATGAGGGAGGGGATGAAGGGCAAAGGTGAGATTATGGAACAGGTCTCCTCGAGGAGATCTGGAGATACTTAGAAGCCATCGTCTGGGGAGAAGCCTGGTGTGAAGGATGACTCATGGAGATGCATCTGTGCCTGCTAAGGCATGACAGAACTCACAGCAGTCCTAGGCTGGCCCATGATGAAGATAACCTGGCTTTGGTTTCCTAAAAGGGCTACTACAAAAGGCAAGGGATTGAATGAGTTAACGAAAGTGGAATTTATAAAGCATTTTCTCCTCGGAGGCAGAGAAATGGAATGGTTGATTACTCAGCCTTCTGAGTCCATTCCATGTTTTAAGATCAAGAAGAGTAACTGGAATAAATCAGAGTTGTGTCCGAATGATGGGACGACTGGTGTGTCAGGAGGAGTGCTGATTCAGACTGACCGGCTATTGAAAGAGGAAGGAAAGGATTAACAAGAGGGCTACCTTACCAGCCCCATGGGTAGTGACCTGTCTAACCACAAGGATAGATTCTAACACAAAGAGACCAGCCCCAGCAGGTTGCCCCGTGAGTTTCCCATTGGAAAGGTGTTTACTATTGAGTGGAGGTCGGGAGGTGTGGTCGTGGTGGGTACAAGAATCTGAACACTGCAGACAAGAAAGAAATGAAGGAAAAACCTTTGTTTTTAGAAGCTGGAGAAATAGGAAAGCACTGAGTCTCCTGAGCAAGTGAGAGGCAATAGTGTGTCTCAGGGAGCGCCTGCAACACACTCCGTCACAGACATCTGGTAGCACAGGTCTGTGCAGTTATCAACTGGCAGGTCCTCGTGGTGAGGCTTTCTCCACGGGGGCTGCTTCTCCCATGGGTTCCAGCTCTTCTGGTCAACCCTGTACCTCACCAGGAAAACGGCGAGCCAAGGACAGTCCTTCCTGCCCACTCAGGTCCCAGGCCCCGGGGATCTCCACTCTCAGTTCCTTGCTCTACCATTCCCTCACATGGCTCCCCTCTGGATGGGTGGGCCCTGGTGAAGTGCTCAGAATTTCCTCCATGGATGTAGTTGCACAATCAGGAGACGGACAAAACCACATGGTTCTAGAAGCTTCCGTTTCTTTCTTTGATGAGCATTTTTAAAGTGTGTTCTTGTGTGATTGACTCGGTGGCTGTTTGAAGTTGTTGTGTTTTTGTCTAGTTTCTAAATTTCTGCATTATTTCTTTGGGCAATGGGAGGGAGTTTCTGTGATTCTGCTTTATCCATCTTTAAACAAGTTGAATGTATTTTAAGAAAAAAAGATTCACTTTATCAAAAGGCTGCTTAGTTCATGCCTTTCTCATAACTGTTACTCAAAATGAAGCACATATGAAAAGAAGGTATTATATTACCTATAGCCTGGGTGAAAAATAATTTAGTACAAAGAATTAAGGTGTTCTTCTTTCTGTTTCAATAGACTGCAGGGTTTCCTAGATGAAGTGAGATTTCGACTGCTGAGAGATGGAAGGGGAAGGCTGAGTGTGGGCAGCAAGGGCTACTAATCTGGAAGTTTTAATTTCCTCAATTTCTACTCCTTAGAAAATGCCTGTCGCACAGAGGGTTGGTGACAACCCAATGAGATAATCCTTACGAAAGAGTTCAGAGATCTTTAAACACTCCACAAGAATGAGCGGCAGTAACAATTACATTCAACACTGAAACGGATCCTTTCTTGGCCCTAAAAGAATTCACAAAGAAGCTGGGTGAACCTGTGCCAGGGGTGGGTGGGAGAACCCAACTCTGGCTGTGGGTTGGGCCAGCTGGCCTCTACAGCCTTCCCCACCATGAGCCATTGTCCGTCGCAAGTACTCTGATAAAAGCTCCACTGTGCCTGCATCTTCTAGTGTGCTCGGAGGGGGAAAGAAAGCATGAGCTCAGCTTGGCCATAGGACAGGGTTCATTTTGCTCTCATCATTCACAGAGGCCTCTCCCCAAGACTTTAGCAACGGGCAGGACCAGCTACATAGTTTGTAGGACCCAGGGCAAAACGAAAATGGCCCCCAAATTTTAAGAATTTCAAGATGGCAACTGCAGAGCACTAAAACAGGTGCCAGTCACACAATTAGGAAGTCAGCTCTGCCACCAGGACCACCAAGGCAGAAGGGAGGAATGCAAATGAGCCAGGCCGCTGGGGGGCCTCAGTGCCCCCAGTCTGTCCCTCTCCCAAGACACTGCACAAGGGACTCTTAGGAAGAGGAGATGCGAAGCGAACACATATACCAGCTCTGGTGTTCTAGAACATACTCTGAGAACTTTACCACCTTCACGACGACCCCGAGGTAGGTGATTTTATCACTATTTTACAGATGTATGAAATGACACCTAGAGTTTAGGTGGTTTGCCAGGATTCAGATGCAGAGTGTCTTGCCTCAGAGTCTTCTTAACTTCTTAACCTCTGTGATTTATGCTTTTCCTGGGGGTCTTCTGTATAGTTCCTCAGAGAAGGGAACACTGCCAGGGAAACTGGTCCAGGAAAGTCACTGGATCACCAGGTTGCAGCCTCTTCTCCTTTGCTGCCCCTATAAAACCACACCAAACCCATCTAGGAGGGGGCAAGGTTGCTGGGGCTAGGTAGGCAGAGATGATAACATACCTCGTCCAAGTGAGAGGTATCTTAGTTTGGGTTCCCTCCTCTTCTGTTTGTTTGTTGTTGAGACATAGCAGGAGCATGCACAAGCAGGGGTGAGGTGGGGGCAGAGAGAGAGGGAAGAGAGAATCCTGAGCAGACTCCACACCCAGCAGCACAGCCCGAAGTGGGGCTCGAGTTCACGACCCTGAGATCATGACCTAAGCCGAAATCAAGAGTCAGATGCTTAACTGACTGAGCCACCTAGGTGCCCCAGTTAGGGTTCCGTCTAAAGCAAAGCCTGCGATTCAGCTTTGGGTGCAGATCGGTTATTTAGGACATGATTCCTAGAATGAGTCCAGGATCAGAGAGTGTCTAGAAGAAAGAAAAAGGGACAGGGAAAAGGGACAGGGAATATTGGGGACATTACTGATGCTGCCATTGTGGGCAGGGGGAGCTCAGTTCTGCAGAAAGCTGAGCATTCACCCATCACCTCCTGTCCCCCATTGATTAGGGGCTGTCTCTGTGGCCATTAACTTCCCCAAACTTCTGGGTTGTTCCTGTCTTGGGTGGGAAAGACTACCCTGGCCCTGGAGAAACCCTGGGGCCAAGAGCAAAAAGACCCAGGGAGTGGGCTTCAGGTAGGATGTGCTCAAGGTGAGTTTAAGTCCCTGGTGCACCAGAGCCAGCTACCACCAGGGCAGCTGAAGAAAGTGGACGCAGGGAATAGAGGGCGGGACCCCCAACATGTCTGTACAGGGCCCACCAGTTTTCACTAGGGACCATCTCTCAACGGAATCAGGGAGCAGAAGTGGCTAGGAGATCTGTGGACAAAACGTCATTTGCATTGTTCTCCCCTGGGTCTCTGGGTTCCTCATCAATGCCTGCATTTTCTCATTCTTGGAGCTACCGTCTTCCCCAGGCCCAGAGCATGGGAGATGGCACGGCAGGCTAGGGCCAGTCAGCTGTTGTTTACGGAGTGTGCTTCCTGAATGGGCTGGCAAAGGGGCAAGGGAGGGGGAAGACAGAGGCTCTGTTCCCCTTAGGGCAGCAAGTTGACACACCCCGGATGGCATCACAGAGATTGGTTGTGGCCATGATGAAGGGCTTCAGGGGAGAGGCTGATCCCGAGAGGCCATCTAGAGAAGGAGCCACCAAGCCCAGGAAAAAATTCCGAGTAATGCTTCCCTGCTGGCCGGAGGACCCTGGAGACCCCGCTAGTCTGCCCCTCTCTCACCTCCTGCACACAGCTGGCTGCCTATCTGAGGCTGGCCTGGGCTCAGCCAAGGTTGTTGGCTTAACCGGCCTGCTCTGAGCCTCATGTCAACCTCTTCCTTCCCTCCCCGAGGCCTTCTTCTCTTGGCCACATTTCCCTGAAACCACTCGCTAGGCCCTGGTTGCTTTCTGCATTGTTCTGCGAAACTAGTTGACAAGATGACCAGCCCAGAACCCCTGAACCTGCAAGCAGAGGGGCGGGTTTATAATACCTGTTCTTCTATGAGCAGGGAGAATTCCAGCCTGGGAAATAGAAATCTTGACTAAGATCCCAGCTTCTTCCTAGCCAGTGAGGCCACGTTTCCTCAGTTTCCCCACGTGCAGCAGGCATCTGCCCTGCCATGTCCACCTCACAGGGCTGCTGAGACATCAGATGAAACGTCTGTGAGCGACGTTTTCAAACCAACGGAGCTCCGTGTGGATGGAACACATAAGAATTCTTGCTGGCCGCCCTGTGCCTGGCTTCCCATCAGACCCGATTCCTACGCTCTCTTCCTGGCACACACAGGGACCTCATTGTATGCAGCTCGTGAGCTTGGCGAACTCCTGCTTGTCTGGAATCTACACAGGCCAGTTGTGAGTTGCCTTGGAGTCGCAGTGCCATGGAAGAGGCCCTCAGTCAGGGCCCGAGCCAGGTATCCCTGCTCCAGACCCAGCGGCTGGGAGCCCCATGGCCTTGGGCAAGCTCCTTGATTTCCTGGAGCCTCGTGATTCATCCCACACAGGTGGTTACCAGGCCGGCCTGGCCCGTCTGCCTCCTGGGGCCCCCCGGGGGTTCAAGATAGAGGACGTGGGTCTGAGCACGGGAGAGCGACACGCTCGGTGCCGGGTGAACGCTGGGGGTTGTTCCTGGAAAAATAAGGCCTTCCGACAGGATTCCACAGTACACATCTGGCCATGAGGGCTAGACGGTCCTGAAATGTTTTCCGGAACATCTGAGAAAGTCGGCGCAAGAAGAGAAAGACTCAGCTTCTAGCTCGCGGGAGGAGCAGGTCATCGCCACCCTTGGGCGGTGGGCTCGGTGCACGAAGGTACCGGGTACGGCGGGTCAGCAGGGGAGCGAGCGGACTTCTGAGTCCTGGGAAAGGAAGACAAAAATGGCAAGATGTCTTTGGAGGGGAGGCAGGAACCAGAAAGGAAGAGCAAGGCAGGACCCACGACGCAGGACTTGCATCAACGCAAGGAGGAGAGGGCAGGGGCTGCGGGACGGGATCCCCTGGGCGGGCTAAACCCCAGTTTCTCTCTGTCAGAAGGGCCCGCCTCCCGACCCTATGGACGAACCGTGATTGGCTTAGAATTTACTATATCCGGGGTCAGTTTAGTCCTGAGACCCAGGCCTGGCCAATAGAATCTGAGGCCTAGTTCCCTGGGGGCTTCTGGGAAAGCGCTTCACTCCTGGTTTAACCGAGAGCGCGACAAGGGAGCCTCTTCCCTCCTCCTCACCAAGGAGGCCAGTTCGGACCCCGTCCCGTCCCAGTGGTTCACAGTTCTAACCAGCTCCCCTACCCCGCCCGCCACCATGGCCCACACCTTCTTGCTTCAGCCCGGTTGGCGTGAGAGGTTGAGCCCGGGAGCTGCTGCGGCATCGAGTGAGAAGAAAGCCAAGAGCCTCGTCCAGAAGCTAAGCCAGGACGTTGTCAGGCTGCTGCGTCTTGAAATTCCCTCCAGGCCCCTTGCCATGTGAGACAAGGCACGTCTTCGCGGCTGAAGCCACTTGTAATTCAGCGTTCTGTGGACAAGAGAACCAGGGGTAAAATGACACTGGAACCTCGACCCCCCGAAGGGAACGTACAGTTTTCTCAGCACTTTGCAGGCGCTTGTGTCACTCAGCTGTCCCAGAAGACAAGAGGAGGAGGGATCTCGCCCTGTTCCCTAATGGATGAGCAAACTGACCAGGGGGCACAGATGACCCCCGAGGTCACAGAGCTAACTGGTGGTGGGTCTGATAGCGAAGGTCAGAGTTGCTGCCTCTCGCTGCCGCACACTTTCCACTCCACCTGGGAGAGACCCAAACTGAAGCTGAACAGAGGGACACGCAGCTGCCCCAGACAGCTAAAATGGAAGGTCAGACAGCAGCCTCCTCTCACCTGTCCGAAGAGTCTCAGGGAAAAATGAAAGAGAATCTGATCATCTCGCACTGGTGAACCATGAGCTTGGGTGAGCCCAGGCTGGAACCAGGCAGTACAGGGGTGGGGAGATGGACAGATGAGGAAGGTGGCATGTTCTGCCATCGCCCCTGGGAATCTCCTAGGTGGAAGGAGGGAAAGATGAGAACGTGTAAAGCAAGGATTGGCAGAGTTTCCAAAGCATGAGGCCACCTGACTTCCTGAGTGGGCGGGCAGGCACCTGCGGATCCAGTGGGGAAGATGCAAGGCCATGAGGTTGGGACCAGAGAGAAAAGCGCCAGGAGGAGGGCGGGCTCTGCCAGAGGAGCTTTTCCAGGGAAGGTGAGTTCTGGACCAAGGAGCCCAGGAGCCTTGGGGCGGGGACTGGGAAGGGCTGCTCTGCGTGCTTCCCTGACCCGGATGCTGGCTGGCCATGGGTCCCTAGCGAGGGTGCACACGGAGGAGTCCTTCCTTATGATTCAGCCCTCAGTAAAGAGCTCCTGGGGGGTAAACTCAGACTCTACACACAATCAGATGTGAAATGTTTGCAATAAGTGGTACTAATCGTGACGTCCCAAAGATTGGAGATTATTTACTTAAAAAAAAAAAATGAAAATCAGTGGTGCACCTGGATGGCTCCATTGGCTGAACATGCAACTCCTGTCTCTGCTCAGGTCTTGATCTCAGGGTAGTGAGTCTTATTTTTTAAAATTTTAAGTAAGCTCCATGCCCAGTGTTGAGCCTTCTTCAGAAAATTTTTTTAAAAATTAAAATAGGTAACAAAAGGCACTTAGTGCGTGCGCACGCGCACACACACACACACACACAGGGTATGGATTTCAGTTCCACAGCATGCAGGGCTAGGCAAGCTAGAGAGCTGGATAGAGAGAGGGAAACTGGAAAGAGGCCTCTGAGGATAGAGAAAATGCACATGCCCATTGCAAGTCGATGAGGCAAACACCCTTGTTTCAGAGTGCTTCACCAAGGCTTAGAACATTGTCTTTTTTCAGCTATGGGTGCCTTTGTGTTCGTCTCTCTTAGTGGCAGGAGGTGGGGCTCATTCATTCATTCGTCTTTTCATTAATCAACAAACATTGACCCAGTGTCTTAGTGTATCAGACACTATCTGTGCAGCTGGGGTAAGAAATGAAAAACAGGGCTCATGCTCCCGAGGCCCCACAGAGCGTATGTAGACAGCATGGTCCGAGCCAGGCCGCCCACGGTTACGAGGCCATGGGATGCGTGCTAGGAGAGCCGTGAGCACCATGGAAGCAGAGAAAACCAGGTCTAACCCAGCCTGGGCTGTGCCGCAGAAACCTCCCTGCTTGGTCTTCATCAGCAGGGCCCACCACAGCAGCCCTGGCAAGAACAGACCCAGGCCTGAACGAAGGCAGAGCACAGAAAGGAAACGGTTGGCTAATGGGGAGAGGCTCCAGGAAGTACTTGACTGAGGGAGATGACCCCGAGTTGTCCTTGGATGTCTAGCTCATGGGACCAGCAGAATTTGGATGCCATTAACTGAAACAGGGAAGAAAAGGAAAAAAACAGGTCTATGGGCAAACGGGGTTTTCTTCTCAAATATAAGAATCTTGATCATGTAATTATCTGACATAACATTTACCAAAGATTCTCCACAGCTTTTAGGATAATATTCAGGCTCTGTTGTTTAGCACATATGGCCCTCCAAATTCTTCCTTCTCCTCTAGGCTTATTTCTTGCATTCCTCTAAGTTCATCCTTAGATACAGCTATATAAAACTCCTGGTTATTCCAAGACACATTCCATGGCTGCTGTGTAGTTTTGTACGTGTGATTCCCTCTGGCTAGAAAGTGCTCTGCAGTGAACATCTGTTGTTTGTGTTCTCAGTACTCTCCTTTGGATTACTTCTCCTTTCTCATTCCGTGGGGTCCTGACAGGGCTGCCAATCACGTCCTTCCCGCTGGCCCCCCGGGGTGAGGAGAGCCAGGCCTGGTCAAGCAGGGTATCCCATCCTGCCATGACTGGCCCAGGATGGGCACGTGACCCAAGCGGGGCCAATCAGAGCCCTCCTCTGGGATTTTTTAAATCTATAACTATTAATTATTTAATTCTTAATTTATTAACTAAAATAATTGAATATTATTTATAAATATAATTATATATTATATATTATTTTACATATAAATATAATTTATAAATATAACTATATATTATATATACTTTATTGTTTTATATGTTATAAATATATATTATATAATATATAACATATAATATATTACATATATAATAAATATAAAATCATTAAAAATAAATAAATGTTAATGCTGGGAGGGTTCTTTCTTCTTCTGGGGACAAACAACTGAGGTGATATAAGCCTAAGATTTCCTGTGACCATGACCCTCCTGTCCCCTGAAATGTAAAGGAAGCTTAACTGATAAGGAGAGAATGAGTTCAGCACAGAGAAAGACACAACAGCGATGATGTAAGGAGAGCAGCGGGTCTGAATGCTTTGTGAGTTCAGAGGCTCGCTTCATCCAGTTATCCCTGGTTTGCTTAAATTCATCCTGTCACTTTTAAAACCAAAAGACTCAGGGACGCCTGGGTGGCTCAGTGGTTTAAGCATCCAACTCTTTTTTTTTTTTTTCTTAAACATTTTATTTATTTGACAGACAGAGATCACAATAGGCAGAGAGGCAGGCAGAGAGAGAGGAGGAAGCAGGCTCCCTGCTGAGCAGAGAGCCCAACGTGGGGCTCGATCCCAGGACCCTGAGATCATGACCCGAGCCGAAGGCAGAGGCTTTAACCCACTGAGCCACCCAGGCGCCCCTAAGCATCCAACTCTTGATTTCAGCTCAAGTCATGATCTCAGAGTCATGAGATTGAGCCCTGCATAAGGCTCTGGAGTGAGGATGGCACCTGCTTAAGATTCTCTCTCTCCCTCTGCCCCTATCTCCTCTTAAAAAAAAAAAAGAAAGAAAGAAAGAAAGAAAATGAAAGACTCCTAAAACCCAAATCCTAATTTCTTCTATTCACTTCTTACACATCCTTCAAAACTCAGTTCCAACCTAATTCTCCCAGAAAGTTTCCTCGGACCAGTTGTTCCTCCCCTCCTTGTTGCAGGCACTTCCCTTGGGTTCCCACAAGATCCTGGGCATGTTTCACTTGTAGCCCTCGGCCATCAGATCTGTCGCACCTGGTTCATATTTCTGCTTACTGTCAAATCATAAGCTCCTTAGCCCTAATTGCATTCACATTATACCTCCATTTCTGGCACAGAGAAGGTATTTTAAAAACGTTTGGTGAACAATAGCAAGTTCAGAGCTTGTCTGTGGAACATTCGGATGCGCAGGAGTGTTTGTGGGTATAATTAATCATTGTGAGGGATGCTGGTGGAACAGGTAGAGGCCAGTGGGCTGTAGGCAGTGGGCAGTGGACTGTGAGGAAGGCCCTCAGTCTGTCTCCAGTGGCTTATCCAAGGAGGGAAGGAGAGTAGTTGGGTGGTGACTGGGGGGCGAGGGAGGATTTATTAGAAGATTCCAAAGTTCCGAGTGTGTTTCTATTTGAGGGAATGGAGCCAGTGCAGAGAGAGGGCTGAGGATGCAGGAGAACCTGGGCATGGAACCAGGAGAGGGGGATGGGCCCAGAGCACAGGTGGGCGGACAAGCAACAGGAAGACCCAGGGGATGCTCAGTTTAGGCAAGGACAGAGACAGGGTGGGGGATGGAGCAGCCATGGCACAGTCACCTCACTCTATAGCTCCACAGGCTAGTGGGGTTGGGCAAAACTGAGCCTCCATCTTTTTCCCGAGACTCCCAGAGCAGCCGGCTGCCTTTTTCTCCATTACCCTCCACCTCCCAGCAAGTAAGGCCATTGCTGAGCTGGAGTGGCCCTATCAGGTCACAGGCCTCCAGCTGGGTCCAGACCTCCCAGGTGCTGGCTGGAACTCAGAGCAAACCTCGGCATTGTTCCCTCTGTTGTTGTTACTGGACCCAGGAGATCAGGTTCCCCAGGATAGTGTTTGCTGACTTTGTCCAGGGCCATGTGATCCTGTCACGGGAGGAGCATGGATGTAAATTATTGAGGAAACCTCAGGTTCTCAACAACTCCCTAGAGAGTCAGATATGCCAAGAAACCCGAGAGGGCTCTGCCCTTGGGGTGCCACAGCTGGGATTGTGCCGGGGATCACTTCCCCGGCCTGTGGCCTCTGAGCCTGCCAGAGATTGAAACTTGAAGTCTGGAGGCTCACCAGGGCCCCATGTTCAAAGTCCTCTGCAGCCAGAATTGCCCAAATGTTCTGGAGGGTTGAGATGGCAACAGCCCAACTCAGAACCCACAGTCATTGGGGCCCTTGGTGTGTTTGCAGGTGAGGAGAACACAGCGCCTTCTAGAGGAGCCCGGGAAGGCATGGTTTTGCTTAAGAGAGAGGAGCTGTTGGGAGCTCCTGGCCAGAGGGAGGACACAAGGGGACATCTACACACATGCACCCCGCCCCAGCACACACACTGTGTCTCTAAGGACAGCAACTGCAAGACACAGGCAAGGTGTAAGTAATTATTCTGGAGGCTGGAACTAGCTGGACCACTGCAGGAGTGTGGCCCGAAGGAGGGGATTTGCTGAAGTTGACCCTTTCCCAGAGGCCTCCCTGCCATTCTGTGCAGAGCTGTGCCAACAAGGGTCCAAGCGAGTTGGATGCATGCTGGTTCTGGCGGCTGCTATCAGACACTGTGGTTCCTTATGGGGGGCAAAGCTGGAAGGATCTTGCTGGCTTGTTGCCTTCAGTCCCAGAACTCTCTGGAAGAGAGGAAGGCAAGGTGGGGAGGAGTTCGGTGTTCAGTCTTTCCAAGCTTCCTTTGGCTTTGGTTATCAAGAACAGCCCATCTGTTTGCTCAGGTCTCTCACTTCCCCACCCTTGACTACCTGTTCTCACGCTCACTATGTTTCCAGGCTCTTGAAGGTTGCTGAGCCTGTGCACGTCTGCATGTTCCTGCCTCTGTCTCATGTACCTCTATGCCCAGGCATCCAAGTGCACATCTGCATATCTCCGTGTGGATATGACCACATGTGATAATTCCCATGTTTGCCCAAGTTGTGCCTATGCACACATGAATGTGTCCAGTCATGTGTGCTGGAGGATCCTCACTGAGGATGTTAAGAATGAAACTTATCAGGACTTAATGTCTAGCAACATGACAACATCAACACAGCTGGCTGGACATTGAGCTGAGTCTCACCACTTCCCTGGCTTTGTCCAGAACCAAACACATACCCTAATGTCTCAGACACCCCTGACACCTTAGACACCCCTGAGCCCCTGAAGAACTCTTGTATGCTACACTAAAGACTTTCCCAGAAGGGCTGATCCTTGGAGCTTCCACTGAATTTCAGCTCATTTATTTTACTCACCCATTAAACCATCTGTGAGCTTCTGCCAGGCCAGGTCCTGTGCTAAGAGCCAGAGATACAGAAGTGAGTAAGACACAGTCCCTGTTTTCATGAAATGCACACTCTAGCCAGGGAGTAAGACCTGGACACAACTAATCACGTTCAAAGGCAGACTCTGATAAGACCATGGGAGTCCAGAGAAAGAAAACATGAATGTCCCCTGAGGTACCCAGGATGGTTTCACTGAAGTGGCGTTTAGCTATGACTGGAGTAGACTTTTAACAAGAGAATGTGCGGAATAGCATTCCACGCAGAGCCGTGGTACGTTTGGAGCTCTGGAAATGCAAAAGCCCACGGAGTGTCTACTTTCAAACCCTTCTGCAGGGCTACTGTGTTGCATGATTCTGGGGGAGTGACTGTCACATGGAGTCGAGCATGAGGGGTGCCCCCTGAAGTTGTGTGATGGTGTGGTCCTGCCCCCCTCTTCTTTGGCCTTATTAGTCTGTGCCCCCAGCCTTACTTGTGTGACACCAAACCAGTTCCACACAGGAGCAAATGACTAACGTGGGATTCAAAAAACCCAGGGTAGGAGGAGGTGACGGAACATACGGAGGTGAGACTCCAGAGAATCGCATGGAAAACCAGCCTGCTCTGTGAGGATAAAATCAGAACGGGTTGTTGAGAGTGATTTCAAATTCTTTCTTTGAATCATTTGCTTAACAAACATTCGTCTGTTCTCTTGGAAGAGACAGATTTACAGAGGAGGGGAACCTCTGATTTGTTCATGATGATTTGGGTTAGTGTTTCTTTAAGTATGTTCATGAGAACAATAAATAGTCCAGAGAGATTCTGAGATCAAAGAAAAGTTACTGGAATCAAATACATTTAGCAAATATGTATCAACAAAGCACACATTTTCCTCTACTACAATATTTATCAGTGCCTTTAAAATCTTAACATGCTCTGTGAATCCCCATGAGCAGGATATGACCAGCAATATTTCCCAACATTATTTCAACTATAACCCCCCCATATTCCCACAGAACTGGTAAGGTTGATTAAGACCTTCCTGGGACAACCCAGGATTGGGGACACTAGTTCCAGGAGTCACGGGGACAGTGGCAAACCAGGGGAAAAGGATTCATAAACTCAGGGGCAGATGGTGTTCCAAGGAGATGTCATCTAGCTCACTCCATCCAGGAAGACTTTCTAGATGATGTGTGATCTTGGGAATCATTGAGAGAAGAAAGGATAGTCTCAAGGGACTGCAGCTTAATCTGTGTCATATGAAAGCAAAACATGTACTTGGAGGTATAACCATGAGTAAAATGCTATGGTCTTAAGCATCTGTTAAAACAGGCTTTGAAGGGGGGATAAGGAGGAAGGCAGAGGCCCAGGTCTTGTCTGCTCTCCAGGAGCACCAGCCTGATGAAGCAAGCACAGCCCCTGCCTTCTGAGGGCTCCTAGCCTGAGGGAGGGACGCAGGAAATGATGGCTTCCAAGACAATGGACTTTGGGCAACAAAGTTCAAGGACACCTGAGAGGTGGGAAACAGGCAAGCCTACAGTTGCCACAGTTGAGTGCCTTGAGAGAATTTCTAAGCCACAATGCAGGGAAGGGAAACTGAGGCAGAGCCCGGCAAATTTTATGAGTGAGGAGAAGGAGCTACGAGTCTGGGGAGACCCAGGCAGCTACAGTACACAAGAGGGTACTGAGGAGTGGGGAGCTGCATGGAGAGAGAACCCTGGGAATCTCCCAAGTTTTAAGCAAAGTGATGACCCGCGTATGTGTGTAAGGAAACTACTCAGAGCTGGGGAAAGAGCCACCCAAACCGATGAAGGGAAGAGTACCTAGAGCTCACCAGGGCTGGGAATAGTCCCTATTCCCACCAGTCAGACTAGAAACATTCATAATTTATGGGTAGAGTACTCAGAAGGATCTTACTTCAGTAGTGAAAATAATTAGCCCTAGACTAAACACTGCTTTCATCTCACGTAACAAATCTTAAAGGCATGAAAGGATAAAATGGCTGCATCCCACAACACATTCAAGAATATTTATCAAAATACAAAAATACCTAGCAACAAACAAAGTAAAATTCACAATGTCTGGCTTCCAATAAAAAACTACCAGGCATGCAAAGAAATAGAAAAATACAACCTATAATGAGAAGAAAATATCATCACTGAAACTGGCCCAGAACCCTCAATTAGGGTGACCACTGTCCTAGTCTGCCTGGGAATAGGCCAATTTTAGCACTGAGAGTGGTGCGGCCCACGAAAGCCCTCTGTCCCAGGAAAACTGGGCCGACCGGTCACTTTACCTACAACTAACACCATACTTGCTGGTGAAAGACTGAATGTCTTCTCCCTGAGGTCAGGTGCCCATCAGAACATCCACTCTCAACAATTTTATTGTGTTGGAGACTTCAGCCAATGCATAAGGCAAGGAAAAGAAATCCCTATTGGAAAGAAGAAAGTAAAACTGTCTTTACTCTCAGATGATAAGAGGGAAATCTGATTAACTCTAACAAAAAGCCATTAAACTAATAAGTGAGTTTAGTTAAGACTGCAGGATACAGTAAAGATCTGCAAATCAACTGCATTTCTGTATACTAGCTGCGAAAACTCAGAACTATTACTAAAATTAAAATACCCTTTTTAATGGGATCAAAATACCTGAAAAGAGCATAAACATGACCATCAATGTGAAGGACATGCATGTTGCAAACTACAAAACACTGATGAGAGAAATTAAAGATCTAAATAAATGGAGAAACATTCCTTGTTCATAATTTGGAAGATACCATATTGCTAAGGTGTTAATTCTCCCCAAATAGATACAATACAAGCTCAGAAAAATCCCAGTAGTCATTTGGGTAGAAATTGACATGCTGATTCTAAAATTCTTGTGGAGGGGCTCCTGGGTGGCTCAGTCTGTGAAGCATCTGACTCTTGATTTCTGCTCAGGTCGTGATCTCAGGGTCGTGAGATCGAGCCCCACATCAGGCTCCGTGCTAGACATGGAGCCTGCTTAAGATTCTCTCTGTCCCTCTCCCCCTGCTCTCCCTCCCTTTTAAATTAATTAATTAATTAATTAATGTGGAAATACAAAGGAACTAGAATAGCCAAAACAACTTTGAAAAAGAACAAAGTTGGAAGACTAACACTACTTGATTTCACAACTTACTACAAAGCAGCCAAGTAGCCCCACATCTGCATGGGTATAGCGGGCTGACTTGTGCTCCTTCCTTCCCCAAAGCAAATGTCCACCCAGAACCTGTGAATGTGATCTTGTTTGGAAAAGGGGTCTCCGCCGATGTAATTAAGTTGGAGATCATAAGATGAGAATATCCTGGATTTAGGATCAGCCCTAAATCCAGTGACAGGTATCCTTATAAGAAGCGGGGAAGATCCTGAAAGATAGGTAGGGAGGAGGCCAGGCAAAGATGGAGGCAGACACTGAGGTTCTTTTGCCACAAACCAAGAAGTATGTGGAGCTGTCAGAAGCTGGAAGAGTTCAGAGAGAATTCGCGACTCAGCCTCTGGAGAGACGGCTTCCTGCCAAGCCCATGATTTCAGACTCTAGGCGTCCAGAACTGTGGGAGAATACACATCTGTGGTTTTAAACCTGCAGGTTTGTGGTGTGTTCTTAGGCAGTCCTAGGAAACAAATGTATAGGAGATTTTCTACAAAGGTGAAAGGTAATTCAGTGATGAAAAAAATAGTCTTTCCAACAAATGGGGCTGCAACAGTTGGATATACATATGCAAATAAATAAACTTGGAATCATGCCTTTCAGCATATATAAAAATTAACTCAAAACAGATCTCAAACATAAATGTAAAACCAAATCTATAATTATCTGGAAAAACTCATAAAAGAAAACCTTTGGGACCTCCCCTGAAGAAAGATTCCTTAGACATGACACCCACGTATGATCCATAAAATTAAATATTGATAAATCAGACTTCTTAGAAAGAAACCTCATGCTCTTCTTAAGATCCTGTTAAGAGAATGGAAAGGCGAGTCACAGACTGGTGCATCTGTCTGATAAAGGACTTGTGTTATATATTTTTTAAACTCCCAAAACTCAATAATAAAAAAAAACACAATTTTAAAAATAGACAAAGATTCAAACAGATAAGCCACCCAAGAAGGTATACAGATGGCAAATAAGCCCATGAAAAGAGGCTCAAAATCATCAGTTAGGGAAATGCAAATCAAAACCACAAGATACTACTGAACGGCTATTAGAATGTCTAAAATTAAAGGCCTTCAGTAGCA
This sequence comes from Mustela putorius furo, assembly GCF_011764305.1. Lineage (NCBI taxonomy): Eukaryota > Metazoa > Chordata > Mammalia > Carnivora > Mustelidae > Mustela > Mustela putorius. Next base: position 10,519,958 of record NW_025421480.1, on the reverse strand, counting down.
AATGCTGGCAAGAATGCAGAGCAACTGGAATTCTCACATGCTGCTGGTGGGAACATAAAATGGCACAACCACTTTGGAAAACAGTGAGGTAATCTTTTAAATAAACATGCACTTAACACGTGATCCTGCTATTCCACGCCTAGCTATTCACCCCGAAGAAATGAAAGTGTCTGTCCCCACAAAGTCTTGTACACAGATGCCCATCCATACTTGAGCGGATAAACAAATGACAGAACTGAAAAGAGATTAATAGGTGATATACATGATAATGGATGAATCTCAAAAAATAATGATGCAGAGTGAGTGTGGACCAAAGAAGGACATAACGTCCCCTTCCATTTGTATAAAATTCTATAACATGAAAAGAATGTATAGTGGCAGAAGACATGAACAGACACTTCTCCAAAGACGACATACAAATGGCTAACAGACACATGAAAAAATGTTCATCATCACTAGCCATCAGGGAGATTCAAATCAAAACCACATTGAGATACCACCTTATACCAGTTAGAATGGCCAAAATTAAGACAGTAAACAGCCAGTGTTGGAGAGGATGTGGAGAAAGGGGAACCCTCTCACACTGTTGGTGGGAATGCAAGTTGGTGCAGCCACTTTGGAAAATAGCGTGAAGATTCCTCAAGAAATTAAAAATAGAGCTACCTTATGACCCTGCAATTGCACTACTGGGTATTTACCCCAAAGATACAGATGTAGTGAAAAGAAGGGCCTTCTGTACCCAATGTTAATAGCAGCAATGGGCACAGTCTCCAAACTGTGGTAAAGAAGATACGGTCCGTATATACAATGGAGTATGATGCCTCCATCAGAAAGGATGAATACCCAACTTTTGTATCAACATGGATGGGACTGGAGGAGGTTATGCTGAGTGAAATAAGTCAAGCAGAGAGAGTCAATTATCATTTGGTTTCACTTACTTGTGGAACATAAGGAGTAACATGGAAGACATTGAGAGATGGAAAGGGAAAGAGAATTGGGGGAAATCAGAGGGGGAGACAAACCATGAGAGATTGTGGAAACTGAGAAACAAACAGGGTTTTGGAGGGGAGGGAGTGGGGGGTTAGGTGGGCATTAAGGAAGGCACGTATTGCATGGGGCACTGGGTCTGGTGCATTAACAATGAATCTTGGAACACTGAATAAATAAAATTTAAAAAAGAAAAAGCGGATCTATGGTTGCCTGGGAGGGATGCAGAGGTGTGGAGGGGAGGGAGGGTAGCTATGTACCTCCTGGCAGTGGTTTCATGGGTGTATGCGTGTGTCAAAACTCCTCAGAGTGCACACTTCAGTGTGTGCCGTGTATCGTATGTCACTTAAACCCGAGAAAGCTATAGAACGGGAAAGAAGAACCGGTATCTCTAGAGTTCCTAGCATTAGTGCTGCAGCCTCTGCCGAAGGATGGAGGACGGAGGCAAGGGGCGAGGCTGAGGCATCCCGCAGCTCTCCCTCCCAGGCCACGCTAGCTGACCTCCATCCATACACCCACCCCAAGGAGAGGAGGCAGCCCGTCCCCGCTCCTCTGCCCCTGCAGCAGGAGACTGACTGCTCGTGCTTGCCTGCAATCTGGATGGAGAGCAAAGTCAGAGGAATGAGGTCATTAGAGTCCTTGGAGCAAGATCCCCGGAGAATTAGTACAAACGTCAGAAAACATTTGGTCCAACAGATGCTGTAAAACCCCTCGGAGTAATCTCTTCTTTTTGTTTCATTAGTCTTTGCTGCCCTTTGCAGCTGAATCTTCCCGCAGGCCTGGGGGGCTCTGCTCAGTCGCTGTCCTGCGGTCACGGGGTGGGGGCTGCCATGAGGGGGAGAAAGTCCAGGACCCCGGGCATCACTAGGGTGACACATAATGGGGGACCATGCTCAGATTTTCAAGGATGTGATTTTTTTCCCTGTTAAATAAGGTTACTTATTACATGCAATCGTATTTATAGTTTCATAAGGCTTTTTTTTTATGAATACATTTTTAAAAATTGCTCTGAGGGTCTACTGAACTGGAAGGTAAGGCAGTTTGCAATCTTATTCCCAACAGCCCTGTTGCAGAGCGTGGAGGTAGTTTATTCTGTTAAGAAATTTAAAAATCTCCCCTGCACTTGACCTATCTGGTTTGTGCCAAAACTGAGTTCAGCTCACTCTTCTGCTGGGTAAAAGACTCAGAAATTCCAGCCTGCTGTAGATACAGGACCACAGATTCAAAATGATCAGAGGCCACATAATGGGCAGACTCAGCAGTTCTGCTGGGACCTAGGTGTGCAGGTCAAGCCTTAAGGAATCCCTCCATCCGGGGGATAGATTCCCAAGGCCCCAGCAGACTCCTCTCCCGCACCCTTCCCCACCCTGTCTTACCATCCCTATCCCTTTTCTCTGAAAGGTAGACCCACTAACCTCCCCCTTCCCACCCTGCTGCACGTGGGACACTAGTAATAGCACCAGCTGACATAGGGCACTGAGGTGGCCAGGCACCAATATGGGCCCTTCCTGTAGATCACCCAGCAGATCTTCACGACGTTGCTCCGAGATCGGTTCCTCCAAGTCTCCTATTTGACAAATGAATAAACTGAGGCAAATAGAGGTGGGGTGAGGGTACAGAGTTTCCAGTTTTTAAAAAAAAAAATTTTTTTTTTAGTTTTAAAAATGTTTAGTTATGGTAAATTACATATAACATAAAATGTACGCCCTTAGCCATTTTTAAGTGTACAGTTCATTTGTGTTAAAAATATTCACAGTGGGGACACCTGGGTGGCTCAGTGGGTTTAAAGCCTCTGCCTTTGGCTCAGGTCATGATCCCAGGGTCCTGGGATCGAGCCCCGCATCGGGCTGTCTGCTCAGCAGGAGTCTGCTTCCCTTCCTTTCTCTCTGCCTGCTTCTCTGCTTACTTGTGATCTCTGTCTGTCAAAAAAAAATAATAATAATAATATTCACATTGTTCTGCATCCCACCCCCAAAAAACTCTTTTCGTCTTGCAAAACTGAAACTCTGTCCCCATTCAGCGCTACCCCCTCACTTCCCCTTCTGCCCAGCCCTGGCCCCCAGCCTTCCACTCTCCATGTCTATGAATTTGGTAACTCTGGTTACCTCCTAGCAGTGGAATCCTACAGCATTTGTCCTGCTGTGACAGACTCATTTCGCTTAGTATAATGTCTTCAAGCTTCATCCATGTTATACCATGTTGTCAAAATTTTCCAGAGTTTCTGTTGTGCAAGATTAGTTTTGGAGCTGGGAGGTAGTGATTTGCGTGACAATATGAAGGTATTTCCTGCCACTGAACTGTATACCTTAAAATAATTAAGCAGTACCAGTGTCTGAGGAAGGTTTACAGGCTCACTGCTGAAGGCACAGGGCACAACGAGTGACCCGAGACTGGGACAGGCTGGAGAGAGAGGGTGTCAGAAGGCTGGATGAGGGCGGGTGTGCCAGTGAGGGGCCCGGCGCACGGGGATGGGGGGGGCACGGCTGATGGGAAGAGGAGAAGCTGCTTCTCCCAGCTCTTCCCCTTACCAGTGAGGAGCAGAGGGAGAGAGATGTTTCTCTGCAAGTGGCATCCTCCTCTCTTTCTTGGGGAGGGAACAGGGGAAAGCGGGTAGAGATGGTCAAGACCCTGAGTGGGCGTAACGGTCAACTCAGCACAGACAACCCCCCGTCCCTTTCCGTATATCTTAGCCTGTGCCTTGACTTGGGGGTTAATTTTCTTCCTCACACTTCATCTCCCTTTGAGATAAGAAGTAGATTGCCACTAAACATGATAAATTTTTTAGATCATTTTCAAGAATTTTGGATTCTTGAAGAAATAATTTTAGATCATTTTCAAGAATCCAGATAGTAAAAGAGACATGTAAATACGGATGATCAGAGGAAAATGTATATCTGAATGTAAGGCGGACAGGAATATATATTCCTCTCTCTGATTTGTCTGCGGCTGGGCGTATCTTTTGCTGGCATGTTAATGTTCTCACCCCATTTGAGGGGAGGCCAGGAGAGTCAATGGGGGAATATGACTGGTTATCCCTGCAGAGGTTGGAGTGGGTCACGCTTGGGAAAGGGATCAGAGCCCACTGCAGAGGGACACCGAAGTCAAGAGCAGACCCAGTAACGTGGCACCCGTGCAGATAGGGCCAAAGCCCTTTGACCTCAGGGGAAGCCACTGTATCTCGGCCTCTTCATGACCCTGACATACTGGCCCAACACTGGATTACCTCCCAGGGCATCTTGGGAAGGACCTAGGGGAAGGTGTGAGGGAGTATGGGCCCCACCTCAGCCCCTGAGCAAGAAGAGGCTGCCTGGCTGTGGCCCGGTTGTGCACGTAAGCAGGTCTGGGAGTCCCAAGGCCGTGCCCCCCACCCCCACATCCAGCATCACCCAGTAAATCTTCCTGGTGGAGGGGTGGGGCAGGGCAGGAAAGGCACGGTCCGGGTGTGAGCTCGCTGAGTGTGCACGTCTCCCTTGGCCTTTCTGAACTGCTCGGGGCGACTGTCTCCAGCAGCCGTAAAGCCAGTACAAGCACAGAGCTCTGTTACAGCTTTGAACAGCCTTCTCCTCTCTGGGTCACAAAGCCAGGTGCTCAAAGGGACGACCTAATCAAGAAGTTGGCAAGACAACATGAACAATAAGCCCGTATTCCCGCCCTCTCTAGTACCTGGAACCCTGGACTGCCTGGGCACCTGGGCAATCTTTACACGCCCCCCCCCCCACTTCATACACACAAGTAGTGATCACTTTGCTCTTCCCCTCAGAGCCCCCTCCTGCCCAGAATGCCGCCAGGCTTGCTTGTTTGGATCCTGCTGAGGCCCTGAGTTTGCACTGTCGCGTGGGGTATAATGATGGTGTTGCCTTATCTTGGGCCAGAATTCCTGGAGCAAGTTGGGGCCCAGATTCCTGACAACTCTTGGCTTATAAGTCCTCTGGCCTCTAGCACCCTGAGCGAGGCGGCCTCCCCTGCTCTGCTGGGTGGTGGAGAGCTCCGAGGCAGCCAGACATCCAGTCTGAGAGAGAGGGCTGGGGTCACACTGAGGGTTTCTAACCAGCTCCTGAGGCTCCAAAGCTTTGGGTAGGAAAACCTGCTCTCCAGAAGCTGACCGGAGAATAATAATTATAATAAGACAACAACTAGCTAGTGTTTCCTGTCTTTGTACTGGATCCCACACTCACACGCATTATCTAATACACTATTCACAACTTTAGAAACTCGGTGGGGACAGTTAGATGCTTTTTTTAAATGCCTTTATTAAGTATAAGAGAACAAAAGCTCAGTAAGCAGAAGGCCACTTCTCAAACTGAACCCCATTTGTCCCCAGAGCCATGCTTGTCCCCAGCACCCATGTTTCTCAACTTCCGGACACATCAGCAACTCCCGGGGATCCCCACCCTAGAGTTCCTGATTCAGTAGGTCTGGGGTGGAGCCTGAGTTTGCATCTCTCCAAAGGTCCCAAGTGGCCCTGGTGATCCCAGGAGGCACGCTTTGAGTTGCCCTGCCCTGAACAACACCTGTGACCCTCAACTTCCTGGAGAGACCCCCTGAGTGTCTGATGACCCTCTGGTTGTTGTCACCTTGTGGTCTTTAGCTAGAACATCCAGTCCCAGTGGGTGTCACATATCCATGCTACCTGGTCAGAGTGTCCCTCAGTCCTCTCCCCAAAACGGGGCTTACAGAGGGGGCAGGCAGACCACACCAAGGCCCCCATCTGTATTCAAGATGCACAGCTTTTCACGACTAGCAGAACACTTAACAGCATAACAAGGTTGTTTATACACACCTGAGCCATCTTCATGCTCACACAGAAGCAGGGGGTTCAAGGTCAGGGCTCGCTGGACATCAAGACCCCCAGGACACCTTGCTCCTGTCATTGCAGCATCCAGCACATGACTGACACGGCTCATGCCTGGCCTCCCACTGCAACAGAAGTACCCTGAGGACAGGCCTTCTGTCTGTCCCCTTCCCCACTGCACACCCAGCATCTAGAACAGTGGCTGGCCCACAGAATGCAGACAAGAGAAATGAACAGAATGGCCCAAATAAACAAATGGACAGTGGACCAGCAAATGAATAAGTGAGCAAACAAACTCAGACAGAGGCAGGGACAGGCTGGGGAGTAGGAATGAGCATGACTTGCTGAGAAGCCGGAAGGTTAACTGCTAGACAGATACATCCCCCTCTCCCTTCTCGAAAGAGGTCACCTCTTCACAGGTATGACAAGCGCAGCCTGGTGTGGCCTGCCCCTGCTGTCGTCTGGACAGATCCGGACAGAATCAGGCTGTGGGGGCTGCTGTTACAGATATCACACAGTGGGTGGCTTAATCAAGAAATTGTCCGATGGTTCTGGAGGCCCGAAATCTAAGATCCCGGTGTTAGTGGAGTTGGTTCCTTCTTTAAATCCCTGAGGAAAATAGGTTAGGAGTGAAAGTGAGACCGTGGGAAGACCCAAGGTGCTTGGCCCCAAGCAGCGGACACAAGATCTCACCCAGGCATTCTTCCGTAGCTGCACCTGCTTGCTGGGGTGGATAGATAGATAAGGAGGGTGGGGTGAGGGCCTGAGGGGGCCCTGGGGGCAAGCCCCACCCCCCAGGAGCAACTGGAAGCGGCTGTCTCCTCCAGCAGGCTGCCCCGTGAGCAGCCAGAGCCCAATTGGCCGCGGGAACAAATGGCTCCTGCTGGCATTGCCGACTTCCCTTTCCAGCGCTTCCTGTCCTGGGTGCAAATTACAACACCACCCCCGTCCCCGCCTCCTCTTTTGTGTGTCACCGGAAGAAAGGACCCGGTGGGACCAGCTGAGCAGCTGCAGCTCCACCCCTCTGGGCCTTTCCTCAGGCCTTAGGTGTGCTCATTCCAGACCCTCTTCACTTCCTGCGAAGGCCCCTCGTGGCACTGGGCATGGGGAGTGGGGGCCTCCTCTAACTTGCTTCTGTATTGTAATTTCCGTTTTCACTCAAGCAGCCTCAATAAATGCAGTCTCAAGGCTTTTACCAACAAGTCTGAATGAAAGTAGCCACCAATAATTACATAAAACAAACCATCTAGTGGAGAACTGCTTTTAACCCCAGGCACCATTCTTAATTTTGTGACTCTAGGCAGAACTTAGCCAGTTTGGGGTTCAACAGAATCCAAAGTCATTAAAAGAGCCCCCTCCCACACACCCTGTATGGCTGGGGTCCCCCCTCCCCGGAACCCCCCTCCACCACCTTCCCAGCCTTCCATATGGCCATTTACCTGCTGCTGACTCCAGATCTCTATTTCTCTCCTCCCTTGATCGTCTGTCCACTGCACAAAGGCATCTCCGGAGGGAGAGCTTGACCTCCTCCACAGGCCGCCCCTCCGTCCTGCTGATGTCTACACGGTGCGGTCATTCCCCAGGGGGCACATCCAGGAACCTGGACGTCTGTGTCCACTCCTCCCTCCCTCTCATTGCACCCATTCAAGCCACCATGTCCCAGTCGTTCTAGCTTCTAAACATGACCAGAGTGTGTCCTCTCTTCTCTATGGCTGTTGTTTTGGTGTAGGGGTCTTCAAATGCCCTGGATTCCACAGTGACCTCTTCTTTGGATGCCCTGCCCCAGGGGGTCAAATCTTTCTCTGATCCTGAGGTGATCTGTGTCAATGCACATCTGCTGGTGCCCCCCTCCCTCCGGCTGAGAACCCTTCAGGGGCTCCATGTCACCGTCAGGCTAGAGTATAACCTCCCGAGATTCAAGAACTTTTAAGGCCTGCCTCAGCCTCTTGCTAGAGCAGCATAGTCACACACACACCCAGGGCGGCTCCTCTGTTCTCTGTGGCACTACCCCCCCACCCTGGCCTAGCTCCCTGGCTAACTCCTACTTGACCTTCAAAACCCAGCTCAAGGGTCGGTCAGGTCCTGAGGCATGTTCAGGAAGGAACATGTCTGTCCCCAGAAAGCAGAAGTTTGCTGTTACTCTTTCAGTCATGGGGTCAAGGTTTCTATATTTGGACACTGTGCATCTAAGCACCCAAGGGTCTGGGTTCTTTAGAGTCTAGTCTCTCACCATCCACTCCTTCTCTCCTACCTCCACCCCCGCTCCTTCCCCCAAAGAGTGCTGGCCCAAGCCAGTGAGGGGCCAGGTGGCCCTTCAGTGCTTTCTAGAGGGAGGAAGGGCACCCTCATCTGGTGACAGGTAGGATGGCAGGGAGAGGGCAGGCCTGAGCAGGCTGCAGGCTCTGCTCCTAGGGGTTCTAGAACCACCTGGGGACTCCCCCAGATCACAGAAACCTGGCCCCTCCCCAGAGACCCTGATGCAGGAGGTCCCAGGTGTGGGCCTGGCACTTTTGTTTTCAGGAAAACAAGCCCCACAGGGCTTCTAGTCAACACTCAATTTGAGAACCATAGGATATTGAGATCAGATACGAAGTGTCGCAAATACCTTCCCACTAGTCATACAGAGTTAAGATGCCAACGTTTTGATGCATTCATCGTCTTCCATATTTAAGTTAGAGCACATGGGAGGCCCGTCCTCTGACTCTGCCCCCCACCCCCACCCCCACCCCCGCATCCTCAGGGAGGAAATGTTTGCGGCGCTGCCTGGCAGGCCTCCTGGCCCCTCAGGAGCCTTCCCCGAGAGGCTGTCACTGACCAGCTGCTCACGGCTGGGATGGTTTCAAATTGGTCGAGCCCTTTCCTGGCCTTCCCAAAGCTTGGGCCTGGGTCTTATGGGGGGCTCCCAGGAAAAAGTGCCTCAGAAGCAGATGCTGTCCACATTGTGTTTCTGAGCAAAGCGAGGCTGGAAGTCATTGTTCTCGGCTTGAGCGTGCACGGGAGTCACCTGAGCTCTGTGGTACAGGGCAGGCCTGGGGTGCGGCCCGAGAATTTGCATTTCTAACAAGCTTCCCAGAGGAAGAGTGAGGTCTCTGCAACTGTGTCTCAGACCTAAGGGAGGCCAGTTCTGGAATTTGAGGCCTGTGAGGGAGGGAATTAGCCCTGAAGGGCCACGGACCAGGGCCTCTCCTACCCTCACCTCCCCTCGGCTGCCTGTCTGCACTGGACAGGTAGTGAGGAGGGAAAAAAAGAAACCAAGAGGAAGAGAAAGCACAGCGAAAGGAGGGTGACAGGCCCCTGGGAGCTGTTTCCATCTGCTCCTTGATGGGGAAGTGAATTTAAAAACACCATGGAAACAGCTGTGCCTCGCGTCTGCTTCCCCGTCTTGAATGCCATCGACGGGCAGATTGCCACCTGCGAGCAGGAACGCCGAGGCTAGACGGAGAAGCCGGGCCCCGTGGGGCAGTGCTGATGTCTGAAATGCTAGACGGGGCGGGAGGCTGGAGGTTAGAAAGATGCCCGTCACGGGGGCGTCAGAGCGGGGGGAGGTGGCTCAGGTCATGATCCCAGGGTCCTGGAATCGAGCCCCGGGGTCAGTCTCCCTGCTCAGTGCGGGGGGTCTGCTTCTCCCCCTACTGCTCCCCCTGCTTGTGCTCTCTTCTCTCTCTGTGAAATAAATAAATAAAATCTTAAAAAAAAAAAAAAGTGTCTGTTTGGCACCTCAGTAGTCAGCAGAACATTTAGCATTGTGTTTCCCCCTAGAATTATACTAGGAACCTTCGTCGCTATCACACCAGTGGCATCTACAGCAGGTCCAACACCACAGCCGTGATTTCTTCGAACCCTCAGTGAGACCCTTCAAGGGAGGCCATAGATCCCCCTTTCTCCGCCTCAGGGCATAACTGTTAAACAGAAACTACCCTAGACATTGGATTGTTGCTGTTGATTTTTTTTTTAATCCCCTCCATCCTGGACAAAACCAGGTCAACCCCACAAACCAGCTGTCAGGATCCTGCTGGCTTGCTGGACGGGTTCAGGTTCGCATCTGGGGTTCAGGTTTGCATCTGCCTCTCACCACCCTGAGTCAGCCAGTTCATGTCTCCGTGCCTCCAGCTCCTTGTCTGTGAATTCCCCGTGGGCAGCAGTTGTGAGATGGGACCGGTGCTGGCCCAGGGCCTGGCCTGAGCTCCGTGACCAGTCACGACCAGTCACGGGAGAGGCCCGTCGCCGCAGCCTCTCCTTTCTGCACCTGCCTGGGGTTGTGCTGCTGACCAAACGCTGCTGCAGCACTGAGGCTACTCGCCCGCAGGCCTTGGTCAAAGAATGAAAAACAGCAAAAAGGGGCGTGGGGGCTCTTCCTCTGGATGGAATCCGGACTCAAGCTGGTTGCTGCGGGAAGGCGCTGGGAGCTCATTTTGTGCCTTGACCGTGGAGCAGACCCCGGCTGGTGCCTAGACTTGCAGTTCTTTCCCCTGAAAGTCAAAATAGGAGCTCCTCGTCTGACTTCCTGTGAACCCTCCTCACGGAGCAGAGGCAGGCCCACGCCACCCCTCTCGAGGCCTCTGGGAGGCTGCGAGCTGCCGGTGGTGGTCTGAGCCTTTACAGCGGGAGCTCACCCACAGCCGGCGGGGAAGCCTATGCTGTGAAGGACCGTGAGCTCCGTGAGGGGACCTGTCGTGAGTGTGTGACTTGCAGCCAGCTGCAGGCTTATGTCAGGGGAGGGGGTCAAGGAAGGAGGGTAGGACAGTTGTTCTGGGGACAGGGCAGGGCAGAAAGGCAGGACTCCGCAGGACACACACAAGCACACACACTCGCGCGCACACACACTCTATCTGCCCTCACCATCTGGTCCTGCCGGCTTCTACACCGCTCCGCTTGAAAATGCTCCTGGGTGGGGCACCTGGGTGGCTCAATGGGTTGAGCGCCTGACCCTTGTTTTTGGCTCTGGTCATGATCTCAGGATCATGGGATCGAGCCTCATGTCAGGCTGTCCGCTGGGAGTCGAGCTTAAGATTCTCTCTCTTCCTCTCCTTCTGCCCCTCTACCAACCGCCCCCCCCCCAATAAAAAGAAAAAAGAAAATGCTCCTAGGTGGTTCCCTTAGGCTCTCCAAATGACCAGAGCCAGTGTTTTCATTTCTGCCCTAACTTTATTTGCTCTTTCAGCAATATCTAGCACTGTGGACTATGCCCACATTTTTCAAGCCATCTCCTGGGCTGGAAGCTGGGTTACAGGTTATTTCCCTATTGCTTCCTACCTCTTTGGTCACTTTCCTTGGGGTCCTTCCCTGGCTCTTCCACGTGCTCGTGTCCAGTATACCCTCCAGGCTCCCTTCCCATCTCCCTTACCACTCTGCCCCTCTCGGGGCATTTTCACCCCCACACTTGGCTTCTGTCACCACCTACTTCCAGCTCTGTCTCCAGCCTAGACCCCAATGCTGAAAAGTCACTTCTGACTGCCCACTGGCCAGCTCCCCCAGAGGCCCTCGGGCTGAACATGAGCTCAGTGTCCCCCACCTTAACGTGCTCCTCCCCCTGCATTTCATCCTGCAGCGAGGACGACGCCATCCATCTGTCACTCAAGCCAGGAATTGTCCCCGATCCTCCCCTACATGCATACAGTCCATCTGCCTCCTACCCCGGTCTCGCTGCCTGCCCCCATCTTCTCCATTCCCCCAGCCACTCCCTCGGTGTCATTATCCCCTGCGTTTGACTACTGTAAGCTCCCACCTGCATTCCCGTCCCCTCGGTCATGCTCCGCACTGTTACCAAAGTGACCTTTTGAGAGCACAGTCTGGTAATGGGCATCTGCTCAAAGCCTCCACGGGGACGCTGTCAGAAGGTTGCCTCCACCCCTCGGTCGTCCTGCTCACCTGTCTGACCACCTGTTTCACGAGGTAACCACACACACGCTTTGCTTCACCAACCTGCAGCCCGTCCCTTGCCTCCCTGCTTTTAACGACAGTCCCTTTCCTCCTAATTCCCACTCGTCCCTTAGAGGTCATTCAGATGCCACCTCTCTGGGAACATTTGCCCTGACCGGCACTCCCTGCCATCCTCATCAGCTCTGGGCTCCTCCTCCTGTGTTCCCTGAACATTTAGGGAAAGCTCTTCCAGAGTGATGATCACCCTGAGTAGGGAGAGCTAGTTTACACCTGTCTCACCTGTCCAGGGGCACATCTCACTGTGTCTGTCGTTCAGTCAATGTTGCTGGAAAGGTAGAGAATGAGGAGAGGGGATGCCGACAAATCCAATGCAGACACAGCTACTTAATAAAAACTGTCACCTGGGTCAAACCAAGAGCTCAACAGCCCAGTGTTCTGGCTCTAACAGCCTTTCCAGTGAATGTTCTGGAATGTGAGATAGAATCACAACGTGTCAAGCCTAAAGGGTCAATTAAGGTCATCTGATTTCACACTCTCATTTTAGAGAGGCGGAGCCGATTCCCTAGGTGACACAGCTTAGGAAAACAGACAGGGGCTCCTAGACAGCAACCACCCCCTTCTACAGGTTCCCCAGAGGCTGCTCCCTTAGAAACACATCATGGCTTCAGCATCTGAGATTAGTTTTAACACTTCTTCTTTACCAATTTATATTCTCAATATTCTCAGAGATAACAGATACCTTACTTCACAAGTATCATGAAAAATCATGTAAAATTTGTGAATGGCTCACTTTGTTGGAAAGTTTATCTTTATACTGAACACAAGTCAGCCTTGGGTCCAGTCTCCGTCTTGAACATGTGGTAGAGCTCAGAACTCGACACTATTTGGTTTTCAAAGATGAACTGTTTCTCATCATACTCTTCCCTCTGCTGCCTGGCATCATGTCCAAAGCTGACTCTTAGCCTGAGCCTTGCCCTTCTGTTTATATGAAACAGTGTGTCAGCATTAGGGCCAGTCTTGGTAACATCTCCTTTTTTTCTAGAATGTAGTTATCTCCTCAGCACATACGATGTCATGCATATTTTTCCGGAAACATATTTTATCTTCTGATTTTTATAAACAAAGAATCTCTCTCTCTCTTTTTTTTTTTCTTCTAGAAATCTTTATTAAGCACTTGAAAGAATTTCCGTAATCCCTGACTTCAGCTTGCTCCTGGGAATTGTGGAAAGAAAACACACAAAGCATTGGTCTGAGGTTTGAAATGTTCAGTATGCAAATCTCAGTTTCCCGGCAGGACAGGCCCTGCCGTGGGCTGGTGTGCGTGAGGGATGCTTCCTCCTTTACTACATGGTGATTTACAGCCCTCTAGTGGGTCTTTCACGTAACATTATAAGGGAAGCTGAGGGCCCTGAGGTATGGCTTTGTTCTTTTGTTAGTCCCTTCACTTGTTCCTCCCTCCCTCCCTTCATTCATTTACTCACTCACTCATTCATTCATTCAATGTACAGAAGCCAGTGGAGTGCCCATTTCTGTTCCAGGCACGTTTTAAGAGCTGGAGATACTGCAGTGAACAAAATAGACAGCAACAAAAATCCCATGCATTAGTTACTCAAGACAAAGAAAACAGTGAGTTGAACACATCTGGGGCAAAGACCAGGAACTTGATTTTGAACATGTTAAGTTAGAGATACTCACTAGTCTTCCCACTAGCTTCTCTCCAAAATTAGCTTGTGTCTCTGAGAACCCTCATAATGCAGATAATCTCTTTATTTGGGATTTCACCACATTTCTGTTAAAACTGATCACGTGAATAAGAAGACTGTGAGGATAGTGAATTTGGCCCTGGGTGTGAGCGAGAATTTCACGCCTTGGCCCCGTTCTCATGGAACTGCTCAGCTCTTAGTTCTCTGTTCAATGTTATCTTGGTTTCTGTCTCGGTTCTCTATTTTCTTAATTCTGACCACAATTTGTAATGGTTGAGTTTCTCTGTGCATGAGGCACACCAGTGCATCTCTCTTCTCCACCGTCAGGACTGCATGTGAGTCCTACTCACTGGGGTATCTTCGGCACCTGGCAGGGTCTCAGTTTATGTTTGTTGAAGATTGAGAGTTTTTGTTGTAATAGGTCAGAGAAGATAGAGCTACACAAGAAGCTAGGGATAAAGACTAGTAAACGGCATATTCTGAATGAGTAAAAAGCACAGTTAATTCCTCTTTTAGGAGAACACCGTGGGTTGAAGGGAGTAGGGAAATTTTCGGGGAAGAAACCGGGTGCAATCCGAGTATTAAAAAATTGGTGGACAATGGAGGAAGGAGAGAGGAAGTGATGGGGGAAGGGGTGTTTCCTGTACAGTGTTCCTGATTGGCCTGCATATGCTCCTTGGCTTCCAGTGTCTCTGTTCTAGTGTCCAGTGGAGCTCTGTCCAGCAGAGTATCCAGTGGACTCTGCTGGGCTGTCTTGCCCCTTACTGTCCACAATGGTATGGACTAACTTTGGCTGGTTGTCAGGGTTTGTCCTGCCATGTCTATGTTACTTTTTTCTTCATCATTGTGATCAAGGCTCTCTTGTCTCTTCTCTAAGGAACACCTAGCCTTTCAACGCCTATCATCACACCTGGCACAGAGTAAGTGCTCAATAAATATTTGTTGAATGAACGTATGTGTCTAGATGCCACTCTCCATACTCCTGGGATGGCCGTCCCCCGATATTTTCTGCCACGGGGCTGGGACATTTGAAACATGTGTACTTCAGGGCTCACTCCAGATCCTTGCATGATTATTAATAAACTACTCTCTCATACTTTCATTTAACAAAAATTAATTGCATGCCCCCTCTTACAGGACTTATAATGGCTGCCAGGAGCTTGGAGCTAAGCTACTGCCAGACCCATGTAAACAAATAATAATAAATAACAAGGGAAATATTGATTTATGTACAAGGGGGTCTGTGAACACTGTAAATGGAAAAAATAGCTTGTTTTAGCAAGCTAGAAGGGTTTCCTAGGGTATAGGAAAGTAAGTTGGTATTGAGTATCAAAAGACAAGTTGTATCCTCTAGACAGACTTGGGGGGTGAATGAGTGGTTAAGGGAGTTGGGTGGACAGTATTCCAGGCAAGCGGAAAAACAGGTACAAAGGTCATGGTGGTAGTAGGAGCTGAGAGTGTTCCAGGTTTGGAGAACTGGAGCAAAGCCTGAGAGCAGAAGAGTGGCCAGAGAGAAGGTGCAGGGCTGGATTTGGGGCAGACCAGTCAAAGAGCCCCATGCACGTCAATCTTTAAGAAGTACTAAAATAAAAAAATACAGTTTCAATTAGCTCAGACACTTGTGGCTCTTTACATAACTTTTGAAACCTAAATTGGTCCTATTCCCTTGAGGTAAGACAGTGTCCTTGAATGTTATTTTAATAATGCTTCTGGCTGGCAATTCCAATTATGCTGTATTCAGTGCATGTAAGAAATTCTTTATTTTAAACAGAAACTGGTTTGTAATTCTTATTAATAGAAAATCAAGTTCCTTTCAACTCCATGTTGAACAGATATTTAAAGAAAATTGACCTACTTATGCACTGTCAAATTATTAGTCTTCTGGTAATGGACTATTTCTCCTTCGAGGCCTGGCCCCCCATCCTGGTAAAAACAGGACTCTTTGATCTGCCTAGGTGAGTGAGGCACCGGGAAGAAGCTATAGCTTATGACATATTGCCAATTAATTATGTGTTTGGCACCCCAAATAACCTATGTAGTAGTCTTTTCTAATAAAAATTTTTTGTAGGAGTCTTAAAGGTAAACCTGTTTCTGTCCTAGAGCCACCATATTTTCCCGCGTATTCCAAAATATCAAGGACTTCCATATTCTACACTGAGGTTTTGCATACATCCTGTGCATGTGAAACAGGACTCTAAATTTCGTGTTCAAAAATACAGTCTCTCTATGATGACTACACCCTAAAGTCGTGCGTAAGCTTTAAATCATTTCTATGAGCATCTACTGTTTTCAAATCGATTTCTTCTCTTCCTGGCTGTTGGACCGAAAACAAATAATCTAACCTTTCTGTGCTTCCATTTCCTCATGGGAAAGAACACTAATTCCCGCATTATAGGTCTGTGCTGAGGAATAAACGAGACAACACGTGTAAAGTGCTTGGCACAGTCCCCGACCACAGTCTGAATCGTTCACCTATCTTCAGCAGAGCTTCTGTACTCTGCATCTGAGCCCTGAGCTCCCAGTCTGCAGTGTGACCCCGCCCAGGCTCGGGGTTCAGGAACCCAGGAGGAGGGCGTGTGCAGAAGAGAGTGCTTAGTGTAAGGGGTCAGAGTGCAAAGGTCAGAAGGTGGCCGGTGGCGGCAGTGTGCAAAGAAGTCCAAGGAGAGGTCCCCGACTTCGATTACCTTGGCGACCTCAGCGGGAGGGACAGACTTGCGGAGATCCGCCTACACCCGCTTTCTATCCCTGCCTCTTTTCGGTTTAGCTCCGCCCCTTTCTCCCGAAGCGGGCGCGGGGCTGAGGGGGAGCCGACGCCGACAGCGACGCCGACGCGGTTGCCTAGCGATGCGCCTTTCCCAGGATGCCTAGGATGTTGTGTTCTTTTAACCAATCAGAGAGGCGAAGCCAGCTCACCGCGGGCCAATAGGCTGCCAGGCCAGGACCCGCGTCGGTTAAACCGGGCTGGAGACTGGTGCGGCCAGGTAGGTAGTGTGGCTCGGAGACTGCTCCGAGCCGGCGGAACGACCTGCAGGAGGTCTGCGGGGGGTCCGGCCATGCCCACTCGGGCGGAGGACTACGAGGTGTTGTACACCATCGGCACGGGCTCCTATGGCCGCTGCCAGAAGATCCGGAGGAAGAGCGACGGCAAGGTGAGCGCGGGCCACCTCCGTGTCTCCGCCCCTGCAGCGGTTTCGCCCGCCTGCGGCGAGCGCCCTCGGCCCCTGGGATGGCGGAAGAGCGGGAGGCCTGGGGCTGTGGGTCTCCTCGGCGGGTTGCCGGGAAGAGCTTATCTCTTCCAGGTCTGTGTCTGCCCTGGGTCGCGCAAGGGCTGGGAGACTGCATCTGTTAAGATCTCTCTGTTTTTGTTTTCTTCCTTTTCTCTTCCCCTTTCTTCCTTTTTCCCGCCTTGACTTGCTAAGGGCCTCCCATTAGTGACAGGTAGCTGAGTCTTGAGCTCTTTCAGAGTAGAGTATCCTCTTGGACATGGGAAAGAGGCAGGATCAGCAGAACCTGGAGATTTTGTCTTGCAGTCAGAACTCATTTAAAATAACCATTCTTCGGATTTTTGGATTCTTAATTTCCCAGTGTGTGTAGGTAGATCTTATACAGGAGGAAACAATGGAGAGGGAACTGCTGACGGAGAGATCTTTACTAAGGTCTCTCACTCTGCAAAAGTTTGGTTGGAAAGATGGACTTTGCCCCTGCTCCAGCTTTGACCAAAATACCTTCCGCCAACCTGCCACAAAGCAACTTAGTTAGGGTAAGGGGCTGGGGGGGGCCTAAAGTGCTACGTCCCGCTCTCTCCCGCTGCACAATTTATTGATTGAAATTTAGGGTAAAGTTACGGAAATAAACGCAGGGGTTCTAAAGTTCATTGAAATAAATAAATTAGATGATAATGATCGTGTGAGCTATTTAATAGAGAAGTGACTTCAAAAAATTTTAAATTTTAGAATGCTCATTCTTTGTCTCTGAGAATAAAGAGTTCACTCATACCTTGGAAATTCTTACTTCAGATATTAGTTTGGAAAGAACTTGACTATGGCTCCATGACAGAAGCTGAGAAACAGATGCTTGTTTCTGAAGTGAATTTACTCCGCGAACTGAAACATCCAAACATCGTCCGTTACTATGATCGAATTATTGACCGAACCAACACAACACTGTACATTGTAATGGAATATTGTGAAGGAGGGGACCTGGCCAGTGTAATTACAAAGGGAACAAAGGAAAGGTAAATTAATCTTTTTTATACTTAAGCTGAGAATGGGCCAAGTTTCATTTTTGTTAAGCATCCTGTTGTAGGACTGGGGATGGAGTACTTAGTAATGTAAAAGACTGTTCTTATATTTGTTTGTTTGGTGGGTCCACAGTACTTTAGAAAATCCCTGGTGAATGAACATCCCTGTCTCATATAATAAAAGTTTATTTCCCTATTTGTACACTTCGAAAACTAGATACTTCACATAATCCCATCTTTTTAATGGTTTTGTTCCAAAGTTTTATATATATATATGTGCTAAATTAATCTTTATATATATAGTATACATATATAATATACTAATGTATATTAATAAGATATTAATAATTAATAATATATTAATATAATACATGTGTGTAGAATATGTATATATACATACATATATATATGTGTGTGTGTGTGTGTGTATATATATATATATATATATATATATGGTAACACAAAGCTGTATAACTGCTTTGGTTTCAGACAATACTTAGAGGAAGAGTTTGTTCTTCGAGTGATGACTCAGTTGACTCTGGCCCTAAAAGAATGCCACAGACGGAGCGATGGTGGTCATACCGTGCTGCATCGGGATCTGAAACCAGCCAACGTTTTCTTGGATGGCAAGCAAAACGTTAAGCTTGGCGACTTTGGGCTAGCTAGAATATTAAACCATGATACGAGTTTTGCAAAAACATTTGTTGGCACACCCTATTATATGTCTCCTGTAAGTACTTCAGAATTTAGATACTTTTTAAACATCCTAATGCTAAGCATTCAAATGCAGGGAAATTGAAGTTTTGTTTATTTCTTTGCTTAGTAATACACAATAGCCAAGGAATAATCATGTTGTTCATTTTACAGGAAGAAAATTTACATTTTTGCAAATGGATCATCAGACTGTTAAATTCTTCTGATGAGCAATTAAAGTGAAGCTTTTTTTTTTTTTTAAGATTTATTTATTTATTTGAGAGCATGTGAGCGCCTGAGTGGAGGGAAGGGCAGAGAGAGAGGGAGAGAATCTCAAGCATGTTCCCAGCTGAGTATAGACCTCAACTCGGGGTTCAGTCCCAGGACCCTGAGATCATGACCTGAGCTGAAACCAAGAGTCAGATGCTTACCTGACAGAGCCACCCAGGCGCCCCTAAAGAGACGCTTTTATTGAATGACTGCTATGTGCCAAGTGCTGGGATTACGAAGATGAAATGGGTTTTGTCTCTGGCCTCAAGAGCAACATTTCCTAAAGTGCCTTGGGTCCTGTACACCAGCTTGGACTTATTTGGAGGGTTTGTTTAAAATGTAGAGTCCTGGCCCCCAAACCCAAATCCAGTTCTTGCACTGGACTTTGATTCTGTTTCCCCCAACCCCTTCCACTTTTCACTTTGGATTCTGCCTTTTAACACACTCTCTAGATGGTTCTTGGGCATGCAGATTCAGGGCTCAGTTCAGATACATGTTTTTACAGTGTTCACTTCTTGTACTTGTGCTTTTTTTAATGCCTTCTTGGGCAGGAGCTGCAGCCCACCCACCTAGTCCCACCCACCCTCTGTTGCTGGATATTTTGTTTCCAAAATTCCTTATCCTTCTAAAGAGCTCTGCCCTGCATACCTTTTTGTGAATTGTTCTTTCTTCCTTTTTGGTTATTTCCTTGGCATGTGGCTCTCAATGAAATTGAAAGGTCAAAGGATATGAACTGTTTATGACTCTGGAGATATTACCTGATGGCTCTTGAAAAGCTTGAAGCAGTCAAATGCTATCACCAATGTGTTGTATATGAAATCTGAGCAGATCAGGATGGGGATTTCTTCTTCTTCTTCTTCTTTTTTTTAACAGTTCACAAACATTTCCATGATTTTCCAGATCTTTTTGAGTTATTTTCACCAAGTATAAAACTTTGTAAATTAACAATTTTGTTTTTGACTACGATTAGACATTGCCAGAACCCTGTCATTTTCTCAGTGGATCAGATTCCAAATAGAAAGGCTTTAACATAAAAGAAAATCATCTAGGAGGGGTTCTTAGAAAACTTGAAACCTTGTGATTCTTTTGTTCCTTTTCCCTCCTGCCCTTATAAGTTCAGCCCTCCATAAGGCATTGATTGTCAGGCGGTGGTATCAGATTCAGCTGCTGGGAGTTTAAAACACCAAGATGCTTCTTGAAGGTTTTGGTACTTGATTCTGTGCCCTGTGTTGAGAAGAAGAACTATGATAGACTATTACTGTATGTGTGGGAGACAGGCAAATGATTAAACTAGAAAATGAGAATATTAGTTGATACTGTGATTTATACTGTGGACTGAAGGGAAAATACATAAATGGATAATTCAATTAGCCATTTATACTTCTGTCATTTAAATGACCAGATATATGTATTGGTTATTCTGAAATTTTCTCTGGTTCTTTTAAAATGAGTTTCTAGATTATGAATGCCTTCAGGGTAGAGGTTTGAATTATCAGCCCTTGGTCTATCATAACACAATAACATTTGTGAATGAAAAATAAGTGAATGAATTATATAGGATAAGATCCTATATATATCTTATCCTATTATCCTATTCTATTGGGATAAAATCGTTATTTTTTTTTCCATTATACATTTGAAGATAAAATGCAAAGTACCATCTCTTTTTATTATGATACAGGTTCAGACATAAACTGAATGGGTCTTTTTATTTAATATTTTTGTTACAGATATAAAATATAATATAAAATTTTTTCTTTCTTTTTTTTTTTTTTTTCTCCAAGTCAATATAATCAAACTTAGAGATTCCATTTTTATCTCAGGTCATTTTGTAAGTTTTAAAACAAATTTTTACCTCCTACAGTTTTACCCTCTCCTTCCCCTTTAGGAACAAATGAGTCGCATGTCCTACAATGAGAAATCGGATATCTGGTCGCTAGGTTGTTTGCTGTATGAATTGTGTGCGTTAATGTAAGTATGATGAAGACAGATTTCTGGTGTGAAGTTCATAGTCACAGAGGCTTGTCACCTTTCATTACATTCAGCTTTTTGCGCATCCATGTGTATTCCAGTCCAAAAGACTCATACCTTGGGTTAAAATTAAGGTAGATGGACAGCACAGACCTTGTACTCCTGAAACAAATATTACATTATATGTTAATAAAAAAATAGAATAATTTTTCAAAAAAAGATAGATGGGCTGGTTAAAAATTATATACAAATTAATAGTGTGATCCCTGAGGCTCGTTCACACTTTTAACCTGACTTGATGTGTCCCTTGCCAGACTGATGCTTAGCTCAAGGGGAAAACACATAGGTCTGGCCTATGGAAGAAATAAAACAAATCTAGGGGAGAGGTCTGGGGAACTGGAGAACAAGAAAGAGCTCCCATTCTTTTCCTTTTTTTCCTTCTAAACTATTCTGTAGAGCAGTGGTTCTCAGCTAGGGAGCGGGAAACAATTTTGCCGTCCAGGGGACATATGACAATGTCCGGAGACCTATTTGGATGTCACAGCTAGGAATAGCTACTGGCATCTCATGAATAGAGGCCGGCGATGTTGCAAAACATAGTCATCGGATGCACAAGACAGGCCCCTCAACAAATACTCTATCACCCTAAATGTCTAATGCCAAGGTTGGGCAATTTAGCTGTGGCAGACAGTCCCAGAAGAAACATAAACACAAACGAGCTAAAACTGTGCTCTCGATTTGGTTCCTATTCCGTATTTTCATTTTTACATTAAAAATATTTTTCCCCCAGGCCTCCATTTACAGCTTTCAACCAGAAAGAACTAGCTGGCAAGATTAGAGAAGGCAAATTCAGGCGAATTCCCTATCGTTACTCTGATGAATTGAATGACATTATTACGAGGATGTTAAATTTGAAGGTAAAGACCATAAGATTATATTGTCTGTCTCTCGATTACGTTGTGGAGTAGCATATTTTCTCTCTCGGAGCACTGAGACTGAAGCGGCATTAGCTGTATTTCTTTAGCTAAATCTATTCTGTTAACCCAAGTGAAAACATGTAAATTTGGCAAATTGTGCCTCCTGGCTGGCCTACCTTCTGTGCTCTCTTTTGTCTCCTCCCTCTGTCTCTGCCCTACTAGCAGATGGTTGGTAGCAAAGCAAGACTGCAGAAAAGCTCCAAATCCTCAGTTCCCTTGTCTACCTCACTGTGGCAGGTGGCGAGGGAAGGGGCCACAAATGAAGACTTCATTACCTGGCCTCTCTCTCCAGATCAGAGATCAGAGGTGGGGCGGGGGAGGCCTGGCTAGAAAGATTCAAGGGGAAATAAAGAGATTTGGTGGAAAAAATCTGGCCATGGGATGCGAAGGGAGGTGTCCTAGGGTCAGGCTGATGTAAGAGTGGATTTCAATGCTGTGGAATTACAAAGCAGGATGATGACCACCTAACAGGACTGAAGTTCAGGGAGAGAACAGTATTGGGGATGCAAGGCGGGATGTGCCCTAGAGCGGATCTGGACATGCACCAAGCACCAGCTCAGGGACTGAACTTTGGTTAGAAAGGCTAAGTGGGAACAAAGGTAAGCTCACATCTGCATTACTTTGTGGACCCAGAACTGCATGGGTTAATAAAGCCCCCAGTGAACTCCATCTGTCCAGGTGTTTAAGACTCATCCATGAAGGAGTCTTTCTTTTCGTCTCGGAAATGTACGCAGTTTTCCATGTACCTGCTCTTTTAGGATGAGTATCGTGTTATAAAATCTCGACTGTAGCACTGGACATTTCCCCCCCCAGGATTACCACCGACCTTCTGTTGAAGAAATTCTTGAGAATCCTCTGATAGCAGACCTGGTTGCAGAAGAGCAAAGAAGAAATCTCGAGAGAAGAGGGCGCCGATTAGAGCCAGAGAAGCGCCAGGACTCCAGCCCGGTCTTGGGAGAGCTCAGACTGAAGGAGCTTCAGCTGCAGGAGCGCGAGCGGGCCCTCCAAGCCCGAGAGGAGAGGCTGGAGCGTAAGTCCGCATGGGGCCAAGCTCGGGAGAGCTCCGCGGGGTTCCCTGGGGTGTTCGATCTGCTTGAATGGAGTATTTGACACGCGTATGTTCTAGAACATTCCTGTAAATACCTGAGAACCAGAACCATGTCTCGTGAGACAGTACACGAGGAGTGCCGGCACCTGCATGCTGAGCCTTTCTCTGAGCTCGGTCGCTCCGACTGGTGGTCACTGTGACCCTGACCACCCTCCCGCAGGGGCCATCACACTTTCCCTTCCTCCGCATCTTTATACCCTACATTTTTTCCCATTATAAAGGAGCGTTTGTGCATTTGCCGCTTCCGTAATAAAAGCCATCACTTCCACTTTCTGATCTGTCTGAGCCAGCACAGTTGGATGTAAAATTCTGGCACGCGGAGGGCCTCGATGTGTTCAGGTAACTGAGCCGAGCACACGGTGTTCGAGGCCCTCAGACTCCCTGAGGGGGATTAACTGATCAGGTGCTAGCGAGTATTTGACGTTGAAAGTCTGTCTACTCCCCTCAGTACGGTGCGGGGTAGCAGCAGCCTGGGGGCCTCACATCAGCTTTTTCCTGTCAGGCCACCCTCGTGGCTCAGCTGACTTGGCTTCTGCAGCTGCGTGGCTGATGCCAAGAAATCTATACACATTTCTGTTCAAATGAACTTAGCATCCAACACAGTCATCTCAGTTTTTACCTGCTGACGACGGCCGTAGCGTGCCGTGAGATATGCTTTCTGTGGAAGTATAACCTGTGCTTACCCAGAAACCTTTGCCTGAGGCTTCTGTCAGTAGAATTTGTCAAACAAATCTTTATTAAAATTTCCCCAGCGTTCTGTAGTTGCTACAGCAACTGAAATCCAAACTTCCTGAATTCTGGGCCGTGGATTAAAAAATGTCACTGATCTCAAGAAGTACCTCCTCATTAGTTGTGGCTTTTGTTTTTTTCTTCTCCCAGAAGGAGAAGGAGGGTTTGTCCCATGAGGTCAGGTAATGCCCGGAAAGTGGACCATTGCCCATTCTCAGTGGAGAGCAGAGATGATTTTAGTTGCTTATTTTCCCAAAATGAGTTCCTCTCGCACAACCTGACCAAAGGCGGAGGCCAACTTCGTATCTGTGCCCAAACCGGTCCTTCTGCGAAAGCCTGCGGCAGCACCGCACACGCTGAGGTGCTGGATCAGGACCCAGCACGGCAGGCTGACGGGGTTTCTGGTCAGAAAACTTCCACGGTGCCCCTGAGGCGCGCTGGTTGTGAGGAGACGTGAGGCGGGGCGGGACCGGGTGGGAGCGGCCTTCTGCCCTCCGCCTCCGGCTAACATGGCTCTCGCTCCCTTGCCTTTTTAAAGAGAAGGAACGGGAGCTCTGTGTTCGGGAGAGACTGGCAGAGGACAAGCTGGCGCGGGCAGAGAGTCTGCTGAAGAACTACAGTCTGCTGAAGGAGCAGAAGTTCCTGCGTCTGGCGAGCGGTCCAGGTATGAGAATCGGCTCCGCCAGCAGGAGCGGCCCCCGCAGACACAGGAAGGGCACCCGCGTCGCCGCCCTGGGGCTTTGATAGCCCTTTTAACTGACCAAGTCTCCCGTTTTAACACGGACTTAATTGAATATATGCATTTCGATGGAAAAAAATGATTTGGTGATGGCAGTGATTTACTTCATGGGTTCACAGACTTGAGGCAATGAGTCGTCATGATTTCGCTTCGGTTTTATTTACTTCGTCAAACTACGTGTTCAGTTTTTGAGACTTGGTTTTAAAAGTTAGGGCATTTTAAAAAATGAGTATATCATCAAAACTCTACCTTTCTACCCCAAACTCTATATTATCAAAACTCTACATTTCTCCCCCATTTTCAAGCAGAAATCCCAGCATTTAACTCCCGCCGCGTGAGCAGGTCACACGTGCCACCTCCTTTACAGAAGTTATGGCTTAACAGGTGTGATAAACCGACCGTAGACTAGGCCATCACTTTTGGATCTTTGCAAAGACCCCTTCACGTTGAAGCGTGTGATTGTCAGAATGGTTGGTTGATTTCACCATGCGCTGCTTGGGTTTCTCCCATTCCTCGGCGTCGTTGGCGACAGTCAGGCCTTGTGCCCTCGCTCTGCTCTGTGAGACCCCCCCGTGGACCAGCTCTGACGGGCCTTCTCCACTCCACAGAAACCCTACCTCCACCTTAATCTAGTCTTTAAGTTGATAGGAAAAGCACAGTGTTAAACCTCTTTTCTCTAAATTTCTTTATGACATAAATTTTTTATAGAGTGTTTTTGTTGGTTTTAAAAATCGAGTGAATTTTCCAGTGAAACAGGCAGATTTCTCTTATGGCTTTCTACTACCCTGGAGGGCAGCACTGGAGAAGGCTATCCCTTCCATCTGCAGTAAACTGAGAGAGAATCTGGTTACTTCAGTGAGAGTGACAGCATTTTGTGTATGGAACAGACCAAAAAAACTGCTTAAGTTAATCTGATGGTCATAATGACATGATAGAGATACATGATGGAAGTGAATGAAACAAGAATTATTTAAAACTTGGGCTTCATCTCTTTTGAAATACCTTCTTTTTTCTCAATATTACTACCTACCATTTCAGTAGTTTTAGAATATTTATTCCAGTTTTTCCCTTAATGCCACCCACAAAGACAATGTAGGCTGAAATTATGATCACTGTGGTAGAGGTAGGAGACATTTTTATCCAGGTAAGTTTCACGCATCAAACCTGTTGTCCAGAATTCTTGAAGGTCCTGCCGGGTCTGCTCCTCTGGGGAAAGAGCTTATTTCTGTCTTGCCCTGAGAGTCTTTGGACAAAGTCTGGGAAGAGCTAGAGCAGGATGATGTGTTTCAATATAGGATATAGAAATATAAATATATATAACTATATATATTTATATATAATATATAAATTAAAAACATGTATTATAAATTTATTATAAATTATAAATATATAAATAATATTTAAAATATTATGAAGGGGCGCCTGGGTGGTTCAGTCGGTTAAGCGGCTGCCTTCGGCGCCGGTCATGATCCCAGGGTCCTGGGATCGAGCCCCACATCGGGCTCTCTGCTCCGCAGGGAGCCTGCTTCCTTCCTCTCTGTTACTTGTGCTCTTTCTCTCTGTCAAATAAATAAATAAAATCTTAAAAAAATAAATAAAATATTATGAATATATAAATTGTATATATAAATATAGAAATATGTATATTTCTCTCAATATATAAATATATATATTTTTTTACCCACCTACCTCAATGCAAGTCATGGCAAACACTTGAAATGAGCTGTAGGAATCAACACCACCCCCACCCCGGTCTAGGAGCTACTTGATGGTAGAGAGCACCGAGAGCACTGAGCACATCAGTCATAAACAAAGCAGGGACAAGTGGGTGCCCTTGTGCACTCAGGACGGTTAGAAAGATCCTCTCTCTGCCTTCAAGCTATAAAATTCCGATCAGAGGAAAGTATAATATATCAACATCCCAGTGAGCAGCAGCATCTCTGTAAATGCTCTTAGTCTATTTAGTGAAATGGTAACTCATTTTCACTTAGTGAAATATGAATTCTTTTGCTAAACACTTATTTCTTCTAAAACTACCCTATTCGTTAGATCTACAAGTTGATGGTTTATGAAGACAGAGATTTGTTATAATAAAGGTGGACATCTTTGAAGCAGTAGAGTTAAGGTCTGAAAGCCATCAAGTTTGCTTCGCAGCTGGAACAGGCATGATGTATGGAATGGGCAGGACAACTGGAGGGCAGGGCTTCTCTCCGCAGCCTGCCCCCTCCCTTGCGCCCCTCCCCACCCCCCCACGTCCCCCAACACCAGGTGGACCCCAGAACCTTTCCATTTCTTGGGCCTAGAGTGTCTCCTCAGAGAGCCACATGGATCCTCACTTCCTCCTCGCATCAGGTCTGCTCACAAGTCCCCTTCATCCCTGTAAACACCATCCAGCCCTTCTGTCTCCCTCTCGGTGCCCCCGCCCCGCCCACATCACCTCAACTATTCCCCCTGTGTGCTTGTTTACTTGTTTATGGTCTGCCTCCTCCTACGAGAATGGGACCTTTGTTTGCTCCACAATGGCCCATACAGTGAGCTCAGTAAATATTTGAACATAGTTCCTTTAAAAGGACACAAAGGAAAAATAGAAAGTTTATGGAATTCAAAACTGCGAGTCCCCAACCCCCAGATAGTTCAGTCAGTAGCTAATAATGTAGCCACTTCAAGTACATTTTTCTTCATATAGAAAACACAATTCACAGTTTACACCATTAACTTGAATTACCTTTCCAAGCTGAATTTGCTTAGGTTCTTTTTGAAATAAGTTTCTGCTCAATTAAGCTGCCTTGAAATAAGTGTTCTTGAATATTTAAGCAAAACTATACATGTTCTCTGTAAAAACAAAACAAAACAAAACCCAAACAACCAAAAAAACCAACGTGCTTCCTTACTTTTGTGAAAGTTATGTATTCTAAGTAGAATAGCACTTGTTTTCAAGAAGAGATAAATCACATCGATTTCCAGAGGTTTTACATTGTGGCCTGTAATCCCCAATGCACTTAACCTTGAAAGAAGAGTTGGCCGTTAAGAGACTCTGTTCCTTGGCACATTCCAGGATCAAGTTTTTCAATGCTGTGGGCTAAAAAATGGATTGATTTGTGCCAGCATCACGCCCCCAACCTCCTATCCCAGAGAAAATAACACAGGTCCCCAGATTTCCAATGTAAATGGAAAGAATAAATGTTTTTGAGAAGTCTGACAAGTACAGAGGAGTTGAACTTAAAACCCTTTCTCTTTCCTTTCTAAAGAACTTTTCGATCTTCCTTCCTCGATAATTAAGAAGAAAGTTCATTTCAGTGGCGAAAGTAAAGAGAACGTCATGAGGAGTGAGAATTCTGAGAGTCTGCTCACCTCCAAATCCAAGTGCAAAGACCTGAAGAAAAGGCTTCATGCTGCTCAGCTCCGTGCCCAAGCCTTGTCAGATATTGAAAAAAATTACCAGCTGAAAAGCAGACAGATTCTGGGCATGCGCTAGCCCAGAGAGAGCCCCAGAGCTGTGTATAGTATGTAGCTTTGCCTACCTTTTAAAGATTGATATTCAACTGCTGTAGCTTTACATACTCGGTTCCATGAGCCATACCTTTTTGTATAGTGAGCAAGATATTTTAGAATTACTTTGGTTGTTCTTCTGCAACAATTGTACAAAATGTACACACCTTTAATTTTTCTTTCTTTATAGAAAGAATGACATTTTCTTGGTGGGTTGGGCTTTTAATCCTGTGTGATTACTACTGGAACATGAAATATGACATTCTAAAGGTTGGGGGGAAATAATGTTAGGGAAAAAAAAAATAGCCAGGCGTAGCACTTAGTGAGAAGTTTTAAATGACTGAGTGGTGTTCTGACAGTTGTCGTGCCTCGTTGTAAGGTTTTACATGTTCTTGAGCTTACAAAACCTAATTGGATACAAACCGGCCACTAATACTGTGAACCTCTCGCTTGTAAGTGTCCCACTGGTCTGCAGTGGAAATGTGTCCCCTTTTGTGAAATTCATCACTGTGATGTCTATATTCTTCCTTTTTATTCTATTTAAGAGTGTTTCAGCTGGCTGTCCTTTACCACCTGTTTCTCACTAAATAAAAGAATGCTTTCGTTTTCCTGTATTCATGTCTCATGCATTTGTTGATCTCTCAGTGGAGGGTGTCTGTGTCTGTGCTTCCTGGGCCCCAGCAGGCGGAGGAGAGAACATGTGTCTGATGTTCACGAGAGCCAGGATGCTATTTTATTCCCCATCTCATTCATCCATCTAAGCCAGTCATCCTGAACTAGGGCCCCCCCGGTGGACATTCGGCAGTCTTGGAGACAGAAACTGTAATGGTTGTGGGGAGGGCCCTACTTGGATCTAGTGGGCAGAAGCCGGGGCACTGCTCAATGTTCTATAATGTGTGGGACCACGCCCGCCACAAAATTATTAATAGAGCCATTCCTTTTTCTTTCTCCTTCCTTCCTTCCTTCCTTCCTCTCTCTCTCTCTCTCTCTCTCTCTTTCTTTCTTTCTTTCAATAGTGCTACTCTTGAGAAATCTGATGGAGGCTAAAATTTGCTGGAACATACCCCACCCTTTCAGGAAACTTCGCTTGGATGGATTCTTTTTTTTACATGTCTAACTTAATACAAATCAGCAGGGCTGGCCATGCCCCGCACAGTTTGTGATGGGCTCCTAGGAACGCTAATCTTTCCAGCTTCATGAAATGAGACTGAATTATGAGGGGTTAATGATACGTGGGAAGAAACTCCTCCTTTATTGGCTATTTTATGGCTGATTTATTACACAGTTGATAATGCCGTTCCAATAAAGACAAGTGATACTATCGATACTATCGAAGCACAGATATTATCTATGCCTTTAGGAAATACCCACAGATTAAGTCGAACAGGACCACTTTGATATAAATGTTGAATGTAATTTGCAGGGCCCAGTGCAAAATAAAAATGTAGGGCTCTTTAAACAAAAAGGAAATAAATACCATTAAAAGTACATGAAAACCTTGTCCTTTTTATAAGGTCTCTCTGCTTACAGTGTTATTTGTTACTTAATGTTTGAAGTAAAGAAAAGTTTGTGAATTATTAGCATGAATTTAGCACTCTTTTATATCATGCCATAGCAGTTTTAAATGTAAACCGCATTTTGTGCATGTGTAGAATCTGTATTTTGTGGCTCATCCGGGTGGGTGCCTCGAAGCTGGGCATAAGAGACACACACTGATCCCTGTGACTGGCGTCTAGGGACCCCTGGCTGGGTGCTTGCCCAGTTCCTCATCCCTCCAGCCTCCAGACCTGCCTACTGTCAGGTTGGAGCAGCCCAGCCAGGCATCAACCCCTCGGACCCACGTACAGCAGATAGGTCGCTCCTAAGCATCCTTATACCTCTAAGCTGGGATTTTCTTGGACCTGGATAAGGGTTCTTGGATCGTCCCTGTCAAGATAAGGTCTCCAGTGGTCACCCACCAGCCTTGCCATGGAGTTGCCAGCCTGGGAGGTGGGGATGGGGAAGGCCTGGGGGCCGGGGGGGCACTTCTCTCATGTCCTGTCCCGTGAGGCCTCAGGCCCCCAATCCTGACCTTTCCCTTGCCCACGTACAGGCCCCTCCGGAAGCAGAAAGTGTCAGTGGTCATGGGACACAGGTAAGATGGGAAAGCCGGAGGGGGCCTGGTGCACCAGGGAGTGGGGGAGCAGGTAGCGGGAGGCAGACCCTCCAAGGAACTGAGGCTCTAAGCCCCTATAGGTGCCGTGGTCCCATCAAACTTGACTTAAAAAAAAAAACATACATCCAAAGATACAATGATTCAAATTTTCGAGATTGCAAGCAAAGATCTTTAAACCCTGGGTCCCGGGTCCCTTCTGAGAGCCACGTCCTCCTATGTGTGGGGCCTGGGTGTCTGCACTGGTCTCACCCTCAGGAAACCCTTGCTACCTTAGGAAAACATTTTCCTTTTCATTTCTGAGTCTGTGATGACTTTTCCCCACCTCAGACTCTACCTTCACTTTCATTCCTTCTTCATTGAATCAACAAACAATTATTGAGCACCAGCTATAAGCCAGGCACCGGTTGCAGGCGCTGAAGATACAGCGATGGAGAAATACGGAAATCCTTGCCCTCCTGGAGATTCCACTGAACTGGGGCTAGAGAGGAAGCAAGCACGTTCAAGGTGTGTTTGTTCTAAGGAGCAGAGTGACCGTGGAGAAGGGGAGCAGAGGAATCAGGGTGCGATTTTAGAAGAGATAGTCGTTAGTGTGTAGGATGAGAAGGAAGCTGACTGTAGGTTAGGGTTTAGGTGGGGTTGGGGGAGAAAAGGAAGGGCGAGTTTGGAGTGAAGAGAAGGAGGCCCGGCCAGCAGGGGGCGGGGGGGGGGGAAACTGAGCGCCACTGGGAATCACGCCGTCGCACAGAACTTGAAAAGACACAGGCACTTGGAAATTGAGCACAGACGTTCTCACCAGCTTGAGCCAACGCTAATAAAACCCTGCTTCCTGCTCACCTCTAAAGCTGGGAATGCCTGGGAATATTTGGGCAATGATAAGAGATGAAAGGTGATCTCTGATGGCGGGAAGGGGAGAGCCCTCCCAAAGGATCTTTCTCTGGCAACTCTAAGACCCTTGTAAGATGCTTTGCTGGACACCAATCCCATACTCACCGTTACAGACTTTACATATTTAAACAACGAGCTTTATCAAGCACGGTTGGTTCCTGGGCATTGGGGGAAAAAAGGGTGTTTGGATCTGATTAAGAACTTCTGTGAGCAGCGGCCACAAGGTGGCGCCATGGCTCCGTTAGACCAGACTCCGACGCGGGCCTCCGGCTTTGGCAATCGGTCGTTATGGAGAGATTCCTTGGCAGGCTTTGGTTAAATGTCTTATTCCTGTTATTTCATCCATTTCTCACAACGCCCCCTGAGAAATGCGCATCATTAGCGTCACATTCACACGGGGAAGCTGAAGCTCAGGGTTCGCAGCTGGGGAGATGCACAGCTGGTTTCTGGACTGTTCTTGACTCCAGAGCTCATGGTCCTGAGTAGGACCCTCCACTGCCTGCCTGCACAAGACCGCAAAGGGTCCGTTTTGTCCCCAAACCATCTAGTTTCCCGTAAGGATGGGGGTGGTCACAGTCCCTGGGCTTTAGCAAGGACGTTTGCATAACCAAGGGAGTGGGGAGTGGAGCAGGCATGGTAGGGCCCAGTGGCCTTTCCCATCTGTGTGCTGGGATGGACCGGTTGGTGTTGGAGGACGGAGGCGGAGAGGTGGCTTTCGAGGGATCCCAGTAGGACCCCAGGCCTAATGGCTTCAGACCAGTCGCTTTACCTCCTTTCCCCAGCATCTTCCATTCCACCTCCTGGCGCTCCACGCCCTCCAAAGCCCAGCCTAGAGGCCCAGCTTCCTCCTCAGCCCTCGGCCCGCCCTCCCTTGGGGTATTTGATGTTTCTAGCTGACCTTCGGCCTTCCAGGACAAAGCCCATTTCTCCAGGCCAGCCGGTTCCCTCAAAGACTGGAGGGAAGCCTGCCCCCTGCAACGAACTGAGGATATTCTGTAAAAGGTGACACAAGGCAGCTGTTTAAAAAAGAATGAGAGGGGCGCCTGGGTGGCTCAGCGGGTTAAAAAGCCTCTGCCTTCAGCTCAGGTCATGATCCCAGGGTCCTGGGAGCCTGCTTCCCCCCTCTATCTCTGCCTACTTGTGATCTCTGTCTGTGCCAAATAAATAAATAAAATCTTTAAAAAAAAAAAAAAAGAATGAGAATTTCTGTGGCCCATCAAGAGAGAATGCTCGTTCACTGGGACCGGGTGGCTGGCAAGACAG
This sequence comes from Mustela putorius furo, assembly GCF_011764305.1. Classification (NCBI taxonomy): domain Eukaryota; kingdom Metazoa; phylum Chordata; class Mammalia; order Carnivora; family Mustelidae; genus Mustela; species Mustela putorius. The sequence goes on along the minus strand of NW_025421480.1, from coordinate 10,488,077 downwards.
GCTCCACGTTGGATGGATGGCTTTCACCAAGGAGGAAGAGGGGAGCGACCCTTCCAGACGGTTGGCTAGCTGATGGAGTCTGGGGGTGTGAGGCAAGCCTTTCCCACCCCCCCACCGGGTCACTCTGCCCCGCCCCCACCCCCATGGAGGAGCAGAGGTCAGCCTCTCCGAAGCCTCTTACCTCTGAAAGGTTGGATTCCACACCGCCTTCAGAGGGACCAGTAGGGGCACCCTTGCTTGCTTCACCGAGGCTCCTCAGCTACATTTCTGAGGCCACAACCATGGCAACTCTGCTTGAGCTGCTAAAACCCCAGGCTTGTGAGGCTGCCCCATCACTCCCTACAACTGCCCAGCCAGGGAGCAAATATCCCCTTCACCCACGTGCCCAGACTTTCTCTGAAGCAACACACTGGCCCTTTTGATGCAACGAGGCATTCTGTAATCTTAGTCACACATTCACAGGACATGTTCACAGTGGCTGACTTTATTCACTACACTGAAAAAAATCAGTCTTCCCTTAAATTATGAAGTGATAACATCAGTGTAAAAAGCTCTCACAGTATGGAAGTATATATAGTAAAAATTAAGCAATAAAAAAGTTCTGTCACCCGTAACCCCATTTTTTCTCTCTCTTTCCAGAAGTAGCTGTTAATAATTTGGTATTTGAGGTTTCCTTCAAGACCTCCTGTGTGTGTGTGTACGTGTGTGTGTGTGTGTACGTGTATGCATATGACTGTGTATTTAAAACATACAAATTGGGGGCACCTGGGTGGCTCAGTCCATTAAGCGTCTGCCTTCGGCTCAGGTCATGATCCCATGGTTCTGGGATCGAGCCCTGAATTGGGCTTCCTGCTCAGTGGAAAGTCTGCTTCTCCCTCTCCCTCTGCCTGCCACTCTGCCTACTTGTGCTCTCTCTTTCTGTCAAATAAATGAAAAAATCTTAAAAAAAAAAAAACAAAACACAAAAATTGGATCTTAATCCATATACTGTGTTTTAATTTGCCTTTTTCAACTAAAGATAACTTTTTCTTGTTGGTACATATGAATTCTCTCATTCTTTTTTTTTTTTAAAGATTTTATTTACTTATTTGACAGAGAGAGATCACAAGTAGGCAGAGAGGCAGGCAGAGAGAGAGAGAGGAGGAAGCAGGCTCCCCGCCGAGCAGAGAGCCCGATGTGGGACTCGATCCCGGGACGCGAGATCATGACCTGAGCCGAAGGCAGCGGCTCAACCCACTGAGCCACCCAGGTGCCCTAAATTTTCTCATTCTTAAATAGGTGCCTGGTGTCATCTTCCGCATTCATCCTAAATTTGTTCTCGGAGGGCAGGCTCACTTTGAGTTTTGAGGGTACCAGCTTGCCTGGAGCACCCAACAAGGTGGGGAACATAGCCCCTGCCTTAAGAACTTAGGGCCTTGGGGGCGAGGCAGACACACCCCATTGAAACACACACTCCCACAAAGCAGTGTCCCTGCTCCATTCACAGAATCACTAGCCCCAGCTCTGTTCTCAAGAACCTTCATCGTCGGGGTACCTGGGTGGCTCAGTGGGTTAGGCCTCTGCCTTTGACTCAGGGCATGATCCCAGGGTCCTGGGATCGAGCCCCGCACCAGGCTCTCTGCTCAGTGGGGAGCCTGTTTCCTCCTCTCTCTCTGCCTCCCTCTCTGCCTCCCTCTCTGCCTCCCTCTCTGCCTACTTGTGATCTCTGTCTGTCAAATAGATAAATAAAATCTTAAAAAAAAAAAAAAAAAAAGGACCTTCATCATCAATTAACTGGGGGAAATAGTGGGCCTAGCATAAACAAGCCTTCCAGCTAGCGTTTGGCTACTGGGCAAATCCCCATAATGCCTGGTGGAGAGTTCTGGGGCCCAGCAGAAACCAATATGTGTCTCTCTGTGGCTCCCTCTCAGCAGTGTTGGCGCACCTTCCATGAGAGCCCTTCTGGGGGCCCAGCTCTGAATGCAGAGAGCCAAGACCCCCGACTTAGGCACTCAGCTGCTGCCCTTGGCTCGTGTCTCGAGCCTCTCCGAGGCTCGCTTTCCTCCTCCTGAAAAAAGAGACCATGATCCCGGTGAAGATGAAGTGAGACGAAATGCGGTCAGGGACCTAGAACGGTACCTGCCTGTAAATTTCTTCCACCTGGTTTCAGAAGAGATTTAAAGGGACTAATAAAGGGAAGATGGATTTTAATAAACTGCTTATATGGAACGTGAGGAGGAAGGATGGAGGCAGGAACGAGCCACGTGAGGGGATCACACAGAATCACACACTTAGCACTGGTGGGCCGTGGATTTGACTGGAAGCTTCCCGGCAGCAAATGGGGGGGGAAGTGCTTAGTTATCCCCTATAGACCTGGAAGACGAAGGCAGGTGTCTGCTTGCTCAAAAAGTGTACAGCTGTCTGGGACTCTCACGCCCTAACAGAGGGGAGGATGCTCCTAGGTGACATCTCGGCAGCCCGTGTGACGCCGAGGCCCCAGCGCTTTCTCCCGTCCTGTCCATGCAGACTACTGGCGTCCCCCGCGCCCATGTCCATGGAAGTGACAGGTGCTGGGGCAAGATTTCTGGGTCCACGGCATCGGGAAGTTGGGCTTTGGAAGCGGCAAAAAGGATTTCCTAAATTTGCTGAAGCCCCAAGAATATCAAGGCCCAGGACCTGAGGGCCAGAGTACAGAGCCCGAGGCCCGGCGAGGGCAGAAAGTGCCCGGGATGCCCTGGGAGGTGTCCTGCTCTGCAGACTTGCATGGGGTCTGCCCTTGAGTCTTGTAGAACCACAAGCACCCATTCAGGTCGGGGCAGGGCTTGAGAATCTTGGCGAACTCCCAGCTGATACTGGTCTGGCTGTCCTGCACCACTCGCCCGGCCGTGCAGGTGAGAGGGATAGCAAAGCTTCTGCGGGAGAGCTCCGCCTTCCCGGGCCTGGGAATTACCGGAGGCAGATGGGCCCACATCTGGGACATGAGTGGCCAGACTCATGGGTGCCTGTCTTTCTGCCCCAGGATGCCGTTCCTGAGTGAGGAGGCAAGTGGATGAGTAGACTGAAGGCTAAGGCAAAAGCAGAGGGTCCTTTGTGCCCTGATCCCTGCTGAGAATTCTGGTAGTGGGAATAGCTGAGGGCTGGGGGAATCCAGGCTGGCTTACGGACCAGGCAGATGGCTACCTAGCATGGAGAGCCCCTCGAGGGTCAGCGAGGGACCCACCACGACCCTGAGCCACGGCATGAGGACTTATAGCCACATTACCAAGGGATCTGGGAAGGCTGAAATGGCTCGTTTTGAACTTAAAATTCGTTGAATATTTACACAAACCAGTCAATTAATTAGCCTATTGATTCCACTACCCTACCTGATGGAATTTGTGACAATGTTAGATTCATCACAGGAAGCAGAAGCCATAACTTTGCTCCTCTAGGCAGAGCGTGTGCATGTGTTACTGTAACAGACAAGACAGAGATCGTTTGTAATGCTGCTCCCTAAATTATCTGTAGGCCATTTACAAGAACTCACACACAGGCAGCTTCCGAGTGGGATTAGCAGAGACAGGGGGGACATAGGGCTGAGGATGCAAAATTAGGGAGGGGCGAGGGCTCCGTGGGAAGCACCCTGGGAAGTTGAGTTTTGAGCGGAAGTCAGAAGGAGAGGAGATACCCTAGTAGCAGGGAAGGGTATGAGGAGGGTTTTGTTTGTTTGCTTTAAAGATTTTATTTGTCAGACAGCACGTGCACAAGCAGGGGATCAGCAGGCAGAGGGAGAAGCGGGCTCCCCGCTGAATAGGGAACCGGACACGGGACTCGATCCCAGGACCTGGGATCATGACCTGAGTGGAAGGCGGATGCTTAACCAACGGATGCTTAACCAACTGAACCACCCGGTCTGTTTAAGCAAAGCCTGGGAGAAGGCCTCGTTCATTTGTCCAAGAGTCTTTTATTAAGCTCCTGTTGTATGCCAGTCACTGAGCCAGAAACTGGGAATTCAGAAAGGCCTTCCATGCCTCATATAGCTCATTCTCCAAGGAGAGGATGAAAGCAGAATGAGGCTTCCCTCCTACCTTCCACACGGAGAGTGGAGTGTTCAAAACGCTCCTGTTAATTCCCTTACAGCCCTATCCTCTGCCCTTTCCCTGGAAAGTCCGGGATATGGATGGGGCCTATCCCCTCCCCCATTCAGATTTATCCTGGGAAGAAGGGAGTAGCCATTCATTTGTATTTAGAAAAATGTTCCCCAGATGATGTGCTCCCACCATCCCTACCACACACACACACACACACACACACACACAAGGGCTGATGTGTCTAGAGCCCAAAGTTCAAGCTGGGGCGTGAGATCAGGTGGCCTCCGCTGTCGGGAGCAGGACAATAACTTGGAAGACCTCTCAAGTCTCTTGCAAGGCATTTGCATTTATCATTACACTTTGCAGAATTCTTCAGTGGCGAATTAACTGTCATGGAGTGTAGCCCCTCATTCTATAGTGGGGACCCCGGGAGGTCAGAGAAGAGGGCCAGCCTGTGGTCACGCAGAGCCAGAACTCCTGGGGCCCCGTTGGCTGGTCCTGTTCTCCATCACTCTGTGCAAGGCTTCGCTAAGGCTCCTGGCTGTTCCCCTCCAGCATGCAGGGAAGAATTAATTATTAATTTTTATAACAACCCTGAAACTGATATCTGTGAACCACGAGCCCCGACGCCTTTTTTCCAACATCCAGCCACTTAATCATGGTTTTAGCTGGGTCAGCGTAACAGTCTTGCAACCTCAGAAGAACGCCGCAAACGTCTTTATTGTCTTCTCCTGAGGGCGAAGGCCAAGTTCATGGGGGGCAGTGGTGGCACAGGGGCAGATAATGCTCTCTAAGAATCCTCGAGGCTTCACCTTGTGTCTGAGCCAGGCCTTGTCACCGGCCCTTTCCTGGAACCAATGGTTCTTACCTTTGTGTTACTGAGCTGCGGATTCCAAAGCACTTTCACAAATAGCGCCTCGATTGATCCCCAGATGGTGCTGTCACTGCATTGCGTGGATATTTTTCTCCCGAAGAAGATAAAGATTCAGACAGAGGAGTGACTCACCTATGGTCACACAGACCCCAGGACTTCAGTGCTCAACATAACCCACCTGGAGGAGACTGTAGCTGGACTATTTTTTTTTTTAATCTATCTTTCGAAGATTTTATTTATTTATTTGAGAGAGCACAAGCAGGGGGAGTAGCAGAAGGAGAAGGAGAAACAAACTCCCTGCTGAGCAGGGAGCTCAACCGGGGCTCTATCCCAGGACCTGAGATCATGACCTCAGCCAAAGGCAGATGCTTCACGGATTGAGCTACCCAGGCGCCCCCAGGCCATCCTTTTATTTTATTTTATAAAGATTTTTATTTATTTATTTATTTATTTATTTAACAGAGAGAGAGAGATCACAAGTAGGGAGATAGGCAGAGAGAGAGAGGGGGAAGCAGGCTCCCTGCTGAGCAGAGAGCCCGATGTGGGGCTCTAACCCAGGACCCTGAGATCATGACCTGAGCCGAAGGCAGCAGCTTAACCCGCTGAGCCAGTCAGGTGCCCCTGGGCCATCCTTTTAATGCAAGTATGTTAATTATAGTTCTTAGGTGTGTTTGGGGCTGTCCATGAATCCTCTGGGAGTACTGGCAGCACTGGGGACATTTTTCTGAAAGTCCATAGTTTTTTTTCTCCAGACGCTGACCCCAAACAGTGAGAATCACTGCTTTCAAAAAAGGAGTCAAAGCTCCTCTATGTCCCTGCCTGCAGGTGTTCCCATCTGACGGGGTCAGCTCTAGCTGGGTGCTAGGGTTTGCTAGACACAGTCATGTCCGGGAGCTGAGGTTAGGGTTTTGCTGCCCTTGAATAGGAGGCTGTCCATGCAGCAAACACCAGGCCAGGAGCTCCATATGCAAAAGGTCCCATTTATGGGAGCCTGGGTGGCTCAGTTGGTTAAGCGACTGCCTTCGGCTCAGGTCATGATCCCGGAGTCCCGGGATGGAGTCCCACATTGGGCTCCCAGCTCTGCGAGTATGCTTCTCCCTCTGACCTTCTCCCCTCTCATGATCTCTCTCTCTCTCAAGTAAATAAATAAAATCTTAAAAAAAAAAAAAAAGGCCCCATTTACAACAGCAACACCAAGATGTAAAGTATACGGGAAATGCACAGTGCTCATAAAAATTTTACCAAACTGCTCCGAGGGGCACTAAATAAATGGTAAAACATCACATCGAGAACTCTTAATATGCTAAAATGCCATTTGTCCAAATTTATGAATTTGATGCAATGCTGATAAAAATATCTAAGGTTTGTAAAATCTGACCCAAGGCATTTGTGTGGAACAATTCAGCTGGAAGAATAAATGGGTGAAAAGAGCCACAAAATTGCTGGGAAGAAAAGAACTGGGTGGACCTGTATTCCCAGGTATTAAGATACATTGTATGTCCTGTGCGCCTGAAACAAACGTCATAGAGCATATTCAGCATACTGAAATTAAAATTTAAAAAGTAATCAAAAAATAAATAAAATACATTCTAAAGTTTCAGTGATAAAAAGAGGGAGGAATGGAGCACCTGGATGGCTCAGTGGGTTAAAGCCTCTGCCTTCGGCTCAGGTCATGATCTCTGGGTCCTGGGATCGAGCCCTGCATCAGGCTCTCTGCTCAGTGGGGAGCCTGCTTCCCCCTCTCTCTGCTGCCTGCCTCTCTGCCTACTCGTGATCTCTGTCAAATAAATAAATAAAAATCTTAAAAGAAAAACAAACTGGGAAGGCCAAAACAAGACAGGCAGCTCAATGGAGAAGAAGTAACCCAGGAAGAGATCCTAGATATAAAAGGAAATGAGTAATATGTGATGAATATGTTGTACTAGATCCCTACTTCATCTCATGTGCCAAGTTAAATCCGAAGTTTGTGTCTTTCTAATACCAAGGAGATACAGTTCTTGCCTCGTAGGGTAATGAGGGGTTATGCGAGGTAATGCGTGTAAAGTTCTCAGCCTTGTGTCCCGTTCATAGTCCCCACCTGATAACTGTTAGCTAGTATTATTATTAGTATTATGATTAATCCAGATGGGCTGTAATCCAGATGTATAATGGCAAAATCATAACATTACTAAACGTTCACCTGATCTCTAGGTGGGAATGGTTTCTGGGGATGCAGAAGAAGCCAGAAAGGGTGGGATACGCCACGGGCCTTAGAATGTTCTTACACCGTGACTCAGAAATTCCACTTATAGGAGGTTTATCCTAAGTAAACCTCCATTTATCCTAAGTAAACCACATTTATCTGAGTATGAGTATGTGCTCAGATAAATGTGCAAAGACAGTTATTAAATATTTTTTAGAAGAACAAAAAGTAGGAACAACCTAAATGTCAAAAAAGAAATGGTTAAAAAAAAAAAACTTTCTGTTGAAGCATACAATGGTCGGCTATGCAGCCATTAAAAATTAAAAATCATCTCAATGAACATGAATCGACTGATCAGGGGAAATGCTTAGTTAGAATACTAACCATGATGCAAAGTATACACACACACACACACATATATATATACACATATATATATATAGTTTGATAACTTGAACACCAAGATGTATATCAGAATGGTTATCTCTGGTGGAAATAACCTGAGGGGTTTTTTCTTTTTCTTTCTTTCTTTTTTTCTTTTTTATTTCTTTTTTTTGTTGTTGTTGCAAATTCATTATATGAAACGTTTCTTTTGTGATTCTACCAAATTTCAATAACTTTTTTTAAACATCTATTTCACAATTTAAAAAAATTAGGCATTGCCAGATAATTTGTGTTTTTAAAAGTTCTTTACTGAGCAGAAACTTAAAAAAAATACTTTTCCGTCCTTGCCTCTCAAACTGGGGTGTGTTTGGGGTTTCTGTTAATTGGCTACTACAAGAACGTGTTCACAGCTAACTTGAATAATCTTCCTCTGGTTATTACTTTTTTTTTTTTTAAGATTTTATTTTAAAGTAATCTCTCTACCCAACAAGAGACTCGATCTCACAACCCCCAAGACCAAGAGCTGCGTGCTCTCCCCATGCTCCTAGTCATTGACTTTCATAGTAAAACAAATCCAAACAAATTATGGGAGAAACACAAAGTGTTTATAATTTCTGTTTTCAGCTAGAGCAGGAGGCCACATTGACACAGATCCCCCGCCCCAGGTGGTGGCCACTTAGAGCCCCCAGGTCCTGTCCATGACCTCTGTCTCAGGCCCACTTGTCTTCTTTCCGAGATGGCTGCTGAGGAGGCAGAGAGGAGCCCACTGCAAGGCCAGGCGCTGAGGTAAAGCTTGTCTCCACGCCCCTGGCCTGAGGTGGCCAACAGTGTGCCCAGCTTCCTTGAGAGTTCAAAGTCTCAGGTGTCACAAGTCCTCAGAGCCAAAGATTTCCCTCAGGTGGAGACTTGTTTCCCAGAAGCCTCCAAAACAAACAGCGATAAGCAAATGAGACGCGAGAAGTGGGCAGGCAGCCAGCTCGGGGCTGGATGCCAGGCCCGAGGTAGCGTGAGCCCAGAAGAGACCAAGGGCTCTCACCACACTGGCCTGTTGGGGCAGCTCCTTCCCGAGCAAGGCATGCTCTTGGGCCATAGGTCCTTCAGGAACACAGCCCACCCTGGGTGGACACCAGCTGAGACCAGGGGACCAGCGGGGCCCTCAGGAATCTGGGGAGGCTGGCACATTCTGGGCGTTGCCCAATGACCGTGGGGACAGCTCTCCAGAATAGCCTTCCAGGCTGCCTAAGGGTGCTGGGGAGTGGACACCCAGGAGCCAAGCCTTGGCGTCACCCGTGCTTTCTGGGTCACTGAGTCCGTGGACTTTAGCCCCATCCAGGAGAGCAGGCTCCAGGTCAGGCGCATGCGCAGCCATGAACTTCCCACAAGCGCGTCCCTGTTCTCACCGCCGCCCTTGCCTTGGTTTCGTTTAAGAGGGGCCTGGACTGAGAAACTGAGGGCAGCCTTCCAGCCTGGGGGACAGTGGTGGCAGGCCTGGAACAGCTAGGATTCATGGAGCCTGTACTGTCCGTCAGATCTGGAGTCGGTTCAGACATGACCAGTGGAGACGGAGGAGGGTCCCACTGCTAGTGAATTGCTGGCTGGCAGTGGAGGGATTCCTACAGAGAAATCTCTGCATTTCTTGAACGAGGCTGTTTCTACTATCCTGGGCTCTAGTCATTATGGAACCCCAGCCCCCAGCCCAGAGCCTGCCCCTGTAGCACTCCAGGCCCCTTCTGAGGCCCACAGGCCGCCCTGATGACCCCTGCCTGCCTTCCTGGATCAAGTCCCGGGGACCCTGCTGAGGGTCCCCTCTGTGGGGAAGGCAGTCACTCCCCCTCTAGCCCTGGGCAGAGCTGGTGGGAGCAATGCTGATTTCCCACCATCCTCCTCCAACACAGGCTCACAGACGCTGCTTCCCGGGCTGCTTTTCCTCTAGGAAATGAGACAAGCCATCACCAACATAGCGAGCATGCAGTTCTGAAAGTTTTAGAACCAAACAGAGCTCTCATACCGCGTGCCCTGGTGGGTGGTCCCGGACTCCCTCTGAGAAGATGAGTAGAAACCCAGGCGATCCCAAGCCCTGCTTTTACTGCTGAGCATTGTGTTTGTGAAGATCCAGGCCCAGTTCTATCCCTGTGTCCCCCTCACCCCCACCCCCACCCCTATCCCCGTACTTTCACCCTGTTCTCCGGTCACCAGGGATGGTGAAGGCAGAAGGAGCCTCTCCCTCCGTCAGGTGGACTGTTGGCTTCTCTGGGATTTTTCAATTCCATCTTCCCGCTCCCTCTCCCACCCATCACCCCACAGAGGTCAAGATTGGGGCATTTTCTTTTAAGACTAACTCCTGACTTACAGAAAATGCGGATCAATGTTGGTGGTCCTAGCATTCCTTTGTTCCAGGCAGTCATGGTGCAAGGCCTTACCAGAGGCTTGTTCACACAGAGGGGCTTCTAGAAGGGGATGTGGCCAGCTGACCCTCAGGCATGGGGACCCTGCAGGCACTCTGATGCTTGCAGACCTAATCTCAGCCCCGCCTTATCAGAAGGGAGGTGAGTGAAACCCACAGGCCCAACTTGGAGGCTCCCCCAGTGAGGAAGTTATCATCCAAAGACTTCATGAGGCCCCATCGTCTAGCCACAGAGCTTTCCCGTGGAGATCGGCTCCATGTATCTGGTCTTCCTAAGACAAGAAAGTCATCTTGGTCACTCTGCTTCATAGATTTTGACCTTGGTGTGAACAATTCCCCGGAGGTGGGCGCCCTCCCAAGAACCACCTGCACAAACATATCATGAAAACATAGATGATCAGAGTCACTTGCTTTGGTTTTCTAAGCCAAGTCACAGATTTGAAATAAGGCAGATGTCTGTACCCACCCAGCAAGCGGCAGCCTGGTTAGCGTCGAGCTGGTTAGCAGTGGGTGGGAGTGAACGGTGTCCGGCCGCACGGGTCCCGGCCAGGAGCTGTGTGAGGTCAGGCAGGGTGAGAGCTGGGGCTTCCACTTCCTCACCTGGAGAAGTGGCATGGGACTTTCTCTTTCACAGCATTGTTAGATAAGTAGACAGCATTACGTCACAGCTGGAACACAGCACCGAGTTCATGGTAGCCGTGAGGATCCTTCGGAATCATCAAAGAATAAAGTGAAGCTTTGGGGGCCTCGGTCATTCACTGAGTAAGAGTCGTGAATGCTCAGAAGATCTACGGACCAGGCCAGGCGCAGTCCCCCAGGAGCTGGGGGTGGCCACGCCTTGCCCTCACTCAGGGAGTCCAGTGGGCGGACAGAGAATAAACAAAGAGTTATGTGTGGTAGGCGCTCAACAAATATTTGTTGAACACGTTGCAAAAATAGACGTGAGATAAATTTATAATGGGGGCATGCAAGGTGGTGTGGGGGAAGGCTCGAGGGGCTCCCCCAGCCCGTGCCTGCCTGTGGAGATGATGGGGAAACAGAGTCTCACGGATAAGAAAGATCTGGCCAGGTCCTTCTGAGCAACTTTGAATGAGCATTTTCCAAGAGCTTGGTGGCACTGGATTGTCACCCTTGGTTAAGAGGGTAAACCATTTCCAGCGTTCAAGGTTCAAGTGCAGATCGGCCCAGAGATTACTTTTCTGGGTCTGGCAAACACCCATTCCCTTGCCAGTAACTTTTAATGGAAAAAAGCTACCAGGCGATGTTCTGCCTCCCTTTTCACTCCTCCCCTCCGCCCTGCTCTGCGCTTGGTGCTCACGGGGGTTGCCAGCAGGAACAGACAGGCATCCCCTTCTGGCACGCCTGCTTTGCTCAAAACTCCCGGCACTCACATGTTTCAGTGATTCCATGTCGTCTTTGAGCCTACCAGTGGTCAGAGGTCTGAACCTCTGGAGCCAGAGCCACATTCGTTGAGCAAGATGTCACGTAAGGTTTCTAACAACCCTGTGAGAGCGGTTACCTCTGTTACAGCCCAGCCTGAAGCAGAGAAAGTGAAATAACTTGTAGAAATTCACAGGGTTGGGCAAGGCTGGGATTCAAATCCCACAGCTGACTCCAGAGCGCTGATTTGAGCCCCTTTGGAGCGCTGGGGTGAAGCCAGCTGCTGGCCAGTGTGTTGACCTGAGGAAGTTCCCTCCCTCACCTCGGAGTCCATAGCCAACCCCAACCCAACCCCAATCTTACATCGCGATGGGGTATTTCCCTTCAGAGACGACTCTCAGACTCACAGAGTCTCCTTGTACTGGTGGGTCAGAATTGTCCCCAAAGGAGACTATGAAGAGCCTTCTCTTGTGAGAAACCAGGAGGATCGCAGCTGTCTTGGGGCTGATACTTCAGACTCCCTGGTCAGCCAGAGCCAGAGCTGGGTTAGCAGAAACTAGCCGAAAGAAGCATCCAGAACGGTGTCCAGAGGCATCTCAAGGGCTGGACCAGATGGACAGCATTCTGGGCGCTGATCTATAAGGGGCTCAAACAGCACTGAAATAAGCGTGGGGCCAGTCGACCCAGATTTCTAGGCATGTCTTTTCTCATAACTGTGCTATAAAATTTGGTCCAGCTTCTGCCAAAGAAATCAAAGCTACCCAGGAGGAATAAAATATGTATGTCTCCCTGGCCTGCTGATCTGTGCTGAAATTTTCCCATGGCCGTCTGGTGCAACATTGCTTAGGTCACCACTCCTGAGACTGGCAGTCACCCAGAGAGGGCAGTAGCATATACAGGTGCTTTCTACTGGTAATAAGTAATTTATCATTTCAATTTAAGGCACTTTCATGTATGTCCCGTAGTGAGCAGTGCTGGGCGTGCGCTGCATTAGCTGAGGGAAGGCTGCACTGCTGTACCAAAGACATCCAATAATGAGGTAGGACAGGGGTCAGTAAATGTTCTCTCTAAGGGGTCAGAGAATAAATATTTTAGGCAACAGAGATACAGTCTCTGTTGCAACCACGCAACTCTGCCATCATAGGGCGAGAGCGGCCATTGGACTATATGTAAATGAATGAGCTTGGGTATGTTCCAATAAAACTTTATTTATAAAAACAGACAACGAGCCGCAGTTTGCTCACTTGGACTGCACCTTAAAAATGATAGAAACCAGGTGTGCCTGCGTGGCTCAGTTGGTTAAGCGGCTGCCTTCGGCTGAGGTCGTGAACCTCCAGCCCCACGTTTGGGCTCCCTGCTCATCGGAGAGCCTGCTTCTCCTTCTCCCTCTGCCTACTGCTCTGCCTACTTGTGCTCTCTATCTCTCTGTCAAAGAAATAAATAAAATATTTTTTAAAAATGATAGAAACTGGGGTATGGACATTAAGGAAGGCACATGGTATAATGAGTTCAGGGTATTATATAAGACTGATGAATCACTGACCTCTACCCGTGAAACTACTAAAACACTATATGTTAATTAATTGAATTTAGATTTAAAGAAAAAAGAAAAAATATAGAAAATTTTTCCTCATGCATGTAACAATGGTGATGTGTGTGGTTGCAGTTTTAAGGGCAATGAGTTAAGGACCCAGATTCTTTCTGGTAAGTTCCTTTACCATCCTCCAGAAACTTTGTCTTCCTCTGCATGTTTGAAGCTATGGGAAACAGTAAAAAGAGCGTGGAGGAGGCAGGTCTGTTTCCTTCAGGCTTTGGTCTAGATTCAGAACAAGACCTTCTACTCATTCCACTGGTGACCTTAGTCCCAAGTCACACATGACAGCAAAGGAGGCTGGGAAATGTAGTCTGGTCAGGTGTCCGGGAGAAAGGGACAATGAATGTTGGAAGATGGCCGGCACTCTCTGCTCCACCCACCAACCTCCATTTTCCTTCCCCTCCCGCCTCCACCCTTCCAGGTAACCCCACACTCCTCCTCCCTTCCCCACTACCCCTCCCTCATTTGGTTCAGGGGAAGTGGACTCCGTCCCTATCGTCCCTATCGTGGAGGCTGACCTGGCTGGTCTAAAGACGATAATCCCAAGCCTTTTGTCACAGTGATTAGGTCAGGAAATAGGCCGAAGCCAATCAGTGTGGAGCATTTTTCCTGGCCCTGATGATTTAAGACTCAGAAAATGTGACCTTAATCAGAGGGCTGATTTGTTAAAGGCATCTGAAGAAGAGGCATCCTTTCCTTTAAAAGAACACTGCTCTCTTCAGAGTGCTGGGGGTCCTGAGGCTGTATTTTTTTGTATATACACTGTATATATATTTGGTGTATATATTTTTTAATTGCGGTAAAATACACCTAACATAAAATTTAACATCTTAACCATTTTTACATGTACAACTCAGTAACGTGAAATACAATCATATCCACACTCTTGTGCAACCTTCACCATCTTTCATCTCCAGAGCTGTTTCCAACTTCCCAGACTGAAACTCTGTCCTCATTAAGAATCACTTCCCCCTCCCCCACACCCTGGTCCCCAGCCCTTGGCAACCGCCATTCTATTCTTCATCTCTGAATTTTCCTACTCGAGGTACCTCATGTAAGTGAAATCATGCAGCAGTCATCCTTTCCTGACTGGCTTATTTCACTTATAATGTCTTTAGGCTTCATTCATGTTGTAGCACATGTCAGGATTTCCTTCTTTTATGTGGCCGAAAGAAAATTCTGCTGTTTGTAGGTACACCATGTTTTTTTTCATTTCATTTACCTGTCAATGGATATTTGGACTGTTTCCACCTTCTGGCTACTCACTGCAACCATTTTACTCTCATGAAATGAAGCCAAGGCTTGGAGGAAAACACAGTGGGAAGAATTTGGGGAACTGGAGCTGAGCTACTGGATCCAGCCTTCCTACCTCTGGATGAGCCAGATCTGTGGAACAATGGATTTCTTCATTGGTGAAGTGAGTTTGGGGTTTCTTATGGCCATAAGCCACCTAACTGATGCATCTCCCAACACATTGTCTGGTTTCACAACTGTAGAAGAAAATGAAAATGAGCAAAACCACAGAAAAGTGGGAAATATTTTGCTGACACGAATGCCGGGAAAGAATTTTAAAGCACGTTTCGAAGAAGATTTTGTAACTGTATCTGCACTCGCTACTTCTCTCCTGGTGAGTGTGAGTCACCAGTAGTATGAGTGATGGAAATTTTGAAAAGAAAGGCAAATTCAATTAGGTTAAAACGTTTGGTTACAGCTAGTGTATATCACAAATCTCTTCTTTTGACCTTTGAAGAAAGATTTTTGTTGCGAAGAAAAATGAGGCTTTCTTAAATTTTGGCTAAATAAATGCTGCATGGATATTTCAAGAAGGGGAACTAAATTCTGAGCCTGCCCAGGACTCTCACATGTGCCCATCTGCCTCAACTGTGGATGAAGCCAGAGGGTTGCGACCTGTAGGTCCCCTCTTGGTGGTGGCACCATTTGGTAGAAAAGTCTTGAACTCACCGGCAGCCCAGGGGTCTATCCCAGTTAAGTGGCCCCAGGGAAAAATCTAACTTCTCTGGGCCTCTGTTTCCTCCTCTATAAAATGGGTTTACTATTTTCCCTACTTTACTACTTTTCACTTTCCAGTGAAACTGAGAAGTGCTGTACAGATTTAAGATTCCTGGAGGGAAAATATTAACCCATCTTCCGTGTGAAGTTCAGTAGGCTTAGGGCGGGGTGGTAATCCCTCTTGCAAACAGCTCAGCCCGCCCTTTAGACGAGTCTGGAAGCTCAGCTGTCTGAAAGCCCGAGGAAGCAGTGATGGCTTGTGTCTTCAGGGAAGAGATGGGCTCCCTTCCCCGGATTTACCCCCCTACAAAGGTGGACTCTGCCCCTGGGGCTGGTCACACCCACACTGTCCAGCAGCGGCGTCTGCATCTCTCCTGGGGGCCACTCTCCTCATCTGGGCAGCAGAGTAACCGAGACCCAGAGGGTCTACACACCCAGCGGCACACAGCTCTTTGGCGGCGTAGAGCAGATATATATCAAGTACCCGTCTTGGTCTCCGGAGCGCTCCCTGCTACTCCATTATCCCATGCTGCCTTTGTCTCCGAACTCCAGGCCACTTCTCCTGCCGTGTTCCTAGGTCTCGGGGGATTTCCCTCCTTCTGCTCACCAGTCTGTGCACCTGGGCATTTTGGGGTGAGGGGAGGGGGCACCTCCAGGAGGACAGCAGATTCCCATGAGTGGAGACAGGGGTTCCGGGGACACGTGTCAGCTCATGAGGCCATGGCTCTGAGCTCGGGGCTCCTCTCTTTGGCCCTCCCCTTGGAGCGGCCTGGAGGACCAGACAGAGACCCTGAAGAGCTTGGGCTGTGATCCTTTTTCAGTAAAAAATGTCTCCATGTATGGGTTCCAAAGAAAGAGGACTCCCCTGGAGGTAAGGATGCATGTGTGGGTGGGGAAGGGGAGCCAGAAGGGCAAGCTGCTCACCTTATGGGGTGCAGGGAACCTATGGGGCCCTGGTTCTAAGGGCAGGGATGTCACCCCCATCGCCTTGGTGTCCAGAGCCTGAAAGATGTCTGGCGCCCAGCACATGCTCAGTACATGTTTGTTATGGGGTGAATGAGTGATGGTTCTGCGAATGATTGCCTCAGGCTGCCTCTCTTCCTGTGCCCTCTATAAGGCACGTCCCAGCTTACACCCCCCACCCCCAGACACCCTCCTCCATCCCCTTCTAATATCCTCCCGCTGACCACCTGACCTGCCTGAGTTCATCTCCCTCTTCCTGCCCCATCTGTGTGTCCTTCCTTCTTCCTAGTGGCCCGCCCCGTGAAAAAACTTGTTTAGCTGATAATTCTCCTTTCTGGCCTCAGGCTCTGCTGTCCCCTACCCTATCACTTGACCAGATGGGCCAATTTGACTCAACCTCTGTCCTCCCTGCAAAAAACCTTAACTTTTTTTAATTCAAGTCCTTAATTCAAGTGGGCTCCTGAAAAGAAACTTGGGTTGTAAGTCATCCAGAGGGGGTAGGAATGAAAGGCACTGTCCATGCAGTGACTCCTGGGCCTTGCACAAGCAGAGATGCCACGTATCCACTCTCGTGGTCTGCAGGAGGCAGTCTTCTGCCCAGAAGACTTTGGTGGGAAATCCAAGTGAGAGGGTGCCAAATTAGGGCTTGGAAGGTAGGGCACTGCATTGTAAGACTTCTGTCCCTCTAGCTTCTGCCCTCCTGCCTGGCCACACCCCTAGCTCTCTGTAGAGTTCCTACCACCATCCCTGAAAGGGCCAGAGAGGACTCGTATATGTCCCCAGCAAGTCCCCTCTGCATCATTGGCCACCAGCCCCTCCTCCCACTGCTGTCCCGTCTAGGGCTTTCCCCTCAGCTGCTTCTGTCTCCTTCTGAAGGGCCAGTACTTAGCACATCCACTCTGCTTGGTCTCACACTGCCAGAGGCCTCATGGGCTTCCCATGTTCGGATCCCGTTCAACAGAGCTTGAGCTCAACCTGGGGCCCCTCCCATCTTCAGTCTTAAAGTACTTCGCGTCTTCCATATGAGTTCCTCATTGAAGCTTTACCAAACCTTCAAACCACCATGTGATATTATTGGTGTCTTATGTAAGAAGCAGGAACCCACTCAGACTGGCTCCAGGAGGAGGAGAGGTTTGTGGAGTCATCTCTGAGTCCTAGGGAAAAATGCAACCCAGCTAGATGGCTTGTGAACATTTTAGGGAGGACTATGAGCAGGACTACAGTGACTGCTCCATACTGTGGGGTCACTGGTACCATCTCTCTTACCTACTGCCCCGTGTGTGCCTATGAATTTGCCTCCTTTTGCAGCCATAGTTGCACTCCAGACCCAAGTCAATGAGTTCACAGGCTGGTCTCTGTGATCAGTCTTTCAAGATTTTGAAGTAAGAGTGTGATAGACAGAATCCATGCTCCCCACAGATGTCCACACCCTGCCCAGTGATTCCACTCCTAGGCGTATATCCAAGAGACATGAAAACAGGTGTCCATACAGAAACTTGCAAGCAAATGTTTATAGCAGCATTATTCATAATAGCCAAAGATGGAAACAACCCAAGTGACCATCAGTGGATGAGTGGATAAACAAAATGTGGTCTATCCGTACAATGGAATAGTGTTTAGCAAATAGGAAGGAGAAAATACTGACATCTGCTACAACATGGATAAACCTGGAAACTATTATGGTTAGTGAAATTAGGCACAAGAGATCACATACTATATGAATACCATGGATATGCAACATCCAGAATAGGGAAACCTAGAGAGACACAAAGTAGATTAACAGTTGCTTAGGGCAGGAGAAGGTATGTGGGAATATAGAGGAATGATAGCTAACAGGTATAAAGTTTCTTCTTCTTCTTCTTCTTTTTTAAAGAGTTTATTTATTCATTTGAGAGAGAGAGAGCACAAGCAGAGGGAGAGGGAAAGGCAGATTCTTGCTGAGCAGGGAGCCCAGTGTGGGGCTCGATGCCAGGAACCAGAGATCAGGAGCTGAGCGAAAGGCAGACACTTAACTGACTGAGCCATCCAGGTGTCCCTGAAGTTTCTTCTTTGGGTGACAAAAATGTTCCAGAATTTACTCTGTGATGGTGCTACAATTGTGTGAATACACTAAAAAAACAAAAAACAAAAAACAAAACCACCTTGAATTGCACACTTTAAACAGGTGAACTGTATGCTCTGTGAATGTTATGTCAGTAAAGTTGTCAAACAGAAAAGGATGTCGTCCGTGTCTTGATCTCTAGAACCTGTGGGTGCGTTACTTGACCTGGCAGAAAGGATGGTAGACGATCCTCGATTATCCAGGTGGTTTTAAAGTAATGACAAGGGTCTTTACAGGAGAGAGGCAGGAGAGAATGACATACAGCGACAGAAACAGAGAAAAACACAGAGAGAAGAGGTTGGAAGCTACTATGGCTTTGAACTTGGAAGAAGCGCCATGAGCCAAGGCACAGGCAGCCTCTAAGAAGCTGGGAAACATAAGGAAGCAGATTCTCCCCTAGAGCCTCCAGAAGAGTGGGGCCCGGCTGACTCCTTGATTTTAGTCCAGTGAAAGCCATTTCAGACTTATGAGCTTCAGAATAACAAGATAATAATGTGTTATTTTAAGCCACTAAGTTAGTGGCAAATTGTGACCGCAGGAAATGAAACTAAAACAGAAAGTTACAGAGACAAGGTCAAGTGGTGGTGGGTTTTGGAGCGAGGAAATCAAGCGGGGTCAGTAAGTGTCAGGAAAGCAACGCTGCCTACTCCAGGAAGCCTTCCCGACCTCCTCCTCCCAGCTGAGGCTATTTTGAAGGTCTCCTCTGGGACCCGCAACACCAGACCTCCCACTGTTCCCGCCTCACAGCCCTGGGTTATCCGTCAGTTTCCCTCAGTCATTTGGAGACTTCTTGGGAGGGCAGGATCTTTCACTCATTTTTGCATCTCCAGTGCCTGGAACGGTGCCCGGCACATTGTAAGTGTTCAAATATTTGATGACCAAATGACTAAGGCCCCCGAAGCTTAGAGTTTGTAAAGAGTAATGATAATAGCCAGTATTCATAGTGTGCTCACTGTGCTAAGTGCTTTCTATTCATTTACTTACATAATCCTCAAATCGGTCCTGTGAGCCAGGTGTCATTATGGTCCCCGTTACACAGAAGAGAGAAAAGAAGTTCAGGAAAGGTAACTATCGTGTTCTGCCTGCCACAAATCTGCCCAGCTCGGGGTCTAGGTTCTAAACTTGGGCCATCTGATACCATAGCCACTGACTCCGCATGGTTACCTGTATTCAGATTAATTACAAAACTCCGTGCCTTGGTCACACTGGCTGCACCTCAGAAGCCCAGGAAACACCCATGGATGGTGGTTTCCGTACTGAACGGCAAGCGTATGGAACCCTTTTTCATCACAGAAAGTTCTGTTGCACAGCATGGCTCCACACCACCAAGCCGCAGCCTCTCAGTATAGCAAATACACTACGGCATTTCAAATCCTTGATTGCCTCGAGAAAAATGAAAGCAGATTCAGCTTGTCTTCTTTCCAAGGCAGGAATGTGGGTTCTGAGGCAAGCCTAGATCTCCTGGGTCTCGTGAGCAGTGGGGTGTCTTACTGGCAGGTGCAGGGTAGAAACAGGCTAACTCTCCACCTTACCTGAATAGATCTGATAACTATGGTCAAGTCCCCGGGGAGGGTTGTGTGGCTAGATTACAGTGAGGCCACTTCCAGCTGATAGCTTTGTCCTTTTAAGGCCCTACGGGGGTGGCCCTGGGCCTCATTCTTCTGTCCTCTGATAAAGCGGGCCTCAAACATACTGTGTTTGCACAACTCCCATACACTTGCGTTGTAGCCAGCCCACCAGAAGCTTCCAGAAGCATAACAAGAAGAGATAGCAACAACAACAATAAAAGAACGTTTAGGGCATGCCTCCTGTCTACCAGGCACCCCTAAGAGCTGTCTTCTAGGCATCATCTTGGTTAATCCTTGCAAGTAGACATTGTTATCCCCAGTTCACAGATGACAGCTGAGATCTGGCAAAGCTAAGGTCACCCATAGGAAGTGGCAGAGCTAAAACATGAACCTGAAAATGGCTGAGAAAAGAAGCCATTTCTGTGTGCTGACGACGCATTCCGGGGAGCCGGTCCCCCACAGAGTTTCCCCTGGAAACTTCGCAAGCAGGAAGGGAAGAGAACAGCCAGAGCTTAGCAAGGGCGCTGCCAGCCC
Organism: Mustela putorius furo; assembly: GCF_011764305.1. Taxonomy (NCBI): domain Eukaryota; kingdom Metazoa; phylum Chordata; class Mammalia; order Carnivora; family Mustelidae; genus Mustela; species Mustela putorius. The sequence continues at coordinate 10,468,034 of NW_025421480.1, read as the reverse complement.
GGAGTGTTCTCCAGCCGAGCACAGGCCTGTGGCTTTGGCTGCTTTCCCCCCACCGGCGGAGAGAGATGAGCTGTTGGGGCCCAGTGAGCCACCCGCCAAGATTGTCCCAGCAGAGATTAGCCAGCTTGCCCAACGGCAGGGATGGGTGTGCTCCCGGGATCCCAGCCCCGGGATGGCTGCCAACCCTCCCTGTCTTCCTCAGAGGCCAGGACACAGGGTTCCACCCGCAGGGAATGGGGGAGGGGTTGCAGGGGACCCCTCTCCACCCACCCACTCTGGCCAGAGACGATGCAGCAGGAGGGAAATCTCAGGATAGCAACACGGCCTGTGGTTTCTGGGGGGGAAACCACACAAGATTCAGCTTGGGATGGCAGAAGCCACAATCCCCACCGCACTGGGCGTGGCCTGGGAGCACCTTGGCTGCCAATGCCGATATTGGCACAGGACTCCACTGGTGGCTTCTTCTTGTGGCCACTGGCTCTTCCGTCTGTCTGTAACCTCTGGAAGCTGTGGTGATGATGCTGGTCCTGTGCAAGATTGTGGGGGCGGGGGGCGAATACTGAGGAAGAAAGTTCCCAGTTTGCCCTCAGCACACCCCCAGCAAGGGACAGAGACACTTCATGATTTCAACACAGACAACGCGACACTTCATGATTTGAAAACAGACAGGTCCCACAGCATCCAACTTTCCACAGATTCATCCCTGGCGTGAGTACGTCCAATAGCACAGTTCCCTCGGACATTTGAAGTGTTTTGAGCAGAGGTAGACACTGTGGAACATCACAGGTGGTGAACTTCCAGTATGTGTCTTAGAGGCCTAAGTGCCTTACCCTGACCTTCACTCACAGTATGCAACCTTCCCTCTGTCCGTCCTTGTTCTATCTTCTTTCCTCCACTGGAAAGACACTGCCAGAAATGAGAATCCGCTTGAAGGAGTTTCCCTGAAACAGAACTTACTAAGGTCAAGGGGACGGACGTCTGAGACTAGAGCCCTATATGCGCCTATTCCAGATACCACACAGTCAGTCCCAACAGCTTCCTTCTTTGACAGACTCCACACTGCCACGAATCCCTTCTAAAGCACACTTCCCTGACAATGTTTGAAGCATTTTTGACACAGAAATGGCGGATGACCACTGGTCGTGAACATCCTATATGTGTTTGGGATGCCTAAGCGCCATAGCCTGCACTTTACTCACAGTACCTAATGTGTCCATAGTCCATCCGTGTTCTTTCTTCATACCTCAAAGGAGAAGACACTGTTACGAATGAGTATCGACCTGAAGTAGTATACCTGAACAGATACCTTCCTTTGAATCACCTGTAAGGGCCCTGTATGTGACACTTCATGATTTCAACACAGACAGGTCCCACAGCATCCAACTTTCCACAGACTCATCCCTGTTGTGAGTACCTTCTATAGAACAGTTCCCTCGCGACATCTGAAGTGTTTTGAGCAGAGGTAGACACTGTGGAACATCACAGGTGGTGAACTTCCAGTATGTGTCTTAGAGGCCTAAGTGCCTTACCCTGACCTTCTCTCACAGTGTGCAACCTTCCCTCTGTCCGTCCTTGTTCTACCTTCTTTCTTCCATGGAAAGACACTGTCAGAAATGAGAATCCTCCTGAAGGAGTTTCCCTTAAACAGAACTTCCTATGGTCAAGGGGATGGACGTCTGAGACTAGAGCCCTATAATCGCCTATTCCAGTTACTACACAGTCTGTCCCAACAGCTTCCTTCTTTGACAGACTCCACACTGCCACGAATCCCTCCTAAGGCACACTTCCGTCACAATGTTTGAAGCGTTTTTGACACAGAAAGACAGTGTGGATGATCACAGGCCATGAACATCCAAAATGTGTTTGGGATGCCTAAGCACCATAGCCTGCACTTTACTCACAGTACCTAATGTGCCCATAGTCGGTCCGTGTTCTATCTTCATTCCTCAAAGGAGAAGACACTGTTACGAATGAGTATCCACCCGAAGTAGTATCCCTGAACAGATATGTTCCTATGAATTGCCTATAAGGGCCCTGTAAGACACGTGTTTCTTACCCCAGGGAAGCTCCCGATCTGATGGAAGCAGCCTACCTCCTCCCTCAGGCCTCACAATCTTGGAGAAGACTCAAAGCCAAGTTCTGCTCCATCGAGGGAGACAGGGCACCTCTAGACGGAAGCGGAATAGAGAGGGAATCCGGGCGTTCTTTCTCAGACCCCCTGTCCTTGGCTGTTCTTGTCAGTGGGTCTCACCTCCCAAAACAAACCCAGGCGCAGAGCAGAGTCCCAGCCCACAGGACGGAAACAAGCCCTGCTTCGTTCTGCATATCGGAATGCAACAAAGGCTGTGCTGTTTTTGCATGAACTTGACTTTCCTCAAATTGACTTTAAAAAGTAAATAACTCATGAGTTTTGATGCTGTCATTCTGGTAACCCCTTCATGTCCAAGTTTTCATGTAGGCATCACTTTTCATTTCTCTTGGGTTGTGCGTAAGAGTGGAATTGCTGGATCTGATGGAAACCCTATCCTGAGGAGCGGCCACATCGTTCTCCACAGCATCTCCCTCATTTTACATTCCCTACCCCCAGCCCCCAGAGGGGATGAGGGTTCTGATGTCTCCACATCCCTGAACATGGCTTTGAGATGCCCACCGGATGTCCAGTTGGAGATGTCGAGGCAGTGTGGAGTTCAAGGGGATCCCAAGGTCATCAGGGGAGAGCCGGTGTTCTGAAATTCTGACACCGTGTGATCGATCGCACTGAGGGGTGAGCGTGGGCCCAACAGCCAGACGCTCGCAAGGGAGGAGGAAGAACCAGCCAAGGAAAGTGAAAAGGGACCTTCCCTGAGGTAGGAGGGGCCAGGACACCTGCTTTTCTGGAAGCCAGGAAAGGGAGGTCTTTCTGGAAAGAGGGAGGAAACAACTATGTCAAATACCGCGGATGAGGAAGACGGTGGGGGGAAGAGGTGACCCTGTATTGGGTTACATGGAAGTTTCTGGTGAGTCTCACAGAAGCGGTTTTGTGTCAGTAGTGGGCAAAAGACTGACTAGCCTGACGTCAAGAGAGGATGCGAGAAGTCCTGGAGACAGTGAGTGCAGACAACTAGCGAGGAGCTTTTTTTTTTAGTTTAACAGTTTTATTGCGATATACGTCGCATAGCGTAAAATTCACCCATTTATTTATTTATTTTTATTTCATTTTATTTTTGTGTGCAGATAGAATTTTATTTATTTTATTTTATTTTACCCATTTAAAATGCTCAGTTCACAGGCTCCTGGGTGGCTCAGTCAGTTAAGTGTCTGCCTTTGGCTCAGGTCATGATCCTGGGGTCCTGGGATGGAGCCCCATGTTGGGCTCTCTGCTCAGCACAGGGTCTGCTTCTCCTGCTCCCTCTCCTACTCCCCCTGCCTGGGCTCTCTTTTTCTCTCTCTTTGTCAAATAAATAAATCAAATCTTAAAAAAAATAAAGGGTACAGATCAGTGGTTTTTGATAGGCTCACAAAATTGTGCAACCATCAGCGTAATCTAAACTATTTCAACACCTTCCTCCCCATAACTCCTTACCCTCTGGCTTTTAACCCCTACTCCATTCTTCCATAACGTAAACACTGATCTACTTTCTGTCCCTATAGGTGCCCCTACTCTGGACATTTCATATAAGTGGAATAACACAATACGTAGTCGTCTTCTACGTCTGGCTTCTTGCTCTTGGCATCCTGCCTTCACGGTTCATTCATGTAACAGGCGCATTCGTTCCTGCCTCTTCACAGCTGCATAACAGTCCACATTCTGTGCGTCCACTCATCCGTGGGCGGACACTAGGGTTAATTCCACCATGGTGAAGGATGCTGCCACGGACATTTGTGTACGAGTTTTTATCTAGACCTTTGTTTTCACTTCCCTTAGGAAGGAGTTCTGCTGTAAAAGAGGAAAGATACGGTGGCAGCTGGATGGAGAAGTGGGATCAAGAGTTTAAACCAAAACCAAAAAAAAAATTTAAGACAGGAGTGTGATGCTGCAGAGAGGGGGGAATAATGATGGAGAGGAAGGAGGAGAATGTCCAGAGCCCTGTCCTTGGCGGGGGGGCCCTCCGGCGTGTTAGCGAGGAGCCCCAACACTTCATCTCAGATGTGGGGGGATCTCTGGGGAATGAGGAGGCGGGAGCTTTGGGAAGACCTCTTGTGCTCCCAAGCCTTTCTTTGTTCTCAAGTGTGACACTCGGGGACACTTTCTCCTCCTCCACTCTCTGCCTCTCCTGCTCTTGTTCTCTTTCTGCTCTAGTCCACCTAAGCATGGCCAAGCCTCGAAGGTCCTTTCCTGCTCGGAGACCCTTCTGTCCCTGTGCCCTAGGATTTTACCCTTCCTCATGACTCTCACTGATGCAGAGACTCCCTCTTCGACCGGGGTGACCTCTCTCCAAAGTGCCTGCTCCCGTCATTAACGTCCCCCAGTTTTCCATCAGGCTCATGATGTCCCCTGAGACCCAGTGAAAACTAATTTCTGGTTCTCTGCAGCTACCATGCCGGGCATTGCTAATCCGCTGGATCCTGGATTCACACACTCAGCCAGTATTTAGGGAGGCCATTGCAGGTAACTAGCAGGCACTGAGCTAAGTGCTCGACACCTTGGAGTCAGTCACACAGTTGGATCTATGTTTCCCCGTGTCGGGTGGACCCTCGCCTGTTCACCCTGGATGTCTTCCTGCTCTTGGGCATAGCCTGTCGCGATAGATGGTCAGGGTTCTAATCCTGGCTCTGCCCATTCTTCCCCATGTGTCTTTGGGTAAGTTCTTACCTTCTCTGAGTCCATGTTTCTTCTTGTGTAAAATAAAGATGATAATCTCGACTTCACAAGATTATTTTGAGGGTTAAATGGGACGATGCCTTAAAGGGCTTGGCACCCTGCCCAGCATACAGTACGCATTAGCAGCTATCGGGATTATCGTTCCAAACATTATCATTTCTCTGCCCAGCAACATCAGTGACCCCTCCCTCTCTTATAATAAGGGAGCTCCGGTTCTTTGACCGAATTTTGAGGCCCAGGACTTAGCCATGCAGACCCACAGTCTCCTAAACCTCCACCTGGGCTCTCTTCTGAGGTCAGCGGGTTTCTCTGTTCTTTCCAACCTGCCATCCTCCTGCATACTCCCTTGACCTTCCTCAGAGTATGGGTGAGAATTCAAGGCTCTTCTTTCTCTTTCCAGTCCCCGCCCCCTCCATGGCACCCCTACCGGGGTAGGGGGTGTTGACAGCTGGACTGGTGGGGGGGTCATGGTGGGTGAGTGCTCGGATGGGGCTTTTGTCTTTCTTGGGTTTCCACAAGGCCAGACGACAAGCTGAGTCCAAGATGCAGCTGAGGGTTAGAGTGGGGGATGAGTGGTTTGGGCAGCACGGGGGGTTGCTCCAAGTAGGTCTCAAGGCAACCAACCAGGGGCTTATGCGATAACGTAATGAAAGACACGCATGCGTGTGCAAGTTGTACACCTGTGTCTACCGTCAGCACTGCTCGGGGGAGAAGGGAACACACACGCTTCCCTGTATGTTCGGACCCTTTCGAGAACATTCTTTCACTTCGTTTCTATAACAACCCTGTGCTGTAGCTGTTCTCCCTTTACAGGGGAGGAATGAAGGCCCAGAATGGTTAGGTGACTTTCCCAAGGATACACAGCAAGCAAGTCATGATGTCGTTCATTTAAACTCTGGCCTCTGGACACCAAGCACGTTTGTATTCTCCCACAGAGGGCTCTGGAGTTCACATCATGGCTGAAGCGGGGTGGCAGGGGGGAAGGTAGGGGGGTGGGCAGGTTCTCACGATCTGAGGCTTTCTGAATCCGGATGACTGATCCTGAGCAGGCTTGTGGAAGGCACATGAGACCAGAAACCTGTGCACAAAACTCTCCTCACGTCTTTTCTGACTGTCCTGCAGATGTGTTGCAACTACAGCATTCTGAAAACTCTGCTTATCTTGGCTGCCTTTAAGGGCCCAGGACAGGGCCCTTCCCAGCCCGTTCCATTCCTTGAGACCTCTGCTGCCTTCATACCTCCCGGTGCCTCAGCTTCAGGGCCTTTGGGGAACAAGGGAGAGGACAGAGCTCACTCCCCGAGATGGGAATCCGGAAAGCCTGCCACATGCTATCTTCCTCCCTGGCTGGCCCCAGTCCATAGCCCATACCGACATGTAGAAGTGACACCAAGGGAGCCATGATGAAGGTCAGCACCCTCCAGCCTTGTTCTGGCCAGGGCCACACTATGCCAGCCTGCTGAGGTCACCCCCAACCTGGCCTCCCTTTCCCCTGGCTTCGAGGCCCTCCACTGTGGGCTCTGCAGCCCAGGGCTGGCTTGGGGGGTATCACAGTGGCTGCCATTAATAGTGGTCCCATGTCCATACCACACCCCCACCCCCGAAGGTACGTGAGGGTCAGAGGTACGTGCTTGGCAGCAGCCTTACCACCGAGACCTGGCTGGGGGTGGGGAATGTGTGGAATTTGGGAGAGGGTGCGGTCCTAGAGCCAAACATTTGGGCACCATTGTTTCTTCAGGAGGCCCACACAGAAACCTCCGAATTATGCCTTTTCCCTGAAGCCAAAAATGTTTCTAGTGTCCATTCCCTAGAGAGTAGATCACTGGACACTCTCCAGGGACTGGGCAATGCTGCTTCTTCCCATAAAACAAAGCTATAAAACTATTGTCCTGCCCTCCTCTGGCCACAGGCCCGCTGCCCCCCAGAGCTCACGCCTTTCAAGGCCAAAGTCAAAAATCACTGATGAGCTCAGCTGGGAAATCTCCGTCTCAGCGGAAATCTCCGTCTCACGTGGCTACCCTCCCCTGTCTCCCCAGCCTGGGGAGAGGGTGGAGGGAAGGGCTGAGGCCGAAGAGGGAGAGGCGAGGAAGGGTGTTGGAAATCATTCCTCTCGTTTTCAAATGAGGAAACTGAGGCTGAGCCGCAGAAAGCCTGCCCAAGAGTGAAACTGCCTGCCCGTGCCTGGTGCTGGGTGGCACACCAGCTCCTTCGTCGCCCTGCACCTTCAATGCACATAAATCCCCAGGTTAGTTAGCCAGGTGATGAGACCTGGGCTGGGAGCTTTAGGCAGTCCCCTGGTGTCACACAGCATGGAAGGGGAACATGGATTCCACCGCTGGACTGCAGCTCCCCACCCCCACGCCCACCTGCTACCCTTGAGGCCATCATCCAAGTGCTTTGAGAATTAATCTGCTCCCATGAGGGGCCAGGAACGGCAGAGACCCTCAGGTGAGGGTCCCCAGAAGGGGACACAGTACGGACACCCAGAGGGTAGACCCAAAGCCAGTCAGCTCTGGGTTCCTGCTGGCTGTGGGACTTGGGGCAAGTTATTTACCAGCCTAAGCCTCACTCTCCTCTTTGTTAAAGTGGGTCTAAGATTAGTGCATATGTTATAGGTTGTTGTGAAGATGCACGAGATGCCATAGGGGTGGGCTTGGTGCCAGGCAGACGTTTCGTGCTCTCCACACCAGAGCTTGTATTGCTGTCATCCCAAGACCCGAGGCGCGGGCATCCCCCTCACCTAGCAATCCATCCTGTCCCTTCCCCAGCGGGGACAGTTGAGTTATAAGGAGCCTTGGCCACAGGAGATGGATCAAAGGTGCAGGATTGGACAACAATTTCCATTTTACAACTGTGAATCGCTTGACCTCCCCAGTGACAGCCAGGTTCCTTAGCCACCTCCGCCTCCCAGCCCAGGAGTAAGGACAGGCACCGGGGCATCACCGAGGGTCTGAGCCACCGCTCTCCCTCCCACCTCTCCTTAGCCTCCTCTTTTCGGCAGCTGCAAACTGCTGGGGGGGTGGGTAGGTAGGACACAAGACTGGGCCTGGGGGGAGGCCGGGGTCCCCCAGGCTCGCAGAGCTGCAGATAGGGGTTGCGAGCCCAGCCAGCTGTGGTCAGGGCCCGCCCTGGAGGGCGTGGAGGGCTCGAGGCTCACACATCCCTCCCCTTCCCTGGATCCTGATAGCGAGCACTCAGGTCCTGCTGCTGACAGCGGAGGTCAGAGAATCCTCCGTGTTCCCACGGAGGGCAGCCTAAGGAAAAAATGCGTGTGATTTCACTCTCTGCGAGTGACAGCTGGTCTAGAGGAAGGCACACTGCTTTCTCTCTTTTCACCCTTTGAACAGCCCTGTTCTAGTAGCAACTTGCACAAGGGAATTATTATTATTATTATTATTTCCACTCAAAATATAATGATAGGAGCTCCCAAACCACAGCCTCCCATCCTTGGTGCTGCGGGGAAGTCAGGTGTGTAATCACCACACGCAGTCACCCCTGCTCCCTCCCTCCTCTCTCACTCTCCCTCCCGCCCAGCCAAGCTAGGTCCTGCCCCCAAAGACCTGCCTGGGACTTCTCTGGCGCTGGGCCGGTGGGATCATTTTGTTCCCCTCCTGACCCCCCGCTGCCTCTGGAAGGCCCCACCTTCCACCGGGTATAAACTCAGCAGCTGCTATGGTTTGAGACCCCCGAGCTGAGATCCGTGGGCTGGAAGGGCTTTGCTCCGGATTCTCAGCCTCCAGGGTGGGTAGCCACGGACTAAAGCCGATGTTGTACAAGGTGGAGGGTGGACAGAGACCTGGGTGTGCAGGGGGCCTTGCAGTCAGCTCTCTGACTGGGTCCCTCTTCTGCAGACTCCCTCCGGCTCCTCAGCCCTTCCAGAAGCTTAGGAGGACAACAGGAGGGTCGTTGGGCAGTTCCTGAAAGGGCCCTGGGGCCTGCCTCTGACTGGGAAGTCTGGCTGCAGCTCCTTCGAGGAGTTGTCCAGTGGGGAAGGAAGGTCGCTCGGTCACCAGCTGGTTTCTCCTGCCACAGTTGTCGTGGATGCGGTAAGTGGAGCAAGGGCTGTCGAGATAAGGGGGCAGTGTCCCCACCCACGGGCCCCCCAGCAGCGATATCAGTCATCTAGTTCTGCTTCTGGAGGTGATGACTCACGAGAGAGGCGGGGTCGGGAAGGGAGGGTGCCTGTGGCCGCCTCTCTCCGTAGGACACATCCCAGGAACCCCTGCAGCCTGACAAAGCCTCGTGAGCCCCGGGGCCTGCTGTCTTGCCTTTCAGCGCTGGGTTAGGGACCCCAGTTCCCTTTTGACCGAATCACCCGAGAGCTACAGCCTGGGCCCTCCCTGCTGCTCCCGTTGGCTGTGCTTCTGCTAGACATGTCACTCGGGATTCAGATCATCCGTAGCGTAGAGAACACCAATAGGGAGACTCTTCAACGATGACCTGACTAGCTAGGAAGGTCGGTGGCTGCTGGTTTGCAGTAAGTCATCTTCTCTTTCTGACCATTCCAAGAATCAACCAAAAAATCGGGTAAGGAAATAACATTCTAGTGTGATCGCCAGTCAGAGGTGTACAACGCCAGGGACTAGCTCTCTTTTCTTGATCCTCTGGCTGTGGTTCGGCCCTCCTCCCGTCCGTTCGCTCAACACCTGTCCTGTTCTGGGTATCCCAGGTGTGGGGGAGTGTTCGAGGACAGGCTTCCTCCCATGAGCCGGGGACACAGTGGCGGGCAGTGGAGGGGCACGGCCCACCTGTGTGTGCTGGTGAGGTGTGAGATGGCCCACAGCGTCAGCTCACTGAATTCTGCCCGGTGAGGAGTTGAGCATCAGAGAAAGTGACATGGGGACTGGGCCTTCAAGGATAGGAAGTTCCCCAAGTAGACAAGCCCAGGAGGGCACTATGGGCCCAGGGAGGACCACCAGGGAAAATACAAACCTTCCAGATAAAACTTCAGATAAACAATAACATTTTCAGTTTGTATCTCAAATATTACCCAAGACACACTTACGCAAAAAAGTTGTTTGTTATTTACCTGAAATTTAAACTTATCTGGACATCCTGAATTTGACTTGCTGAATGTGGCAACCGTCTGTCCAGAGGGGCAGGAGTGAAGACAGAAGCAGCATTTGAGGGAGGAGGGATCAGGCTGTTTAAGAGTCACAGGGCTTTGGGCCCTGGGCAGCCTCGATGGTTTCCTCGGGCAGGTCCCAACTTAGCTTGGTATTAGACCACCTGGGGGCAAATGGAACCCCGAGGCCATCACCCTGGGTTGCCGCTTATCCCTTCTTCCCAGGACCACCTCATCGCCAGCTAGAGAAATCCAGGTTCAAGTAGTCACAGTTTTGTTTTTGTTTTTTTGTTTTTTTCTTTCCCAGGCTTCTGTATCCAGCATCCTCCCTTGGATCAATATCCATTCACACCATTCAGCAAATACAAGGTGCCAGCACAGTGCTTGGCACTGGAGAGACGTGGCATGTGGAACAGACATGGAATTTACAACATGTACCTTTTCAAACATTTTCTGGTGTATATGCAATGAGTGGGCGTAGAGACTAAAAAATGCACACATAAGCACATACGAACTAAATTTCTCTTATCCTCTTTTTTTTTTTTTTTTTTTAAATACCTATCTCAGAGAAAAGAAATTTCTGAGCCAGAGATCTCCCCTGGAATTCTTGATTCTTTCTGCATTTCCAGCATGGAGCAGAAGAGCTGAGTCTGTTCCTTGCTGTTCCCTCTCCTGTGCTGATTTGAGAAACCCCTGTTAAAAGTTACAGAAGAAGAAGGGTGACTGTCCCAGCCCCTCAAATGCTAATCTGATGAGGGACACAGAGTGTCTACTAAAAACAAACACCATACACCCCCAACGCAAAACCACTTCTAAGACAAGTATTTAATTAGAAACACAAATCAGTAACAACTGTAACGCTATCTCCATCAAGGTTGATAATGGCCTTCAAGGGTTAGGCAAGTACTGTGTCCTGAACACTTCTCATGCCTTGTTCCATTTAGCCTGTGCCCTCAGAAGAGTGCTGTAGACTCCATATTATTAGCCCCGAAAGACAGGTGAAGAAATGACAGCCCTGGGTGAGTGGGTAATTTGCCCGAGGTCCAACTGGCAAGTAGCAGAGCCAGGTTTGAAGTTGGGTCTTCAAAACCGCAGACTTCATAAACTTAACCACAGTGTTAAAGACCTGGAGGGAGGGTCTGTGCCACTGCAATCTGAAGTTGCCCACGAGTAAATGCAAATGTGTGTGCATTTGCACAAGTATGTTTGCTTCTACACCAAGGAACTGGTCTTAGCCAACTCTTTCACAGGCTAAGGATGGTAATTGAGCCAGAAGACGTTAATTAGGTAAATTATCTCAAGGTTGGAAATGCAAACCTTCTCTCATTGTTTATTCCTCCCCCTGGAGAATCACTGGTTGAAACCTGAGAACTTGTTAGAAATGCAAATTTTCCGACCCATCAACAACTTCCACTGAATCAGAAACTCCAAGAGTGGGGCCCGACATCTGTGTTTGATAAGTCTTCCAGGCAGCTCTGATGTCCCTTTAGGTCTGAAAGCCGCTATTCTAGAAGGACTTTCCAGCCACTGCCAAGTTTCTAGAGCCTTTGCTCTATTGATGAAGGAAGAGGCAGCCCTAAGGGGCTTGTAGCTGGGATTAGGGTTCCCTGGGCCTGGTGTCTGGCGCAGGATAGATACCCAGCAAATGCACGTGGGTAAATGCATCACCAGCCCCCAGGGTTCACGACTCTGTCACCATGTCAGGAGGACACTGTCACTTGGATAACCCCTTGCCTGGACTACAATATTGGGCTGACCAGAGGCACCCTGAAGAGAGCAGAAAGGTAAAATTTCACTTCACCTATTTCTCGGGATGAACAGAGACTGTGAGAGGGACTTCCCCTGCTTCCAACCTTGAGTTTTCTGAGCAGGAGGTATCAAAAGAGTTAAAAGTTGGCACAGGGATAACTGGCTTATCTGGTTTGTGCTGATAGACTAACTCTCTGAGCAAAAAGCTCTGGCTTGCGTATTTGGTGATTGCTAGGATGTGACTACCTCCCCCCGCGGCCCAGGGACACACGGCTGGCTCTCAGGGTCCCATCCAGCACATCATGAGCCCTAGGTAGTTTAAAACCATATTCGTTTAAAACCATAAGACTACTTGTTTTAAAAGTAGGAAGGTAATATATAGTATAGGAAAATCAAACAGCACAGAGGGCCTAGAAGGAGACACTACCTGTCACCTTTGGTCTTACCCCCAGAGAACCAGCTGCAATAATTCTGGTTTTAGCTCCACAGCCCCAAAGGGAGGCCTTAAACCAGCATGCTCCACTTATCATGCCCAGCGTCCACCGATGCCCTGGCTGGAAGGGCTAGGAATCTAGCTCGTCTCTACCACCTTCCATTCCCTGCCACCCCCTCCGCCACTTGATTGTTTTGCTGAGATTTTGCAATTCTTCCATTGGTTACCTTTATGTCTTTACCTAAAGGTAGCAGACCCTTGTTTAGTATTTGTTCTTAGAACAGGTGCTATTAGAGCCATTTCAGACATATTCGTGATTGAATCTTCACAGCAGCCCTCTGCGGGGGCTGTTTTCATTCCCATTTTATAGATGAGAAAAGAGGCAGAGAGAGGTTAAGTAACTCGCCCAAGCTCGTAAAAGGCAGAGATGGGATTCAAACCCAGACAGGGTGTCTCCAGAGTCCATGTTTTGAAACTTCTCAGAGAAAGGTCATATAAAATGACTCAGTGTTGGGGGGGCAGCTGCAGGCGAACAACCCCAGAAATATAAATATATCCGCAAGCTCTAGACTATTTGATTTAGTGCCCTTAGAAAAAAACACATCTGGGGAGGGATACTGTCTACACAAGAGTGCTCCTGCCCTCAGGTAGACTAGGCTGGAATGGCGCAGGGCCCTGCCCACCATTAGAAATAGGGCGGGTGGGAGTTACTGAAAGCCTGTGGTCAAAATATCGTTTACATTTGCATATGAGGTCCCCAGGAATTTCATAAAGCTGTGTCTGTGAACGTGGTTTGTTTTCCCCACCAAACCGCGCCTTTCCAAGCTGGGAGGTTTGTATCTTTTTCTAGTTTGGGGAGACTTTCTTCTCTTAGTTCTTTGATAATTTCTTCCTCTTTATTATCTCTCTTGGCTCTCTGGACTCTTAGACTGATTCTCTGTCTCTATTTCTTTTTGGCTTATATTCGGGAAGATGGGTTCCTCTTTTTCTTCCAGCCCTTACAGTCAATATTTTATTTTAGCAATCACAGTTTTAATTTCCAGGAACCTTTCTTCCTCTTTAATGGTCCCTTTTCCACATCGACCTATTTCTGGTTTATAGACGCCATCTGTATCTTCTCAGATCACTCCGGAAGTTACAAATTAGAATTATCTTAGAGTGCCCTGAATTCGCTCTATTTCCTTTGAGCCCAGTTGTTCTGGTTTCTAATCTAGATTTTTCAACTTCCTGGCTTTTCTGTGCTCCGGGTCTGGGTCTCCCTGTGAGGCCTGGGGGTGGGCCTATGAGGATAAGCTCCTGTCCTCAGGGAGCTCACCATTTCCCAACAGATGGCAGACAGCGACAGAGTCGGCCTGGAGCGAGTCCCTAGGCACGGGACCACCCTGTGTTCACACCTTCCACACCGGGCTTAACGTCCAGTCTCTTGTCTGCCAGCCCCACCGGACGGTGATCAGGGGCTGTCATCCTGTATTTATTCCAAGAAGGTCCTTGGTAAAAGTTTGATACATCTTGGTTGAGTGAAACTAAATTTTTTTTTGTAAAAGAGATTTTCTTTATTTATTTGTCAGAAACAGCGCAAGCAGGGGGAGTGCCAGGCAGAGGGAGAAGCAGGCTCCCCACTGAGCAAGGGGCCCCATGACGCAGGACTCGATCCCAGGACCCTGGGATCACGACCTGAGCCGAAGGCAGACTGAGCCCCTAACTGAACCACCCAGGCATCCCTGTTATTGTTGATTATTCACACACACACACACACACACACACACACACTGCCATGGGGCCTCTGGAAGGATGGGGGAAACCAGAACCAAATGCCACTCCTCAGGAAGCTTTTGCAGAGGCAGGAAAATCAGAGCAACTCCAAGGCCACTGCCACCTCCCCTTCTGAATAAACCATCCACTCACTTTCTGAATAAAGCCCAGACCCACCACCGCCTTTCCTCTCCCCAGCGGCTACAAACTGTCACTTTTACCTGACGGTTCTGAGCATCCAAACTTCTGCCTCCTGACGCCTGGAAACTTGCAGCTTTCTAAGCCTCTTGCTTACAGGCATGGCAGAGAGGCCGTGGCCAGGGGCTCCCGGCTGCCTCCCTGCCTCTCCCCTCTCTCCTGGAGAGGTGGAGCCCTCCTGGCCAAGGACGGTGGGTCAGGGCCCAGGATCTCAGGTCCTCCGTTCAGGCATGCATGCATTCATTTAGCACTTAATCCTTTCTTCAGGAAACCTTCTATATTAGACTTAGCGCTGGGCTCCAGAAATGTAAAAAACAAAAAAAGATCTGGTGCCCCCCCCCCGCCCCCTTACCAGTTCCAGGAGCTCGTTCCTCCAGGCGTGAGCAGCGTGACTCTGCCTGCCTTGCCTGGGCCCGCTCTGGGTTTTCATGGACTTGACCCTCTGCTCCCAGGCCTGCCTCCACACTCGGCTTCTCCCCCCTTAAGCAGGTGCTCAGTAGGCAGGTGTTGGTGGAAGGAATGAATGAGTAGTAGCGTGGCCTCACATGGTGGGCACAGGCCCAGCTTCCGCACCCCGAGGGGACGCACTGCCCACTCCCGAAGTGTCGAAGTGTCGTGGAGTCCCAGGGAGAGTCTGAGACCCCCCGGGGACAAGAAGACACAAAACTGCCTTTGGCCTCTTTCCTCCAGCACCCACCCTGGGGGTGGAGCGGACTCTGCTGGCCCAGGCGCCAGCGGGGAGGGCTGTGCTCGTTAAAACCGGGATCAAAGAGAGCCCAGAAACACTGCGGAGTCTCATTAACAAAGAGCCAAGACGGCCAGGGCTGGAGAGTGAGGAGGGAAGAGGGGGGCGGGTAAAGGGAGGCTTCTGATGAGCTTCCGGGTTAGAGAGAGGAAAACACGGGTTAACGTGAGGCCCAGGGCCTGGACCCCGCCATGCCTGTTCTGAGCTGGGGCTGTGGTCAGCCCAGCGAAGGCGGCCCAGGCTTCCTGGGGCATCCGGCCAGGGGCAGTCACCGAGCCAGACTCAGCTGCAAAGTCAGCGGCCAATGACAAGCCACACTGGAATTCCCCATTTTTCTGCCCTCCCCTGTCAGAGCACAGGTTCTGCCCTTTGCTCCCCAGGTAGGAGGGATGGCTCTTCTCTGAGATGCCATCAGTCTTCTCTCTCTGCTCGTGGACCACCGGGGCTAGGCTGGAGCAATGGCTCCGAGTTCTGGGAGCCTGGGAGCCCCGGCCAGGAATCCACAAGAGGGGCCTTCTTCCTCCAGGATATACAAAAGGGCTGCAGGAAACCATCGACCGCTGGGAGGAATCTGAGGGCCAAGTGAGCCCGCTGAGCAGAAGCCTCCCCTCCCCAAGTCCCAGGGCAGCTCCTGGCAAGTGCACAGGCGGGCAGAACAATGGGAGGACAGGAGAGGGTGCAGGCCCAGATGCGGGGGCATTCAAGGCTGGGACTCCAGCCCTGTGAGCATCCGGGGGCAGGTTAAGACCTAGGGGTCCCATTTGGAGGACCAAGGTCGCTGGGCCTGGACAGTGTGGCCTGGGCCCGGGGGGGGGCATGCCACGAAGGAGATGGGGTGCTGGGGTGGGTGAGTGGCCCACGGTAGCCGTTCGGACCCGGAGGCCTGGCTGGAGCAAAGGTTACAAAGCTCTTTATGGGAGGCTCTTGGGAAGCCCCGGATGGGCAGGTAGGTAGGTTTTCTGGGGCTTGTTGAAAAGTTTAGTGGGGTCTGTTTGCAAAACATCTGGAGAATCTAGGTCTCTGGCTCATCAGGCTGGAAAGCATTCCACCAGGCAGCAGGCACACTGCTGGGTACACGGGCAGACAGGACCACAGAGGAGGTGAGGAGGTTGTGCCCCAAAGACCCAGACCCTCCGTCCTTGTGATGGAAAGAGAAAGAGAACTGTCTTCAAGAAAAGAGGAGTGAAGCGGGAATTTCTTTCCATTTGCGTCTTTCACACCCCCTAAGAGGTCGGCTTTTCCCTTTCTGCAACTGTCTCCTCCCCCCAGCCCCCTGCCTAGCCAGCCCGCGGAGCCTTGACAACACTGGGGACTGCAGTGGGGTCCAGCACGATCTGAGCCTCAGGGGCAGGAGGGGGAGAGCCCCACATGCCCCACACTCTTGGAAAGAGCCAGGGATGAGGTGCTGCTGAGGGTCTAGACACCTGCCCTGTGCTCGGGCTGAGCGAACATGGACGTGTAAGTGTGTGGTGTGTGTGAGAAGGAAGTGTGTGTGAACATGAACACGTGTGTCTGCGTATGTGAGGTGTGTGCATGACGGCAAGTGAACGAGGATGGGAGGCTATGAGCCTGTGTGGGTGTGAGTGTGTATTGTGCGTGTGTGGTGTGGGTGAATGGGGTGTGTATGTGGCGGGTATGAGCATGTAGGGGGCTCCCCAGCCTGCTGGGACCTGCACTCTCCAAAGGATCCTTTGGAGCTGATCATGATGCGTTTTTGGGGCAGTGGTTGGTGGGATGGAGAGATCAGGTTTCCAGGTCTAGAACTGGGCTTCTGGGGGTATTTTCCCCAATTCCCTAGAGAAAGAATCCGGTTAACCAGACCAACAGCTGGCAGACTTTGCCTTCCTCCCTTGACTCCACCCCATGACTGTGTGTGTGCCTGAAAGTGTACTTGAGCACACGGCGTGGTCATGGCACGTGGGCCTCTTAGGGACTCCACAGAGCTGACCCGAGGTACGTACATCTCACTGTGGGTGTGGGTGATTTCTGTCCCTGTGGACAAAGATGTTCTTATCCACCGTGAGGATACTGGACATGGCTTTGGAGCCTCTGTCAGGGGCTTGGAGCCAACCAGCTCACGGGCAGGTGGGTAGGAAGTTGCCTTAAGTCAGAGGGCGCTGCGTGGCTCCCCCCTTAAGAATTGAGCCTACTGCCCTGATCACTGAGGCCTCTGCTTCTCTTAGCTCCATGTGGGGTAGGTTTGGGCTCTGGGTATGAAGATGGCCAACAGAGCCCCTGACCAGCTGTTCTTCCTTTGCTTTATGTCCAGCCGGAGTCTCCCCCAGGCCACATCATAATGTGCCGGCGTGATCCAGGAAGGTCTGGAGCCTCAGTGGACCCACGGGGTGGGCTTGTGGCAGGAGAATGAATCCCGGCTGGATTCAGGCAAAGTGGAAGGACCGCACGGGGTTTGGGTATGCCTTGGTCCCAAAATAAACTTGTGAGTCCTTGGAAACTCAGCTCAACCCCAGTGACCACATGTGTCAGAATTAAGAGCTCCGCCTCTGGAGTCAGATTTGAGTTCAGTCCTCTCTCTACCACTCACCATGTTGTGAGACCTTAAGTTACTTCATTTCTCTGAACCTCAGTTTCTTCAACTATAAAATGGGTATAATACTTTTTTCAGCGTGGAAGTGTCATAAGGAGTAGTCCCTCTTCAGACGGCTCAGTTGGGTGATGGAGAAGACCGGTGATATGGGGAGACTAGTGAGAACAGAGGCCTCTGGAAGGCTCTAGGAAACAGAACACTCCCCATGTTCTCTCCAGGGCCCTATTGCAAACACACGGGCCTGAGATGTCCGAGCCAGGAGAATCCTGGAGACCATTCAAGGTGGTCAGCTTCTCAGAGGCCGGGCTGGGACTGGAGTCCAGCCCTCCTGACTTGATGGGACTCATTCCAGAGAACGTGACAGGGATTCAAGCATGACCAACAGATCTGGAGTCCATCGAGTCTGGCTTCAAATCCTAGCTCTGCCACACAGTCACCTTCCCTCTCCAATCCTGTCCTTTTATCCCTAAAATGAGATTAACACCAATCTGCCACTCAGAGTTGTGCTGGCCAACACGGCAGCTGCCTGAAGTCACTACTACAATTCAGTTAAAATGGAAATGAACAAAATCTACGTTCTCTGTTGTGCTAGCCACACTTCAAATGCTCAGCAGCCACATGCGGCTAGTGCGCACTGTACCGGACGGTGAAGACACGGGCTACAGTAAGTGGCTTGTCATAAAGTCTAAATGACAGATGAAGTGCATACCTCCAGCTGTCACTGTTCCATTTTTTTTTTAAATTTTAAAGATCCGTTCATTTATTTTTTTTAAGAAAGAGGCTTTTTTTTTTTTTTAAAGATTTTATTTATTTATTTGACACACAGAGAGAGAAATCACAAGTAGTCAGAGAGGCAGAGAGAGAGGGGGAAGCAGGCTCTCCGATGAGCAGAGAGCCCGATGCGGGACTCGATCCCAGGACCCTGAGATCATGACCTGAGCCAAAGGCAGAGGCTTAACCCACTGAGCCACCCAGGTGCCCAAAGATCCATTTATTTATTTGAGAGGGAGAGAATGGGGGGAGGGACAGAGAGAGAAACTCAAGCAGATTCCATGTGAGCACACGGTGTGGTCACTGCACGTGAGCATGGAGCCCGGCGTGGGGCTCGATCCCACCACCCGGCGATCGCACCCCTCACACCCCTCGCTGAAACCAACAGTCACACATCAACTGAGCCACCCAGGTTCCCCCAGCTGTGGCTGCTATTACTGGAGCCTCTGGAGTGGTCTTGCTCTCAGCAAGGGTGGCCTATCGGTTAGGACGCTCCTGGGCACCGTGACTGCACCACAGAATGTGTGGATAGAGCAGTAACCGTCTACGCGTCTCCTCGAGCCACTCTGAGGGTGGGAACAGATTGTTCAAGCTCTGTACTTCACTGACAAGGAAACTGAGGTGCTGAGAGGTGACAGGACTTCCCCAAAGTCACCCGACGGAGCAGAGACCGGAGAACTCTTTCCTGACCCCTCACCCGGTGGCCCTTGCCACCTGCCCTCCTGTAAGGGCGCTCAGAGCCAGTGGCATCAAGGTTGTCTGGCGGCTTCGTGGAAGCTCAGATTTGCCGGCCCCACCACGAGGTCTGCTTTCTTACCAGGAGCTCCAGGCGCTTTGGATCCCTAGCCAGCCTGGGGACACAAGGCCAGGACATCAGGCTCTGACTGGCTCAGGCCCCTGGTGCGGTAAGCATGGCAGGGTCGGGGGGCAATGACCTCCTTCACCCCTCACACCCCCTTGAGTCGGTTTCCCCAGCGGAGCCCTTCTTTCCCCTCTGACACACATCGGAAATTCTCAGGGTGCCTTGGGAAGGGTGACCAAGTGAAGACCTTCCGGCGGCTTCTATTGGACATACCTGCGCAGCTGCTCTGGCCAAGGTGGCCCACACTGCAGCTTGAGGAGGCCTAGAAAGTGCTCAGGCCATGGCACGGTGCTCACCGAGGGACTGTTTTTGGCCTGGGCACCTTGAATTTGCCTCAGGCAATTTGGCCCACGAAGGAGGCAGTCACTCCAGGCCTGGCTGCCCAGAGCAGCCCTAACAAGATGGCTGCTGGCCAGCCGTCAGTGTTGTTTGGCTCAGGGGGACCGCTCTCTCTGACAGGAAGCCTTTAATCTCCACAGCGGTAATCAGGAGTTGAGAGGGACCAGCTTCCCACTCCAGGGAGCTCAGTGGGATTGTGCAACACGCCTTTTGCAAGGGGAACCCCTTTTCATCTGAGCACACCAAGTGTCTTGTTATCCATGTGGCCTGGGAACAGAGAGAACACTTGTCGGCATCTGTCCCCTGTGTACGTGCAGTTTAGCTGTGGCTCTGGGAATTGATGAACAAAACAGGATCTGGGCGGGGGAGGGGTGCTTAGGCTGGGGGCGTGCAGCTGGACGGCCCACCATCATCTGGAGTGGGCACTTTCTAGAAAGTGTCCCTGCTCGGCACAACTAGTCTCAGACACACCACTTTCCAGTGGGGAATCTTCCCAAGAAAGGGAGTCCCCTTGGAACTCCTTCTTCCTCTGTTCAGAGCTTACTAGGTCTCAAGAGGGGCTCTTTGCAAACCTCAGCCCCCCTGTCCCTTCCCCCCCATTGTAGAGCCCAGGGAGACTCTCCACCTGGCTGAAGCTGAGGAGGGGGAGGCCAGGTTGGCAGGACTCGGACACCCACCCCCCAAGCAAGCTGACGGGGAGGATGTGTTTGTGGTGAAATGACCACTGGAGCTGTGGTCTCTCACTCACTCCCTACTCATGTATCCACTCAACACACCTTCCCTGAGGGCTTCTTACGTGCTCTAGGCTCCGGGAAAGGCGGAGTCCTTGTTCTGGGGAGCTTCTGTTCTCATGGGGGTGGCTGAGACAGAAAATACACTAATACAAAATTAAGAAAGGGGCTATGAAAAAAGCGAAAGCAGAGAGAAGACGGGCGGACGGGGAGCAGTTTTGGACCGGGCGGCCGGGGAAACGGGCTCAGGAAGCCTGGACTTACTCTACGTTCAGGCTGGTTTTCAAAACCTCCTGGACGCCATCGTTGCTCTTAGAAATCAGAGGTTAAACTACCTCTCGAGACCCTGGGTTTGTCCCCACGCTGTAGACAAGCTCCATGAGAGTCGAATATTCCTGTATCTAAATGAATCAGCCACCAACCACAGACCTTTGATGATGTGATGGAAACGGGGCAGGCCGATGTTACATCTGTTCCCTTTATGGCGGCTGCGCTCAGACCTGCGGCTGACAGAAGGTTCTGCTTACGTCACCAAGGCCTCGGTCTCAAGAAAGTGTCCCCTTTAGGCCACTCTCCCGGCTTTCACTTTCCTGAACCGACACCTTGGATCCGCCCTGCTCGGTGCCCCTCTTTAAGGAGGATGGGGGTGCAAAGGTATCATTTGCGATAAGGAAAGGCCTGCCTGGAGGCCCGTCTGCCACGACTGATACGGGCTCCCCCACACTGACAGGTGCTCAGGCAGGGCACACAAGGCCAGTCCCTCCCTGAACAGGCGGCAGGTGTGGTAGATTTAATGGCAGAGATAAAGCGGGGGTCCCTGCCGCCTTGAGGCCTGGAGGGACCTGGTGTGGGAGTCAGGCAGACCCAGAACCAAGTCCAGGCCTTGCTACTTCCTGGGTCGCCTGCATCCCCTAAGCCTCAGTTTCTCCATCTGTGAACGGAGGATCTTCAGCCAGCTTGAACAGCCCGTGCCTGAGCCCCCGGCATGTGCTAGACAGCTGGTAAATGGCCTGGGCCACCCCCCTGCCCTGCCCCTGGCAAAGACTTAATGTCACTCAGCTTTGATTCTTTATCTGTGAAAGCGAGATATCAATACACTGTCCTCCCGGGGGAATGGGAGGGTGAAGTGACACGTGCAAAGTCACCCGCCAGGGGCCAGGGGTTCTGCAGTGTGTGTCTAATGGACACGGGGAGCCCAGTAGACCGGTGCGTGGAGAGGCGTGACATGGGCCCCCAAAGCCCTGCTCCCTGGCGACCTGCCGTGTCAGGGAAGAGAAAGTGAGGGAGAGAAAGTGAGGGGAAGGACTTTCTGGATGTTTCTGCCGATTTCAGTTTTGGTTTCAGGATCAGAACCAACTTCAGGAACGCACCCGCTGAACAGATCTCATCCCCAAGGCGGGGCCACGTGGTGCGAGGCCAGAGGTTCACGAAAGTGCAGTCTCATGGCGTCTACTTGCCTTGCCGGAGAGATAGTTCTGCTTCTCCAGGTTCACCATTAGCCTTTCCGTCTGCTGACTCATTCTCACACAGCTCCAGCCCCGGAAAGCTGAGCATGTGGAAGGAGGCCTATTAATAGCCTTTTCCTGGGACACTCATCCTGACTTTTCCTAAGACAGTTTGAATGCAAACACGGATCCCTACCCCTCCTGCTCCTCCCCACCCTGCCGCCAGTCCCCTCATAGAGACTAAGAAGGAACAGCTCTGGGCCCCGAGTCCTGCCCGGAAGGCCCTAGAGCTTCCATTCTGTCCCTTCTAGATTTGTTGGGATTTCAAAATGGAGGCCTGTTCGCTTTAAGAGAGCAAGGCGTGGGGACGCTCCTTCGAGAGTGTTCCCAGAAGGCTCCACTAAGATTCCCCACAAGGCTCTTAGATGGGAAGCTGCAACAAGCAAGAAGGCGGGTGCAGAGCAAACCCCGGACAGGGTCCCGAGGCCCAGTGGAAGGCAGAAAGCAGCTGTGCCCGGCAGCATGGCTAGGCTTGTGTGGGAAGAGGCTTTACGGTCCCTGGGCTCCTGCCCACTTCAGTGCGCAGTTGAACCTGGTTTGGCAAATGCACAGAGCAGAGAAGTCTCCTGGACTGTATGTGGTGTGTGGGCCATGGGGCCGGCCACTGCCTCCATGACCACAGCCCCACATGGGACCACCTGCTCTGGGAGCACCATCCACCACAGTAAAGAACAGAGACAGGGGGAGAGAAGCCACGACAGGACAAACCTGAGACCCCCTGAGCGGACATGGAGAGATACTATATGGTCCAGGTTCTTGGACACCCTCTTGGGGACCTGGCCTGCTCGGTGTCTGTGGGGGCCTTGTGTATGGCTGGGGTGGGGGCATTGGGATGATTGAGGCAGCCTTACGGAGCACAGAGCAGTGGTGGTTTTTATCTCAGGTTTACTGCTTATTAGCTACATGATCTTCTTGGTCAAGACATGACCCCTCTCTGGGCCTCAGGTTCCTCAGTTACAAAAAGATAGTGTTAGACAAGATGAGATCAAAGGTCTCCTCCAGCCCTGACCTTCCTAGCCAATACTATGGGCCTCTTCAGAACATGTGGCTGTGTGCAGGACAAAAGAGATGAACAGCTAAGAGTCAGCGGGCAGACTGGTGGGGGTAACAGGGACCAAGAGGGCAGCATTGGGGGTTCTTTTTGCTCTTTCCCTCTCCTATCCCTTTCATTAGAAAAACTTTCCCATGTCCTGGGGTGCCTGGGGGGCTCAGCGGGTTAAGCGTCTGCCTTTGGCTCAGGTCGTGATCCTAGGGTCTTGGGATCAAGTCCCATGTTGGGCTCCTTGCTCACGGGGGGAGCCTGCTTCTCCCTCTGCCTGCCGCTCCCCCTGCTTGTACTCTCTTTCTCTCTCTCAAATAAATAAATAAAATATTTGAAAAAGAAAAAAGAAAGAAAGGCTTCTGCACACCCCCTCCCACCCCACATTGCTGGCAGGTTCCCGGCTACCGGGGAAAGCAGAGTCTAGGGTACAGCTTTTTCTGGGCCTGAGACATGCCTCCACCATCAGCCCCTGTCAGCTGAATCTGCTTCCTCCTCCATCCCCACTCTGGCCGCCTGTGCTTCCCTTTTCCTCTAGTGCCAATACGTTCCAGCCAGGAATCAGGAGGCTCCTGGGGGCTCTGAGGGCTCAAGGAAAGACGGTGATGCAAAGGGGCTGTGGGTAGTGAACAGGAAGCGTGGCCTGTTGGGGTGGGGGTGGTGGGGAGAGAAGCAGAGAGAGGGAGAGAGTTTGCAGAGAAAGTGGGTCCCCTCTCCCCCACCTGACCTCCGACAACCAGCAAGACCTGCGTGGTCCCAAATGTCTTCTGCCTCCTCTTCTCCATCTTTAAAGTGGGCAAACATGCCCTTTCTGCTCGGGAGCGGGTGGGGACGTTCACACAGCCTTTAGATAGCCTGTTGCTCCACTAGCTGGCAAAGAGGACAGACGGGCACAGTCACCTCAGTCAGGGGAGTGTCACTGGGGACCTGCGGGTGCTAGGAGTCAGCAGATGAACTGCCGGGCTGGGAAGGGCCCCGGCCCCAGCTCCAGGATACTTCAACATCATTCAAGGCAAATCCAGGCTGGGACACTCCCTCCTCTGCCTCCTGAACTTGGAGCGAAGGGAAGATGGAAACAGCTGACACGATCTCCCGACCGGCCCTTCCTCCCGCATGTCAGGCTAGCAATGCTCGTGCCCGCAGAAGCCACCTTGCACACGGCCCCTGGATCCGGATTTCTGCAGAGCCTTGCCAAGGAGCCATGGGGGAAGGGAGGGGCGTCTGGCTAATGAACTTGCTTGCAGCCAAGATGGAGTTTTTGGTTTGAAAATGGATTGTCTTTTGCTCCGTGAATATTTCTCTGGCATGCGTTTGCTGACTGTGAAAGAGGCTTTAGGCCAAAAAGTAAGTCTTTCTGGAACAAATAGACCAGTGAGAACTAACCCGGCACAAAGAG
This sequence comes from Mustela putorius furo, assembly GCF_011764305.1. Classification (NCBI taxonomy): domain Eukaryota; kingdom Metazoa; phylum Chordata; class Mammalia; order Carnivora; family Mustelidae; genus Mustela; species Mustela putorius. The sequence continues at coordinate 10,444,103 of NW_025421480.1, read as the reverse complement.
GGAATTTTTCCTTCTCGGCAGAGTATCCACAATTACAATAACCACATAACAAGCACCACTCGAAGGGGAGCCATGTGCTAAGGCGACAGATTCTGGAATGAGACTGTTTGGGTCCAGTCAGACCCTTTAACTGGCTGTGTGACGTGGCCTCAACTTCCTCATCTGTAGGTGGGGTAAGAGGTGAGGCGTAGACTGGAGGGCCCTCCCCCCCCCAATAAAGTGGTTAGAACTGTACCCTGGTACATAGTGAGCACTCAGGAATCATTACTCTAACTATTGATACCCCTACTATTGATAACTTCATATCAGCAGTTACTAGACAGAACCGGGGTATTGATAACTACTGACAACGACAACCATTGTCATCAATTTATTATGGACATTTAGGACCCTCATTCCTACTGTTAAGGACATTTACAATTTAGTTAAATGGGTAAGAAACAAGCACATGCACTTTTTAGATAATACATAATACTTTATTTTTTTAAAGATTTTATTTCTTTATTTGAGAGAGAGAGAGAACACAGGAGAGTGAGAGGGAGAAGCAGACTTCCTGCTGAGCAGAGAGCCTGACATGGAACTTGGAGCCAGGACCCTGAGATCATGACCTGAGCCAAAGACAGACACAACTGAGTCACCCAGGCACTCCAATAAATAATAATTTAATAGGACACTAGAACACAAATGGGGAATAGGGTTGATTGCCAAATGATGGTACAGCTTCCTGAAAGGCCAGACTGGTTCTGCTGGGCCCACAGTCCATTTCTAGGTGGCCAGGTCTTCTCTCCCTCAACCCTATGGAAGGAGCAGCCCAGTGGACTACACAACCTGCCACCTATCCACAGGTGTTTGGACCTAGGCCCAAGACTTGGCCCAATAACTGCAGGCCAGCCACAGACCTGGCATGACTTGGTGTATAAAGCCTAGTTATTCTATTTTTTTAAAAAGATGTTATTTATTTATTTGACACAGAGAGAGAGATCATAAGTAGGCAGAGAGGCAGGCAGAGAGAGAGGTAGAAGCAGGCTCCCCGCTGAGCAGAGAGCCCAATGCGGGGCTCGATCCCAGGACCCTGAGAGCTTGACCTGAGCCGAAGGCAGAGGCTTAACCCACTGAGCCACCCAGGCGCCCCAAGCCTAGTTATTCTAACCCAGATTGGGCCCATGGAGAACATGAGACACAAGCTGAGGGAACAGAAGCTGAAAAAGACACGCTGAGGTAGAAGCGAGGACATGGCAGGGCACACATACCCTGACATTACAAGGGCTCAGTGGTGACTAAGAGGCTGCCCGTTCACAGAGATGGGACCAGAGCAGACACAGAGCAGAAAACAGCATGCACAGGCAACCGGGAAGCTCCTGAGGAGAAATGAGAAGGAGCAACCCTGCGAGCTGCTTCAGTCCCTAACGACCTTCTGAAGGAATTTAAGTCAGTCTGACTCTTGGGACTGAGAAAGTAGGATTATAATTCAGAGAAGGAAGGGACCACGGGGGCTGTATCAGCCTGAGGAGAAGACAGAGGTTCCTGTCTGGAAAGCCAAGAGGACATCGAAAGGACAGAGGGGCTGGAGGAAGGAGCACTCAGAGGACAGTCATGGCGCTGGAAAGACATGAAGGCTATCTGAGGAAACGTGAGTAGGCTTGTTGGTTGGAGCCAACAATTAGAAGATCGGAATTTGGAAATATTCAGAAAGATACTTTATTATAACAGTTAGAATGTATTTCATTGCCCTTGGAAAACCTGACCATTGGATGCCTCCATTGGGTGGCCCAGTCGGTTAAGTATCTGCCTTCGGCTCAGGTCATGATCCTGGGGCCCTGGGATCGAGTCCCGTATCCGGCTCCTTGCTCAGAAGGGAGCCTGTCTCTTCCTCTGTCTGCTGCTCCCCCTGCTTGTGGGCACACGCTCTCTCTCTCTCTCTCTCTCTCTATCTCTCTCTCACACACACACACATACACATATAAATAAATAAAATCTTTTAAAGAAGAAAGAGAAAGGAAGGAAGGATGGATGGAAGGAAGAAAACAAGGAAACCTGACCGAACCTGGCTTAAACTCTAACGGGAACAGACTGGCTCCAGTTTGGGAAGAGTCAGCAGGTGCAGCAGGCATCTGTGGAGGCATAGTCTGGAGTTCAAACCCTACTGAAAGGACCTCGCATTGAAGCCTTTTCCACTCTTCCGAAGGAGGCATCATCCTAAACCCACTGGGCTGGCTTTTAAGTCAATCAGCCAAATGACCAATTTGCCAAAAACATAACTTAAGAAATACTCTTTTTTAAAAACAGTCGGTGAAAATGCGTATACTTTTAATTTGATTCAGAAAGTGGTTTTCAGCTAATTGGATTTGAGAAAATTGTTTTTAGCCAAATTGCCCTGTTTTCAGCTATTATTCTTGGAAATGAAGAATAGCCGCAGCCCCTGGGCTATTAGCTTCTCTATTCAGGTCCATCAGGAAAAGGAGCCTCTGTGCCCCAGCCTGGCCAGCAGAAGTCCTGCGGTTCACTCTAGTGGGTCACCTGGGCTCACATGTCATCCCCTGAGCCAATGACACTGGCCTGGAGAGTGTGCTGGCTTGTGTGGACCCTGCTCAGCAGCTTTTCCTGAAGTAGTCATTAGGGCCGGGTGATGGGACAACCCTGGTGGGCTTATGCCATTTGAGCCCCACTCTTGAGGCTAGGGTAGGTGAAATCATACCGAGGCACACGTCTGGGAGACCTGATGGAAAGACCCTGGATGTCACAGGTGTGGAGAAAGCAATTAGCAATGCTGGTTACAGCTGGGGACAGTCTTGACCAGCCAGCCAAAAAGATCCACCTTTATTCTATCTAGGCAGAAGGTGGCATGGGAGACCTTCAGATCTGGGATGTAACCATTTGAGGTGGTATTTCAGAAAAAGCAGTCTGACCATAGACTGGATTGGAGGAGGGGAAAGTCTGGCAAACCAGTGGGGTTATCAGAGAATCTGGGAGGTTGCCCAGTGAGGACTGAACTAGGGAACCACAGTGAGAAGGGAAAGAGGAGGGCAGCTAGGAAGAATCTTGAAAGAAGAATAGGAATTTGTGTCTTATTAGACACTAAGGAAGTGGGAGGATGGTGGCCAAGGGAGGAGTCAAAAATGACCCCAAGGTCTCGGACCTGGATGAAAATTTGGAGTGTCTACTCCACTCCTTAACTGCCTTCTCTGAAAGCTACCCCCTCACTCACAGGAAAGAGCCCTTGTCCTGGCACCCCACTGTGTGGGCAGCTTGGCGCTCCCCTCACTTCTGGGAATGGACCCTTCTCTCCTTCTGGGAACTGCCCACTCCCCACCTCTCCATGGTTATTGTGAAGCCACTGTACCAACACACAAGCCCTGTCTAGGGGCACCTGAACCCAGCATGGGTCAATGAGAACACTTCCTCAACTTGGCAGTAGAAGTGAGAAAGAGATGTCGATCTCTCTCTGGGAGCTGAAGATGGGATTGGCGCAGCGGGTAACCTGGGACTGGCCTCATTCTTCCACGTGGTCCCAGGAGCGCAGGAAGCCAGCCTGCGATAGGAGGAAGGCAGCAGAGGCAGAGACGGTGTCCGAGAGCGAGCCTGGGAGCAGCTGCCACCATCCCTGAGGGCTGCCAGCTTTCTGCATGTACTTGCTGTTCTTGGGTTCTGCCAGGCACCCTCTGGCTTCTTCATATACATTTTTAAGCACCTATTTCTGCAGTAGGAAATCAGGAGGGGTTGCTGATTCCAAAGGGAAACTCTCATTTTGGAACTTATTTGTAGTCCCAGTGAATTTATTGTAGGTATTCAAGCCGGGCCGTCCTTAGAGATGTCGTAGGGAATTGCCAACACGTGGCGAGTCAAGAAGTTAAGTAAAGAAGGAAGCCGTGGGCGCGGGTGAGAGTCCCCAGAGAGAAAGAGGAGAGAGAAGTCCAGAGGAACCTTGCAGAGACGGACGGATGAGAAAATGTAAGCGCACCAGCTGAGACACGGATTCACCAGAGCGCTGGGGGGCCTGGGATGGAACGTCCAAAGAATCCAAGGGAGGAGCAAATTCAAGGAACTATGGGTGACTGGGCAGGTTCTGGCGTTGGCTGATTGAGCAGCTCCGCGTTGTTACTTAAAAACCACGCTACATCCGTTTCTCTGCTCTGCGGCCCTGGGCACCGGCTCCGCCTAAGAGCTGATTCCTCCGGTGGCGGAGTGACTAGAATGGTGGAGGAGGGTGAACTGCTTCCCAGCCCAGGACGCTGAGCTTCTCTCTGCAATCTGATTGGGCCACGTTAGATCACGTGCACACACTTAGTCCAATGAGAGTCACCAGAGAAATGCCATTTACTGATTGGCTTAGACGCATCCGGGGGCCGATTCTCAAGCTGGAGGTGAGATCTGCGCACCCCGGGTCCCCTGGCCTGTGGTGGGTGGCTGCAGTCCCTGGGGCTCCTAGGAACTTACTCAGGGTTCTGCTGGGGAGGAAGACAGGCTATCGGAAGCATCCGAGACAATAAACAGCCCCGCACACGTGGCTCCCAAGGCCTGTATGTGCTGGCCCTGCCTCACCTTGCTTTTTCTCTCTGTTTTGTGAAGTTCCCAGAATGTTCTAGGTTTCTTTCTCCCTCGTGCTCGTCTTACGTGCCGTGATATTTGTTGCCTGACTAATTCCTATTCTTGTTTCAAGTCTTACTTAAATGACATTCCTTAAAGAGAACTTTCCAATCCTCCTAAACTAAATGAACCCCCTCCCACTTGTGTTCCTATTGGAATCTAATTTCAAGTTGCAATTATGTTTATATTTGTTCATTTGTGGCTCTGTGGGGGCAGAGGCCATGTTTGTCCTGCTCACCAGTGAGTCCTGAGAGGTTGGCACACAGCAGATGCTCAAGAAATATTTGATGAATGGATGAATGAGCCAGTTCACCCACTTCTTTTTGAACTCACACCCTGAGACATCTGTGGAGTTTACTTGAGTGTAAACATTTCTACAAAACAGTATCTCTTCTAAAAGAATGATGATTTTAGATGAACCTAAAGAATTAGGGATGCTTTGAAAGCTTATGGAGTCCAAGCAGTGGGACTTTTTTTGATCCTGTATTTTTGTCATGTTCAGGTAATTGACATGTCAGTAACATAAATAAAGAGAAGGCTAGAACAAAATTGGTGAACAAATCCAACACTTTGTTCCATTCCTTACCTCATTAGTTAATTATATTATCAAACATTTATTAAATGCCTCTTCTGTATCAGCCGTTGGGCTGGACTCTGCGTCCAAGTTTACACCAGGGTCATTTTATCTGCTAAGGCAGAACTGAATGAAAACATCTTCAGAAAAAAAATGTTTTTAACTACAAAGTTTGAAACAAATTTTGGGGGTTAACCTGTAGATAATCCAAATAAATTTTATTACCAGAACATTCTAGCCTGCTTTGCTAGTAAGAGTTTCTACACAGGAGGGGCTTAAAGGCCAGAAATCTGTTAGGGAGGGAGGCTGGAAGGTTGTCTTGCAATCATGTTTACACAGCAAGTATGCTGTTTCTACTCAGACTGCATGGCTGTTTGGCCTGGCTAGAGGAGGCTATTGAAAATTATGGGTTAATTAAATCATTGCCTACCCCCAACCAGCCCTTGGAGCTGTCATTGAATCCTAGTTAGCTGAAGCATAATTGTATTTGGTTTATCAGACTTTCAGATATCTCGGGCTTCAAAAGGCATGAAGACCTCAAGAAGAACTTTCAAAGGGAAGAAACAGCAGCGGTCCTCTCTGATAACTTGTTTATCAATTTATTTTCCAATTGCCCTAGCCTTGTCTCCCAGCGGGAGATATGGGTGAGAAAATGACTCTCAGGGTTGATGTCCATAACAGGCTTTAAGATAGAGAATATTTAATTATTTGGGCGGAGGGGGAGTTTTTGACCTTAGAAGAAAAAAAAAGAAGACATAGGAAAATCTGGTTCGAACACCAAAACCCTGTAAATCGGTAATATGGAAGTCTATATCTACTTTATAGGGACATCATGGCTTCAGAATCAGAGGAATATGCTGTGCAAATACAAAGGACATAATTTGATAGCTTCCAAGTGGACTTTCTTGTTTTATTATCATCCATCCAGTCCTCATGCATCGAAAAAAACAAAACTTGTTGGTATTTATCCTTCTCACTTACGCTGAATGAATATATTTCATTCAAGGAAAGCAAAACTAGACGGGTCTGGTTTAATTGCACAATCGGATATTAATATACTTTTTTAAAAAATATTTTATTTATTTGACAGAGAGAGATCACAGGTAGGTAGAGAGGCTGGCAGAGAGAGAGAGAAGCAGGCTCCCCGCGGAGCAGAGAGCCCGATGTGGGACTTGATCCCAGGACCCTGAGATCACGACCTGAGCCGAAGGCAGCAGCTTAACCCACTGAGCCACCCAGGCGCACCAATTAATATACTGTTTTTGAAGAGAAATGCTTTATGACCTCAGAGTGAATCAGCTCTTGGGGCGAGAAGACATTTAATGCAGCAGACCAGACGCCGGCCGTGGGCTCTCTGTGCTGTGCTTGCTGGCAGGGCTGTGGGGCTGAGCTCTGCCATCGCACATGTACGGACCGTAGACAGGCAAGGTTAGTACAGATTTGTGAACTTGGACTTCATTCCCCCTCTCCTTCCTAAATTCTGCTCAGGAAGCTCAGTTTTGTGGTGAGGCAATCCGACTGGGTAAAAGCTCATAACGATAATAGCACTTCTAATAATAGCTAACATTTGTTGTGCACCTATCACGGGGCCAGACGTGGGGCTACATGTGTTCGTCCTCATCTTTGGAACTGGCCCCAAACCATTATCAGGTGTATTTTATCATCTTGCCATTTTCCAAAATTATTTGCAGATGAGGACAAGAGCAGAGAGCAGTTCAGTCACTTGGCCACGATCCCAGGACCCTGGGATCATGACCCGAGCTGAAGGCTGAGGCTTAACCCACTGAGCCACCCAGGCGCCCCTTGTGTTCTTTTTCTTTTAAAGAGACCCCCAAACCGTGTTAGCTGTAGTCCCCATTAAATCTGGATTCATCCCTGGCTCGAAGGCAAAGCCATCATTCATTATCTCCAAAGCATGGTTTCTAACCAGTCATGGGGCACCTGGGTGGCTCAGTCAGTAGGACATGTGCCTTCAGCTCAGATCATGGTCTCAGGGTCCTGGGATGGAGTCCCGCATTGGGCTCCCTGCTCGACGGGGAGTCATCTTCTCCTTCTCCCTCTGTCTTTCCCCTCTGCCCGTCCCCGCCCCTCTCTCTTTTGCTCATGCACACACTCTCTCTCAAGATAAATAAAATCTTTTTAAAAATAACCAGTCATAAATAACGACCTGAATGACAAGAACTGTCTTATTTCCGACACAAAGTAGGTGCTCAGTTCGACTCAGATAGGATGAAAGCACAGATAGATGACTGAAGAAAGGTCCTACTTGGAAGCCAAGGTGTATGTAGATGGTTCCCTACTGTGGACGTGAAACAATGGGGCAGGTTCAGAAGCTGGGAAGCCAGAACAGCTTGGGAATGCTTCGAAGAAATGGATTCTTCCCTGACATTAGGCACAGAGTAGCAGCTGAACTTTCCCCAGGTAAAGGAGCTGACAGGGTTCTTCTTCGAACCATTCTACTCTTGGCAAAACAAGGAGAATGCCAGACTGGTGAAGTGGCGGTGACTTCCTCTTTGCAGGCAGTTCCACAAGAGACACCTCATTTCACTTAACTTATCCAATTAACTAAGGGAGACAAACAAATTAAAAGAAAGTCCCTGAGGTGGCCGAGACTCAGGGAGCCTAAGCGGCTGAACAGCATAATTGGAATCACCAGCCCTGATGAAAGCACCCCGCTCAGGGCTGACTGTGAACAAGTAGTTCTGGTTTTGCAAGAGTTTGTGAGTGTCGTTTCAAGGAAAGGCCAAGAGGAAATGTGTTTAAAACAAGTTTTTGGTTAGACATGCAGATAGCAAGGATTGATACCTATTGGAAGTAACTAGTGAAGGAAGTTGGAGAGTCATACATATGGTCCTCATGCCTGGACACCATCTTGTCTTCAAGACAAGACTGAAAATTCCAGTGTCTTAATGGGATGCATTTACTCCATGATTTACCCCCAAACTGTGTGCCAGAATGAGGAGATCCTAGAAGGTGGGCCACTCTTGAGAGCAACAGTGGTGGTTGCCAGGATCACTTGGGCTTTTCCAGTGACCTGACTCCAAGGTCCTCTGCCCCCTGGTTTCATGCAAGAGCACTCGCCTGACTCAGACAAATTTGGCCCACCTGGGTCTTGAGGCCTTGCGTACGAAAGAGATGACTTGGTCCTATGTAAATTTAAGACTACAAAGTCCTTGCCCTTGCCTGTAAAGGAACAACTAGCAAACTCACAAACTGTCTGTCAGATATTGGGGCTACTCATGATTCAGTTTTAGGAACTTCTTGGCCTTGTTAAAAAGTGTCATGACTTAGGATAGGTGGCTTTTTACACAAATCAATCAACAGATTTCATGCAACTCTACTCAATATTCTAATGGGGCAAAGAGGCCAAGAACAAGAGAAAGAGAATACCAAGGGTTGCTTGGGTGGCTTAGTTGGTTGAGAGAATGCCTTCGGCTCAGGTCATGATCCTGGGGTTCTTAGATCAAGTCCCACTTTGGGGGCTCCCTGCTCGGCGGGAGTCTGCTTCTCTCTCTGACCTTCTCCCCTCTCATGCTCTCTCTCTCTCATTCTCTTTCTCAAACAAATAAAATCTTAAAAAAATAATAAAGAGAAGACCAAGAAGAGTCCAAATGTAATGAGACAGCCACGTTCCTTTTCATATATTAATACACATTACAAATGTTCATACACACACCCAGACACACACACAGATATATGTGGTCATTAAAAGTATGACCCAGAAATTCCACCTCTAGGTAATTATCCGAGTGAAATGAAAACCTATGTTCACACAAACACTGAATATTTACAGCACTTTGATTCATCATCACCAGAAGCTGGAAGCAGCTCAAATGCCCTGCAGTCCAGAAATGAATAAACAGACTGTGGTACATTCACACATCGGAACGCTAGTCAGGAGTCAAAAGGAAGGAACCATTGATACAGGCGACAACGTGGATGGAGCTTAAGGACGTGATGCTGAGTGGAAGAAACCAGCTTCGAAATCATACGTACTGTATGATTCATTTTGTATGACATTCTGGAAAAGGCAAAGCAATAGGGACAGAAGACAGATCAGTGGTGTCAGGGGTTAAAGTTCAGGGGAGGTATGACTGTGTAAGGGCAGCCTGAGGGCATGAGGGTAAATTTAGTTTATAAACTAAAAAATGAAATAAAGTAAACCAGTGTCACATGAGTGCAAGTATAGACAGATGTATGGCACATCACAGAGAGCCAGAGGGAAGTGTATACAGTCCATGAGTTTTGCTAAAGACGGCATCTTCAAATCCATGGGGGGAAAGAGGCACTATTTAATATTATGTCAAGAAAACAGATCTTTATCATTATAAAATATAACTGCTTTGTCCCTTCAATCAAAATAAAATCTAAAAGGATTCAAGACTTAAATGGGAACAAAAATGAGACTACTAGAGGAAAATAGAGATGTTTAAAATTATTCTTAGAGTGAGAAAGGATGATTCAAAAGTCAGAAACCAGAAAGAAAAAAAAAACAGCTTTGACTATGTAAAACATCTTAAAAACTGAGTACAACAAAGAATAGTTATAAACAAATCAATAAATGACAAGGTGGAAAAAAGCATCTACAACACATACCATCATGGAAGATATCTGTAGAGGCTGCTGCGATGTGCTGACCAGATCCCACCTTCCGGTTTGAGGTCATTCCCCTCGCTGTCAAGTCAGGTGTGCTGGGGGCTCAGAGGTCACAGCTAGGCTCTTCTCCTCCACTATCCATAGCTGAAAAGAGTCACTCTGCCTGGTCATCCCCACGCTCTGGGGACAGCCCTCATCCAGTGACTTGTCACTAAAAGGTTATAAAAGCCTCACCCTAGGACACCTGAGTGGCTCAGTCAGTTAAGCGGCTGCCTTTGGCTCAGGCCATGATCCTAATGTCCTGGGTTTGAGCCCCACATTGGGCTCCTTGCTCAACAGGGAGTCTGCTTCTCCCACTGCTTGCAGTTCCCCCCTGCTTGTGCTCTCTCAGCTCTCTCTCTCTCTCTTATGAATAAATAAACCTTATAAAATAATTTTAAAATAAATAAATAAAAAATAAAACTTCACTCTCCTTCTTCAAGGCAGAACTATGAAGGGTCATCGTAGCTCCAGAGCTTCCCATAGAATCAGCTGAGTGAGGTTTTCTGCCCAATCCTGCTTTTTAAAATTTCTTCTTAGGTATTGATCCCAAGAGTACTCTCCAATTAACTTCTGCATGGAAATCTGTCTCAGAGTCAATTTCTGGAGAATTCAAGGTAGGGTAATATCCTTAATATGTAAAGAACTTTTATAAATCAACAAGAAAATTTAAAAATGGGCAAAAGACAAAACCAGCCAATTTTGACATGCATCATAATTAAAATTACCTGTACCTTTTGTCATAGCAAGTTCACTTCTGGATTTGTCATAAAGAAATACTCTCCTACGTGTGTAAAGCTGTATGGTCACAGATGCCCATGGGAGCATTACTTATAATAGGGAAAGATTGGAACAATCTTTATGTCCAATGTCCATCAGTTAATAAATGTCATATTATGTAGTTATTAAAAGCAATGATTAAATATTTATAAACATGAAACAATATATTTTTTAAAGACCTTATTTATTTATTAAAGAGAGAGCACAAGCAGGTTCAGGGTCAGAGGGAGAAGCAGACTCCCCGTCAAGCAGAGAGCCTGATGTGGAGCTCGATCCCAGGACCCTGGGACCAAGCCGATGGCAGACGCCCAACTGACTGAGCCACCCAGGCACCCCAACATGAAACAATATTTAACAATCATAACAATATATTCATAACAATCAATACAATCAAAACAAGAATAGAATCACAACAAACATTTAAAATACATTCTGTAAAATAGATTACACAAGATATAGCATATATATATAAAATAGAAAACAGCTTGAAAGGTATAGAAAAATTCTAGTAGTTATTGTTACTATATTTAGGATTATTGGGGATGCTTATTTTCTTCCTCATACTTTGCTGTATTTTCTTTAAAAAAAAAAATAATGAGCATTACTTACGTAACCAGAGGATAGATAAAAACATACAATTGGATAAGTCTTTAGAATGAAATTCAAGCATGCTGATTCAAGCTCAAACATATTTTCATTTTCTCATTTTTAATTATTTCAATTAAAGCAAATAATTAACTTCAAAATTAACCTTAACAGCAATATATAAACAAAATCTCAATTTAAGGCTTGGCTGTTCATATTAATCCATGACAGTCCCATATTACCTGTGTTGGACACCTGCTTTCTCTATGTGTGCTTCTCCTGGGTAGAACGTAGTCTCCTCGTTCAGGTAAGGGGGCCTGGCTTGCCCTTAAGGAGCACTCTGTCCCCCTCCTGAGTCCCTGGAGGGCCTGTGAGGCCAAGCCCACCACCTCTGTGAAGGAGCACATAACCTGTCCAAGCCTCCCAGCTCTCTGCCCACAAAGACATTCAGGGCACCTATGTCCCAAGCCTATCCAATGAGAGTCAACTGCAGAAACTTCTGCTGGAACTATTGGAAAAACAATGTTCTCTTTTAACTGGGATTCCTAAGTTGGTCAAGAATAAGCTTGGAGAAATGCTGCTAGTACACAACAAAGCAGAGCGGAGAGATGGAGGGAGAAACATTTCTGAAGACGGTGTTCGTGCCTTTCAATCCAGCTGAGCCCAAAGATTCATTTCTGGACTTTTCAGTTACGTGAACCAATACATCCTTCATTTTTGCTTAAGGCATTTGAGCTGGGCATCATTTGCATCTCGGTGATGTGGTACTACACACAGCCTGCTATAACTCCATGGAAAGCAAAATCATATGGATTGATTTCATCTTTCCATCATTCCATTAAAATGTATAGAGCACTGTCTTAGTCAGCTCAGGCTGCCATAAGAAAAGATCACAGACTGGTTGCCCTAAACAACAGAGACGTGTTTCTCATAGCTCTGGAGGCTGGAAGTCCAAGATCCAGGTGCCAGGAAAGGTGGGTTTCATTCTGAGGGCTCTTGGCCTGCAGGTGCCACCCTCTTGTGCTCCCGTGTCTTCTGTGTGCGTGCTGAGACAAAAGCAAGCTTTCTGGTGTCTCTTCTCATAAGGGCACTGATCCCGTCATAAAAGTCCCAACCTTGTGACCTCATCTTAGCCCTGATGACCTCTCAAAGGCCCTACCTCCAAATACCATCATATTGGGAGCTAGGGCTCCAACATATGAACTTTGAGGAGGACAAAACATTCAGTCCGTGACAGACCCAGAGAACCCACAGTATGCCAGCCACTGTGCTAATCCCAGGAATACAGGGGAAATGGCACAATGCTGGCCCTTAGCAGGAGGAGTACACTTGGTGGGAACCCAACCCCAGAGAGTGGTCCTTAGAGTTGCCTGGGTTTCCTCCCAAGAACTTTCCAGCTGCCTCTAAGCAGAATGTGGGCCAGCATTTTTATCTTTGGACCCTCTCTCCTGCTGGAGAGTTAACACTTTGTCTTCTCTTTGGCTCTCTCTGGCATTGCTTCCTTACACTCTTCCTCTTATCTCTCAAGTCAAAAAGGCCACAGCTTCTCCCACCGGGGAGTCCTGGGGTGGGCAGGCTGGACCAGCTCTGCTTTTGGTAGTGACACAAATGCCCTTTTGCCTTTGTGTCTGTCCTGCTGTTGTGCTCTCTTCTTGTTGCCTGGACATTCCTCTTTGCTGGACACAGTGGAATCCAGACCCAGGGGTGACTAAGGGGAAAAGGATAAAGAGAAAAAAGCTGCCCCGTGCCTCAGACAATGGGATTCTGCATGAGCTCCATCCAGCCCATATGATGGGCTCCACGTTGGGGGTCAGGGCATGTGTCTCAGAGTTGGTCTTTGACATCAGCCAGGGTTCTCTGAGAATGGGTTTCCTTAGAGGATCTCACGGAGAGGAGTTGCTGGCCAGAGGCCAGGATCTGGGCCTTCTGGGGTTCTCTGGCCAAATGCTACCTTTTTTTCATCACCATTCTCAGCCCACAGATGCGTACAAGACCTTCTAGGGAAAGTGCTCAGACTAAGAAGAGCTGTGAGTGTAACTCAGCTGGACAGTTCTCTCCGAAGTCCCTCGTAGGGAATTTTTGAGGTTATAGATCACATCTCCAGAAGGGGAAAATAAGCACCCTCAGCAGATTCCATTAGAATAAGGGCAAGTCAATGAAGTCATGTCTGGTAATTATAGAATTATCTTAATTATTTTTTAATGTAGTCAAGGCTTGAAAACACTGGCATTCTCATTATACAGTATAAACTTTCAGAACCAAGCCCAAACACTACCTGGGGAAACTCTGCAAATGAGCAGTCAAGCCCCCAAGTGCCCTTGGAGATGAAGTGCCCTAAATTCAGCCAAATGACAAGCTGTCAACTTGATAGCACTCCCCATGGAATTTTTTTCTTTCTTCTCCATCTTACAGAATCCAAGAAGTCCCCAACCTCTGAATCCAGTAGTTCTTTCAGTGTGGACAGCAGAGTCCTACGGGGGAGCTTTTGCAGATGTCACTTGCTCAGACCCCACTTCTGGAGGCATCTTCCGGAGGTCTAGGATAGGGCCCCAACATCTTGAACCATCACTGATTAATCCCTGAATTAGCAGACGGGAAACAGAGGCCGGGAGAGAGAAAGTGATTTATCTAAAGTGGCAATAACCATCTGTCGAAGAGCCAGGGCTAGCATTCAGGTTTCCCGACTTGGACCCAGTGCTGTTCTCACTATAAAAGGAGAAATACCAAGACGTCGGTATTCTCACTCAAACCGCTAGTTATCCTCCATTAGGCAGGTGTCCACCTTGAAGGATGGAGTGTGGCTCCAGCCTGTGCCCGGGAACACCCTCCATGACTTATACAGACAAACCTGCCATTTGGGTAACAGCGGCCAGATCTCTCTGTCCTTCATTTTCAAAACCAAGACCACTTGCCCTTTGTATTCCGCTGTAGTAGACGAGACAGGGAAATGTGTGACCCATGTCTCCCTCTGTTTGCTACACATTTACTCCTAATGCCCTGTGGTTTGTGGTTGTGGTTACTTGTTTACAAAACCTGGGACTCAAAATCATGGTCAGCCCAGAGCCTTTGCTGTAGCTTCCCAGAGGGGCTTCTCTGTGCTGCTGTCCCTTCTCGTCTTTTCTTCCAAAGCCACAGAATGTGAATGTGAGCATTTCCAATGAAGGCAGTAGAAGGACCCCCATAACGTCAAACAAGAAACAAGTATTTGTTAAGAGAGAGTGCGTACCTGGCATCAAATTTATGTTTAACTCATCCTATAGTTTCAGGGTGTTGGGGAAAAGGAATATAAGCTGCTCCAGAACTTCCTCTTGGAAAAAGAAATCCCTTTTATTCATAGCACACCTAAAAGAACACCAAAATGTATTTCTCCTGAAGGAAAATACCCTTGGATACTCTGAAAAACATCCACCCAACTTCTCTACGCTGGGCTCATCTTTCGGAGCTGAGCCAACCACTGTTATCAATCATCTCAAAAGCACTACCTCGTTTAGCAGAAATCTGGCAACGAGCCCTACTGCTTCCTGGACACTTGGACTTGTCACCCATTGCAACAACCTGTGTTTTATAGTTGAGGAAGTCTAGAGACTAAGTGATTAAAGCCCAGCCAAGGTCACTCACATGGAGTTCAGAGTACAAGCAGAGCAGAAGGAAACTTGCTGGGTGTCTAGAATCAAAGGACACTAGAACTGGATTTCAAGAGGTCATTTGGTTCACTTGCTTTGCTGCAGGTGAACAATGAAACCGGGCGAGACTTAGGACTGTCTGGGGGCAAAGGCTTCATAATGCCTCCAACCTCTTGGTTCCTGCAGTTCTTCCTGAAGTCTCACCAAACTCTCTCTTGCTGTTACTCTTTCTACCTTCCCAACCAGTGCTTCATGCAGAGAACAGTGTTTCTCTATCGTGAGAATAGATATGCTGCATTCCACTTGTCCGATGGAAGAATCGGCTCTGGGGAAGTCTTGAACGACCCACTTGGAGAGGCTTTGTGGGGATCTCGAAGGCAGAATGTTCTGTATTTTGGGCTCTTTTACGCTCTGCTTGAATGCCAGATGATTGTACTTCTCTCACCCGTCCTCTCCAGGGATTATCTTCCTTGAAGAAGAGAAGGCTGAGAAACAAATCATGGGGGATACAAGAAACAAATCATGGGGGATACAAGATTGTTTATTTGTGTCCAAGATCAGAGGCAACTGCTAGGGGGCTTGGGGGTCTATGTGGTTGGGTGGATGGGGACGAATGTTTCTGCTTCTGGGGCTATTACCGAGGTAAAATCTCATCCAGGGAAATGCTGGGGAGTCTCCTTCCCAGGAGGACTAACAGGTGGGAGAAGGCTTCCCCACAGGGATGATTGCCCTGGGCTTCCCAATGGGAGAAGAAAGATGGAGAAACTTTCTTTGGACTCTTTCCAGCTTTGCGGTGGCTCTTGCCCTGGTCTGATAAAGCACTAGTTCTAAGCATTTGGAAAGACCGGTGTGTAAGAGGAAACTAACAAGCAAACGGCAGCTCAATGGGACTCCCTTTGAATTTGGCTCTCGCCCTGCATTAAACCAGCAGGGACAAGCCGACAGTTCTTATGTGGTTCCCCAGGCAAAATTTTGAAAGCTAACAACTGACATTTTCTTCTAGATATTTTCCCACCCTACTGCCTCCTTCAATTAGTGCAGTGGGAGGAGACGCCGAGCTCCAAGATTAATTCCATGTATCGGGTTTTATTTTATTAAGTGTCTTTTGGGGGTGAACTATCCGCTAGCGTTTGCCCTGATCGTTCTTGAATGATGGCCTAATGTGGAATGCTTCAGTTGGGAGAAGAATTTCTCTGAAAACAGTTCTTCCTAAAGGGTAAAATGAGATAGTTCAAACTATGTAGAAGAGCTTTGAAGAAAAAAACAGGGCAAACACACAGCTTGTTCTTTATATCGGCACCTTTCAGAACCTGCTTCACCAATCTCTTCCAGTCTACCAACAAGCATGTCCATCAGTTAAGAAGCACTGCCTAAGTCCAGCTTTAGGCCAGGCAGTGTGGGGTTTACCCCAAAATATAAGGCTTAGTGTCTGCCCTTAACAAGTATCCAGGTTAGTCAGGCCACAAGACTAACTCAGACTAACAAAAGGCAACCCACATTTAGGTGCTACGTGGTATTAGTGCTTTAGTGGGTAGAGTAGCCAGAAAGCTTTTATTAAAGAGCACACAGCCTGAGCGGGCTTTCAAGAAATGCCAGATTTGTGGATGCCTGGGTGGCTCAGTTGGTTAAGCATCTGCCTTTGGCTCAGTCATGTTCCCGGGGTTCTGGAATCGAGTCCTGCATTGGGCTCCCAGCTCAGCGGTGAGTCTGCTTCTCCCTCTCCCACTTCCCCCCAGCTCCTGATCTCTCTCTTTTTCACTCTCTCAAACAAACAAATAAAATCTTAAAAAAAAAAAAAAAGAAATGTCAGATTTGAGAAAAGCAGAGTAAAAAAAGAAACAACAAACAGGATGGGGGGGTGGAAAAGCAAATTATGAGAATTTAAACTAATTTTAAGACGTTTTCTTTTTTTAGAGTGGGAGGTCGGGAGGGACAGGGAGAGAGGGACAGACAGAATCTTAAGCAGTGTCCTTGCCCCACCCAGACCCCAACTTGGGGCTTGATCTCACAACCCTGAGTCCCAAGAGTCTTGACTGAGCCACCCAGGTGCCCCCTAATTTTAAAACTTTTCATTATAGATCGCTTCAATCACATACAAGCTGCAGCAGCCCTATGTACTCATCACCCCGCCTCAAACTTGACCCACTCTGGCCACTCTTGTTTCACCACTTTTCCCACATCTTGGATTATTCTGAAGCAAATCCCAAACATCCTATCATTCCATCTGGAAATAATTCAGTATTTTACTAGCATCTTGATGTAAGCAAGGATCAAATTATACAGGTCAGAGCATGTTTCAAAAAAAACAGCACAAAACTGAAAATCTTGGCACAATAAGAAGATCCCCCAAGCGTCAGCCAATGGCACGTGTATTCCCACTTCTATTTTGTTCAACAACATCCCGACACGTCAGAAGAACCCCTAATATCTTTTGGAGGAGGTTGAAATCAAATATATATGTTGAGAAATACGTGCTTTTTGCTATAATGCTTGGGCCTTAATGGAATGTCAGAGGCATATGGGCAAGCACTTGTCCCTGTACGTCTGCTGCAATTTGAGTATATTTCTTTATTCTATTTTCAACATAGATCAGGGTGGTATTTCAGGAAGACATGCCTTTCTTAAACCAGAGTCCAACAAAAGTGGCCAGAGGAATCTGAGGGTGGCGCGACAGGCTGGGCAGGGAGGTGACACATGGGGGGTGGGGGAGAGGGGGAGCAAGGCGGGGTGGGGGGCAGAGAGGGCACCGACTCCCAGGGCTCCGGCTGGATATGAAACTGAGTGGGAGGCAAAGAATGAAAGTGGAGCATGGTAATCTTGGAACAAGGATGAGTCATGCTGAAAATGAGATGCTTTCCCACTGATGCTCTGAATAATACCCCTTGACTGGGAAAAGAAACCAAACGAATGCGGTGCTTGATCTCGGTAGAGATAGAGAATGGCATCCAGAGCACTTACTTGAAGACTGGGCAGCCCTCCTGGCTCTTCCCCTCTTCCAGGTGACCCACAACCAGCCGACACACCGCTCAGGGTCTCACACTGCTCATTGTCAACAAAAGGAAAGCGGGGCTGCATCTTCTCTAGATTCCTGGAGACCCACAATGGTCAACAATTTGGTTAATTGAGATGTATTTTAAAAGGTTAGACAGACAGGAGTTTGCAGTGGCTCTTGGATGGTATCCATTAGCAGTAGGACGCAGCAGTGGTATCGGAGACAACCTGACCCCACGTGAGTTGTCAGACGGGGACTTTAAATAAGGGCACTAGCCCACGTACATCGTGTGTTAGGTACATCACTAAGCAGCTTACATACATTAGCTTACTCAGTTCTCACAACAACCCTGTGAAGTAAGTTCTAATATTATTACCCTACAGTGAGGATACTGAGGGAGTAATCTACCCAAGAAACATCGCCAGTAAATGGAAAAGTCAGACTGGACCCCAGATCTATCTCAATTCCAAACCCTTTACCCCTGTACTATATAGTCTCTTATTCTGCCGAGGAGCAGAAAATAACTATTAAAGTCTTGTGTTTTATCTTCTGATCAAAATCCAGAAGCCTTAATTAAATAGCTATCTGACACAGGAGTCAGCTTGAAGCGGGTTCCCACTGATTAAGTCTGGGACAGATTCAGCACCAAAATTAAGTACAATGATAAATTATAAACCACTGAAACATAAGATTCACGAGTTGCCTTCCTGACGACAAATAGAGAGATGATTGAGAGACAGATGACGGTTAAGTAGAATACTGAGCATCGACTGGTCAAGGTGGAGGGATTCCTGCAACTAGAAAATCATTCTTTGGCAATAATCAGGGTAAAGATGGGATTAGGCAGGAACCATCAATATCTGGTAAATCTAAAGGAGAAAGGTTAATGAGCAAGACATTTGCATGGTCTTAAAGCATCTCCCCAAAGACTGCTTATTAGCTCAAGGGAGGAAAAAAATTAATTGTACAGTAGAGAAGATTGAACAACACCTTGATGCATGAGAAAAATTTACATTACCGTGAAGGGTGGATGGATATCATGTGCCTCCAGCTGTGACACTCTTAGAAGGACAAAATGTTAATTTTGCAACATTCCAGCCAAGAACGTACAAGCAGAACATCAGACGAATGCAATATGAAAATGTCTTTTTAAAAAAAAAAGACAAGGTAAACTGTATTCTTAAAAAATGTAAACATCGGGCGCCTGGGTGGCTCAGTGGGTTGAGCCGCTGCCTTCGGCTCGGGTCATGATCTCAGGGTCCTGGGATCGAGTCCCGCGTCGGGCTCTCTGCGCGGCGGGGAGCCTGCTTCCTCCTCTCTCTCTCTCTCTCTCTGCCTGCCTCTCTGCCTCCTTGTGATCTCTCTCTCTGTCAAATAAATAAATAAATAATCTTAAAAAAAATGTAAACATCACAGGAAATAAGAAAAGTCTGTGAGAATATTCTAGATTAAAGGAAGCGAAGGTGGACAAGACAACCAAATGTAAGCCTGACCCTAGATTTAATGCTGTGTATAAGCTGGGGGGTGGGTGTGGACAATGTTGTAAAAGACACTGGGGTGCCGGGGTAGCATAGTCGGTTAAGCGGCTGACTCTCGGTTTCAGCTCAGGTCATGAGATCAAGCCCTGCCTCAGCCTCCACGCTTAACTCTCAGGCTGCTTAGGACTCTCTCCCTCTCCTTTTGCCCCTCTCCTTTACGTGTGGTACGTGTAGTCTCTTCTCTCTCTCTCTCTCAAATAAATAATCTTTTTTAAAAAAGGGAGACATTGGGGCCCCTGGGTGGCTCAGTGGGTTAAAGCCTCTGCCTTCAGCTCAGGTCATGATCCCAGGGTCCTGGGATCAAGCCCCACATTGGGCTTTCTGCTTGGTGGGGAGCCTGCTTCCTCCTCTCTCTCTCTCTGCCTGCTTCTCTGCCTCCTTGTGATCTCTGTCTGTCAAATAAATAAATAAAATCTTTAAAAAAAAAAAGAGAGAGAGACATTATTTGATCAACTGACAGCATTGGAATATGGACAGTACCATGGAAATTTATGAAGTTGGCAAATATACTGTGGTTAGGTTAAAACTGTTCCTATTTTTAGGCAGTGCACATAATATTTAGGGGTGAAGGATCCTGATGTATGTAACTTACCATCACATGGTTCAAGAGAGAAAAGAGAGAGGACAAATGCTAAAGCAAGTGGGATAAAATGTTAACAAGAAGTGAATCGAGGTAAAAGGCAAATTGGGGTCCCTTGAAACTTTTCCTAAGCTTGAAAATATGTCCAAATAAGAAGGCCTTTTTTTTTTCCTTCTTAAAGTCAGTGTGACATTAGATTAGCAAGTGGTGGTCAGTCTGAGTTCTTAAACGGTGTGGAGGGGAAAAAAAAAAGGAATGACTTACATTGAGTCACGAGAATGATTGTCATCAGATGCGAGAAGCTTAAGGCCGAGCTCATTCCCCGCAGTTTAGGGGTTCACTAACCAAAACAAGGAATTATGTGGGTCACACAGAAAACAGACTCACAAGTGAAGAAATACGAAATGATTCCATCCAGAGAAACATCAGGAAAACCACCATCTCTGTATGTGTAAGGAAAGGCTTTATAGGCATGGACCTACAGCCCCTGACTTCAACACAAACTACCCAGTGGGGGAATCAGCCTGTTCAAGCTCATTTTCCATTTGCTGCTCCTTGAAATATGTGGGGACTAAAAGGTTCTGCGCTGGTTGGGAAAGATAGTTGACAGAAGGAGCAAACCGCGAGCATTGACAAGGATATGATAAATGCGCGGGCTCAGGGAAACTAGAACGAGTAACAAATTAGTGGACGGCTTTTGACAATGGGATTATTATTGTCACAGATTTGAGTTACTTACTAGGCCCTGAGGATACAGAATGATAAAAGAAATAATCCCTGTTCTCAAGAAGTTTTGGGAAGAGAGAGTCACACAAAGGTACACCACCGGACAGCATGTGACGAGTATCAAATGATTGTTCTTGTCACTGTATGCTAGAGTCACTGTATGCTAGAGTTTATGGACTAAGACAATCAGGAAAAGCTACTGTGGGCGTGGAGCACCAAGTAAGTGGCAGGTGTAGGGCTGCCTTTCCTCCCTTTCTCTCTTCCTCCAACTAACTTTCCTTCCTTCCTTTTCTTAGATTTTTTAAATAGATACTTATTCTGTTTTCTAATTGCAAACAAAGTACTGTGCTAAACACTTAAAGAGAACAATGAGATAAAAAGTGATGCTGAGAGGAAAAAGGAAAGGCACATTTGGGGATTAATTGATGATAACAATGGCTAAGAAACAGTGGGCCCCATAGGTGTTTCCTGTGCCTGCCGTAAAAAAATTGCCATAAACATCGTGGCTTAACACAACAGAAATTTATTCTCTCGCAGTTAAGGAGGCAGAAGTCTGAAATCAAGGTGTGGGCAAAACTGTGCTCTAGGGGAGATTTCTTGTCTTGCCTCTTGCTGCATCTGTGGGCATTCCTTGACAGTCTGTCTCTATCCTCACATGACCTACTCTGTCTAGTCACCCAATGTGTCTCCTATTAGTACACTTGTCATTGGATTCAGGACCTACCTAGATAATCCAGGACCATCTTTTCATCTCAAGATCCTTAATTACATTTTCAAAGGACCCCTTTCCAAATAAGATAACATTCACAGTTGCCAGGATTTAGGACACGGGCATATCTTCTTCGGGCCACTGTCCAACCCGTCACAGGCCTTTTCCATGTGCTGGGCATTGTCCTAAGCATCTTATATGTATTAACTCACCTAATTCCCAATAATCCAGTAAGACAAGTTATTATTTTGGTCCACGTTGAGGAAATAGGAGCACGGAGCCATTAGCTACCTTGGAAGCATTACTTAAGATAATCTAGCTTGAGTGGTGGGCTTGTGTTGAGGAGAAGTGAGAGGTAAGTTTGGATAAACAAGTTAAGTTCATGTGCAGGATGCCTTAAGTACCTAGATCAAAGACCCTATTCGGTGAGTAATGGGTAGTCACTGAGGGCTTTGAGCAAGAGCATTGTGAGCATGTGAGCATTGATGAATGGGAATATTGATCAGAAGGCACTGGGTTAAGTAGATTGGAGGAGGACAGGAGGCGGAGGCCTATTAGGAGTACTCGCATAATTGCTCTGAGAGACATGTAGGCCCAGAATGCAAGAATGCAGAGCTTGACCGCAGAAACAGAGACGATTACTTAACAGCTCATCCTTCTTTCCATCCCAATGTGTGGAGCCAGACTCCCTTTTCCATTAGACTTAGCTCTGCCATCTTCCTCGGTGCCATTCCAGGAGACAACTGAGAGGGAAGACAATCTCCATTTGCCCCAGTTTAGCAGACACTGGTTTTCCCATTAAAGGATTGCTCTCAAATTGGAAGGTCCCGGAGCAGTGCCTAGAAATGCAAACCCTGTAATTTTGATCATGGTCACTTTTAAGACAACAGCACTTTGGGGACCGAAGGATGTCTCTCTTGAGGTTAAGAGACGATCAACTCTGACCTTATGATGGAAGAAGCCTTGAAGCCAAATTAAAGCATAAATAAAGTCAGTTACAAGGACTCATGGGCGTAGTCCTTGAAGCAGCTACCATGAAGCTAGATCTTGGCTCTCTTCCTCCTGAATCAGCAGACAGGTGGAGGGAAACCTCTCTAGTTTCACCTCTCATCTACATTTTCAGCTGGAGGAGACTATCTTAACTCCATGTAATATTCTTCCAGGGTTTAAAAAAAATGTTTTTTTCTAATGCATTTGTCTTCCTAAGTGTGGTCTGGGGGCCACCAACATCAGAATCCTGGGGGCTTGTCAGAAACGCCGCATTTCAGTCTCCACCACAGCTCTCACTGAATCTTGAAACAGAACCTGCATTTTGCCAAGGCAACCCAGGTGAGGGTCCGTTTTTCACTGTTAGTCCTTTGGAAGACATCTCAGTTGTGACAGAAATGGAAAGACAGAAGTAGATAGAAGCAGAGGGATTAACTAACTCATTCTACAGAATGGTGTGTGAACAGGACCCAATTTTGGAACACACCCCTAGGGCATCAGACTTCGGAGTGACCTGTGAAGAAGATGTCACTCACAAGTAGGCCACCTCCCCTTGGTCCTTATAGTAATTACAAATTAATAAGAAAATCCTAGAACGAGAAACTTTTAGAACTAAGATGAATGCCACAGTCTAGTCAGAGCATGTTAGGTTTTGAGCCTCAAACTGGGTATGTTCTCCCTGACTTTGGGTACGAAGTTAAAAATAAACATGTTCTTGGTGCCATGAGGACCTCACAAGCCATGCGACCTTGAGCACGTTTCTTCCTATCTTGGAATCTCAGCCCATAATCTGCAGGATCTACTCCACAAACCTCACAGAGTCGTCATGTACCTTAAGTAAGGAGCATGGAACTACTTTGAAACCTGTGAGAACCTAGACTGCTTTCATAGGGCAGATTTCAAGGCTGAGTCCCAGTTTCACCCAATTAGTTACCTCTCGTGTGAGATAATATCACAACAAAAGCCTGCTTGAAGAAGAAGGTGAGCTAATGAGTAAGAAAATGTCATGGTGTTTCTAGCACTGTCCAGAAGGAAAAGGTGCTTTCTCGTGTTCAAGGGCAGATGGAGAAGCATGGGTGTTCAATGTTCAGGTCCTCTTGACTGAATGCATAAATTACTAAGCTTGAGGAAGGTGATTTATTAACATTCATTCATTCAACAACTATTGAGCCAGGCTGGCTAGGATACAATCGTGAGCAAAAGCCCACACTGCCCTTGACCACGGGGAGCTCACAATCTAACCAATACTGACATGGCTAAATTTTAATTGCATCATTGTTCTGTGCCACAAAAGATCAGTCCCAGGATCCAAGAGCACTCCCACTAGAGAGATCTGACCTGGTCAGAGGTGTTAGAGAAGACCTCCTTGAGTCGATTGGCCCTTGAGCTGAGAGCCAAAGGATAAGCAAGAACTAAAGTGGGGGAAAGGGGATCGAAGAGTGTCCCAGGCAGAGGGGACAGTGTGTGCACAGGCCTTTTTGCAGGAGGGTGCATGGTAGCCAGAGAGGCCAGTCCTGTTAGGTGATGGCTTGAGTCTTGGGAGGGCAGCCAGGGCCCCAACCATATCCAACCCCATGCACTTGAGTTGGGTTCTTCCCAGAACACTGGGAGGCCCCTGAAGGATTGCACTGTGGTGGTGGTGGTGGAGGGTGTGAATTTTGCAGTGACCAGACTGGGTTTTGAAAAGGTGACTCTGGCAGCAGCAAAGGAGAATATAACTCAGGGGCAGAAAGGGTGGAGTGTGTGCAGAGATGGGCAGGAGACTTTTAGAGCCTATGACACAGAGCAGAAATGCTCCCTCTGCAGAAGACCCACCTGGTCTAGTTCCCTCCTCCCTGGGCAGCTTGCTTCGGAATGGCCCTGTCCACCAACAGGGGGGCAGAGAAAGTGAACAGACCAGGGGTCCAGCCAGCAAATTATCCCAAGCTGAACTCATGGGAATCCATTCCACGCAGGTGAAATGATAAAAACCATTTTCTGAGTCTGTAGGTTGAAAATGCAGCCCCGGGTCCATGGGAACCCCAAGGACAGGTAGCCTGAAAGGGCCCCGCTGCGAGCATCCGGCAGGCAGTGTACCTCCTGCCTTACTCCAGTGAGAGGCCATCTCTTTGACCCGCTCACTGGAAAGATGTAGAAAGTAAGGCCCAGGAAGGTTTAATAACTTCTCCAAAGTCACAGAGTAACCTTCTATTTTTTAAAAAGGTTTTATTTATTCATTTGAGAGAGAGAAAGAGAGTGAACAAGGGAAGCGGCAGAGGGAGAGGCAGAGACTGTCAAGCAGACTCCATGCCTGACTCAGGGCTCAATCAGGACCCTGAGATCATGACCTGAGCCGAAACCAAGTCAGACCCTTAACCGACCGAGCTACCCAGGTGCCCCTGAAGTCACAGAATAACTTAAAGGACCAGTTCCCTGGCTTTTCTAAAACTCATTAGGGGTGTAATATTTTGAAGATGTTCTGGGGTCAGCATCATCTTTATGGGCAAGTGAGGGAGAGAGTCATAGAAACATGCTTTTAAATTAAAAAAAAAATTTAAACTTCCGTTCTTTGTACTTTAATTACAATCTCCAGATTGAATGGGCATTCCATCTAAACCTTCAAACTGACCACCTGAGCCTTCAGGAGTTGCTGGTCTAATGTGATTCTGGATGCAAGAAATTCACAAATGTCTCTAATGAGCCTTCCTATATAGGTGTCACTGCCTTTACTTCCAGATTTAATTTCTAGGCGTGACTGGAGTACTTTGATCCAGTTTTCAGTCTCCAGGAAAAATGAGCTTTCCTCTGCTATTCACTCTCACCTGCCATTCCTTAGCTTAACCAAGTACAAAAAGCTCTGCGATTGTCCGGGGCCTCTCACTATACATTCTACTCTACACTGTTCCTGCTTCCCCTTCGCTTCCTCATAGGGTTTCCTGCTCTGACCCTTTCTTTCATATGGCTTCCCTTACACTGCTGAGCTCTTTTGTGATGTTTCTGGACTTTATTACTGCATTGTTACTTGTTTATTCTTTACTCTACTGCCTGTTCCCTCAGGGAGCAGCTAGAAATTCCAACCTTGGCCTCATGTTGTTGCTAGAAATTTTACTGTATATTTGTAATAATTATTCAAGTACGTTCCAAAACACACACACACACACACACACACACACACACACACAAAACACAAAAAACTGAACAGATCCCTCCCCCCATCATTTTTGCTTGAAGATTGAACATTAGAAGTGATTTATTGCCAACCAAAGTCAAACGCAATCTGGTTTTCAAGTGGTTCTCTTCTTCTTCCCGTGGTGTAGCCATTAGTTTTGATAACTGAGATTCGGAGGTGTGTCTGCGTGTAAGTAGTCTTTTGCAAGGGTCCTTAGGGACCTGTGTTTGGGCTGGACCATCTTCAGGCTAGCTTCCTTCCCTGGGTAGCTCCAGGTTGGAAGAACTTGGCATTGAGAGCAGGGAGGGCTCTTTAGAGGACTTTGAGATCACAGTTTGTGTTACACATTTGATTTTTTCACTCAAATTGGCAGTCTTTTTCCATAAGGAGCATTATTCCCTCATCTTTAAAGTATGCTGAGATTAGTCAGTATGGATACTAACTAAGCAAAGTATCCGGAGAGTTCTCAAGATTTCGGAAGAAAAAGCCAAGCCATTTTACTCAACCAAGGACCACAGCCCCCAGGGTTGTTGGTGAGTAATGGTGTGGACTCCTTCTGCATTAACCCACTCCTGGCTGTGTTAACTCCAGGAAAGGCCTACCAGCTGACAAAGGGCAAAGGACAAATGTGAGTCAAGCTACCAAAGGATTTTAACTACACAATACTGGGGGAGGGGGGCGGGGGGAAGGAAAGTTTATTCAACTGAAAGGTTTTGCTGGTATTATTCTTTGTGGAGTGCAGGATTCTAACTTTTTATAACCAGAGGCCCGGCCTGGAAAATGTAGCTCTCTCCCTTCCCCCCTCCCCTTTTACATTGTGAAATGGCTTACACAAGAGAAAGAAAAGTCTGTACAAAATAGGTTCTCATAAGTGACCACTGGGTTGAACCAAGAGCCTGTTGGTTAGTTGGTTGGTTTTTTTAGAGAAAGAGAGCGCAGAAGTGCCTACCAGGGCAAGAGGTGAGGGGAAGGGGCAGAGGGAGAGAGAGAGAATCCTAAGTAGGCCCCCCCGGGGGCTAGAGCAGGGCTTGATCTCCTGACCCTGAGATCATGACCCTGAGATCATGACCTGAGCTGAAATCCAGCATGGGACCTTTGACTGACATAGCAACCCAGGTGCCCCTGAGCCTGTTTTATATGGGTCTTAACATCTTCCAATTCGGTCTGCTTCATTATTGAAGGGATTGCTATCCTGTTCATTTCCTTCTACATCATCTTATTGGTTCCTCTTTGGGCATTAAATTCTCACATTTGGAGAAATCCATTGTTTAAAATCAAGGGACACAGCAGCTCCCAATAGGCAGCAAAATGGTCTTCCAACTGCCTCTCAGCTATTTCCATCAGATATCGTGACCCAGAAGCGGCTCCCCAAGTTCTAGATAGGAGGGGCTGGTTGGAAGGAAGTTTGAAGCTGTGCTTCCACAATATGATCAGTTAAATGTCAATTATCCATACCAAAGGAGGGGAGATTATCAACTCCCAAGACCCATCTCCCCACTCAGCATTGTCACCATCCAGATTTTATTTCAAATTTAGCACATTAAAAATGGATTATTTCCCCCTTAAAATCAGTTGCTCCCACCCTCTCCCCCAACTTCCTCACATGTTTAAAGCAATATTTTCCGTATCAGGTTAACATTTGAAACATCTTTGTTAAATTCTCTTCCTTCGTTTTCACTCTCCCAATTCATCATCAAATCCTATCAATTCCTCCTTTGCTACTGTCTGGGAAACTTTTCTCCTTTCTTTTCTATGATTGCAGAACAGAAATAGAAGACAAGGATCCTGCTTTGCAGTTTGGTTGGAGAAATGAGAAACACACCACATACAAATGGGGAAAAAAAAGAAAAAAAAACAGAAATAGAAATATTTTTTTAAAATGCAAAACAACATGGCTCCAAACTAGCCTTATATATAGATCCTGAGGCACTGGCTAGCACTGCTCTGCTCTAGCAATCCAGAACAGTGGGGTTTCTTCCTCCTGTTCTGGGGCTGTGGTGAGGACTTTAGGGGTCTTCCTTTGCTTTCTCTGATTCCAGCCTCCCCTCCACTTTAGGAACTGGAAATCTTCACTTCCAGATGGACTAATCCCTGCTCAGAGCACAGTGAATATGTATGCACTCTAAACTAGTGTCGGCACAATTAATTGAGTATTTCATCGTAACTTAAACATTTTGTGTGTTTATATTTTACCTCCACCTGGACAGAAGCTCATTCTTCTGTATTCTTAACTGCCCCTCCCCTTCCCCATAGCAACCAACACAGGGTTCAGCTCCTTGTAGTCTATAAATAAAATGTTTGTTAAATCATAGAGCCTTAGAATTTTAGACTCAGAAAGAATCTTAGGAGTTCCTCTTGCCCAATCCTTTACGTGAGGGATGAAGAAACAGGTCTAGAGAGATTAGTTGACTCTCCCAAAGTCACACAGCTGGCTAGTGACAAAGCAAGGACCAGAACCCGGTTTGCTCCTGCTTGACGTCTGCACCCTAAATTGTCTTTAGATAATCAGTGACAGAAATATCTGATGTTACACAAAGTCTCCTAGGGATGGTGGTGAGAGGGTGGGTCTGCTTTACTGAAACATTTTCAGAGGTTCAGTTCAGGTTCCATGCAGGCCCAGGTGGTTGTCCCCTTTTCAACAGAAGGATGCACCTGGGAGCCCCATACCCACCGGCTCCCCTTCTCGCCACCACCACCACCCCGCCCCCCGCCGGCTGCCATTGACCACACAGCGGTCTGGGTCT
The DNA here is from genome assembly GCF_011764305.1 of Mustela putorius furo. Lineage (NCBI taxonomy): Eukaryota > Metazoa > Chordata > Mammalia > Carnivora > Mustelidae > Mustela > Mustela putorius. The sequence goes on along the minus strand of NW_025421480.1, from coordinate 10,415,898 downwards.
CTGGTCTCTTCTATTGATGCCGATGCCGGCCAGTGGAAGCTGCCAGAGGGAGGGTCTCAGGCCCCTCGCCAGGGCAGGGCGGTCCGGCGTGAGGGCGGGGAGCTTTGGCTTTGCGGAGAAATCATTCAAGAGCAAGCCATTTAGGGAAAGGGACAGAGGTGTATCTAGAAGAAAGGGGCTACATCATAGACAAAATAGCGGCCTTTCCTCCCAGGTGAGGAAGAAGACCCCCCTTTGCCTCTAACGGTTTTGTAAGTTTTGTTTGTTAGTTTAAATGTCTGACGTATAGGAATGGGCTTACTGCTGGACTTATCACTTAAACTGAGCGGTGTTTTTCTGTTGTCTTAGGGTTGTGGAATTACCCACAGGGAGCAATTTTAAGAATGTCCAGCCTCTATGACTTAGTGCCAGAGGGAGTCGGGTCTTGTGGTCTTTCATGAGTGGGATCTTGTGACTCTTTTTATGACCTGCTGACTTTTAGGTTAAGGGTCAGCCTAAATACCAAAATGGCTTTACTTTGGTCAACTTGTCTCCCGAGCCTCCCTTCACCACGTGGATTCAGCTCGGAGGATCAAAGTCTGTTTGCTGCCAGGCCCCCATAGGTGTGCGGACCGCCGCGAGGATCCGCAGGGCCTGAGCAGCGGCCCCGCCACGCCGGGGCACCCCGCCTGCCCCTCCCCCTCCTGCTGCACGCGGCCCGCGCCCCCTACCCTCCCCCACGACGCCCGCCGCTGCACCCGGCCGCGGCCCCCGGCCCACGCCCGGCTCCTGGAGGGAAAGGCCCCGCCCCCATCTGTTGGCGCCTCGACAACGCCCCCTCCCGCCCCGCCGAGCCTCCATCCAATAGCGAGCGCGGATGGGCGGGGTGCGGAGGCTGTCGTGAGGGGATTCTGGCCAATGGGAAAGCGAGCCGGGCCTGGTGGGCGGGGCACCGAGGCCTTGTCACGCTCGGGTCCGTGTGAAAACGGGGGTTCCGAGTGCAAAGCAAAGTTTTTTTGTAAACCGTCTGCAAAGGCGGGGGGGTGAAGAAGGCGCCGGAGACCGGGCCGAGTGCAGCTGCCGGAGCCGCCGCCTTTTTAGCTCTTCAGGCGTCGGCTTCCCGGTTCGAGCCACAGCGGAGGAGACCAGCGAGGGGAAGACTGCGTGGAGAGCCCTGCAGATGCTCGGAGCCTTCGTAGCGCGGAGCTGCCCGTCGCCCGCCCCCGCCGCTCGCCTGCTCCTGCTCCTGCTCCGGCTCTTCGTCCCCGGGCTCCGGGAGCCCCGGCTCCCCGCCGCCGCAGCCGCCGCCTCGGCCTCTGCTGCCCCGCTGGGGGTGTGGGGACTGCTGGGGTTGAGCCGGGCCTCCGCGCCGGCTCCGAGCACGGACGCCTGAGGAGCTACGCGCCGCCGGCCCGCCGGGGACGCCCTCAGGCGCGGGGGCTCCGGGGCTTGACCCCGGGCTCGTCCCCGTCCGGTCGCGGAGGCCACTCAGCGGTTTCCCGAGCGGCCCGGTTGGGCGGCGAGAGCCCCGCGCCGTCCTCCCGCCTCCGCCGCCGGGTCGCCGGCCGCCAGCGAGTCGCCGCCACCGCCAGTGTAGCCGCCCGGCCGCGCTCGGCGGGCCCGTGAGCCGCAGCCATGGGGTGCTGGGGTCGGAACCGGGGCCGGCTGTTGTGCATGCTGATGCTGACCTTCATGTTCATGGTGCTGGAGGTGGTGGTGAGCCGGGTGACCTCGTCGCTGGCGATGCTCTCCGACTCCTTTCACATGCTGTCGGACGTGCTGGCGCTGGTGGTGGCGCTGGTGGCGGAGCGCTTCGCCCGGCGGACCCACGCCACCCAGAAGAACACGTTCGGCTGGATCCGGGCCGAAGTGATGGGGGCTCTGGTGAACGCCATCTTCCTGACCGGCCTCTGCTTCGCCATCCTGCTGGAGGCCATCGAGCGCTTCATCGAGCCGCACGAGATGCAGCAGCCGCTGGTGGTCCTCGGGGTCGGCGTGGCCGGGCTGCTGGTTAACGTGATGGGGCTCTGCCTCTTCCACCATCACAGTGGCTTCGGCAACGACTCCGGCCACGGCCACTCGCACGGGGGTCACGGCCACGGCCACGCCAAGGGGGTCCGCAGCAAGAGCAACCGCACCGGGGACAGCGACGGCAACGTGACCCCGGGCGACCAGAGGCCCGACCAGGAGGAGACCAACACCCTGGTGTCCAATAGCAGCAACTCCAACGGGCTGAAACTGGACCGGCCAGGTGAGGAGAGCGTGGCCACCGCAGGGGGCTGGGTCAGGGGGTGCCCGGACCCTAGCCTGGCCCTGGGCGGGATGGCCCGCACGCCCCCTGGTGCCCGCGCCGGCCGGCACCGCGCTGCCGCCGCCGCCTCTAGCCCTCCTGGTCCCGCACCCGCAGGGCACACGAGGAGACAGGACCCCTTTCGGCCGGGGCGCGCGGCTGGGGGTGGCGGTGGGGACTGTGTGGTTTTGACCGTGGGGAAAGGGTCGGGAGGGGACCGTCAGCCCGCTGCGATGCACGGCTGCACTTGGACGCCCTGACCAGCAGTCCTTTCGAGAGACCGATTTTGGTTTTCACGGAATCAAAAGTGCTTCCTAAATACATTTCTCGCCCCCACCCCTTGGGAAACGGAGAGGATCCCCAGTTTATCCTTAGTGGTTGGCCATTTGAAACATTGCCCTGCCCAAGCGGTTCTTGTGCCAGTCAAACAAGTTTCTCAGTATTACATGCAGAGCCAGCTAGCCATGGGCTTTCCTGAGCTCAAAACACTGCTTAAAGGTTTCTTGCCAGAACGGCAATGTATATTTCAGTTAATTATCTAAAGTTTGAGCTTAATCCTGCAAATCCTTCATTTAGGGCCAGTTTGGTCATGTTTAACGGTTCACTTAAGACTTTCCCAAATCATACCAAAATAAAAGTGATGGTAACTTACTCATCTTTTTTACTGGTTGCTTTCATTCTAAATATAATTGCTCTTGAAGGCAATTTGGAAAATGTTGGAAGACAAGAGCTGGGGAAAGGAATCAACCAAAGCCCACTACCCAGGCTCTAATGACATTAACAGTTTGGTGTATTTCCTTCTAATTTTGTTCATTTACATTTATTTGCTTAGTGGTATGATACTATGTAGACAGCTTGTTCTTTCTTGAAGATGCAGGATATCATGTTAATGAAACTGAACTCGTATATTTAATAAGCAATTGAATATCCCTCACTTCCACTCTGCAAGGTGTTATTCCAAAGAAAATTAAGCTCTTCTCATGTGTATATAGCAATTCCTTGTAAGAGATGGGTACATTTGGTTTAAGAGCCTGTAGGGTAGATAGAGCATTATTTCACATTTTCCTGAAGTTTATCATTGTTGATGGGTTTATATCGCTGATTTGTCCGTTTCTAAACCCTCTCCACCAGGAGACTCTGGTTTATATTCATGACAAAAGTTTGAGTTAGCCACAACACACCTTCATGACAAAGAGTAACTAGAGCTCTGTCAAATCAGGCACTTGTGGTAGACTTCTCCATAATTGGCATTTAGTTTATGGGGGATAACATTCAATTTTATGTGTTCTTGTGCTTTTGTATATGCCAAAAAGCATAGGGGAATGTTCTCAGGACCCCCCACCCCCACAGAAGAGATGAACTTTTTTTGGAGGTGGGGAGGTAAGAGGGTGGTTCAGTTAGGGAATTAGTATCTTCCTAATGACTTATTTAACCCTAGCTGCTATGCCCTGGCATGTCACCAGCATATCATTTTATACTAAACTGCCCTGGGCACATTTTTAAATTATGTTCCATGGAAATTTTCATCTCTTTCACTAAAATGGAATTAGATGAAGGTGTTTGTATAACACTTTAGATGTATCTGTTACAGCATTTTTTTCTTTCTTTGTAGATCCAGAAAAGTCCGGAAATGATGCGATGGAAGTACAAGTGAATGGGAATCTTATCAGAGAACCTGACCAGGTGGAACTGGAAGATGATGATAAGGCTGCACAGCTTAACATGCGTGGAGTTTTTCTGCATGTCTTTGGAGATGCTTTGGGTTCAGTGATTGTAGTAGTAAATGCCTTGGTCTTTTACTTTTCTTGGAAGAGTTGTCCTGAAGGGGAGTTTTGTGTGAATCCATGTGCCCCTGACCCCTGCAAAGCATTTGTAGACGTGCTTAATACTACTCACACAGCAGTTCATGAGGCTGGTCCTTGCTGGGTGCTATATTTAGATCCAACTCTTTGCATTGCAATGGTTTGTATACTTCTTTACACAACTTACCCATTACTTAAGGAATCTGCTCTCATTCTTCTGCAAACTGTTCCCAAACAAATTGATATAAAAAATTTGATAAAAGAACTTCGAGATGTTGAAGGAGTTGAGGAAGTTCACGAATTACATGTTTGGCAACTTGCTGGAAGCAGAATCATTGCCACTGCCCACATAAAATGTGAAGACCCGACATCATACATGCAGGTGGCCAAAATCATTAAAGACGTTTTTCATAATCACGGAATTCACGCTACCACCATTCAGCCTGAATTTGCTAGTGTAGGCTCTAAATCAAGTGTAGTCCCATGTGAACTTGCCTGCAGAACTCAGTGTGCTTTGAAGCAATGTTGTGGGACACGGCCACAAGCCCCTTCTGGAAAGGAAGCAGAAAAGGCCCCAGCAGTTAGCATTTCTTGTCTAGAACTTAGTGACAATCTAGAGAAGAAGCCCAAGAGGACTAAAGTTGAAAGCGTCCCAGCTGTTGTGATAGAGATTAAAAAAATGCCAAACAAACAACCTGAATCATCATTATGAGTCTTGAGAAAGATGTGATATTTGACTTTTGCTTTAAACTGCAAGAGGAAAAAGACTCCATTGAAATTCTAAGTTTGCCAAGTAGTGTAATTGAAGTCCTTGTCTGGTCACACAGTTTAATTCTATTTTTGTAAGAACATAATGGGACTGCTTAACAGAGTTCTATATTACAACTTTGTGATTATTAGTGCAGAGTACAGCCATGCTGTAACAATTTTGGAAAGCCAGTTTTAACACTATGTTACATTTTTGTTTAAAGTAAGTATAAACCTTATATAACATAATGACATTTGATTTCCAGTTTTTCCATGGTAAAAGATTAATTAGGGGGATAAATAAATTAAAATTGTTACTGGAATTTCTCTGCTTTTCTTTTCCCCCAGTGTTACACTTTGTTTTTTAGAATTATAATCACTAACCTTGAAAAATCGACAGGTTTGTTTCCTTTGATGTTTTAGGTAATACTTACTTGCCCTCTGAAATCATTACAGAGCATAATGGCAGCATGTTTTTAAGAATGACTCGTGGATATTATTAGGAAAAATTCCCCTTTTTTCTTCACGTGGGGTATTTGTAATCCTAAAGATCAGTTACCATCCTGGATTCTATATTGCTGAGAGTATTATTCTAATAAACAGTTGAGATAATTAACAAGTTGAACCATGGTTTATATATAATAGGGCATATGGAGAGGAAGAGCAGGGAAGGAGGTTTACCAAATTAAATATTTACATTGTTGTAAGTTAATATTCAGACCGCATTTTTAAATTACCAGGAGGATTTTAACTCCTGTTTTCTTTTACCAAAGTTAGTCTAAAATGTGGACATGTTCACCAGCATTACTTTCTTTGAAAGATTGGCATTAGGAGCATTGAGCTGAAAGTTTACTTACAAAATATATACAGTAGATATTTTTAAGGACATTAAAGCTAACCTGATAGTTACATGTTAAATGCAAGCTTATTCGTGTAATCTTTCAAATTGTAGATATTTAAACAAAACTTACAAGAGTCATTTCATGGTGACAGATCATGAATGGATTCAAATGGAGCTTTTTTCAAGGACAACTAGCAGTTCCCGTGCTTTGCCTGGAGCCACTGACGTAGGAGAAAAAGGAAATCTAATGGTTAATGCAGTTTGGATAATAAATTCTTCAAAAAGTTAAGGCAAAATTGATAATTAAGATTCTGTAGGTCATCCTCTCTTGACATTGCTCAGATCTTGCAATAGTGGCTTATTTTGTAAGATGCCACAGTATCTACACAGGAAATTGTTCTTGGCATTTTCGTTGTTGCTATGGGTTTCGAATCCATATGCAAATAGTATTTAAGGATATTTAAGTTATATTTTTCTTGACAGAGAGGGGTTATGCTTTGTGAAGAAACTAGACTTTTGTCCTCATAAGGATGAATATTAATATCAGTTATCATGTATAGCTCTATTTTTCTAGAAATAAGATATCCTGACTACTTCGGTAACTTTTATAGCTGACTACTTTGGGGATGGCTATCTTTTGGGATTTGAAATAATTCATTGTTTAATGGGTCTTAAGATGAAAGCGTTGGTTGGCATTGGACAGTTAACTTTTTAAAGGGGTCTTTTGTGGTAGATGGTGTGTTTTTTCCTAGTGTAAGCCTATTGCTGGCAATGGGCCTATTTAAGAACGGGGCTGATTTTTCCAATGAGAATGAGGTAATTTTAGGAACACAGTTTGTAAGTTCACATTTGCTATAATGGGCCAAAACCATAACCTGCCAATTTGCAATACATCTTGATCTTTTAATACTCTTATCTGATAATTGTGTAATTCAATTCCTAAGCTGGAAGTTACTTTGGATTTTGCAAAAAAATTTTTTTAAACATGAAATTCGGGAATCTCAACTGGGTAAAAGAAAGCTTCAAACTGTACTGTATCACATACATTCCTGATTCAACACTTAAAAGCTACAAACCATTTTATTAAGATCTTAAAACAGTTTACGTTATGGGAACATTTTGGTAATGACACATGAAATAGGATAACTGGTAAAATACATTCAGTGGGGTTTTCTTTACAAATGCTTTATTGGGTCTTTCTTAAAGGTTGTATAATGTATAAGACATCAGCTAAATGAGGGTTTGTATTTTTTTTTAATGGTGTATAAGCATGGGACAAGGGCTTTTTTTTTTTTTTTCTTTTTTTCCCAGAAGTGCTTTGAAGGTAACAGCCTTTAGATTTCAGTTGTTTCACTTTCATAATTTTTGAATCACTTACACGTAACCAAGTGGTACCATAGAATTCTTTTTTCAAAGGACTTTGTCATAATAGCAAAATCTGTGGGCACTGACTCACCTTTTGAGTTTTAGCAGAGAATTATTTATTTCTTTACAATGCACTTTCTAACCCATTTTTAGCATTATCTTTTAAAAAATGCTTTTATATTTAAATATTGTGGGATTTAAGTGTCTTTTCCAAAATAGCTTATTCCTATCTGGAAGAAAATGAGGGAAAATACCCTGAATTTTTAGGAGACTTAAACCCGATATTTAAATACGCTGTTTTATAGCAAAAATGCATCAATTTTAGGAGGTGCATCTCTCCTGCTGGCTCTTTTATATTTGAGCAAGATCAGTGTATTTAGTAGAATATGTGTTTAGAAACTTGTTGTTGTCTCAGTTTAGTGAAAAGGAGGTGCTGCATGTGCCTGAAATCAAACCAACTCCAATTTTTCCAAGCCAAATGCCGCCTTAGTGAGGAGAGATTTCCTTCTCCTTTGTCACCTTTAAGCTTCCGCGATTGTTTAGGAAGGGTTTTTTGAAGGGCATCTGTGTTGTCGAAGTCCGGACTAGAAGCTTAAAAAAGCCCAAAAGGGCAAAAATTTAGGTGTATGAATTTTAGCATTTTAGGAAACAATGTTTGAATAACTAAGGTATGTAATTTGAATAGGAAAAATTTCTATCAAGAGCACCTTGGAAAAATCTCAGTAGGTAGGAGACTGTTAACATGATTATATCCTGTTAACATGCTTAGTTAATTTTGAATTTTTGGAAAGTTTTGAGGGAAAGGGCCTATGGAACCTAATGTGAAGTATTTAGTAGGCTAACTGGTATTAAGTTGAAGATTCTTTTGTTGTTTATAAGCAGATATCATTTGAATGATATGTCATTTACCTGCTGTCTTAAGATGTTCACACATATACAAATACGGAGAATAATTCTACAATATAGAAATATTTATTTTAATGGAGTTTCAGTTAAGGCATAAAACAGTATTAAAACTCTTGGGAAGGTGGAGGGTTTTTGTTGTTTTTTAAATGGAAAACTGTCAAATACAGTGTTTGGCCATCTGATACGCGAATTGTAATAGCACTATTTTGATGTAGCTCTACCGATATTATGTGGCAATGCTATTTTGTTTTACCAACAAGCTCTGGAATATTTAGCAGTCATTTTCACTGGCACAAGAGCCTTTTGTATGTCATTCAGTTTAAACTTTTTAAACCAAAAATTTTGTGGTCCAGTGTCTTTGGCAAAAAGATGCTGAAGGGAATGTAACATACAATTACTATGTGGCTATATAGAAAAAGACACAAATTGCCATGTTATGGTCCTGCCTTGAAACAGCACAATGAAGTGTATCAATGTATTGTGTGATTCTTTATGAAACTTCCATGTTGTGTTGTTTTGTGTCGACCATAGCCTGTCCTTTGGGCCAGATGTGGCACAGTTAAATGCAATTATCATCTCATTCAATGCAGATGCATATAAAATGTCCTTTAGTGCTGCAACATTTTACCTAACTTTTTGTATGTTTTATGACCGTGCGTTGTTTTCCAAAGCTGTTCCTACCTCACCATGAGGCTTTATGGATTGTTATGTATTATAAATGTTCTTTATGAGACAGACTACTGTGTTTCTTCTCATTTATTAAAAGTTAAGTAGAAAAATAAACTAATTTTAATATCTACTTCATTGTTTTGTGCATGTGGCCTCTCCTACACCACGTTGGCTTATGTAGATTTCAGGTGTTTAAAGGGAAATCGCAGCTGAAGTGTTGCTGGGGGTGCAGGATGACCAGGCTAAAGGATAGTATTGGGGAAGAAAAAAAATGGGCAAAAATTGCAAAAGAAATAGGGCAACACAGCAAAGACTCACTAACATGAAGTATTCAATAGCTGTACAGTTTTTTTGTTAACAAACATTAAGCATTTACATTATGTAATTACAGATTAACCTGCTGCTTTTGCTACTTGCTATTTGTAAGCATAGTTACTAACAAGGATTATTAAATATTTTACAATTTCCTTAAAGAACTTGTGCTTCTGGCTGGGAGATAAGCAGAGAAAAATCGCAGAAGAAAATCATTTGGCAAAAAATGGCAAAGAGATAATAGAACTGATACAGTGATACTCCGAGGAAGGATGAAATTCTTTGGAAAGGATTAGGTTAAAACTGAAAGGAGGGATGGGGGCTGAGAGTCAAGGGCGCATAGAATGGAGGATTGAGGATCAAAAGGTTAGGACCAAAGAGAAGGTTGTGGGGTGGCTTGGGTCATGGTCCTGCAACTGAGACCCACCTTGGGCCTCCTTCTCAGTGGGGATCCTGCTTCTCCCTCTCCCTCTGCCTGCAGCTCCCCTTGTGCTCTCTCTGTCAAATGAATAAATAAAATCTTCAAAGTTAAAAAAAAATAAGGCGGAAGTGCCATGTCAACTGGTTTGCATTTGATTTTCTGGGAGGAAGTCTTCAGTGTTTGGGTAATTGAGAAAGTGGGAAAGGAGGCACCATAGATTTGGAGTGGCAAGTAGACAAAGTGAGACAGGAAGACAAATCCCTTTACTATGTAGTCAATGCTAAGAGAATGAACTACCCAAATACGCATGCCCACATCTACATATACCACATTTCAGTTGATTCCAAACATCCTTTTTATATACTTCAACATTTCTGAAGTCAGAATGCATAGAATATAATCAGTAGTATCTTACAGCGGTCGGCCAACTTGTTTTCTCATCTGGATGTGTCTTACTATCAAGGATTCAGAAAAGAATTCTCAGGCAACATGGTCTTTCAAGAAGTATTTGCCAACATTCCCTAGAACATAATTTCATGTACTATCTATGGCACATCTGGATGAAAGCTGCTGCTTTTGAACTAAACGAAAATAAACAGGGACAGCATTGTTTTTTGGAAGAATTTCATAGACATTTGTGCATCTTCCGAATTGACCATTCGTTCTCCCCACTCTGTAGGCTATATAGACTGTATGTGTGTGTATGTGTGTGTGTGTGTGTGTGTGTGTGTGTATAATCAAGAAATTCATGGCACTTTGTGGTATTTGTTCATTTACAAACTTGCTTCACTTTGTTGAACAAACTTTGTTGTAGCACACTTTGTTGTAGCAAACTTTTGAGTCACAAACTGTGAGGTCCGGGTATATTTCCTCAGGATTTAGCACATGGGACGGGCACACTGTCGGATTTCAAAGGCGTTTGAATGAATATTGAGGAATGGTGGAACTGGAAGAAAAAATTCTATTTATAGTTAAAACACACTGAACACTGAAGATATAGTAATAATACTATTCATAGCTATAATATGAGCATTTATAAAAATATACTAAGGGACACACGCTTTCGCGGAATTCTTAAAATTCGTTAGGCATATTTCATTCCCATTTTACAGACCTATTCAGCACCTGACACAAAGTCATCTAGCTGGTACGTGATAGAGCTGAAATTCTACCCGGGAGTCCACCAAGTAGCTTGCTTTCCCCTCACTTTGAATCATTAACAACCAACTTAAGTAGATTAAAAATGAAGAGTTCTCTAATTTTCATCCAAGCAGCAATAGAAAGGCAAAAGAAATGAGGAAAATAGATTTTAAGGCATTTGCTATTTATTAAAAAAAAAAAATCATGGTAGTCACCATATGAAGAATCAGAACTTTTCAGAGTTATTAGACTTTCTTACATTATGGCTTAGTGTCATTTTTATTTTGAATTACGTGAGGGACAAGAAAAACAATCTTTGTTAGAATTCAGGGCCTCTCCCTGTTTTAATCTAGCCCCATGGACAACTGTTAATCGCTACAAACTGGTAGTATTTTCTATCTAAGCTACCATATAGCGTTGTCTTGGGTATTCACTGCTTCTGCTGAAACACAAGAACTATAGCTTAAATTTCCTTTAATGCTGGAGACAGCAGGTCTGTGGGGGGTATGAGGAGCAGAGTAGATTGAATGAAATCAATGTGGGTGAGACACAGGGAGAGGACCATCTGATTTTCAAATGGGTGCTGTTAGCATTTGGGTGACATAATTTATCCGAGTCCAGGAGCTTCCCATGCACTGAGTTGAGAGACACTGGCCTCCTTCCACACAAATGCCAGTAGTTCCTGCCTCCCACCCCCAACAAGACACCCTAACTGTTTTAAATGTCCCCAGGGGAGGCAGAATGGCCCCATGGGAAACCATAAAAGCTAACTAGTGAGAACTCACTCCTCCAGCCTCTCCCACACAATCCAAATGCTACATCTAGGCTCCTCCATTTACATAGGCTGTACCAGAGAGGCTCCCTGTTTTGTTCAAACCTCAGTTTCAGGCACCATGCTTCCCTGCTGCAGAGTCACTTAGAAAATAAAGTCTAAAGGTGTGATTTCTAAGACTCCTAACCATCGATAGGACCAGGCAGACAGGAGCTCCTCTGATACGTTGAGCAGATTGTTCTGTTCCAGAAAGCAATGCAAATGTGGCCATCCGATTTGGTCGTGGAACCCTCGGCTATCTTTTTGAAATATACAGTAAAAATGCATTCCTGGAAATATAAAAGGGGTTAAAGTCCATGCCTTTTGTTGAAGTGCAAATTTGAATATTCAAATAGAAATTTGAGAATGATTTACCCCACTTTTTTTTCCTAATGGTGAAAATGTCTAGGACAATATTGGACAAAACTTATCAGGACTTTTTATAGCCTGCAACAACAGTGACCTTCAATGACACCCGCCCCGGGCTCTCACGTCAAGAGTCCTCTGGAAGGTGATAGCGATGCGGCAGTGTTTATTGTTAAAGCCTTTGGGTCTTGAGCTTCTACACATTATTAAAAGTCAATGAGCTGAAAGAAATTAGGAAGTATATCATGGTAGAATATTGATCCCCTAGAGATGGTCACGTCCTAATCCCCAGAAGCTGTGAATCTGTGACCTTGCGTGGCAAAGGGACTTCGCAAGTACACTTAAGTTAGGAATCTTGAGATAGATGGGGAGATCATCTTGGATAATCAGCATGAACCAAATAGAATCATAAGAGTCCTGAAAGGAGGAAACAGGAGGGTCAGAGTTAAAAGATAGGATGACAGAAATAGGAGAGGCAGGAGCAGTGCTGCGGTTAGAGAAATTGGGGGCTGCCACACTGTTGGCTTTGAAAATGGAGGGAGAGGCCACTAGCCAAGGAATGCAGATGGCCTCTAGTAGCTGGAAAAGGCAAAGAAGCAGATGATCTAGGGGAGATCATCTGGAACGAGTACATCTCTGCTGACACCTGTGTCTCTTCCCTAAGACCCATTTTGGACTTAGGACCTCCCGAACTAGAAGGTGACATTTGTCTTATTTTAAACTACGACATTTATGGTAACTTGTTATAACAATGAAAAATGGATATACACACATGGCTGTGAAACGATAATGCATCCAATAAATCTGTGATTGTTTATTTTGCTCTTGTTGGAGTTAAATTACAGACTAACTTGTAAAGAAAACTACAAGAAAAGGGCTAGACACTATGAATGGTGATACAGCTTTTTGTTGTATGCTTACGCAGTAATTGACATAGACTAAGTAAGTGAATGGAATGTTGATCTGCAGTGTTAATGTGGAAGGAGATGCTCCGATTGACTATGTGACGTGTAATGCAGAGTTTTCCTTAACTATAAATGTCATCTGACTTTGTATGTTGAGACACCAAGCTTTAGGGATAAATAATTCCTTAAGGGATTTGGTGGGAGTCCAGACTTGCTTTTGTGTTACCCTGAGAACCAATATGAGCAAAATGAGAGCCCAGGGGCAGTGAAATAAGCTTGTATGAACTGGATATGTCATCCTGAGGCCACCTGCGGTGACTACACAGTGACATTCACCACAGCAGCCTCCCCTCCCCTGTCTACTCCTTACGTTTCCTCCTTTTGTCCCACTGGGAGTCTCCGCTCTGTTCTCTCTGTCCCGCTCTTCCTCAGCCCAACCCCTTAATAAGGGACATATGACCTCGGCAAATTGAATACCCCTTGGCGTTTCAGTTTTCACATCTGTGAGATGGGACAGTGCATCCTTTATGAGGTCCTTGTGAGGATTACATGGGACAAAAACTAAAATGGATCTAGCACATTCCGTGTTCTGGCACTGTGTGAAATGTTCAGCTCATGTGATCCTTACAATCACTCCATGAACTAAATGTATCATTAGCTCCACTTATTTTTTTGCAGATTTATTTGTTTTGAGAGAGAGAGAATGAGAACAGGGGAAGGGGCAGAGGGAGAGAGAATCCCCAAGCAGACCCCTCCCCCTCCCCCAGTGTGGAGCCTGACTCAGGAGGTCGATGCCAAGACCTTGAAACCCTGATGTGACCTGAAATCAAGAGTCAGATGCTTAACTGACTGCGCCACTGGCACCCCGATCTCCATTTTAAAGATGAGGAAACAGGGTGAGAGAATTGAGTGCTTTCCATAAACGGTGGTGAGTAGGGGAACCAGGACTGAACCCAGCTCTGTCTGGGCAAGGTCCGTGCTCTTGGCCGTGAAATCAGGTCCATGGAGAGTCAGCCCGGCCTCTCATCACCAAGGCTCTTCCAGTTCAGCAGCAGGCGCGGCCCTGAGCTCTGCAGTCAGACACGCACGCCGGCTTCAGATCCCAGACTCCAGAGCTGTGCGACATTGGGTAAGACACCTAGACTCTCTGCTTTTGTTTCCTCATCTGCAAAATAAGGATAAGAACAGTACGCTCTTCAAGGGTGCTTTGAGAGTAAATGAATGAATGTAAGTAAGGCACTTTGAGCTGTGCTTGCTCCTTGCTAAGTGCTCAGGAAACCGTGGCCAGTTAGTGTATTCTCTTCCTGTTTCTTGCTGTCTCCCTTTTTCCATCCCTCTCTTCCCCAGCTTTTCTCTCCTTTCTCTCCTCTCCCCCTCTGTCTCTGTCTCTGTCTCTACCTCTGTTTCTCTCTCTCCCTAAACCCAATTTGTGACCCTTAACGCCTTGATTAATCCCTTTTTGGGGTTACTCTTGTACCCAGACCAGTTCCCTTCAGGGACACCACATTTCTCTCCGTCTTTCAATATCATGGGACATTGTTCCTCTCGGGCGGCTTCTGTAACAAACCCCATCTCGGGAGACAAGAGCGTCTGGAGGACAAACAGATGATTACCTGCTCGTCTGTTCTAGGACTGCTCTGGGGAATGGAGGGAAGGAGGGAAAATGATTCAGGCTCAAAACAAGAAAGGCAATTCCAAGGATCGCACAGGCCGTGGAAGGAGCGGGTGTGAGGTTTTCCATGGACTGTGGGGTTTGGTGCGGGCCGTCTGCCCTCTCGCCCACCAGGGCAGAGCGTGGGTCTAAGAGTTCTGGGCTATTTCTAACGGAGATGCGGGGATTCTCTGAGAAGTCCTTGTGAAGGCCGGTGCTATGGCACAGCGGAAAGAGTCTATGGTGATTTTCCGCTGCACGGGCCTTACCACCGGCAATTAATTCCAGAGACACATCAAAGGAGGTAATGACATTCACTTCCATTCTCCTCCTCCTCCTCCTCTTCCTCATCATCCCTCTCCCGCTTCCGCTCCCCGCCCCCCTTTCCTTCTTTTTAAATCACTGGGTAATATAATTTTCACTTTTTCAGATCTGTTTGAGAACCTCTGAATGTGCAAGCAGTGAGCCTGCGGGGTAGGTCTGGGGGGCAAACCCCTGCGTCAGCAGCTCGGGCTCTTGTTACTGACCACCTCGGGTGCTGGGGGCACGTGAGCTGCTTTAGAATTTTCCTCTGCGTTTTCTCGCTCTTCATTGTAACCTAGCGGCAAGTCACATAGGGAACACCTATTTGAAATAGAAGTTAATGAACAGGGCACCTGGGTGGCTCAGTGGGTTAAGCTGCTGCCTTCAGCTCAGGTCATGATCTCAGGGTCCTGGGATCAAGTCCCGCATTGGGCTCTCTGCTCAGCAGGGAGCCTGCTTCCTCCTCTTGCTCTGCCTGCCTCTCTGCCTACTTGTGATCTCTCTCTGTCAAATAAATAAATAAAAAATCTTAAAAAAAAAATTTAATGAACAGAAAAAAAAAAACAACCCACAATGATTTTTGCAGATTTGTTTCAACACCTACTTCCTTAGATCACTCTGCTGCGTTCATTTGGTAACTCTTATTTTTTTTTAAAAGATTTTATTTATATATCTATTTGACAGACAGAGATCACAAGTAGGCAGAGAGGCAGGCAGAGAGAGGAGGAAGCAGGCTCCCTGCTGAACTGAGAGCCCGATGCGGGGCTCAATCCCAGGACCCTGGGATCATGACCTGAGCAGAAGGCAGAGGCCTTAACCCACTGAGCCACCCAGGTGCCCTGGTAACTCTTATTTTATAAAGCATGGAAGGGCCTACCCGCCTCCAAAATCCGCTGTACCAAAGAGACACGATAGTGCTGGTTCCATCCCATAAGATCTTTCATTTATTGGAAGTCAGACTGCTTTTGCCCACAGTGTGGGATTTGTGGAGAAGGGTTCACAAAGAGCAACCTGAAACTTCTCTTACCTCATCGTTTAAAGCACAACACTTGCATTTTGTATGTATTAAAAAAAAAAAAAAAAAAAAAAGAATGACAGAAACAACAAATTTTATGACGTGTGTAAACTGGGTTTTGAAAGCTCCTTTTGTCTATTTTTGATGCCAGAGCACATGGTAATATTTCAACTTGTACTTTAAAACCATGTATGTGTATATGTAAATATATGTGTCCACAAATATTTTTTCTTAAATAAATAAAAGTCAGTCGAACAATTTAGGCCCCTTAGGAAACGGCAAAAAATTGAAATGTGAGATCACATTTAAAAGAGACTTAAAGAACAATTTTAGTGATTAATTAAATTTATATATTAATTTAAAGTAAAAATATTGTTTCCTGTGAATAAGGTACTCTACGCGAAAGTGACGAAGTTCCAGGACCCGGTGCTGACGAAGATACTGGTGGTCGTGGGAGTAAGATGATACGGACTTGAACGTAAAGGCCTGTGGCAAGTCACCGGACTGGGAAGGGCAGAGGTGTGGGGTGTCTTGGGTTCTTGGCTGTCCTGGTTCCTTTCCAGGGGCAGGAGCAGTGTCTCCGAGACGTCCGTCATGAACAACTCCACTGAAAGCTCAGGCACGAGGGGAAGTCAAGAGACAACAGAGGCACCTATGGTCCATCAGAGCTCAGCTCTGTATGGACACAGACAGACCCACTGTGCATCTAGTATGGTGGTTTGCTCATGGGTCCCAGAGACACACAGATGGGGGTTGGAGTCCTGTGACCTGTCCCTTTCCTCTTTATCACCCTGCCCGCATCACTTTGATCTGTTTGGAGATAACAGCAGCATATGCCTTGTGGGATTGTTGTGAGGATTGAAGTACTAATGCACGGACATCCTTGGTACAGGGTCTGGTATTAAATAAATGCTCAGGAAATTATTATTGGACCTCACTGCAGTCCTGGGGGCAAATGTTCTTCCTTGACCAACCACAAAATGAGGTTTAGGGAGACTAAATTCTTTTTTTTTTTTTTTTAAGATTTTATTTGTTTATTTGACAGACAGATCACAAGTAGGCAGAGAGGCAGGTAGAGAGAGAGGGAAGCAGGCTCCCTGCTGAGCAGAGACCCAGGACCCTGGGATCATGACCTGAGCCGAAGGTAGCGGCTTAACCCACTGAGCCACCCAGGCACCCCAGGGAGACTAAATTCTAATCTAGATTATTTTCTTTAAAGATTTTATTATTTATTTGAGAAGTGTGGGGTGGGGGTTGCTCAGAGGGAGAACGAGAAAGAATCCCAAGCAGACTCCAGGCTCTCTCTGAGCCAGACGAGGTGCTCCAACCCACCACCTGGAGAGAACATGACCTGTAACCAGAAGTCCGGTGCTGAACTGACTGAACCACCCAGGCACCCCTAGATTAATTATTAAACTAGATTAAGTTATTCATCTAGGCTAGGCCTGCATTCACATCGGGGCCTCCAAAGCTCTTGATTTCTCCCTGAATGCCACACTTAAACTTTGTGGGGATTTTTCTAGGATTTCCCCATTCTCCTCTGAGGCACAGACTGATTTATTCATTCAACAAACACTTATCGAACGCCTCTCCCGCGGGGGGTTAACGGGAGCGCTGTAGCAGTGGGCACAGACAGAAATCCCTGCCCGTAAGAAGTTTACAGTCTAGTAGAGAGATGAGATCAAGAAGTACCATGTGTATTAGATGAGCCAGGAATGGATTTGAAAGAGAAAAAAAGAAAGCGGCGAAGAGCCCTGGGAGAGTATGGCTGTGTTTGTGTGCCTGTCGGAGGGAGGGTTGTCGTGGATATTTTAGATACAAAAGCCAGAAAACCTGATATTCGAGTAGAGAGCTGAAGGGATTGCAGAAGCCAGCCCCCGGGGTTTCTGAGGAAACCAGCTTTCAGGCAGAGAGACTAGGAGGGTAAGGCCCTGGGGTGGGCGCTGGTCAGCCTCCTGGAGGCCAGAGGGGGATGTCCCTGGGGAAAGGTCTGTGCTCCTAGAAAGAATTTCTCTTGTATTTATTTGATCAGGCTGAGAATCAGCTTTCTTCCCCCAACGCAGGTTTTTCTAACACTTGGACTTCCCTTTAAACAAGCTGCCGCCCCTAGGTTGAGTCACTAAAGCCTGGGGTTGAAGCAACACAGACCACAGCCTTGGCTTGGTGGCGGTCTGATTTGTTGTGTAATAAATGGCAGGGACTTCCTAGATGACTCAGCAGGGTTCTGTGCTGGAAAGTCAACCCCAAGGGTGAACAGCTCCAGCCCCAGGCCTCCTGGGTCCAAAGGATCCTTGGTAGAGCAAAGGAGGGACTAGTTCTCTGAACCTGACCATGACGTCATTTAGCTGCCTGGACTCCTGGAGATTTGAGCAAGTGCTTTATCCCTGAGACAGGGCTCTTCCAGCTTGATTTTGCCTCTCTGGGGGTAAAAAATAAAAGAGAGAGAGAGAGAGAGAGCCTGCTGAATGCGGTGGGTGAGAACATGGACTTTGGAACGGGGGAAATGGTTTAAGTGCTCGCTCTGGCAATTCCCAGTGCTGTAGCCTTGAACAGGTGATTGACCTGAAAAATGTGGCCATTCATACTTAAGTCTTGGGAGACTGAGTGCAAGCGCGGTGATGTAGAAAGTGTGACTAGCACAGTGCTAGCAGATAGTAGAACTTCATTGGAGGGTCCCCCCGATTATTTTTACCCTCTTGAGCATTCCCATGCTAGCAAAACAGCCACCCCACTACTCTGTCCGATTCCTAATCCTCACCCAAATATTGATACAATTGTGGCCCGGGTATGTTCAGAAGCTCGACTGAGAATGGATGGCATGATCTCCATTTTCAAAGCATATGTGCCTGGGAGGAACTAGGCTGAGAGTAGGGGTACAGCCCTGTCAGACAAGCTGGTTAAATTCAGCAAACTTGATTCCCTGCCCTCCTCTTTCATCGAAGGGGTAGATGTCTTTCCTATCTGACTTAGAATGTGCTCTTCTCCTTGGGCCATTCCTTCAGCTCCTCATTTACAGATGGATCCTGGTGAATGGAAACCTGTTTTGTAGCAAGAGATCACTATTAAAAAAAAAAATCTATATTGTGTGTCTGTGTTGTAACAATGTGGATACACTATCTCCTAAGGGCTTGGTCTGCAAATTTTGTGTTTGCAGAATCATTTGCTTTTCATTAAATATTTCTGTGGATATTCATGGAGTTACAGATCCAAAGGCTTTCCACTAGAGTTTTATTTTCCCCGTATATTTAGGGTTTGTACAGAGTGGAGGTATGGTCATTAGACTGGGATTTAACTCTTCTTGGGTGAAACCCACACGGGGCAGGGGAAGTCACTGAGTTAATGTTACTCACCAGCAATTAAAGGTCTCCGGAAACAAGAATTTGCATTCCACCTGCCTTCTCCGCTGTCCTAAGGCTCCTCTGGTCAGGGTGGCCAAAGCCATCTACTCAGCTCTGGAGTTTTAAAAAAATAAGCTGATTCTTAATTGCGCAATTTATATCCAGATTCATTCTCTTAGTAAACAATTTAAATGAGACTGACAAGGCTCAATGATGTTTCCCTTGATTTTCTAAGAGTTTTTGAAAAACAACAATGGATTTTGAATTTGTGAAAGGTTTTCATTTTCTACTATTCTAATCTTATGGTTTTTGTCCTTTGATCTAATTACCACCCCCCTGTAATCCTCAGTTTGTTGTGTGTCATTCAAGATCTTTTCCTATGAGCGTGTGCGTGCATGTGTGTGTGTGTACTGATACCTATCTGCATATATATAGGTACTCAATTAATATGGGTATCATGTCTATATAGGTATGTAAGCCATATTTGCATATGTGTGTATGCATATATCATTAACATGTAATTAATACCTTTATTAATTTATGCAGGATTGTTTTCTGAATTGGCTTGCAACTTGCTTCTTTATGCAACAATATGCAGTTCAGAGAGATTTACTCTTTCATTTGCAACTACTGCATAGTTTCCGTAGTGATAAATTTGTTTGCTCAGGCTCCTGCTGTTGGGTCTTTAGGGCTGTCCAGGTTTTCACTCCTGGAGACAATTTTACAATGAATTATCTTTAACCGCATTTCCTTGTGTATGTGCATCTGCTTTTCGAGGAGGCTGATTTTAAGAAGTGTCCTGGGGTACACGCAATTTAAATTTATCAGATACTGCCAAATTGCCCTTCGAAGGGCCAATTTAAATTCCCACCAACAGCGCATGAGAGGACATGAAAACTTTTCATGTTATTGAACTCAGAGTCTTGTCAAAAGTTTGTGGTACTTCCAATTTGGTTTTGATTCAGATGTATTCTGAATACCAGTAGAGTGGAGTATCTTTTCATGTCTTTATTGGCCACTGATATTTCTTCTTCAGTGAATTTCATATTCAGATTGTTTCCATAGCTTTCTCTTTTGGGTGGGTTATTTCTTTTATACTAATTCGTAAGGGTTTAAAAAATACATTCCTGATATTAATAATTCTTTTCTTCAAGGCTATTGCTTATTAAATTTTGTTTATGGTATCTCTTCATACACAAAACATTTATATTTTTGAAGTAGACAAATTAATTACAGTTTCTCTTTAAAGTTTTTGCTTTTTGAATCTAGTTTTAATAAGTTGTTGCAATCCCCATGGTAATGAACATTTGTTATCATATTTTATTTTAATAGATATACACATATAATTCACATGATTCATACATATATGTAATTCACATGGAATTTATCATCAGATGTGAAAGTTATTTTTTGAAATGGGTAAGTCTCAACTATATATATTATACATATATTTAAATGTATATATAATATATATTTTTATTTTTCATTATTTTAAAACAACTCACAAATATGTTACTCATGATTATTATACACTATTATTCTTTTAAAGCCTTGTCAGTTAGAAATATATATATCGAAGTACTTACATATTCCTAACTCACAAGCCTTTTTTTAAAACGATTTTATTTATTTATTTGAGTGAAAAGAGAGGGATCGGAGGAGAGGCAGAGGGGTAGGAAGAGGGACAAGCAGACTCCATGCTGAGCACACAACCCCATGTGGGTCTTGATCCCACACCCTGAGATCTTGACCTGAGCTGAAATCAAGAGTCAGACGCCCAACCCATTGAGCCACCCAGGTGCCTAACTCACAAAGTTGTTTTTTTTTTTTAAGATTTTATTTATTTACTTATTTGAGAGAGTGAGAGAGAGCATGAGAGGGAAGAAGGTCAGAGGGAGAAGCAGACTCGCCACAGAGCAGGGACCCCCCCCCCCAAAGTGGGACTCGGTCCCGGGACTCCAGGATCATGACCTGAGCCGAAGGCAGTCACTTAACTGAGCCACCCAGGTGCCCACAAAGTTTTTTTTTAAGAAGAAAAAAACAATAATCATACCTGAAAAATTAGTAAAAATGTCTCAGTATCACCTAATACCGAGTTCATGTTAAATTTTCCTTGATTGTTTAAAGATATATTTCCATCTTTGTTTGAAGTGAGATCTAAACAAGTAAGTGTGGGGGCACCTGGGTGGGCTCAGTCCGTTAAGCGTCTGCCTTTCAGTCAGGTTAGGATTCCGGGGTCCTAGGATCAAGCCCCCACATTAGGCTCCTTGCTCAGCAGGGAGTCTGCTTCTCCTTCCCTCTATCTTGTTCCAGCGAGCACTCTCTCTCTCTTGCTCAGTCTCTCTCTCTCTCTAGCTCAGTCTCCCAAATAAATAAATAAAATCTTAAAACAATGACAACAACAAATTATTGGGTGGGTATGTTTCTTGATTTTATTCTAATCGGCAGCAGTTCTGTCTCTCCTCACCATTTGTATGTCTTTAGGAATGGCAAGGAGATAATATTTTATTAGTTGACAGTCTTGGTTTCTACATTTTTAATCATTCACATCACAATACAGATTGCTAAATTTTTTGTGTGTGAGTTTGTTTTGTTTTCGAGTTCTTGACCTTTTTTTTTTAAGACTTTAGTTTTTGTAAGTTTTAGGTTTACAGGAAAATTAAGAGGAATGTCCAGATTCTCCTTCTACTCCCCCTGCTCTAGGCACAGCCTCCTCCAGTTATCAACATCTCCCACCAGAGTAGTACATTTGTTACTACCAATGGATCTACATTGAACGGCTATAACGGCAGATTTTTCTCTCCCCCCCATTTATACATTTTATGTATTTACTGTATTGGACAGAACATCCTGAAACATGTCAAAGTATAGAGGTGATACTTAGCCTTTACCCACTTTAATGGGATTGCTTCAGTGCTTTAGGAAAATGTGCTACCTTTGTTATATATCTTGGTTAATGCCCTTTAACAAGTTTATGAAGTGTCGTTGGTTTTCTAGGAGTTTGTTAAAAAAAATCATGAGTGTATTTTGAATTTATTAAATGTTATTATTGTTTATTGTCTATTGAAGTGATCCATCTGATTTTCTTCTTTAATTTCATTAATACAGTAAATTATACTAGTAGATAGGCTGATAGATTCTCTATGTAAAGTTCTCAGTTCAATTCTTTAAAAATTTAAGTTCAATTAATTAATATATAGTGTATTATTAGTTTCAGAGGTAGCGGTCAGTGATTCATCAGTTGTGTATAACACCCAGTGCTCATTACATCACGTGCCCTCCTTAATGCCCATCACCCAGTCACACCATCCCCCCAACCCCTCCAGCAACCCTCAGTTTGTTTGCTATGATTAAGAGTCACTTATGGTTTGTCTCCCTCTCTGATTTCATATTCTTTTATTTTTCCCTCCCTTCCACTGTTTCTTTGTTTTGTTTCTTAAATTCCACATATGAGTGAGATCATATAATAATCGTTTTCTCTGATTAACTTATTTTGCTTAGCATAATACCCTCTAGTTCTATCCACGTCATTGTAAATGGTAAAACTTCATTTTTTCAATTGCGGAGTAATATTCCATTGTATATATAGACCACATCTTCTTTATCCACTCATGTCGATGGACATTTGGGCTCTTTCCATGGTTTGGCTGTTATGGACATTGCTGCTATAAACGTGGGAGTACAAGTGTCCCTTCAGATCACTATGTTTATATCTTTGGGATAAATGCCTAGTAGTGCAATTGCTGGGTCGTAGGGTAGCTCTATTTTTTACTTCTTGAGAAACCTCCATATTGTTTTCTGGAGTGGCTGTACCAGCTTGGTTTCCCACCAACAGTGTAAGAGTTTTTCCCTTTCTCTGCATCCTCACCAACATCCGTCATTTCCTGACTTGTTAATTTTAGCCATGAGCAGAGAGCCCGATGCGGGGCTGGATCCCAGGACCCTGGGACCATGACCCGAGCTAAAGGCAGAGGCCTTAACCCACTGAACCACCCAAGCACCCCTTGCTTTTGTTTTTGTGTTGTCTTTTGCTCCATTTTATTTCCTTTACTTATTAGAAGATTTTACATTCTACTTATATTTTTGTAGTTGCTTTAATGCCTTTAAATATTTAACATACATTCTTAAGCATACCTTTTTTTAAACAATGGCTAGAGTTCAATCTATTCTTTTACTTGAGGTATAGTTGGCATAAAATATTACATTTGTTTCTGGTGTACATCATAGTGATTTGACAATTATATGCATTAAAAATACCACAATAAGCGCAGCTACCATCTGTCACCATATAAAGTCATTATGATGCAACTGGCTATATTCCCTGTGCTGTACTTTTCATTCCCATAGAGTTCAAGTTGTCTATTAAAGCCCCTTGAACAGAAAACTTAGCATGCCTTTACTTTTCTTCTCTCTCATTCCACTGCACAACCACCCATGCTAATGTTTTTTACAGTATATTTTTAAAACTTTGATTAAAAAGTACCATAAATTTTACCATTTAACCATTTCAATGTGTGGTACAACAGTATTGAGTACACGCAAAATGTTGTACAAACACCACCACTCTCCATTTCCAGAACTTTTTCATCATCCCAAACAGAAACTCTGTACCTGTAAAACCGTAATTCCTCTTTACTGCTTTCCTCCAGATCTTGGTAGCCTCTATTATAAAAATTATATTTTTCTGCATTTACCTATTCTAGGTACCTTATATGTGTGGAATCATATAATATGTTCTTTTGTGTCTGGTTTGTTTCACTTAGTGTTATGTTTTCCAGACTCATCCGTGTTATAACATATATCACAATTTCAGTTTTTAAAGGCTGAGTTATATTCCATTGTATGACTACATCACATTTGGTTTATCCACTCACCTGCTGATGAACATTTAGGTCATTTCCACCTTTTACCTATGGTGAAAAATGCTGCTGTGAATATTGATGTGCAAATATGTTTGAGTCCCTGCTTTCAACTCTTTGGGGGTATATACCTAGATGTGCAATTGTGAAACCATGGTAATTCTATGTTTAACTTTCAGGGTAACTACCAAAATGTTTTCCACAGTGGTTGCACCATTTTACATTCTCACCAACAATCCTCTGGGATTTCAGTTTCTACATATCATCCCCAACACCTGTCATTTTCCATTGTTTTGATGACGGTCAACATAATGGATGTGGAGCGGTATTTATTGTGGTTTTTAATTTGCACTTTCCTAATGAGTAGTGATATCAAGCATCTTTTCATGTGCATATTGGCAATTGGGATATCTTTTTTGGAGAAATGCCTATTGAAGTCCTTTGCCCATTTTTCATTTTGGTTGTTTTTATTTTTGTCGTTGAGTTCTAGGAATTCTTTATACATGTGTGTGTTTGGATTTTCTCCCATTTTGTGGGTTGTCTTTTCACTCTCTTGATAGTGTCCTTTGATGCACAAAAGTTTTTAATTTTGATGAAATCCAAGTTATCTGTCTTTTTCTTTTGCTGCCTGTGCTTTTAATGTCTAACCAACAAATCCAATATCATGAGGCTTTTCCCCTATGTTTTCTTTTCCACAAGTTTTAGTGTTCACATTTAGGTCTTTGATCCATTTTGAGTTAATTTTTGTATATAGTGTGAGGTAAGGAACCAATTGCATTCTTTTGCATGTGGAGATCCAGTTTTTCTAATACAGTCTGTTGAAAAGGCTGTCCTTTCCCCCATTGAATGACGTTATTATGGGCTGAATTATAACCCCCCAAAATTCATATGTTGAAGTTCTAACACCCAATACCTCAGGATTTGACTCTATTTGGACTTTGGACCCTTAAAGAGGTAATTAAAGTTTAGTGGGGTTAAATGGATGGAACTTAGCCTATCTGACTGTGTTTAGAGGTAGAGTCTTCAAAGAAGTGATCCGGTTGAAATGAAGCTGATAAAATGTGCCTTTCAATCCAATATAACTGATCAGAAGAAAAGGAGACATTAGGAATATGTTCACACACACACACACACACACACAAAGCACCATTTGAGAACACAAGAAGATGGCCACTTGTAGGCTACAGAGAGAGGTCTCAAGAGAAATCAAACCAAATTTAATAATATTAAATCTTCCAATTCATAAGCATGAGATGTCTTTCTAGGTCATCACCAAGTGTAATTATTGGTATTACCAAGTATAATTACCAAATTTATCAAAGGTTTCATTCTAGAAATTTTTATTTTGGTTTTTTTTTACAGTAAATACAAATTTATATATATATCATATCTATAGTTCTATATAAATTTATTTATATATATATCATGTGTATATTTATATACACCTAAATATAGATATGATATAATACAAAAAATATACATACCTGTACTTTTGTGTATGTACACACATGTGTATCTCACTTCACTACTTGAAACTCACTTATTCCTCATGGACACATATTTCTTTTTTTGGAAACATTTGTAATTATTTCAGAGAGAGTCTGCTTTGTCTGGACATGGAGTTCT
This sequence comes from Mustela putorius furo, assembly GCF_011764305.1. NCBI lineage: Eukaryota > Metazoa > Chordata > Mammalia > Carnivora > Mustelidae > Mustela > Mustela putorius. Next base: position 10,390,552 of record NW_025421480.1, on the reverse strand, counting down.
AGCTTCTTTTATTTCCTATTAACATTTGTAGATGTATTGCTTGTCCTTTTTTAAAAAAATATTTTATGTATTTATTTTAGAGAGAGAGAGAGCACACAAGCTGGGGAAGAGGCAGAGGGAGGGAGAAGCAGGCTCCCCCCTGAGCAGGGAACCAAATGCAGGACTGGATCCCAGCACCCTGGGACCATGACTTGAACCGAAGGTAGATGCTTACGGCTGAGCAACCCCAGCGTCCCTATTGCTTGTCTTCTTACATCCAACATGGCTGATGAGGAAGCCCTCATGTCAATCTGAGTGTCTTTCCTTTGTAGACAGTATTTTTTTTTCTCCCTGGAAGTATTTAGGATTTTCTCTTTGGTGGTTCTGAAATTTCGCTACCATGTGTCTAGACAGAGTTGGCTGAGAGAGGAGGAGTAAGGAACAGGGTGCACTGGGGTTCAGGCCCCCACGTGTCTTAGCTGCATTCAGTTTCCACTTCCGAGGATGGGGTTCTCTTGGTACCACCTTCTTCTGAGAACAGTGACCTCCATATTCTCATGTACTTTCTGCCTCTTAGGGACTCTGCACCATTTCTGGCCTAGAAGAGGCTCCTCTTCCTGTTTTTGATTGACTATAAATTTATTTCATTTTTAAATTGCATTTTTCAAATGTAAGAACTAAAACAATAAAACTTTGTTAAGAAACATTAACTATCGGGGCACCTGGGTGGCTCAGTGGGTTAAGCCTCTGCCTTCGGCTCAGGTCATGATCTCATCAGGGTCCTGGAATTGAGCCCTGCATCGGCTCTCTGCTTAGTGGGGAGCCTGCTTCCCCCTCTCTCTCTGGCTGTCTCTCTGCCTACTTGTGATTGCACTATCAAATAAATAAATAAATAATCTTAAGGGGAAAAAAAAAGAAACATAAAAACTATCTCTACCATCTTGGGCTAACAAAGAATTCCTAAATAAGACACAAAAAGCATAAACGATGAAATTGATAAATTTTTCTCTATGAAAATGAAAATCTTTTGTTCTTTGGAATACATTCTCAATAAAAAATGAAGAAACAGGCCACAGACTGAGGGAAGATATTTGTGAAACACATATCTGATAAAGGAATTATGAGCAGAATATGTAAAGAACTCTTATAATAATTAAAACCCAGATCTTTTTTTTTTTTTTTAATGGGAAAAAGGGGCACCTGGGTGGCTCAGTCATTAAACATCTGCCTTCAGCACAGGTCATGATCCCCGGGTCCTGGGGTCGAGCCCCGCATCACATCAGGCTCCTAGCTCAGCGGGAAGCCTGCTTCTCCCTCTCCCACTCCCCCTGCTTGTGTTCCCTCTCTCACTGTCTCTCTCTCTCTCTCTCTGCGCCAAGTAAATAAATAAAATCTATTTTTAAAAATGAGGAAAAGATGTGAGCAGACTCTTCATCAGGGAAGGGGTCTGGATAGCAAGGAGATACAAGACAAGATGTCCAACATCGTGAGAATCAGGCAACCACAAGTTAAAACCACAATGAGAGATCACTACACACTGGCTGGAATGGCTAGGAGGAAAAAGTGCTCATTCGCTGCTCATTGACTGCTAAGAAGAATGCAAAATTGTACAGCCGCTTTGGAAAGCAGATTGGCCATTTTTAATAAAGTAAAATAAATGCATATACCATACAACCCAGCAGTCCTCCTCCTAGGGCAGTTTCCTAGGAGAAATGAAAACGTGTATACACAAGCTGTGTGTGTGAGCGTGTACAGCTGTCTTAGTCCAAAGCTGGAAACAACCCATGTGTCCATCCACTGGTGAACAGACGAGCAAATTCCAACACTTTGATACTATGGACTGCTACTCAGAAATCATAAAAAGAACTTCTGACACATACTACATAGATGAATCTCACAAACATTGTGCTAATTGAAAAAAAAAAAAAAGAAGAAGAAGCCAGATACAAAAGGTTCATACTGTGTAATTCCTGTCAAATGACCTTTTGGGAAAGGCAAGATCATAGGACAGAAATCAGACTCGCTTTTGGTTGCCCGTGGCTGAGGGTTGGGGGGAGGGAATGGACCTCCCGTTCGCTCCCTAAAGGGACCCAGGGGGACTGTCATGGGGGCGGGATGGAAGTGTTTTACATCTTGATTGCAGTGGTGATTACATGACTGTAAACACTTGTCAGAAGTCATAGCTATACACTTTTAAAAGAAGCGAAATTTTTACTTTTATTAATTTTTTAAAGATTTTATTTATTTAAGAGAGAGAGAGAGAGAGACAGAGCATGAGTGGGGTGAGGGGTGGGCAGGGGCTTGATCCCAGGACTCCAGAATCACGACCTGAGCTGAAGGCAGACACTTACAGACTGAGCCACCCAGGTGCCCCAGGAGTGAAATTTTTATATGTAAATTATGCCTCAAAAAATTCTGACATTTAAAAAAAGGGTGAGCTTTTGTTTGTTTGTTTTTTCCTGCGATTCCTAGAACTTGAGCCAAAAGAGAGAGTGGTGGCTTGTGCTCAGCTGGTCATCCTGAAATGACACTCAGCACAAGGTTGCTAAGCAGTGCAAGCGTCGGCAACCACTTCAGAGCCCGCTGGGTCAGTCTGGCTTTCCTAGTAAGACGGTCATGTCTGTGGATGCACGGACCCGGCCCACCGGCCATCTTGGTTTGCCCAGGATGGAGGAGGCGTTTCCATGAGACTTGAGTGTTAACACTGAAAGGTCTGGGCAAATTGGGAGGAGTTGGTCACCCCAGCCAAGGACTGTTTCAGATTCCATTTTTAATGTACCTACAATACCTAGCAAGGCAGAGGCATAAACCTGTTGACTGATGTGTTCTTGAAGAGACGTTCAATGGGCTAGTGACCGGGTCCAGGTGCCACACGAGCTGCGTGGCCCCCCAAGTTCATCATGAGTCAGAAGCAACCTTGACAAAGCCCGAACTCCTGCATCCTGTGGGAGAACCATCCCCCTCCTCCGCCCCAACAGACTCAGTGGGGGGTTCTTTGTCAGCCCTGAGACATTTCCTCTGCGGGTGTATAACCTCTCCTCTTAGCAGTTCAGGTTCTTCATGTACTAACTCAAGTTTGAGTTAAAAGTTTGCCTCATCTGCCCTTCAGGAAGGTACGGCTGTCCCCATTCGACGGGTGTAGTTAGAGGTCAACACACGGTGAATTGGGATCCGAACCCCAGTCCTGCTTGTCCCAAGCTCAGATACTGAGATGTTTTCTGAAATATCGGGTGAACTGACCCATGAGAATGGATAGAAGGCCCTCAAGTATGAGCTTTCTCTCTCACCTTCTTCTTCCTCCCTTCGCCGCAAACGGACGGAAACTTTCCTCTGCACAGGTGACTCCGGCCAACAAATACAGTCCACCGTATTTAAATTTTCCTGAGTAAGAACCAGGGAGAGAGGAATTTTCTGGAGGCAAGGGAGACAGGGAAATGGTGGATAGTCGTGACTGCTGGGCTGGGAGACAGAGGTCTGGAGAGGCGCTGCCCTCAGTCTGCGCGGCTGATACTCTAGTCTGGGCTGCAGCCTTTCCGGAAGCTCTGTCCTGTCTGGTCTCCTTTGCTGCTTACAGCCCTGCACTTGCAGGATGCCTGACCTGGGATTGGCCTGTAACCTGTGGTTGGTGACAAAGCGGACTGGGCTGCCCTGGCTCAGCCTGCTGCTCTCCCTGAGGCCCTGTAATCTCTCTAGGTGGTAGGTGCCTGGCAAGGCCCTTGGAGCAGGACCCAGGAGGTCAGCCGCTGGCAAACCTCCTGCAGCCCAGGGCACGAGAAGGTAGGAAAGAATCCCAAACTCCCAAGTGCCTGGGGATGGAATATTCTGCCTTGCCCGCTGTGATTTTCCTGCCCCCTTCTTTGGCAAAGCGAAATAATTAGGTGCATCTCGGCAGCTAAGTCAAAATTAATTTTGCTTCCCTCTGCAATGAGAGTCCAGCTGAGTTGGGCAGGGAGGGGGCCCTGGAAAGGTATTTCCACCTTGGCTTGACTTATTAGGTTAGTAGAAATGGACTTTTTGTTCTTACTGGTAGGTTATTAAAACCCTCAAGGAATGTGCAGAAGGCACATTTAGGTTGAGGAGCCCAGTGGGCCAAGAAAAGGCTGAATAAATAGTGCAGCTGTTTGCATCGCTGGGGTGTTGGAGAGACGGAGCCTTTGAGGAAGGGCTGCCCCAAGGCCACATCTCCTGCAAGGCTCGTGGGGGCTCTGCCCTGAGAGGGGCTGCAGGCAGAGTCTGCTCACCCTTGGCCCCTGTCCCCTCCCACAGGTGAGAGGCTCCTGGCTTACTCCCTGGAGGCTTGAGAGCCTCACTAGCCTTTTGCCCTTGGACTTGATCGCCACTGGACTCTCTCTCGGTTGATGAGAGCGGAAGAAAGCAAGAGGGGACATCGGGTGACATGGGAAGTGGGGGATTGCTACATCCTGTCTGATCTGGGGCTTTCTGGAGCAGAGAGCTCTGAGTAGGGCGAAAGCAGGCTCCCAGTGCAAGAGGCCTGCGGGGAGTAGGAGGCCCCGAAGCCTGTGGCTTGTAAAGGGCTGGATTGAGCTGCTGACTCAGAGGCGCAGGGTTGATAACCCATAATTACAGCCCCGTGTGCTGTTGTGTCTTGTCCAAATGCAGAGATCTCTTTGGCCCCAGAACCCCTTGGCCACTCTAAGTGGGAGAGGCGTTTCTAAAACACACGTGCGTGTACCTCCGCCACCCTCAACTGCGCAAAGGCAAGAATCACCTTTCTAGAAGAGGTGCGCTCCCTCCCGGAGCCCATGGGAGCTTTTCTAAACCCGAAGGTCATCATGTCAGCCCTCCTCCAGATCTTTAGTAAGACCTAACAGCCCTGCTGGTCTGGCTGCTGCCCTGCCCATCTCTCAGCCCGATCAAGCAGCCAGGATCGCCACGCCCAGTCATTCGGTCAGTGCAAGAAATAGTAGTGAGGGCCTGCTGTGTGCTAGGCACGCTCTAGGCATTGTGGATGTTCATGCGATCCAAATAAAGTCCCCACTCTCATGGCATTTACATTCCAGAAGGGGAGTCTGGCAAAATTTATAGCAGGGTGGCAGGCAATAAGTGTTAAGGAGAAAAATAAAACAAGGAGGGCACGGGGGGGGGGGAGTTCCTATTTCTTAGGGTAATCAAGGAAAGTCTCACTTACAATGTGTCATTGGAACAAAGGTCTAAAAGGAGAGAAACACTGGGGCATCTGGGGTGGCCCAGTCGGTTAAGTAACTGACTCTAGGTTTCAGCTCAGGTCTGATCTCAGGGTTATGAGATCGAGCCCCACGTTGAGCTCCACAACTCAGCATGGAGTCTGCTTGGGTTTCTCTCTTCCTATTCCTCTGCCCCCTGTGGTCCCTCCACCATGTGCACATGCTCTCTCTTTCTCTCTCAGATAAATATATCTTTAAAAAAAAAACAAAAGAAGAGAAAGGGCAAGTCAGATATCTGGGGCAAAGTAGAGACCAGCACATGCAAAGTCCCTGAGGTGGGAACATGCTTTCCATGCTCCAAAAAAAGAAGGACAGTGTGGTTGTAACAGACAGAAGATGAGTTCAAAGAAGAACCAGAGAGCTTGCACTTTGCCTCTTATTCGAGTGAGGTGGAGGGTTTCGAGCTGAGTAAGGGTATGACCCTGACACATTTTTTTTTTAAAGATTTTATTTATTTATTTGACAGAGAGAGATCACAAGTAGGCAGAGAAGCAGGCAGAGAAAGAGAGAGAGGAGGAAGCAGGCTCCCTGCTGAGCAGAGAGCCTGATGTGGGACTCGATCCCAGGACCCTGAGATCATGACCTGAGCCGAAGGCAGAGGCTTAACCCACTGAGCCACCCAGGCACCCAGACCCTGACACATTTTAAATGGATCCTCTGCTGGCTTTCTTGGCAGTAAAATGAAGGGGGACCATGGCAGGCTCAACGAGGGCAGTTAGGGAGCTCTTACAGCAATCCAAGAGAGGGGCGAGGGAGGCTTGGACACAGTCCTAGCGGTGGAGGTGGTGGTGCTGGCGAAAATCCAGACCTGCTTGGCAGAGCTGTCAGGATTGGGTATGACAGAAACTGAGGAGTCAGAGATGAATCAAGTTTGGGGCCCAAACAACTGGAAAGATGAACTGACCACTTCCAGAGATGCCAAGACGGCAGGAGAAGCAAGTTTGGGGGTAGGAGCAGGACTTTGATGCTGGACATTTTAAATTTAAGATCAATATTCAACATCGCAGAGAAAGTGTCAAATAGGCATTTGGATGTTCAAGTCTGGAATTCAGGGGAAAGATCTAGCTGGAAATATAAATTGAGGAGCCATCAGCTGTAGGAAGTATTTAAAGCCATGAGCATGGTTGACAATTGTCCTTATTTAAATTCATGACCACCCACCTCAATGGGCTCTTGAGAAGACGGAAAAGTCCAAGGACAGAGCCCTGAGGCACTTCAATGATTTGGGGTCAGGAAGATGAAAAGGAGCCAGCAAAGGACACAGAAGAAGCAGCCAGTGAAACAGAAGGAAAAGCAGGAGAGGGCGGTGTCCTGGCTGCCAGGGGAGGAGAGTGTTTTAAGGAACAAGTGACCAACTGGGTTCAAGAATCCTGGGGGGGCCAAGGGAGCTAGGAACTGAGAATCAATTATCGGCAATAATTGGTCACCTTGAGAAGGTGTGTTTTGTGGGGATTTGAAGTAGAGGTAGAGATAGCTCTTTGGAAGAGTTTGGCCATCAAGAAGCAGTAAAAGGGGGGCAGGAGCTGGTAGGGGACATGGGACTCGGAGAGGACTATTTTGAAAGACAGGAGAAACAGCATTATATCTAGAGGCTAATGGGAGTGGCCTGATAGAGGGTGAAAATGGGGTGATGAAGGAGAGAGACACTATTGGACTAAGGTCCTTGGGTAATAAACAAAAGAGGATAGACTCTAGTTTCTAAGAAGAGGGTTTGGCTTCAGATAGGAGTGTGCACAGTTCATCCACAGTAACGGGAGGAAACGGGCAATGTCTGGCCGATGTGGTGGGAGCCTATGAAAGTTCTCTTGCAAGTCCTCTCAGAGGGTGGGAGGGTGAGCGAGCAAGGCAAATGAGGTAGGATTGCTGGGGAGCCCCAAGGGTCCACTTGACCTCCCTTGGCTGTGAATTTAGAGTAAGATCAGTGAGCACGGTAGATGTCTTCTAGGCATATGTAGCTGTTGTGGTAAAGGCGTTAAATAGATGGGAGCTAGATTTAACCAAAATTAGTGTTTTTCTAGAAGAGTACAGTGAAGGAAGAGGGGCCACGGGAGTTGAGGGTATGCAAACGAGCAGCTCTAATGATCGACCAGAGCATCTTAACTGGGTGAGCGGGGCCTTGGGGAGGTGGAAGGGAAGGGAAGGGTGAGTAAGTCTGAGGAGAGGAAGAATTCCTGGCGTTCAGGTACCAGAGGGAGTGAACTGGGAAGACAGGAGGTGTGAAACTGAGATTATAGAGTTAGTGGTAATAACGTCTCTGGGGCGTGACCGTGAAGGTGAGCACCGGAAGTGAGGAGGAAGATGAGCTGACTGGGGCTGAGGAGGGGAAGGGGGGGCCAGCTGGGCCAGGTTGCCTGTTGGCTTCAGCCCCCCTTGCCCCCTGCACTCTCCTCAGTACTGCAGGGACTGGGGCGAGAAACTGCATTTCCCAGAATCCCCCGCCAACAAGCTTCTGAGTTTGTTTCCACAAACGAGGAGGAACTTACGCTAGACTTGGAAGAGAAGCAGAAATGTTATTGTTTCTCCAGCGGGGCAGTGATGGACAAGTACATGAGCTGTGGGTTCGTCGATAGAAGATTCGCAGAGGTCTGTGAGTGCTTTCGGTCACATCACCTGCCTTCCGGATGGAGTCGGATCGCTGTGGAAAGCTCCCTGTGTTTCTTGTAACCTCCTGACTCTCCGAAAGCTGGTATCAAATTCGAAGCCTGTGGCAGCTTCTCTGACTTGTTTTTCAGCCCTTACTTTTTTTTTAAACTCCCTGTATTGAATAGCTTTGTGCTTGAAACACCTGGAGGGGTTTCTAGTTGCTTTCTTTCTTTGTTGTTTTTTAGTATACTAGATTCTTCCTACCAGAAGGTTTTGTCCCTACTTCCCACAACACGCCCCCCCCCCATTGGAAACGCTCTGCTCTGATGCTCCTTTTTTTACCTACCTATGCTTCAGCTCTGCTGAAGGTTGATCCTTCTTGGTCAACCTTATTCCAATTATTTATTGCTATGTAGTGAACTACCCCAAAATGCATAAACAACAACCATTTTACTGTGGTCGGGAATTTGGGCAGGGGGCAGTGGGGATGGCTTTTCTCTGGTCGGCATTTCGGAGGCCCAGGGCCATGGGACTTCTTACATGCTAGCTCAGGGTTCTGGAAATGAGAGTTCCAGTGAACGGAGCAGAGGACTTTCATGTTCTCACCTCTGAAGTCACATGTTGGTACTTCCACTGGACTCTGCTGGCTGAAGCAAACTCAAGCCACCCACACTCGAGCGGAGGGACAGAGACTCTTCTTCTCCACGGGAGGAATGTCAAAATCCCAATATTTGTTTCTTTCCGTATTGGGCTCTTTGCATGTATTCCTTATGATGAGAATGTAAGTCAGGGCTTACACACTCAAACGCATGGCTCCCACAGTCAGACCAGGGAGCAAAGTTGGCCAGGTGTAAGAGACATTAAGGGCTAGTGAACTAGAGAATGTTTGAGCTCCTGGAAGTAACCAGCCCCCTCTGGGCACTGGCTAATTGTTGTCCCTAGGGAAGGCATGCCCAGTACTGCTAGAGCTTCCAATTTTTCAAAAGGATCGAGAACTCAGGGTGTTTATATAAAGCTTTCCAATTTTAACAAGGCTGTGCCCGCCAACTGCCTGGAACCTAGTAAGCTCAATAAATAATTGTGGAAGAAATAGAAAAGTCTCCCTGAAGGCCTCTCACACACCCACCCCCGTGCCCACTGCCATTCCTATCCTGGGTTTCTGCTGACAAAGAGAAAAAAGAAAATACATCATAATGTGAGGAGTGTGGGTGAGGCGTTCCCACCCCTTGGTCAGGATGCTGTAGGAGATGATGGAGCAAGACAAGGAAACTAGGCTCCTACGTGGGCCTGGCATTTAGTCTGACCCACACAGCAGGTCACTGTGTTCCTCCTTTGCCAAATTTTTCTTTTAAATGCTTAAAATGATCCGAGACACATAACTGAAGGGTCCCTCACACGACAGGTTGAATCTCTTTTGTTTTGTTAGCTCTGCGTCCAGGGCCTCGAAGCTCCTGCTGTGGAAGGTGCTCAGTGGATCCTTACTTGGTGAAGGGGTGTCAAGTGGGTGTTAGGAGTAAGGCCCAGGGGGCTAAACACCTGGGGATAGGTCCCCGGATGGGTGAGGAAGCTGGGGTTGAAATACACACACACACACGCGCGCGTGCGTGCACGTATACACACACACACACACACACACACAGAGTTTGGTACAGAATATGACTCCCGCCGATGCTTTAATATGGAAGACGTTCCTTGTACTCTAGAGCCATGTTTTTGAAAATGCTTGTGCAATTTAAAAATGCATTTGTTAAAATCAGTTTCCCTATAGGCTATTACAGGAAAGAAGGGGATTAAGAGATTTCGGTAATCCTTGGGAAACATTACAAGCTTCAGGATTCTCGTCTATTTCAGGCAAAGCTGTGAATATTTAAATATGTGTTATAAATGCAGCGCTTGGGGATGAGAGAGCGAGGGGCAGAGTTTCGGAAACCTGGCAGGGGTGCGGAAGGGCGGCTTGGCCTCCCTAAATTTGCCTGCAGGTTCATAGCAGCGGAGACCATTCTCTTTTCCCTTTGGGGCAGGGGGATGAGGGGTGGTGGTTTGTTGTAAAGACTTTGGGAAGTTTTTATATTCTTCCAGGCAGAGCTCCCGTAGATCCGCAGCCAGGAAGCTAGAAGTTTCGTAGTGGCACAAAGGTATGGGGTGTGGTGCCAGTGAGAACAGAGAGTACAAGATCACCTCCTCCGGAGACGATGGCCTCCATGGGCAGCTGCTCCGCTGCTCCCCAGTGGCCAGCCGTCCTCCCCCACTACCCCCTGAGGCCGGCCACACTGGGGGTGCAGAGGTGGCCGCCTCTTGTGATATCACTGACAACAGCATGTTCACAAAAGATCTGGAGAGAACAAGCCAGCCCCACACAGAACCGCAGATCTTTCTATAGCACTAGACTTCAAACCTGACTTGCCCGACCCCAAACCCTTTTACTCTCCGTGAGTTTTACAGATGAACCTCAAGTCTTTCTACACCACAGGGGGATATTTCTCAGACGGCAGGAAGTTAGGATAGTCTCTGGTGGTCCCCCGCCGGCCCCAAGTCATACACACCGTGTCACCTATCGGCTCGCCATCCAAGGCAGAATTCTGGCAGCAGCTCCTCAGCTAGATGCCGTCCAGTGAGTCCAGTAAGAGGGGCATTCTCTCCTCCCCACCCCACCCGGGGGGCCACAGAGCTGCCTGCCCCTTTAACAGCGTGGGGCGCATGGCGGACGCTCGGCGGCGGTAGGTGTTCAAGGAGGACTGGCCGTGATTTAACACCCACCGGGCACCAGGTGCAGGGCCGGCTTCTCTGCCAACTTGTTCTCTTTTAACCCTTACAGGAACCCTAAAAGATAGGAGCAGGTCCCACCTTACAGATGAGGAAACTGAGGTTTTAGGAGCGCGGTAGACTTGTCTGCACTCACAAAGCTGCTTAGCCAAGGAGCTAGGCTTGGAATGGAGTTCATCTGCCTCCACAGCAGTTCCTGTGGCATGAACCACTGGGTGGGGAGGGGGGGCTACATGTTGTTGGGGGGTGGGAGCAATATTTATGTTGCCTGTTCCCGGTGCTGAGGATATCCAGATCAGAGCAAGCAGCTTTTGATCTGTGTGGGGGTGGACCGGGGGAGGCAGCTTCCCCTGGCAGGGAGGGGTTTGCAGAAGCTGTGAGAGGAGTGAATGAAGGGAAACAGGTCAGGGCAGTAGGTGGGGCACTTGCCGGGCTGGGTGACAGGGGCAGGCTGGGTGACAAACTCCTCTGGGCCCCTGGGGTTTGGAACAGGAGGGTGATGAGGGCGGGGCCACGTGCAGAGGTCATGGCTGGGCTCAGCCAGACCTGACCGTCAGTCCCTGCTGTGGCGGTTTTTAGCAGGACACCAGACTTGCTCTGGCAGCTTCCTGGCTTCTACAGGCCTTCCCTGCCTCCTTTCTAAGTCACCGGGCTAAGAAAGGAGAACATGTCCACCTGGCCAGCTTCCCAGCTGGAGCCTCGAGAAATTCTAGCACACCAACAAGTGAGAGGAGAAAGGAGAGAAGGCGTCTTGGAGCAGGGGAGATGCACGCCTGAGGGGTACAGAGAGGGTGAAGGGAAATAATGTGCTGAAGGAAAGGGCTTCTTGAAAGCTCTTGCCAAACAGGAGTTTCTGTCTGGAGGAGAATTCGCACACATGACAATGATAAGAAAAAATAAAATTATAAAGACCGTAATGATGATGATGTTGCTAATTTATGGCTCAGGAAAAAAATAAATGTCTGAGGAATGGCCTTGTCATTAGTAGTAGTGGAGGAGGACCCCCTAGGAACAGCCAACAGCACCCGCGGGGCACAGGCTGGAACGGAAGGGGACAAAGGAAGGGCTTCCACAGGCGGAGACTTCACGGGGGGGGGTCCCCTGGGCTGGGTGCACAAGGGGGGGGTGGTCCCCTGGGCTGGGTGCACAAGGGGGGGGGGGTCCCCTGGGCTGGGTGCACAAGGGGGGGGTGGTCCCCTGAGCTGGGTGCACAAGGGGGGGATGGTCCCCTGGGCTGGGTGCACAAGGGGGGGGTGGTCCCCTGGGCTGGGTGCACAAGGGGGGGGGGCCCTGGGCTGGGTGCACAAGGGGGGGGTCCCCTGGGCTGGGTGCACAAGGGGGGGGTGGTCCCCTGGGCTGGGTGCACAAGGGGGGGGGCCCTGGGCTGGGTGCACAAGGGGGGGGTCCCCTGGGCTGGGTGCACAAGGGGGGGGTGGTCCCCTGGGCTGGGTGCACAAGGGGGGGGTGGTCCCCTGGGCTGGGTGCACAAGGGGGGGGGTCCCCTGGGCTGGGTGCACAAGGGGGGGGTGGTCCCCTGGGCTGGGTGCACAAGGGGGGGGTCCCCTGGGCTGGGTGCACAAGGATGTGGAGAGTAGGTGGGCGGAAGGGAAGAGACGCCCACGTGAAGGAAAGGGCGTCTTGGAGGTTCAGAGTGAGGACTAACAGGGACCTGCTTGATTAGAAAAACTTAGATTGTGTGTGTGTGTGTGTGTGTGTGTTAGGGGAACAGGGACAGTGGGAGAGGTATTGGCAAAAAAGTAGGGTGACATCAGATGACACACACGGTGGCCATATTCCGTAAACCGACAACCAGGCCACCGAAGCCGAGGGCCCAGCCTTGTGCCCGAGTGTACCCCAAACCCTCCCCCAACACAGCCTCCATCTCTCGGAGCTGCAGTTGCCTGATTAGTCCTCTGTCTCCCCCTGAACTGCGAGCTCCCTGGAGGCCGAGGGAGAGGGTCCCTCAGGCCATCTTGGAGTGAGACCCCAGTGCAGCACCACACCCACCCCCTTGGGTAACTCGGAAAGGGTATGTGACCCCAGTTCTGACTGTTCTAAGGCCTGCCTCCACGTCCTCCGCGCCTGTTGCGGGGTGTTGCAGACGCCCAGTAGGAGCGGTGAGGCCAGATGCCCGGGGGCCCCCACTGCTCTGCCAGCCCCTGGCAGGTGGCAGCGCGGGAAGGCCAGGGTGTCCCCGCGGAGAGCCAGTCCCCGCACAAACACCGTGTCACACGTGCCGGGTTCTTCATCCCCTTCACCGGCCTCACAACCCTTCCAGCTCCTGCCCTGCTCTGGCCTCCCTCGGGCCCAGATAAGGAGCTATTTTTGCTCTCCCCCCCTCCCCCACAAGCCTGTCCTGTCCGCTAGGCCTGAGCGGGGGGCTCTCAGAAGGGGATTCCTGAAAGGCCCTGCACTTCAGGGGACAGGGAGGGGCTCCCAGCTGTCAGGCGGGGGGGAGAGGACTGGACAGAAGCGAGTGACTCAGAGCAGCCAGCGAGAGGGAGAAACAGGAAGGAGCAGGTACAGGGAGCCGTGGGAGTGGGGGTGGGGGAGCAGGTCGGGAGCTGCAGGTGGGTCAGAGCGGGCCCTGCGGGCACCAACGAGGACTCGGAGGAGGGCTGAGGAGAGACGGGGGAGGGCTGAGGAGAGACGGGGGAGCGGGCAGAGCGCAGGCCCCCAACAGCGCCCAGGCTGAACCCAAGACCAAGAAATCACTGCATGAGTGGGTGGCTCAGGCTGGGACACACAGGCCCCCCAGATTTCGGAGCAGAGGGTGCCCTCAGCCCTGCCCCTGAGCAGGAGGCCCTCTGCCGCCCTCCCTTGCGGCCTCGTGGGCTCACAGGTCCAGCAAAGTGCCCAGAGAGGGCAGGCGTCCTGCGGAGTCTCTCTGTCCCTCCCAGCAGGGGTGAGGGCGGGGCCTCGCTAGTTCGGGATCTTTGGGGGTGTTGATGGGGGGCAGCAAGCAGGAATTTCTGGACCAAGAGAGAGGGAGAGCAGAAGGGATACAGAGATCTAGAAGAAGGGGAGGTAGAGGGACTCTGAAAAAGTGCTAATTTTGAAGAAGAGTGAAAATAGAGATTTTTTGGAACTTCAGTGTCTGCTGCTCTCTGGGGCTCCTGAGCAGTCAAGGTTTACTAGGGTATGCACTTTGTGGGTTGGTCACATCGTAGCTGATCTGTGAGCTGCTGACAGTGGACACCATGAGGAGGGGTGAGGCTGTGAGTGTGTGAGAGGGTGTAGGAGACTGTGTGTGTGATTGTGACTGTGGGATTGCGTGTGAGGGTGTGGGGGGGGGTGCGCGCATGTGACTGTGCGATTATGTGTGAAGGTGGAATTGTGGGGGCCGGGTGAGGGTGTGCGTGTGCATGTGACCCCTCAGACTGGGTCGTGGGGTCCCGCGCGGACCTCAGACAGGACTCAACGCGCCTGGCTGGCGGGTTGCCCTCTGCGAGTTTGGCTCAGGTCCCTGCAGCCGCTATGCAAAGGACTCACCCCAGGAAGGAGGTGGGTAACCAAAGTCCCCAGTAGGGGGAGGAGGGATCTGTGGCCCATTCGGGGAGAGGTCTGAGCCCTAGGAAGAGAATCAGGAAGATGTTCCCTCGAAGACTGTGACTCTCCAACCAAGCATAAGACCAGGGGGAGATGCAGCCGCCGTAGCGGTCTAGAGCTCCCAACGCCCCAGCTCCAAGCCATGGGTGGCAGCGGCTGGTGGCACTCTGGGAGGCGCGCTGGGGAGGCAGAACCCCGGGTGGAGGCATCTGGGGGGTGGGAGCGGGCGATGGCAGTGGTCTGAGGCCTCGTAAAAAGGAAACCAGGAAAACTAGAAGCCAGTGACGTTGTACTGTGGTCCGCGCGCACGGAGCGGGCAGAGACTGGGGGGTTGGGGGAGGAAGAGGGCAGGGGGCGGGGAGCAGGTGTACACAGTAGGAACAATTAAACACGACCCACTGTCCTCACTAGACTGACATCTCCCGAGGGTGTACTTGTCCGCACCAGACCCTGGGACCACTACCGACCGTGAGCCTAACACCGGCCCACCCGGTCCGAAGAAATTTGCCATCGGGGGAGTAAGAGGAGCATCACAGGCCATCATGGCTCCCTCTGAAGCAGTATCTGATAATGACGATAAAAGCAGCAGCACCACAGGGCCCCACGGTCCCGTACGTCCCCAGCCCTGTCATAAACCTTCCATACATGCTCTGTGCTAGAGCTGAGGTACAGATGAGGCACGAGAGGCATCCAGGGACAAGCCCTTGCCGCAGCCCCGGGGCCCAAGGGCACAAGTTCATCGTCCTCACTCTTCACCTCAATCCTGAGGAGAAGCTCCTGCTGAGGGGAGAGGGGTATTTTCCGCAGGGTTCTAGCATGGGTCAGGGAGGGCATCTGAACTCCCTGCAGCGGTCACACCCACCGCCACCTGGACAGGCTGCTCTCCCTCGTTTGGGGCTGGCTGGATCAGACTTGTCTAGACCAGAACACCCATGACCCCATCTCTCCAACCCATCTCGTCCACGGACACCCTCGGGGCCTCCTGGGGAGAGCAAAGCTTAGGAGGACAGGGGAGGTCATGAGGAGAGAGACCGAGCGAGGCTGAGCGTTGGGATGGAGGGGCCGGGGGTGGGGGATGGGTGGCGTCCAAGCCTGGGAGGTGGGAGGCCCCCCAGGCAGAGAGAGGCCGAGCCAGCCAGCCCTCTTGGCCCACTCAGAGCAGTCCTTTTGGGGAAGGCAGGGCTGACGACTCAGAGGTGGGTGGGGACAGCAGAGGTAAGTGGGAGGCCCTGGTATTTACAGGGCTCAGTGTAGGAGAACAAATGTATTCCCAGACGGCGGCCCACCCACATTTTCTTCCCATTTCTGGTTCCATCCTGTATGCTGGATAGGGGAGGGGGCACCGGTGTCACCAGTGCCTGCGTGGACACCCCCTCCTGCACACGGAAACATCACCGAACAGCAATCCCTAGCCACTCCTTGGGCCCAGGGAAGGATTGTAATATTTGGGACATACTTACACTAAAACATTATTCCTTGTATATCTGAAATTCAAATGTAACTAGGCTCCTGGTATTTTATCGGGCAGTCCTAACCAGGGATGTCCCCACCAGCCATGAGGCTGGTCCTCAGTGGGCCCATGGTAGAAACCCTCCCAGGCCCTGCAAGCTGACTTAGGGCCCCTTGGGCAGGGACTTTCAGGGTTCCAGTACTAGAGTGTGGCTGAGGGACGTAGGCTCCGGGTGGCACATCTTAGCCCTGTAGACTTTTCTGGCCATTGAAGAGTCAGATCTGGATCTCCTAAACCTCAGGAGCTAGAACAGAGGCCCCTTTGCTTGCTTACTGGCTGTATGGGATGAGCCCCAGCCCACCTTCAAGTGAGAGCTCCCCTTAAGCAAGAGGTGCCCCGGGACCTTTACTGGCCCCCTTGGAGCCTTTACCTCGAGTTTCTTGATTTCCTGATGACTGGAGAGGAGTCCTGTGGGATACAAGGGGAAAGGGAGGAGCTAACATTTATTCTGGGCCTAGTGTATGCCTGGCATTTTGTTTTCTAATTTAATCCTTGCAGGCCTGCTCATTTCCCTTTTGCAACTAAAGATGCCTTCATAGCGACATAGCAAGAGGCCCCTGATGGTCGCGGTCACAGTCATTCTCACCCGCAGGCCGGGAGCCCGTCCCTCCACCTACAATGGGAGCCTCCCCACTGGGCTGGAGCTTCCTTATCGCCCTTCCCTGTCGCCTTTTCTTTCTCCAAAGCACCCTCATCAAATACATTAAATAGGGTGCTTACTTGGTTTGTCATCCCTCTCCCCTTCCAGAACTTACGTTAAAAGAGAGCAGGTTTTCCCAGTCCATTTTGTTTACCAACAGCTTCCCTGTGCCCGAAACAGAGCCTTACACATACTGGCTGAATGAATCAAAGGTAACAATGACAGTAACAACCAACATTTATTTGGTACTTCCTTTGCCCCAGAATGAAGTACTTTACATATGTCCATTTACATACCCTCATCCTCCAACCCCTCTAGGAGGCACAGAGCCGGCACGGAGAAGCCGAGTAACTTGCCCAAGGTCACACAGCTTGTGGGCAAGATGCAGTCTGTTTGGCCCGAGTTCCTGGCTGACCATCTTTTACACACCCTGCAGGTGTCTGTGCCCTTGGCCTCTGCCTCTCTTGCGTGCATCCTGGCCCCGTGCTGGCACCCCTCCCACTCCTCTGGCTTGCCAGGTGAAAAATGTCTCTGCTTGTTTACTGCTGACTTGGTCTCTTTGAGGGGAGGGACCAGCTTCCTTCGCCTTTGTGCCCTCGGTGTTCTGTGCAGGGGACAGGCCCTTCCAGGGCTTACTCCCCACGTCCCTGGCTGGTTTGCACGGCAACCCTGGAACGTGGCAAGCACAAGGCATGACCACTCCACTACCCCCGTTTTACCAGCGAAGAAGCAGGCTCAGAGAAGTGAAGTGATTTGTTGCGGCAGGAAGAGCAGGAGTAACCAGACGCCAGGCGGCCCCGGCCGCAGCCCAGCCGGGCTGGGGATCCGCACTCTCTAGCCCCACGGGTTCTGGCTGCTGCCCAAAGCTTTGGTGGGCATCTGCCTAACCACATGTCAGAACTGGGCCATGGCGAAATATCAGTGTGGGGTGTGGGGTATGTGCTGGGGGGGGGCGGGGGATCCAGCCAGGCTCTCTCTCTGGGGCCCTGTGGGGGCTGCTTCTTGGCACTGGAGCAGGCAATCAGGTGAGGTACGATTCCAAGGCTGTGATGCGTGTCTGCCAGGTGCGACTTAGAGCACACAGGATGCAAAGCGTGGTACATTTAGCCCGTGGCCGCTGCTCCGTCCCCCCTGCTGGGGAAAACCCTTGGGGAGCTGTTCTTCTGACAGAGGAAAGTGTTCTGTAGTGTCGATGACAGGGTGTGTGTGCGGGGCAGGGGACAGGGGGTTATAAGGTGCAGAAACCCCGAAGACTCGTGGAAAAGACAGCAGGCTCCCAGAAAGAACTCAGCCTCAGCTGGAAGCAGGTGGTCTGGATGTCTGTCCTTTTCCTCAGTGCCTGAGGGTCCCCTATAGACAGATTCATGCTGAGACCAGGGAATGTTGGGAAGAGGCTATATTCATTCATTCATTCGACACGTGTTGAGTGCACGTCTGTCGTGCACCAAGCACGGAACTAAGTGCTGAGAATTTAGCAGGGAAAATAATGTCCTTGCTGTCATGGAACTTTCAGTTTCAAAGGAAACAAACATTAAAGGAGTCTTGCTCATACTTAATCATTCTTAGCTGTCAGTGCTCTGAGGGAGGATTTCCAGATGCCTGGAAAGGGCAAAATAAGGAATTTCAGTCTGAGAGTGAAGGAAGGCTTCCTGGAGGAAGTGGTATTTAAGCTGAATCCCGGATGGTACCTGAGAATTCACTTGGCAACTTGCTAAGAGTTGGGGGAGCAGCGAGGGGCAGAGCAGCAACCCTTCCAGGCCCTGGCAGTGGCCCATGCTAAGACCCTGAGGTGGAAGGGAGCTTGGCCTCTGCAGGCCACACATCAGGGACTCCCTAATGACTGGTGTCGGGATCCTAACCTGATCCGGAGACACAGCTCTGGCCCTCGAGCATCTCCTTGCCCGACGAGCAAACAAGGGAGCTCAACCATGAGAACAGCTTTCCATTGGCAGCAGAGATGTGGAGGTCTGAAGCGGGGGCATTTGCCACAAAGGAACAAGTTCGTTTGGGAAGCCTTGCTGAAAACGGTGTGTCTCTGGTTTTGAAGGTGGGATGCATCCTGATTTGGCAGGGGGTGTAGGAGTTTGAAGAGCCGTGCGCAAGGCTGAGGAGTGGGAACAAGCTTACTTTCGGTTGGAGCGGGAGGTGGGGGAACAGCTCAGTTTGGGTGTATATGCTCTGTCTCTCCAGTTAATTTTAAAGCTACTACGAATTTCCTGATCACTGAGCACCACAAAAGCCTTGATCTATCTCATTTTATCCATACAAAGAGCCCGTGGAGGGAGAGACGATCATCCTATTTTATAGAAGAGAAAACAGAGGCTCAGAGGATGAAGTCGCCTGCCCACGGTGACCCGGAGAGGAGGCGTGGGACCAGGACTCAGGAGGAATGGGTCTGCTGTGCGGCTCATGAACCTTTCATTGCACTTGCCTTCCTAACAACCTGACATTTCAGGGGTTGTCCCTAACTGCTTTGGGGAGTTGTTTGTACCATAAGAATGGGCTGAAACCATGGTTAGCCCTTTGAAAGCGTTGACTGGTGACATGGCTGTGGTCATAGGACGACTGGCGTACCTCCCACCCCCCTTCCAGCCCACAGAAGGGCAGCTGGGAGCCCGTCATTGAGAAGGTTAACTTTAAGAGTTGGCTTCCAGGGACATGTCTCCTATTGTTGCCACCGATGTGACGTGATATGGCCTTTAATACGTCCACAGGCAAAAAAAAAAAAAGAAAGAAAAAGAAAAAGAAAGAAAAGGTCAGTGTAGTCCTCACTTGGTGGACTCTCTTCTGCCCCGACGACCGAGGAGCACTTGGGAGAATGAAGTACAAGGTCCTTAGGGAGTAGGCCACACTTGCGTTCAGGTCCTGGGCCGGTCCTTTACTGACAGCGAGGCCTAAGCAAGATCCTGGAGCTTTCCAGGCCTTAGTTTGCTTGTCTGTAAAATGCGGCTGGTCTGCTGATTCAACGGGGCAGGCGAGAGCGACATTAGCAAAGGGCTCAGGTGGGAGAAGTCAGGTGTGGGGAGGAAGCCAGTTTCTGGGGGAGGAGCCCCTGCCTGGGCTCTTCTAGGAGGCGGCTGATGTGGGCTGGGGCGGGGACTGTCCCCCTGACTCGATCGGGACGCCTTTCGGACTCAGCCTTCTCTTTCCAGAGAGCAAACAGTAAAAGGGATTTGGAGTTAGACGCCAGTTGGACGGTGGGCACCGGGCTGAGCTGTAGAGTCTCTGCTCACGAAGGTCTTTGCAAGGAAGAGAGTTTCATCCCTGGCATTTGGGGATAGAGTTCTAGTTGTTTCCACAGGAATGACATACTGAGGGGAGGGTCGCTTAGAGCCCCTGATCTCCCGGCGCTGGAGGCCAGGCCACGAAGACAGTGTGGTCGGTGTGGAAGCCCAGGTCCAGTCGTCCACAAGCACCGGATTCAGGGGCAGATCTGAGTCCCACTCACTGCTCACTCTGGACTTCATGGCCCAGCCCAGCAAAAGGTCTGCAAACTTTCCCGCAAGCCTCCAGGCCTGGCATTCTTACTTATTCCATCCTCTGGAAGGCTTTGGCCTGCCCTGGGGACCCACTTCAAGTGGCTTCCTTCCCTTGGCGACAGAGCCTTTGAAACTGGCTGAGGCATTTCCTGTCCCAGGCTGAGTCCGGCTAACGGGTGGCGAGGCTTCCTCCCCAGGCTGCTGTGTCAGGCCTGGTTTGAGCCTGGGCCAAGCTTGGGAAAGCGGTAGGTGTTGTGGGGGGTAGGGGTAGAGGGTGTCTTCCTTCCAGTTCAGGACAGGGCTGGGGAAGGGGGAGGGACGGGCTGAACATGTACCCCTGGGGTCAGGCTTGGATCAGGCATCAGGGACAGGGACAGAGCATGCAGCCCGGTACTTCGAGAGCAGGGACACAGAGCTCTGTCGCTGTCCCCCTAAGGCAGCCGGAGATAGCTCCCTGTGGGCGCTGGACCCACGGCAGCCTGCTAGAAGAGCCAGTGTAGGTAGCTTTAAGCAATCACTTTACATTTAACTCTCCAAATGCTAAGATCCAAATCAGCTTTCAGCTCGGGGCTGAGACCCACTCTGCAGCTGCTTCCTGTTCCCTTTGATTTTGTTTTTGATGAATAAAAGTCGTAAATATCTAAGGTACCCTGTGACATTTTGATAGGCACGTCCATTCACGATCAGTCTCCATTCTGTCCTTCAGCACGAATCCCACCTTCCAGGGGCTTCAGGGGCTCCTTCCCTCGATAAAGTAGCAACAGGCCCTGGGATCACACTACCGGGGGCTGGGCCAGGCGATCCCACCAGCAGACCACGCCCTGCTGCTCCCCGTCTGGACAGTCTTTGGACATTCTGGCCAAGTGCCACGGGGCCTGGGGCTTGGGACGGGTTCCCAGGCCAGGCGTCTCCTCTTTCCTTCGTCCCCATCATGGCTCGAAGGTCTGAACCCACAGCGAGCCCCCCCAGTGGAGACGCTGCAGCCGAAGTAGCAAACTTCGGATTTCTCCGACTACCAAGTGTCGGGCGGTGCCCCTGCAGGGTGGGGCAGGGATGAGGGAGGACGGGGTGAGGGCTGGGGGAGAGAAAACACAAGATCAAGGAGCTGGTTAGGTGGGCAGAGGCACCCGGCCTCCCCCTTCATGGCCTAAAGGATCATGGGACCCCGGGTGGGGGTGCGGAGGGCTGGCGGATGACTGGGGGGGGGCGGGGGGGAAGGCTTGCTGATTTGCATGCTATTTTTGCACAGCATTTGCGAGCTTTTCAAGGACTGTCTAGAGTAGGCCTGGGAAGGTGGACGCCCTCCTCCGGCCCCATTCTCTCCTCTCCCTTCTTCTCTGAGGAGCTGGGGTCTGCAAGCCCCGGTGGGGAAGCCGTGGACGGGGCTCCCCCTGCACCACAGCTCTGTGGGGGCTGCGTGGGTGGGGAACATGTCCTGCGCCCCCAGGAAGGGATGCTAGGGCTAGGAGAGGCCCTGTGTGGCGGGCGGGGGGGGGGGGTGAGGGGGTGGGGGGGGACACGCCTACTGGGAGGAGCAGGGATCCAGGGGTACAGGTCGGAGGAGGAGGACTTGTCAACTCCAGGCTTCTTCCTAGACCAGGGCCCCAGAGGAAGGAAGCCAGAGGAGGCGTCTCCTCCTGAATTCTTGTGAAGTTTTGTTTCTTGCAGCAAAGCCCGCTTCGACATCAAATGCCTTTCTTTCCCAGGGGTCCTGCTTCAGCCTCAGACCTAGGCCATCTCTGTAGTCAACCCTGGGGTGGGGGAGGGGTGCCCAGGCAAAGAAGGATTGGGCCATCCGTGACAGCGCTCTGTGCCTTCCCAGGGGCTGGCTGGGCCCAGGATCGATCATGAACAAGGGTCCTGAGTGGGCTTTTGGGCGGGCCTGGGGTGCCTGGGCCCCAGCTGGCTTCTGACTGGTGGCTAATCCCAGAGTGCCCTGGGGCAGGACCATGGGTAAACTGGGAGGAATTCATCCGATCCCGGGCTGTGAGAGTGCCACGTCCTTGCAATTTTTCTATCTTACGGTTTTCTTGGCTCACTCTCGCCATCTCTATGATTTTTAAATCATGAATGTGTAATTATGATCCTGTGGCCCTGTTAGTCTTCCCAGGGTGCTTCCCCACTGATAATCCCGGCCTCTCCAACCGCCACCGACAGGCTCACGGTGTTTGGGGTGGGGACAGGGACAACTACCTTCTACCTTACACTCTTGGAAACCCAGCTCCACGGAGGTGGCCGGGTAGCTGGAGAGCAGCAGGAGAGAGCGCTTTGGTTGGGGAAGGCTTGACACACTGGTGAGGCCTCCATGGACCCCAGAAAGGGGGGACAACCAAGCCACGCCTGGGAAGAGCATCTCAGAGGCTGTGGATTCAACTCCTGGGGAACAGCTTGAGTTCATCTCTCCTGAGGGGAGACCCGCCTAGAAGAGGCAGGAGACAATTAACTCCAGCCTCGCCGCCTGGCCCGCCTGCAGGCTTGGCAGACCCAGGAGCTCTTGGCGCACACACAGTCTGGAAGGCTCACGGGCTGCGTGCGCACAGGTGGGAGCCGGGAGGCATGGATGCGATCTGTCCACACTCGCGGAGCCTGTGTGTGTGTCCACAGTTCGGAAAACACTCACTGACTCTAGCGAAGTCGAGCTCCGGGTTGTTTACCTTCAGGAAAAGTTCCATCCTGTCCTAATTTGTGCACTTATGCGATGCCCGTGCTCTATGGTGCCGTGGAGCTCACGTGGCCCACCCCTCTTCCGTTTCACACCTGACAAGAGGGATCAAGTGACCTACCTAAGGCCACATGGCTGATAAGCAAATTTTCTTTTGAATTACAGAGTTTAAAGTCTGAAGGTGCCAGAGATTTGGCGGGTGACTTAAAGCCAGGGATCTTGCAGGAAGGGGGACAGGATTTTGAGTCCTAAAGGCCTGTGCTCACGTCCAGCTAAATGTGTGTCTTTTGACAAGTTCCTGAAACTCTCTGAGCATCAGCTCCCTTTTTTTAAAAGAAGGAGCCATCAAGCCTGCCCTCAAGGTTGTCGCCAGGCTTGCGAACCACATACATGAACGTTCGAGGCCTGGTGCATAGTAGACTCAGTAAGGTGTTCGGCAACTATTTGATAAGGGGGAAAAGCAATCAGTCACAATGTTATTTCATGACACAGCGTGGGCCAGGCTCTATGCGTGTTGCTGGGGGAGTGGCTAGAGCAGCTGGGCATGTCTGGGTAGGCAGCATGTGGGGTAAAGATGAGAAAAACCAGTATGTCCTGTGACAGGTCTCAGGGGATAGGGAATGCAGAAGAGAGACTGATCTCAGATGGTGCATGTGGGGGTCTGGATGGGGCACTGGAGATTTCCTAGAATTGGAAGGATGAATAAGACTTACCCAGGCAAGGAGAGAGGGAAAGGAGATTTGATTTCATTGAGAGAACCGTCAGGACACAGACCCGGGAGCCACAGCGAGTCTGACACTGTTGGATATGGCTGGAGGGGCTCAGAGGGTCCCCAGGGAGGGGACTGGTGTGGACAAAGGAGGTGGCTTTAGGGTAAAGGGCCAGGGAGTCTTTGAAAATAGATCTATGCCAACACCAAAAGTTCTCAGCAGAAAATCAAATTTGGAAAATAATGAACCTTGCTTCAGTCGACTCTTTTTTTTCTCAAAGTGTTCCTTCATTGTTCGCTAAAAAACCTTTTGCCTTTAATAAAGGTCACTGGCAGATGTAAGTGTTGGTGCAGAGCTCGGCTCCTTGGCGCAAAAGGAAGAAATTCAGACATACATGAGAAACGCAGGTAACTACCCATTTACTAATGGCTTAATGAGCTACTGCTTTGGGCCTTCGACCTGGAGAATACCCCAAGCCCCCCAGCTGAGATTCACCCCCATCGTGTCTCGGTGCACAGAATGCACCATGGTGGATGGTGGCCAAGGCCATGCTTGAGGATAGTGGGTGGCGAAGGGGGTTTTCAGTGTTTCATTCATTCCAGTCGATTCAACAGATATTTGCCAGGCACCATTCCAGGCATCTGGGCATGAGGGCAGAAATCAGACAAGAATCCTGCACTCCTGAGGCCTACAGTTGAATCCAACTAGCCCTGGTGGCTGACACCAGGTTCTCCAGTGAGAAACACTCAACCATCCCAACAAAGGGGGCGGAGAGGGGAGAGTCTGGCATTTCTAAGTCGGACCACATCTGGGCTCAGATCCCAGCTGTTGGAACTCAGGTAAGCGAGTTCATCTCTTTTGGGTCATCAGGGGTAAGTGGGAGGCACAGATTGTTATTTTCCAGGATGAAATGGGAAAAAGAAGGTGCAGTGTTCGACATCAAGACTGACATGTGAGAGGCACTCGGTATGATAGTCACTAGTATCCGTGATCCTTGGGACAAACGCAAAAGGTAAGTGAGTCAGCCAAAAAGAGGCTTTACTGAGGCAAAGAGCTGGTAACAAATTTTAGGGGAAAGTAGAGCAGCCCAAACTATAAAACAATTAGAAGGAAAGCTTCTCCAGGGTCAGGAGTGGGCTTTGCTCATTTTATATCTTCAGTGTCTATGCACGTAACAGGCATTACTACTGAGCCCTGAATGAATGGCTCTTAGGTCTTGGCCAGGACCCAGGACAGAGAGTCGGGCGGCAGACGGTTCCAGGAAGACCCTCGTCCATGGGTTATTCTGGCCAAGAAAGGTCGACAGAACCTGGGACATCATCAGGAACTGGGTCTTTTGTGAAAATAGCTAACCCATGGAAACCCACCAACACATTTCTGGGAAGGGTACAGAGAGCAAAAGGTTTAGGAGAGACCAGTCTGGGGGCAGGGAAGAGGAGGAAAACCTTGGGGGAAGTGCCTTGGAGGGTCTGTGGTAGGAAACATCCTTGTACCTTTGTTGACCTTACGCATCGTCAGAGAATCTGTCTCACTGCACACCCGTGAGTACAGTAGCTTATGTAGTTCACTCTCGCATTCAAAGAAGGATGAGGGGCTGGGTTTCCCACTCAAGAAGGGGAATCCTGGGTGCTCAGGACGGTCTTGGATCTGATCAGGGAAGAATCAGCCAAGGTCCCAATGAGAAGTTCCCCATGACCAGTCTAAGAGAGCCAGGGACACTCCCCAAACAGGGACACTTCTTTCCCTGGTTTTGTTGGGGGCAGGGAGGGGCGACGATTCAGGAACGTTTGGGCAATGCTTCGTCCTCGTGCGCTCACGGATTCAGAGAGTGTTGTAGCTGGACGGAGCTGCAGTCCACCCCCCAGTCGAACACTGAGGACAGAGTCCTAGGGGCAAGCAGTGATTTGATCAGCGAAGCTGGGACCAGAACCCATACCAGCTTGTTGTTTCTCATGGGTCGGTGCACACAACTTGCAAATGACTCACACATATTATCTCCGAGCTCCTGACTGAGACATCCAACTGCCTACCTGACATCTCTTTTTGAATGTCTTAAAGGTTCCTCCAACTCAGTGTGTCTAAGACTGAACACTTCATCTCCTCATACTGGCTCCTGGCTCCGTGTGTGGTAACTCCACCCACCCAGCCCCGCAAGCCAGGAAGCCAGGAAGAAACCCACACACGATCTCTTTCTCATACCCTTTGCATCCCGTTGGTTACTGAGTTTGGCTGACTTTATCTCCTAAATAGTTCTTTAACCCCCCAACTCCTTTTCTCCACTTCCTACATCACTCCCGTGATGCAAGTTACCCTGACCTTTCGGGACCTTCCCCCTCTTAAGTCATGCAAGAGCCAGCTACCTGCTAGGGGCCCCTGAGCTCATTCTGGGTCATTCCTCACATTGTAGTCACGTGACCTTTACAGAGCACAAAACCTAGTCCTGTCGCGCACACACAGCAGCTTGGGGAAACCCCAGTGTCTTGCCTTCATCTTTAGGATAAAGACAAACATTTTTTTTTTAATTTTATTTATTTATTTGACAGAGATCACACGTAGGCAGAGAGGCAGGCAGAGAGAGAGGGGAAAAGCAGGCTCCCCGCTGAGCAGAGAGCCCGATGCGGCGCTGGATCCCAGGACCCTGAAATCATGACCTGAGCCAAAGACAGAGGCTTAACCCACTGAGCCACCCAGGCGCCCCAAGACAAAATTTGTTACTGTGACTTCCAAAGTCCTGCATCACCTGCCTCCTTCCTGGCCCTGCCACCTGCTCACGTGTCCCAGGACACAGGCTCCTCCTGTCTCCACACAAGCCGCACTGCCCACAGTCCCACACCACAGCCGCATGAAATGCACGCCTTCCTCCCTTGGCCTGGGTCACACCTTTTCGTCCTTTAGATTCCAGCCCAAACTCCATTTTCTCAGGAAGCCCTTTGGGAGCGGGTCAAACTCCCCTATGTTATGTTCTTGAAGCCCCTGCCCAGCTCATGGTTTGTCTGGTGAGTATTTGGTGAATGGCATTTCCTCACTGTCCTCTAAGCTCCACGAGAGGAGAGACCATGTCTAGCCAGGCCCTAGGCGCACCGTGAAGTGCCTGGCATGTGGGAGGCACCGAAACATTTGCTCATTGGGAGCATGAACTAATGAAGCCTCCATTTCTCAGATTTTCTCCAAAGAGGACACAATGGAGAAAAATCACCAGTTCGTGTTCACAGATGGCCTCCAGTGTCGCTTTCTGAAACCAGATGAGAGGTTAGACAGTGAGATGCATGTGAATTCGCTTGTGCCACGAAACTCAGATCCTAATAGTTTTTTTAATGTGTTCCTAAAGACGATCGCCACGTTCTGGTAAGTGGGAAGAAAAATGGACCAGAGTGATATGTACGGTAAGACTCCACGACCAGTTTTAAATGCACTAAAAATGAATAGCAGCAAATAGTGCGAGATGAGTGACCTTCCTTCCTTTTTTCTTTTTTGGTAAATTCTCCATTATGTACTACTTGGTAGAGAAATAAAAAGTATAAGATCTTTTCTGATTGCACAAACACACAATGGTTTAAGAAGTGGAAGGTCATGCGTTCACATACCCAAGAATGGAAACCGTATTTCCCCTCAGCCAGGGGCCTTTCTGAAAGTGGAAACCATTTCACTTCCTCTGTTTATGTCTCCCTGCACCATCCTCTCCCCATGTCAGCCAGCGCTCTTAGTTCCAAGTGCCAGAAAACCAAATCAAATTAATTTAGGCGGAAAAGGAAATGCAGATGTTGGCATAGCCGGACAGTTCCAGGCCTGGTAACTCTCGGAGCTCAAGGGATAGGTCTTTCTCTGCTTCTTGCCTTGGCTTTCCTCCCAACCATGGCAAGATGCCCACCAGCAGTCCCAGATTCCTATGTCCTATCAGCAGAGAGTACGCCCCCACCCTGGCAAAAGTCTCGGCGCTGATCCCTGCTTGGACAGCAGTGGCCAGGGTGGGGGTGGGAGAAATCTCTTACTGGTCAGGCCTGGGCCAGTAGCTAACTTCTGGCTGTGGGACCTACAGGAACCTGCCAGACCGCAGGTGAGGGGTTCAGAATTGGATGCTTTGGCCAGAATAAGGGGCAAGGGGCGATGGGCAGGCAAAACAGCAGGTGACCTGCACACGCCAAGCACCGAGCTCTGCCCACAACACGTGTTCAGCCCACAGCACCGACTGGTTGACCTGGTTCTAGAACCATCTGGGAAGGGAGGCAAGTGGAGAGTTGGGCAGCAGGGCCTTGCGAGGTCCCACATCAGCTGCCGAACCTCCGCCTACTTCCATCTGCGTCAGCCGTCTCAGCTGAACATCCAGAGGGAGGCATTCGGAGTCTGCGCACGTCCCAGAAAGTGATGAGGAGGTGGAGAGCGATGTTTGCCAAGTCGCATGGAAAATTGCCCTTGAGCTTCTCCAAACACCGTATGCCCAGGAGGCCCAGCTTGATAACCGGTAGAACTGGGGCGCAGACTGGCCTAGCAGGCCACTCAGGGGCTGGGAGTCCCTGGTGGCCTGCTCCCCTGCTAGGAGGCCGGGCCCACGGGCCAACAGGGGCTGGTGAGTGCAGGTCAGGCTCAGAGGGATCAAGGAGTTACACAACTCCTTCTGCTGAGGGTGTAGGATGAAGAGGAAACCTGACGGATGTGTTTGGGAAGTTCCCCACCCAAGGAGAGAGAAGTAACAAGATTGAAGCTGGACTCTGGGGCATCCAGCTTGATGCGCGGGTCGCTGTCGGAGAGACGGCCTGCCGGCCTCCTCTGTGACAGGAATTAGGTTTACTCCACGCTGTCTCTGCTATCCTTGTCCACTCGATTATTTCTGCCCTTGTGGTCCCAGCCCGTTTTGGCCACATAGCCTGGGTCACGACCCACTGTGCCTGGGAGCCCTGGCAGGGTGCCGGTCCCTGACAGGAGAACCTTCCCCTCTCACACTGGCCCAGCCCCTCCTCTGCCTGGAAGGCGCCATCAGGCAAGGCTGGTTCAGACTGGAATCTCCACTGGAGGGAAAGGCCCGGGGAAGCCTGAGCCCAAAATGCACAGTAAGGTGGGCCCCTACAGGGGCCTCCTGGTGTGGGGGGTCTTCTGGCAGGAGTCACCATTTCCATATACTCATCACTGGAGGGGGGGGTGTGGGGGGTTGGGGAGGCCGGAACAGGAGAAAGTGACAGAGAGCCAGGGGGTGAGGAAGTGAGAGCAGACGGAGGCCAGAATCAGAGGCCACAGTGCTGAGCAGCCCCGAGACCCAGGCAGAAGCGGGGATGTTAAGTCCCACCCTGCCGGACCCTTCCCTGGCAGCTTCAGGGAGAACCCGGGCCTGGCCCTGTCTGAACCAGCAGGCCACCAGCGAGCTCCTGGGGCCCGATGAGGCCATCAGGGAAGCCAGCCTCCTCCTCCTCAGCCCTCATCCTCTGTCCCCCACCTTGCAGTACACTTTTTCCTGCTCCCTGGGCCTCCTGAGCTGGCCTCCTCTCGCACAGGTTAGGAGAGGCCGGTGCCAAGCCTGTTTGCACAATTAATTGCCAGTGCTTGGGTTTAAGACTGACAGGCTCGCCCACAGGGGTCCTTCTTGATCTTTCTGCGGCCACTGAGAATTCGGATTGTCCCGTTCCAGGTAAGTTCTTAATAGACATTTAATGAACGAACGGATTAACGAACGAACACCTATTATCTGATTGGAACCCCACGGCAACCTTTAAGGCAGCCCAGAGAGTTACCATTAGTGCCATCTATGGCTGGGGGAAACTGAGACACAGAGAAATTATATGCTACACAGAGGTACGCAGTGGCCAAGTGGGGTCAGAATCCTATTTTCCCAGTATCTGGGACTGCACTTTCCCAGCCCCGTGGCCTGTCCTTTTCACCCGCCCCCACCCCGCACCCTCTCAGCCACCCCTTGGGGTTCAGAGAGCCAGACTGGGGGGAAGGCACAGGGATCCAGTGGGCGGGTTTGCACCCCGCTGCCTCTGGGCCGTGGGGACAATCGGTGTGGGTTGCTCTCTCAGCCGGCTGATATGGCATCGTCCCCGTCCTCAGGGACCACAGCACTCTGGCTCCTCTCCCCTGGGATCAGCCTGCCCAGCACAGTCACCTCAGAGCCTCCACTGCAGCTAGAGTGAAACCTGGCTGCACGTGGCAGTGACCTTTGACCTTCTGGTAGGCCAGATTAAATGAGAAGTGACCTCCTTGACTTCAGCACTGTGGGGGAGTCAGAGAAAGTAGGAGTCCCTGGGATTTGGAGGTGGGGGGCACCAGGATACTTCCTCACCTCCACTGGTAGTTGTCTGGCCCCCCTGGAGGAGCTCTCCTGGCGCCCAGAAGACTTTAACCTCAGGAGTGGACTTCCCCTGGAGGTGCTGGGAACCTTCTGGGGCTCCAAAACCCACTGCCATTCCTGGGCACCAGTTCCTTTGCCAGGAGGCCTGAACCTAGTGGAGGAGGGTTAACCATGTTAATTAGGAGTTTCTCATTGTCAACTAATTTATCTGATCTTTTCCAGAACAATTGTGGGGCACAGGGGAGCTGAAAAAGGAATGATGGTCCATGACTAAAGCTACTAGCCACATGTGGCAATTTAAATTCAAATTCATAACATGAAATGAAATAAAAAGTTCCTTAGTTCCTCAGGCGCACACTTTGCACAGCTAGAGCTCAGCAGCTCCTGCATTTGACAGCACCGCTAGAGGACATCTTCAGAACTGCAGAAAGTTCCACTGGACAGGGCTGGGCAAGAGGCTGACCTTGGCTCCCTGCTTAAGCTCGCGCGCAGGCCCTTTTTAAATGTCCGGGACGGGGGGTGTGGGTGGATTGGGGGATAGGGTTCTCCCGACCCAGTCATCCCAGCGGGGAGGGTTCAGGCTTTGTCCGAAGGCCCCACCTCCCCACTCAGGGTCATCCCGCCCGGGGCCCGGTCCAGGCGGGCGTCCCAGGCCGGCTGGAAGCCACGGGGCGACGGAGGCGCAGCCCCGCGGGTGAGGGGACCCAGCTAAGGATGCAGGCGGCTGAGCGCGCCGGGGCGGGTCCCGGGAGCTGGCCGAGGCCGAGCGCCGCGCAGAGCGACGGGGACACCTGCGGAGGGCGGCCTGAGCCCTTCTTTCCCCCGGGGTCACCCGGATTGGGGGCAGCACCTGGTTCCCTCCGCGCCCCAGACGTCCCCGTTAACCTAGTGGTTAATTATTAATTCCTTCTCCCGGCTGGGAGCGAAAGTTCCACGGGACTCGGGCGGGGAGGGAGCCTCGGAAGCGCCCCCAGCCGCTCGTTTTGCCGCGGAAAGCGGAGGCCAGGGCAGGGCGAGGTCCCCAGAGCAGGGAGGCCGCCTGTGGGGGAGGGTGGGCGGGCGAGGGGGCAGGGGCGGGGCTTGGCGTTGCGGGGAGCAGAAGGGTAATGTTCTTGCCTCTCGTCGGAGCCCCCCTCCCCGACCACCCCGCCTCGGGGCGCCCCTGGCGGGCCCCCTCTTACCGACCGTTCCTCCAGCGCCCGCTGCCGGGGCCGGACTCCGCAGGGCGCCTCCGCCTGAGCGGCTGCTTTCGTCTTCCCGCTCCGCAGGCCGAGCAATCCCAGCGCTGCGGCGAGGTGCCCGACGGGTCGCGGCTCAGGGGCAGAGGGCAGAACCCAGCCCAGGTCTTGCAGACGCAGGCCCGGCGTCGCTTTCTGTTCCCGCAGCTGTCCAGCCCCGGGGCCGCCTACTCCCCGGTCTACCGCGTGAACGACTACGCGACCGGAGGAAATCGGTGCACGGCGCCGTGCGGGCCTCGGGGCTCCCGTCCCCACCCGTTCCCAAGTCCTCCCGGCAGCCTGAATCGGTCCGAAAATCCTGCCGAGGATGCATGTCGCGCTACACTGTAACATGCTCCTGTGGGCTCAACGCAATGGCCCAGGGAGACACGGCGTCCGGGCCGTCCCCCCGCCGACCCCGCGGCCATCCCCTCTGTGCCCGAGACTTCCAGGTCCCGGTTCACAGGTGGAAAGACCAGGCAGGATGAAAGTGTTCCGAACTGAAAAGGCGAGATTAGGTCTCCCGGGCCCTGGGGTACCACGAGGCACGCAGGCGCCCGCACACTCCGCGGCCAGAACTGGGCCCGTTACAGTCGGTCTGGGAGGTGCTGCCCTGCCCCGCACCACCCGGGACCGGTGGGCGCCGCGGGGGCAGAGGTTGGCAGGACCCCGAGGTTCGTCCCCCTCCTCGCCACCAGATGTCGCCGCTGCTCACCGTTGGAGCGCGCCGGGCCGGGCGGGCCCCAGGTCGGATCTGACTTCCGGCGTCAGAAGCTCCGCGCCAGGGCCCCCCGCGGTAACACACCCGCCGGGGATCCCGATGCGCGCTCAGGGCTGAGAACCACCGGACAGGTAGGTCGTGCTGCAGGCCCTGCGGCCCCTCAGGTCTTGCTCCCCTGCAGGTGGTCGGAGTAACTCAGCCCGTCCCCGACCTGGAGTTCCCTCCCTGCTGACTTACCTAACTTGGGCAGGAGCTCGCTTCTCAGAGCTTCCATTTCCCCTGCTGCAAAGTAGGGGTGAAAGTACCCACCAGACAGGGTCGTTAGGAGGCCACAATGAGCCAGTGTCTGAAATGGGTCTGCAGAGGCAGATCACTATGCTGTAAAGGTGTGTCATGGCTCTTGGGGTTTTATTTCCTGCACACCAACTTAAGCTGGTTTGGGGGGGTTCCATCGTCTCTATTTTGTCTCAACACCCGTATTTCTCTCCCCTCCCAGAATCACCATTCTGAGACCCAGGGAAAGCTATGCTCGATGAATACAGATAATAAATAATAAATAAAATGTAATCTATTATATTTATTGTCATTAATTCATATATTATATATTTATATATTATATTAATTTGTTTTTAATTATTTATTATATATTTTAATTATTTTAATATTGTCTATTATATTGTGTATTATGTATTATATATGATCATATCTCATATAACTATATATTATATATTACTATATTATGTTGTAAATAATAATATATAATATATTGTATAATAAATATAAAAATAAAATAAAATAAATAGTAAGTACAGATAATAAAAGCTCAACTTCCATGGAGCACTCCCCCTGTTTGATTCCCTGTTTTATGTGTTTTATTTAATCCTTACACAGCCCTATGAAGTAGGTGCTGTGAGGGATGATGACACGCCAAGGCACAGAGAGACTGAATAATTTTCTCCAAATCGTGTAGCTAGCAAGTGGTGGGACTGGATTTGAACTCAGGCAGCCCAACACGGTGCTCGTGTTCTCAAGGCCTACCCGAGGCTGCCCCTAAAGCATGGTTCCTGTGCTCCTGTAGGGTGAGCAGCAGTGTGGAGGGGCGGAAAGAACATTGGGTTCAGATTCATTTTCTAGCTCTCTGATCGCAGTTGAGAATCCCTGAACCTCTTGCTACACGCACCTCCTCAGCAAGGCTGGGCACTTGATCAAACCCGCGCTGACTCGACATTGCCATCAGGCCTGTAGGCTGTAGCTGTCTTCCACAGTTTCCTTGCTTTGCAATAGAAGAAGTTCAGGTTCGCCTGGTACATTTCCTGCCCAGGCCTGGAATCAGCCTCTTCTCCAAGAAACCTTCATTAGTTTCAGGGCTAGATGGCATTTCAAGGCCACAGTCTGGGCCTTAGTATCCATTTTTTAAAAATTTAATTTGATCATGTATTGCATGGATTTCAAAAATATGTAAATCAATACTTTTATTAACCAGTGTACTGAATGCCTACTAGGCCTCAGGCTGTTTCTGGAAGAAGGTGGATTATAAAGAAGTATAAGTTACTACCACCAAATTTCAAGACCCTAAGAGAAGTGGAGGAAGCCACTGGAGGGCATTTGTGCAATGAGGCCTCAGGAGCTCCTTGGGGACAGGCATGGGATGCTTGGGACGGGTAGAATAACTTGGTCTCCCAGCTGGAGCCCAAAGCTTGAGAAGGCCTCCGTGCCTATTTGGCTGGTGGGAGAGAGATGTTTGAGTTCCGGATGATGCCGGGTAATGAGGGCAGGTTACTCCTGTTGCCATGTTTACCCGCTCGGCGGCCCTGGGGACTGATTGAGGGCAGGCAGGAGAAGCACAGTTGAGCTTTCTGGCAACCTCTCTAAGGAGTCCCTCAGGTGTGGTGCCTGACTTCTGAATAAACAGGTAGAAGTCTCAGGGGCCAACAGAGCGTTCTGAGCCCTGTAATTGACCCCGCTCCGTGCCCGCCCATCGCACAAGGGAGCTGGGGGTTGACTTTGCCCCAGTGAGCAAGGATTGGGGAAGAGGTATAGGATCGGAGGTAGCACAGGCACAGGGGTCTTGGGGGTTGGCCACTGGGCAGTTCTGTGCATAGTCGACCTCTAGGTCAGGGTGCACGGAGTGTGAGCCTTGCGTTGGCTCCATTTCTCAAAAGCCACGGGAACAGGGCCCCAGCCACAGGGCCAGGCTCCATGAGAACTGGGCTCTCTCCCTGTTCCATCAGTCTGAGGGGGCCTCTGACCTTGAGCAGCCATCACCAGAACCACGAGTGACAGCTCTGGCCTCTGGGCTGATGCAAAGGGCCTGGCCTTTCGGGTCTGCCAGTCTGAGCTCTGGAACTTTCAACAATTACTACCCGAGCCTCAGTTTTCTCATTGGCAAAGGGAGACACTCCGAACGCCATCATGGGGACACCTGTGGGAATGAGACGGGCCGGTGCGCCAGGGGCCTGGCGGACTAGGCCCTTTCTCCTGTCAGGGCATTAGGGAAACTGAGGACCCATGATGGGCATGGGTGTCCGCGCAGGACCTGGAAACCCAGAGACCTCTGGGAGCCAGGCTCCCATTCCCAAGTCTCCCAGAGGGCCCAGCCTGGGCCCTGAACACAGCATCTCTCCCGCCAAGGAGCAAAGTCCGTCTCTGGATGCACTGCCAGGAGCCTCAGGGTTTGGTCTGGAGCTCGGTGGGCAGGGATGACCCCTGGAAGGACAAGATGGGACTCTGACTGGGCCCCTGTCCACAGCCAGAAGCCTGCCCCTGGGGACAGGTCCGGGTCTGCGCTGGAGGCACCTTGCTGTCCTGAGGGCTCCAGGAGAGTCTGGAGTAGGAGGAATGAGAGAGCCCGTTCACCACCCTGCTCCTTCTCACAGAGCTAAGGTCTCCACTATTAGGGTGTCTTTTGTTAGAACTAAGGAAATGGGGGCCATGCATTCTGCCCCTCAACATGGCAGTGCAGTAACACAGAGAAATGGGCCCCAGAGTTTACTGAGGGGGCTATTCTGAGTAGGGCTCTCGCTGGACAAGATGTGTTACATACATATCTCCTCTGGTCCTTACAGCTCTCTAAGGAAGGTAATCTTGCCCTAAATTCTACCCGAGGCTCAGAGGAGTTCCAGCATGAAGCTCAGATCACACAGCAAACAAGTATGGGTCTAGGTTTGAAACTAGAAAGGTACAGGTCTTTGAAGAGCCCCACTCCTCATCCATAAGGCCCTGCTGCCTCTATGCTGAGCTCCCATGAGTTTGAGGATGATTCTGGGCTGCTCAGCTCAGACACCAGAGAGCAAAGGGTTTCTGAGGCTTTCTGGACTCAGGGAATGGGTGCTAGGTTTCTCCACAGCCCCAGCACACAGGAATCTGTCCTGGGGCAGATTCTTGGGCCCTGGTGAGGGAGGACCCATATTTGCTAATAAAATGAAACAAAGGATGTGAACGTGTTTTGTGTGGTCAGGTGGTTTGCAAATGCAAAATGATTGCCCCTGACTTTCCCTCCTGGGCGCCGTGACTCTCCAGCAAATGAGTATCTTGGGTTTCTGTGTTTAATCCTTCCTTGGTGAAGTCATCCAACAGATTCACCCAGCCCCACAAGGGTGGTCTTACACGACTTGTGTCCACCCAGGACAGCATGGATCAGACAGATTGTTTATAGTTACACGTCCCCTAAGATGATCTTGTCCAACTCTAGAGTCAAGCAGATGCTTTTGTTTTTACAGAGTGAATTATTATGTGCGTGTCATGTTTAGCCTGTTCAGAAGACCCAGCCGGGCAGGGAGTCTGAATTCGACAGCCCTTTGAAGAAATGTTCAAGCTGAGAGAAGCTCTACAGTTCTCTCTGAGCATCCCAACCATCCAGAACATCAGGTGCCCTTAGCACAAACAGAAAAGCTACTGGCTAGGAAATCAATGAATAACCTTCTCTTTTTCTTCAAGAGTCCTTTTAAAATATCAGACTGGTTTTCAAGGGCAATGTAGACACAGATCGAACACCTTGAAGAGAATCCCAGCACACAGGCAGTCATATTCTTTGCCGAGGATAACACGGGAATTCTGGCACAACACCAGGGCTTTCTGGGGTGCAGTTTACCTCCCCACCTTTATCCATGTATACACCCACCGTGGTGGGTCCTGCTGTTTCTACAGGATGGGAAGCTAGAAAGCAAATTTGACACAATTATTATTTTATGGCTGGATAAAGTCTGGGCTGTTGATGTTGCATAATTTGTAAGTAGCCGCTCCGTTGGTGGACGGCGAGATCGCTTCTAGTATGTGTCAGAACAAGTTTGGGGTCTTGGTTTCTCAATTCCCATGACCAATTTCCTCCCCGCGGGGCTTCCAGAGATCCCAGGCAGCTGGCAGCTCCCACCTAGCAGTGAAAGGGGCCTCTTGCCCCAGTGACAAGTGCGCTGGGGGCTCAACACGCCTTGTGGCCCTCTGGGCCGTTGCTTCTCTGTGGTCTGATTGCACGGCCCTGCTCTTTTTTTTCCTGACCGGTTGTTTGGCAGGAGGGGGTTAAAGTGCCTCTGTTTTGTCTTCTGAGGAAAGAACCAAGGGCACAGGTGAGAGAAACCCTGGGAAGCCTGCTGCTACCTTCTGGCAATTTCCAGCAGCCAGTACAGGGTCTTAACAGGACAGGTGCTTGGCTTCCACTGACATCCTGACTCTTTCACCAGCCCTGGATTTCAGATGCAACCCCTACTCCTCCTGTCCCTGGGGTCCCTCCTTAAACAGCCCACCAAGGGTGTCTATCTATTTGAAAGACTGCTGAAATACCTCCTCTTCCAAGCAGCCTTCCAGGATTACGAAAAGAGCAAATAACATGGAATTCCACCCAATGCACGTGCACGCGCACACACACGCACACACACACATACACCACCTCCTTGTCCCCTCCAGATAAAGCGCTTGTAACCCAGAGAAAATGAGAACATGAGATGTATTTGGTGCTCATGACCAAAGCTTAGGGAGTATGTGCCCAGGGGCTTCTATCTGACTGGTGGATGCCATCAAGGCAGCAGGGGGCAGGGGAAGTTTGGAAGAAAGGAGCACAGCTCACTGTCCGGGCTTTGTCACACACCTGCTGTGCTGTGTGAGCAAGTTGCTTGCCCTTTCTGAGCTCCTCATCTCAGCCTTGTGGGAGTAAAGGGCATCCAAGCCCCCTGCTGCTCTGGGATTCTCTCCACTGAGCAACCCAGGGACAAGAGAGGGGTGTGTGTGGTGCAGGAGAGAGTGGGAGCTGGGAAACCGGGGGCTGCTATCAGGGGGCCTCCCTGGATCTCTGCGGTGCCTTCAGCCCGCAGCACACGGCTTTGCTTCCCTTCTCTGGCTGGAAACCCGGGGGGCACAGAGGAGCCGGCCTTCTCCACCTCCAACCGAGGCACCAAGCATGGGGCTGACACAAAGTCGGTGCTCAGTGAGCCTCTGCTGAGGGGATGAGTGGGGCTGGGGATGTGCAGGGGGGCCGGATGTGGAGAATGAAAACCGTGCACTTGGAGTTCCCCCAGGGCTCATGGAGGCTCGAGCCATTTGTGAGTCTGTCATAAAGAACTCTGGGGGAAAGGCTTGTTCTCTGTCCTTTGTATGCGACAGAAAGGCATCTGCGCGGACTCCTGGGGGAAGATTGCACCAGGTCGGCCGGTCTGTTGTCCTGGGCATGTCTTCTCTGTACAAAGCCACTGTGGAAGGAGGCTCCCTGCCGACATGAGGTTCCCCAGGGACAGGGTCGCTCAGACCTGAGGCTTCTCGCTGTGGCTCACCGCTCAGGTCTTCGAATGAGCAAGCTTGGCCCTCAGGGAGGTGGCTGTGAGAGGGGACCCCGCTACGTGGAGGACAGGCGTCCTGGAGCCAGCAGGACAGAGAGTCCAAGCAGCAGACAGGAGACCTGGCAGTGGCTGAGAAAAGTCGATGTCCACAGGGCATTGACGGAGTTTACAGCTCAGGATGTGATGAAAACCCCCCCAATTCAGTTTGTCCAGAAACCCTTCCGTCAACTCCGGCTGAGGGCATAATTCTTTCTGGGGACTGAGGCTGAGCCCAGTGTTAAGGGTCACACAGAGCAGGTGTCGGCATACTGGGGTGGCTACCCCAGGGGGACTGGTCCCTGCGCGCCCATGGCAGTGTCCACCCAGCAACCTGCACTACTGCCCTGTTGCTATTGGCTCTTCCCGGGCAGCTCACTACTTGACCTCTTGGTGACATTTAAGGTCACACCCACCCCTACATTTCGACTTTTCCAGAAGCAGAGCCCAGGACAAGGCTGTGGAGGTGGCTCTTGGAGCCTGGGAGGAGGCAGGAGTGAGGCAAGAAGGAGGGAAACCAGCCCAGGGTGTGTTAGCAGCGCCACCACCGAGAGCCGCTGGGTCTGAGTCCCTGGGGGGCCCCAGGGACATGACATAATACCTTCCAATGGACAGGAGTCTGGAGCGTTTATCTGCCAGCTCCCATCCCCCACAGGTTGAAGACGGTCCCCAGTGACACTAGCTGCCCCATGCTTGGGGTCTACAGTCACAGGTGGGCCCAGTGGGAGTCCTCAGGCTCAGGTGGTTGTGAGATCAAGCGGGTGTTGTCAGTTAGAGGAACCTCTGACTTCTAAAAGAACTGCCCTCTAGAGCTGCGCTCGGAGCAGACACGGGCCATCAGATGGGCCGGGGACACCAGAGGCGTCACTGCTGACCTTCCCTGATCACCCTTCCTCCGTCTCTCTGGGGGTCCTTCTCCAGACCCATTGTAAATATCTGCTAGTGCTGCTTATCTCCACTCCCTCTCCTAAGTGCTCACATCCTATATAACACGGCCCGGCGTGTCACTGGGGCCCTGGGATGGTGTCAGGACATTGGAGAGATGCATTACCAGGAGGTGCTTACTTAATTCCCCTGTGTTCCTTTGCACAGGCCTGGGTGGGGACGCAGCTGAACTAAGCGAGGGGCGCCCGGCTCCCTGGTGCTTTCCCAGCCTGTTCCTCCCGGGCTGGAGGGTCTGTCCCAGGCTTTCTTCTCTTGTGGTCCTCTGTGATCTGAGTCTGTCCACCTGTGCCCAGAGCTACCCCTTTACCCTGCTCCTGACCACCCCCACATCTGTATCTTTCCCCAAACCCTTTCTCCTGCGGCGTGGAGCTGCCGTGGATCTCTCCGCAGGGAGTCACACAGTCCGCTCCACGTCCACACGGCCAGAGCTGAGCCCGGCTTCCCCGCGGATGTCATGTCTCGCCACCCCCCAAGTCAGAGCGCCCGGACAACCCGACCTCCCCCTCCTTCTTCGCACCTGGTTCAAACAGCCTCTTCAGAGGCGGGCAGCGGACTCACCACCGGGCTGCCCCCATGCTCGGGGCTCACTGGTGCTCTTCCTTGGGAACTGATTCTAGAATCTATGAAGGTGCACATGCGACATTCAGGTCCACGTGGTAAACCCCCCACACAGTCACACCTTCTCCCATGTCATTCTTCCCAGGCCCCAGGGCATCCCCTCCACGGTCTCACACCGGTGCCCACCCATTAGTGTGTGCCACCTCAGGCTTTGACCTCCCTAATGCACTGCCACACACCAGACCCCCTCTTCCCACTGGTTTTCCATTACTTGGCCTCCTCCCAGAGCATTTCCAGCTTGAGCAGAAGGGGCTCCCCTGCATTCCTAGGTCTACCCTGCCTGATACTGGATGCAACCTGCCCAGGCCCCTTGGGGTCACCCTCTGATGGCCCCCCGGCTTCAGCTACCCCTTTATCCCCCACGGTGTGCACTTGGCACCTCACAGCCCATCCTGGCTTCTGTCTGTTGCCTGCGGTCCCTGGAGCCGTGACAGTTCATCTCCCGGGGCACTTTCAGGTTCAGGGAGAACTCAGGGGCAGGTCTGGGAGTCTGGGACATGCGCTTAGCACAGACACCGGGCTCAGGCTGCTCTCGCTGTCATCTTCCATCCCACGCAGGGCAAACCCGTATGTGGCAAGTGCTGGGGCTTGGGCTCCCTGTCCCTCCGCGGGGGATGCGGAACCCCGTGCTCAGGAAACAGCGCCAGGCACAGCCGAGTCTCATGAGCTGAGATAATGTCCTAAAAGTCGCTGCAAACGGTGAATTAGCAAATACTGAACAATTGTTCTTGGGGGAAATACAGGGTGAGTTTCCCAAAAGCCTCTGGTCATGACGTTTGTGCCAACCGTTCCATCCGTAACCTCATTTTGCGTATTTCTGGCTAAAGAAGTGTTATTTTTGTATATTGTTGACTCGTGAACACTGAATTCACGGCCAAGAGCGCTGTAACTCGGACTTGGACGGAGCTCGGGTATTTTCTCTGTAAGGCACGTCACAGCCCGCTTGTGCTTTGGACCAGCATGTGGCACTCCAAGCGCCACGCTTGGGGCCGTGTCAGATGGAGAATCACCAGCAAAAAGGACCAAGTGGGGAAAGTGTGGCACTAACCAGACCGTGACAAAGACACTTGTTCGCAGTGCGAGCGCTGAGACAGGAAGGTCCAGGGTCGCTTTGTTCAGCCTCAGCTGGGCTTGCCGGGCGAGTCAAATTTTTCAATGCTTTGTAAAGGTCCGGAATGACCACAAAAGAGTCGTGAGCATTGATTTGGGGATAACAGATTTTAGCGAGTAGGAACATTGGCCCATATGGAAACCGTGAGTAATGAAGGTCAGCTATATGTACAGAACTAAGATTGGAGCTTCAGGGAGTGGAGAGGAGGGAACAGCGGCGAAGACAGGAAAACTTACTAGGGTTTACCACGGGAGCTAAATTTCGGGAGCTAAATTTCGAGGGATAAGTAAGACTTCCCCAGCGGGGAGTGCCCTTGGGGCAGAGGGTGCATTGTGCACAAGGCATGAGACAATGTGGAGTGCGGTGATTAATTTATCTGGGATGAGGGTAGGAAACCTTGGAGGGAACATGTCAGGAAGAGCTTTGATCTCCAGGAACCAAGGGAAGGGCCCAAGGTTTCCACAGCGATCCCTACTCACAGGGCTTTCCACTCGTTAGGGTTGGGCCAATGCTGTGGCAGAGAAACCCCAAATGGCTTGACTCACACATTTCTTGCACTATTAGAGTTCAACAGGGGTGACTGGTGGACGGTCTTCCACATAATTTAGACCATGCCTCCTTCCAAACTGTGGCTCCACTGTGCTCCAGGACCCAAGTCCTTGCTGCCTATCAGCAAGTGGGAAAAGATGGAAGGTAAAAGCCTGCATTAGAGACATTCTAAGCCCGACCTTACAGTGGCCCTTATCCCGTCCACCCACATTCCGTCGTCACTTGGTGCTACCTGGATGCCGGGGAGGCTGAGCGACGGAGTCCCCGTGTGGACAGCTGCTTCCCAGAAACGTGTCTATACTCGGGAAGGGAGCATGAAGCTTTGGTGGACAGTTAGCTTTTTCTGCCACCAAGGTTCTCAGGTCGGTCTATCAAAACACAGGGCAGCATCTGAAAGAAGTTGGTAGTAAGTGAATGCTATGGAAATGGGTCTAGCACAGAGTAGACAGTCAACACTCTGTGAATGAATGAATGAGAAATGCTTTGTGCCTCTCTCCTCAGTTCCCTTTAGTTTGATGCATTTGAGTCTAGAGGGAAGAGAGAGGAAAAAGGACAGAGAAAGGGAGCTGGGCCTTAAACAAGTCAGCCAGGGGGAAGGTGAGCATTTTCATCTTTCCTGTCATCAGATACAATGCTGCCTTCACTTGGAGAAGAAAATGTGGCCGCAGAAATGGACAGACAGCTGTCTGGAGAGAAGAGGTATGAGTAAATGCAAGTCTGGTCCGTATCTATGAATATTGTGTCAGCTTAATACAATCTCATTCAGAATTTGGGCTACACAGACCTTCTGTAGGACTCTGAAAACCCAATGCACGACCGAGTGATTAGAAATGGTTTGGAGCAGCGCCTGGGTGGCTCAGTGGGTTAAGCCTCCGCCTTCGGCTCAGGTCATGATCTCAGGGTCCTGGGATCGAGCCCCATGTCGGGCTCCCTGCTTCCCTCTTCCCCTCTGCCTGCTCCTCTGCCTACTTGTGGTCTCTTTGTCAAATAAATAAATAAAATATTTAAAACAAAACAAAAAAAAAGAAAGAAAAAGAAAAAGGAAGGGTTTGGAGCAGTCCTCACTGTCTGGAAGGAAGCCAGGGAGAAGGGAGAGGGAGGAGCACCCCAATAGGGCAGCCTGACATCTGGGGTCAGGGACCTTCTCCAATCTCTCCTTGGTTTCTAATCTAGCCTTGTGCCCAGCAGCTTCATAATTCCACACCTCCAATTTATTAACCAAGTGCCGTCTGTGAGGCGACGTCATGAGTCCCACTGGTGTTTCTCCCTCTGAATGGCAGCTGGATATTTAACTATGCTTCAGCAACTCCCTCTGATGTCAAATGAGAGAAAAAACAAGCACCACCTTCTCTCTCTAGTACAAAGTCACACTCAGCACGGATAATCCCAAAGCCTCCGCAGGCTAACAGATCAGAATAAATCAGCAGTCAGCACAAACGCCAAGCCTTCTTTGAGTTATGGCGTCAAGGCTGCAGGCAGGGGCTACCCCTGGCATCATGGAAAAGGCAGGAAAGGAGCCAGCTGTGTCAGGAAGGAAGACACAAAACCTCTGTCATCTGCCTGCATGTTCCCCAGAGCCACAGGTCAGGAGTTCAGAAGCTCACCGCTTGCTGCGATGAAATCTTCCTTTTGATGGCTGATGACATTGACCCTTTCGATCTCATTTACATTAATTGTGTGTGTGTGTGTGTGTGTGTGTGTTTGAGGGTGAGGTGTTAAGACTAATGCATGACCCTAGAAAAGGGATACATTTTTTCATTCAAACAGAATGGCCAGTAATAGACCCAAGGTCGTACAGTAGGAAGACAGAAGTCTTTAGCTCTGAACCCTAATACTGTCCCTGCTCCCTGTGCTCCAGCGAGATTTCCATCTCTTACTCCTCTGACAGGCCTCCCAGAGGCTCCACTGGGATGCTTGCAGGGGGAGGGGAACAGGATCTCCCAGTCCAGCCACCTCCGACCAGCATGCCAGCACAAAACAGTGCTCTGGACCTCTGTGTGGCATGAATCCGTATGTGACTTGGTCGCGTTGAATCACTTCTAGTACCTTCCCCCAAAGGAGAGCAGAGCCTTCTTGTCCTGCTAGTCCATACCCCCACGCCTGGCACAGAAATGCCTTAGAATTTCTGCCCTTGAGGATGTGCCAGGGTGGAGGTGGGAACTTCTGGTTACCGGCCTCGGGTTGCTGTGGCCTCAGCTGGCCCTGGGGCAGGGGCCACGTGGGAACTGTGGGAACCGTGAAAGCACGTGAGCTCAGCTCCCCAAAATGTGGCGTCCTCCAGGGCCAGCGGCTCTCTGCGCCGTGAGCTGGTCAAGAGAAGGAACGTCCGGACCGGACTTGAGAGCCCTGCTTGAGAAGCCGGATGAGGAAGGCAGAGTCACCCGGCGGAAGCAAGCGTCCCTCGAGCACAGAGTGGCCGAGCTTCCCGGGAGGAGCCCGACATGCGGGCAGGCAGGTGGACAGGCCAGGCCGGGTCATCGTTGCTTAATCTCCCCTGGGCTGTGCGTTCTGCTTCACTTTGCACACCGTCAGGGCTCAATGTGTCCGGCAGGCCACCCGGCATCTGGCGGCCGGCGCCGCAGCACCCGAGGGCCCAAGCCGCTGGCAGCGTGACAGGCATCGTGCCAGCGGCCCCTCACGTCAGGTGGGCGCAGGCTGGGCCTCGGGGGGGCCCCTGGATCCAGCCCGCGGGAAGCGCGGGGACAGTGAGGAGGCCCACGGGCCAGTGTGGGGTCCCGGAGAACAGCCACAGAAGGCTCACGCCAGCCCCGCAAGATACCCGAACACCTCCCAGCCAGTCCGAGGTCCATGCTCCCTCTTCTCCCTGGACTCCTTCCTGGGGCTTGTCCCCTTCTCCAGAAAGTCAGCAGAACTTCCTGCCCTTGAGCTTGCCTTGAGGGAAAGAGAGGAGTCCGAGCAGCAAAGAGGAAAACAGGTAAGGATGCAGGGGGGCAAAAGTGAGCCCCCAGCACCTGGAATCGCCCCTCTTCTGGAGGAGGGGAGCAGGCGGGGAGAGGGGAGCTGCACCACGATGGGCTCCCCATGTGCCCCCAGCAGCCCACCCCCACCCCTGTTGGTGCCACCCTACGCCCACCTCTCCCCAAGCGCGGCGGGGGCGGGACGCAGGCGCTCTTCACCACCTGGGTCTTCCCAGCATCTGGGTCAGGCCAGCCAGGCTGGCTCTACAGATAACACAGCTGCAGGTGAAAGAGGCTTAGGTGGGTCTCCATGGCAACCGCAGAGCAGGGGCGGGGCCGCTGCCTCCGAGGTTCCGGAGGAGCTGTGCTTCTGGCCTCCTGGGACAGGCGCACACACTCCACAAACACCAGCCCAGGCTGGATCCTTCCTCCGGGGGTTGCTTTCTCTCCCTACAACTGCTGAGAGACAGAGAGGGAAGAGCCGGAGGCAGCAACCCACCGCGATGAGAAAGAAGAGGGAGAGGTCTAGGAGGTAGTCTTCGTCCCCCGGACTCGCTCTTCTCTCCAGCTGGAAAGCAGACGGCAGGACCCCGCGGGACCCTTCACCCCCGGAGAGGCTGGCCTCAGAAAGCCAGGTAAGAAGGTGGTCTCCCCGGGAGACTGTGGCTTCCCCACCCGAACCCTTGAAGCGGCAACCCCACCTGAAACCTTCTGGACGTTAGAGCAGAGGCCGGGCAGAGCCTGGAGCTGGGAGGGGTGGCTTCGGGGCTGCGGGGGCTGGGGACAGCCTCCTGAGCTGTCGGAGCCCAGGGCCCGGATGGTTTCAGGGAGGGCTCCTCCGTCCCCATCCGTCCCACAAGGGTC
This sequence comes from Mustela putorius furo, assembly GCF_011764305.1. Lineage (NCBI taxonomy): Eukaryota > Metazoa > Chordata > Mammalia > Carnivora > Mustelidae > Mustela > Mustela putorius. The sequence continues at coordinate 10,346,449 of NW_025421480.1, read as the reverse complement.
GGTGAACTCCGAGGGATCCTCGGGGCTGTGACCTGTCCTGTGGGAAGCCACAGGTCCATCTGCTCTGGAACTGGCAAGCCCCAGCCTTTTCTCTTCTGCTTTGATGGGGAGGCCCCGCGTAGGGGGAAGAGAGGTGAAACCCACGAGATTCATCGATTTGAGAATCGTGACTCAAGCACCTACTAAGAGCAGGCTCTTGGGACACAGCTGTGCCCAAGCCACTAGGGTGGTGTGTAGACCTCGGGCTGTGAGCCCCGGTGACACACCGGAGGGGTGGCCTGACGGAGCTGTGCGGGTACGTTTCCGGGGGAGGACAGAGCTTGGGAAGAGACGTCTGAGCAGTGACCAGAGGGTCAGCATAGAGTTCCCTGGGGATCGGCCACCCCTCTCCACCCCCACAATGACTATGGTCATTTGGGCCTGAGCACTTGACCCCTCCTGGTTGCACCTCTGCCTCAGAATGAGGAGGACTGGCTGCCATTCATTCATTCATTCATTCAGGAACCATCTATGAAATGTCTACTACATGCCAGCAGATTCAGCAAATAGAGCTCTTGCCTTCTCAGAGCTCAGAGCTGGCAGGGGAGAGAGGAAAAGAACCAAAAAAGTGAGAAATGTATTCGTTACAGATGCCGTCAGATGCTGGGCCCTCGTGCCTCCAACGGCAGGCACCCAGCTCCACCTCGGGGGCCGTCAGTGAGGGGCAGGCAGAGGGGAGCCGACCCTTGAAGTGAGCCTTAGAAGAGGAGCAGGTGTTCGTCAGGTGGCCCGCAGGTCAGCAGGTCGGGCCGATTCACACTGGGCCTGGTGGAGTCCCGGTGGCTTTTCTACGATGCTGAAAAGAAGTGAGGTTAATTCGTGATCTATGAAGTGGGCTTTGGGCCTTGGTTCTAACAGGACTGGAAGGAATTCAGAGACCAGAGCGCTTACTCTCTGCACATGTTTCAAGGCCTCTGCCCAGAAAGAGGGTCTGGCTTCAGCAGAGTCACATTGCTTGGTCTCTGAAGCAGGGGGCAGCTTGGACAGTCCAAGAAGTTGCCACCCCATGCCCGTGGGCCTGGGGGACACGCGAGGCAGCCCTCGCTCTGGCCAGCAGACACCCCAGGTCAGTTGTTAGAGCCCTGCTTCGGTGGGGGGCCTGGGCACCGCTCCCTTTGTACTGAGACAACAGCTTCCTGACCAGGGCTCTACCGTCCCTCCCTGGCTGGCCACGGGGCTAGCGGCCTGGCACTCCCCAGAGGCAAGGGATCCTCTCATGCCTGATGTAGGGGTCTCAGAGCCTTGCTTCTAACTCGAGGACACACCCCTGATTGTTCCCTCCGCTGAGACCATCCCCGCTCCCCTCTGACTGCTAACTGCCTGGGACCAGATGCCTCTTGCCCTGGAGCTTGGGGATGGTTTTTCTAGCGTATCTAACGAGCCACAGCTGGTGATAGTGTCTCCCAGGGAGCCACGGAAAAGAGGTTATCCTCAGGGATGTTCAAAAACAGGCTGAAGGAAGAGCTCAGAGAGTCTGGGGGTGGAAGGGATAGGAAGGGGAAGGAAAGGTAGTGAATGCAGGAGCTCTTAGCCCAGTGATGCTGAAAGGCAGAGAGCGCATGGGAGGGCTTTCCTGCTGGTGGGGGTAGACTGAGGCTACCACCTGAAACTGCCCTCCATCCAGGGCGCAGAGCTCTCCCAGTGCCATGACCAGAAGACAGGGTTAGGGCAAGGCCGGGAGCAATGCTGGAGTCAAGCTTGTGCCAAACCATAGGGTCCTTTGGAAGTCTCTAACACCTTGGGACACATCCTCAGCAAAATGCTTCTAAACACATAAAATTCAGTTAGGAAAGAAACCAGCTGTACTTGAAATGTAGCTATTTATGTATTTTTTAAAAATCAGTTTAAGATCTAGTAATCTATGTGCCTCTCCATCAACATGTAAAATGATGAACTCTAGTGGCAGGGCTAATCCCTCCAGGAGCACACGGTCAGGAGGGAAGGGACAAAAGGGACACAAGCTAGGACGGGCCTGTGGAGCGAGGGAGCCGCTGCAGTCCGGAGTACAGTGCCATGAGGCATGTGCCCACCCTGCCCGCGGCCGATGCCCAGCTCAGACGAGGCCGGCTGGTGTTAGGAGACGAGCACAGCTTTTGGCAGAGTAAACCTAAGTTCAATTCTTCCGCCTTTCTATCCCTGCCAGATGCTGCCTGTGTCCAAGCCACCTGCACTGCTCCAAGCCTCAGTCTCCCTGTCTGTAAGTTGGGGTAATAAGGTACCTACTTCCTGGTACTGTGAAGATCAGGAAAAGATGTCCACATAAGGGCTTTATAAATGAACAAGACATTGAGGTTTACAAACTCAGGTAGGGAAAAGAAAAACACCCTTCTTTATTTTCAGTAACTCCCGGAGGGAGCCCCAGCACGGCAGCCGGCCCCCTGCACACTCCCACCTGCGTGTGGCCGGGCGGGGTGTGTCGGAAGCCAAGCCAGCCCAGCATCCGCCGAGGCTCACTCCCTCCACACCCAAGGGCATCTGTGCAGAAATGCCACAGTGCAGAGGAACAAGTCATTTCCACCGGGTAGAATGAGTTGGGAAGGCTTCCTGCAGAAATTGAGTTCTGAGTTAGGTTTTCTCCCCAAGCTTTAAATTGTGACTATGCTCCGAGATGCAGGAGAGTTGGAAGGGGAGTGCCCTAAAAACCCATAAAACACCCCGGGAGAAAACCACCATGAATACTTTGCCCTACTTGCCCTCTCTGTGAGTATGTGCATGTGTATGAGACATTTTTCTGAAGAACTGGAAGAGAAGACATTGCTGACCGTGATACTTCAGCCTTGAACCTTTCCACACGGCCTCCTAAGTTGGGCTATGTGTCCCTTTTCCCCTACAACCATAACACTATCTTTATACCTAAAAAGATCAACACTCCTTCCCTAACCTAAGTTCATATTCCAATTTCCCCCAATGTCCTAATTGGTTTTTTGTTTGTTTGTTTAATTTTTAAAAGATTATTTATTTGAGAGAGAGAGAGTCAGAGATAAGGACAGAGATCTCACACGAGCAGGGGGAGGGGCAAAGAGAGAAGCAGACTCCCCGCTGAGCAGACTGCCCCCCCCAGCTCGATCCCAAGCCCCAAGATTATGAACTGAGCCAAAGGCAGATGCTTAATCGACTGAGCACCCCAGGCACCCCAAGTCCTAATTGTATTAAACAAGGATTCAATTAATGTTCGTGCATTGGCGGCAGGTTGTATGTGCTGGTGACTGAATGGGAAGCAGGCATTCATCCTGGGAAGGTTCCAGAGTCACCATGGTGCTGCCGAGGCCCAGCCGTGAGCAAGAGTGTGAGGGGACCTGAAGCTGTACAGACTGAGGAGTCTGGCTTTGCCACAGAGGGAGGGGGTTAAACCAGATTTGGGGGATGGGGAGGAGTCGAATCCAGATTGTACGAAGTCCCCAGGGAAGACTACGCTTGCTGTTCTGATGAGTCTTCTGGGTGTCATGGGACCCCATTTGGCCATCACATTCTTCCCCAGACGGTCACAACAAGACTCAGTGGGGGCTTGGCTATGGGTCAGGTCCTGGGGATGCTGTGGGCTAAGCCAATGACCTCTGGCGTCAGTGCGGCTGGCCCGCCTCTGTCCTGCTCTCTCTCTCTTTATCCCTCTTTCCCTCCTTTGCCCCTTTAAGAACTTAATCAGACCTGCTAAAGAGCCTCTCGGGACAACAGCTGGCACCGGAGACAGAAATAGCTTCAGCAGAAACCTTGTCTCTGTGCATGGCTTCAGCCCTGCTGAGGGCTGGGGGACGAGGGAGAAAATTCAGAACCTGCCCCTTGCTCTTAGGAAGCTCCACCACCTGGGCCAGAGAGGCTGAGAGCCCACAGAACCCAAGACTCAGGCGAGGTCACCCCGCACAGCCCCGGGTGAGCACCTGTCTTTAGAGGCCAGCTCGGGTCAGGAGCCCAGCCTTGAACCCAGAGGAGAGGGACCCTTCCTGGGGTTGCACTGTAGACCACACCTTGGCTTTCTTCTAGCCCCACCATCCTGGGGCAAAAAGTCTGGGGATTGGGAAGACATGCACACCTGGAGGTCACTTCCCCTCCAGATCAGGCCTTAGATTCTTAGATCCAGAATTCCCGGCCCAGACAGTCTCCCGTCTACTTCCAGAGCCTGAGCAAAGTCTCCTCTTGGGCCCAGTCTCTCCAGGGTGGGCGACATCATCAACATGAACAGTCCCAGGTCTGAGTGTGGCAAAGAAGTGGGGGTTGGTACGCATGTGGATGGGCCTTAGACGTGAAAGCTGGGCTGTCCCCACATGTTTGCCAGGTCCCTCGTGGTGTGAGAAGAGAAGGGAGACAGGGTGAGGGTCAGAGCTGGCTCAACCCATGCTGCTGTGTTCTAGCAAAGAGCCTCTCCTGGGCATCCCAGAATTCTCAGTTTGGATCCGAGCCCGATTTTGTTATTGTTTTTGTGAAGGTACAGTTGACAAGGAAGGAAAAGCAAATCATATTTTATTGAATAGTCTGTTAACCTAATTCGTAACTTAAACAAATGTTTAGACACATGGAATGTGAGGTTCTGTTTACGGCACTGCCCTAATCCCCTAGCAAATATGTGGTGCCCTGACCGGGCCTGGGGTGGCTTTGCTGCCAATACTTGGAGGCCAGAAGGGTGTGGAGATAAAAGCTGTCTTCAGTGCCTCCCACCTTTCCTTTCTTCTGTTCCCTGCCACAGGAGGATCCTCTAGGGCTATGGCCGAGCAATTAGCAACAACAGGGATGGGCCTTGAGGGCATTGTGCTAAGTGAAGTGAATCAGACAGAGAAATACCACATGATCTCACTTATATGTGGAATCTAAAACGAAACACTGAGCTCAGAGATAAAGACTGGTGGTTGCCAGAGACAGCAGGTGGAAAGCGGGGGAGGGCCTGGGTGCAGGAGGGCCTAAAGGTACAAAATTCTGGGTATAAAATATATGAATCCTGGGGATGACTATAGTTAATAACATTGTATTGCATGTTTGGAAGTTGGTAAGAGAATAGACCTTAAAAATTCTCATCACAAAGAAGGCAATTGTAACCATGTATTGGGACAGTTATTAACTAGACTTATTAGGGTGATCACCTCACAATATATATGAATATCAAATCATTATGTTGTACATCTGAAACTACTATAATGTTACATGCCAATTATACCCCAGTAAAAGAAAAGAAAATAATGTTCTAGATATGTGCAAAGGCCAAAAAGCAAGAGAAAGCAGGGCATGTTCTGGGAGGGAGTGTGTGTGTGTGTGTGTGTGTAGGGCCAGGAGAAAGGGGAAGTTTGATGAGACATGAAGCTGACCGTGTGAACAGGAGCCACATGATAAAGGACCCGGAAGCCATATGAAGGTGTCTAAGGACATTGGGAACAACCAAAAGCTTTTAAATACCCCTGGGCTTAAACACAGGCCACAGACGGTGACTATTGGAGGCCCCACCCCGCATCACATCAAACAGCATCATAAAAAGGATCCACGTTATGATTACTTTTAAACAAAACTTTGAAAGGGGTTTTACAACTCTAATTTGGAATTATTATCAATTTTTTAATTTCAATTTTTCAGATTTCTATTGATATTTTGAAGCCAGTAAAATTTGCAAGGGAGGAGGTACGGGTGTGACAGGCTCGCAGCTCACAGACCCCATGCTCTATGTTACGGTATCTAATGAAAACGAAATAGTGATATGATCAGGCTTATGATTTAGAAGAATCCCAGTTTCAGGGCACCTTTCAGGGTGGCTCAGCTGGGGATTTGATCTCAGGGTGTGAGCCCTACATTGGGCTCCAGGCTCAGTGTGGAGCCTACTTAAAAAGAAAAGAAAAAGACCACGTTTTCTAAATCTTTGAGTGGAAGCTGTTCAGTGGGTATGGAATTTCGATTTTGCAGGAGGAAAAAGTGCCAGAGAACACTTAATAATCACATAACACCGTGCTTATAGTTACCACCACTGTACTGTACTCTTAAAATAAATCTTTCAGATGGTAAATTTCCTGCTATTTGCTTTTTTTAAAAAAAACACCACAATAAAAGGGAAATAGAGTGGAGATTAGATCAGAAGGACCATCCCTGGGTTGCTGGCCAGAAGCAGCTGTAATACATCTGGCAGATGGTCAAGACCAAAACTAAAGGAGGAAGAGAATGGACAGATTTAGGAGATTGGTAACACTTAAATTTGGAAGAATCAACAGGAATTGGGTGTAAGGTCTGACCGATGGGGCAAAGGAAGAGACAAGGATGATGCATGAGACTGGGCAGCTGGGTCATGCCCACCGCCAGGCCGGGGCCGGGGAGAAGCAGCAGCCACAGGGGCAGGATGTGGAAGCTGCCAGGGGAGGTGTCCAGGAAGCATCTGGACACCCGCACCTGGAGCTCAAGAGACAAGTGGCTTCCGGATTCTGATTTGGGAGCGACGGACATTGAGGAAGCAATCAGAGACGAGTGAAAGGAGTTAGCCTATTAGAACCAGACAGCCTTGGACAGAGCCCCAAGGAACAGCAACAACCCAAGGAAGGCCAGGGGAGGGGCGCCCATTCGGGGTCTGAGAGCGAGTCCCAGGAGGCAGACTGAGGTACAAGGCAGACCAGGGTGGGACCTAGACCAAAGATTGTGGCTTGATGGAAACCAATGGAAGATTCTTTCCACAGGAAGGAAGGGTCAGTGGGGTTGGGTTGGGAAGCCTCAGGTGAGTTAGGACCTGTGCTGTCGGAAGGGGTGTGGCAGGGAGTGGAGGGTGTTTGGAGAGGGGAGGGGGTCTGAGGCAGGTGACGTTCATTCCAAGGCAGCACATCCCTCCACCCTGAGTCCCACTGGTCTCTTCCCCATTCATTCATCTTCCAGGCTGGTGAAACTCCAGGGACAGGTGCCCAGCATTGAGAGGCAGGTGCAGTATGGCCTGGAGGGGTTGCGGGAGGTTAACCGAAGATGTCTTCCTGGGGAAGGAGGGCCTGGGCCAGGTTTAGAAGCGTCCTAGTGTGAGGCTCAGTGGGGCAGAGAAGCGGGAACCATCCTGGCAGTGTCGGTCCTCATGACCACACAGCTCGGCCAATGTCTCCTCCTGAGGAGGGGTCTCCACGTGACAGGAGAGTGTGGAGCCATGGGGGCCGGAAGGGACTGTCTCTCCCGTGGCCGCTGACCAGTGCCCCCTCATTCAGGCGAGGTCAGGTCTGTGGGGCTGCTGGCTCTCCTACCACCATGCCTGCCTGCATTCATTCATCATTCATTCCTTTTTCATTCACTCATTCATTTGGCATTTATTAAGCACCACAGCAGTACCACCCAGCACCAGGGAGGGAAGCATGAATAGGGCATGGTCCTCACCCACGTAGGGAGTCCGGGAGTCAGATGGTCACGCTCCATGAAATGTTCCTGGGGCTGCGAGAAATGTCTGTGCAGAGCACAGTCAGGGGACCAAGTGGAGCGTGGTCACATCAGGAAAAGTGTGTCAGGGAAGGTGTCAGGAAACACTTCCAGAGAGGAGCTGAGTCTCGTGGTAAGTCCCCAGGCAGGGGAGGGAGGGACACTCAGAGAGCAGGGGGCTGTGAGTGGCCCAGCGCCACCAGCAGCCCCTGCGGGGACTGGTAACCCATCCAGACTTGGAGCACCCTTCCATGCGGTTGAATGAACACCTGACCAGGTACCGCTCACTCGTCTGCTGTTAAGCATCAACCTGACCCGTGTACTTGTGAAAACACAAACACCTGCTACTACAGGGAACGCAGCATGTTCACTTACAAGAGGTCCCATTGCCTGATGCGACCAGATCCCTTTGCCTTGGGCAGAGGCTCCTGGTGCTCAGGGGTCTCAACACAGCCCACCCCCATCCCTCACCCCCTTCCCCACACTACGCCCAGCTTTGTGATTCTGAACACAGGAAGCAGTTAAGGGCGGAGAAGCAAATCTAAGTGTCCTGATCCCAAGAACAGAATCTGATGGTTTGTGTCCTTCCCTTCCAACCTCCTGGGGAAGGAGTCAGGGTGTAATTTGAGGCCCCGCTGGTGACAGTCTTAGCTGAGTGGAGGGTGAAAGTTTTAAACTTCCTAAATATAATGGTTGCTAAGGGAATTGGTGGTTCATGGGTAAAGAGGAGGTTTCGTCGATGCCACTCCAGGAGGCTACTGTTGCCCCATAATACTTTTCCTATTTGTGTCTGATTCTCAAGCATTACCAGTTCATTTCTCTGCAGGGTGGTGGGAGGGCTGCCTAAAAATGTGTGTGTCTCCATGCTTCCCAGCTATGTTGTTGAGACTGAGTTCATCCGGTCACTTTTCTCAGCATCTGGAGGGTCTGGGCAGGAAGACCATTGGTGCAGGAATTGGGAGCTTATTAGAGGGGGGGAAGGCATAGACAGGGGAGTTGGGGCATTTCAAAGACCCACTTTAGATTTTAGCCCAGGAATGGCCCTCACCTTCACTGCTGTCAGAGGCACAAACCCATTTCTGACAGGCATCATTCATCCAGCCACCCTTCCAGTCAGCCATTCACCCATCCATCCGTCCATCTGTCCATCCATCCATCCATCCGTCCATCCATCCGTCCATCCGTCCATCCATCCGTCCATCCGTCCATCCGTCCACCATCCATCCACCCATCCACCCCTCTAGTCAGCCATTCACAAAAGCTGTGTTGTACAAGACCTTGTGGAAATATGATGAGTGAAAGTCCCGCTCATGAAGCCGATGTTCCTTGCACACGTCTCTGCTCCTTGCACACGTCTCTTCTTGTACCATGGCTGGGTCTCCACCCAGGACACCTTCTCCATCAGTCCATGTGTCTGAAGCCAGTATTCCCCCTTCAGCCTGCTCTTGTCCACAAGCCTCCCATGACCCCTTAACCCCCAGAGTCACTCCTTCCCCTCCCCATCAGTGCCCACCATGTGCTTCACCACTCCCATGGACCTCTTTCCACTGACATCTCCTGGGCAGCAGGTGCCTGATATGCTTTCCTGTGTGTGTTCTTCCACAGATGTGTACACAATGCTGGATCAGTGCTTCTGAATGAATGAATGAACAGCAGGTAAGCTGTGTCCTTTGCAGGATGAGGTCAACCCCATACAGTTCCCAGCTTCCTTCAGCAGCAGGCTGGGGCATTAAGAAACCCAGGGTGTTTTCCTGTTGGGTTGAATTTTTCCCCCTTAGATAAGATTGTGCAGGAATAAGATTGTGCTCAGCCATACGCAGTATATTTCCTTCTTTATTTGGAGTTCATGGGGATTCCGGAGGCATCTTCCCTGGCCTCCGCCCTCAGGATGTATCCGGGATCATTATAACCGTGAGACTATCATACTTTCATGTGGCACTTAGAGTGCCCCAAGTTTATTCACAACTGCTTCTCACGACAGCCCAATCTTGTCTTCCAGAATTAGAAATGATGGCTCAGAAAGGTTAAGCAAGTTACTCCAGGCCACCCAGCTGTGACGGCGGAGCAGGTTCTCTCGGGTCCCAGCTCTCTTCCTTCCCCCTTGCTCTCCCCCACCCTAACTGACAGAGGGGCCCAGGAAAGACGCACTCCTTCCCTGTCTCGGCAGGGGCTGGGGGGGCCATGTCCCTCATCCCCTGGCTGCGGTGGAATGAAGCCCCCTCCAGGCTGTCCTCCCGGAGGCCCGCCGAGCTGGTGCTGGAGACGCTCATGATGGAGCTGGCAGGGCAGATGCGAGAGGCGGAGAGGCAGCAGTGGGAGCGCGGCAACGCAGTCAGGAAGATCTGCACCGGGGTCGACTACAGCTGGCTGGCCAGTGCCCCCCGGCCCACCTACGACCTCAGCCCTGGCGAACGGCTACAACTAGAGGACGTCTGTGCCAAGATCCACCCTTCCTACTGTGGGCCCGCCATCCTCAGGTAACCCCTGCCCAGGCACGGGGCCCAGCAGGTGCACTGCTACCCCAGGGTTGTGGCTGCAGGGAGAGGGGCCCCGAGGCCAGCAGGACAGGAGTGGGGGCATGTGCATGATCCAGGGATCTGTTAAAAGGAGTGAGGCAGAAGGAGGAATCTGCAAGAGCCCAGAGCACACCAGGCCAGAGCTAAGGGCTCAGAAGGAGGCAGGAGGCAGCTCTTGGGGGACACAGGACTTTTAGTGGGAGAGAACCTCAGGCCTTTGAGTTTCCTGTTCTTCCTGAATTATCACTACCCTGGATTTCAACCCAGCTGGCTCTTTCTCCTCCGTTGGTTTATTGTCCATATTACCTTTTACCTTCTTAGAAAGGTTTTCCAGACAATCTTCCCAAAATTCAGTTTTTAATTATCCTTTGTCACACTAGCATTCATAATAGTTTGCCTCAGGGGACTGTGTGTGTGTGTGTGTGTGTGTGTGTGTGTGTGTGAAGTGTTCCAAGGCCTGGGGCATTGAACACGTAGAGATTTAGAGCTTGGGGACCACAGTGTTCCTGAATATAAATGTAACCTTAATAAAGTTTGACCCACAGGGCCCAGTCTTGGCTGGGTTCATGTTAAAGTCGAAGAAATGTAGTCCAGCAACCAACAGTAATTTCAAAAGTTGCTCGGGTTTACGTGCAGTTCTCAAACACTAGTAAAGAAATACGGGTCCACAGTAAAACGTCAGAACATCCCCCAAATCTCCAGCCACACATCTCTTTAACCAATGTAAGCATCTCTTGTACCCCCTTTTTCTTGGAAATTCTCCTTAAATTCCTTCTCTGTCTCTAGTCCTATCCGTAGCCCACTGGATTTTGTATTCTTTTTCATGCCCTGCCCCCCCCCTTCTTCCTCCAGGCTGAGAATCTTATCCTCTCCAGCTTCTCTTGTTCTGTACTTCGGAATCCCCCCAAAATGTACCTACTTCCAGAAGCACCTGGGGATGGGGGAAGCGGGGGGAGTGGGTCATGGGGATGGGGCTGGGGAGAGAAGCCAGGTGGATACACAAAACCTCATAAATGAGGGGGAGTCTGGGAACACACGTGTGATCGTGATCACCCCCTCACCTTTCCCGTCCCACTGCTGAAAAGTGTGAGAAGTCCTGACTCACAGTATGGTGGAGGAAACCACTAAGTGGGCTTGCTGATAACTGTCCGTCATTTTGAGCTCTAAGCAGAGACGTTTTAGGCAGAGGAAAACCTCACCCAGCCGGTGGCCAGTAGCTTTGGAAGGAGTATCGCAGGGCAGTGACACCATCAGATAGACATTTTGAAGAGATCACTCTGGCTACTGGGGAGAGAAGGGTAGAAGAGGTTAGCCAGAAAGCCCCATATAGGTTAGGCCAGGCCATGGTAGCAGTGGGCTCCCCTTACTACTCTGACATCGATAACCTGAGTCAATGTCAGGATCTTTACATACACAGAGACATAGACATACACATACACACACATATCATACACATACACATACACATACACATACACATACACACACACACACACAGAACGGTAGCTATGACCCCAGTTTACAGATGAGGAAGCTGAGGCCCATAGAGGCTGAAAGTAGCTGGGGCGGTTTGACACCTGCCCGGTCCCACACCCGCAGGTTCCGGCAGCTGCTGGCGGAGCAGGAGCCCGAGGTGCAGGAGGTGTCCCAGCTCTTCCGCTCGGTGCTGCAGGAGGTCCTGGAGAGAATGAAGCAGGAGGAGGAGGCCCACAAGCTGACTCGGCAGTGGAGCCTGCGGCCCCGCGGCCCCCTGGCACTGGCCACCTTCAAGACCCGAGCGCGCATCTCCCCCTTCACCAGTGACATCCGGACCATCTCTGAGGACGTGGAGCGGGACACGCCGCCGCCGCTCCGGACCTGGAGCATGCCGGAGTTCCGGGCGCCCAAAGATGACTGAGCCATTCCCTCCCCTGCCCAGGAGCGGAGCCACCAGCAGGAGGGCATGATAGGCCGGTGACTGGTCCCGTGTCCTGGAACCTCCCCCCTTCCTCTGACTCCCAAGAGGTGTTTCCTTCCCAGGACATTCCGATAAAATGAAGGACTCCGTCAGGCAGCACTCCCCCATCAGCCCTGAGCCCCGAGTTAGGGCTCCGCCAGCATCCATCTCCTCCCTGTCCCTCCCACAAATCAGTGGGAGCATCCCCTCCCCTGCCTCGAAGAGATTCAGGATCTTGGAAGACAAGATCTACCCCTGGGGAGGGGAAGAGTTTGCCAGGACCTGAGTTCTCACCCCCAGTTCAGGGATGTCCTATTCACCCCTTCACCCTGAGTAAGGGGCGCTTGTTGGGTAGTGTGCATTCTCTGCTGGTGGCTGGTCTCACCGTGGCTCCTAGGTCCTTGCCTCTGGGACAGGCAGGGCTGAAAGGGACCACAAAAGCCAATAGGTCACTCTCCTCCGCTAGCGAAATGAACAAACTGAAGCTCAGAGAGGGCAAGATTCTTTCACCTTAAATTGCAGCCAGAATCCCCCAACGGCCGGGAGGTTGTTCTGGGTAGGTATAGTCTCTGCCCAAGTCCTGGGCTGTGATGGGACAACTCCAAGGGCTGTCTCCTCCTGCCAGTGATCTGACACATCTCTGACCTTGGAATCGGCATGGAGGTCTAAGGCAGCTGGGATCAGAGGTAAGATGCCCTTGCCTCGCCCCAAGAGAATCATCATTCAGGATGTGGCCAATGCCTGGCAGCTCCTCCCAGAGCTGAAGCTTCAGGCCTCCTCCTCACCGCTCTGGAGAGCCCAGGGCACGGATTCCAGGGTCCCTTCTCTAACTGGTCATATGAAGGAAAGTGATCTCAAAATCCCTAACTGGTCTCAAAGAACCAAGGGAAATGTTCTGGAAGAGCCACCCTACAGGGTTCACTGTCCTTCCTTTTCTAATATGGTTAGGGCTGGATACGGGACATGTGGTGCTCCAATGTATGGAAGGTCAGGCGGCTTCCCTGGGCTGAAGTGGGGTGTTGGGGGATGGGTGAGGAACGTGTCTGTCCCCAGCTACCAGGGCATGCTCAGAAAATGCAAGTGGATCTTACTAATTAGTCTTAATAAAATGCCAGGAGATAAGTCTGTGGGGACAAAATCCATAGACTCCCTGACCAGGCTCAGTAGAAAAAAAAAAAAATGGTTTTTAAATGATCTGGTTTGGGATTATTTTCATTCAAGTCTGGACAGAAAATCCTAAGATGATGGAAAACCTCTTATCCAATACAGTCAGGATGAAGGAGTTGTTTCATTATATACCTGGCGGCAGTTGAAAAGCACTTAAATGAAAATGTACACCTGAAGCTTCTTACATATTTTATGTTAAGACATAAGAAAAAGTTCATTTAATTGCCAAGCTATGTTCACTCTTTTGTGACATGTATTGTCTGATGAGGATCCCACACTTATGTTTTATTGGCTCATCTGTCCTTTAGTCAGTCATACCAATAAGAACAACTGGCATAAACAAGTTTAGAACGAGCAGAAGGGACCCTCGGTAAGCAGACAGGTCACTTGGCAGGGGCAACAGTGCTGGGGAGAGTTAGAATATGATCTACTAGCTGTGAGCTTTCTGGGTATCCTGGTTGGAGGTCATCTGTTTTCTCGGAGGGAATGGAATGTCAGGGTCAACCTAGCTGTGGGGTATGGGCTATTCAGAGGAGGTCAACTAAGAGAATAACAACTCAAGAAATGGGCAGAAGACATGAACAGACATTTCTCCAAAGAAGACTTGCAAATGGCCAACAGACAGAAGAAAAAGTGCTCAACATCACTTGGCATCAGGGAAATACAAATCAAAATCACAACGAGATACCACCTCATACCAGTCAGAATGGCTAAAATTAACAAGTCAGGAAATGACAGATGTTGGTGAGGATGCAGAGAAAGGGGAACCCTCCTACACTGTTGGTGGGAATGCAAGCTGGTACAGCCACTCGGAAAACAGTGTGGAGGTTCCTCAAGAAGTTGAAACTAGGGGTGCCTGGGTGGGTCAGATGGTTAAGCATCTGCCTTTGGCTCAGGTCATGATCCCAGGGTCCTGGAATCGAGCCCCACATTGGGGTTCTCCTGATGGAGAACAGGAGAAGCCTGCTTCTCCCTCTCTGCTTGTGCTCTCTCCCGGTCATAAATAAATAAAATCTTAAAAAAAAAAAAAAAAAAAAAGAAGAAGAAGTTGAAAATAGAGCTACCCTACAACCCAGCAATTGCACTACTAGGTATTTACCCTAAAGATACAAATACAGTGATGTGAAGAGGCACGTGCACCCCAATGTTTATAGCAACAATGTCCACAAAAGCCAAACTACAGAAAGAGCCCAGATGTCCATCAACAGATGAATGGATAAAGAATATGTATACAATGTGTATACAATGGACTATTACTCAGCCATCAAAAAAAATGAAATTTTGCCATTTACAATGACATGGATGGAACCAGAGGGTATTATGCTAAGTGAAATGAGTCAATCAGAGAAAGGCAATTATCATACGACCTCACTGATACGTGGAATTTAAGAAGCGAAACAGGATCATAGGGGAGGAAAGGAAAAAATAAAACAGGATGAAACCAGAGAGGGAAACAAACCATAAGAGACTCTTAATCATAGGAAATAAACTGTGGGTTACTGGGGGAGAGGGGGGTGGGGTGATGGGGTAACTGGGTGGTGGACATTAAAGAGGGCATGTGATGTAATGAGCGCTGGGTACCATGTAAGACTGAGGAATCACAGGCATGTACCTCTGAAACTGATAATACTTTATATGTTAATTAAATTGAAAAAAATTTTAAAAAGAGTATCTACTGTTTTCCTCCTTCCCCACCACCCTACATGAACCTACCCTCCGCAAAGAAAAGGAAGATCTGAGACTTTTAACAGATGTCCTTTTCTAAGTTGAAGTCACAGGCCATCCATGAAAGCCTTCCCTGTCCACCTCAGTCAAGACAGACAACCCACCAGGCTCAGACACAGGTTGTCTTACTGCAGTGATTTCCAACTGGTGACCCTCCAACCTATGAGAAGTTGCTCCTCTGGATGGATTCAAGTCATTAAAGAAGTAATAATGTCGGCCTCAATTTCCTCCTGTAAAATTCCAATAAGAACAAAGAAAAGAATGAAACCGTTGGAGAGCTGGAGTGTTTGGTAGCGGCTGGCTGCAGGTGGAGGGGTGGGGTGGGTAGAGCCCTGTGAGGGCTGAGCAGGGCTGTCCATCTCCCCTCGGTTTACCGCCACCAGCCACTAGAGGGAGCCAGTGGGGGTAGGAATACTGGTTACATTTCATTTTACTTTGTGGAATTTTTCCTTAAATCTCGTTATTATGAAATTTTTAGATTTTTAAAATTCATAATAAAATTTAAATTTTATTTTTAAAATATTTTATTTGTTTATTTGAGAGCCAGAGAGAACGAGATGGGGAGAGGCAGAGGAGAGGGAGAAGCCAACTGCCCGCTGAGCAGGGAGCCCGATGTGGGGCTTGATGCCAGGACTCTGAGATCATGAGCTGAAGGCAGCCACTTAACCGACTAAACCACCCAGTGCCCCATAAAATTTAAATTTTAAAACAGAGATGTATTGTGAAAAGTGTAAGAACCCTCCATATGCCTATCATCAAGGCTTAGTAGTTATTAACATTTTGCCATATTTACTTCAATCTATTTTTTGGTGAGGTTTTTTTTTTTTTTTAAAGATTTTATTTATTTATTTGACAGACAGATCACAAGTAGGCAGAGAGGCAGGCAGAGAGAGAAGAGGAAGCAGGCTCCCCAAGGAGCAGAGAGCCCGATGCGGGGCTGGATCCCAGGACCCTGGGATCACGACCTGAGCCGAAGGCAGAGGCCTTGGTGAGGTATTTTAACATAAATCCTGGACAGCATGACACCTCACCCCTGAACCCTTCAGTGTGCCCTGCAAAGGAAGAAGGAACGTTCTCTGTGTAACTCCAGGGCAATACTATCACTCCCAACAAAATTAATAGTAATTCCTTAATATCATCTAATATCTAGTCCATATTCAAATTTCCCTAGCTACTCCCAACAAGTGATTTTTGCAGGTTCATTTCTTTGAGGATCTAATCAAGTCCCACACATTGACAAGAAACTTGTAATTTGTTTTATACGTGGTCATACAGCATTTATTTAATTTCAAAACGAAGAATTGTTTAAATAGGAAAGTATTTATGGAACATTAGTGTTAATATGCATTAAGTTAATGATAGCACATAAATGATAATTCTGCAAATTAGCCTAAGGATGCTCTTTATTCAACTCCTTGTTATTATTATTTGATTAAAATTCTTCCACAGCAACCAAGATTCTCTAGTACCTTGAAAATTAATGTTAAAAATCAATAGGGTCAATATATCTAATTTGACTTTTCATTGGATGAAAATGCCTCTGTGTCCTTGGGCTTTATTTCCTGAGACATGCTGGCAAATAGAAACCTAAAACCTCCTCTTCTCTTGCCATTTAGAAACAAAACACTAAAATGTATCAAAATAACTCGGGGTGGGGGGGGAATCTCAAGAATTCTAGTAGTAGGTAATGAAAATAGTTTATGTCTATTTTCGATGCCATACTCAACATGTAGTGAAATCTCAATCTGTCTTAATATTCCTGTGGCTCCCCAAGATAACACAATATGTTATTTCAAAATTTATTCATTGACAAATCATTTTTAGACAGTTATTTTAAATCAATTTAACACCTTGCATCATTTGTTAAATGGGGAAACTGGCATCTGTTTCTTATGAATGTTATTACATAGAGTATTAAATTAGCATTATTATATTTAGTCAGGTGCTAATCTAAAAATAAAAACGTGGACTAAAAATCAGGATTTTATCGTACTCAAGGCGAAAGTAACAATGATTTTTTAAAGTTTCTAAAAATTCCCAAGAGTTGTTATAGTCTTGAGAAAGGCATTTGGAAGCCAACAGGAGTTGGAGTGTTTTCCAGCACACCGGATTGTACTGCATTCCAGTTACAATTCCCTTGCTGGAACAAATGGAACATTCCCGAAGCCTTGCAGGCAAACTTGGAATCTCTCCAGCCCCATCTCCCCTCCCAGCTAGGATCTGGTGTGTGGAGCGAGCTATTCCTCTCTGTGTGGCTGAGTCCAAGGGTCACAACTTAGACTCAACTTCTGGCCCCTGCTCAGGGCTGTGGGCCTGTGCTAGGCTCTCCCTAAGTGTCCAGGCTCCAGAACACAGGGCAGAGGAGATCTAGTGGAGGTTCGCCTGCCCTTAGTAGGAAAGAAATCAAGGCACCGGGCAAAGAAACTGCTCTGAAGTGTGAAAGGGACTGGAGAACTACGTCTCTTATCCACAGAAGCCTGTCCGACAAGATCGCTAAGGACAGAAATGGCTCTGTCTTCAAGAAGGTCCTTTGTTGGGATGCCTGGGTGGCTCAGTTGGTTAAGTGTCTGCCTTCAGCTCAGGTCATGATCCCAGGGTCCTGGGATCGAGTCCCACATCGGGCTCCCTGCTCCTAGGGGTTTCCTCCCTCTGCCTGATGCCCATCCCACCGCCTTGTGCTTGCTGGCTAGCTCTTTCTCTGACAAATACATAAAATCTTTAAAAAAGAAGAGAAAAAGAAAATCCTTTCATTAACATTTGAATGGTCCTCTGCACTTGACCTCCTTGATCTCGGAGAATCTTGACCCTCAGGCAAGGCCCATCCTGTTCTGTCTCAGGTGATAAGCAGGGGGCCAACTAGACCTGGAAGTCAGGGGTCCTGTCCCTTGCCTCACTGCTTCTCAGCGATCCAGACAAGGATCTGGATCCCCTCAGAACCTCCGTGCAGAGCGTCACCACTGTACCTCTCACATGGGGATATAAACTTTGGGGGTATTTCTGGTCACTGCTGCCCCCTCTGGGCCATTCTCCAGTGGCCTGCGAAATCCTTCAGCGGAGGAACCAGGTCTTTTGTCTTGGAGTTCCTACGTTCTGTGCACAGAGCAGGCACTTTACAAACGTGCTTAATGGATGGCTGCCTGTGGACACCGACTTGGAGGCAGGGACACAGCAGAGCTGAAGACACCACGGATGAATGAGCACCGAGGCACTCACGATGCATCCACATCAGTTGCTGGATTCAGTTCTATGAGGCCAGGGCCCATGTCTGATTTGAGTGTGTATCTCCCAAAATATGCCTGGCACGTCGTAAGTGGCCAATACGCTTCTTAAGAATTCATTCATTAACTTATTAAGTATTCACTGAGTGCCTCTGTGCAGTAATCGTAAAGGAGATGGGGCAGGGGTGCGGTTACCTGTAAGGGTTCCAGCTGGATAAAACAAAACCAAGCTTTTGGCTCTTCCCTGAAATACCCTGGAAGGCTTCCTGGAGGAGACAGGGTTTCTCAAGGACCTCTTTGGTCAAAATGACCCAAGTGTGTGTGTTCTCGAAATGAACCCAGATGGCTATCATCCTTCATTTCACCCGTGCTATTTCTTGCTCAGGGTAGGCCCTGAGGGAGACACTTCTACCTAGCATTTTGACCTTACTAGAAACAGGTTCTCTGGGAAGAGACAGAGGCGGAAGGACTCTAGAAAGACTGTACTTTCCCTAGGTGCTCGGGCCTAGATCAGATAAATGCTTAAACTGAGTCTTTCTGGGATTCAGAAGATGATACAGAAACCAACAAGGGGGAAAGCTTTACCTAAGGGAAACCACAGAGTGCCACATGACTCCAAGCCTGTCAGGGTCCAGAGACCAGGGTACGCGGCTGATTCACCCTCTTCTGTGAAACCTTCTTGCTTTCACCTGGAGGTGAGGGCTGGGTGCTACGCAGAGGCGCTGGGGCAGGGCTGAGATGCTCCTCGGAGTGGGCACTGACTGCGGCCCTGAGAGCAGGAGTGCGAGGACAGCACGCCCACGCCTCACTTTAAGCAAATTCAATTTCAGAGCGCAAATTCAAATTTGCACTTTCAAAAGGAACCGTTCTTGGCCTGACAAAATAATTCCCCATGAATTTCCTTAAGGGTAAGCACTGAAAATAGGATTTAGTTTACGAAGAACGAAAATATACTATGAACTTTGTGGGGGGACTTATTTCTTGCCAAAAGACATGTACATCTCTAGGCTGATTATAAAATCCTACAACCAGAACAAATCTCCAGAGCTCAGCCTGGTCCTGATTCCTGCCTCCAAGAAAAATTTTCTTAATCAATCCTTATCGACATCCACCGTAAACAGAGCTCCATGCCAGGACACGCAAACACACTGCAGATTTATTGTAATTTCCAAAAGTGGAGCGTTCACAACCTCTTGGGGAGAGAGTCTAGGGCAATGCTGTTGTACTCCTCAGGAGTTTTAGTTGCTGGCGGGACAAACCCAGATCAAACTGGCAGAAAAACCAAAGGGCATTTGCGACCCCCTGAGTCAGCTTCATGGGTATGAGACCTATAAAGTCACATAGGGCCCCACGCCCAGAAAGGCCCACACTTGATTTAATGCTTTGCTATGGGTTGTCCTGAAACTTTTTTTTTTTAAGATTTTTCTTATTTATTTGAGAGAGGGAGAGACCGAGATAGTGAGAGAGATGATGAGTGGGGAGAAGAGGGGGAAGCAGGCTCCCCACTGAGCAGAGAGCCCGATGTGGGGCTCGATCCCAGGACCCTGAGATCATGACCTGAGCTGAAGGCAGATGCTTAACTGACTGTGCCACCCAGGCATCCCTGTCTTGAAACTCTTAACTTTTTAACAAGGACTCCAGACCTACTTCGCCACTCATGCGGCTGGTCCTGATGGCAGCCGTAACTGGGAGTCCAGGGCTGTTACTGCCCAAAGACGCTCATACCGTAGACTGTGGGCACGTGCTCTCTCGTCCCCTCCCCCCCCCTCCTCCCCCCTCTCGCTCCACCTCCTGGCTCTGCCTCCCACTGTGTGGCGGTTTACCTGTCTTCTAGAGTGGCAGGCCCCTAGTGCTGCAGGACCCCAGGTGGCCCTCCCGACATCCATATACTAATCCCAGAGAAAGGCTTTTGGCAGAGCTTGGCTGGCGGGTCACCAAACCTGCTTCCTCCTTCTGAGATCACAACTAGATGGCATTCCAGCTTCCCTTGCCTCTGGAATAGCCATGGGAAGTAGTTTGGCCAATGGGATGTGAGCAGATGTGAAAGTCTCTGCTTCTGGCCTGACCCATAGAAACCTCCCCAGAGTGATTTTCCTCTTCTCTTTTTCCATTTGCTGGCTGAATAGAGCAGACTCTGAGGCCCAGGAAGAGAGTGAAGCCACAAGACGAAAGGAGCCTGGGTCCCTGAATGACTGCACAGAGAGCCACACTGGATTTAGAGTGAATTACAAATGCATTTCTATTTGGTAAAGCACTGAGATTTGGGGGTCCTTTTTGCAGATGATAGGGTTTCTGATCTGTACGCAGCACATATGTGATTGCCCCTGTGTGGCACGCAAGCCACCCTTGGACCAGTTACTATAGCTGGGGGATCATGAGCCCATCTAAGGGCATGGGGCACCAGATTACAGCCCCGCTAGGACCACATGCCCCGGGGGAGGAAAATGGGTGGAAAATACACACACAGCCCTGAAAAAAATAAATAAATAAATAAATAAATAAATAAAATAAAAGACAGCTTCGAAAGTTTACTCTAGCTCTGAAGAGAGCAACCTAAAATCTCAAAGTTCCCAAAGATGTACTCTTTGAAAATGTGAATAGCTTAACATTAAAATGGTTCTCCCTCTTATTATTATATCATCTTAGTTCTTTCAAAGAACTTAATATTGCCTGTAGCCCCATATCCAGGTAATACACAAGGGCTCACCCCCTCTATTTTTGCTGCAAGTGCTTCAAGACTCCAGCTGAAGATCTCATAGATGAGAAAGCTAAAAAGATCCCTTTACAGTCTAACCATCTGTTGCTATATCAATCTTCAGCTTAGGTGTAGATATAGATGAGAAAAATAAAGCAGCAACAGCTTCTCATAGTCCCTGAGATGAAGACACGCCCACCATTATCTGCTGAGGAACTTTTCATTTTGGTTGGTTTTCTGCCAGTCCATCTGCTCTTAAAAGGTTTCCTATCTTTGACTTGTGAACAGAGTTTTGCTCTACCTCAGTGGGTGGGGAAGAGTTTAACAACGTGGATGAAATCATTGGGACTTTGGGGCTGCTGGAAATTCTGGGTTATAGTTTTCACAAATGGTTTTCCCACTTCCAACTTTGCAAATCACTCAACCTCTCTGAGGCTATCAGATAAGCAGAGCTATGCTGTCTACCTCCCAGGCTGTGTTGAGGTTAAAATAAGATCAAATGCATTGCAAACTAGAAAGGAAATTTCAAATTCAAGATCTGATAGTTGCACGTGACGGTCTTCCTTTCAATTAGTATGGATAATGGAAAGTCGATGGGAAACACTGAAAATCATTTGTCACCTTCCTTCCCCCGGGGTACCCAGACCCAGTCCTTTAATCATTGCTCTTGAACCTGAATGTCCTATTCTTTTAGATCTGTGGTTCTCAGGCTTGGCTGCACATTAGATCATCGGGGAGCTTTTATTCCAGTGCCCAGCTGCACCCCAGGCTCAATAAATCAGACACTCAGGATGGGTCTCAGGCATAGGTTTTCTAAAACACTCCAGGTGATTCCATTGTGCAGCCAAGGCTGAGAAGCTGTTTTAGGTTACTCTTTTGGGGGGAACTCAGGAAATTCTCTCTTGTCACATCTGAATCTATCTGAATCTAATACATGCCTAAATAGTTTCATTTCAGTGGGAGATGAGCACACTTTGGAGCTATTATATTGGCCTTATGTTATGTTAGAGACGATTGCAAGACTGTCACACACGTTTATCACCTTTGCTAAGCAGTGTTCAGGAGGTGCTTGGAGATGAGATGTATCTTTTACAGAATGCTGAAAATACCATTTTATACCAACTGGAAAGATAGAATGATGGATTCTGAGTTGTTTTGTATAAACCTGGAAGAATACCATTCAGCAGATGACAATTACCTGGCATCTATTGTAGAAACTATTCATGAGGTTGTGTGTGTGTGTGTAGGAGAGAGACAGAGACCGTTGGAATCCAACAGGGACCACAAGGCAGCTAGTAAAAGTGAGTGGGAGGGTGGAGGTGCCATCACTGGTGATACTCTGATCCACTGGGCGCTCAAGCAGTCCTCAGACCCCAGCCAGCCCTGAGCACTAAGGGCGGGGGTGAGGGTGGCAGTTACTGGAGGGTTCGTGTCTCCTCCGCAGAAGGTCCCGCGAGCGCCCCCTGGTGGTCAGGGGAGGCTCCGCTAGAGAGTCAGTCTCTAGCTTTGGGCTTTGGGCTCCCCGGGAGGAGCTGCAGGCTGGTCTTCCACAGTCAGAGCCTGCCCAACTCTCCCCTCCCAACCACAAGTCCGCCCAGGACGGCTCTTGGGCCGGGCAGCTGCTGCTGCTGCAACATCACATCGTCCCCTTTAGGGTGACCTGGGCTCCGTTACTTAACCTCGTTGAGTCTCAGTGTTCTCATTTGAGTAATAATATCTACCTGACGCCGGTATTGTGGGGATTCACGGAGATGAACGCACATGCAGCTCCTGGAACCAGAGGGGATTCTGCTGAGTCCCTCTCCTCCATGCTCGGAGGCACCTTGTTGCGTGTGCTCTTGCTTTCTACCTGCTCGCCTACCCTCTGTGTCCTTGGTGGCCGTCCCCATCATGCAGGCTGTTCCCCCGGGATCCGGTCTGGGCACCTCCTTCCCATCTAACAGCACATCACATTCTGTCCTGTGATCCATTTTCTTCATTGACCTCCACACTGACTCTAGGAGGTAGATGAGGCAGCGGCACAGCTTCCAGTGCGCCCAGCGTCAAAGAGCAAATCACTGGCAAGCACAGTAAGGAAAGGATCTGCCGTCGTAGAACACTGACTGCATGTGCTGAGCGTGGTGCACACATCACCTCATTTTAGCCACACAAACAACACGGCGAATCAGGTATTTTTATTCTTACTCTACAGAGAAAGAGGCGGGGATCTGGGTAGCTGATGACTTCTCTAAGGTCATAAAGAGAGTAACTGGTACACCACAACTTGAACCCCTTTCTCGTCAGTTACAAAGGCGTCCCCCATCTCTGGCAGTGACTTCTCTGGATTCCTGGAAAACTGCTTCTCTTCCGATAAAATCCTATCCTCCGGGAAAAGCCTAGCACACTCACAGCTGGCAGAAGCACCAAGTTGGGGCGATTCAGTAATGCCTTCTCTTTGCTTGGGGACATTTCTGCTTAGGATAACTAACTGTCTGACGCGGAATAACCCAGAATATGTATTCTCACGACTCAGTCCTCCCATGGCCAGAATCAGGTAACCCCCCGGTAAATATCAACCCCGGCTCTTCTCACGAGAGTGCTTCAAGGGAGGAGAAATGGAGATTCACTCTTTTTTTTTTCTTTTCCTTTTCACTTAGGTGGAACTTTAGCCCTGGAAGTCCGTATTTTTAAATGTTTTTCAGGCAGTTCTATGATAAGGGCTTTTAGATGTCAGGTCCTAACCTACTGAGAGCTTCATGAAATCCATGTATTGGATTATGACTAGGAATTTTTTTCTTTTTTAAAGATCTGTTCATTTGAGAGAGAGAGAGAGAGAGAGCATGAGGGGGGAGGGGAGGGGCAGAGTGAGAAAGAAAATCTCAAGCAGACTTCCCGCTGAGCATAGAGCCCAATGGGAGCCTCGATCCCAGGACTCTGAGATCACGACCTGAGCTGAAGTAAGAGTCAGCTGCTTAACCAACTGCACCATCCAGGGGCCCCAGATTATGACTAGGAATTTTTAAAAGAAAAGCAATAGAGTAGAAAATATCAGTGTGTATGGCACATAAGAATAAATATTACTTCAGGAAACTTTTGCCTCAGTTCTCTATATATACGTGTGTGTGTGTGTGTGTCTGTGTGTGTGTGTATTTGTATACTTGCAATGTAAAATGTATTTTTTTGAGTCACAGAAAGCATGTGGAAAATGCCAACTGTTTGTTGTTTATAATCTGTTTGCCATTAGGATTTATTATATTAACAGCTCTCATATTTTTGGTCTCAGGACACTTCATACTCCTAAAATTTATTAAGGAGCCCAAAGAACTATTGTTTTTAAGTGTTATAAATATCAATATTTACTGTATTAGAAACTAAAACTGGAAAATTCAATCTTTACTAATTCATTTAAAATAAGTTAGAAACCCATTACACATGAACATGAATAACATATTTGTAATTATATATATATATTTATTTACTTAATAAATATACTGAATAGTGAGAAGAGTGACACTGTTTTATGTTTTTGTACATCCGCAATGTGTGGAGCTTACACACCCTAAGATGACCTCAGTGAGTCTAGAGAATGAGGGAGAACCTACAACTTGCTTCTCAGCAAAAGAAACTGGAAAAGGTGATAATATAGACACCCCTGGATTACATTATGTTACGTAAGACTCCATTGTGGCAGACTGGAATTAGATCTTCCTGCTGGCTTTGGAAAAGTAAGCCACAATATGGTGGGAAGCAAGGACCGATGTTGCCCTCTGGCAGGACCAGCGAGACAGTACCCAGAAAACAGGGACTTTGGTGCTACGACTCCAAGACACTGAATTCTGCCAACAAGCAGTGCACTTGGACAATGACCCCTGAGCCTCAGGTGAAACGGCACCCCTGGCCAACATCTTAATTTTAGCCTGTGAGACCTTGTGCGAAGACCCTGAGTACCCCGTCCGAACCCAGACTCCTGGCCCAGAGAAACTGATATAAATGGGATTTGTGTTAAGCTACTGTGATTGCATTATTTGTTCTATTGTAATGGGAAACTAATACATATGATGTCTTAGATCTGCTTCTGCATTCGATCTGTTGTAATAAGTTGTTTTAACTGAAGTATCTGAAGAAAGTCCAGCCTCACACAGATATGGACTTGGAAAAGGGGAAAGTATTTTTTTTTTCTTAAAGATTTTATTTATTTATTTGACAGAGAGATATCACAAGTAGATGGAGAGGCAGGCAGAGAGAGAGAGAGAGGGAAGCAGGCTCCCTGCTGAGCAGAGAGCCCGATATGGGACTCGATCCCAGGACCCTGAGATCATGACCCAAGCCGAAGGCAGCGGCTTAACCCACTGAGCCACCCAGGCGCCCCAAGGGGAAAGTATTTTAACAGGTTTTTTTAAGATCCTGCTGGGAGAGGGAAGTGGGAATTATTGTTTAATAAATATAGAAATTCAGTTGGGGATGATGAAAAGTTCTAGAGATGTGATGGGTGATGCTTGCCCAACAGTATGAATATACCTATTGCCACTCAACTGCACACTTTAAAAAACAGTTAAGGGGAACCTGGGTGGCTCAGTGGGTTAAGCCTCTGCCTTCGGCTCAGGTCATGGTCTCAGGGTCCTGGGATCGAGTCCCGCATCGGGCTCTCTGCTCAGCAGGGAGCCTGCTTCCCCCTACCCTGCCTGCCTCTCTGCCTACTTGTGATCTCTGTCTGTCAAATAAATAAATAAATAAAATCTTTATAAATAAATAAATATTTTTTAAAAACAGTTAAAATGGGAAATTTCATATTATGTACATTTTACCACAATTTAAAAAAATAAATTACTGACAATTTAGAGATAGAAACAGCGTTAGCTGCAATGTGGAATCTGAAATCATATCAATGATCTTCATACTCTGTTACAATAAAATCTATTAGTCAACCTTGCACTTCAAATGGCTTTTACCTATTCATGATTTTGTAACATTATGCATTGATTATCTGAAAAATATTGGTCTACTAAATTATGCTGATCTTCTAAAAGTTAACTCACTTAATTATATAATATGAAAAATTCATTCATATTCATTAACATCACTACTAATATCAGGGAAGTCATTAAGTTTGGAGAAGCTGTTAAATTCCTGATGTAAGAAAAAAGAGGAAAATGAGGAGTAGGTACAAATTTACCAAAATTTTGATTTTTCCTTGAGAAGTCGACTTTTATCATTGGCAACAAGTACAGTACAATGCACTCTTAGAGATTTACAGCATAAAGCAGGAAAGAGCACATGAGAAGCAGAAGGTCACGGAGTCAACATCTTTTGATTTTATTTTCCAAAGATGGTCACAACCGTCTCACATTTTACGTGTTCTTGTTACACCCCATCAAGAAACGGAATCTAAGTTCCCATTCCTTGAAAGTAGGCCAACTAGACTGACTTGCTTATCCACAGAACAAAGGAAATGCGGCATTCTGGAACTTCTAAAGGTAGATCACAGCAAGCCTTACAGCTTGAGTTTGGAAACTCATGTCCCCTGGCCAGGAAACCTGTGGCTGCTTCACAGCCTGAGAAGAGCTCCCCGGGGCCCATCACCTTCCACTACTAGCTACATGGGGGTCCCTTCTAGGTTGTCCAGCCTTAGAGTGCCTTCTGATGACTACAGTCCCAGGAAAGACCCCAGGTTAAAACTGCCCAACGGGGGCGCCTGGGTGGCTCAGTCAGTTAAGCATCTGCCTTTGGCTCAGGTCATGACCCCAGAGTCCTGGGATTCACCCCAAGTCAGGCTCCCTGCTCAGCAGGGAAACTGCCTCTCCCTCTCCCTCTGCCCCTTCCCCTGGCTCGTGCAAACTCTCAAATAAAATAAAATCTTACCAAAAAAAAAAAAAAAGAAAAGAAAAAAAACGACAGTAGGAGAGGAGGAAAGTGTAAGATAGGTAAAAAAGAGTAAAATAACTGATTATAGTTGGTGGAACAAAAAGTAGAATTGCAAGTATGATATTAGTAATGCCAAAATACCAAAAAGAAAAACTAATTCTAACACAAGTAACAAACGCTAGCAGGATAAAGTAGGTAAGACAGAGGAATAAATTAAAGTGAACTAATCAATAGATACTGTCTAGAGTTGAATGTGAAGAGTGTTTGTTTCATTTTGACCATCTGACTGCCCCATCTGTGATTCTCCTATGTTTGGTGAATTCTCCTCTGCCTGTGCCTCCTGCCATCAGTGCTGAAAAGGCCGATGCTTGCTTTTCCAGTTTCCTAAGCAGGTAGAACATGGGCATGTCATCAAGGCTCAGTCAACTGCTGCTAGGAACTAATGACATAAAAAAGCAGAGATGGCGAAGAATCCATTTTCCAAGGGAGGTGGAAATGGCCAGCATCTAGTGGCAGCCATGGCAGTGACCACGTGTGGCATCAGTGACCAGGGCAATGCAAACTGAGGTGGTCAGGTTCAGTAGAGGCAGTGCTGCCGTGTGCCCTTAGCAGACTGGGCTCTGGGGCATGCCTTCGCCGATGGTTCTAGCTGCGAAGTTTTACTTTGTTTCTATGTACATTCCCAGACTCATTCTTGGGGTTTCTTGGCATTTCTGTGAATTACTCAATATCGTTTTCAGTACATCCCTTTCCTATTTACATAAGCCAGAGTCTGTTTCCTTTGCTTACAACTGGGAACTCTGATTAGTCCACTGATAAGGCAAGAAGCAGAAGTGAAAGCCCATTACTTGAGAAAGAATCAGAAACCCAAATGTCAGCAGTGGTTAGCACATGCAGCTCCTTCAGCTTGTAACAAATCTTCCTGAATTCCACTTTTCTGGCTTCATCTGGAAAATGCCCCCTCATCCTTCAGATTTCAATTTAGATATAATTCCCCTCTCCAAAGCCTTTCCTCGTCCTCTAACACAGGCACAAGTCATAGCATTCATTTGTGTTGTGATGGACTATTTCTTTGTCTTTATTGCCCAATTTAATAAAAGTTGCTCAACTGATCAAAAGAAATGAAATCTTGCCATTTGCGATGACGTGGATGGAACTAGAGGGTATTATGCTGAGCGAAGTAAGTCAATCAGAGAAAGACAATTATCAGATGATCTCCCTGATATGAGAAATTTCAGAGGCAACGTGGGGGGTTTGGGGAGGTAGGAAAGGAATAAATGAAACAAGATGAGATCAGGAGGGAGACAAACCCTAAGAGACTCTTAATCTCACAAAACAAACTGAGGGTTGCCAGGCGGAGCGGGGGTAGGGAGAGGGTGGTTGTGTTATGGACACTGGGGAAGGTATGTGCTATGATGAGTGCTGTGAAGTGTAAACCTGGCAATTCACAGACCTGTACCCCTGGGGCTAATAATACATTATATATTAATTTAAAAAATTAAAAAAATTTTTTAAAAAGTCGCTCAGCTGAAGGGACTATACCATGGTTACCATTAAAACCTTAACAAGGTAATCAACATACCTTTTTCCCTACTCGAGTCGATACGGGTTCCTTAAGATCATGACGAAGAAGAAAACACACAGTCACCTGCAGAATAAGATGTGATGATCTATGTTAGGATCAGTGGTGTCTCAGGCTCTACTTTCTTTTTTCCTTTTGTTTGTGTTGATCTTGATTTATATAAAATGTAACAGAATTACCCTCAGATATTAATATAGTGAAAGAGAAACAAAGTAATTTTTTAAAACATACATGAAAATATTCAGAAGGTCTTTTTTTTTTAAGATTTTGTTTATTTATTTGACAGAGATCACAAGTAGGCAGAGAGGCAGGCAGAGAGAGAGGGGGAAGCAGGCTTCCCGCTGAGTAGAGAGCCCGAAGTGGGGCACCTCCAGAGGGTCTTAAACCAAGTAAAATTCCTCCCTCTGTGGACGTCCAGACATCTTTGGGACTTGTGTGGATTTCTTCTTCTTCTTTCTTAAGGTTTTATTTATTTATTTGAGAGAGAGAGACAGCACAAGGAAGGGGAGGGGGAGAAGCAAACTTCCCACTGAGAAGGAAGCTGGGCACAGGACTTGATCCCAGGACCCAGGGATCACAACCCAAGCCCAAGGCAGCTGCTTAACCAACTGAGCCACCCAGGCGCCCCCTTGTGTGGGCTTCTTATCCATGTCTATACAACCTGCCTGCCTTGTCTATAAAACCAAAATATTGACAGACTATTAGAGAATTTAAAAAGCAAAATGAAGTTTTGGGGGAGAAAAGACATGAAAGCTATGTTTTAAATTTTGAATAGAAAGAGGATCAGATATTAATGACCCACTAATAGCTTTATACTCCTACTAAATGGTAAACTTTCATATACCTAATTTGAAAAGTCTGTCCTAACAACAAAAATCAAATACGTATTGCTACAACCTTGGTAAAAATCTCATGCAGATTCAATCAAACTAAGCATCTGTTTCAGTTGAACTTTGCTTTGCGGTCTAAAAGAACAAGATTCAGTAGTGATGTGGTGATACTCTTGGATCACAGTACGTGAAACTGGTTTTCTTCACTGATAAAGGGAAACACCAATTGCTACAGACTGAATTGTATCCCTCCAAAATTCATTCACTGAGAGTCCAGCCCTCAATGTAACTGTATTTAGAGGCAGTATCTTCAGGAGACAATTAAAGTTCAACGAAGTCATAAGGGTAGAGCTCTCACCTGATAGTACTGGTAGCCTCACAAGAAGAGAGATATCTCTCTGCTCCCCATGCACCCCAAAGAAAAGGTCAGGGGGAGGTGTGAGGGTGCAGCAAGAAGGTGGCCATCTGAAGCTGGGAAAAGAGTCCTCGCTGGAAACCTAACACTGCTGAAGCCTTGATCTTGGACTTCCCAGCCTCCAGAACTGTGGGAAAAGAAATTCCTGTTGTTTGAGCCACATAGTCTGTGGTATTTTGTTATGGCAGCCTGAGCGGAGCAAAGGACCAAAGAGAGCTGTGGTTTTGGCTCCCCTTCAGAGCTGAGAGCGTCTCCTTGGTACCTGCCAAATATCATTCCTTATCTCAATCTGAGGCTTCGTATTTCTCCTCCCACACTTAAAGCCCCTCCGCCTTCGGGCTCAATCTTGAATCTTGATTGTTCCTCTCGATGCACTATTCCATTGGTTCCTGACCTTTAGTGCACATAAGAAACACCAAGGAGCTTGTTAAAAAGCAAATTCCTATGCTCCACGCACAGAAATCTCCATTTAGAAGATCTGGAGGGAGACCTGCAATGATTCAAGTAGCCTTGAGACCACACTCTGCAAAACACTGCTCTTTTAGAAGTCTTATGCAGTCCTAAAACCAGTGAACATATCACTCCTCCAGCTCGTCATTTGCCCATCTCCAAACCTTCATCGTTTAATAAACACTTTCCTTGAATCATCAATGATCAATGTGCATTTTAAAGTAAAACCAAGCTCTTCTGGAGGCTTAGTCATTTTGGTAGGTAAAACGTATTCTTCCTAGTTCACATAGTCATACAGCAAATTTACTTCAGTCTCGATCCAGTACTGAAAATGCAGTGGTGAACAAAACAGACAATATTTCTACATC
The DNA here is from genome assembly GCF_011764305.1 of Mustela putorius furo. NCBI lineage: Eukaryota > Metazoa > Chordata > Mammalia > Carnivora > Mustelidae > Mustela > Mustela putorius. Next base: position 10,316,320 of record NW_025421480.1, on the reverse strand, counting down.
CACAGAACTTACATTCTAGTTTTAGGACAAGTGAAAAAAAACCATAAAACAATTTCTAGTGAAAAGTGTTATGAAGAAAATAAACAAGTGATGTAATTGATAATGCCCTGGTGGACAGGAAGGGCCTGGCCTCTGCAGAGGTGACACTTGACCTGAGCTTTGAAAGATGTGAATCAAGGGCACCTGAGTAGCTCAGTCAGCTAAGGGATTAAGCATCTGTCTTTGGCTTAGGTTGTGATCTCAGGGTTCTGGGATAGAGCCCTGCTCCATGAGAAGCCTTGCTTCTCTCTTTCCCTCTGCCCCACCCCCCACTCCTGTGGATGCCCTCTCTCTCTCAGTAAATAAATAATATCTTAAAAAAAAAAAATCCAAATTAGCCAACCATGTGAAAACTCGTAGGAAAAAACTTTCAGGCAGATGGAACACAAATTCAGTGGTCCTGAGACGTGTAGAAGTTCAGCATTTTTGATGTCCAGAAAGAAGATGGGTTAACCTCAAGCACAGTCAGAGGGAGAATGAGATGAACAAGAAAGCAATGACCAGACAATGAAAAACTATGAAATCAGCTTCATGTTTAAGGACTTGTGGTTTCACCATAAGTATAGTGAGAAGCAACAAGAGAATTTAAGCAGGAAGTGTCAAAACCTGATTAAAATCTGATTTGTGTTTTTAAAAAATCATACGGCTGTGTTTTGTGGGGGAAGAGACTCTATATGGGTAAAAGCAGAAGCAGGAAACCCATTTAGATGGTTCGTACAGTATTTTGAGAAGAGATTTTGGTGGTTTGGCTTAGGGCAGAGTTCCTCTGCCCTGTCCTTATTATCATTGGGGGCCACACTATTCTTGTTGTGAAGGGCTTTCAAATGCGTGTAGGATATTTAAGTTTATCTCGGACCTCTACCTGCTAGATTCCAAGTTGCCTTTTTTTTTTTCCAAGAAAAATGAGAGGAATAAAAGAGAAATTACAGAGACTAAATCCAAGAGGCCTATAAGTATAATAAGAATTCCAGAAAGAAGAGAAAATGGTGGAGAGGAAATTTAAAAATGGAAAAATGTGTCAGAGCTGGGCCTTTTTATTTTATTTTTTAAAGTAGACTCCACACCCAGCATGGAGACTGACATAGGGTTTGAACTCTCGACCCTGAGATTAAGACCTAAACTGAGATCAAGAGTTGGATGCCTAACACTGAGCCACCAGGCACCCCTAGATTTTTAAATACAAATTCATTTTTTTAATACTTACAATACTATTCAGCTTATCTGTTTCTTCTTGGGTACATTTTGATAGCTTTGATAGTGGTCTAGTTCATCTGAGCTGTTGAGTTTATGAGTATATAGCCGTATCTCTTTCAATATCCACTGGGTCAGTAGTGACATCTCCTCTTAGAGCATGTATGCTATAGGAATGACCTAGTGCAATAAAAAACTGAAGACAAAGTAGAGAAGATATGTAACTGCAGCTGTACAGACCTCAAATCCTGTTATCATTGATTTCTTCCTATCTTTCAATTCTATATCCAACCTTTTCATTTGTCCTTGCTAATATTTCTTGCAGTCCCCCCCCCCATTCCCCATACTCTTTGGCATAACCCTGTAATAGCTCCTAAACTATCTACTTAAATTATTTCATTGGCTGCCTAACCAGTTTCAGAGCCATTGCCCACTGTAATTCATCCTCTGCACCCCTGCCAGACTTCACTTCTTAACTTTCAATGGTTCCACTCTGCCTGCAATATAACGACCCTCCACACCTGATTTAATCTCGCCTTTTGAGTTGCAGTTCAGTTCATTTTCCTAAATCAAGGGTCTTTAACATGCAGGTGTTGGAAGGGAGGGGTGAGCTACGAATTTCCTAAAATTTGAGTAAAATGTGTTATATGATGGGAACTTTATTTCTAGAGCAAGGCTACAACCATTATCAGATGTTCAAAGTGAAAAAAAGAATGTGCTAAGCCTTCAACCTAATCTTTATTTCTATAATGTATCAAGAATAACACACACACACTATATAGCTTCTCCAACAGTTCCCACATCAGTAGTGATCACTCCTTTCTCTGAAATAAAATCCACATAACTTTCATGATCTAGCCTAAACTTAACATTTCACAGATGAGGATGCAATCTAGTGCTTAACAAATCTGTCCAAAAATTTGGCTCCAGTAGAACTTTTCTGTGCAACTGAGTGCTGATGTGCTATTTTGTTGGTCTATTTTATGAATAAATTTCATATTTCTCCTTGTGGTCAGGAGCCTCAGAGATATTTAAAACTCTAATTATCTTTACTGTCTTACATAAACTAGCTGCTCAAATGTTGGCTGAGAACAGTGATGACAATAAGACAGTTCTATTGAGGCAAAGGAAAAGGGCTGTAGTGAGTACTGGGTTAGGAGCACATTTTTAAGGAAGCATAAGCACATTTGGGGGATGCAAAATATTAAGCCCAGAGCTTAGATATCTTGCAAAATGTAACACTCAGGGGTCTATGTGAGGAGAGCTTTGACTGTTCCTAGCCAGCACTCAGAAAAAATCCCTCAGAAGCAACAAAAAGGAGGATGCCCAGGTATTTGGTAAAGAGAAAAGATAAGAGCACCTGCTTTCCAGTGAGCTACACAATGGATTCAAATGTCAACACCACATCCAAGCTATGTCACTGTTGCACGGTTACAGGGTTCTTGACTCCCAGAGTAGAAGAATGAATCTCAAGGACAAAAAGGGCATGAAGTAAAGTCTATTAAGTGAAGGTTGGAGAGGAAAGAGCTCTCTAGAGTGAGGAGGGTCCTGAATGGGTGGCCACTGAGGGGGTTTATGGAAGAAAACCTGCCAGGAAACTTGGTATATATCTCATCTATAACATTTAAGACAAACAAGGTGGATTTGTTATGGTCCCTTCCCTCTGGCCAATATCTTGTCTATAACATTTCTCCACATCTGGGATTTCTGAGAGTCCGGTTATGTAGCCGCTTTCCTGTCTCTCCCTACCTGGCCTCACCTGGACCTGACTCAACACCTTGCGCCAATTATTTAACTTTTCTGCGCTTCAGTTTTGTCATTTGTTTCTACCTAAGAAATTGCTGCAATGTTTAAATAAAACCATGCCCGTGGAGTGCTCGGTTGAGTGTCCTACACTCAGGCATTCCTTCCTTGAGTGTTAATTGAGGCTATTATTTAAGGAGAAGAGCGGTTTTAGGAAGGGAGGAGGTGCTGTGCGGGGACGGATGGTTCTTGCGGAGACTTTCGTGGGAAGATGGGAGGTTCTGTAGCAGGCAGGTGAGGAATATTCGATTGGGGAGGGTCACTTTTCCATGGTGTGCACCTGCAGGACCCGGCGCAGTGGCAAGACCGGCCAGAAGCGTCAGACCAAGAACACACCCTCCGCGCGATCGGTACGAGAGGCCGCAACAGGAGAGGATGCGTGAGCCGACGAGAAAGGTCTCACCTTCTGGGGAAACCTGGAGCCCCGGAAGCGGCCTCATTTGAGGAAGGGGAGGCGGGACACGGGGTGACCGAGGGTGCGGAGACACTTGAACGGAGCACGGCGGAGGGGCAAGGTGGGAAGAAAACGCCACGCGGCCCCTTTCCAGCCACAGCTCCCACTGCGGCCACCACGTACTGGAAACCAAGGGGGGAAAGGACCATGTGGGGCGAGTTCCAGGGCTCTGCCCGCGGCTGCCCGGGAACCAGCGGCAGCGCCGGACGTGGGACCGCACACGGGCGCGCCGCGGGGACGCGCGGGGGCCGTCAGCCGGGCGGGAACGCCCCGCCCACGACGCAAGGAGGGGCGGGGCCACGGGCCTCTTCCGGCCGCGCGGTCTTCCGGCGCAGGCTTCCTTCGGCGCCGGCTGCCGCGGTCCGCGTGGGGCGTTGCCTCCAGGCACATCGGGAGCCTGGAGCCCTGCGGCCGAGCTCTGTAACAGAAGGTCGCCAAATGGCAGCGTTTTTCCGGCATTTGTTTGGGATTCCGTTCAGATTCTGTAATGGCCTGTCGCCGGATGGCAGGGGTGTCCTGGGATTTGCTTTCCCGTAGATGAGCTTGCCCAGATGTGCTCCCAGTACAATACTGAGCTTTCCTGTCCCGCGCTGTGCTGGTGTCTCCCGTGGATCCGAGTCGCCCCTGGGGCTTCAGCTGAAGCCTTGCAGACTTGGTGGTTTGCACGTTTCTTTCTCGTTTCTTTTCCTGGCAGTTTTTATCGCCGTTTTGGTTGGTTGGTTCTTCCCAGTGGACTTGTTTGTATTGTACCCTGGGATCATTTGGGTTTTAGTGTGTGGATCTCTGTGGTCACTTCGCTGAACCTTTGTTTTCTAATAATTCTCTTGGGTTTTCTGGGTAAGAATTTATCTGTAAATAACAATTTTGTCTTTTCCCAAGAATCCAACACAACACCCATCTAGCCTCAGGGCGCGCTTCCTTCTTCCCAGAAGTCACACGGATTGCATCTTACCTTATCCCTCATGTTTTCTGAAGGTTTTTGAAAATTAAAAACACAAACTGCACTTTGTTCTTTTTCTAGTTTACCAATTTGTTTTATTATTTCTTAAAATCAGAAGTGGGTTTGTTTTTTTTTTTTTTTTTTTACCAAATACTTCCAGTACTAGTCTCACAGATGATCATACAGCTTTTCTCCATTACCCTGCAGCAATAGGATTACAATAATAGATTTTCTAATGTTGAACCATGTCTACCATCCTTACAGTCCTGCTATGTATTCTTCCAGTACATTGCTGGATGAAAATTGCTGTGTATTTCATACAGGATTTTTGTGTCTAAGTGAATAAGGAAAGGGTTAAGGTAGAGACAGGGAGAGACTGGGAGTCCCTGGCTGGGCTCTGAAACTGCTCCCGGCAGGCAGAAGCCTTAAGACAGAGCGAACAGAAGATAAGGGAACAGACAGCCTGGCCTGGGATGGCTGGGAGTATTTTTTCCTTTGGCAGCTACAGTGTATCACAGAAAATGACCAATCCTCAAAGATAAGTCAGTAAGGGTGTTATCAGTAGTCCTTACTCAAACCAAGATGGCACAAGAGTCTCAAGGCCACAAGCTTCCCACTCAGTTCTCAATAAAAGACTACCATTAAAAGTCCTCAGTGGCAGCCCATTTGGGACCCCCTCTCTCTAGAGAGCTGCTGCTTTCCTTTCTGTTCTCCCCTTCACTTAATGAACTTTCACTTCTCTTCACCTTTTTGTGTCCCTGAGAGTCATTCTCCGACTCAGTAAGACAAGAACCTTGCAATCCTGTAACATAAGTTCATAAGTGAAACTGGCTTATGGTTTTCTTTAGTTGCCTTGTCCAGTTTTGCTCTTAGTTTATGGTGGATCTCAAAATGACTCAGGTTAATCTCTTTTTGTATGACCTGGAATAGACCTAGCGTATGAATGATCTATTCCTTAGGTTTGAAAAACTCACCTTTAAAGCCATCTGGATGCAGTGACTTTTTTAAGAGATTAAATGTATGTTTTTTTCTAGAAAAGGATCCCTTTCATTTACATTTTCAAATTTTGTGTATTAAATTGTCTCTGTGTCATGAACATGCTGTGAAGGCACACGCAGGAGTGTCTTTCCACAAGCTTTATTCCATCATAAGCCAAGGTTAACATAATTATAAAGCAGGCTCAGGATTCCAAACTCAATGAGATTTTACCAGTGGTTAACGTGGCTTCTTCCATAGCACACAAAGGATACCCCAAGTCACCCAGAAAATAAGATACCACAGGGGGTAAGGAAGTTAATAAACTGAACACGCAGTCCGTCCGTGGGCGCGCAGTTGAGAGAAGGCCTCGGTCAGGTCCAGGTCAGCTCTAGGCACTGGCATCTTACTATGTGCAAACAGTGAAGGATCTCGGGTCTGTTCTGAGATCAATGGGGCAGATCCTTCAGTGGCAGCTGCTTTTTTTTTTTTTTTTTCTTTTTTAAAGATTTTATTTATTTATTTAACAGGCAGAGATCACAAGTACGCAGAGAGGCAGACAGAGAGAGAGGTGGAAGCAGGCTCCCTGCTGAGCAGAGAGCCCAGTGCGGGGACCCGGAGATCATGACCTAAGCTAAAGGCAGAGGCTTTAACCCACCAAGCCACCCAAGTGCCCCGGCAGCTGCCTTTTTTATTTAAGTGGTCAGACATAGAGGGCTCAGGGTCTGGAAAGCCTGACAGTTTGCTGCAAAAACCCTCCCCTTTTTAAAGGGATTGAATTGGTCAGGGGCCCCTGAAAACCTCCTGTGCCTGTGCTCTTGATCAGCCCTGGGGTGTCGGCAGCTGGTGCTGGTCTCGTTGATATCTCGTGGCTGCAGTGTCCTTAACGGCTGCCCATGGCTTGATACTGGTCCCTGCTGGACATCAGAGACTCCATCTTGCTCTCAATACTCTGGTATTAACTTTTTTTTTTTAAACCTCACCTTGTTCTTATACATTCATGTATGTTCTGTTGGAGTCCTTTTTCTTGATCAGATTTATTGAACCACCTTTTGATTTTTTATTAATTTTGATTGATTTTATTATTGATAACCTTTATCTAGAAATTTTTTCTCTTTCATTAATGTATGCCTTCATTCATTTCTTCCTTATTTTTTTTAGGCTGTCAATTTTTAAAAAATTAACTTATTTTTTAAATTTCTTTTAATTAATTTATGTTTTTATTCCTTCTTATTTTTTTAAAAAGATTTTCTTTACTTGTTTGACAGAGAGAGAGCATGAGCAGCAGAGGGAATGGCAGAGGAAGAGGGAGAAGCAGAGTCCCTGCTGAGCAGGGAGCCTGATGCAGGATTCCATCCCAGGACCCTGGAGTGGTGACCTGAGCCAAAGGCATTCGTTTAACTGCCTGAGCCACCCAGGTATCCCTCTGTTTTGTTTTAGATATGTGTTTAACGAGTGTATATATGTGCCCCCACACTGGACATATTTCCTCCTTTAAAAATAAAATTTAACCCTTTCGTAGATATGTGCTTCAATTTAATTCTAACTTGTTTTTTCTATATATTGTACTTCCTATTGTTTTCTTCTCTTTTCTGTCTTTAGTTTGATCAAGTTTTTTTTTTCTCCAGATTTTTTTTCATTAGTAGTTTGGAAGTTATATGTTCAATTTTTATCTAGTGGTTCTCTTATTATATTTTAGTTCATTAAATTCCTATTTTTATATAAACATATGGAGTTTATCAGCATTTTTATGAGGTGTCTTACCTACTGGTTAAGAGTAGAGACTCTGAAACCAGATCACCCTGATGCAAATCCTGGCTTTTCCACTTATTAGCTGTGTGACCTAGAGCTTACTATATACCTTCTCTGCGCCTCAGTTGCCTCATCTGTAAAACGGGGATAAAATAGCATATACCTGATAAGATTATTGTGCAGATTAGTGTGTTAATGTACAATTAATATGTAAAATTCTTAGGACACTGCCTAGCACGCAGCACGTAGATCTCTCTAATCACTAGGTTTTTCCACCTATGAAATGGCATAATACCTGCCTAGCAGATTTGTTATAAAGATAACGCATTAGTGTATATATGTTATTCAGTTTAATAAAATGAGTACCTTCTACGCACTTGAATTACCATGGTTTTTGGCTTCAAGGAGTTCATGATTTAGTAAGGACCCAGACACAGTGGAGTATGACATAACCTTACTACTGTTCCCATGTCCTCTCCTGTGCCCTTCTAATCTATGTCCCACACAGAGCAGTTTCAGAACTCATTAATCAGACCATGTATTCCCCTGCCAAAATTATTTCCACTTCTGTTACACTTTACATAAACCACAGTCTCCATTGACTTTAACACTACACTCTGGGTCCTGCCTCCTCTTCTGATCTCATCAAGTGGCACTGTCCCCTCTTCTGGAGACTCTTACCACGCAGGCTTCCTCTCGGTTCCTTAAACCAACCCTCTCATTCCTCGGTGCCCTCTGCCCCGAATTTTCATCCCACCTACGCTGACTCATCATGGCAGACTCATCTTTCAGGTCTCAGCTTGGCTCAGTCAGGTTCTTAGTTACAGACAACAGAATCCACTCCGGCTGAGAGCGGGTCTTGATCAATATTGCACAGCCCACAGAGTCCCCAAGAAGATCAGCAGCCAGACATGTCCACTGCTCCCGCCAGCGCTTGTCACCAACACAACTTCCACAAACACGGGCTTCGAAACTCAGGACTCTCCCTCTGGGACGCTCGCCACTCTCACCACCGGTTAGGCAGAGTTTTTGGGGGGCACATTTCCTTCTTTGTCTAGCAAATCTTTCTTGCAACAATAAAGTTGAATCTTTCTGACTTCATCTTTCAAGTTGAAGTTCTGTGTGACCATGCCTAGGTCACCTCTGCTTGGGTTGCAAAGGGGGTCCGGAAGCAAGTCTTCTCACAGGAAACTCTTCAGGTATTAGAGGGATGTTCAAAAGTCCTGGACATTCCGAGAACCTGTCACATGGACACTAAATATCATGTTACCTCAGCCAAAGGCCTTCCCTGACAGCCCTCAGTTATACACATACTCTCCCCAGCCTGGCCCCATATTCTTTCACTGTGCTCCGCCATCTTCTTCAAGGCATTTACCACAGCTTCTATTGTCTGTTGGTTCAAATGCCTTATAAATGCTGGCGTCAGAGTCTGGTCTCCATGTGGAGTTTCATTCAAGTAAGTGTCAAGCAGCCAAAAATAATTTTAAAATGTATTTCAGTTCTTAACATGGGTCTCTTGGAAGAAAAAAAAAATCATCGAAGGGGATCCAGTCACAATTTTCAACCGTTCTCATAGGTTGGTATTCCTTTCTCTTTGTTCATTCCCCCCAAATCCTCCTGTGCATGCGTGTAGTGTTTATTTGTACATGTTTTCTGCCTGTTCTCTTGCATCAAAGACATTCAAAATGGGTCTGAGAGATCCACCTTTCTCAGGGCACAGGGGGAAGAAGTTGAGAGACCCAGGAGGCTGAGAACATAGACACATTAAGCATTTTGGTTCACTGTGTGTGTCTGAAATCCAGATTATAAATTTTACTAAGACAGGGACACTATCTGTTCTACTTGTGCCTAACGTAAAAACCTGACAAACACATAGCCAATTAACATCTGTTTTCTGGAAGAAAAGAGAAGTCCACCAACTGAAGAACAGAGAAGGTAGTACACAGCACAAAGCAGGAGCTCTTGACTTAGTGAAGGGTCGGTTGAGGGACGTTCCAGGGGTGCGGTGAGAGAGGAGTTTGGGAAGGCATCCTGGAGAAGACGAGGCCACAGCCGGATCATAAACAGAAAGAAGTCACCGTGCAAAGAAAAAGGGAAGGTTAGAGAAGAGTTCCAGGTAGAAGTGCAGCCCCAGCACAGAGAAATCCCAGTCAGCTTGCGCGCTGTTGCTGGAGGTGAGGTAGGGGGCCTGGCAGAAAGCGGGCAGAGGGGCCGAGGCAGGCCCGGGGGGCCTTGTATGCCAGCCAAGGAAGCCTGGCTTTCTCCTGTGGGTGAGGCAGCCGCAGCAGGTAGAGGTAGAGTGAGGAGTCTCTCTCAGATTTTCATTTTAGAGATTACTGGGTGACCGTGTGAGGTTAGATGTGACAGCGACAAAAGAAACAAATAAAAGAGTTGTGTAGCAAAAAATGTAGGCCTTCCAACAGGGCAGTAGTTGAGAAGTAGTGGACAGTAGGGATAGGTCTTAGGGATAAGTTTAAAGAAATTACTTGGAGGTCAGATTTGTAGTACTGGGTGGGTGACTGGATGCGGAAAGGGAGAGAGGAATCTGGAATGGTGTCCAGACTTCTGGCTTGGAGGATGAGATCATTAGCTGGGGTGGAGTTAAGGGGAGGAGTCATGGGTTGGCCGTGGTGGAGAGAGCCAGAAGACCTCCAGTTCTGAAGTGGACTTTAAAGTAGCTTAGGGAGGGCGTCTGGGTGGCTCCGTTGGTTAAGTGTCTGCCTTTGGCTCGGGTCATGATCCCAGGGTCCTGGGGTCGAGTCCTGCATCAGACTCCATGCTCAGCAGGGAGCCTGCTTCCCCCTCTGCCCCTCACCCTCCTTCTGTTCTCTTGCTCTGTGAAATAAATAAAATCTTAAAAAAAAGATAAGGTACCTTTGGCACTTCAAAGATTAGATCTGCAAATTGGATATTTGAGGCTGCAGCTTAAGGCAAAGGCTAGAGGTAGAAACGCTCTTGAGGGGGGAGCAGCTCAGAGGGGAGCGTGGGTTTCGGAGTTGGCCGCGGGGTGCACTGGGAGGGGTTGCTGTCCTCAGAGGGGCGTCTGGTTCTGCCGACATTCTTTTGCCTTCCCACCTTAGCACTGCTCTTCCCTCTGACCATTCCTTCTCCAAATGCTTTGCTGGCTCCTCCTTCCCTAAAATGTGGGGTTTTCAGGTGATTTCGCCACCTGGGGCCCTACTGTGTGGCCATCAGAGCTTTGTCTCCAGTCCAGAATTCTTACGTAAGGCAAAGACCCATGTCTCCGACCACTTTCGAAGAGCAAAGTGGTAGTTGGACTGATTGTCCAAAGGACCACGCAAAGAGGGTGTGGCTCTACCCTTCTGTTTCTCCGCATTCGAGACTGGCACTGTGAACGGACACTGCTTGGGACTATCTCTTGTTTCCCTGAAAAATCAAACTTGGATCAGGGGTTAGAACGCAGGCCTGTTCATATGCATTGATATGCCCCCCCCCACTCTACTTTAATCCTGTACATACCTTTCTCAAGCTTCTTCACTTCCCTTTTATGCCTAGTATATTGTTTTCTCCTCATTATGAATTTAAATCAGACGAAGAAAGAGATAAAAATGTAATTGTTTCTGATAGAGGGGTGGCTGGCTGGCTTAGCTGAAGAGCACACGACTCTTGATCTTGGGGTTGTGAGTTTGAGCCCACGTTGGGTGTAGAGATTACTTAAAAAATAAAATTTTTAAATATTTCTGATATCGAGTAAAAATAACTGCTCTGATCATAAAAAAGGAAAAGAGTTTACTCGGATCCACTTCTTTAAAACAAAAATCATGACTCTCATTTTTGAGAAAGGGATGCTTTTTCCTCTGGAATACCTTGTTCCATGATCACTGCTCCAATGATGAAGGGACTCTTAGCTCATAAGCAAACCATGCCATGACTTAAGCTATTTATGTGGAGAAGCTGGTTAGAACACAAAACCAAAGTGCTAAATTCATTTTAAAATGTTTTCCATACCAGCTACTTCAAACTAGTGATAACAATATGATCTTCTAGTCCCAAGGAGTTGGACTGGATTAAAAACACTGAAAACACGCAGAACCAGTGGGTCAGGCTTTGTGAGCGGTGCTTGTGTGAGGTCAGTCCATTGATCATCACTAGTACCCAAGTTCAAAGGCTACAGTGTGGTTCTTTAGTACGCTTCCATTGTGAACAAATTCTTTGAATTTAAGCCTTTGGCATGGTTTCTGCAATGACGACTCTTTAGCATCTTAAAAAATTTAACAGAAGAGATTAAGAGAGTTCCAATTATTCCAGAAGTTACTGATATAAAAATCACGTTTCTTCTATCCGATTCAACTGTTCAGCAGGTGTAAGGTGCGTGGTCAGCACCTGAGGGAGCTGCATTAAGGGGCTCTCGGCCCATGGCACTTTGCCCTCACGCACTCGAGGGAGCCAGCTTGAGTGTGAGTGAACACTTGGTTGCATAACAGTGACGCGGCTCAGGAAAACTGGGTACTTTTTTGATCAGCTTACGGTTAACAACAGACAGAAGGACTCATTTTGACTTATATATACATCCTGGTAGAGAGACCCACACGGACAGATGTGTAAGAATATATTCATCTCTGTTTTCACAAAGTACTCACAACTTCGACAAGAAAAGTCACAAGTTTATATAAATGCCCATTTTCATACCAATTTGTGAATTCAGAAGTTCTCTCAAAAAGAATAGGAGATACTGCTTTTCGCAATCAGTTTGGGATGAGAATACTTTTGATACCATCGGCATAATCATGGTGTTCTCCCTAGGTTTTAAATTTCCCTTATTCATTTACGACATTTTCTCTGTCATTTGCTAAATTCTGCCCATCCTCATATTAACTTACTATTGTTACAAAATACCTTTAAACTAGGTGTATACATATACAGGTACATATATATTTACTGAACTGAACCTCAGTTGAACCTCAACTGAACTGTTAATACTTGACCTTTTCTGATATATGAAAATAGTTTTTTCACATGGTTGAAACTAATAAAATATGACCTTTAGTTGGATGGTTATATCTCCATTTATATATGTATGTACTCTATCTCTACACACACACACACACACACACGCACGCACGCACGCACACTACACAATCAATGGGAAGAATGAAAATCTCTCTATTCACCAGTTCTAATGCAGCCTTGCAAAACTGTACTTGCTGACCACTGGTGATTTTTAATGAAAATGTTTAGAGGTGTAGTAATTTCCACAAATTTAGCACTAGACCAAATAAAGTCTGGTCCAAACCAGGCCTATTGTCTTTGAAAGCACACCACCCAACTGTGTAATGGGCACAGCCTATCCTGAAAGATGGCTTTTGCAGGCTTATGGTCAGGTCTAGAATCAACAGGCCAAATAATAAAATGCTGGAGCATTTTCAATTCTTCCTCTGTGTCCTCGGTAACATTCCACACAGTGCCTGCTCTGAGACACCATACCAAGCGCCAGTAAAAGAGAGAGGCCCCAGACCCTGCTTTCAAGAAACTTGACATCTTTTAAGAGAGATAAAAATATAAATAATGAGAGGATAGTCTAAGTGTTATAAGTTTCAAACTGGGACAGAGTAAAATGTAAAAGGCAGATAGCGCTTGAGAAGTTTTTCAACTGACTTCAAACATCAGGGGCTACAAGCCCCTACAAATGTGTACTGAGCTCCAGTCCGTCCATGTGATAATCATAGGTCTCCTCCTCCGTGTTTCTGAGGACTAGAGGTCCTCCAGGTCAGTTAAGTCCACAGCCACTTTCAGGAACATGGTGTCGTCTTTGATGTAGGTGTTCTTGGCATTCTCCAAAGTGGAGTGCGCCACGAAGCGGGGACAACCAGACGCAATGTTCATTTCCCCGTCCGGTCTTTTAAAGCTACTGCTGCTGGGGTCGGCCTTGAAGGTCTCCATAATGTGGTTCTTTTTGCCGCTCTGGTCCAAAAGCATCAGGGTCACCCTCTGCCTGAACGGCCACTGCAACAGGGAGTCAAACTCCCCTCGCATCACCACGAAGTACAGCGACAGGTGTGTGCCCTTCCCGGAGCCGTCCCCATTCAGGTAGGCTCTAGCGCAGAGCCGGTAGCCGCACCGGCTGGTGTAGAAGGGCTGGCTGAAGATGGACACCGTGTGCCCGTCCAGCGCCTCCCTCTTCTTCATCTTATAGTCTGTCACCTTCCAGATGAGCTTGCCGTTATAGCAGGCCCCTTCTAGCAGCTTAAATCGTTCTTCATTTTTATTCAGTTGGGCTTTGTGGATATTGATGTGGGCATCGTGTTTGCTAGTCTCCCCTTCCAGAACAACTGCGAAGGGGGGAAAAAAAAAAAGATACCACAGGCCTCAAAGCTGTCTTTAGAAATTGCCCGAAGTGGAATTCTGGTATCTGAAGAGAACTGATAAAATTCTGACATCCTAAAGATGAATCAAATTCATTGTCCACCAATGGACCCTTTGTATTAATAGTTAGCTCAATAAATCCCGTGTCTTGGCAAGAGTAGAGAAATTCATACTCTTGAACAGAAGCTCACCAAAGTGTAAAGGAGATGCCCAGCATTGAACTAGCGTGCATTAGCAAGGTGAGGCTCATTATTTAATCACTGGAAGGCTTTTAAAGAGCCAAACCCTTTTATATTTTTCTATACTTAAAGTTTCCACCACATCTCTCTCTCTTAGCTTTCTCATTACTTGCCACTCTCCTAAAAAACCACCACTCCTTGTTTCTGGAATTTCCTGGCCCATTTCCACCCCCTGCCTATTCCAGCGCCCCCTCATCACCCACTGTCACTCCCACCCCCAACCCTCCCCCGGCCCCGCCCCTGGAGTGGCCAGAGTCTCATGCTGTTCTGTTTCCCAAGTACCAGATTCGGCCATTGTTTATCCTGGACAGCTGGGACTCTCCATCTGGCTAGATGCAGACCACAGAATCATCCAAAGACAAGTAAAACATGACACATACCTAGTCTTTGATCATTGGTTTCTAGCAGAGTAATTTTCTGTTTCACTGTATCAATCGCTTCCACCAAAGCCCTCAGATCAAATTTACTTTGTTGCTGGTTGGCCATCTGCAGTAACTGGCGCACTTGAGCTTCTAGCCAAGCTGACTTGTCAATGTGACTGGAGAGAGCCTTTCAGTACAACATGGATCATAATGTCAAAAAAAAATTTTTTTTTGTTACTATCTTAGTAATTAACTCACTGAAATTAAAGGTTTTCAACTCAAACATTTCAAATTTAATTAATCCACTAATGAAACGAAAAAGGCACAGTCCAGAAAAGTTCAGGGAGGATCACAGAGAGATGAACTTACTATCTTCCTCCCCGACCCAGTCCCAGCTCCTCTTCCAAATCGTTGAACTTCTCTTCATCTGACTTTGACTCCGCCCTCAATTTCTTGCCATTTGGTTCTCTAACCTACGTTTGTATCTCTGTTCTGTTGTCTCTCCCCTTGCCTTACAACTGCCTTCTTAGAGGCTACTCTCCTGATCCATTCCCACTCTGCTAGAAGGCAGAGAATGAGCTGGAAGGAGACCCACCCGTTGGGCCGGAGCACTAGAGGGGGTAGGAAGTGCCCTGAGGGAGGGCTTGAACTTGTGATTGTTCTCCACGGATGGAAGAAATTGAACAGAACTAGACTTGTGTTAGCCCCACCCCGCCTTGCCCCTCAGTTCCTTAACTCTGAAGGGTTTCTGGGTTAGAAAAAGGTCAGAATTGAGCTAAAAACCATAGGAAGGATTTCCTTCTTTTCTTTTTTTTGGGTAGGCAGGGATTTCCCCCCTTTTTTTTTTTCTACACGCACACACACACACACACACACAAGTATAGAAAACACATGGGCTGCATTTTTCTGGGAGAGTCTACATTTCAAAAATATAACCCATACCCATGTCTTAAAATCTTTTTCACTATAAATTTTGTAATTACAACAGAGACAATACTCATCAGAAATGTGTTTATGGTTCTTTAACCTTCACGATTTGCAAAATCATTTTTGCTATATTTTAGTGTTGCTTAAGGCATCTTCTTCCCAAGGGAATGAATAGTTTCACTTTGTTGACTGCAAAATGCAGAACTATAGATTCTCTCAAAGAATTTGCCACCAAAGGACTAATACTGGCCCAGTATTAATTACAACCCCAATTGCCCTAAATTATATAAAAGTATTATATCAATGTTACATGTACAGACACTGTTAAATATTGGGGTTATGTGAAAGAAGATCTTTATTCTTACGAAATACACTGAAGTTTGTAGGGATAAAGGGCCCTGATATACACAGCTTACTCTCAAATGGTTCAGAAAGAACACACAGAGAGACGGACAGAGATATGGGACAAAATGCTGACAATGAGCAAATCTGAGAGAACACAGTCATTTTTAAGCACTAGCTTATCTTTGTAGATTTTCTTTACATTTGAAATTATCTCCATTTAAGAAGTTGTAAGAAAAACTTGGACTGCCAGTTGAAGGCTAAATCTTGGCTATGAGTAGAGAGGCCGTTTCTCACCTGGATGTTTGAGAGGAAGCTTCCATTTTTGCCAAACAGCTGTGCAAACTGCTTGAACTCCTTTTCGAATTTCTTTACAGTTTCTGCTAGCTGCTGGATTTTACTTTCTTTCTGCTCTAGGCTCTTATATAAATCAGAAATCTAGTAACAGGAATGTGAATGAGATCATTTAAATGCATGGATACAAATTAAAATAATGTAAATATATGTCTAGGAAAATATTGCAGGTAAGAAAGTGTTTCTAGAAAAATATATACACATATATACATTTTTAGAGTCTCCTATATAATATCTTCGGGCACTTCAAAAAAAAAAAACAAACAAACAAACAGATGCACAGATTTCTCGCCAGCCTTTTCTATACTTAACCCGCTCTGATGGTTCATCTAACGACAGTGACATCACTTGACTAAATTTTCAGAATTGGTTCTCTTCATTCACTCAGAGCGCACTTGTAACAACCACAGAGTACCAATCACCACATCACAATAGATGCTCTCTGCACAGTATCAGTAGTAACAGCTGAAATGTGCTGAGTGTCTGTCCTACCCTTATATTCATTAGCTCTTTTAGTACTCAAAGAACCCCATGAGTGGGGTATGACTATCAGTGCCATTTTACAGACAAGGAAACAGAGGCAGAGAGTTTAAGTAACCTGTACAGCATACAGCTAGCTTAGCAAGTGGTAGGCAAATCATGTTATGCTCTTAGAATCTGTAACGTATTGGAGGGAAATAACCAAAGCCTTAGTGTGAGCCGAGACGGCTCTTCTCATATACCCTAATCCATTCAGTCATCAACACTTACCAACTTCGACTTCCAACACGCAACAAAACGAACACGACTCTTATATCCACTTCTTGTTTCAACTTATTTCAACGCCTGTTTTAGCCTTCATTATTTCTCACCTGGGCTGTGACCACAGATTCCCAACTGGTCCTACACCATCCCTCATGGTCCTTCCAGAAGGGAAACTCTATGGGAACTGGGACACGGGTCCCACGGTTCACTGTAACCCTAGGAACTGGTCTGGTGCCCGGCATCAGCAGGTGTTTGAGACATATTTGTTAAGTGATTCTATGAATGAACGATGCTCTCCCTTTCTTTAGTCTTGTTTTCCTCAAATTCATCCTCCATGCCGCAACCAGAGTAATATGGAGGGACGAATGTCGTCTTGTCACCGCCCCCTCTTCCTTGACTATGAGGCTAGTTACACGCCCTACATGATCTGCCCCTGGCTACCTTCTCAGCCTCCTGCCCAACCACGTTCCACATGTGCCCTGCCCAGCAAGACTACACACGTCCATTGTCCATTGGGTCCTGCTTCCTCCGATGCTTCTTTCTCCATCTAGAAACCACCAATTTTTCAGTCCCCGCTCAAGGGCACTTTCTCTCAGAAATATTTCCTCACCGGTACCACCAAGCTAGGTTGTCTGTCAAATTCCAAGACCCCCTGGCCACACTCTAGCACGAAACTTACCCTCATTACCCGTATTGCTTTCTGGGGTTGTTTCGCTCCTTTTCCTCCACTAAACTGTTGAGGCTACATCTCACTCAATTCTTCTTCCCCAAAGTCTCGCACAGTGCCTGGCCCCCAGAGGGCATTTGATACACGTTTATAAGAGAATACACAAATGGCTGCAACGACCGTGTGATCTCTGGCCCCGGAACCTTCCAGGTCGACCCTGAGAGCTGACTTCCGCCTCCACGGCAGACCTATCTTCCTGATGGAAAGTAAACCTCGGTGTTTACTCTCCTTACCCTCTCCTCTCCTCTTCCTCCTGTTCCGGTAGTGCCCATTTCAGGTAATAAGTACCATGTCCTCCACCTATTCTAGACTTACAGCTTGCCATTCTGACCTCTCCCCGTGCCCTCCCCATCCCCACAGACACCGCCTCGGCTGACTGTCACCATCACCACCAGCACCGCCAGCTGCAGGAGCTTGCCTTCGCCTAAGGCAAGCTGTGTGATAATGGCACTTACGATAATGGCATATGATAACTGAGCTGCTTATGATAATGGCACTCAACGGAGTTTAAATATATTGGCTCACTTAACCTTCACCACAGCCCCGTTTTATGAATGAGGAGACAGGAAAGAGAGAGGGTAAGCAGCTGGTCCAAACCCAAGGGCAAGTAAGGAGCCAGGTCTTGAAAGCAGGTGTCCTGGCTCTGGAGTCCCCACCCCACCCACTGCCAGGCTCCCCCGCTGCACTGTCTAGGTTAGTACAGCATCCCGCGGCCCGGTCCCCTGTCCTCACACTCTCTCTCCCTCTATCCATCTTCTATGTTATGACCAGCTGTCTTTTTTTTTTTTTTTTTTTTTTTTTTTGCTTTGAGATTTTATTTATTTATTTATTTATTTATTTGGGAGAGAGCAAGAGAGCATGAGTAGGGGGAGAGGCGGAGGGAGAGGAAGAAGCAGACGCCCCACTGAGCGGGGAGCCCAATGTGGGGCTCGATCCTAGGACCTAGAGATCAGGTCTTGAGCCGAAGGCAGACGCTTAACAGACTGAGCCACCCAGGTGCCCCACAGCTAGCTTACTTTTTAAAGCCAAACAAATAATTAGGTGGCCACGTACTGGTCCTTATCTACCCCAACTATCCAAAAGTTCACATAATGCCACTTTGCTTTTATGAAAGATGAATGTTAGCACCTGCTCTCACTAACCAAAAATCAAAAAGGATTTCCACTTTTAAGAAATCGTAACTGCTTCTTTGCTTTACACCCCTTCAGCTTATGAACAGTTTCATAGGATGGCTCTGCTTTTCCATAGTGGAGGAAATCTGTATTTTCCCATTTTAAACCTCCATTATTAGCTTCCTCTTATTGACAAATATTTGGCCCTTAAATCCCTTCTGAGAACAAGGCAGAATATGAATGAATAAAAAAATAATCAAATGGGGGCGCCTGGGCTCAGTGGGTTAAGCCTCTATCTTGGGCTCGGGTCATGATCCCAGGGTCCTGGAATCGAGCCCTGCATCCAGCTCTCTGCTCAGCAGGGAGCCTGCTCCCTCCTCTCTCTCTCTGCCTGCTTCTCTGCCTACTTGTGATCTCTATCTGTCAAATAAAAAAATAAAATCTTTAAAAATAGAATAATAATCGAATGCGTAGTATCTGCAACTTGTTAGCTCACACAGAAGGCCACTGCAATGTGGACCCAACATACCAGTCTCCAGCTCTCCCCCAGCTTACACTCAGGAGCCTCGCCACCCCAAAACCCCCATTCCTTGAACCATCAGCCTCATGCCTCCCTGTCTTTCCTCTTCTGAAATGCCCTCTTTCCACAACATTTAGGCTGACAAATCTTCTCTTCCTTCAAAGTGAAACTCCAATGTGCTCCCTTGAAGAGCCTTCCCCAACTCCCACAGAGGAAAATGCTGCAGCCTCCGTATCCCAGACTGAGCCACAGTGTGTCCTGGGGCACAACATCTTATCTATTTGCACTGTCGTGCAAGCTGTGTCCTCCTTCAGTCAGAATCTCTAGCAACTAACCTCAACTAACCTCATGCCTGCAACTAACCTCATACGGCAGGTGCCTATTGAACGAATGAATGATGATGGATGCATGGGGCGAGTGGTACAGAAAATATTGGGAATGGTTACCAGGCAGAGTGCCCTGTACCAAAGTCACAGTTTAACTGGTCTTCCCAATTTTCTCCAAGATCTGACCTTGAAACTCACACACCTCCTTTAATACAGAACCAGACATCAGAAAATGACTGGCAAAAGTAGAATTCAGCTCCCTCTTTCCTGACACGGGCTTGAGAAGTCTGATCCTCTGAGATGTTCTAACAAAACAATTAACTTTTATAATAATTACTCAACCGAATCAGCATTTACTGAGGTCCATGGTGAATATTCCAGCGACTATGGCAGGCATATGCACACACAATTTCACTTGCTAATCCCAACTCAGTGAATAAAGAGCTCTGTGTGCACCATCGGGCTGCCCAGCTTCTCCGAGGCAGGAGTTAAGACTTACTGCAAAATATATATAACCCATAATGCCTAGAACAGATTTGTCAACTATTGTTTCAGAGTAACACTGGTCTAATTCCAAAACATCAAACACCTACTCTTCACCTACCAGGTGCCAAACATTAACCACAAGGCATGTGGTTAGGCTGTAGAGAGCAAATACAGTATTTCGTGCGGAGCACTGGACTGAGAATCAGGGGACACGGGTTTGCGATTCAATGTTGCAAGTTACTTACAAGTTACAAACTTGTTACAAACACTTACAAGTTACAAACACATCAACATTTCTTTGAGCTTAGTCACTTCATCTGGTGAATGAGAGGGTTAGACCCAAACATCTCAAAGGCACCTTCCAGTTCTAGTGTTCTATACTCCTATGAGTCTGCCTGGCCACTTAGTAGAAAAACATCTACCTCCAGTTGACTTGTACTGAAACCTAGGAGGATATAAAAATACCAACAGTTACCAATCCTAACAATTGCGCTGCCTCCCTTTCCGTGCGAACCCTTGAATAGTTACCTGTTCTTCTAACTGGAAGTTCTTTTCTAAAACCAGAAGCATGTGGTCCCGTAAGGCTGAATGCTCGTGCTCCTGCAGGATCCCCCGTTTATCCTTCAGGAAGAAGAGGAAAAGAAGTCAGGCTGCTGAAAGACTCCAAAAATCAAGGTAGTGGAGGAATATTCCACTAACATAGAAGTGTGACAACTCTGCTTACTTGTCTAAAGGTGGGTTGCAGGAAGAAATAGCCCCTCCTGGTCCCTTTTCCAGCTCTAGGATTCTAAGGTGTCTATGAGACCATTTTAAACTTACAGAAACAGAGAATTGGGCCACGGTCAAATTCTCAAAGCGGATCTCCTTCTGTGCGCTAGGAATCTAGGACTGCAGGTTACATATGGTTATCATCTCTCAACGAGTCCCCCATAAAACTGATCTCCTGGATGGTTAGCTTCAGATCAGTGTCAAGCCCAAGTGAGTTCTGTCTCCTACAGAGCACACATTTCCATGCTGCCTTCTACCAAAGGCCAAAGGTATGCAACCTGATGGCAGTTTCAGTCCGCACAAATTTGTTGCCCTCAAAAATCCAAGGATATGTTTGCTAGAATAAAGGGTGACTTCTTCCCTAATCATTAAAATACTGAGTTGCAAAGTGCCTAGATTACTAGTAAAAGCAAATGTTAGGTGTTCCAGGTGATCCCGTGGACCTATGCATACATTTACCATCAATTTCTCTTCAGTTTAGGATTGGCCCCCCGTCCAGAGAAGAACAAATCTCATCCTCAGCTTTGGTACTGAGGAGAGTTCTAGAGGACAGCCCAACTGGGAGTTTAGAACTAACTGTCAAGATCTCTCTAGAGTTGGAAAGCAGTTCTGTAAATTGTGCGCTAAAAAGGTAAACCTATCGTTTTTGCAGCCAAGATAATCACAGGTTTGATATGTGAAAAGGTATGGACTCTTCACTGATTTCTTTAAAAGGCTCTCACAAATACATTTTCTTCATATAGGTTTTTAAAATAAATGTACGCTTATGTCAAGCAATACACCAAGATATAGAATGAGAAACAAAAGTCTCCTTCTCCCCAACACCACCCCCAATTCCCTAGTCTCTCATTCACCAGAGTCAGCGACGATATGTATACACTTTTAACTCAATGAGATCATAAGCATATTCAGTTTTTAAAAATACATACCTTATTCTTTTTATCAGATGCATTATATTCCAAAATATAAATATATAGAATTATATAGTCAGCACTTCAGTGGTGGGCTTACAGGTTTTTAGTTTTTGGTGTTTTTTTTTGCTATGAAAATTTCTCTGAGTGAGGGTGTTTGTATATGTGTAATCATTGTGTACTTAGAGTATCTGTGAAAATTCCTAGCGATAGAATTATAAAGTCAATGTGTGGATTCACTTTTTTTTTTTTAAATAAAGACATCCTTATTTACTTTTTTTTTTTTTAAGTAATCTGTAAGCCCAACATGGGGCTTGAACTCATGACCCTGACATCAAGAGTCATATGCTCCACTGACTGAGCCAGCCACGCACCCCTCACTTTTCATATATATGTAATCAAACTGCCCTCAAAAAGAGTTGGATATTATAAATTGTATTAATCTTTGTCAATTTGATGGTGAAAGTTGTATTTCTTGTTATAATATATACTTATTTAGGAGTGAGATGGGGTGTCTTTTTTTACATCTATTACTCAGTTGAATTTTTTCTGGGACTACTCATATATTCCTTTGCCTATTTTTCTATTAAGTTAAATAAGCTATTTACATGTAAGAATGTTTGTATATAAAGAAAATGCCCTTTTTGTCTTTTGTCAGATGTTGGAGATATTTACCTCTAGTTTGTGGTTTGCCATTTGACTTTATTTATGGTATTTTTCAGAAATCACATTAAAGTTTCAAGTATTTGTAGTTAAGCATCAAAATTCTAGTTCTGGTTTTGTGTCAGTCATCTAAGAAAGACCTTTATTTTAAGAATAAAAAAAATTTCTCACCTTTACTTCTAGTATTTTTAAGACTTAAAAAAAAACTTTTTACTTGGAGTAATTTTAGATGCACACAAAGTATAAAATAATACAGTGCATTATATCTCTTAATGTCTGAAATGCTGACCCATCTGGAATGTATTAAAGGGAGGTAGGAATCAAACTTTCTTTTCTTTTTCATTTGTTTTATACAACTTACTGAAAAATATTTGTAATGGTTTTTAAGGCAATAAAATACACTTTAAAACATGATTTCAAATCACTTCTGTTTCAAAATACTTGGTGATAGACCAAGAGTATCAGAAAACCAAGATTTATAATCATCAGAAGAATGACTCCAGAAAGTCTCAAAATCTGGTTGAGACTGTGGAGTCAGAATTAGAAAAATTACCCGGATGGTTAATTTTATGTGTCAGCTTGGCTGGGCCATGGTGCCCAGTTGTTTGGTCAAAACTAATCTAGATGTTGCTGTGAAGGTATTTTGCAGATGTGATAAACATTTACAATCATCTGACTCTAAACAAAGCAGATTTCTTCCCACAGTGCGGTAGGGCCTCATTCAACCAGCTGAAGGCCTTGAGCGCCAAGACTAAGGTTTCCTGAAGAAGCAGCATTTCTCAAGACTATCACATAGAAGGGCGCCTGGGTGGTTCAGTTGGGTTAAAGCCTCTGCTTTCGGCTCAGATCATGATCCCAGATCAGGGTCCTGGAATCGAGCCCTGCATCGGGCTCTCTGCTCAGCAGGGAGCCTGCTTCCTCCTCTCTCTCTGCCTATTTGTGATCTCTGTCAAATAAATAAACAAAATCTTAAAAAAAAAAAAAAAAAAAAAAAAAAAAACCTATCACACAGAAACTCCTGCCTGCTGGTCTGCCCTGCTAATAATCCGATTCCCCAGTGCCCTCAATCACATAACCTAATTTCCTAAAATAAATTTCTATGTATGTGTCTACATGTAGATACGTTATCTCCTACAGATTCTGCTTCTCTGTTACTTCTGACTAGTATCACGGCCCGTCTTAAAGTTCCTCCATAGTGAATGTCCTTCTGCGTCCTGAAGGGGGTCAAAGAGTAAAATAAACCTGCCCAACAAATTCCACAGTTGAATGTAGAGGCAGAAACAAAAAGGCATCCCGTACCTTCACAGTACAGCCGTAGTGCTTGAAGGGACAGTCTTGCTCGGCTTCAGGACACACAGCGAGGTGCTCATCCACCTGTGAAAGGGACAGCCTCGTGCCACCAAAATTCATCCCCAATTCTCCGGGTGCCTGAGAGAGCCCCTCGGTGGCTTGGGAAGGAGGGAGGGAACAGAACGGGGAAGCCACGCTGAGGCCGGGTGGAGGGAGAGCTACGATACAAACAGAGAAGAACTCTCCGGAAAAAGGGAAGGGGTTATCGTGGGTGTTCTCTAAACCGTGGGCCTCAGCCTGTGGGATTGGATCACACACACACCACAGCGGTTACTAAAATGTTATCGTACATAGAATCTACTAAGAGAATCATTTACGGTTACCTCAGTTCTTGGAAAAATCTGCAAACACTTGTTGGGACAAGATACTGGGTACTCGGGACACAGGTTTTCCTCATGATACTGAAACAGAGAAAGGGTGATGGAACAGAGCCAGTCCTTGCTTCCAGGGTTCCTTTCTATGTCCTCAGAGTGTTTATGCTGTGTCTCTGGGAATGTATGTTATGTGGCTTACCCTCCCTAGGAAGGTAGAGCCTAGTTCCAGAAAGGACTAAAGATGGCTGCTTCCTTCCCGGGAATTCAATTCAGTTTTCCAGTTATTCCAAAAGAAGGTCAGAGGGCACAGGCCTTCCGGAGGCAGACTATGGGAGTCATCAGTATGGCTCCTTTGGTACATATAAAAGGTACCTCATGCCTTCTTCCTTTGCCTACATCCTGCCACTCCAGTCAGATCATAGTGGCCTGAGGACACAGTATCGTCACCTCCTTGTGACCCAGCACCCAGCATCGCTCCTTGCACACTTACACTCAGCAGGTGCTCAAACAATGCTTCTGTCAATGATAAAGGAGTAGGGTCCTACCAACAAGAAGGTGTTTTGTTTCTTACAGAACTCTCAGATAATTCTTTAGATCTATTTCTGTACAAAAACAAATTCAGTAATGTCCTGATTCGCTGTGACCACTCAGGTAGAATTTAGTCCCATAAAGATGATTCGTCTTTCTTTCTTTCTTTCTTTCTTTCCTTCTTTCTTTCTTTTTTACCTGCAGATTGATTACTACCACATCTTTTTTGCAATAAAGGCACTTTTCCTCTCGAAAATGGCAACGTGCGCTCAAATGTTCTTTCAGATCTTTCCGAAGGACTTGTTCCTGACAGTTCTCATTAGAACACTGCACGGCCTGAAACAGGCACTGCTGGAGGTGGTCCTGCAACAGAAAAGACAGGCCAGTGGGCCCCACTGACGGGGGCAGCGGGACGGGGAGCCCGCTGGACGCCTGGAGAGGGAGGAGGACGCTGGGGCAGACAGAGGCCAAGCTGGCCTTGTGCGACAGGCGTTGGGAGGACAGGGAAGATGGCTGGAGAAGGAAGCATGGGGAGTCTAGTGTAGACTATCCGTTAGCTCAGATTCTCAGATTAATTCCCGAATATTCTCCTTAGGCTTGCTGAGGGATCTACCTGTTCTACAAGGACATACTTAATTTCTTTCTGCACCGCCAGCACCAAGTGCTAATCTCTGCACAGCAGATGGCAAGTGCCAGGACGGAGGGGGGAGAGGGAAGAAGAGCACGGCGTGTCCTAAGTGCAGAAAGGAAGGGAAATGACAACAGAGAGGAAGGGCAGCTGTTCTAGAAGGGCCAAGAAAAGCAGACGGAAGACAGACAGGATCATAGGCCCACGAGAAGCTGGGAATGGTCAGGCTGTGTTCAGAAAATAGGTTTCACCAGAGTATGAGACAATGACACGGACACTGCTCATTCTAATATTCTCCTGGTACAGACTTTTAAAAGGAAGATGTATACTTTCATAAAACCTGTGGACCTTTGCAAGTTACTGTGATGCTAAAAAGTCATCAAAAGCAGGGGGACAGAGGGAAGAGCTGAGTTGGGTGGTGGATACAGCGACTGTACAGCCCGCAAAGTCTAAACATTTTACTAACTGGCTCTTGACAGAAGAGTTTGAGGACCCCTTTCCTGAAGGCGAGAAAAAGCAACCAGTTTTTCTGCAGGAGGGAAATAAATATTACAGCTACTCTCCTTTGCCTCTAGCAATAAGAAACAAAGAGGGACTACTGAAATCCCTATCTCTCCAAAATTCGCCGCTGCCACCCTTCCAACCGGCTGACACAGTCAACAGTCATCACAATTCCGCTACCGGGAGAACCTACACCTCACCGTGCAAGCAGGGGTGCAGCTTGGGGGCAGAAACGAGCGGAAGCACAGGAGAAAACAGGTAAAAAGAAACCAGCCACTGTTCTCTGGAAGCGGATGATCGGGCTACAAAAGCTGATGGCTGGATGGTCCATTTGAGCCTCGTTTCCTGCTCAGGCTTCGTGACCACAAAGTTGGAAAAGAGGTCCTGCTCTAGGGCTTGGCTATCAAAACATGAGAAAGTTCTAGAAAGTTCAGTGAACTTCCAGATAAATCCTGGGGTTAACAGGGAAAGCATCTACACATTTAGAAGCTCGGTGCCTAAGGGGTTTGGAGGCAAGGTGGAGAAAAGACTGAATCACCTGAAATGTGTTCCAAAAATGTGTGGGTGGGAGAGGAAAATTTCAGCTGCCTCCAAGCCATGCTCTGGAAGCTAGAGATGCCTGGTTCTTCTCCCTGCACAGTGTGATCAAACTCGATATGGGCCTGCCATGGCAGAGCCCTGTTGCCCCATTTCCAGTTTGGCATTTACCAAGCTTCCCGCTTCCCCAGCTGGATGGAAGAACCAGGTAGGGCAGCTTCGTGTGAAAGTTTAACACCCCCTTGCTCCCCCCACGCCTCGTGTGTTTGTAGCTTATACCAACGCTTCACCTTTAAACCACATCCTAGCTCTGATCTGGTCTGCGTGACATGCCTCAGATCACAGACTCTCAGGCCACGGCCCACGGCTGCTGGGAACCACCCACCCACCACCTGCTAGTACTTTCCGGCAGGGACCCTTGCAGTCATGTCTTTCTGCAGACTGCCGTGGCTCCCACCTGAGGACCCCAAATTCTTCACAGTTCCCCACACATGACATGTCCTTGGGCCCTGCATGTCCCGCATCTTGTCTTTGGATCAATGACCCCTAACCCACAATTTAGGTCTAGCGCCGACAGTGTGCCATCCATGCATTCCAAATGAAATGGACCTCTTCACTCGCACCTTAGCCCTGGGTGGGCTGGACTGCAGCCAAATGTATTACCTGTCTGGCAATAAAGGAACCTAATGAATCCCATACCATGCTTAGCCCAGGAGCTGTCACATAAAGCTGTTCAACATACCACTGGAAAAAATGACAAAGGCAAATTTATTGGTCATGAGTAATACCGACCTGGTAGCGTCCCAGAATAATCTTGGCATTGCATCCAGGAGCATTTTTGCAATACACATATAAATTGAGGACTTCCCTTTTGCAGCAATTGTCTTTGAACACCTAAGAAGGAAACATAATAGGTCTCATACACTCCAAAGCTTCAGAGCAATGTGAATGAAACTATTATTAATTCAGTCTTCAAATACATCTCAACAGTCAGGTAGAAACTTCCAGACAATGGTTGGAATGGAAATATCAGATTCGGCACCATCAAAGAAGAGGCTTTCTCAGATACATATTTCCAACAGGCCACTAAACACGCAAGTCAGGAAATTCAATGCTCCGTGCAGTAGGCTGCAGGAGAATCTCGTGGTGCACCTGACCTTGTATGCTCAAAGGTCAGAAGGTGGGCTGTGGAGGAGGGTGACGCTTTCAGTAGCTTCCTGTCATAGTGTAAAAGTCTGTATTAGTCATCAGGTAGTGTCACTGAGGCTGTACTGACTTTGCTATTCCAGGGCACACCAGGAGTTAGCAAACGTTCTAAAACGTTCTCCGTAAAGGGTCAGATAGTAAGTATTTTCAGCTTTGCAGGCCACGATACAACCTTTTCTTTTGCAACTATTCAGCTCAACTGTAGGCAATATTGAAATGGATATCCATGGCTGTGTTCCAATAAGCCATTTTTTTTTAAGATTTTATTTATTTATTTGACAGAGAGAGATCACAAGTAGGGAGAGAGGCAGACAGAGAAAGAAAGCCCAATGCAGGGCTCGATCTGAGGACCCTGAGACCATGACCTAAGCCAAAAGCAGAGGGTTAACCCACTGAGCCACCCAGGTGCCCCTCCAATAAGCCATTATTAATGGACACCGAAATGTAAATTTCATGTAATTTTCATGTATCACCATTATTCTTCTCTTGATTTTTAAAATAAGTTTTTTGTTTTGAAATAGCTCAAAGGCTTAAGAGAAGCTGCAAACATAGTGCAGAGTTCCTGGGTACCTTTCTTTGGATTTTTTTCAATGATTTATAGAGAAACCATTCTTGGCTCACAGGCCATATGAAAACAGGTAGCAGGCTGGATTTGTCCCAGCAGATCTCATGTTGTAATACGCCAACCATGCCAACTCCTGATCTAGTGGGTGAGGCACACACAAACACAGCACTGTCCTCTGCTAGGCATTTGCAAAATACAACATAAGAGCATAGAGAAGGAGGGATGCCTAGGTGGCTCAGTCAGTTATGTGTCTGCCTTCAGCTCAAGTCATGATTCCAGGGTCCTGGGATGGAGTCCCCCATCAGGGTCCCTGCTCAGCAGGGAGCCTCCTTCTCCCTCTACCAGTCCTCCTGATTGTATTCTCTCTCTCTCTCTCTGACAAATAAATAATCTTAAAAAAAAAAAAAAAGAATATAGAGAAAGAGCATGTACATCAGATCAGATGTTCAGGGAGCTTTCTGGAGGGGTGATGCTTGAACGTCTTCCAACAGAACTGTAAAGGAAGAAAATTGAGCTTAAATGGAAGTTTTAAGGGAGGGGCGCTTGGGTGGCTCAGTGGGTTAAGCACCCAACTCTTCGTTTCAGCTCAGGTCATGATCTCAGGGTTGTGAGACTGAGTCCCAGGTGGGGCTCTGCACTGAGCCTGGCGCCTGCTTAAGATCCTCCCTCTCTCCCTCTGCCCCTCCACCCCTAAAAAAAAGGAAGTTTTAAGGGGGAAAATCTTCAGGTTAGGAAACAGTTCCTTAGATGCACCACTAAAAGAACAAGCAACCAAAACAAACAAATGACAAGTAAGACCTCATCAAAGTGAAAAGCTTTCATGCTTCAAAGGACACCACCAAGAGAGTGAAAAGACGAACCACAGAATGGGAGAAAAATATCATGTATCTGTTAAGAGCCTTGTATCTATATATAAAGGACGCTTAGAACTCATCAATAAGAGACCAATAATCCACTTAAAAATGGGCAAAGATGGGGCACCTGGGTGGCTCAGTGGGTTAAGCCTCTGCCTTCAGCCCAGGTTCTGATCTCGGGGTCCTGGGATTGAGCCCCACATTGGGCTCTCTGCTCAGCAGGGAGCCTGCTTTCTCCTCTCTCTCTGCCTGCCTCTCTGCCTACTTGTGATCTGTCTGTCAAATAAATAAATAAAATCTTTTAAAAAATGGGCAAAGAAATTGAATAAGCATTTCTACCAAAAGATACATAAATGGACAAACACCTGAAAAGATGTTCCATATCATTAATCATCAGAGAAATGAAAATCAAAACAGGTATCCCCTAGAAAGACTATAATCAAAAAGACGGACAGTAACAACTTTTGGCAAGGATCTAGAGATGTTAAAACTCTCACAACCTACTGGATAGGATGTAAAATGGTGCAGCTCCTTTGAAAACAGTCTGACAGTTCCTCAGAATGTTACACATAGAGTGACCATTCGACCCTAAAAAGGACCACCACATGACCCAGTAATTCCACCCCTGGGTGTATACCCAAGAAACACGTACCCTTTAAAGGTAAATTTTACGGCCTGTGAATTATATCCTAATAAAGTTATTGTCAGAGATAATAATAATGGAAGGAAGTTTTAGAGATTGACCAGAGGAGAAAGTGAATTCCAAGAAACAGGATGGATGTTTCATTTCTCCGAGCAACTCAGTACACCTGGAGCTGGTGTAGGAAGGGGGTAAGGAGAGAACAGAGGAGAGTTTGGGTGGGGGGGGGGGCAATAAAGCTCTGAAACAGTGGCAGGAGTGACGCTTGACCTGACCACACAGCAGAGGAACGTGCACTCTAAGAAAGGGCCCCTCCCTCCCCCCCTCTACTGCTCCAACCTCTATGTCCAGTTCAACCCAGGACACTGGCTTCTCCATCATCCAGTCAACTGCTAGACCAAAGCGGGGATTTTCTTACCTCCTGAGATCTGATAACCTCCTTATCTACAGGACAGAGTGGGACTGCATTTAATTCTCTGGAGAGAAAAATAAAAATAGAGCCAAATTAAGAGTTGATCTCAACAGCTCTTCCAAGAGCAGCCCCAGCACTCCAGCCATGCTTGATCCCTTTGAGCAACCCCTGAGCAGGCCAGGCCTCATCTTCCCACCATTCCACTCCCTACCCCAGGAAAGGCTGTATCTCTCTCCCATCTGTCCATTGTATCTTCAGCACCTCCCCAATCTGCTGAAAAATTCCCATTCATTCCCCACAATGCAGGTCAAAGAGTAAGTCCCTCAGACAGAGTTCAATGTCCTCTGCCAGTGCTTCTCACCCTGTACCTTCACTAGACGGGAACATTCTAGGGGGCAGAGACGGGGTCCTGGTCACCCTGGACCTCCAGCTCTTCCTCTCTGTGCCATAGAGCTTAGTTTAGTAAGGAGCCTGGAACACACAAGTGCTGAATGGACAACCCCATGAGGGGACAAGAATGGGCTGAGATAATCCCCTTCCCAAGCCTGGCAGAAGACAGCTTACTTACTTAGAGCCCTAAATAAGCCCCCAGAGCCTGCTTCCATATCTCTCTTGGTCTCCTCCTTCAGAATGGCAGGACCCAGGTTTTACAGCTGCACCGAAGCAGACAGTGTGCCCACCGAGGCACACTTTCTGGATGGGACACCACCTCTTCCCTTAGACAAGGAAAAGTCAGAGCCACCACCAGGAAGATGCCTGTGAAATGCGGGCCTTTCCCAACACAGACTGTGCCTCCAGGTCTGCCCTCTCATGCAAACAGGTGTGGTCTACATTTTAAGAAAAGGTGACTGTCAGGAGCCCCAAGTCATGTACAGAATTCTTGAGTCATTATGTTGTACACCTGAAACCAACAGAACCCTGTATGCTCACTACCCTTGATTTCCTTTTTAAAAAGGGGGGAAAGGTGACTATTAATAAGCGAATGGCAAAAAAACAAACAAAAAAAACCCCCCAAAAACCAAAAACCAAAACATGATTCCTCAGGCTTTCAGAGCCCCTCGTTGTGTTCACGGTTCTGTGGTCAACCACAGCAATTCCCAAAGCTACCATTCCAGTCCAGTGGCTGCGCTGGACACTGGGGTCCCAGGAACGCCCCTCCCCCACCCAACTGCTTGAGCCCAGAGCGGCAGGTCCCCCCACACTCACCTCAGGGACAGGATGCAGTGTTGACAGAAGCGGTGCCCACAGCCTGTCTGGTGGGGGTTGTGCAGCACGGAGCGGCAGAAGGCACATTTGTAGCGTTCTTCTAGTTGCTCCACAAACCAGTACTCTGTGTTGGGCTCAAAGTCCAAGGAAATGGAGTTGCCGGAATTTTGGCGGATGAAACCACAGGGGACACCTCCTTGCTCCTCAGAGTAAGCCATTCTGCGGGGAGGGGGCGGGCAGGAGAAGAGGAGGAAAACCGAGTGTGTAGACATCAAAACTACTGTTCCCTACTTACTGCACATCACCCCCATGGGCGGTCTGTTGACTTCGTAACAAACAGTAACAACCTCCGGCCACTGGGGGGCTCCCGCACAGGGGAGATGTCTTTGGGGTGCTCAGGCAGGAGGCTGGACCAGACTTCTAACGAGATTTTATGAGGCTTCAGACCTTTGCCCATCAGCCTCTTACAGGATGCTAAATTATCCTGTCAGTCTGGCCACACGCTTGGACCCAATATAGCCAGGTGTTAACTACATTCTAACAGACTCTTGTTATGTGATTTTCCTCCGCTCAGTTGAGAGAATGGAAACAAAGATTTTGCTAGTATTTTTTCGGAAGAACCTTGTATACCAGTACGTTTCTTGCAATATATATCGCCACCGCCAAGCCACATCATTTCTCATGTGAACTAAACAAGCCCATTAATTGCTTTCCCCTCCATCCATTCTCCATACTATAGCCAGGTCAACATTTGCAAAATGCAAAATGCAACTGTGATTGAAGGTTACCTCCTCTCATTGTTCAGTGGCTTCCCAGGCTCTTAGGGGAAAGTCCACAATGCTAAGAGAGCTATAAGACTGCATCCTCTCTACCCAGAAGCATCCTGGACCTCTCCTACCCTTGCTTTCTGCACTTGAGCCATACAGGCTTTCTTTTCATTCTTCTAATAAAGCAAGCCGTCTCCTGCCACAGGGCCTTTGCATAAGCTATAGGCTCTACCTAGAATGCTTCCCCTGTCCCCTTCCAGTCTTCTTCGCTTCACATTCATAATTCAGATTTCAAGTGTCATAACCTCAGGTAAGCTTTCTCTTCTCCACTTCCTTTCCTCCACCCTCATTGAGCAGCAGAACACCCACTCATGTCTAGGAAGCATGTGTGGCCTCCAGGGAGTGGCTGAGGGATGATGGTAGGTGGGTGGTGGAGGGGCGGTTAATTTTTGAACATGAATATAGTACCTATTCAAAAATAAACAAATGCACAAAAACAGAAACTAAAATCCACTGTTGTATCTATCATAGAACCAGGTTCTAAAATTCAGAGGAACATTTGATTTTAAATTAGACATGCATTTGTGTGAGTATTTGATTTGTATCTGTGCTCTTCCATGACACAGAGAACACCCCTGGTATTACTCATGGTCGTGTCTCCAGCCCTCAGCCCCGACCCGAGCTGGGTATGGAGAACGAATCAACTGTTTGTGGAATTCATGTGACCGAATGGACTCTGACAAATCCACAATAGGACAGCTCTAACCAGTGTTGCCCACTAACGCGGTGACCCTTTAACTTTTTATAAGGAAGGACTTCCCCGTCTTTGAAATCTGATGAAAAGTCTGGACCTTATTCCCATAAAACAGCATGGACACCTGATCTCTGGACCTCTGCAGACCCTCTGAACCCACCGGTTTCCCCAGTTAACCACAGGCCTGCCTTCCCAGTAGGAATGCTGTTACTTTGGGCCCAGGGCCAGGAGCGGTGCTTTCATAGAGTCCGGCATGTGGCTAAAGGCTGGGAGCCATCGAGGGTGGTCCTTGGGAGTGACATCCTTCCACGTGGTTAGGGAACAGGAAGGCTTGGCCTTCAGGCTTGCTTGCGTTGGCTTGCTCTCGGGATCCCTCAAGAATCTCCTGCAGCTCATGAGGGCCGCCGAGCCTGAGAGCAGCTGCGTGTCGGACAGCGCAGGCGGCAATGGGGGCCACCCAGCCCCGGGCCTGGCTCGAGTCAGCTGCCGGCCCCGCCCGGTGCCCGAGTGGTCTGAGCCTGGGCTGTGGCCTCAAGACTGGAGCAGAGAAAGCAACTGGCCTCTTAGATCAGCAAATAAAGATTTCTCTCTGGAGAAGATCCACAGAAGAGGGGATTTTTTTTTTTTTTTTTTTTAAATCCTGGGGTTTGAGACCAAAGCCCCACCTTTTCCTCTCTGCATGTTTCCTGCAGAACTTCAAGGGGGGCAGAGAACCAAGATGTGATTGTTCCCCTTTTAACCTGCTTTACTCTTCGAGCTAACAAGTCTTAACTGTGAAGATGAAGAGGCCCGGGACTGGATTCAGGTGCACAACCCTAATGTCCCAGACTCCTCTTTCTCCAGAGAAATGAAAACACCAATTCCAAACCTTCCTCATCTGCCCGGCGTTCTCTGGTCCCAAGGGAAGACAACAATTCATGTCCCACACCCCTCTAGGATTCTCTCTGAGACCAGGCTCTTGTCTCTGTCACACAGCATCTAAATTTGGACGCTCAGAGATGTGCTCTAACACAACAGTCTTGCTCAGCTCCTAAAACGGGGCAGTAAGACGGACAAGACTCAGTCCGCTTCCCCCCTCCCCGGCCCACTGCATTCTATCCTCTTTCCTAACGGAGGAATTCAATACACTCATCTGTGTGCCCCTCTTTCTCTACAACAGCCGATCTCAAACTTTTTGGTCTCAGGACCCTCCCTCCCACTCTTTAGACTCTTGAAACTGAGGACCCAAAGACCCAGAACAGCCAACACAATACTGAAGGAGGAGAACAAAATTGGAGGATTGACACAGCCCTACTTCAAGACTTCCTACGAAGCAATAATAATCAAAATAGTGTAGTAGTGGTGAAAGAAGAGAGAACCCCAAAATAGACCCACATAAATATAGACGACTGACCTCTGACAAAGAACCAAAGGCAATACAATGGACAAAGACAGGTTTTTTTTTTTTTTTTTTTTTTTTTTTTTTTTTTTTTTTTTTTTTCCGAAATGGTGCCAGAACAACTGGACATCCACATGCTAAAAAAAAAAAAAAAAAAAAAAAAAAAAAAAAAGAAGTGAATCTAGATGTAGACTTTCCACCTTTCACAAAAACTAACTCAAAATGAATCACAGACCTAAATGTAAAATGCAAAGTTATTAAACTCCCAGAAGACAACACGGGAGAACATCTAGATGACCTGGGGTACGGCCATGACTTTTTAGAGACAATATCAAAGGCACAAACCATGAAAGAAAGAATTTGTAAAGTGGACTTCATTAAAATTAAAAATTTCTGCTCTGCCTAAGACACTGTCAAGAGAATGGGAAGACAAGGCACAGACTGGGGGGAAAATATTTTCGAGACACATCTGATAAAGGACTGTTATCCAAAATATACTTCACCAAAGAAGACAGGCAGGGGCACGTCAGCATATGAAAAGGTGATCCACATCAAATGTTGTTTTATTCACCTACTAGGACGGCCCAATCCCCACCGCTGATGGTTCCAAATATTGGTGAGGATGTGGAGGGACAGGAACCTCACTCACAGCGGGTTGGGAATGCAACACTTGGGAAGAGAGCCTGGCAGTTTCTTTCTTTCTTATTTATTTGACAGAGACAGAGAGATCACAAGTAGGTAGAGAGGCAGGCAGAGAGGGGGAAGCAGGCTCCCCGCCGAGCAGAGAGCCCGATGCGGGGCTCGATCCCAGGACCCTGAGACCACGACCTGAGCCGAAGGCAGAGGCTTAACCCACTGAGCCACCCAGGCGCCCCCAGCAGTTTCTTACGAAACATGTCTTACCATGCAGGAATCCCTCCTTGGTATCTACCCATGGGACATGGAAACCAATGTCCCCATAAGACCCTGCACATGGATGTTTACAGGAGCTTTTCATAACTGACAAAACTTAGAAGCAAATGAGATGCCCAACAGTAGGTGAATGGATACGCTGGTACATCCTGACAACGCAGTATTCCTCAGCGCTACTAAGAAATGAGCTATCAAGCTGTGAAAAGATGTGGAGGAATCTTAAGTATATATTGCTTAGTGAAAGAAGCCAATCTGAAGAGCCTATGTAATGTACACTTGCAACTATAGAACATTCTAGAAAAGGCAAAATAATGGAGGCAGTGAAATGATGGGAGGTTGCCAGGAGTTAGGATGGAGTAGGGGGAGATGAATACGAGCTGCACAGAGGATTTGGGGGCACTGAAAATATTCAGTACGATATTGCAGCGGTAGAGACATGTCATCATGTATTTGTCCTAAAACAACATCTTATCTGCCTAAAGACAGATCCTGCAAAGGGAATCCAATTACTATAAACCACCTCTCCAGGAGTCTCATCAACAGGGAAGAGCATCTCATCACAGGAGAAGAAACTAGAAGGTGATACTCAGACAAACTTGGTCATAAGCGATCACACATCCCCCCAGACTTCTAAGGGCCCATTTATCTCTCCTAAAAATTATTTGCTGTCCCCTAAGAGGCCTACTTCCCCTCCCCTTTCCCTCTTAGGATGGTATTCAAGCCTGAATTCCAAGCCACCTGAGGGAGCTACTCGTCTTTTCCGTGGGTATCTCCCACGAATACACGAGTTATATGTGTTGTTAAACTTCCGGTTGTCTTTCTCTTGCTAATCTGTCTGTGATCACAGAGGTCTCAGCTAAGAACTCAGAAGAGTAGAGGCGAAATTGGTTTTCCTCCCCTACCCAATGTATGGGTATGAATGAATGTATAGGTTCATCAGCTGTGACAAATGTACCTCTCTGTTGGGGATCGTTGATGGTGGGGGAGGCTGTGCATGTGTGGGGGTGGGGGGTCTTGGGAAATCTCTGTACTTCCTGCTCAATTTTGCTGTGAATCTAAAGCCACTCGAAAAAATAAAGTCTAAAAAAAAAAAAAAACTGAGGACCTCTGAGTTGTTTATGTGGGTCATAGCTATCGGTATTTACCAATTTGAGATGAACAGTGAGGAGTTTAAGGGTGCCTGGGTGGTGCAGTTGGTTAAACGTCTGACTCTTGGTTTTGGTTTAGGTCATGATCTTACGGTTGTGGGATCGAGTCCCATGTCAAGCTCTGCGCTCAGCCCAGAGTCGACCCGGGATTCCCTCTCCCCTTGCTCCTCCCACTCATGCTCGCTCTCGCTCTCTCTCTCTCTCAAATAAATAAATAAATAAATAAATCTTTTTTAAAAACTGAGGAGTTTAAAAAATACATTTCTTTTTTAATTTACTTGAAGATAATAATGAGCCAACTATATGGTAGCACACATAGCATTTTTATGAAAAATAGCCGTTTTCCAAAAGAAAAAAATGAGTGAGAAGAGTGTCACTGTTTTACAGTTTTGCACCTCCGTTTGGGCTTAACAGAAGACAGCCGGGTTCTCATATGTGATACTCCTGCGTTCAGGTGTCACAGTATCACACATCAGGTAGCTTTTGGAAAGCACCACTGTATGCTCAGGAAAAGAGAATAAAAATGGCAAATGATAGCTTAGTAGTAGCATGAAAATAGTCTCGCCCATACACCCCCTGAAAGGGCTTCCGGGAGGCCAATATGTACAATTTGCCAGTTTCTGTGCCTGAACATACCTGAACTAAGAAAGAGCCCATCAGCTGCTCTCCTGGTAAGACATTCTCCAGCACCCCCAGGGCTCGAGAAGCCCACTTTGGGAACCACAGTCCTATCAGTCGGGCCCGGGCCTTGTCAGTCTTTGTGCTGATGGCGCCCAGCACGCGTGTGACCTCATGGTGTCCTCACTCCTGCTGCACGGCCTGCGGAGGCCTGGGGACCCCATGCCCCATTCTCCCTCTTCCTACCTTTGTGTCTAGCTCAGCTGGAGGCGGCACACAGGAGTCATCTACGACCCTGTTCATGCTCTCCTCTGTGGTCTTGCCCAGTATTTGTTTGGATGAAATTGAGTTTTTATTTCATTAGGTGTTGTTGTTGTTGTTGTTTTAAGAATTTATTTACTTATTTGACAGAGCGAGATCACAAGTAGGCAGAGAGGTGGGCAGAGAGAGGGAGAGGAGGAAGCAGGCTCCCTGCTTAGCAGAGAGCCTGATGCGGGATCCCAGGACCCCAATATCATGACCTGAGCCGAAGGCAGAGGCTTAACCCATTGAGCCACCCAGGCACCCTAGGTGTTTTTTTTTTTTTTTTTAATAAGCACTTAAGTTCTGCTACATAATATACACTTTTGATGTTTCAGGACAGTGTTCTTATATATAAATGAACATGATCTCTCCCTGGGCAGGGTCTGTCTCCTCTCTCTGAAGCTTCTTTGGGCCCATGCCCGGCCCCCCAAAATGTAATCGATTCAATGTGCTCATGGACATGGGAGAGTCCCAATAATACGACCATAAAGGCCGCTGTTTCCTTGTCTACAAACATATTTCTCTAATTAATTGAACACTTCCAGCTAGGACTCTGTCATTCCTAGGCGGCTATTTAGTGGAAATAAATAAGAGCTCCATTTTATTAAAATCTCTTCCCTTTGGGTATAATAGCTTATGTAACAGGAAGAGTAAAAAGAGTTCTGTTCTCGCAAATAAGAAAAGAAAGTCACGGAAATTACTAGCAGAGCCTGCATATCTCCGTATCTACCAGTGCCCACTGCAGTGAATGGTGCCTTATTCCTGCCATTGATGTCACCCGCAATGTGGTCCTCCTGCTGAAAAGTTATTGACTTATACCTGAAACAAGGGAAAATCACATACAATATGCTCCCCAAGGACTCTCATTGAGTTTCTTATAAACACCATATTTTTAGCTTCATAAATTGCTGCCACTTTTTGTTGAGAATTTTCTAGGAATTCCAAAGGAAAGCTGTGGATGTCAGGATTTAAGTTCTTTACTCACAAGGTTCTGCTGATTCACTTTTGGGGAACACACAATGAACAGTCTAACATTCTGAGGCAACAAGAGTTTAGGTTTTAGTTACCGTAAAAAAGACACACATCTAGCAGATTTCAGTCTTCAGTTTAAAAAAGAAAGGTACATCCTTGGCTGTCTGTTCGCCCTACTTCCATAGGATCCCAAACATCTTGTTTAGATTAATGAAGGTTTGGAAAACTGCGGAATGTTTTTATAAATCATTTTATACTTTGTGGGGGTTTTGGGGAAAGATTTATTTCTTTGAGAGAGAGCGAGAGTGAGCGCAGGATTGGGGGGGGGGGCAGGGGGAGAGAGAGAATCTCAGGCAGACTCCCTGCCCAGCGCGGAGCCCGATCCTACAATCCTGAGATCATGACCTGAGCCGAAAACCAAGAGTTAGAAGCTCAACTGACTGAGCCACCCAGACGCCCCAATTATTTTATACTTTATAAGACATAAGCCCAGGAACTAGGCCTCCAGAGCTTTCAAGATCTGATTCTTGGGAGCTTCTGGTTACTACAGGCGAAATTTCAGAGTGGAAATGTCTCAAGACCAGAGACCTGGGCTCCATCCCTGCTCTGCCGCTCACCAGCTACGCAACCTTGAACATGACACCCCCCACACCTCCCTCATAGATTCAGCATGACAGGTCGTGGACTGGGTCCCAAGAGTGCAAAGATCTGTGATATATTACATCTGCCGTGGAGGGTGTCCAGGGCAAGGAGAGGCAATCAGACACAAGAACGACGCGTTACACTGTCCTGGTGGCAAGGACCACACACAAAAAAACCTGTCTGAGCCCAGGTGATGGGTAGCTAGTGCTTTCTGAGTTGTCTGTGTTGATCTCACAGAGAAGAAAACATCTCAGCTGCTCATGAAGAAGGTATCCCTTCTTCTTTCTAGATGAAGGAGATACAAGAATTTCGAAGAGGATAGCCTAAAAATTCTGGAGTGGTTAATAATTAACTGTGGCTCAACTGGAATGAAGGGAACACGCCAGCCATTTGCCTATTTGTTCTCAGATCCACTCTCGGCTCTCCGGCCTGGGTCTGCATCATGGAGCTGGGGTGACCTGGACCCCCACAAACTCTGTTTCCTGGGCTCCCTGGCTGCTGGCTAGATTCAGCCAACAAGAAACACTATCGAGGGCGGGAGGATGGGAGAAAGGGAGAAGCCAGAGTATCTCTCTCCCATCCCTTGGTGTTGGGCAGCATCTCCACAGTGACTGGGTCTCCTCCGTGGCCCCTGGCTCTGTGGACTAGCTCCCGCCAGGTCAGCCAGGGGTGGTCCTCAGCACCTAAGCTCTAGAGGGTACGGGAAGCCTCCCGCCAGGACTCATCTCTGAATTACCTCACCCTGAATCTTCTGTTCGGCTTCCTAGCTTTGCCATCACCTGCGTAAGCTGATTCCTGTATAACTGAATTCCTGTCAGAAACCACTAAAACGGTCTCTGTGAGATATAAGTGTGGAGAGAGAGGGGAGGAGCATCATGTGAAGAGCCGAATGCATGCCATAGCCACGAATTCCAAGTTTTACCTCATGGTTTCAATGATTTAGGGATGCTAAACATATAGGACAGGCCCACGCACAGAGTTTAGGGAAGACGCTAACCCAACAGACTGAAGGAGGATGACAACGGCCTGACTTAAGGTAGGGGCAAAGAGAAGCCATGTTTGTGAGGCATCTCTGAGGTAAAATCCAGGGATTTAGAAAGGGGTTCAGTGGAAGGGCTTAAGGAGAGGACAGTGGAGGATGGATCCCAGATTCGTTTGGAAAAATGGGTAGTTGATGGCACCAGTGGGAGAGGATGAAGGAGAGAAAGAAAGAAGCAAGAATGCAGTAGGGGACATATGGAAGTTGGGGTCCCCTGGGGACAGTCTTAAGGGAATGGAGGTGAGTCAGACGAGCTGACATCTAACATCTCTTCCCGAAAAAATGACAGGATTTCTAGGAAATGGCCACATTTCCTTTGCGGCACCAATAATTGTTTTAAAATTACCCAAGGCATCAAAAAAAATTTTTTTTTAATTTTGCAAAAATTTAAGTTGTCATTTTAGTGATGGCATTTGACATAAGAGGTTTATTAGATCTATGTCAGGGAAATAAGATCTGGAGACAGAAGACATCCCGGAGAGAGAGCAATGGGAAAATCCCTTGAGCCAGTACTGAAGTCTGTCCTTCCCGTTCAGACCTATGGCTACAGCACAGCCCTTCTTTACTTCCTGCTTGGGATTTAACTGGTGCTGCTTCCCCCAAAGCAACCGCCTTTCAGTCCTGTGTGACCCTCCACCCCTTATTAGGTCCAAGATCCCTCTTGCTAATGACTTCTAGGGTCCAGGGGCTGCTGATGAGTGTACAGAGGTGCCTGGGAAGGGTTTGAGAGGCTTCTAGTCTTCCCCCACGACTTCTTCGTAAGGGAGGGTCCTGGGAGCTGCAGAGTGGAGAGAGGCTGCTTTCTCTGACAGGTGGGACCGACAGGGCTGGGGGACAAGGAGGGGACACGGAGTCTGGCCAAGAGCGCCAGGATGGCCTTTGAGCCATAGGCAATGGAGGAACAACCCCACACTGGCCAATGAAAGCCACCAATCCAGGATGGGCAGCTAGAAGCCAAGCTCCTCCTTTCTCAGCCCTGTTCAGGCCTCACCAGAAGCATAAGGAACCGACTCCCTGACGCTCGCATTCAGCAACAGGGCACAGGTGCCAATAGGCTCTTCCCCAGACTCAGCCGAGAACCAACCAAGGTTCCTGGGCTGAAATTCAAGGAGAGATGGGGTTAGTGATGAGGAAAAGTTAAAATGCCAAATCCCTGATGCAGTGACCCAAGGAGACTCTGGCATCTGTGCCCATCTGGGAGTACAGGCAGTTCCTGCTCTCAGGCACCTGGCCCTTGAATTCTGAGATTCTGCTCTTCTCGGAAGAACAGTTACTACCGGGAAAGTGGAAAAAAAAAAGAAGAAGAAGAAGGAGGAGGAGGAGGAGGAGAAGGAGAAGACGACACTTTATCTAGTATGTTATCCGCACGGCATGAGGGAGAAGTGAGATGCACTTAAACGTGGTTACCAAAGCCTCGGTCCTCAACGGCGTAGGAAGATCTTTCCTCGGAAGACGAAACCCGTCAAGACAACTGCTAGGCCTCTGCTCCAACCCTCGACCTTCTCTTCTTGTCTACCGTTTCCCTAGCTTTCAGCACCACGATGATACGACTACTGTGTGAACTCTGGGAGAAACTGGTTTTATTTTCATTAACCTTTAGCCATGTAGGTCAGACAAAGAGGAAGGG
This sequence comes from Mustela putorius furo, assembly GCF_011764305.1. Classification (NCBI taxonomy): domain Eukaryota; kingdom Metazoa; phylum Chordata; class Mammalia; order Carnivora; family Mustelidae; genus Mustela; species Mustela putorius. The sequence continues at coordinate 10,275,460 of NW_025421480.1, read as the reverse complement.
CCTTGGAGAAATGCAGAAGTAATGAGGCCATTTTCCATCAGGCGGAATGTGGGACAGAGACCATACAGAGACCAGGTCATTCCATGACAGCCAGACAATATGTGACGACAGCCTACGAATGACCCACAGCCTATCTACTGGTTGGCTGGCTTTAGTGTTGCAGAGGCAGAGGTAAGGGTGTATTTTCTTTTCCTTACACTTTCCCAGGAGAGGGTTTTCTTGGATACAGGATGAATGATGTGGGTAAGATTTTAATTCCTTTGAAGAGAAGTGTGATTTCTCTCCAAACTGTCAGGACACTTCTGTTTTTCCATTTTCCTGGGAGTGCAGCAAAGCACTGCTGGTGAAGAGAGGGGGGTTCTAGGGCTGACAGGCATCCCTGCGCCCCTCCTGGGGTGCCCACCCCTATGTGCCCTTAACATCAATCTCCCCTACGCGGAAGCCTCGGAGCCCATCTCAAGTCCACTTGGCTCCAAGGGATGCTGGAGCAGACCTTTTAGCTTGGCTCTCAGAACTTAAGACCAAGAGGGGGGAAAAAAAAAAAGAGAGAGAGAGAGAGAGAAAACACTACTGATCTTCCCAGACAAAAGCTTCCTCTTTGGGAAGTTTCGACTCTAGTCTCTCAGCCGCCAGCCTCAGGTCCGACCTGCTGTCCGGGCTCAGCTCCTTGGTGAGCTCCACAGGGAGGGGCTGTCCTCCTCGGTCTCCAGACCCTCAGAGCCAGCCCCATGCCTGGCCCAGAGCGCTCAGTCGGTGTTCACTAAATAGGGGAATTCTAGGATTAATGTGAGACCTCCCTTTGGAAGGAGGGCCAGGAAGACAACCGAGGGCAAATCTGAACAAGGCAGACAGACGGCGAGGGGCAAAATGAAAAGATGCAAATGGAGGAAAAAAAAAAAAAAAAGATGTAACTGGAAGGAAGCGTTGGAATTGGATAAGGGTCAGGCTTACACTCAGCGAAGCTGTCTAGGCTCAGAGTCCGCCGATTTACGTGCAGGGTCTCGTTTGAATCCTCACAGCAACCGGATGACAGATACATCATTAGCGTCCCCAGGTTGCTAAATGAGGAAACTTGGAGATTTCCCATGTCCAGGTAGCAGTGAAGGCCCTTAGGGAATAAAGAGGTGCTGGGGTTCCTCTCTGTTTCTTCAAAGTCTGCCAAGAGGCAGTGTGGGATGCTGGCCACTGGTGTGGGCTCTGCAGTCAACCTGCCTGGGCACAAATCCCCATTCCATCCCTGAACAGCTGCATGATCTCAGACAAGTTACTCAGTCTCTATGCATCTCAGTTTCTTCATCTAGAAAATAATGATAATGATAATAGTAGTTACCTTAGAGAATCTTTGAAGAACAAATAAGTTAATACTGCACATCAAGGGGCGCCTGGGTGGCTCAGTGGGTTGAAGCCTCTGCCTTCGGCTCAGGTCATGATCCCAGGGTCCTGGGATCGAGCCCTGCGTGGGGCTCATCTGCTCAGCGGAGAGCCTGCTTCCTCCTCTCTCTCTGCCTGCCTCTCTGCCTACTTGTGATCTCTGTCTGACAGGTAGGTAAATAAAATCTTTAAAAAAAAAAAATACTGCACATCAAGGGTCAGCCGGCCCACCACTTGTTTTTGTCAATAAAGTTTTATTGGAACACAGCTATGTTAATTTCTTTACCTGTCATCTAGGGTTGGTTTTGTTGTTGTTGTTGCTGTTGTTTTTCCTACCACAGCTGAGTTGAGCAGCTGTGCCACAGACCATACGGCCCAAAGCCTAAAGTATTTACTTTCTGGTTCTTTACAGAAAAAGTTTGCTGACTCCGGTATGCATGAAGAGCTTATAATGGTGGTACACAGGAATGAGGAGGAGGAGGAGGAGGATGACGACTTAGCATTTGCCTCAGAGCCCCTCCACCAAGGTCCCCCCACTCTGGTGACACCCTGACTGTCTGACCGGTGGGGCACTGTATCAGGCTCTGGGGACCAGGGAAGAACAGAAGAGAGGGTCCAAGTCTGCTCTGGTGGGGCTTACAACGGAGGAGACAAGGGAGTAGCCACAAAAGAGGTAGTTAACAAACTGTGGTAAGTCCTCCGAAGGAGATCAACAGGATGTTGAGATAAAGAAACAGAAGCAGCCCCTGCAGACAGGAAGGCCTTCTGGAGGAGGCGACACATGAACAGTCAGGGGAGGATGAGAAGGAGCGAGCGGGAGGACCCGCGGAACAGACCCCGCAGGCGGAGGGACGGACAGCAAGGGGAAGGACTGCTTCTGGGAAAGGCCTTGCCATGTTTGGGAAACACAGAGGAGGCCCGCGTGGCCTAATGTCAGGGACAAGAGGAAGAGCAGGCGACGGGGCAGAGGCCAGATCACATGGGCCGGGCTGCCTGCAGGAAGGAATCCGGGTTCATTCTAAGAACAAAGCCGCGGGAAACAGCAGGAGTATTTTAAGGAACTAATGACAGTGTCTGCTCTGGAGCCTAAGAAGACCAGGGCAGGTGCCGCATGGAGAAGGACCTGGGAGGGCCGGGGGCAGGGGGAGCGCGGTGGGGAGGCTGATGGAGTGGAGACGCTGCCGCGCTGGGGCAGAGAGCACAGACCTGGACGCTGGTGGTGGCGGGGAAATGGAGCTGTCCAGTGACCGTGTGCGGGGCTGGGGGGGGCGGGAGGACCGGAGGCCGACTCCAGGACTGGGCCTCACCCCCGGGGGGAGGTGGTGCCTGCTGAGATGGGGAAGAATGAAGGCAGAGGAAGGGAAGTCAGGCGTCATCTGGGAGCACGGGGAGAGAGCCACCGCTTTGCCTGAAGACACCCCTTCCCTTCGGAGACGATGACCTCAGGCCCCACCCCACCCCAGGGCGACTTGCCTAAATAGATCCCCTTCTTTCCTCCGGTCTTTTCATGCTCGTGAGTGTTCCCTCGCTCACCGCTCTGCGGCACGTGCCCTCGCTTTCTCTGCGTCCCCGTGTTCCTCCCCCGGCCCCTGTGATAGTGACCAGCGGCAGTTCTGATGGCAGAGCTGAGTCCAGAGAGCCCACCCACGGTCCCCTCCCGTACAGCCGGCACCCCGTGAAGGCTCGAGTCACATCACACCCTGCGGGTGGGCCCAGCTCCTCACTCACGGGGACGCACTGTCACTCACGTGCAGAAGCCGCACCTCCCCTGCACGGGTGCAGCAGCACCCCCCGCATCGGGACCCTTGACTCAGCGACTGCTCTTCCTCCACCCAGAGCTGCCTTTCTCATGTCTCTAGCCCCTCCTCCACACGTTCTACTCCTCACTTCACCCAATGCGTTATTCTGAATTCACAGTTCCACAGGACTATCTCCCACTAAAGGTTTATTCATTCAATCACTTTTTGTCAATCATTCCTTTGCTGAGGACCTACTGTACGCAGACACTGACGGGGAAGGCAGCATGGAGAGCCCAGATTCCTCACGCCCCCACCCGCACCCCACCCTGGCAGGGGCAGGGGGCTTCAGCCCAGCAGCACTGCTCCCGCCACCCCCCCCACACACACACCCTTCCATTGCCAGCTCCAGAGCAGGGCCTGCAGTCCTGGGTCCCTCCTAGGCTTCCCCTGCAGCCTGGCCTGTTCTCCCAGGTCTCTGAACCCTGCCCTTGAACAAGCCAGGGGGCCCTGAATCATCTGGGTGATGGGTGGGCGGTGGGGGGGGGGGTGCCCAAGGGCTTGGGAAATGCATATTATATTAGTTCGATGACCTAAACTGTAATCACACAATCAGACTCACCAATGAGTCTGTCCTAAATTGCACCCTGCTGCCCTTTATGTGGCATTAAGTACTTCCTCCTTGAAACCCCCTGATCTGTTGGTCCTGGGGACACTGTGCTGTGTGGCCTTCTCCCACCCCTGGCCACACTACTGCAGGGTTCCCTGTGGGACTCCCCTGAGGTTGGGTCAGCCTCTGTCCCCCATCCTCGCCAAATTCCCACCTCTCCTCATGGGAAAGGCCACCTCGTCCCAACCGGACTTCTTCCCAAATGTGGGTGGGGATCCCTACTTCACCACGGCCTGGGGCATCAGCTGAGCCTTAGGATTTTCTCTGCCTCTCCCTTCCTGACCATCCTATCCCCTCACATGCATGGGGAGACGGAGATTCCAGGGGCCCGGCAAGCAGAGCCACGTGGCAGTTTGGAGACAGAGTCAACAGACAATGGCTGAGACGCTGAGATCCGGCTTGGAATTCAGAAGCCTCTGCCCGGCCCCATCATTCACGGGCTACGCGTGCTCTGTGGAAAGGGGAGAGACCCAAGAGCTCCCTAGACAGGATACACAACAGACGTGCCAAGGTGGATTCAGAAGGCTTGGCTTGACCTTTTGGCGACTTTTAGCTACCAAAGGCCAACATCACTCTAGCCATGCCTCATCTCTCATACCAGCTCATGCATAGGTTCCTCTGGGCCAGGTCATGTCTCCAAAGCAGACCACAGACGTGTGAACACTACCGGCTGCCTCAGAGCCCCGAGAGGCTGGGGCTGGGGCAGGAGTCGATGTTCTGCAAGGGGCAGACGGAGCTACCCTCTTCCAACCAGTGGGAGACCAGCTCCCGCCCAGGCCCAGGGAGAAAGCAGATGGGACCACAGGTGGCCCTCTCATGCCGGCTCTGTACTGTGGCCATATAACCTAGAAGCTTCCTGAGGTCTACTACTCCAGGTGTAGCCCAGATGCCCAGCCCACACAAGGGCAGGCGTCCTCGAGTCCTGCTCATGGAACCTTCTAGCCCCTCACACAACCCTGGACATTGGGTTCTTGGGATCAAGACAGCAGAAGAGGGAGAGATGGAAGCAAGCCCATGGGGGATGGGGAGGGGCAAGAGAGAAAGAGAAAGAATTGGAAAGAATGGCTTCTTCCCAGCCAGTTGTACAAGGGCTTAAGAGATCAGCAAGCTAATGTGTCACAGCTTTGGAAACACAGTGACACTCATCAAACCAAATCTCAAGCAGAAACATCAGTAATTTGGGTGCCTGTGGTTCAGTCAGTTAAGCGTCTGCCTTCAGCTCAGGTCATGATCCCAGGGTCCTGGGATGGAGCCCCGCATCTGGCTCCCTGCTTGGCCGGGAGCCTGCGTCTCCCCTTCCCTCTGTGCCCCCGCACTCCTGTTTGCAATCTCTCTTTCTGTGTGTCAAATAAAGAAATAAAATCTTTTTTAAAAAGAAAAAGAATAAAACATCAGTAAATTAAAAAGCGTACCAAGGAATTATTTTGGTGGGAACCAGGTCTATTTGGGTTTTCCTACGATCTATACCTCTCTGGCAACTTTTTTGGATAATCTTGGAGGTTCCACGGTTTGAATTTTCAAGATAATAACACTAACACTACCATTCACACACACTAGTACTTAGCAGTTTGTAGGTTCACACACAGCATCACACCCAGTCCTTGCACTAACCCTGTGGCAACGTTACCAGCGTCACCGTGCTGATGGAGTCTGTACCTGGGGCCCAAGCCGTGAAGCCACTTGTGCACACCTCATAGCTAGCATGCGGCGGAGCAGGATGTCAGTCCAGGCTCCCGGACTCCGAGTCCAGTGCTCTCGGCTCTGTGTCATGGCCAGAGGGAAATTCACCCCATTCCACCCGACACGGAGAGAGATCTGGGTGAGAGGCAGCACAGCCTAGAGACCAGCTCTGGAATCAGACCGTAGGGTTCCGTTCCTTCTGCCGCCCACTTACCTGGGTCCTCTCTTCCTCATCTGGCAAATGGGACAATCATAGTACCTGCCTCTAAAGCTTGGAGTTGGAATTAAATGTGTTGAATCACGTAAATTACTAGCACACAGTGCCCCAGACATAAAGAAGCTACTTAATATCCACGCGTGTCCATCCTTCACGCCCGGTCAGCATTTATACAGCGCCTGCTGTGTGCAGAGGCCCCTGCCTCACTCTACAGTGGGGGAGGACCCCAAGTGACCAGATAGTTCCGGTCTCCCAGACACGTCAGTCCCAGTGGGGACCATACCAAGTCCAACAAGCATTTGCCTGAAGAGTGTGAGTGAAGAGTGGAACAGGCTAGAGATGCTGGCCTGGGCGCCTTCCCCCAGAGAAACAGACCTGTTTGGGGAGCCTACTTGTTGCAATACTTTGGCCTGGCCTATAATGTACTTCAGAATGGGATCTCTCAGTAGCAGCTAGAAGTCAGCTTACGAAACAAGTTTCTGGGTACAGTCTACAGCAGGTCGTCATGTGAGACGCACGGAGCTGGACCGCTGGGCCAGCCTCTAGACCATTCCCCTCCCCCCCACTGGCTGCTCTTCATTTCCCCATGGCTCCGAGGACCCAGGCTGGTGCTCTTCTCTCCACATTCCTTCTCCAGCTGAGCTCATCTTAGCTCCCGCCTTGGATGGCATCTGAGGCCGACAGCACCCCGCTTTCTGTCTGCAATCTGGGCCTCTCCTATCCCAGCCACCTGGCCCACACCAACTTGTTCACTCGCCAGACCCCTCAGTAGTAACACAGCCAAGCACCCCCCCCAACCTGCTCCTCCCCAGCCTTCCTCCACCCCAGGGAAAGGGCGCCACCCATCACCCTACTGCTTGGACCCAAACTTTGGGATCACCCTTGGCTCTTCCTACCCTGCCCCCCACAACAGAGCTCTTCTTCCTCCCGGCTCTTCTCCTAAACATCTCAAACGGCTTTTGGCACAACTACTTTTGGCACTTTTGGCACAACTCCTCTGCTCCAAGCCGACCTCATCTCCCCACTGGAAGCAGCACGGGTCTCTCAGCTGGCCTCCTGCCTCTGCCCTTCCCTGTGGAGCCCAGTCACACACCAGCAGCCAAACCATCTGTTGAAATACAGAAGTCAGATGTGCCACCCCTCTGCTCTCAGGGGTAAAGCCAGTGTTCTTCGAGGCCTGCACGATCTGGCCTGTCCTCATTTTCCAGCGCTCTCCTCCTGTCCACACTTTCTAGCCACGCTGGCCGTGCTTCTTCTTGACTGCTGCGAGAGCCCTGACTTGCTGTCTGTCCCCTTGAGGCTGGAATGGCTTGTCCCCACACTTCAGCTGTCTGCTCAAATGCTGCCTCACAAGGGAGGCCTTCGCAGAGCGCCCCACCTGGAAACACCACCTCCCTGACTACACACCCCCTTCCCCTGAGGGATTTTTCTCCAAAGCGTTCACCACCATCAGGCGTGGTATGGGTTCACTTCTTTACCGCCGAGCCTCCCCGGCCAGAACACACACCCCGCGGGGACAGAGGGGCTTCTTTGGTTTGCTGAGGCCCCGACACTTGGAACGGTGCAGTGACAGGTACACCACAGACACGGACGGAAAGACTGAATGACTGCCTTACGGAAAGCTTCATGGCCCACCCACCCTGCTTTCTAGTGCCTGAACCATCTCATCTCAACTCTAAGTCCTGACGTCCCACCAGTTCCAGTTAGACATGGCCACGCTGGCTGGTGCTGGCTGACTTGGGGAAGGGGAGCCAGGGTCAGGAGGGGAGGGTTCCGCCAGATGGGGCTGGAAAAGCCGAGTTTGAGCCTCACTCCTCACCCCTAGTAATAGGAGCTAGCCCCTGGGGAGGTGGCACGGGGGCAAGGTGGGGAAGATGCCGGAAAGGATTTTTAAAGGTAGACAGGCCGGGGACGCCTGGGTGGCTCAGTTGGTTGGACGACTGCCTTCGGCTCAGGTCATGATCCGGAGTCCCGGGATCGAGTCCCGCATCGGACTCCCAGCTCCATGGGGAGTCTGCTTCTCCCTCTGACCTTCTCCTTGTTCATGCTCTCTCTCACTGTCTCTCTCTCAAGTAAATAAATAAAATCTTTAAAAAAAAAAAAAAAACAGGTAGACAGGCCGACCTTTCCATCAATAAACACGTATGGGGCCCTCATTCAAGAGCCTCACGAGGTGCTAGAGAGCCGACATCATATCTGCCAGGGTCTTTTTCGGGAAGCTTCACCATGCTGACAGGTAACAGAGTTTGAGGCCAGTTCTTCCTTTTCAGCTCATTCTCCTCTTTTCAGTATCTATTTCAAACCTTTCTCTTCTCCACAAACCTTGACCACGCCCCCCACCGCCCACCCCTCCCCCAGCAACCCAGAAACTTCACTTCCTACTGCACAGAAAAAAACAGAAGTCTTCCGACCAGAACGACCTCCACTTCCTGCCACCAGACCTGCACGTCTCCCTGCATGGGGAAAGGAGGGGTGCCCTGCTCTGCCCTCCCCCTCCCAGGGTGTATTAGAGGCAACCTCTGAATTAGGCCAACCTCTCCACCTGTCCTGAACTCCTGCCTTCTCGGGGGGACTCGACTTGACATCCACTGTCTCCCACCCCGCCTTCTCCATCGCCAACCTCTCCCTGTCAGCCGGCTCCTTCCATCAGCTCTCACACAGGTCTCTCCAGAGATCAAAGCAACACTAAAAACCCTCACTCTCATATTTCTCGAAAGTTCGAGCTCTCTCCTTCCTCTCAAGGCCAAACTTCTTCGTTCACCATCACCCACACCCAGTGGAGGGACGTCTCCACTGGCCTCGCTTCTCTCCAATCCTCAGCCCACCCCAGCCCGGCTCACATCCTCACCAAGCCACCCAGAGCAGTGACAGCCAATGGTCCATTTTCAGTCTTCATCTGACCTGGCTTCTCAGCAACATCTGACATTGTTACGCCCCAAACCCTCTCCCAACACACACTCCCTTTAGCTTCCCTGAAACCACACCGTCCAGCACCAGAGATAACGTATGAACTAACAGCTCCCAACCGTCTCTCTCTTGCCACCCTGGACGTCCTCTGCCGTCTAGACTCGCGTCCAGGCTGCCTACCCTGTGCCTCCTTCCGCCCATCTTGCAGGCGCTCCGAAACCAACGCCTTCCCTCCCCTGACCTGCTCTCTCTCCAGAGCTGCCTTGTTGTGAAGACCCCCTCTCCATCTTCCTGCTGTCGCCAGACGACTGGCATCACCCGGTCAATGCCTTCCCCCTCCCCACCCCGGCCCCCATCCTGAGGGTACCTGACGGGTACGTGGGTACATGCCACCTCCTTCTCTCCACCCCACCCTGCGCGACCAACACCCTGATTCAAGCCGGCGCCCCCACTGACTGGGCCCACCACACAGCCTCCTACAACTGGTCTGCCTCACCCACGCGCTCCTCCAGAGCATTCTTCACACCAAGCCTAACTGAGCTTCTGAGAACACCAAGTGCATGACTTGCACAATCTTTTCAGCGCCTCCCAATCCTCTGCATGTCCCCAAGCCCTGACACATGCGGCAGCGGTCCTGCCCACACCCGCAGGGTCCCCTGAGAGCCCCTTCCTGCCCACCCCGCACTCTCCACCCTCCCTGGCCTTCTCCTTGCCATTCTTCACACAAGAGGCAAACCTGCCCCCCACACACAGCCTTCACCCCGCAGGCTGCCCTCCCTCTGCGCAAGCTTTGGTCTCCCCTCATCTCCCGCTCACACAGCGAACCCCCCCTGAGGCCCAGCTTAAGCATCTCAGACTCAGGGAGGACTTCACTTGCCTCCTCAGCCAGGTTAGGTCCCTCCTCCTCCTTCAATACTAATCCGCACCAGCAAAGGGAAGGCAGGGCAGGGGTCGGGGGTTGTTACGGTGCCGGCCCAGAGCAAGCACTCAGATATCTGGGTGAATGGAGACCTGCCACTTTGGGTGCCTACAAAGTGCGAGAAGCTTACGGGAGTTGTTCCCACTTTGCACAGCAACCCAGTGAGGTATGGGCACTAGACTTATTATTCACTATTTATTCACCTATTATTTATTATTTATTCACTTATTATTCTACCAATTAGGATTATAGAAACGGGTGCAAGGTCACATGGGTGGTAAGTGCTGGCTTAATCTCGGGCTGGTCTCCTCTCAAAGCCACGACACCACGCTTCGCTCTGTGCTCCCATAGGCTCACCCGGCGGCTGACATACAGTGGGAGCTCAACTAAGAGGGACAAGAGGAGTATCCACTATGTCATGTCTTTGGTCCTCACAGTCACCCTTGAGGCCTACAAAGAAGAATTATAATTCCCCTCTTCCGAATGAGGGGAAAAAATGGGTTCAAAGGCTCACTAGTGGTAGGTGGCCATGCTGGGCCGGTCCTAAGTCTCTTAGCTTGTATCTAGAGAGATTTTCTCCGCAGCTAGGCACGGATGCATGGAATCGTGCAGGGAAGCCATGCAGAAAAGAGGTAACATAGCAGGCTTGAGACTGCCGTCCGGAGAAAGTTCTGCTTCTAAGGATGGCCCTTGGTTAACATCTTGGAGGGCAGATTTGTGGCAGGTTCTCCTAACTGATTCGGGTGGTGCACGGTGCCCAAACTGTTTTCACAAACAATGTGGTTGTTGCGGACCACCTGTTTTTCTTCTGGAAGTCTGGAATTTTGGTATAAGTTAGGCAGGGGATGCCTACATGACCAGACCTCAGTAAAAACCCTGGGCACTGGGCGTCTGATGAGCCTCTCTGGTAGACAACATCTGACGCATGGTCACAAGTCTACAGGATCGTGTATGATGTCGCTGGTGGGAGGGACTCTTGGAGCTTGCGCCCGGCTTCCTCCGGACTTCTCCCCATGCGCCTTTTTCCTTTGCCAGTTTTGCTTTACATCCTTCCACTGTAACGAATCGTAGCTGTATGACCCTATGCTGACTCCTGTGAGTCCTCAGAGAATATGGCAGAACCTGGGTGTGGTCTTGGGGAAGCATTCCCAACAAGAGATCTATTTGCGTTTTCTTTGAAAAGGGTGAAGGGCAGGAATTAGTAGATTAAAACAGGAGGCACTCTAGGCAGAAGAAAGGATATGAAGAGAGGAACAGATACATCAGATCGAAAAGACTCTATAGCCCTTTAACAAAGCCAAGCAGAACTGCCATTGAGAGGACCAAGCATTTCGGCTATGCGGCAGAAGACACAGGCCCTAGAGAAGTCATGCTTGTTGAAGGATCCAGTATCAGGGAAGTGAATGCTTGACTGGAATTACTGTCAAGGAAGGATCAAAAGAATTTAGCATCTGGCTGTCCACAGCTAATATCCACGGGGTCAGACATTCTCTAAAAGATCTCCAGAAGTGCCACTGAGCCGTTGAAGCAACATCCCAAATTACCGGCTTTTCAAATAAAACCTCAATATGAGGAAGTCGGTCTGCTCCAGAATAATCTATTTCCCATCCACGAAGGGCAACTGTTCCCTCCTTCCTTTATTCCCATTTGAAATGTGTTTGCCCACAGTCCAACACCCTTTCCCACCCTTCCTGCCCACTTCTCCTCATGCCTTCGGAGGGCTTCCTGGCATAACCCCACCCCGTTGTTGAATCACTTCGATTCTGCGACTTTCCGTAACACTGAAGTCTTCCCTCTCTGTTAACTTATTTGCCTGGAACCCAGGGAAGCATGGTGAGTTCTCCCAGGGCGCATCACAGGTGTCTGTCCGGCCTCTTCCTCAGAATCTTCAAGTCAGGAAGGCAGAAGTGGCACTTTCATGAGTATTTGGCTTTACCTTGGCTCCAAGGGTTTCTCTAAAGGAAGGCTCAGCACACAGATTGACTGTTCCAACCCCCTCCCAGTTGGGGGGTTGGGACGGGCTCGGACTGACAGCCAGAACCCATCAACTTCACTCCACACTCCGCTCTGATTGAATAGCTAGACCCCACTGAAGGAACAGCTCTACTCCTGGTAATCAAGCCAGTGGCTCTATTTTTGCTTTCCAAATCCATTCTATGTCATCTGCAGGGTCCCTGATTCACCTCCCTACCCAGCACTATTTTCCCTCCGAGGTGGCAGCTGCTCTGCCCACAGATTAGTCTAAAGACTGGAATCCTGCCCCTGAAACCTACTCCCTGGGGCCGGGTCTCCATTATCTGCTGCTATCTGCCCTCCTCTCTGCCCTCTGCCTGCCAAGGGCTTGTCCCGGCTTCTCCCCACGGTGCCCTGCCCTGTCCCAGCTCACCTGCCCCTGGAGACTGAGGTCTGCCAGGTGTAGAGCTTGCAAAGTGACAGCACCAGGCTACTTTAAATGATGGTCTGCCCTGGCACTTGGCAGTTCTTTTGTTTGTCTGTTTTTAACTTAAATTTGAATGCCTTTAGGCTAGACACACATTGTGCACCTCCCCAGAGACCCCACAACTCCCTACTGCGCTCCCACACACGGAAGAAGAAAACCAGCTTTACTGAGCACCCAACCAGACACCAGGCTCTGTGTACATGCTGGCTCATTGAATCCTTTCACCAGCCTCAAGTGAGTGACCCTACAGTCTCTCTGAGGAAACACAGAGGCTCCTGGAAGTTGGCCAACTTGCCCAGATCACACAACTACAACCAGCAAGCCATAAATGCAGATTTGAACTCAGAGCTCCCAGCTTTTGAAAGTCCACACTATTTCCACTACACAGCAGGTGGGAGAGGGCCTCCCGAAACATCATGGTGAAGATTTTGTGTGTCACAAATCAAGCCGCCAGGAAAAGAGCTGGGGGAGAGACAGAAAGCTTTCCTTAAGGGTGTTGGTTTAAGCCTTGGGAGGTCCGGAGGGCTCTAGGGAGAAGAGCGCAGGGGATAGAGGCTCAACCGGAGGGCACAGCCAGAGCCTCATACCGGCATCTGCAGGGCTGAAGGAAGATGAGAAGCTCAGGGTGAAGGCGGAGGCATTGGTGGGGACAGGGGGCCCCTCCGAGGAGATGGGCAACAGCTGCAGAGCAGGCTGGCAACTGAGGATTACCAGCCCCAGAACCCTTCGGGCAATCTGAGCGGCAGGGCAGGTGCTCCGCGCTGAGGGAGGAATACAGCCTAAGTGCAAAGACTGGCGGCCCATTCCAGAAGCTTCTCCGTGAAAGGGAGAGAACAGGGGGTGCATAAACACGGGGTTTTCCTGTTTAACAGAGGCTAAGCTAGTGGGGCAGAGGAAGGAGTGAGTGGTCAGGGAACAAGGGAGGGAACCTGGCAGAGGGAGGAGAGGGGTGAATCGGCGGTGTAGGTGGAGAAGGTGTTCTCCCGTGAGTCAGGAGAGTACCTTTTCCCTGAGAGAAAACAGGCCATGGGGGAAATCCCAGGGATGTTCTGAACTGGCGAGCAGAGAAGCTGTGGAGCGCGGGTCCAGCCATGAGGCGTGGGGAACTGCTGAAAGGGAGCCGGGCCCCCTTCCCTGCTCACACCCCCTGGGAGGGGCGCCCCCCACAGACCCTGCAGGGACACACCGATAGCCTCCCTCTTGCTACTGCCCTATCCTGGCACGCACCCCCCACCTGCTCCTGATAACAACGGGCACACTCATCACTGTCCCTGCAAATGGATTTTGAATTGTTCTGTCGGGACTAGTGAGTATTTTCACTTTTCTTTCCTCTCTGGTCCTCGAGTCCACTTCCTCACAAGACAGGGCCTGCGGGGGGCCACATGGATCCACGGCTGTCTGACCCTCCAAATAAAGCTTTCCTCGGGGCAAAGCAACAAACTCCATGGGGCCTGACCCTGGCCTCAGCCAGGGCAGGAAGCCTCCCGCCCTGGGGATCACTTCTGCCCCTGGGACATGTTCTCTCCCCCAACACACGCACGCAGACACCCACACAGCTTGGCTACGATGATGACTCCTGCCCCAGGAGCCCTCAGTAAAAGCCACCATCTGGGCAGAAAAAGCTCTTAAGAGACAGCGTGTGCCACTGTTTCCCCTTCCCTTGGTCTATTAGCTCTTAAAGACCGCAGTACAGGGACGAAGGCATCAGGTCGCCTTTGATGAATGCCTTTCAGGTTCCCCCCCCGCTCCTCCCATCCGGAACCCTGACTTCCTCTAGCTGAAACAACAGAAGAGCACAGGACTTAGAGTTCAAGGACTTGGGCTGGGTCCTGGCTGGTGCCTACATTCTGCGAGATCGTTCCGGTCCCTTCTGAGCCCCAGCTTGAAGCCAGCTAAGTGGAAGGAACAGCCCCGGCCTCTCCCTTCTCTCAGGGAAGCAGGGAGAGGTTAACCAGGTAAGAGAGGCTATTTTCAAATTGCCCAGGGCTCTTCGGATTTCTGGGATCTAAGCGATTGCCGCAGGCAGCTCATCTTCTCTAGGGCCCCACCCAGCACCTGCTCCCCAGCTATCAGCCCCTACCAGCCCCGAGCCCAAGGGAGACACATCTCAGATGCACTGGACGCAGACATCTGTTTAGGTCTCTTGTACACCAGATTCCAGAATACAAACAAGAAGAGACACAGGTCTTGCCCCCAGTTCACTCAGCTGGGCAGAGCGGCCGTCTGTTCACACGCTGGCCAGGGAAGAGTCTCCAGAACCTGCTCCACGTCGGTGGGAACAGACCAGACGTGCATGATCAAAGTCTGGCCAAGGAGGAGGCAGGCAGGTTTCGCTCTCTGAGAAACCGGGGCGGGGGCCTGGAGCCAGACACCAGGCCCAGCCCGGGAGCCTCAAGGTCTACTACACACCATGCTTTATCCTCACCATCTGGGAGATGTAGACAATAATCCTGCTTTGGCCTGACTCGCTAGGATACCATGGAGGACAAATGAGAACAGTGATGAGAAAACGCTTTAAAAAGCAAAGAGTTTCATAAACAGGGACTTACTTTTCTTCAGGGTCCTCCGCAGTGAAGCTGAGATAATCACAGAAGGGCTGCTTGTCTAAACGCCGACGAGCCTTTCCCACGGCTAGCCTAAGAGGACTGACTCAGAGGCACCCAGCTCCCTCGCTCTGCACATCACGCCCCCACCCCCACTGAAATAGCCCACTTACTGCACTTGGTACTTTCAGTGGATGGAGCCTCCTCTCCTTTCCCTCTTCTTCCCACTGCCCTGCCACCCATGGCCAGTGGGAACTCAGGGGATGGCTTGCTGACAGATGGACACGCTGTCCATCCTACTCCCCTTGCCTCAGCCCGCAGCCCAGAGGACTTGAGAAAATCAACTCCTCCATCACCACCCCCCCAGCAGGACATCCAGAGGCTGGCTCAGATAGGAGACTTTCTTCTGCTTCTGTCTAGGACTAGGGGACGGAGGTTCCAGGATGAGGGCCAATCCACTCCGCAGAGTTCAAAACAAAACAACAATAAAACCAAGAAAGAGTCTACAGGGGCTGGCGACTTTCTGCTTGCATCTCACATCCATCTTTCCCGCGGCAATGTCTGTCTGTCCTGTGCAAACTGGAGAACTGCGGGATGAGAGAGTTCAGCTGTGGTTTTCACCCAAACCAGCCACAGAGCTAACACGCTCCCATCCGCCAAGTGAGAAGGGCACAGCGGCCCCCGCAGCACTCCGGATCTGGGAGGTCCGACCTGGCCTTTCCCGGCCTAAAACTCCCTCACAGGCACTGACAAGCATGTTCTATTCGTCACTGTGTTTGCATTTTGTCTTCCAGGGCCCTTTTCAAATGCAAACGCCCCTGGAGGAAGAAACCGTATTCCACGGGCCCCAGCCACACAGCACCTGTGCCCAGTAAATATTTTCTGAATTAAATTGGTTACGAGATCCCTGTGCTCACAGAAGACGGGTCAGAGCGCGGGGCTGAAAAGGGTGGGGCTGCAGGCCCGGCCGGGGCGGGGAGCCACGCCTCCCTCCACCTACATCAGCGCTCGCCCGGAGCCGCCCTGCAGCCCCAGCCAGATAACTTGAGTTAGGAGAAAGTAAATCTGAAATAGCCAAATATGGAAACTCTGCAGGAGGGGGCAGAACCCGCCGAGAAAGGAGGCAGCGGCAGAGCGGAGCAGCAGGGTGAACCACAAGACTGCGGCCCCAGGATTCACTGAAAAGTCTCACAGTTGCCAAAACCCTGCAGGGCAGGACCAAGGGGGAGGCAATCTGGTCTGGAAAACCCAGATTCCACCAATTCTCTGGGTGTCCCTGGCCACGCACTTCACCTCCCCGAACCTTGGTTTCCTCCAAGACCCCTCCGAGCTCAGCTGAGGGTCTGCGTGTGCAGCGTCGGGTTCGTCTCGTGCTGTGCTGTGTGTCTAACTGAGCACTCCCAACCGAACAGTTTGCGGAGGTTTCCATTCATTCTCCTATTCCGGTTCCATTCCGGAGGGCTCCGCTCGGAGAAGTCCTGCAGACACGGTGGAGGGGGTGCCCAAGGGCACGCAGGGGGCGCCCGGGATTTGCAGAGCGTGTGCACCCGGCTCACCTGAAACCCGCCCTGCGTCCCCCGACCTGAACCCGGTCCCTCCGATACCTAGGCGCGCTCTGGAGCAGCTCCCCAGCTCGGGGCCCCCAGTTGCGTCCACACCACACAGCCTTCCCCTGCTTAGAAAACCCGCTCCGGGGACGCCTGGGTGGCTCAGTTGGTTAAGCAGCTGCCTTCGGCTCAGGTCATGATCCCAGCGTCCTGGGATCGAGTCCCACATCGGGCTCCTTGCTCCGCAGGGAGCCTGCTTCTCCCTCTGACTCTGCCTTCCACTCTGTCTGCCTATGCTCGCTCTCGCTCGCTCTCTCTCTGACAAATAAATAAATAAAATCTTTAAAAAAAAAAAAAAAAAAAAAAAAAAAAAAAAAAAAAAAAAAAACCCGCTCCGAGCCGCCGAGCCCAGCTGTCTCCCACACCCGCCTCCGCACCCCCTCGCCCGCGGCGGCGGCCACCTGCCCCGCGGGCTACCCCGGCCCGTCCGCCTCGCGCCCACCGCCCGCGCCCTCCCCGCGCGAGTCTGAGCGCGGGTCGCGGCACTCGCTCAACGCGAGCGGGGCGGGAGGGGCGGGCGTCCGGGCCCGGGGCCCCAGCAGCCCGGCGTCGGGCGCGGGGAGAAGGGTGCGGGGCTCGCGCCGCCGCGGCGCTTTCGGTTTCAAAGCAAACCGGACGAGCCGACAGGCGCTCCTCGGCCCCTCACTCCGGCCCTACAGCCGCGGGGCTGGTCGCCGCTGCCACCGCCGGGGCGGCGACCTGCCGGGACTCACGTGTGGCTCCGCGCGGGGAGTCCGCGGGCGCGGGTCCGCAGGCGCGCGGCTATCCTGGGCAGCGGCCGGCGGCGAGGCGGGGGCGAGGCTCTCAGCCCCGGAGCCCTGCGCGCCGAGCCCGGCCGGGGGAAGGAGGGAGGGCGGGCCCGGGACCCGGGACGGGAGGGGCCTGGGGCGGGGCCCGCGGGCGGTCAGGGCGAGGGGCGCAGGCCGGGGGGAAGGGCGGAGGCTCAGGAAGGTGCTGGGTAGAACGCCGAGCACTGAGAAATCTAACCAACCCGCGCTAGAATTCCAAATACTTAGAAATAAAAAGCATTTCAGATTGTCCTCTAGTGCCTTCGAACCGTGCACATCTCACCCTTCAACCTGGGACGACCAAACTCAGCCAACCCTTCTTCATGCTTTGACTCCAATAGTTCAAGTTCTCAGGTCTGGTTCCAATGAGTCTCTCTTGATCTTCCTTTAGCAGTAGCTCAAATTTGCCAGCCCTCTTCCTTGCTGCTGGTCTAGCAATCCCTTAGAGAGGTCGAGGACCAAGGGGTTCCCAAACATCTCTTCGGATCTTCTAAATAACCTTGCAAAGGAGGCCTGGTCCTCCTCATTTTATGTATGAGTTATTGAGGTCCAAAGAAGGGACCTGAAGTGGTATGCGGGCAGCTGGACCCTCCGCAAGGGCTCTAGCTACCAGATTCCTAAACGCGGGACTTCTTACGATACCTCTCTCCATGAGCCTCGGCTCTGAATGATATTTGTAGTCTGTATAAACCTCCTCTGTGGGGACGCCTGGGGGGCTCTGTTAAGCATCTGCCTTGGCTCAGGTCATGATCCCAGGGCCCTGGGATGGAGTCCCAGGAACTCCACATCGGGTTCCTTGCTTAGCGGGGACCCTGCTTCTCCCTCTGCAGCTTGTGCTCTCTCTCTCTCTCTCTCTGACAAATAAATAAATAAATAAATTTTTAAAAAAAGATTATATTTATTTATTTAACAGAGATCACAAGTAGGCAGAGAGGCAGGCAAAGAGAGAAAGCAGGTCCCTGCTGAGCAGAGAGCCCGATGCTGGGCTCGATCTCAGGACCCTGGGATCATGACCCCAGCGGAAAGCAGAGGCTTAATCCACTGAGCCACCCAGACGCCCCTAAATAAAATATTTTAAATATATATATATAAATCTCCTGTTAGGGTTGATGGAGCATGAAGAGCATGGACTTTGGAATGAAATAGACCAGAGCTCCAGTCCTAGCTTCCTCGCTTTCAGTGAGGCAAACTTGGGCCTAATTTGACCACCCTGTGCTGTAATTACTCATCAGTGAAAGGGCAGAATTAGTGAAATGCACAACCCAGATACACATAGGAGCCAGGCAGGAAACAGACATGCTCTGGGCTCCCGGTACTGTCACTGACTGTGATTCAATGGTTTCTCCCCCCTCTTCCTCCGCATAAACTGAATAAAGCAAACTATCCCAAGAATCATATCAGAGTTTTAAATATAATGAAATCAGATTCTGGGACAGATAGTGAATCTTTAATTGTGGAAAGTGGGGGCTGTAGGACTTCAGGGCTAGGAATCTAAGTCAGGAGGTAGAGGAATTTTGACAGCTATTAGTTAGAATGAAAGGACATGTTCCCAGCTCTTCATGTCAATTGCAGAACCCTGGGCAAGGTGTCTGGGAGAACAGAGAAGACAGTCTGGGAATAAGTCAGTCCGATGGAAGAGATATGATCCCCTGCCTTGAGGATCTTAAAGTTGGGTGCAAAGGACAGGATGTAAATGTACATGTAAAACCAATATTAAATATTTGCTGATGATAGCTAACATTTGATAGCTAACATTTATTGTTATTATTAATGTTATTTATATTATCTTATTATATGCCAGGTACTGTGCTCAGTGCTTTATTCATATTAATCCATTTATTCATGTGGATTCAAATAGATTACATTTAATCATCAGCCCTATTTTATAGATGAGAAAAATTGTCTCTTGAACAATTTGCCCCAAATTTCAAAATTCTTAGTTTGGGAAAGATGGGATTTTTCACTCTGGGAAGTCTAATTCTAGCACTATCAGCCATTACACCACCATGCCCCTCAGAGAAACGGTTGGTGTAAATTCAAATAAAACAACTTTAAGAAGGAGACAAATTTTAGCAATTTTAGTGTTCCAGAAATATTTGCGATGTTATGAACAGAAGAATCCTGTCTTCATACTAAATTCATGTATAAAAATAAGGGCAGGATTAGAGTATACACTAAATTTTGACACAAAAGAAAAGGGGTCAACTTTTTATCTCTCTCTTACAGACACCCTAAGGTTACCCCCAAACTTCAAAAAGACATGGCTTTCAGCTGTTTCATTTGCCAGAGAAATTAATTGGGTAAGAGTTTGCAGGCAGGCTGTTAATGGAAAGATTGTGCGGATGGAGCGGGGAGGGTGCCACCTATTGGAAAAGTAGATGGATGTATTAGCATGCTGCCCTTCCGTGACAAGGACTGAGCAATTATAGGCAGGGAGAGCACAGTAAAAGGTCATAGCTTCCATCACCTAGAGATCAGGAAGATCACACAGAAAGCAAAAATATTCTACTTGGGACTTAGATGGCACCTTTAACTTCCACTATAAGTCACAATGGAAAGTCTTTGTCTGTAACGGAACCACATACGGAAAGTATGATAGAGCAGCAAAACCTCCAGCTTCTGAGCACGTAGAATGCTTACTTGCTCACTAAGTGTGTTCTGCATTTTTGCAATAAATGAATGAATATCTGTGGGTTTTCCGTATTTAAATTCTTGACCCAGAGATAGGTGGTCCCTTTGCTCTCATCAAATAATGTTTAATCCAGCTCTGCCTGTCAGTGGGGTGACCACCCCACAAAAAGAGGAAGGGAGTGCTGGAGGCAGGAGCTTTACCCAGGACAGGTGTAATTAAAAAAAAAAAAAAGACTCATTTTCTAAAGGAATATCCATTGTCTGGAAGTACCATGGTTTATTTGTCCATTCACGGGATGAAGGAGGTTGTTTGTTCTAATTATGAATTGGAATTAATTGGCAATTATGAATAAGGCTATTAATTTGTATGCAGGTTTTGGAGGGATATACATCTCCATATAGTCTGTATTTGTTCCAGAGAAACCCTCAGTCAGTATGAACAGTATTCTCTGTTCATGGTTAATGTGATCATCGGCCTTTTTTGTTGGAGAAATTTGATTTTTATTGTTTTAAAATTAGGCCTGCTGTCTTCACTGGATGCTTAGCTAAATGTGGGTTTTGTCCATTTTGACAGCTTCTTTATTAAGGTTCACACATGCGATTCCCATCAATGCTTGGAAAAAGCATTTTAACATGTTAACTCTGCATAGTCACTGTAAGGCATGAAAAATATTTTTTAAGTTTATTATTTAGTTTTAGGAACCATGAAGTAAGATCATGGGCTTGATTGGCACAATCTGATATTTCTGTTAACCGATTTCTAATTCCGTTGTATTCAGAGGACATAACTCTAGAAGATTTTAATCCTTTTCTACTTATTAAAATTTGTTTATGGCACAGAATATGGTCTATCTTGGACAAATTTCATGTGTATCTGTTGTTGGGTGGAATGATCTATGAATTCCATTTGGAGGTAAAGGTGATAGGTAGTGTCGTTCAAGTCTTCTATCTTCCACTCATTTTTGGTTTTCACATTCTATTAACTTTTGAGACATGGGTATTGAAATCATTGATTTTAATGGTGGCTTTGCCTATTCTTGAAGTTCTCACGGGATCCTCTTGATGACTTGGCACCTTTATCATTATTTTTTTTCAATTTTATAAAATCTTTTTCAAAAATTATGTTTATTAACATATAATGTATTATTTGCCCCAGGGGTACAGGTCTGTGAATCATCAAGCTTACATATTTCACAGCACTCATCATAGCGCATACCTTCCCCAATACCCATAATTCAACCACCCTATCCCTACTCCCCCAACCACCCAGCAACCTACAGTTTGTTTTGTGAGGTTAGGAGTCTCTTATGGTTTGTCTTCCTCTTGATCCCATGTTGTTTCATTTTTCCTTCCCTACCCCTCACAAACCCCTGCCCTGCCTCTCTAATTCTTTATATCAGAGAGACCATTGTCTTTCTCTGATTGACTTATTTCACTCAGCATAATACCCTCTAGCTCCATCTATGTCATTGCAAATGGCAAGATTTCATTTCTTCTGATGGCTGCACAGTATTCCATCGTGTATATATACCACATCTTTATTCATTCTTCTGTTGATGGACATCTAGGTCCTTTCCATAGTTTGGCTATTGTGGACATTGCTGCTATAAACATATATACATTCCCTTGCATGTGCCCCTTCGGATCACTACATTTGTATCTTTAGGGTAAATACCCAGTAGTGCAATTGCTGGGTCATAGGGTAGCTCTATTTTCAACTTTTTGAGGAACCTCCATGCTGTTTTCCAGAGTGGTTGCACCAGCTTGGTTTCCCATCAACAGTGCAGGAGGGTTCCCCTTTCTCCACATACTCACCAACATCTGTCATTCCCTGACTTGTTAATTTTAGCCATTCTGACTGGTGTGAAGTGGTCTTTCATTGTGGTTTTGATTTGTATTTCCCTGATCCCAAGTGATGGTAAGCACTTTTTCATGGGTCTGTTGGCCATCTGGATGTCTTCTTTCAGAAATGTCTGCTCATGTCTTCTGTCCACTTCTTGATTGGATTATTTGTTTTTTGGATGTCGAGTTTGATAAGTTCTTTATATATTTTGGATACTAGCCCTTCATCTGATAGGTCATTTGCAAATATCTTCTCCCATTCTGTCAGTTGTCTTTTGGTTTTGTTGACTGCTTCCTCTGCTGTGCAAAAGCTTTTGATTTTGATGGAGTCGCAATAGTTCATTTTTGTCCTTGCTTCCTTTGCCTTTGGCAATGTTTCTAGGAAGAAGTTGCTACGGCTGAGGTCCAAGAAGTTGTTGCCTGTGTTCGCTCAAGAATTTTGATGGATTCCTATCTCACATTGAGGTCTTTCATTCATTTTCAGTCTATCTTTGTGTGTGGTGTAAGGAAACGGTCCAGTTTCACTTTTCTGTATGTGGCTGTCCAATTTTCCCAACACAATGTGTTGAAGAGACTGTCTTTTTCCCTTTGGACATTCTTTCTTGCTTTGTCCAAGATTAGTTGACCATAGAGTTGAGGGTCTATTTCTGGGCTCTCTATTCTGTTTCATTGATCTATGTGTCTGTTTTGTGGAAGTACCATACTGTCTTGATGATTAAATCTTTGTAATAGAGCTTGAAGTCTGGAATTGTGATACTACCAACTTTGGCTTTCATTTTCAACATTCCCCTGGCTATTTGGCGTCTTTTCTGGTTCCATATAAATTTTAGGCTTTATTTATTTATTTATCTATTATTTATTTAGGATTTATTTATTCCATTTCTTTGGAAAAAATGGATGGTATTTTTGATAGGGATTGCATTAAATGTGTAGATTGCTTTGGGTAGCATAGACATTTTCACAAGATTTGTTCTTCCAATCCATGAGCGTGGAACATTTTTCCATTTCTTTGTGTCTTCCTCAATTTCTTTCATGAGTACTTTATAGTTTTCTGAGTACAGATTCTCTGCCTCTTTGGTTAGGTTTATTCCTAGGTATCTTATGGTTTGGGGTGCAACTGTAAATTGGATCAACTCCTTAATTTCTCTTTCTTCTGTCTTGCTGTTGGTGTATAGAAATGCAATGGATTTCTGAACATTGATTTTATATACTGACACTTTCCTGAATTCCTGTATGAGTTCTAGCAGTTTTGGAGTGGAGTTTTCTGGGTTTTCCATATAAAATATCATATCATCTGCAAAGAGTGAGAGTTTGACTTCTTTGCCAACTCAGAGGCCTTTTATTTCTTTTTGTTGTCTGATTGTCAAGGTCAGGACTTCTAGTACTGTGTTAAATAGCTGTGGTGATAGTGGGCATCCCTGCCATGTTCCTGACCTTAGGCTAAAAGCTCTCAGTTTTTCCCCATTGAGAATGATATTCACTGTGGGCTTTTCATAGATGACTTTGATGGTATTGAGGTATGTACCCTCTATCCCTACACTTTGAAGAGTTTTGATCAAGAGAGGATGCTGTACTTTGTCAAATGTTTTTTCAACATCTATTGAGAGTATCATATGGTGCCCATTCATTCTTTTATTAATTTATTGTATCACATTGATTGATATGTGGATGTTGAACCATCCTTATAGCCCAGGAATAAATCCCACTTGGTCGTGGTGAATAATCCTTTTAATGTACTTTTGTATCCTATTGGCTAGTATTTTGGTGAGAACTTTTATATCCGTGTTCATCAATGATATTGGTCGGTAATTCTCCTTTTTGATGGGGTCTTTGTCTGGCTTTGGGATCAAGATAATGCTGGACTCATAAAATGAGTTTTATGAGCCAAAGTCTTTCATTTCCATTTCTATTTTTTGGAACAATTTCAGGTGAATAGGTATGAATTCTTCTTTAAATGTTTGGCAGAATTCCCCTGGGAAGCCATCTGGCCTTGGGCTCTTGTTTGTTGGGAGATTTTTGATGACTGGTTCAATCTTCTTACTGTTCGGTAAGGTCTGTTCAGATTTTCTCTTTCTTCCTGGTTCAGATTTAGTTTTTTGTATGTCTCTAGGAATGCAACTATTTCTTCCAGATTATTGGATTTGCTGGCGTACAGTTGTTCTTTTAATATGTTCTTATAATTGTTTGTATTTCTTTGGTGTTGATTGTGATCTCTCCTCTTTCATTCATGATTTTATTAATATGGGTCCTTTCTCTTTTCTTTTTAATAAGTCTGGCCAGGGGGTTATCAATCTTATTAACTCTTTCAAAGAACCAGCTCCTCGTTTTGTTAATTTGTTCTGCTCTTCTTTTGGTTTCTATTTCATTGATTTCTGCTCTGATCTTTATTTTGTCTCTTCTCCTTCTGGGTGGAGGCTTTCTTTGCTGTTCTTTCTCCAGCTCCTTTAGGTGTAGGGTTAGGTTGTACATTTGAGACCTTTCTTGTTTCTTGAGAAAGTCTTGGATCACTATACACTTTCCTCTCGGGACCACCTTTGCTGTGTCCCGAAGATTTTGAACAGTTGTGTTTTCATTTTCATTTATTTCCATAAATTTTTTCAATTCTTTAATTTCCTGGTTGACCCACTCATTCTTTAGTGGGATGCTCTTTAGCCTCCATGTATTTGAGTCCTTTCCAACATTCCTCTTGTGATTGAGTTCTGGCTTCAGAGCATTGTGGTCTAAAAATATGCAGGGAATGATCCCAATCTATTGGTACTGGTTGAGACCTGATTTGTGACCCAGAATGTGATCTATTCTGGAGAATGTTCAATGTGCACTAGAGAAGGATGTGTATTCTGTTGCTTTGGGATGGAATATTCTGAATATATCTGTGATGACCATCTGGTCCATTTAAAGCCTTTATTTCCTTGTTAATCTTTTGCTTAGATGATCTGTCCTTTGCAGTGAGGGGGTGTTAAAGTCCCCTACTATTATTGTATTACTAGTATTGTATCTCTAATGAAATAAATCTGGGAATGAGATGTCTAACTTGGTTTCCCTTTACCCTACAAATGAAAGCAGCCCCCCACCCTAAATCCTCTGACCTTGCCTACACACAAATATTCCCTGTTTTGTAGCTTCCAATTCCTCATCCTGCCATGGTCAAAAGAGTTCAGAAGCCATGCTCAGAGGGGCCTTGTGGCCCAATCTGTCCCACAATCTCATAGACTTGTCCAAACTCCCAGTGGAAGGCAACGGGTATTGCTCTGAGACATTGGATCTGGATGGCCCCCAGGGAGAACCTACATTGAGCATACATCCATCCAAGGGATGGAAAGAAACTACTTGGGAAGCCAAAGTCCTTCATTAAAGATGAGAATGGGAATATGTTGAAAATGAAGTGACTGACACAATGTCCTAGCAAGCTGGCTGGCTCAAGACGAAGAGATAGTGGCAGGCTTGTGCAAAGGGAAACCTCCATGGACCACCCCTGGCAGCCCTGTTAGAAAAAGCTTGCATTCTTCCTTCAGAAAGAGAAGGAAAGCTTCTGACCTTTGCTGTTTTTCCTGCTCTTCCAACCAGGCGATCCAGACAGTGTGAGTTCAGTTCTGTCAGGTGGTTGCTCAGGCTAAGGCTCAAGGGTTTGGAACCAGACTGTGGGGCAGTATCTGGAAGGGCTCTCTCTGCACTGAGGAGGCCCTGCGGCATGCTGTGCACAGGCAAACCATCTGGTCTTCTGAAGGGAAATATCTTGGGCAGCCTGCAGTGAGAGACAAACTGGCTACCCATACCTGAGGTTCCTCCAGTTGACCAAGAAGCCAGTGCTCTGGGACAGGAAGGCCAACATTTCTGGAGTTATCAGAAGCTGACTGATCTTGCTTAGCCTAGGAACACATCCATTTCTGCATGCTGTGTGCATGAGTTACAACCCTGTGAGCCCAGAATGGAAATGAAGATCAAGTTCAAAAGACAGCAAGAGAATGGGAATGGCCACCGTAAGGGCCATGTCCTACTTTTCCAATGGGAATGGACTAAATATGGGAATAAAATTAAAAAAAAAGAAAGAAAGAAAGAAAAGAAAAAAGAAAAATAGGGTCCTGAGTGGAAAGTAGGGGGTCAGAATTGAGGTGGGGCTTCTGGGAGACACTACATCCCAGATATGAGATGGGGACCTGCTGGGGAGGCCAACCATTACACAAGAGACTGGGTCTCTCACTGAAATATTAAGATTTGAGCCACTCCAGCTCGGGTCTTTCCCTCTTGGAACACAGGATCTATACTTGAACTCCAGATTCAGCAAATGACACCTACAGGGCAGGAGTCCAGTGTAAAGTTTCTCAACAGATTCTCTGCCTGGGAATCAAACGGTGTTGGCCAAAAAAAGCAGATTCTTGGGACTTATTGGACTGGATTCCCCCCAAGGGTGGGGCCTGTGGGTCTGCTCTTTTTACCGGTGGTTCTGAAAGCCTGCATGGTCCCAGTACCACCAGAAGGCCACACCATCGGTGAGGGATCCGAGCAGGGGTCTTCAGGCCTTGCGTGGACTGGGGAAGTTGGTCTGTTTACTTATCCTGGTGGCCAGCTTCCCCTGAGAGGGTCAGGGCCAAGGTCCCCGCGAGGGGATGTGTGTTCCCTGACTCAGTGAGATCTCTGGGCCTGACCACCCAAGGCTGATATAAAGGGTGGAAATATAGACCCTAGAAGTCTGTCTCAACCCACAGGAGCAAGGGGCCTCCCCGGGTTGCCAAGGAGGGATCTGGACAAAGGAGCCGGCTGCCCTCTAGTGGTGTGAACAGTGGACATCACAGCAATCCATTCTAAAATCACTTGGCGGTTAGTCAATCAAGGAGCAGAGCTTAAGGCGGTTTCTCGTTATTCTTGGAGAGATCAAGCCTACCACTAGATGCTCACGTGTGACATTCTCACCTGTAAATACGTCCAGGTGCCATCTGTCTGCAGGTCCTTCTCCTGGGCGTGCAGAGCTTTAGCACAGACCCTCAGGAGAAGGGAACTTCTAACCCGGGAAGTTTGTCTACGACGGTCCAGGCACTGTCCCTGCAGGCAGATGTCTCTGCCAGTGAAATTGTCCTCCTGTCTGAAGATGCCAACTCAGTTACTCTGAAAACGGAAAGGGAAGCACATTTTGAGAAAGAAAATGTGCAGACGAACAGGGAGGTGCCTACAGAGAATTCAAGAGAAAACAGATACTATGATTGAAAGACACTACGCTTTTCATAAAAACTTACAAAGTACAAATGCACCCCACCTCACACACGTGACAAAGCCTACTATGAAACACAGAACAGGAGGAGAGAGACAGAGAGAGAAATTGCCTGCCACCTTTGTGCACTGCTGGTGGGAACATAAAATGGAGAAGCCGCAGTGGAAAATAGTATGGTAGTTTCTCGAAGATTCAAACATAGAATCACCCTACGATCTAACAGTTCCACTTCTAAGTATATGCCCCAAAGAACAGAAAGTAGGATCTCAAAGACATATCTGTACCCCCACATTCATAGCAGTTCATGATAGCCATGGGGACAGACCAAGGGTGGTTTGTCCACGCGACCGAAGATTCTTTCAGTCTTGAAAAGCCATGAAGTCTGACACCTGCTACGACAGGGATGAACCTTGAAGACATCAAGCTCGGTGACATAAACCAGACCCAGCAGGGCAAATACTGTATGATTCCATCGCATGAGGTACCTAGAGTAGTTGCATCTGCAGAGAAAGAACGAGAACGGTGGTCACCACAGGCTGGCGGAGAGGGGCGTGGAGGGTTATTGTTTAATGGGTAAGGGGTTTCTGTTTGCGAGACAACGTTCTACAGAGCTTTGCGTGGTAATGATATGTCAGCATCGGTTTGTTGTAACAAACATGCCACTGGGGTGTGGGATGTCATAGTGGCAGGGGGACCTCTGGGGGTGGGGATCGGGAATGTATGGGAACGCTCTGTACGTCCTGCTCGGTTTCGCTGTGAACCTAAAACTGTTCTCAAAATTAAGCTGAGGAATTACAAGAAGCAAAGTTCTGGAAATGATGGAAAACTCGCACAGCAGCTGGAATGTACTTCCCACCACTGAACTGGTACATTCTATGTTATGTGTATTCTACCACAACCTAAAAATAAATTAACAACTTTTAAAAGACAGAAGGAGAGGTGGGCTAGAAAGAGATTGTCATTTGGGAATCTTAGGATATCGTAAGTTTAAAAATATCATATGAAGTAGGGGAGCCTGGGT
Source organism: Mustela putorius furo (assembly GCF_011764305.1). Classification (NCBI taxonomy): domain Eukaryota; kingdom Metazoa; phylum Chordata; class Mammalia; order Carnivora; family Mustelidae; genus Mustela; species Mustela putorius. Next base: position 10,247,885 of record NW_025421480.1, on the reverse strand, counting down.
GGCTCGGTTAGGTCAAGTATCCGACCGAGAGTCTCAGCTCAGGTCTTGATCTCAGGGTCGTGAGCTCAAGCCCCATGATGGTCTCCATGCTGGACATGAAGCCTAATTAAAAGTAAATAAATAAAATTAAAATGTTCTAAATAGAAGTTACAGGGGGTTTTGGGATATATTTTGAAGTCTATTTTATATTAACAAGTAGTTATTCAAAGTTTCAATAAATAAAAGTGTACAGAACAGAACGCTTAGCAGAAAGACAGTGAACATGTGGCCGGTGGGCAGGAAGAAAGTAGAGGTAGCTAAACATGTCAGGATCTTAGGGCCTTTGCTCTGAAGGAACGTTGTTGGGGGCCTGGAGGGACAGCAGGGACAGAGAGGTGCGTGGCCCAGCAGTGGCCCAAAGAAGGAGCTCTGCCCTCATCAGGGCTGCAGGGAAAAAACGTGGCTCTAAAGTCATCTGGAAAGGAACGTAGTCACTTTTCAGGTTGGAAAATTGTGTTTCCATCAACCCACCATCCTCAAAACCATCCAGTGGGCACCAGAGAGGAAGATGGAATTCTGCAAGAGTGCAGAAATGTCAAAAGCAGGCTTGACATTGGCTTTCCACTTCCAGCAGAGGGGAAATCTGGGAGTGATGTCCAGGGCCAGCCCCTGGTGCTTCGCGTGGTGCCGGAGACAAAACCCTGAAGGATGTTCCGTGTTGGCGCGCAGGGGAAGTGGGACGACCAGCCCAGTAGGCTTGATGTGTCCAAATGAGAGAAGCCTCTTGAGAATGATCTCCGTGGGGAGAGCTGCCAACCACCTCATGTCCATCTGAAACTCCACCGGCAAATATTCAGGGGTGGGCAGCACGCTCCCCTTTAGAAAGGGAGGCAACCGACATACAGCCTTGCAGTTTTAGCGGTACAACACACCAACCTGATACCTGTATCTACTGCAGAATGATCCTACAAGAAGCTCTCTTAATGCCCATCACCTCTTGCGTTTGTGATTTGCTTCCTGTGATGAGACCTTTCCAAATCTACTCTCTTAGGAACTTCCAAATATGCAATAAAGTCTTATTAACAATAGTCCTGTGCTAGGCGTTACACCCCCAGCTCTTACTCATCTTCTAACCAGAAGTCTTTACCGTGTGACCCCCTTCAGCTACTTGCTCCCATTCCACATCTGGCAAACACCAGTCTGTTCTCTGTATCTCTGAATTTAGTTGTGTGTGTGTGTGTGTGTTTTTAAGATTCCAGATGAAACTAGGATGGCGTGTTTGTCTTTGACTTATTTCACTTAACATAATGTCCTCAAGGTCCATCTGTTTATTGCAAATGGCAGGAGTTCCTTTTTATGGCTGAATAATATTCCCAACACCCCTCCACCATGTGCACGTGCGCACGCGCGTGTGTGTACACATTGGTGTATATACATTGGATACACCACATTTTCTTTTTCTTTTCATATGTGGATGGACACTTAGGTTGTTGCTGTGGCTAGATAAATAATCCTTCGATGAACATGGAGATGCACATAGCTTTTCGAGACAGTGATCCCAGCACATTCTTGTCATTTCTTCCTTGCTGGCAGACCTTTGTTCTTTCGGGGATGGATGGACTTTTTGGAAACACTCAAAAGTCATTCACAGCCAACGAATGTGAATGAAGAAAACCGAGCTGCTGTCCACCTTGTGGATCATATGCCGATTCAATTAGCATCTTTAACAGAAGAAATCTAGAAAGTACTTTAAGCCAGACATCCATGCAGTGCCCTTCCTAGTGACTGAATAAAGCTGGTAACAGCCATTTAGCTATGAGTTGCAGATGATTTTTCAAACATTCCCCAATTCCAAATAATCCTGGCTCACAGCTTGAAACACCCTGCAGAAGAGTGCTGGGAAGATGCATGGGAGATCAGGGACCCATGGGTGGCTCAGTTGCTGACACGTCTGCCTTTGCTCAGGTCATGATCTCAGGGTCCTGGGATTGAACCCCACATCGGGTTCCCTGCTCAGTGGGGAGTGTGCTTCTCCCTCTACCTCCCCCTGCTTGTTCTCTCTTTCTATATCTCTCTGTGTGTCAGATAAATAAAGTCTTAAAAAAAAAAAGAAAGAAAGAAAGAAAAGAAAAGGAAAGATCCATGGGAGGTCAATAATGACTGCCTGGCTGCTTCTTGCACTTGAACCAGTTGCTGCTGCTGGCAGTGGTGACCATGCAGATCTGGCTTCAGAAAAGGCTCTGAGACATGAGTGTTCTTTTCAACTAATGCCAAGACCAGCTGCTCTGTAGCTGGACGATAAAGTGTAGGTGTCCCTAAGCCCAGCACCGAAATAACTCCTAAGTCAGACTGGGGCCCCTCTCACTGCGTCTGCTTCCATGCACCGCAGCTCCCGCGTTCGATGCCACAGACCGGAGCCCGTCATCCAGCACTCACGGCTGGATGGTTTGCATGTATCACATCTGTAACACTGCGTGGATATTACCAGATGCTTCTATTCCATTTAGAGGATTTTCCTGGTGTGTTGTTTTTTTTTTCAGGTGATGATTTCTGTTTTGTCCTTTTCTCAACATTTTCAGAACTGTACCTTTGTTTTCGTTTCAAGGAACCAGGCTAATTTCAAACTGTATTAATCAGAAAATGAGGCCATTTAGAGAAAGATGGTCACATGCAGGAAAGGAACAAGCGCCCCTTTGTGGAGAGGCTGATACTCTCAAGCTCTCTGACAACAGCTGCCACCTCTTCTCTTTGGCCAGAAGGAGACACCTAGAAACAAGGGGCTGGGGGAAGGAATGTCACTGTGAAAAGAAAGCCCTTTCCTCTCTCCCATTACAGTCAGCCATTCTCCCCTCCAAATGGGTTCTGGACAGATTAAGAAGAAATAGGAAGAAAAAAAATTAAATTTTTTTTTTCAAATTTCTGTCTGGGCAAAATTTTTAAGCTTAGATTGCAGAGATGAAAAGGTCAAAGGAAAGTCAACATAAAACATTCGAAAATCCTCATCATGTATTTTAATTTAAGGTATCATATGTTTACAGTGGCCAAGAAAAGAGGAAAAAAATCACAGGGAGATGTATTTTATTTTGCTTTTGATCCGTATCTTAACTAGTACTTCTTCGGGTGTTGGAGTGCCCATTACAAATAAAAATATATGTTATATACATTTTATATGTTACATATATTTATCTATAATTCATAGGTTAAATTTTATATACAGTGAAACACGGATATTAAATATACAGTTCAGTGGATCTGGGTGAGTGTATATACACCCATACCACCACGACTCTGACAGAAGGTACTGTTCTAATGGGCTGAAGGTTCCAGAAGACCCCTTTCCATTCTGTTGCACCCACCCAGGAAATCACCGCTCTGGTTTCTAGTCCATAGATAGTTCTCACCCATTCCTACACTTGACATACATGGAGCTGTACAGTAAGTACTCTTGTATCTGGCTCCTTCCACTCGGATATCTTTGAGATTTACTCATGTTGTTGCACAGGTATCACTGCATTATTGATTTTTAAGGTGTTTTTTTTTAAAAAAGTCATTTCTACATCCAGTGCGGGTCTCGAATCATGACCCCAAGATCACGAGCACAGGCTCCGCCCACTGAGCCAGTCAGGTGGCTGTCATGACATGATTTTTATTGCTAAGTATCCCACCGCGATCTGTTTATCCGTTCTGATGATAGATTTTGAAGCTGTTTTCAGGTTTTGGCAATTATGAATAAACCTGCTATGAATGTTCTTGTTCAAGAGTTGTTTCTGGACGGAATGTTTTATTTCTCTTAGATAAATATTTAGGAACGGAAGTATGGGTCTTAGGGCAGATGGATGTGTATGTTTTCCAAGTTTTCATTTTACCCTCCTCCCAGTCTGAGAATTCGAGTTGCTTGGAACCCTCACCACATCTGCCATTGTCACTCTCTTTAATTTTAGTCATTCTGGAGGGTAGCAATGGTATCTCTTTGTGGTTTTGACTTGCAGTTCCCTGGCGACGGACGATGTTGAACATCTTTTCATGCTCTTTTTAGCTATTTTTATATTTTCTTTTGTTAGGTATCTGGTCAAATCTTTTGCCCATTTTTAACTCGCTGTTTTTGTTATTTGTTTGTAGGAGTCCTTTATATATTCTGGATATAGAATGTACTGCAAATATTTTCCAACAATCTGACTTGTCTTTTTGTTTTATTAATGGTGTCTTTCAACAAGCAGAAATTTTTCATTTCAAAAATGTCTAATTTAATGAATTTTTAATGTTTAATGTTTATGTTTAATGTTTTTGTGCATGTGTCTGCTCTGAGAAAACGTTCCCTTTTCCAAGGTCATGAAAATAATCATTTAAATTTTTTCTAGTGTTAGCATTTACATTTAAGTCTATGAGATAGAGGACCAGGTTCGTTTTTTCCCATATATTTATCCAATAGTTTCAGCACCGGGTGTTGAATAGCCCTTCCTTTCCCTATTGAGTTACCTTGGCATCAATCGTCTACTGGACTCTATTCTGGCCCATTGATCCATTTGCCTATACGTCAATACCATCTTGTCTTGGTTACTAGAGCTTTACAGGAGTCTTGAAATCAGTAGTTCTATTTCAAGGTTGTTTTGGTTATTCTAGGTTCTTTACATTTCCAATACGATTTTTTTTTTTTTTTTGAGAGACAGAGTACGCGTGTGTATGCTTGCCAGCTGGTGGAACAGCAGAGGGAGAAGGAGAGAGAGAATCCCAAGCAAGCTCCACACCCAGCATGGGGCCCAATGCCAGGCTGGATCTCATGACCTTGGGATCATGACCTGAGCTGAAACACAAGAGCTGGGGGCTCAACTGACTAAGCCACCCAGGTTCCTCTCCATTAGGATTCCTTTAACCAGCCTGTCAGTTTCTACCAAAACGATTTTTTATTTGAGACCGTAATTGGTATGACATGGAGTTTATAGATAATTTTGAAGAGAAGCAACATCTTCCAATCCAACAATACGATACATTTCTCCATTTATGTGGGCTTTCTTGAATTTTCTCATGATTGTCACATGGTTCCCATGGTAGAGTTCTTGTGTGTATCTTGATAATTTTTTTTCTGAAGTACTTTTTTCTTGTTCTGGATGTTATTAAAAAGGGATTTTAAAATTTCATTTCTAATTGCTCGCTGTAAGTATATAGAAATACACTTAATTTTTGTATGTTGACTTTGTATTATGTGATTTTATTAGTCACTGATTTGTTCTAGTGATTGTTTCGTAGATGCCTTACAGATGGATATGTCAGGGACAGATATGGTTTTTTCTTTTTCCTTTCTAATCTTCATACCTTGTGTTTATTTCTCTTTGCCTGATTGCAAACATCAGGGGCTCCAGGACAAGGCTGAACAGAATTAAGAAGAGATACTCTTGCCTTCTTCCCAGTCTTAAAGGAAAACATTCAATATTTTACCTTTATTGCTTATAGGTTTTTCACAGATAGTGTTTATCAGAATGAGAAAATTGTCTCCTATTTCTAGTTTTCTGAGATTTTTATTATGAATGAGTACTGAACTTTTCAAATTGTTCTTCTACATCTACTGAGATGGTCTCATGGTTTTTTCCTCTTTATTCTGTTCATACAATGAATGACAATTGTTTTCCCATATGATACCAACTTTGCACCCGTAGGATAAATCCCATTCAGAATGATGTGTTGCTTTTTTATATATTGTTGGGTTCCATTTGTTAATATTTTGTTAAAGATACATGTATCCAGGACGCCTATGTGGCTCAGTCGGTTAACTGTCTGCCTTTGGCTCAGGTCATGATCCCAGAGTCCTGGGATCAAGTCCCACATCAGGTTCCTTGCTCAGCAGGGAGCCTGCTTCTCCTCTGTCTGCTCTGCCTGCTGCTCCCCCTGCTTGTGCTCACTTGCGTGCCCTCTCTCGCTCTCTCTCTCTCTCTGACAAATAAACAAAGATCCAAAGAAAATGTTTGTATCCATGTCCACGAGGGGTATTTGTCTGTGATTTTCTTTTCTCGTGGCATCTCTGTCACATTTTGGTTTCAAGATTATTACTGGCATCATCAAACTGATTGGAAACTACTCCTTCCTTCTTTCTGTTCTGAAAGGGTTTGGGTGAGATTCGCATTATTTTTTCCTTAAATGCTGGATGGAATTTACCAGGGAAACCATCTGGCCCTGGAGTTGTGTTTGTGGGAAGATGTTTAAATTGGGAATTCAATATCCATAATAGACAATATTTGTTTAAGAAAAAAAAAAGTTCTGCTTACAGCAAAATGTGAAAGGTAACAGATACACTGAGGGGGAGAACTGTTAAGATAAAAATACCAGGGGCACCTGGGTGGGTCAGTGGGTTAAAGCCTCAGCCTTTGGCTCAGGTCATGATCGCAGAGTCCTGGGATCGAGCCCCACATCAGGCTCTCTGCTCAGTGGGGAGCCTGCTTCCTCCTCTCTCTCTCTCTGCCTGCCTCTCTGCTTACCTGTGATCTCCATCTTTCAAATAAATAAATTAAAATTTTTTAAAAAATAAGATAAAAAGACCAACATGTGGAGTGCCTGGCTGGCTCAGTTGGTAGAACATGTGGCTTTTGACCTTGGGGCCATGAGTTTAAGACCCATTCGAGTCCTGTGCTGGGGGTAGAGATTTGCTCAACTAAATAAACTGGGGGAAAAAAAGAGCCAAGACTTAATGACTTGGGAAACTCTCAGGCTACCCAGTTTGTAAAAGAATCTAAAATTAAGAGATTTGCTTGCTGCCCAGAAAGCAGAGTCTGGAGAGGAGGGCACAGCTGTGGCTGGAAAACCACTTGCTGGTGTTGGAGAGACCAACTGTGTGATGTGTGGGTCCCCTTAGCCACTGAAAGGGACAGAGGATTCCATGAGTGAAGGCTGCCAGACCCTGCATTCCACAGGCAGGAAGCAGGCTGGTAAATCCACTCAGCTGCCAGCATGTGCTATCCTTCAAGTAAAAGGAACATGAGGGCTGCCTGGGTGACTCAGTTGGTTAAGTGTCTGACTTTGGCTCAGATCATGATCCCAGGGTTCTGGGATTGAGACCCACATTGGATTCCCTGCTCAACGGGAAGCCTGCTTCTCCCTCTGCCTCTCCCCCTGCTCATGCTCTCTCTCTCTTTCTCTCTCTCTCTCTCAAATAAATAAATAAATAAAATCTTTAAAGGAAAAAAAAAGAACGTGATTTTGGGAGGCCTCGAGTCATAAAGGACCCCCCCTGGGTCTTGCAACCCAATGGAGTATGCCCAGTTGGATTTGCCCCCAATTGCTTGGGGCCGGTGATTCCTTACTTCCTTCCATTTTCTCCCGATTAGAATGGGAATGTCTACACCTATTCTGCTGTGTCTGTCCCTCAATTGCATTTTGGGAACAGATGACTCGTTTTCTAGTTTTAACCGGTCCATAGGTGGAGAGGAACTTTGTTCCAGAATGGACTATGCCGAGTCTCACCCTTACCTGATTAAGACGACACACACAGTAACATTGGAACTTCTGAACTGATGGTGTTTAGACATGGGGCTTGAGTCGATGCTGTCATAGGTTGACACTTAGGGAGGTGTCAAGATGGGGTGACTGTGTTGCATGTGGGATAGAACTGAGTATTTGATAGCTGAGGTTGATCTGCAGCAAGCCGAATAAAGCCCCCCAACTATAACATGTCCTAATCCCTGCAACCCGAGTGTTACATTAAATGGCTAAAGAAAAGCTCCGTCTTCCCCTTTCCTTCCCCACTACCACACCCACAATGCTTCTGACACCAGACTCCCTTCTTTGGAAAATGTGGAGAGGGTCTGAAAATGGAGTTCATAATCCATCACCCCTCCATAGTGGAGCCTCCGTAAAAATCCCAATAGTTTGGGGTTCAGAGAGTTTCCAGGTCAGTGAGCATATCCACGTGGAAGTTGACTCACCCCAACTTCCTGAGGACAGAAGCTCCTGTGTTTGGGACCCTCCCAGACCTCGCCCTATGTATCTCTTCACCTGCCTGTTCATCTGTACCCCTTATCACGTCCTGTCATGAACTGCGAAATGTAGATAAGTGTTTCCCTGAGCCCTGTGAGCTCTTCTGGGGAATAACTACGTCCAAGGGGAAGGAGATCCCAAGAACCTTCTATTTACAGCCAAGGTGGGCAGAAGTTGTGGGTCACCTGAGGATCTACTAGTTGTGATCGGCATCTGCAGTGGGGGTGGTCTCCCAGGTCTGACCCCTTCACCTGTGGGGTCTGACGTGATCTCCGGGTGGACAGTGTCAGAACTGAGTTACAATGGAGGGCCCGCAGCTGGGGTTGCACAGAACTTCTGGGTGTGGGGAAACTCCCACACAGGTGGTGTCAGAAGGGCTGTGAATGTGTTGTGAGAGCAAAGGGCACACACAGTAGTAGTGTTGTCAAAGGGGTGCTTTGTGCGAGAGGCAGTGAAAGGTCTTGAGGAGATGAACACGGGTTACCCAGGCGGGCCCTGAATGTGATCACACGTGTCCCCGTGAGAAAGAAGCAGGGGGACCTGGGACTGTAGAGAAGAAGGAAGGAATAGGAAGAATATTCTTCTGGCTCTGAAGGTGGAGGGAGGGGCTACAGGCCAGGGAGACCACTCTGGACACCGGAAAAGGCCACGGAGCAGACCCAGTGAAACTAATTTTGGATTTCCGGCCTGCAGAACTGTAAGCCATTGTGTGTGTGGTGATTTGTTATAGTGGCTGTGGAAAATCAACACAGGACTCTTTGAGTCTTTCTCTTTATTGCTGTGTGTGTGTGTGTGTGTGTGTGTGCACGTGTCTCCTTCTATCAACTCCTGAGAGAGATCTCTTAAGCTTTCCAAGCATTGCTGTGATTTTTTCTTTTTTTTTTTTTTTAGATTTTATTTATTTATTTGACAGAGATCACAGGCAGGCAGAGAGGCAGGCAGAGAGAGAGAAAAGGGAAGCAGGCTCCCCGCTGAGCAGAGAGCCCAACATGGGGCTCGATCCCAGGACCCTGGGATCATGACCTGAGCCGAAGGCAGAGGCTTTAACCTACTGAGCCACCCAAGCGCCCCTGCTATGATTTTTTCAATTTCTTCCTTCACTTCTCTGTGTTTCTTTCAAGTGCTTAGAAGCTCTCTGGGAACATACACAGAAGGGTGATATTTTCCTGATGAACTGTCTCTTTCATCATGATAAAAGGTTCTTCGGTTCTGGTAATTTAGTAATACAGCTTGGGGGCGCAGCCATGGATTCAAAGGGAGATCTGGGGGCTTAACCCTTGTGGCTCCTCCTTTGGGTTTTGGGTACCTCTCCTGAGATTCATAAGCCTTCCTGCTTGACTTTTAGTCGACCTATGCTGTCACAGACTGGTGATGCCTCCCGGGGAAAACCACAGAAAACTTCTCATAGTGCAATTCCTTTTCTCGAGAGTCAAATACGCACCAAGTTTCTGTCTGCTTCTAGCTACTCCTCAGCACCTTAACATGATATATTTCTAAAATATTTTGTCTTGAGATATCATTGTTGTCTGTTAGAAGATTAGACTCGTATAGGCTGTTCTGTCATTATTGTAACCAGAAATGCCCTGAATTATAGTAAACATTTTTTTAAACTTCAAGAATCCCCCCATAATATTAAATACAAAGAGCTGCCTTGGAAAATGGGGAAGAAGGAAGTAAAGCAGCTGGCTTGTGACCCACTCCTCCTCCAGTTATGGAAGGATATGCCCAGGGAAAGAAAGAAAGCTGGTGACCTGGTCTAATCCCATAAGTACACTGATAACTCAGTATTTGCTAGGAGCAGAGTGCTTAGTGATGAAATTCTTTCAGCATTAAACAAACCTAGACTCTATAGATTTATGACCAGAAAAGGTCCCATTAGTTATACAACTGTCTGGGGTGTAAGATGGAGAATGCTACCCCCTACTATGTGAGGTGCCCTGAAAACCTCATAAGAGACCACATATATCACTCGGAACAAAGAGCACATGTCCAGGTAAAAATGGAAAAAAATTGCAGAAGAAATAATAGAAAAAGACCCAAGATGGAAAAAGTGTCTTCTACAAAGAATACAATTTTTATAATAAGAAAACTGCTTGTTCTAGAACAAGATGTCACTGCTTATTTTTGAAGTACCCACCATCAAAGCCATAAATGAACTAAATGAACCTTCCACAAAAGCTTACAAAGAAAAATATTGTATGGAACTGTAGGATGCTAAATGTCAAAAGTATCAATCAGATCAGCCTAGGCTAGTCTACAGTGACGAATGTCGGTGGGTCGGTGACAATGCAAACGTGTTTACTAGAAGGATGTGGGTTTGTTTGTATGCTAGCTGTGGGTCCAGCCTAGTGGAGCTGCATCTTTCTGGAACACAGCTGATCTCCTGACAGAAGGGTAAGAGTGGGGAAAACATGCCCAGGATGTTAGAGCTTCTGTCCAGAGCTGTCACACAGCCCTTCTGCTGACATTGGTCAAGGCCACACGGCCAGTCCTATCCAACAGAACAGAAGGGCGTGGTGCCCCAGAACTGAGTGGTGCAGAGTGTTTTTGAACAGTAATACAGTCTGTCCAATCCCCACCTCCAACAGAGGCAGGCGATAGAGGCAGGAGAATGGCTCATATTTGCTGGAGGCCAATGTTATCATTTTTCCTTTATAATCCTCCTCACCGTCTTCTGCAGATATCATTATCCCCTTCCCAGATGAGGAATGGAGACCCAGAGAGGCTGCGTACTTGTCCTGGATCAGGCAATACTAAGCAGAAGAAATGGATTTCAAACCCAGGTGCACCTGGTTCTCAAGTTCACCATCTCCCAGGGTGAAAAGAAAACACAGTCCCCCACCCCAATGCCAAAACCTGAGGCACCGGCCAACCCATCGCAGACCGAGAGCAGGCTCAGGAAGGAGCTTCCCTATCCCTCATAGATCAGCACGTGAAAAGCAGCTGACAGCGATGACCTCAAAGGAGAACCACGAAGGGAATTAATTCATCAGGGATCCCTCAAGCCGGCACCGCCACTGCCCTGACATGGAAATTTCTAGCTGGGGAGAAAGGGCTGCTGTGTCAGGCCAGGCAGACCTGAGTTCTACACTTAGTGCTGCCACTCATCACCCACGCACATCTAAGGCACAGCTTCATCTCTGCAAACCTCCATTTCCCCTTATGTGGAAAGAACAAGAATGATGCATCACCACCCCTCACAGAGTTGCTCCAACTATCAGGACAAATACATTGTAAGGCACATGTCATTGGGTTCCAGCCAATGCCCATTCTCAGTCCCTCCCTTTCTTGCCTTAAAGAAGATGATCGCATAGTAAGAATCTGAGAAAGGGACAGTCCCTGCTCTGGAGATGTTCTCAGGTAGTGAAGGAGGCAAGTGAATAGGCCCTTGAAATAGCTGCAGCAAACGCTGTGCTGGTGGACCCAGTGGCATAAGAGGAAGGCGGCGGGAAAGGCCCGGAATATGAAGTAAGCTTTGTTTAGTTCCTTGTGAGAGAATCACTAAATCACAATTACCTAAACAGGATAAAGGTTATTTTTCAGTCCCTCAATCTAAGGAGGGAAGCAGTTCTAAGCTAATGCCTCCACAATCATCAGAACGTTTTTCTACTTCGTGTTCCACCATCCTCATGGTCGTCACACTCCAAGATGGCAGCCTGAGCTCTGGCTACCACCTCTGTACTCTAGATAGCAAGAAGAATGAGAGTAAGGACATGCCCCTTCTTGTTTCATCCTATTAGGCAGAACTTCCACGGATTTACTAGAATGGCCTGTGGGATTTCTAAGCAGAGCAGTCTGTGGGCAGTTATCCATATGTCCGGGACTCTAAGGACTAAATTGGAGACTCAGTGGTGGGCTTCATCAACACAGAGGTGGCAGGTCTAGGAGTGGTTGGATTTCCCCGGAAGAGTTTACACAGTAAGGTCAGGACCCCCACCCCCCACAACCCTCAAGGCCTGGAAACGAGGATGTGCAGAGGAGGTGAAGCCACAGACAGAAGGGAAATAAGGAGAGCACAGTATCCAGGAGAAAACTGCAATCTATAGTGACCAGTGCTAAAAGTCGGGCTACTCAGAAAGATATCATGGAAAACGGCAGATAAGAAGTTCCAAGCATCGGTTCCTCCATGTAAGCAACCATTAAGCTGGCAAACAGTGATAGAATCAGCCTTTCTCCTCCTCCTCCTTCTTTCTCTTTTTGGAACTCTGGAACCTTATTAAAAAACAAAAAAACCTAGAGCAAGCAGGGGAATGATTAATGAAGGAAAAAAAAATAGCTAAATTCAGTAAGAAAATGTTGCAACATTTTTGCTTACCTGCCTACCGTCTCCTGTTGCCCAGCCCAGCAACAGCCCTGGGGACAACAGCCAGAGTCCCTGGAGTCCTGATATGGAACTTGCTCTCAAAAATGTGGTTGTGCAGGGGCGCCTGGGTGGCTCAGTGGTTAAAGCCTCTGCCTTCGGCTCCGGTCGTGATCCCAGCGTCCTGGGATCGAGCACCACGTCGGGATCTCTGCTCAACAGGGAGCCTGCCTCCTCCTCTCTCTCTCTCTCTACCTGCTTCTCTGCCTACTTGTGATCTGTCTGTCAAATAAACAAATAAAAATCTTTAAGAACCTTGAAAAAAAATGTGGTTGTGCATTTTGACCTGGCTGGCAGTTCTCTGAGGGATTGCTGACCTTTGCTTCATCCCTTGGCTGGAGCAGCTCTCCAGGTAGTGTCTTTTGAAAGCATTTAGAGATATATACTGCCCATAGCTGTCTTGTTCAAGGGAGGGCAGATGGGATAAGCAACTGGAAAACCAGAAAGACTGGGGAAAAGGAGACTGAGGAGGAAGATACTGGGGAAGGAAGTGTTTTGAAGGGCTACTTCATATACTAAGGAGTCTAGACTATAAAACATGTGTCCAGGGCCAGAAACATTCTCAGAGAAGACTCAAGAGGACCCTATGATTGCACCTTTGGCTATTATCTGTAACCCATGAAAGTAGGAAATAAACGCTAAGGCAAATTGGCAGGTGTCTTAGCTAGGTGCAGCAGAAATGTCCAGCTCAGAGACAATCTTAAAAAACCAAGAGTGTTTTCTTTTAGTTTGTTTTTTGTTTAAACACTCCAGGTGTTTAAGAAAATCTGTGTTTGGTCAGTTGCTGGCTGATGAGATAGTGGAACAGAGACTTCAGTGACTACACATGATAAGGAAATACAGGGCGCAAATAATAATAGTAATTTGAAAATGTCACAAAACAAATAGATGACTGTAACCCCTAATGAGAAATAACAGCAAAACTTTCAAAGGGGGAACAGAATCTAAGTTCCAGAATTATAATATTCAAAATGTGCAAGTCTCAACAAAAAGTTACAAAGCAAACAAAGAAAAAGAAAAGTGTAACTCATTCAGAGGAAAAAGAAATTGACAGAAATCATCCTGGAAGTAGCCCAGATTTTAGACTTCCTAAGACCAAGACTTTAAAGGAAGTATCTTGGGTAACTCTCTCAGGTGCCCTCCCCTCTTCAGGAGTTTTGTACTCTATCATTCAATAAACTTTGCTGCCCACCAATAATAAATAAATAAATAAATAAAGGAACTTTCTTATATATGTTCAAATAGCAGGACATCTACATGGCTGCATCAGTTAAGTGCCTGTCTTCAGCTCATGTTATGATCCCAGGGTCCTGGGATTGAGCCCCAAGTCAGGCTCCCTGCTAAGCAGGGAGTCTACTTCTCTCTTTCCCTCTGCCCTCCCCAACTTGTGTGCATGCTCACTCTCTCTCTCAAACAAATAAATAATTTTTTAAAAATGTGCTCAAATAGCTGAAAGAAGCTTTGGGCAGAAAAATAAAGGAAGCTAGAGAATAATCTAAATATAAACAGAGGATATGAAGAGAGATAGAAATTATTACAAGGAACCAAATAGAATAATTCTGGAGCTGAAACGTACAACAAATTAAATGAAAAATTTGAAAATCTCAACATTGATGAATCTTTAGCTAAAACTGACTAAGAAGAAAAGAAAGAAGAAGCAAATAATTAAAATCAAGAAGTAAAGTCATGGCATCATTATAATCCCATTATAATGGGGGAAAGGATTAGAAAGGAATACTATGAGGCCACCTGGCTGAGCAGGGAGCCAGACACCAGGCTCGATTCCATGACCCTGGGATCATGACCTGAGCTGAAGCCAGGCACTTAATGACCAAGCCACCCAGGTGCCCCTATTTTCTTATTTTTTTAAGATTTATTTATTTATCTTAGAGAGAGAGAGCATGGAGGGGAGGGGCAGAGGGACAGATTCTTGAGCAGACTCCCTTCTGAGCAAGGAGCCCAATGCAGGGCTCAATCTCACAACCCTGAGATCATGACCTGAGCCAAAATAAAGAGTGGGACCAACGGAGCCACCCAGGTGCCCCGCTTTGAAACAGCTTTTAGAAAAACATTTTTTTCCCTTTTGTCTATGGCTAATTGATTTCTGACAAGGGGGCCAAGGTCATTCACTAGGGAAAGAACAATCTCTTTACAAATGGTACTGGATATCCACATGTAAAAGAATGAAGCTGGACCCAGACTTCACACCATATACAAGAATTAACTCAAAATGGATCAATCACCTTAATATAGGAGCTCTTATAAAAACTCTAAGAAGAAGACACAGAAGCAAATGTTCATGATTTTGGATTTGACTATTAACAGATTCTTAGATAGGACATTGAATGTACAAGCAATGAAAGAAAAAAATATCATCTGGAATTAATAAAACTAAAGGCATGTGTACATTAAATGAGGTCTGGTATCCAGATGGGTAAAGAACTCATACCACTCAGCAACAAAAAGATAACCAAATTTAAAGGTGAGGAAAGGAAAAAAAAATAGGTAAAGAACTTGAATAGCGGTCTCTCCAAAAACATACTTAAATGGCCAATGAGCCCATGGAAGATGCAAACCCAAACCAGAATGTGTTACCCCTACATACCCACTGGGAAGGCAATAATAATAATAACAATAATAATTTTTAAATGGAAAATAACAAATGTTGGACAGTGTGGAGAAACTGCAACTCTTTATTGAGTTGCAACTCTTTATTGATGTAAAATTTTTCATCCATGTAAAAAGGTTCGTCCTCTGTGGGAAACAGTGTGGTGGTTCCTCAAAAAGTTAAACATAGGATTTCCATATGATTCAAAAGTCAGCTCCTCGGTCTGTGTACCCCAAATAATTGAAAAGTGTGCTGAAACAAACATAGGCACACACATGGTTACCGTAACCGGACTGACAATAACCAAAGGGTGGAAACAGCCCAGATGTCATCAGTGAGTAATCAACAAATAGTGGAATGTGCATTCAACAGACTATTATTTATGATATAATGAAGGCTATACAGGCCACAGGAAGGATGACCCTCAAAGACATTATACTAATCAAAGGAGCTAGACCCCAAAGGTCACATATTGTATGATGCTATCTATATGAAACATCAGAATAGATAGATCCATGGGAGAGAAGCTGATTGGTGATTGCCAGGGGCTGGGGGAGAAGGCGATGAAAAAACTGTGTAAGAGTAGGAGGTTTTCCAGTAACGGGAAGGTTTCCAGACTAGGAACAGGTGGCTGGGATTGCACAATACTGTGAATGTACTAAAGGCCACTGTACACTTTAAAAAGGTTAATTTTAGGGTGCCTGGGTGGCTCAGTGGGTTGGGGCCTCTGCCTTCGGCTCATGTCATGTTCCCAGGGTCCTGGGATTGAGTCCCCAGTCGGGCTCTCTGCTCAGCAGGGAGCCTGCTTCCCTTCCTCTCTCTGCCTGCCTCTCTGTCTACTTGCGATCTCTCTCTCCGTCAAATAAATAAATAAAATCTTTTTAAAAATAAATAAATAAAATCTTTAAAAAGAAAAGGTTAATTTTATGTTATGCGAATTTTACCTTAGTTTTTAAAAAAGCAAGCCATTCAGAAATGTCAAATTGCTCACAATCTCAGCTTGCCCCATGGACCCCCAAATCCAGGAATCATAACTGCTTTGGCCAACTCACAGGTCATCGGTAGTAATTTCATCCCTGTACAATCTAGAACTCCCGGTGGCTCTGAGGTTCTAGAAAATAGAGCAGGAATATTCTCGTGATGTTAGCTCACAACAGGCAACTAGTGCTAACTTAATGGGAGCAAAGCCTTGGGGGGTTGGGAGGGCGGAAGGGGGAGACC
This sequence comes from Mustela putorius furo, assembly GCF_011764305.1. Classification (NCBI taxonomy): domain Eukaryota; kingdom Metazoa; phylum Chordata; class Mammalia; order Carnivora; family Mustelidae; genus Mustela; species Mustela putorius. The sequence continues at coordinate 10,231,755 of NW_025421480.1, read as the reverse complement.
GGGGACACAACACTACAAGGAAAGAAGTGTCCTCCAGGCAAATGCGTTCGGCTCCACGGAGCTGCCAGGCCCCTGTGCGATCACAGGCCCGGCCTCCGCTCCTTCTAAGGCCAGTGCACCGACGGATGTCAGGTGTGCACCGACGTTTGTCAGGTGTGCCCCCGCATCCCCACCGCGCGGTAAGAGCAGGTCAGGCCCCAGCGCGCGTCACTGACAGGCCCTACTGGCTCCGCTCCAGGTGGGGCGGGGCTGGCGCCGTGGGCGGGACCCGGCTGGGACAGGGGGCGGGACCGGGGCGGGACCGGGGCGGGGTCTGCGCCGGCGCTGGGGTCCGGGAGGGACGGGCGCTCGGCCAGCGGCGTAAACACCGCCGCAGCGCCGCTGCGGAGCAGGTGAGCTGGCTGGTCTGGGGCGTGCGGGCGGGGCTTGGTCTCCCGCAGCGACCCGCGGGCGGGGTGCTGGCCCCCCGCAAGCCCCTCACCGCGGCGGGTCGCGGCCCCTTCCCCGGCGCGGGGCTGCGGTCCCTGCGCGCGCCTGTCCGGCCTCTGCGGCCGGCGCAGGGGCGGAAAGGGGAGCGCGCGGGGAAGCGGCGGCGGCGGCGGGGGCTGACCGGGACCTCGGGGATGGGAGGAGTGCGGGGAGCGGCCCCCAGGCCTGGGCCTGCGCGGGGCTGTGTCCGCCTCCCCGCGGCCCGAGCCCGCTGCTGGTAGGCGCGGTGCGGCCCGCTGGAGGGCCGGGCATTTAAAGAAGCAGCGCACGTGGGTCTGGGAGGCGCGGGCTCGGCGCCCTCCCCGCGCTGGGGCCGCCTTGGCTCCCAGGCGGATGGGCCTTCGAAGCAGGGGGTAGGCGAGGGTCTGACTGCCAGGGTGGGGAACCGACCGCAGATCCGGGCCTGGAGCCGGCGATTTCGCTATCACCGGTGCTTGGCCGTTTTACAGCGGTGGGGAGACTCCCAGAATCGAGCTTTTGAAGCTGAAGAAAACTGAAATAGAGGCCAGTCCCCACCCCACATTTTATCCATGAAGAAAGCCCACAGAGGTAACGCAGCTGTCCAGGCCACCCAGGTGGGATAGAGCAGAGCCAGGCTCAGAACCCGCAAAGCGGGGAGTCGGCTTTCCAGCCCTGGCACCAGACCTCAGCCCTTGGAGAGTTGGATGAAATGCTGCTGTCTGCTGAATTAATGAGTATTTCCTTTTTGAGGAATGAGCTGTGGGTTCGTGGACTAGCGGCGTCCCCATTTACAGATGGAGAACCTGAGAGGATCCCCTCCAGAGCAGTTTTAGAGCTACCCTAATGGTCAGCCTGGGCTTTGGGGCCGGAGGGACAGTAACTTGATCAGGGCGACCCTGGCTTCTGGTGTGGTGCCCTTGATGTCCATTCTGTAGACACCTGAGCCTCCAGTGCTTTCAGCAGTAATTAAAGGCTCTGGATAAGCTGCTTCAGGTGTGGGAGCCTCAGGGGGCCCTCTGCCTGAAGGTGGCCGTGTGGGAGCAGGCAGGTGTGTCAGCAGCTGTGTTTTCTGGAGCCAGCTGGTGAAGGGGCAGGGGTCCTGGGCTCAGCTCGGAGCTGCAGCCTCAGCCACCCAGCCAGCAGACAGGCAGGGTGGAAGGAAGGAGCCTTTAGGTCTCGGGCTGGAAGCCGGGGGGGGGGGGGGGGGGGGGGGGGGGGGGGGGAACATTTGCTGCAGAATGGGCTAGAAGTCATTTCAGGGTTTCAGGGAAAATTCTGCATGGTTTGGTGTCCAGGTGGCTGTGCGCCAAGTCTAGGGTCTTGGTGCATGCAGCGGGCAGGGGTATGGATGAAACGAATCCCCTGTTCCTGTCTATCGGAGAAGGAGCAGCATAAGAAAGTACCTGGCTGGAAGCTGCCACTCGCCTACCTGGAGGTCTGGGGTGTGTTGCCAGGCCTGTCACCTGCCCCTCAGCACCTCGATGGCCACACACACGGGTTTGCCAAACGGGAGGCCTCCCCTCCTTGGCCTCTGAGTTATTTTTCATTTTTATTTTTTAAGGTTTTATTTATTTGAGTAATCACTATATCCGACGTGGGGCTCGCACTCACACCCTGGGATGAAGAATCCCATGTTCATCCTACTGAGCCGGCTGGGCGCCACAGGCATTACTGATGGTGAACTTGAAGAGTGTCATACACAGTGTCTCTCTACAGCTGCAGCCACACGAAAGTAGCTGTTATTTTTACCCACTACAGTAATGGGAAACTGAGGCTCAGGGAGTTAAGCCACTTGTCCTATTAGATGCCTTTGGTGACTAGAGCACCAGGATTTGAACCCAGCTGGCTGGGTCTTAATCTTTTGAGTTTTTGCAGAGGGAGGCCTCCCACGTTCACTCCCTACCTGTGTCCCTGCCCTATGCCCTGGACATTTCTGTGTGCTCTCCGTTAGTAGCTACCTGACAAAGCAATAAAAATAATAATTTTTAAAAGATTTTATTTATTAGAGAGCATGAGAGCACGAGTGGGGGGAGGGGCGCAGGGAGAGGGAGAAGCAGGCTTTCCGCTGAGCGGGGAGCCTGACATGGGACTCAAAGATCCCGGGACCCTGAGATCATGACCTAAGTTGAAGTCAGACACTCAACCCGCTGAGCCACCCAGGTGGTCCCAAATAATTTCTTCTAAAGAGACCAAAGCATTGTGTGGGTAGATCACATGCGTGTTTCTACTGAAGATATCTTTGGCTGGTTTACAGCTCTTGCTTTGAGTTTGGCACACTGTTTAGCTGGGGGATGGCAAGACAACCAGTGTTTCTGCAAGTATTCCCACCTGTTCTCCGACTCCAGTGGCTGCGGGGAGGGCCAGCGGAGGGGATGTCAGGGCTCTGAGGCTGGCAGAGGCTTCCCCCCGGCCAGGGCCTTTGAGGGGAGCTTGATCAGACATGGTCCTCAAGCCTCGTGTAACCGGTGTTGACCTCCAGGTAGAGGTTTCGAGGCTGCCGTGGTCAAGTCTGGGGAAAGACCAGATGTTAGGGAGGAGATCAGCCTTGCCCAGCTTCTTCAGTGCCTGGGAGAATGGGTTGCTCGTTCACCTTTGCCACAGTATGGTCTTCTGGAGCACAGGAAGAAAAATGGAAGGGGTGCTCACCTTTGTTCTGTACCTTAACCAGAAAATCTGTGGCTTTATAGAGATAAAGATAATACACGTTTAGGAACTGGTTTTTAAAAGGTCCTCCCTTTGCTCTCAGCTCAAAGATAACCCCCGTCAGCATACGCTTCCTTGCAGCAGTTCCCGCACATACATAGAATTCTTTAAGAAAGTGTTGGAGGCAGGAAGCTGGGCGTGAAGTTTTGTATCCTATTTTTTTGTGTGAATGTTCCATCTTCAGAATGTTCCCTATTGATCGGACTAGTGTGTAGCAGGACACTTGACCACCCTGAATCCACCCAGAGAAGCAGCATGCAGACTCCAGCCCCCTCCCCACCATGTGGAGCCCTAGTAGCAGACAGACGGAAGGCAGAGCAGCCCCCAAGCAGGAGTGAGGGGCTGGGGGCAGGAGAGAGAGGAGTGAAGTCCTGATCAGGAGGCGTTTGTAATTCCACGACCTCTTGTCTGTGTTTTGGAGAAGATATATATCAAAGACATGCCTTCTAAGGATGAGAGTGCCCCAGAGAGCCCCCCTGGGGTGCTGTGCCGGGCCTCTGTGACCATGGCCCTGGGCCGCTCAGAGTGTGCGAGTCTCAGGCGTTACTCTGGGTGAGCGGGGGATAGCTGCTCACGGCAGTTGGCCGACCTGAACTGCAGCCAAGGTTTTGGCCTCTCTGGGCTCCAGTTTCCTTAACTACAAACTAGGGCACTGACCAGATGGCCTTTAAGGTCCGTGCCAGCTCTGGCGTCTGTCCTGTGGATGTGCCCTCGCCTTTGACAAAGCGCTTACGTTGCCAGAGGGCTGGGGCTAGGTGGAAGCCGTGTCTCCCGGGGGCCTGGGTGAGGGGTGACCTTGGCCGCTGAACTCTTCTGTTTAGTGGTTTAGCACACGTGCTACTTTCCAAGGGGACATCAACAGCTTCGCTCCCGTCCCGCTGTATCGCTTACCTATGTTCCGTCTGCACGGTAACTGCTATTTCCCAACACCTGCTCTGTGCTGGACATTTTACACATTATCCCTCTTTTTCACAGGACTCTTGCAAGGTGTGTCCATTCTGCTCCTTTCCAGATGAGTCAATTGTCTCGGGCCATGCAGCCAGGGAGCGTGTTCAAGTTCCACAGCTAGGTGATTGGATCACTGCTTCTCGCTTAAAAAGAGCCCTTTTATCCTGGGCCCTCCTTGAAGGTGGCGTGTTAGGGCCATGGCCTCTGCTGCTTTTCCCAAACTGCCCCCTCTCCAGGTTACTTCAGGACACGGCGGAGGTCTGCCTGGGCTCTGGGCACTTTTGAGTATAAGACGGCAGACCTTGGTAGATGGAGAGCCTGGGTCCAGGTTCGGAGGCTCCGTCATGGTTCCCCCGGGGCCTCTGGTCTGGGAGGGTGGAGCAGCCCTCTGCCGGGAGGCACTCTGGCCAGGGCTGCCTCCCTGGATTGGGGAGAACCGTCTGGTGAATGATGGTGCATCCCAGTTTGGGCTGAGGGGGCCAGAGAGAGGGATGAATGCCAACCAGGACCAAATACAAGGTTGGCTGCCCCGGGCCGGGGGGTGGGACAGGGAGACACAGGAATTCCTGAGGGAAGTCTGTCCCTTGCAAACCACTCCCAGGTATGAGGGAGGCAGTGAGAACCTCCTGGGAGTCCTGCGGGGTATGGGTGACCCTAGAGAGGGGTCTGTGCAAACCTGAGCCACCCGCTTTGAAAGTGGGGGCTCCTGGTTCAATTCGGCCTGCTGCAGGACCCTGACCTTCCTCTGTCGCCCCTTCTGCTCAAGGTAAATGCAGTTAACTCCCACTTTGCTTCTGGAGGAGCGATTTACATCTTTTTCCAAGGAGGAGCTCTTGGTTACTATGGCGTTTTACAGTCTGTCTCTGGAATGAGAAGGTCAAGGAAAATGGGTCACGGGGTTTCCTTAATAACCGCAGGAGCTGCTGACACAGGCATTCTGGGGGAATTCTCTGGGTTTGGCTAATTCAGCTTTTCTATCTCATTCAGCTGATTAATAGGAGGAAGTGGTGGCTTCTCTGGCTGTGTGGGTTTTGCACCTAACGCAAGCCAGGCAGCCCGCAGTCCCTGGGAAGGGCTGCCCCTCCTCCCCTCGGCCGGCCGTTGGAGGCTTCCTCGGCCCCCTCCCAGCCAGAGGAGGGCTGGTTGCTATGTGGTTGGTAGGACCTGCCAGGGGGTGGCGGTGAGAGCCTCTGCGCCCCGCCCCCGCCCGCCCCAGTCCTCCTCCCACGGGCGATCCTGACGTCACTGGCGCCCTGATGTGGACAAATATCGAGTAAGATTGTTGATCCGCATCCATCTGGGGGGTGGTTTTCCCCTCCCGAGATTTCGGAGTGCCGTCAGGCTTCGGTTCCAACCTGGAAGCAAGAGGAGTACTTCCCAGCTGCTCTGCTCTCCAGGAGCCAGGTAAAAAGAGGGGCTTCGGGTCCACCTGTCCCCCTCCCCCCACCAATCCCATGAGGGCACGCAGGAGTGGCAGGATGGGAAGGAACTCTGTCTCTGTGTTGATATTCCGTATTTCCCTTTACAAAATTAATGGCTCGGCGTGCCTGGGTGGCTCAGTCTATCAGGCATCTGACAGTCTCGGCTCTGGTCTTGATCCCAGCGTTGTGAGTTCAAGCCCCGGTCTCCATGCTGGAGCCTACGTAAAAAAAAAAAAAAAAAAAAAAAAAAAAAAAAAAAGACTATAGGCACAGTCCGTGTTTATAATAGAAGGTTTGAGAAATGCAGGAAAATGTGAAAAAATGGCCCACAGTCTCAGCGTCCAGAGGTTAACTTCATTTGGTGTTTTGTGATCTGCCTTACCAGCCCTTCATACACCAACGTTCTCAAAGAATGTTCAGATGGTCGTGAATGTGAACCTTTAGGTACATTACGTTGAACACTGGACGTGTCCTAGGCCAGAGTCAGGGATTTCAGTAATTTGCACTTTTGGGGCCATCGTAAACAACCGCAGCAAACGTGTTTATGAAAATCTTTTATTATTTTCTTAGGGCAGATTCCAAGAAGTAGCAGTTCAAGATCCAAAGGTACAAATGTTTTGAAAGCTTCCCCTGTTAATGGCCTTCAGAAAGGTTGTTGGTGCTGGACCGTGGAGACGTAGTTTTTCGATGCCCTCGGCAGTGGTGGGCATTACTTGGGGACCCTCTGCGTCTAGGAACTGCCTTCTCCCCCTGCAGCTTTCCTGGTGGGAAGAGAGAGCTTTGGGGCTCTCTGAGCAGAGAGGGTTTCAGGAGAAGGCACGTTCTTTTTCACTCCCAGATCCAGTGAGCCAGTGATGCTGAGCAGCGCCAGGGGATGGGGGCTGGATTGTAACAGGAGTCCTAGAGTCCTGAGCTGGGGGCCTGGCAGCTGGCTGGGCTTGGGTTCCAGAGCTGGGCAGCCCCAGGAGAGACTCTTAGCTGGGGGCCGTCTCAGGGTGCAGAGCTGTGGACCTTTGGTCAGAATGGAGCTGGGGATCCGTTGTCTAGCAGAGCGTTCAGGACTGCAGACCCTGACTGCCTGGGTACAAGGGGGCACTTTGAACCTATCACACTGCAGACCTGTCTCCCCATCTGTAAAATGGGCAGGAACAGCAGCACCCAGCTCCCCTGTCACAGCATGCGGTGCGTGCTCTGGGCTCGGGGGTGGTGGCCCAACAGCCCCACCCCAGGTGGCCGGGACCCTTGAGAAACAGCATGTTAAGGGACCCAGCCTTTTCTGAGGACTCAGTCCCACGTCAAGGTGTTCAGGGGTCTGAAGGCTACTCACCTGTCCCTGTGCAGTCAGCAAGCCCAGAGGTTTGGGACTGGATAGAGCCCTTGTTCTGGCAGCCACAACCCACTTGGGGCCTGCCATCCAGGGTCCTTGGGAGTCTTGGGCCCTGTATCAGGGCAGGCTAGGGAAGAATCTACCCAGGGAGCCTTTGTTTTCGGGCAAGGAGGCCAAGCCTGAATTAGCTCTGACAGCCTTTCTTCAAGCTCACCTTGCCAGGTGTCCTTTGGGGACACCAGGGAAACACTGGGAGGCAGAAGTGGCCCCTGGGGACTGTCTTGTTAGCTGCTGGCAAGTGGCTGAAGAAATGGAAATTGGAAGGACTGGTCCCCTCCTCTGTGTCCCCGCTCTCCCCCGTGGCTCCCCTTCTTCCAAGAAGCATCTGCACTCCCTGTTTGTCCATTCCCCTCTTGCTTGTCATTGGGAGCCCCGGGGGGAGCGGGAGGGGGCTGCAGCTGGGAGGCTTTCCATCCTGGGACCTGGATCTGTTCCTCCAGTCACTGTGGAGATCACCTGCAGGCACCCCAGAGGCCTGAGAGGGAGAGAAGAGGGGTCCTAACTACACTATTAATTCCTACCCCCAGCAGAAGCCGTGTGCTGGAAAACAAGGTACTGAGAGAGCCTCCCTGTAGTTTCAGGTCCCCTCAGACTGGGCTCCCTCAGGATCACTGTGCTGGGTCTGGCTGCCCTCCCATGGCATTGAGCTGAGGCTGGAGCCCCCTCCCCTCATCCCCTCATTCTGTTCACACCACGCTTCTATCCGGAAGCCTTGGCCTTGGCCGGCCCCTCCCTGCGGGACTCAGCCCTTGCTCCTCCCTTGGGGTGGAGGGTGGTTCTGGCCTTCTGGGGCCTCCAGACTTCCTGCTAACTGCTAGGTCTCCACACTCCAGCGGCAGGTCCCACACGTCTTTCTACCAGGATGCCCTGCCTCCCCCGGTCTCCACCCGGGAAGCTGTTCCTGGCCTTCATTCTTCCAAATCCTTGAGACCTGGGACCCCCCCAACAACTGGACCCAACGGCAGGTGGACTCCTCCTCCTCTTGACCTTAACTGCAGGAGGTCGGGCCTCATGCCTGTTCTGGCACTTGTCTTCTCTCTTCCTCTGCTGGTCCTCCTGCTCTTGTCTTTCTGTTTTATTAGTAGAGTGTCATTAACGGGCTCTGCGGTATTAGTCTCTGCTGTGCAGGTTTCCCAGCATGCATCACAAGAAGCGTCTCTGCTTCCCCTCCACCTGTGGGCCCCTCTCCCCGCTCCGGAAACCACCCTGTGGGTCTCTGTTTAGGGACCTGTTTCTTTGTGTGCTGCGTGGTTTTGTTTCTTGAATTCTGCCTGTGAGTGACGTCATCTGGTATTTCTCTTTCGATTCCCGCTCTGCTCTGTCTGCCCTGCATCAGGGGAGCTGGTTCATTTTTTTTTTTTTTTAATAAAGATTTTGTTTATTTATTTGAGAGAGAAGGAGAGAGGAAACATGAGTGGGGGGGGAAGGGCAGAAGGAGACGGAGTAGCACACTCTGTGCCCAGCAAGGAGTCTGATGTGGGGCTCAATCCCAGGACCCCGGGATCATGACCCAAGCCAAAGGCAGATGCTTAACCGATTTGAGCCCCCCGGGCACCCTGGAGCTGGTTCATTTTGAGGCCCCTGTGAGACTGACCGGGAGCCTTTTGTCACAGGTCCTAATCCGTGAGGTAAGCAGATGCGGGCTCTGCCTTTGGCCTGCAGTTGGGGGAGTGGAGTTGAGGGAGGTCCACTCAGGAGTAACCCTGGCCACAGCCTGGGCTGCAGGCCCTGTCAGGGTGAGCAGAGCTGGCTGGGGAGAGAAGGAACCTGCCTGCTTCCCTTGGATGTCACACGCTCCGGCGGGGAGCTGACATGGAAGCAGGCATTCAGCAGAGGCCAGGCCTGGTCCTCTCTCCCCGGTGCCCCGTAGCTCAGCCCCGAGGGCCTCTGGGAGGCGTTATGGGGAGAGCAGGCCTGCCCGGGAAGCTGGCAGGGACAGCGAGGTCCGCCAGGCGTTGTCAGAAGCTCTTCCAGGCCCTTCTGCCGCCCTGGCTTCCTGGAGCTGCTGCTGGAAGGACACTGCGCTTGGGTCAGCACCGTGGAGCTGGGGGCGAGCCTCCCTGCGGTCCAGACCCTTCAGCCTGGCCTTCCTGGTGGGTCCCTCAGCTGTACTTTCCTACCAGACACACACAGACCCCACCTCTCCTGGTCTCGTTGCTCCCCTGCGCCCCAGACTCCTTGACCCTCTTTAACCCATCTCACCCCTTCTCACTCAGCAAGTTCCTGGACCAGACTCTTGTCATTCCCCCGAGATGCTTGTCCCCTGCCCACGGCTTTGTGCCTGGCTGTCATCCTGGATTCTGACTTGTTTCATCCCCACATCCAGAGCGGATGGGTAACCTCCCAATGCCCCCCTCACTGGTATCCAGCCTGTTGCCCCTGAGGCAGAGCCTGTCCCCCTCCCACGGTTGTCTTCAGGGACAGGAAGCTCCCCTTCTGTCTCCAGGGTTGCCAAATATCCTAACACAGTTCGGGAGACCCTCCTATCACCACAGCCCCCCGCCCGCCCTGGCAGCACCAGGCCTCACCTGGAGTGTCTGTTCTTCATGCCCTCTGCCCTTTCCTCCCACCTGGAAAATTCTGTCTCTGTCAAGGGTGGTATCTTCTCTAGAAAACATTCTTGATCTCTGAGAGTGACCCTCCGTCGTGTTTCTGTACCTCTTAGAACACTTAGATCGCATAATTGGTCACATGGGATGGTTGCTGGTCTGTTTTGTTTTTGTTTGGAAGATTTTATTTATTTATTTGTGAGAGAGAATGAGTGAGCGTGAGCAGAGGGAAGAGGGAGAAGCAGGCTCTGCACTGAGCAGGGAAGTCAACTCGATCCCAGGACCCTGGGATCATGACCTGAGCCCAAGGCAGACAGACATTTCACCGACTGAACCACCCAGAGGTGTGTCTCTTGCTCTTTCTTTCTTTCTTTTTTTAAGGACAAATGTATTTCTTGCTCATCTTCCTATCCCCAGAGCCCAGTGTGGTTGTTGTCCCACCACAGGCACCCGACAGATGTTTGTTGATTGAATGAATGAGCGTGCTGACAGTTGGGAGTAGCCATGACTTTTCTAGTCAGGCCTCTCTCCGGTGGCCTGGGTCTCCACGGCCGTTCCTTCTGGTGGCTCCTGTAGAGGCAACTCCCGGGAAGTCTTGTTTTCCAGCAGCCACTCGACCCAAGCATCCTGGGTGGTTGTCAGGCAGGACCTGTGACCAGGTCTTCAGGCCGCCTCTGGCCACCACCTCAGTCCTCTGCTGCCTTTGCCTTGCAGGAAGATGGACAGAGGTACCCTGTGCTCCTTTCTCTAGGCGCTTCCCAAGGCAGGGCCATGCTCACGTTCATGGCCTCTGACAGTGAGGAAGAAGTGTGTGACGAGAGGACGTCCCTGATGTCGGCTGAGAGCCCCCCACCACGCTGCTGCCAGGAGGCCCGGCAGGGCCTGGAGGACAGAGAGAGTGCTGCCCAATGGGTAGGTTCCTGCCAGCGGTCAGAGGCCCCAGGCTCCTGGCCCTCATGGGTGGAACCCAGGCACGCCCTGATGCGGGAGGGAGGGGAAAGTAGAGGTGAGAATCGGTCCCCCAGGGTAGGTCCCCCAGGGTGGGCGGTGGGTCCCGGTCAGGGAGGGCTCCGGACTGGACGGCACATCCGCAGTCTGCTGCGGACTAAACGGTTCTGTCTGCAGCCCCATGGGCTCATCTTTCTGCCACGAGTGCCATGCAGGGAGGATGCTGGGAGGGGAGCCCAGGCCTGGGGTGGCAGGGGAAGCACCATGCAGGGTTGGCGGCCAGACCCAGGAGCCATGGGACGAGCATCTACCTCAGTCGTGTGTGACGGTTGGGCTGGCTGCACTTAGAGACCATGGAAGTCTCCCTCTCACTGTTCTGGAGGCTGGGAAGTGCGAGCGCAGGGGGCCGACAGATCCAGCATCTGATTCTTCTGGGTCTTCTGTCCAGGTCCTCATGTGGTGGGCCGGCCAGGGAGCTCTCTGGGGCCCATTAATTTTATTTTGTTTCTTTAGTTTCCGAGGTAGAGGTCAGTGACTCATCTGTCTTATAAAACACCCAGTGCTCATTATGTCACGTGACCTCCTTAATGCCCGTCCCCCAGCCGCCCCATCCCCCCACGCCCTCCCCTCCAGCAACCCCGAGTTTGTTTCCTATGATTAAGAAGAATCTCTTGTGGTTTGCTTCCCTCTCTGATTTTGTCTTATTTTCCCTCCTTCTCTTATCTTCCTCTGTTTTGTTTCTTAAATTCCACATATGAGTGAGATCATATGATAGTTGTCTTTCTCTGATTGACTTATTTCGCTTAGCATCCTATCCTCTAGTTCCATCCGTGTTATTGCAAAGGGCAAGATTTCGTTCTTTTTGATGGCTGAGTAATATTCCACTGTAGATTTATACCACCTCTTCTTTATCCATCCGTCCGTGGGCATCTGGGCTCTTTCCGTAGTTTGGCTGTTGTGGACATGGCTGCTATAAACATCGGGGTACAGGTGTCTGGCGCCCATTTGTAAGGGCACCCATCCCATCAGGAGGGCTCCACCCTCCCGACTCGGTCCCCTCGCAAAGACCCACCCCCACCTTCACATTCTATCACATTGGGGGTTAGGGTCCAATGTGTGAATTTGGGGGGCACGCAGGCAGACATTCCGATCTTATCTCTGCAGGACATGAGGCTAAAACATCATAAGTCGGGGTGCCCTGGGGGGAGAGTCATCTAGCCTTCCTACCTCCCACCCCGGCAAGGCAAAATAACATCTGGAGTTGCCCGAAACCCCAGCTCCATTTTGCCCGTTATAGTATTTAAAACCTTTCATGGGGAATTTTTCCTGCCAGCCAGCCTTAGCCCCCACTGCTGAAATTAGAGCTCATTTCTCCCATGCTCTGAATTCCCAGTGAGCTGGTCTCTGGCTTCTTCAGCTTAATGCCACCACCAGCCACTCCTAACACCTCCTGTGCACTTTTCCTTTTCTTAGCTGAGAGTCTAGCTTGGAATTCTCTCTGCAAAGAACCAGTATTGAAGCAAAGGTCCTTTTGAATGTGTGTTTTGCTTGGCTATGGCTCTGGCGGTTAATGTAATTAACGAGGCAGCGAGTGACCCTAAATTGGCGCGATTCCCAAACAGAAATTCTCGCAGACGAGTTTGGGGCAGCCGGTGCTGGGGTCCTGCCCTCCCACCCTCCCAGAACACGGACCCACCCCACCAGGAGTTTAGTGCCAGTTAGCCCATCAGAGTCTGGTTTGCAGCTTCCAGTTCTCCCTGCCCAGTTTTGCACATGTCAGGGGAGTTCCAAGCAATTTCCTCCTCTGCAAATTCCCAGCATCTTACAGTCAGAGGGTCCTCATGGGTGCTGACTCTTCTAGTGAGTGTAATCTGTTTTCCTCTGTCACCTGGCCAGTCTCCTCCCAAATCCCTGTGGCTCCTTGAACAGATCTGAGTGGCATCTGAATCCCTGAATGGAGGGAGGGGGGAGATCCCTAGATGCGCTCCAGGCTCCTGAGCCACACGTCCTGGGACTGTAAGCTGCCCTCTCCTGTGGCTGCTGTGGCCCCTTCCCGCATTTGCGGTGGCGTGTGCCAGCTCTGAAGCGTCTCCGGCTGATCTCGTAAATGTTTCCCGTGCCCTGCCGTGCCCTGCCGTCCCAGCCCTGCAGCGTCTAGACCGCAGCCCCCTAGGCTGGTTCTTCCGTCTGGAAAGCAACACTCAAACTGCACTCTTCCAGTTCCAAAATACCCGTGCCCGGCACCGCAGAGCCCACCACGGGGGCGTGCCATGGCCCTCACCGAGCGGTTTTCCGCAGAGAAGCCAGGATAGCGAGGAGGACCTCGACGAGGATGCCGACCGCTACATGTGCAGTGGGGTCCCCGGGCAGCCATCGGGCCTGGAGGAGGAGCTGACCCTCAAATATGGGGCAAAGCACGTGATCATGCTGTTTGTGCCTGTGACGCTTTGCATGGTTGTAGTGGTGGCCACCATCAAGTCCGTGCGCTTCTACACGGAGAAGAACGGCCAGCTGTAAGCTGGGGAGCAGGGCAGGGTCGGGGGGAGGGTCTCAGCACCCGCAGCTCCACGCCAGGGGCCTGTGCAGAGCTGGGCTGAGAGCTGTCTGACTCCATGCTCTGCTCCGTCCACCGCCTGCCAGCGGTGTGACCTGCGCGGGCCCTTCCCTAACCGCTCTCTGCCTCAGTTTCCTTGTTTATATAATGGGTCTGACCCTAGGAGAACAGGGCGAGTTAGAACCGTGGCTGCCGCCACGGGGCAGAGGGCAGGCTCTGGGTGTGGGGTCCCGGGCACAGGGTGCCACCCCATGTGACCAAACAGCTGGTTTCCTCTCTGGGCTGCCACTCCTGTGGCCGGAAACCCACATGGGTCCAGGAGATTTCTTAGTTGGCTTCCAGCCCAGGGAGCGAGGTTTGGATCCCTGTAGTGGAAGGCAGCAGCACGGACAAGTGGGGCGCACCCTCTGTTCCCTGGCCCGCTGCTCTGGGGCAGTCGCCTGCCTCTGACTACCTTCTCCGAACTTGGTTTCTAGTGTCTTTAGTTAGTTTCCTTTCCCTTTGGTTTGGTTTTTCTGAAGAAAGGGGCAGTCTTGTGCTGGGCCAGCCACAGAGCCGGTGGGAGGGGGCCCAGCAGACAGTGTTCAGGGAAGGTGAGTGCTCAGCGGGCAGGAAGTTTCCGCAGTCCAGGGCAGACAGGGTGGACAGGGCAGGGGCTAGGGCACGGCCTCTCGCCTCTCTTGGCTGCAGGTGCCCCTGCTGCTGGCCTGCCCTGGGCCGGGTATGGGTGTGGGGGTTTGCTGGGTGCCCTGGCCTGGAGAAGAGGGGAGAGCAGGAAAGTACCTCGGGGAGGAGGAGGCCTGCTGGGAGTGGGTGGGAGAGCACCTTGGGGAGGGGGAGGCCTGGCGGGAGTGGGGGAAAGCACCTCGGGGAGGGGGAGGCCTTGGGGGGGTATTTGGGGGAGGGAGAGGTGCCGGCGGGAGGCCTCAGGGAGGGCAGGCGAGCACCTTGGGGAGGGGGTGGCCTGGGGGGGCCCCTTCCTTTTCTGCTCAGAGCTCAGGCATCAGGCTAAGGCTGGGTGGCTCATGGGCAGGCCCTATGGAGCAGGCAGGGAGCAGAGTCTGCAGCCCGCCATCTCCCTCAGCATCTACACACCATTCACCGAGGACACGCCCTCTGTGGGCCAGCGCCTGCTCAACTCTGTCCTCAACACCCTCATCATGATCAGTGTCATCGTGGCCATGACCATCTTCCTGGTCGTGCTCTACAAGTACCGCTGCTACAAGGTAAGGGCCAGCCCTGCCCACTGCCCTGTCCTATCCGCCCTGCCCGCTGACCTGTCCTGCCCACTGCCACATCCTGTCCATCCTGCCCACTGCCCCGCCTTATCCATCCTGCCTGTTGCCCCGTCCTGTCTGCCCTGCCTTCTCCGCACTGCCCTGTTCTGTCTGCTGCCCACTGCCCCATCTTGTCCATCCTGCCCGCTGCCCCGTCCTGTCCTCGCGGCCCCCTGCGGCTGCATACTTGCCAAGGCTCTTGCCCGAGAAGGAGCTGACGCTACTGTTAGACGTGCCCCCCCAGCCCCTACCCCCGTGGGGGTTCCCTGCTGCCCCTTCCTTGGAGCTTGTGTGGAACGCCGCCTGCCCCCGTCCCTGACTGTAGCACTTGCCACGCACCTTCTCACGTTCGGGAGTTAATTTTATTTAGCTGCTTCTCCAGAAGAAACGAGATATTCTGTTTTAGGGTCCCTGTGCCCCATCCTTCGCCGCAGGTTTACTCGACCTCCTGTTTCCCTCTTAGCTGACTATGCAGGTGCCGTGCTGAGGTCTCCGAGGCCTGGGGGACTGGCGGACCCCTAGCTGTGGCGAGGACCCTGGATGCCCCAGGGGACCCCCTCACTCGGCCCGAGCAGAGGCACTGTCCCTCCCCAGGCAGGCCATGAGCTTTTGGATGTAGGTTTTAGGGTCTGAACCCCTGAGGCCTGAAAGAATGACACGCTAGGTGTGGCTGGTTGGAAGCGGTCCTCACGCCGGCTGCCACCCTCTGGGCGCAGGTGGGGAGCACAGACTAGGCTCAGCCCAAGGGCAGAAACCTGTCCCCGCCGGGATGACAGCAGGGGTGGACCACAGGAGGGCTGCTGCAAGTGCTGGGACACCAAGGCTGACCGGTGAATGATGACCTGTGGAAATAAGCCAGTTTTAAGTGCGGCTGGGAAGCATCGTGGTGTTGTGTGGTCGGAGCAGAGGCCACGGGGCCTGTGAAAACAAGCCAGTCAGGGGCTCAGGGGCTACAGAAGGACAGCACTGCTGTGGTCAGCGGCTGTCAGGCAACCCGTCCAGGGACTGGCGGAGGCAGATTAGCAAGGTGTCCTTGCGGGTTCTGTGACACTCAGGAGAGCAGTGGTGGTGGTCCTGGGGGGCGGAGGCCCCTCGGGCGAGGAGGGTCAGCCCATCCCAGAGGTAGCCGGGCCACCGCCTGCCTTCCAGGTAGACCAGGTTCCCACTGAGGTCCCCAGTGACCCAAGCAGGTGACTGATGGGGGGAGGCTGGTGGCAGTGACTCCACCGTGACCCTGACAGCTGGCTAGGGGACTGGCTTAGGACCAGCCTACAGTCATCTTTGATCTGCTTCTTTGGCCAGGACAGCAGGCACGTGTCTCTCTAAGGACCAGTGAGTAGACCCTCCGGTTCCTGGGGTGACCAGAGAAAGTTCCCCCAAAGACAGCTGTGACTACTTTAACTTAGCACCCCAGCGAGTCTCCCGTCACTTTGCCCTGACGTTCCCTATCTCGTACCTGTGACTACCTGACTACATGTATATACATTTACGAGGTGTGACCCTCACTCGGCCGGGGTGGGGGGGGGGGTTCTCCAGCGCAACCCCCCCCCCCCCAGTGAGGGAACAGGGCTCTGATTGCTCACACCTGACAGTCCTGTTGCATGCCCTTGCCAGTGGACCCGGGGAGGACTCTGGATTTCTCTGCCCTCTTTATCAGTCACAACGGCCACTCCGTACCTCCAGCATGGTCATGGAGGAGCCCATCGGAGATTCTTGAAGCTTGGGCACCAGTCCCGGGAAGCTGGGGCCTGTGTCCATCCTGCCCATTTCTGTTGTCTAGTTCATCCATGGCTGGTTGATCATGTCCTCCCTGATGCTGCTGTTTCTCTTCACCTACATCTACCTCGGGTAAGTCACCCTCCCACCAGGCTCCAGACTCTGCCCTCGTCACTGCTCTGACCTGGTCTTTCCTCCCCTGGGCCCCGTGGCAGGCCACGCCTCCCTTTCTCGTTCCTGATTTAAAGGAGCACAGTCCACATGGAGGGCGATCTCTGTGAACCCAAGAGGGGTACAGACCCCTTAAGATTCACATTCTCGTCTTTGGGCCGGGCCTGGGTGCTTGCTCGTTTGTGGGAAAAGTGGTCTTCTCTGTTGCCTTTCATCTTGAAAGGCGGCCTGACCCAGGAGAGACTGGAGAGACAGGAGGACCTTTCTCTTGGGCAGAGGGTCTTCTAGGTTGTGCCAGTGCAGGTGGACATGAACCAACCCAAGGATGAGACATTGGCACAGTCACCAGTTTGTTCCAGAATATACTTGACATGGTTCATTGTAGGACCCACAGACCGGGGAAGGGGGTGTTCGTGATGAAGCCAAAGGTCGGAAGGACCCAGCTGGGGGTTTCGTGGTTGAGGAGCAGGGAATGTGAACTGTGTCTAGCTGGGGGTCTCACCTCTCCACTGACTTTCCCGCCCATTCTTGACTCTGGTCGCACAGGGAAGTGCTCAAGACCTATAACGTGGCCATGGACTACCCCACCCTGTTCCTGACTGTCTGGAACTTCGGGGCAGTGGGCATGGTGTGCATCCACTGGAAGGGCCCCCTCGTGCTGCAGCAGGCCTACCTCATCATGATCAGTGCTCTCATGGCCTTGGTGTTCATCAAGTACCTCCCGGAATGGTCCGCCTGGGTCATTCTGGGCGCCATCTCTGTGTACGGTAGGCGGACGCAGGTGGGCTTTGAGCCTGGTGGTGGGCGGCGGGGGCCGTGTCCAGGGGTCGGGTCCTTCTTACTGGGGCCCGCAGGTGGCAGGGGCTGAAAGGGGCCTCCCTCCCCGATGAATGCTGGACAGTCTCCCCTCTGACAGGCTTGCCTTTGTGAGACACGGGGGCTGTGGGGCCTGGGGCCGTGGGCGCGCTCACTCTTGTTTGCACGTCTGTGGAGCACTCACACCGGTGAGCACTGGACACACTAGGAGATCGGTTCAGAGCAGCCGTAGGGTCAGGCGCAGGGCCGTGAATCACGAGCGCCCAGAACTGCTCATTAGCGGCTCAGTGACAAGGGTTCGTGTGATTCTCTTTCCCCGTCACTTCCCTTTTGAGGGTAGGGGATGGGAGGTTCCGGACGACAAGCTCACCACTGGGGCCCTGAGCCATGCGACGGTTCCTTGTTTCCAGTCCACCCATTTAGACTCCGTTCTGGGCTTCAGCTGGTGTGGGTTCCCCAGGTCGGGGCTGGAAGCCGGCGGGTTGGGGGTAGGCACGCAGGGCACACTCGGAGCCTCGCTCTGGGGCTCTGGGCTGCATTTGCCCCAGTGTTCGTGGGCCAGTTCCCCTCTCTGGGGGCTGCTTGGGAATAAATGTCACGGGCCACATACCCTGATATCTTTGCTCTCCCAGATCTCGTGGCTGTGCTGTGCCCCAAAGGGCCGCTGAGGATGCTGGTGGAGACCGCCCAAGAGAGGAACGAGCCCATATTTCCTGCCCTGATATACTCCTGTGAGTGACCCCTACGTCTCCTCCCGAGGTCGAAACCGGGGGCTGCTTCCTGGCGACGGCTTTCAGAGTTCACTGGTCTAAGAGGAGGGGGTGGCCTTGGTGAACCAGGGGTGGCCCGCCTGCCAGGGACAAAGACTGGCTGGATCTTGGTTTCACACAGAAGATGCTGAGAGAGTTAGGGCCACCCGGGGCTGCAGGGGACGTGGCCCGCCCCCCAGCGTGACCCATTCAGCATCCGGTGGCGTGTGGTGGGCACTGCCCATGGCCACCCGCTTGGCCCTCCACCCTCCTGAGAGGGTGCTTCGGAGAGGGGCTCTCGAGGGCGGGGGTCTGGGGGCGCAGGTGTACCTGCTCTCTGTTGGGCTTCCTCCACGGCTCCGTGGCTGGCGGAAGTCTCTGAAGGGAAGGCACCCGGGGCTGCTGCGGGCAGGTGAGGGGGCACTGGGCCCTGCAGGCCATGGCGAGGACTCGGCTTTCACTCCTGAGTGAGCTTCATGCTCTGGAAGGCTTTGGATCAACCTGACATGAATATTTTAGCAGGATCACTCAAGTTGCTGATGGGAGAGGAAACGGCATGGTGACAAGAGTGGGAGAGAAGCCAGGTTTGGGGGTGACTAGCAGCCCAGGAGTGGGGGCATACGGCTGTGGCCCCGGGGCAGCAATTGAGGCCAAGGACACTGATGCGTTCTTAAGATACTTTGGAGGCCAAATTGGCAGGATTTGTGATGCTTGTGGTACAGACCAGGAGAAAGAATCAAGGACGTCTGTGTGTCTTGGGATCTGAGCAACATCAGGGTTGGAGATGCCACGCAGTGAGAGGGACAGGGTGGGGCCACCAGGGCTGCATGGCCACGTGGGGAATGTTCTAGATGAGGCACGCTCACGGGGCCGCCCGATGGAGATGGGGGGACATGTGTGCCATGGGAGGTGAGGCGAGACTTTCCGGGCCAGAGAGAGCCCAGTCAATGCTCCCGACCCAGGGATCCCACCCTGGACGGAAGCCAGGGGAGCCGGACACGGGGTCTCCACAGCTGTCCACACACCCGTGCCCGTAGCCGCATCGCACGTGGTCGCCGAGGGCTGCGGTCACACCATGTCTGTCGACTGCCGGGCAGGTGAACGACACTCGGTGAACGCACCGTGGAGTGTCGTTCAGTCCTGAGAATGGACGTGTCCGGCTACAGGCCGCGTGGATGAGCCTGGGGGCCACACGCTGAGCGAGCGAAGCGTCATGGAGGGTCAGCGCTGCCACTTGTATGGGGCCTCGAGAGGACTCGGGAGCTAGAACGGGGGAGCGGCGGGCGGGGGAAGAGTAGTTTCAGGGCCGGAAGACAAGCGGTTCTGGAGTCTGTCTCCCAACAACGTGGGTTTAAAAAAAGCCCAGGAAGGGCACTATATGCCCATATCTGTTGAGTCTGGGCCTCTCCCCCAGAGGCCTCCAAACAAGGGGCGTAGATGCGTCCCCACTGGAGGTGACAGTCCTGTGCGGGCTTTTTGGGGATGCTGCCTTCCAGGCCCCGGGGGCAGCCTCACTCAGCAGCGCCTGACACACGACATTTTCTCGTGTAGCCGCCATGGTGTGGACGGTGGGCATGGCCAAGCTGGACCCCTCCTCCCAGGGAGCCCTTCAGCTGCCCTACGACCCTGAGATGGGTGAGTGTGGGGGGCTGCCCTCTGGGGGGTGCAGAGCCGGGAGGGGCGGAAGGGAAAAGAGCCCTGCTGGACAGGCGGGAGCCGGGGACTGAGGGTGTGGGGGGGGGGACATCCAGCTTCCCCCGTTTCCTCACGACACACAGCAGAGAGCTTTTCTGTCTGTCTCAGGGGGCGCTGACTGACTGGTGAGGACTGGGGGAGCCCTGAGCTCAGAGAGCCCTCTGACTAGAGTTTTGTCTCTCTCCCTCCCCCCGCTCCTGCCTCACACCGTGACGGTTCTCGGTCCTCTTCGCGGACACCCAGAAGAAGACTCCTATGACAGCTTTGGGGAGCCCTCGTACCCCGAGGTCTTTGAGCCCCCCCTGCCTGGTTACCCAGGGGACGAGCTGGAGGAAGAGGAGGAAAGTAAGCTGCCCAGGCCCAGAGGGTCTGCGTGGGCCCACGGGTGGGGGCAGGGGTGGAGCTGGGGCTCCCTGAAGTCAGGGAAGGGTGTAGGGAGAAGCACCGCCCTCACGTCAGAGGTGGGCACAGAAGTTCCAGGACCAGCTGCCAGAGGTGGTGTCCTGTTGGCTACGCCGGGCTGCGACGGGCGCTCTTCTCGCTTACCAGACGGGAGCAGGCGTGGGTGGGGTCTGTACCGCGCTGGGTGCGAGCAGGAATCCAGGCCTGGCTCGGGTGTACCTGCTGTGGGCTCTGATCGCCCCCACTGGGCCCAGGAGGACCATGCGGGAGAACAAGGGGGCCAGAGCGCAGTGACCCAGCTCCTTGACCTGGACTCAGGCCCTGGGGAAGTTACCTGAGGGGGGTACTTCTGAGCTGAGCTCTAGGGGTTGAGCTCCGGGAGCAGGGGACCCAGGGGTGGGAGTGGGGGTACAGAGGCCAGAGGCCCACAGTCCAGGGTGAGTTAGAGGAAGGCCAGGAAGGAACCCTAGATCAGAGGTGCAGACATGGGACTGGGAGGCTCTTGGGCACTCAGAGGGCCTCCCAGATGGAAGTGGGGGGTTCCGGCCTGTGCACCATGCCCGGTGGGGGCGCCGCCGGAGGGTTTTGAGTTTTGTGGGAGGAAGGACATGACCCAGTGGAGGCAGGGTTGTAGGCTGTGGAGAATTCCTCCTAGTATGCACTTGTATGGCCTGTAGGAGGGCCCAGTGTAGCTGTGGGAGCACAAGGTATGGGTTCGGGGCTCAGGCAGGCTGGGTGGGACAGCCACTAACAGCACTGCCCCACGCTCAGGCCACCATGGGCTGTGGAACACAGGGTCCCATGTGCAGCTCGGCACAGAGCAGGCGGGCTGCGTCTGTGTCCTGGTGGAAAGACTGTTTGCAGCCCCCTTGGCCATGTGCCCTTGGGCCTGTCGTCAAGGTCGTCTTCCACACAGGCCCTTCCCTGTCTCTCCCTGGGGTCACTACCCAGTTCTGCCCCACTACCCCTCCAGTTGCAGTAGTCCCCTAGCTCGACTCTGCAGGCCAGGAAAGTCCTGTACCTACAGTCTTACAGTAAGGGAGCTAACGAAGGACCAGCCTTGCGAAGGGATGTAGAAGGCAGGTGTGGGAGGGTCCTGAACTCTGTGGAGAGCTCTCTTCGGGAGGCATGAGGACAGGCTACACACACACACACACACACACACACACACACACCGCCACCACCACCACCCCCCACCCCCCAGCATGTGGATACGTTCATCAAGCTTCAGGGGTCAGAGTCTTACCGGGTTGCATTACATAGATGTGACTCGCTCTGGGCCTGTTCTGTCCCCCCAGAGGCCAGCTGGGCCTAGTCCTGGCCCCCTTCTCCCAAGATCAGTCTTTCTGGTGGAGCAGCCCCTCCAGGTCCTCTCACTCAAGGGTTTAGGGTTCTGGGTCTCCTGAGTAACAGATGCTCCCATTACTTGGGAAATTCCAGGATGTAGCCTCCCTCCCAAGGACCAGGGACAAAGGCCAGAAAATTCTTCATGTCCCAGCAGCGCTGGCACTGGCTTGAGGAAGGAGGAGGGAGCCTCGGGGAGTGCCGGGAGCAGCTGTGGAGGGCCAGCCCTTGGGGGTTATGCTGCACTCATACTTGGGGTGCAGCTGAGACTCTGTCCTGGAGGCAGTGGGGAGCCCTTAGTGGCTTCTGGGCCTCGCACAGGCCCAGGCTGGGAGCACGGAGCTCATCTGAGGGGGAAGGGCAGAGCCTCACAGCGGGGATGGAGAGCAGGGGGTGGGTGTGAGCGAGAGGGACACTGACCGGCCACCGAGAGGGGCGTGGTGGAGACAGACGGACAGAGAGCAGA
This sequence comes from Mustela putorius furo, assembly GCF_011764305.1. Taxonomy (NCBI): domain Eukaryota; kingdom Metazoa; phylum Chordata; class Mammalia; order Carnivora; family Mustelidae; genus Mustela; species Mustela putorius. The sequence goes on along the minus strand of NW_025421480.1, from coordinate 10,210,159 downwards.
GGAAGGAAGGAAAGCAGGCTGTGAGAGATGGTGAGCCGGAGGCCTGCTTCCCCTCTGGGGCTGGAGCCAGCCTGCGGGGGTCTGGCCTGACCAGGGAGCCCCCCGTGAGCCACAGGAGGCAGCAGAGGGGCGGACAGGCAGCAGGCCTGTGCGGGCAGCCCCGTTAGGTAAACGTCTGCTGTGAGTCGCGGCCTCTAAAGGAGGACCCGGTGGGGCAGGCCCGCCTGAAGGAGACAGTCTTCTGTGCACGGTCCGTTCTCGGCTACCATCAGCCAGGGATAAGCGAATTACCAAATACGCTGATCTCTTGTTACTGGGAAGGGTCACCCAAGGCGCTCACTGCAGTGTTTGTGGCTGGAGAGGAGTGAAATTAACCTCCCTAACAAATATTTCAAAGTTAGCCCTAAATTGTACAGCTTCCCACCAACCCCTGCAAGTACATTTTATTTGCTCTTTTAACTAAGTGTCAAGCACCTGTTTTACCCCAGTTGTCAGAAATGCTAGCTTTTCACAGCCCGGATGGCAGGTGGCCCAGCCCAGCGGCCCCTCCCCACCCCCACCCCTGGCTGCTGGTTTTCCACAGCAGCCGGTCCCTGCCCCAGAGGCCAGGTGAGGTGGGCTGGCAGCGACCCTGCCCTGTCTGGACCCCACGGGCCTCAGGACTCAGGTCCCGGGTCCCCTGGATCCCTTGGAGCAGGCAGAGCAGCTAGGCTGTGGGCTGGCCTCTGCCTTCACCCCTTCCTCTTGGGGCTCCCGACGCTGAGGGGCTCGCTCTGTCTTCCCTGCACAGGGGGCGTGAAGCTCGGCCTGGGGGACTTCATCTTCTACAGCGTGCTGGTGGGCAAGGCGGCAGCCACGGGCAGCGGGGACTGGAACACCACGCTGGCATGCTTCGTGGCCATCCTCATTGTGAGTGGGCTGAGTGTACCCTGTCCTGTCTCCCCGGGTTGGGGGGGGGGAACCTGGATCCAAGGAGAGTTTCAGAGGCTGCTGTCCCTTGGAGGGGCAGGATGGTGGGGGCTGGGCAGGACTGCCAGGAAGCCCCTCAAGAGGAGACCAGGCTTACAGGAGGGTCCGGGCCGGGCAGGTGTGGCTGAGGGACTCCGGCATCACGGACCACACATGTGGCCGCGCCGAGGCTTGGCTGACATTGTGTGCGGTCTCACGATGTCTGTGAGACAGGGAGGGCCCTGTCACTTTGAACCCCAGTGGTGACTCGGTGTGGCCAGACACCCACGATGCGGGAAGTGCCCCAGGAGGACTGCATCCGAGAAGCTCCAAGCAGCGTGTGCTCCACGTTCCAGCCCCGTGAAGCCGGGTGGCCCCGGGCATGTCAGGGATCGGGTAGCAGACCCCCAGACTGACCTGAAGGCCTGCCCTCCCCGGGGACAGGGCAGCTTTTCTAATCCCTGTCCCCTCCCTGCACCACTGCCCTGTTGGCCAGGGCGGGACAGGACGTCGGCCACTTCCAAGGGGATGGGTCACATGGCATCTTTGGTTTCCTCGAGGTACTAACTGCCGAGACCCTCCCCGGCCTTTCCATGGAGCTTGTGCAGCTCTTTACAAATACACTTCCCTTAAGGGGAGGCCGCCGGCCACTGGTCACGCATGTCACTGCTGTTGCCAGATGGGGCGGTGGTCTGGGAGTCGGGAGGCTCCCGCGAGAGCATAGAGGTGTTAGACGGAGTGAGCGCCCCCCACTCTGGCGCGGCACAGAGCTTCGAGAGGCCCCAGGAAGATCGGGTGTCCGGGGCTGTTGTCCGACCCGTCCCTTGCGGACGCCAGAGCCCGGGGGTTGGACCTCAGCCGCTGCCCGCCACCCGCACCGGCGGTCACCACCCCCCTCCCCTCCGTGTCCCGCAGGGTTTGTGTCTGACCCTCCTGCTGCTTGCTGTGTTCAAGAAGGCGCTGCCCGCCCTCCCCATCTCCATCACGTTCGGGCTCATCTTCTACTTCTCCACCGACAACCTGGTGCGTCCGTTCATGGACACCTTGGCTTCTCATCAGCTCTACATCTGACGGGGCCGGCAGCCATGGGAGGCTGTCGTGGGGGCCCTCACGTAGTTCTACACTCTAGTGCCATATATTTTTAAGACTTTTCTTTCCTAAAAGAAAAAGAAAAGAAGTGTCGTGTTTACTTGGCGAAGAGGAAGAACCAACTTTCTGGTGCTAGTGGTTTTGTCATCTGACCCAGGCTCACTGGCTGGAAGCACCGGGAGTTGGTTGGGACGCGCCCTGGACCGCTGGGCCACGTGGGGCGGGTGTGGCGAGGTCGCCCACCCCACACCACAGCCCAGGATGCTTCGAGGGCCAAGCGAAGGAAGGGACCAGGAGCTCGTGCTCGGGATGGCACCTAGCACCTGCCCGCGCTGGCAGGAGAAGAAAGCCAGTTTGCCCTGCGTGTAATGTCCCCAACGCTTTGTGATGTCATCGTTATTTTATTACCTTTAGAAACCAAGTCCTGTTCTTGTTACAGCAGTTACTGCTGGGAAGTGGCTTAATATCAATAAATAGGTGAATCTTCCTGGAATGCTGGACCTGGGCATGTGTGTGGGTGTGGACCCGGCTCGCTGCGTCTCGTGACCTCGCCTGGGAGGGTGTGTGGGGAGAGGACGGGGGGAAGATTCGCCCCACTGCAAAGGAGAGGGTTCACGGCTCCTGTCTGTCTGTACTCTTTTCTCCACGTCCAGGGCTTCCTGAGCCGGGCTGTGCAAGAGCCAAGACAAGCAGCATCACTCCTTGGCAAACCAGTGCACTGTGGGAGGCCGGGAAGGGGCCCACGTTTGGAACCCACTGTCATCCCTCCCGTGTCCATCTCTGGGCGCTGTGACCAGGGACATGGACCGGTCGGCTTCTCCCTTTCCTGCCCCATGGTCCCAGGCCAGGGAGAGAATCTCAGTGATGCATCTGGCCGGGGCTCAGGTGCTCAGGGCAGGGCTGGTGGCCACTGGTGGTGCAGGGCAGCGTGGCCGGGCAGCCACTGAGCCAATGCAGGGCCCGGTTTGCAGTTCTGACCGGTAGCCCTGCGTCTGCATTTCCCAAATGGCATGAGAGCCAAGCAGCTGGCAATCCATTGTGAGAGAAATAACTGTTTTGATGTTTGGTGTAGCTTGCCATTCCCTGGACTGTTGGTAGAAGCGCGGAGGGAATGTGGGAGCCCGGAGGCCAGCTGCAGACGGGCAGCAGTGGTGTTTTCTGGGATCTGGGCACCAGCCGTTGCTGACTGACTCATGGTCATGGTCAGAGCCCAGGGTGATGGCATCACAGCCCGGAAAGCCGGTAGTAGGTTGGGGTCTCAGAAGAAGAGGGCTGGCCCCGGGTGGTAAAGGTGAGGAAGACCTGGGGTTAACTTGTTCAGTTTGGCAATCAAAACAGTAGTTGGGGGGTGGGGGGTCCCCAAAGATGAGCTTTGGTAAGTTCTGATTTGTTAGGTGTGGAGACGTCTTTGTCAGAGGACTGGCCCCGGGGCTGGGGTGCAAGCCACATTTAGGGGCTCAGGCAGAGGCTGGAGGGCGCCATGTCCCAGCAACCCACCAGGAAGGAGAGAGGAATGGTGCCCACGAGGAAGGGCCAAGACGGGAAAGCCGGTGAATGTGAGCAGCCCCAGAGTGCAACCCCTTGTGGTGAAACAGCTACTTGAGGAGACCCAGCCTGGGGAGGCCGTGTCAGGGGCTGGGAGTCTGGGACCCTGACACCGAGCATGGGGTGGGGGGAGGACAGAAAGATAATTCAGATATTCTGGAAGGAACAGAGAACGGGATGCACGAGCCAAGCCCCCCACTCCCATGTCATCCGCCAACTAGTCCTAGTGTTTTTCCGTATTTGCTCCAGATTTGTTTTTAGAAATAAAACCTTATCATCCCAAAGTCCCATTTGCAGCCCCAGGGCCATCTACCCACCTTCTGCTGTCCCCAACGCAGCTCACATCCGTCCCTCCATGTTCAGCACGGCTCTGCGTGCCGGCGCGCTCTTTACACTCGGCAGAAACGACACATCCCACACCGTGCTCACTTGACGACTTCTGAAATGTTCATATTTGGTTCTTGAGAAATTCATGGACGTAAATGAAGCTCTGGTTCAGTTATTTGAACTGTTTCACATTCCGTTGTGTGACCGACCGCCGTGCACCTGTTATGCTGTGGACAGATGCCGTGGGTGTGGTGGGGTGTCTGGGTTAGAATCAGACTGCGGGGAGAGTTGTTTCAGGCACCCCGGGTGAGTGTGGTCCCCTCGCTGACGGCATGGTCGTGCTTGCTCCCCAAGGTCCTGGGACCCTCTGTCCTCCGGCAGGATCCCCCCGGTTCCCCAGCTGGACCTGCACTCGGCATCTTCGGATTTTTCATGTTTGCTGATCGGGTGGGGGTTCTGTCCCTGAGGTTTGAGTCTGCCCCGAGCCTGAGCCTTGTCTCATCGTATGCTCTGGCTGTGCCGAGTTCCCCTATCTATTTATCCTTCACGCACTTTCCATTGGGACAACTTGCCTTTTCCTTATGGGTATTTACGTCTGTTAAAAATATATGTTCCGGAGAGATGCTAACGTCTGGTCAATGACAGGCATTTTGAACGTGCTTCCCAGGCGGTGACTTATCTCCCTCATGGTCTGCCCTGGCTCCAAAGTCGCGTTTGAATGTTCCTGTTATTATATATGTCCATCCTTTATCTTTGGTGGCGTATGCCTTTGAGGCTTCTTTGAGTGATCCTTCCCTACCCTTGAGGCTTCCTAAAAGCTTAAATTTTAATTTTCAGTGCGCCTGGGTGGCTCAGCTGGTTACAAATCTGACTCTGTTTTCAGCTCAGGTCATGATCTTAGGGCCCTGCGATCGAGCCCCCACATAGGGCTCTGTGCTCAGTACTCTGTACGAAGTACTCAGTACTATGTGCTCAGTACTCTGTGCTCAGTGGGGAGTCTGCTTGAGAGTCTCTCACTTCCTCTGCCCTTCCCCCCTCTCTGAAATGAATAAATAAATCTTTAAAACATTTTTAATTTTCCTATGAGGATATTTTATACATATGAAACTTAGGTGTATGTATTGTATTTGGTGAGGGACTGAGTTTTATTTGTCTCTATCTGTAGCCCTCTTTATTGAACAGCCTCCCCTTTCTGTGCCATCTTGTAGAACTGTCCAGACATTGCCAGGTTTCCCTGGGCCGGGGGAGCGGCCCACAGGTAGGTACATCCTGTCCCACAGGTATGTGAGCTTTCCCAGGCCAACACCTCGCGAAGTGGGTGGAACAGAGAAGTTCCTGGGGAAAAGAGAGGTTGGGGGTCCTCCTGAGCATGTCCATTCCCGGGGTCCTGGAAGTGGGAATGGGCTTTGGGTGGTAACCAGGGGGACCAAGGTAGACGGTCATCTTGGAAGTAAAATGAGGTGGGAGAGAGAGCCGGAGGTGAGCCATGCTGCCATCCAGGCAAGGCGGGGTGCCCACCCGTGCCTTGCAGTGATGCAGGATGGGGTCCAAACCTGCGGCCCCTGCGTCTCCTGCTTCAGGCAGCACAGGCCCCCAGGAGCGCAAGCTGACCAGCCATCCAGTGCAGAAACGCCCCTGTGGCCTGTGATCCGGAAATGGGGGTTTCTTCTGAGTTAATGAGGAGGGGGTGTCCTGGGCCATCTACTGGGAAGGAAGGGCCCTGCAAATCCTCATTTTCCCCTTGGCTGTTCAGGAAGGGTCACATGTCGGACGCAGGACCTCCGGACAGCTTCGTATGGCGGTGGAGAGGGAAGATCCAGTCCGAGTGAATGGCCAGAGGGCTTGGCAGTGGTTTGTGAGGCAGTCCGGGAGCGGGGATGGGGAGACATGGGGCGCCTTTGGGCCTGAGGCAGTGGCCAGGGACTTCTCGGAGAGAGGCGATGCCAGCAGCAGACCATCCCCCAGGCACGTTCTACGTGAGTTCATGTGGTTAATACCTTTCATCCTCGTGCACCGGGAGGTGTGCTAACATCACCTGGATAGGAATTACAGCATTCGCGTGGTGAGGGAGGGAAAGGAGCTGAGGTGTGACCTCACCGGGCCCGCAGACTCTGTGCCGTGGATGCACCCCGCACAGTATGTGTGCTGAGGACTCCAGAAGCCGGGGACCAGAGTTCCTCACCCCCATGGTCCGCAACCCCGCCGTCCTGCCTCAGAAGCTGTGTGTCTGCTCACAGTCGGGGAACGTTCTCCTTGGATTTCTTCTGCTCTCGCTCTGCAGGAGTTTCATCCGTTGAGACCTTGGTCAGATTGCTCGGACTGTTCTAGTCTTCTCCGAACAGTTCCCTTCTGCTCTCCATCCCTTGGGGTCCCCTCCCCGCCCACACTCTACAACCTATCTTTCAGTTTCACAGCGTTTTATTTTGGGGCAATTCTATATTTTTATTTTTATTTTCAGTAAGCTTCTTATCCAACATGGGCTTGAACTCATGACCCTAAGATCAAGAGTCGCTCCACGGACTGAGCAGGCCGGGAGCCCCAGCCATCATGTGGTTCTAACTGGGGTGTCGTCACTGTGACCGACACGCTGCAGCAGGGGGGCTCGCTGTTTGCCTGGGCTGCGCAGGGACGGCCACCCCGTGTCCAGCTGGCTTGGTCACTGGGACACGCTTACAGGATTCTGTGTGCGAGGAAAGCGGATCGTTTCTAAAACTTCCCAAACCCTTCCTCTCCACCTGCTCCCCAACCGCAGCGGGCTTGTCACTTTTTACACAGGCAACGTCTTCTCAGATCTCCCGGGAAAAACAAAGGCACTTTGATTCCCAGAATCCCATCCGTGTTCTCCATGGTCGTCGCAGCGGTCCACTTCCTCCTTTCCTCTCTTACATCTTCTCAAACGGCCAAGGCTGGGACCTGTGGATGAGGAACCAGGAAGGGCGCTGAGCATGACCCCCCCATCTCTGTGCACCGCGGACCTGGAGGGCGGGGCTGCTCAGGGGCGCCCCCTCCCTCCCACCTGGCTTCCTCTCCCAGGCCCGCTCCAGGTGAGCTTATGGGGTGTGGGGCAGGTGGAGACAAGCTCCGCCCCCACATAACCTGGGGCCCCCTCTCTTCTCATCAGGCAACGAAGGCTTTCCTAAAGTAAACCCAACGCGCAGGTGGGACTCTCCTCGGGTCACAGTTCCCTAACAAGGGGAGAGCGAACACAATCAAACACATGGGATCTCAGGGTCCTGGGATCGAGTCCCGCATGGGGCTCTCTGCTTGGCGGGGAGCCTGCTTCTTCCTCTCTCCCTCTGCCTGCCTCTCCAACTACTTGTGATTTCTCTCTGTCAAATAAATAAATAAAAAAATCTTTAAAAAAAAAAAAAAAAAAAAAAAAAAAAAAAAAAAAAAAAAACACATGGGAGTTTGGTGCCTTGAAGGCTGATTCCTAGTCTGCCACCAGTAGCCGCCGCCTGCTGGCCGATTCCACTCTCTGGGCCTCAGTGTCTCTCATGCATAAAGCGAAAGACATAAAACATAGTAGTGACAGGGGCGCCTGGGTGGCGCAGTCGGTTAAGCATCCGACTGATGGTTTCCACTCAGGTCGTGATCTCGGGGTCTTGGAATCGAGCCCCACGTCAGGCTCCACGTTCACCAAGGAGTCTGTTTCTCCTCCTCCCTCTGCCCCCCCTGCTTCCTCCCTCCTCTTTCTCTCTGCTCCCCCTACTCATACACTCTCTCTTTCTCATAAAATCTTAAACACCCACACATTAGGGATTCCACGGCTGAGTCATTTTAATGATTTTTAGAAGCTCGGACAAGGCTGCTCCCGCTGTCGACTAAAGTGCCGTGATTTCTGAACCAGAATGAAATACAAGGGGGGTGAGGGATACAGAACTCTGGGAGAAGGGAGGGCAGGACCCTCCCCCCAGGGGGCGCTCTGCCTACCCTGGCCCCCTGCTGAGGACTTCGCTGCCCCAGGCTTGGCCCTACTGGGATCCCTGTGTGTCCAGGGTAGTTTGCAGGGGCTAGTCTGGGTGGAGGGGGACTCGTCACCATGGATGGGGACTCTTCTGGGCATGATCTGCTCTGTTTGCAGGAGGCAATTAACTGATTCATCCTAAAGAACGTACCCATCCTTGGTGTAAACCAGGCAGCGTGGAGATGCAGAAATGAGAAGTGTCTGGTCGCAAGGGGCTTGGAGTCTGGTCCACTGAGAGAATTTTTAGTTTCCAGAAGCCCAGGCCAGAGGCAAGAGGGTGGCAAAACCAGCGGCAGAGTAGAGCTGGGGAGGGGTGTCCGTGCGTGTGGGGAGGCCAGCCTCCCTGACTCCAGGAGGCCCCGCTGCGGGATGCGGCGGGGGGACTCAGCTAACCCTGTGTGCGCAGGTGTGAAGAAGTCAGATGTTCCGGACACTTGGGCTGCAGACACCTTCACGCCCTGGTGGAGGGTCACAAATTGGTTAAACTAGTGAAGCTTGGCTTAGTTTGGGCTCCAGGGGGCTCACGCAGTTGGGAGTTTCTCTCCTGTGACAAGAATGGGGTACACTGGTCTGGTTTGGTTTATTCAGTTCAGTGAAATCCCATCGATAATTCCCTCATTCTTCCCATCTCCCTCTCCAGCATTCCTGCCCCCTGCACAGAGCCAGGTGTGCAGAGCCGAGGGGAAGGAGAGGGGAAGAATGAACCTTCCCATGTCATTTTTTGAGGTTGGTGAAAATCATTCTTAGCCCCTGCCCCAGGCAGATTTCCCCCTGAATCCCATTGGTGGGATTTGTGTCTCTTCCCTAGGTGATGAGTGTGGGGCTGTCAGGGCCAGCAAACACCAGTTGGGACGTGACCCTGAGTCTCATGGGGGCAGGATGGGCACCTGCGTAGAATCACAGCTGTGTTGTGAGGCAGGAATGAGAGCGGAGCGGGGAAGGCTCTACGTATGTTGGCAAGCACCAGCACCTGCTACGGCAACTTTCTTACCTTTCCGCCCCATTTGGCTCAGCGTTAGAAAATAAACTGGCCAGCTCAGCTTTGTGGGCCGTGCCCTGCTCTCTTCTCCTGGGAATAGTGCCTGTGTGATGGGGGGGGGGGTTGTGCCTGGGGTCCTGGGACAACCCTGTCCCTGACAATGTATCATCTTAATCATCTCACACTTGCCCTGGGATAGTGTCAGACAGCTCACCCAGTTGCCAGGAAGGTCTCCAGAACTTTCTCATGTTGCAACACTGAAACTCTACCCAGTGAGCGACTTCCGTTTCCCTCCCCCAGCCCCTGGCAGCCACCATCCTGCTGTCTGTATGATCCTGGCTGCTCTAGATCCTTCCTATACGTGGAATTGTGCGGGATTCGTGTTTTGGGGGCTGACCGACTTCACTCAGCATAGTGTCCTCCGGGGTCATGTGTATCTTGGCCTGTGATGGCGTTTCTTTCCTTCTGAAGGCTGATTCATATTGCATGGTATTGACCTACCACATTCTCTTCCTCCATTCATCCGTCCATGGATGTCTGGTCTGCACAGCATCTTTGCCGCTGTAAGCGCTGCTGCAGGCAGCATGGATGTGCAGAAACTTCTTGGAGATCTTGCTTTCAGTCCTTCTGCGTATAGACCCGGGGGGGGGGGGCCTGGATCCTGGAGTAGTTTCATCTAACTTTTTGAGGAGCCTCCATTCTGTTTAGGCAATGACTACACCAGTTTGCAATCCCACTGCCCATGCACGAGGGTTCCCCTTTCTCAACATCCTCTCCAGCACTTGTGATTTTCTTTTTGACTGTGTCCATCCTAACAGCTGTGAGACGGTAGCTCTTTGTGCTTTGGGTATACATTCCCTTGATGATGACTAATGTCAAGCATCTTTTCATGAGTTTGTATGCCATTTATATATCTCCTTTGGAGAAATGTCTTATCCGAGTCCTTTGCCCATTTTAAATCGGATTTTTTGTTGTTGAGTTGTAGGAGCTGTTTGCATATTCTAGGTATTAACTTTTTTTTTTTTTTAAAGTAGGCTCCATGCCCAGCATGGAGCTTGACATGGGGCTCGATCTCACAACCCTGAAATTATGACCCGAGCTAAAATCAAGAGTCAGACGTTTCACCAACTGAGCCACCCAGGCGCCCCTGTGTATTAATTTCTTATCAAATTATGTATTTTGGGGTGCCTGGGTGGCTCAGTGGGTTAAGCCTCTGCCTTCAGCTCAGGTCATGATCTTAGGGTCCTGGCATCAAGCCCCGCATCGGGCTCTCTGCTCAGTAGGGAGCCTGCCTCCTCCTCTCTCTCTGCCTGCCTCTCTGCCTACTTGTGATCTCTGTCTGTCAAATAAATAAATAAAATCTTTTAAAAAATATTATGTATTTTGCCAGGGTGCCTGGGCAGCTCAGTTGGCGAAGCATCTGCCTTCACCTCAGGTCATGATCCCAGAGTCCTGGGACCAAGCCCCCCATCCAGCTCCCTGCTCAGTGGGGATCCTGCTTCTTCCGCTCCCTCTGCCACTTCCTCTGCTTGTGCTCTTTCTCTCTCTCTTTCTGACAAAGAAAAAAAGAAAATATTTTTTAAAAAGTATGTGTTTTCCCCCATTCTGTGGGTTGCCTTTGCACTCTTAATAGTTTCCTTTGATGCACAGAAGTTTTTCAGAATGATAAAGTCCCGTTTGTCTATGTTTATGTTTGCTTTTGTCAACTGTGTGCTTGGGTTCATGGCCAAGAAACCATTGCCAAGTCCGATGTCATGAAGCTTTTTCACTATGTTTTTTTCCCTAGGAGTCTTATGGTTTGAGGTCTTATGTAATCCATTTTGAGCTAATTTTTGCATATGATGTAAGATTAGGGTCCATCTTTATTCTTTTGCATGCAGAGATCCGGTTTTCCCAGCGCCATTTGTCAAAGAGACTGTCCTTTCCCCGTTCAGTGGTCCTGACATGCCTTATTGTTTGACGCTTCACATTGAGTTCATCTCCGGGTTCTCTGTTCTGTACCATTGGTCTGTCCACACTGTTGTTTCAATAGCTTTATAGAAAGTTCGAAATCAGGAAGTGTGGGGTGTCTCTGCTTCTTTTTCAAGATTGTTTTGTTTTGGCTATTTGGGGGTCCCTTGAGACACTGAATTTTAGGATTTTTTTCTATCTCTGCAAAAAATAAATGTCATTGAGATTTTCATAGGGATTACATTGGATCTACAGATTGCTTTAAGTAATACTGACACCTTAACGTTCTTTAATCCATGCTCGTGGGATATCTACCTGTATCCTTATATCTTCTTTAATTTCTTCTAGTGGTTTCCAGCATACAAGCCTTTCACCTCTGTGGTTAATTTTCTTCCTAAGCATTTCATTTTTTTTTTGATGCTGTTGTGAATGGCATTATTTTCTTAATTTCCTTTTTGGATTGTTCGTCTGCTTTGGTTTTAACTGAAGTGACCTCTATCCGTAGGAGCCACCAACTGTGGGACCTCATCAGTCGTTCCGTCCCCACCCATCTGTGGGATCCTGCGCCCATCGTGGGGGTGCAGGAAGGGCGCTGCTCTCTGGGGCTGCAGGAAACCCAGGGGAGTCTTGGATTCTGCCTGTAACTCTGCTCTGGAGTGTCCGCGTCTGGTCCGGCCCGTTCTGTCCGGCCCGTTCTGTTGGCACCCGCGCGGGATGGCCACACGGAGGCAGCAGAGTCTTCCCGGAGCCGGGTTGCGGGGTGCCACCTGCTGCTCTGGGCTTCTGCCCAGTGGGCTGTGGCTGGCCTGCTCCGTGCTCTGAGCCGGGGAGCCGGGAGAGGCCTGAAACAATCACAGGCCCAGGCCAGAACGTGATCCCAGGGCCGGGGCTGTCGTGGTCCATGAATGAGTCTCACTTGTCATCGTGAGTAGCCGAGCCGAGAAGCTACTTTTCCAGATTCTCAGCCTCACCCTGTAAGAGGTAGTTCTCCTCATCTTGCGCACAAGGGAAGGGCATCCTGACTGGAAAGTCGCCCCTTGTTACCACGCATGGAAGAGGGGAGGAGAGAGAGTGAGAAGAGGAGCCCCACCTCCCCTTTATCTCGTCCTGCATGAAGCTGGTGGGGAAGGGGTATACGCAGATTTCACACAAACCTGGGGTTTCGCTTCTCATCACCTCTAGCAATGAGAAAGGAAGCCTGTGGCCATGCCACACAGATAATCCCCTCCCCTCCTTTCGGCCTCTCCTCTCCTAACAACCGTACAGCTCCCTGGCCCAGACAGTGGGCTCCAGTGTCGGTCGGTACAAAGATCATGCCATTGACACCTGCAAGACGGGTCTCCAAGGCCCAAGACTCCGGCTGCGGCGCCATGTTCCTTCCCTCTTGCCTTAATGGCAACCCCAGGCTGGATTTTGTCCTCAGTATATAGCTAGCAAGGAGCAGGCTGGTTATTGTCCTAGTTCCACTGGGTGTTAGCTCAGTGACCTTGGGCCAACTGGCTTCACCCTGGTCTCAGTATCCCCTCCCTCTGGCGCCAGTAAAAAGGGGATGAGGGAGAATGTCATGAGTTTGCCCGAGGATCATATGGCTTTTTGTCTCTAAAGGGGTTAAATCAGTGCCTGTCTTCTGGTAAGTGCTCGATAAACAGTAACTTGGAAACATTCAAATGGAAACTGCATTTGAAATTCATAACTTTTTCAGATGCCAGAGTCTGAAAGGACCTCAGGTCATTGATTTCAGTGTTTTCTAAAGTGCCCTTGAAATGCTTTCTTCCTTCAATATGTTTTGTGAAAAAGGGCTCTGTGGCCAAGGATGACAGGGCATTTAAAGTTCAAGGTCGTATATTAAAGTCTCAGAGAAGGCACAGGGTCAAGAAACTGTTCAACTTTGATTGTTCCAGAGTTGATCAGACTGATCAACCACAGGACCTTTGCACACGATCCCTTTTAACTTTTAGGTGGTTAGCATATCAGCACAACACCTCCTAACTATGCAGTAGTCTGTCCTGTGACTCTTTCCATTAGTGATCATAATGATTCTGTCAGGATATCCAGTGACAAGGCACTCTGTCCCCACCACAGGCAAGTGTTTGTTGCACGCCGGGCACGGTCATAAGCACTAAGTGTGCATTATCTTATTTAATTCTCGCAATAACACTATGCAAACGTCCTTATCTCCTGAATCTGAAGAAACTGAGGTTTAGAAGAGCTGAGTGATCTGCCCAAGGTCACAAGGCTAGAAAGCACCAGGACGCCAGATCAGCCAGATCAGCCTGGCTCTGGAATCTCCACCCCTCAGTGCTGCTTCCCACGGCCCCTGCCACCTGCTGGACAGTCCTCCCTGTCTCAAGCTGCCGCCCGATTCCCATTCCTCCCCTTCCTCCCTGGGGCACACACTCAGTTTCACTTCTCACATCCTCTGGTCTTCATTGTTCCTGGAGCTTTATCCACTCTTTATCCACTTTTTCTTTTGCGTTAGGTAACTCGGCAACCCTTTTGCACTGTAATACTCAAAACTGAACACCATTCTATCCACTCCACTATCATACAATACTTACCCTTGTAGGAAGTCACGCATTATCAAAAAACAGAAGAATTTTCCTTTTTTGGACAAGGTCACAGGATAGAAAGTTCTTGACACACAATAACAAAATTTTCCCATCAAGACTTCTGATGACAGCTGTTTTTTATAGCTCCAGTGGTGTTGCTCTAGAATCTTCAGCCTCACTAGGTTCCCGGCTGCTGCTCTGCCCTGTCTCCCGGTGTCCCCCTCCCACCCCCCACCCCCCACCCCCGCCAGCCCAAGCACTGGTTTGCAGCTTCTCACCAGGTTTGCCCTTTCTTTTACCCCTGTGACTCATCATTTTGGTAAACAAGGCTCAACGCCCTAAAACCTAGCAGCTGAGCTTTTACCAGGCTTTCCTGTCCTAGGCAGCTGGGATCTGCTTAAACCCATAGCAGTGCCTAGTGACACAAACTGCTTTTTTTTCCCTTCAATCATTAGCACCAATTCCAGTTCTGAAAACACCACTGAGGGAAAGACACTGACACTCTCCGTGTGATCTGACCCTCGTTCGAAGCCCTCTACTTCATTAATTCAGCCCAAGAGCGCATCATTTGGGGGAGATGCATTATCCCATAGATCTATATGGAGCTGGTCTTTAACCAAAATGAATTCCCCCACAATTCTGCCATACACCAGCAAGTATATTTTAGAGACTCCAGATTGTATGTTTATATCTGCTCAAGTTCATCTGATTAAACCTGCGTTGTTGTACCAGCCCACGGTGAATTTCTGGGAGGCTGGTGGTGAAGAAGCTGGTCCCCTCTGCAAAACTGACAGGCATTACGCCTGGATCAGCATTTTACAGCTAAGCTGCACACCGTGGTACCTACATAAGTGGCTCGTGAGTCCCCGAAATAAGGGTAGTGTGACTGAGACCTGGGTTATAAATTGTATGGATCCCTGATTAAGTGTTAATAGTCACATATGGCTAACGGATCCCACATGGGACAGTGCACATCTAGAGGTCTTCCTGATGCAGAGGCAAAGATTCTGAGCAGAACAGGGGCTGCTCCTGGCACTGGAGACCCAACTCTAGACTAAAGAGGCTTGTTCTGTGCTTATCAGCCATCTGTATGTAGAGAGATCGAGTTGCACTTCCAGAGTGGCGGACTTTGCCAGATGCCCTCTGAGATCCACACATCCCACATACGTGCCATTGCCCTGCACTGCAAGCCTGGTGATTGTTTCTTCAAGAAAATAGTTGTTTCCCCTATTTGTAGAAGTCATTCATGCCCATGGTGGCAAAATGCAGGAAAACACGTCGAGGAAATTAACAATGACCCGCAATGTGGCCACTGGAGACAACCGCCGCCCCCCCCAGTCCGGCACCGCGCCTTCCTCTTCCTTCTGTGGTGGTATCTTTCCCATCTCTGAGAGTGTACCTTCTCTCACATTTGCAGCTTGACTTTTTTTCATTAACAGCATTTCATAAGTACTTGCTTTTATTAAACATTCTTTCCAAACAGTCTGAAATGCTGTGGTATAGTTCGTTATGTTAGTGACTAATACTTTGCACAACCATCCCCCTACTGCTGTACTTTTGGGTTGTATCAAAGTTTTTTTGCTATTGTAAATAAAGCGTCAATAACACGTCTTGGTCCGAAATAGCTTTGTTCATAATTGGCATTGATTCCTGAAGAAGGGGTATTAGTAAGTCTAAGGATAGGAACCTCGTTAGAGTGTATTCTTGCAAGAGAGGACAGAAAGTTGGCCTGCACCACATGCTGGCTCTTCGTGGCCCATGCTTTCTTCCAAATGTTCGAGAAGGTTGCTTCTGTGATCCCAGTTTCCCAGCCTTTCTGAAATCAGGGCGGCCCTCGGTCCTCCAGCAGCACTTCTGCGGTCAGCTGGTCTCGAGTCCGCTCGGTACATTCATCCCAGGCCGTCCTGCTGCCTCCTGCTGTCCTCGGAGCTTCAGCTCTTCTTCCCCACGTGGTTCTTCCATTTTCCACGCTGGTGTCTCTTTCACCCTAGTGAGGACAGTGGAACCAGCATGTAGCGGAGACTGCCAACCACTGGACAAAATCTGTGTTCTTCTCCAGCTTCTAAGCACACACCCGAACTATATCCCCCCAGACCCCCACGGTTGGGTGGCCGGCCGTGTGACTAACTGCCCGCCGATGGCACATGAGTGGAAGAGCCCGTACCCGCTGCCAGGCCTGGCCCATGACAACCTGCTCTGTGGAATGGCCACATCCCTCAGGGCAACCCCGGAAGTCCCGTGATGAAGATGCCAGCACTTTTGCCAACGGGTTTGCATACCTGCTGATCCATTCACCTACCTACTGTTGTGTTTGGTGGTTTCCCCTCTTTGGGACCTTCTGCAATTTAGAACTTCATTTAGTCCTGCTTGAGCTATCCTTCCTTTCTTCTTGGATCATGAACTCAGTGACACTTATGTTTTCTCCAAATATCATGGGATTCTCTGTCCTAAGTCTTGGCACACACCTGAGCGTCCCGGAGGCCCTCCCCTAGCTATCCCAGACTCCTGGATGACCGGGAGCTTTCTCTCGCTTCACCTCACAGACACACACCCCTGGTTGCGTGGAATTTGATCCAAAACGGTGCTCCTCTTCATTTTCTCTGCTTTCTAGGAAATGGAACTGTCCCTGTGGCAAGAATTTAGCAGAAATGGGCAGGGGAGGACAGGGAAAAAAAACTGGACCACCCCATGAGGGGAGACAGCTGGTAGAAGCCCTCAGAGGCAGGGATGACCGAAGAATCCTAGGGAGCAGAGGTGTCTAATGGTGCAGCCGGCAGAGAGATCCGCCATTCCCCTCAAGGGCTTGGCCGGCTCTGGCCGGGTCAGCCTGCCGATAGCAGGACGGCCCGCAGACTGACGGGACTTGGCAGCTGCCAGAGCTCAGGGCCAGAGGTGACCACGTGGGTGGGAGCCTTCTTCTACCTTCTACCCTGGCCAAACTTTTGGGGGAGGATTTGGAGTCCCACGGGATGTAGAGGGGACATGTGAACCCATTTTCTTTAGGGAGGCTTCAGCTGACATCTGAGTTATGCCATCAACCTAACCATTGCTAAAAAAAAAAAATCATAATATCATAGTAAAACTAAGGATTAAGTAGGTAGTCAGGTATTTAGCGCCTCAGAACACTGAGGCCTGAGAGGGTCTGTCATGTAGCTAAGGGACCTGGTGCCCTGGCAGAGCTTTGCCCTGTTCACGGGTCTCTGGCTTCCGGCCCCTTGTTCTCGCTCCTTGTCCGGGAGGAGAGAGCTGGGGTAGAAAGGGGCCAGCTCCTCCGGCCCCGGGGGCTCCCGGGCGCTCCTGGACTCAACTCTTCCCTGAGCGGCTCCCACAGAGCCCTTGAGGGGTCAATGCTCAGAGCTCAGGCGTATGGATGGTGCGAGTCAGGAAGAGGTCCCGTCCCTGCCCTGCCCCAAGGAGATAAACATTCCCCAGTGAAGACAAGCACTCAAGAAACAGATCCAGGAGTAGGCTCATTAGGGTCATAAAGCTATCTTGTCTGAATGTCAGAAATGTCCTTCATTTGGATCGAAGGATTTAGTCCCCCAGCTGAAAGCCTGGAGATGTTGGGGCCATGCACGCGGCCGGGCCGCGGAGGGAGAGAGTTTATCAGACGCGCTCTTCTCCTCTGTTCCAGATAAGAATGCATGTTGACTGGTGTGGAGAGGGGGAGGTTTCCTGAGTGCAAAGTACCAAGGCACAAACCCTGAGATAAAAAGTCATAAATAGACTGAGGGCCTGACCAGTGCCAGGCTCAGTGTCCTTGGGCTGGTAGGACTCTCGGGCCAGGTCCCAGGTGGGGGGAGCCGGGGCCGAGCAGCTGCTGTGGAAATTTCCACGGTCTATCCACCGAGCACCAGCGCTGGGGCTCCCGACAGCAGGGGGTTACGAAAGAGACTGGAGATGCAAGACAGGGTCCCAGCTCACGAGGAGCTCGGCCCCCAGAGAAGACGCCCAGGGACGCGCGCCAAGAAAGCAAGTGAACAAGCAGGTTGGGAAGATCTTAAAGTTGTAAATAGCGTCAAGGCACGGGATTAATCGAGAAAAATGTCAGTATCTCCTCCCAAGTATTAGAACCCCATTTCACCTTTTGAGGAAAATGTTGAAAAGTACAAACTTCACATTAAGGTAGAAGCTGACTTTGGGGCACGCCGGGCTGGCTCAGTAGGAAGAGGTTTCGAGCCCCACAGCGGGTGTAGACATTACTAAAAACAAGTAAATATACTTTAAACCCAAGCTGATTTTATTACTTTTACTAAAAAGGGTCACAAACAATATATTTATTTTTTAAAAGTTTTTAAGGATATTTTATTTGTCAGAGAGAGGGAGAGAGAGAGAGAGAGAGAGAGAAAAAGCAAGCATAAGCAGGGGGACTGTCAGGCAGAGGGAGAAGCAGGCTTCCTGCTGAGCAAGGATCCTGATATGAGACTAGATGCCAGGACCCTGGGATCATGACCTGAGCCAAGGCAGAAGCTTAACCAACTGAGCCACTCAGGCATCCCTCTACTGATTTTTTTAATGGAAAAAAATTTTTATAATTTGTTAACAGTTGCTAGAGTCTGGGATAGTCTTAAGAATTCAGGTTAACATTGCATAATCATTTTTTTAAAAAGACATCAGTTATTTATCTGAGAGAGAGCGAGCACACATGCGTGCACAACCCAGGGGAGGGGCAGAGGGAGAGGGAGAATCTCAAAGAGAGCCCTCACTGAGCACAGAGCCTATTACACAGCTTGATCTCACGACCCTGAGATCATGACCCAAGCAGAAACCAAGAGTCGGGCATCCACCCAACAGACTGCACCACCGGGTGCCCCAAAATCATTTTTAACACAGGAAATTATTAGAAGACATCAGTTCCTTGTCTTATTAATTGTTACCAAAGGAGGTGTGGGGGGGGGATTTGCCTCCCAGTAAGGTGGGGTGTGTGTGTGTGTGTGCACACGCACACATGTGTGCAAGCCCACAGTACTCACCACGGTACTGCATTCCCAGTACACTGGTCAGGATGACGCTTGGGGGGCAAGTAGGAGAAACCATGGAAAGGATTTATTGTTTCACACGGCTCCAAAGGTAACTGTTAGGGCAAGCTTCCAGTAGGTTTTAACCAGGGCTCCACTCTGTCTCTCAGATTCTCTCTGCCCTGGTCTCCTTCATGGGCTGGATTCCCTTCCAGGCGGGCTTTCTTCCTGGTCCCCAATGCTGGTAAACAGTGGCTCTGCAGGAACTCGACAGCTTAGTTGGAATTTCTTGACAACAAATCTGGGGAGCGTGGGGTTCTCGCTTCCAGGAACCCCTGAGCACAGGTCCTGAAATTTATTCTGGTTCGACCACCCAGGGCCAAGTGCTCTGGACAGGTGCGGATTGGCTCAGCCTCCAAAAAACCTATCACTGCGGCAAGTGGTTTGAGATGGGCTTAGGCATAGGGCCTGGAACTGGGTGACAGCAAGGCCTCTTGCACTGGTGGTGACTACACAGCGAGGGGGAGTGCAAGGGGAGTTGGGAAGACACTCCCAATGCCTACCGCACCTTGAAAGCAATTTTTTAAGGATTTTATTTGTTTATCTGAGAGAGAGCAGGCCCCACAAGCAGCAGGTGGGGCAGAGGGAGAGAAGCAGACTCCGTACTGAGCGTGGAGCCCCATGCTGGGCTCCATCTCACAACCTTGAGATCACGGCCTGAGCCAAAATTGAGTCAGACGCTTAACCAACTGAGCCACCCAGGCATCCCACAATTTTTTTTTCTTAAGATTTTATTTATTTATTTGACAGACAGAGATCACAAGTAGGCAGAGAGGTAGGCAAAGAGATAGGAGGAAGTGGGCTCCCTGCTGAGCAGAGAGCCCGATGCGGGGCTCGATCCCAGGACTCCGGGATCATGACCGGTGCCGAAGGCAGAGGCCCTAACCCACTGAGCCATCCAGGCACCCCAAAATTTTTTTTTTAAATAGAAGGGGTACTGGGCGCCTGGGTGGCTCAGTTGGTTAAGCCGCTGTCTTCGGCTCAGGTCAAGATCTCAGGGTCCTGGGATTGAGTCCCGCATCGGGCTTTCTGCTCAGCAGGGGGCCTGCTTCCTCCTCTCTCTCTCTCTCTCTCTCTGCCTGCCTCTCTGCCTACTTGTGATCTCTCTCTGTCAAATAAATAAATAAATAATCTTCAAAATAAGTAAATAAATAAATAAATAAATAGAAGGGGTACTTCCTAGGTACGAGGCACTATGGGAAATATCAAATCATACAGTTTACAATGTATTAGATATAAAAAGACGAGTGGGCTCCTAACTCCCATACACTACCGGATGTAATGGGAGAAAGAGGCATGCATGTACTAAAATGCAGTCCTGTAACAGTTAGAGGAGACCGGCTGCAGCTGGCTGAGGGGCCAGAGATGCACCACGTAGCCAGTAACATTGGAGTTAGGTCTTAGAGAGTGCGTGGGAGCATGAGGCTTGCAGGTGTGGAGGGAGAGCACGGGAGGCCAGGGGAGCAGTAAGCAGTAAGCGTGGCAGCCCAGGTTAGCTGGAGCACAAGTTCTAGAAGTTGCTATTAAAGCAGGAAGTGTTAGCTCAGTACAGAGAGATCTCAGGGTTAGATGAGGCCTGAATTGCCCCACAAAGTCAGACTGTGGGGCAATCCTGCCTTATATTTCCCCCAATGAAGAAGCAGCTTCATTCCCCATTTGCCTGATTAGCAGCAAGTTTAGTCCGTCTTTCAAACCCAGAGGCTTACGCAGCTTGTATAGGGGCCACAGTCAGTCTGACCTTCAGAGGCAAGCGGGGACCACTGGTCTCTAGTCTGGCAGTCATGTGAGTCCCCAGGTCTCTGTGATCCCTCAGAAAGGACAGTTGCCCTGTTGTCACTCCGAGCTTGGCCAACAGTACCCCTTCCCTGTGGTCCAGAGCCATGATCTCAGAGCTCTGCTCTTCTGTTAAATTCATAGCTCCCCACTCCCACCCAGGCACCCGCTGCCCCGGGGACTCTGCATAAGAGGTGCCTTGGACATGGTATCCCCTGGATGTAGAACTCCTGAACTTTATACTTCCTTGGGGTCCATAGCACTGGGAGGCAGCGAGCTTTTCCGTGTCAGCTGAAATACCCACCATTATCTGTTCTTGCTCCTACCACTGCCTCCCTGCACACCCTTTCCCCCACGCACACACCCCTGGGATTCTCAGGGTGAAATGCTTTGCCACGACTAAGGTGACTGAGATCATCTCTTGCACCAGCACAGAAAAAGAAAACAAAACCCTAAGTTCAATCACCAGTGGGACATTCTGCCCTCCCCCCAGAAGGTTCCCAGCTCTCCAGCAGGGATTGCTTGTTTCCCCTGAGGGAGCCAGGCTTTCTCTGCTCTTAACTGAAAGTTCACATTGACCTTCAGCCTCCTCAGTCACTGGCAAAGTGGAGCCTTGCGTGTGCCCTTGGACTGTCCTCACCTCCAGGCTGCAGTTCTTTTCCTTGTAGGCTTCTTCCTTGCCTTGGGCACACGGCTTTTCTCCTTCCCGAACTCCCTCTTCACACCCCTGCTGTCTTCACCCTGGTTCTGTATGTCTCAGAGGGATGGGGTGCGAGTCGCCGGCACACAGTTTGGCTCTGTTCACAGCTTCCAGTTTCCAGCATGTGGCTGCTTCTCTAATCTATGAACTGGGGGCCCAAAGCTAGAAATTACTCTAAATACAGGTGAATTAAAAATTTAAAAAAAATATTTAATTTATTTATTTGAGAGAGAATGAAAGTGAGAGAGAGAGAGAGAGAGAGAGAGAGAGAGAGAGATGGATAGCCTGAGTGGAGCAGGGGAGGGACAGAGGGAGAAACAGACTCCCCACTAAGTGGGGAGACCAAGGTGAGGCTCTATCCCAGAACCCCAAGATCCTGACCTGAGCTGAAGGCAGATTCTTAATCAACTGAAGCACCCAGGTGGCACCCCCCACCCGAAAAAAAGTTTTAAATAAGTATCCAGTGGCTGAGGGAGAACAAAGTCAGATACATACTCAGCAACCAGGATGGCTTCCCACACTAACTCAAGAATTTAAGGACAGGAGAATGAATTACCCGCCCTTTTTTGATTCATGCTTTTCTACCTCCCCATCCCTGTTGTAGAATTAGCTCTTTTTCCTTAATAAAATCGTCTTAGAACAGTTGCCTGGGGCAAGGCAAGGTGGGGGGTGACTGGGAAGAGGGCATGCAGGAACATTCTGGAGGGAAAGAAATTGTTCTGCGTTCATTTATACAAACTGGTGACATAGCTTAAGATCTGCGCCTTTTACTCCGTATCAATTCTATCTCAGTTTAAAAATAGAAAAAAAGTCAAACCAACAATTTGGCTTCTGTCGCTAATGCCCATATGCGGCAGTATGTTGACGGAAAATTAATGTGAAAAAGAGAAATAATACACCATTGAGAAGCGTGTTGTGAGCATGGGCAGGCGTGATTCGTGGGCAGGGTCGGGCTGTCTCTAGTCGCAGGCTGCTGAGCCACTTCTGTAATGTGCTTAATTCCTTCCAATTGTGCACTTGGCTAATTACAGTCATTACTCTTCCCTTCATTGAACAAGCTTGGGGATTCCTTGAAGCGATTCTCTTAGCAGGACTGTGTTGGATTTTCCCAAGTCTGGTGACCTCCTCAGATGGTGGTGTGTGGTGGTCCATCGCCGGCGCTCAGGAAATGATCTGTTCTCACCACTGGATGTTTGGTGGGGGTGGTTGTGTGGTGAATCTTGGAGTCAGCAAGTCATGCCTGTCAGGCCTCTGAGCACAGTGAGGACACTCATGGGCTCTGCCCGCCAACCCAGCCTCACCGAGGTCCAAGCTCACCACGTTTCAAAAACCGGGTTATTCACTGCAGTGCTCTTTGAAGTAGCGAGAGTAGAGACAGTCTGCTTGTCCATCAGTGGGAGGTTAGTTAAAGAAATTATGGCTTGTCCATATAACATAATATTGAAAAAAGAGTGAGGATGCTTCTCTGTGTACAAATTTGGAAAGTTTCAGGCTATAATGTTCAATAAAAAAACAACAGAGTGTATAATATGACTGCAATAGAATATGAGTGTGTGTGTATCTTTGCCTATATATATAAAGGAACATTGAGCGGCATCTGGGTGGCTCAGTTGGTTAAGCCTCCGATTCTTGACTTGGGCTTAGATCATGATCTCAGGGTCGTTAGATGGATCCCTGCCTCAGGCTTTGTCCTCAGCAGGGAATCTGTTTCTCCTTCTCCCTCTCCCTGTGCCCCTCCCTGTCCACTGGCACTGCTCTCTCTCTCTCCCAAATAAATAAATCTCTCTTTAAAATTGCATTTATTTTATTTGATGGGGGAGGAACACAAACAGGGGGCATGGGAGAGGGAGAAGCAGAATCCCCACAGAGCAGGGAGCCCCATGCAGGGCTTGAGCTCAGATCATGACCTGAGCTGAAACCAAGAGTTGGACGCTCAACTGAGCCACCCAGGAGCCCCTCCTAGTTAGACTTTAAATCAGCTATTTTAAATATATTTAAAGAGGCAATGAAACCATGTTTAAATAATGAAATAAAATTTTGAGAATGTTATCTCTCCCAATAGAGAATATCAGTAAAAAGATAGAAATGATAAAAAAAAATCAGATAGGAGTTCTGGAGTTGAGAAAAACATGGACTAAAATGAAAAATTCACCCCCATGTTTCCACAACAGGTTTGAGCAGGCAGGAGAAAGCATCTTGACTTGAAGAAAGATCAATTCAGACGATCCACTTTCAAGGAAACAGAAAAATGAACGCAGCCCCAGAAATCTGTGGGATATCATCCAACATACCAACATACATGTTACAGGAGTCCCACAAGGAGAGGAGAGAGAGGAAAGAGTGCACTAAAGAATATTTGAGAGGCACTTGGGTGCATCAGTCAGGTAAGCACCAAGGGCATTCATGACTGGGACACATCTGCCCTGTAAAAAAATAAAATAAAATAAATGGAATCCTTTAGGCTGAAATGGAGGGACAGTAAATCAAATCT
This sequence comes from Mustela putorius furo, assembly GCF_011764305.1. Taxonomy (NCBI): domain Eukaryota; kingdom Metazoa; phylum Chordata; class Mammalia; order Carnivora; family Mustelidae; genus Mustela; species Mustela putorius. The sequence continues at coordinate 10,186,823 of NW_025421480.1, read as the reverse complement.
GTCTGACTCTTGATTATGGCTCTGGTCATGACCTCAGGGTCCTGAGATCAAGCCTCACATGGGTTCAATGGGGAGCCTGTTCTCCCTCTGTTCCCCCCTTCTCTCTCTCTTCTCTTTCTCCCAATCATAAATAAATAAATCTTTAAAAAAGAATATTTGAAAAAATGTCAGAAAACTTCCCAATTTTAATGAAAAACATTAATCTGTATGTCGAAGATGTATATCGAACTCCAATAGAATAAGCTCAGAGATAGGCTAAATACCAAGACACATATCAGAAGACAAAAACAAAGAACCTTGAGAACAGCAAAGAAGAAGCCACTCATGGGGTAGAAAGATCCTCAGTAAGATTAACATCTGATTTCTCATCAGAAACCATGGAGGCCAGAAGGCTATGGCATGATCTGTTTAAAGCACTGGAGGAAAGAAACCCCCTTTTTTTTTTTTTTAATTTTATTTATTTATTCTACAGGCAGAGATCACAAGTAGGCAGAGAGGCAGGCAGAGAGAGAGAGAGGAAGAAGCAGGCTCCCTGCTGAGCAGAGAGCCCGATGTGGGGCTCGATCCCAGGACCCTGGGATCATGACCTGAGCCGAAGGCAGAGGCTTTAACCCACTGAGCCACCCAGGCGCCTCGGAAAGAAACCCTTTTAATTAAACATTTTATAACCAGCAAAACTATCCTTCAAAAATGAAGGACAGATTGATTTCGCTAGATGGGGATGCCTGAGTGGCTCAGTAGCTTAAGCCTCTGCCTTCCCCTCAGGTCATGGTCTCAGAATCCTGGGATTGAGCCCCACATCAGGCTCTCTGCTCAGCAGGGAGCCTGCTTCCCCCTCTCTTTCTCTCTGTCTGCCTCTCTACCTCTCTGCCTACGTGTGATCTCTCTCTCTGTCAAATAAATAAATAAAAATCGTAAAAAAAAAAAAAAAAAAAAAAGACTTTGCCAGATGAGCAAGCACCAAGGGCATTCATGACTGGGGCACATCTGCCCTGTAAAAAAATAAAATAAAATAAACGGAATCCTTTAGGCTGAAATGGAGGGACAGTAAATCAAATCTGCATGAAGAAACAAGGAACCCCGCTAAAGGAAACCTTATAGGTAAATGTAATAGGCAGCACAGTGTATTTTTCGTTTGTAACTCTTACTTCTTCGCCTGATTTAATTGCATAAAGCACTGATACATCATCTGTAGGCGTGGGTAACGTATAAAGCTCTAATTGTAGGACAATACCAACATGGGAAGGTTCGAGAATCGAGCTATCGAGGAACAAAGTCACTGCGTATTATTGAAATCCAGCTCGTATTAACTTGGACCAGGATGTTAGTTACACCCCAGGGCAACCACCGAGAAGACAGAAGGGCGTGGCCCGCTGTGTCACCTGCCAGGGACCGTTTAGAGGAGCCCTGCGGACCGACTGCTTGGTTCTGGCAGCATGGAGGTCCCAGGTGCACTGCTCTGGGGGTGGGCGGGGGGCGGGCTGACCGGATGGGTTCAGGCAGAATGGGAGAGAAGGAAGTAGAGAAAATGAATACGGTAGCGCTTCCACGAACCTTGCTGGAAACGGAAGCAGAGAGGCGGGGATGGGGTGAACGCTGAGAGGTCGCTCACGGGGTTTGCCTGCTGGTGGAAAAAACCGTGTGCGTCTCTCTTTGTGTCCTGCGGAAGAATTCTGGAGATCGCCCGAGGACTACTGGCGCGTCGTGCTTCCCACCCGAACGCCCCAGGCACTGCGTCTTGGGTTATTGGGGGGGGGGGTATGCACACACCCACTGCCGGACAGACTAGTATCTAGAGGGCAGGGCGGGAGGCGGCAGAGGCGCTGTGAGCTCCGGCTGGGGCGGAGAGCTGGCGGAGGGTCGGGCCCAGGGCCCACGCCCCGCCGCCCTGGACCCGGCCCCGGCCCGGCCCCGGGAACTCCCCTCCGCGCGGCCCGCAGTCGCGGTTTCCCAACTAGGGCGAAGGGCAGCGCCGAGGGTACGACGCGGGGGTGCTGGGGTGCTGGAGGCTCCTCTCTGCCCTCGAGCGCTGGACAGCCTCCCATTGGCTCCCCTCGCTCCGCCCTCAGTCCCCATTGGCCACGGCGCGAGCGCAGGGCCCGAGCACGCTGTCCCGCGCCGCGCAGCGTGTGGCCGGCCAAGGAGGTGGGGCCAATGGGAGCGCCCGCGGGGCGGGGCCGCGGACTCCGGGAGCCCCGGCGCGGGCGAGTCGGTAAACAGATCCGGGGCGCGTGCGGCGCCGGCGCTGCGGCTGGCGTGCGCGCGCAGGCGGCGCGAAGGTGACCGCGGAGCTCCGCTTCCTGCCGCGGGGTAAGGCTGCGGCGCTTGGCTGCCGCGCGCTCCGGGGGCACAGCGGGCCTCGCCTTACACTCGCGCGCGCCCTTCCCGCGTCCCGCTGCACCGCGGCGGCTTCCCGTGGCCTTTCCGCTCGTCCGCCCGCCGCGCCTGCCTCCTCGGAGCCCCCGCCCGGTCGTCCCCCTGGCCCGGCTGTCCCAGGGTCTTCGCTCCCGTGGCCCGGCCCCGCTGTCGGGTTTCACGGGGGTTCGGGGTGTACTTGGAGAAGGGCCCCTACTTGGTCCTTTTCTCCGTTCGCTTTTCCTGGGCCTTTGGGCTAAATTCCCTTGAGCGGCTGCCTCTCCCTAGCCCCAGCCCCCCGCCACACGCAGTGTGCCTGTCTGCCTCGGGGACAGGAATGCTGCCAGGTCAGGCCTGGGTGCTGGGGCTCTCCACGTGGCTGAGAAGTGCCAGCCTCCTGAAGGGCCAGAGGCTCTCGACTGGCCGGGCACAGCCCATTGGGACACATGTCCTGCTTCCTGGGGCATTGGGTGTGCGTGACACAAGACCCAAGAGCCGGGCCTGCCAAGCTTAAGTGGTGACCAAAGGAGCCCAGAGTATGCGTGATACCAGCCTGCCCGCTGTCCTGTTGTGGAAGGACAGGTCATCCTTCCAGGAGGGCTCTTCTGAGAAGAGACAAGGGGGTGCTCTTGGTTCACAGGAGCAGAAACCTTAAGACTCTGGCGTTGGCTCTGGGTATTTTGTTCAGCCTTGCACTAATGCAGGCAAGGGTTATTATAATTTATGGCCTGACCTTGTGCACCTCAGAGGAAAAGTGACCTAGATGGTCTGAGCATATTCCTGTGTGTCGCCTGAGACAGGGCTTTCCAGTCTTCAGACTCCACGTTTGGGCTGGACAGTTCTTTGCTGTGGGAGGGTGACTTGAGCTTTGTCCACTAGAGTCTGGAAGCAGCTCCCCACCCCAACACACACACTAGTGTGACAACCAAGTATTTCTCCAGACATTGCCGAATGTCTCCTAAATGTCAAAATCGCCCTTGGTTGAGAACCATTGCTGGGACCTGCCTATGAGTAGTTGAGAAGTTTGGCAAAGGGTAGTGCTGTGGCCCCTGCCCTAAACCAGGGATAGAAGCCGTATAGATGGGCTTCCAAGGGGACTTCACCTCTGCACCTGGAGGGACAGGAGAGCGATAGGAGGTAGAAACTCATGGGCATCCACTTTGCCTGCTGGATGCAAGGCAGTGACTGGCTGGGTCCAGAGTGCAAAAGGAGAAGGCTGGTGGTTTCTGTCTTTGGAGACTTTGCAAGAGGGTGGGGGATAGGCATGTGAAATAACCATGGGACAGTTTTTAAACGGTGATCAAACAAGTTCAAGCTTCTGAACCCTGGCAGAAAGGCCAACTCCGTTATCCACAAGGGGATGCCTTAGTCCTCTTCCTGTGTCTTGTGATGTGGGAAGGGGCCGGCCCTGGGTGTGCAGAGTAACTGGCTGCATTTCAAGCTGACGTGTGGGGGTGTTTACACGTGCTGTGTGCCCCTCCATGAGAGCGTGCAGCACGGACACATATATCATTTGTAAAGGTCCTCTGTGGTCGATGGAAGCATCGGTGTCAAAGATGCAGAGAAAGATGCTTTACGTCTGAGTCTAGATGTTGCCCTAAATATAACCTGGAGTTTATTTCCCAAAGTTCTAAGTACCAAATCAATGGGGAATGCAGAATAGCTGAAGAACAGTGATTATGGCATAGAGCAGGGAAGGCTATCTTAAGCCTCTCCCTCCCATGAATTTCTCTGTCTTGTTCACTCATCCTGTGGGTGTGTACCTGGGTTTTCCCGTTACATTCCTTGGTTAGGTAGGCCGTCTTTTTGCGCTCCCTTTGTTGCCACTGGAAAAGGATCCGGACAGAGAGGTCACTTCTCCTTTCTCAAAAAGAAGTTTAGAGAAGTCCAAACATGGTAGGATAATTTTCCACCAAGAGCTATGGACACTGAGTCATTATCTTTGTCATCTGAAACAAGAGCTGTGTGCAAAATTAGACAGGAATATTTAGATGAGCGCTCTTGATCTGACAGTGGCGTCTGGAAATAGTTCGTACATTCCTGCCGAGTAACGGCCAGGAACTTGGAGCCAATGGAAGGGAGAGAGTGGCGTGGGGCGTTCAAGGTCCACATCTTCAAGAGTGGCTCCTCTGGGATGGGCGAAGTCCGGGGAGCCTGAGGCAGGGCCAGTACCCTGGGCACAGGACGTGAGAGGGGGGCTTCTGCCCACACTTTTTACAAGCCGAATGGGTACCCGCTGGTCTGTCCGCAAGCATATTGTTCTTGTGGGGTTCCAGGTTCCTGAGCCCTTGACCTCTTGCTTTGAGGTCAGGGGCCCACAGAGTATTTTAAGTTGGAAATGACCTTGAAAATGTCTTTATTCTTCATACTTGGGAATGATTTATTTTCAGTGGGTGCATGTAGAAAAGATTCATGAGAGAGCCAAGTGTTTTTCGCTCAGATTTACATTTCGGGGTATTGTAAAATAGTGACTGTGCTCTTGTCCCAAGAACCCTAGACTTGTGTGTTTTTTTTTTTTTTTTTTTTTTTTTTAATGTCCTCATATCCTACCTGGCCTGGGGCAAAAGGACTACACTTGGTCCAAACCTGGAAAAATCCCTGTGTGCCCTGAGGGTCGGTGCCCTTCCACACCCTGCCCCTGAGGAAGAGCCCACTCTGGAACCGTAGGCGGATCTGGTTTTTACTCCTCACTGAACACCTCTCAATGGATTGACCTCGTCAGGCACGGCATTGGGAATATCGAAGTGAACAGCTCCTGGGTCCCTGAACTGGGGGGCCTTATAGTAAGGGCCCTCAGTGTGGTTTGGACTAGCTGGGTGGAAACTGAAGGCTTCTTGGAGGAGGAGCATTGGGGGGGCTTTGAGGATGAGCAGGATTTCAGCAGGGAGAGGCAGGAGTTTGGCAGGGGTAGGGTCAGGGGTCAGTGCTTCCCAGACTTCCCAGCAGTAAACATGGCTCGGCATTGCTAAGTTGCAGTGGAAGTTTCTAGGCACTCATTCCTGGGAGCTGTTAGTGGTCCAGGGACCACTGTGTGCCCCGCCCTTACGGTTTGGGTGAGTTCAGGTGAGGCAGAGCAGTGCTTACACACATTTTCTCTCAGCACTGGGGTCGGGGGCCAGGAGGGCTTGGCTCTGTACTTGTGGCAGTTTCCAGCTGAATTCCGTTCAGGCCAGAAGGGTTGCTGAGCACCCGCGGCTCCTGAGTCCAGCGGCAGCCCAGAGGGCCCCGGAGAGAGACAGACAGAGACAGAGAGTGAGTGTGAGCCCCCTGCCCTGATATGGGCACAGTCCGGGGGCTGTTTCTCGACAGGACCCACAGAGGGTACTGGCCCTCTGCTGTGGGGACCCAGGGTGGAACACAAGCTGGTTCTGCTGGAGAAAGGCTGGGAGAGTGCTTGCTGGGGCCTGAAAGGTGGGTGCGCCCCCCCCCCGCCCGCCCCGCACCCCAGAGAGAAGTGCTTAGAGGCTAAGGCCAGCGGGGCAAAGGTCTGGCGGCCAGAGGGTGTTGCTGTGGGGAGGGTGCCAAGGTGGGTTGATATGTGCAGAACAGGCAGGGATACCAGTGAGGCTGGTTGTGAGAAATGAGTGTGGTCTGAGTCCAGGATGCAGGAGGGACGTGGAATGCGAGGCGTGGATTCGAGAGTATAGAAATCTGTGCGGGTGGAGGTCCAGATTAAGTGGCTGGCTGGGCACTGACGGCTGAGGTTTCTAGTTGTGGGGAGGAGCTGTTTGGGGTGGGTGGCGGTGTCCCTGCAGAAAATGGGGTGCGGGAGGAGGGGCTCGTTTGGGGGAAGACAGACGGTGATGTTCTAGACACGAAGGGGTTGAGGTACCTCTGGGACTCCACGCCCCCCCCTCCTTATGTTAAGATTTAATTTGTGTGTGATGGGTTCACCCTTCCTACTAAGTAGTTGTGCAGTTTGAGAGACATGGATGATGTCGGGGCACCTGGGTGGCCCAGTCGGTTGGGCAGCTGGCTCTGGTCATGATCTTGGAGTCCTGGGATGGAGGGATCGAGCCCCGCATCAGGCTCTGTGCTCAGTGCGCAGTCTGTGAGATCCTCTCTCTCCCTCTGCACCCCGGCTCCTGTTGCTGCACACACACTTTCTCTCTCTCATAATAAGTAAATCTAAATGGTCACATAATCCTTACTACAGGCAGACACGTTCCCTATGCCCGTTCATTGGTGCCTGTGGGACTTTGAGGGGTGCTGTGGTGTGTGTGTAACTGGGTTTGTTCTAGAACCGCCTTGGCGGTTGAGATGGCCTGCCCCGGCTGACAGCGGGGATGCACAGACCTAGGGCAACTCTGGGAACAGGGAGGAGCCGTCAGCAGGGGAATTTTTATATTTGGCCCAGGTAGGTGGAGAGAGAGCGCTTGTGGACGTGAGAGGGAACCTATTCCTGGAAGGAGAGAGTGAAGCAAAATCAAGCTGGGTGGGGAGCGTCCTCTTGGAGGAGGGGGGAGGAGCTGGGCTGGAAGGGGTGGGCTGGTTCCGAGGGCCCTGAGACGGGAGCTAGAGGGGGTGCGCGCAGCACATTGCCTCTGGGGGAGCGAGGAGGCAGCTGCAGGCTGAGTGGATGGGAGCCCCGCGGGCTGGGGCGCCGGAAGAGAAAGCGGGGCGCGCGTCCTGTTGTGCCCTCCCGCCCACCAGGCCCTGCTTCTGCCCGCTGCTGAGGAACTGGTGGTTCCTGGTGGGCAAGTGAGTGTGCCTGTGAGTGCATGTGAGTGCAAGTATGTGTGTGAGTCCTTGAGTGTGTGAGTGTGCCACTTTGCGAGTGCAAGAGTGTGCATGTTTGCAGAGGTGAGTGCAAGTACGTGAGTTGTGGGAGTGTGAGGTGGTGTGTGAGTACATAAGAGTGCATGGGTGTGTGAATGTGAGAGCTGGTGAGTAGGTAAGCATGAATGTGTGAGAGCGTGAGTGCATAAGTGTGTACCCTGGTGGGTGTCCATATGTGTGAGTACAGGTGCAGGAGTGTGGGCTTGGGTATGTGAGTGGGTTGTGAACATGAATGCATGAGTGTGTGCCCATGTGGATGTGTGTGAGTGCGAGTGGGGGTGTGAGTATGTGCGTGTGGCGAGTGGTGTGATTGTGAGTGCAGGTGCATGAGTGTGTGCATGAGTGTGAACGAGTGTGGTGGAGAGGCAGGGTGGTGGGTTTCCTGGAGGCAGAAGAGACCCAGGCTGGACACCCCCTGGTCCCCAGGGTCTGTCTCCCACTAGGTCTCTTGTGGTGCCTGGACCGGGCGGCGCTCGGTTCTAGGGCAGCATTCTTCCCAGACCTTGTGAGCTCTGCGTGTGCAGAGCAGCCCTGGCCAGGGATGAACAGCTTCCTGTGCTCCAGGGATGCATGGGTCCTAGTCTCTGGGAGCTGGGGACCGCTGTGGGTTTCTCAACACAGAAGGAAACGAGGAAGCCCAGGCCCGAGAAGGAGAACGGGTGTGCCCGAGGTCACACGCGGCGGTGTCCCTGGGAGTGGGGGGCTCAACGTCCGTCCTCCATCCCCACACTGCCCCCATCTGGGCACTAGAGGCCCGGTGGGGACATCCTGCCATCAGTGGGGCTGGATGCAAGGTCGTGGGGACCGTTCACACACATGCAGCTCTTCGGGTGAGGTCCAGAGTCTGGGGTCAGGCCTGCAGTTCCTTCCTCCTGCCTGGTGTGTTTGCTCTGTGGCACTGGCCCTGGCCAGCAGGAGGGTGGGGGTTGGAGTAGATTGCCCTGAGCCCCATAGGCGGTTACTATTTGATGGGAGCCGGAGCAAACATGTCCTGTCCCTGAGGTCGGGGAGAAGTTTGTGGCTCTCGCTCCCACGCATGCTCACTGCCAACATGTGATAAAGCGCGGGGTGGTCCCCACATACAGGTGGGACCAGTGTGGACCTCTGCGCTGGTGGGCCAGGCCTGCCATCTTGCCCCTCTTTTTCCTTTTCGATTTCTCGTAAGCAAGGAGTGGGGCAGGACAGCAAGCACTAGAGGTGCTTCATCCTGCATGGGTGCCCTGGGGGCCGTGGACGCAGTGCCAGCACCCAGGTCTTCGTCCTCTACCCCCACCCTGTGAGCACAGGGCTGCCGCTGTGTGTGTGGGGGGGGTTGTCTCAGGGTGGTTGGGGATGGGACCCCTGGGTTCTAGGTGTCGGGGCTCCATCAGTTAACAAGTACCGTGGGTACAGACAGGTGTTCAGCTCCAGGGGCGGCCCCCTTGGGGAATGGAGAACTGGGTAAGAGTCCCCTGTCTAGGAGCTCACCGTGCAGCAAGGGAGACGGGACTGCTGTGCAGTCACACAGGCCAGCTGGAGGTGACCCCAGGCCATGAAGAGGTGCGGGAGTTTAGACGAAGATGAGGGTGGGGGCCTGTCATTCTGCAGGGTCTACTACTCTGTCATTGGGCAGAGGGAGTGGTATTCTGGGGGTGGGTAGGAGGCACATGGAGGTAGGAAAACCCCTGTGTGTGTGCGCGTGCGCGCACGTTTGTGTGTATATGCATGTGTATGTGTGTGTGTGCATTGGGGGAGGCCATTCTGGCAGAAGCACTGGGGCATTGGGGGTGACCTAACCCCGGTGACCCTCTTCCCGTTTCTGTCCCTGAGTACAGTTGTCTGTTAAGGGTGGTTTCTTGTCTGGGCCAGGTCCCTAGTTCTAAAAAGCCCTGGGCTTTGTATGCACACATCGCGGCAGCGTCCCTGTGTGGGCTTGGTGTGGTATGTGGAAGGGTGGCTAGTAAAGGCTGGTACTGGGAGTCCTCGTGGCGATCTGAGGACCGCGTGCCCAGTGTCACCTTCTGGGTCATGCACACTGTGAGGTGGCCTTCAGCGTGGGGCTTCTGCCTCTCTCTGCCCTTTGTGTCTGAGACAAGAACCAAGCCGGCCCTGAGGGGCTGGGCCTGCTGGTTTTGGGAAGCTGATGCTTTTAGTACAGGTACCTTGGGAGCTTTCCAGAAGGGGCAGTTCTGAGAGGCCAGTTGCCCCTTGAGATCCCTGCCAGCTCCAGAGTTCCTGTGTCTCCAGGAGACTGTTGATTTAAAATGTTGATTTACTACTTTGGGGGCGGGTCTCTTAGCCTCTTTCGTCTCCGCCTCCTGGGCAGCAAGGAAAGGGCCGGAGCCTGCGGTCAGACCAGGGTGGAAGGCCCAGTGCCTGATGCCCTTGGGAGCCGTGGAGATGTCTGCTCCTTGCTGAGCTCGCTGCCCGCTCTGCGTAGGGACTGCACCTGTTGTGGGAGGGCAGGGAGTTGAGTGAAGTGATGGGCACACAGAGGGGACTGTGTTTGCCGCTTGTGACTAAAGCGATTTCTCTGGAACAGTCTATGTGAAGTGGAAGTGTTTTGGAAGATGAAGAGAGTGGAGCTGGTGAAAAGCATTTTGGGAGTGGGGCCTGCTCCGTGGGCTCTGTGGCGCCCCTGGGCTGTGCACGGTGCCTTGTGGGCAGGGACCCTCAGGAGTGGTTCGGATGTTGAACCGAGCCTCAGAAGGCGTGGGGCACCTGGGTCCTGAGAGCCAGCGGGACCCTGCTGTTGGGAACAGGAGTGTGTTCTGAGCTGGCTCCGGGGTAGTCCAGCCCCAGGCACAGCACTTGGCACATGCTTGGCACCCAGGGCTGTTTGTGGGGTGACCCAAGAGTGATCTGCTAGAATACAGCCTGCCCTTCTTTTTCCTTTAAAAAAATAGACTCCGTATTCGTTTCCTGTGGCTGCTCTGACAGATTACCTCAAACCCAGCAACTTAAAACACTGCAGATTTGTTATTTGACGGTTCTGGAGGTCAGAAGCCCGAGCTGGGATGTCAGCGTGGCCTGTCCTTTCTGGAGGCTCCAGGGCAGAGTGACCCTGGCCTTCCCAGCCTCCAGGGGATGGCTGGACTCCCACCTGTCTGACACCTGCCCTCCAGCCGCTGCTTCTGTCCCCCCTCGCACGGACGTGAGGACCCCGCGATCAGTTGGGCCCATGCTGGTAATCCCCTATCTTAAGGATCTTTACCTGAATCCCACGTTCAAAGCCCCCTCTGCCATGGAAGCTGACACTGTCACTGGTTGCAGGGCTCAGAGTGTGGACATGTCTGTGAGGTTGTGACCCAGCCTGCGCACTTGAACAGACCCATTTCAATACCTGATTTCACTTTAGAGGAAACTCCTCGACCACAGCTCCAGGTCCCCACCTAGGGTCCTGTCCACCTTCTTGCGTGACCGTGCAGTGACAGTGGTCGTTCATGTGGTCACGATCAGTGGGTCGGGAAGGAGTCGGGGTCAGATATAGGAGCCTCCCACCAGGGACTTGGAGTTGGGCTGGAGAGAAGAGGCATCTGTGTGCCAGAGAGGGATGTGCAGAGCAGGGCAGGACCTGGCCAGCCTGGAAGATGAGGACAGTGAGGGGAGACTCCCCGAGAGCTAAGGGTCAGCTCACGCTCTCGAGTAAATGTGGTGTGTCTGTACATTTCGGGGTACTTCGCCTCTCCTGCTTAGATAGGATGCTGCTGTGATTTCCAGGTGAAAAACAGGTTCCCGCGTGGCCCAGGAGCAGGCCTGCATTGGCCGGCTGGTCAGGACAGAGCTGGTTCCCAGGCCCCAAGGCTGGCCTCATTGCATACAGGGCTCTCCCGGCCTCAAAGGGGGTGGGGTGTGGCTTGGGGTTCAGGGGCAGGCTTGCTTGCTGGGGCTCGGGGCTCCGAGCTGTGCTCAGAGTCGTGCTTGGGCACGGGGGTGAGCAGAGGCTGGGTGGGAGGCCTGGGTTGTGAGTGTGCTGCCTCCAACCTCAGGCCCAGGAGCTTGGGCATCTCCTGTTGATCCTTTAGACAGCTCGAGCCATCTGAGCAGGGGCTTAGCGTGATGAAGTGGATTTGGGGATGGTTATTAGGTGGTAGAGTGTGTGGTGTGTGCAGACAGAGAGGTCGTGGGGATCAGAGTCCTTCCCCCCAGTACTGTTCCTCCCATAAAATACCGTGAGAGCTTCCTGTTTTCTCCTCTGGGAGAGGCGTTGACGGTGGTAAGGATCACCAGCGGGTGTTTATTTCTGGCCTCTAAGCACGCCCCGGGCACCACAGCAACAAGTCACACAGCAACCTCCCCCGCCCCCTGCCCCCGCAGAGGCTGGACTGCCCTCCCTGAGTCCGACGGAGTCGGATGTGACTCTGTCCCCGGCCCGAGCACCGGGGTATAAATAAGTGGGATTGTCTCCTCTCCCGAGCCTGAACCTCCTTCCAGAGCGTCTCTGCTCACAGTGATGAAGCCCTTCCGTGTGCCAGGCCCCTCGGGGTCCTGTGTGCTGCTGTCTGGGTTACCTGACCCGCTCCTGTGGGGAAACTGGCACAAAGAGACACTTGGGTGACTTTAGTTCAGCAGCAGAGGCAGGATTTGAACCTGGGGCGCCTGGCTCTGGAGCATCTCTGTGGGACAGGCACTGTTTGCAGGTTTTAAGCAGAAAATTTTAGGGAGTTTTAGTCAGAAAATGAAATTGCTGTCAGGACCCCGTGCTTGACGGGTGGGCATTTAAAAGGCCCCTTTGCAGTCAGTTCCGTTTGTTTACCAGAAGGAGGAGGCACTGCTCAGGACCCCTCCACCCCCCAACCCACTCCCTGTGCACCAGAGCCCTGGGTGTCCTTAAAGGGGGGAGCTTCTCCTGCTGCTTCGATGAGCCACCCACCCCGGCCCAGTGCCCACCTGGAGGCAGCACCCTGGGAAGCCTGAGAGCGTGCTAATCTCCCGGGGGGTACCGTCCAGGGTACCCAGCGCTCTTCAGCTTGGGTTTTCCTCTTAACCTATTAAAGCCAACAGACTCAAGTCTTTCCTGGCTCCAGTTCTTACAAGTGAAAGACCCGCGGATCCCCTTACCCAAGAATCCAACACTGCCACTGGACGCAATCAGCAAGAGGTTCTTTATTGTTACGCAGGCGCCTGCGGGTGGTCAGCGCGTGCCTGCGGGTGGTCAGCAGCTCCTGCTGAGCACACCTGGCTGGGGTGGTGCAGGATTTTTATAGACAGGTACAGACAAGTTTTGGGTGGGGTGCAACTGATTGGTGGACAGTTTGAACTTTTGAAAAAGGCATACTTGGTGTTAGCGGATTGGCTTCGGGTCCTGAGGTGGTCTCTTCCTGATGTACAGCTTCCTCTCAGTCCCCTGGGGAAACAGTCACCTGGTGTTTCTTTTCTTTTACTCAGAGTAGAAGAAAAGAAGAAAGGTTTTAAGCACATAAAGGAACTTTTCAGGGCCCATGCAGGCTGGAAACCGAGAACATTCCAGACCAAAGTAAAGTTTATTTTTGGCTGGGAGGGGGCAGAAGAAGGTCACCGGTGTCCTCGCCCTGGGGCCTCTGGAAAAGGACCTTCAGCAGCCCTGTGGGAGGTGACAGTCGGGAAGGCCTGTGGTGGCCCTGAGGCTCCTTGTCTTTAAGCTCATTCATTTCTTTTCCAGCTTCATGAGGCAGTAACAGGAAAAGAAAGGGCAGGTGGAGGGTGTCCACAGAGCCAGGCTTTGGGGGAAGGGCAGCAGGGAGAAACTTGGGAAGAATCTTTGCCTCCAGGCCCCTGCGTGGGCCACCTCTGCTCCCTTTCCCCCTCATCCTCCAGAACAGGGATCTCAAAGTGGGGTTCTAGCCCGGGCAGCAGTAGCACCTGGGAATGTGTGAGTTCGGCAGGTTTCCAGGCCCACAACAGACCCGAGGCCCCAGCAGTGTGGCTCAGCAAGCCGCCTGGGGGGCTCTGCTTCCCGCTGAAGCCTGAGCACCCTGCCTCCGGCCACACTCCCCAGGGGCCTCTGATTCTGGATCTAGATAAAACAGCCAGCAGGTGTGAGCCCGTCCCACAGGCAGCTTGTTTGAGCCTTCGAGAGACCTGTTGAGTTCATTCTGTTTCCGAGTATTTATGACCTGCCTGCTCTGTGTTGAGTAGGGAGCTGGGAGCCGGAGACGGCACGGGAAAGAGAGGTGTGGTTCTGGCCAACAGCCCCTCGGGGAGGAGCAGTGACTCAGACAGATTTACAGCCCGCACTGCTGTGCTGGGGGAAGGACAGGCTGGGGGACGGGCAGGGGGTGCGTGTGTGGGTTTTTGGGGTGGGACGTGTTGGGGGAGGGTGTCCCAGAAGAGATGATATTTGGGCCCGGAGCGGGGATGGGGAGGAAAGTGTGCTCCTGGCTCCTGGGCTGAGGCCGGCAAGAGGGCTGGGCTGGCCTGACTGGGACACAGTGAGTGCAGAGAATAGGGAGATGGACTGGGCTGTGGGGTGGCCAGGTCCCGAGAGTTCTTTCAGCCCCTTAGGAACCTCGGAGAGCTTGGAAGTGGTTTGGGAGCAGGGGCCGGGGGCTGGGGGCAGGAGGGTCAGCTTGGGGCTGGGGCAGTCCTCCTGCTCGGAGCGGCCAGGGAGTCAGCGGAGGTGAGGAGTGGGTGGTGGTCACATTCCTCAGGATGGGGAGTCCGGGAGAGTGATGGGGGGGAGGTGAGGGCCCTTTGATGCCCATGGGACATGGGGATGTCGTGGGGGTGACGTGTATGGGGCAGATGGCTGGATGAAGCTTCACGCATCCCCAAGACAAAGAGTTTTCCTTTGGGGTCCTTCTCCCAGGCACCCTGAGGCTTCGGGGCCCCTCGGGGTGTGCGCCTTCGGAAATAGAACTACCCTGGCTTTGGTCAGTCCGAGCTGCTTGGCCACGCCATGTTTTAGAGCCACAAAGGTGATCCATCCCTGGCTTGGTACATCCCCACCAGGTCTCCAGCCCGCGGGCCCCTCAAGAGGAGAGGCGAGTGACCCACGGTGAGTCTGTCCTCTACCAGGAGTGAGCTCGTGTCCTGAGAGCCCCAGGAATGTCAGAGAATGAGGGGTCATTGGCGCATTCTCGGAACTTGGGGACTGTGTTTTCCAGCCTCTGGGGGTGGTGGTGAGCTGTGTCAATTTCTGTTCTTTCTCCAGATAAGCTCTTTATTTCCATCCTTTATGGCAGTTTAGCGTGTTAGGACCAAAAAGGGGAGCCACCCAGAGCTCTCTCCTCTGGAGAGGGAGGAACTAGTGAGTGACACACTTAGTGGCCACAGCCTTGGCAGAGCTGGGACCCCACGTCCCTTTTCCTAGGACTCTTGTGGGGGATCTGCGGCCGCCTCTGCCTCTGACCCTTCTGTGTCAGCCTCTGCTGGCCTCTGGCCCTCTCCATGGTGTCTGTCCCACTATAGAAGTGTCTGCCTGGCATTACATCTGTGGGCGCCCTGGGGCCAAGGGCAGGGTCACCAGGGCCTGCTGGGACTAGCCCCGAGCACCAAGGGGAGCCTTCTGGAATGTGGGATGGATCACTGATTGCCTTTTTGTTTTGGTGCTCGTACCTAGTAGGCACCCCCAAACAGGAGTGCTATCCCCCCACATCTGTTTGCTTACCCAGCACTTTTGACTGTCCCTTTCTTGGGGGAGAGTGGCGACACCAGGGACTTCTGGGGTCCACCTACCAAGCAGGCAGAGAGCCTCGTGCTCAGTTGCTCTGGTACTTCTGGGCAAGGCCTTCTGGCCTTGGTAGTGCCTTCTGGCCATTGTTCCTCTTCCTGCTGTCCCTAGCTCAAAAAAAAAAAAAAAAAAGAAGTGCTTGGTGTTGATTAGGTGTGAAGGGCTGACTTTGTACTGACTGGAGGAGCCCAGAGATAAATACTTGTCAAAGTGAGGGCAGGCCTGGCCATCCACATGTGAATGGGCTCCCAAATGACCAAGTGTTGATTCGTAGCATCTGGTGATTTGAGGACAGCAGGTTTTGCCCCCCAGCGAGCTCTGCGATGTTGATCCCACTGGCACTTAGCAGAGGGCTAGCTGGAGTTGCCCTCCTCCCCGCCCTGGTGCCTGCATTCGGGGTCAGACTCGGGCCCATCCCGGCTTTGCGGGGGATGAGGACGCAATCGTTCACACAAAAGAAGGCATAACTAAATAGTTGTGTTTTTTTTTTTTTTTAAAGACTTATTTATTTGAGCCAAGGGGTGTGGGTGAGGTGAGAGGAGTGGGGGGAGAGAGACTTCCGAGCAGACTCCCTGCTGAGCACGGAGCCCAACACGGGGCTCGATCCCAGAACCCTGAGATCATGACCTGAGCTGAAACCAAGAGTCGGATGCTTAACTGAGTCACCCAGGCGCCCCACAGCCAGTTTTCAGTGTGGACCGTTTTTAGATGACTTACTCATTTGTCCCCTTGAAAGGAGTATACATGAACTAAACAAGTCAGGAGAATTGTTACTCATTTCTCCCAAATGCAGGAATTAAAAAAACTTTGGTCTATTTAGCATTTTTTTCCCTCAGGAACTTTTCCAAAGCATCCTGTGTAGTGGGTGTAATCCCAGCCCATCTGGGGGCTGTGCTCATTGCCACCGCGCTCAGGAGCCGGGCAGTGAAGACGGGCCTCTAGTGGGTCCCAGGCCTGCGTCTGCAGCGTTCAGGGCCGGAGGCTGGCCTTCCAGTTGGATCGCCTGTGGATCTGTGCAGGGGGCGGGTGAGGCCAGCGCCGGCAGGGCAGACCAGCCCCACGTCACTTCTCAGCTCTGCTCTAGGGACACTTCTGTTCATGCTTATAACTTGCATGAGAAATTCAGGGAGAATTAATTTTCACCTGGAGACAAAGTCTGAATTAAATAGGTCTTCGGAGGGTCTGTGGAAGATGTGGGATCCATTAGCAGACAAGCTGAGGTTTTGGAGTTATCGGAGACTGTGGTTCGTGGGTGGGAAGCTCGTGCCCTCATTAGCTGGATTGCGCTGAGAGGTGAGCACGGGAAAGGTCTAATTTGGGGCCCTTGGGGACGGTGGGGTATAGTGGGTGCCGTGGGCCACCAGTAAGGATCTTTCTGAACAGACGTGGCTGAGGCTTAGTCCCCATCCACCCTTGTATGTCCCCACCATCTCCTTCAGGAACCTTCTCTCTTGCTGGGGTCTGTGGGCTGACCGGGCAGGGGCACTGTGTCCCGTGTGCCTGTGTGCTGGGGGCTGGCAGTTTGAGCGCGGGCAGAGCCCTGTGTGAGCCCTCATTATGGGCTCTCTCTCCTGGCCTACGCATTGGTCTGTGGGGCTCAGCTTTGTTTATTGCCATAAAGTGTGGGATCCCAGACCAGAGCCCTGGGTGTGATGGCAGCGGGTGATGGGCCCAGCCAGCCTCTCCCCTTCATCTTTTTTAAGGCTATGGTCACCTTCCAGAAACCTCCTTGGCTTTGATTAGGGTGTAGGCAGTTCATTTGTGCCTTACCGGGGCGCATCCCTGAGGGGATGCCCCAGGGCCAGTGGACCAAGCGTTTAGGAAGGCAGCCTGGTGTGGTGGGCACAGGGCAGAGCGGGCCGGGGTCAGACCCCAGGACCACTATTCGGGACACCATTCAGGATCGTGAACCACTCTGGCTTTGTTTTTCTCCTTTGTGGAGGAGGCGCAGTGATACCTGTGTCACTAAGTTGTTTCTGAAGGACCAAATGATGGCGAGTGGAGAGCGCTCCACCCGGGGCCTGATGGCTGCTGTCCTGATGGTAGTGGCAAAGGCAGGTGACGGCGGGTTGTCTCTGTTCTCCAGGCTCCTGTGCCTTCCTTCTCCTTGTAAATGTGAGTAGCTGCACCCTTCCCAAGCTCAGGGTCCCTGCAGGACCCCTGGGCTGACCCCAGCTGCTCCGCTGTGACAGGCGGGCTGGAGGCAGCCAGCTGTGTTCGGAGGCCGCTGGGGCTATGCTGGAGGTCCTCAGAGTCCGAGCCTCCCTTCCCTCGTGTGAGGAGAACTCGGAGTCTGCGCGTCTCTGTGCCCGCAGCCTCCTTCCTGTTGGTCCAGGCCCCTTGTCCAGGGTGTACCCGGCCCTTCCTGGGCTCCCCCCCCGGCCTCACCCCTCCTTGTAGCAGGTCCCAGCTCCTCCCTGCCCCAGCCCAGAGTGCTCCCCGGCTGCTTCTCTGGGGTCCCCTGCTGCTCCTTTCCTTTCTGTGGGTTTTTTCAGCCCCAGCATGTCACTGGGACCCTATCCCCCCGCCCCCCGCACGCAGCCCCGTGTAGGCTGTAGGAAATACTTGGGGAACGAGCGCACATGCTCCCCTGGGAGGCAGCCCTGGGTACGGTGGCTCTCTGGCTCTTTGGCCCTGGCCGACACGAAGGAACGCGTTTTACACTGCTACGGAGTAGAGGGAAGAGGATGGGTGCGCGCGGGGCAGCCAGGATCCGGAGAGCCCGCCCGCGCTGCGCTCCGGGGCTTTCCTCGCCGTCCTGTGTCCTGCTGCTCTTGGTTTTCATGCTGCTTTGGATTTCCCAGATGGAGGGCGCTGGACTGCAGTTTGCAGACCCCACGGTGGACCATTCGTGGAGCCTGAGGGTGGGGAGGGGGCTGTGCCTGTCCCTGGACCTGTGGGTGTCTGTCAGAGGCCGGCTGGGCAGGCAGAGCAGGGGCAGCCGGTGGGGATGGGCAGCCCAGAGGGGTTGGGGTCAGGGTGCCCTGGGTCCTAGAGGGAGGTGTTTCAGGGTGGATGCTCCCTCGCCGACCTAGTTTGGCTCCAGGGGAAAGAGTGCTGGGCTGAATCAGGGCATCTGGCTCCATGTCCCTCTTCTGCCACTTGGTCGCTGGGAGACCTCGGGTAACTCACTTCACCTCTCCATGCCTTGGTGTCTCCTACGACCCAGAGCCCTGTCCCCATCCCCCACTGTCCTCTCTGTCCATCAGCCTGCACCAGAGGGGTCCGTCCAGTGGCCGGACCAGACCCGCTGATACCTCTGCCCAGACCTTGGGGTGGAGTTGCTCTGAGTATGGGGCACCCCCTGACTGGCCTGCTCTCTTGCAGCCCTCCAGGATGGCCGCCATGCTGGGGGACACCATCATGCTGGTCAAAGGCCTTGCCAAGCTGACCCAGGCGGCCGTGGAGACCCACCTGCAACACCTGGGCCTCGGCGGGGAGCTCCTCGTGGCAGCCAGGGCCCTGCAGTCCACGGCTGCGGAGCAGATCGGCTTGGTTTTGGGGCAGGTGCAGGTAAGGAAGCTGGCGGCAGTGGGTGGCAGGAGGGGCTGGCCTGGAGCTCTTGGCGAGGCCAGGATGGTGAACCAGGACACAGCAGGGGCGTTGGCTCGGGAGACCTGCTGTCCTTCCGGGTGCCTCACAGAGCTGGGACAGCCCCCCGGGAACTGGTGGCCCAGACCCCAGTTCCCTTTACAGATGAAGAACTTGCTGCCCGAGTGTGGCAGTCGTCCCCCGGGCCTGGCGAGGCACCCGCAGGTGCTCAGTGGCTGTCTGGCTTCCCCAGGACCAGGGAGCGGGGCTTGTCAGGAGACGGGTGGGACCTGGGTCTCCTGGCTTCGGGCTGGGAAGCAGCAGGAGCTCCCCTACAGATCTGGCTGAGGGCTGCTTACCCGGTGGAACATGGGCCGTCCCGTGTAGGGCGTGGGGTGGGCACAGGTGCTTTTCTCATGCTGGCTTCACTCCCCACAGGGTCAGAATCAGCGCCAGGAGCCTTATGCCGAGAGCTTCGACGACCCAGAAGCAGAGTTCGCTGGGCCTGAGACTGCGGGGGCCCCTACAGATTTCTCGGCGACCTCCTCTCCTCACCGGTCACCGCCCCCACCCTGGGATCACACTGGCAGTGAGGGCCCAGCTCCAGCCTACGTGGCCAGTGGACCGTTTAGGGAAGCCGGGCTCCCGGGCCAGGCTGCCTTCCCTCTGGGCATGGTCACTGGGAGGCTCTTTGGAGACCCCAGACATGCGCTTGCTGCCACAGGCCTTCCGCGAAGGTTCTTCCACCAGGACCAGCCCCCCGTGGGGGGCCTCACCACAGAGGACATTGAGAAGGCCCGGCAGGCCAAGGCCCGCCCCGAGAGCAAGCCCCACAAGCAGATGGTGCGTCCCGGAGGGCCAGGTGGAGTGGGACTGGGGTGGCCGCTGCTCCCGGTGGTGCTGGTGTCAGTCCTTCCTCTGGGGACGTTCTCTGATGCCGTGGTCTGGAGTTCTTGGGGACACAGAGGCCTCCTCTGGGTGGAGTATACTGCCAGGTGGAGCCGCTGCCTTTGGGGGTGGAGCGGAGCAGTGGGGGGCTGCGCGGACCGCTGCCGGCTCGTCCCGTCCCGTCCGCCGATTCCGTGCGGTCTCTCTCCTTGCCCCCTCTAGCTCAGCGAGCACTCTCGGGAGCGGAAGGTGCCGGTTACACGGATTGGGCGGCTGGCCAACTTCGGAGGTAAGGTGGCTGTGTGCACCCTGGCCGCCTCGCCTGCCCTGGGCCATCCGCTCGGCCACCACGGGGCCTGCTTGGAGGTGGGAGAGGGTGGGGACCCGAGGGGTCCCGGGGAGGCCATTGGTGCCTGACTCAGATGCTCCTGACCCTTCTCCCCGGGGCATGGTCCGGTGACTGTATCCCACTCTGCCTCTGTCACCCCTGGGGGACCGTGTCTGCGGCAGCAGCCTTTCCCTCCTATCACTGAGCCCCGCTGCCGGGACAGGGCTGGGCAGTCAACCTTCCTCACGGAGCCGTCAAGCTCCCAGAGGGCTTTTTGCCCTGACCGGCCTCGCAGAGATCGCTGGCTCGACCCCCCGCAAGCTGGCAGGCGTCAGTGGACGGCTAAGCAGGGGCTGTGGCCTTGGGGTCTGTCGGGCAGTCTGTGCTGTTGGGAGCTCTCGCCTTTTCTTTGGAGCTTTGAGTCCTGTTGTGTCCAGTACACCTGTGCTGAGTCGCAAGATGATTTTGGAGTGAAGCCCTCGTACCTGCTGCTGTGACCTCATGTAGTCCTCTCCGCTCCCGAGCAAGATGCAGGTCGCTCTGTGTGTCTGCACCCTGACCTGCTTGTCTGGCGCTTCGCTCGGGTGGGCTTCTACGTGTCCCGCCGTATATACCACCGTCACGCACGCCCTGCCCTGCCCTGCAGCCGCTCCTCCCGGAGATGCCGTCCTGCTCCTCATTTGGGGTTGGCTCTGTGCCCCCGGGAGCCTGGCCCTCAGAGCTGGACCCGCGTGCGGGCTCTGACACTGAGTGACGGCTGCTGGTCTTCCCGATATGCAGAGCCCACTCATTGTATGGAACTTTCTCGAAGCTTTTGTTCCGTTGCTATTCCAAAATTTGGCATCTGCTGCTGCTTAGCTGCTACAGTGTCCAGTCCAAGGTACCATCTGCCCTTTAGGACGGAGACGTGGCTTTATTTCCTCACGTGGACTTGGATTCAACCAGTTCCTCAGGCAGCATTGTGACTGCCCAGGGTGCCGCTCCTGGGACGAGTTTGAGAACCTGGTGGCCTCCAGGGATCCTTACCGCACAGGAGCCTGGGCACTTCCTTGCTTCCCACAGGGGCTTCTGGGTGGGCGGCATTGGTTACCGGAGTGTTGCGTGGAGGCCCGCTTTTCTCCCCAGCAAGTCTGAGGCCGGAGCTGTCCCTTCTCGCTCTGTGGTCTTTCTCTCCAGCGCTCTTCCCGCCGCTCCGGACGGGGCTCAGCACATAGGCTTCGCTCGACTGATGGGTTTGGAGTGGGGTGGATCCTCTCATGGGGGCTCTTGGTGGGTGAGGCTAGTAGAGGGTCTCTTTGGGAAAAGTGGTCAGAAGGAGGTCGTGGTGGCAAATGGAATTTGACAGAATGCAGTGTGTTCCCGGTGAGGGGGCACAAGCCAGGCGCTGGGGGGGGGGGGGGGGTCAAGGTAGATGAGCGCAGCGGGGGTGGGGGTTGTGGGAAGGTTTGTGCGCCAGACAGGCAGCCTCAGTAAGCCCCGGGGCAGGCTCCCTGGGGCCAGACCCCACCTGGGATGGGGTCAGAGTGAGCAGGTGTCCTGTGTGATCAGAAGCCTCTGGAGCCCATGCTAGCAGCTGCCTGGGGCCTGGAGCCGTCCTCAGCAAGCCCACCCTAGGGTTTTGCTCAGCACTTGGCCCCTCCAGTCGGGCTTCGAGGCGGGAGGGTGATGGCGGAGCATCCAGGTCTGGGGAGCACGTGGCGTTCTGGCTCTGGGGAGAGTTCTGGGCTTTCAGCTATACCCCGAGGTGGTCGCGCTGTGTGTTACGACCCTTCAGCCAGTGTGAAATCAGTTCAGTGGGTCAGGACTGGCATTTAAAAAACAGAGTAAAACTGAATAGAAGATCAGAATTAATACCATAGATTTTAGAACTACGTTTGTGTTGCAAAATACCGCTATTTCTCCAGAGCTACAAACATCCCGTTTTATACCTGTGGTTCACTGTATTGCGAAGTTTGTGGTCTACTGGTGGGTTGTTGTCTAAACAGAGTGAGGTAACACTCCTGCTTTGTTTTTCTAGAAAACACTTCTGACCTTTCTTCCCCTTGTGGGGTGTGATGTGGACCAACAGGTGTAGGGATTTTTGCAGGATGGGCATGAAGGAAAGGGATCACGTAGACCCCCTGGGAGGCAGGCTTGACCTTGAGAAGGTCAGCGGCAGGTATCCAGCTGGTGGACGTGGATGGGGTGGGAGTCCTGGGTGCACCTTGGTTCGGGGGTGTCATGGCTGAGATGTGAGCAGGGCGGACTGTGGATATGAGGTCTTGTTAAGGAGTGATATGAAAGATGGGGTCAGAACTGGGCTTTAGTTGTCACAGGATCAGGTTATAATTCCAGCCTTGCTTCCTTACGACCTTGGGCCCTGCCCAGGTTTTTCCTTTTATAAAATAGGGATTCCGAGAACCAGTAAGTTTTTATGTGTTCATTTACTTTCCCAGGGTAAAGAGAGAAGGGAGAAGGGTCAGCGTGTGTGTTAGAAACACTAGCAAGTGGGAAAGGAAGTACCCAGCCCAGCAGAGTCAGCCCCCCAGGAAACACTGCCTGGAGGAGGAGTCCCGCAAGCCCCCGGGGGCTCAGTGTCCTGCAGCTCCCGAAAGGAGGGCATCGGGAAAGAGCAGAGAGCTGCCCCCCGGCCCCCACCCCCTAAATTCAGGATTGCACACAAAGCTGTGGTTTCTAGTGCTTCGTTAGCATGGAGCTGCCTTCGTCCTCCCGCTAAACAATCCTGTGGCCACTTTGACAGAAGTTTCTGGCACCTGCATGGAAATTCCTGAGTGACGTGGTTGTACGTTCATCTTCCGTCTGGTCCCCCAGCCCTACCTTTTACATGGAAGGCACCTCCCCACCCGCCGTTGCTTCTGCTTCTCCCCTAAGAGTAAAGATTTAAGTAGGTTTGATGCATCCCATAATGGGTGTGGGTGTGTTAGTACGGATCCCAGCGGGGAATGATCCTGACACCGGAGACTGGGAACAGAGGCTGGAGTGTTCTTCGCTTCTTCAGGGCTTAAATGTGTGTGTGTCGCGGGGGAGAGGGGGCTTTTCGGGGAGAAGAGGAGATGGGGTGGGAGTCAAGTGTTTGGGACAGAAGATCTGGCCCCAAATAGAAGAGGGGACCCCAAGAGAAAGGAGGGTTCAGGACCCCCACCACTGTAAGAGGGGTCACCAAGCTGTGGTCCCGAGTCTTCTGGTGTAGAACTTTCTGTCAAAGATGCTCTGGCTATTTTTCTCAATACAAAAAAGTTTATAAACCATAAAACCCCAAAAGAATATGGAGACGACCAACACCTATTTGTGAAGTCCTGCAAAGCCCCGGCACGTACGGTCACTGGAGCGCGCAGCAAAGGGGGGGAGACCACCCAGGATCAGACGCGTGTCACCCGCGGGCTCTGTTGGATTTGCCCCCTGCCGGCGCAGTGAGGTAGGTCTGTGGGGCTCTCCTGGAGCGTGAACGGAACCTGCTTTTCTCCTTTAGGCCCCACGACACTCCTTGTCACAGCAGGGCAGGGCCCTGGCAGAGAAGCTGTGGCTTATGGTCTTTCTAGACGCCCACGAGAAAAGCCCAGAATTTACAAAGATTAAGACATGTTGCCTCTGCCTCAGGCCCCCGTCCCTGGGCAGCGCGCATTGGGCCCAGAGGTATTGTTCTGAGACCTGTCCTCGCGCACTCGTTCTCAGAACCCGCACAGGCACGCGCTGCGCGCTGTTGGCCCAGCCCAATGCCCCGATGGATGGATCGGGTGGAAGGGAGCCCGGGTCCTGGGATCAGACGTCTGGAACAGGAATCCTCTCTTCAGCCAGTCCTGGTCTCCCCTCCGCCCCTTCTCCGAGAGCGCCCTCACCCCGCCTCCCTGCACCGGCTCTTTTGGTTCAGACCAGTCCTGTCTTCGGGCCGGAGGGGATCATACCTCATCTCCCACGGAGCAGGACTTTCAGGGCCGGCTTCTCGGCCCTCGTGTCCTTACTGTCCGGAACAAGGTGGTTGCGTGGGCTCTGCCTCCCAGTAGTCGTGCTCCCTGGTGCTGGAGCAGGTAGTTGCTGCCCACTGAGCGCGCTCAGGCCCCGAGAACACTGCCGGACGGAGCACCTTACGACACTGCAGAGCCAGAATATTTATATTATGGGGAAAAGGGTTAACACGCACGGGATCTGTTGCTTGCACCCAGCTGGAGCCGTTGGCCTGGCGGGAGTGGAGCCCAGGGTGCGGTTATCCAAGGGAGCAGAACAGTGAGGGGAGGCCTGCAGCTGTCCCCCCGATGATCTGCTGCAGCTGCCTGTGACTCAGGACAGTGGTCAGTGGGGCAGGAGGGAAGGAAAACCCCTGCTGCACCCTTGGGAGACTCCCTCCCACACGGTGTAGTGGCTGGTGGGTCGGGCCTGTCCATCTGATCTCTCGCTTCATCTGTACACTGTGGCCATTGGGGAGATCACGATCTTGTCTCCTCCTCTGAATGGGAGACAGCTTCCCTGTCCAGGTCACTTTCAAGACCTGGAGGCACTGATGACACCCAGCAGGGAGGGATTTTCTCCCCAGTGTGTGGCTGGAGTTCATTTGCCTCCTGCCTCCCCCGGCCCCCTGCCAAGAGGGAAGGGGGGTGATGCTGTGGATCCTGGCTGTGTGGCTGAGTCAGCCGCCCCCTACCCACCCTATTCCCGCCTTCTCTGCTCTGCCCACAGACGGCTGCCTGCCCTGCACAGTGTCCCGATCTCAGGAGGCTGACCTCACCCCCACCGTAGCTTGGTTGGGGGCCTCTGGGAGCCGTGCAGGGCTAGGGAGGAGAGCAGGCTGCCTTCCCAGCAAGCTGGGGGCCTGCTTCCATGGACACGAGGCCTCCGTGTGACCGCTGCTCTGGAGGGAGGGGCACTTTTGGGGCTGGGGAGGCCGCTCATGCTCCTTGGCCTGGTGGCCTCGCCCTCTGTGGGTATAGCACCTGGCTCCCTTGGGTCGGCGCTCTCCTAAGACAGAAGAGCCCACCGGGGCCGGTGACCCGGATTGGTTCCAGGACTTTAGCAGACCTCTCGAAGTCCTGCTTTCAGGCTCTGGAAGCCCGCCATGGGTGGCCGGCCTGGTGCCAGAGACTTCCTCAGGGGGCCCGTGGACAGGAAGACAAACCCGTGTGCATGTCAGACCACTTACAGGGGTCCCCCAGCGCCTTGACACTGCGACCTGCCAACAGCTGGCTTGACACAGAGCCCAGGGTGGGCGGCTGAGCCTGTGGGCCCGGGGAAGTCAGGGGTCTTACATTGGCTTTGGTGAGGCTCTTTTGACCTGTGGCTTAATGTCTTTCATGGGTGTTGGGAAGTTCTGGTTGTTTCTTCTTCCGGTGTGGCTTCTACCATGTTTTCTCCCCGACATTTGTTAGATGTGTTGCGTGACTGCATCTACATTGCATGTCCGTGTCTCCCATGTTCTCGTATCTTCCGTCCCTTTTCCACTTCGTGCTGCAGAGCAGTTGTCTTCCTGTCTCCTGTGGGTATGGAACCTGAGGCAGGACTGGAGGGCGACAGGAGACCTTAGGGGGTCAGGCCCCCTGCAGAGGGGCTGCTCTCCAAAGGAGCCAGGCGGTTCGTCCGCGGTTGTGGTGACCAGGCCTCCGCCAGGGAGGCAGGAGTGAGGGACTGCTGAGGGCACCAGCCGGGGGGAAACCGGAGGCGCAGGAGCAGGAAGAGGGAGGGCGGCGATGTGTGGACCGGGCTCGCGAAATCAGATCTAGGGAACAGACGTGGTAAGACTGGGCCAGGAGTGACAAGTGGAGTGAAGGGACCCTTGGGAACCCTTGTAGTTTTAGAAGGTGAAAGGTTAAGTGATCCCTATTCCCAGAAAAATGCTTTGCTTAAAAGAAATAGTTCACAAGGGGTGTCTGGCTGGCTCAGTCAGAGGAGCCTTGACGTGATCTCAGGGTTGTGGGTTTGAGTCCCGTGTTGGGTGTGGAGCCCGTTTAAAAAAAAAAAAAAAAAAAAGCATTGACTTGAGGAAGGGGGAGGGGTGCATGTCACCCTCTGTCCGGTTACAGTGTGCCGCCAGGTGTCCACCTGTGTTTCTGCTGCTAGTCACGGGCCTCCCGATGTGAAAACTGAGTAACGTCTTAGTAAAAAAAGGAACAAATATATCAAGAAAGAGACGAGGCCACAGAAGAGTGTCGTCTCTGTTGGAAAACGGGTGCGAGGGTGGAGGTGTGCGGGGGTGGCTGTGGGGTGGCTCAGCAGCAGCGTGCGCCCTGGGATCGTCGCGCTGTCACCCCGGGCTCTCGCGGCCCCGTCCCGGCGGTAAGCAAACAAGCACAGGGTGACTGGGTGTATTTGGTTTTTTGGTTTTAATTTTGCCGAGAACATTTAAAACAAATCAAATTCCCATCAGCTATTCTCATGTTTTCGTAACGCAGAAATGCCGCGCACGGGCTCCCAAGACCAGGGACGGGAAGTTGAGGAGCGAGTTTGGTGACCGATCTCCGTGGACGCAGGCAGGCCCAGGAGCCGATCGGAACCGTCCCTCGGGGGTGCTGCCATGAGGCCTATGGCTGGGGCTGGGAGCTGACGGGGAGGGGAGACTTCGGGTCTTGTGTGGCAGAGCCGTGTGCCCGGCCCTCGGGCTCCATGCGCCCGGGTTGCTTGTCTAAAGTCAGGCCTCTGCTCACGCAGCTTGATCACTGGGGCTCGACCGTCATTGAGGCCGCGGAGAACGGAGGTCCCGGGTCTGGCAGGCCGCATGCAGGGCTGACTGCTCGTGGGGTGGGGACACCCACTTGTCGCCCGCATTCCTAGGGGCACACTTCTGCTTTCCTCTGGCAGCCGGTGCCCGCCCTGCACCCGCTCAGCTGGGGTGGCGGGGTTGTGGGCACACGGTTTCTGCTTCTTCAAGAGCTGATCTACAAGGGGCACAGGAATCCGCTTCGCCCCCGAGGACCTCTGAGGGAGGTGAGGGCGGATACGGTGATGGCCGCTTCCCCAGGCCCATGTGCTTGCTTGTCACCGCGCAGGGACCTGAGCTGAGTCCGAGCCTGCGGTGGGCATCCCTTGCTGGGCATGGGGAGGGGCAACTCCTGACCGCCTGGGGGCACGCCGTCCAGGGGGCTCCACACCCTTCTTCCTCCTGTCCCTGCTCCTAGGCTGCGCTGTCCCCCAGGGCCGGGACTCAGGAACAGCTTGCTGCAAAGCTAGCGTCCTTACGTCCCCACGCCTCTGTGTGCCCTCTGGCTTAGAAGGCGCGTTTCGACAGCACAGGCCCAGAGGGGAGCCTGGCACACAGTCTGTTGTCGGTGGACATCTCCTGGCCCGGGGCCGTGCCACAGAAACCCCCGTGATCCTTGCTCTGTAAACAGCCTGGGGTTTCTGGCAGGTAGAGCTGCTGCTTCCCGCTCGGGCACCTTGTGCCAAGCCTCCTTCCCAGCGGTGCTGTTTGTCGGAGGGTGTTTGGTTTCTCCTTTTCTCGGTCTCTGCTGCCTGTCTGGGCCGAAGCCAGAGTCTGCTCCAGGGTGGCCTCGTTTAGCTCCGATGACCTCTGGGGGACTGCAGGGAGGGGGAGCTGGGGCTGGGGGCCTGGGAAGCTGGCCCGGGGCCCTCCTGTCTCTGGGGAGAAGCCTGCTGCTTCTCCGGCGTTTCTGGGCCGGAGAAGCTCTGTTGGTGAGAGAAAGGCCAGCAGCCTTCCTGGCAGGGGTGGCACCTCCCCGCCGACCAGGACGAAGGCCAGGCTGCTGACGGCCGCCCCCGGGCTGCAGAGCTGGCTCCGCAGGCTGCCGGTCATCTGGCCGGCCTTGCTGCCAGGCGGTGTGGGCCAGGCTGGTGGTCCAGTCCAGTGTGGAGGGGGGCGCCGCCCTGAGCGCTGGGGGGACTGAGGTGGGGCCCAAGGGCACAGGCTGCACATGGAGTGAGCAAGTGGGGCTCTGGGCGTCCTCACCAGGCCTCGGAGTACAGCGGAGGCCTCCGGCACCGCCTGGTTCTGGGAGAAGGAAGAGCCTGGCTGGGCTTTTGCTTCCTTCTCAGTGAGGCTCTGAGAATGGCTGGAAGCTTGCCATTGGGGGAAGGCGGGTTATTCTTGGTTCGCTGGAGCAGGAGCTCCTGAGGCCAAGGTCAGGGTGGCTAGGCTGGCCGCAGTGGGGGGCCTGTCAGCAGGCAGCACCTCCAGCTGCCTGGGAGCTCGCAGGCGAGGAAGGAGCCTAATGCCATCTTTGTGGAACGTTCTTTTTGTGATTTAATGACAGGTCCTTGTCCTCGGAGAGCTCTGGTCCTGCCCAGCGGCCTAGAAATGGCCGGGGAAGGGTGTGACAGAGCTTCTAAGGGGGACGATGGGCAGGGGAGCTGGGGGGGCCGCCTCTTAACTGGCGTTAACTGGCCAGGCCGTTAACCCTAGGCTTGTCTTTGGACTTGGTGTAGGTGGAGAAGAATCTAGATGCAGAGACCTTGGTGGAGGTCACTAGTTTGAAGGTTAACCCTGCCTGTTATCACTCACTTTGCAAAGGCAGAGACCTCGCTGGGTGGGGCGGGCAGGTGGGACCCGTGGAGTTAATGTTTAACGGCAGGGCTGCTCCCAGCCGGGGGCCCTTGGAGCTGGTCGGAGTGAAAATAGCCCTGGCACCCAGATGTTCCTTGGAGTCCCGAGCTTTCTGGGTGCCTGGCTTCTTCCTGTGGCTGCTGGAGCTCGGCTCACCCTGCGCTGGGCGGCATGTGGGTGCTTGGAGCATGTGGGGCCCAACTCGGCGGCGCTCGGAGCAAGGCAGTACATGCTAGATTCGGAAGACTCAGTACAAAACCAACACAGAACTGTGATGTAGCTTGCGTAATTTTTACACACGAGGGGACTTGGTAATATTTCAGTTGTATCACGTTAAATAAAATACATGATGCACATTGACTTCATTGACTTTGCACGCTTTTTTTTTTTTTCCATTTTACCGTGGCTCCTAGAACATTTACCCTTCTGCACGCGGCTGGCCTTGTACATTTTCTAGGCAGCACTGTTGTCACCATGTTGAACGGGAGCAGTGACAGTCAGAGGGAGCGCGGCCTGGCCCCACTGGGAGCTCTGGCTCTCGCTGGACTGAGTCCTCCCCATGCCCCAGGGGGCTGAGCCCCTTCCTGCACCTTTGCCCGAGGGCTGCTAAGATGATTTGCAGAAAAACGTTGTAAAGTTGGGTTATCTTTGGGTTTTAAAAATTACTGTTCTGTGATTTGTTGGCTCTTATTTTTCGCTAAATAAAATTTTCAATAAATTCAGTACTATTTTTCAAAACAGTAAGAAGTAATGATTGTGCAGAACTGGGAAGACAGAGAAGCACGTGCTGGTTTCCTCACCTGTTGAGCAGCGGGCCCTGGGGGAGCTCACGCCTCTGGGCGTGGGGGCTGCTGCGCCCCGTCTTGCCACGGGCTCAGGGCCTCTGGTCTTCGGCATCTGCCATGGGTCCCTGATGTCCCTTCTGCTGTGGCCGGTGCGCGCACGCACATGTCCTCCACTCTTTGCTAACAGTGTCCCCCGGCCAGTGAGAACCGCGCCTCAAGTAGAGGCAGTTGTAGGCCCTAGGCTTTCTGTGTGGCATCTGTGGCACCTGCTGGCTTCCGTGGCTCTCCCCGCCAGCTGGGGTCGGCACTCCCCACCTCTGGACAAAAGGGGTGTGGATGGACTTTGATTCTGAAGATTGCAGAACACTTTTTAGATGAGACGTTCTCTGCTGCGCCCATTGTCCTCAGACCACTGTCCACACTGGCCGGGCCCTGTCGGTGGGTCTCCACGGCTTGGACCCGAGATGCTGGCCTTCGCCTTGGCAGAATGTTCTGACTCCCACCAGCGACTGCTTTCTCGCCGCACAGACGCCTTTCCTTCCAGCGGCAGTGGGGTCGGGGCGATTCTAGCGGTGGAGCGCTCCAGGCTGAAGCGGTTGGCTGCTTTCTGGGGGGTGCCCGTGGGTCAGGCTGTCCTCGGCGCGCAGACCGTTGCCGCTCTGTGTGGGGTTTGTGCTGGGAAACCGCGTCCCACTGGTGCACGTTCTTAGGGCCTTGCCCAGCGAGCAGGGGTTGGAGGAGGCTCGGCCAGACGGCGCCACGCCTCGGAAACAGCGCACGTCCCTCCTCTCCCCCTTCTCAGAGCGAGGGTCTCTGGGGAGCTGCAGCCGGTGACCGTATGGGGCTGCAGCTCAGGGCCTCGCAGGTGGAGGGTGGCGGCGGGCCCCGCGCCAGCACCCAGCGCCCCTTCTCTTCCTTGCAGGTCTGGCTGTGGGTCTAGGCTTTGGGGCGCTGGCCGAGGTAGCCAAGAAGAGCCTCCGCCCAGACGACCCTTCAGGTGAGCTGGGCCCTGGGCCCGTAGGACCCCCAGACCCCCGTGTTCCTGGAATGTGAGCCTCCAGGAGCCACCTCCTGGCCTGTGCTCCCCATAATGGCGCCCCGGAGTCGTCTGAGGCCCGAGGGCTGCTCTGCCTCGCTGGCCCAGCTCCCCGGGCTCCTCCGGCGGCCAGCACACCTGCCCGCTGCGGACTGGCTTTGGCCCTGCGGCCGCCTTGCTCTGCGGGGCTGGGGGGTTGTCTGTGCTGCTGGACCAGCCCCTCAGGGCCCTCGGTGCCCCTGCCTCCGAGACCCGCAGCTGCCCCCCTCACCCCAAGCCCTCTGTCTCTGAGGTGGGCACCACAGCTCTGTCCCCTGCCTCCCAACCTGTGAAGTCACAACCGTCAGTCCCCCCAGTCTGGGTAGCAAGGCTGGGGCAGGACTCCGTGGAGAAGGTTCAGCAGACTGGCTCTCAGGCCATGTGGGGGACGCCCCACTGTGCTCTGGCACGGTGACCCCCGGAGCCCAGGCTAGGGACCCTGAGGGGGGCCTGCCTCACACCTGGACGGCCCCTCTTCAGCTACAAGACCCTCCGGTGGGGACAAGGGGCCTTGTGGAGAGAAGGCACTGGCCCGTCCCCACAGGCCAGAGAATGGGGTGCCCAGGGCGCATCAAGTGTCCTTGGAACCGGAGGGGCCGGAGGACAGAGAGGGTTTAGTGAGGGTATTTTTAGTGTCAGCTGTGAGACACTTGGGGAAACGAAGCCTGCCTTTCTCTGGAACGAAAAGCCCATGTTCTCCGCGCCTCCCACCCCCAGCAACTGGCTGCTCTCTGGGCACCTCAGCCAAGTGGAAAAGAGGCAGCACTGGCTCCAAGGTTACATACAGCTGGTGACCTTCGTCAGGGAAGTGGTGACTCTGCCTGGGGGTCAAGGGGCCTCGGGACCATGGCCTGAGAGCCAGGGTCAGGGGGCCTGGGCACCCCCCAGGCGCGTTCCCGCTCCGAGTGGGCTCGAACCCGTGGCCTGGAGGACACTGACCAGCCCGGCTCAGGCAGCGCCAGCAGAGCCTCTCCCGAGTGGGTGCCGCCCACCGTGGTCGGGCTCTACCAGGCGGTTCTCAGAACCGGCCATGCCCAGGCGGGAGCACCCACCTCCCGGCCTGTGGGGAGGAGCTGCCTGGAACGGCCGAGGGGGCTGCGTCCCCACGTCTCAGGAGCGCTGCAGGCGGCCCCAAGGCTGTGTGAGCCGGGAGCACAGCTCTGCCTCCTCCCCGGCCTCTTCCCCTCCCCTCCTCTTCCCCACCTTTCCACAGGGGCCCAGGGGCTGGGGGGTGGCAGTGCACACAGAAGGGTCCCCCCCTGCCCTCAGCTCTGACTCAGGGCAAGGGGGTGGTGTGGGGCCCCTTCTTGGCCTAGCTTCTGGGGCGGATCCGGCCTCATGCAACTGCCCTCGGGGTGGAGAGGGTAGAAGATCCACAGGTGCTCTTGGGACCTCCTTGTTTGCAAACTGAGTGTCCCTGGGGCTTAGTTCCCATTTAGTGCCCATGTTGCCCCCCCACCCCCCGCCCCAATCTGTCAGAGGCCGGGCTGGACGCAGCGCCCGGGGTGGAGGGCAGGAGCACACTGGCCACCCGACCTGTTCCTTCCTGGAGGACGTGGCTCCCGCACTCGGAGCACCGGGCCAGGCCTGTGATGATGTGAGCAGAGGACAGTGTGAGGCACCGTGGGGGACAGCCATGGGCACAGATCTAACCAGGCTCGCAGGACAGAGTGCAGGGAAAGCAGCGGGTGTCCCAGGGCTGGAGGAGCTGGCGGGGAGGCCTTCTGACCAGGGCCGACTCGGTTTGGAGCTGGGCCGTGCTGGGGTTGGGGGGAGTGGATGGACGCCAAAATGGGCCCTGACATCCTGTGGCTGCACGGTAGCAGCCCCCCCGTGTCCTCATCCCGCAGCCCACCACCCCTGGTCGTAGTGGACAAAGGTCATCTGCACCCCTGAGGTTACTGCACCTCGTGTGCCTCCATGGGCCGAGGGGGAAGGCAGACAGCAGCTGGCCGAGTGCTGTCCTTGACCCTGTGCTCTGTCCCCGGCCAACGGCCCCCTCCTGCGGCTAGCTTGCCTTGTGATCTCAGGGATACAGATGACCTTTGTCCTGTACGTGAGGGGGAGGGACAGTGACGGAGACCTCACATGGGTCCCTCCAGGTTCCTCCTTCCTAGTGCCCTTCCCCTAGTGCCACTGACCATGGCCTTCGGTGGTGCTCCCATCAGGCCCCTGGGACAGATCCCGAGGAAAGGGCTCCATGTGTGTAAAAGCGTGTGTGTGCGTACGTCAGGCAGCTTCTGGTCAGGCCTGGGAGACCCGGGTGGCCCTGGAAGCCCTTGCACAGCCTCGGGTGGGTGGGTTGCATGACACCCCGGAGTGTTAGTTGCATTGCTGGTTTCGGGGGTGCTCAGGAGGCTGGAGCCTGCGTCAGGGCTCCCGTTCCTTCATGCTGCACTTGAGAGCCCCCCCACCCCCCGAAGTTCTGTATCGTCCCTGTTTTTACGAGGCTGAAGCCTGGGGACGGCGCTGGGTGCACCCAAGTTCCCTGGCTTCCCAGGCTGAGCGAGGACACAAGCTGCAGTTGCCCCACAGGCGCGCCTGGCTTCCCAGCCCCAGCCCTGTCCTCCTCTCGACGCACGGCCTGGGGTGGACCGGGTGAGGCCTGCGGACGCCCCGGGAGGGGACGGCGGGCGGCGCTGACCCGGCTCCTGCCCGCAGGGAAGAAGGCCGTGCTGGACTCCAGCCCCTTCCTGTCGGAGGCGAACGCGGAGCGGATCGTGCGCACGCTGTGCAAGGTGCGCGGGGCGGCGCTCAAGCTGGGCCAGATGCTCAGCATCCAGGGTGAGTGCGCGGCCTGGGGGGGGGGGTCACTCGGGAGGGATGGGTGTGCGCCCCTCACCACCGGCCCCTCTTGCTCCTCTCCTGGCTGTTGACCAGCCGGGATGTTCAAAGACCTTAAAGTGGGCGTCCGTGGTGATTGCTCTTGCTTCCCTGGGGGTGTTCAGCACCTAGAGGTGGTCCCGGCCTCTCCCAGGCTGGTGAGAGCCTGCTGCTGTCCGCGCCCCCTGCTGCCTCGTGTGGGTGCTGGGGGGCGGCCGCAGGCCTGTCGTGGCAGGATGCTGGGGACACGGGGTGCGTGGGCCTCAGCAGGGAAGGCCGGGATGAGTGGCTGAGCAGAAGAGCAGGGGGCCGCGGGGGGGATGCCCCAGAGGCCTGGCTCCTGCAGGGGAGGGGGTTTGAAGACAAGTCCCCTTGCGGATGTGCCGCGGGGTTCCTGGGAGGGTGTGGGATAGAGTTAATCCCCAGGGCAGGCGGGGTGTGTCTGAGTCCACGACCCACACGTGGTGACTCCTCCCACGGCCAGGGTCAGAGATGCACGCCCCGCTGCTCTGAAGCCTCCTCAGGGGGCCCAGACACACGGGAACAGCCCAGAGCGGGCAGCAGGGAGCCAGGGCATCCGCTTACGGGCTGACGTGCAGGCCGTGGCGCTCCTGCCCATGGTTTGTGGCAAACCATTTCGGAACACCGCCACTGCCAATGCAGCCACACTCCCACTGTGGGCCACCACTGCGGGAGGAAAGCTGACCGGAGTGGCCTTGGGCAGAGCCACTACAGCTCCAAAGCAGCACATTAGGCATAGGGTCCGAAGGGAAAAACAACGGTTCTCTGTAGGTGGCCAGGTTCTGGGTGTGTCTGGGATCTTACTCTGCTTTATTTCTGTAATTTGCTCCTTCTGTAACCCTAAAAAGCTTTGCCTGTTATTTCTAAGAAATCCACTTTCTCAGGTCCCTGGGTGCGTTAGTGAGCCGCAGCCCCTTCTGCCCCACGCTGGGGCCCTTGGGGTGCGCAGATGCCCTCCGCGCCCTGGGGAGAGGCTGGCTCTGGCCTCCGTTGTTGGCTGTGGTGCGTCTGGAGTGTGCGCAGCCCGGCCCGTGGCCCTGTGCCCTCTCTGGAGCCTCTATCCATGGCCCCGGGGGCCATGGAGGGGGCTGGTCTGCTCCTGACCCCTGTGCCTGCTCTTTGAGGGGTTAGCCCTCTGCTAATTTCTGGTACCTTCTAGATGATGCTTTCATCAACCCCCACCTGGCCAAGATCTTCGAGCGGGTGAGGCAGAGCGCGGACTTCATGCCACTGAAGCAGATGACGGTGAGCGGACGGCGCCCGCGGGGGGTGGGTATCTGGGTCCTCTGCCCCTCCCCCCTGCTCTGGGGAGCCGCTGCGGCAGCCTGTAGGAGGGTGCAGCCTGGGGGTGCTTTTCAGGGTGTCCTGCACACAGGCTGTACTCATGGCCCCTCCCTGACCCCTCTCACCAGAAAACACTTAACAATGACCTGGGCCCCGGCTGGCGGGACAAGCTGGAGTACTTCGAGGAGAGGCCCTTCGCGGCTGCCTCCATCGGGCAGGTGCACCTGGCTCGCATGAAGGGTGGCCGTGAGGTGGCCATGAAGATCCAGGTAGGCAGCTGGTGTGTGCATCCACGCCAGGGGGAGCTGCAGAGGGCCGGGCTGAGGCCCTGCAGTGTTGGGGCCTCTGCACCCTGCACCCCCCGTCTCCAGGGCAATGCCTGGGTCTGCTCAGCACCGGATCCGGGAAGGACCTGCTGAGCACTCGTGGGTAGAATGGCCTCCCTGCGAGCTTAGTGTGGGCGGGGCCAGGGGACTAGCAAGCATCTGCTGGGGGGGGGGGGGACTCTGGCTGCTGGGGGCGGGGACAGGGGAGAAAGAAGTCATGAGGGGACCTGGGGGGGTTCTGGTAGCATCGTAGCGTCATATCTGTCATTTGCCCGAGTATGGTGTCTGGGGGGGACTAGGCTGGGAGAACAGGGCTCCCCTGCATGGCCCAGCCCCACCTGCCCGAGACCCCTCTGCTCCGCCCACAGTACCCCGGCGTGGCCCAGAGCATCAACAGTGACGTCAACAACCTCATGGCCGTGCTGAACATGAGCAATGTGCTTCCCGAAGGTCCGACACCGGCTGCGGGTCAAGGGCAGGCATGCGGGACGGGCTCTGGGGACCCACGGGAGCGACCCTGGGGAGCCCTCAGCCCCCGCTGACATCCTCCTCCCCGGCGCAGGCCTGTTCCCCGAGCACCTGATTGACGTGCTGCGGCGGGAGCTGGCCCTGGAGTGTGACTACCAGCGGGAGGCCGCCTGTGCCCGCAAGTTCAGGTGTGGCTCATGGCTAGTGGCTCCCACAGGGGACACGGGGGGGCTGCTCGAGGTCGTAGGCCCCTGGGGAGGGTGGTGGAGGCCCCCATGGCTCTGAAGGGTGGGTGGCAGTGATCATGGCCCAGTGTCATCCCCGGGATGCGGGGGAGGCTCTGGTGCCAGGTGTGACCCCCCAACTGCCCACCAGGGAGCTACTGAAGGACCACCCCTTCTTCTACGTGCCCGAGATCGTGGATGAGCTGTGCAGCCCCCATGTGCTGACCACAGAGCTGGTGTCTGGCTTCCCCCTGGACCAGGCAGAGGGGCTGAGCCAGGAGATCCGGAACGAGGTGTGTGTGACCGTGGTCTTGGGCCCCAAGTGCCCTTGTGGGGATGAAGGGGACAGAGAGGGCTGTTGTGTTCCCCCTGCCGGGGAAGACCTCGAGTCAGGAGTCCCCGTGTGGGCAGTGGGTGGGGCGACCCGAGGAGCGGTGAGGATGGGAGGGGGTTCCCCAGGCCCCAACTTGGCCCGCCATGGCCGTGACCGGGTCTGCCCCTGCCCTCTCCCCCAGATCTGCTACAACATCCTGGTCCTGTGCCTGAGGGAGCTGTTCGAGTTCCATTTCATGCAGACGGACCCCAACTGGTCCAACTTCTTCTATGACCCTCAGTTGCACAAGGTGAGCCCATGGGAGCTGCCTGGGAGAGGGGTCTCTGCGATCGGGGGTCCCCTTCTCCACCAGGCTAAACCTCTGAGGTGTTGCCCCTTCCCAGGTGGCTCTTCTGGACTTCGGGGCGACTCGGGAATACGACCGATCCTTCACCGACCTCTACATTCAGGTTGGCCGGCGCTGGGGCCTGGGGTCGGCTTGGGGACACTAGGAGTGGGGAATGACGGGGCTGCTGTCCCCCACCCCCAGTGACTGTGGGTGAAGAGGAGGACTGTTGGGCTCACAGGCCAGGGGGCTTGGAAGGAGCAAAGGGGACAAGGGTGGGGGTAGGCCACTGGGCTCCCCGGCCGCCCGGGAGCACCTCCTCCCCTGCCGCTCACGGTCCTCCCGGGTGTCCGTCCAGATCATCAGGGCAGCCGCCGACAGGGACAGGGAGACGGTGCTGAAGAAGTCCATCGAGATGAAGTTCCTCACTGGCTATGAGGTCAAGGTCAGCTCCCCACGGCCTCTTGGGCTCCGCAGACCCCCGTGTGTGGGGAGGGTGGGCAGTGGGCCGCTTTTCCCCAGACCTTGACTGGTACCCTCGAGGCCTCTCCTCAGGCCTCCGTTGACCCCTCCTCCACCGAGGTCCTGGGCGTGGGGGGGTGAGGGCATGAGTGGAGCCTCGGGGAGGGTCGGGAGGCGGGCACCCCTCTTGCAGACCAGTACCTCTGGAGCTGGGGCCCGGTGAGTGTGGGCGGATGGCACAGCCCGGCCCCCCTTCCAAGGTCTGGGTGGCCTGGCAGGGGCTGGAGCTGGGTCTTAAGCGCTTTAAATGGGTGGTGCCAGTCTGTGTTCCTGTGCCCTGAACTGGCCCTGGAATTCCCCGAGAGCAGCCCTTTCCCTTTCTCCCCCAAGAAGGGTGCACAGGCCACAGCCAAGCCTCCAGGCGTGCGGCTTCAGCCCCCATGTTGGGCCCGGGCCCCGCCCATCCGGCCTCCCCCCAGCCCCAGGCGCACAGCGGGCTCCCCTGGCCAGCTGCGGGGCCCGTCACGTCAGTTTAATGCTCAGATGCCCCCCTGAGCCTCTCCCCTTCAACGCCGCCTGCTGGGAGAGCTCCCACCCACCCCCTGCGCCCCCCTCCAGGCCATGGAGGATGCCCACCTGGACGCCATCCTCATCCTGGGAGAGGCCTTCGCCTCGGAGGAGCCCTTCGACTTCGGCACGCAGAGCACCACCGAGAAGATCCACAACCTGATCCCCATCATGCTGAAGCACCGGCTCATCCCGCCCCCCGAGGAGACCTACTCCCTGCACAGGAAGATGGGGGGCTCCTTCCTCATCTGCTCCAAGCTGAAGGCCCGCTTCCCCTGCAAGGCCATGTTCGAGGAGGCCTACAGCAACTACCAGCGGCAGGCGGCGCGGCCCTCCGCTTGAGCCCGGCGCCCGCCGGCGCCCCAGGCACGCTGCCCAGTGTGTGTGCAGCCTCTGTATGGAGCAGAGACCCGACGGCAGGTTCCTCCATTGTCGGCGGGCGGTTTCCGTCCTGTGAATGCTAGCGGGGGTGGGGGCGGGCCTGCCAGGGGATCCCTGCCCCCAGAAATACGGAGAAGTGTTGTTGGATGTTACTGGACGCACGTAGAGGATGAGGCTTGTGTGATTCTAGGAGATTGTGTTTTGTGCCCTCTGTTCCAGCCTGTCTCTGAGCGGTGCCCACAAGCACTGCTTCCCTGCACGAGCCCCGCCTGCTCTTGGGCTGGGCTGTGCCCTCTGGACAAGTGGAAGTTTCTGGACCTGTGGAGGGGTCAGGAGCGGTCCGTGCTAGACGTCAGTGTGTGGAGGCCCCTCTTGCCCCCTCCAGGCCCAGGGGCTTTCATGGAAAAAGATGACTGTGCCAGTGTCACCTGGTTAGACCCGAGAGGTCACCACAGGCTGTTAATTTTTGTACAATTCTTGTAATTGTCTGATTTGTTTCAATATTAAAGAAGACAAAAACGCACCCTCTTAGCATTGTGGTGTGAATTTCTCTACACTTAGTGGACGCCGAGCTGATGGGTGACCAGCCCGAGGTCATGTCACACTCCAGGCCACCTCTAGATGCATCTGGACACTCAGCCCAAATTCCTTTCCAGGAGGGGGTGGGCAGCGCATGCCTCCTGTACCCCACCCCGCATACGGAAGAGCCAACTGCCTGGCCTGCTTCCCAGGGGGAGAGGCTGCTGCTGGGGGATGCCTCCCCGCAGCAGACTAGCGTGGGCGTCGGGGAGCCCTGCCGCGGGACCCCCTGACCGGTGCACCAGGGGGTGAAGGACACCGCTCCAGGACGGGATGGGAGGTCTGACTGGTCTCCGTGACAGCAGCTGGGGGCCTGGCGCCTGATGCCACCTGTTCTGAACCCTTGTCAGAGCAGTCACAGCCCTTTGGAAGGCCGTTTTTGTGCATCTTTTACATATATTCTGCCTTCTGGGACATTCGGGGGCTGGCAGGGTTCAGGAGCAATGTGGCTGGTGAAGGCCGGGACCCCGGACTCCGGACCGGGAACAGGGCGGGCAGCCTCACGGCCCGAGCGCCCTCTCTGCTCCCCAAGAGTCGGCAAACTGGTCCACGGTCGGGCCCTCTGCCTACGTGTACAATCCATCTGGGGACACAGCTGTGTTCATTTGTTGCCACACTAAGGCCATGTGAGGCCACAAGAGTGGCCACAAAGCCCGCAAAGCAGAAGCTTTCACTGGCCTTTAACGGAGAGCTAAGCTCACGCTCTGTCTCTCCAGCAAGGCGCTCTGACAGAGCAGTGACCTGCCAAGAAAGGTCAGGAAGGTCATCGCGTGTGACTCGGAACCAGGGAGGGGGCCTCAAGGTAACCAGGTGCAGCCGGCTTCAGATGGCCTCTGGTGCGGGCTGGCCGCGCTTCCCCAGACGGGCGGTTCTGACCAAGTCGGGGACGAGAGCAGAGACGCCCGTGGACAGCAGAAGCAAACCAGCCTGCCGTCTGGTCTGAGCAAGCAGATGCGGGGGGGGGGGTCTGGCTGTGCAGAGGGTCCCCCGCGGGGCAGGTGCACACGGAGCAGGCCAGGCCTCACCCATGGCCTGATGCGTGTTCTGGAAATGCTGGCCGGACGAGAACGGAATGCTGCCCTTACCTGAGCTACAGGGTGGAAACTAGGTCAAGTCCCCGGTTAAACTACTCCCGCGTCCTTCTGCAGGCTAAGGCGGGCACTGGATGAGGAGGGGGCCTGGCGGGAGCAGGATCTAGGAAGACGAGGAGAGTCAGTCACCTTTCCTCCGCGGCTCAGACCTTTCCGTCAGGGAAAGAAAGACAAGACCGTCAGGTCTAACAGCTCCCTGTTTTATTGCAATACATCAAATTCTGGTTAATATTAAGTGATACCAACATAAAATATTGGCGAGGAGTCTTGT
This sequence comes from Mustela putorius furo, assembly GCF_011764305.1. NCBI lineage: Eukaryota > Metazoa > Chordata > Mammalia > Carnivora > Mustelidae > Mustela > Mustela putorius. Next base: position 10,147,814 of record NW_025421480.1, on the reverse strand, counting down.
TACATTTTTGACTATCCCACCTTAAATATTTCTGTGCAAAAGAATCCACACCATTGTCTGGTAGCAGAGAATCGCTTATAAACCTCCCTAAGACATCGAGGGCATAAAACCGAACAAAAGGAAATAGGCCAAAGCAGTATGTTTCCCTTCCATACACAGATTTGTCAGCATTATATTCTAAACAAACAAACAAAAAAATGATTACACCTAGGCCATGCAAAACTGTACAATAATATTACAATGAGGAAAAAACCCTAAAAAATTTATAAAATAAATGTTATTACACTATCAAATAAAAAAGCAGGTAAAATTTGTTTCATGAAGTTTCCAGGTTTGTTCTCGTCAGTGGCCCCCATAAGTGACGCGGCTCCTTGCGTGTGGCACTCGTCCCTGGGAAAGGGGGAAGGGCCGGCCCGCTGGCCAGCGCTAAGAGGCCGAAGGCTCCAGCGGATGCCAGCCCTCTGATCCAGAAAGAACTCTGCGGAGAATCTGGACTCGTGATCCAGTCAGAACAAGGGAAGAGGTCTACCGGGCGCAGCGATCGGTCATGCAGCTTACCTACTCACTTGGGGGCCGGGCTGGGGCGCGCGGGGGCCCGCCTGCTTCCCTGTCTGCCCAGCTGGGAGGCCGCAGCCTGAGTGAGTGCCGCCACGGACGGACAGATGGCCCTGCCGTGCCGGGCGTTGGCGATGCCCGCCGCGCCCTCCTGGGCTCTTCTGGAGGAGCCCCGAGAGTGCACAGAAGTGCAGCCGGGCTTTCACAGAAGTCGACGTGGCCACTGAGTAGCAGAATGACAGGACCCTAACCATACGACAGGCAGAGGGAGGCTGAGAGCCGGCCAGGAACGACAGATTGTTGCTGTAAACATAACAGGGATTTCAGATTCTTCCCAGAAGCCTGGGTATGAGGACCGCGTGGGAAACCGACCAGGCGGGCCCTTGAGCGCCGGCCCCGACCCTTCCCGCCGTGCTCCCGGGAGCGGGCGAGCGTCGCTGACGCAGGGGTGTGTGCATGGGCCGAGAACCCCGAGAGTGAAATTTACTTTAGCGAGCACTTGACGAGGAGGAAGGCTTTTGTTTTTGGCAAAAAGAAATGTATGTGTATATATATAATTTTTATATACCCAGAGCACACACGACTTAGTTAGAATTCAAGGGTAGACAACAAATCGGCTGCACATAGATAGCACCAAGTACCAACACACACGGACTAGCCGAGAAACATCTCACTGGTCTGTCCTTCCTACGATGAAACGTGCGCCTGCTGCCGGGTGTGATTTTAAAAGGTCCCGCAAGAGAAGAGAGCAGGACTCGGGGCAGCAGTACTTCCTCCCTGATCTTGGCTCCTGACCCCTCTGAACCATCAGCAGGTTTCCTGTTTCCCTGGCACCCATTCCCTGCCTTTTCTAGACCATTCTTCTCAGAGGCTTCTGCTGGTAACTGCTTCGTACCTGAGAGGGGATAAGCCCAGAAGGGTCATTATCGCAGGAAGAGCTGCCCCCCGCCCCGCCCCGAGCGGCTCCCCGTGGCACTGTTTCTCCTCCAAACTCCTGCTGTCAGGATGGGTCCAATCCGAGGCTGCTCTATGACGACTCACGACTACTAGGGACCTACCGGAAAGTGCCAGGGTCCCTGGGTCATCACCATCTTTGGGGGTTCTCTCCTTTCTGCTGTGACTCACTGCAGTGTTCTCTGCACCTCAGGCAGGGGGATGCTTGGATCCTAAAAGCATCCTCTGGAAAATAAGCACCTACAGGCAACACAAACCCACACATAGTTGTCAAAGCTTCAACGAATGGCTTAGTGCGGAGTCCTGGGACTCAGGGCCGGGAAGCCAGGGAGGGGAGAGGCGAGGGGCCAGGGAGGGTCAGGAGGACAGGAGGCAGCTGGCCACAGGCCCTTGGTGGCGGGCTTCCCTCGCCTCAGGAAAGTGCCAAGTTCTCGGGGCTACGGGGTCCTCGGGGGGTACCAAGCTCAAGGTCTGATCCTTGGCGACCCAACCCCATCTCACACGACACGCCTTTCCCTAAAGCGGAAAGCTGCAGAGAGGATGGGCAGTCGTCCGCGTGCACAGGCGGCCCCGCGGGTCCTCTCTCCCCGCGCCGGGCCTCAGGGGCTGAGAAGGAGGCGCCACAGGGGTACACGGTTCACGCTCACCGAAGCCGAGAGTGCGCTCACTGCTAGTCCTCAGAGAAATTTAGATAAAAAGGAAGCGAGCCAGATTCTCTTTACTCCCATGAGATATTTTTATTTCTCTTTCTCTGCTCATGTGCTTAACTGGGAACTAACTGTGAAGGACTGCGGCCCTCCGGGGTGTGCGCTCGCTTCGGCGGGAACAGCAGGGGTGCCGTGGGGGACCCTGCCTGGCGGCTCGGGCTTCTGTTTGCCACCGGGGCGGGAAAGAGTATTTGGTTAAGGCTGTTCAAGTCCTTGCATTTGAGGTTTTCTATTATTTGGTAATTAAACTCTCAGGCTTCTCTGAGGGGGGCTGGGGCCAAGGACACCTTGAGGCAACGCAGGGAGAAACAGGGTTAGCCCCCGGGGAAAGGACCTGTAGGAAGCATTTCAGGGACCTTCAGAAGCCACAACTTCCCTTGCACGCTTTCCGCGGAGGGGCCGGGAGGTGATCGCATTTCTACATTCATCTGCAGGAGATACCAAAATACAGTGAAAACTGAGGAGTGTGGTTCAAATTCTGCCGCTACCGAAAGACCTGGAAGTAAATTCGCCTGTTGACGCTGCTGCTGAAGAGGCTTCTAAGGTTTGAGCCTGGGCTCGGGCCACAGCCCAGAGCGGCTGAACCGGGTTTCGGAATGTTTTCCTAAAGCCCCCGGGGACTGTGGCTGAGCCCAGAGAGGGAACTCTGACTCTTCGCGCTCTCCATCTACCGAGGTCTAGAATGTCAGCTTGAGGCCTTCCTACCCTTTAAATTACTTAGCTGGAAAACAGACGAGAAACAACACATTTCTTTAAATTAAATGATCTCTCTCTTATATAGGAATCCATCTTTTGCTGAATACAAGATGCTTCTTTTTACTATATACATTCAGTATTTAACCTCTACATTTGTGTACTTATTTAAACTCTGTATTGTAGTAAAATATGCACTGTTTTAGTGACTAAGGATTTACTGGCAACGATCAGGTCGACATTGGCTGTGGGCGCTGGAGGAGGGTGCGGGCCGGCGGGGGGACCCACACGCTGCCCAGGGCGCCGTGACTCTGCCGTGGAAACCAGTCTGCCTGACGCTCTTCCCGCGCACGTCTGCGAGGTCTGTCTACTCGAGCTACCTTCGGGAGGGGGACACGATGATGGGAAGCGACTCTGAGTGGATGAAATGGAATCGATACTCATCGAAGCTGTTCAGTGGAAGTCTGCCTTGATGGTTGTTGCTGTTAAGTCGGGGTGGGGGGTGCAGGGAGCTGGGCTGCAGGTGCGATCGTCCGCGTCCCCGAGCCCCCACCCTGCTCTTGCCACCGGCCCTGGGCCTTCCAGGCAGGGGCGGGGGACGGACGTGGAGACAGGGCAGTGGAGGGGCCAAGAGGGAGATGCCGCTCCGGCGTCCGCTCTGAGCGCCGAAGCCACTCACGGGTCCCAGCTCCCGCGGTCGGTGCTCTCCAAGGAGAGGCTCTTGGTCTTCCGGGGCGACACTGGGCTGGGCGGGCTGCTCAGGTTGGAGCTGTTGGAAGCTGTGGAGTGCCTCGGGGAATCCGAGTCCTGTGGGGCCCCGAGAGGACGTTCGTGAGAGGACGTTCGTGAGACCGAGAGGCACGGGAGGGGCTCAGCCCCGCACAGGTGACCTGCGGCCACCCCGAGCAAGTAAGCTGGTGTGAACGGTCTACTGTCCCTAACGAAGCCCCTTTCCTGAGGCCAAAAAAGGGCAGACAAGATAGCCAACGTTCAGCCCTTTCTGTAGGACTTTAGAAATGTGGGTCCCTGTCACAGAAGCTGTTAGAACATCTGTGCCTTAGTGTAGTGCGCAGCCCAGGCAACCGGCCGTGCCGGACCTCCCCCACCGCCACAACCCGCCTCCTGCCAAGCGTGTCCCTGTATCCTGGACCCCTGGCTGCAGCGGAGGCCACTCTTGAGGTGGTGGCATCACTTCGGTAAGGGCACAAGTCCTCTACACAGGACTTCTCCGGATCAGACGCTGATGCTGCCCACACCCCACTCACCTCTCCGTCAAAGTCCCTGGCCGGGGCGTCACTTCCCTGGTCCATGCCTCCGGAAGACAAGGAGCCCTCTGACGGGGAGGGCATGGGCTGCCACTTGGCATTGTAGCTTCCTCCGGAGAATTCTCTCTTTAACGCGCTGCCGTTCTGTGCAGAGGACCCTGCGGGACGGCACTCAGGTGAGGCTTCGCACACAGACGGACAAGGGGACGGCCCTGTAGAAAGCGCGCGGACTGGGGAGACCTGGGCAGACCCTGGGGCCAGCCGCTGAGGGACACCGTTTCTCAAGGCCACTGGCCTCTGCAGCCATCACTTCACTGCTGGAAAATTTGCATGAAAAGTAAAGGGACACGAGAGAAGCATTTTCATTCCACGGGGAAAAAAGCCTGGTACTTGAATACAGAAGTGAGGTGAGTTTCTTCAAATTCATACTCTAGTTTGGTCTCAGAGCTGAGGCACCCAAAGGAGGGGCCAGCACCACTTGGAGGAGGGAAAAGGATGACAAAAACCCCTTGGAAATACTGGGGAATTGTTCGTACCTATATAAAGCTCTCAGTATTCCTCCTTAAGCTTTTGCTTAAAAAACATTTTAATCCTCTTGAGCTTCCATATTAAGACCATGGGTCTAAAGAGGCTGCTGAGGTTTTCATACAGGATCCAGACTGTGTTTTCACACTAAGAATTCAGTAATTGTGTCAAGAGGACCGTGTCGAGCACCTCGAGTACCTCACGACCACGGACACATGGGGTGCTCATCTATGCGGACAGGAACCTGCCTGACATGCCTGTGCTCAGGGCCCCCTCGGCTGCAGGCAGCCTGTGTGTCACCGTAATGACTCCTACCCCAGCTCCCAATGCCGCGTGGACACCAAGCATGTGTCGTGGAGCTTGGGAATGCCCATGCCTGGGCCCTATTGTGGCAGAACTTCAGAGGTGCCTGTTCAAGCCTCTTGTGGGGATTCTGGAATGCACCTCAGGCTGGGAGCCAGGGGCTCACCCTCCTGCTCCCCAGGAAGCTGCCGCCAGCGCCTGCTGCACAGGGTCTCTCACTAGACACATGCTGCTCTTCACGGCCGCCGCGGAGGCGCGCCTTACTTTGCTGAGGGGACTCTTCTGGGTCCTTGGGTCACGGCCTTCCTGAAGGCGCACCTCATCCAGCGCCCGCTTCAGTGTCATGGAAATGGTATTTTATTTTTGTGTAAGTTTTGTCATTCTGAATAGAAATCCATACCACCAGAGGCTTCCGTTGCTCTGCTTACTGACTGTGTGGCCTTGAGCAGGCTCTGTTACCTTTCTGAGTCTCGGTTCCATCTGGGGACACAAGAACAACTTCTCCCGTATGGGAATCTGGGGGAACAACAGCCCTGGGTACACGGAGAACACGGTGTGACCCACAGGTGCACACGGGGGCCTGTGCCCGGCTGCCCCCCGTTTGCCGTCTCCTTGCCTCCACTCTGGTGTTAACACGTGACAGCAGGGCTATTTTGACTGACCAGCAAAAGGGGCATGGGGACGGTCTGAGGACCATGGTCCTGGCTAACTGAGGCCATACACTCCGGCACGGCCTCTTCTACAGAGCGCTGGCTTAGGTGGCGAGGTGTCTGAGTCTGCGTGACCTCAGGAGAGGCCAGGCTCCCTAGCAAGCCTGCTGCTGATGGGAGGACTGGGTCCTCCTCCTTGGGGGGGGTGGGGGGCAGAGCAGAGCCATAGTGGGAATCCCCGTGTGGCTTTTACTTCACATTGTGAAGCCATCCCAAGTCTGGCTCTGGAAGATCTGTGCTTCTGGTTCTGGAGACAGACAACAGGGTTCCCTATTACTTCTTGTGTCTCTCTCAGCTAGCTGTCCTCTGGAACCTTCTGGAACCTTCTGATAAGCTGGATTGTTCTCAAAGCCAGCAGGAGGCACCTGACGCAGCAGATGCCCCTTGGGATTCCTGGGAGGGCCTTCCTCTTCCTCTTCCTCAAGGAGGCCAGGCCTGCGGGGTTCGTGCAGATCTGGTGGATGGACACAGTGACCAGGGACAGAGGCCCCTCACTGTGGCCCTCCTGGAGAGGTGGCTGCCTCAGCCCCGCACATGGTTATGATGGACACATCTGTACTTCTGGGGGTGCCCCCCACTCACAACCTCCGAGCTCTTGGCCAACACCATGCTGCTTTTGAGAAAGTGTCAGAAAAGCAGCCCTTGGCTATAAGCCATCTTCCCCTGACTGGGGAAGCCATGATGAGTGTGTGACGTCGCTCCCTGCTTATGATCCAGGAACTACCAACGATCTCCGAATGCAACAAGGCTAACTTCTAATTGCTGCAATCAGTCAAACGCTGCCTCTGTCCACCCCTCTCACTCCGAGGCAGGCGGCTGTTAGTGGCCAGGCACTTTCTCTCAGGCAGACAGTGAACCCGCCGTGACGCCCCTGCTGCCCCGAAGTCGCTCCCTGCTACAGCAGAGCGGAAGCCCAGCACGGGGCAGAGTTGCCTCTCTCGGCCCCGGGCGCAGGGTTCCGTGCAGAGCGCAGGACCTCTCTCGGCCCCGGGCGCAGGGTTCCGTGCAGAGCGCAGGAGGTGCCGCGGCTCAGGTGGAAGGAGAGAGGCCGACAATAAGGACGGCGAGCCCCGTGAGCGCAGGTGCTCGGTCCCAGAGACTGTCCCCTTTGCGCCCCAGCAGAAGACTTGCCGTCTACTGGATGTTCACCGGACAAACATCCTCCCCTTCTGCACCGGCTATGATCTTGAACCTTCCAGAACCCTGGCCCCACTCTGCTCCCGCAGGAAACCAAGGGTCACCTGAACCTCTTCCCTGTCCCTCACCTCCCACAGCTAACTCCCCGCCAGGCCTTACTGTTTTAACCCCAGAGTGTCTCCCTTCTCCCCTCCTCCACTGCAGTCCCCGGGCCTGTCCCCTGCACCGGTCACTCGGACAGCCCCAGCGGGATGTGCGCCCCACTCTTGCCCTGTGTCCAGTCTCCATCCGGCAGTCAGAGGGATGTTTTTAAAAATGTAAACCGGATAAAGGTCCTTCCCTCCTTCAAATTCTTTAGAGGCTGCCAGTTGCGTTTCTAATAAAATAAAAATGTCTCAGCTTGCTCTGCACGACCCTGCTTGATCGGCCCCTTGCCACCGCTCGTGCGTTATCTGCGGGTCCCTGTCTGACCGCCACCAGGTAGCCACACGGGCCTTCTCTCAAGTCGTCAAACACGACTCCAACAGGCCTTCACCCCTAGGGAGGGCCCGTGACCCTCCTAATTCCCCTCAGTGTGACTTCGTCCCCAATGGCTACACCTCCTTACTCCGAGTGGTGGCCCGTTTATTTCCTTCAAAGCCTCGATCACCACAGCTTGTGGTATGAAGTGTCCGTCTCACGGGGGCACCGTGAGCTCGAACGGGGCCCGTGATGGTTTTCTCCACAGGCGCTTGTGTGCTCACTAGGCCCCCCCGGGAGTGCGCACGCGTGGGGGAGGCGATGGTGGGCAGGGGTCATGGGGGACCCCCGGGCGGCACTTACTTGCTGACAGGCCGCTGCTGGCGCTCATGGAGCGGCCGGGCTCAGGGCGGGATTTGGTGATGGAGGGAATACTGACAGAGCCGCTGAACACCGCGCGACTCTCCTGGGGCCGGGGGTTCTGAAAACAAAGCATAAAGAGAAACTCTTCAGCCAGCCAGAAAGTGATTCTCTGCCGCGACATCTACCGCTCACTTTGGTTTCAATAAAAAAATGACCTTGACCAGAGTGATACAGAGCAAGGGAGGGCATGATCCCTCCAGCCCCTGAACTTCAGCACCCCGACAGAAGGAAGCTCACCCCCACCCAGCGTAAGTGCTCATCCTTACGCATACTGAAATGTTATCAACACATAAAAATTCTCTTCGTTGTGAGAGCAGCTAAGTAAAAGTTAGCGGCTGGAGCGACAGCGGACCACAGAATTACATGGACATTTGCAGAGATTGGAAGCAAAGCTTCCACTTCCTACAAGATTTCTACCAGGACGGCTCCACTAGCTCCACAGAATAAGGCCACACGGAGGCAAGGCAGGGAGGAGTGTATTTTCCTCCAGTAAATGCTGTAGGGGTGACACCGGGGGCGGGGGGGGGGCGTCCCCCCCCAGGCCCCCGCGCTGGCAGAGCCACGCTCTGGGTCCCAGACAGCCCGTCCGAAGCCACCATAGGCCGGCGGGATGCTCTCACTCGGCAATCCTGGTTTGAGAAGTTTTCCATCACGTCATGGAACGGTTTTGGGGTTCCAGGTAGAAAAGTGAGCCCGAGTACTTTCAAAGTCACACTCGGCTAGAGAAGAGGCGTGGGGACGACCTGTCTGGACTTGGCTGAGAACGGAAAGCACTTGGCTGCCTCGATGGACCCAAACGTTTGAGACCAGAAGGAGGGGCGGCTGACGCCTGAGAGAAGGTTGTGTCAAGACAACTGACAACCAGCCAAGGTCAGCAGTCAGGAGAACACACGTTAGTATCACGTGAAGAACTCCCAGTCCTACATCCCAAAGAGCTGTGCCAGCTGAGAGGCAGCCGGCCGGTCGCAGACACAACCGCCGCCATTTCAGTTCATGTATCATGTCTGCAAAGTCCATTTAATTCTTGGTGTGTTATTTTTCCTCCAAGAAAATAAAACAAAACTGAAACGGTGCCCTCATTCTAACATTCACTCACACACAGAGAAGCAACCTCTGAGACCCCAGAGACACGCACACAGTGCAGCAGAGCAGACATCGACAGAGATGGGAAGGTCAGTTTCACCCTTTAAACTTGTACTGTTTCTGCCGTAACCCCTACGACACCTTGGTGGCGTCTTAGCCTAGAACAAACAGCATAAATTGGGCCTGTAAAAATATACCAGTGGTTTAGTAACTCCGAATACTGAAGCAATGAAAAACCGACTCACAGAAGACAAGTTTTGTGAGAAAAAAACCCCCACAAAAGATGGGGGGTTCAACTTCCATAAAGTGACAGGAAACCACCATTGCTGGTGTCTTCCACGCGCCAATACGCTTTGAATTAGAGGAAAACTTAAAGACGACAGTGTTTCTAACCAGCAGAAGACTGACTTACAGAACACCTCTGCCATCTTTCACAGAAAAACTCCTGGCCAATTAATTTCTACAACATTCCTCTGGAACCACTCCCTGCCATCTGTTACCAAGCAAACTAAGCTTTATTTTTATCGCTAATCTTATTGTGTCAAATAAGACACTTCAATGACATTACAGCTTCATGGCAATGCCATTTCAAACATTAAAATTTAGGGTACTTTTCTAAGACAAACAAAAATACAAAAATAAACTTCTTAGCCTACAGTTTTCTATGCAAATAAAAAGCTGGTCAGAGGGTGCTGCGGGACCTGGGTTTGCAGGACAGAATCCAAGTATATTACTTGTAAAATGCACTTGAGAAAACGTTCTTGAGGAGTTAGCTAAGTATGTTTCTTGATGGAAGTATGGACAATCCGCTAATGGCCACCAGCTCTCCGGCCACCGTCCTCCCCGGTGCAGCCCCTTTGTGTTAGTTCTCTCTCTGGTTTAGTTGTTATATCTTGGATTCTGGCTGGAATTAAAGGCCTAGCAGCACCTCAAAGACTAGTGAGATTATCATCTTTTTCTAATTTATCCTGTGACTCCTTAATACTATTATAATTTTTACCTGGGAGATTTTTAAGCTTCTCAAAAGGGGTTTATTGTGGAAAGAAGGCCTGTGGCTAGGCCCTACCACAGACTTGAATGCCACTAAATGAAAAAATATTTTCTCTGAATTAAACCAGTTCTAGGCTAATGAACTATTAAAAAATGGGAAAATTCTGGGATTCCTTTTTTGTTTAAACAGAATAAGGACCCACGCAGGGGCTATATTTAATGATGGCATCTGGAAAGGGAAAAGCATGATGGAAAAATCTTCTATGAAACATAAAAATACCTCCTTCACTGTCTAAAAACTGAGAGAGAAATCCTCCCGTCTTCATGTTTTTCCTCAAAAGAGGAAACAAACTTGAACTTGAAGAGGAGGAGGAGGAAGAACGAGGTTTGGCAGAAGAGAAGCAGGCTAAAGGCCGACACTCACGCTCAGAAAACGCCCCCCCCCGCCCCCCTGCAGAGTTACTGATCAAGCCAGCTAGAGGTCCGCACACAGTTAGTGAAGTTAACCCCTGACTTGGCTGTTCATACCCTCAGAGGCATAAAGCTTGGTGTACCAGGGACAGAGCGCAGAGACGGGGAATACTCAGGGTTTATGGAATCAGGAGAGAGAAATTTTTCAGCGGAATGAACAGTCATGTGATAGATGTGCTCAAAGTTGATCGGAGAGGAGATCAGGCCGGAGTGATGATGAGGGGATGGATAAGGGAAGCCTGGCTAACAAAACGACAGAAAGAACAGAAGTCGTGAGGCCATGAGAATGGAGTCACTGGTCACAGGGGACATTTCACAGCATGCATGCAGCAGAAACGACACGTCTCACATCAGGACTGAGTCCTTCATGAAATACTTTCAGACCTTAGAGAGTTAAATTTTGGAGTCCTCCTGCCAGTAACCGAAAGAGCTGATGTGCAAAAGATCATTTGCTTTATAAAACTATTATTATTATTTTTATTATTACTTGCATCAGGGAAGCAGAAAGCGGACTTCCGGAGCTGCAAGGAGACTTTCAGAGTTTAGTTCAGAATTTTCTTGTGTGATAAAATCAAAACATGGCAAAAAATACCAACAAAGCAAGAAAGTAAAAGAGCAGCGATTCCACAACCAGCCTCTCGCGAGAAGTGCCATGAAGCTGTTTCTGTGGAAACCAGAAGCCGTTTCCTGGGACGTACAGACTCCAGTGTGTGTTTTTACTGCTCTTGTTTCTGACAGGAGCACAGTGGGACTGAGGATGACCCTGACGACTGACAGGACTCTCAGCAGCCCAAACCTGTCTCCACGTACACACCCAAAAGAACACGTTTGTTTTTAACAAGGGTCAAAAAAATCTTCCCTTCCATGTCTGGGGGTACTGAAACATAAAATAACGTAATAATAAAGGTCCCGACAAGGCTTTTCAAACGGAGAACTCTAGTTTTTCAGGTACGATGACTGGGAGCCCAGATTACTCAGCACCCAGCCTGTCTCTGAGGGGCATTTTCATGGTTCAGGTCCGGAAAGCAGCCGTGGGGTTCAGGGGTGGGAGGGAAGGACTGGCAGGGAGAAAGCTGGCAGAACCTATGCCCTCCTGAGCTGGGGTGAGCCAGCTTTGCTTAACAAAACCTGGTAACTTATGAAGACTTAAACAAAATCTCTCCTATAACATATGGTTTAGAGATGTGAGTGAACCAGTGCTTTCCAAGGTTATCTAAAAAGAAAAAAACTCACTGATGTCAATGTAACTTTGACTTGAAGTAGTAGTATTACTTTGTGGAGCTCTAAGGGGTCACTGAGCTAGAAACCTGGTCTTCACGAACAACTCTAGGGATGGACAAAAGGCTAGGAGGTAGGTCATGGGCCAAAACCAAATCTTCTGGAGATAAACTATTTTTCTTGTATTCAATGGGAGAAAAACCTGCCCTTTGTTGCTCGCACCCACTATGGAAAAAAAAGCAAACGACAAGCAGGATTCAAGAAGCTAACGCAGTATGTACTTCTAAGTCCTGCACACACGTGTGTAAGGGGCTCCTGTTGGACCCAGACTCCCTCAGCCTGATGATCTTTTGCACATTTATGAGGCAAACAATCCTCTATCAGTATCATTTTGGTACCCAGAAGAGCTTCCGAAGATACTCAATAAACTCTCTAAGCTCGTAAGTATGTCCCAGGAAAGCAGTACTGATATGAGTTAAAACACAACAATGTCTGGGGTACGTGCTGCTCCTCGCACGGATGGTAGCATGGAGCTCTGGGGTCTGACAGCCCTTCTGACATGTTAGCGGTAGATGAATTTAATTCATCTTGATTTTTGGAAATTGTTCATTAAAGAACAGATAATTTCACTTTAGTGGGAAGGACATATCAAAACCTGGGACCATATTAAAATATCACAAGCTTTTCAGTAAGCATATATACACACAGGTACACACATGCATATCACTACTTTTCTTCAGACGTGCATACCAATGTGTTGTTTACCAGTGTCTACCCCAAGGCAAGCACGGGTCTGGGTGGACAGTGTATCAGAAATACTGGTTAAGGTGGTGAAGTGGGTTCCCATAAACAGTCCCAGCTTGTACCTCCCTTTCTAGTAAAGGGAAGAAGGCCAGTGAAACTAAAACTAAGGCGAAGAAACAGGTTTCAAAAGGTACACCAACTTCTCGTCCTGGAAATACAAATGTGCTTACAAGGGAAGAAAGGTCTGGAAGAAACATTAAAAACTGGACTGCTTTCTAGGGCAGAGGGGCACGTGTGTCAATGACGGAAGGAGCCAACAAGGCAGTCATGGGTTAGCATTTCTTGGTGACAAGAAATGCTAAAAACCAAGGGATCTAATGGGACAAGTGGTTGCACAGAAGGCCACATGTCATGCAGTCAGGTGCGGGAAAAACCTTCAGGAAACACTGTTTGAGCTTGTTCAGCTCAGTAATTAAGACTAGACATTACTGTTAACAAAAATAAATAAATAAAAGACTTCTTTTACTTTAAGTGGTAGAGGGTAAAGGAAGAAAAAGTGGAGTGAGGGAGGCTCTGATACAAAAGTTCTTACGATGTTTGAAATCTGACCTTTCTTTTCACTGTGCTCATTCATCAGGGTGTGTGGTGACCAAATCTTATGTGTGTGAAGGTCTGAAAAAATTCTGGAACATTAGCAAATTGGTTTTTCACCTGATGGCAGAAGGCCACTCAGCAGAGGAATATTTTATAAAACCTTGAAGTATTTCACCTTAAGGGAATCCTGTAATTTCTGGGAGATAATAGAATGTATAGAAAAATTTTTTGTAATTCTTGTTTTTTTTTTTTTTAAAGATTTTATTCATTTATTTGACAGACAGAGTTCACATGCAGGCAGAGAGGCCGGCAGAGGCAGGGGGAAGCAGGCTTCTGCCGAGCAGAGAGCCCGATGCGGGTCTTGATTCCAGGACCCTGGCTGGGATCATGACCTGAGCCGAAGGCAGAGGCTTTAACCCATTGAGCCACCCAGGCGCCCCTGTAATTCTTATGTTGTAGGAATATATAAGACTACATATATTCTTTTTTTGTGCACCAAAATGAAGCACAAGTCAAAGAAATTTTAATCAAAAAAGTATAATACAGGGGCACCTGGGTGGCTCAGTCATTAAGCATCCACCTTTGGCTCAGATCATGATCCCAGGGTCCTGGGACCAAGGCCCACCTTGGGCTCCCTGCTCAGCGGGAAGCCTACTTCTTCCTCTCCCACTCCCTCTGCTTGTGTTCCCTCTCTTGCTATGTCTCTGTCAAAAAAATAAATAAAATCTTAAAATAAATAAATAAAAAGTATAATATCTATCAAAACCTTGTTAACCACTGAAATAATTTTATATTTGTTGATATACTGCTTTGCAACATATGCCTGTTTGAAATTTGCCTCCTTCTATGCCTCCAAAATCTTTTAAAACTTTCATTAAAATGGTACATTAGTACTTGAGCTATCAAGTATAAGCTGTAACATAATACACATTTCCAACGTTTACCAAAATGTAAAAATTCTCTTTAAAATGAGAAAGGCTTTGGACTTTATGGTTATGTCACATTTACTTGAGAATAAAGGAAAACCAGCCTGAGAACTTTAAACACATGCTCAGAATGGGCAGTGGACAGAAATCTGAAATCTCATTCCTAGGCAAAAAGGTGAAAACCCCTAAGTTTTAATATGATAGGTAAGTGTAACAGCTTAATATTTAATATATTTAGTCTTCGATTTTTTTCCTTAGTTTTATTACATGTAACTTTTTTTGAACAGTTTATTCATAACTTATCCAGCACAGCTAATAGAAATCCCCATTCCAAGAGGATAAATGGCTACTGTTTACTTCCTAAAGGAAGACCTATAACCAGGTCAACATAATGCCTTGGTGGTGACAGTAAGAGCATTGTATTGGTTCACAAACAGGGTCGGCTGGTTAATCGGGGTATTCCCAATGAGGAACTCAGACTCAATGATTTTTTTGTTTCTTTTGTGAAACAAATGCAGGACTACCTTCAAAGCTTAACTTTATTATTTTAAAAAAACTTGACTGCACATAAAACTATATCTCCTGGCTTTTTTTCCTGTCAGTGATAGACCCCTCTCGAATCTCCTACCACAGCAGAACTGGTAATGTGGTTAGAGGACAGACTCCCTTAGAAAAAGCCATCAAAAAACCTGAAATCTTGCCATTTGCAGTGATGTGGATGGAACTAGAGGGGATTATGCTGAGCGCAATACGTCAATCAGAGAAAGACAATTATCAGATGATCGCTCTGATAGCAGGAATTTGAGGGGAGTTGTGGGGGAAGGGAGGGAAAAATGAAACAAGATGGGATCTAGGAGGGAGACAAACCATAAGAGACCCCTAACCTCAGGGGTCTCTTTGCTGGAGGGGAGTCGGGGGAGAGCGATAGGGTGGTGGGGTTATGGACACTGGGGAGGGTATGTGGTATGGTGAGTGCTGTGAATTGTTTAAGACTGATGGTTCACAGAGCTGAACCCCTGAAGCAAATAATACATTATACGTTAATAAAAATAAAATAAAATGAAAGAAAACTCCACAGGAATAAAGTAAAAAAATAAAATAAAAATAAATAAGTACATAAATATTTTCTTATTTTTTTCTAAATAAAAGAAAAGAAAAAAAGAAAAAGCTCTGGGTCTACATTCACAAATCTAATGCTACCACCCATGATCAAAAGGCTCCTATTAAAAGTCTCAATAATTTGCTGAGTTATTGTGATACTGACATGTTAAGTGCAAATGAAGCCTGGAAAATTAGCCAATTCCACTAATATTCTTCATCTCAACATAATGGGTCTAAGAATCCAGTCTTCATATGAAAAACAAGTTTTCCCATGTTGTATTTTTGTGTGTAAGACAGACCAGGCAACATGTTTATAACCAGGGAGAGGAAAAAGATTTGCTTGGCCAACCAGGTAAGAGGTGTGGCCATTAATGACCCACCTAACATGGTTCTCTTGGGTGGGGGCGGAGGCCAAATACCTGTAGAGAATCGCTAAAACGCAGTGAAATGTTAGTGATGTCACAAGCAAGTTCTGAGCCTTGGTACAGATGCTCTCCAAATCCGGCAGTGTATTCCAGCACCAGCAGTAAGTCCGGACAAGTTCTGGACAAGTTTGTGAGGTGTGCAACTAAGAGCTGGAACTGTTTGGTTTCTCACAGATGCTCAAATGTTGTGTTTCTCTCATTGGGTATATATCATCAAGCATGTTACACATATTGTGATGTATGGACACAAACATCATCATACTAACGATTCCTCTTAAATCTATGTACAGATTTAGGCACGCAGGTACGCTTTCCCCTCTGCCCCATTTGTAAGCCTGTTCTCATTCCCTCTTCATTTCTCTTACCATAGGCAGGTCTTTTAGGATCTGTATCCCATCTCCTGGGCCCATGTGTGCTATGTGGTTAAAATTAGTTGGGTTAGAAATTAATTTATTTCTCATTTCTGGATCTCGTAGCATCTCTCTGTAAGATAAAACACCTGTTTAGATATTTTTTCTGTGATCGCTCTAGACAACTTCAGAAAAAAGTTAAGCATTCTTTATTCACAAAAATAAAACTGTGAAATCATGTTTAATAAGGATAGAATATACTCCATTAAAACTTGACTTAGAAACTTGTTTTAAATAAAAGACCTTGAGCATTTTGGTGGAAAACAGGCTTCTCTTAGCACTTACATATCAAAGCTGTATTTTACAGATAGTTCTGACCATTTTGTGTATGTCTTTTAAAATAACTGGTAACACTTTGGCGATGTTTTTCTATGGGTCTGGAAATACTACTACAAGCCTTTGGGCTGTTTGCTCATGAATAGAGTTAACCCGAAGGAACAGATGTACCACACGCAGCTGTGTGCTCTATATATGATTACACAAAGGCCCACAGTCTAAGAATTGTAAGTACTTCGTAGACACAGAGCAATGAATCACAATATGGTACTTTAATCCAGTTCGTACTCACACTTGGGGGAGGACTTATTAAAATTACACTGAGAAGTACATTCATGATCGACACCACAGATGGGTGACAGATTTTCAGAGCTCAAATCTGCCCTCCAAGTCCAATTCTGGCATCACCACCGCGGTGCCCACCCGGACCGGGAGCCCTCGCCGCGCGCACACCTCCTCTGCTGCATCCTTTCCTCCTCCGGGACCCTGAAGGAGAAGCGCCGCTTGTTGTTGATGTTTCTAACCATCTGCTTCCGACTGTTGTCCGACGTTTCCGGAACCACCAGTTCATCCCCTTCTGTGAGAAAAAACACCAAGAATGGCAATGCTCTTTAAGGTGTGAAAATGCTTCTCATCTGTTCATCTCTAAGACGGTACACATTCAGTTGTGCAACCTATGCAATTCTCATTTTTACACGTGGTGTGTTGATACAGCAAATAATCATTTAAACCAAGATATATGTAAACAGGTATACACAAAAGTTAAATATTGCTTACTAAGTACAGTTTCACTTTGATTCGTTTATAAACACAAAATGGCACAATTTTAGTGGAAGACAAGAAAAACGCAGTTGCCTGGGGGTCCTGCCGCTCTCCAGGCCCCCGCCCCGCCCCCGACTGCAATCTCTCTGCACTGTCTTTTCTTGCCTTCCAGACACTGGTTCAAAAGCTCCTCCGTGAAGCTATGTGGTGTCAGGTGTAATGGGTAAATTATTCTTGTAAAGGACAACTAAAAGTATTTTGATATGATGAAACACTTCCTTTGTAAGACCCACTCTGTCAGATGCAGACTAAGGACAAAAGCTCCAGCTCCCACCAGCTTCCTTTGCTAAAGGTGAGACTCTTGCTATTTCTACTCTTCCCATCTTTGGGAGGAGACGATCCTTATTCATATGCATCCGGTTTCAATTTTAATACCTAGAAGTAAACAAAACCATCCGCCAAGGACTCCGCAGACCTGCTGAAATATGTGAACGAACACACTCTAGGAATAAAATAGACAGCTGTATTCACACAACATGATGGATGCCATTCTCTAAATAAGGAACAGGAGAAAAGCCAATCTTCAGAATTTTTAACAGCCACAAAGCTGAAGTGAGAAAAAGGGAGACAGGCGGGAGCCTGCAAGGCAAGCCAGGGCAGTTGATAAGCGGAAAAGCAATGTTCTTCTTGGATCGGAATAATGTAGCTTCACCAGCTAGCTTTCTTCACTCCAGCTGAAACACAGTTTTAGAATTTGAGACTCATGAGGGCGGAGCAGGTCTGGGTGAGTTATGGTAGAGTGGGCAATGGGGGAGGCCCAGAAGGCTGCAGTAACACTTTGAGCCCCTGAGAGACAGAGCAATACAGAGAAAAAGAAAGGGCCTTGGGGAATGGGGTCCGCTCCTTTTCCCAAGGACAAGACACCTATGCTGAAATTCTGTCCGGTCCTCCCTCGCTAGGCTCTGCCTCCACCACCAGCTCAGAGCAGAAGGATGAGAGCGTGGGGAATGCAAGCGGAAAGAGGCTTCATCCTGCAGGCACGACCTGGGACATGGACATACTGTATGATCATCACAGCCACACACAGTGAGAAGTGGGTGTAGCTGATCCTCTGCCAGTATTTGGACTTCCTCAAAGAGACGGACACAAAACGAAGTACAGGCCCTTGGCGGTGAGAGGCCTTAGGCTCCAGTGTCATTAGATTCATGGTGGATCCACCACTGAGTGGGAATCATTTCTAAATTCCGACTCTCCCTTTGGAAGACCTCTCTTACAGCCAGCAGTCTGTCAACCCAGAAACCTCCAGAGCGCTAAGACATCAGAGCGCCTCCAGATGCCGGACATCAGATGGGAAGGCCAGCAGCGACTGTGGACACCATCCTCGTCCTCTCCAGACCTCCCATCCTGGGGATCCCACTCCCTGCTCCCGATTCTGGTGCTCCTGGGACCCTCCTCTCTGCCCTCCCTGCCCGTGCTGACACGAACACTTCTGAAGTTCGGAGCCCTATGCATCAGCGGAAGATGTTTGCCTAAAGTCCCCAGTCAGAGCTCTGGATGAGACCTCACAAGGTCAGTGCCACAAACCTGGGTTGGGTTTTATAATATCAATAATATAGAAGACAACTACAGCTATCCTTACGCCACTTAATTCAGTCCCCCACAGAAAAATAACAAGGTAAATAAGAAACCAGTATTTTGTGTAGACAGCTATGCAAGATTAAACAGAATGCCTTTTTAGGCAGACATTTGTCTTAATAGACTGAGGAGAGTATGACAGTGGCCAAGATCACAGACTTTGGAGTAAGGTAAACCCAAGTTTAAATCTGGTTTCTGCCACTTATTATCTTCAGGCAGTCAGCTTCGAACATTTCCACTGAAGCTAACCATTAGAGTATATTTTCTTTTAAAATCGTTTTTTTTTTTTTTTTAAAGATTTCATTTATTTATTTCACAGAGATCACAAGTCAGACAGAGATCACAAGTAGGCAGAGAGGCAGGCAGAGAGAGAGGGGGAAGCAGGCTCCCCGCTGAGCAGACAGCCTGATGTGGGGCTCGATCCCAGGACCCTGAGATCATGACCGGAGCTGAAGGCAGAGGCTTAACCCACTGAGCCACCCAGGTGCCCCTAGAGTATATTTTCTTACCTGCCATCTTATTTTTGAAATATATTAATCTAATTGTCTCCAACCCTAAAAGGTTTAATGATCCTTCACTGTTTAAGGGTCGAACCTAAAATAATAAAAAAATAAAATTAGTACTTCAATAAAACTTTCAAATGAAATCATAAAACTTCTGGCCTATTTAGAAAGCACATACTATCGAGAACTTCCATCTATCATTCCTCTTCAAAATACAGCTCCCTCAGAAAATCAACAAAAAATTAACATTAATTCTGATGGGAAATAGGTATAAAATTATCTAATTTGAAATAGAAAGTTATAATGACTACATTTTAAAGGAAGAATATTCTGGGGGGAAAATAGCAGAAATGCATTTAAATCTTAATTAAATCCATTAGTGACTAAATCTTTATACTAAGAAGATATCATTGTAGCTACTTTAGGAATGGGATTAGAATTATATTAGATATATATGATACATAATATGTATTAGAATTATATGTCCATATATGACAGAGTATCAGAGTGTAACTTATCACTGGGGATAGGGAGGCTGTCAGTTAATGGTGACAGAGCAACTGCTCACGTACACAGAACAGATTAATAGAGCCCCTACCTCACACCACACATCAAACACCAACTCTGCAGGGAGTAAGGACATAAATGTAACAGTCACATCTTTCAAACTTTTGGAATAAAGGTCCTACTTTAAGACCTTGAGTTACAAAAGTTTCCTAACAGAAAAAAGATAAGCTTAAAGGATAAGAATGCTACATATCCCGACATGAAAATTTCTAACAATAACCCCTGAAACTAGTAATAAATACACTATATATGTTAACTAACTTAAATTTAAATAATCTAAAAAAAGATTTATAACAGTGTTTTCAGAAAAATAATATAATTTATTGTTACTAAAGTAAATGTTGAACAAAATACTTAATCAAAATGGATAGGTCACAAATGAAGATTTAACCCACATTTACTAACTCAATATTTGTAATATATAAAGAATTTCAATAAATTAATTAAAAAAAGAAGCCAAACAAAAATAAGCAAAAAGCATAGCTAGGGTTTCACAGAAAAAGAAATAAGAATGAATAAACATAGAAAGATTAGGGACATGCAAATTAAGGCTTCGGTGAGATAGCATTTTACAACCACTGATAATGGTTCTAAGACTATGAATTCTGAGAATGGCAAGGTCAGAGAAGATGTGGATCTACGAGAAATCTTCTGTCCTGCCAGGGGGAATATGAATCAGTACAACGGCTCTGGAAAATAATGACACTATCTTATAAAGTTGAAAGCCTGCCTTCTTTGCCTTCAGGATTCAAGCCTGCATCCCCTTACGTGAAAAGCAGTTATAAGAAAGAGTGACAGCATTCTCCCTCAGAATTCCTGAGGTAGAGGGTGACACTGGCATTTTAGGCTGGGGGTAGATTCTGGTCACTCGTTAGGACAATATTCCTATTGATCCAGTGAAACTAAATGGATAAAAAGAGTATGGTATTGAAAAAGCTTGACCTTGGTTCCTAGTGTTTCTCCTCTTAGCTAAATCCTGAATTACCGACTGCCCGAAAATGCTCAAAGAGTGAAAAACAGCTAACTAGTCACGTTAGTGTTTCACTACACTCAGTAGTGCACTTAGCCCATATTTTCATGTGAAATTACCTTTTTGAGTGGGAGAGTCTGAATCCACTCCATGGAGTTCACATCGAAGACATCAACTGCGTTTTCACTATACACGGAGAGATATGGCGCGTTGTAACCTGCGAGAAGGGAAGGCGGAACAGTGGCTAATTACTTCTAACTCGTAAACCCCAAACATTCTGAAAGATCTACACGAAATAACGTAGAGCGGAATCCCACCCAAACCCTACTGTTCATGTAGTAGTGCATCAAAACACTTCTGAGTAGAAGTCAGTCATAAATGAGCAGCTTACATGCTGTGGGTCGGGTCAGACGGTCCCTTTAATACAGAAGGATTCTGCTCACACAGATGGCAGCATATTGCCTTCTCCAATCAATGAGTTCTATCAAGGGATGCCATTACGATTTTTTATAAGATCTGATTCCTAAACCAGTTAAGCTACTGACAGCGCAATGACTTATAAAGCAATCTTTAGGTGAGACCTGTCATCGCATTTATGAACGTAGGATCACAGGATCACGCACCTGACACAGGTATATGAGTGGGGCGAATGCTCAAAAGTGCTTACTAGAAGAATGAACAGCGACAGATGGTGACACAAGCAAGGAGAGATGAGATGATTAACTTAAGTTGATGTCCTGTATTACATCCACGGTCGAGCTGTTCATAAGAGCCAGAGATCCTGATTCTGACTCCATATTAGAAGTAATACTTCAAATTATTACCTAACCAGGTTACCAAACAGCCTTTATTCCACATATGACACCACAGATAGGAATATGTATTTTAGAAGACACAAAACTTTAAGAATAATTAGGTCTGGGTGGGTAGATCACAAATACTTTTCTTTCTTTTTTTTAAATTTAGATTTTCTAACTCTTCAGTAATAAGCATGTATGGCCTTCCTAACTTTTCTTCACTGAATATTTACACTTAACTATATCCTGCCCATCACTCCTCCTACCTGGTTCCAGTGGAAGAGATTTCACACCTCCGGCCCCAAATCCTTCCCCGGGGTTCTGAATTCCATCCTCTCTGGCCTCCTGTATTTACTGCACAGGCAACCTCTCCCTAGTTCCCCAGTTCAGCATTTGAGCATGTTCAAGTATCTTCCACTAAAAACAAAGCATGTGGACTCAGATACTCCTCCCATGAGCCTGTCCAGAGCTCCGTACTTCTGCTACAGAGAACCGAGAATTCACTGCAACTTTGCACTTGTCATGAATCTTTCCTGGTTCCCACTCTGCGTCAGCAGGGGAAACGGCCTCCCGGGCTGGGTGCTCTATCTGTCTGCTGCGATGGCCATGAGTATCTGATAATTTACTAATGTCTTAGTATTTCTCGAAAGAGAGCAACAGGCAATCTCAAGTCTCTATCTATTTAGCTAAAAATAAAAAACAGAGAAACACTTCTTACAGATGCTGCGTTATACCTTTACATAACCAATTAAATAATTCACTTAGTAACAACTTCTTCAATGCAAGTGTCATTAGCTATTAAAGCTCACAAGCGCTGTATTTTGGGGAACCATGAAGATAACTGTTCAGAGTTACTTCAAAATACAACACGGGTTGAAAATCCACCTAAGAAAAATATGCCATCGAAAGATTAGCTTCAACTAGGTACAAGGTAATGTCGAGCCTGTCGGCCGAGGTCAAAGTACAGAGAGTCACTTTAAATCAACAACCTAACTGACACTTCGGCAAAACCTTAAGGGTGACTTTAAAAAACAATCTGTTATTAATAGTGAATATATTTATGAATATGAATATGACATAGAGGAAAAGAAAAGGGACAAAAAGGTGAACCAGCCAAAATAAGAGAATCTTACAACAAGAGGAAGGATTTGCTGGCCACATCAACTCTTGCTGTCTGGATCTCCGGCCCTGGCAGTCGGTATATATCCCGATGCTGTTAAAACACAGCAGATACTCTTTACTGGAGATCTCGACAGCGCAGATGGCATCCATCGGCTGATGTGCAATAAATGAGAGTGTGTGGTCATTTGAATGGAGCATACTGTACGGACTTCCATCCCCGTTCAAGGGGTATCTGAGGAATCCCGACTGGAACCCCACGCAGAGCTGTTCACTGAAGATCGCCATCCACTGCACGTTATATGGGACTTGAATTTCCTTAAATTTTCTGTGACGGGTCTTGCTCTGAAAGAGTTCATAACAGAGGACCTGCCTTTTCATAGCCACGCACAGACACGTGAGAGCTCCATGGCACACTTTGCCAGAAGTTATGGACTGACACCCTTTAGTTTCTGCCAGCTTATAAAAATCAGTCTCTCGTCCGTCAAAAGCTGACATGGGAAAAAGTCGCACGTGACGATTTCGTCCTGAGATCACAGCAACGAGCTGATCATTTGGAATGAGTTCAATCTGATGTATCTTCTTATTGTCACCAACTCTAATAATTTCTATGCAAAGAAATGATAATGCAGAATAATGTTTTATTTGTTAATCATATCCCAATTACAGTCAAAACAATATATCAACTTACAATAGAGACACAGATACATCCAGAAGAATGAGCTCTGAATCAGTGTGGAGAAAGAGGAAGGTATAATTATACCCATTATAAGGTAACTGCACATGCCTAAAGTGAGGTGTTAAATTCAGCACCATTGGGGCGCCTGGGTGGCTCAGTGGGTTAAGCCTCTGCCTTTGGCTCAGGTCATGATCTCAGGGTCCTGGGATCGAGTCCCACATCGGGCTCTCTGCTCAGTGGAGAGCCTGCTTCCTCCTCTCTCTCTCTCTCTGCCTGCCTCTCTGCCTACTTGTGATCTCTCTCTGTCGAATGGATGAATAAAATCTTTAGTAAATAAATAAATAAATAAATAAATTCAGCACCATGATTTCTGGCAACCAAGGCAAAGGGTCCCTGTGTGATAAAGCAGGCCACATTTGTAGGAAAAAACCTTTTACTGGCACTAAATTCTCAGGAACTTTACCATGGTGCTCCGATTTTAAAAACTCAGTAAGGCATATTGCACTAAAGGTATTTCTTTCTCTCTCTCTCTCTTTTTTTTTTTTTTTAGAGAGAGAGTGAGCACACACATGTGTGTGCACAAGCAGTGGGGAGGGGCTGAGAGAGAGAATCTCAAGCAGGCTCCATGAGCATGGACCTCGAAGGATCCCCAAGGATCCGGAGATCATGACCTGAGCTGAAGCCAAGAGTTGGGGGTTGAAGAACTATGCCCCCAGGCACCCCTGAAGGTACCTCTATGGGTAACAAACAGACGCAGTTTAAATGCAGTGTTTTCCCAAGATCTCACTTGATCTGAAGATAGGACACTAGCAAACTAGTTCTTTTTTATTTCACTCAGTATTTTACTTCTCCCTGAGAAAAAAAATCTGTGTATTAGGTGTGGGGGAAAAACACCCCCAACATGAACACATTTTAAAGACTGCTACCTCTTCAAGCACTAACAAAGCAAGAACAAATCAGGCTGTATCTTTCACAGCCATCTCTAGGCATGCCACCTGAGTCTTTGCAGGAGAGCTGATAAATAAATGAGAAAAGAAACACAACACATACGTGCAAGTTTAAGAACTCAGGAGAATTGAAGAATTTTAAAGGATATCTTTTGATTCATAAACACATCAAATTAGGTGTGGAAAATTTTAATTACAGAATACAGAAAAGCAAATCCTATTCTTTTTAGTATTTAGAATCTAGAGTCCAGAATTGTCCAACAGTATCTGGTTGGACATTACTCTGCATTAATTAACTTTCTCTTACCATCTTTGGTCACGTGAACAACAAACAACCCTTCTTCATTGCCCAGAGCTATCCTTTCATGATCTATGGAAGACATGAATACGAAACACTGTTAATAGGTAAAACTATGTAGAACTAATAGAACAAAAAAGATAATAAAGAAATTTGTGCAAAAACTGAAATAAGTAACTTAAAAATTGCAATAACAATTTGTACTGTAAAATCTCCTTTCAGATGACAGTGGTAAATGTTACCTCAGGTCTTTTTTTAGCGGAATAATTATTAGTATATCCATACTTAGAAAAAGTAGTAAATGTTTATTCAATAAAGGGTGAAAAAAAATTAAAAACCTAGTTTGTCAGCACCCTGGGCCTAGTTCTGTTTCTTGTTTTGGGAGGGAAAAATTGTGGAAGGCATAACCCTACTAATTAGATTTTCCTTATTTATTAGCAAGTAACAGAAGAGTTGGATAGGTATATAAGAAGACAAAAATTTAAACCTCCAGACACGTAAACTGCCATTTTTTGAGGGCATTTGACACCATGTGTCACGTATCTTGCCTTCCAGAAGCTTCCCCATCACTTCTTGGAGGCAAGTGGAACCCTATCTTTATCTTTTTTCTTACGCTTTAAGAAGTTAAACAACTTGTTCTAAGTCACACAGCAGAAAATAGATTGTTATAGGTTAATCTTCAGCACTGCGGCTTTTTCAAAAAAATGTGCACTTGGGAAGTGTACTGATTCCCCTTTACCGAAAACACGTTCTCAGCGGCCTCGCTCACTCAGCAGACCCTTCCTGCACACCCGGGGCAGCACACAGGGCCCACTGGACACTGGGGTTTCCTAGCTGTAAGCCAGCTCTGCTCACACGGTAGGTTAGTGGGCAACTACAGTAACACAGTCAATGGGCAAGTCCGTACCTATGATGGCAGCCGCCTGGGTTGTTTTAATGAGGGGCAGAGTGCTGTCATAAGCCTCCTTGGGAACATAGACTGAGCGGTCTCTGAATTTGTTTTTCTTCAAAATCTTGTGCAGCTCGCTGAGCACGCCTACCCACTTGTTCCTCTCGCTCTCACTCTCTGCGAGCATCAGGACCGAACACCTGCTGTCGGACGCCGAGAGCTGCGAAGCCGTGACCTAGGACAGTTCAATCAGCCTGTGTTAGAAACAGACCCTGCACTAGCTGCCGATGCTGGCGGACCAGGCTCTGGGCAACAAAATGCGCATTCGTCAGGTGACACCTTTACAGGAGCTCAGCGCTCCTTGCTCCTCATGGGGAGAGTAACTAGTCTTCGCCTCAGAATTCAGGACAAAGCAAAGGTAGCAGATACCGGTACTATCCGGCTAGCTAGCTAGATCCCATTTTAAATGTTAGTAACCATTTTTAAATTTTCTTTGCTATCAAGTGCCAGGATGCCATCACTGAGAAATGCCTGATCCATACTCACACATTACTGCGGCTGACACTAACTGAGCGCTATCTGAGCAGTGATCTGAGCATGTTGCGAAGTACGAGTTGGGTATTGCTATTAGATCCTGATTTTACATACGAAAATACTCTGGCATAGACTCATGGTCTCCAAGCATGTCCTACCAGGTGGGGCTCATTGGTCCGTGCTCAGAAGCATTACATTAAACCAACTGTCAACTTGCTTTAAAAAGTCAGCAATAACATTCTGTTACTTCATAATATAACTCACATTATTTGAGAGAAGATCAGATCATCTGAGTTGGCATTTACATGAAAATTTATCACTATACAAATAGTACTTACAATCAGAACAGACTTAAACTTTACGTATATGGATCTCCCCCTCTTAAAAGGGCTTTAAGCAGCAGTGACCATAAAGTCCCACTATGTGAATCAGCTCCAGGCAAGTGGGCCTCTTCAGGCTCCATTGGTGATTTTCCAGATACAAGATTCATAGACAAACACTTAGCATATGAGCATAACATTAGGGCGTTGGTTTTTTGTTTTTTTTTTTTAACCTCTATTGTCTTAATTCACCAATTCAAGACTGCCCTGTGGCAAGACAGATGGCCTCCAAAGATGTCTACTAACAATTCTTCCTCCCGAACTCTACTCATCAAGCTCTGGAGTCTATTTCCCCTCCCCTTACATCCAGGCTGGCCCCGGGACCAGGTCTGACCAACAGGATGCACAGGAGGTGCGCCTGATTTGGCCTGATCCTTAAACGAAAGGTCTGGTAGCTTCTTCTGTTTTCTTGCAGACCAGCCCCATAGAAGTCAGCCAGATGACTGAATGAGAGGTCACATGCAGAACATTCAGAGAGAGCGTGGAGATTGCCTGGCTCCCAGACAGCAGCAAGGCCCCAGCTACAGGAGCAAGGTCATTTCAGATATTCTAGCCTCAAATGAGCCGAATGTAGCCACAGGAGTGACCCTAGTTGACCCCACTCAAACTGGATAGCTGATCCAGAGAATGGTAAAAAATAAGTCATTACTGGTTTCAGCTACTAAGTTTTGGAGTAGTTGTTACAAAGCAATAGAAATAAAATATTAATTTTTAAAATGAGGTTTTAAAAAGAAACCTCTTCTTCAAAAACTTGAGAAACCTCACACTTATTCAACTTATATTTTTTTGGAAAGTGAAATGTGGCTCGAAAGTAACACCCAAGATGAATCCTATTTTAGAAGCCAAATATTCATGCTTTCTATAGGTGTTTGACTAATGAAGTATTTACTGAGCACTGACTGACTGTACAGCCCAGTATTGGATGGAATGTAGGATTTAGTAATTCCTAGTAAGCTTATGACCTATATGGAGAGACAAAATACATATTCAGTAAGAGCACATAATTCAGTGATCAAATTACAGCACACACACTCACTCTGAATATACAGGGTATGTCTTTTCGACTTGCATGAATAACATCAGAAGCCAAGACTGAACTCACAGAAAATTCTTCATCCCTGAAGGAAAAATGAAACATTAGAAGTCAGTGTATGTGTTGTGTTTAGGGTGTACCTTCAAATAACACACATGGGACAATCCTCAAAACTTGATTGCACAAAACATCCAAACTGAATTAAAAAAAATTAATTTTCCTGCCATTGTAATGGATGGGGCCAAGAATAATCTCTCAGGAGTAACTGAGCAGCGGCCGTTACACAACGGCTGGCGATGACTGCTGGCTCCTGTCACAAGGCCAGCACCATAGATGCAGACAAGGGATCTGGATCTGAACCCTCCAGAACAACACACCCTCTTGCCTCCTGCAGCCCAGCTCATGGGCCTACAATGTAGCGTAGCTGACATTTCACTATTCTGTCAGCACCTGAAACAGAACCCCTCCACAATAATTTACTCCTTGTGACTTCCTAAGTCTTAGTGGCATCAGTCTCTTGGTCTGGGACACTTGATGTCTTAGTCTTGTCTTTGCTGCTTCTGTCTTTCTACAGCGAGACCCTGGGCAGGCTCTGTCGGACTTTCATTGCTAATGTTTCCTGCAACAACCTCCCCGCATTCCGCATCTGTGGGGAAGAGGCCGTGTCTGAGGTGCCGTATGAAATGCCATCGTGTGCCATGGCTGGACACTCCTGCTCTGAGCGTGGGAGGAAGAGCTGGAGGGAGGCCCGGGTGGGAGTCATCAGCACAGAGGTAGCAGCTGAAGCTCTTGGGGCTCCTGAGGTCCCCCAGGGGAGTGCAGGAGTTACAAGCACAGGTAAATCAGAACGCCCTATGGGGCGGGGAAGAGCCTGCAGAGTGAGACCAGAAATATTCCAGAGATGCACTCATTCTGATGTTTCCCGACTCACGATGTCCTCTAAGAGCCTATCTGATGTTGGAATTTGTACTCCCCTTCCTCATGTTGGAATTAGGATCCACACCTTCAGGTAACAGTGAAACACCACACATTAGGCCCCGTTAGGCGAGCCATCTCATGCTGGTCTTTTGGATTCAGACTTTGCTCCTTTACCCTGAGCCCAGGCCCCAACTCACTTGACACACACCAACCTGTCGTATAATGACACCTTGCCTCCTGGTTTTAATGACATCACTCTGGCAATATTAGTACATTAGATTATTAATATGAGATTAGATTTAAATAAAAGTATGGCAATGTAACTGGATGAAAAACTAGACACTTTTTTATTCCCATGTCACAAATGTACAAATATTTTCACTTTCGAAAGCTCACCTCATGTCAATCACCTGACTGACCACGACACTGGGCTGAGAGGCTTTTCCTTCAGCAACATCGTACAGGAAGAGTTTAAAGTCGCAAACCACAGCCAGTGCTCTCTGCCACCCTTTCTTCACTCCAGCCGGTTTCGGGATCTTCAGGGAAACAGAAACAACTCACACTGAAATGTCAATCACACCCTCTTTGTTACCTCCATAGCTGATGGAAACCTAAAGACAACGTACACGCGTCCCAGCTGCCGCTCTGGGGGCGTCAAGCAGAGATGGAACGCACAGACCACCGATGACGTGAGAAACTGTAAGAACACATTCTCCAAATACTGTATAGCTTTTTATTCTACAAAGTTTTTACGTTTCGCTAGTAATTCATTAAAATAGCATTCATGGATTTCTTTCTTGGTAGCGTCAAAGTCACATTTGGGAGTACGATGAAATGCAGCTTACACGTTAAATGCTATTTGGGATTACAAGTAAGAGAACAGCCTGATAGGATCTCACACTTCAGAAGCATACAACCACCTCCCCAGGAAGACCAGGTGCCAAAGACTCCTTTACAGAGAGTTGAACACTTGGTCGTTACAAGATAAGGGCAGTACTGCAAAACTATAAGAGATTTTGGAATTTATTTCCAAGCAAAGTACAGGTTTTTGTTTTCAAATCACTCTGGATGAATCAGATTATTAGGTGAATTTTATTTGCCTAATTTTCTGTATTATTTGTGAGGTGCCTGAACTTTATTTTCACTCATTAATTAACCTTAAAAGATTAATCTAACCCAACCTAATCATACTTACCCTGACATGACCTTCGTATGCTGTTCCTATGCCCTTCTGTGGATCTATCCCCAGAGGACCCTTTGTTTGCTCAGGCGGGACTGGACAAGCAGTTGGAGCTTTGTTCACACAAGTTATATGACATGAGAATCCACACACTTTGGAAGGGGGGGGAAAAACAATGTTCAATAAAAATTCACTTCTACAAAAAGACAATTCACTGAGCGCTCATTACATTCAAGGGACTATGTTAGATGAATGCTTATCTGCGGCTTTGTTTTAAAGAAACTGTTTTGTCATTTGGGAAGCTGATTCATTTGCTTACTAATAAGAATTTCAATGGAAATTGTAAAGATTTTTATTATTGTAATATTATTATTCTGTATTAACATTAGTAATCAAGAGCAGCAAATACATAGGAAAAAAAAAGTCTAATCTTGTGCATACAACAGTTGATTTTAACTTGGCATCCCAAAAAGTAGTTTCTAGAGTTCTCTCTAACGCTTCTTCTCACTGCAACTTGGTATCTTCCCTGAGAGTTTCTCTTGCCAGGGTCACTAATGGACATGAAATTACCTGACATCTTTGCAATATCTGGCAAACCTTACAATCCTTCTTATTGAAAATGAAACTGTTCCATGATTAAAGACATACAAATTAAGGATAAACTTTAGGAGTTGTTAGTTTCACTACTGATACTTCAGCTATGACCAAGATCATAACAATGGTTAACCTCATTGACTGCATTTAATTTTTCTAACAATCTAAGAGAGATACAGTTACTATTTATATATGACTTGCCCTGGGTCACAGGACTCATGAGTGGCATTGCTGGAATTCAAACCCTAGCATTTGGGGTCAGAGCCCAACCCACCAGCCACCAACCACGCTGCCATGATACTTCTACCCGATACGCACATGATGAACTTGAGACCGTAAGAAACAGGATAAACAAAAATAAATATCTAAGTTTTACCAAGACCTGGCTGGGGGACAAAATATGTAGGGCACCAGGGTGGCTCAGTCAGTTAAGCCTCCAACTCCTGATTTCAGCTCAGGTCATGATCTCAGGGTCGTGGGACTGAATCCCATAATGGACTCTGCAGTCAGGGTGGAATCCGCTAGAGAGTCCCTATTCCTCTGCCCCTCCCCCTACCCACTCTCTTTCCATAAAATAAATAAATAAAATCTTTTAAAAAAAGTTAAAATATTTAAGCTTGTTGGAAGGGGCTGTAGACTAAGAATATTCATTTCAACACTTCCTACTCTAAGGGCTGGTCCTGGAGAATATTTGGGAAAGATTAAGAGAGGAGTTGAAGGGATACCATCCCGGGAATGTATGCACACAGGAAAATGTACCATACACCCACTGATGGGCATTATGAAACCACCAGAGGGCCAAGACGAAGTGGTACTGTCAAAGCTACCGTAAGACATCTTGCTCACAAGTAAAGTGTCTAACAAGTTATAAACTGTTTTACTAATAGGCAAAAATCTCACCTACAAATAGCAGTGGAAGCAACAAAATAATTGTCCTATACAAGATCTAATTTCAATCCATCAGGAAGAAGTGAAAATGACAGTAATCTTTGGAAGCTGTAACCACATTACCAGAATATTTATGGAATCCTAGGCAGAGTCTACTGTGGCCCCACAGTGTATAGGGTAGGGTTCTAAGGCTTTGCAGGAAAGACAGGCACAATTTCATGACATGGGACTCTAGAAGGGGGTTTGGGGAGACCTCAAAAACCCCACCACGTAACTGCAAATGATTCTGAGCATAAGAAATGATAAGGACCCTAAAAGCCAGGTAGCTAGCTATCCAGGGTTCTTTCTGATACATTTAAAATGACATGTATTTTTATTTTATTTTTTTTTAAAGATTTATTTATTTTAGAGACACTGAGTGCTAGGGGAGGGGCAGAGGGAGAGAGAGAGAGAGAGAATCTCTAGCAGACTCTCCACTGAGTGTGGAGTTTGCTGCAAGGCTTGATCCCAGGACCCTGAGATCATGACCTGAGCCAAAAACCAAGAGTCAGATACTTAACCAACTGAGCCATCAAGGCACCCCTAAAAAATGACATTTGTAAGTACTGGCTAGATCCCAAATGGGACAAAGCTTAAAATATTGCACAAATTCTCTCCTTTGGTTTCCATCACACCTTCCTGGTCAATAACACAGGCCGTTCCTTTTTCAGATTACTTTACTGTCTTTACCTTTTACCTTCCCTGAGCTGTTTCTTAAGGCTCTGTCTTCACACCTGCACTCTTTCCACTCTGCGTGTTTCCAGGAAAACGCCATTCCCATTCATCACTTTGTTTGCTCAGAACTTTCAAATCTACTTTTCAACCCAAGAGCATTGCTTTGGCTCTAAACCCATGCATCTACAAGACCAGTTGAGATGATGCAATCTGGATCTTTTGCTTTGACTGTGAGAGCTCATCAAACATAGAATGCACTGCATTAAGATGCCATTAACACCCCCTTACTTCAAAGTATTCAAAGTGATCAAATACAGACTAACTACAAGCACATTCTACAAGGGGAACACCTGCTTCTGATGTGGCCTGATCATCTTCCCCTCAAAGTCCCTTCCAACCCTAAGGGCTAAGAAATGGAAACTAATATTAGAATTTGAACTAGCAACTATTTTACCTTTCTCATAAGATATATTAGTAAATGGTACACAAGGCATTGTTATAGTGATAAATTTCATTTGATTAGAAAAAGTATATTCCCAAATAAGGTACTGAAAATAAATATACTATAAATAAAATAAATATACTATTCCCAAATAGTGCATCCCATTATAATTATTTAAGTCATTTACATTTCAGAAGTCTTAGGAAAAATAAAGTGGTGCCCAGAAAAATATACTTCATTTTCTATTCAAATGACCCCTGATCTCCCATCTCTCAGAATGTGAGCTCCAAGAGGGCAGGCTCTCAGTCTTTTCTCCCATCCACGACTACACTGCAGTGTCTAGAAGTATAGGACAGGAATTCCATGAATTCTCGATGGATGAATCAATGAGTCAACAAGTGGTAAGGAAAATCCAATGATACAAATACTAGGAATAAAGTATCTTTTTGAGGCAAAGTGGCAGACAGTTAAAAATTTCTGGAAAGGGGGCGCCTGGGTGGCTCAGTGGGTTAAGCCACTGCCTTCGGCTCAGGTCATGATCTCAGGGTCCTGGGATCGAGCCCCACATCAGGCTCTTTGCTCAGCGGGGAGCCTGCTTCTTCCTCTCTCTCTGCCTGCCTCTCTGCCTGCTTGTGATCTCTCTCTGTCAAATAAATAAATAAAATCTTCAAAAAAAAAAATTTCTGGAAAGATACCGAACTGCCTACTTTTGAAGAATGATTTCTCGTATTAGAGAAAT
This sequence comes from Mustela putorius furo, assembly GCF_011764305.1. NCBI lineage: Eukaryota > Metazoa > Chordata > Mammalia > Carnivora > Mustelidae > Mustela > Mustela putorius. The sequence continues at coordinate 10,115,257 of NW_025421480.1, read as the reverse complement.
TAAGCAAGGTGGAAGTTAAATGAACAGATTCAAGGATAACTTTTATGTCTTCTATCACTCAGCTTAATGCTTTCCCAGAACCATAAATTCACCCAAATAACGCAACAAAGATGAACGAGCCACAACAGCAAAGTCTCCCCTGGAAAATGTTTCTAGGGGCCAGCTGGTTTCTCCCCTGTTCAACATGCAGCAAGGTGCCTGCTTTATAATCTGTACTCCTGTAACCAGAAAGAGCAGAGCCAGCAGACACTTACGTACTGTTTAAGGGGAATAAAGCTACGTGATTACAGTTTAGGGAACCAACACCAGGATTCTAACATCACACTCTTGCTATTTTGTTCTTACCTTCACAGGAACAGCCCTGTCTTATCAAACCCACCATCAGAGAGGTGCACTGATGACATCTGGTAGGGGTAGTGAAAGATTTGACAAAAAACTGATGGGTCTTGCGCTGTAAAACAAAGGGATAAAAAACATACACAGATTATTAAAAACATCAATTAGTTAAAGGATTTCTGTACTGTAAATCTCCGGGCCCCACTCGAGCTACCAGGATGTTTTCTAAACAGAAGTCGAGTGAATTATTTTCATTTCTCACAACTTTCCGTAAGTTATGCTCTTTGCATATTTTTATTAGGCGATATAGAGCTAGGTTATGCTAAAAATAATATAAGAAGTGACAAGGTAATTAATTGCTCTTGAACGCCATTAGAAAAGTTATGAACTGTAGCTTTTTAATTTTGCTCACAGATTTTGATTCAGGATATTTACAAATTCTTCAAATTATTCTTCACCAAAGAGTTAAGTGAAATGTTACATATTTATATCTTTACGAATACAGAAATTTAATATGCTTTTATACCTTCTTAGGAAGAACAAAGAGTAACTGAAAATTCTTGCCCCTGCTATAAAGCAAGTATTTTATTCTATGGGACCAAGAACAAAGAACATGTTTAATGAATCTGTTTCCTCATTGGAAGCAGGTGGTATTACCCTTCAGTAGATAAACACACACGCGCATTATTCTAGAGACAGACAGCAGCCTGAAACTTCTTGTTGAGAACCCACTAAAGTTCTCCGAGTCTTATCTATCCAATCTGGTGCTAAGTCCATGTAGACTGCAGCTCTCCAGAACATACTCTCCTCTCCAAATTAGCCCTTAGAACGCTTTAATAATAAATGAATTGTAATAACCATCCTTTCACTGTGCTGTGTGAGCCTAACGACAAAATACTTAACTTCTCTGTGTCTTACTTTCCTTATTCTATAAAATCGGATCAATAACAGTTATCTGGATGGATATGTGAACATAAAGTGTTTCGAACAGTGCTGGAAGAGAGTGAGCATTCAGAACATAGTTACTTACTTTTGAAAACCAATTTGGCTAATAATTTATTTTATATGTGTGACTGATTTAAACTAGTAAGATCACTATTCTATTCCAATAATATGTGAATTCTCAAGACATACTGTTTGAAGTAGTAGTTATTTTAGTTGAGACTAACTTATATTAAAAACCCAAAGGGAATAATCAGAGTCACCTGGGTGGCTCAGTCAGTTGAGTGACTCTTGATTTTGGCTCAGCTCATAATGTCAAGGTCATGAGATGGAGGCCCACATCAGGCTCTGCACTCAGGGTGGAGTCTGCTTGAGATTCTCTTCCCCTCCCTTTACACCTCCCTAAACTTGTTTCTCTCTAAAATAAATAAAGAAAATCTTAAAAAAACAAACATACAAACAAAACCTAAAGAGTCCTGGCACCTGGGTGGCTCAGATGGTTATGTATGTGCCTTCGGCTCAGGTCACGATCCTGGGATTGACCCCCATGGCGCTCTCTGCTCAGTGGGGAGTCTGCTCCCCCCTCTCCTCCTCCCCGCGTTCATGCTTTCTCTCTCTCTCTCTCAAATACACAAAATCTTACAAAAAAAAAAAAAAAAAGCCAAAGTAAAGGGGCCATTCAAAGCTTTAAAATTTAAGTTAAAATGAAATTCTGGGGGTGCCTGGGTGGCTCACACATTAAGTGTCTGCTTTCGGCTCAGGTCATGGTCCAGGGTCCCAGGATCAATACCCGCGTTGGGCTCCCTTCTTGGCGGGAAGCCTACTTCTCCCTCTGCCTCTCCCCCAGCTTGTGTTCCCTCTCTCGTACTCTCTCTCTGTCAAATAAATAAATAAAATCTTAAAATAACAAGAACAACAACAAAATTCAGGACACTTGTGTGGCTCAGTCGGTAAGCATTTGCTTTTGGCTCAGGTCGTGATCTCAAGGTCCTGGGATTGAGTCCTGCATTGGGCTCCTTGCTCAGCAAGGAGTCTGCTTCTCCTTCTATTACCTCCCTCTCTCTGACAAATAAAAATGAAAATCTTTAAAAATATATATAAAATTGTTTTAAAAAAATTCTACTCTTCTCAAATGGGATGTGTGATTTAAATGCCACAAAAGCTTCAAAGCAGCACCAGGATCTGACTCTACCGCATCTAGAACACAGACCGCCCGCAGACCAACTGTAAAATTGCTCCTGGGTAGCCTGACCCCTGACCAACGAGGGGACACTGTGCCAGTGTTCCATGTGCATCATCTCATTTAATGGAAATAATATCCCTGTAAAGACAGGTAATATTACCTCATGCAGGTAAAGGAAATGAGACTCGGTTACTCATGGATACATAGTTAATGGTAGAATTAAAATTCAAGCCTACATCTGTCTGATTCTGTTTGATCATTTAAAAACATGCAGAATATGTTCCTTAAGAAACCTGAAAACTACACGAGACACGGTTAGGCCAAGACTAGGGGCTTCCATGTCTGTAATAAAAACACAAGTACCCGGTTTGCTAATATCATATAAAATATTGCTCAGTATTTTTCCTGTATACCAAGGTTTACTCTTATTTTTTTGCTCTTTGAGGAAGTATCCAGAGTAAAATTTTTAGCATTTTTTTCAATTGCTCAAAATTATGGCAAAAGGCAAAGTTAGTCTACTGATTGCTCTGGAAGCTTTTATCACAACAAGAGAACTGATCAACGGCTTAAGAGAGGCAACTTCCTTCTTTCTTCTAAGGGATTACAGAGAGGTCTGGAGTATCAGTAATAACAACTATGGCCACATCAAACCTTAACAGCAATTCTCGACAATACCCATGCAATTGCTGACAAAACACATTACACACTGCCCTCCCCTCCAAGAGATCTACTCAGGATGTCATAATTTTAACCGAGTATGCTGGGAAACAAAAATGCTTTCTTGAGCACTATTCAACTAACCAGCCAATCAACTGGTAGGTGCTGATTAAAGTGTGGGATCATGTTTCACTGATCTCAATGGACAGTATAAAACAATGTAATTAAAGATGATGATTCTGATGGCACTGACCTCTAGGCATTACACCGTAGGATTTTGTATTTATTTGGTTTTGGTGGAGTAGAGAGGAGCAGTAACAGAGAGATACACGGATCCACTCCTAGGGTCCAGATTACTTGCCTTTCGATCTTTCTAAGACCCCCTTCTGCCTCCTGGTCAGTATTTAAACTCTAATACTTATCCAAAGGGTAGTTTGAAGAGGAGAAAAAGAAGGAAAAAAATCTAGGGAAGGGGGCATTAAACCTAAAGCATGGACCCAGGTTAGAGTTTTTAGATTATGTGATCATTTGGAGTAAACTGAGAATTAACTATAAACTCGATATTCAAAAAGATGGACAGAAGAGTGCCGGGTGGCTCAGTCGGTTAAGCGTCTGCCTTCAGTTCAGTTTGTGATCCTGGAGTCCTGGGACTAAGCCCCACACTGGGCTCCCTGCTTGGTGGGGAGTCTGCTTCTGCCTCTCCCTGTACTCCTCCCTGACTAGCACTCATGCCCTCTCTCACTCACTGTCAGATAAATAAATAAAATCTTTTTTTTTTTTTTTTTTTAAAGGTGGACAGGGGCCACCTGGGTGGCTCAGTGGATTAAGCCACTGCCTTCAGCTCAGGTCATGATCTAAGGGTCCTGGGATCAAGCCCCACATCTGCCTCAGCATCCCCGCTGAGCAGAGAGCCTGCTTCTCCGTCTCTCTCTGCCTGACTCTTTGCCTACTTGTGATCGCTCTCTGTCAAATAAATAAAATCTTAAAAAAAAAAAAAAAAGGTGGACAGAAAGAAGGGCTCTCTTCTATTCCTTCTATTCCAATTTTGTCTGTGTTGTGTACTTCAAGCTATCACTGGAGAAGGTAAAAGGTCTTTGACAGAAGCTGGGACAACACAGTAGAACCAATTATGATCCCTGGTAAAAGCTTAACCCTCACTGTTGATCATGAGAATTTTATCACTGATAAATGACAAGAAGTGTTTACCTCATACAAACCCCATGAAGGCCTGTGATGTGACAAGCACTGGGTGTTATACACAACTGATGAATTACTGAAATCTACATTTGCAACTAATGATGTATTATATGTTTGCTGATTGAATTTAAATAAAAAAAGGATAAAAATAAAATTTTAAAAAGGTTTTCCCCTTTTTAAGCACTTCTAATTATTTTGTCGTAATTATAGACTCACTCCTTCATCTTTTAAAAAACATGAAGTAAATTTCATTTTGGGAGGAGGAGCCTTAGGTGCACAAAACCGAGTTAACCTTCAGTGCGCAAAATGTCATCACAGAGCTTGGTAGAGGTCCCGTTCTGATTCTATTTTGCCTTATTGCTTTTTCCACCCCTCCCTGATGATTCACTCCCCACCCTTCCCCACAAGATCTGACACCCAGTCTAACAGGATTTACACCTGTGTGTGAAGCTGCCTGCTTCTTCATGTCTTTGATGTTACTTTACTTAGTTTTTGACAATCTGGTGAGTATAAAGTGATAATTTTTAAATTATTCACTTTTTACTAATGAAGTTGGACATTTCTTCATATGCTTATTAACCATTAGATTTCCTTTTTTGGGAATTATTTATTCATATCATCTGCCAGTTTTTCAACTGCATTTCTGATTTTTCTATATAGAGGTGTAGGAGTTTCTTACATATTCTAGAAATTAATCCCTTGTTGGTGTTAAATATTGCAAATATCTTTCACCAGGAGTCACCGCCTGTTAGCCCCCATTAACAAAGCTTTTGCTGCACAAGCATCTTTAATTGTGATGTAATAGCAACCACCAATATTTTCACCTTATGCTCATGATCTGAGATTTTTTAAAAAAATATTTATTTATTTGACAGAGAGAGAGATCACAAGTAGGCAGAGAGGCAGGCAGAGAGAGGAAGGGAAGCAGGCTCCCTGCTGAGCAGAGAGCCCGATGCGGGGCTTGATCCCAGGACCCTGAGACCATGACCTGAGCCAAAGGCAGAGGCTTTAACCCACTCAGCCACCTAGGTGCCCCATGATCTGAGATCTTACATTCATTGCCTAACCACAAAGAATTTCCCATTTTCTCCTATGTACGTTTTTAGTTTTTCGAATCATACTAATACCCATACACGGTTTACACAGTAAAACAGTATCACAATGCTTATAATAAAAACTGAAGCACCCCTCTGCTCCAAGTCCTCTTTCGTAGAGGCAATTGCTTTTAACTTTTGCAGCTGTTTGCCTCCTTCTGTATCTGGGGGGTAGAGGTGAGGTGGGTGAGGGAGGCAAGCCCATCCTGCTTTTTTTTGATTTGAGGTATTATATTGACTTCCTATTATGGAAGAGGAGGACTGAGCACTGTTAAATCAGCCACTCCCTTCATGTCCTCAATATTTTCAAAGCACAGTCTTGGGTTAAACTTTGCACTTAGCATTCAAGTTATTAGGAACTTGGAATTAGAATTCAGTGAGTCGAGAAGTACATTATGGTTCCATCTTTCTTGCATAATCTTTTGATATTTCTGAAACCAATGATGCCGTCCCTCTTTTAAACTTAATTTTCTAGGTCTCTTTCATTAATAAGCCCTAGATTCTCTAAAAGAATGGCAAAATCTCCTTGAATCTATTTACCACGTGGTCAAACAGTGAGGAAAGAAGCCTTCAAGACTCCTCCATCCAGTGTTTATCTAATCTGAAGACACTGTCCTGGAGCCCTCGGCTTCCCTATTCCCGACTCAGCTGCAGGCTTCAGTCTGTCAACAGATCTGTATGTGATTCTCTCTCCAATGGACTCTATGCCTATTTCTCCATCTCCTCCTGTGTTTTGGTGGAACTCATTTCTTAGTAGTTTACTTAGAAAGCAGAGCATAGGTGATAACACTTTTAGAAGATCTCCAATTTCTGAAAATGCTATTATTTCCCCCTAAACTGATTAAACATTTGACAGGGAATCAAAAATCTGTCTCACAATCACTTTACCTTCCAATTGTCCTTTCCATTTTGCTATTAAGTATAATGCCATTTTGATCCCTAGTCATTTGAATGTGACATATTTTTGTTTGTATCTCTTCCTTTTGCTGGAGGATTTCCTGAAATGTCTTCTGATCGTTGGGAATTTGCTTACATTTATGTGTAAGTCAGTAAAAAAGCTGACTGGAAGGTTTATTTATATTGTGCGTGTGCATGGGTGCACGCGCTTGCACACGCCATCAATGCACACTCACCCATCTCACTAGGTTCTCAGCTGCCATTATCCCTAAGTCTTTTCTGGGTCATTCAATTTCTTCAAAAACTCCACTGAAATCTTCCCAGGATGGGAGGTAAAGAGGGAGATGATAAAGCCAACAGCCAACATTCTGGGAGCTAAGCAGAAGAAAGGGGTTTGGAGCCTCACCTTCAGCTTTCGGACGTCTGTAAGATCTCCCTACTCCTAGTTCAACACCTCCCCTCTCTCACCAACCTCTGCACCTGGTGTCCTTCAATCTGTGGTCTGTGGTTCAGTTGTTCCACAAAATGAACATACTGCTGAGTTGGGGGTAAGCTGTCTGGTTCTGAGAGCTACAAAAACAGTGTTTTATATGGACTTTGAACCAATTCCCCAACTCATTCTAGACTCCCTTTTTCACTCCTGCTCCTCGAGGTGTCGGGTGCCTTATTATTCTGCTCGATCTGAAGCCTGTCCTCTATGTACCCCTCAGGAAGGGCTTGTGGGGACAATAATTCTTGACTTTTTGTGCATTCTTAATACTTCTCTATGGCTTTTATTTTGGAAGGATGCTTTATTTCCTTAAAAATCCTAAAATTCTTAAAGATCTTTGACATCTCAAACTCATCAAATTGTTTAAACTATGTGCATTTTTTTGAATATCAATTATATCTCAATAAAGTTGTCAAGAAGTCAGAAAGGGAGAAACACCCTCGGACTCACACTTTTCTAGGGCATTTAAAAAGTTACCGAGTTGTTTTCTGGCATAGTCTTGCTACTGAAAAGTCTGATGAAAATTTCATTATTTTCTTCCCCCTTGAGTGACTTATTACACTTTTGTCCAATATCCTTTTTTTTTTTATAGGCCAAGAGCTTACTGGAATATGTTTTCTTTTGTCTGAGTTGATTTTCTTGGCTATGCTGGGTGCCTCTGTGTTATGAGTTTCAAGTCTGCTTTATTTTAGAAAATTTTCTTGAACACAGATTTTAGTATTTTCTGCTGCTTTCATGGTCTCTATCAGAGACTCCTATTATATAAACACTGGCCCTTCTTTGTTGTTCTTCCCTGTCCATCAATTTTCTTAAATCCTTTTTTTTTTTTAAACCTCTTCCCTCATTTTTTTTTCTTTTAAAAAAGATTTATTTATTCATTTGGAGGGGGGAAGAGAGAGTGTGGGTGCAAGTGGGAGGAGAAGCAGAGGTAGAGGGAGAGAGAGAATCCGTGAGCTGATTCCCTGCGGAGCATGGAGCCCCACACAGGACTTGATCCTACAGTCCCCACCCAGATGATGTCCTGAGCCAAAATCAAGAACTGGACACTTAACTGACTGAGCTATCCAGGTGCCCTTTCTCATTTCTTGATCTAAAAAAATTTTAAAAATCTTTCTACTATTTCCATAAGTGATCTGTTGAGTTAATTTACTTCCAAATTCTTATAGGTCAATCTGTATGCTTGCAGTCATATTTCATCTTAATTTCTAATTCTTTCCCTGGATTTTTGTCACCTTTCTTCAAACCTTGCTTTCTCCAACACTCCTATTTCTAAGGTTTGCTATTTCTAATTTTTGTTGTTTCACAGCTTCTATCATTTCCTTAATTTCTTCTGAAATATTGATTGTAGTTTTTCTTGCTTTTGTAGACATGTGTTTCTGGCACACTTTCATTTTTTAAGATATACTGTTCTCTTTTTGTAGGTGTGAGATTTGACTGTGACTGGTTTCCTCCTTTTTAAGTGAAATGACTTTTCCTATACTTCTGCAAGGGAGGGATGGGCCAGAGTAATTTTTCCAGCTCCATGCCTTTGCATATAATGATTTTTCAAAACCATCTCATGGTTTCTGAGATCTTCCTCCCCTCTTCTTAATCACCCGAACTTTCTCTTTCCTTTCCTGTCTCGCTCAATTGTGAACCCATTCCCCACTGACCCTTCTTAGTCTGGGGCTGTGATCTGGAAGGGTGTTCTGACTATCCAGTTTTGAGGACTGTCGCATCTTCCCACCATCTTGCCTCCCTTGTCCTCGCCTGTAGGATGGTGTTTGCAAAATCCTCTCCGTTTCATCTGTTCTCGAGATGCCCAGCAGTGCATACTTGTGTTTTGGTGATTTTCTGGCTCTGGATTTTCATGAATCCCACTTTCTTTAGCAGAGTGTTTAATACCATGGTGAGGGGTGGTGATGGGGGGTCTTACAGATGACTTTTTTTTTTTCCTATCAGTTTGTATTTTGAAGTTTGTGGGAAAATCTTCTCATTTACTGTTCAGGTCTCATCTGTACATTTTTGTTTTTTTTAAGTTCCAATACTTCCCCAGTTGGTCCGTTTTTATGGAGATTCAGTGAGATTCAAAAACCATGCTGCCACAGAGACCAAGTTCCCAGAATCCTCTACCCTCCACTCACTGGGTTCTAGAGACTCACTGTCAAATATTTGTCATTAATATGTTCTAAAATTGTATTTAAAAAAATGGTACTGATTCACATTTCCATCCTATAATGTGTCACAGTATCCTGGTGATAACAAGGGTATGTATACCACAAATGTAAAGAGGTAGCTCATTATTACTTTATTCTGCTTTTCTCCAACTTCTCGTAAGTCTGACCAGCTTTTCACTCTCAGTCATTTTAAGTTTTCATTGGCCTATGCCTGGCTTTTGGCCATTTAACTATCACATGTTCATCCCCTTGTTTATAAAAGCTCTTGATGCATACAGATATTAACCCTCTGTCCTCTGTCCTGCATTTTCTCTATTATATTGTCTGAGAATGTGAATTAAAATATCCAATCTGCCTCTAACCTACTCTCCCAAGTTCTCAGTTCTTGTTGTGTATAGGTTAGGGCTCCTTTGTGAGGACCATCCACATTCATGATCATTCTTTATTATTCCCTTTATTAGCAGACAACGTCCTCTTTCGTGCCATTTGGTGTTTTACACCTTAAATTCCATATTACAGTACATAACTGTGATCTCTGCTTTCCTTTATTTTCTTCCCTTCCATCCACCTTTGCTTTCAGCCATGCAACTTCTCACTGGCTCTCACAGTAGGCTCCCTCTGGGGAGCCAGCCGCCACTTAGGAAGATTGCGGCTGTCATATGGACAGACCCTGAGCATCAGCTGCCTGTCATGGGAGCAAGCCATCCTGCACGCACAGCTGAACCTCCATACATTTGCAGCCTCGGCTCCCAGAGGACCACATCCACACAGCAGACCCTCTGCCAGAGTTCCCCACTGGAGCCCTTCTCAAATTCATACCCATGAAACTGAGCATAATAAAAATTTTCTAAGCCATTAGGATTTGAGGCAATTTATTGCAGCTAAGAGCACCAGGTCACCATGTTTTCCTTTCTTTTCTCTTTCCTGCCTTCATTCAACGAATAGCATTTCCTTATAAATATGACAGTTTACATGCTAGTTTTCTATTTATTCCTTTCAACTTAAGATTCAGACTTGTGCTTACTTTCCTTATCAAGTTACCAATATTTGTTTAAACATTTATATGCTACTACTATGTCAGGTACTGCTCTAAGGTGTTTATAAATATTAAGGTTCTTTAATACGCCAAAGATTCCAGTGAAATGAATACTATGATTGTACTCATTCCTGATGAGGAAATGGAAGCAAGGAAGAGTAACTTCCTCAAGTTCACACAGCTAATTTGTGACAGTAACTTAGAAGGCCCTGCTAGGAACCCACCACAATAACCTACTGTGCTATGCTGTCTCTGTAGCTTCTCCCCAGATGAGAAAATGCTTAAGCTCACCTCATCTGATCCTTACATTTAGCCTCCTCTGTGTTTGTATTTACATTAATTCTGGACAGCTTTGATTATGTATTTCCTTTCTCTTCAACTTTTGTAGAGTGAGGGTGCTTGTTTTTACAGACCATAGCACAGTGCTGTGAGATAATCACCTTACTTCCCAAGTCTCTCACAGTGGTCTCATAGCTTTCTATCTCCTTTTTTTTAAAAGATGCTATTTATTTATTTGAGATAGAGACAGTGAAAGAGAGCACGGGAGGGGAGAAGATCAGAGGGAGAAGCAAACTCCTCATGGAGCTGGGAGCCCGATGCGGGACTCGATCCGGGGACTCCAGGATCACGACCTGAGCCAAAGGCAGTCGCTTAACCAACTGAGCCACCCAGGCACCCTTTATATCTCCTTTTGATGGAGAATTTCCTCCAAGAATATTTACCCCCCCCCCCCAGTTTTACTGAGATATAACTGACATAAAATATATTAGTTTAAGGTATACCCCATCATGGCTTGATACATGCATATAATGCAAAATGATTACCAAGTTAACATCCATCACCTCAGATAGTTGTGATTTTTTTTCTTGTGAGGAGAATGTTTAAGATCTACTCTCTTAGCAAGTTTCAAGTCTCAAATATACAATATGGTGTTGTTAACTATAGTCACCATGTATTCCATTTGTCCACAGAACTTATCTTGTAACTGTAAGTGTGTACCTTTTCCCTCATCTTCCAACCCCACCCTCTAGCAACCAATACTCCATTTCTACAAGTTTGAATTTTTAAGATTGTATATATAAGTGAGGTCATTATAGTATTTGTCTTTCTCTTATTTAACATAATGCCCTCAAAGTCGATCCGTGTCATCACAATTTGCAAGATTTTCCTCTTTCTTATGGCCATATGATAGTCCGTTGTGTGTGTGTGTGTGTGTGTGTGTGTGTGTGTGTGCGCGCGCACGCGCATCACATTTTCTTCAACCATTCTCGGTCAGTGGATACAAGTTATTCTGCATCTTGACTAATGTAAATAATGCTGCACTGGACACGGGGGCACATATAATCTCTGAGATAGTAATTCTGTTTCCTTAAGGTATACACCCAGAAGTGGAGTTGTTGGATCATATAGTAGTTCTATTTTTAGTTGTGTGAGGAACCTCCATACTGTTTTCCACAGTGGCTGCACCAATTTATACTCCCACCCACAGGGCAGTAGAGTTCCCTTTTCTCCATATCCTCGCCAACACCTGGTTATCTCTTTGCCTTTTGGATGGCAGCCATTCTAACAGGTGTGAGGTGGGATCTCATTGTGGTTTTGATTTGCCTTTCCCTGATGATTAGTGATGGTGAGCGCCATTTTATGTATCTTTGGCCATTTTTTGGTATGTCTTCTTTGGAAAAATGTCTATTCTGATCCTCTGCCCATCTTTGAATTGGATGATGTGGCTGTTTTTTTGTCTTGTTTTGGGGCTATTGAGTTGTATCAGTTCTTCTGTATTTTGGATATTAATGCCTTACCAGACATGACTCACAGATATTTTCTCTCATTCCATAGGTTGCCTTTTCAACTTGTTAATGGTTTTCTTTGCTGTGCAGAAATTTTTTACTTTGACGTAATTCCACTTATTCATCTTTGCTTTTGTTTCATTGTCTTTGCTTTTGATATCAAATCCAAAAAGTCATTCCTAAGACCAATGTCAAGATTACCCACCATTTACTTCTAGGAGTTTTATGGTTTCCTATCTTAAGTTCAAGTCTTCAATCTGTTTTGAGTTGATTTTTGTGTATGGTGTGAGACAGTGGTCCAGTTTCATTCTTTTGAATGTGGATACCCAGTTTTCCCAGTGCCATTTATTGGAGGGACTACACTTTCCCTATTGTATATTTTTGATGCCTTTGTCATAAATTAATTGATCATATGTGTTTGCTGAACAGATACATCATATTTATTTCTGGCTTCTCTTTTCTGTTCTAGTGATCTATAGGTCTGTTTTTTTGCCAGTACCAGACTGTTTTGGTTACTACAGCTCTGTAATACAGTTTGAAATCAGGAAATGTGATGCCTCCAAATTTTTCTTTCTGAAGACTGCTTTGCCTATTTGAGGGGATTTTTGTGGTTCCACACAAATTTTTAGCATTGTTTTTTCTATTTCTGTGAAGAATGCTGCTGGAATTTTGAAAGGGACTGCACTGAATCTATAGATCGCTTCATGTAGTATAGACATTTTAACAATATCAATTCTTCCAATCTGTGAACATATAATACATTTCTTTAGTTTCTTTCATCAATGTCTTACAGTTTTCAGTGAACAGATCTTTTATCTCCTTGATTAAATTTATTCCTAGGTGTTTTATTCTTTTTGATGCAACTGTAAATGGGGCTATTATCTTAATTTCCCTTCCTGATAGTATGTTCTTAATGTATAAAAGAGTTTTTTCAGATAAGTTTTTAAAATAATAAATTTACTAAGTTCTTGTATACATGAAAATATTTCTAACTTACTCTCACAATTAAGTGATATTATAACTGAGTTAAAATTTTAAGGTTCAAAGTTCTTTTTCTTCAACACTTTGAACATTAATCTTAATTGTTTTCTTGCCTTTAGAGTTGTTGAGAACACTAAATTTACCAATTTAATTTTTCTTTACAGATAACTTTGTCTTTGAAAGTTTTTAGGATTTTCTCTTAATCTAGGATATCCTTAAATTTTACTATAACGTGTGTAAGTGTAAATTTTAAAAAATTATTCTCTTTAGCACATAATGATGTATTTCAATGAGGTTTTTCATCTTTAATTACTGGGAAATGTTAAGGGATTATTTCTTCAAGTGCTTCTATTTTTTTCTCTGCCCTTCCAAGTCCTACTACAGAGATACTGAAACTATTTCTGTCATGTGTTGTATCATCCACGTCATCTTCCACCCCAATAACTTGTTCTTCTCCTACATCTAGTTTGCTCATGCTGTTAAAGCCATCTGCTGAGTTCTTTATTCCAGCAGTTATATTTTCACATGAGCACTTGCAAATTATTTTTCTTCCTAGATGCCTTATGCCACTCCATGTGACCAATATACTTCCTTTAAAAAAAAAGTTTCATTCAGATACTTATTGTGCCTATTTTAAATTCATATTCTGGCCTCAGAATTTTGCTCTGTGTAGCCTAGATTATTCAGCTTGTTTTTCTTCTATGCCAGTTATACTTCTGTAACTTTTATTAGCTTTTCAGATGCACCAACCTCTCACTCTGCAGTTTATCCAGGCTTTCTGTTCTGGGAAGGGAGAACATTTGTTTTCCAGTTTCTAGAATTTCACTGCAGGAGCTTGAAATAAGCAACTAAATCTTCATGTTCTACCATAATCAATACTTCAGTGATAGTTATGTTGAATAGAATGAAAAAATAATTCACCTGAATTTTTCACTAAATGTTTCTCTTTCTCAGTAGTTTGTCAACTTCAATCTTAGATTCTTCTGAGTGGCCTCAACTTCTTTACAATGCATCCTCTAAGCACTACTCCTTACAATAGCAGACTTCAAAACACTGAATTTAGGAAGATGGAAACAAGGAGACCACAAAAAAGACAGCAAGTATAGAAGCAATAATTTCTATTCATTGGAAATTTCCATTTATTGTACTACCTACATGAACTAACTATGCCAGATAAGTAATACCAATCTGTGTCTTCTAGAACCCCAAACCTTCTCAAATTATGGTATAACTATGTGTTTGTTAACTGCATATCTAACATTAATAGTAGATATTGTTTAAAAGAAATACTTAGAAATGTGCAGATCTCCATGCAAATATTGACCCTTTAGCTTACTATTTGTGTGACATTTGGAAAGTTAACTTCTCTAAGCCTTAGTTTTCTGCTTTATGGAGACATATTAGATACCTTCAAACACTGTAGTAAGAATTGAATTAGAAACTTTTAGACACAGACAGAAATAATAGTGAGAGAAATAATAATATAGTAGATAGATAATGTCTGAACCATAGTCCTATTCAGTAAACTGTAGATACAATTATGATGCTGCTCTTTATATTATTTTTTAATTGATAATTTAGAGGTCTTTTAAAACATTTAATTCCATAAATATTTATATAAATACTTCAAGAATGATGTTAAGGCTATTTTCATGTAGATATAAAAATAAGAGTATAACCCCAAAGAACTAGCAAAACAAAAACCTAGCATTCTTTTGAACTTTGCAGGTCTGTAGTCTTTCTCCTGAATCCAACATGCATTTGAGTGCATGCTAATGCTGTGCTTATGGTCTATTCAAGTTGCACCTTCTTTCACTACTATGTATTCTGTGTTTTATATTTAAAATGGGAACAATTAGTAATGAAAAATTGTTTGGAATTTTGAAAAAATTGGTTTATCTGGTGATTTTATTTCTCCTTCAATTTGTTAGTGTCCAAAACTGATCTGAAAAAACCTTAAGAGCATAAAGCAAAAGGAGAATATACATTAAAAACAGTAATCTTTCAAAAGCTCAGAAATCATAAAAAAAGAAAAGGCAGAAAACTTCCAACTTGTCAGGCTTTTCCACTAATAAATAAAACTGACCAAACCAAACTATGCACTTCAATAAAGCCCCTCCATTTTCAATTTTTATAATTTGTAGATTAAAATTATTATTAAAAATAGACAAAAGATGGAAGAAAAACAGAACAAACTTTACATCACTCTTCCTACCTTTCTTAGCAGGGTTATTTCTGGTCATATAAGATTTACTTTTATGTTTGCAATTTTGAGGAAACCAATGGTAAAATCCACAGCAAATATAACCAGCAGAAGAAAACCACTATTCGTGTTTTTTTGTTTTTTCAGAACACATCATGCTTATATCTAAGATTGAGTACCTTAGCTGGAAAGCCAGTTGAACCAGGACATGCCTTTTTCCTTAAGGTTGGTGTGTGAACTGGAGGAGGAGTACTGTCTACAGTCTGAATCCAGAAGCAAAAAAGGAAATAAATGTCATGAAACACTCCATCTATTTCAAACATAACTAAAAATAAGTCAAAGTAAATAAAGCCAAGCAAGACATCGATAAGGCAAAAAATATCTCAATGAAGCTAAATTTCTCATAGTGTTGATAATTTAAATTTCAGCCTGAAATGTCTACAAATGAAATAGTTGTTCAAGTAGCAAAAAAAAAAAAAAAAAAAAAAAATTGTCTGGAAATTTAAAAAGAAATGATTCAGAAAAGAGAATCCACAGAAGAAAACAAAACACAGCATATAGCCCAAATAAAAATGAGGATATTAATTTTCAAGTTCATCTGAAAATGCCACATTCTTAAAAGTATTTTTTTTAAAGCAGGATTTATAATCAAAATATTTAAAGATTCTTTTAACTCCTAACTTCTATATACAGAATGCATGTTACATGTATAGAACAAAATTCAGTAGATTTGTGTGTGTTTATGTGTGTATGTAGAAAGAAAGAGAGAAAAGAGAGAGGGAGATTGATTAGTGGGATTTTGTGCAGAAATCAATTTCCAAAGAATGGAGTTAAACAATTTAGTATTATTGGAATTCAGGGCTTAATATGCAAATTTAAAAGTTAAAAGACATATCTTTAGATGATATTAATGTAAGATATTTCTTTCAATGAAAGGAAACACTGATTTTACTGGAAAAGAAACATAACTTAATTAGCAAAGTATTAAAAAAAAGGCACAAAGAATTACTTCATTTTTGGATGCTAATAAGCAAGCAAACAGGAGGAAAAAGCTAGCTTTGAATAAAGTTATAGAATAGTCTAAAATATCAAGAGAAAAATAGATGATCTCTCTTTGCCTTTGTTACTACATAAACAGAGTATTTTCTATGCCCTATAACCTTAAAATGGAAATGAATTGAGCTTCTCAGAGTTTTCTGCTTGTGAGTTTAGTTCTAATTTAAATTTACCTTTAAATAGCTTGAAAAAGTTTTGAATCCAATTTATAAATTAATGTTTAAAAAGGTAAACATGAGAGACAAAAGAAGAACACTGCAAAACTACATAAAAGTTAACAAAAAACAATCAATAGGAAACAAAACTGACATTATAATTTACAAAGAAAGCCCAAGAAAAGTTTAGGAAAAAAAGAGTGGAGTAAGGCTGTTGGACACAAGCTCAAGAGGGTTCATGAAGACCATAAGAATATATATTTGGAGAAGATTCCATTCCCTGTGGCAACAAAAACTTTAAGGTACCTAGGAACAAATGTAATAAGCAATATGAAGTAAATTCATAAAGAAATTAATAAAGCTTTATTGAAAGATATAAAAATATCTAAATGATATGTATACCATGTTCATAGGTGGAAAGAGCCGTTTACAAAGATGTCAATTTTCCTCAGATAAATCTATAAATTCAATTCAATTTCAATCAAAGGTCCTACATGGAACCTGACAAAGTGATTCTAAAAGTCATATATAAAACTAAAGGGTCAAAAAGAGAAAGAAAAAGAAAAAGGTGGGTGGGAGTGGCTGATTATACTAGGTCAATTATTTTAAGGTTATAATAATTAAGACAATGTGATTCTGATGCAGGAATAGACAAAAAGAACTGAAGAGAATAAAGAAACCTCAAACAGACCCATATACATAAATAGAGTCTTACAGATCAACGGGGGAAATATAGTAGAGTTGGTTGTTCATATGAGAAAAATAGATTTAGAACCCCATTTCATATAATATGTAACAATAAATTTCAGTTTAAGATCCTAAACATATAAAATAAAAAATTTTAAACTTTTAGAAGAAAGTATGGAAGAAAATTTATAAATGCTGCATATGCATAGGGAAGAACTGCTTTAGAAAGATATGAAAAACAGAAGTCATAAAGGAAATGACTGATATATATATATATATATATATATATATATATATAAGCCTACTTCAAAATAAACACTGTTGCAAGACCAAAAGACACCAAATAAAATTTTAAAATAAGCACAGACTGGAAGAAAATATTTGCAGTGCATATAGCCAGCTAAGGATTAGTATCTAGATTACATAAAGAACACTTACAAATATAGGAAAAATAATTCAATAGGACAACAGACAAAAGACATAAACAGGCAAACCACCAGTGCTCAATAAACATAAAAAGATGCTGAATACTTGAGATCAAGGAAATGCAAATTAAAAACAAAAGTGCCACTCCACACCCATCAAATTGGCTAAAGTTAATGTCTGACAGTACCAAGGATTGGTGAGGATGTGGGAAAATGGGGGAACTCTCACATATTGCTGGTGGGAGAGAAAATTGGTCCAACCACTGTAGAAAATAATTTGGCAAGATCTAGTTAAAGTTGAAAATGCATACACCACGCAACCCAATAATTCAGCTTCCCAGTATATGCTAAACAAACCGCATATCTGCAAAAGCAGATACTAGGATGTTCACTTCAGCACTGATTGTAATAAGAAAAATTGAAAACAACCTAAACATCTAACACTAGGAAAATACATAAATGGTTGTGGTATATTCATACAATGAACTATTATGTAACAGTTATAATGAATCAACTAAAGGGACATGTATCTAGATGAGTAAAGCTCAAAAGCATAATGAAAAAAATGAAGATTTATGTTTGTGTAAAACAAATGTAAAACAAACATTTTCATACATTGTTTATGGATATAAATGAAGTGAAATGTAAAACCAAGGAGAAGATGCACATCAGTTTCAGGGTTTTTAGATAAGTCTGAGAAAGGAGAGAGGGGAACGGTATAGGAAAGGGGGTTCCAACTCTGAAATATTCTCTCTCTGAAAACAAATTTGAAAAGGACAGGGCAAAATGTTCACATCTGTTAAATCTGTGGGTGAGTTACATGTGTATTTAATAACCTCTGTATGCATGAGATATTTCAGCATTAAAAGATGTATAAACTTGAAATATTAAAACAATGATTTAAAAAAAAGCAGAGACTCATCAACTTAACTAGTCTGAGGTAGTCTGTCACAGGGTTGTAAAAAATCAAGTCAGAATCTAACTACAAATCACACTTCAGACAGCTTTCCAAAGTGGACTAACTGCTTCTCTTGGAACACGAGACATAGCTCTAGAGATAATTCAGGAAACAAAGGGGCTGTGTCCGAACTGTGAGCTGAGTGAAGAATCTGAATTGCATCTTGAGGCAGGAGGGCTTCCCTGAGGCATGACACACGCTTTTGACTTGGTGAGGAAAGGACCTCTGTTGAGCAAACTGGCCGACTGGCTGTTTGAAACCAGTGACTAACAGGAGGTACAAAACAACACTGTTTTTGTACTATCAAAAGACACGATACAGTTGAATGCCTCTTGCTGACTGAGCAGTTAGAATAAAGTATTCAGTGGCCAGCAGTGGCAATTTTCATTTTAAGCTGTACTTACAAAGTAACAGTTGTGTAGAAGACCTTACTAGATTTACTGAGAATGGCACCTGAAACGGCCAGGTGCCTACCAAGTTTATATCCGACAATTCCAAAAGTGAGATAACCCTTCTTTCTGTTCTGCATAGTCCTCTACTTAAAATAAAGACTACCTTTATAAGTAAATAAGTATTTGTCTATTTTAGGTTGAATCTGGAGGGGGCATCTTTCGACTTTGGTTTCAGAGTCCTATTTACATTATCAGTCAAATGCAATGATCTCCAATATATTGTGACTTATTATATAATACATTTGATTAAAAGAAGAGTCAGATTTCACTTGTTTTTTTGCAATTCCCTCTTTCCTGACACAAGTGAACAGTTGGGGAGCAAGACTGCTCCAATGAGGCACCTTAACTGGCTCAGCTTCACTAGAAGTGGAAGGAGATGTGGACCTTGACTGGATGTTAACCTTGACGTTCGGATTCCGTACATATGTGTTCTCAACGGGATCGGTCTAGGAAGATAAGTTGGGAAAAACAAAAACCCAAGAAATCACTTTCAAACAATGTGCAGCTCTTAGCAAACTTCTGTAAGGCATGATCATGATAACATTCCTTGAGAAGAAGAAAGCAAACTTCAGTTTGAAATTCACCTTTGGGATGTGTCATTACACAAAAGCATAACCATGAGCTTTAATGTAAACAAAGATAAAGATAACAGTTAAGAGAATGCTCCCATCTTCACTGCCAGTCTCTGACTTCGAGCACTGTCTCTACTACACGTTCTTGGCTTGCATTCCACAAACGTAACCATATGTGTGAATTAAGTGCCGAGTACTTAACAGAGTATGTGCTGCAGGTTAGAGATAATTTTGTCCTTCATAAGAAGAAAATTTGGTCATCTACCAGGCATTACTTCAAAGTAAAAGAAACTAATTTGTCCGTTTTGTGTTGGCTGGGGCAACACTGCCTTTTTATTCTGCAGCAGTAGAAATAGCAGCACTTATATTCAGCTGCATCCTTTTAACCAAGTATTTTTAGAAACTCAAAACGCTTGGGGTTAAAATTTAGCATTAAAGATCTTATGGAGCATACTGATCGATGATACATTCAGCTTGGCAATTTTCAAAATTATCAGGATTGCATTTTTGAAATGAAAGGCAATGAAAGCAATTTCAAAAAGAGGTTGGGGAATTTGTTTCAGCTGTATTGTATGGCAAGAACAACGCTTAGATCGTAAGTTACTATTCAATAAGAACAATCAGCTTAAGGATTTTAAGTAGGTACTTAAAACATTTTTTTTTTCTTTTCCTTTACTATTATAATGGTTACTCTTGTAGGGACTGGCTAGTGGGCTGGCTAACACTGCAGGAGTCCTCTGCTGGGCACAGGCAGGTTTTCTGGCAAACCACAAGGCAAGGATTTGGTGGTGATGACTCACATGGCTCCCAACAAGGCCTTAAACCTTTAGTTACTGTGCTCAGGAGAAGTGGGGAGAAGGTCTCCAGGAGGACATCTAAGGAACTTGGAGCAGCAGCCATGTACCATCAGCTAGGAAGATATTTGAATATTTTAAAAACTGGAACACTTGAGCTGAAGCATACTAGCTGTATGTCAGCTCTGAAGTGTGCAATGTGACTGATTTCATAAAACGAATATAGCTTATGAAGTGGGAGAACCAGGCCTGAATCCCACTCCTTGACTTCAAATCCAGTCTTTTTTTTGTGGTACCTGAGGCATCTCCACAGTAAAGGTACTCAAAGCAACTTAACAGTCATTGAGAATGAGTTACATGATCTCTTTTCCTGACAGGGAACTCTGACCAGGAACAGGAGAGTGAAAGCAAGATGATGAGCCTCAAGACAAGTTTTGCCTAGTTCACAATGTTATGCAGGACAGTCATGGAGAAGGTACTTCTTTTAAATTATTAATGTGGAATAGAAATCTGGGTTGGAGATTAGGCAGAAAGATCCTATTTTCTAGAAATCTCCTCCTTCTAAGTTTCCATACCATTACATAAATTGCCAGCTGAATAAGAATCCATGGGGGAGGGGTTGTTAAAATGGAATTGATAAGCAAAGCAGTCCTGATGCATTTTACACCAGTAAGAACCTAAAATGACCTCATATAATCAAGTTAAGTTGCTCCTCAAGTTTTAAGGAAGGGTCCAAGTTGGGGATTTGTTAAATGCAAAAACGGGGTCATTTTAGTAAAATTTAAGTTTCTGACATATCACACAATGTAGCCTGTAGCCTGAGCAAAAGAGGTAAAAGCACAAGTTTCTGTGCAAAGGATAATGCTGTGAATGAGACTGGACAGTTAATATTGTGGCTTTCTGCCTCCAAGTCCAGTTACTTTAAAGACGCCTCAAAAATGAGAAAGGCAGGAGTACCCGCTGACAATTGAAAGCAGGTCTGCTCTGTGAGCCCCGTGAATATACACGGGCCAGAGGCGAGCACATGGTTTGATTACCTCTTCCTGTGCAGACATTAGAACACGCTGCCTTAAGGCATTTTGTCAGCACGCCCCCTGCTGGGACCTGTACACTACAGAAACCATCTCCCCTAAACATCCACCCACCACCCACTCCCTCCCCATAGCTGGTCCTTCAAACATTCACCATCATGTTTCATAACCCTGTGAAAATTGTGACATGATGACAGTATGATACTGAACAAAGGAAAAAATACACCATCAAAGTTTAATCCTTGGTTACAGAAATTAGTGAGTCTTAAAGAACTCTCGAGGCTTTAAATACATACCTCTTGGCCCTTCTTTAGAATTATTGTCATTTATAAAAAGTCTGTAGCTCCTAACAAGTTTTTAACTCATAAATAAAAAAGAAAATAGAAATGAGCATAAATTTTAAAATGATTTTCTTAGCTGAATGAGGTAAAACTGGTTATTCAAAAGAGGAAACACTTAGATTTAAAAACTATTCCATTACTAACTCTAATAAAACAGAATAATGAAAATTAGCATACCAGCTTTTTGGAACTCTAAGTTCTTAAAATAAATTCCAGAGATTAAACAAAATCAGGTAGTTTTTGTTAAAACAAATTAAAAATTAGTAAAAATATTTTAGTAATATTTTGAGATGGTGTTGAGTATATTTAAAAAGTTGAACTATGCCATTTATAATGATACTGATTTTTTAAAAAACCGTGAATGTTTAAAAGTTTTAAAATTACCACTTTATTTTTCAAAAGTATGTTTCTTAGAAATACAAGGAACAAAGTTTGGTAAAGATGAATAAAACTCATGGCAATAACGTTTTGAATATTAAACTAAAATTTTTTTTTTCTCACATCTTCTAACAGCTATAAGAAGCTACCTGTAGATTAATAGATTTATGTATTTCATTTCCTTTCTGAATTACTGCCAGTGTTAAGGATATCTCAAAAGAGATTTAACAGGAAGAGTAAGAAAAATATAAATATAATACCACTTCCTTATTTTCTATTTTGAAGTGTTAATTACCATCAGCGTGCTTTTTTCAAGCTGTTACAAATTTTATCTATAATCAAATGCTTATTCATATATTTTTAACTAAGGACTTATCCTATCCACTAAAAAGCAATTGATTTTACTGAATTTTCAGAATACTCAATAACTATAAGCCAGACTTTTCAGACAGCCTAAGGTTAATTTGATGATTGGTAATGATTCAGATATAACATGGCAGCAAAGCATCTTATTATTAGCACATCAATTATATTTACCTTCCGAACTTTTACCACCATCCTTCTGAACTTCTATCATGGTTATAATACAATCATTAATAATATACTTAAACCATGGAAGTTAAATTCTTTGTGTTTTGAAAACTGTATAGCACTAAACGTAAGCAATGACTTGAATTAATGAAGCAGGAAAAGCTGACAAACATGATCTACATCTATAGCAGAGATATCACAATTCAGTAATTGCATTTATGATCATAAAAAAATGATAAAAAGGAGAAAATAGTGAAAAACAATACATAGCTAACATTAACTGGACAGTACCTTCTGACAGTATCTGGAGAAGTTCTTGGAAACAAATATTGGGCCAGACAGTGGCTGGCCCACTGAGTACTGAGTACCACTTAACTGAACAGTATAAGCAATCCACTGCAATCTACTGAGAAAGATAAGAATTACATCTTTACCTAAATGTGATTTTCCCCTAGTTTTTGGTTAACTAATTCATTTTCCAAGTAAACCTACTTCAAGGAGTTATTCTGATGAACAGACATTAGAAACATCTACTACACCCCAACATCATTTTTACCAACCACCCTACTCTTTGGGCAAAAAAAAAAAAAAAAAAGTATCAGCAGTATTATCCACAATGCAGAACGCTGTCATGTAGAAAGTCCATAATGTTTCTTGAATCTATTTAGAATTTCCCTATTGAGTAATCCACAAAATTTATTTTTAGACTAGTGCAATGAAATAGAATAGTTTCTTTCCCCCAGGATCAGATTGGATTTTTAGGTGAAATCCTCAAATTATGCAGTATGGTTTTCTGATAAATAATAAAAACAACTAAAACAACTCATCTTGAGTTGGGCCTTTTCTACTCCAAAAATAATTACAGATTTGAATATAAGCAAAACATTCTCATAAGAAACCTGGTTTTAAAGTAAAAGATACCAAGATTTGATACAAATTAGATACAGAGTTTTTAAAAAAGCTGACATCTAACGTGTTGTTTTGTATTTGTAAATATAAAATTCTAAGTTAATAGAAAAAATACAATGATCATCAATTATCTTTAGCTTTAGCTAGAAATATTTTGGAAACAAAGTGGCAAGTAGTCCAGTTTTTTTGTACTCAGAAACACTTTATAACCTCAAACTTTAGACTAATATAATTTTTCAGTTAATTGAGCTTATGATAAAAAACAGTATTATGGAAATGCCATATCATGTGGAAAACTGAGAATCTAGTATTTTATTGCCCTAAAGCAAAGAATAAATAAATCACTGGAGGTTACAACTAGCAAGTGCAATCTTGCTAATTACAAATAATATAGACTGTGACTCTTTCTGAAAATTTCTCCTTATTTTCAATATATCGACTTGAAAATCTACTCTGGAAAATTTACAAATGTTCTCAGAAAACAAAAGAAAGTTAAGTTACATGTTAGCTATGTATAATCTCTCTTCCAAATTCCAAAGGAGTAACCTAAAATGAGACATTCAATGTTTCTAACTATTAATGAAAACACTGTGGACCCTTCCATAACCACTTACATTCAGGCATTAATATTAATAACGAATCTTTCTCAGGCTATGCCTAACTGGGTAACACACTTAAAAAGAATGTAAGTATTCAAACTGTAGATGGAAACTCATAGCAGACTAGAAATAAAACACATTGAACCTTGAACAGTGATACCTCACTTGTAGGCCATGTAGGAATCGTAAGAATTTCAAGTTTATAAAAGTATTACCTACTGCATGTCTGAAAGCAGCATATAACATAATTGTATGTCACTGCTGGAGTCAAGGCCACCATTGGGAATGGTAACTGCCTGTGTCCTACAGCCTGCTGCCTCCCAGGACCTGGGACATGCTTCTCTGTGCCTGCTGAAGAGTCAGTGATTTTTCCCTCGGCTCCACCAGAGACATCACCACTCTTCACAGGTGGTTTTTTAATTTGTCAGATACATAACCAATGAGCTTTCCAGCAAGCCGGGAAAACAGGTTATCAAGCCTACCATCTGCATTTAAGAAAAACACATATACGTCAAAAGGCTCTAGTTAAGTGAGGCTTATTCATATCCTACAGAATGGAGATATAGACTGAACAGTATTTCCATCAAAAATTTTTCCTTGTATCAAGATTCACAGAAGTGCTTTGGCAGGCCAAGGCCCCTAGAAGTCTGCAAAGCAGGTGAGATATAACTCTACTTCACCAGAAAAAAGAAAATCTCTCTGAATTATAACCACATTAAAAAGAACTTATTAAAAACTCAGTCAATTCACAGGCTGATGATTTGAACCCTAATATAATTGGGCACACAAAGTTTTGGTCTTCCTTTCTGGAGGTTATAGGGTACACTTAACACATACTCAGAATACAAGTGCCCAATGGTTTTAACTAAATATCTAAGTATCAGAAGAATTAAAAAAAAATCAGTTGAACCAGTAGTCTTAAGAAACGTCATTAATCAATGAGATAGTTCTACTGGTCAAACCACTGGTATCTGACCTGCTTACTCATTATTAAACAGTGGTTTGGAAAAACATGCTAAGTAAGGATTCATCACGTTTACTGGGCATCAATGCACCCGGACATCTGAAAGATAAGAACACCGGAAGCAGTCTGCCTACGGCTTCCCAGGCTCTCTGCAAACCAGAGAATTCCACCATTTAGCACCTTTCCAATAGTGTTGATAGGAATTAACACTATTGATCAAGGTGTTGATCAATAGCAGTGGTTCTGAAACTGACAGGTGAAAGTTCAAAAGCTTGTCTCTATCACAGATGTTTCTTTTTCATGTTACTATTTTATGTTGCTGGTGAAAACCAGAGCTGACAATGTCAGCGAACCCCCTGCTTCTCCACTAGGGGGTGTGTATGTTGTGTATATTGATGTTGGGGTGGATGGATGCTGGGTATGTGAGGAATCTTGCAGGATACAGACAGTGGCTGGCCCCCTTAGTACTGAGAAATACTGGGCCAGCATCAGCATAGGATGTTGCTTATAGCTTGTTATCAATATATACAGTGTCAAAATATCTTTAAAAATCTTGGAAACACCTTAGAGTATAAACGATTTGTTATTAATATTATTGCCTCAAATCTATAAATATATTTAGGGATATTCCTCTGAACCACATCAAATAATCTATCAAAGTTTTCTGCAGAACTGATTTACTAAAAATTATAATCAGTAAGATCTGTAAGTTGCCCCAAATTCTTTTGAATTCTATATAATATGTATCATCAATGTCTTTTTCCCACATAATTAAAATCTGTAGGAAATCTTTACATATCTGCTTATATCAGATTCTTATTTAGAAATTCATTTATACTTTGTAGATGATGAATTTGGAAAGCATATATTAGGATCACTTTTTTCCCCCAGTAAAGATTAAAAAGACATCTTATAATTTTATAGTAGTTTGGCTACTGAAATTTATATGAACATTCCTAAAGCTTTACGGCCAAAGCCAAAAAAAAAAAAAAAAGAAAGAAAAAGAAAAAAGAAAATGCAGAAAGGCAGCGTAGCGATAGCGGGAGCAGCCGCACACAGCATGCAGTAAGGGCGGGAGTCTGCCACGGAGACGTTAGCGTGTTCCGCAACCACAGGCACGAAGGGAAGGGGACAGGGTGGAGGGCATGGGGTGGGAACACACAGTGCAGTAGTTTCTTACACGTCTGCCTTTGCTAGCTGGAGTACAGGACGGAGAGCGCTTCAACAAAGAAAGGAGAATACGACACGTTACAAATACTCACACGCGACTCTCAATGGCTGTCACTGTGTTAACAGACAAAGTATATCCACATACACGTAAAGACACAGTTTTTGATAGGCTGAAAGTACGTGTATTTTCGGGAAAAACTGGAGGATAGGACAGTAAAGAAACCGTTGCTCAGACTCGGTCTGCAATGACAGTCAAGCTTTCACAGGACCCTGGGCAAACAGTGACCCACAAAATAACACTCCATCAAGCGATGGACAGTTCCTTTTCTGCAAAGGTTGGGAGGAACAACTGAAAACGTGAGAACAAAAAGGATCCAAATAATTCGGATTTACTGCCAGATGGCATTTAATAAAATACAGTCTTTTACCTACCAAATTCTTCTGGTTTTCAAAGATGAGGCTTTTAAATGACAAAAGCTAAATTAGGCCTCCAGGACTACTGATGAAGAATTGAAACGAAAAGTTACTTCAACAATACTGTCCAACCTGACGAGACGTTAGGTTCAAGTCAAGAAGGACCTTCACCTTTTGGACATTAAAGATTAAGTAATTAGGAAAAAGCAGCAATAACAGGTAATAACTGTTAGGTAATAACTGTACTGAAATGTCTCCCAAGTGTCTGGAACTTGGTGATGTGTGAACAGCAGAATTTTATAAATGTAAGCTGGATCTGCCTCTGGCAATTCCCTAGATTCAACAGATCACAACATCTATTGAGGGTTTGCAATAGGTCAGGTTCACAGACTGGTGGGGAAGACACCAGGCCATCAGTGTCACAAACACCGTGACGGAGGTTAGCAGCCAAGTTCTCTGGGAAGCTGAGTGGCGGGGGGGGGGGGGGGATTTGTAGTGGGGCCTGGAGGAGGGAATTTATAAACTGACCTACAGGGGCTACGGAGCTCAGAGAAAACTGGAAGGATAAGAAACACCCTTCCAGGTGGTCGGTGTCATCTGTACAACTCTGCCAGACTGGTGTGCAGAAACCTTTATTTCTTTCTAGGAGACTGGAATGCGGATGACGTGAATACGTTGTCCCAAAGAGCTAACAGCAAACCAGGGTTAGAAGGCCTACAGGTTCCTAAGGAAGTTTTTGTGTTTTCGTCCAGTCCTTCCTATTGCTTTAAGCAGAACTCCCCTCCCTAACCACAGGCTGCCTGCCTAGCACACACCCGTCTTCCTCAGCTCCTCTTACTCTGCGGGCCATACCAGTCCCTCCACGAGGACCTGCTCAGCCCTCAGTTCTCTCAGAAAGCCTTTCTGCAGCCTTCTAGGCTGGTCAGGGAGCTCTCCTTTACACTCCATGACAGTCTGTACCTCTTATCATCGTGCTTCTCCCAATGGTGTTACAATTATTTATTTATATGTGTGGTTTTTCCATCAGATTCAGATCCTTGAGGATCTGTAACATGCTTATCATAAAGCCTGTAGATGTAAACATCCTTCATAAATACTGAACGAATCCTTCTGACATTCTGTAATACTTTATACCTAATTATTTCTTATGGCATTCGTCGCTTTCTACCCGGTGCAGTCTAACTATGGATTTGTTTTCTAACAGCAAGAGAAGCATTTCTAGGCCTACTTCTATAATGGATTTATCCTAGCAACAACCATTGTGCAAACTACAAAGTGTAGAAAGTGCTGAGATGTCTAAAACAGAGATATCTTTACTTTTTGGGTATCCCTACACTTCTAGACCAGAGTTGGGAGTGTGCTGAAACCATGAAGAGAGGCAGGAGTAGCTCAAAGTAACTATATTGCCACTATGC
This sequence comes from Mustela putorius furo, assembly GCF_011764305.1. NCBI lineage: Eukaryota > Metazoa > Chordata > Mammalia > Carnivora > Mustelidae > Mustela > Mustela putorius. The sequence continues at coordinate 10,087,447 of NW_025421480.1, read as the reverse complement.
TAAAAACAAGTCAACATGTCTCTCAAAACCAGCCCTGCATATGAAGGACAACAGTGTCCAGGCTGGCACTATATAAAGCTAATAATGGTATGAAATTACCATAGGAATAATGTTCTTCCTTAAAGGGTCTACCTGGAAGTCAGACAGCGATATTTAGATTTTCAATAGAGAAGGGGAAATTAGACTATTTCCTGATAATACAATGGGAGGAACACACACTACACACACTTTCTCTTATACACACTCTCACAAGCACAGTTATCTACTAACAGTGAAACTGGTCTTCCAGCATATGCTAGAAAGCAGTATGCTGTCTTTGTTTACCATTGAAACTGTGCATTTTATATCTGGTGTAAAACTGCCGCTATACATTTCTGGTTGATTATGGAAGTAAGCACATAAGCAGAAACCAAAAGAAGTAATTTATCTTAAATAATCTGGCAAATAGATTTTAAGATTCATTTAATGAATTCCAAAGGTCTTATAAAGTAAGATACTGAAGAGTAAAAGACTAGGTAGTCATGGTTCTTTCTCTCTAGATTATCTAAATATGTTAAGATATATAATAACAATAAAAAACATATTGTATCTACAAAATAATATAAAATGTTGCCTAAATTAGGGAAGGACTGCATATTACAATCTTCTGAAATGGAAGAGTTTAAGTTTGGGTTGTATTTAATATGTGGATGGAAGATTAAAAAAAAAAAAAAAAAAAACTGAAACAGGAAATATCAGGGGGCGCCTGGGTGGTTCAGTCAGATAAGTGTATGGCTTCAGCTCAGGTCATGATCCCAAGGTGCGGGAATCAAGCCCCTCATTGGACTCTTGGTCTGAGGGAGTCTGTTTCTCCTTCTCCCTCTGCCTGCCCCTTCCTTGTATGCTCTGTCAAATGAATAAATAAAATCTTAAAAAAAAAAAAAAAAAGGAAAGAGGAAATATCAGGAATGCCACAATTTCTCACAAGGATCTAGGCCTGGTCTGGGTCACAGGATTAAAAGATCTTCATAATGTGTATTTTAAAATTCTATCTTCCATTGATTCTCCCATCTGATCAACTTTCCCCGGATATAGCTACAGAATGCTGTCAAACCTCAGATTTCTGTGATGGCTTATGATAGATTATTAAAGAAGCTGGGCGGGGGGTTGGGGGTGGGGATGATGCTAAAAGCGAGAGATGAGAGAAGGAAGTTAGGAGCCAGGAATGAAATTAAATATTTTAGGACATGTTGGCAAGATTTTATTATGGAGCCAAACAAGGAGTAGAACTTGACCTGCCAATACTCTCAGATACTTACTTCTTGTCATATGCCAGGATATAAGAGAACAGGGTTAGGAGGACCAGACAGTTGGGACTATTGGGACTAACTCTATTCCTTCATGTCTGAACTTCTCATTCTACACCTTTAATTCCTTGGTTTACTCTTTCCTCAGTACAGCAGAGTGAGACGGTCTCCAGAAAGCGAGATGGCATATTCTCATTTGCCAGGTGAGAGGGCACTTCCCATTTTTTGTGAATTTGGCCCATATGAGCAGAGCGGAGAATTATAATTTAAATAAAACTCCAAACATACCTGGCATAGATTTAATAAATGACAATACGTTTACCAAATATAAAGAACAGGTAGTTCACTTATAGGACTATAATTAGTATGACCTTTAATACAGTCAAGCCAAGTATTTTGGGGGTTCAACCAAAAAGAAGAAAATGAACAGAACAGGATGGAAAGTTTGCAAGCTGGTCTGATCATCCCCGGACTTCCGGCCACTGCGATGCACGGAACAGATGGGGAAGAGCCTAAGATGCTGACTCCGCCTGCCCCTCACCCTGTTTGGGGGTGGCCTAACATGGGGTCACCTCCTCCCACCAGGTAGCCTAGGACTGGGTGTATGGGGCTTCAAGAAAAGACAAGGTCAAGAGGAAATGATTTCCACAGCAGAAGGACCCTGGAGTCCATTTCACTGCCATCACTGGTATCTCACAGCACTGGGGAATGCCTGATCCAAAACATAAAGTGGTCAGACTGACGTCAGTTTACCATGAAATAACCACCCCTCCATCTGCCCTAAACAATGTCATCCATAATCCTGTTGTGAACCCTTCTCTATTCCTACAAAGATAGAATCCTAAAGCTTTACTAATGGGGGAGTAAATAATCCACTACTGGGAGAATGCTGTGACCAACTACAGGTACAAGCACTGGACTGAATATTTTCTGTGGTTCTTTTCTCTGTCAGAAGCCTATGATTCTACATGGAGAAAAGCCCAGCTACCCAAGTTGTCCTGAATTACAGAAGCAAGGTGCTGAGACCATCTTCTGCTTCACCTGAGTCGGGGGTGTGGGGCGGGGGGAGGACCTGGGTCACATACATTGCTCTCCTGTCAAGGCTGCTTTTGCTGGAAACTTGACTCACGTGTCTAAACCACGTGACTTAACAGGAAAGCCTACGGCTCCAAATGTGTTCCTATATTGCTAGAAATTCTGGCATTCACTTAAATTTTGAACTAACAAGCAAACACACTGAAGAAAAACTGGAGGTGGGAGAGTGATTCTGGGTACTATTTCATGTAAAAAGAATTATTGTGTAATAGACCCATAAAGAGGTTTAAGGAAAAAAGTAAAGCATCATTTTGGAGGAGGGGATGTGCTGGTGGTACGGTTCTAGACAATCAGAGGGCAGTATGAGGTCACTAGGCCACAGGGAGCAGATGGGCAAGATCTATGGTGTATGGACACCAAAGAACGTTTCATTTCTGCAATCTGGCTGAATTCCGGCTTTACCCCTTACTAAACCTACAAGTTCCTACTGCAATTCAAATTCTAGGTCTTCAATGTCATCTATTTCTCGGAAATAGAAATCAGAAAGAATGACCAGAGGATGCGTTGTATGCATTAGTTAAGGGTTACAATCCACTTACTATGGGGGTAGAGGGCCGTCTTGCTCAACACTCTTAACTAGTTTTGGCGCAAAGAACAATCAAGGTTGATTCTATTCCTTAAGCTTCCAAGTGCCGAAGAGAAAGGAAGTACCAGAAGTGGGGTTTCACACTAAGCATCCCGAATACCGAACGCAAGCATGCTGAGGATCAAATCTCATTTTTCAAAACATCACTCTACTCCAGCTTTGAGAATGAAATGAATAATAACTCTGGGAAGAGCAGTCATAATCATCAACTATAAACAGAGGTTTATGCTGTAAAATACGAAGAATACAAGCAATTTTTTTTTTTAAACGGGAGTTTACTCTGGCCTTCTCCCTGACATGCAAGCCTCACTGTGCAGCGACCCTGTGGCTGGATGAGCGCGGAGAACACTGACTCAAACTGGTATGGGGTGGAAGGCAAGCAGAAGGCCAAGGAAACATTTAAGCCACATTGGATTCCTGGACAAGAAAGAAAGCTAAAGGGAATGCAGGAAGAGAGGTGAACGGCCTATTACGAATAACTAAACAATAACCAGTGTTACTGAGGGCTCTACACACCTGTTTCTTTAAATTCGCACACAACCTCTGGGGCAGTACCACCATTACTATTATCCTCGCTCTTCTGATGAGCAAACTGGCGCTCACCTAATGGAAAGGTTAGGGAACTCGCTCCCAACCATACACTCAGAAAGTGGTCGAGGCAGCATCTGAGTCCCCTTACGCACTTAACCAATAAACTGGAAGAAGAGAACTCAGGAAGCAAATGAAGGAAAAGCCAGGCTTTTTAAGAGCTAAAGCCTGATTCATAAAGATTCAGCATGTGTCAACTCAACTCCTTTTCCCTTTACAACAGGAGTTCCTTTGTGCTGGTTTGAAACCCAGTGTTACACGTGAACTGCACTGAGGCTGAGTGCTAGTGGGTGAAGGACAAGAAAGCCTTCTCCTGGATAAAACTGAAGGCCGGAGGCTTCTTCACTACAGATAGCGGCCAATGGAGCAGAGACAAGGCCGGCGAGGTTCTACATTCATTGTTTTATGGGAGAAAACAGAATGCAGAGAAGAGTTTGTTAGAAAAAAAATGGAATGTTTTCTATCTAGTGGAAGGAAGTTAAAATCATTTATTCGAACTTCCTTCCCATTCTCTCTCAAGTGAAAGATGTTTCTATGGACATGCGATATTGAATATTTTAGTACAGTGAGACATACAGTAGATTATAACATGAAATACGATTATACCTTAAGACAATCCTTTTTATTGCACTGTAGAATTAACTAGAACAACTCTCTCAAGAATAATGAAATAGCTTCCATGTAGGATGGAAAGGAGTACACTTGGGTATAATATTTCAAAGAGAAAAAAAATCACTTAAAAGTTTTTAAAAAAAATCTAGATCAAGAGTTTTCTTAAGTGGACAATTATACAAAATACTTTTCTGAATGTAAGAATTATGTTTAGCAAAACACAAAGAATCAGACATATAAAAATTTCCTGGTTGAAAAACTGTGTAGAACATTTGCATTTGAACCCATTTTATTTTCCAGTTTCTAGAAAGGTTATATGTTTGACACGACAAGGATTTTGAATGTGGAATCTAATGAGGAATAGAGAGAATGTGTACATTTGGTATTTCAGTAAACAGAATGAGTAATATACATTAGGGACTTCTAAATTATCAAATGGATATTATTAATTTAGGAGAGAAAATGGTAGTGCAGTCAATTTATAGTGCATGTAGCACATATGTTAACGCAATCATTTCCACATTTTAAGTGAAATTGTCAGTATTAAAAACTGATTTGTACTCAGATATTATGATTTGATTTTACCACCAGAAGTTTACTTTAAACAGAGAAAAATGGCAAAGTGCCAAAAAGGGGAATGTGAACTAGAAGTCACCATGAAATATAAAAATGAGCATTTTTATAAACATATGTATATAGTTATAATAATCAAATAAGCCTTCCAGTCTTCAGAATTGTTACAAAGAAAAGAAATCAAGATTCTCTGATGGCCAAAGCATTTTTCAAAGTACATTTTCACTTTCTGATGTTTAATAAACTCTTCATTATATTTCAGATAAGAAAGAAGCAAATTTTGTCTCACAAATAAATTACCAGGTATGATATTTCTAAAACTGACTGCATTACTAGGCAAAATTCTTCAATTCAATTCACTGATGTCTTTTACTGAAGGATGCATTGGTTTGAAAATCAAAGACTTACGTCATCCAAAAAATCAATCAGTGAAGATGAGGAAGAAGAAAAGGAATCCTATTTAACGAATACAGCAATAAAAAATAGAAAATATGGATGAAGCAATTTAATAAGAACAAATAATAAATCAAAAATTTTGTAAAACAATTGAAAGGCAAATGACATTAATTCAAATAAATAAATGAGAAAAGCAGTCATTGGCATTGTTTGTCTAGAAACTTAGAAATCCATTAATTACTTTTAAAAGTGTGGTTCTTTTTCCTTTTCCCAAAGGAATGAAATATAATGCATACATTGTGCCCAAAATATAGTAAGATGAAGCGCATGGCAAATCATTAATACTCAAATTAAACGAAGCACTTTAGAAGGGTAATAATTACAAGTGAGTAGCAGAATCTCTTGGCCTCTAGCTGTTCCCACTGGCATGGAACCTCTCTGAGAACAGGACTTCGTGAATTTGGTCACTATTCTATCTCCATCCAGCACCTAGAACAGTGCTCTGCATAGAGACTTGTGATTATTTAACAAAGATATAATCACTAACTTGAATTTTCTGAGACAAAAATATACTTTATATCAGAAAATTGTTTTTTTTTTTCCTTAAAGCATTTAAGCCCCAAAGAAGGACAGTCATAGAGTCACTATTTCGTTTATTATGGGATATACTGCCTAATACACTCTATGTAATACTTTTAACAAAAAGTATTCCTATTGTAAACTTCTAAAATAATTGAAAGGATTTGGAGCTAGACCCAGCACTGCTCTATTGTGAGATTTGACCTTTTTCACTTTTTTTTTGTTGTTTTTTTTAAATTGCGGCTCTATGCTTAGGACAAAAAAGAAAAGTGTCAAAATTATTTCAAGTGTTTGGATTTGTTCTGCCAGCACTCAGGGGAAGAGATGAAATTTCTTTTAAATGTTATAACTCTCATATTTAGATCTTTCTTAAATTTTTCTTAAATACAAAGGTGATTATAGTTTCTATTAAGAATGCAGAACATACTCTTTTCCTAACACGTTTAGATTCTAGGTCCTTTCATGTGGGAGGCAATAAAACAGTTTCATTGAGAATGAATTTCAAATCACAAAGTGAATTTTAAACGGACCGCAGGGAATACTTGAAAAGCTTAATACTTACTTCAAATTGATCCAGAGCATCGGTAGGCGTATTCAAAAATGCCAAGAAAGAATGCTGTGAGTCTTGGTGCTCTATACCTAGAAGACAGCAGCAACTTTTTTTAAAACTAGAACAGTTTAAACTAATTCTAATGGATAACCTTTCCTGTCTGAGTCTATTAAGAGCTGTTCACAAGCTACCATATTTTAAAGTTGATCAATACTATTAACTCTACATGTTTAATAAACTATATTACTGTTTCTTGGAATACCACTTAACAGTTATATCAGTCTCCAGGACATATTTGTTTCCTGACTTGAGGTATTGAATTTCTTTCTTTTCCCATATAGCACATCATAAGAAACACAGTAAATCCTGGTAGACTTGGGAGAATTTTAAAAACATGGTTATGTCTGATTTTTCTCAGCTAATTTTATCACCAAATAAGGTTTCTGTTTTGAAAATCTCTTAGCAAACATATAGTATGCACTAATATAAATAATCTCTTATAATAATGTAGTGATAAAACAAATGTATTTAGTTATGAAAAAACATTTGTCAAGGCCTCAGTTTGATTTCAGGTATTGTTTTATTGATAGAATAAATCACTCATACCCTAGTTTTTCTCACGTAAAGTTTTAAAAGTTGATGCCTATTTGCTGGTTATGGTATTAACTTCAAATGCATAATTTCCAAAATAATTCTTAAAATACGTATATAATGATAAATACTAACGAGGAAAAAGCAGAAACAACCAAGCACCCATTTCTGATTCCATATCCTTAGGAAGTGACATCAACTAATTTGTGTGGCTTTCATACTACTCTCTAATAACAAACATCACAGATGCCAGATGAGGCACTATGTTCAGAAATTCATCCAGTCAATAAATATTTACTGAGAGCCTATTATGTGCCTAAACCTTGTCTAGATACCGGGATATATTAGTAAACATAGCAGAAAAAAATATCCTTGCCTTCATTATATAAATATGATATTATATTTAAATAGTATAGTATATTATGTTACAACATAAAGTAAAATTTTATTATTCTACAATGTTCTAAATCCAAATAAAAGTTATAGGTTAACATGCTTTCATAAAGCAATATGATTAACTTATTTCTTCTGCAAGTTTAGATCTATTCTAAAAATGATGCAGTCAGTGTTAGTCACACTCTGCACTGGTCTCTCTTCTGTATAAACTGCCTTTAGGGCTACAGGTCCTCCAGGTCTTACATATTCTTTTTCCTCTACACCTTAAATAATGCAGCTCCCTTCCACTCTTCATGTTTGAAAACTCCGCTTGATTCTCAATTTAATGTGAAGCCTTGTGCTCAGTGTGAGTTCCTAATTCACTTCTGCTGGGTTCCTTCCTTTCCTGTTCACTAGGAAATTCAACAGACAAAAATTTTTTGAACATCTACTACTTTTAAGGGTTTTTCATGTCAACTGGTTTATGTGATACCCTCTCTTTCCCCCACAATTTTATTTTTTCTCCACAATTTTTAAAAGCAGATACAGAGACCCAACAAGCTAGACATCACTGTGTCACAGGTCTGAGAAATAGGGGAACCACATAATGTATGCATAACGTAAAGCCATTAATTAGTTCACTATTCACTCAGGAATACTGACTTTGCCAGGACAATGAATTTCTTTCTTTCTTTCCTTTTTTTTTTTTTAAAAAGTAGGTTCCATGTCCAGCATGGAGCCCAATGCAGGGCTTGAACTCACGACCTGAGATCAAGAGTAAGATGCTCAACAGACTGAGCCATCCAGGCACCCCAGGTTAATGAATTTCTAGTAACTGCATATGAGAGATCCCTTCATTGAGAAAACAACATTCTGAATTTCTTTTTATTAAATCCTCATGTTCTTAATGCCCACATTATGGAAAGGAAGTTTAGGAAGTTCCTGCAATAGCCGCCACGCACTTTGAGTTACTTTTCACGTTGATGGAAACATGCGCAGGTAATGCTTTCAAGAAAATGGGAATAAATCCTGAGAAATCCCGCAAGGCAGGCGGTTTAAGAATCAAACGTGGAAGAAAACAATGAAGTGCCAAAACAGTTCGTCACTGTATTGCCTTCTAACACAGAATTAGATTAATCTTTAGTTACTTCATACATTGTTTTCTCAACTACCGTGGAATTGAATCCTACCTACACCATTTGAAAAAGAGTATAAAGTATAAAAAAATAGTTTTTTTTTTCCAACCACAAATATCTTATTTGTGAAATTATCCACGGCACTGAAAAAAACAAAACAGTCCAATTTATGGCAAAGTAAGTTTTTCTGTTACTATCAAATCTTTAAGCCAGGTATATTAAGTACAACAGAAGGACTCTGAGACCAGTCTAGCAAGAGTGAGTGTCACATACGCATACACATATCCATCAGTGAGTACCAGCGTGGTTAGTGTGAACAATTCTCCGACCTCCATGTACGCAGATGCTCGGGTAATAAAATACATTCACAACAGAATAAGCCCTGATTGATGCAAAACACATTCTCATACCCTTTTCAGATCTAAGCTCTTCAGTGTCCTTTATCAGTTGTTCGATTTCTGAGAGTAGCTCCAAGTTCTTCTTCTCTGAATCTTTTAGTTTACTTCAGTAAGGGAAAAAAAGGAAAAATGTCATTATTTTTACTGCTGGTTAGTGAGCCATCCTACAGTATTTAGTCAGAGCTTCCTGGTTTAGTCAGTCCCATCAAGTCAGGGAAGTCAAGCCACCACAGGAAAGACAAGTCCTGCTGGTCACCTACTGCTGCACAAACCAATTTCTACTATAACACAGCCAGACTCATTCATTCACAGATTGTCTTTGGCTGCTTTTGTACAACAGCTCAGTTGAGTGGGCAGAGACAATATGGCCCGCAAAGCTGAAAATATTTAGTATCTGGCCTTTTATAGAAAAAGATGCTGACTCGGAGCTAAATGATTTGAGTTTAAAATGTCATAAAATCAGAGGTTAAATTAAGGATTTTGTTAGACTCTTCCACAGAGAACCATGAAAGTGGACCATTTTTATGAGTACATATGTAGTTTCCAGTTTTATTCACAGTCTGGTTTATGAGCAAATGTGCAAACACCTATGTCCCAGGCACGGGAAGGCAGCTCACACTTGTTCTAACTGCAACACAGAATGACATTCAGCAGCTCTTTGTGCTAGGATCGATTCACATTCTCCAGGAAACATTCTCTTGCATTTTCAATGTCATCTTAGCACATTTAAGCAAAACATATTTAGTTTATGTCTGGATTATTTGTAACAAGAGTTTATAATTCAGTGGGGTGCCAGACAGCTGACCTTTAATTGGATTCAAAACATTAATGATTACAGTTTAAGGACTAAGGCTTCACACCATTACAAACGGAATTTATGGGACTATATTTCTTTTCACAATGAATGCCTCTGGAACTCTGCTATTCCAGCACCAAATGGCTTTTTCTATTTATATGTTGATTTGTAACACAAACTTTCTACTGTTTCTCTATATCACCAATACGGACTTATTCTTGAACCATGGGTACAATTAAGATTTTCATTTTATCATTTATTTATTCAGAGTATAATTTGCTCTACTGTTGTAATGAGGCTTGAAGGAATGGCATTATCTAGGATTATCTCAGACTGTGGAGGAATATACTTTTTCATAAAGCATAAATGAATAGGAAGAAATAATTAGAATTTGTTATACTATTATGAAATTTATTATCAAGAAAACCTCCTTTGTAAAAGATCTATGGTAGAGGCCAGAATCCCCAGATGACTGTATTTTGCCAGGAATATATGTTGCTTTTTTATACAAATATGACACTCTTGTAAAGGAGAGAATTTTGAATTTAATGGAAGAGAATTTGAGAGTCAACTAAATTTTACCAATAAGGGGAAAAATAAATAATAAAATACTAATTAGCACTATTAATTCCACTTTATGGACAAGTCAGAGGAAAACAAAGTTATATTAAAATCCTGTATCTGCAAATAAGGTTTGAAAACATCTATTCATTTTCAAATGTTCATATATTTTTCTGGATATTACTTAAAAGAAAAAAGCGATACATATGAAATAAATAAGTAACTTCTCCCCAAATACTTTTTGACCACCTTAGAAATTATTCTAGTAGACTCTATCATTCAACCTTACCATTCTGTGATGATGTTAGCTGCTTTAACTTTATTCAGCTCTTCTTGGATGGCCTGTTTAGCTCTTATTTCCGCATCCAGAGCTGACTGCAACTCCAGTCTAGCTGACATATCCAATTTTGCAAAACGACGCATTTTCCAGGGCATATCCTACCAAATAATATAACTGTTGTTAGCCCCATCTTATTTTTTCCTTAATGTTTAAATTCACTAATGCAAGTAAATTTAGAAACTACTTAAAAGCACTACTTTCTCTGATCACAGAACAGATCTGAAACACTGCTTGTGAAAATATATTATTTTTCTCTAAATTCAGAAATAATTGTAGACCCACACATAAAGGAGTTTATTTTTTCATAATTATTATCAATAACGGCTACTATACAAGTTACAGTTAAGCATTGATGTGTTATGACTTCCTCATCTGGCAAACACTTGGACTAAGTGAATTCTCATGAAAAACCTTCCAGGGAACTAAACCCTAGACAAACTGATAAAAGTGTTCCAATTTATTATAGTGTGTTGAGCCTCCCTACCCACCCCTTAGGGTAATTCTCCAGGCAAAAGGCAGAACTTACTGTTGCTCGAGCACCTAAGCTGGAATTTCTTAAAGCTTCCAACTCTTCAGTCATTTTAGAAGCTAAGGCCTGGAGATACCCTCGTGCATCCTTTTCATCACTGACCCTGGAATACATACACATATAGATAAAGGACAAAAATAACACAAACAGAAAAAACTTAGTGAGAAATACAGTGTTTTTAAAGCCTCATAGAAGAAATAACTGAAATGCCTTCTTTCAAAATGTCTACCACAGCACTACTGCCTGACAAGGGGGAAGAGGTTTACTAAACTGTTTCAGTTATCTAAGAATTAAAGCTGGCCATGTTAAGGAAAGTTCAAATGACTTATACCTGATAAATTAGTGAAATTTCACCCTTGAACCAAAGAATACTCTTTTAATCTAATATTAAAAACACACATATATACATGATTTCTAAAGAATATTAAGATTTCTCATTAATTGGGTCCTGCCATTTTATCTTATGAAAACAAAACTCATCATTTTAAAAACTAAAGTACCCTGTATTTAGAACGTTTAAAGTAAAATATTCTGCAAAAATCAGGGTTGTACTGCAATAAAGCTCCTCTGTTTTCTAAAATGGTCAATAAAATACCAACCAAAAGATTAAAGCTTACTGAAACTCGTAACTGTCTTACAACTATCTTGCTGATGCAACTATTATGATTCTAGACAGAAGTATTTTCAATCTATATTCAATGACATTCTACATTTCAGAATTTATCAAGAGTAAGTTTGTATTTTATTACATCTCCTTCAAAACAAGGGCAAGACAAGGATAAGGACTGCCAGCATATGAAAATCTATAAAAGAAGGTCCTAGCCTAAAGAAGAATGAAAACAATTAGTATATAGTAAGCTGTAATTGGCACAAAGAAAAAAAGAGGAGCTGAAGTCTGCAGTGCTTAGAAGTGTATTCTAATACACTCTGGGAACACTATTTGCCTTTGGGAAGGCTGGTGGTTCTCATGAATACAATTGAGGCCACTGACTAGTAATGAGGAAAATATATTTCAGGTATATCCATAAGTATCTGATGCAAACAGCAGACAAACTGAAATCCTGAACTTGGCTTTAACATCTTTTAGAATTTCAACTCCTGAGGAGTCAAATTTATATATCTCTATTCATATATCTTAAAAAGAGGCCCTTTAAAAGGGATTTGGTTCTCTTTTCTCTTAGATGGGAAGGTGTACTGGAGGACAAGCAAAAGAATCTAACAATAGAAGTGATACAATCATTGTAAAAAGCTGCCCAGCCTAGTTTGTTACATATCTTTAGGCTCTATATACATGTATATATTTTCATGGCATTTTAAAGGAAAATGATTTTAGAAAATATTGTTTGTGTAGTGGGAGGCAGTTTCCTTTAAAATTCCTTAACTTTGGTTATCACAAATGACCATGACCTTTTGATTTAATCATCCGATCTACAGTATAAAGAATAAGTGGAGATGAAGGAAGATTACCTTTTATAGAGTACCGAGAAAGACACTTAAGAAAACTGTATTATCATTGAAAGGGCCAGGCTAATCGGCCCAACCAGCATCGCTTTAGCGCCCTACCACGGCCATGTTGGCTTATGCATCTTCCAGCAGGCTTCCTTAACTCCGGAAATTGGTGACTTCTTGTACATGCCTGTCATGCTGTTTAATGTTTCAAATAAAAACCAATCTCTTGTAATTTTGTTTTTATTTGCATGCTGAATACCTTCACATTCCCTGACCCATGTGGTCTCCCCACTAAGTCTCAAGTTTTTATTAAAGCTGTATCTATGTTCTTGGCTACAGAAAATAAATGAATGCTACCTACAAAGTGGAGATAATGATCCTACTTCTGAAGACTGTTGTAATAACTGAATGAGAATCCCCTATATTTTCAGCCCAATGCCTGGAACATACTATGTTGTAATCAGTACAAGCTATGATTATCCATAAATGAAGATTAATGAATGAGGAACAGTTCAAATAATGTGAGGGAATTTAAATAAATGGAATTAAAGTGTTATTATTGATATCTGACCCTTTGCTGATTATGAATACACCTTCCGAGCTGCCCTCTACCTTCTATATGCTGCCCTTACCATATTATCGTTTTGTCTTTCCTCCTTAAAAAGTTCTCAACAACTTCAGTGGCTTTATTGACTAGGGATTAAATCCCCAAATTTATATGCTTTACCCACAATCTTTCTGTACTCTCTTCAAAAGTGCAGTTCTGTACTGAGGAGTCTTAAAGATAAGCCCTGACTCTCCAACAAGCAAAATAACACAAACAAAATTGATTTTGTCTTCTCCAAAGTTGGCTCCATCTCTGACTTTCCTACTTCAGTGATACCATCTTCTTCTTCTTCTTCTTCTTTTTTTTTTTTTTTAAAGATTTTTATTTATTTATTTGACAAACAGATTACAAGTAGGCAGAGAGGCAGGCAGAGAGAGAGAGAGAAAGAGAGAGAGGAGGAAACAGGCCACCTGCTGAGCAGAGAGCCCGATGCGGGATTTGATCCCAGGACCCTGAGATCATGACCCAATCCGAAGGCAGAGGCTTAACCCACTGAGCCACCCAGGTGCCCCGATACCATCATCTTCTTAATCTAACTCAGAATTTCAGAAATACGAATTCTTCCTCATCTCCTGATCTTCCTTCATAATTAAGTCCTATAAATTCTTCTCCCGCAAGTTCTTTTCTATTTATTCAGTTTTCACCAAACTTCCCTCCATGTCACCCTGAACAAACACCACTGTAAGAGTTGTCTTCCTAATGCAACATCTAATCAATGCCAGTATCCTTTACAAAAACCCTCTTATTCTTATAAGTTCAAATTCTTACCCATTATTCATAACTATAAAGTAGTAACTTCACTCACCATCATATTTTCTACTATTTTATATGAAAACACTCAGTCAACCTACATATAGGACCTGTTATTAACCTCAGGGTTTTCAGAAAATTCATTATAGGTTCAAATGATTATCCCCAACTTTCTCAAGCACCCAGTCTGAGGTAACTCTACTCCATGCTCCCATAGGAAAATCAGTACTGTGTAATACACGGGGTAACTTACATATAAGTCTCAAAACTAATCTCTAGATCTGGTCACATTAGTTTTTAAACTTTTCAGTGTTATGTTATAAGCTGCTTGAAGGCAGAGTACTAAATTTTATAGGCTATCCTACCTTCTATCGTACTGAAAAGTGCATTAGCTTGTTTTGTGGCCTAATATGTGATCTATACTGGAGAATGTCCATGTGCACTTGAAAAGAATGTATATTCTGCTGTTTCATGATGGAAGGTTCTGAGTATATTTGTTATGTCCCTCTGGTCCAGTGTGTCATTCAAAGACACTGTTTGCTTGTTGATGTTGTTTTGATCATCTGTCCACTGATGTAAGTGGAGTGTTAAAATCCCTTACTGTTATTATATTACTATTGATTAGTTTATGTTTCCTATGGTTTTATGTATTTGGGCACTTCTATGTCTGGTGCATATTTATGACAGTTACATGTTCCTGTTGTATTAACCCTTTTCTTATGACACAGTACCCTTATCTGTCTGTTATAGTCTTTGTTTTAAAGTCTACTTTGTCCAACAGAAGTATTGCTACTCTGGCCTCTTTTGACATCCATTTGCATGATAAATGGTTCTCCATCCCCTGCAGGTGTCTTTAGGTCTAAAGTAAGTCTCTTATAGGCAGCATATAGATGGACCTTGTTTATTTATCCATTCTGTCACACTATGCCTTTTTATTGGAGCATTTAGTCCATTTATAACCAATGTAGTTATTGATAGATATGTATTTATTGCCATTTTGTTATTGTTTTGTGGTTGTTTCTGAAATTTTTTCTGATCCTTTATTGTCTTTCTCTTTCATGGTTAGCTCATTTTCTGTGGTGATAAATTTGGATTTATTTCTCTATTTTTTGCATGTTTATTAGTGGTTTTTGATACATGAGGTTTTATATAACCTCTTCTGCATACAGCAGTCTATATTAAGTTGACAGCTGTTTAAAAGTTTGAATCCATTCTTTTCTCTTCTTCTCCCCTTGTTTTGGTATATGCTATTATATTTCGTATCCTCTTTTATAAGTTCTTTGACTTTTTTTTTTTATAACACTACTCATTTTTTACTGCTTTTCTGCTTCCTATCTTCATATTGTCACTTCCAGTATCTCCTTTCCACTGAAAGTCTCCTTTTTTTTTTTTTTAAAAGATTTTATTTATTTATCAGAGAGAGAGAGGGGGAGAGAGCGAGCACAGGCAGACAGAATGGCAGGCAGAGGCAGAGGGAGAAGCAGGCTCCCTGCTGAGCAAGGGGCCCGATGTGGGACTAGATCCCAGGACGCTGGGATCATGATCTGAGCCGAAGGCAGCTGCTTAACCAACTGAGCCACCCAGGCGTCCCTGAAAGTCTCCTTTAATCTTTCTTACAGAATTGGTTTAGTGGTCATGAACTCTTTAGTTGTTTGTCTGGGAAACTCTTTATCTCTCCTTCTATTCTGAATGAGAATCTTGCTGGGTAGAGTATCCTTACTCTAGATTTTTGGTTGCAGATTTTTCCCACTCAGCACTTGGAATATATCATTATCACTCCCTTCTGCCTTGCCAAGTTTCCGTTGAAAAATCTCCTGCAAGCCTTATGGGTTTTCCTTTATATGTTATGACTTCTTTTTGTCTTGCTGCTTTTAAGATTTTTTCCTTAACAGTTTATTTTGCAAATTCAGTCACAATCTGTCTTGGTGTGGGCCTGCTTTTGTTGATTTTGATGGGAGTTCTCTCTGCTTCCTGGATCTGCATGTTTGTTTCCTTCCCTAGATTAGGGAAGTTTATTGCTATTATTTCTTCAAATAAATTTTCAACCCCCCCTTCTAGCTCTTCTTCCTCTGGGACTCCAAAAATACAAATGTTATTACATTTGATGGAGTCACTGAGTTCCCTAAGTCTATTTTCATTTTGTGTAATTCTTCTTTCTTTTGTTCAGCTTCACTGATTTGCATTACCTTGACTTCTGGGTCATTAATTCATTCCTCTACTTGTTCCAGCCTGCTGTTCATTGTATCAAGTGTGTTTATAATCATGTTTATTGCACTCCTCCTAATTCTTTTTTAAACTTTTATCGCTGTGGTAAGGGTCTCAGTGGATGTCCTCCATGGTTTTCTGAAGTCCACTGAGTATCTTTATGATCATTGCTTTAAAGTTTCCATCAGACATATTATTTGTATCTATTTTGTTTAGATCTCTGGCCATGGCTTTATCTTGTTCTTTCATTTAGGATAAATTCTTCTGCCTTCTCATTTTTTTTTAAGTCTCTGCCTTCTTCTCTATGTTAGAAAAGTCAGTTATGTCTCCTGCTCCTGAGAGTAATGGCCTTATGAAAAAGGGGTCATGTCATGCCCAGGGTCTGATACATTAGAGAGTGTCTCCAGTGTGTGCTGCTTGTGCTCTGTTATTGTGTTTTGGTTGCTCTGTCCTTAGAGCCAGTCGTCTACAGAGGGTCTCCTTGCCTGCTGTGGGAAGTGTTTGATCCCTGGCCTGAATGTAATAAGTTTTCACTATGTTTGCTTTGGTCTGCTTGTGAAATGAGACCTATCACCACCTCCACTGGACTGGAGACCCTGTAAAATTGCCTGGTCAGGAGGCAAGGGTTTGTGCTAGTCTTTGGGGAAAGGGGGCACCACACTACAGCTAAGGTAAGTGTGACCGAGAAGGGCAGTTCTACCAGAGCAGCTAGGGGTGGGACTTGGTAGAGCCAAGTTAGGCAGCCAGTATTTTCCTACAGGTGGCCTTGTGTTTACGCTGAGGGGCCAGGGAGGGAAATGGTGCCACCAGCTCCTTTTGTTCTGAGAGAGGTCTCTCCATGAATGCGGTCTCTCTGGGCTACACTCCAAGAAGAACAAATAACCTCCCCGCTGTGTGCCCAGGCACTCTTCATATTACTGTTTCCACACCATATGCCCCTGGGTTGTTTACCTGCCTTCTTTCCAAGAGCAGTGCAGTACTCTCCAGGTTCTATTTCAGCCAAGCCTGCTGACCTCTAAAACTCCAGTCTTCAATCCCTGCTGGTTCCAAGAACTCATGAAATTTAACCTCTCTCATTTTTAAGACAATGGCTATGGGTAGGTGTTCTCCTTGTGCATTCCCCTGTGTGTTCCTCCCTCTTGCCCTTCTCTGTGACTATGGGTACCTCTCCTCTGCAACAGTCAGGATTTGTTTCTTCCCTTAACCATGCCTCCACACTTCCTACCTCCTTCAATGTGGTCTCTTCTCTCTCTTTAAATGTGGAGTTTGTTTTGTCAGTCTTTGGTCCAGTTTCTGGGGGATTTAGTATGATTCGACAGTTATCTAGTTGTATTTGTGGGCCAAGGTAAGCGTAGGGCCCTTCTACTCCACCACCATCTTCCTGTCTCCAGCATCCCTTCATTTTTTAAT
Organism: Mustela putorius furo; assembly: GCF_011764305.1. Taxonomy (NCBI): domain Eukaryota; kingdom Metazoa; phylum Chordata; class Mammalia; order Carnivora; family Mustelidae; genus Mustela; species Mustela putorius. The sequence continues at coordinate 10,070,035 of NW_025421480.1, read as the reverse complement.
ATAGCAAGACTGAAAAATTCGAAAGACTCTGAGATTCTTGCCTTGTTAAGCAGGGACAGAATGTCTCAGATTAAACATTCAAGTAGGTAAGAACTCTGAGATCAGGGAGTATATCTTTTACTTTTACCTTATTAGATTTTATTAATTAGTTATCTAAAACAGTAGTCTATATATATATATATATTAGATTTTATTTATTTATTTATTTATTTAGAGTACAAGCAGGAAGGGCCAAGGGAGAAAGAGAATCTCAAGCAGACTCTGTGCTGAGTCTGACAGCATTCTCAGTCTCACGACCCTGAGATCATGATCTGAGCTGAATCCAAGAGTTGAACACTTAACTGACTGAGACACCCAGGTACCCTAATATATTAGCCCATTTCTAAATAACAGCTTTATGCAAACTGATTTGCTTGCATTCCTGATTTCTTTTTTTTTTTTTTTTAAAGATTTTATTTATTTATTTGACAGAGAGAAATCACAAGTAGATGGAGAGGCAGGCAGAGAGAGAGAGAGAGAGGGAAGCAGGCTCCCCGCCAAGCAGAGAGCCCGACGCGGGACTCGACCCCAGGACCCTGAGATCATGACCTGAGCCGAAGGCAGCGGCTTAACCCACTGAGCCACCCAGGCGCCCTACCCTGCATTCCTGATTTCTTCTGCACATTTCACTTGAATGTGAAAAGCCTAAAATGAGTGTTTCATGGTATCATGTAAAAACTTTCACCTTAATACTTCCTACTAACCCTTTTCCAGAGAATCTACATTTAAAGCTTCTTTACACTGGGATTCCTGGGTGGCTCAGTCATTAAGCATCTGCCTTTGGCTCAGGTCATGATCCCAGGGTCCTGGATCAGCAGGGAGGCTGCTTCTCCCTCTCCCACTCCCCCTGCTTATGTTCCCTCTCTCACTGTCTCTCTGTCAAACAAATAAATAAAATCTTAAAAAAAAAAATAAAGCTGCTTTACTTTAGTAGAAACACTTCCCATTACATCTGAACCCATCATGCCTATTGCTGGAAAAGATCAGCAGTCTAGGAACTGGGGCTTTGGCCAGATCATCTTTTCCTTCTACGAAGTCATTTTCAGCAACAGTTTAATTATACATTTGGTTACATAATAACTGAGTTATAAATTTTTGATACTATAAACTTGGCTAAAGACTAGAATGAATTTGCTTCAGAAATACAGATTTGATAACAAGGACATAAATTTAACATTAATGAGCCATTAATGGTACTATACTGTTTGGGACACAAACAATTTCCTCAATTTGGGCATTTTCATTTAGCTATGCACTGTAGAGTCACATTCATAAGCCAAAATGAGTGAACATAAGAGCTCTGTAGTTCAGTCTATATCAAAATACTTGAGTTATTTGGGTAAGATCACTTAAAAAGACAATGTTTATCCACTTCTGACTTAAGATGGAGGCTGTTAGTTTGCAATAAGTAGGAAAATGGAAAAAATGTTTAAAGAACCAAAATAAGATTACAAGAAACTAAAATTCCCAAATGATTGGTCTATTTCCATAAAGAAACTAGTTTTCATAAAATTAAACATCCATGTGCCAAAAAGAATAAGAAAGTTGAAAAGTAACTATAAAAATCTAAAAAATATGTTTTCCTTAGAAAATAAAGTCCCTGTTGTGTTCAATTTCCTTCATGTTTTATAGAAATATACACATTTTTATAAATACCAGAAATATTTGATGAAATAATGAATGTGAAAAGTCACTAAGGTAATTCATTCTACATTGAATCATAAGAACTTAAAGAATAGTTAATAAAATGAAACTGTAATCATGTGAGTTTTTATGATGACATGTGTATCAACCTTTTGTAATTATGAAAGAAGATGATGGCATATCTTCAGGTTCAAAAATTTTCTCTAGGCTATTTCTTAAAATAATTACAAATATAGCAATTTTGTTCTTAGAAAGGAACCTATAGCTAGTGAATGATTTTCTTCGGTTATTTAAGGACCAACCGTCTTAATATAACATTTTCTTTTCTTAGAAATAACAGCTTTCAATGAAGCTGTGGAGAGTTGACATGGGATACTTGCTGCAGTTGGGGAAAAGAAGAACATAAGAGAAAATACAGAAGGACGTAGATCAATAATAAATAACAGGCCATTAATAAAATTATGTTCTTCAGGGAAACATTTTTCAACTGGAATTCATGAAAACTTGGCCATATGTTCAAATCACCCACAAAAAACACATTTAAAAAGAGCACTCACCACTGAATTATTTCTGTGATTTGGGCTTCCCAATGTGCAACAGATTCTTTCTTGTCTGCTAGGTCTTTTACCTCTTCTTCTAACTGCTGGTTGCGCATACTTAAGTTCTCATACAAAGTTGTGAGCTGAAAGACAGTTTTAAGACACTTGAAAATACATGACTTTCAGGAACAGGAATGCAAGGTGCTCAGATGCTGCCTGTTAAATCTGATTACTTACCATATTCCACTAAAAAATGCTTGTCTTCCTATTTCTTATTATATACCCTTCTGGTCACTGAATTTGGAAACATCAAATATTCTGAATTCTCCTCTGCCTTTGCTTTCCCCTTACTCCCTATTCTAAATTCTTACATTTGTGAACTTTCTCCAGTTGCCTCAAAACTCCCCAGGTTCCACCAGTAACAACATCTCTCATTTTTTTGTTTTGTTTTGTTTGTCTGTAAATGTCTCCATGTCATCCTCTTCTTAAAATAAAATCTTATATAGAATTTCAAGTATATAGAAAAATTGACAGTATAAGTTAGCTCACATGAGCCCACGGCCAACTTCAACAATGCCAGTCATTTCATTTGCATCCTGTCTTCTTATCCCTTCTTCCTGAATTATTCTGAAGTGAATACCAGACACCTATAATTTTACCCATATATATTTCTGTGTATATCTCTTGCAAATAAGGCTCTCTCTTTCAAAAGATAACAATATAATTATACTTTAAAAATTTAATGAGTTTCCTTATATCATCACATAGGTAGTAACTGTTCAAATTTTTAGTTATCTCGAAATATCAAAAAGCTTAACAGTTTATCATATTGAATCATGATACTAACAAGTAACCACAGCTTAATGGTTCCTGTATCTTGTAAGTCTCTTTTATTTATAGACTCTAGGGGTCCATTCGGGCCCCTATACTAGAATACCAGAGATTGGATAGTTCAAATATGAAACATTTATTTCTCACAGTCTAGGGACCAGAAAGTCCAAGATCAAGGTGCCAGCAGATTCAGTGTCTGGTGAGGTCTGTTGTTGGTTCACAGATGGTGGTCTTTGGCTGCGTCCTCAGGGGGTGGAAGGCTTGAGGGGCTCTCCAGGGTTGCTTTCATAAGGATGATAATCCCACCATAAGCGCTCCACCTCACTACCTAATCACCTCCCAAAGGCAACACCTCTTCCTACAATCACACTGAGGGGTAGGTTTCAACATGCAAATTTTGGAGGAACACATTCTGTCCATAGCAGTTCCCCTCCAGCACTTTTATTTTTCTTGTAATTTATTTGTAGAAGAAAACAGGTTGTCCTGCAAAGTTTTCTGTAGTCCTAATTTCTGCTTTCATTTTTGAAAATCATTTTTTGCTGCATAGGATATTCCATGTTGGCTATTATCCTCCAGCACTTTGAAAATGTCATTCCTTTTTATTCCCTATTTTGATCCCTTTTTGGATTTCATTTTTTTCTGTTGGGAAGTCAAGCTTCAGTTTAACTTTTACTCATTTGAATATAATGTGATTTTCTTCTCTGGCTACTTTCAGGACTTTCTTTGGTTGCTGGTTTTCAGCAGTTTTTCTATGATGTCTCTAAGCGTGATTTAATTTCTATTTACCACCTTTAGGGTTTGTGGCATTCCTTGAATTTGTACCTTAATGTTTCTCGTAAGTTTTGGAAAATTATGGGCCATTAATTCCTCAAATACTGTGTTATGTCACAGACCATCCTCTCCACCTAGGAAAGCAAGTATTTAGTCATGTCCCCTTCATCATCTTTTATGTATATCCATCCTTTTTAATCTCTACCCATACTTTAGTCCAAATTTTTTTTTACTTATTCACTGTTCTCTTCAGCTCTTTCCAGTCTGCTGTTAAAATCTTCTATTGGATATTTTGGTTATTTTAGTTTTCACTTCTAGATGTTCTATTTGACTCTTTTGTATATATTCCAGTTACCTGCTTAAATTCTTTGTGTCTTTCATTTTCTATCATACAGTTATTTTAAAATCTCATTTATGAAAATTCTGATGGGAATCCCTGTGGGCTTGCTTATACAAACTAATTTTTTTCATTTTTTCTTTCCTTATTTTGTTTTTGCTATTATATTTTTACTCTTGGTTTTCACTGATTTAGTTTTATCTCCTGGGATGCATGGTAACTATTTTAATATATGCCACACATTTTGTATACAAATTTTAGGGGTAACTGGACACTCTGTATAGCATCTTCCTGCAGAGAGTATTTACCTTTACTTCTGGCAGGCATTTAGAATCAAGATAGGTCAGGTATTGAGTTACTTGGAGGCTACGTTTCAGTCAGTGAGAGGTTTCATCTCTTTCTGGTTCACTCATATTCCTAAAATGTAGCCTTTCAATGAGTCCAACTGAAAGCTTGTATTCAACTCTTCAAACTTGTGTGGCTGTGGAATACTGTGCTCAGCTTCCTGGATCTTCGGCTACTGCTTTCCTATCAGCAAATGCCTCAAGGGAAACAATAGCATTGAGTGCTGGGCTCATCTCCTTGCATTACTCCTCTGCAGGATCTTGGTCAGTCATGACAGCTGCCTTCTTTTCTCCCCAATGCCTTCCACAAATAAATACTGTAGGAAATAGTCCTACCATATTAAGGCAATTTTTAAAAAAATCCAGTTCTTCGTGAGGTGGTGGGTATGATATAAACTAATCTGTCATAGTCAGAAGCACAAGTTCCTGCTTTAATAAGTTTTTAAAAATAAAATAATTACATTCAATTTTTATTTCATGGCGACAGTTTTCTGATAAATGCTCAATCTGCATTAGTTATTACTATTCTTTTCTTGCTTTTTGGTATGTTTATAGAAATATTGTGTTCCTGTGTTCATTTCTTTTTGATTACTCAACCTGAAGAAGATGGGTTTTTCCTAGAAAAGCTATTTACAAGTTTGTGGGGATGAGTGGTCAGGTGATGGTTAATTTTCTGTGTTAACCTACTGGGCGCAGGATGGCAACACACATAATCAGACATTACTCTGTGTGTCTGTGAAGGTGTCTCTGGATGAGATAAACATTTGAATCAAGAGACTGAATAAAGCAGACTGCCCTCCCTAACACAATAGGACCAACCAGTCAGCCAAAGTCCTGGAGAATAAAAAGGTTGACTCTTGTTGATTCCACTAAGGAGTAAGATGAATAGGAGGGAATTTCTCCTGACTACATGCCTTCAAACTAGGAGGTTGGTTTTTCCTGCTTTTGCACTCTTACTGAAAGAGCAGCTCTTCCTGGGTCTCCAGACTACAAACTACAGATCTTGGGACTTGTCAGCTTCCATAATCAGGTGAGCAAATTCCTTACAATAAATGTCTTTACACATACATATGCGTTTGTGAATATGTGTATATACATATTTGCATACATATATATGTATGTGTACGTATGTTTAACTCAGTTACTAAAACAGGGTAAAACATGTTCTAAGTCAAGGGTCTACAAACTTTCCAATGAGTTAGATAGTATATATTTTTGGCTTTGTGGGCCAGGCATGGGCTCCATCACATCTTATTCTTAGAAAAACTTATTTAAAAGATATGTAAAGGGGTGCCTGGGTGGCTCAGTGGGTTAAAGCCTCTGCCTTTGGCTCAGGTCATGATCCCAGGGTCCTGGGATCGAGCCCACCATTGGGCTCTCTGCTCCGTGGAGAGCCTGCTTCCTCCTCTCTCTATGCCTGCCTCTCTGCCTACTTGTCATCTCTGTCAAATAAATAAATAAGATCTTTAAAAAAAAAAAAAGATATGTAAAAATTCTTCTTAATTCATGGGTCATAAAGAAACAGTCTCAGGGCTGGATCTGGCCATAGGTCACAGTGGGCCAATTCCCCCATCTAAATTGATCAGGAGTCCTAATGACCCAGGGTTGTTCTCAGTTTTTAGCCAGTACTTATGTGAGACATAGACATTTTTTGGCACAAGTCACAGTACAGCTTTATTTCTCTCCCTCTACCAAAGGAGCACAGCTGTAATTCCCTGTTTAATCCTACCTCCAACCTCACTGTCTTCTCAGAAGGCAATGGGGTCCAGAGAAGCTATTGATGCCAACACATACCCTATATGCCTGTTGATAATAAGGGATTTCAGTTCTGTACCTCAAGGTGTGCCACTTAACCTCTGAAAAAGTTTCTTTTTACAGATAAAATTTACATACAATAGAATTTATCCATTAGAAGAGTAATGGTTCAAGGATTTTTAATAAACTTCTACAGCTGTGAAACAATCACCACAATCTAATTTTGGTACAGGAGAAATTTCCCCACTGCTGGTTTGCAGTCAGTCCTAGCTCCCAAACTGAGTTCCAAGCATTGGTGATCTGTTTTCTGTTTCTATACTTTTGCTTTTCCAAGAAATTTAATACCAATGAAATCATACAATATGTAGGTTTTTTGTCTTTCACTCCCCAAAATATTGAGATTCAACCATAGTATTGTGTGTATCAGAAATTCCCTCCTTTTTTCAGCTGAGTAGTATTCTATTATGTGGGTAATAGTAAACTTCATTTGCTCATTCACTCACTAGCTGATGAGCACTGGGACTGTTTCCAGTTGTTTGGTATTGTGAATAATGATGCTATGCACATGCATACAAAAGTCCTTAGAAGGACTCTGTTTTCAGTTTTCTTAAATATCTCCAGGAATTTCCGGGTCATGTGGTAAGGGTATGCTTACCTTTTGAGAATTTCTTAAACTATTTTCTAAAGTGACTATATAACCACCTGATGCTCCCGCAAGCAGTGTAGAGTTCCAGTTCCTCCACATCCTTGCCAACAGCTGGTATGGTCACTCTTGTTGATTCCACTCATTCTTGATGGTGTATAGCTCTATGTACCTGTGGTTTTAGCTCACACTTTCCTAATGATATTGAACATCTTTTCACTTGCTTGTCATTCATCGATCTTTCATGAAATGTCCCTTCAAAATTTTCCCCCATTTTTTCATGGAGTTGTTTGCATTATTAATTATTGGGTTTTAAGTTTTTTCTATATTTTGAATGTGTTTCTTATTAGGTAAATGATTTGCAAGTGTTTCCTCCTTATCTGTATATGTCCTTTACTTTTCTTAATGTTGTATTTAAATTGTAATGAAGTACAATTTATCATTATTTTTCTCTCATAGGTTATACTTTTGATTGATATAGATGAAATCTTTGACTAACCCTAAATCGTGAAAATTTTCTTTTACATTTATCTCTTATGTTTCAGTTTATGATCCACTTTAAGTTAATGTTTTTATATGGTATAGGAATTTAATTTTTCACATGGATATCTAAGTGTTGCAGCACCATTTGTTGAAAAGATTATCCTTCTCCCAATGAATTGCTTTGCACTTTTGCTGAAAATCAATTGGCCACAAATATGAGGGCTTATTTTTAGACCATTACACTATGGTTCCATAATATCAAAACTACCAGTAAGTTTCAAAAGACTGTCAGGTAAATCCTCCAACTTTTGTTGCAAAAGGCTATTATAGGTCTTTTATATTCCCAAATAAATTTAAGGATAAGCTTCTCAATTCCAACAAAAAGTCTTATCAGAATTTTGATGGGGATTTCCCTAAATGTATACATTAGAGGAGACTTGAGGTCCTAACAATTCCAAGTTTTTTGATCCATTAACCGTGTATCTCTCCATTAGATTTTCCTTCATTTATCTCAGCAATGTTCTGTAGTGGTCATCCTCTGGTTAATTCCCAGAGCTCTGAAATGGTTGTTTTTTGACAGTTATGTACACTTTGAAATTTTTCTTGAGAGGTTTCATCAATCTCTTCATGTTAGCATACACAGAAGTCTACCAGCTATCTTTGAAAATTTTTTTGCAGATACAATGTCTTTACTAATTAATACAACATATTACTTTTCATTACTATTGCTTTTGACAGTCCTTCCAACTAATCTGTGAGTGATGTCAGCTAGATATCTGCAGGAAGAAGAAGAAACACAGCTTTTGCAAGACCATGTTACAATAGTTATAAGTAGTTTTAAGTAGACTCTGTTCAGTATTAGAGAAATGCTAATCTTTTCATTATTACTAAATAAAAGCATGGACTCTGGAGCCAGACTGCATGTGTTCAAATTCCATCTGGCCACTCCTTGGTCCTCTGATTAGGAAAGGAGTCTCATCCCCCTCCCTCTGCCTCAGTCTCCTCATCCATAAAATGGCAAGAGTAATAGTGTATACCTCACAGAGTTTTTGTGAGGATTAAATTATATATATAAAATAACTTAGAAGAGGATCTGCACTTAGTAAAGTCTACCCAAGTATTTGTTCATTTTGCTTATTTTGGGAATGAGAAGGTTTTACTATTTGTACCTTGACATATCTGGCTTATAATATGGAATAGCATAGTCCAGAATATGGAAACATGATCATGACATTTTAAGTGAAAGGCACATTATAAAATGGAATGCATGTATGACTGCACCTACGTAACTATTTATACAAACCTGGAAGGAACATATAAAGTTAAAATATTTGTTTTGTGGTAATGAGATGATGGGTAACTTTATATAATTTTTATAATTTAGACTTTTTGTTTAATAATTTAAGAACAGGGTACAAATAATATTTTTCTTTATGGGAAGCCATTTACTTTCACTCCCTAAAATACATGGTTAATTTTATTTGCAATAAGTTATCTTTTAATAAAAAGTGAAACTTAAAAGAGTACCTGGGTGGATCAGTCAGTTAAGCACCCAACCCTTGATTTTGGCTCAGATCATCATCTCAGGTCATGAGATCAAGCCCCACCCTCACTGGGCTCCGTGCTGGGCATGGAGCCTGCTTAATATTCTCTCTCTCCCTTTGCCTTTCACTGCTCCTCCACCCCTGACTTGTGTGGGGTAAGGGGTAGGGAGAGAGAGAGAATCCCAAGCAGGCTCCATGTCCAGCATGGAGCCTGAGTCTGAGCTTGATCTCATGGACCCTGAGGATCATGACCTGAGCTGAAATCAAGAGTCTTATGCTTAACTGGTTGAGTCACTCTGGTAGTCCTTTTTAATTTCTTTCAAAATTTTAATTTTTGGGGGCGCCTGGGTGGCTCAGTGGGTTAAAGCCTCTGCCTTCAGCTCAGGTCATGATCCCAGGGTTCTGGGATTGAGCCCCGCATTGGGCTCTCTGCTCAGTGGGGATCCTGCTTCCTCCTCTCTCTCTCTGCCTGCCTCTCTGCCTACTTGTGATCTCTCTCTCTCTGTCAAATAAATAAAATCTTTTAAAAAATTTTTTAATTTTTGGAGTTTAAAAATGTGAATATGAGAATCTAGTCATAGAATTAATTAAATAAATTTCAAAATTAACATAATAGTTGCTTTCTAGCTTCTATACTAGAAGTTCTGTTGAGAAGAAATTCAGCTCTCTTCACTCAGGTCCCAGACAGAAGAGCTGGTATAGCAATGACAAAAGTATTCTCTGGTTATCCCTCTTAATGAAGAAACACAGTTCAAATTAAACCAGAGAATGAATGAACAGAAAGAAACAGTGAAGAGGCTTAATCACGGTGAACTGAGAGTTAAAGAGGAAGAGAAGCAAAGGCTGTAAAAGGAGCAAAAGTAGGGAAGAGACTGAAAAGGCAGCAGAACCCAGATCCATCTCTATTTCTCTGGGAATAAATAATTCCTTGTTATCATTTGTCATTAAATATTACCCCACCATATGAATTTGCTCTCAAAGTTCTACTCATCCTTCATCATACATTTCAATTTAGCAAGAAAAGGTAATGTCCTATTTTTATTAACTTAGGAGACAGGCTTTTATTTTTATTCTTTGCATCTCATCACAATCATAAGAGTATTGCTCACAAATTCTCTCCAAATATGTATTTCTGGTATAAACTCAGTAGAACTTTATGGTTACTAATAAAATAAAACCAAGGGGTGAATACAAGATTTGCTCTACATACAAACTGATTATTAAGTAATATAATTTTTCTTGAACTATATGCATTTTCTACTAGGTAGTTTGTTTAGAAACTATATGCAGAGGCCTTCTAGAGTTTAATTACATTTCTTACATCAAGGTTACTCTTAAAAGAACCTTAAATTCTGTCTAATAGATAAATAATATTTAATTTTATAGTCATACTAGTCAAACACATGAAATAACAATTATGTGACCTATTTGGATAAAACTCAAATATTGTTATTTTATTTTAGTGGAAATAACTAAGAATTACACGATCACCTTCACATATTTTTCATACTTTAAACATTCATACTACTTACTGTCTCTGCTACCTCTAGCCACTTCTCACAGTGTCTGTGTATATAAGTTCCATAAGACTTTACAAAATGGACAAATGGAGTTGTTTCTCAAATACTTTCCAAGCAAACAAACAAAGTCATTATTAAATGTATAAAGAGCGAAATAGTCATGGGGAAAGTAGTGAAAGAACACAAGGGAACACAAGGGAAAACAGAGAGACAATAAAGAGTCTCTCTTTTATGACTACTTAGTCATGGTCTTTCAGTCTCTTATTGGAATAACTAATAATTGAACAAAATACTTTTATTGGAGGAAAATCCTAGAAATTATTATAAAACACAATTACCCAAACATTCTTAAATACAAATAAGATTAAAACGTCCAGATAATATTAGAATTTTTACAACTGTTTGTTAAGAACTGATGAAAGAAATGCAGAATAATGGCAGTTCAAGAAATCTACATACAAACTGATTATTAAGTAATATAATACTTAATATAATACTTTTCCTCCTACTAAACGGAAAAAGATTCCTTTTAAGTATTTGACATTTTGTTCTAAATCTGATGAATGGTTCTGCTCTTTATTCAAGCTACAGTGGTTTAGGCAGAGTTCGTTTCTCTAGATTCCTAACTACCAACAGTATTATTTCTAGCTATTAGCAGTTTTCCCTCATGAACAGGACAACAGAGTTGTCAAAACTTCTCCAGTTTGGCTTAAATGTTCCTGCTCTTGCCAAGGATCACCTTACCTCCAACAGCCACGAAAGAGTAAGTACCAAATATGGGAGAAAAATGTGAAAAAGAGAGTTGATGGAAAGTGAAATAAAGAACAGAGGCTTGAAAAATAAATGGGACAAAGAATATGATGAGATAAGCAAAACCCTCTCTCCAGAACTCCCGTACAGACTGTTGTAATGAAAACTCGCCTGTACCAACCCAACGTATAAGGAGAAATATTAAACCCAAACCAGCCATCAAATACAAAATTATCTACAATTTCTATCAAAGTGCTGAACATTTAGCATGTGCTCAGGGAATAAAAACTAGGTTGTATCACTCACCTTATCAAGTTCACTTGTCAGTTTTTTATTTTCTTCAGTTAATAATACTTTTTCTCGTTCATACTGTTGTTTGAACTCATTTTCAAATTCTTCCCTTTCACTTTGACTAACGATTCAAAACATAAGAGGGGGAGAAAGGCAACGGAATTAAAGTTAAAATAACATATCCCCGATTGGCTACTGTACCATGTGTTTTTAATTCTGAAAAATTACATATCTTAAACATACCAAATCCCAATCTTCCCCTTTAAAATTAAAAACGTTACATTCCTTTCAATTCACTGACTTGTCTGCCTAACAATGGCTACTTTGCTTTTCATTTGAAAATCTGAGAAGACATCTGTGATTTGTAGACTTCATGACTGTGCTCACCTTATTTGGTTTTATATGTACCAGAAAGTATGGGAAAATCAAGAGGTTAGGGAAAGAAGGGAACACATGGGCCCCAACATGTTTCCTTATACTCAGCTCAAGATTGTTAGCAAACCCTCAGTGAAATTTCCAATAATTCTCTTGACATATTCAGCCCTTTCTTCCTTCTTACCTAAGTACCTACCTATACACATATGCATACATACACAACAAATTTAGTATTATAAAACTTATTTAAAATTATAGTTCTGAGAAGCACAATTGATTCACCCTTAGAGGTAAACACAGTGCTAACAGACTTTTTGGAAACCACCTAATGGACAAAGAGGAATCAGTTTTCAAACACTGAGTTGAAATGCAGATGAAGAGGCTTCTTATATTCTAAACAACCAAAGGGTCAATGAAGAAATCAAATAAATTAAAAGAAGACAAATGAAAAATGAAAACTTCATGGTCCAAAATCTTTGACACAGCAAAAGTAGTTCTAAGAAGGAAATATCCAATGATATAGGCCAATTCAAGAAATAAAAAGCTCAAATAAACAATTTAACTTTATGCCTAAATTGGGGGGAAAAAAAGACAAATGAAATCTAAGGTGAGTAGAAGAAAGGAAATATTAAAGATCACAGCAGAAATAAATAGGGATTTTTTTTTAAAACCTATAATGAAACTAAGAACTGGTTCTTTGAAAAGATAAACAGAACAGATAAACCCTTACACCCAGACTTATCAAGAAAAAAGACTCAAATACATAAAATCAGAAACAAAAGAGAACTGAACCACAGAAATATAAGAATAAGAGAATACTATGAAAAATTATATGCCAACAAACTGGACAAACTACTTCTAGCTTTTCTGGGATAAATTCCCAGAAACATACTATCTTCCAAACTGAATCAGGAAGAAACAAAAAAGTCTGAACAGACCAATTACTAGTAACAAAATTCAATCAGTAATCAAAACACTTCCAAGTCCAAGACCAGATGGCTAAACATGTGAATGCCACCAGACATTTAATGAAGAGTTAATACCTAACTCTTCTCAAGCTGTTATAAAAAATAGAAGACGATATTTTCCAAATACATTCTATAAGGCCAGCATTACCCTGATACCAAAACCAAAGATACCATTTAAAAAAAAGAGAACTACAGGCCAGTACCCATGATGAACATGGATATAAAAATGTTCAACAAAATACCAGCAAACCACATTCAACAATATATTGAAAGGATCATTCAGCATGATCAAATGGGATTTATTCTGAATGTAAGGATGGTTCCATGTACACAAATCAATCAGTATCATATACCACATCAAGAAAACAAAGGATAAAAACTGTGTGGTCATCTTAAAAGATGAAGAAAAATCACATGATAAAATTAAACTTTCTATTCATGCTAAAACCCTCAACAAAGTGGGTTTAGAGGGAACACACCTTAATATAATAAAGGCCATCTATGAAAACCCCACAGTTAACATCCTCCATAATGAAGAAAAACTGAGAACTTCTCCTGTAAGGTCAGAAATAAGATGAGGGTGTCCACTTTCACCACTTTGATTCAACACAGTACTAGAAGCTGTAGCCACAGCAATTAAAGAAAAAAAAAAAAGGAATATGAGGACCCATACTGGTAAGGAAGAAGTTAAACTGTCACTATTTGCAGATGACATACTATAACTAGAAAGCCCTTAAGACTCCACTAAAAAAAACTATTAGTAATAAATGAAATCCGTAAAGTTGCAGGATACAAAATTAATAGCCAGAAACTGGTGGCATTTCACTAATACACTAATAACAAAGTAGGAGAAGGAGGAATTAAGAAAATAATTGCATTTACAATCACACCAAAAAGTAAATAAAATAGCTAGAAATAAACTTAATCAAGGTGGTGAAAGACCTGTACTCTGAAAACTACAAAAGAAACTGAAGATGATATAAACAAATGGAAAGATAGTCCATACTCATGGATTGAAATAATTAATACTGCAAAAATGTCCATAGTAGCCAAAACAATCTACAAGATTCAGTGCAATACCCATGAAAGTAGCAACAGCATGTTTCATAGAACTAGAACATGTAATCCTAATATTTGTAACGCACTACAAAAGACCCCAAGCAGCCAAAGCAATCTTGAGGAAGAACAACAAAGCTAGAGGCATACTAAAAAATTTCAGAGACTACAAAGTTGTGGTAATTAAAGCAGTAAGGTACGGACACAAAAATAAACACACAGATCAATGGAACAGAGACTCCAGAAATAAATCCACACTTACCAATTAATCTATGAGAAAGGAGTCAAGAATATACAACGGGGAAAATACAGTCTCTTCAATAAATGGTGCTGGGAAAACTGGACAGCCACAAGCAAAAGTATGAAACTGGAGCACTTTCCCACACTATACACAAAAATGAACTCAAAATGCATTAAAGTTCTAAATGTGAGACCTGATAAAATTCTTAGAAGAGAACACAGGCAGTAATTTCTCTGACATTGGCCAGAGCAACATTTTTTTAGATATGCCCCCTAAGACAAGGGAAACAAAACCAAAAATAAACTGTTGGGACTTTATCATGGTAAAAAACTTGCACAGTGAGGGAAACCATCATTAAAACGAAAAGGCAACCTACTGAATGGGAGAAGATATTTGCAAATGACATATCTGATAAGAGATTAAAATCCAAAATATACAAAGAATGTATACAAGTCAATAAAAAAAAACAAGTAATCCAACTAAAAAATGGGAAGAGGACTCGAATAGACATTTTTCTAAAGATAACATACAAATGGCCAGCAGACACATGAAAAGATGCTCAACATCACTGATCATCAGGGAAATGAAAGTCAAAACCACAATGAGATAGATATCACCTCACACTTGTCAAAATGGCTACCATAAAAAAACGACAAGAAATAAGGGTTGGCAAGGATGTGGAAAAAGGAACCCTCATGCACTGTAGGTGGGAATGAAACCATTGAAGCCATGGTGGAAAACAATATGAAGGTGCCTCAAAAAATTAAAAATAGAAATACTGTATGATTCAATTCCACTACTGGGTATTTACCTGAGGAAAACAAAACTAATTTGAAAAGATTATATGCACCCTTATGTCTACTGCTGCATTATTTACAAAGCAAAGATAGGGAAGCAACCTAAGTGTCCATCAATAGGCAAATGGATAAGGAAGATGTGGTATATACATACACAATGGACTATTACACAGCCATAAAAAGGGATGAGATCTTGCCATTTGTGGTAACATGCATGGGCCTAAAGGGTATTAAGCTAAGTGAAAGAAGCCAGACCTAGAAAGACAAATACCATATGATTTCACACACATGTAGAATCTAAAAAGCAAAACAAATGAACAAATGAAAAGGAGAATTAGACCCATAAATACAGAAGGAAAGGGAAGTGGAGGATGGGCAAAATGAGTGACGCAGAGCAGGAGGGGCAGGCTTCCAGTGATGGGATGAATAAGACACAGGAAGAAAAGGCATAGCTTAGGGAATCTAGTCAATGATACTGCAATGGAGTCGTACGGTGACAGCTGCTATACTGGTGAGCACAGCATAACCTGGACAGAAGGTGAATTGCCATGCTGTACACCTGAAACTAAGGGTTACACTGTGTGTCACCTTGTATTCAATTAAAAAAAATTTAAAGAGGCTTATATCTTAGCAGTAAATGAAATTCAGTATGGATCTGTTCTGGGAAATTTCATGTGATTAATTCCAAGTCAACCAAGAACTTAAGTAATGGCTGATTTTAAAAAATGTGATCTTAAAAATCTCTTACATCACTATATTATAAATAAAATTACATTTTAAATAATAAATTCTGGGAAAATAAATCATCCTGTGTGTACAGGCAAATAGGCCACTTTAAAAAAATTATCTATAGCCAAACTTCAGTTATGTTTGCATCCCAATGTTTATAGCAACAATGTCCACAATGGCCAAAATATGGTAAGAGCCCTGATGTCTACTGATGGATGAATGGATAAAGAAGATGTGTGTGTGTACACACACACAGGAATATTAGTCATCAAAAAGAAATGAACTCTTGTCATTTGCAAGGATGTGGATGGAACTGGAATGTATTATGCTAAGCAAATAAGTCGGACAGAGGAAGCACATGATTTCACTCACACATGGAATTTGAAAAATAAAATGGGATCATAGGGGAATGGAAGAAAAAATAAAATAAGATGAAAATAGAGTGGGAGACAAACATAAGAGACTCTTAACTGTAGAAAAGAGACTGAGGGTTGCAGGAGGGGAGGGTTGGGGGGGGGCAGGTAAGTCAGTGATGGACACGAAGGGGGGACTTGATGTAATGAACATTGGGTGTTACATACAACTCAGGAATCACTAAACACTACCCCTGAAACCAATGATACACTCTATGTTAACTAAACTGAATTTAAATAAAATTTAAAAAAAATCTTTCTTGATTCAGAAGCAACTCCAAATAACAAACAAGACAAAAATTTGAGAAATTACAAAGAAGTCTTTCCAAAAAATATGTACACAAATGAACTGAGTAAAATTTCTAAGTAAAACTCTTCCTATTTTTTCCTACTAGCACTGAAGAAAGCTGACGTCTCTTCCATATGAAAATAAGACAAACACACTCTTCCCTGAACCCTAAGTCATGCTTCATTTGCCAATTCCCTGCCTTCCTTTTCACTGGGAACCACCTGGAAGCCTTGACAGGGTGTGCTGTACCCACTTTCTCATCATCTAACTGTTCCTCACCACACAAAATCTGGCTTCTGTGCGCCACCACCCCAACAACCTGTTCTCACAATGGGCCATGGTCTCATTATCATATTCAATCTACCTGCCACCTTTGACACCGTCGCCCGTTTCCTCCCTCTTGAAATGCTATCTTCTCCTGGCTTCAGTGATGCCACGCCTGGTTTCCAGGCTCCATCTCTGCCCTTGTGGACCCCCTCTTTCCATCCTTCCGGTAAATGCCCATCCTCCCAGGTACTCCGTTCCAGAACTTGCCTTCTCTCTGCACACCTCCCCTGAGCTGGTTCACTGTACCACCTGAGTCCAATGACCTGGTATGCTGATGAATGCCGAATTTAATCTGAAGCTTTTCTGGGCTCCCTTCAACTGCTGACTTGGTATCTCCACAAAGACGTCTCACAGAGCACCTCAGGAAAGCGCCACACAAGTTCCTACCACCCTATCTACCTTCCTCATCCACTCTACTATCTCTTCTCCTTCTCTGGGTGAAAAGC
The DNA here is from genome assembly GCF_011764305.1 of Mustela putorius furo. Taxonomy (NCBI): domain Eukaryota; kingdom Metazoa; phylum Chordata; class Mammalia; order Carnivora; family Mustelidae; genus Mustela; species Mustela putorius. Next base: position 10,052,903 of record NW_025421480.1, on the reverse strand, counting down.
ACAGCTCAGCCCAAACCCTCCACTTATACACCTGTTCAAGTACATGTTTCTGCACTTTTCTCCCCATGTTGGATAATTTCTATCAAATTAAAACATGGTGTTATTTCTCCCTTATCTAAAAACAGAAACAAAAGGGAAAAATAACTTCTTTTGAGATCAATTTCTCCTCCAACTACTGCTTCCTTTTAAGAGATTCCAACTACTATTTTAATTTCCAACTGCTTTCCTTCAAGTCTTGGATCCCACTTTGGGGCTTCTGCCCCTCTTGTTCCACTGAAATTGTTTTTTATCGAAGTTACCAGTGAGCATCATATTGTTAAATTCAACTGTCACTGCCTGGGCACCTCATCGTACTGGATCCAGACCTCATCTCACATAACGTAGATGGATTTGATATGCTTTCATCACGTGACTTCCAGGAAACCAAATCGGTCTGGTCTTCTTCCTATCACTCTCAGCTGTCCACTTGGCCATTTCTTCCTCATTTCCAAACTCCTAAAGACTGGAGCACCCCAGCGCTCAGTGCTGGGCCTCTTTTCTATCTACTAATTACTAAGTAATCTCATAGAGTCTGTTTTAAATACCATGTGAGTGATAAAATACTCCCAGGATTTTTTCTCTAGCCCTAAAATCCAGGCTGATCTATCCAATGACCTACATGACATCTCCACATGAGTGTCTAATAGGCATCTCAAATGTAACTGTTTCTCTCTAAATGGTAACTATAGTCCCCTAACTGCTAAGACCCCGAACCTCAGTATCACCCTTAATTCCTCCTCTTCCTTCTTCACTCCATATCTAGTCCGCAGCAGAAACCAGTGTCTTTACTTGTAAGGAGTATCAGAATCCCAACTCTTCTTACCACCACTGCTGCTTCCACCCTAAGCCAATGCAACATCCTTCTGGGCCTGGACTACTTCTAAATCATTTCCAGGCTTTTCTCTTATCTAAGTCAGCCTGGTCTTAACCCAGTAGTCAGAGTAACCATGTTAAAACACAACCCAGTATTTGTCAGTTTTCCACTCAAAATCCTGCAGTACGTCTCTGCAATGGTTTTCTCCCGATCGAATAACCAGAAGTCACCCGTCACAAAGCCTTGCCTGATCCAGTCTGGCTCCCTCTTATACTCATCTCCTACTCTTCTTTCCCCTTAAGCCTACCTTGGCCATACTGGCCTCCTTATTATTATTATTTTTAATAGACATATTTTTTAGAAAAGTTTTACGTTCATAGCAGAGATTTTCCACATACCCCAGCCCCCAAACATGGGTACAACCTCCCCACAACACCACCCCCAGCAGAGTGGAGCATGGGTTCCGTCAGTGACTTGCAGTGGACGCATTGCTTGGGTTGGGACACATGTTCAACAACACACACACACGCCCATCACAGCATCATGCGGAGGAGCTGCGCTGCCCTCGACATCCTCCCAAACACCTCTGCCTTCTCCCAAGCCCGGGCAACCAATGCTCTTTAAACTGTCTCCATAGTTTTGCCTTCTTGTTATTTTTTTTTTTAACAGCCTGTTCTCTGTATAGAGCATTCTTCTCCTCCATCTGTAGAGATGCCTCCCTACTTTCTTCAGCCCTTACTTCAATTACCTTCTCAGCATTCTTTCCCCAGACCAGTCTATAACGACACTTAATTGCCCCCTCAGTGCTTCACGGCCCCATCCTGTGCTGTATTTTGTGTTCTTGGCATTTATCGTTACCTAATATATTCCATATTTTACTTATTTTGTTTGTAGTCTTTCACCTAAATAAAGGAAAGCTCTGTAAGGACAGAGATTTTGTCTGTCTACTGCTACATTCCCAGAGCCTATAACAGAACAGTTGCTTTATCCACCAAAGGCCCTAAAAATTTTTTTGTTGAATGAATGGACCAAACTAAATAAATTTTGGCTTCCAATATAAGTTGAGAATAACAAAAGCATATATTCAGCTAAAATCCAGAAACAGGAGCATCACTAGCAATTTCTCCCACCTGGCCATCATGGCACCCAGGTTCTGGCTCTCTAGGATCCTCTGAGCCCACATGCTTCCCTCCACTCTCAGTCAGCACCTATGGGCCTGATCATCCCTCGAAGCCAGGTTCCCACCTGCCGTCTGCTCCCCTCAGTCCTGCTCCACACAGGAACAAGAGTGATCTTTCAAAACCAGGAGTACCACCCTGTCACCTGCCTTCAATGGCTTTAGGATGACGTCTAAACTCCCTGCTCTGCTTCATGATCTTCAGTCTACTAACCTCTGCAGACCCACTTCTCACCCTCTCATCTCCCTTTCTGTGGCTCCACCATGGGGAACAACCTTAGTCTTCTGAATGTACCATGCTCCCTGCTTTTCTTCTCCACCCCAGTACATTCCGCTAGCCCTGTCTGGACACTCTTCCACCATTAATTTCTTCTTTCTTTGGTTTTGTCCACAAAACCCAGACATACCAAAGTCACCCTTTGTGCTTCATCTTTGGGAGCTCCTGCATTTTGCCTGTACTTACACTGTCCCATTTGCTGCCTGTCATGATGTAGTATAATCTCCTATTTACCGATCTTGGCTTTGGGCTTTTTAGGACTGCAGTATGTGGACTGCCCGTGTATCGCCAGCCCTTGACACACAGGCACAACAGGCATTCAGGAAATATTTATTAGAGGAGTAAATAAGTTGATTCTTACCTCTCTCTCCTGTTTTTTTCCAATTTGTCTTTCAAAATCATAATTTCCTTGTTGAGAGCAAGTTGCTGGCCTTCTGAATCATGAAGCTCCTTCTTCAGATTTTTAATTTCATTTGCATGTATTCCTTCTCTTTTAGACAATTCTTCTTCATAAAAGATACTTTTCTTTTCTAAATCAGTCTTTAGTTTGGTTATCTCTTGCTGATGTTCTATGCTGCACAGTCCTGGTGAGTAACTAATTTGTTTTTGCTATAGAAGTAATAACAAAAAATGGATTCATCTATAAGAATAATAAAATATCAAATAATTTCTTTCTATAAATAAAGAACTGTTCTTATAGTTCAATATTATTTTTGTATATTATCACATAAATAATACTTTTTTTTTTTAATTAAAGCTATTCACCGTTTTTTGGCAATATATTCCAAATAGTTTTCTCAGTATGTATTTCCTTTTTGTGTTGTGTTTTATAGCAGATTATATATCTGTAATTTCTGCTCATAAATTATATAATTATTTATTTATATTTATATTTCTAATGTATATAGAATTATTGTTGGTGTATGGAGTGAGAGAAAAATCTAACGGATCCTATTTCTGATGTGGAACCAATAAAGAATTGTAAGTATGTTTGTGCCTTTGGAGAATTTAGTGGGGTAGGGAATGACCGAGCTAGAATGTACAAAAAGCTTCTCCAATGGTCCAGTGAGAAAGACAAAGGTCTAATCAAACATCTTCACATCCACTAGAAAAAAATGATAGGTTTCTTGGCATTTAGGTAGGGCATTAGGGACAAGAAATTTAGCTGAAAGCCAACTTTTTAAGACATTAGGATGAAATATATTCTCAGTAATTAGGTGCAAGGAAAATGCGAAGTCCAAAGCACCTTCCAGACAGTGGCTAAAGGGTGAGCAGAAACAGACAGAGATTATGCCTTTAGATCTCCTGAGCTTTGGAACTTTTCTGTTACTCTGCTATAGGCTATTTTCCCAGGTGATCACCAATAAGTTTTAGAACCCAAAGAACCTGTGGGTTTATGTCATGCTCTGGAGGACACTGTGTCCTTTTATGAAAACAGTTTTAAGGGCTGAAAATCTATTAACAAAAGTTGATTTAAAGTTGAAAGAAAACTATCCCCCCTTCTTCACATTTGAGGTACATACTTCATTTTATTTTATTTTTTAATTTAATTTTATTTTTTCAGTGTTCCAGAATTCATTGTTTATGTACCACACTTTAAAAGAAAAAAAAGAAAAACCAGAGACACCCATTCGGCTGGAGAACTGTCTCTGGGGCACCCACTATACTATCTAACCACTGACTACAGCACTACTGGTGGTGTCGTGCCTACTGCACGCCAACACTCAGACCATCCGGCATCATGGGGGCAGCCTGGCACACAGTGCTCCACCAGAACCGGGAGGAGCCATAGCAAGTACAACTCTGGCTCTCTGTGTCACCACAGAATGAGGCCTCACTCAACAACTATGGTCCTGACCACTTACCTATATGCTCTCTCATTTTTTTCATCATCTAAAGAACAATTTTAGTTTGCTGTTCTGGTTTGTGTAGTTTAGCTGTTGGGGTAGCAGCAACATACACTGACATTTCAAGCAAAAGTTACCCTGATATCAAAACCTAACAAAAATACCACCAGAACAAGTCATAGACTCAAGTCACTTGTTGCTAAGACTGTAAAAAAAAGTCAAAATGCTGATAAAATCAAACTGTATGTTAAAAAAGAGCGAGCTACCCCAAAAGAATAGGTCTTACTACAGGTATTAAAGGTAATTTAATACTAGTAAAATTGTTAATAATGTACAAAGATGGCATTATGCTAATGAATTAAATTAAAATAAATCTGTAAATAATCTCAGTAAGTACCCATGTCTAAAAGTATTTGAGAAAACCCAATACCCATTCCAAATACTAGCCTGAGTCCTGTAATAAGACAAAAAACAAAAACAAAAACAGTAAAGTGATTCTTCTTTACCTATTTTCCAGCTATCAGACAAAGTAATACCTACTGGTGAAGGCACCAGAAAAACACAAGAAACTAAGGAATAATTATAAAGAGGGTGTCTGTCATTATTTCTTACTTAGTTTTTAGGTATGCTGTCTGAGCAAGTAACATGGGCAATAGTTACAAGAAAGAAGTGTTAAAAAGAAAAGTTACAAAATCATTCTAATTTCCATAGAATTGTTTGCCCATAAAATGTAAAAAAATCCACTAAAAAGTGTTATAACTGATAAAGCTGAGTAAAGTAACTGCAGGTAAGATAAACACAAATCAACAATACTTCTTGGGAGCAGAATGAGCAATAACAAAACACAGTAAAAAATTTCATTGTTAATAGCAAAAACAATCAAAGAAAAATTATCAGAAACTAATACTTGCATGTGAAGAATAACAGTAGTGAGTAATCTGAATTATATGAAGAAAGGACAAGTCTTTTAAAAAGACGTAAAAGACTTGAAACAAAAATGGAAAAATACTCACTACTTGACAGATTGAATGCACAGGTATTTAGCATTTCTCATTATATTCCTTGTAAATATAATAAAACAATTAAATATAGGAGATGGCACACAGGTGTTGCTGTGTATCAGAAAAATACACTTGTAAAAATGCCAAAGAAAATCCTGGGGGGTAAAGGGAGTAAAGAGGAAGAGAGAAAAATGTTCTTTTCAGATATTGAAACATACTGTACAAACCTTTAATAAATTCTTAATGTAATAGAGCTCTATCCCAAAATACTCTATCTTAGAGTATACTCTAGATAAGACTCTATCTTAGAGTACCTTAGAGTATACTCTTACTCTTAGTGTAATAGAGCTCTATCCCAAAATATATTATTCAATATACGAGAAATCTTCAATCACTGGAGGAAGACAGTGATTAAATTATGGAATTGGAACTGCCAATTTAGCAACCAAAAGAGCAAAATGATTCTCACAACATCCCATCTAGCAAAACGAATTCCAAGTAACTTAGATTTAAATATATTTGAAGCATACAGAAGTATAATTGACTAGAGTTAAATATTTTTAACCCCAACAGAAACATCCAGGAAAAGGCAGAATTACATACTGAACAAACTAAGAAAAGGACAAGCCAAGCTCTGAAGCAATAAAAGACACGCCGAGGAAAGTAAGAACAAACCTTCTGTGATTTGAAAAGGAAACAAGACCAAAACTAAAGGGCAAATGATAAATGAATAAATAGTTGTGGAAAAATGCCAGAAGTATCATTTTCACTATGTGAGGAGTTTATATGAATTGTAAGAGAAACATTCAGACTAAAATTTAATAAGGCAAATAAGGGAATAATTCACACAAAAAAATATGATTAACAATCTACTAGTAAGGCAAGAAATGCCTCTTTTTATACTTGCAACAATTTGTGGCCTGCATCTAATGCCTGAAAGTGACCTGACAACTTCATTTCCACGTATCTGTTCTAAGAAATAATACTAAAAAAGCAATGCACAAAAGTATTCGTGGTAATGACAGTGTTGCCAAAGTGAAACGTAAATATTCAATAGCAGAGAACTGGATTGAGTGGATATCCCTCTGTAATCATTAAAACTCTGTGACAGTTATGTAATGAGTGTAAATGCTTATATCTCATGAAAAGTAAGAAAGTGAAAAATACACGTTAAGGGTTAAATTGTGTCCCTCCAAAATTCTTGTTAAAGCACTAGCCACCAGAACCTCAGAATGTGTTATTTTAAAGAACGGTCTCAAATACTGAATCATCTGACTTATGCATGGAATCTAAAAGTTAAAAACTCTTGGGGGACGCCTGGGTGGCTCAGTTGGTTAAGCAGCTGCCTTCGGCTCAGGTCATGATCCCAGCGTCCTGGGATCAAGTCCCACATGGGGCTCCTTGCTCAGCAGGGAGCCTGCTTCTCCCTCTGCCTCTGCCTGCCACTCTGTCTGCCTGTGCTCGCTCTCCCCCCCCCCCCCCCCTGATAAATAAATAAAATCTTAAAAAAAAAAAAAAAAAAAAACTCTTGGGAGCAGAGGGTAAAATGGTGGTTGCCAAGGGGGGAGCAGGGGCAATGAGAGAATGTTGGAAAGGTACAAACATTTCACACAGGTAGGATGAGTAAGTTCTGGAGACCTAAGGTAAAGCAGGGTGACTAAAGTTAACAATACTGTTTCATATACCTGAAATTTCTGTAAGCGTGGATCTTAATTGTTCTCAGTCAAAAAAAAAAAAAAAAAAAAAAAAATAAGTGAGGGCATGAGGGTATGTTAATTAGCTTGTTGTGGTACATATTTCACAATGTATACATATATCTAGACACCACATTTTATATCTTAAATATATACAATTTTTATTTGTCAATTACATCTCAATAAGGCTGGAAAAAAAAAAGAAAAGTAGGGTCCTTACAGTGGTAATTGACTTAAAACAGGTCGTTAGGGCAGGCCCTTTCCCAATATAACAGTGTCCTTATAAAAAGAAAAAATCTGGACTCAGTCTTGCACCCAGGGAGAAGGCAGCGATCCAGGTGATACATAAACCAAGGAATCCAAACCATCAGAAATCAATCCTGGCAACACTTTCATTTCAGACATCCAGTCAGAATAATTGAGACAATAAATTCTTATTTCATAGGCCACCCAGTTTGTGGTAATTTGTAGCAGCCCCAGCAAACTAATACAGCAGGGTAAAAAACTCTTGTAGTGTATGATCACAAGAACTGAAAAGTTTTTTGTTTTGTTTTTTTTTTTAAAAACAGCCTTACTGAGATACTATTATCATAATACTGTGCTATTAGCCATTTAATGCGTACAGTTCAATGGTTTATGTAGTTTAATTTTAAGTTGTAAAATACATATACCATAAAGTTGTGCCATCTTAACTATTTTAAGTGTAGGATTTACTAAGTATTAATTACATTCAGAATGTTGTACAACCATGATCACTATGTATTTCCAAAACATTTTCATTATCCCAAAGAGAAATTCTCTAACCATTCAAGAATAGCTCCCTATTACCGACGCTACCTGGCCCCTGGTAACCTTGATTCTGCTTTTTATCTCAATGAATTTGCCTAGTCTAGATACTTCATTCAAATAGAATAATACGAAATCTGCTTTTTTTTTGGCCTGGTATCTTTCACTTCGCGTAAAGTTTTCAAGATTCATCCATGTTCGGCCACGTATCAGAGAGTCGCCCCTTTTGACAGTTGAATGATATTCCACTGCATGTAAAAACTATATTTTGCTTCTGCATCTCTTGATGGGCACTGGAGCTGTTTCTACCTTCTGGCTATTGTAATAATGTTTCAAAGAACACCAGTGTTCTTTGAGTATCTTTTTGAGATACTCAAGTATCTCTTTGAGACCCTGCTTACAATTCTTCAGGGTACATACCTAGGAGCTGAATTGCTGGGTCATGTGGTAACTCTATGTTTACCTTTCTGAGGAACAACCAAACTGTTTTCACATCCTTACAAAGACTTACTTTGTTCCTCCCTCCCTCTGCCCAATTTTAGCTATCCTATTAGGTGTGGATTGGTCTCTCTAGGTTTTAACTTCATTTCCTGAATGACTAATGATGCTGAACATCTTTCTGTGGTCTTATGTCTATTAAAATATCCTCTCTGGAGAAATGTCTATTCAAGTTATTTGCCCAATTTTTGATTGGGTAGTTTGTCTTTTTGTTGTTCAATTGTAGGACCTGTTTACATATTCTGGTTATCAAACTCTTATCAGATACTTGATTTGCAAATAATTTCTCCTATTTCCTAAAAAATGTCCTTTGAGGCAATGCACACAATTTTTTTATTTTGATGAAGTCCAATTTACTAAAAAAAATTTTTTTTTTTTAAAGATTTTATTTATTTATTTGAGAGAGAGACACGTTTTCAGTGTCATGTGGGACTATTTAAGAATCCATGCCGTCAACCAACTGAGCCACCCAGGCGCCCCAAAAAATCATGAATATTTTCCATGCCACAGTCATGAATATTTACCGCAATGTTTTCTTCTAAGAGTTCTATAGTTATAGCTTTTATATTTAGGTTGATCTATTTTGAGTCAATTGTTTTATATGGTCTGAGCTAGGGGTCCAACTTTGTTTGCATGTAGAAATACAGTTGTCACAGCACATAAATCAAAGGGACTATTCTTTCCTCACTGAACAGATTTAGGACAATGTCAAAAATCACTTGGCCATAGATGCAAAAGTTCACTTCTTGACTCTGAATTCTATTCCAGTGGCTTGTGTTTCTATTCGTAAGCCAGTACCAGAGTCCTTCTGTTACGCTGACTTTGTAGTAACTCTTGAAATTGGGAAGTTTAAGTCCTCCAATTCTGTTTTTCTTTTGCCCGACTGTTTGTCCACTTGGGGCATTTGTCCACTTGCAATTCCATATGAAATTCAAGATATTTTCCATTTCTGTAAAAAGCGTTATTGGAGTTTTACTAGGAATTGTGATGAACTTGTACATGATTTTGGGTAACACAGGCATCTAAACAATATTAAGTTGTCCTAACCATATATGTGGGATGTCTTTCCATTTACTTATGTCTCCTTTAATATCTTTCAGCAATGTTCTGTAATTTCCAGTACACAAGTCTTTCACTCTCTTGGTGAAATTTATTCCAAGGAGCTCTATTCTTTTAGCTACTATTTTAACAAACTGCTTTCAAAATTTCCTCTGTGGATTATCCATTGCTGGCATATAGAACACAACTTCCTACTGTGTGAGTTGGTCTTGCAACCCTGGGATTGTTTGTTTTCTAATTACTGAGTTTTGAAAGTTCTTAGTATATTTTGCATAACAGTCTTTTATTAGATAAGTATGTAGTTTTTCAGTCTGTGCCTCATCTTTTCATTCTCTTCACAGTGTCTTTTCCAGAGCAGAAATACTTAATTTCAATGGAGTCTAATGTATCAATTCTTTACTTCATCAATTGTACCTTTGGTGCTGTAAGTAAGAAGTCACTGTCCTAGGTAATCTCAGTCTTCTATATTATCTTCTGGGAATGTTGTAGTTTCATGTTTTACAATTAGGTCTGTGATCCATTTGAGTTAATTTTAATAAAGGGTGTAAGTTCTATGTCTAGATTCATTCATTCATTCATTCAGTTTATTTGGATGTCTAGTTGTACAGCACCACTTGAAAAGACAATCTTTATTCCATTATATTGCCTCCGTTCCTTTGTTAAAAATGACTTGTCTGTATATTCATTTGCCAGTATGACATGGTCTTGATTACTGCAGGTTTGTGGTAAATCCTGAAGTCAGGTAGTGTCAGTCTTACAACTGCATTCTTTTCCTTTAGTATGGTATTGGCTATTCTAGGCCCTTTCATCTCTCTGTATAAACCTTAGGTCTAATTTGATGACATCCACAAAAGGACCCGCTGGGGTTTTGATTAGGAATGCATTAAATCTACAGGTAAAGATAAGAAGAACTGAATCTTGATACTGAATCTTCTTACTCACGAACACGGACTATCTCCATTTATTTAGTTCTTCCTTGATTTCTTTTATCCGTTTTATAGTTTTCCCCACATAGCTCTTTTGCATACTTTATTTATACCTAACTATTTCATTTCTATGGGTGCTAACTTTAATAGAGTTTTAAATGTCGAATTCCACTTTTTCATGGATGTTATACAGGAAAGTGACTGGCTTCTGTGTATTAACCTTCTATCCTGCAACCTCCCTATAATGGCTTATTAGTTTCAGTTGTTTCATCAACTTCTTTTGATTCTCTGTACAGACGATCATGCCATCCCTGAACAGACAGTTTTACATCTTCCTTCACAATCTGCATACCTCTTATTTTGTCTTCTTGTCTTACTACATTAGCTAGGACATCCAATACAATGTTGAAAGGTAGTGGTGAAAGGTATATTTTCAACCATGCTCTTGATTCTAGTGGGAAAGAATCAAGTTTCTCACAAGTATGATGTTAGCTCATTTTCTGTTAAATATTCTCTATCAGGTTTAGAATTTACTGACCGTTTTTGTCTTGAATAGATGTTGGATACTGTCAGATGGTTTCTTTGCCTGTATTGAGATGATCATGTGATTTTTATTTTTTAGTCTATTGGTGTGATACATTTTATTCATTGATTTTTTGAAAGTTGAACCAGGCTTGCATACATGAGAGAAAAATCCCACAAGAGCATAGTGTGTAATTCTTATTACACATTGTTAGAGTCAATTTATTAATATTTTGTTGTGGATTTTCTCATCTATAAGGCATGTTGGTCTGCGGTTCTTTTTTCATATAATGTCTTTGTCTAGTTTTAGTATGAGTGTAATGCTGGTGTCATAGAATAACTTAGTAAATATTCCCTCTGCTTCGGTCTTCTGAAAGAGATTGCAGAAAATTAGTATGACTTCTTCCACATGTTTTATAGAATTCACCAGTGAACATATCTGGGCCTGGTGCTTTTCTGTAAGGTTATTAATTATTGATCCAATTTCTTTAATAGACAGAATCCTTTCAGACTATTTCTTCTGTGTCAGTTTTGGCAGCTTGTGTCTTTCAAGGAACTCGTCCATTTCATCTAGGTTATCAAATCTATGTGCATAAAGTTATTCACAGTATTCCTTTATTAATCTTTTTATGTACATGGGATATGTAGGGATGTCACCTTTTGATTTCCAATATTAGCAATGTCTTTTTTCTTTATATTTGGTTTTATCCATATTTTATTTTATAATAAGAGTTTAAAAAATATAGCAGAAAGTACAGCACGCAAAACAATTAAGCCTATTCTTTGCAAAAAGATTTAGTACAGAAAAGAAAAGAAAACTTTAACAAGAAATAGCATTAAGAGAAATGCAAACATATGAAATAATATAAACTAATATTGAAAGGTAATCCCCTTCTTTTCAAGTATCCAGGGAAGTTATTAAATTTATATAAAGTACTCACTATGCTTAAAATTTGAAAAATCTGATTGAAAGACATTTTTACTGGAAAAATGAAAATGAACCAAACTATCTCAAAATGGGTGAAAAATAAAATAAAGCATTAATAAAGCTACAGTATAACAAAGAACGTATTATAGAAGAATTCCTTCAGATTTCAAATGTTTATTTCCATGAGCACAAAGAAAAAGGAGATTCCTTTCTATAAAGTTAACATAACCCGGAAACAAAACCCAACCAAAAGAGCATACAAAAAATAAAATGACAGACTCATCCCAGTATAAATTTAACAACAGAACTTGTTATTAAAATATTAATAATCCTAATCCATTGCTGTATTGAAATTCAATTATACCAGCAACTGATTCCCAAATGTAAGAACAGTTTAATGTTAGAAGGCTATTGATATAATTACTCTCAAAAATAGATGAAAGGGATCTTTTTCTTAATTAGCCCAACAAAAGACTTACCTATTTTACTATCTTTTCAAAGAATAAGCTCTGATTTCATTTTTTCCCCCATTGGTTTCCTGTTTTCAATTTAATCAGTTTAAGCTCTAATTTTTATTATTTTTCTTCTTCTGTTAACTTCAGGTTTAATTTGCTCTTCTCTTTCTAGTATCTAAAGTGAAAGCTAAGAGGATTAATTTTAGATCTTTTTCTTCCTTATATATGCATTCAATGCTATAAACTGCCCCTAAACACTGCTGTCACTATATCTCACGAATTTTAGTAAGTTAGATTTGTTTTCATTTCTATTTAGATCAAAATATTTTAAAATTTCTCAAGATATTTTCTTTGACTCATGTGTTATTTAGAATTACTTTGGAATTTTTCCAGCTACATTTCTGGTGTTGACATCTAGTTTAATTCCACTGTGGTGTGAGAGCAGCCACTGCATGATTCCTATTCTCTTACATTTCTTAAGGATTTGTTAAAGTTTGTTTTATGGACCAGAATGCATGGTCTACTTTGGTAGATGTTCCATGTGAGCTTGAAAAGAATGCACATTCTACTGTTATATGAAGTAGTCTATAGATATACCTTACATCCATGTGGTTGATGATGTTGTTGAGCTCATCTACGACCTTACTGATTTTATGGCTCCTGGATTCGTTCATTTCTAAAACAGGGGTGTTGAAGTTTCCACCTATAATGGTAGATTCATCTATTTTTCCTTGCAGTGCTATCAGTTTTTGCCTCACACATTTTGATATCGCACTGATACATGCCTACATGTTAAGTTTTGGTATGTCCTCTTGAAGAACTGATTCTCTTATCATTATGTGATGCCCTTTTTATTCCTAAAAACTTTCCTTACTCTGAATTCCACTATGCAATTAATATAGCTACTCCCACTTTCTTTTCATTGGTGTTAGCATAATATGTCTTTTTTCACTCAGTTAAACTATATCTGTCTATATTTAAAGTGGGCTTCTTAAAGACAACATACAGTTGGATATTTTTTTGATCCAGCCTGAAACAATCTCTGTTTTATAACTGATGTACTCAGACCACTGATATTTCAAGTGACTATTGATAGTTCTGGATTAATATCTACCATATTTGCTACTGTTTTCCATTTACCGTTCTTGTTCTTTATTCCTATTTTTTTCTTCTGTTCCTTTTCTGTCTGTTACAGTTTTAGTTAAACAATTTATATGATCCTATTTTCTCTCTGTTCTGAGGATTCTTCTTTTTTAGTGGTTGTAATACAGTTCGCAGTATTTGCAACAATCCAAGTCCACTTTCAAAATACATTCTACCACTTCAGGAGTAGTGCAAATCCCTTAAAATGAAATAATCCTAATTCCTCCTCCCATCCTTTAAATCACTGCTTTCATACATTTTAGTTTAATACAAGTACATATAAGCTTGTGTGTATGTATACAGAATCGAATACACTGTTATTAATATTTTGAACAAACTATTAGATTAAGAATAAGAAAAAAAGTTTCTATTTATTTCACCTTGGCTTACTCCTTTTCTGATGCTTTTTCTTTATGTAGATACAAGTTTCTGACCTATATCATTTTCCTCCCCTCTAAAAAAAATCCTTTTAACATTTCTTGCATGGCAGGTTTACTGGCAAGAAATTCCTCAAGTTTTTGTCTCAGAAAGTATTTCTTCTTCACTTTAAGAATAATTTCATAGGACACAAAATTCTAGGTTGATTTTTTTTTTCCTCTCAACACTTTAAATATCTCAGTCTCCTTTCTTCTTGTTTGCACAAGTTTCTGAGAAGTAAGGGTAATCCTTGTCTTATATCCTTTGGGTTTTTTTGTTTCGTTTTGTTTTGTTTTTTGCTTTGGCTTTCAAGGTTTTTTTATCTTTGACTTTCTACAATTAGAAAATGGCATATATCTAGGTGTAGTTCTTTGGGCATTTTCCAACTTGGTATTCTCTGACTTTCCTGGATCTGTGGTTTGGTGTTTGACAATAATTTGGAGAAAATTCTTAGTCCTTATTGTTTCAAACATTTCTTCTGTCCTCTTCTTTCTTCTCATTCTGGTATCTCCATCCCCAACTTTTATAGTTGCTCCACAGTATTTGGATATTCTCCTCTGGGCCCCCCCCCCCCCCCAATCTTTTTTCTTTTTGCCTTTCAGTTTTGTCTATGTCTATTTAGACATCCTCAAGCTCAGAAATTCTTTCTTTGGCTATACCCCATATCCATTAAGGTGTTCTTCATTTATTTTCGTGTTTTTCTTTTTTCTTTTTTAAGTAATCTTCACACCCACTCTGGGGCTTGAACTCACAACCCCAAGGATCAAGAGTTGCATGCTCTTCCGACTGAGTTGGACAGGTGCCGCAAGACATTCTTCATTTCTGTTACAGTATTTTTTTTTTTATTATGTCTAGCATTCCTTTTTGGTTCTTTCTTAGAATTTCCATCTCTCTTTTTACATTGTTCACTTATTCTTCCATATTTTCTACCCATTAAATGAGTCCTCAGCATTATCAATCAATCATAATTTTAAATTCTCGATCTCATAATTTCAACATCTCTGCCATATCTGAGTCTGGTTTTGATGCTTGCTCTGTCTCTTCCAACTGTGTTTTCTTTCTTTCAATATATCTTAATTTTTTGTTGATAGGTGCACATGATGTGCTGGGTAAAAGGAACAGCTATAAATAGGCTTTTAATAATGTGGCAGTAAGTTGTGGGGAAAGGGAAAGTGTTCTGTAGTCCTAGGATTAGATATCAGTCTTTTCTTAAGCTGCTGCCTCTGGACTGTCAACATCAGACAACTCTGTCAGCCTTTCTCTCCCCCACAGTTTGGACAGGATGACCACAGCAGGTTGGGATTTGTTCTTCTCCTTCTCTCAAGTCCATTGGGCTCTGATGAAACTCCAGCAAGTTCAGTTCTGGTTGAAGAGTTTCTCCTGAGAGCAGACCTTGTTAAGAGGAACTGGCTACTCTGGCATATTTCAAAATGTTTTTCCTTACTGCTAGCACAAGAGGATTTTTCTCTGATATTTGTTTTGAGAACCTGTTAGAGGTCAGGAAGTAAAACTCACAGAAGCCTCCCCAAGACTGGGTTCTCTGGAGATTTTATATCTCAGACCTGTCTACACTGAGCCGCTAATGATTTCTCAGTTGTAGTTCAGGTTTCCAAACACTGGCACTGATGCCTACAAAGGTTTCTGCTCTGGTAAGTTGTGAGTCTCTGTATTTACCTGGGAGTGCCTCCAAATTTAGGGGCAGCACCTTGTCCTGTGATGCCATTTCTCCTACAGGTATAAGAAGAGTTGCTGATTTTTCTATTTATTCAACTTTTTACTTGTTCAAACAAAGTGGCTCCCAAGCTTCTTAAATGCTGGACTGAAAACTGGCAGTATTCTTTTGAATATTTTTATATAAAGGATCATGTGATCTATGAACAGAGATAGTTTCACTTTTTCCTTTCCAGTTTGGATACTTTTTATTTCTTCTTCTTGTCTAATTCCTCTGGCTAAATACACCAGTAGAATATTACATAGCAGCAGTAAAAATGGGCATCCTTGTCTCATTCCTAATATTAGGGAGAAAGTTTTTATTTGTTCAACATTGAGTATAATGTTAACTGTGGGCTTTTCATAAATATCTTTTATCATGTTGAACATGTTCCCTTCTATTCCTAGTTTTTTGGGGGTTCTCATTATGAAAGGATAATGGATTTTGTGAAATGATTTATGTGCTTCAAGTAAAATAATCATCCCCTCTCCCAGGTCCTATTAATGTATTATATATATATTTTTTTACACCGAGCCACCCTTATATTCCTGAAATGAACCAATGTCAGGGTGCATCATCTTTATAATATGGTTTTGGACTTAGTTTGCCAGCATTTTGCTGGGGAGTCATACATCTATATTCATTAGGAATACGGGTCTGTAATTTTCTTTTCTTGTAATGTTCTTAAGATGTCTTTGGTATCAAGGTAATGCCGACCTTAAAGAATGAGTTGAGAAGTTCTCCCTATTCTTGTTATCTTTGGAAGAGTCTAAGAAGGATTGGTGTTCATTCTTTAAATGTTTGGTTCAGTCCACTAGTGAAAGCATCTGGCCCTGGACTTCTCTTTGCCACAAGTCTCCTTATTATTGACTACATCTTTTCACTTGATATAAGTCTGTTAGATTTTCTTTTTTTTTTTTTTTTTGAGCCATTTAAAGTAATTTGTGTGCTTTTATAACGGTTAGTCAATTTTGTTTATCTTTCAAAATAATCAACTTTTGGTTTCATTCTCATTATTTTCTATCCTCATTTTATTTAATTCTGCTCTAATCTTTATTAGTTCCATCCTTCTGCTAGCTTTGAGTTTCCTTTACTCTTATTTTTATAACCATAGATAGTAAAATTAAGCAACTAATTTGAGACCTTTCTTTTTTAAAAAATATAGTTATTTACAGCTACAAATCGTCCTCTGAGCACTGCCTTTACTGCATCCAGTGTGGTATTTTAATTTCATTCCTCTATAGGTATTTTTCTAATTTCCCTTGAGTCCTTCTTTGATCATTAATTAAGAGTATCTTGTTTTATTTCCACATATATATTTTTTAACACTCCAGTTATTCTTATGTTACTGATTTTTGGCTTCATTCCACTGTGGCTAGAGAAGATACTTTGTATGACTTCAGTCTTCTTACATTTTTGAGACTAGTTTTGTAGCCTAACATCCAGCCTCATCTGGGAGAATATATCATGTGCACTTGAGAATAATATGCGTTCTGCTGTTGAGTGGAAGGTCTGGTTGGTTATAGTGTTATTCAAGACTTTTTACCTTAAATCATCTTCTCTCTGTATGTTCTATGCAGTATTGAAAATGGGATACTGAATTTTCTGTTATTCAATAATTATTTCTCCCTTCAATTCCATTGAAAAGTATTCCTAGTAGACTGAAGATTCCTACAGACTTTTAGAATCGCCAAAATAGGTTTAGAAGAAACTAAACCAAGAAATTCCAGTTTTAGAAAATATCTCAAGAGGGACACCTGGGTGGCTCAGTCGGTTAAACATCTGCCTTCGGCTCAGGTCATGATCCCAGCGTCCTGGGATCGAGTCCCACATTTGCCTCTTTGCTCAGCAGGGTGCCTGCTTCTCCCTCTACCTCTGCCTGCTGCTCTACCTACTTGTGTGCTCTCTCTCTCTGGCAAATAAATAAATAAAATCTTTAAAAAATATATCCTCAAGAAATGACAGTAATATAATGATCACAGCCAATACTTGCTGAGCTTTTACTTTCTGCCAGGTCCTGGGAAAAGCATTTTAAATGCATTTACTTATGTATTGGGTAGTTCTATTTTTAATTTTAACTTATAAATTACAGAAGAGACTATGAGCATTTGAGTGGTCAGTAAATACAGGTTATTCAAAACTTTCAGAGCATCAGTGATTCTTACAAAAAAAAAAAAGACTAGTAGCTAGAATGTGGCACTGAGTTGGAAAACCCGTATTTAAACTGTACTTAACTCTACTGATGACATAATCCTTAACACCTCTAGGTCTCAATTTCCTCAACTGCAAATAATCTCTAAGATTCCTTCCAGTCTGTACTTTATTTGTTTATTTGTTACCCAAATCACCTAAAACAGTGCTAGAAACAAAACAGTCACGGACTGAAAATTATTTGAGTCAGTAATTTAATGACTTCCATAGACTACTACTGTCCCAGAAGCATACGTACACAGAAGAAACACCTCTGCTTGGGAAAGCTAACCATGACTCATGATTGTACAATATGATAAACCAAAAAATTAAAAACAAATAAACCAATGCCTAAAAATAAGAAATAAAATCTAGAGTTTATATTTATAGCAGAGAAACCTCATTTGCAACCACTGATATTCAACAGTCATAGAAAAGTTCTGACCAATTCTACATTCATTCATTGATTTAACACATTTATTAAACAAGTATTAAAATCTAGCCCTGACCCAGGTTAAAACTATACCTGTTTCCAATAAGTTTGGTCACAGTTTAGGCAGGGAGACATTTTGTGGATAAATACAATAAAATCTATGCCAAAGTTATTAACAGAATTCTAAAGTAGCATAGACTTCCTGAGATGACATTCAACTTGATTCTTATATTTGCCAGATGAGTAAGACTAGACTATACATGGTTATACAAGTAGAGGGTGTAGGTGAAGGCTGGTGGGCAGCATAGAGGAGACAGTTTTGCTAAGGTCAGAGTGGAGAAAAGGCAGGGATCATGTTCAGATTATAATTTAGTGTTGCAGAAATAGGATGTCAATTTAATCCCAATTCTCTCATTTTGACATACACAACATTATCAAGGCTGAGAGCACTTTACAAATATGTGCATATACTCCTTAAATAAAACCAATGAGATAGGATTTTACAGATAAGAAAATTAAAGTCCAGAGAGATGTAAGTGTTTTGCAGCATTACATGGCTAGTAACTGATGAGGGTAGGAGTTAAAACCAAGCAGTCTAACTCCAGAGCAGGCACAAGGATCTCCCTTGTAAGCACTTCTGCTCAGATGTGGTGGCCCATGCCTATTATTGTCTCACCCATGTAACAGAAGTATCTGTGGAGCTACCCCTTCGCCTCACCTATGTCATTTATAAAATGAGGGTCTGGGTATTTAACAATGCACCCCATGCAGATTACTGATACATCTTGTCCAGGTGGGCAGTTCTTCCTAAATATTTGATATTTTCCGATAGATTTCTTCTCCTTATTAAACACAACCTTCCCTTTCTTTCCAGAATGATGCTGAAGTCTACATCAGCTTCCCACTAGGAATGAGAATTAAGATTAGGTTTGAAGGATAGTTTTTACTCCACGTCAAAGAGAATACATAAACTAACACTTCTTTTAAGCCTAAAGAAAAGAAAATTGGTGTAACTTCACAAATGTGAAATCAGACACTACCTTTAGTCCCTCCAATTCATTTTCCAGTTGCTTGGAATAGTGCTCGCTCTGTTCACGCAGTTTCCTGTCTTTAGATGCTTCAGCAGCCACAGCTTCTGTATGAACTTCCAGCTTTAAAATAAAATGAAAAAAGCAGATGTCATGGTTATAATTGTATTCCCAATAAAATCCTTTTCCCCATGGAAATTTACCTTGTAACAAGAAGATAACTCAAATGTTGAAATTCGTATTTAATAAAATTACTGAACTAAAACAAAGCAAAACAAAACAGGGTTTTCAAAAATTAAAGAAGGAGATACACATTATTCCACTAATCTGAAAAAGCAGCTTTAATCACTACCCCACGGGCACTAAAAAATCTGCCTGACTACTAACCTCTTTTTTGGCTCTCTCTGTTCTGCGCAGTTCTTGCCTTAAGCTTTCAACTTTTTGCATCACCAGGTCCACCTCTTCTTCCTTATCTCGGACATGGCGAGCAAGTTTCTGTTTTTGGGTGTGCAATTCTGTTAGCCGCTCATTGATCTCCATGAACTCCTGCATGGCCAGTTTCCTCTGACAGTGTGCGTCTTTCAGCTCTTTGGACTGGTTTTTTAATCGCTCACTAGCCTGGACTAGTTCCTACAGTTTTGTAAAAAGAATATAAGTTACCAATTCTGCAACCTAGGAACCAATTTTGGCCGTCAAAGTAGCTATCGTGAAGTCAAGAAGAGCCAAAATTATTCATCTCAGGACAAAATTAAAAGAAATCAGCTATTTCTGAACAGATATTAATAGCAGGGTGCTCTGTTGATATTCTCGATTCCTGATACTAATTGTGATGAACAGCTGATTCAATTTGCCAGTATCTTAGTTTCTACAAATAAATGAAGAGTATAGGAACACCAGATACAATGGTCAAAATAAAGATTTTGTGAAATGCAATGGATACTTGTGAGATTTTTAAAAATTATACTATATCATTACAAATGACAAAAAATAAGGAATACTCTTATGTGGACACTAAACCTCAGTCCAGAAGCAAGGAAAGAAAGCTAAATAAACTCCTATATCAAAGTGAGAGTTAAAGCACCAAGTCTGCCTTCTGGCAAAAGAAAATGCAAATCGCTTTTGAGTAAAGAGCCTCAATGAAATGTAGGATTTTTAAGAGCAAACAGACTCCAGTGATATTTGAACATTAAATTACCAAGTATTAATATAAAATGGGTACATATGAAACATTTGAGGAGTTAAAAAAAAAAAGACTACTAAAAATGACCAAGCAGATTTATAAAACTATGTAGAACATTTAGAAATGTAAAAATATAAGTGTTAAAATTAAAGACCCGAATCCATCAATGCAGTAAGTTCTTCATTTATGAAGCAAGAAAAAATTTTAAAGTTCAAATCCAGAAACTTTCAAAAAAATAAAACTGTGTAGCACCAAATAAAAATAAATGTCCTTGAAGTCAGCAAAAAAGGCAAATCACAAAGGAATTTCCATCCTCAAAAACAAAAACAAAAGAAGAGAGACTAAGAAGTAACAATAGAAACGGGGAAATGTTTCTAATGAGGTAATTAAAATTGTATTTTAACTTTAAATTTTAATTTAAAAAAAATATTTTATTTATTTATTTGACAGAGAGACACAGTGAGAGAGGGAACACAAGCAGGGGGAGGGAAAATGGGAGAGAGAGAAGCAGGCCTCCCACCAAGCAGGGAGCCCAATGCGGGACTCAATCCCGGGACCTGGGATCATGACCTAGGCTGAAGGCAGACACTTAACGACTGAGCCACCCAGGTGCCCTTAAATTTTAACTTAACTAATTTAAATTTCTTTTCAGGTATGAGGCTAAATAACTATATTCATATAAACAAGAACTGACAGAACTTATCATTAACAGATCTCCACTAAATAGAAACCTCTAAAGGTCTACTTTAGGAAAAAGAAAAATAATTTTAGAAGCAAAATCTAGCAGAGAAAGACAATTATCATATGGTTTCACTTGTATGTGGAACATAAGGAATAGCATGGAGGACATTCGGAGAAGGTAGGGAAAAATGAAGGGGGCAGAAATTAGAGGGGAAGACAAGCCATGAGATACTATGGATTCCAGGAAACAAACTGAGGGTTTCGTGGGGAGAGGCAGGGAAGGGAGGGATGGGCAAGCCGTGTGATGGGTATTAAGGAGGGCAAGGGTTGCATGGGGCACTGGGTGTTATACGCAAACAATGAATCATGGAACACTACATCAAAAACTAATGATGTACTAAAAAAAAAAATTAAAAAAAAAAAAGCAAAGTCTAATGACAGAGAAATGGAGGACTAAGAAACTGGTAAACATAAATGTGAATGTGAACAAACACATGGATGAGACTGTATTATAAAAATGTCTCATCCGTATCCAAACAAATAAACAAAATATTTTGTTTGTTCCAAACAAAAAGGATATAAGTAAAATATTAATAAAAAAACATTGGCATTGGAAGAGGTAACAGAGTTAAAGATCCTTAAATTGTTTGGGAGGTGTGGTTTAAGATATTAAATTTAGACTCTGTTAAATATGTAAGACAAAACTCAAGAGCAACTACTAGGAACTATTAAAACAAGTAAGTAAAGTGGGAAGAAAAACACTTCAATCAAAATTCAAGAAAAAATTTTGCAAGATGAAAAAAGTTCTGGAGATTCGTTGCACTTTTACTACTGAATGGTGTGTTTTAAAAATGATTGGAATAGATTTTATAGTACATGTATTTACCACAATTTTAAAAAGGCAAGAAAGGAAACAAAGGCACAAAAAAAAGCATGACAAATATAAAGCAGAAATTTGATAGAAACTTGTCTATACACATTGATAGTCAAAACAAATATAAAAGGGCGAAGTTTGTTATACCAAATCAAAAATAATATCTAGATTTTAATAGAAAAAGTATTAATGATAGAGAATGTCCCACACAATGATAAATTCAACACTAGAAAGAAATGCTATTCTAAACTTTTATGCTTTCCACAAGATAGACTCAAAATAGATTACAAAGAAATTGTAAGAACATCATAGAAAAATTGGTATGACTATAATGAGAAATTTCGATTTGATGATCATTGATAAACTGAGCAATTTAAAAATAGTGAATATAGAGAGGATGATCAAGCATTATATGTAGAAGCTGCACCCAATATTGCAACATACATTCTTTTCAAGCACATAGTGAACATTAAAAAATGGGGCACCTGGCTGGCTTGGTTGGTAGAGTATATGACTCCTCATCAGGGTTTGCAAGTTCAAGTCCCATGTTGGGTATAGAGATTATTTAAAAATAAAATCTTTAAAAAATAATAATAATAAATAAATAAATAATGGAAAATGTAACAATCTGTCTAGGCCATGAAATAAGTCTCAGCAGATTTCAAAGAACATATTAAAGATCAAGTTCTCTAATATCATCACTTTTAAACAGAAATCAAAAATAAAAAGGCTAAATTCCATAATAACTCACTGGTCAAGGAGAAAAGTGAAAGAATATTAAAATATTTAGAACTAAAAACAAGATGAAAATAACAAAAACAATGAAAGTCTTTAGTACATATATTAAAACTTGAGGCTTCAGTAAAAGGTTTACTTAAGGGGAGATTTATAACTTGAAATCCTTGTATTGAAACAACAAAAAAGATAAATTCAATGAAATTTTGCATAAAAAGAGTCAGAACACATTAATGCTTCTGCCAATATGAGAGGATAATAAAAATCAGGACATAAACTAATGAAACAGAAATGTCAGAATAAGGAACAACAACAAAGACAAAAGTTGGTTCTTTGAGAAAAATAATAAAACAGGCAAGTATCTGGTGAGATCAAACAAAGAGAGAAGAATAAATGCAAAAAGAAATAATATTCAGAAAAAAGGTTATAACTACAAATCTTGAAGAGATTTTAAAAAGCTAATGAAAGAATCTAATGAAAAACATTGTCAATAAATTTGTTAGCTTTTGAAATGAATGAATTCCTACAGAAATACAATTTATCAAAACTGTTTCATGAAGAAATAGAATGCCTAAGTACTCCTATAATAATTAAAGTACCTAAATAAATAGTTAAAAAACTTTCCCCATCCCCTCAGTGGGAGAGGATTTCCAAACTCAGAGGGTTACACAAGTGACTCCTCCAGTGTTTCAAGGAATAAACATTACTCTTACACAAACTTTTATAAAGAAGAGAAAAAGAGGCAATGCTGCCCAACTCATTCTATGAGACCAAAATAACCCTGACATTGTAAAAACACCAGAACAATAGAAAAAAAGTACAAGCCAATCATATTGATGCAAACAAAAAATCCAACATAACAAAAATTTAGCAAATCAACTCCAGTGACATACAAAGCAGATAAGCATGAAATCTGGATAGACTCCTTGTATTTGAAATTCCAGCTCCAACACTTTCTAGCTCTATGAACTTAAGAAGAGCGCTTGACCTTCTCTGTGCTTGGTCTCACCATTTATAAAATGAGAATAATAATAACAAACAGTGCTATTATGTAAGTGTTACATATACTAGCATATTATTATTTAGGATATAATACACATGAAATTTAGGTTTAATCCAGAAATGCAAAAATAGTTTAACATCAGAAAAAAAATTCATCAATGTAATTTACCAAACCAAGTTACTAAAGAAGAACAGTCCTATAATTACAACAATATATATCAACAAACTTCTAGAAATTGGTTGCAATAGTGTACAAAAAAGCATATTAGGTAAGTCCTATACCCATTCCTGATAAAAATGATTATCAAAATAGGAACACAGAAGATAACTTTCTTAACCTGATAAAAATTATTTACCAAAAACTTACAGAAAACATTATTAGTGGTCAACCAGTAAAGGCATTTTCTTTGAAATCAGGAATAAGACAGGGAAGCTTGCTATTACGAGTTCTATTCAACATTGTACTGTGGGTTCTAGCTAATACAGCAAGACAAGGAAAGATAAGAAAGGTCATAAAAAAACAGAAAAAGAAACAAAACTGTCATTATTTGCAGAGAACCATAAAGAATTTCAAATATATTAGTACAATTAAGAAGAATTTAGTAATGTTGCTGGAACAAAATCAGTAAGAAAATATAATTTTAAAAATACCATTTTAAATGGTCGATCAATAAATTTGATCACAATGAAAAAATAGAATAATAAATTTAAAGAAAGGCAAATAAGACATGGATAAAAGTTTATGGAAAAACATTTTAAAAGATGTTAAAGACATGAAGAGATATACCATGTTTGTGGAAGGACTGTGGGAGTCTAGAGAAAATATTTCTATATTTTTCTATGGATAGGCCTTTGTAAACAAATTTTACTGAAACCTGGAATCTGGACTAAAAGGAAGTCTTGTAATTTATGTCTAATTTAAAATGAGAAACTCCAGAGAGATTTAACTCCTGAATGTATGTGCTTATGCTTCAGCAAGGGGTGTGGAGAGGAGCCTGGATCAGGAAGGGATCCTCTTTAAAGAGCTTGAGACTCTGGGCTTATCTTTCCACTGGAGTGACTAATCTATATTCCAGAGCTATAGATCCTTCTCTTGACATTTCCAAGGAGACTCTCAGAAAGGTGGGTGGAGATTGGGGCGGGAGACGGCAGGGCAGCGGTAGGAAGCATCCGCCACTCTTTATATAAACACCCTGACTCACAACACAGACTCCCATATATGTCATGTTTTACCTATCCAGCTCTCATTGCATTGCCCCCAGAGGTAAGAATTAGCACACAGCGGAGGGATGTGGTTATTTCTGCTCTACATATATCACAATACTATACTCTGCTCTTGAAATCTGTTATGTGCATTTGGAATAATATTCATAAATATGGATAGTAAGAACTTAAAGATTCAATACTGTAATGATGTCAATTCTCCTGAAATTACAAATTTAATGCAATTTTAATAAAAATCCCATCACAGTTTTTAAGGAATGAGATACAGACTCATCCATAAATGGAAATGTAACATACGACAGAGGTGACATCACACATCACTGTGGAAAAGATGGGTTATTTAGTAAATGAGTAAGTAGTTAGCTACATAGGAAAAACTGAAATTGGATCTTTATCTCACGATACAAAAAATAAATTTCTAGTGTATTAAAAATTTAAATATGAAAAGACCAAACTTCAAAACTGCAAAATAAAAACTGAACACTTAAAAAAAAAAAAACGGAATTTTTAACCTCATATTCCTTACACATGCAAGCAAAACTTTAAAAAGAAAGATCGATAAATCTGATTACATTAAAACTAAGAACTTCTGTTATTCAAAATCCCATAAAGAAAGTGAAAAGACAAGCCACTAACTGGGAGATATCTGTAGCATACACAACTGACAAAAGATTAATATAGAAATTTTCAAGAATTCTTAGCTAACCAATAAGAAAAAGACAAACAACCCAAGAGAAAAATTTATACAAAGGATACTGAGAGGCACTTCACAAAAGAAATAAAAATGAGAAATGGGCATATGTAAGACACTCAACATCATTAGTAATTAGAGAAGTTAAGACCTTATAACAAAATATCATTCTAGACCTAAAATATCAATTTCAACTAAGGTTGGACAAAATAATATACCTAATAATATGAAGTACTATTGAATATACACTAGGTGGTGGGAGTTAAAGTATAAATTAGTATATTATAATAAAAAATAGAGTATTTTCATTAATTATGACCCAACTATTCTACTCATGTTTGTATAAGTAAGTGTGTACAGATCAGTATATATGTTCAAGAATATTCATTTACAGTAGTTGTCAAGTATAAGCAACCTTAGTATCTGTACACAAAGAATGGCATAAATTCTGAAGTGTTCACATAATGGTATACTATACAGCAACTACATGAATGTTTTATGGCTATTTGGATGAATCTTAGAAATATAATGAGTGGAAAAAAAACTACAAGAAATTGCATATACCATTTTATAAAGCTCGGAAAAAAGCAACACTAAATTATATATATATAATTTTTTTTTTAATTTCCTATGGCATTAAAAATGCTTTAGCCAGCAAGTTCAATGGCTATTCACTAGTCCATCATATGAATGGGTTGGGCATTTCAGTTGTTTCTAATATTTTTCCTTTATCAATGTGTTGAGAAATTTCTCTGTGAGCAAATCTTTGAATGTCTGATTATCTTCTTAAATTTGGACAAATGGAGTTTACTCTATCAAGTAGTTCAGTACTTTAAGGCTTTGGATACTTACTGCAAATTAGCTTTCCAAAAATAATGTATCAGATTATAATCTCATCTTCAGTATTTGGCACTGGCATTTTTATTTATTTTTACTGAAGTGTAATTAACATAGTTTCAGATGTATAATATAGAGATTAGACAATTCTATCCTTTACTCAGTGCTTACCATGAGAAATGTAGCTACCATCTGTCACCACATATATATATTTTATTATATATTATTTAGAGGCATACTAATATGTAATAAAAATTTTTTCCTTAAGGAAATGATTGACATAAAATTTGGTACAGTGATTACCATTTTAATATTACTATAATATTATTTAAACAAGTAGAACATGTTATAAATTCAAAATATTATTAGATTGGCCATGAATTTAAACAGATCTGTACACCACACTGCTTGTAACTGCATTAAGAAAAAAGTAATAATAAACAAATAATACATGATATGTTAGAAAAAGTAAAAATATACTAACCAATTCAATTTAATCTTTATAGATTTTTCTGTTAGTCTTTTTTATTAGCTTTTTATTAGCTTCCTCAGCAAAAGGTTATTTGTTTTATTTACTTATTTTTTTAAAAAATATTTTATTTATTTGACAGAGATCACAAGTAGGCAGAGAGGCAGGCAGAGAGAGAGGGGGAAGCAGGCTTCCCCCGAGCAGAGAGCCCGATGCGGGGCTCGATCCCAGGACCCCGGAACCACAACCCAAGCCGAAGGCAGAGGCTTTAACCCACTGAGCCACCCAGGTACCCGGGTTTTATTTTTAATTGCCTCGACTTCTTTACTGACAGCAAGACTTTAAAATCTTCCCCCAAAGAAATTCATTAATATCATCAATTATATATTATATCATTGAATACAATTTATACTACGCCAAAAACCACTCATTTCTTTATTTTATTGGCTAGTATTAATTCCAACATTATTTTGTTAATGAAAGGCAAAATATATACACTGAGTGGTTCAGGTATTTTCTGGTGCTTGAATATTATTTGAACCCTACTGAATGTGTTAGAGTGTCTCTGCCATTAGTAAATTTTATTGATGGTCACAATACTGTTTGAGTGTTACATAAAGTTCTTATGAAAATAAATTTAGCTTGTTCATCCATGCTTTGAAAGATAAACTGACATTTTAAAAGATAATTAAAACACTAAAAGATTTTTATTTTAATCTTTTTAAAATGTTCATATCAGCAAATCACAATGAAAATACGCCTATATTTTAAATTTTTCCATAGATACTAACTATGGCTTACTATTTACTTATTACTTTTTAATATTTTTCAATAACATTTATTTATCTTTAAAGATTTATTTATTTGAGAGAGAGAGAGATTGAGAGAGAGAGAGAGCACGCATGAGAAGGGAGAGGGATGGAGTGAGCAGCAGATTCCCCACTGAGCAGGGAGCCCAATGTGAGACTTGATCCGGGGACTCCAGAATCATGACTGAGACTTGATCCGGGGACTCCAGAATCATGACCCTAGCCGAAGGCAGTTGCCCAACCAACTAATCCACCCAGGTGCCCAACATTTACTTTTAATTAAGTCCTTTGATTATTAACTTCTCAAAAGAACAAATGATTCTGAACTTTAAAATCTTGAGAATATAAAAGTTACCTCATTACTAGCTACTAATCAAATGAAATACACCAAAATAATTCCTAAATCTTTAAACTGATATTTTACAGACAAAATATACTTTATGTTACTATAATTTACTAGGAAAGCTTTCAGTATACAAATTAAACAAGGTTAAGAATTCAAAAGCAGCTTTAACAATCTATCCACATATTTTTACCTTGTTTAATTCTTCCCTTTCTTGTTGTAGTGTTTTGATTTGTTTTTCATAAGCCTTGATTTGTCGAAAAGCATCATCTAGCTCTCTCCTCACAGAGTTGGCCTCCTCAAGCTGTTGTTCTAAGTGACTTGATTCTAAAAAGAGAAGATGGTGGTTATTTTACTATTTGTATAAAAACAAATGTTTGAAATCAAGGTTTCAACACTACCAATTTTATTTAAAAATAAAGTACTCTGTATTTGGTTTTGGCTTACGGACACCGCATACCACTATGACTATGACTGAACAATTAAGTGCTTAGCAAGTTCACTGTAAAGACGGTGCAAACTAATGCCAGTGTGGAGCTGCACAAAACCTGCGTACAAAAGTGCCTTACATTTCTATTAGAAAAAGATGACCAGACTTCCAACAAGGTACCTTTAGAACCAATTAAAAGCTTAAAAGTAATAAAAACAACAAAGCCAACCAAACTGACAAAATGGTATTCTTCTATGGATGTTTATTAATGTTCGTGTGCCTATATTCGTCAAATTATTGTAAGAGGGCTGTGCTTGTAATGGGTGCAGACCCACAGCCCTGTTTCACCAGTGCTCATCTGAAGCACATACTCTGATTTCTGAAAGCAAGTGTTTGAAAACCTCTGATCTAGAAAAGGAAACTAAGGCCTAGGGAACTGAGTATCTAGCCTGAGGTCAGTATCTGAAGAAAGACGACAGCTCAGAACTCCCGCATCAGCCTTTCCAACTGGAAAAATAAGGTTATCAAACAATACTTAATATTATCACTTCAGAAGAGGTATTAGGAAGCAAAATAAAATCACTAATTTTGATACACGCTTAAATAAATGTTAATAAATTGATATAAAATATTCCTGGCATCAAAAGTAAATTAGCAAATTAAAGAACTAATGCCCATAAAAACAGAAAAATCTAAACACATTCATTGTGGACTTCTGAACCCGGTATTTTCTATTCTTTACAACCCTGTTACTCTGCATGTTGTTTCCAGGCAAGGAGCATTAGCATCCTCTGGAAGCTTGTCAGAAATGCAGAATCCTGGGCCCCACCCAGACTTAATGAATCAGATCTGTATTTGAACAAGATCCCCAGGTCTTGCAAATTCAAGTGTGGAAACAGGTGCACAAAATACTGCACACCGAGTTGAATGCTTTCAATAAATGAAGTAGTGTTTCAAATATACCAGTCCTTTTGAAAAGACCATTTCATGAGTATAGGTAAGTCTCATGGTCAAAAAGTCACTAAAATGCACTAATGTAACATATACTAAATGGTGCTAGATTGCTTAAATAAAATAATTTACTGATATTTAGTGCCCTAAGCTCATAGATTTATTAAAGAGCTTGTTTATCTTACGTATTTTGAAAGTCTAAATACATTAAGGGATAAGATCGTTTTTTACCAATTTTCAAAAGTATCTGCGAAGTTTCATTTAACCAGTTTTCATTTTGTCTAATAATATAATTTGAATAGTCTAAACAAATGTTTCACTTGAAGAATGTTTCACTAAAGGATCATAGGATGTTTACTCTTAAAGATCATAGGGTATGTAGTCATATTCAGAAAATTATATTTTATCATATTCTCAAATTTTAGCATTTCATGTAGGAAATTTTGTTTGACTAATTTCTTTGGAACATTTTTAAGTGATATTTTTCTGTTAAAGTTTTAAACTTTTTTTAGAATTCAATAATTTGTTATTTCTAATTATTTGGTGTCAAAATTGAGTATGTGAACATGGCTAACATCAATCCCATTTTACGGTTAAGGTATGTCAGGATGAAGTATTCATATGGCCTGTTTTGTAATCCCTTCTGAGAATATCCATTTCCTTTCTTGCGCTCTGAAGAGCGCTTCCCTAGCATGTTAAAGTTTTTTGCAAATTACTGAGTCATTCGCTTATCTCAACTGCTTTTTGTTAGAAACCAAAAGGAAATCAGTGTTTCATAAAATGTCTGCATCACATAAAATTTATGGCAAAATGATTCTGCGGGATAGCTTTGACAACTTTCAAGGCTGGTTTCTTGTCTTCCTTCAGTGTAGGTTATATTCCAGTTCTATCCCAGCCATTTTGCTTCGGCTGCTTTGCAGCAGAGTTGTTAGGTATATATATAAATTTTATGTCACATTTTCATGTTTCAGGTAGACCAAATGGAGAAGACAAACTCAATTATTTATAAAATCTTACCATATGAAGAGAAGCATTACACTTGCATTTGATATACACGGAATTTTGCATTCCCCAAAGATAAAAAACCCAAATCTAAAAAATCCAGAATGCACTGAATTTTGGCCAACCACTTAAAATGGCTAAGTTGCAGGAATTGTTTACATTACTACAACAGAGTGAATTGGATTAAAATTTTGAAAGAAATCCTCAAAGACAGGGCACCTGGGTGGTTAGTTGGTTAAGTGTCTGCCTTTGGTTCAGATTGTGATTCCCAGATCCTGGGGTTGAGCGCCACATGGGGCTCCCTGCTCAGCAGGGAGCCTGTTTCCCCCTTTCCCACTCCCCCTGCTTGTGCTCTGTCAAATAAACAAACAAACAAAAAATCTTAAAAAAAAAAATAAAATCCTCCAAGACTACCAAAAAATATCTCATGCACCATGATTAGCCATAGCATTTAGATGAACTAATTAAAAACCAGTTTTAGTGAATAAATAGAAGAAGCAGTACTAGCAAAGGGGGTTAGCTCATCCCAACTAAATGGCTCCTAGCTCACGGTTGCTAGCACAACTGCCAGATTCAATCTGTTAGCAATGAGGATTTAATAAGGGATTAACACACAGAAAATTAGTTTTCTTTGCACTGTATGGCATATAAGAGAATGGAGTCTCTTGTCTAGAGGAGATGACCAAGTCAGGAAGACAAGAGTAACACCCTTCAAGACATAAATGAAGAAGAAATGAAATGCACATTGTGTGACAGGTTAAACGGGAGCTCGGGGAATCACTCAGAGTGGAGCCCAGGCAAACTGCACGGGGGGAATGCAGTGCAGGGAGTAGGGGTAGAACCATCAGAGCACCTCGTCCTGATCCACAGCTTCTTCCTTACATTCTGACTCCTAAAATAATGCAGAACTTCTGAGGTGTTTCGAGATCTGACTTCGAATCATGATGGGGCAAAACAGGTTCCCCTATTTCTGCCCCCCCCCATTCACTATCTTTCATCCTTTACTGACATGATGTAGTGTGTGTGGGATACAGACAGAGAGAGGGAGGAGAGAAAGAGTTTGGTGCTGAAGAGACAGAGCATGGAGGAACAAATCACCCATCTCGAGGCAACAAAACAAAGGGGGATACAAAGCACATTAGAGGTTACAGTGACTTTTCTATTTAGGAAGGAAGAAACCATTCCTTTCTCTTCTCATGGAGAAACATTAATAAGAGGAAGAACTTCTATTTTTATCTGCAGATGGTCAATAAGTATGTATTGAGCATCTATTTAGCTGACACAAGGAAACTCTGTCTTGCCCTCTTGGGAGCTTGGAACGTGATGAGAAAAGCAGATTTTAAAAAGAAATTTTAAGTAATTACAAACATTAACTTTTCTAGGAGTTTAAATACATTATAAAACATTGCCATAGGGAAAGAAAAGATAGACACTGATGATGCTTACTTGTTCACACAAAGATCTGGCTTAAAAAGTAGCTAGGGGTGCCTGGGTGGCTCAGTGGGTTAAAGCCTCTGCCTTCGGTTCAGGTCATGATCCCAGGGTCCTGGGATCGAGCCCCACATTGGGCTCTCTGCTCAGCAGGGAGCCTGCTTTCTCCCCTCTCTCTCTGCCTACTTGTGATCTCTGTCTGTCAAATAAATAAATAAAATCTTTAAAAAAAAAATCCTAAAAAGTAGCTAGAAGAACAGCATTTACAAGGTGATTTGGACAGATTTTTGTTTTGTTTTGTTTTGTTTTGTTTTAAACAGCCACAGGTATAGTCAGGGCCACTCATCAGGCAAGTCCTTAGGGAGCCTATGCTTATCTCTAGCTCTTATGTCAAATGTTTAAGGCAGCGTGGGTGTAATTACGAATGAGACACAGATGATAATTACCCTCCGCCTGACCACTACGCCTCTGGTGCCTACTATAATTTTTGGTATAGAGTAGCAAGTCCATAAAAATGTTCACGGACTGAATTAAGAGTAAATGAACGTTGCTCGTGGGAATGTAAATAGTACGACCTCTGTAGAAAACGGGGGTGGCAATTCTTAAAAATGTTAAACACAGAATTTCCATATAAATTCAGGAATCCCACTTCCTGCTATGTGCCCAAAAGAAGAGAAAGCAGGGACTTGAACAAAGACATGTACCCTCATGTGCACAGCAGCATTATTTACAACAAACAAAAGGAGAAAGCCACCCCAGCACTGGCCAACAGATGAATGAATAAACAACACAGAGTGTTTACATATACACAGTAGGATGCTGTATTAAGGAAGGACAATCTTTTTTTAACATGTAATGTATTCTTTGCTTCAGGGGTACAGGTCTGTGAACTGTCAGTCTTACACAATTCACAGCATTCACCATTGTACATACCCTCCCCAGTGTCTATTCCCCTCCACTTCCCAACAACTCTCAGTTTCTTTCCTGAGATTAAGAGTCTCTTATGGTTTCTCTCTCTCCCCAGCCCAGCTTGTTTCATTTTTTCCCACCCTTTCCCCCATGGCCCCCTGCCCTGCCTCTCAAATGCCTCATATCAGAGCGATCATATGATAATTCTCTTTCTCTGATTGACTTATTTTGCTTAGCATAATACCCTCTAGTTCCAGCTGCATCATTGCAAATGGTAAGATTTCATTTCTTTTGATGGCTGCATAATATTCCATTGTGTGTGTATGTATATCTGTATATATATATATATATATATACAAACACACACAGGTATATGTATGTGTGTGTGTGTATATATATATATATATATATATACACAGATAAACATATATACACACGTGTGTGTGTGTGTGTGTGTGTGTGTGTGTGTGTGTATCACAGCTTCTTTAACCATTCATCTGTTGTTGGACCTCAAGGCTCTTTCCACAGTTCGGCTATTGTGGACACTGCTGCTCTAACACTGGAGTGCACGTGCCCCCTCAGATACACTACATTTGTATCTTTGGGGTAAATACCCAATAGTGCGATTGCTGAGTCGTAGGGTAGCTCTATTTTCAACTTTTTGAGGAACCTCCACACTGTTTTCCAGAGTGGCTGCAACGAGCTTGCATTCCTGCCAACAGTTTAGGAGGGTTCCCCTTTCTCCACATCCTCGTCAACATCTGTCATCTCCCGACTTGTTAATTTTAGCCATTCTGACTGGTGTGAGGTGGTCTCTCACTGTGGTTTTGATTTGTATTTCCCTGATGCCGAGTAATGTGGAGCACTTCTTCATGTGTTTGTTGGCCATTTGGATGTCTTTCTTTGCAGATATGTCTGTTCATGTCTTCTGACCACTTCTTGATTTGATTTTTTGTTCTTTGGGTGTTGAGTTTGGTAAGTTCTTTATAGATTTTGGATACTAGCCTTTATCTGGTTTGTCATTTGCGAATATCTTCTCCTGTTCTGTCAGTTGTCTTTTGGTTTTGTTTACTGTTTCCTTTGTTGTGCAAAAGCTTTTTATCTTGATGAAGTCCCAATAGTTCAATTTTGCCCTTTCTTCCTTTGCCTTTGGCAATGTTTCTAGGAAGAAGTTGCTGCAACTGAGAAGAGGTTGCTGCCTGCGTTCTCAAGGATTTTTGACAGATTCTTGTCTCACATTGAGTTCTTTCATCAATTTTGAGTCTATTTTTGTGTGTGGTGTAAGGAAATGGTCCAGTTTCATTCTTCTGCATGTGGCTGACCAATTTTCCAAGGAAGGACATTCTAACATCAGCTAGGACATGAATAAACCTTGAAGACCCTATGCTAAGTGACATAGGTTAGTCACAAAATGACAGATATTGTTTGCACATAAATGAGGTCCTGGTCAAATTCAGAGAAACAGAAAGGAGAACAGGGGCTTGCCAGAGGGGGTGGGGATGGGAGGAATGTGGAGCTGGCATTTGAGGGGTGGAGAGTTTCTGTTCTCGAAGAGGACAGGCCGTGGACAGGCCGTGGAGATGGCAGGTGATGACTGCACAGCATGTGAATGTGTTTAATGCCACTGATCTGTACATTTAAAAATTGTTACATGCATTTTACCAAAATAAAAAGGGTCTAAAATTGAACAAATGATACTGAAGAGATGAAGTGCAATGGAGGGCACAGAGACCAGCACACAGCCAAGAAGAGAGAGGCTGGGAAGGAAGAATACTAAAAAGAGTATTTTCCCTTTCTCTCAATGTCATTTTCAGTGCTTCTGTCCCGCTCCTGGGAACAGCTCAGTCATCAGAAGTGAAGAGCAGTCACAGAAGCATGAGTTTAGGGGGAAGGAAGGAGTAAAGTAAAGAAGGAAATCTCAGACAACAGGAGTTCAATGGTAACTACATGTAGGCACCACTGATTCGTACGTAAGGCACGAGTGTGTTGGGAACTGCCCGTAAATACACAAGGTAGAGAAACCCCAGGAAGCAATCAGAGGTTTCCAAGAGTGAAGTTCCACTTTTGTCACTCACTTATCAACAAATATTGACTGGGGGATTGTATGTGTCATGCTTTTCCACCACTTGGACATAGCAATAAATAAAATGGTCAAAGTTCCTACTTTCAAGATTTCACAGTCTAGTAGTAAGATGAGGGAAGTACAGCAACAGTCAAATAGAAACTAGGTCAGTGGTAAAATGTATTATAGAGGAATCTAAGTTGGCCAGGTGAAGAATGTTTCCAGCAAACAAAGAAGCAAAAATGAACAAATGAGGAAGGAAAGAGGGAAGGAAGGAAGAATGAGGGGCTGGAGAAAGAAAAGAGTTAAAACAACACAAAGTATGTAAAAACTCTGAAGGTGATCAAGTAGGCCTAAGAGTAGCTCACTATGGCGGGAATTAGCCGCTGAGGTGTAGTAACAAGACAAGAAACTGGAGAGACAAATACATGCGCAATAATGAAGGACCTTGGAAAAAAATGAGAAACTTTATTCTCATCCTGGAGCCAGTGGGGCTCCACAGAAGACATCTAAGCATGTATGCTGAAGCTGCGATGTGATGGGGTTTGCATGTGAAGAGCTTACTCAGGGGACCTCTGCTTCCAGAAAGATGGAAGAGATGTACTTCTCTCTCCTTTCATTAAGTGCAATGAAAACTCCTGACATCATACATAGAGCAAACATGAGAAGATTGAAATTTAGAGAGACAAGGATGACTGGCAGGGACAAGGGAATGTGACATGGTGGTGTCAGGAATGCTGGACCAACACAGTGGGAAGTTCCCTGGGTTTTCTTTCTGGTTCATATTTCCTAGACACAGAGCTCAAAAAACCGGCAACCCAGAAATGCCAACATGCCCCAATAAAAACCTACACTTTATACCCAAAGTACCAGGAAAGGAGCAAACTAGCAAGACAGACACTTTCAGGAAGTAACTATTCCACTCAAGTTAAACATCACACACAACTAGCCCCCATGACCACTTCCATCAGCAAAGGACATGTGAGGAGTTAGAGTTCCAATCCCATAAGGCTATGATGAGGTGCCCAAAACACCGTGAAGAGAGGACTGGCAAAGGGCCAGAATATTCAACTCCACTGGTTGCTAACAAGCATATCCCACATGCAGTGTCAGTGGAGACCATGTGACCAACCAGTACTTTCAAACCCCGCCAAATGGCAGTGAGTTTCTCCACTGTCCCCGCATTGGGATGGTGTCAGAAGAAGCAAGAATGTCCACCACTGCCCAACAGTAGTAAGGCCAGGCCTACCACAGTGTCAGTGGAGACTAGGTGGGGGACTGAAATACCCAACTTCTTCCAGGGAGAACAGGGAGCCCCTCTTTGGGTGTCAAGGGAGGCCTAGTGGGAAAACTGAACTTTTATCTCCACCTAGCAATCCACCACTGCTGAAGTGGTGTTGGGAAAAGCCAGCTAAAATGGAAGGTTTAAATAAGATTCAGAGTCACTAACTGAAAATCACTCATCCTATCAGGAAACAGGAGAATCTCAACTTGATTGAGAAAAGAAAATCAAGAGATGCTGACACTGAAATAGTAGAGATGCTAGAAATAGCATCTGACAAAGGGCACCTGGGTGGTACAGTTCGTAAGTGTCTGATTCTTGATTTTGGCTCTGAGTTAAGATCTCAGAGTCATAAGAACAAGGCCCGTGTCTGGCTGTGCACTTAAGATTCTCTCTCCCTGGGGCACCTGGGTGGCTCAGGTGGTTAAGCATCTGCTTGTGACTCAGGTCATGATCCCAGGGTCCTGGGATCGAGCCCCGAGTTGGGCTCTCTGCTCAGCAAGGAGTCAACTCCCTGATACTCCCGTATCAGGCTCCCTGCTCAGTGGGAAGCCTGCTTCTTCGTCTCTCATTCCCCCTGCTTCTGTTCCCTCTCTCATCATCTCTCTCTCTCTCTCTGTCAAATAAATAAATAAATCTTTAGAAAGAGTCTCTCTCTCTTGCCCTTTGACACTCCCCTGGCTAGCATGCTCTCAACTCTCTCTCTAAAATAAATAAAATCTTTTAAAAAATATCTGACAAGACATTAAAATAGCTATGCCAAAAATGTTTTCACTGAGATATTATGAATATATCTTAAATAAATCAACAACAGAAGACCCAGGCAAAAATACAAGAAGTCTCAGCAAAGAAACAGAAGTTTACAAAAAACAAAACGGAAATTTTAGAAATAAATAAAATGGAAATATGGGTGGATGGATTCAACAGGGATTGGAGGAAAGAATCAGTGAAATCGGAGATAAAATACTAGATATGACCAATTTGAACAGCAGAGAAAAAAGAGAATGAAAACAAAAATGAAAAGAGACTCAAATATTTGTGGGCTGGTAACAAAAGATCTAACATCCATGTCATCAGAGTCCCAGAAAGAGAAGAGAAAGTAGGCAGGTCTGTAAAAGTATTCAAAAAAGTAAGGTCTAAAAACATACCAAATTTAGCAAGGCACGTAAACCTACACATGAATGAATCCCAAACAGAATAGACCCAAAGTAATCCATGCCAAAACACACCATTAAACATCAGAAAACTATAAAAGGAGAAAACCTTGCAAGCAGTCAGATAAAAACAACACCTTAGATAAAAAAAAAGAATAGCAAATTTCTCCTCAAAAACTTGGGAGTCCTTCCTCGTTTGTATAGTGGTGAGTATCCCCACCTGTCAAAAACTAGGTGGGGAGTCCTAAGAAAGTGGTACAATATTTTTCAGATGCTGAAAATAAAAGAACTATCAACTCAGGATCCTATGCTTTGCAAAAATACTCTTCAGTAATAAAGAGAAAATTGAGACATTTTCAGATGAATAAAAGCTAAGAGAATTTGCTGATAGCAGAGTTATCTTTTAAAAAAATGGCAAAAGGAAATTATCTAAAGAGAAAACAAATGACAGAACAAGGAGCTCAGAAATATCAGGAAGAAAGAAAGAGCATAGTATATAAAGTATGGGTAAATCTGCAAGGATTCTTTTCTTCTTTTCAGTTTTCTAAATTACACTTTATAGTTGAAGGAAATATGTGTTTCTAAAACATATATTGTTTCTGTGTTTCTAAAACATATGATAAAAATACTGTTCATCAAAAGTATTTTTCAAATCAATTTTCAAATCAAAATTTTAAATCAACTTTCAAATCAAAGCAATTATAAAATAAACCAGGAAAATAAACAATTGGTATCAACATAAAACAGACTGTTACAACTAAGGTATATTATGTAAGCTTCACAGTAACCATAAAGCAAATGGCTACAAGAGGTATATAACAGATAAAAAGAAGAGAATCAAAGCATAACACTACAGAAAATCAATTTACAAACGAAGCCAGTAAGAGAGGAAGAGAGAAACCAAGGAAGTACAAAACATCAGAAAATAATTAAAAGGATGACATTAGTAAATCCATACCTAGTAATAATTACTTTAATATAAATGGATTAAATTCTCCAACAAAAAGACCTAGAGTGGCTGGATGGATTAAAAAACAAGACCCAGCCATATGTTGCCTATCAAAGGCTCATTTCAGCTTTAAGGAGACACAAAGACTCAAAATGAAGGGACAAAACAAGATTCTCCATGCAAGTGGAAACCAAAAGAGGACAAGGGTAGCTAAGATAGAATAAATGTTAAGTGAAGAATAGTAACAAGAGATAAGAAGGTTATTGTGTAAAAATAAAAAGGTCAATTCGTTGGGCGCCAGGGTGGCTCAGTGGGTTAAAGCCTCTGCTTTCGGCTCAGGTCATGATCTCAGGGTCCTGGGATCGAACCCCGCATCGGGATCTCTACTCAAGTGAGGAGCCTGCTTCCTCCTCTTTCTCTCTGCCTACTTGTAATCTCTGTCAAATAAATAAATAAATAAATCTTAAAAAAAAAAAAAAAGGTCAATTCGTCACAGAAGATAGGGTAATTGTAAATATATATGCACCCACTATTGTAGCACCTAAATATATTGAGCAGATACAACAGATGTGAAGGGAGAAACAGATAACAGAATAATAGTAGGGGACTTCAATACCCTACTTCCAACAACAGATACATCATTCAGACAAAAAAAAAATCAGTAAGGAAACACTGAATGAGAAGTATAGGCCAAATGGATCTAACAGACATATACAGAACGTTCCATCCACAGCAGAAGATATATTCTTCCCAAACACATATGAACCAGGATACATCAAAAATTAGCTTATAAAACAAGTCTTAAGAAATTTAGCAAAAAATGAAATCACACCAAGGATCTTTTCTAAGCACAAAATTATGATACTAGACATCAATAAAGGAGGAAACTGGATAACTCATTAAAGTACAGAAATTGAACAATACACTCCTGAACAACCAAAGGACCACAAAAATAAAAGGGAAATAAAAAAAATCTTGTAGGGACGCCTGGGTGGCTCAGTGGGTTAAGTCTCTGCCTTCAGCTCAGGTCATGGTCTCAGGGTCCTAGGATCGAGCTCC
Organism: Mustela putorius furo; assembly: GCF_011764305.1. Lineage (NCBI taxonomy): Eukaryota > Metazoa > Chordata > Mammalia > Carnivora > Mustelidae > Mustela > Mustela putorius. The sequence continues at coordinate 10,013,884 of NW_025421480.1, read as the reverse complement.
GCATCGGGCTCTCTTTTCAGCAGGGAGCCTGCTTCCGTCTTTCTCTCTGCCTGCCTCTCTGCCTGCTTGTGATCTCTTTCTGTCTGTTAAATAAATAAATAAATAAAATCTTTAAAAAAAAAAAATCTTGTAACAAACAAAAATGGAAACACCATACACCAAAACTCATAGAATATGGCAAAAGTCGCTCTAGAAAGGAAATTCATGGTGATAAAAAAATGAAAGGTCTCAAAGACCTAACTTTAAATATCAGTTAGAAACAAATAAACCTAAAGTTAGCAGAAGAATATAGTTAACAAAGATCAGAGCAGCAATAAATGAAATAAACATCAGGAAAACAGAAGAAAAGATCAAAGAAACTAAGATTGTTTTCTGAAAAGACAGTCAAAATTGGCAAAACTTTAGGTAAGCTAAAAGAAAAGGGGGGGAATTCATACAAATTAAAATCAGAAATGAAGAGGAAACATTTAAATGGGCAGCGCAGAAATACAAAGGCATTTGTATTTCTACTCTGAGACTACTAGAGACTACTATGAATGATCACATGCCAGTAAACTGGATAACCTAGAAGAAACTGGTAAATTTACAGAAACATACAACTAAGTAAGACCGAACTGTGAATAAATTAAAAAATCTGAACAAACCAATAATGAGTAAGAACGATGAAAGAAAAACCCAGGGCCTGATGATTTTACTGGTGAATTCTACCAAACATTTTCAAACTCTTCTAAAAAACAGAACAGGAGGAGATCTTTCCAAACTCATTTTATGTGGCCAGCATTACACTGATACCACAGCCACACAAGGAGCACCAAAAGCAAAAATCAACAAGTGGACTACATCAAACGTACTTCCAAATAGCAAAGGAAACCATCAACAAAATAAAAAGGAAACCAATGGATGGGAGAAAATATTCACCAATCATTTATCTGATAAGGGATTAATATTAAAAATATATTTTCTTTTCGGGGCGCCTGGGTGGCTCAGTGGCTTGAGCCTCTACCTTCGGCTCAGGTCATGATCCCAGGGTCCTGGGATCGAGCCCCGAGTTGGGCTCTCTGCTCAGCAAGGAGTCTGCTTCCCCCTCTTTTCTCTGCCTGCCTCTCTGCCTACTTGTGATCTCTGTCAAATAAATAAATAAAATCTTTAAAAATATATATATATATATATATATATATTTTTTTTTTAAAAGATTTTATTTATTTGAGAGAGATAGATACTGAAAGAGACCATGAGTGGGGAGGTGGGGGGGTGGAGAGGGAGAAGCAGGTTCCCCACCAAGCAGGGAACCCAACATGGGGCTCAAACCCAGGACCCCGAGATCATGACCTGAGCTGAATGCAGATGCTTAACCGACTGAGTCACCCAAGTAGCCCAAAAATGTATGTTAAAAATTCATAAACTCAATAGCAAACAAATAATCCGATTTTTAAAATGGACAAAGGATCTGAATAGAAATTTTTTCCAAAGAAGACATAGATTTGGCCAACAGGTACATGAAAAGGTACAACATCATAAATTGTCAGGAAATGCCAATAAAAACCACAGTGAGAGATCAACTTGCATCTACTAGAATGGCTGTTATTCAAAAAATAAGAAATAATAAGATCTGGTAAGGATGTGGATAAAGGGCAATATTTGTACACTGTTGGTGGAAATGTAAATTGATGTAGTCACTTTGGAAAAGAGCAAGGAGTTTCCTCAAAAAATTAAAAACAGAACTACCACAGGTTTCAGCAATTCCACTTCTGAGTATTGATCCAAAGAAAACAAAAACAGTGAACTGCGAAGATACATGCATTTCCACGTTTTGTGCAGCATTATTCGTAAGGCAGGGAAGCAAACTAAATGTCCACTGACGGACAAACAGATGAGGAAACTGTGAGGTATATGTACATGCAATACTACCGAGCCACTGAAATGAAGTATACCTTGCCATTTCCAACAACATTGATGGACCCTGAGGGAAATATGTTAAGTGAAATAAGTAAAAGAAAGACAAATACTGTAATGATCTCACTCACATTTGGAATCTAAAAATAAAAACAAACTAAAACCGAAACAAAACTGAACTCAGAGAACAGATTGGTGGTTCCAAGAGGCAGGGGTGCAGGGCAAGTTAAGGGGTAAATAAAGGTGCTACAGGTACAAACCTCTAGTTATATCAGAAGTCTGTCTCAGGGGTATAATGCACAGCACAAGGACTACAGTTAATGAGACCATACTATACATTTAAAATGAATGTATAAGAGAGAATAGCTCTTAAAATTTCTAATCACAAGAAAAAAATTCTGTAATTCTGTAATTATGTGTACTGCTGGGAGTTAACTAGACTTCCTGTGCTGATCATTTAATGAAATATGCAAATACTGAATCACTATGTGTATACTTAAAACTAATATAATGTATGTCAATTATATCTCAGTAAGTAAACAAAAGAACAAAAACCAAGACAGTAAAAATAAAGAGAAAGAAAACCAAAGGCCAATATCCCTCATGTATATAGATGCAAAAATGCTTAACAAAATACTAGGAATAAAATTAAGTAATATGCAAAAATAATTACACACCATGATCAGTAATGCGTATATTCTACGGATATAAATTTGGTTCAATATTTCAAAATCAACCAATCTATCCACCATATTAACAGGTTAACTACAGGGGGGGGAAATCACATATTCCTATCAATAAATGCAAAAAAAAAATATTCGACAAATTTCAACAACCATTTGCAATAAAAACCCTTAGAAATATAGGACTCAATGGGAACTTCTTTCTTGGTAAAGTGTCAGTAAAAAACCTGTAGCTAATATTGCACCTGACAGTGAAAGACTGAATTGAATGCTACCCCTCTCTCAGGAAGCCAGAATGTCTGTTCTCACCCTCTTCTTCAAAATAGTGCTGCAAATTCTAGCTAGTGCAATAAAAGGAAATAAAAAGTATACAGAGCAAACAGGCAAAAATACAACTGTTACTATTTGCAGATGCATGATGATCAGCATAGAAAATCCTAAGGAATCAATTAAAAAAGACAAAACTCTTCGAGCTAATAAGTAAGACGGGCTTATGAAGAAGTCATCCCAAACCATTTAACCTCTTTAAAGATAAATCACTGACCACCCCCCCAGCTGGTCTTGTGCTCTGCTGCCTTTTCAATGTCAAAGAACTCTAACACATTCACTGCTATTGATGAATTGCTGTTCATAGCAAAGCAAAGGATTCTGCTTATCATATTCCTAACCTAACTTAATTTTAGAAAGATAAAGCTACAGAAATCTGATAAAGAGATATCTCTTAGGAAGACAGCCACTTTAAAAATAACAGCATAAATAATCAAATTTAAGAGCTCCATGTGTATTTAACACAAGCAAAGTATTAACATGGCATTTTACATAGTCCTTTTTATAAAAGACCCTATATGAGATTCTTCCTTCTCCTTCACTTATTTTGGTCTTAAAATGGTATTTCTGGAGGTCTGACAATCTAGCTAAACTATAAACTAGTACCTTTTCCTCTTTCCTTATACTTAGATAAGGTGCCGTGCCTCTAAACACTGCAAAAGGCTCCCATTACACTGACTGAAAAAGCCAAAAACCTTTTAACAGTTGGTGAGGCTCTAGGGATCGGACCACAAGCTCTCCCCAACCCTTTAGTTCTCTGGCCTCACCCTCCTCCACTCTCCTCTGCTTGTTCCTCCTGCTCCAGCCATACTGTCCTTTGGGTCCTAACTGTACTCTTGAGGCAGATTCTGACTTCAGGGCCTTTGCACTGGCTGGTCCTTCTGCCTGGGACATGTATTTCCCATTTAACTGCATAGCTAAGCCCTTACCTTCTTCAAGTTTTTGTTCCCATGTTACCTCTCTCCTCAATGAGGCTTACACCCACACCACCCTACCTAAAATTATAGAATTTTATACTTATACTTCTGACCCACTCTGCTTTATTCTTCTCTATGTCTAAGTACTTGACCCTTCTCATATGCTGTATCTTTTACAAAGTTATACAATTATTGTTTGAATTCTGTTGTGTGCCTTCCACCCCAGCAAAACAAAGGTTTTATTAATTTTGTTTGGTACTGCCTCCCAAGAGACTAAAACAATACCTGGCACACACCAGATGCCCAATAAATATTTGATGAAGGAACAGAATAAACGCATGAATGGATGTAATAGGCATAGCAACTGTTGTTCAAATTAATTTTAATTAAATCTCATCAATATGCTGAAAGGAACTGTTAGGAAGAAAATAAATTTTCACATGCCTTGATGTCTGCATACATGTGGTTCCCTTGTCTACACTGCCCTTCTTCCTCACTCCTAACGCTCCTTCCCCGATTCGCATATGTGTTCAGCCAGACAGATTCCAACTAAATGTCACAAACGAACAAGTCTTCCAAACATCATCTCTGTTAACTTCAACCATGGTCAGGTGCCCTTCCTAAATGTACCTATGCTTCTTTTTCTCACAGCCTTTCCACATGTATAGCAAACGTGTTTTTTCACCAGACCAAAATATGAGCTTCCTGGAAGCAGAAACATGTTTTGTTTTTGTTTGAGAGAGAGAGAGATAGAGCACATTTGGGGGGTAGGGAGACTGGAGGAGTTGGGGAACAGAGGGAGGAGAGAGACTCTCAAGCAGACTCCCCACTGAGCACAGAGCCCCACACAGGGCTCGATCCCACGACCCTGAGATCATGACCTGAGCTGGATCAAGAGTCAGATGCTTCACCAACTGAGCCCCCCAGGACCCCCCAGCAGAAACCATTCTTACTTGCTCTTCCCTCACGGCTCTAAAGCTCATATCATGTAACACATGACTGGCACTCAATAAATGTTTTGTGTCGGTAAGACATTTTTTAAAAAAACTACTAAATTGAATTAATAGTGAATTACAGAAATTTACCTCTTACTTGTTTCCTCAGTTTTTCAATTTCTTCCTTTAAGGTTTTTATTTCTAAATCTTTGCTTGCTGTTAGCGGACCATCAGCAGTTGAATACTGTAGAGCTTGAACAGTCTGTGTTGACTCTTAAAAAGAGAGAATGAAAGAAAAAAAATGAGAAATATGGCCATATTTTAAATTTTTAAAGCTAAGAGCAATGCATTTCTTTCTAGAGAAATCCTTATAGAATTCTGATCAAAACATCTACCTAGCAACAAAAAGCATGTAAACACATTACAATTAAGTCTCAAAATTCCAATGCATGTTTCTTTAAAAGTGTAATAGATGTAGGAGAGGCTCTGCCTACTACCATGTGAGATTTTCCATGTCAAACACTGCTGATGAATTCTACCAGTGAGTCAATAACCGTTCAGCCCCCATTCATCCTAGTAGGAAGTGTCATTGTGTGATAACCCCCAAAACTTCCTGTGTCAGATGATTCATTAAAAATAGAGTCTGGTGTGTCAAGAGAGGTTTAGAGATGTTATTACAGTTGACCTTGAACAATGCAGGGGTGGGGTGTTTGGGGGCCCTGCCCCCCTCCCAATGCAGTTGAAAATCTGTGTATAACTTCTGACCCAAAAACTTAACAACTGAGTTACAACTGAGTCCTGTTCGCCAGAAACCTTACCAATTACACAACAGCTGACTGACACATCCTTTGTATGCTGTATGTATTATACACTATATTCTAACAATCAGGCAAGCTGAAAAGAAGGAAATGTAACTGAGAAAATCGAAAGGAAGAGAAAACATACTGGCTGTACTGTATTTATACAAAGGAAGAAAATCCACAAGACCCTCCCAGTTCAAACCCACATTGTTTCAAGGGTCAAGTGTATACGATATACAGAAATGCTGGCCTCCAAATTTTAGTTATGAAAGTTGAGGCCCACCTATAGATGATTTTGGCTCATTGATTTTGTTCAGATAGAGATTATTCTTGTGGTTCTAATCAGAAGATGCAAGGTATTCAAGAAACATTAACTCTACTAAGGTTTAGTCCTAGATATTATCAGAAGATACGGAAAAAAAGAAAACTTTACACAATTTTATCAGAAATGAACCACCTTTGTCCTAAAATAGTTACTGTGCTATCTTATGCAGGGTCTGAAATAATAAGCCTCTACCTTAATTACTTCACCATAATTTTTGGTTAGTGCAAATCATTACTTATTGTTTTATACTACTTACATTATTTATATATTGTCTTAATGTAACCTATATTATTGCTTACATATTATTACTATATGTATTACTGATGTTTAATATGTGTGTACATGTGTATGTGTGTGTGTGTGCACACACACATATACATAATACACACACACACACACACACACATACACACATAACTCCAGCAGACAAGAAATGCGCATTTTAGTAGACTGGGATTTACAGGATGGACAGAGGTAGCAAACACACCACACACACACACACACACACACACACACACACAGAGTTCCAAAATACTGTGGCCTTCAGAGGAGGGAGATTTTCTAATTAAAATTCACCATCTGTACAGAGAATAGTATCATGAAATTTGTATGCATAAATATTAGTTAATTTGAATTAAAGGTGTACAATATACTTATGGTGTATCCAACCATGATCTTCTACATCCAATAACTACTTCTTAGTCTTTTCTTTTTGGGTTCAAAACATGGTAAATATCAATGCATTTTGTACTTACTATTTTTAAAAGAATATCCTTTATTTGTTTTAAAAAATTATCTAAGAGGGCACCTGGGTGGCGGAGTAAGTTAAAAGACTTAACTCTTAATTTCGGTTCATGGTGGTAAGACTGAGCCCCGCACATGTGGGGCTCATGCTCAGTGCTGAGTCTGCTTAAGATTCTCTCTCCTTCCCACCCCTCCCTCCAACACACTCACACACGCACATATACACATGCTCTCTCTCTCAAAAAAAAAAAAAAATACACACACACACACACACACATATTAGAAAGATATCTAAGTTAGAGGAAGAAAAAGGAAAACATAAAGATATCCGGTGGATACTAGCAACAGCTCCTTTTCCTCCTAGACTCCACATCCCGCAGGGTATGGAGGTAGGTAGCTATCCTGGCTCCTCCTTCCTACCTCTGTCCACTTTCCTACTTAGTCCAGTAATGGGCTAAAATGCCCATTACTCATCTGCTGAAGTTATTATCCATTGTCTTTTTTATTCTGTCTTTGACTCACAATTTCACACATTGTTTACTGACTGCCCTTCTTTCATTACAACCCTTTTTATTATTATTCTTAGTGACTGTAACATCAAAAATAGACAATCCACTCTGGCTTCTCAGGCACACAAATCCCCCATACAAACACGGCTGGGACTTTTCCTTCTTGCTTGTGAACCAAATTCAGGCACACTAACAAAGCAGACCAGTCAAAACTCAAGATGGTTTAAATCAATCATGGTGGACCTATTCTATGTTGCCAATACTGGTTAAGAATTAGGTATGTGACCTGGTGAGAACGATAGTCCCTTGATAAGAAGTCCACTAGGGGGCCTCCCAGATGGATGAAAGGAAGCAAGCCTTCTTTTGGTCTCCACATGTGTGCAGACATGATCTGGAATTTTGGCATATGGCAGAATCATGAGAGGAAAGCCAAGAAAATCATAGAGAAGCTAATCTCACTACTGGCACTAATTTCTAACATCCTGAGATAACAAATCTGTATTATCTAAGAATTCTATGATTTGCAGCCCAAAACAACTTAGCTGGTCTCCAGCAAAACCAGGAAACCCTAGACCCATATTGGATCATACCCTAGACCCATGGTTCTCACCTCGTCTGAGCTTAGAAATGTTTATGTGCGTATGCAGCAGGGAGTGCGGGTGTTGAAACAGGTGTAGCCATGAGATGGCTAAAGGTATTTAAGTGCCTGGGGACCAAGAGGGCTCCGTATCTTAGAAAATGTGAAAGTCTCCCTCATCCAAGAATCACCCTGCCCCGAGTGCTAGTAGTCCACCTACTGAGAAATGCTACTGTACACTTTTCCATTATTTAGTGACTGTACTTGGTGTTAAGTATACCATTCTCTATCTCTTATCTTTACAGTGTGCTTGCTACTCCAGCGACCATTTAGTGATGCTCAGTCCCACCAGGAGAGCAAATCACTGCTCCGTTTTCTCTTTTCTTCCTTATTTACCCACGTTAGATTCCGAGGGCCGTCACTACAATCCCTGCTTTGCACACGCACCTTCCATCTCTTTGCCCTCCTCTCCTCCAGACTCCCATCCTAGAAGGCCCTAGTCTTGGCAGACTCTGACTGTCCGACTTGTGCTCCCACCCGAGAAGCTGACAAAGAGGCTGAAGAACACACAGTCACTTCAGATTCATGTCTTCTGACATCCAACAGCTTGGCGACGACTGGCAGCCCTCAGCTGTGTCCCCAGACCACTTACTCTTCTCTTCTCTAAACTGACCATGTCACATATTCTCTCTTTCTCATCAAAAATCTGATATACTCTCCATCTTCCTCATTCTCAGCTTATGACCTTGCTTTGTATTTCATTTTGCCTTGGTCTCCTCAAAGTAGAATGTAAGCACTGCATGGGCAAGTATTTTTCTCGTTTTCTGCTCACTGTTACATCTGCAGTCATGTGCAGAATAGGTCCTGGGTGGTCGGTGTTCAACAAGTAGCTGATAAATGGATGAAGCAGCCTGATGTAAACCTACGCCGCTGCATGAAACAGGCATTAATATAAAAAGGCAACGATCCTACATTTTCACTGCGCTTGCTTGGTGCAAATGATAGCAATCACACATAATGATAGTTTCTAAGAAATGTTAAGTAATATAAAACATCAAAAAAGCTGGGTATACAGGAATTTCTCATTCAGGAAGGAGTAGGAAGCACCAGGTCTCTCATTCTTGCCAGAAAAAGTAAAAATACATAACTTGCAAAAATCTTATTTTTACAGAAATCACATATATGAGAAAGCAAAGAGGAGTAAGTACGAAAGAACAGATAGGCTCAGGCCATGCTGAGGCGAGAGGACTGGCAGCTACCTCTGACTTCTAAATTTTGCCTGATTCTGTGAGCAGGCTTAGACTTCAGGTTGCCTATATTAAGGGATCTCACTTGGGAGTGAAAACACATGACAACTTCCGGAGAATGAGTGGGGCTGCAGAAACAATTTGGAAACCTCAAGATCCCTAAATATGTGGCACTATTTTATCATGATAAATTAGTACCTGGAGACTACATGGGAATTTAGTAGCTTCTAAAACTCAGACTGAAGGCTCCTCCAGTATTAGAGTATTTCAGAAACAGTCTTGCCCGAGGAAAAGAGTCTGTCTGTCTTTAATACATGGCCAATGTCCCAATCCACACATTTGTCAGATACCAAAATGGCAGGAGGTAGGAGGCTTCAGGGGAGAATAAATCTCCCACAGTTGTCGGAATGAGGAAGAGAGCACCCTAGCCAGGCTCTTTGTGATATTTGAAACCAAATGTAGGTTGAGTCCAATGAAAACTGCAAACCAGCCTGGTCTCAGCTCCATTCCCAGTTAGAGCACCGGAGAAACCAAAAACTTGTGCTACAGCGCCGCCTTCTGGACAACAAAAGAAAGGCTTCTGCCTGACCACCCGCCTAACCCTTAGAATCCAAGGAAACAAAACCTTACCTAAGCAGGACAGGTGTTTGCTATTACAAATATGACAGCAGAGGTTCACTTCATGATACACTATGAAAAAAAATCACAGTAATGGGGTTTCACAAAAAGAAAAGGCCTATCCAACAAACTCAAAGACACAAACACTGTATTCTCACTGATAAAAGATTCAAAATAGCAGTTATGAAGAAACTCAATGAGCTACAAGAAAACTCAGAAGGGCATTTCAATGAATTGAGGAATAAAATTAATCAAAGAGGCTGAAATTATGAGAAAAGCAAACAAAAATTTTGAAGCTGAAGGACTCAGTATATAGATAAAGAGTGCACTAGAAAGCATTGGAAACTGCAGATCAGATGGAAGAGAGAACACGCAATGTGGAAGGTAGGAGTCTAGAAATGATTCTGGTGAGAGAGGAGAGAGATTGGAGAGTTTTAAGAAGTGAAAAAATGCTACAAGAGTTATCATACTCCATTAGACAAGAAAACCTAAGGAAAATGGGGACACCACGGCTGAGTGGCAGTTTATTTAAAGAAATAATTCTTGAGAACTTCCCCAAACTGGGGAGACAGTTGGACATGTACGTCCACACTGCCAAAAAGAACACCTTCCCACCTCAATGTAAAAAGACCTTCACTAATATACCTTATAATGAAACAGTCAAGAGTCAATGATAAAGAATTTTAAAGGCAACCTGGGGGAAAAGGAGGCAACCTCCACCCATGATGGTTCCAGCAGATCTCCCAGACCAGGAGAGTGGAATGATATTTCCAGAGTATTGAGAGATAAAAGACCAAATACAGACCAGGAGAGTGGAATGATATTTCCAGAGTATTGAGAGATAAAACCCCCCAGCCAAACATATTCTGTCTAGCAAAGCTATCCTTCCGATATGAAGGAGAGATAAAGGCTTTCCAAAATAAACTCTAACTGGGGGAGTTTACCAGCTCCAGACCTGCCTTATTGAAAAGAGCTCTTAAAACTGAAATGAAAAAAATGAAAGCACAAAAAATTCTGATTAAGATGATAAACAGACATTCAGAATTAGAGTACTGTAACTCTTTCAGAATAGTGTTACATATTTAAATGTAGCATAAATGTTAAGGGAAAGGGGCATTAAAAATAACTATAACTGGGCACCTGGGTAGCTCAGTTTGTAAAGCAACTGCCTTTGGCTCAGGCCATAATCCTGGAGTCCCAGGATCAAGTCCCACATCAGGCCCTCTGCTCAGCAGGGAGTTGGGTTCTCCCTCTGCCCCTCACCCCTCTCATGCTCTCTCAAATAAATAACATCTTTAAAAAACAAACAAACGAAAACTATAACTGCTACAACTTGGTTAAAAATTCGTAACAATAGGGGCGCCTGGGTGGCTCAGTGGGATAGGCCGCTGCCTTCGGCTCGGGTCATGATCTCGGGGTCCCGGGATCGAGTCCCGCATCGGGCTCTCTGCTCAGCAGGAGAGCCTGCTTCCTCCTCTCTCTCTCTCTCTGCCTGCCTCTCAGTGTACTTGTAATTTCTCTCTGTCAAATAAATAAATAAAATATTAAAAAAAAAAAATTCGTAACAATAAAGATAATTTGTAACACCAGGAATATAAAAGGGGAATCTTTTTTTTTTTTTTTTAAGATTTTATTTATTTATTTGTCAGAGAGAGAAAGAGAGAGAGAGAGCATTGGCAGGCAGAGGTAGAGGAAGAAGCAGGCTTCCAGCTGAGCAAGGAGCCCAATGTGGGATTTGATCCAAGGACCCTGGGATCATGACGTGAGCCGAAGGCAGACAGTTAACAACTAAGCCACCCAGGTGTCCCTGAAAGGGGTGTCTTAAAGGATGGAACCCTTATAGGGTTGGGACGAGTTTATCCAGGAGACATTTTATGCTAACCTCATGCTCACCACAAGGCAAAAATCAAGAGCAGAGACACAAAACATGAAAATGGGAGAAGGAGGACTTCCCTTACCCATTCAGACAAATGCAACCATCCATTTAAGATGAGAAGATGGGGGGGGGGCAAGATGATGGAGGAGGAGGGGACTACTTCAACCAGTCCCCTGACTGTGCTGGATATCTACCAGAGCACTCTGAACACCCACGAAATCAGCCTGAGATGTAAGAACATACACGTTTGGATCTCTACAGGGGCAGAGGATCATCGGTCAAGAGGTACAAAAGACGGATTGGGATTGCACAGAAAGATTTTGGAGGATACACAGAAGGGGAAGGGAGCCACCAGAAGCAAGCCATTAGAAAGTAATACCCCAATACGAAAGTGCCATGTCCTTGGGGACCAGCAATAGATTGGAGACTGGTGGTTTGAGAGGAAAAGGGACTGGTAACAGCACTCAAACAGAACAAAGGGGCTTAAGGGACAATTGCTGGGACGGAGGGCTGCAGGCATGGATCTATGCCCATGGTTCCAGGAAGGCTGTAGCGCCCACCCGCCTTCCTGGAACCATGGAACCTCCCTACCCCTCCCACCTGAGAGGACCTGGTGCGAACTTTAGTCAGAGGTCTCTGCAACTGGCGGCCCTGCCGCCACGCCTGAGAGGACCTGGCTTGGAGTGGAGCCCACGGTCCCCAGAATAGCAGCCACTGGAGGCAGGCTCACCTGGGCCAGTATCACTGTGGTTTTGGTGGCATGGGGGGGTCAGAGACAAGCGGGGGCCTAGGGCAACCACTGAGAGGGTCGCTGGGGGCACAAACCGCCTGTAGGAGGCTGCAGTGGTCAATGGAGCTTGCAGAGAGGGAGTCTATCTTCTGGAGGACTCAGAGAGGAGAAAACTGAAGCCTCTCTCTAAAGCAGAGGTCGGGGTGCAGACAGTTTACTTTGCTCTGACTCCCTCCATAGAAAAGGGGTGAAAAGCCGCCAGAGAACAAAAGCCTCCACAGTACAAAAACCTGATAAACTGGTTTACATGGAGCCAAGCCCCTTGATAAGGGGTATGGCAACTCCACCAAAGCAGGATTAACTGAAAAACAATGCAGGCAGGCCCCGCCCCTGGAAGACAACCCAAAAGAACAAGAAGACAACAACCATAGGGTCCCCATAAAATTGTAAAATGCCAACACCAGGAGAAAACAGTATATTCAGCTTCTGTTATTGCCTCACAGCCTGTACATTTCTTGGATACAACTTTTATCTCTCTCTCTTTTTTAAATTCTTTCTCATGATTCTTGTTTTGTTTTGTTTTTAAACCTACTTCTTGGTTCAACTAGATGTTTAATACAACATACTGCATAGTAACTTTTTACCTTGAACTTTTACATACATATACTTTTTTCCTTTTTTAAATACATATAGATATAAGCTTCAATGTAGTCCTTTTTCCCCCGACTCAATACTACTCCTATATATATATATATATATATATATATATATATATATACCAGTTTGAATTTCCCCATATCTCTGTAAAGTTGAGTTCTCAAACAAAGATAAACAGATATACTCAGGAAGAACTGAAATAACTTTCCTCGCCCACATCAACGGATTATAATCACCTTCCCGTCACCTACCCCCAGCCATTATTTTTATTTTGGGTTTTCTTTTTCTTTTGTTGGTCTTTTTATCTGTTTGTTTTTGGTGTTATACTTTATAAATCTTACTCTTGTGGGGGGGGGGGCGCCTGGGTGGCTCAGTGGGTTAAAGCCTCTGCCTTCAGCTCAGGTCTTGATCTCAGGGTCCTGGGATCAAGCACCACATCAGGCTCCCTGCTCAGAGGGAAGCCTGCTTCCCCCTCTCTCTCTGCCTGCCTCTCTGCCTACTTGTGATCTCTGTCAAATAAATAAATAAAATCTTAAAAAAAACAATCTTACTCTTGGGGCTCATTTTGGTTGGGATTTTTTTTTTCTTCTTTTTGGCGGTGACTTCCAAATGCTCAGAAACATCCCAGGGTGCACCTTGCATGGACAGTGGTTGGTATTTCCAGCTGTACAACCCCTCAACCACAACTCAACAAAATGACAAGTTAGAGGAATTCCCAACAAAGAAAGGATCCAGAGACAAGAACTCTCCAGCAGATCTAATAGATATGGATTTAAAGCAAGGTGTCAGAAATAGACTTCAAAGTAGCAGTTATGAAGACAAAATTCAGGCTGGAGAAAACTATTAATGGCAACATAGATTTGTTAAGGGCAGAAGAGAGCAGATTTGGCAGAACTTAAAAATGCTATCAATGAGATACAATCTAATCTAGATTCACTAACACTTGGGGTAAATGAGGTAGAAGAACAAGTTAGTGATCTTGAAGACAAACTGACAGGAAGGATCAGGAGAATGCCTGGAACAAACAGCCTAAAATCCATGAAAACAGAATTAGATAAATAAATGATGCCATGAAACGTTCAATGTCAGAATTATTGGGAACCCTGAGGGGGTGGAGAGAGAGAAAGGACTAGAAGATATATTTGATCAAATTATAGCCGAGAGGGGCGCCTGGGTGGCTCAGTGGGTTAAAGCCTCTGCCTTCGGCTCGGGTCATGATCCCAGGGTCCTGGGATCAAGCCCCGCATCGGGCTCTCTGTTCGTCAGGGAGCCTGCTTCCTCCCCTCTCTCTCTGCTTGCCTCTCTGCCTACTTGGGATCTCTGTCTGTCAAATAAATAAATAAAATCTTTTAAAAAACAATTATAGCCGAGAACTTCCCCAATCTGGAGAATGACACAAGCAATCGTGTCTCAGAGGCAGAGAGGACATCCCCCAAGATCAAGGAGGGTAGGTCAATGCCCAGGTATGTAATAGTAAAACTCACAAATCTTAGAATCAAGGAAACCATTTTAAGGGCAGTTAGGGGGAAGAGATTCGTTACATAGAAAGGGAGGAACATCAGAATAACATCAAACCTATCCACAGAGACATGGCATGCCAGAAAGGGCTGGCAAGACATATTTAGGGTATTAAATGAGAAGAACATGCAGCCAAGAATTCTTTATCCAGCAAGGCTGTCATTCAGAATAGATGGAGAAGTAAGAAGCTCCCAGGGCCAGGAGAGACTAAAAGAACACATGACCACCAAGCTGGTCCTGCAAAAAATATTAAGAGGGGTTCTATAAAAGGAGAAAGACCCCAAGAGTGATTCAGAACAGAGATACACAGAGACAAACCATAGAAACAAGAACTTCATAGGCAACATGATGATAATAGAATCTTAACAATAATCACTCTCAACATGAATGGCCTCAATGCTCCCATAAAACAGCACAGGGTTGCAGACTGGATAAAAAGACTACTATCTACAAGAGACATATTTGGAACCAAAGATACATCCAGACTGGAAGTGAAGGGGTAGAGAAGCACTTTTCATGTCAACGGGCCTCAAAAGAAAGCTGGGGTAACAATTCTCATATCAGTAAAATTAGATTTTAAGTTAAAGACTGTAGTCAGAGATACAGAAGGACACTAAATCATTCTGAAAGGGTCTATCCACCAAGAAGATCTAACAATTGTAAATATTTATACCCCCAATATGGGAGCAGCCAACTACATAAGCCAACTGTTAACCAAAATAAAGAGACATATTGATAATAATACAATAACTGTAGGAGACCTTAACGCTCCACTCTCAGCAAAAGACAGAGCAACTAAGCAGAAGATCAACAGAGAAACAAGAGCTTTGAATGACACACTGGACCAGATGAACCTCATAGATATATTCAGAACATTCCACCCTAAAACAACAGAACACTCATTCTTCTTGAGCACACATGGAACTTTCTCCAGAAGAGACCACATACTGGAACACAAATCAGGTCTCAACTGAAACCTAAAGATTGAGATGATTCCCTGCATATTCTCAGACCACAATGCTTTGAAACTGGAACTCAAGCACAAGAAAAAGATTGGAAGAGATTCAAACACTAGGAAGCTAAAGACCCTCCTGCTCAAAAATGTTTGGGTCAGGGGTGCCTGAGTGGCTCAGTCATTAAGTGTCTGCCTTTGGCTCAGGTCATGATCCTGAGGTCCTGGGATGGAGGAGCCCCAGGAGCCCCGCATTGGGCTCCCTGCTCAGTGGGAAGCTTGCTTCTCCCTCTCACACCCCCCTGCTTGTGTTCCCTCTCTCTCTTTCAAATAAATAAATAAAATCTTAAAAAAAAAAAAAAAAAAAAGAATGTTTGGCTCAATCAGGAAATCAAAGAACTTAAGTCAATTCATGGAAATCAGTGAGAACAAAGACACATCAATCCAATACCTATGAGATAAGGCAAAGGCGGTGGTGGTGGGGTGGGATACATAGCCATCCAAGCCTCACTCAAAACTATAGAAAAATCCCGAATACACAAACTATCTTTACACCTTAAAGATCTGGAGAATTAACAACATATTAAGCCTAACCCACACACAAGAAGGGAAATAATTAAGATAAGAGCAAAGATCAATGAATTAGATACCACAAATAGAGTAGAACACGTTAATGAAATTAGAAGCTGCTTCTTTGAAAGAATCAATAAGATCAATAAACCACTGGCCACAAGAGAAAGGACCCAAATAATAAAATGATGAATGAAAGAGGAGGAATCACAACTAACAGCAAAGAAATAAATACAATTATCATAAATTATCAACAGCTATATGACAATAAATTAAGCAATATGGAAGAAATGGATGCATTCCTAGAAACCTAGAAACCACCAAGAAGGAAACAGGAAGAAACTGACAACTTGAATAGACCCATAACCAGTAACAAGACTGAAGCAGTGATCAAAAACCTCTGAAAAAAACAAGAGTCCAGGGTCTGAAGGATTTCCTGGGGAATTCTAAGAAACATTCAAAGAAGAAATAATACCTATTCTCCTGAAGCTGTTTCAAAAAATAGAAACAGAAGGAAAACTTCCAGACTCTTTTTACAAAGCCAACATTACCCTGATCCCCAAACCAGGCAAAGACCCCATCAAAAAGGAGAATTTCAGACCAGTATCCTTGATGAATATGGATGCCAAGATTTTCAACAAGATCCTAGCTTACAGAATCCAACAATATACTAAAAACATTATCCACCATGAACAGATGGGATTTATCCCTGGGTTGCAAGGGTGGTTCAACATTCACAAATCAATGCAATAGAGCACATAAATAAGAAAAGAGACAAGAACCACATGGGTCCTCTCAATTGATGCAGAAAGAGCACCTGACAAAATACAGCATCCTTTCCTGATTAAAACTCTTCAGAGAATAGGGACAGAGGGAACATTCCTCAACTTCATAAAATCTATCCATGAAAAACCCACAGTGAATATCATTCTCAATGGGGAAAAGCTGAGAGCCTTCCCAATGAGATCAGGAATAGGACAAGGATGCCCACTCCCACCACTATTGTTCAACACAGTACCAGAAGTCCTAGCAAAAGCAATCAGACAGCAAAAAGAAATAAAAGGTATTCAAATTGGCATCTTCGCAGATGACGTGATACTCTATGTGGAAAATTGGAAAGTCTCCATCCCCAAATTACTAGAACTCATACAGCAATTCAGTAATGTGACAGGATGCAAAATCAATGCACAGATATCAGTTGCTTTCTTATACACAAACAGTGAAACTGTGGGAAGATAAATTAGAGAATCAATTTCAATAGCAAGAAAAACCATCAGATACCTGGGAATAAATCTAACCAAAGAGGTAAAGGATCTATACTCTAGGAACTACAAAATACTCATGAAAGAAATTGAAGAAGACACAAAAAGATGGAAAAGCATTCCATGCTCATGGATCTGAAGAATAAACATTGTTTTTGAACATTTGTTTGTTGAATTAACATACCTATACTGCCCAGAGCAATCTATACTTTCAATGCCATCCCGATCAAAATACCAACAGCATTTTTCAAAATGCTGGAATAAACAATACCAAAATTTGTATGGAACCAGAAAAGACCCCAAATTGCTAAGGAAATGTTGAGAAAGAAAAACAAAGATAGGGATATTATGTTGCCTGATTTCAAGCTGTATTACAAAGCTGTGATCACCAAGACAGCATGGTATGGTATTGGCACAAAAACAGACACATAGTCCAGTGGAAAAGAGTAGAGAGCCCAGATATGGACTCTCAACTCTCTGGTCAACTAATCTTTGACAAAGCAGGAAAAAATATCCAATGGAAAAAAGTCTCTTGAATAAATGGTTCTGGGAAAACTGGACAACTATCTACAGAAGAATGAAAATGGACCATTCTCTTACACAATACACAAAGATAAACTCTAAATGGATGAAAGACCTCAATGTGAGACAGAAATCTATCAGAATCCTAAAGAAGAACATAGGCAGTAAGCTCTTTGACATCAACCACAGCAACTTCTTTCAAGACACACATCTCCAAAGGCAAGGGAAACAAAAGTGAAAATGAGCTTTTGGGACTTCATTCAGATAAAACGCTTCTGCACAGCAAAGGAAACAGTCAACAAAACAAAGAGGCAATCCACAGAATGGGAGAAGATATTCCCAAATGACACTACAGACAAAGGGCTGATATCCAAGATCTATAAATAAACTCCTCAAACTCAACACCCAAAAAACAGATAACCAGGTCAAAACAATGGGCAGAAGAGATGAACAGACACTTCTCCAAATAAGACATACAATTGGCGAACAGATACAGAAAATGTGTTTATCATCATTAGCCATCAGGGAGATTCAAATCAAAACTAAATGGAGATAAGACCCTATACCAGTTAGACTAGCAAAAATCGACAAGGCACGAAACAACAAATGTTAGAGTAGTTACGGAGAAAGGGGAGCCCTCTCACACTGTTGGTGGGAATGCAAATTGGTGCAGCCACTTTGGAAAACAGTATGGAGGTTCCTCAAAAAATAAGAAATAGAGCTATCCTATGACCCAGGAATTGCACTACTGGGTATTTATCCCAAAGATACAGATAAAGTGAAAAGAAGGGCCATCTGTACCCCAATGTTAATAGCAGCAAAGTCCGCAAGAGCCAAACTGTGAAAAGAGTCAAGATGCCTTTCAACAGATGAATGGATAAAGATGACGTGGTCCATATACACAATGGAATTACTCAGCCATCAGAAAGGATGAATACACAACTGTTGCATCAACATGGATGGGACTGGAAATTATGCTGAGTGAAATAAGTCAAACAGAGAAAGTCAATTATGATATGGTTTCACTTATTTGTGGAACATAAGGAATAGCATGGAGGACATTAGGAGAAGGAAGAGAAACATGAAGGGGGAGAAATAAAGTGGGAGATGAACCATAAGAGACGACTATGGACTCTGGGAAACAAAGATAGGGTTTTAGAAGGGAGAGGGATAGAGGAATGGGTGAGCCTGGTGATGGGTATTAAGGAGGGCACAGATTGCATGGAGCACTGTGCATTATATGCAAACAATGAATCATGGAACAGTACATCAAAAACTGATAATGTACTATATGGTGACTAATATAACATAATCAATCAATCAATAAAGGGGAAGAAGGAGCATATTATCATGGAAAATCACCAACTGGAAGGTAGAGAGAAACAAAAGTTAAAAGAAACAATGGAGGGGCACCTGGGTGGCTCAGTCGATTTAAGTGTCTGCCTTTGGCTCAGGTCATGATCCCAGGGTTCTGGGATCAAGCGCCACACTGGGCTCCCCGCTCAGTGAGAAGTCTGCTTCTCCCTCTCCCTCCCTGCTTGTGCTTTCTCTTGCCATCTCTATCTCTTTCTTTCTCTCAAATAAATAAATAAAATCTTCAAAAAAAAAAAATAAAAGAAACAATAGAGAGACAAAATAACCAGGAGGCAAGACATAAAAACAGCAGTAGTAAGTGCTTAAATATCAATAATCACTCTAAACATAAATGGATTGATGTCACTAATAAAAAGGGCACAGAATGGCTGGATGGATTAAAAACAAAACAAAGACAAGAACAAGGGGCATCTGAGTGGTTGAGATGGTTAAGCACTGGACTCTTGATTTTGGTTCAGGTCATGATCTCAGGGTCATGAGATGGAGCCACAAACTAGGCATGGAGTCTACTCTAGATTTTCTCCTTCTACCCTTCCTCACCCCTTGCTTGTGCAAATGTACACTCTTTCTCTCTAAAAATAAAAAACAAAAAAACAAGACCCAAGTATATGCTGCTTAAAGGAGACTCATGAGCTTGGAAGATACACACAGGCTCAAAGTGAAAGTTTGGAAGATAATATTTCAAGTATCCAAGCAAGTGAAAACCAAAACAAAGTGGAGATAGCCATACTTACATCAGACAAAAATAGGCTTCAGGCCAGAA
Source organism: Mustela putorius furo (assembly GCF_011764305.1). Taxonomy (NCBI): domain Eukaryota; kingdom Metazoa; phylum Chordata; class Mammalia; order Carnivora; family Mustelidae; genus Mustela; species Mustela putorius. The sequence goes on along the minus strand of NW_025421480.1, from coordinate 9,994,085 downwards.
ATGGAAATGAGATAAAGATCATTACATAATGATAAAGGGGTCAATACATTAAGAAGATATAATAATTGTAAATATGTATAGTCCTGACACGCAAGCACTAGAATATATTCAGCAAATACTAACAGATCTTAAAGAAGAAGCAGACAGTACAATAATGGTGGTGGCTTCACTACCGCACTATCAGCAACAGATGAACCATCCAGACAGAAAATCTACAAAGCAATGTTGCAATCGAACCCAACTTTGGAACAAATGGACTTTGAACAGACATTACAGAACATTCCATCTACCAGAAGCAAAATACACACGCTTCACAAGCACACACAGGACATTCCCCAGGACAGATCCTATGATAGGATACAAAACAAGTATTAGAAAATTTAAGAAGAAATTCTACTATCTTTTCTGACCAGGGTGGTATGAAATTAGAAATCAAGAGGAAAGTGAGAAGATCTACAAATATGTGGAAATTAAATAATTTAAACAACCACTGGGTCAAAGAAGAAATAAAAAATTTTTTCAAACAAATGAAAATGAAAATGCAACACATCAAATTTGTGGAATGGATGGATTAAGCAGCTCTGAGAGAAAGTTTATACCAGCAAATGAACATATTAAGAAATTAGAAAGATTTCAAATAACCTAACTTATATTTCAAAGACCTTTAGAAAAAGAACACATTAACCCCAAAGTTAGCAAATGACAAGAAAAAATAAGGTTCAGAGCAAAAACAAATGAAACAGAGACCAGGAAAACAGAAAAGATCAAAGAAACTAAGAATTGGTTCTTTGAAAGATAAACCACACTGACAAAGCTTTAATTACACTAATAAAAAAAGGAGAGGGTGCCTGGGTGGCTCAGTCATTTAAGCGTCTGCCTTCGGCTCGGGTCATGGTCCCAGGGTCCTGGGATAGAGTCCCGAATCAGGCCCCATGCTGAGTAGGGAGCCTGCTTCTCCCTCTGCTTCTGCTGCTCCCCCTGCTTGTGCACACTGTATCTCTCTCTCTCTCTCTTTGTCAAATAAATAAAATCTTAAAGAAAATTTAAAAAGAGACTAGAATAAAATTTAAAATGAGACATTACAACTGATACTACCAAAATATGTAAGATCATAATGGACAACTATGAACAATTATAGGCCAGGAAATTACATAACCTAGAAGAGATGGATACACTTCTAGAAATACACAACCCACCAAGACTGAATCAGGAAGAAACAAAGTTTGAACAGACCAATAACGAGTAATGAGATTGAATCAGTAATCAAAAACCTCCCAATACAGAAATCCTTAGGAAATGACAGCTTCACTGGTGAATTCAACCAAACATTTTAAGAAAAATTAACAATCCTCCTCAACCTATTTAAAATAATGAGGACAAAACACTTCCAAACTCATTCAATAAGGCCAGTATTACCTTTATACCAAAACAAGAAAAGACAACCACAAGAAAACTGTAGACCAATATCCCTGGTGAGTATAGATGCAAACATTCTCATTAAAATATTAGCATGCTGAATTCAAGAACACATTCACAGGATTATATACCAGGAAAAACAGGATTTATCCCTGGGATTCAAGGATGGTCCAACATATGCAAATCAATAAATGTAATATATCACCCCAATAAGATGAAAGCCAAAAATCACATGGATCATCTCAATAGACACAATAAAAGCATCTGAAAAAATGCAACATCCTTTCATAATAAAAACCCTTTGCAGGCTGGATAGAAAAGGAACATAGCTCAACAAAATAAAGGCCACTTGCAACAAACTGAAAGCTAACCTCACATTTAATGGAGAAAAACTGAAAGCTTTTCCTCTAAAATCAGGAACAAAACAAGGATGCCCACTCTCTCCACTCCTATTTAATATAGTACTGGAAGTCCTAGCTAGAGAAGTCAGGCAAGGCAAAGAAATAAAAGTCTGTCAAATGAGAAAGGAGTAAATAATATTAGTCCTATTTGTTGATTTTATATACAGGAAATCCCAAAGAGCAAACCAAGATAACTCTTGGAACTGATCCACAAATTCAGTAAAGTTGCAGGATTCAAAATCAATACATATCACTCTACTGTTTTCCTTTACAGTCATGATGAGACATCTGAAAAAGAAAGAAAACTATCCCGTTCACAGTAGCATCAAAAAACAACCAAATACTCAGCAAAAATTTAGCCAGGCAAGGGAAAGATCTGTACAATACAAACTGTAAGATTTTGCTGAAAGAAATTTAAGATGAAACAAATGGAAAACTATTGCATATTGACAGATCAGAAGAATTAATATCATTAAAACATTTATAATACCCAAAGCCATGTTACAGATTTAATATTCATCAAAACACCCAAGGGATTCTTCACAGAAATAGAACAACCTTAAAATTTGTTGTGGGATCACAAAAGACCCTGAGAGACAGAGCACCCCCGACAAAAAGAACAAAGCTAGCGGCATCACACTTCCTAATAACTATATTACAAAGCTACAGTAATAAAACAACATGTTACTGGTACAAAAACAGACACACAGAGCAGCAGAACAAAACAGAGAGCCCAGGGTGAAATGCTGGTATAGATGGTCAACTAATATTCAACAATGGAGCCAAAAACACCCAATGGAGAAAAGATAATCTCTCCAACAAATGGTGCTGGGAAAACCGGCGAAACACATGCAGAACAATGAAAATGGGCTCTTCTCAGGCCACTTGCAAAAATCAACTCAAAAGAGATCAAAGACTTAAACATAAGACCTGAGAGCAAGACTCTGAGAACACATAAGTTAGAAGCTCCCAGACATTGGTCTTGGCAATGATATTTTAGATATGATGCCAAAAGCACAAACAGCAAAAGCTAAAATCAACAAATGGGACTACATGAAACTCAAAGCTCCCTTCTGTAAGGCAAAAGAAACAACTAGCAAAATGAAAAGGCAACCTACAGAATGGGAGAAAACTTTTCTAAGTGATATATCGGATAAGGAGCTAATAATATTCAAAATATATGAGGAACTTGTACAACTTAATGACAAAAAAAAAATCCAATTTAAAAACGGCCAGAAGAACTAAGTTGATGCTTTTTCAAAGAGTACTTCAAAATTGACAAGAGGCACATGAAAATATGCTTACCATCACTCATCATCAGGGAAATGCAAATCAAAACCACAATGTCATGACTGACGCGCACACTGTCAGAAGGGCTATCAAGAAGACAAGAGACAGTAGGTGCTGACGGAGATGGATTGAAAAGGGAACACAGTTGGGGGAAATGTAAACTGGTCCAAGCACAAGTGCAAACATTACTTTATTTTAATTTTTTCCTGAAAAAAATTAAAAATCCACCTGGCAGACCATCCAGCAATTCCACACCTGGTTATAGACTCAAAGGAAATGCAAGTGGGATTTCGAAGAGATACGCGCACTCTCATGTTAACTTATTCACAATAACCAAGATATGGTAACAACCTAAAGTCTCATCAATGGATGAATGGTTAAAAAAGATGGGGTATAAGTACACAATGGAATGTTATTCAGCCCCGAGCAAGGAGAGTCTCCTGCCATTTGTGACAATATGGATGGTGGATGCTCAGTCAGTCAGAGAAAGGTAAGAACTGCAGCACATCACTTACACATGAGATCTAAAAAAGTTAAACCTATTACATCTGTATCTTTGGGGTAAATACCCAGTAGTGCAACTGCAGGGTTATACGGTAGCTCTATTTTTAATTTCTTAAGGAATCTCCACATTGCTTTCCAAGGTGGCTGCACCACTTGCAATCCCACCAACAGCGTAGAGGAACATTCCCCTTTCTCCACATCCTCTCCAGGAGACTATGCTGAGTGAAAGAAGTCAAGCAGAGAAAGTCAATTATCATGAGGTTTCACTTACTTGTGGAGCAGGAGTAACATGGAGGACATTAGGAGAAGGAAAGGAAAAGTGGATTGGGGGAAGTCAGAGGGGGAGACAAACCATGAGAGACTGTGGACTCTTGAGAAACAAACTAAGGGTTTGGGGGGGGGGGTGGATGGCTGAGCCTGGTGGTGGGTACGAAGGAGGGCATGTACTGCATGGAGCACTGGGTATGGTGCATAAACAATGAATCCTGGAATACAGAAAAAATAAAATTTAATTTAAAAAAATAAATTACAATGTCAAACTTGTGAAAAACAGAGAGTAACACTGTGGTTACCAGGAGATGGGGCAGGAGTGGGCACATGAGCCTGATGTGGTTTAAGGGTACCAACTCGCAACAAGTAGTAAATAAGTCACAGAGACCTAATGCACAGGGTCATAAACACAGATTACAATGCTGTACTGTAATTATGTACGCGCCAGAAGTACCAAACATCACTACAATTTTACTACAATATATAAATGTACCGAATTAACAAGGTGTACATAGTAAATTTATACAATGATATACGGTAAAAAGTCAAAACTAACAACTTTCAACACAAAGAAGTAGTAATCCACATGCAGAGATTTTAGCAACTTATTGAAAAATAGAATCAGTCTGTTTTATTGGTGTCTGCAGTTTTTTTCTCCACAGAGCCTATAAAAGCATAACAGCAAAATTTTGTTGTTGTAAAACTTACTTCTTTCACTCTTAAGAGTTACAAGTTTTTTGATTATTTATTCATACATTCCTTCATTCACAAAAGGAGTAAGTAAAATAAATCGTACGTTTTGTCCTTTGCTCTGGAGAAAATAAAGGAGGAAAGAGGGAGAGTGAGTGCTGGAGATAAAGCAAGATTACTTTTTTTTTTTTTTTAAAGATTTTATTTATTTATTTGTCAGGGATAGAGGGAGAGAGAGTGAGCGAGCACAAGCAGAGAGAGAGGCAGGCAGAGGCAGAGGGAGAAGCAGGCTCCCTGCCGAGCAAGGAGCCCGATGTGGGACTTGATCCCAGGACGCTGGGATCACGACCTGAGCCACCAGGCGTCCCCAAGATTACGTTTTAAACAGAGCGGTCAGGAAGGCCTCGTTTCAAGGTAACACTCAAATAAAGACCTGAAAGAGGTAAGGGAAGGAGTCATGGGACACCAAAGGAAGAAAATTTAAGGCAGGGCAACAGCTGATGTGAAGACCCTGAGGTGGGGACATGCCTGATTTGTGGAAAGAACAGCCCAAGGAGGCTAGAAACAGAAGGAACGGTGGGGGAGGTGGTGGCGAGGTAAGGCAGGGAGAGCAGCTAGAAAACGGTTACAAGAAGGTGGGTGACGGTGGCAGTGAGGGTGATGCCCCAGTGGGGACTGGACTCTGGATCTTCTCTGGCGCCAGAGCTGCCCGGGTTTGCTGACGGGTGAGATGGGAGGTGTGACAGAAGGAAAGGGCTTAAAGATGCCTGGAAGGTTGTAGTTCTGAACACCCAAGAGCCTGGACTGCTGTGGGGGACCCCGACATGCATAGGCCAAAAAGTCCAGGAGAACCCAGGAAGCGAGACAGAATAACTGGTTTATGAGGAAAAAGAAAACCAGGAGATTCAAGTGTCCCAGAAGACAAAAAAAGAAAGAGCTGTTGCGAGGGGTGGGGTGGGGGGGATGAGGGATCCTCAACTGGGTCAGATGCTGACAGGTGAGAAGCCGCAGCCTGGGAAGCAGGACGGCTGGGCAGCACTCACTGAGATGGGACTCAAGATCCATCCTCCTGAATCTCAAGTGGGATCAGTCGGCACCTGCCTGTCCTAAGACTGTTACCTTCACTCACACGGTCTCAGACAGAATGCAGGTCAACAGGGCTGCGGTTCTGGCAAGGGAGTGTGACAGACAGACGTCAGAGCAACAAATGTTAGTATCCGAGTAAGGGTCTGATTACAACTGACTATGGAAGGATGGAGGGCACAGGGTGAGGGGGACAGAGCTCCAGGTACCAGTGCGACAGAAGGAATGCAGGAGTCACCCAAGGGAGTGAACTAGCTACGAACAGGAGATAATGCAGAGTTTGCTTGAAGTTGAGATTAGGGGCACCTGGGTGGCTCAGTTGGTTAAGTCTCTGCCTTCGACTCAGGTCATGATCCCAGGATCTGGGATCGAACCCCACATCGGGCGCCCTGCTTAGCGGGGAGCCTGCTTCTCCTTCTGCCTGCTATTACCCCTGCTTGTGTGCACGCGCTCTCTCTGACAAATAAATAAAATCTTAAAAAGCAAAGAAGACTTAAGAAAAAAGAAATTGAGATTAATAAAGAGTTCTGGATACTGTAGTCTCAAGACAGGAGCAGATTAGGTAGAGCAGAGGACAAGATCCTTGGACGTATAAGAATTAAGAGACAAGAGAAGTCAGAACAGTAAGAAGTTTGCCCAGTGCATTTTACAATCACCGAGTATCACGCCAGGAGTGATGCAACAGGAGATATTTGCCAGGAAGTCACAAATTCAAGGCTGAGGAAATAGGACAGTGATCCCCAAGGCTACACTGGGATGGGAAGGGCTCCTTTCCCGGAAGCAGCCCCATCTCCTCCCCAGACGAGTTCATGTGCGCACATATGTACCTGTGGGGAAATGAACGCTACGCCAGGTTATACTGCTAAGGTCATGAGTCTACATAAACAGTATTATTCTGTTTTCCGCATGAGTCTTCAACTGTATTTTTTTTTAAGATTTTATTTATTTATTTGACACACAGAGAGAGAGAGAGATCACAAATTGGCAGAGAGGCAGGCAGAGAGAGAGGGGAAAGCAGGCTCCCTGCTGAGCAGAGAGCCCGACATGGGGCTCAATCCCAGGACCCTGGGATCAAGACCTGAGCTGAAGGCAGAGGCTTAACCCACTGAGCCACCCAGGTGCCCTTTCAACTGGATTTTTTTCCAGAAATTTCTTTTCAAGATAAAACAGCCCCTCATAATCAACAGTTCTTCAAACTGAGTCCAACTCCAAAAGAAAAGGTACCATCATTAACATTTGTTTACCTTGAAGTTTTCTACTCAGCTCAAGTTTTTCCTGTTCAAGGCGTTTGATCCTCCTCTCGTACGCCTCGGTCGCCAGATTGTTGTCTAGAGTCCTCTGGACACTGACGTCAAGGTCCAGGGACGCGGGACCGGCTGTGACCCGTAAACAGCTCCGATCAGAAAGAACGCTGAAGAAACATAAAAACATGAGTTCACGGAGAAAAGAACGTCTCAAGAAACAGAGCCTTCTGCAGCTGTCTACTTAAAACACGGATTGCGGTATCTAGCTACAGTTAACTGTGTAGGGTGACAGGAAAACACATTGTGTGCAAATCTCAACACAGACCACTTTTTAGAAGTATTTTATAAAATTAATAAATTGTCCAAATTATCTTAAATTTCAATAGCCACACATTATAAAATGATGTTTACTGAACACAAGGTGACCACGTAAGTGAAACAGGAGTCAAAAGCACACACCATGGTCCTCTTCATCAGAATTTGGATTCAAAAGCGAAATGCTTCCTTTAATTCAATATAATTTAATGAAAAATACTTGAAGTGTTGAACATTTAGCAGGGAGCAAAATCGCCACTTGCTTCTGTTCTCATGATGAAGACAGGAACATATGAGATAAGTAAAATATTTAGGGCATTAAGCAGTGCTGAATACTAAGGACAAAATAAGTAAAGGGTGGGGGTAGTATTGAGGGGGAAAAAGTAGAAATCTAGATAAAGTGGCCAGGAGGCTATCACTCAGGGCGGAACTCCCAATAAAGTCCAGAGGGAGTAACGGGGTAGTGGCGGGGGGCGGGGGGATACTGGGGGGAGGGGAACATTCCAAGCAGATGGAACACAAGCGCAAGAGCCTGAAGCAGGAATAGGTCTGGTATGGTCCCAGGCCAGAAAAGAGCCCTGTGTGACTGGAGCAGAGTCGGCAAGGTTAAGAGTCGTAGGAAAGAGAAAGTGAGCCAGTCATGCAGGGTCTTTCTTGTAAGAGTGTTGGTTTTGATTAAGATATGAGCTGCTGGAGTTGGGAGACTGGGGCAATGGGTCCTAAACAGTAAGAGGTTTGCCGAGTGCATTTTACAATCACCAAGTATCACGCCAGGAGTGATGCTGCAGAAGACAGTTTGCCAGGAAGTCACAATTTCAAGGCTGAGGAATATAAGGGAATGACACATTCCCTTATAGACTTATCTTCTAGCAGGACCAGTCAGACAGGTTCAGAGAAATCTAGGAGACGAGATTATAAACATTTGAGGTAGGTGGTTGGGTGGGTTTTAAGTAGGAAAGAGCAGAAGGGTCTCACATTCAGGCATCATCAGCAAATATCTGGGGGTGCACCACAGTATCAGTGGAAAGGGTCCCAAGACGAAGCTGTGGGGCCCAGAGAGATGAGGTCAGAAGGCCTCAGCTGTAGAGACTGAGAAGGACTGGCCAGAAAGGGGAGGAGTCAGGAAAGCAGCCTGGAAGGTAAGAGACGGCAGTGCTATGATGGGAAGGAGCTATGATGCCCAGCCTGAGAGGAGACACACAAGCCAGGACTGACTGGGAGCCTCTACTGGGCATCTGCACAGGCGAGTGCTTGGGTACAGAGACGGGCAGGCAGGACCATGCAGAGGAGCATGTGAACACTGCCTGCCTCCACCTCTCCGTGCAAGGTTAAGTGAGCTCATCAAGGGAGAGCAGAAGAGCGGGCACAGGCACAAGAAGGGTCCTAGAGGTTGGTAATCATGACCGCGGAAGGTGAGACCTGGTCAGATGCTTTTCTCTGGACACTGAACTGCATGGGTCTGAGCAGAAACCTGAACTGTACTAATGATGTCAACTCAGCAGAACCACGCAGGAGACCAGGAGGCAGTCAAGGACCTGAGGGAGGGCACACAAGGACTGAGGACAATCATACTCTGCTTACACCAGGGAAGGCGGACGGGGAAGTGGTCCGTGAAAATAGGGCTAAGGTGGCTGGTGCTGGCACTTGGCCCCCGGAGTGTATTTGCTAATGCAGAAGACACTTCGATTCCTGTCCCAGTGCCAACAGGAACACTGTGAGCTCCATTTCTCCTCCAAAATGACGCAAGATTCCCCTATGTTCTACTCATTACAGAACATCTAACTTGGTCAAGCAGTAGCTTCGGCCTCTATTTAAAAAGAGGCTTTCTTATATATTTCTTAAATTTATCTTAATTTGCTTTAAGTTGTCCAAATTATGTTAACTTTTCCAACTTACCAGCTACTAGTATATGTGAAACCAACAAATGGCAGGTGGTGGCCAGAAAATGCAGTATGTGTGGGTGGGGGCATCGTTTCCTGAAGGAGGAAAACACATCTGGTAAGAAATAAATAAACGTGATCTGTAGGTTGGCCTATAATATTAACGATCAATAGGAAATACACGGCTGTTCAATTTAGAAACACATATTAAGTCTGGTGCAGATGTGCAGTGATCTAGAATCCAAACAAGAGCACTGCCACTGTAATATTCTAATAAAATTAAACTCCAGATGGAAAGTCTGACATTGAGAGCCCAGTGATTATTCATGTATGCATACGTGCATATTTGCCTCATCGCTAAAAATTATTTGTAACCCCAAATCAATATTCACAGTGCTTCTGCAATCACTAGCAGACACATGCAGAACAAAAACATTTTTTTGAGCTGCCTGATGCCTAAGTTTCCAGCTGGGACTGAACAAGGAGACACTCTGCCTTCTTGTTTCAGCTCTGACACGACAAAAAATATTCCTTCCAAGGTCAGCATGTGCCACGTCTTTCAGATTTTTCTGCTTTTCATGGGTGACTGTGTTGTTTAAAATGTCCTCCACGCATAGCGCAGAACGGCCATCTAGATGGTTTCTAAGCAAGACAGCTGTGATGTGCCTGACAAATACGTATGTGTGTTAGAAAAGCTTTGCTCAGGCTCAAGATACACTGCTGTTGGCTGTGAACTTGCTGTGAATTAATCAACAATATATGTATTCAATAAGGTTTCTTTAAAGAAAAACATACATAAAACAAGGTTACATACTACTGGTTGAATGAAATGACCAGAGGCTCAAAAGAACCTACCCCTGTATTTCCCCCTAGGAACAATGGTTCAATATTCACAACTACAGCACACACAGGAACTTTATGGAACATGTAACTACCATAATCAGAATCGACTGTACTATGTATTTAATTTGGAAAGATGCAAATTTCTGTTTACAGTAAATGTAATTCTTATATAATAAAAAACTGATGAGGAAAGTCCATTTAATTTTTTTTTTTTTTTTTTTGGAGGTCCGGAGAAAGAAGCAGAAAAAATCTTTACCTCTTTGCATATGCCATTTACTGAACAGTGAACAGTGATAGAAAATCAATATAAAAATTTTTAGTGCAGAATTAAAACCGTAAGAAATAAAATAATGGAAGAAAAAAATAAAGCTCAAATTAAGAAGGCTAAAAGGGCAACATCTATAAAATTTTATGTTCTTATTGTCCTAAATTGTAACAGTGTAACCTAAAGGTGTAGAGCAGAGGTTGATGACCTATGTCAGCCCACAAGCTAAAAGTGGTCCAGCGTTTGGCGACTCTGCTAGTCTGCCACTAGCCCCAAGGAGCTTACAACCTCAGGATAGCAAGGCTATAGAATTTTCCCCACTTCCCTTCCTACCAATTTACTACTTTTAGTGGCAACACCACTGGGTATGGGAGCTCTCCAAATCACGTCAGCCTCCTGCCAGCAGCTCGATGGCCCCAACCAGGCTGAAGGAATGGGGTGGGACAGTTTTTGACCAAAGTTCAGTTTCTCATAAATAAATGCTTCTCAATTTCTTTCCCTTGGGTTGAGTTGTCAAGCCCCAAAATGGTTGTTTTTGACAATTTGTCCAGTATCATGGAGCTTTTTAAGGAGAGATTTGCCAAACTCTCACTCTGCCATCACGAAATCCACTTTTCTAAGCATCTGATTTCTCCTTTTCCTAGGAAACCTCATGGCATAACTGATCTAACTGGTAAATACGTGAAGTTTAATCTTGCTCCTTGTCATAAATAAACATGTTCACCTCAGTGAATTCTCTCAATTTCTCAATGTATGAGAAAATAAATACTAGAAGCCACGATAACTATCTGGTAATTGATAAGGAGGTCCATAAAACTGCTTCAAAACCACATTGCAATGTCATACTTACAGAATTCTTTAAACAATCATCATCCACATCAAAATTCGATGTATCTGTTGGGCTACTAACTTCTGGAATATAAGGTGCTTCACAGTTTCGAATATTATCCCAATCAATTCCATTGAAAAAAGGGTGTTTCTTAAAGTCTTCTATTCCATTTTGACCAAGTCGGTGCTCTCTGCTGCAAATGAGTCTTCGAATAAGATCCTTAGCATTTTCAGACACATCGGTCACTTGAGCTGGAAACTGAAACCTCTCCTAGACACAGAATAATAGGAACAAAACATAAATCAATTAACATTTATTTTCTTAAAAATGCATTTTCTTTTAAAAATGTTTAATAAGTGGGGATGCCTGGGTGGCTCAGTGGGTTAAAGCCTCTACTTCGGCTCAGGTCATGATCCCAGGGTCCTGGGATCGAGCCCTGCATCAGGCTCTCTGCTTAGCAGGGAGCCTGCTTCCCCCTCTCTCTCTCTGCCTGCCTCTCTGCCTACTTGTCTCTGTCTAATAAGTAAATAAAATCTTTTTAAAATGTCTAATAAGGGACGCCTGGGTGGCTTAGTTGGTTGGGCAGCTGCCTTTGGCTCAGGTCATGATCCCAGCGTCCTGGGATCGAGTCCCACATCGGGCTCCTTGCTCGGCAGGGAGCCTGCTTCTCCCTCTGCCTCTGCCTGCCACTCTGTCTGCCTGTGCTCGCTCACGCTCCCTCTCTCTCTCTGATAAATAAATAAAATCTTTTTTAAAAAAAATGTCTAATAAGTGTACACTTGTACAAAGTACTCATACTACAAAAGAAAAGAGCATTTTTCTAAATGAACTTTTAATTTTATATGTGACTTAGTCACTCACACATGCACCGTAGAAAGAATAAACTGAATGCTAAAATACCTTAAACTGCTATCAGAATGAAGAGAATTTATTAAAAGTAGACTGACTCAAAATTTCAGTAGAGTGTATATGACTCATGATGTTCATATATGCCACAAACCAAGCATTAAGTAACAACAGTAAACACCTGTGAAGAACAGACCATGCACTTGACACTCATGGAAACTCTTTGTTCACTTAATGCCTATAATCCTCACAGCAATCCTTGAAGGCAGGTGCCACTATTATCCTGGTTTTACAGAAGAGACCCAAAGCCCCAGGGAGTTCAAGCCAGTCACTCCTAGTCACACGACTAGTAAACCGAAGAGCTTTTGGAAGAGTGGCCTGACTGCAGAATCCAGGTCGGAGCCCCCACCTCTCACTGATTTCTCTCTGAAATGATTTATGTGCTCTTTACAACGCGGTAGCTAGCTGTCCCCTAGCTGTCTTCCGACTCTCCATGACTATTTAGCAGATTATCCTTGCAGCCAGGCAGAAGAGCACCAGCTGCACAGAAGAGCTTTAAGGGACTGATACATACATGAAGCAACTGATCATAACTGTCTCACCCCCCCCCTTTTATGGAACGTTCCTATTCCAGGTGTTCCAACAGCTCATAGTCTTCTGAAATCGATCAATCAGAACCCTCCTCTCTTTATTACAATTTATTTCTATTTCATCGGGAAGTAAATGGACTAAGCCTCCATTATTTTGCTCCTGTGGTGAATCTGGACTCTTTTCACTGCACTGATCCTAAAGAAGACCGGAACAGGTATCCTCGCACATACATCTTGGTTCAACTGAGTACTTCCTTAGGGCATATTCCTAAACCTGAAGTTGCTCAATCCAAAGTTCTAACCCTTTTCAAGGCTCTAGATGCTTATTTACAGACTTGTTGACAGAAAGGTTACATCAGTTCCTATTGACAATGTCCAATAATACCCATCTTACCGGGTTATTCACAATACAGAGTAGAATTTTTCTTTTCATCTTTGCCAGGGGGAAATAGGATATCTCAGTTTTATTTTGATTTGCATTTAATTTATGATGGCTGAGGATGAGAATTTTTTAAATGCATTCTAGTCATGAGTATACTTATAGTAGTAAGAATATAAATTATCTACTTACCCGCTTCGTTATTCTACTGAAGAGACCAATTTCCTATTTATTAGCATTTCTAATAAAATACAGGAGAAGGTAAGAACTAATAATTTTATGTATAATTAATGGGTTTTGATTATTCACATTTGTCAGGTCCCCTATTAGCATAGAAATTAGAATGTTCATTGTTTTTAAAAAAATATTTTTTTAACTATCACATTACTTCAAATTTATTGTATCATTTACCACACTGAATTGAAAAATAGTAAAATATACTAACTTTATGATTCATGATTTTTCCATATGTCTCCACCAGAGATTCTGCATAAAATGGTGTTTCTCCATAAAGCATTTCGTACATACAGACCCCCAGAGACCACCAGTCACATTCAGGTCCATATCTCCCTTTCCCATCTTCCATGGCTTGAAGGATTTCAGGAGAGATATAATCTGGAGTTCCAACAGCCACTGAGGACTGGACCTGAGGAAGTTCACACATTTTTAGTAATCTATTATATTAGAAACAATAATTAATTAAAAAATATTTACACTTACTCACATACACAAGACATTTCAAAACTACAACTTTGTCATTACCTGAATTTAGCCTCCTTGTACGTATAAGTTCAATTGTATATAATCTCCACACTAACAGTCCTCCAGATTTCACAATACTATAGAATTTTTATTATTGATGGTACTTCATTGGCTACATTTAGGGTAACGATAGGATTTGAACATCACAGCCATTAAAAACAAACTGGGTATTTAGTACAGAACATTCTTATTATTGATATTATCTAACCAACACATTCCTATAAATAATGGAACTAGGAAAACTCTACATTTGTCAAAAGGAAAATATTGCCTGAAAAAAACAAGCCAATACTTTTGAGCAACCCAGAAATTATTTTAAAACACCTTAACTGAAAACTAAGGAAATAATTATTAACAATATACTGCAAACTATCTATTAATTTAAAAAATTACATAGGGGTTTGAAACATATTCTTCAAAAAATAAAGTCCCAGTAGAGAAAAACAGCTGGGCATGTAATCATAGGAAGTTAGATGTAAATAAGAAAATAATCAATATAAATGATCTTGGGCATGCATCTTGCAAAGTACTCTGAAATAAAATTGTTTCTTTGTACGTTTTAAAGAAGCGTATCAAAAAAGAATATTCTCAAGGTAGAATAATGGTTAATATTCTGGATTTTCTAGAAAAAAAAATATCATCATTCTTAAGTAATCCTTAGAATAGACTTCCTCTTTGGTAATACTGAGATAAGGTAACTTGAAAACTCCTGCACTGCAAACTCTTAAAAATACTAGATAAAATACAATAACCATTTTTAAAATAAATATATAAATGAGCCCTTACAGAAAAAAGAAATTCTTAGGGGCTGGTTATCAAGAAGTGTTTGAGAACGAAAGCAATAAGCGTTATAGCAGGACTGGGGCTGGGGAATGTTGGTTTTCATTTTCTAGATACTTGGATTTTAATATATCCATGAGGATGAGAGGACAGCCCTCAGCTTATGTGAGGTTTGAAGCAAGAGGCCACCCCCTATAATAATAGCCTTTACTCTAGAGGGTAAGTAAAAAGGTGAATTATGAAAATCTGCCACTCAGAGAAAGAGACTTTGTCCGTATTGATTGCGGCTTAAATGTGAAGAAAAATTGCTCCTCCCAAAATTCATCACTTTCAGCCACATAGTCCCAGCATTGGGTATTCTGAATCACAGTGCTTCTGGGGTCCAGAAGTCCTCAAGCCAAGGAACTGGCAAAAATACTGGCACCTGGTAAGGTGCACCCCCAAAACTTGGCATAACAAATTCAAAACTACTATTCAAAATTCACTACTTTACAGGACACATGATCAAACCTTGCCGCATGTAATTCTCACACATAAAAGCCCACTGAAGATGAGCTCACAGTCCAAAAATACAAACTAAATGAGGAAACAGTCCATACCAAAAAAAAAAAAAATCAGAAATCAAAGCAATATAAATAGACCCCTAACAATTATCAATTCTACATGAATTATGTTTTAAAATGATTAAAAATTTAAAATATAAAAATCATAGGAGAAATGAAAAAAATGAAATGAAGTTCTAGAAATAGGAAAAAAAAAACCACAAAACCAAAAAGCTAGCCTTGAAATAAAAAAAATAAAAAGTGAATAGGTAAAAGATATGAAAAAATAAAACCAGATCCATTTCTATACACACTGCAGTTAAACTGCAGAGTACTAAAGGCAAAGACATCTTCAAAACAGTAAAGAATATAGAGAGATTGCCTACCAAGGAATGACAAGGAGACTGCAGCTGAATTATTGGTATTGACACAGCAGTGAGAAGAAAATGGAATTGAATCTTCAAAGTGACAAGACAAAATAACTGTCACCTAATTATGATACATGAATGGGGGTTAAATACAGGTATTTTCACACAGAGTAAGTGAATTTCCATGTGCACAGTCTTCCAGATAAACATAAGGACACACTTCAGGAAACAAGAAGTTTAACTCATGTGGAAGATGTGGTAGTAGAAGCAATTGTGAGCAAAGGTATTACTAAACTTTAACATACATACAGTCATTAATTGGATAAAATAGTGACAAAGACGAAGGGGATTGAGAGGAGTAGGAAAAAGAGGAGAAACACGTTGTCAGAGGAGGAGGGAACAACTATTTAAAGGTTGAAAATCAGGTGGAACTAAAATACCAGAAAACAGTAATGTGTTACTGAGGGAACAAGTAGGATCCAAGTGGTTGGTTTCTTGTTCTCTCATCTTTATTTTTTACTTACTTTTTAATCATTATTTTTAATTGTGGTAAAATACCTGTAGCATGAAATTTACCATTTCAACCATTTCCAAGCATGCACTCCATTGGCATCAAGCACATTCATGCTGTGGTGCAACAGTCACCACTATCCTTCTCCAGAACTCTTTTCATCTTGCAAAACTGAAACTTGGCATCCATTAAGCACTAACTGCCCCCTGCCCACCTCCTGCCCCATCCTGGGCCCTGACAACCACCACTGTACTTTCTATCTCTAAGTCTGACTACCCTAGGTGCCTCATAGCCATGAAATAATACAGTATTTGACATTTTGTGTCTGGCTTAAATCACTTACATTTTCAAGGCTTATCCATGTTGTATCATGTGTTAAAATTTCCTTCTTTTTAAGCCTGAAAAATTTTCCATTGTACTTAAATACCACATTTCCTTTATCCACCCATCTGCTGATAGATACTTTGGTTACTTAAATCTCTTGGACATTGTGGATACTATGAATATGGTGTACAAATACCTCTTTGAGTCCCTGATTTCAATTCTCTGAAGTATATATCCCTAAGTAGAAGAGCTGGGTCATACAATAATTCTATTTTTTAATTTTCTGAAGAACTGCCATACTGTTTTTCAGAGTGGCTATAGCGTTTTACACTTTACTACCAACAGAGTACAGGTGCTCCAATTTTTTCATACCTTCACCAACACTTCTTATTTTGTTTTATTGTGGGATTTTAAATTTTTTAACATTTAAATTAAATTAATTAATTTTAAGAAGAAATTAAGCCACTTAATGAGTGTGAGGTAGTATCTTTGATTTGCATTTCCCTAATGACTAGGGATGTTGAGCTTGTTGGCCATTTGCATATCTTCTTTGGAGAATTGCCTATTCAAGTACTTTGCTCATTTTGAATTGAGTTGTTACTGAGTTGTAGAAGTTCTTCACATATTCTGGATAATTAGCCCCTAATCAGACATATGATTTGCAACCATTTTCTCCCATTACATTAGATGCCTTTTCACTAAGACTGTGTCCTCCAGTGGACAGAAATTTTTTAAGGTGGTATAGTCCTATTTATCTATTTTTTCTTTTGTTGTCTATTGTTTGGTGTCATATCCAAGAAATCAATGCCAAACCCAATGTAATAAAGCTAGCCCTATATATTCTAAGATTTTTATAGTTTTAGCTCTTATATTCAGGTCTTTGATTCATTTTTAGTTGATTTTTGCATATAGTATAAAATAAACTGAGTTTTTTGTTTGGCTTTGAAATATGGTAAGAAACTGACTCCAGACTTCAGGTAAACCATAAATGTTAAAAATTTAAAGATAAACATTAAAATATTTGAAATAGAATGTATAGCTTCCAAAAAAGTAAATAAAAAGAGAAATTAAACTACACTTGACCAAGTCAACAGCAGGCAGAAAAGGGGGAAATAAAGCATGCATGCAAACAAATAAGCAAAACCTACAGTAAATAGCATAAGATCAACACTAAGAATAAATACAAATACATTGATCATCATGAGATTTATAAATGGACTAAATTTACCTATTAAAAGACAGCACTGTAAAAAATGAATGACAAATAGAGACACACCATGAGAGACTGTGGACTCTGAGAAACAAACTGAGGGTTTTGGAGGGGAGGGGGGTGAGGAGTTGGGTGAGCCTGGTGGTGGGTATTAAAGAGGGCATGTATTGCATGGAATACTGGGTGCAGGGCACAAACAATGAATTTTGGAACACTGAAAAAAATTAAATTAAAGAAAATTAAAGAAAAAGCCAAAATGAACAAATATTTTTCAAAATTGGCAAAAGTTTAAAAGCAAAGATATAAAAGTTTATAGCAAAGATAATAAAAGGTTTATATCTAAACATAGGACACAGAAAGGTTAAAAGTAAAAGGATGCATAAGTCATATAAGGCAAACATTAAAAGAACATTAAGGTAGCTATATTTCTATCAGTTAAAATAGACTCTAAAGGCAAAATCATTATTAAGATTTTTAAAAATCATTAACATAATTATAAACGAAAATACCTCGGAATAACATTCTGAATAATATGCCTAACAACATAGCTACAAAGGGCTATGTAAACGTTGATGATAACAAGGAAAAATTAATAAATTCAGTATCATGGTAAGACTTTTTAAATAACAAATGATATATCAGAAAGAAATAAAACTGTTAAGAATATAAAAAATTTGAACAACAAACTAAGAACCTCAATCTTACAAACCCACATAGAAACCTGGACCCAGGAATTAAAAAGAGTGTATTATTTTCAAACAGACAAATAACATTATAAAAACTAGCCTGTTATAAAGCAAAAGTAACTCTTGACAAATGTCAGAAAAAAACTGATTATTAAATAGACCCATTCTCCAGTAAAATAAAACTAAAAAGAACCAAATAATTAATACTAAAGATATTAAAAATAATCAATGGTCCACAGAGGTTTTCTAACTAAAGTTGGAAAATATTTAGAACTGAAAAGTAAAATGCTCTAAATATCAAAACTGACAAAGGAAAAGAAAAGCACAAGCAAACAACATTAGGATTGAAAAAACAACAAAACTACACAAGTAACAGATTTTAAAGTTAGGAAAAGTACAATATGAACATTATACCATCAAAATTGAAAACTCAGAGAAAATAGACAATTTTCATAGAAAAAAAATATAACTTACCAAAACTGACTCAGGAAGAAATAGAAAACCAAAGAGACCTATAACCATTAAGAAATGTGAATCAATAGTATAAAATCTACCTGGAAAACAAACCAAAAAAACAAGAGGAAAACAAAAACCAAACCAAGGCAAAGGTGATTTAAAAGTGAGTTCTACCAATTTCATAAGAAATAGACAACCTCTGTATTATATAAACTTGTTCTAAAGCCAAAATTGGTAAGGGGAGAGGATAGGACTACTCCCCTGTCCATTTTCCAAGGCTAAGATAACCCAAATACAAAACTCAGACAAGAATGATTTGAGAAAAAAAAAAAAATCATACTGCAATCTCAGAATGGTCAATCTGAAGTGTGACTCTCAGGTAACATCCAATATAAAATATTAGTAGAGTCATTCGAACAATTTGTTCAAAAATATCAATACATCTTCAAAACAGAGTTATGTTTGGCCAAAGAATAGATGATTTAACATGAGAAATTCTATGTCATTCATCAGTTTAACAGATTAAAGGAAAAACACCCTAATATCATCATCTCAATGGAAGCAGAAAAGTCATCTGATTACAACAATAATAACCATAACAACACATTCTTATGCTAATAAGAAACAGAAATTTCATAATAAGAAACAGAAATTTCCTTAATCTTGGAAAGGATATCTATCAAAAGCTTATGGCAAATATCATAGTTAATTTGAAACTACAGAAAAAACACCATGAGCATCAGGAACAAGGCAAAGGAGCTCCCTATTACCATACCTATTGATTATTGCACTGAAGGTCATTGACTCCATACACGGAAAAAACAGCACACATAGGCATTTGTTAATGTGAACTATATGACTGTCTCTGTACAAAACCTAAAATAATCTATAAATTATTTTGAATAAAAAATTTATTGAGCTTTCTAGTTTCAAAATGAGAATACAAAAATCAACTGTGGTCCTCAACAAAACAACAAGCAATTAAACTGAAACTCTAACAGTTATTGTTTATAATGCTCTATGCCCCCAAAATCCAGTATGCCTAGGAACAAATTTAACAAATAAAGGTAATGGATTTGCTGTAAACATGATTATAAAACTTCAATAACAGACATAAAGGAAAACCTTAAATAATGGAGAGAGACATCATGTTTGTGGAAACAAAAATTCTATGTTATAGACATAAATTTCTCCAAAATTAACCTCTAAATTCAATGCAAGTCTACAAGCTTCTGTTTCTGAAGGGGTATTTGTGTATACTTGGTATATATATAAACCAATAATATAACCCTAATAAGCATACGGAAAAACAAATGGCCAAGAACAGCTAACACAATCTTAGAAGAAGAAAAAGAAGTACAGCAGGACATCCTTCCCAGAAATTGACTTCTTATAAAGGTGCAGTGATTAAGATGGCATAATTTCAACTCATACATGAGAGCCAAAAAGCAAGCTGAGACCTGATTTGCAAAGTACCAAAATCTAGGAAAAGCTAAAACTGAGGCAGCTGCCCAGGTAATAAATAATGACCCATACAAAGACATATAATTATAACAATTCAGAACACTGGGAAGAATAGAATATCCTAAACGCTTCTAAAAAAGGAAGGAAAGGTTTAACAGAAGAACTGAGATTTAGAATGGCACCAGATATCTCAACAGTAAATTAGAAGACGATGCAATGCCTGCTAAATTCTAAGAAAAATCATTTGAAATCTACATTACTATGCCCAAACAAAGTATCAATCAAATATGAGGGTAGAAGTGGAAGCATTTTTCACATGTGCAAGATTATAAAATATTTACTTCCATAAATAGCTCTCAGGAGAGCTACTGAGAGCTACTACCAGATAAAGAGAAAGTCAGACATGGGACCCAGGAAAGAGAGGATCCACTGCTTGATGGCCATGCAGTGAATCCCACTATGAAGAGTAAGATAGTCCTGGCAGGACAGTGCTACAACAAGCCGGCAAAACAGTCTGGATGAGCAGGGAGAAGGCAAGACTCCAGCACAGCTCCCTCCAAAAATAAAAGGGAACCATTAGGTTACTTAATGTTTCTGAGAGAGAAAGGAATTAGGGCTTGGAAATTTGAGGCTAAACTGGTGAGAGTTATATAGAAAACAAGACAAAATGTTCACTTACACCACGGACAACAAAAAGTGTTCAAGAAAAGAACTGTAATTGGGCGCCTGGGTGGCTCAGTGGGTTGAGCCGCTGCCTTCAGCTCGGGTCACGATCTCAGGGTCCTGGGATCGAGTCCCGCATCGGGACTCTGCTCAGCAGGGAGCCTGCTTCCTCCTCTTTCTCTACCTGCCTCTCTGCCTACTTGTGATCTCTCTCTGTCAAATAAATAAATAAAATCTTTAAAAAAAAAAAAAGAAAAGAACTGTAATTAAAATAAACTGAACGCAATGGCAAAATTATTAATAATATTTGTATAGAGTCATAAAGAATTGAACAGGATTTAAGAAAACTCTAAGAAGATAGAAAGTGTATTGGATGGGTGAGACGGTAGGAAATTAAGAGGTAATAACTAGTACTAAATAATCAAAAGACAGTAGCACAAATATGATAACAAGAAATAGGTAAGTAAAGGAAGCTACAAAACAAGCAGCCAGAAGACTCCCAAGTGTCTGCCTCTAGCACAGGAGATTTGGAGGCAGAAAGAATGGGACAAAAGGACGCAATTTTTATGACAAGCCTCCTTAAAATACATATAGATCACTCTGATTTAAAAAAACATAAAAATAAAATGGAAATAAAACAAGTAAAAAGGCTTGTTCGTTATAATTTTCTAAATGGAGGATAAACATGCTATATGTCCAGGAGAATTATTTTGAGATCATCAGCAAAGAATGAATGCGCAGGAAGACACACCAGGATTTCAAGGAATATACTTGACCAGGTGTAACTCATACAGACAGAAACAGTCTTCACCACATTCTGGAATGCACAGGGATTTGGAAGGCCGCCTATCAGACTCCAGGAAAAGAGCCCCAGCTTTGAGTCTAAGGGGCGTATGACCCGCAGGACTCAGGGAAACGCTAGCTCTTCTCCTGGAATTCTTCTTCACTGTAGCACTCTGCTCTCCAGAATTCTGATCCAAAACCTCCTGAGGCCACAGCCTCCCCGATTTGAATCTGTGTCTTCATAACTCAGCCAGCCCTCCCTTCTTGCTTCATACCTGCCATGATCAGCTGCCTACTTCATGATTCACAGAGACACAGATGTTATGGAGGCGCAGTTCCACGGACATTCACATGGTTACTGCCCTCATAGATCTTTACTTCTACAAATACCATAACCCCATTATTTTTGCTTTTCACACTCATCAAATGGCTTTTATGTATATTTTGAAGGAAAGATAAGCCTTTTTTTTTTTTTTATCCTACAGATCTTATTTATCATATCTGATATTCTTTATCCTACTGATCTAATTATCCAAATGGTACCATTTCCTTTGGATTAAAGGACATTCTTGAGCATCCAGGCCTGCTGGAGAGTAATCTCTTTCACTTAATTGAAAATGTCTTTTATTCACCTTCATTTTTGACGAATATTTTTGCTTGGCAGAGAATTCTTGGTCTATAGATTTTTTCTCTTTCAGCACTTTAAAGATATTATTTCTGATGAGACGCCTATGGTTATTCTTACCATTTTCCCAAAGTATGTAACACGTTTTTAATTCTGGCTGCTTTCCATTTTTTTCCTCTTACCTTTAATTTTCAGGAGTTTAATTGTGTGGTTCCTTTTAACCTTGAGGTACACTAAGATTCTTAGATTTGTGTTTTTCACCACATTTGGTAAGTCTGAGCCATCAACCCTACAAATTCTTTCTGTTCCTGTTTCACTCTTTTTTCTTTCTGGTATTCCAATCATGTGGACCCCAGAGCCTGAATTTATTTTGCTTCAATCTTTTCCTTTTTGTTCTTCAGACTGGATCATCACTATTGACTGGTCTTCAAACTCACTGGCACTTTCTTCTCTCATCTCTAATCTGCCATTAATCTTCTCCTGTGAGTTTTTATTTCTATTACAACACTTTAAGTTCTAAAAAGGTCCATTTGATTTCTTTTCTTGCTGAGATTCCTTATCTGAGCCATCGTTAAAACTACATTTTGATTCTTTAGACATATTTATTTAAAAAACATATTTATGATAGCTTTATTATGTCTCTAAGTCCAATATCTGTGCTGTCAAATTTTCTACTGACAACTTTTATTTTTTTAAATCTGTAACAGAATCTCTATCCTATCCCTGTTGTTGTTTGGTCTGGTGATTTCTGATTAAATGTTGGTCATTGACAGAAAAAGTTATTATAGACAGTATGAACTGTTATTACCTTCCACTGAAGATGTTAAATATTATTGAAGCAGATAAAAAAAAAAAAAAACCACTTGATCTCCTTAAACAAGGATTAGCTTACAATTACACTCTTTGGGACCAGATCTGCAGAAATTCTAAGATTCATCTCAATCCCCCTGACTTAGAAGACCACTTTCAAACTCAATGAATTTTATCAGGACTTGGATTTAGACTGTTATACAGGTTTAGAGTAAGTCTTACATAGTATAAAGGTGTTAAATAGCTACCCGGGGCCAAAATTCCAGTGTACCCATGTACTCTCTCTTCTCCAGCACCACTTGATTTTCAGAAACCTGTTCAATTTTCAGATACACAGCATCTATTATTTGGTACATCTGCTGTCTTATACTGCTTTTGTACAGCCCAACCTGCAGGAGATATCCCCATAGGCATACTTTAGGCCCTCTCTCTGAAAAACTTCCTTCTCTCCAGTGTTAAACACTGCAGACTAACTAACTCAGCTCTGGAGAACTGCTACCCTCACCTCTAACACTAGGTTTCTGCATCAAGAGCCAGCAAACTGTACCCATACTGGGAAATGGTAAGGTACATCTCATGAATTCATTTCTCTCAAAGATAACAGTCTTACGCTGCCTGTTGTCCACTGCCTGAAAACAGATGTCCCATATATTATGTACAATTTTACAGTTTTTTATAGTGAGAGGACAATTTGGTACCAATTACTCCTTTGATCATGGCCAGAAGTAGAAGTCATAAAACCCAATTTTTTGAAAGTTTATCTCCTTAGGATACATTTTCAGAAGTCCAATTACTGGTCCAAAATAATATACATTTTCATGGCCTTTAGAATATATTATACTAAACTGCTTTCCAAAATAATTTCTGCCAAGTGAAATGACATATACTTGGATCTGTGCTATACAGCCAGGAAACTGAAGTAAAAACAAACAAAACAAAACAAGGAATAAAATTGGGACATATAATCCTTTAAGTTTATATGAGGGACCAAGGGTTAGTAGAAGTAAACCAAATGGGAATGTGAAACTAAATTCACATAGAAATGTTCTGATGAAAGCATTCATTTGTTGAATATTGTCCCTCAAAAAAACTAGACAACTAGGAAAGAAGATTTAAAAAAATAAAGGTGAAGAAGGAATCACATTTTCTTCTCCCATGTGGGACTTGTTTTATTCACCTCTCTAAAACAGTGAAAATACCTCAAGTACAATAAACAGTGCAGCTAAAGAAAAAAACAAATAAGGTTCTCATAAAAGACACACTGTATCAATCATAACATCATTAATATAAGCAGTTAAAAATGGCATTGGAGGGGCGCCTGGGTGGCTCAGTGGGTTAAAGCCTCTGCCTTCGGCTCAGGTCATGATCCTAGGGTCCTGGGATCGAGCCCCACATCGGGCTCTCTGCTTAGCAGGGAGCCTGCTTCCTCCTCTCTCTGCCTGCCTCTCTGCCTACTTGTGATCTCTGTCTGTCAAATAAATAAATAAAATCTTTAAAAAAAAAAAGAAAAGAAAAATGGCATTGGACTTTGTATACAAACCTTATTAAGTATCCCTAATGCCATTGTGGGAAAAGGTGGAGCACAGAAAGACAAATGGATGGATGGATACTTAGAAAATATAAATAGTTTCTAAAAACAGGACAAGTAGCAAGGGAGATATCTGTGGACAAAATAACTTGATTCATCTTTATTTACCGTTCCATCTTCCATCAGCTTCAGACAAGAACCAAAATCTGCTAATCGAATATGTCCGTTCATATCCATCAATATATTGTCAGGTTTGATGTCCCTGAAAAGACAGACACATTCAATTTTTAGTTGAGAAAAATAAACATAACTATTTACTTGGTAAGATAAAAATTCATCTGAAAACTTCAACTTCTTTTAAAAGTTTACTTTTACTCTAAGAAAACCTACTTAACTACTTTATGGGCTCAAATCCTGGCTCTGATTCATATGAAAACATTCATAAACACATGTACTTTCAGTGTTCTGAAAAAAACTGCTTTTTGGCAGTTCTTCATCTTTTTTTTTTTTCTTAAGAGAGAGAGAGAGAAAGTGTGTGCACATGAGCAAGTGGGGGTGGGGCATAGGGAGAGGGAGAAAAAGAATCTTAAGCAGATCCTATGCTCAGCACGGAGCCCAACAGGGCCTGATAATCACAACCCTGAGATTATGACCTGAACTGAACTAAGAGTCAGACACATCACTGACTAAGCCACCCAGCCCCCCCTTCCAGGCAGTTTTCATTCAGGTTAAATTAATTTAGATTAATTTAGATTTGCATAGATTCCAATATGACCATGATAGGTCTACTTTCTGTATACAGAGAAGTAATTACTTGACATACACAAAATGTACTATCCTCTAGCCCGTGAAATTGGAGAGGGAAAAATATAGTTCCTAGACCTGGAATGTAAATGTAAATAAATAAATTTTCAATTATTTCCGGTCAAAGTAACTGCAAAGAAATTTCTTCATAAAACTTCTTTGAAATACAACTGACACAACTGCTTAGTAGTAATTTATGTTATATAAAGCTATTTATAGCTGTTAAGTCAAAAGCTTCTAAGATATCCAAATCTAATTAACAACAAATTATATCACACCAGTTTTTGTATTTGTTTCTACATCTGAATAAACAAAAGGGTTGCAAATCTTGGCAAAAATACATAAAATGATTCCTATAAAGACCCTGCAACAAGTTTTTTTAATCACCATCTAAAGATGAATTCCAAAAAACTAAGAGATCAGACCCTCTCGATATATTCTATATGTAGAGGAAGAAAAAAAATCATCTATGAACATCATATATACAAAAACAATTCTATTACCATGTGGTTAGGGTCACCTTTTTTTCCCTCATCTCTTTCTTTATTTATCTTATAACTGGAAGTCTGTACCTCTTAATCCCATTTATCTATTTCATCCATCACCCGAACCACCTCCCCTCTGACAACCTTCAGTCTGTTCTCTGAATTTAAGAGTCTACTTTTTTTCTTTCTTTGTTCATTAGTTTTGTTTTTTAGACCTAAACATAAATGAAATCACCTGGTATTTATCTTTTTTTTTACTTACTTCATTTAGCATACTTTCCAGGTACATTCATTTTGTCACAAATGGCAAAAACATTATTTTTATGGTTAATATTCCATTATATATATTCCATATATATATATATATGTATATATGTACACACACACACACACACACACACACACACCCTATCTTCTTTGTCCATCCATCTATCAATGGATATTTTGGCTGCTTCTGTATCTTGGCTACTGCAAATAATGCTGCAATAAACATAAGGGTACACATATCTTCTCAAATTAGTGTTTTTGTGTCTTTGGGTAAATACCCAGGAATGGAATTACTGGATCATATGGTATCTCCATTTTTAATATTTTTGAGGAACCTCCATATTTTCCACCAACACGTGTTATTTCTTATCTTTTTTTATTCCAGCCATCCTGACAGGTATGATGTAACATCTCATTGTGGTTTTGATTTGTGTTTCCCTGATGGTGACTGATGTTGAGCATCTTTTCATGTACTTCTTGGCCATTGTTAAGTACTCTTTTGAAAAAAAAAAAAAATCACCCCCCCCCTTTTTTTTAGTTTGTTGTTGTTGTTGTTATTGTTTTGGACTGCTTGGTTTTTTTGTTATTATGTTGGTTGACTTCTTTGTATATTTTGGATATTAACCCCATACTGGATATTATCATTTACAAGTATCTTCTCCCATTTAACAGGTTATCTTTCATCTTGTTGATGGTTTCCTTCGCTGTGCAAAAGCTTTTTATTTTGATGCAGTCCCAACAGTCTATTCTTGCTTTTGTTTCCCTTGCTTGAGGAGACATACTTAGAACAAAGCTGGAGATATCACAATCCTAGATTTCCAGATATACTACAAAGTTACAGTAATGCAAAAGGTATGGTACTAGCACAAAAACAGCTCAGCGGAACAGAACAGGGAGCCCAGAAATAAGCCCAAGCTTATATGGCCAACTAATCTATGACAAAGGAGGCAAGAATATACAATGGAGAAAAGATAGTCTTTTCAATAAATGGCTTTGCGAAAACTGGACAGCTACATGCGAAAGAGTGAAACTGGATCACTTTCTTATACCACACACAAAAATAAACTCAAAATGGATGAAAGACCTAAATGTGAGACCTGAAATCATAAAACTAAAAGAAAAGACAGACAGTAATCTCTTTGAGATTGACCTTGGCAGAATTTCTGTAGGTATGTCTCCTTACATAAGGGTCCTTTAATTTAACCTGAATGATACCACTTAAGGTCTCTATGCCTCCTATCTGTAATGAAAGGATAATACTATGGAAGTAATTTGTGTGTTGAACATCATGAGTTGGCAAATACTGACCTAGAGGCCAAATCCATCCCACTGCCCATTTTTGCAAATAAAATTTTATTATAAATAAAGTCACATCCATTCACTTATAAAAGTATTATGTATGGCAGGCTTTCCCACTACAACAGCAGAGCTGAGTAGTTCTGACTACAGACAGTGTGGGCTTCAAAGCCTAAAATATTTCCTACTGGGCCTCTTCAGAAAAAGTTTGGTGACACCTCTTGAAGATGATAGATGACTGCTTAACAGAGACTAGTAGATAGATGGACTGAAAACAACTTTAATAAGGAAATTGGCTTCATTATCCTCAATGTTTGAATTTATCCTGTGGTCTCAGAATGGTGTATTTAAAAAAAGATTTTTTCTGTTGTTTGGAAACATCAAAGAAGGATACTTTAGTGCTAGAAGGAACCTTAGAAATTACCTAAACCATTTTTAGAGGAGTATAAAGAATGTGTTTTATTTTTCATTTTTAAAAATATTAAGCTGTATAGTCACTACACATACTGCTACTGGCATATTCTCAGATTTTAAAGAGGACTAAAGGAATTATAGAAAAGGAAAACAGTGAAAGGATTCATAATCATCAATAATATTTCAGGGTATTTTAAAAATAGAAACTATTAAAGTAGACAAATAGAAACTATTAAGTAGACAAATAAGTTATATTTATAACAATAATGAAATGGAAAATAATTAACAGGATAGTACTGATGCTCCTTAAGTATCCCGTTACCCTTTCATATTATCTCCTTCACCCACTCCCCACAGGTTGGCAACCACAACCCTGGCAATTACTATATTCATACATATTTTATATTAGGACATGTATACAACCATAAGATTATGAATCTTTCTAATGTCTTTAAACTTTATAACTGATACCAAAAACTGTGTATAGCCTTAGAAATATTATTTTACTCTAATACTGTGGCTAGAACATGTTACCCATGTTGACATACATTGTTCTAGTCTGTTAGTTTTACCTGCTATATGGAATACTTCCATGGACCAAATTTATCAGTTCTCCTGATTATAGAATTTAGTTCTCAACAATTTTAGATTGTGGATTATTTTGCTATCACACAAAATTCTGAAATGAATATTTTTACCAATGGCACCTAGTGCTCATCTATGAACATTTCTCCAGGCTGCAAATCTAGAAGTGGGACTGCTATGATGAAAGACATGTGCGTCTTCAACTTCATAATCATGAATACCACTAAGTTTAAGAATCTTTTTTACATTATCACTAGTCATCTCACATTCCTCTTCTGTAAAATGCCAGTTAATATCCTTTGCCATTTTCTTACACTGTGTGTGTGCTGTTTGTTTTTTGGGTTTTGGTTAATATTCAGGAATTCTGTTTACTCAAGCTTAGTTTACATGTGTTACAAATCTCTTCTCTCAGCATGTGGGCTTATTTTCCCACATTGTTTATAATGTCTTATTCGTAAAAAAATTATTTAATGTCAATGTAGTCTTCTAATTTACGATTTGTTTTTGTCTTTTTCACTATTTTCAGCTTTACTGAGATATAACTGACAAATAAAATCATATATTTAGAGTATACAACATAATGATTTGATAGATAATACACATCGTGAAGGGATTCTCACTGTTGCGTTAATTAACACACTCCTCATGTGTTCTTTTGTTTTTGGTGGTGTTTTTCAGTAAAACGTTTAATTTCCAATCTCTTAGAAAAGTTCAATCATACAACACGGTTTTACCAACTACAGCCACATTATACAGTAGCTTCTCAGACCTTATTCATTTCTATTTATTTAATGGGATGGGTGGGGCAGAGAGAGGAGGAAAGATAATTTCCAAGCAGACTCCCTTTTGAGTGACAAGCCCAACGCAGGGCTCGAACCCATGACTCTGATATCATGACCTGAGCTGATGTCAAGAGTCAGAAGCTTAACTGACTGAGCCACCCAGGTGCCCCAAGACATTATCCATCTTGTACCTGGAAGTTTGTACCCTTTGACCAACCTCTCTCTATTTCCCCAGCCCCTGGCAACCACAATTCTACTCTCATAATTTGTGGTTTGTGTCCCAGGAAATCTCCCTTACCTTTCCCCAGAGGTCCTACAGATACTGTCCCATATTTTCCCCTATAAGTTTCAAAGTTTTGCTTTTCACTTCAAGTCTTTAGTCTCTCTGGAATAAAAGTTTGCATGCAGTGTGAGATAAAGGCCCATCCCATTTCCTTCTGTCCCAACAGCACTGACTGAACGACATCCTTTAACCACTGATTTCTCCCACCATTTAGGTTGCAAACCAAGTGGGTCTGTTTCAGAACTTCCTAAAGCAGTTTCCTTTAACAGTCTCCAGGGGAAAAGGAAGACTATTAATAATCACCAGAACAATAAGCATAAACTGAGATACACGATCATCCTATGTATATGCCTATAACTGGACAAATACTACACTATCTTAATTATGAAAGCTCTGTAATGACTTCTTTACTCCTGCGGACCAGGATTTTAAAATGTCATGGCTCTTCCAGATGAATGCTAGGATCAACTGAGTATGTTCAATAGGACACACAGAGACTTTGATGGGAATCACAATGATTTTATAAATTAATCTAAAAGAACTGGTGTCTTTATAAGAAGACTCTTCCCATCCATGTATACAGTGTATCTCACTTCTGAGTATTCTTGTATATCTTTCAATAATACTGAAAGTTTTCTGCAGAGAACTTTTATTATCCATATAGCTATTACTTATCTTTTATTAACTATGTATCTATGTTTTCTTACCTATAGTTTTTGGTACCTTACAGTTTTGTTGCTATTGTGAATGGGATTTTCTTCAAAGAAGCATTCTCATTCTGCTTTCAATTTTAGAGGGAATGTTTCTAATGTTTCGCCATTAAGTATGATCCTTGGTTTAGATTTTCAGTAGAAATTCAGAATCAGCTTATAAGAATTATCTTCAACTCCTAATTTGCTAAAAGTATCAGGAATGGATATTCAATTTTATTACTTTTAGTACTGAGATTTTATGGTTTTCCTCCTTAAGTTTATTAATATAGTTTATTACACTAATAGATGCTCTAATGTTGGAACTTCCTGGCATCCTAGAATGAAACCCACACATGACAATTTTTTTAAATGTACCATGCATCACGGAGTGTAAAATTCCATTGATTATAAAGATGCACCACTATATCATGTGCCCCTAAAGGACAGAACACACAACTACAATTATAAAAGCCATTATTTTTTTTAAAGCATCCAATCTTAGAGAAATTAAATTGAAAAATCAGTCTGTCTTATTAGTGTTGACAAATATAACATCTATACTGCTGAATTTGATTGTTTTTCTCTTTAGGATTTTTGCTTTTATATTCATAAGTAATATTGTTCTATAAACACTCTCTTCTATAAACCCTATCTTTCGCAAGTTTTGTTATCAAGGGGTTACATTTTTCAAAAATGTTCAAATTTTCTGAAATAATTTATACAGGATTCAATTACTGCTTTCTTAAGAGTAAAAGAAAACTTTATCCATAAAACAACATTTGTAGCAGCTATACTGTCTGCAATAGCTCAAAACCATGGGGGGAAATAAACCTCAAATGGCCACCAACAGGGAGGTGGACGAGTTATCATATATTTATACAAGAGAAGACTACCAACCAATAAAGAAACATCTACTGTCATATACGTCAAACTGAATGAAACTCAAAAATCTATATGTTGATAAAAACACATCAGACAGAAAAGAATACACCATGTAGAATTCTGCTTATAAGACGTTCCAGAACAGGTTAAAAACTAAGTTATAGGGACAGAAACAAGAGCAACTCATGGCTGGAGAAACAGAGCTTAACTGGGAAAGAGCACAAGGCGATTTTCAGGGTAATAAAAACATTATACATCTTGACTGTGATGATGGCCACACAGGTGTATCCATTGTCAAAACTCAGCACAGCACATTTGCCATGTGTGAATTTTATCATGTGTATTTCAATGTTAAAAATAAAGGGGGGGGAAGGTACAAAATGCCTAAAGATATAAGAGATTGAAGTCTTGTGGAAGGAAAATGTCCCATTACTAGATTTCTTTAAACGTTTTTAGGGTTATTCCATGATTTCTATTTCTTCATGAGTACACTGTAGTGGCTTATGGTTTTCTAATGCACATTTCATCCACATTTTCAAAATTTTACTGGAGTATAGTTGCTCACAGTATTGTTACTATTTTTTAAATCTACAACATACTTACAGTTCTATTCCTAGTCAGACTTCTTTAAATCTCTATATTGTCCTGATAAAAATAACACCTAAGGCTTATTTAGTACTTTCTATTTTCT
This sequence comes from Mustela putorius furo, assembly GCF_011764305.1. NCBI lineage: Eukaryota > Metazoa > Chordata > Mammalia > Carnivora > Mustelidae > Mustela > Mustela putorius. Next base: position 9,962,547 of record NW_025421480.1, on the reverse strand, counting down.
GCACAGTGCTTTTTAAAATTAGATTTTATTTATTTATTTATTTATTTATTTATTTATTTATTTATTTGAGAGAGAGAGTGAAAGAGAGCATGAGAGAGTAGAAGATCAGAGGGAGAAGCAGACCCCCATGGAGCTGGGAGCCTGATGTGGGACTCGATCCCGGGACTCTGGGATTGTGACCTGAGCCAAAGGCAGTCACTTAACCAACTGAGCCACCCGGACACCCTATTCCATGCAGTATTTAAGTGACAGAGATTTTTTTTTAGATCAGCAAGTAAAAACGCAACTAATTGCTGCACACATAAGAGATGCTCAAAATGAAAAGAGTAAAAATAAGATCACAGAAAATCAGAGGCATATGGATACCATTACTAAAAGGCTGGTATACCATGCAATGTAAATTTCAAGGCAAAAACAAAACAAAAAGCAGTAACAGTGATAAAAAGGATCCCTGAGTCAGGCCTAGCTCAAGATAACATGTACGAATTTGTACATTCCACTTTCCTGGGGAAAGAGTAGGTGAGGGAGGATGCTGGTAAGATGAAATAATTCTCTCCTCACCTTGCACTCCCTATCTGATGTAGGGTCGCAGGACCAGGCTGTACCTGCAGGTGCCAGAAGTAAAGGTTTCTGTTTTTGTGTTTTTTTTTTTTAATTTAAATCCAATTAATTAACATACAATGTATTGTTAGTTTCAGAGGTAAAGGTCAGTGATTCATCAGTCTTATATGATACCAGCGCTCTCCTAAACTCTCCCCTATGCGCTTCTTCTCTTGGCTGAGTTTAATCTGTACCCTCTCCATATCATAAACTGCAGAGAAGTTTTCAGGAAATTCTAGGAGTCCTTGCAAATTATGGAAACCTCAGTAGCTCATTCTGATACTTCCAATTCAAATTCAGAACTACAGAGTTTATACTTGTCCTCTTTGATCTCACATCAGTGTCCCCTTCCTTCTGCACCAACAGGCCTGACTCTTAAGGACACAGGGGGTAAGAGAAGTGAACTGGAGTACCCCATAATCACGCATTTGCTTTATTTCACATTCACACACAACAATCTCAAAATAACATTATTTATGCCAGCACCATAAATTTGATGACTGAAAACACTTTGAAAAAAATGTGTACAAATTCTCCCAATTGTCACCACCTTTTATGGTTGCAGCCTATGTCCATTCCAAGAGCAAACAGCCGTAAATGCTGTTCCCGCTCACTCTTAACTTTTCTTGTTTTCACTTCTACAGCTACTTAATGAGCAACTCCAGTCCTTAAGCTGATGTCTGCCTGTCATTTTGGTTGTCTGTAGCTCATTCTCTAACAGATTACTAGATTCTTCAGGAAGAATTCATGGGATCAACATTCCCCAGGCTCCTGCAAGTTGACGACATTTGTGAGTGTTCTTTATACCTGAAAGGTGATTATGTTTGTGTTCTCTTTTCTGGGACATCATAAATATTTAACACATTGTTTTTCAGTCATAAACCTTTATTGTTGAATTGTCTGATGATAAATTCATTTTCTTGCCCCTGTAAATCACTTTTTTTTTTTTAAATGTTATGGTAGTCCCTTATTCTTTTTGTCTCATAGGATTTTTTCCTTTTTTCCCAAAAAAAATGTTTAAAGGTCTATAATTATACCAGAATTTGCTTATGCTCTATCTCTATCCATTATGTTCCAGTTGTCATACATATTACAAATTTGCTCACTGACTATCTACCAAAACAAATTTCTTTAAACAGTCAAATGTTTTAAGGAACCCCAGAGAGGGGTGACCTGGCTGGTTCAGTTGGTGAAGCATGAAACTCTTCATCTAAGGGTTGTGAGTTCAAGCCCCATACTGGATGCAGAGATTGCTTAAAAATAAATAGATATTTTTAATCTTTAAAAAAATAAGAATTTAAGAGGAAAAGTGTTGTATACACACAATTTTTTAAAACCATTTACTATGCTCTTTCTTCTTTCTTGAAGCCCCACATTTCCTTCTGCTAACATTTCCTTCATTCTGAAATGTGTAATTAGCATTTCTGATAAGGAAGGTCTTGAGTAATAAATTCTTTTGGGTTTCATGTATCTAAAAATATTCTCTTTCTAACTTCATCCCTGAAGGAAATTTTCACTGGATATAAAATTCTAGGTTGATAGTTTTCTTCTTTCCAGTACTGTAAACATTTTGTTCAATTATTCTTTAGTCCCTGTGGTCTTGATGAGAAATCTGAGCTCTCTCAGATTGTTCTTCCCCAGTACGTAAAGCATTATTTTCCTCTAGATGCTCTCAAGACTTTTCGTATCCTTCGTATTCCATACTTTGATTTGGAGGTGCTTTGTTAAATTTATATTGTTTTGATTTGCTGTGACTGTTGATTCTCTAAATTCCTATGTTTCTCCAAACTTGGGACATCTTCAGCCATTATTTTTTCTGCTCTGTTCTGTCTTTCTGGGGCTCCAATTACATATGTTACATCTTTTCATCACTTATCTGTTCATTCTTACAATCTTTCCATGTCTAGTTTGCAAAGAATAATTTCCGTTGATCTACACTCAGTTTCACTGACTTTCTGTTATGAGTCTCCTTTCTGATACAGATGCCATTCAGTGAATTTTTATTTGAGATACTGTATTGTTCTATTGTGAAGGTTTCATTTTGTTTTTTTCCTATTTCACTACTGAAATTTTCTATCATCTCATTCATTTTAAATGTTTTCCTTTATTTCATGAAGTATGCTTAAAGTAAATACTCTTTTAAAGGTTTTATCTGATAATTCTTCCAATTCAAACCTAGGTCATCTGACCTGGGTCATCTTGAGCTATCAGTCCACTTTTTTTCTCTTGAGACTCAATCATTTCCTGACAGACTAATTTTGGCTTGTACTGTGTATAATTGTGATCCCATGGCACACTATGGACTCTGTCAAAAATCTCTGGAAAATGCTGGCATTTTAGTTTTACCAGACAACCTGGTTAAACTGAGATGTACACTCTAGTATACTCTACAACAGGACTGAACCTTGAAAACAATGTGCTAAGTGAAAGAAGTCCATCGAGAGACACCCATTAGCTTTCCATTGATGTGAAATGTCCAGAATAGACAAATCTACAGAGAGAGACAGATTAATGGTTCCTTAGGGCTAGGGAAATAAGGGAACAGGGAGGTGAGAACTTTAGGGTAGAGGGTTTCTGTACAGGTGAGGAAAATGGTTAAAACAGACTAAGGTGTGGAGCTCCTGGGTGGCTCAGTGGGTTAAAGCCTCTGCCTTCAGCTCAGGTCATGATTCCAGAGTGCTGGGATCGAGTCTCACATCGGGCTCTCTGCTCAACAGGGAGCCTTCTTCCTCCTCTCTCTCTATCTGCCTACTTGATCTCTGTCAAATAAATAAATACATCTTTAAAAAAAAAAAACAACAGACTGCGGTGATGACTAAACATATCTGTGGATACACTAAAAATCACTGTACATTTTAATTGACTCAATTGTATGGTATGTGAATTACATCTCAGTAAAGCTGTTAAAAAAAAAGTCTATTTATAATGAAATCTTATAGCATTTTTTAAAAATATTTATTTATTTATTTGTCAGAAAGAGAGAGAGAGAAAGCACACAAGCAGGCAGAGAGGCAGGCAGGGGTGGAAAGAGAGACAGGCTCCTTGCCCAAGGACCCCAGGATCATGACCTGAGTCGAAGGCAGCGGCTTAACCCACTGAGCCACCCAGGCATCCCCTTACAGCATTTTTTAATGAAGATCCTCTGAATATCAATGGCAAGTAGTACAAAAAGGCAGAGATCACGCTTTCCTCCTCTGGGTGAAAAGTTTGGAATAAGTCATGAACCAGTAACATATCAATGATTACTATTAATGTTAATTACCAAAGACAACATCTAATACTATTAAGAGTGGAGCCAATAAAGAAAAGTTTGTTATTTTTATATCTTTTTTTTTTTTTAAATGAAGGGTTTAAAATGGAGAGACAATTCTTTTGTTTGTTTGTTTTGACAGAGAGAGAGAATCTCAAGCAGACTCCATGCCCAGTGCAGACCCCACACAGGGCTTGATCTCACAACCTGGAGATTACAACCTGAGCCGAAACCAAGAGTCAGACACTTAACTGAGCCACTCAGACGCCCTGAGAGAATTCTCCATTTTTAAAAACCAGTTTCATATTCTACCATTACCTAATTGTATGGACACCTATTTCCACTAAGAACTGTAAAATGATAGGTGATCTAAAATAATGGAACTTCTCTCCCCAGATATGCATATCTAATTCTTACTAATCAACAAGCGTAAAGCATTAAATACTTTATATTATCACTGACCTCTGTGACAAAACAATCTGCCCACTATCAATGACTTTCCCTTCGCTATCAAAGCAGTTTCTAATAAGGTCCTTCTAGTTTGGAGACAGCATGAGCACCACTCTTAAAATGGTGATATTATAAAACCTATAGGAGAAACAGAAATCAAGGTAAGATCCTGGCTACTGAAGAACACACAATACCAGCTGGTAACATTTTGGTATCAGAATTAACATTCTGATTATTTACATATTCTTTAAAAACACCACAAATATTCTCATCTTTCCATTTTTGTCATCTAAAACTACATCACAGGATAATCAAACATACCATTCTAACCAGATCAAGCTTACTTTTTTTTGTTGTTCTAGTAGGATTTTGTGTCTTTCATTATTATTAGCACACTTGATGTTGTAGCTGACTACTGGAACACCAAGCCTATTGCTGAGTTTAATTAACATATTTAGAAATAAGTTGGGTTTTTTTTCTCAACCTATAATTAGAGCTTGCCTTACTATAACCCAACATTTGGCTTGTACTTTAATCAACCAGAGTCAGACATATGCTACATGATACCGTTTAGTTGTTAGAAATAATCTCTTACATAAATTTTGCATTTAAGCAAATAAATGATTGAAAAGAAAGACACTCTTAAAATGCAAAGTTCTTATTCAGGAAACCAAAAATGGAAATGCTGGTATTCAGACTTTTAGCTGAAAATCAAAGTGCATCCATGGCAAGTCTCAAACCTGAGGTGACAGATCAAAAATAAAGTATTTAATGACTACCAAAACCAGCCATTCTATTAAAAGCATTTAAAAAATGGATATACTCTTATAACAATGTTTTTATATTGTATTTTTCTAAGTATTCAAGTGATACCTTGAACGTTAAAATAATGATAAAACTTTACTTCTGAATCTTAATGGTCATTCTTTGCATATCTTGTTTACTTTGGTCCTCCTCCTCAGCTAAGCTAATTCCATTTGTTGAACTATCTACTTCCTACCACGGACTGGCTTTTTCCTAGAGGTACTCCTGATTCACTTGTTCACCTCCTCTTTACTCTCTTATTCTATATTTCCACAGTGCTTAGGTATATTAAAAAATTATATTTTGCTTTTTTTTAAAACCTGTTTTTGTTGTCATTCAACTGCTCTCTATTATTACAGGTAAGCATATTTCATTCCCACCCATGAAAGTAGGTAGGATACTGGTAAAACAGGACTCTTTGAACAAGACTTGTGAATGAATTTACAAAATTAAAAATTTTTGTCCAACTTGGGTACAACTGTGAAGCAGAAGTTATTTTCTTGAAATTGGTCTTTTTTTCAAAAGACAGTTAACTGAATGTAAAGAATGTACTAGTACTTACATAAAACCATATTACTTACTAAATAGTAAGTAAAATAAATAACTTACTAAATAGTAAGTAAAACCATATTACTTACTAAATAGCAGATCTCACTCCCACTCCTAATACCCAGGACACTAGTATCCACAAAAAAAGATACATGTTTGAAATGCACCAGCTAAGACATTAATGTAACTAAACATAAAGGGGAAGATGATTTACTTTGATTTTCCATAAGATGCCTTATCCAACACTTATTATTTCCTCCTGATGTTCCTTCTTAGTATGCTTTATTGGCCACTCCTACCCTACCCAATCTCAAAATACCAAAGTTCTTCAGGGCTCAGTCCTAGACCTACTTCAGTACTGACTGTTTCACTAAGTGGCCTCAGCTTACCTTGTGATTTGCACATCATCTATCTGCCAATGACAACCAAGTACGTGGATTACAGGTTGCAGCCTTATAGAGGGTAAGAAAAATCACTTCCCAGAAGGCCAGGAGCCTAAGCAAATTTAGCAATCTATGAATTCACCCAAATTTACACAAATTGCAGGTATGACACGATGGAGACTTTCTTGGGCTTGGTTTTCAGACTTTAGAAAAGGAAGTAATAGAGTTATTTTTTTCTTAAAACCTTTTCATTTTGATATGATTACAGACCCGAAGGCAATTGCATAAATGGAACACTGAGTCCACCGTTCTCCCCAGCTTCTCCACTGCTAACAACATACATTACAGCCACAGCACAATGGCAAAACCAGGAAACCAACACAGAGACATTAAGGGTAGATTATAGACCTTCTCAGTCTGTATCCTTTTTCCATCCGCACATGCACATGTGTGTAGTCCCATGCAATCTTATCCTGGGTGTCGATTCATAAAACCACCACCACATTCAAGATACACAGCCGTTTCATCACCACAAAGAACTACACAACCACACGCTACCTCACTCCCCATCCTGTCCCTGACCTTGTCCTCTGGGCACCGTTCATCTGTTTTCTAACTCTGCAGTTCTGATATTCCAAGAAGTTAGGTATGAGGAACCATGTAGTACATACACTTTGAGATTTAATTCTTGACACTCAGCGTAACACCCTTCAGGCCCACCCAGGCTGCTGTGCGCAATTAGTACCACTTGCCCCTCCTCCTGCCAGGAGCACTCCCTTGTATGCATACAGCAGGTACAGCGGAGGTGTGCAACCCGCCGCCCACTCAAGGACTTGCGGGCTGCTTCTTGTATTTTGCTATTACAAAGAAAGCCACTATGAACACTGAGGTACAGGTTTTTCTGTGAATATATGTTTTAACTTTTCTGGGATAAATGTCGTCAAATGTAATCACGGAGTCCCGTGGTAAGTGCATGTTACTTTTTTTTAAAACTTTCAACTGTTCCTGAGTAGCCAAGTCATTTTACATACCTACCAGCAATGTGTGAGAGATCTACTTTCTCCACATCCTGACTGGCACTTAGTATTATCACTGTTTGTTATTTTAGCAGTGCTAACATCTTCTCATTGATATCTCATTGTAGTTTTAGTTTGCATTTTTCTAATGCCTAATATTGAACAGCTTTTTATGTGTTTAGTTGCTATCTGTATCTCCTCTTGGGCAAAATGTCTCTTTGTGTCTTTTGTCCATTCCATAACTGGATTAGTTGAAGTTTTTTGATCGTGTCGAGAGTTCTTTATATATCAGAGATACAGGATCTTCATCATACATATGGTTTGCAAATATTTTCTCCCATTCTGTAGCTTGCCTTTTGGCCTCCTACCTGCTCCTTAAGAAGTGTACATGTTTTTCATTTTGGTAAAGTTCACTTCATCAATTTTTAATGTCCTATCTAAGAACTCCTCACTAAGGAGGAGGACTAAACCCTAAGTCCAGAAGATGCTCTCTGATGTTTTCTTCTACTTTATTCTCCTTTTTCAAAAACCATTTTAGCCACTCTAGTTTCACTGTATTTCCACATAAACTTTGGAGCGAGCTTATTTTTATATTTAAATAAATAAATAAATCCTCCAAATGAAAAACCTATATGAGCTGTCAAAAACACTGAAAATAAGATGGTATTATTGTGTCCCTAAGTAGAGCTGTTTAGGGCCAAGCCAGTAGCCTGAGGCCTGAATGCAGCTCCACAAAGAGAAGCAGGAGCTAGAGTTGTTAAGGGAGGGTAGCCTAACAATAATACTTTCACCTGAATAGAAGGAAAAAAACAAAACAAAACGAAGAAACCCTTGCTGGGATTTTCAAAGGGATGGCATCAAACCTACAGATCGATTTAGGGAGAACAGACATCTTTAATCTGGAAAGGTTTCATATTCATTAGGCGCTCTACCAGCAAGTGCTCTACAGGGACCATCTTTCTTCCCTCCTCAACCCCACTGCATCCTTTCCTGGCCTCCTGTGAAAGGGGAGAAGCTCTCACAGTAAGGTAAGCTCTCACAGTAAGAGCCCTATAAGTACTCATCTCTACAGCACCATTCTCCACATCTCAGCACAATGACAAGGAGGGACACCTGGGTGGCTCAGTCAATTAAGCACCTGCGTTCAGCTCAGGTCAAGATCCCAGGATGGCTGGTATTGAGCCCCGCATCGGGCTCTCTGCTCAGCGGGGAGCCTGCTTCCCTCTCTCTCTGCCTACTTGTCTCTGTCTGTCAAATAAATAAATAAAATCTCTAAAAAAAAAAAAAAAAAAAAGGAAGATCCCAGGACAGGTTCCTTGCTCAGCAGGAAGCCTGCCTCTCCCTCTGCCTGCTGCTGCACCTGCTTGGGTGTGCTTGCATGTGTGCTCTCTCTCACAAATATATAAAATATTTTTTAAAAAAATACAATGACATGGAAATGGTCTACGTGCCAGCAACTAGTCTTTAACACTTTAATAAGCAGCATCCTTTAATCTTTACAGGAAGACCACTGTTTTTTAGAAAAAGTTCCAAGTTGCTGTAATCTCAAGGACAAATCATTTGGCATGTAAATTTCAGAAGCTTGTGGAGGAGCAAGTACAGTAAATAAGTCTCGTGGCACCTCGTCTAATGCTTTCCTCACTACCCAGTGTTACTTGAAAACATTTTTACTTTACTTTATTTACTTTATTGTCAGTCTGTATCTCGGTTTTTTTTTAAAGATTTTATTTATCTATTTGGCAGAGAGAGAGATCACAAGTAGGCAAAGAGGCAGGCAGAGAGAGAGGGGGAAGCAGTCTCCCCGCCGAGCAGAGAGAGCCCCCAGACCCTGGGAGGAGAGCTCGATCCCAGAGACCCAGGGATCTGACATGATTTTACAGCCCAGAAGGCAGAGGCATACCTCTTTCATCTTAGGCAAAATACAAAATTTTTTACATTGGTTGTTTTTTTTTTTTTAAGTGTATTTCTGGAAATTTCAAAGGTAGTTGCAAATGTTCTTGAGTAAAATATGACAACATGGTGAGCAACTGGAAGCCAAGCATGTGGGACTGACGACTCCTATCACTTGCTACTTTCCACTGCTCATTTCCTTCTCACAAAACCATGCGGAAGCAAAGACAAAATATTCATCTGAAAATGCCCTATTAGAAGACAAATAATATATTTTGGAAGTCTGGAAATAAACTTGTTTTAAAAGAACACAAAGGGAAAACATATTTCCTTCCCTGAACACATCCCATCTCTTCTATTCCCTTTTTGTATTCTCTAATTCCATATACTTGAAGTTCAAAATTATAAAACATTCTGAAATTTGGCAAACCTTGACAACTTTGATGTGAAGTTTACTGTAAAACCAGCTAACTTAACACAATGTTTGAACAAAACACTTCATTCCTTAAGCTACCTGTAGCTTGATGGCTATCACGGTATCAAGTCTACAGCACGGTACTCAAGTGTTTCCCCAAGAGGGACCAAAATTGCTCTTCCTCAACTCAACATGAGCTCTCTTCTCCAGCCGAACCACCTACCAACCAACCTTCTGCATATCTACAACCTTATCTCCCGCCATCCCTGGTCGCTAGAACGCCTTCTGCTCTGCCTACAAAAAGCCTCCTCATCTGCAAAGTCCCATGAAAGCATACTTTTATGAGCAGTAAGATGTTATGTCAAGAACATAAATTCCAGCATCAGCCTGACTCAGATTTTTTTTTTAAAGATTTTATTTATTTATTTGACAGACAGAAATCACAAGTAGACGGAGAGGCAGGCAGAGAGAGAGGGGGAAGCAGGCTCCCCGCTGAGCAGAGAGCCCTATGCGGGACTCCATCCCAGGACGCTGGGATCACGACCCGAGCCGAAGGCAGCGGCTCAACCCAATGAGCCACCCAGGTGCCCCCAGCCTGACTCAGATTTTAACCTAGGTTATGCTAACTATGGACTCATGTCTCTGAAGCTGGGTTTCTCGTTCACAGAACGGACTCACATCCATTTTAGATGACACCCAAATAACAGCACTATTGTTAGAATAACATAGGTAAAATCTGTAACACAGTTAAAAGTTAAGTAACCACTGGAAATCATCTATTAAGCTTATTACTCGTTTCTTTGAGTTCACTGTAATTTGCTTAAATAATTCAAATGGCAGTTCACAATCCGAGCTCACTCCATCTCTTATACTTTTGCCCTAAATGATTATTTAAAGTCTACTACTTTAGTTTTTACTTATGTCTTGTGTTTTCTGTCCCCAAACAGGCTGGAAATTTCTTACAAGTTAGGAATATATATTATACTTACTTAAAATTTTATGTAATTTTGCACAGTGCTATTTATAAAAACAGACTCAATGAACATTTCCTCAGTAAAGCATCTGCTGAAGTAGTCTTTCCAGAAAGAAACAGGAATCGCATTTTAAGAACGCACTGATAGACCGGAGCGCGTCCGCCGAGACGTGAAGGGAGAGGCAAAGGAGGGAGGGCGGCGCGGAAGCCCGCGCACGACGAGGACTGACATGTGCGTCTGAGGCAGTGGGAAACGGAATGTGTACGTCCATTTTGATAACAAAGAAAGTACAAATATGCTGATGTTTAACCTAGAGGAATGATGACTTCAGAAGGCAGGAGAGTTTTAAGACAAATTACACTATTATATGTGGTTCTGAAGGCAAAACTAGGAACAATGTAAGGTAAAAAAGAAATTCATCTTAACATAAAGTAAAATCCTATGACATGAGAGCTATCCAACAATGGAATAAACAGGACTCATTTAACATCGAGTACCCGGTAAAATTATAGGTATTCAAACTACAGAGCCCTAATAGGGCTCAGGGTTAAAATGGATTTCCAATGTCAACATCAGAAAGATAGTTGTCATCTAAAATGCAGTGTTGAGAAGAATTGTAAGACTGTATATACAGTTGGCGTGAAAGGGTCCTATGATCAGTTAAGAATATTTGCCATAGCTGAGTGGGAACGAGCGGATGGGTATCAGAGGATAAGCAGAAGGGGGAGGGAGCCACCAGAAGTGACCCACTGGAGAGTAATACCCCAATTCGAAAGTGCCCTGTGCTTGGGGACAAGCATTAGCTTGGAATCTGGTTGAAGGCACTCAACAAGAGCAAAAGATCTTAAGGGGTAACTGATGGAATCTGGCGGTCACGGGCACGGGCCTAAGCCTACAGACCCAGGAGAGCCACAGCCAGCGACCACCTCTGCCAGAGAGAATGTGGTGGTGCCTCCAGTCCATGGTCCCAGAGCCCCTGGCCACTGCTTGCACCACCACTCAGCTGGGCACACTCCCGGCCATGCATGAGAGAGTCTGGTGTAGGCGTCAGCCAGCACTCTTGAGGATCCTGGCCTGCGGCCACCAGCAGAGTGTCTGGACACTCCCAGCCTGAGCCTGGGAGAACCTGGCGCGACCTCTGGTCGGGCTCCCTCAGCGGCAGCCTTCTTTGACCTGCACAACCATGGGGACTGAGCACACCATGTGTGGGCCTGAACCCCAGACAAGCTGTCCTGGCAAAGGCAACCACCAGAAATGAGCTCCCTGGACCAGTATCACTCGTGGTTTTAGTAACACGGGAGGTACAGAGAGAAGCGGGTGCCTCGGGCGAACCCTGAGACAGTGGCTGGGGGTACACAGCGCCTGCGGGAGGCTGCACGGCTCAGTGGAGTTTGCAGACGGGGAGTCTGTGTGTTCTGGGCCATCCAGAGGGGAGCAGACTGAGGCTTCTCTCTCAGGTGGAGGTCTGGGTGCAGTTTGCTTTCCACTAAACCTCTCAATTGCTGCGAAAAGTCACCAAAGAACAAAAACCTCCAGAGAACAAAAGTCTTAAAAAACCCAGTTTCCACAGAACCCAGCCCCGCCTTGACAGGAGAAGGACAACTCAACCCAAGCAAGACTGACTGAAAAATAACACGGCAGGTGCTTCCCCAAGAAAGCAAGCCAAAAGAAGGAGAGGACAACCACCACAGGGTTACCATAAAACTATAAAACCCCAATATCAAGGGAAAACAATATCTTAAGCTCCTGGTATTCTAACACCTGTATACTTCATAGATACAAGTTTCTTTTTAATTTGTTCTCACAATTCTTGTTCTTTTTAATTTTTCTAACCTACTTACCATTACAACTAGAGGTTTAATACAACATACTCAATAATAACCTTTTAACTTGAACTTTTTTCCTACATATACCTGTGTTTTAATTTTTCTTTTCTATTTTTTTTAATATACATATAGATATAATCTTCAAGGTAATCTGCTTTCCCTAATCAATACTACCCCTATATATAAACCAGTTTTAATCTCCCTTTATCCCTGGAAAGTTAAGTCCTTTAACGAAGATATCAAGATATACCCAGGAAGAAACAAAATAACCTTCCTAGCCCACATCGAGGATTTATAACCACCTTCCCATCTTCTTCTTCTGTCAGTGTTTCAGTGTACTTGCTTTTGTTCTGATATTATAAATCTTATCCTTGGGGTTCATTTTGGCTGGGTTGTTTTTTTTTTCTTATCATTTACTTCTGTCAATCTTTTAGTTTGTTTTTGTTTATATACCTTATAAATCTTACTTTTGGGTCTCATTCTGGCTGGGTTTTCTCTTCTCTCTCTCTCTCTCTCTCGCTCTTTTTTCTTTCTTTTTGGTGGTGATTTCCTATTGCTCTGAAACATTTCAGGCTGCACCTTGCCTGGATCATGGTTGATATGTTCAACTACACATCCCCTCCACCACCTCTCACCAAAATGACTAGGAGGAGGAACACCCAACAGAGGAAAAATTCAGAGACTGTGCCCTCTCCATCAGAGCCATTGGATACGGAAATAAACAGTATGTCGGAAAGGGAATTCAAGGTAATAATTATCCAGACAATAGATAAGTTGGAGAAAACCATTAATGACAACATAGAATCTTTAGGCACAAAAGTGACAGCTAAGCTGGCAGAAGTTAAAAATGCTATCAATGAGATCCGTTCTAATCTAAATACTCTAACAGCTAGGGTAACCGAGGCAAAAGATAGAATTAGTGATCTAGAAGACAAAAATGAAAGAGGAAAAGGGATCAGGAGGAGGCATGGAACAAACAGCTTAGAAGCCATGAAAACAGAATTAGGGAAATAAATAACGCCATGCCACGTTCCAGCATCAGAATTACTGGGATCCCTGAGGGGATGGAAAAAGAAAGAAGATTAGAAAATATAGTTGAACAAATTCTGGATGAAAATTTTCCCCGTCTGGGAAATGGAACAAGCATTTGGGTCCTAGAGGCAGAAAGAACACCAACCAAAATCAACGAATCTAGAAAGACCTCAAGACACTTAATTGTGAGACTGACGAACCATAATTTTAGACAAGAGCTTCTGAGGGTATCTAGAGGGAAGAGATTCCTTACATATAGAGGAAGGTCCATCAGAATAATGTCAGACTTGTCCGCAGAAACCTGGCAAACCAGGAAGGGCTGGAACTAAATGAAAAGAACATGCAGCCACGAATACTTTTTCCAGCAAGGCTGACATTCAAAATAGATGGAGAGATAAAGAGCTTCCATGACAGGCAAGGTTTAAAAGAGTATTTTACCATCAAGCTGGCACTACAAGAAATATTAAGGCAGGTTCTATAAAAGAAGAAAGAACCCAAGAGTGACATAGAACAGAAATTTACAGAGACAATCTATAGCAACAAGGACTTCACATGCAAATAAAAACATATCAACATGATAATAATCACTCTCAACGTGAACGGCCTAAATGCTCCCGTAAAATGGCACAGGACTGCAGACTGGATAAAACGACAGGACCCGTCCATATGCTGTCTACAAGAGACACATCTGGAACCTAAGAATACATCCAGACTGAAAGCAAAGGGATGGAGAAGAATTTTTCATGCCAATGGGTCTCAAAAGAAAGCTGGGGTAGTGATTATCATATCAGATAAATTAGATTTTAAACTAAAGACTATAGTCAGAGATACAGAAGGACACTACTTCATTGTGAAAGGGTCTATCCACCAAGAAGATCTAATAATTGTAAATATTTAAGCTCCCAATATGGAAGCAGCCAACCACATAAGTCAATGGTTAATCAAAAAATAAAGAGTCATATCAATATGAATACATTAATAATAGGGAATCTTAACACGCCACTCTCAGTAACAGACACATCATCCAAGCAGAAATTGGACCAGATGGACCTCATGGATATATACAGACTATTCCACTTTAAAACAACAGAATACTCATTCTTCTCAAGCACACATGTCACCTTTTCCAGAATAAACCACATGTTGGGTCACAAATCAGGGCTCAACCAATACCAAAAGATTGGGATTATTACCTGTATTTTCTCAGACCACAATGCTTTGAAACTGGAACTCAACCATAAGAAAAAGTCTGGAAGGAATTCAAACACTTGAAAGCTAAAGACCAACTTGCCCAAGAATGTTTGGATCCTGGAAATCAAAGAACTTAAACTTCATTGGTTTCCATGAATTGGGGAAACCAATGAGAATGAAGACCCAGCAGTCCAAAACCTATGGGATACGGCAAAGTCGGTCCTAAGGAGAAAACAGAGCCATCCAAGCCTCACTCAAAAAAACTTTAAAATCCAAAATACACCAGCTCTCTTTACACCTTAAAGAACTGGAAAACCAACAACAAATTAAGCCAACCCACTCCATAAGAAGGGAAATAATCAAGATTAGAGCAGAGATCAATGAAATAGAAACTAGAGATACAGTAGAACACATTAATGAAACTAAAAGCTGGTTCTTTGAAAGAATCAATAAGACCAATAAACCACTGGCCAAACTAATCCAAAAGAAAAGACAGAAGACTCAAATTAATAAAATTATGAATGAAAGGGGAAAGATCACGATTAACACCAAGGAAATAAGTACAATTATCAGAAATTATTATCAATAGTTATATGCCAATAAGTTAAGCAACTCAGAGGAAATGGATGCATTCCTGAAAAAGTATAAACTCCTAAGACTGCATCAGGAAGAAAATGACAATCTGAAAAGACCAATATCTAGTAACAAGATTGAAGCAGTGATCAAAAACCTCCCAAAAAACAAGAGTCCAGGGCCTGATGGATTCCCTGGAGAATTCTACGAAACATTCAAAGAAGAAATGATACTTATTCTCCTGAAGCTGTTTCCTTAAAATAGAAACAGAGGGAAAAATTCCAGACTCTTTCTATGAAGCCAGCATTATCCTGATCCCTAAACCAGGCAAAGACCCCATTAAAAAGGAGAATTTCAGACCAATATTCCTGATGGATATGGATGCCAAAATTCTCAACAAGACCTTAGCTAATAAGATCCAACAGTACATAAAAAAGATTATTCATCATGACCAGGTGGGACTTATCCCTGGGATACAAGTGTGGTTCAACATTCACAAATCAATCAATGTAACAGAACAAATCAATAAGAGAAGAGAGAAGAACCACATGGTCCTCTCAATTGTTGCAGAAAAAGCATTTGACAAGATACAGCATCCGTTCCTGATTAAAATGCTTGAAAGTACAGGGAGAGAGGGAACATTCCTCAACTTCATAAAATCTATCTATGAAAAACCCACAGCAAATATCATTCTCAGTGGGGAAAAGCTGACAGATTTCCCATGGACATCAGGAACACGACAAGGATGGCCACTCTCACCACTTTTGTTCAACACAGTACTAGAAGTCCTAGCAATAGCAATCAGGAAATAAAAGGTATTCAAATTGGCAAAGAAGAAGTCAAACTCTCTCTCTTGGCAGATGACATGATATTTTATATGGAAAACCCAAAAGACTCCACCCTCAAAGTACTAGAATTCATACGGCAATTCAGTAATGTGGCAGGATGCAAAACCAATGCACAGAAATCAGTTGCTTTCTTATATACTAACAATGAAAATATAGAAAGGGAAATTAGAGAATTAATTTCATTTACTATAGCACCAAGAACCATAAGATACCTGGGAATAAACCTAACCAAAGAGGTAAAGAATCTGTACAGAATCTGTACTTGAGGAACTACAGAACACTCATGAAAGAAACTGAAGAAGACACAAAAAGATGGAAAAGCATTCCATGCTCATGGATCAGAATAAACATTGTTAAAATGTCTGCACTGCCCTGTGCAATCTATACTTTCAATGCCGACCCAATCAAAATTTCACTGGCATTTTTCAAAATGCTGGAACAAACACAATCCTAAAATATGTATGGAACCAGAAGAGACCTTGAATTGCTAAGAAAATGTTGAAAAAAAAAAAGCAAAACAAAACTAGGGGCATCACATTGCCTGATTTCAAGCTTTACTACAAATCTGTGATCACCAAGACAGCATGGTACTGGCACAAAAACAGACACATAGACCAGTGGAAAAAGAGTAGAGAGCCCAGATATGGACCCTCAACTCTATGGTCAAATAATCTTTGACAAAGCAGGGAAAAATACTCCGTGGAAAAAAGACAGTCTCTTCAATAAATGGTGCTAGGAAAACTGGACAGCTATGTATAGAAGAATAAAACTTGACCATTCTCTTACACAACACACAAAGATAAACTCGAAATGGATAAAAGACCTCAACGTGAGACAGGAATCTGTCAAATCCTAGAGAAGAACATAGACAGTAACCTCTTCGACATCAGCCACAGCAACTTCTTTCAAGATATGTCTCCAAAGGCAAAAGAAACCAAAGTGAAAATGAACTTTTGGGACTTCATCAAGATCAAAACCTTCTGCACAGCAAAGGAAACGGTCAACAAAACGAAGAGGCAAACCCTGGAATGGGAGAAGATATTCACAAATGACACTACAGACAAAGGGCTGATATCCAAGATCTATAAATAAACTCCTCAAACTCAACACTCAAAAAACAGATAATCATGTCAAAAATGGGCAAAAGAGATGAAAAGACACATCTCCATAGAAGACATACAAATGACTAACAGACACATGAAAAAATGTTCATCATCATTAGCAATCAGGGAGATTAAAATCAAAATCACATTGAGATACCACCTTACACCAGTTAGAATGGCCAAAATTAACAAAACAGTAAATAAGTGTTGGTGGGAATGAAAGTTGGTACGGCCACTTTGGAAAACAGTGTGGAGATTCCTCAAAAAATTAAAAATAGAGCTACTCTATGCCCCTGCAATTGTACAACTGGGTATTTACCCCAAAGATAAAAGATGTACTGGGTCATCAGTACCCCAATGTTCATAGCAGCAATGGCCACAGTTGCCAAACTGTGAAAAGAGCCAAGATTCCCTTCAACAGACGAATGGGTAAAGAAGATATAGTCCATATATACAATGATGCCTCCATCAGAAAGGATGAATGCCCAACTTTTGTATGAACATGGACAGGACTGGAAGAGATTATGCTGAGTGAAATAAGTCAAGCAGAGAAAGTCAATTATCATATGGTTTCACTTACTTGTGGAGCATAAGGAATAACACAGAAGATAACGGGTGAAGGGGAGCAGAAGTGAGTTGGGGAAAATTGGAGGGGGAGATGAACCATGAGGGACTATGGACTCTGAGAAACAAATTGAGAGTTTTGGAGGGGGGTGTGGGGGGCTGGGCGACCCTGGTGGTGGGTATTAAGAAGGGCACGGATTGCATGGAGCACTAGGTGTGGTGCATAAACAATGAATCTTGGAACACTGAAAAAATAAAATTAAATTTAGAGAAAATTAGAAAAAAATATTTTTAAATGACAGTTCTCAGCTGGGATCTTGAGTTCCTGTAACAAAAGCACTTATTTTCTCATTCCATAATTTGCTCTTAAGACCATAATACCATCTTAAAAACTGCACTGTGTTTTATAATTTTCATTATAAAAGTATATTCATGGTTTATATTATAAAGTATATTCTAGGTTTTATTTTAAAAAAACCTTTGTGACTATTAGGTATCAACAGGGGAAAGCATATGAATAGGCAGTAGCCAAACTGAAATCTCCTAAATACAAAATTTTTAATCAAAATATTCTTCCTTTTCTAATGTCCTAGAAGTTCAGTACTAAGTAAATCAATCAGCTGAAAATACCCACATCTTTAAAAAAAAAAAAAAAAAAAAAAAAAGCAACACTAAAACAGAAACTTTCTCTTCCACCTGAGCTCCTGTCCTTCACAGAGATCACGTGCATCAACCACCACCTAAAACAAACAGGCACTGCTGTGTTACTGAACAGACAGGCTCAGAGTCTGGTCACAGGACCAGCAGCAGCACTTGGGAACCTGTCAGAAATGCCAATTCCCAGCCCCACCCACCCTACGGATTCAAAAGCCCTGGAGTAGACCCATCAAAGTGGGTCACAGCAAACCCTCTGCCTCATTCGGACGCGTGCTGACGTCTCAGAGGATGTCTCCTGCCCTCTCCGAAGTGGCGGGTCCTCCATTTGCTTCTTCCTAGCGCCTCGTCACTCTCTCTCATGGTCTCACAACCCGAAGCTTTCCTCATTTGAATGATTCATTCACCAGTAACTCTGTGATCATTTCCTACGCTCTCTCCTTTTAAAATGTGAGACTGCCTTTTAAAGTATGCAATACATTTAAAATTTTTTTATTACACATAAATTATTATGAGCTGTTTATATCAGAAGGAAATTTTTAGCTTGTGTCAACAGCTATAAGAATAATCTGGTACGTGGAGAAAGGAGAACCCTCGTGCACTGTTGGTGGGAATGCAAACTGGTGCAACCACTCTGGAAAACAGGATGGAAGGTTCTCAAAATGTTAATGCAAGTATCTTACAATCCAGCAATCGCACAACTAGGTATTTACCCAAAGAGTACAAAAATACTAATTCAAAGGGATACATGCACCCTGATGTTTATAGCAGCATTATCTACAATCGCCAAACTATGGAAATAGCCCCAGTGTCCATCAATAGATGAATGGATAAAGAAGATGTGGTGTATATATACAATGGAATATTACTCAGCCATAAAGGAGAATGAAATCTTACCATTTTCAGCGATAAGAAGCGAGCTAAAGTATTCTGATTATCAAAATAAGTCAGAGAAGGACAAATACCATGATTTCACTCACGTGGAATTTAAGAAACAAAACAAATGAGCAAAGGGAAAAAAGAGAGAGACACAAATCAAGAAGCAGACTCTTAACTCCAGAGCATACACTGCTGGTCACCTGAGGGGAGGTGTGTGGGAAATGGGGGAAACAGTAATGGGGGTTAAGGAATGCACCTATTGGTGCATGGAATGGAAGTGCTAAATCACTGTACTGTACATCTGAAACCAGTATTACACTGTATGTTAATTGGAGTTTAAATAAAAACTTAAAAAGAAAAAAAGAATAATCCTGTATAAAAAACTATTTTGTAAAGAGGCTCACTTTTTTCTTTTCATTTCATCTTAAACTGTATACAAACACACATTTGTGAGGAAGACTTTAAATAAATCACTGTCCCTGTCAGACAGTTTACAGAGAAAAAATTACCCCATGGCCATCAAAAGTATCACTTTCCCACAAAGACATCTCTTCTGGCCCTCACAGAACCCATTCTTGTGTGGCCTCTTACTCACCGGTGCACATAGTGCAGCTGATGAACAGAATCGATTGCTATCACCATCTCGGCCAAGTAAAATCGAGCCATATCTTCAGGCAATCTGTCTTCAAATTTGCTGAGCAGAGTAAGCAAATCCCCACCAACATAATAATCCATGACCAGGTACTAGAAGTAGAAAAGAAAAAAAGGACTCAATAAAAAGTAAAGGTGAAAAATTAATAAATGTAATATAACCCGAAGTCAAATAGCACTGGGTCAAATACTTTTGTTGTTAATTACAAGAAGTTGCATAAAATGATCATGACAAGGCTTGTAAATGTCAGGAAGCAGTAAAATAAAAATTTAAAAACCTGAAGCAGGGAATAAGATAGGATTACCCTTGTTTTGTTGTTGTGTTTTGCGAAGTAACAGCATCATCACCTATAACAATACGCTGCAGTTTTATCAACATTTCATTGAGGAAACAATGTATTAATTCTCCAAAAGTGATTAAAGTAACTCAGAATATAAGACATTCTTTTATTATGTTAAGTTCATTTTCATCATCATTAACTTTTCCTTATTTCCAGTTAGACTGGTAACAATTTATCAAATCAGCACTTGGGTCAACACTAATATAGAGAATATAATAATTTCCATCATATACATATTTCTCTTTCCACTCCTGATAGTGCAGAAATAGCGGAATGGACTTTTCTTAGGTAAGTATAAATAGAAGTCAACTAATTTTAGATATGGATGGTTATGGGTATATGTGTAGGATATTATGATTTATAAGAAATATATATATTTATGAAATATATATATATTTGGCAGAGCTCTTAAAAAACCCTTAGAATCTCCTAAGTGGGGGTGCCCTGGGTGGTTCAGTCATACGGGCTCAGGTCATGATCCCAGGGTCCTGGTGAGTAAGGAAAGGACTCAGATGTAGGCAGGAAAAGATAGGGCTCCCTTAGCTAGGTTCTGAAAGAGTGAACAAGCGATCAGGGAATAGACCAGACCACCTGGCCCCAGATGTTAGGGAGTATTTTTCTATGCCGGCTACAGGGAATCACAGAAAATGACCAAACCGGGGTGCCTGGGTGGCTTAGGGTTAATTAAGCCTCTGCCCTCAGCTCGGGTCATGATCTCAGGGTCCTGGGATTGAGACCCGCATCGGGCTCTCTGCTCAGTGGGGAGCCTGGTTCCCTCTCTCTCTGCCTACTTGTGATCTCTCTGTCAAATAAACAAATAAAATCTTAAAAAGAAAAGAAAGAAAGAAAATTACCAAACCTCAAAGTCAGTCAGTCAGTAAGGGTGTTATCGATTGTCCTCGTTCAGACCAAGATGGCACAAGAATCTCAAGGCCCCAAGCTCCCTGGTCAAGTTCTCAATAAAAGACCTGCCTAAAAGCCCTCAGTGGCAGACCATTTGGGACCCTTCTCACTCTAGAGAGCTTTCTCTTTCCCTTCTGTTCTCACCTTCACTTAATGAACTTTCACATCACTTCACCCTTTTGTGTCTGGGAGATTCATTCTTCAGCTCCCTGAGGCAAGATCCCTGCAACCCTGTAACACTGGATAGAGCAGGGTCAGAGTCCCTCCAACCTCTGTCCCTTCTCCCTGCTCAAGCAAGCTCTCTCTCTCAAATAAATAAAAAAAATACTTTAAAAAAATCTCCTAAGGAAGAAGACAAAGGTGGCTTTTGTTATTTATAACAAACCTCTTTTCAACCACACTTGTGTTTATGTTAATGAGGTGGCTTTTGGAAAGCCCTTGGATAATCTAAGGGTGGGGGCTGGCTGCCAAGGGAGCCAAAATTAGAAGGTTGGAAATTTAGGGAAGGGCTAGAAACTGAATCCATCATCAATGGCCAATGACTTGATCAATCATGCCTAACTAATGAAGCATTCATAAAAACCCAGAAGATGGGGCTTGGTAAGCTTCCAGCTGGGCAACCTTGGCGAGTGGTGCTGGAAGAACTGGCACACTTTTGCAGAGGGCGTGTGAGCTCTGCGCCTCTCCATCACAGGGTGCCTGTGCACCTCCTTCCTACAGCGGATATTCAGTCCGGGGAGCAGCTCTGGCAAATTAACCGTTTCTGAGGAGTGGATCATGGGAACTTCTGCTCTGTGACTCAGAAGCACAAGTAACTGGGGGGTGAGGAGGGAGTCTTGTAGGACTTGAACGCTTAGCCTCTGGGATCTGGTGTTGTCTCCAGATAGAGAGAGCATCGGAACTGAGTTAAATTGCAGGGGGCTCTGCTGGTGTCACAGGACGCTCCGATGAGTGGAAAACCCACACAGCTAATGTCATCACTGAAGCAGTACTGAGAGAGTACAATGTGTGACAAAAATGAAAACATGGAGACTTCCTTGACCATGTGTGTTTGCCAAAAGAGAAAGACAAGGAGTACATGCTAAAATGTTCACAGGGATTAGCCCTGCATTGTTAGATTACCCGTGGTCTCATAGCTTTTCAGTATTTTCTAGATGGCTTTCTAAACATGCATCACATATGTACGTGCGTGTTTTACCACATCATACATATTCTTTTAAGGTGAGTGAAAAAGAGACACAGTGGAAGGATGGCCTTTGTAGTCAGGGATACCTGTATTCAAATTCTGACTCTGGGTTTTAAGCGGCTTTTGAAAAATTAGTCTCTTAGAGCTTTCTCATCTATAGACCTACAATAATGATACCTTCTTCAGAGTACAGCACTCAGCATGAAGGACAGTAAACAGAAGATATTTTAATGTCATTTATAACACCTTGAAGTTAAAATTATTTTATTACCAAATAAAGATATTACTTCAGTGATCACCAACTTGACATTTAAAATTTAAAGAGTCTTGAGAAAATCCATATTCTTATTACTATATATTAAAATTAATTATAAGCATGTATAATTTCTGTTAAATAAAAGAAACTAATTTTACTGTTAAATCCTTGAAAATGAGAGGAACAATCTACTTCAAATCCTGGTCTATGGTTTCCTTGCTCTATTTACTAGGCCTAATGTTTAACAGACTCCATCATGAAGATTAGAGCAAACTAATTTAATGTAACAGAACAGTGTTAGCATAAACATGTCACTAGAAGTGGTAATGGTGGCAGGGAAGAAATCCATAGCTACCATCTTAAAGAAGTTCTCTGAGGGGCGCCTGGGTGGCTCAGTGGGTTAAAGCCTCTGCCTTTGGCCCAGGTCATGATCCCAGGGTCCTGGGATCGAGCCCCGCATCGGGCTCTCTGCTCGGCGGGAAGCCTGCTTCCTCCTCTCTCTGCCTGCCTCTCTGCCTACTTGTAATCTCTGTCTGTCAAATAAATAAAATCTTAAAAAAAAAAAAAAAGAAGAAGAAGTTCCCTGAGCAGAACAGCAAATGCAAAAACTTTTCAAATAAAAAAGTTTCCTACTGAAACTGAAATCAAACATTTACACATAGAAAATCATAAAATGTAACTTACCCCTTCAACAAACAGTCCCTAGGTGCCAATCAGGACTCTTTGGTACCAAACACAGGAGAAAAAAAAAACCTCAGAGGACAAAAAGACAAAAGTCTCCTCCATCAAAAGCTTCCTGTCTTGACATGTGCAACAGCCGTGCCTGCCACACCAGGTTCTTACAGTCTGAGTATAACCATCTACCAGGCAACTGCTAAAAAACTGTCATCTCAACATTTTTGCCACATTCAAAAGTGAGGCTCCTTGTGTCATTGTCTCTCCCCTACTTTCATCCATATTCTATGACGTGCTTCCCCTTAACAAACCCCGAGCCCCTGGGTCCAGTCCTTTTCAGTTTCTCCACATGCCTTACTGAAACTCTTCTCTGGTAAACAAAACCTCCTTGAGATAGCATAAAAAAATTATAAATACATCATTATTCTGTTTTCCTTTTCGGGCTGCCTGCTGAACAGAGTTCTGACTTTGCCTGCTCATGTTATTTCCCTACCTTGTTCTCAGAGGAAATTAGCTGTTACTAGGACAGAATTCAGCAACTGGAGGGAGCAATGAGCAAGAAACACAAAACAAAATTCTCAAAAGAAAAGCAAGGAGTTGAAAATGAACTACACTTGCAATCTGGTTTTGGTATTAGGGAGACAAAATGGATCAGAAACAGCAGACAAATAAAAACTCCACAAGGGAAAAGAGCTCCTTTTCTCTGTACACATCCCAGCGAGTATCTCTAAGGGCTGCAAGTCCGTCTTCTATTTTCTCCTTTGTTCAGAACAACATTCAACTAAATCACCAAGGTCTTGTTGGGTCTACTTCCTACTAAATGTCTGTGAAGCCCATCCATTTCTACACTACCCACTATCCCTACCCTAATCCAGGTCCTGGGCCTGTCTTGACTGTATTACTGTTACAGTTTTAAGGGTTAAGAGCTTGCCATATTATATTTTATTCTGTACAAAACTTCCTTGGAATGGCAGATAGAGCACAGAACAAGTGAGGGACAAAGAAGCTCATTCACAATTCCACAGATACGGAGTACCCAATATGCGCTACCATCACACTAGACAACAAGGTGCTACATGAGTAAGACGTGGCTCCGTCTTGATGGAATTTATAACCTTATGGAGAAGAAAACACAAATCAGTGGTCAAGTTCAGTGTAACATAAATACCGTGACAGAAATAAGCAGAAACTGCTGCTGCAAGCTCTAAATGGAAAAGATCCTAATCTCTGAATCAGGTTCTTTCATTCCTTCATTCAATCATTCGTCCAGAATTTCTTTTTGTATAAGGTGTGAAAACTATTCACTTATTTATGGAGAGTCAAATATCTAAAACAAGTTGTAAAATATCCATCCTTTCCCCTAATACTCCCTTATCATAATTTAAGACATAAAACACCTTGGATCTGCTCTTGGGCCACGGTTGCTCTCTATGATTCCTCAGTAATACATCATACCTGTTGCAAGAACCTCCTACTCATAAACTATCTTTAAAATAGTACCCAATAGAAGATACCTTTAAATGAGTTTAAGAAAAATATAGACTGAGAGGTAATGTCCATAGATATGCCAAGGAGATAACAATCCTAACATAAAGAGCTCCCACCAACTGCTAAGAAGAGGGCAGAGGGCAAGCAATCCAACAAAAGTAGGCTGAAGCTCTTAACAGTTAATTCACCTAAGAGAAAATACAACTAGCCAATTAACACATGGCCAAAAACAAAGCAACAATGAGATACCATTCTATACCCATTAGATTAGCAAAGAGACCATTCCTATTTTGGGAATAGTGAGTTGAAACAACACCGAGTTCTTGGGCGTGATGACTTACTACAACTGCTCAGCAAAGTAACTTCACAGTATCCACTGAAATTTAAAAGGTGCATACTCCTGGATCTAGCATTTCCACTTTTAGGAATACAGTGTAGGGCATGTGGGCAAGTATATTTACTGCACAGCACTTTGATAACTGCAACAGATCAGAAACAGTACGAATAGAGCCCACCAAGAAAACCATTAAATGCATCCATCCAACATGTCCATTCTGTGGAATCCTGCACAGTCACCAAACGGGGTAATTAAATAAATATGCCCATGAGATCTCTGAAGGACAACAGCGAGCTGTAGTAACATATACCTTATGTTTACATAAGGTACAAATACCTTATTTTTACATACCTAGACCTCTGCATTGTAGAGGGGAAAGGAGCTAGTCACAATGAAGTTGACCAGTGGAGTAAAATTCTGCAAAGGCCAAGGCGATGGGACAAAAGGTCACAGGCAAATATCTCACTCACACCAAGACGAGATGAGAACAGGTGCACATATGAATAAATCTGTACACATATAGGGGAGGAATGAAAAGAAGAGCTGAGACCAGACCATGGAAAGTGCAGGAGTCACAGAATGAGGGTACAGGGATATTAACACAAGGGCCCTATGCTGCAGGCAGGGATTACAGCTGCTATGCCCACTTCCTGGCTGTGGAATCAGAGGCATAAGAAGTCAAAGGATCTGACCAAACATACCCTAAAACAGTGAGAAAGCCAGAATTCAGGATCTTGATCCTTACATCGGTTCCTTTTTACTCAAAGAGTCAGTGCTCAGTTAAAAAAGCTGACTACATCCATGACATAACAAGTATGTACAGAACCTCCAGGAAAATAAGGATACAAACTAAGTCTTTACCCATCTTTTACCCCTCCAAAATAAACAGACCCCTAGGTATGGATAGAACATACCGTAAGACTTCCAACTCTGAATTTCTAATTAAAAAAAAAAAATCTTTATTTCAAAGTTTGTGCTTTGTAAGAAACTACATTCCAAAAAAACAATGTGACAACATCTGAAAACATACAATACATGAACTGTGTTGCAGAGAAAGACCATCTCCTAGAACAGATATGCTTTTAGAAGTCTTCTTAGGGAGAACTGGAAGCTCTTTTAGTCATCCTGCTGTCAAAGACATTAACAGTTAATCCGCAGAGCCCACTCTGTATTCATCCCTCCTTACTTCCTCCTAACAACTTCTATCTTGAGCACAAACTGGATTCCAGTAGAGTCTGGAGTTCATGTGACTAACTACAAACTAACATTTAAATGTCTTTCAAAAAATAAATAAATAAAAAATAAATAAACCAATGTCTTTCATCCTCTAAACAGTTTACAAATGCTAATTCAAGAAATAAAAATTTTTGTTTTAAATATTTCCCTGGCTTTTTTCCCCCCTCCGGCATAAAATATCTAAACAGGAAACAGAGGACAAGTAAATATGGAGAAGAGACAAATGTCACTGATTCAGAATATTCTAAATGATATCAAAGTGATAAGAATTTTATGTGACCGTGTCGATGCAACTAAGCAGGTTTGTATTTAATGAGTTTTTCCTAAGGAAAAAGATATTCTAATTGCATTTTAAGATCATTCATTAAATTACACCAATTCTTCTCAAGCAAATAAATGCACAGACCCATGAAAGACTGTGGACTCTGAGAAACAAACTGAGGGTTTGGAGGGGCGTGGGGTGGCAGGTTGGGTGAGCCTGGTGGTGGGTATTAAGTAGGGCACGGATTGCATGGAGCACTGGGTGTGGTGCATAAACAATGAATTTTGGAACACTGAAGAAAAATAAAATAAAATGTTAAAAAAATGCATGTTTGCTATGATTCCATATATTTTTTCACAAACTGGCTGCAGAGATATTTGAGCAGATTATAAATCAAAGTGCAATTATTCATCACAGCCTCTTGAATCATGTAACACTACAGACCGTGTTACTTATTTGGCTACTTCAGGGGTATCAGAGATAATAATTATTTTGGAAAATAACTGTATAGTAAAATTTTCTTTTTGGAATCTAAAACTACACTTGCCAAGATTTCTAAATGATTTTATATTCTAATATTCTATAAATATTGAAAGCAAATCTTTGATGATAACCAAGTTAATTCAAAAGTTCTACTCTTGAGACTACCATACCACAAGCTTGCCCTAAAATAAGAAAAATTGGCAATTTACATGAGTAAATTTCAGTCCTGCTCCAGTTACATTGTAACACTTAGTCTAATATAATTAATGACTGGTATATAGAGACTATTTCTCATGGAGAAATGCCTCTGGGGGGGAAAATGTTAATTCTAAAGTCAAATGCAAAGGGAACAGGTAAGGCTACACTCAGAAGAGAGAGAATGATATGTCAGGCTGTCAATGAAAATTAGGCAAAATTTTGCTATACAAAAACTGGTATTTGGACACTATTCTGCATCTATACATTTCTACGTTTATAACAAAATACAGATTTTTAACCCACTGAGACACCCAGGTGCCCCAAAATACAGATTTTTAAGCAATCCGTAACTCTATAGAGTTACACCTCCCTACAACAGAAAACACTGCAAGAGTGGATTTAAGTTCTTATTACCTAAAAGCTTTCAAAAATCCATCACAATAAACTGCTCTACATTTGCTACCCAAGTACGTGATTGTGTTTAATTTACTCCTACAAATTTTGCTGACAAACCTATAGAGTATATTTGAATTGATATATTCATCCCCAAAACCTTACATACGTATGGTAAATCCAAGTCAAATACCCCTCCTCTCAATTTAACAGAGCAACTAGCATGTGAAAAGCTCTACATCATGAATTTTAAACAATTCTGACTAAAAACCACAATAACACGGTTTATATGATGACTCAATACATATTATAAAAGAAATAAATGTCATGAAGCAATAATCCTTCTTATTGCTTGCTTGAACTCCATCATTTTCTATTTTATTCAAGTTTTTTTTTTAAAGATTTTATTTATTTGACAGAGAGAGATCACAAGTAGGCAGAGAGGTAAGCAGAGAGAGAGAGAGGAGGAAGCAGGCTCCCTGCCGAACAGAGAAGCCCAATGAGGGACTCGATCCCAGAACCCTGAGATCATGACCTGAGCTGAAGGCAGAGGCTTAACCGACTGAGCCACCCAGGCGCCCCTTATTAAAGTTTTTAAATGCTGGTTTTAAACCACTAAATTGAGTTTATGATCCACCAACCGATCACGATCTGAAGTCTGAAGCCCGCTCTCATACTCTGCAAGTGTGTAAAGGATAGAAAGACAAGGAATGTAATGACACTGTTTGAACCCCTGAACCTGCCTGAAATCAGATAAGCTCCATGACTACTAAGTTGCACAGCACTTTAAGTACATTTTAGCTAAAGACAGCTTCTTAAGCTGTACCCCCAAATTAGAGATGCATATATATGTACGTTACTCATCTAAAGGCAGTACTAAAAAATAAATGTAGTGTCGAGCTGAAACACAGTGAGAAAGATTAGCTCCAACTGAGAATTCTGGAGAAGACTTTTAGACAATTCTGGTATATTAGCTGGACTTCAACAGGCCGACTGAGAGGAATGGGCACTGGCATGAGAGGTAGCAGGGAGAACAGAAATAAAGGCGAAGAGCAGAGGAGTACAGACAATGTCCAGGACTGGCGGTATTCCATTGAGGCTGAAATACAGGATTTGTGTGTAGGCACAATATTTCCAGTTTATTTTTCAAAAACCATTCTAATCTGTCTAACACGACTGAGAAACCATCTCCCTCCACCACGACCAATTCCCCTTTCGTTCATTTCCATGGTATAGAACCTGGACTCTCTTTCTTGCTCGACCATTCCCATTAGTTTCCTCCTTACTGGGTCCTCCAGTTCAGGCTTCTCTCGGTAAACTTTTCTCCCTGTACAAGCACCCATCAGTTATTCTCATTTACTACTAGCATTCACCGTTATCTACAAGAGGAGGCCAATTTTTCCTGTAAGGACCAGATAGTAAACACTTCAAGCGTGGATGGCCCAGAAGAAAAAGCCAGATATACAATAAGATAGAAAACAAATTTCCACAGATTTTATTGGCAAAAGTAAAAATAAAATAATAAGTGAGTGTGAGTTTTATAATACAAGTGTATTAACAGAAAAATGTAATTCTTTTTGTGGGGTAGGAGAGTACGACCGTTGGCTTCATTGGGGCTCAAAGTCAGTGTTCCCCATCATCAGAATCCACGGTAATGTTCCACTGCAAGTGCTGACCTGAAATGAGTGTCAGCACTTATGTGTTTCATGTGAAAATGTCTTCTGCAATGACGGCTACTGGTATCAATTCGTGAGCATTTAATTTTAATAGAGCACGTTCCTTACTTGGAAGGCGTCTAGAGAATGCTATTCGATTTTTCTCCTGATACTTGTGTTCAGTGCATGTTGATACACTGCAGATTCGTCACTTGTAACTAAAGGTTAGGTGGAAGGTCACACCTGCCGGTAACTGGGTTTTTGAACTATGGACACTTCCTTAGCACATGCATCAAATCCCAGAAACTGCTGCTAACTGTAGTGTGAGCTCAAAAGGTCTATGTGCTGCAAATCTGTGTGGAAATAGAGATCTCATTTCTTTTTACTTTTGATGGCATGAGAATTAGATAAAGCAATTTGACATGACTTGCAATTCCAACAATGTTCGCTGACAAAATGACTTCGCCAGAGTGTAAGTTTTGGATGTAAGTGCTGTTTTGTCTTACAATTTTAGGCAAAACTTATTTTTAAAACATACCAAGTCTACAGGAAAAGCTAATTTCAAAACTATTGAATATTTTATACTAATGGGTGAGGGTGACGTTTTTTGTTCAGAAATGTTTCGATCTTGGCCCTCTGCAACAAAATGTTGACACTGCAAAAGCACTGAATGGCTGAGCAAAGAGCAAGTGAGGACATTCAGCTTTGGTTTCTGACGAAAATTCATGGATATGGTAACACTCGTTTCCGTAAGACTGAATGAAGTCCACCAGTGATATTCCTGGTTCAGTAACAAATGATGGATTCAAGTGTTTGCTGCAAACTACCTGCTGATTAAGGAGACAATGAATATCCATGGGCTCTGGGCCCTTGATATTTTTACATAACTTGTAAGTCTGTCTGATGAAGCCCCTTCCTACTCCACACCCACTTTCACCACTCTCTCTTATAATACGTATTAGCAAATCCCAAGGCAGGTTGTAGCAACTTAGGGTTTCCTCAACGTCTCTGAAAATACGATTGGCTGTAATTGTCCCACACCAAGTATTAGCAAAGGCTGATTCCTCAGGACCACAAATTCAGCACGCCATCTCAGGTCACAACAAAAGAGCAGGACCTGTAACCTCTTCTACCTCAAGAGCCAAAAGCGACTGCTCAGAATCACTTCCTGGTTTTCAGAACAACCGCTCATGCTCCCAACACTCCCCATTCTTGAAGCAACCATTCCCCCAAAAGGCGAATACTGTGAGACAAGTTTATTTTCTGTGAACATGTTCCTTTGGCTGCAGCAGTCAAACGTGACTGAATTCACTCACTGCTGGTACATGGTCTTCCTGCCTGGCTAACAAACGAGCCACTCAGAAGCTCACTAGAGCTCATTTTGGTTTTTGTGAAGAAGTTCTGCAGTGAAAAGATACTGTTTTGTATTTTTTACTTTCCTGACTGCTGCCTTCCTGAGAGCTGGGAAGGCACCACGGACGCTGGCCGGTCCAGCAGGCCCGCTGTGGTGCAGCAGCCCGGGCACACCAGGCTGGCATTTAACTTGTTAACAGTATCGCCCGCACTGCGCTGGAACTGCAAAGCAGACTCGGTGACGTCTGCATGTGCGCTATTAATGACATGAATAATAAAATGTCACAGGATCGTAAGACGTACGCCATCAGAAATGCTATCAAGTTGTTAACTGTCACTGAAATTTGTAGGCCGCTGAGCCCACTGAGAGTAACACACACATGCAGTGTCTGCGTGTCACGGGGCCAGCTGCTGTCACATGAGGCCAACTCTGCCGTCATCGTGCAAAAGCAGCCACTGACAAGGTACACATCAGCAAGAACAGCTTTGTCCCAACAGAATTTTATGGACACTGAAGTCTGAATTTTATAACACATGTCACAAAATATTTTTTTTTTCAAATATGTGAAAATTCTTAGCTGGGTTGTACAAAAATAGGTGGTGAGCCAAATTTGCACTGCAGGCCATAGGTGGCTGATCCAGAAAATAAGGACTGCCTAGGCGATGCAATGCTGTTTACCCTCAGGAGCCCTAACCCCCTCCGTGGGTCACATGACAACTCAAACCCAAAGCACATCAAATTAAACCCATCACCCTCCCTCTGCTCTATATTTTCCCTTCCCAAATATATTTTCCAACTCAATTCATCCATTGCTAAGCACCGAATCCCCCAAGTCAGACGCTGGAAAACTCCGATTCACCCACTCTCTCCCCTGAGGCCCTCCTCGAACTCAGAATTGGTCCAAACTCCTCAGCGCACCGCCCTACAGTTCTGGAAGCGCCATTCTGTACTCCTGACGTTTTGCCGTTTTGCCGCTGTGATCACACTGGCTTCCTCTTGTCCCTCAAACACCCCTCTTGTCCCTTGCCGCCACAACTCCGCAAGGTCCTAAAACAGCCGTTTCACACTTGGCTCTGTGAGGGACACCTGAGTGAGCATGACAGAAGGCAGAAGGAAGAAGCTAAGAGACCAGCCGCTCCATTTCTCTACGCTTCACTGTCAAGGCTTACAGATAGAAAGTCATTCTAAAAAATACCCAAGAGTTCCATGACCCAAAAAACCCCACTGTTTTGAGAAACATGGCTGTGAAAGTCTCATTTCTTTACCGTTAACACGTGTAAGGTGCTATATGATGGGACTCTCTCAACTCTCCATCCCCATCTCCAAGCCCCTTATTTGACCCTCCATCGGTGTGAACAAAACAAGCTTCAATCTCCACACTTTGGCTCACCAAGCCCTCTCTGCCACTTCTCCCTTCTTGCTTTAGCTAATTTGTATTTGTCTTATAATAGTCCTCGTTTGAATAAATGTTATACTTTCTTCATCTGAAATAATCTGAGAATAATATTTGCCTGATTTGGGATTTATTGTCTGGAACAGTAAGAAGAGAGATCCTTTGTCTTTCTTACTCCTGAATCTCCAGAATCTAGAAAACAGTGCCTAGCCGATGGCACATATCCAATAAACAGCTATCACATGAGTAAGAAATCTTATTAATTTTTTTTTAAAGATTTTGAGAGAGAGAAAGCATGAGTGGGGGGTGGGAAAGACTAGCAGAGGGAAAGGGAAAAGCAGACTCTCCACTGAGCAAGGAGCCCTGCAGCACAGGGCTCGATCCCAGGACCCCAAGATCACAACCATGAGCCGAAGGCAGACGCTTAACCAACCGAGTCACCGAAGTCCCCCTATCTTACCAATTTTATAACCCGATACACAGTATTGTATCTGGCACACAGCAGGAATTCAACACACGTATGCTAAAAAACCATGAAATGAAAATTCAGGCTCGAAGATGAAGAGCCTTGAACAGTAGGCCCAGTGATGGTGAGTTCCACCTTCATTTCCTGTTCCTTTCTTTTTACCCCTTCAATCTTCAATTAGTAGCACTTCTCGGATTTCGATTTTCCTCTGACCTTGTTCCCAGCTTCTTCCATCACGTGGTTCATAATGTCCATAGAAAATCAGACGCAGCCTCAATTTTACATGTGGCTCTCTACTTCAAGCAGCACGTGGCCACTTTGAAAAATATGTAAATCCAGCAGTGACAGACTATTACAAATAAAATATATTGGGAAAACCATGAAAAGAAAAATCCTGAGCACCTCTTACAGAATTTAAATGTCTGGATTTAGTTTGGACTTGCTTATTAAAAAGCATAAAAAATTCTAGTAGGAAGCTATCAAATTATCCAGGGCTGGGGGACATATTAAATACACAATTTATACGCTGTGAAATTCAGTGGTTTTCTAAATAAAAATTACATTTAAAAATGCTTAAAAGAGCATAATGCTAAATTCTGCCAATAAAAATTTAATAAGAATGTAGAAACATAAAAAATGATTCTTACTAAGTTATTGTCATCCTGGAAAGCATAATGCAGAGTTGTAATCCATTTATTATCTCCATTCACTAATACATCCCTTTCTTCACGAAAACATGCTGTCTGAAAAGGAAAAACAAAGATGTTTTTTAATCAGAGGACACTTTATATATATATATGTATATATATATTATGCAAACAATGGCTTAATGTGTTTATTATACTTTCAGTTCTAGAAAAGGAAAATGTTTATTATACTTCCTGTCCTGGAAAAGGAATATGTTTATTATACTTCCAGTCCTAGAAAAGGAATACATCCTTTTAGTTGAAAAGTCTGATATGACTTTTCAACTAGTCAAGCACCCACAGAAAGTGGACAATGGGAATAGTACACTTGAAAACATTTTATATTAAAAAATACTGCTATTAACTAGTTAAAAAAAAAAAGAAAAACAGAAAAAAAGCATGCATGCATTTAATGACCACAGTCCAACCTACCATTTAGATAATATAAACATTAACATTTTGCCATCTCTACTTCTGTTCTTTTTATTTTTAAGAAATAAAATAGAAGTAAATTGTAGTCTTCCTCTTCCTTATACATTTCCCTATCTCCTCCTGGTAAAATGAATACTCCTAGGGCATACTAGGCTCTTCCCTTCATGTGCTTTGATCACACATGTATGTGTCCAAAACACCACAACTGTTTTACATTTTGAAAGTTTACATGAATGTTACAATTTTATCTACCCTGTTGCAATTTGATTAGTTCTTACTCAGTGATGGCTGTTTTCAACTGCTATGGCATTTGCTTGTCTGAATATACCAGAATTTATGTACACAAACCAACAAGGAAAACATAGGTTACTTCCAATCTTGTTTTTATGATGTTGCAATGAATGTATTTGTACAAATGTACAAGAGCCTCTCCAGGGCATATACTTAGAAGTTGAAATGCTAGCTATAAGCACTTTCCACTTGACTGGACATAGCCAACTTTGTCTCCTGCGTACGGATCACTGTCCTCACCCCACTAGAGAAATCTCCCTCAGCCGGCCCCACATCCTCAACTGCATTTGGCACTACTGGACTCTTAAATGTGTCAATACGACGGGTGTAAAACCACACCTCAATGTTTTTTTCATCAACATATTCCCAATTCTCCATAGAGATAAACAGCTCCACGCATGCTTACAGGACATCTGAATTTTGTCTCTGAATTGTTCGCTCCCTATGTCCATTTTCTCTAATGAACTGTCTTTTCCTTTTTGATTTGTAAAAGTTTTAATTTATTCTGAGACCATATTTTCACTATTACAAAGGTACATCCAGAGATACTTAGAAATATGTGGCTAAAAAAATACTAATTTTATACAATACATTATAATCTGTAATCTTGAAAGTTTTAACTTAAAAATCTACTACGTCAGCAAGTTCAAGAAGAACTGAAAGGTAAAGTGAAACCCAAGTCTCCTAAGTCATACCCTATACTCACACGGTCTTGTGTGTCCAGAAGTCACCATCAATAACTGCAAAGTATCTTCTCAGAAAATTGGGTCTCTGTAAGCATGTTCTGTAAGCATGCGCGAGCACATGCACACACACAATATTCGTGTGGTACCCCATTTCCCCTCGTTTTTCTTTTCTTTATACAAATCAGATCACAGTGCTCTGTAACGTGTTTTTTTTTCAAGTAATGATATACTGAACAGTTTGCCACACCAGTAGAGACTCACCTACTACCTAATTCTTAACGGCTGCACCATGTCCATGCACGCTGAAAAGCCATCACCCAGTATTCGATTGACAGGCAGGGAGGGCTTAGTTACTTATTTGCCATAAAACAAACTCAATAACCAAGATATACAAAACAATTAACATTAACATCCCCTAATTAGGCAGCTTAATTTTTTCCATGTATTCCCATAAATTTTATTTGATCAAATGAAGCTTCCAAAGTCATGCACGGAATAGCACCAGAGAAAAATTTAAAAACAATTAAACCTTAAACCAAATAAATGGGCAGGTTGACCTGACAATTCGATTATTAAAATCAACATCATTATGCTTTGGTTCACTTTTGCAGTAAAAGAGAACCGCTTGACACACTCACTGCTAAGTTGTGTTTTAGAATTTAAGTGACCTACGATTTTCATTTGCTGCTAATGGTTCTGAGTAAAGATGGTCAGAGCCAAAAAGACTCTTTGCTCCTGACTATCTTATTATGACAGCTTTCTGGAATCTCACAGACATTCCAGCTAAATTCTAGTAAACATCTGATTAGGGACTCCAAAGTCAACAAAGCTCTAAAGACATTTTGTCAACAGATTAAACATTAGTACATTCTCATCTATTCCAAACTGTTTCAGTGACAAAATAAATTTAAAAAAATATATATATAAACTGTGACCTAAAACTTCAAACACATACAAGAGAAAAGAATACAACCCCCTCCTCCCTACAACATCCTCATCAACCAACTTCAACAATGATGTTACTGTTCAATCCTGCTTCATCAACACCCCCTCCCCTTCAACCCGTCCAACTCCTGTCCAGCACCTTTCACATACCATCCTCCCATGCATAAGAATACACATGTGTACACGTACAAGGTTTTTTCTGAAGCAAATCCTAGACATCATATGACTCTATTCATAAGTACTTAGGTGTTAAACTATCCCTATTAATGCCTCAGATACTGAGTTCAGATGTAAAGCATTGTGTCCTTTTCTGCTTCAATAGGTCACATTGTCCTCAGTCATCAGAACCGGGGATGTGGGGGTAACAACAATCTACTGTAAAGAGGCTGCTACACATCCTACAAAGTACAGGACAGACCCCACAAGGGTCCACAAGGAATCATCTGGCCCCAAATGTCACAAGTGCCACTGCTGAGAAACCCTGTTTCAGATCGATATTAACCAAACCATGATGCACGTGCACAAGGTTCATCACTCCATGTAGATAAAGGCTATAATAATGTCTACTTATACCTTTAAGAAAAAAAAACTAAACAATTTTTTTATTACCATATAATGTATTATTTGTTTCAGGGGTACAGGTCTGTGAATCATCAGTCTTACACAATTCACAGCACTCACCATAGAACATATCCTCCCCAATGTCCACCACCCAGTTACCCCATCCCCCCACCACCTCCCCTCTAGCAACCGTCAACTTGTTTCCTGAGTTTAAGAGTCGCTTATGGTTTGTCTTCCTCTCTGCTTTCATCTTGTTTCATTTTTCCCTCCCTTCCCTTATGATCCTCTGTCTTGTTTCTCAAATTCCTCCTATCAGTGAGATCATATAACTTGTTTTTCTCTGACTAACTCATTTCATTTGGCATAACACCTCTAGTTCCATCCACATTGCTGCAAATGCAAGATTTCATTTCTTTTGATGGCTGCAATATATATATATATATCACATCTTCTTTATCTATTCATCTGTTAATGGACACCTAGGCTTTTTCCTGAGTTTAGCTATTGTGGACATTGCTGCTATAAACATTCAGATGCACGTGCCCCTTCAGATCACTACATTTGTATCTTTAGGGTAAATACCCAGTAGTGCAATTGCTGGGTCATAGGGTAGCTCTATTTTCAACGTTTTAAGGAATCTCCATGCTGTTTTCCAGAGTGACTGCACCAGCTTGCATTCCCACCAACAGTGCAGGAGGGTTCCCCTTTTAAACCATTTTTTAATATCCTCCTGTTAAAAACAGAGTATCTAAATAGATGAAAATGTAATAAATATGTATGAGGGGTTACTGGAGGTCATAGAGCTTCTTCAGATGCTGTCACAGATCAGAAGAAGGGAAGGGACTGCTGACGCACTGACAGAGTTTGTGAATGATAAACGGGCAGTGACAGCGACCTCTGTACCCATAAAGTTAGTTAGCAAAACTAAGCCGCCCAGGTACAGAAAGAGAGAGGGTATCCCGCTACCTTCCAATGATGCATGTCTCACTAATCATTTATTTGTGATATATCTTAAATGGAAATAAATGCAGCCAACAGGTCAGGGGTAGATCTTTGAGAAAGTATTTAAAGCATCGGGGTGCCTGGGTGGCTCAGTGGGTTAAGCCGCTGCCTTTGGCTCAGGTCATGATCTCAGGGTCCTGGGATCGAGTCCCACATCGGGCTTTCTGCTCAACAGGGAGCCTGCTTCCCCCTCTCTCTCTGCCTGCCTCTCTGCCTACTTGTGATCTCTGTCTGTCAAATAAATAAATAAAATCTTAAAAAAAAAAAAAAGTATTTAAAGCATCAACAATGCATAGGTCAAAAATCAAGACATTTCGCTGCTTAACTGTAAGTTATTAAACATCACTGATAGGCTCAGTTTTCCAAAGCTGGATAAGTCATGGCCAGAATTTAAACATATGTTTAAAAAAATTCTATTCTATTTAAAACCCTATTTAAACATGTGTTTAAAAAAGGACTTGATAACTAAAGCACAGAAATACAATTCCACTCTACTTCAAAATGAAGCTCTATGCAAAAATTTCAGTGTCGAATTTCTTCCTAAAAGAGGAAAGTTTTAAGCAGTTTTTTTTAATGTAATTTAATTTTATTTGTGTGTGTTTCAAAAATCATTGTTTATGTACCTCACCCAGTGTTCCGTGCAATACATGCACTCCTTCAGGTAGTTTAAGGAGAGCTCCTTTTAAATACTGAACCAGCTTTGTGTCCCTGAAGTAAAACCCACTCAGTCATGTTGTACCCACAAGTCTTTTTACACACTGCTGAATTCTATTTGCTAACATGTTGTTAAGTTTATTTGTATCATGCTCATGAGGCACTCTGGCCTTTAATTTTCTCTGTATGGCCCCTGTCAGGTTTTCAGGTTTTCTATGGGAATAATACAGGCTTCACAGAATGAGTGTTGCTTCTCAGGCCCCAAAGTCCACCTCCTCCTCTCTGCCTTGCAGAATCTCCTTAAATTTGTTTTCTATATAATGTCCAGGGTCTTTAAAACTGTTCTTAATGGGAGGGATAGGAAGAAATACATTTATTCCATCTCATCCCAGAAAGGGAATATATATACTAATGTTAATTCAACAAAATAATTTAATTTCCAATTCCTTGTTTTATCTCCAATTTTGCCACTTCTTCTATAATGAAAGCTAACCCAGTGATCCTTCCTTTTTCTTCTAATTCTCCAGAACATACCAACTTCATAGAAAACAGTGCAAACTTTAACTCAATTTTTAAAACTTCTAATGCTGAAACACTAAATGGACTACAATTATGATTTCCATGAAACAATTAGAACAGATTTATTTACTCTTTCTTACTAATAAGACTTGTTGCTCCAGCTGCTGACAACGCTGTCAGCTCCCTCACGGTCTGCCTCAGTTGCAGAAGCTCTACAATCCCAAGGCCATGTCCTGCAGGAGGTGGCCCGGAGTCAAAGAAAGATTTCGAAGAGCTAATTTCTTCTTAGAGAGATCTTCCGAACCTCCAGAGCTACTGTTGAGCCTATGCAACAGTCTTATCCTCCTACAAGTTCAAATACTAAAATACTTCCACCCTGAGGCCCCTGAGTGCCCTACCCCATCTGGCCACTCACCATGATCTCCCATGGCAGGAGATCCCCAGAATCCCCCCAAATCTATGTGTAATGTCAGTTCCAACCAGACCATACCAGCTATGCCTATTTGTGATCTCTGTCAAATAAATAAATCTTTAAAAAAAAAAAAAAAAAGAGAGAGAGAGAAAGAGAGACTTCTTTTTTTTATTTTATTTTATTTATTTATTTGACAGAGAGAGATCACAAGTAGACAGAGAGGCAGGCAGAGAGAGAAAGAGGAGGAAGCAGGCTCCTTGCTGAGAAGAGAGCCCAATGCGGGGCTCGATCCCAGGACCCTGAGATCATGACCTGAGCCGAAGGCAGAGGCCCAACCCACTGAGCCACCCAGGTGCCCGAGAGAGAGACTTCTTAAAGGGCACATTCAAAATTCCTGCTGACTTCCACTTTGAGCACAACATAGATAAATATGGAATAATATAAACGAGTTATGTCAAGTTGGAAATCCATTATTGCAAAATTTCTTCCTATAAAATAAACTGGTTTCCATACCTCCTTTTCACATAAATATACAAGCCCCACATCCAGCGTTCAGGCAATATGAGCTAAATGTCAGGAAGTATAACTTTATTTTTTTATGAATTAAAACTTTTATCATCATTATATCACAATTGTAAATTGTGGAACTTGTCTTAGGTCTTAAAAATAATGCCACCAAAGGTACAATGTTACTAAATGATATTTAAGGATCTATTGGCTTTATAATTTTATAGATCTCTAAAATTATTTCTGAAACATTATTTAAATATTCCAATAATTAGGATCTTACCTCAGCTCTTTTCAGCATTTCCCATTTGTTCAATATTTTCATGGCAAATACCTTATCTGCATTTTTTAGTTTCACTACAGCAACCTAGAAAAAGAAATACAACTTTTAATATATGACAATGTAACAAATAAAACTTTTTTCAGTCATCCATTTTTCTTTTTCCTCTCTGTAAGAAAATAAATACCAACATTATCAATGATTTCCATACAGTTCATACTCTAAGATCCGAAATCAAATAATATTGTCAGTTGAAAAAGTTACATTAGTAAACATGTGCCAAATAAATACATGTATTTTTTAACTCTGTATCAAGTGATTGTATATTATACATTCCTTTTCAAGTTCTCTGCTCTGGAATTTAAACTCAACATCTACTATCACTAGGAAATTGACTAAAATGTACAACACTGAAATAAACTAGAGCTTAGTGAATACCACGTGCCAAATTCCAACACAATGCTATAAGGGAAGGCAGCTGCCAAAACAAATAAGTTTCATGGGAATCAAATAATATAAAATAAACTGAAAATGATATTATTTTTCACACCACATATTCTTACCCACTGTACAACAACCCCCATCTCTCTCTCTCTTACACACACACACACACACACACACACACACAAACCACTCCTGAAGATCAGGTTAAGGCTAACAGTTCAACAAATTGTAGACTTCACACATTCTTTCCAACACTAAAAGGAACAAGTATTTTTTGTATTTTGAATTTTAGTTAGGGATCAAAAAACTGACAAATAAAAATAAATAAGCCTCAACAAACTGATTCCATTGCTGTTTCTACCTCTCTGCTTCGGTGTGACTAGCTAATCTCAGAGGAACCTTCCAGCTCACAGGGGACACTGCAGGGCTGTGAAGGCACAGCAGAGCGGGAGACTAAGCTTGTTTCCAGTTCCTGGGGGCTGGGAAGAGGAGGACAAGTGCTACCTTAACATGAAGAAGGAGAGGACAAACTATACACAGCATGTCTTCAAATAGTTCAAAGGGCTATTGCCTAGGACAGAGAATAGGTTTAACTCAAGTATCAAAAATTTTAAAATCTTAATGGCAGATGTACATTTTAGGCGCATTTAATGAATTTATATTTGGGTTAGACTGCAATAAAAGTAATATGATCATATAATTAAAATCACTGTATATAAAATAGAATATTTCTTGATAATCCTCATAAACGGTTATAATGACTTGTGATTATAATTTTTTATCAGTTAAAATGGTGGGAAAGAGGAATAGCTCGATTTCAAGTGCAATCGCTTTAGTCTTCACTCATTTCTGGTCCTATCTGCAGAAATGATGGATCGGTTAAACTGTTCTCCCAGTGGGTTCATGGGTTAAAGAAAGGGGGCTGTCTATGACACAGAAACAACCTGAATTCCATCAACAAATGAATAAATAAAATGTGGCACACATATACAATGGGATATTATTCAGCCATAAAAAAAGGGAATCCTGTTTTTATGACAACATGGATGAATCTGGAAAATTTTAAAATCTTAACAGCAAATGTACATATTAGGAGCATTTAGTAATTTTATATTTGGATCAGATTGCAATAAAGGTAGTAAGATCATATAATTAAGATCACTGTGTAATACTATGTAAACTAGAATATGCTAAGTGAAATAAGCCAGACATAGAAAAACAACTACTGTATGATTTCATTTATATGTGGAATCTAGAAGAGTCCAAGTAATAAAATCAGAGAATAGAATGAGGGTTGCCAGGGGATAGAGGAGATGGGGAGATGTTGGTCAAAGTATACAAAGCTCCAGTTGTAAGATGAATATGTTCTGGTGGCGTGATATACAGCACGGTGGCTATAGTTAGCAGTCTTGTACTGTATACTTGAAAGTTGCTTAGAGAAAAGATCTTAAATGTTCTCACAAATTAAAAAAAATAAAACACAAAAAACCTAAGTGAGGTGATAGTAACTTACTATGGTAATCATCTTACAATATACACATGTTTGAAATCATCACTTGGTACACGTTAAACCTCCACAATGTTATACGTCAATTATATCCCCAAAAAGATGGGGGAAGAAAATGGGGGCTGTCATCAAGAGCCAAACCTTTGAAAGGCTAGAAACACAAGTTTAGCTGCTCTTTAGACTCACACTGTACGTTGAGAGTACAGACAGACAACAGGAGCTCTGAGCTTAACACACTTATATTCAGGACATCTATCTATTGCTTAAGCCGTCCTTATTCTGATTTAGGGAAGAATGGCTGAAAGACTCTAAGACTTAAGATTTCCCCTCCTCGGGTCCTTATGAGAAAGACTACTCCTAGCTGTGAGTCTCACCAGCTCTCTGCACTTGAGGATGTAAGGCTCTGATGATACCTGGTGGGAGTCATAGTAGTAGTACCCAGCAGCACACACTAAGTGTGCTCTCTACACTGGACACTCTTTTGAGACTTCTATGCAGGTCCCACAATCCCTTACCTGCAATGCTAAAGCCAGAAGGTTTTCACAATTCATTTGACAGCAGGTACTGACATTGGGCTAATTGTAGTTTTTTTTTGGGGGGGGGAGGTTTGTTTTTAAATCTCATTTAGTGTAAAGACAAGCATGCTTCGTTGTAGAAACACCAATGCACCTGCTCCAAACCCCAACGGGAGTCCTTCATAAAACAGAGCATGTGTACTAAATCACCTTTCTAAAATCTAAACAATACTGGAACCAAAACCACCTCTGGTCTATAGCACAGTGCGGGGAATGAGCATGTCCTAAAGACTCAGACGCTGAGCTAGCACGTACCGCCATGCTAGCCGTAGGATAGCGGAAACTGCATGCCCTCGGCAGCCAGACCACCCAGGTTTTAATCCCAGCTCTGCCATTAGCGGTGTAGCTCTGGGCAAATAATGCAACCTTTCAAAATTTCAGTTTTCTCATCAATGTAACAGTCTTACTAATAGTAATCATCTTATATAACTGTCACAAAGATGAAAATAATTCATACAAGTAGAAAGTGCTTACTACTTAGCAGTGTCCAATAACCCCAGGTACTATTAGCTAGTAAATAAGCACATTGTAGCCCAATCTCTTAACCTTCCGTTTGCCCTACCCCCCAGCACACAGCAGACATTACATATTCCAATTTATTCAATTCCTTTAACTGTGAAATGGGAAACTCTGACCTCTTCAACTTCTAATAACTTGGTACCCTGATACATAGAAATATAGTTAGGAATATCCTCAAGTGGAAATATATACAAATAAAAATGAAGCCACAACATTTATTCAAGAGTGGTGGTTTCCAACAGTAACATATTGGGAATAACTTAAATATTCTGAAAGATGAGATTTAGTAAATATGTCACAAAACAGAAAATTAATCATATTTTTAAAAATATTGTTAAGGGGGGCACCTGGGTGGCTCAGTGGGTTAAAGCCTCTGCCTTCGGCTCAGGTCATGATCCCAGGGTCCTAGGATCGAGCCCCGCATCGGGCTCCCTACTCAGCAGAGAGCCTGCTTCCCCCCTCTCTCTCTCTGCCTGCCTCTCTGCCTCCTTGTGATCTCTGTCTGTCAAATAAATAAATAAAATCTTTAAAAAAAAAATATTGTTAAGGAACACTATTTAATAAGCAAAAATGCAGAATGTCTCACTGGTAAGAAGTTTATTAATGTTTGCATATGGATTATTTTTTTCTGTATATACACAAAATACATACCTATGCCAGATGAATACAGAGAAAGGTAGGCACCAAAATGTTGAAAGATCAGGAATTTCTCGGTGAGATGATTTCTCGTCCCTTTCCTGTATTTTCTGTGTGGACCAGGCACAATCTGAAGCATGGAATGGGATCATGTGACATACCACACCTCACCGTGGTCAGGAAGTGACCGCCAATTACTTGGGTGCTTAGTGTGGCTGGTGGGGGCCATGCTGCACACATGTGGTCATCAGAGTTCCACAATGTCGCACCGTGAAAACCGTTCTCCACACTACCTATGACAGGTTCATGAGCTGCCTTCAGCCTTCTCTGGAATGTGGTGGGATGTAATGAAATTTTTAAATGTCAGTTCAGGAAATATTCTTGAATGCCTAAGTTGATGACATAGTAAGACAAGACCATGAAGCTGATGAAATGCTAAAGTAAAATAAAACTCATCTTGCTTTTCTCCTCTAACACTACAGATCATTTTCGTGTTTGTGACAGTAGAAGGAAAAACTCAGAAAAAAAGGCTCCTCCCAGGACTGTAACTTAAGGTTCTAGATTCTCAAGAACCACATTAACTGATATACAAGAGGTCATGTATGTTAAAATGACCTTTCTTACTTAATTTGATCAAAAGAAATAGTACTCTTGGTATGGACTGGAAGACCACAAATTTAACACAAAACAAAGATGTAGTTTTTAAAAAATGCCAAACATAGACATGCCTGTTTAAAGGCTTCATACTGAAAGAACTATAATGTTGGAAAAACTGCCAACATGACAGGAAGAAGTCAGTAAGTAACACACATCAACGAATGAGTTCTTACACACAGTTTAAGGGTCTGCACTTACAGATACAACACATAACAGAGGATTTATCCCACTGTATTAAATAGAATTTCAATCTCCAATAACAGTTCCCACATGCAGTTCTCAAATCTAGTCTACACTCAGCACATCCAGAATTCACTGTACCTTCTCTGGCCCATTCCAACAAACCTGCCTTTGCATCCAGCCTGGATGGCCCTACCGGCCCCTCCACTTCTGCCCTTAACCCCCAGGATCTATTCTCAACCTTGGCAGTCCTAGCAATCCCATTTCGACATATCTCAGTTGGTGACGCTCCTCTGCTCCAAACCTCCCACCCTCTCCAAGTAAAAGTCAACCTGCTATAACTTACAAGGCCAACATATTCTGGTCTTCTGACCTTCCAGATCTCGTATGCTCTCTCCTCCTAGCTCACTCCGCTCCAAACACACTGCTCACCTGGTTCAATCCCAACCCAGGGCCTTTGCACTTATTCCCAGGTCTCGAGTAGTCTCCCCCAGTAAAACCACATGATCTGCTCTCTCAAACTCCCCCAGTAAAATCACATGATCTCTTCTCTCAAACTGAACTGAGAAGAGTTCCTTCCTGAACAGTCACTACTCTGCCACACGTTCTATACCATCTCCCGCTTCCTCTTCCCCTTTGCTCTTATTATTTAACAAACAATTAAGGCATCAATATTATCAGCTTCAAGTACACTACTAAACTGATACTGAAACTCGAGTTAAACAAGGTATTATGGGGCACCTGGTTGGCTCAGTTGGTTAATCATCCAACTCTTGGTTTCAGCTCAAGTCATGATCCCAGGGTTGTGGGACCAAGCCCCAAGTCAGGCTCCACGTTCGGCGGGAGTCTGCTTGAGACTCTCTCTCCTGCTGCCCCTCCCCTGGTTCATGCTTTGGCT
Source organism: Mustela putorius furo (assembly GCF_011764305.1). Classification (NCBI taxonomy): domain Eukaryota; kingdom Metazoa; phylum Chordata; class Mammalia; order Carnivora; family Mustelidae; genus Mustela; species Mustela putorius. The sequence continues at coordinate 9,917,878 of NW_025421480.1, read as the reverse complement.
CTCTAAAATAAATAAATAAATATTTTTAAAAACACAAGCCATTATGGTAAGACACACATTCGTGGGATTTATTTATTTATTTGACACAGAGAGAGAGACAGTGAGAGAGGGAACACAAGCAGGGGGAGTGGGAGAGGAAGAAGCAGGCTTCCCGATAAGCAGAAAGTTCAATGCAGGGCTCGATCCCAAGACTCTTAAATCAGGACCTCAGACCTCAGTCAAAGGCAGCGGCCAACAACTGAGCCACCCAGGTGCCCTAACAATTGTGTGTTTTAAGATTAAGTGTGTCTGGGATTATTCTATCCCATACTGCTCTCTTAATGACATGTGTGGCTTTTAAAGTCTCACTTCACAACTTCGTCTTTATCTCCTTTCTTTAAAAATCTCCAATGTATAATGTCTACCATCATTTATTATTACTACTAATGATAAAATCACAAGAACAAGCCTCATGTACAGAACACGTGCTCTGTGCCTGGCACTGGGCTGAGCTCCCACACCGCCCTCCAGGCAGCCCCACATCACTCACTCCCCGGTGACAGCTAGTGCCCTTTACTACTGTAAGTACTAAACCTTCTACAGGCCCTAAAGAGATCTCCCACTCATCACCCCATCATCTTGACACCTTTTGACATGTTAACGGTCATCCCTGTTAATATGCATGGAAATCAGTCTGCTTGTTGTTTATAATGCTCTGTCAGTGACAGGTTTGTGTTCAAATATTTACTGGGGGGGAAAAATAGTCTCTTTAACAAGCAAACTAAAAACACTACAAAGATTTCACTGAACAGTTGGAGGTATCCTTTCCTTGGAGACACAATTTATACATACAGTAGCAACCATCAGAACATTTAAAAACTGGGCCAGGACGGGCATCGACCCCTCAGAACAGACACAGGCTGCACAAACACAGCGTGCCCCGCACGGCATATGCCAGTGGACTGAGAACCAGCCCTGTGTGTGCGGGGCAGTCAAAGGTCAACCATGCAGGAGAACCTCATGCTGCCTTTACTCCCTCGAATCCCCAGAGAACCAGGGTACAAGAATGTTTACAGAAGAACGAACAGCTCAAAATAATTCTCCCTCAGACCCTAGGACTAGGCTATGCAGACACCGAAGGGCCTAGTTGTAGTACGTAGAGGAAGCAGGCTAATTAAAAGCTTTTTGACACCTGAAGCAGGGGTAGCAGGCCAAAGCAGCAAGCTCTCCCACCAAGCTCTGAAGCCCAGAAGCCTTGAAGCTGCCGGAGCAAGGCTGGAGCAGGCGGAAGCGGTGAGCCACCAGGAAGCTGTGGACACGCAACACCCAGGGCGTAAGTTAAAGGTTTTCCTGAAAGCAAAAAGGAAAACCCAGCGTTAAGTTAAGCAGTAACTGACAAGTGAGTTGTAGAGAGAAGGTTCTTAACTGGTAGAGCTGCTGATTTTTGATTAGGTCTCGGCTCATTTAGTGTTTCCCTTGATGTATGCATTTCTTGAAGGAGTTCCCTAACTTCTGCTTTTATTTTCATCATTTTTTTCTTTTAAGAAAAAGCATAATTGATAGAAATGCCGCTCCCATCAGATATCCAGGCCAGAGGTGAGCTAGAGGCATCTATAAACCTACTTACAAATTCCTGAGAGAAGACAAAATACCTTGGAAGACATAGCTACCTCTTAAGGGTTGTCTCTGCATTTTAGAATCTCTGGGTTGAGAAATACAGGGTGGAAAAGACTGCCAGAGAGTTTTTATCAGGAATGAATAACTATGCATTAAGAGCTCAGAATCCAGCAATACTACTTTTCTATTCAAAATTCAGTCTTAAAATAAATTACATGCAATCTGTTGCTTTTATTTACACATTTTACTGATACTCATATACTGCAAGAATAAAAAAAGAAAGGAAAGAAAGGTGCAGGGGGAAGAAACCTTCTCACACGAAATCTCAAATACCCTCAGTCGTGCGCTGGGGACTCTGACTTGACTCTGGAGATCTAACAGCAGAAGCCCAGGCCAGGCGGGACTTGCTCCCGGTCCCCACGGCCACGCTGCCATGTGTCCCGCACACGCCCCGGCCCTTCAACCCACCCAAGCAGCAGACCTGTAGGGCAAACATCCCTGGACTTGGCTATGGGCCTCACTTAACCCACTGTATAGGTATCAATAATACTCTAGTGCCCTATCCTTTCTTCCAGTCTTTTTTATGGAAAAAAATTATTTAAATATTTTTATTATTACTTTATTTCCTTCCATAGCTCAACCTGCACTGAGCCCTAAAATCTACCTTCAGTCCCACCACTAATTCTCTGTCTCTTTCCAATCTTCTAAAATGGCCTGTGCCACCTGTCCTATCTACTTGTCACCCCACAATTAAAGACCTGGGGACCTACTTCCTAGAAAGTAGATCCTTCGCATTCCCTCATACCATCTTTACATGTCTCTGTACTTCTACATATCCTCACTTCTTTTCATTTTTAACCCAGGGAAGAAATGTCCCCATGACTCTCAAGGCTAATGATACCACCTGAGATCTTGATCCCAGACCCTCTCCTTCCTTCTTACCCTTTTTCCATTAAAGATTTCTTTCTAGACTTCAAGCACCCCTTTCTTCCGCTTCCTGAATATCAATTGAGACCTTCTCTCACCCAAAAACCAAAAAATTAAACAAAAAAACTGACCCACTACTACCCTCCCCTCAAGGAGCCGTTACTACATCCCTTTTCCATAACGCATCATTTCTCCATGAAGCACATTTTTAAGGAGTAGTATGCGCTTGCTCTTCCCACTTGCTCCTCATTTATTTGCTTCCCAGCCTCTTACAATCACTTACTTCCATCTAGTTTCTATTTCCCTCCACTCGACCAAAATTATTCTCTCAAAGATCCATAATGACTTAATTTCCAAATAAAATCTCTCATTCTCATTTCTCATCTGCTTCAAACCTTCTTCATCACCAAACACTGCTGACAATCAGTATACTCTCCTACTTTTCTTTGACTTGATAACTGTTCCCCAACGACCCCTACTCTGGCTTTTTAGATGCCCTCCCCCCTCCTGACTTGTATATCTACCCCAAGTGCCCAGCTCATGAGTCTATACGCTCATGACTCCTAAATCCTGATCTCCTAATATTGATGCCCTTATTTCTAACTGCCTATTATTCATCTCTAAATGTTCAGCAAAAGTTTCAAATTCAACAAGTCAAAACCTATCTATATAGCAAACTCACATACTAAGCTGCATACCTCAATCGTCCATGAGCTCCACCCATAGCTCATCTCTGACAACCAAGTGACTTCTTTCCAATCTGTCCCTCCCACCTGCCACCAGCTGGTTCAACACCTCATTATTTCAACTAGAAATTGATACCAAAAACCTTTTTGACCACCTGATAATATGCCAGACATTATGCTAACTGCTGAGAATACAAAAATAAAAGAGCTCTTGCCCTCAAAAATCTCACACTCTAATGTGGGAAACATACCTGAAGAATTACAGGACAACCTGGAAGAGGTAAAAATAAGATCTTTTTAAAAGCACAGAAGACAGATTCCTGACCCAAAAGGTGAGAGTGGGGGAGGGAGGTACTATGTGAATATATCTGTTAAAGTGTTTTGGAAGAGGTGACTGACACCTGAGGTCTTACACAATGCACCCGGGAGAAGGGGGTCCTGGGGGATTTGACTGGAGGAGGGGATTCTGGGAAGGGGATACAGATGAGCAAGAAACAGAAGCTGGAAATACCTGTGTAGGGGAGAGGGGTGAGGATGTTTAGGGACAAGGAAAGATTTCTCCCCTAGCAGAGAATAGAAGGAAATGAGGCTGAAGTATCCCAATAAGGAAGAGCTTGCATGATGTGTTCATCACTAGAAACTTAAAATATGAATAACAGGAAGCCATTCCTCAGAGCTGGCTTTACTTAGATCACTTTAGCAGCTTTATGGCAAGTGGGTTCAATCAAGGATGGAAAGAAACGAGAAGCTGAGGTTAAAGACACCAATGACCCAACTGGGGAAGAGAGGAAGAAATTCAAGAAAATTCAAGAAATACTTAGGATATGAAAGTTGGTGGTCAATTAGATGTGGGGATGAGGAGAGAAATCCAGGCTTTCCATGCCTCTGGTCTCTTCTCTCTCCACTCCTTCCTCAACACTATCACTGGTACTACCCCTCCTGTTTGTTCCAACTCTCGTGCCTCTACCTACAGCCCTCTGGTCTTCTCCCATTCCCACCGAATAACGTTCCTTAGCATAGCATGGCCCATTACTCACATTCCAGTGATCTTCCAACCACCACCACCAGAAATTCTATATTCCACTCATAAGATCCCTAACTGCTCCCTCAATTGAAGGAAATTCACTTCAATTAAAATTTTTTGAAAACCTCTTTTGATTCTAATAGAATATAATTATAGAAAACTTATAAAATCAAAGTATTAAAAAAATAGCCACAGATAACATTATTTCATAGTGAAAAGAAAACTACTCTGAAATCCTATAACTTTGGCCATACCCTTACAACCAGCAAGATCCTCTTCTAATTCTGCAACAAATTATTTATTAAAATCATTTGAGGGGCATGGCACCTGGGTGGCTCAGTGGGTTAAAGTCTCTGCCTTTGGCTCAGGTCATGATCCCAGGGTCCTGGGATTGAGCTCCACATCAGGCTCTCTGCTCAGCAGGGAGCCTGCTTCTCTTCCTTTCTCTCTGTCTGCCTCTCTGCCTACTTGTGATCTCTGCCTGTCAAACAAATAAATAAAATCTTTTTTAAAAAATCATTTGAGGGTGCCTGGGTGGCTCAGTGGGTTAAGCCTCTGCCTTCGGCTCAGGTCGTGATCTCAGGGTCCTGGGATCGAGTCCCACAGTGGGCTCTCTGCTCAACAGAGAGCCTGCTTCCTCCTCTCTCTTTCTCTCTTTCTGCCTGCCTCTCTGCCTACTTGTGATTGATCTCTCTCTCTGTCAAATAAATAAATAAATAATCTTTTTAAAAAAATCATTTGAAATGCACTGAAAGCATCATGTACAGACACACTATGAAGAGTATCCTTTATAATACAGAAAAAATATAACCACCTAAATATTCATTCATTCATTTTACAAATACGTATTGAATGCCTAGCATGTCCTAGACTCTGTAGTAAGTGCCTCAGTACTGCAGAGAAATGAATATCCTTATATTCACAAAGCACACATTCTAGCTTAACGTTACCGTTGAGTCAATTACAGAACAGTCACATTATGGACTTCTATGGAGCCATGAGAAACCAGGTTTGCCAAGAAATATTTCAACACATGGGGAGAAGGCTTAAAACTATTTGGTAAGAAAAGCCAGTTAGATATTAGTGTTGACAAAACTTCCAATTTTACTATCCATGAATAGAAATAACATTAGAAAGAAAAGCCTGAAAATGTTAGAAGTAGATCTCAAGGTCACGTACCATTTTCCCTCTTGCTAATTAGACAGTGACTCTAACCAAGGGCATGGAACATATTTGGATTACAGTACATGATTAGAAAGTATTACTTTCATTAGTCATAACAGAGAATCATGAAAGGAAAAAAAGAGCCTCATTTTTTTCTGCTTCTAATCTAATAGGGAAAATTATGTTTAAAAGCATAGTGCTAAGTACTTAGTATAATGAATAAAGAAATTCAATCCCTGCCTTCACTAGCAGCCTACTGAAGAAGACAAACATTAAGCACAGAAATAAGCAACTGAGAAGTTGAAAGTGTATATGTTAGGAAGCAGTTGGACAGGGGTTCTCCCCTTTCCCATCAGAAAGATAAAAGTATCTTACATCTTTATTCCCATTTTTATAAATGCATTCCACTGACTGATTTCATTCTCCCATTCAGTTTCCTTATGGATTGCATTCTGCCATCAATTATTTCACTGACTTCCATATATGGAATGATTTAAGATTTTATTTATTCATTTACTTACTTACTCGGAAGAGAAGGGGCAGAGAGGGAGAATCTCACACTCAGCATGGACCCCAATGCTCAGCTCGATCTCGTGACCCTGAGATCATCACCTGAGCCAAAATCAAGAGTCAGATGCTTAACCAACTGAGCCACCCAGGAGCCCATGGAATGATTTTAAAGAAGCAACAGGTGATAAGGAAATACATTTTGTTCAGCAGGGACCTCTGCTTTCTTTGAAAACACATACCCATTAATATTGGCCTTAGATATAAGGCAGCAGTCATTTCAAAGTATCTGGAGGAACTGTATCAAAAGAGCTGAGAGTATGGACAAATTCACTCTGCTCTTGAGTCCCCTAGGGCTCAGAAGTTAGCAGTAAATGGAAATGGAAATACTCTACCCCAAAAGCAAAAAGGTTCTACCATCTCTCTTGGCGTCAAGAGTTAAGTACTGAAAAGCAAAGAGGAGTAATTCCCCTCCACTTCTGTCCAAATGACGAACGAAGGTGAATTAAGACACTTGTCCACTAGTAATCAGTGGGGAGGCCTGTACTCTGGAAACCAGTACAGCTACCTGGACGCACATACTTTGAGTCTATTTCTGGTGGTATGGAAGATTACGTATGTTGAACAAGCTTCCTAAACAACATAAATGTGATAAACTATGAGAACAACCTTTTAAACACTTTTCACAGATGAGATGAAGGAACCTGACACAGTCTCAAAACGAAGCACATCTAAGAATCCTAGAGGACAAGCAAGCACAGCCGGCTTTCACCCTGGACTCTGGAGACTGATCTTGCACTTCGGTGCCTGGAGAGCAGGAAGGGACGGGAAATAAAGACTAGGCAGCATGAAAAGTAAAAAACAGAACAGGAAACCAAACCTAGTAAGTAGATTTGTAACAGTCACAGGACATAAGGTCCTTATACAAAAAAATTAATTGCACATCTATGCACTAGTAAATGCTAAACGCGCCACATATACTGGACATAAAGGAGGGTTCATCGGTGGTTGAGTATAGTGTTCTACATCAACTGAGTTTGTAGCTGTTCACATCTTTTTTCCTTACTTTTGTCTACTTGTATGAGATATTAATCAGTGTGCTAAAATCTCCTACTATGAGGCTCCCATGTGTACCCTTTTACTTCTGTCCATTGTTGCTCTGTATCCATAAAAGCAATTAATTAGGCCATACTAAGCTATGATGGGTGGGATATAATAAAATTTTAAAATTGGGTATACTAAAATTTTGATTTAACCTATCTGCTCACTATCTGCTGTATTTCCCATCATTTATTTTCTACCTCTATAACTCATTATACATACTAGTATTTTCCTTTCACTGGCTATCCTAAAGATTACAATTTACAGATTCAAATTAGTATTCTTACCACCTCCCAGACAGTCATTAGATCTGCGAGTACATTTAATCCACTTCCCCATCTCCTACCCACTGTGCCATTGTGGTCATGTAACCTAAATGTACGTACGTGGAGTACTATGACTATTTTATGCCATCATCAAAAGCCACATTTACCCTTTCTGAAGCTCTCTGGCCCTTCCTACATCCCTGTGCTTTATCTAGGATCATTCTCTTTCTGCCAGAAGATTCCCTTCAGTATTTCCCTTAGTGTAAGTCTACTGATGACAGATTTTCTCAGTTTTCTCTTTGCCTAAAGGTTCTTTATTTTGTCTTCACTTAAAAAAAATTAAGACATAATTCATATACTATAAAATTCACCCTTTTAAAGTGTACAATTCACTGGTTTTCAGTATATTCACAAGGTTGTATAATCATCACTGTCTAATGCCAGAATATTTTCATCACTCCCCACAAAACACCCCATACCCAGGAGCAAGCATGCCTCCACGCCCCCTTCCCATCAGCCCCTGAAAACCACTAATCTACTTTCAGTCTCTATGGATTTGCCTATTCTGGATGTTTCATACAAATAGAACAGCTAATAAGTGGCTGTTTATGTCTGATTAATTTTACTTAGCATGATTTCAGGATTCACCCACACCACAGCAGATACAAGTATCTCTTTCCTTGTGGCTGAACAAGATACCAGTGGATGGATAGACCACCTGTGTTCACAGTCTTCAGTTTACAAACACATGGACTGTTCCCATTTTCATTTATTTATTTATTTATTTATTTGGCTCTTATGATGAAGGTTCCTATGCATATTCACATACAGGTTTTGTGTGTATGCTTTGTTTTCATTTCTCTTGGGTATAAATTTCGGAATAGGATTGCTGGATTGAAAATTGGATTGCTGGACTGAACTTTTTTTAAAGATTTTTTTTATTTGTTCAAGAGAGACAGAGATAGTGACAGAGAGCACAAGCAGGGAGGAGAGGAAGAAGCAGACTCCCCCAATGAGCAGGAAGCCCAATGCCGGACTCAACCCCAAGACCCCAGGACCACGACCTGAGCCGAAGGCAGACACTTAACCAACTGAGCCACCCAGGTGCCCTGGACTGTATGTTTTCTACAGCAGCTGCACACTTTACATTCCCGCCAGCAAGGTACAAGAAAGCGTTCCAGTCCTTCCATATCCTCACCAAAGCTTGCCGTCTTTTTAATTACAGCCATCTTGCTGGATGATAAGTGATATCCCCTAGTCCCTGAATTGTGTTTCCCAAATGACTAACGATGCTGGACATCTTTTCATGTGCTTACTGATCATTCATATATCTCACTGAAGATATGCATATTAAAATTATTTGTCAATCTTTTAGTTATGTTATTTGCAATTTACTGGTGTGTTGCAAATGTTCTTTATAGGTTCCTGGATATTAGACCATTTTCAGATATTTAATGGTCTCCCATCTTTTTCACTTTTCCAATAGTGTTTTTTAGAAGTTCAAAAGTTTTTAATTCTGATGAAATCTAATTTATTTTTTTCTTTGGTTTTGATGTATATTTAAGAAACCATTGCCCAACCCAAGGTCACAAAAATTTATATCTATGTTTCCTCTAAGAGTTCCACAGTTTTAGCTCTTAACTAAGTTTTAGCTCTTAGCTCTTTAGCTCTCTTCTCTGTTTTGAGTTACTTTTATACATGGTATAAGGTAGGGTCCAACTTCATTATTCCTCATGTGGTATCTAGCTACTCCTGCACCACTTGTTGAAAGACTATTTTTTTAATCCCTTGAATGTTCTTGGCACCCTTATTAAAAATCAACTGACCAGGGACGCCTGCCTGGCTCAGTTGGTGAAGCACACGACTCGTGATCTTGGGGTCATGAATTTGGGCCCCACTTTGGGGGTACAGATTACTTAATAAGTAAAAGTTAAAATAAAAAAAAAAAAAGAAAGAAAAGAAAAAAGAAACAAGTTGGGGCACTTGGGCGGATCAGTTGGTTAGGCAACTGACTTTGGCTCAGGTCATAACCTCAGGGTTTAGGAACAAGCCCCATATCAGGCTCCACTCTCAGCAGGGAGTCTGCTTGTCCCTCCACCTCTGTCCCTGCCCCTCCCCCACCCCTGGCCCAATCTTGCTCTCTCTCTCTAACTCAAATAAATAAAATCTTAAAAAGAAAGGAAAGGAAACGAAGGGAAGGGAAAGGAAAGAAAAGAAAAGGTCAACTGACCACAGACATGTGGGGTTTTTTCTGGACTTTGAATTGTATTCCACTGATATGTAATCCTTAAACCAGGACCACACAGCCCTAATTACTAGTGCTTTGTAATGAATTCTAAAATCAGCAAGTGTGAGTTTTCCCACTATGTCCCTTTTCAAAATCATTTTAATTATTCTGGGTCCCATGAATTTCTACATAAATTTTAAAATCACCATGTCAAAGCGTGGGTTTTGAAAGGGATTACATCAATTTGGGGAGAATTGCCATCTTAACAGTATAAAGTGTTCCAACCTACAAATACAGAATGTCTCTATTTGTCGAGGTCTTCTTTAATTGCTTTTGACTATATTTTATAGTTTTGCTTTCATTTTAAAATACATATTTTTGCTGGGTATAGAAACATAAATCGACATGTTTGCTTCTTTGAGCAATTTTCCATTATCTTCAACTTGATCGTTTCCCTTGTCAAGTGAACTGTCTTCTCATTGCTTTTTGGAAGTTACAAGTCCTTTTTCCTCTAGTTGTTATTAAAACCCTCTCTTTATTTTATTTTTTAGCTTTCAGAAATTTTACTATCACATGCCTGGACTATCATATGCCTGGACATATCAAATTTTACTATCATATGTCTTGATGCATTTGTCCTGTCACTGAGTCACAGGAACTCTTGAATCTATGTGTGGATTTCTGTTCTTAGTTAGCTTTGAAAAGTTCTCACAGATTATCTCTTTTCTTCAGATGCTGTTTCTGTCCCATTTTCTCTTTTGTCTCCTTTCTGGAACTATAAATACATACATGTTAATTTTTTCACTGTCTAATAGGAATCCTAATTTATTTTTTAATTTTCTGTCCACTTTTTTCTCTCCATACTTCAACCTAGATATTTTCTCCTGACCTAGTTTCCAATCCACTAATCCTCTCTTCAGTTTTCTGTGGTTGCTATGAAACCTACTGAGTTTTAATTTAAGCCACTGTATGTTTTATTTCTACCCTAGGGTCAGATCACCTTAATACAATCTGGGATTGATTTGATTACAACCAAGTTTCCATCTTGTGAGGGCTGGCCTATTTCCATTTGTCCTTCCACCTAAGGGGTGTAACCCTTCAGGGGCCCCAATTAAATACCTAGAATATTTAACAGAGCCCTCCTCTTTATTGAGCTCTAATTTCTAATTTTTGTTCTCCCTGAGCTGTGAGATTTCTGAAAGTTTTCTTTAGCTTCTCTGCCCCAAGACAACTGCCTTCAATTGAAAGGTAGAGCTAAAATGCTGGAGATTCACATCTCAATAGACCTACTTTTCTGACTCACAGCCAGAGTCCGAACTGATTTTACAGCTCTACACTTTCAGATAAATCTGTATTTTACTCAAGATTTTCTAGTCGTTTTCAGCAGAAAAGGTAGAGTGATACAAGCAAGTGTCATAATCAGAATGAGAAGTTCCTTGCAAATTACTTAGCGTATCAAATTTCTCAAAATATTCTACAGGATTTTGATTGGCATTTCATAGAATTTATAGATTACTCTAGAGAGAATGGACATATTTACAAATACGTTATACCATGTTTGACTATAGAGTATCTGTTTTTCAGATCTTTATGATATACTCTAACAGAGTTTTAAATTTTCCTCCTTGTAAATCTTGGCCATTATTGGTCAGGTTAAATCCTGCTACTTGATTGTTTTTATTCTTGCAAATGGTATCTTATATCATCATCTCTTCTAGCTGATTATTTTGTGTCTATAGGAATTCTGATTTTTATAAAATGATCTTTTATTTGAGAAGTACTAAATTATCTTACTAATACATATATTTTGTCTATTGCCTCTGTAGATTTTTATGTGTAGGTGATCTATAAATACAGATTTATCTCTTCCCTTCCAAATCTATTAACTCATTTATTTTCCTAGCATACTGGCCAGGAACTCCAGTAACACAAAATGCTCTAACAGTGTTAACCATGTTTGTCTTGTTCCTGATCTTAAATGACATGCACCTGAAGTTTTTCCATTCAAAGTCTGCTTTAGGTTTTGGCACATATCTTTCAGCAAATTAAAGACATCCCCTTAATTATTTTTAGAGTTTTTTAAATAGATATGTATTAAACTTAATGCTTCTGAAATTGAAATAATCATGAGCCATGACCCAACAATTTTTAAATACACTAATTTTTTTTTAAAGAACCCATATTTTGGTTTTGGTAATACTACTCTCTATTTAACAAATTTCCAGCCTTACTTTTAGTATTTTTCTCATTCTCGTTTACTTTGTGGTTCTTTTTCCAACTTTCTGAATTAAAATGTGGGTCATTTATTACTGTATTAGTTTGCTTGGCCTGGCATAACAAGGTATCATAGATCAGGTAGCTTTACCAACAGAAATATATTTTCTCTTACAGTTCTGGAGACTCAGAAGTCCAAGATCAAGGTGAAAGGGTTGGTTACTTCTGAGTGTCATGAGGAAAGGATCTATTCCAGGCCTTTCTCCTTGGCTTGACACGCCCAACTTCTCCCTGTATCTTCAAATCATCTTCCTTCTGTCCATGACTGTGTCCAAATTTCCCCTTCTTATAAGGATACCCTTAATAGTACAGTAGAGCCCCCAGTAATGACCTCATTTTAACTTAGTTATCTCTACAAAGACTCTATGTCTAAATAGGGTCATGTTCTGAGGTACTTAGCTACAACTTTAATATACAAATGTTTTTGAGGGCTTGGGGATAGAGCTGCAATTCAGCCCAAGTTTCTTGTTTCCTGCTAAATTAATTATAAGTTATAAATCTCTAAGTGTCTCACAAATTTGGAAATGCAATTTCATTCATATCTAACTACTTTATAATTTCCCTTATGATCTATACTTTCAAGTGTATAAACATATAGGTCATTTTTAGCTGGTATTAATTCCTTTTCTTAAAGAGACTTATCTATTTGAGAAAGAGAGAGTGAGGAGGGGAAGGGGCAAAAGGAGAAGAGAATCTCAAACAGATTGCCTGCTGAGCTTGGAGCCTGACACAAGCTTGATCTTACAACCCTGAGATCATAACCTGAGCTGAAATCAAGAGTCGGATGCTTAACCCACTGAGCCACCCCAATTTGGCACCCCAAATTTCTAACTGTTTTTTTTAAGGTCAGATACTGGGCTTCATAATAATAATTTTTGGAAGTTACTGAGGCACCCCTTCTGGCCTAGAACAATGTAAAATTTTTTAAAGATTTTTTAAAAGATTTTATTTATTTATTTGAGAGCAGAGGAACACAAGTGGGGCTGAGGGAGAAGCAGGTTCCCTGCTGAGCAGGAACACTGATGCAGGCCTAGATCCTGGGACCCTGGGATCATGACCCAAGCCAAAGGAGCTGTTTAACCGACGGAGCCACCCAGGTGCCCCAAGACCAAGGTAAATTCTAAGAATGATCAGTATGTGCTAGAAAACAATGTGTGTTCTCTACTAGATATAGAATTCTTTATTTATCTAATCATGTCATTATTTAATTATTATTATTTAATATTATTATTTAATATTTAATATTATTTAATATTATTATTTAATCATGTCATTAAAATATTTTACATCTTATCCAGGTGGCAACAATGGTAGACTAGGTTTACAGGAAGCAGGTACTGGGACTGGACATGGCAACTGTAGGCTCAGGGTCTCCACAGCTTCAGTAAATCCAGGATCTAGACCCCAAAGTGTGGTGGGCCCTAGCCATCCTTTTATGCCTGGTGGTGCTGCTTACTAAAGCAGACCCTATTTTGCACCCCTGCAGATGAACCGTTCAGCCTCCATATGGGGACATCAGCAAAACAGAGTGCTTGAGCCTTTCCTGGATAGACCAAAGTTGCCTCAAAGAGTACAGTTTGCTAAGAAAATGAGTCTGCCTAAAAAACTCTGATATCTAGAAATAGTGGCTGAACTTTCTAAACATTCAAAAGATATCAGCAACAGAATTCCTGTGTTTCTTCCCAGTTCTTTGGGCCACAAGCTCTGACCAACTCTGCATTCACACCCATTCCGATGCCAGTGGGGAGCTCGGGGCCTGCTGAAGGCTGCTCCTCTACTGAGTAGTGCAGGATGATTTTATGAGGGCCTTCCCTCTGGAGCCTGAATTTTCTGGACCAAGCAAGGCCTGGTCTCAGATGGCCTCATCATGATTCCCATGTAGGCTGCAGACCCTACTCTATCCCCCTACGTGAGGACTATTTCAATGGCTCTCAGCCACCAGGCGATGGAAGTGGAGAGACCCTCCCAAGTGCAGCGAGGTCTGTAAACCCGCGTATCCTCGGTCCTACAGGGGTAAGAAGAAGCTACCGCTACAGTTTCCAGCTTCCTTCCAGCACACTTACAGCTGGTGCTTACAAGCAGGGCCCAGCAGAGGGAGCCTTCTCTATGTTGGCCAACTCGGGCGGTCTTTGATGTTCCTGTCAGCAGCAAAGTAAAGGGAGGCCACACCACCTGGCTCCCGGACTGGACTGAGGAGAATGCCGTCCCCCACTGGCTGGCTATCACCCCTAGAAAACAGACTGGGGTGACAACTGCTTCTTCAAATTCTCAGAGGAATCAATCAGAGATTGTGGTCAGAATCTCAGGTACTGATCAGCACCACAAAAATGTTGTGGCCTACTGCAGCCTGGTTTTTGTTTTTTATAAGGCTGGTTGGGTTAAGGTGAGGATGGCGGTGGGAACTCCTTTTCTTCTTTGAGTTTGGATAAGACTCAAGAGCTCGGATGGTGGCTAGTGCGCGGTGGGGCCCGAAAGACAAGACCAGACCACACCCTGTGTATACTATTTAAGATTAAACAGAGCTCCCTTACACAGGAAAAAAAAAAAAAAAAGGCAGCCTTGGCTACAAGCGGCCTCTTCCATGGACTGATCCTTACTGCTGACGGAACAGTGAGCCCTTTCAATTTCCTAATAAGGACTTTTGCGTAGACTAGTGCCTGCTGCTCCAAATCCTGCTGCAACCAACCTCCAAACTCTCCCTCCAGGAACATCTCCACTGAGCAAAACTGTGTGAGAACCGGAAGGGTCTGACTTCAGGTTTTCTAAAGCGATGGAAAATGAAATTCCCAACAATGATATAAATTCCTACATATATACAGAACCTCCTACCAAGTGGTTATTTTCTAGACTTTGAGGAAGAGGAGAGATGATAGACTGTTAAGTGAAGAAAGCCACTTTGTCCAGGGGTCCCTTAATCTGTTAAACCTTCCACTGTGGCACACCCTTTCTGTTCTTCTCTGTGGCATGACTTTTTTTTAAAAAGAAGTTTTATTTGCGGTGGACCTGATCATGTGAATGAACAATTCCAACGCTGACTAGAACTGCTATGCTAGTTGCAGAACATAAACCCCAATAGAATAGCTTACACAAAAGCAAGTGCGTCCCTACTGGATACCAATTTGACAGCCTCTAATCCCTTCGTGAAACGAGTTTAGGAGAAGCTAGTTGTTTCCATTTTTAAAAATCACTGCATTACTCTACCAATCGTTTTAACACAGAATGGAATAAACATGTCATTAAAAAGTCCTATTTCAAAAAATAAAAACTTCTTAAGTCGTGATTTTTTTTTTTTTTAACTCCTTGACTAGCCAGTTTCTGAGAAGGGATAGTTAAAAGCTCTATTTTCAACTGTTCTGTATTTTTGTATTCCCTTATGGAAATGTTATCAGTTGTTACAATATATATTTTAGAGCTCATTTGTTAGATAAACATGGATTATTATAACTTTTTACAAATTACTTTATAACATTTGTGATTATAACATTCAGAAAGACAAAACAAATGTAGAGTTAAACACAATTTTAAAGTGAACAACATATAAGTAAAATGGAGATCAAGAAATAGAACACTGTAGTAGCCCAGAATCTACCCACGTACCTCTACCTTCTCACCAGAGATAAGCATTATCCTGACTTTTGTGATGAAATCAAATCACAGGCATTCCTAAGGTGCCCTCCTCCAACTCAACAGTCAGGTTTTAGAAACAAGCTTATTCTAGCCTCATCAAATGGGCTGGGCAATGGTCCCACTTTTCTATCTGGGGAAGTTTACATTCAGACTGACTTCTTCCTTAAATTATTTGCAGAACTTGCAGATTAATTCATCTTAACCTGGAAGGCTTTCTAGTGATTTATGAAATAGAGAATAAGTTCAAAAAGAATTTATTATTCAATAAAAAGCAAATGCTTCAAAAACCAAACAAAACAACAAAAACCAACATTTTTGTTTCTACCTAGAAACAAAAATGTTTCTACCTAGAAGGGTTACCCCTACTCCTGTCACTGTACACCCTCCCCCCCTTGTCCCTGTAAAATGTTACTTTATGAAATACAAGTATGAATTGTACAATTTCTACCTCTTAACAAAAAACAGCTTACTATATATACACTATCCTGCAGCCTATTTTTTTAAGGTTTTATATATTTGAGAGGGAGTGAGCACGAGCAGGGGGTATGGCAGGCAGAGGGAAAGGGAGAAGCAGACTCCCCACTTAGCTGGGAGCCCAACATGGGGCTTGATCCCAAGATCCCGGGATCATGACCTGACCCGCAGCCTATTTTATGCACTTTACGATATATCCTGGCGACCTCAGATCTTTATCGAAGGTGTACAGTGTTCCACTGTGTGGCTATACCATAGCTTGTTCAACCTATTTTGGACACTTACGTTCTATTTGTCTTATTTTTCACACTTGAATATCTGATCCATTCATAGTTTGTCCTAATATATAATATGAATTTTAACTGGATCCACAAATGGACCCTTCCAACTGGCTCTCCCGTTGTATCAAGACCATGTATTAAAATTTCTCTTTTGCACTAATTGGAGAGACTGCCTTTAGCAGACATTACTAGACATTACTATGTGTATGTGAGCCCATTTCTGGACTTTTTATTCATGTGCTATTTCTTGAGGCTTTATAACACGTTTTAATATACAGTAGGTCTATCCCCGCTCCATTTTTTAAGCATTTTTCTGTTGATTCTTAATATTTTCCTGTATAAACTTAAGAACTAGCCTAGTAATTACCATATTACTGGAATTATTTAATCTGTTGATTAATTTATAAATAATTAACACTTTTATGATGTGGCCATTGTAAATTTTTCTCTTCCATTAACTTCCAACTACAGTTATTCATACATATAAAAGTTCACAACTTGTGTATATGTAAAATTAGTATGGAATTATCTCTTTAGTTTTATAGTAGCTTTTAGCCCTATCTTTGGGCTTTTAGATATAGTTTTTAGATATATCAAAATATATTTCCAAACTGAAGTTCTAACTCTTCCTTTTTAATTCTTACACCTAATTGATACAGGCTTTTTGGCAAAAATTATATGTGTGCGTGTCTGGGTCATTCCAATTCATTTTCGTTTGACCCTAATTCTGGGCAATTTATGTGACTTCACCCTCTAGTTTATGCAGTAGTAGAAAGGTAGAAGAAAGAGAGCAAAATTATCAACAAGAAAACTGACTGACACTGATGTTTCTGTAAAAATAAGACTGTTGTGACACTTAAAAGATGCTAAGTTCTTGGAATGGGAAAAAAAGGACCCATATTCAAGAACAACTATTATGAAAATAATGCAGAGATTGTTTGGCAAAGAAGTCAATACAGAAATCAAAAGAGAACATTAAAAAATATTCAAGTAACCCCAAAAAAAGGCAGAAAGAGAGCAAGAGAGGACGCCTGGGTGGCTCAGATGGTTAAGCATTTGCCTTAGACTCCAGTCAGGATCCCAGAGTCCTGGGATTGAGCCCCACATTGGGCTCTCTGTTCAGGAGGGAGCCTGCTTCCTCCTCTTTCTCTGCCTGCCTCTCTGCCTACTTGTGGTCTCTCTCTCTGTGTCAAATAAGTAAATAAAATCTTTTTTTAAAAAACGGTGGCTATATTAATATGAAACAAACTAGACTATCAGACAGACATACTACCTTACAAAAAAGGAAACACTCCATAATGACAAAAAAAGTTGATGTATCAGAAATACATACAAATTGAGAAATTGTTTGCAACTTTTATGAGTTTCAAAATGCATGAGGAGGAGGAACAGACATACCCACAATAATATTTGAAGATTCTAATATTCCTTTCTCAAATGAACTAAACAAAACACACCAAAGTATGGAAGATTTTATTGACAGCATCAACCACCTTGACCTGACATTCATAAAAGCATATAATCAATCAACAAACAAACAATAAAAATTATTTTCAAGTACATATGGAGTATTCATAATGATAAATCATATTTTGACCATAAAACAAATTTTAATAAATCTCCAAAGTACTGAAAACTTAAGAGTATGATGTCTAAACATAACAAACATAATTTGGACATCAGTAACAGTAAGATAACCCATTTAGTCTCAAAATTATTAAAAGTAAATGCTATATTTAATGACTAATCAAAGAAGATATCAAAGAGAAAGTCAGATCGTTTTTTGATATGAATGATAATGAAAATATAACATCAGAATCTGTGGGATACACCTAACCCTGCTCAGAGAGAAATTTAGGTTTTTTTTTAAAGATTTTATTTATTTATTTGAGAGAGACAGTGAGAGAGAGCATGAGCGAGGAGAAGGTCAGAGGGAGAAGCAGACTCCCCATAGAGCTGGGAGCCCAATGCGGGACTTGATCCGGGACTCTGGGATCATGACCTGAGCCAAAGCCAGTCATCCAACCAACTGAGCCACCCAGGAGTCCCGAAATTTATAGTTTTAATGCTGAAATTGGAATGGAAAAGAATGAAAGATCTAAGTTTAAGTTTTTGAGAGGCTAGAAAAAAGATGAGCAAATCAAATCCAAAGAAAGCATTATAAAAGAAACAAAGAAAAAAAATTATGTTAAAAAGTGACAAAAATAGGTGCGCCTTGCGGGGGGCTCAGCCAGTTAAGCATCTGACTCTTGGTTTTTGGCTCAGGTCATGATCTCAGGGTTGTGAGATCGAGCCCTGCACTGGGCTCCACACTCAGCCCAGAATCTGCTTGAGAGTCTCTCCTCTCCCTCTCCACCCTCCTCTGTCCCTCTCTCTGCTCACATGCGCTCTCTCTAAAATAAATCTTTTTTTATAAGTGACAAAAATACAGACAATCCATAAACCTAAAGTAGATTTGTTCAAAATTAGTAACACTAAACAACTTCTAACATGACTAACAAAGAATGAGAGGGAAAAAAACCTAAGCATCAGCAATGAAAGATGGAGTATTACCTCATATTCCACAGACGTCAAAAAAATAATAAAGGGATATTATAAGCATCATTTGAAAACGTAAATGAAATAAACAAATTTCATGAAAAATAAAATTTACTGAAGCTGACACAATATAAAACAGAAAATCTGAATAGTTCTATAACCATCAAGAAACTAAATTAGTACAATTATATGCCCACAAAAAACCCCAAGTCCAGAAGGTTTTACTGGTAAATTCTATCCAACATTTAATGGGAAAAAAATACCAAATATACATAAAATATTAAAAAAAAAAGAAAGAAAAAAAAAGGCAAACCCTCCACCAGTTCATTTTCTAAGTCCAGCATAAAACTAATGCCAAAAATTGACATCAACATTATAAAAAATAAATCATAGGTAAACATTCTCCATTAATTATAGATATGAAAATAGCTAAGAAAACACAAAGGAACTACTGAATAGAGCAATATCTCAAAAGGACAGTAAGTCATGACCAACTGGAGTTTATCCCAGAGATGAGTTTAACATTTGAAAAATCAATCACTTACCAAAGGCAGAATTCATGAAAGAAATAACTGATAAATTCGACTTCACCAAAATTAAAAACTTCTGCTTTATGACAGATACTGTCACAAGAATGAGAAGACAAACCTGAGAAGAAGTATTTGCAAAAGACGGCATCTGATAAAGGACAATTATCTAAAACAAACAAAGAACTCTTAAAAATCAACATTAAGAAAACAAACCACCCTGGGGCACCTGGGTGGCTCAGTGGGTTAAGCCTCTGCTTTCGGCTCAGGTCATGATCTCAGGGTCCTGGGATCAGGCCCCGCATCGGGCTCTCTGCTCAGCAGGGAGCCTGCTTCCCCCTCTCTCTCTCTCTGCCTGCCTCTCTGCCTACCTGTGATCTTTCTCTCTATCAAATAGATAAAAATAAAATCTTAAAAAAAAAAAAGAAAAAGAAAACAAACCACCCCATTAAAAAAATGGGCGAAAGATCCTAACAGACACCTCACCCAAGAAGATACACAGGTGGCATATGAAAATATGCTCAACATCACCTAGAGAACTGCAGGTTAAAACAACCATGAGATACAACTACACACCTATTAAAATGGCCAAAATTTAAAACACTGAAAATGCCAAAGGCTGATAAGGATGTGGATCAACAGGAACTCTCATTCATTGCTAGTCAAATGCAAAATGGTACCAGCCACATAGTATGACATTTTGGTAGTTTCTTACAAAACTTTAACAGTACTCCTACCATTCCATCCAGCAATCATGCTCCTTGGTATTTCCCCAAAGGAAGTGAAAATTTATGTCCACCCAACAATCTCCTCATGGGTACTTATGGCAGCTTAATTCATAATTGCCAAAAGTTGGAAGCAACCAAGATATTTTTCAGTAGGTAAATGGATAAATAAAACCAGAGGCTTGTTTAGACAATGGTGTATTACCCAACACTAAAAAGAAATGAGCTATCAAAAGCCATGAAAAGCCATAAGAGAAATGTAAATGAACATTACTACATGGAAGAAGCCAATCTGAAAGGCTACCTTCTATATGTTCCAACTACAGGACATTCTGGAAAAGGCAAAACTGTGGAGATAGTAAAAAGATGACGGATAGCCAGAAGACAAAGGAAACGTGGAATGATAAAACAGCGCACAGAGGATTTTGAAGGCAGTGAAACAATTCTGTGTGATATTTTAAGGATGGATATGTACCATTATACATTGGTTCAAACCCATACAATGTGAACCACCAAGAGTGACCCCCCCAGTGTAAACTGTGGACATCGGCTGATAACACTGTGTCTGTGCAGACTCACAGACTATAGCACATGCATCACTAGAATGCAGAATGTCAATAGTGGAAGAGGCTGAGCACAAGTTGGGCTTGGGGGGATATGGGAACTCCCTGTACTTTCCACTCAAACTTGCTATAAATTTTGCTATAAAAATGTTCTAAAAAATAAATTCTATTTTTAAAAAGTCTAAGTGACTCACCATATTACCAGAATAAAAGAGCAAATCTATATGATTATTTCAGTAAATGCCCAAAAAGCATATGATAAAATTCAGCACCCATTAGAGAGGAAATTTTTTTTTAATTCTCGGCAAACCAGTAATAGAAGACAGTATTTTCAAAAGGATAAAAGGCACCTACACAAACACTAAAACACTGAGTCCTGTCTCCCAGTGCTCAGGAATAGGGTAAGGATGCCTATCCTCCTGGCATCTATTCAATAATGTACTACACGTCCAAACTAGTACAGTAAGATAAAGAAACAGAAAGTATAAAGCCTGTAAAGTAAAAAGGAAATTGTCCCTATTTTCAGATGATATGATCGTTTACAAAGAAAATCTAAGAAAGCAACAACTAAAATAACAAAAAACTATTTAAAAATAAGTGAATTTAGGAAATAATATTAGATACAAAAATCCGTGATGTATCTACATACTAGCAGCATGCTATCTGAACATAAAAAATTTTAGTATCATCTACCATAGCACCAAAAAACATAATATATTTAGGAATACATTTAATTAAAAGAACGAACAAAACTTATATACTAAAATTATAAAACATTCTTGAGAAAAATTAAAATACACTTTAAAAAACAAAGAGAGGGGCACTTTGGTGGCTCAGTCATTGAGTATTTGACTCCTGATTTTGGCTCAGATCATGATCTCAGGGTCATGAGATCAAGCCCCACATCAGGCTCTGCACTGAGTGTGGAACCTGTTTAAGATTCTCTCTCTCCCAGGGCACCTGGATGGCTTAGTCTTTAAGCATCCGTCTTTGGCTCAGGTCATGATCCCAGAGTCCTGGGATCAGGCCCACATGGAGCTCCCTACTCAGCAGGGGAGTCTGCTATTCCCTCTCCCACTCCCCCTACTTGTCTTCCCTCTCTCACTGTGTCTCTCTCTGTCAAGTAAGTAAATAAATAATATTAAAGGAAAAAAATTCTCCCTCTGAACCTCTGCACACCCAACCCCTCAGCTCACACATGCTCTCCCTGTTTCTCTTTAAAAAAAAAAAAAAAAAAAAAAAAACGGGGCGCCTAGATGGCTCAGTTGGTTGGATGACTGCCTTCAGCTCAGGTCATGATCCCGGAGTCCCAGGATCGAGTCCGGCATCTGGCTCCCAGCTCCACAGGGAGTCTGCTTCTCCCTCTGACCTTCTCCTTGCTCATGCTCTCTCTCACGGTCTCTCTCTCTCAAATATATAAATAAAATCTTAAAAAAAAAAAAAAAGGAAGAGAGAAATAACATTGTTTATGGACTAACTAGTAGACCCAACATTATTAATGTGTCAGTCCGACCAAAACTGATCTATAATTGATGCAAATTCATTTTCAAAACCAGTAGGTTTTATGGAAACTGACATGGATTCTAAAATTTATGCAATAATCCAACAGTTCTATAAGAATTCAAACGATTTTGAAAAAGAACCTGGTAGAAGGACTTACACTCAGACTTCACGACATGCTCTCAACTTTACAGTATAAAGCAAAAGGAAAAAAAATCAAGATAGTGTGGAAATGGGGCACCTGGGTGGCTCAGTGGGTTAAAGCCTCTGCCTTCAGCTCAGGTCCTGGGATTGAGCCCCGCATTGGGCTCTCTGCTCAGCAGGGAGCCTGCTTCCTCCTCTCTGTCTGTCTCTCTGCCTACTTGAGATCTCTGTCTGTCAAATAAATAAATAAAAATCTTAAAAAAAAAAAAAAAAGATAGTGTGGAACTGGCATAGGGAAAGACAAAGAGACCAATGAAATAGAATAGAAAGAGCAGAAAAAGGTGCAGGCTTATATGGTCAACTGATGATTTTTTTTTTTTTTAAACAAAGGTGCAGAAGTAATTCAATAGACGGAAAACAGGCTTTTCAACAAATGGTGTTAAAACAACTGGAAATCCATTGGGACATAAATGAGCCCCAATGCCTATCTGACATCATACATGAATTAATTTGAAATGGAATTGGGAAATGTGGGAAATGGATCACCAATCCAAACAGAAAAGGTAAAACTATAAAGCTTTAATGGGAAAAGCATAAATACCTTTGTGACCAGGCTATGAACAAGAATTTCTTAGAATAAAAAAAAATAACAACAATGAGAGAAAAAATTTTCAATTATATCATCAAAATTTAAAACTTCTGCTCATAAGGAAACATTTCTTAAGAAAATTAATAGGCAAACCACACAGCCTGTGAGAAAATATTGACAAAACATGTATCTGACAAAGGACTCTTATAATATAAAATATAATGAATTCCTACAATAATGAAAATACAAATACATCAATTTTTTTAAAATGAACAAAATATTTGAATATATACTTCACAAAGAAGATAGAAGAATGGTGAATAAGCCACAAAAACACATTACTATGTTGACATACAACACAAATCCAAATAACAATGCAATTTAAGACCATGAGATACTATTACATACTCGCTAGACTAACAATGAGAATGTATTGGTGAGACCTATGGAACATGGTAGGAATATAAATTGGTACAACCAGATTAGAAAACTGACAGTTTCTTTTAAATTTAAACATGCACCTACCATTAGCAGTGCTGTTCCAGTAATATTACCAAAGGAAAATATAAATGTATTTCCATACATACTTGTACAATAATATGCGTATCAATTTTACTCCTAATACTCAAAAACTAAAAACAGCCCAAATGCTCATCAACATAAG
The DNA here is from genome assembly GCF_011764305.1 of Mustela putorius furo. Classification (NCBI taxonomy): domain Eukaryota; kingdom Metazoa; phylum Chordata; class Mammalia; order Carnivora; family Mustelidae; genus Mustela; species Mustela putorius. Next base: position 9,894,474 of record NW_025421480.1, on the reverse strand, counting down.
AATGGATAAATTGTACTATATTAATAAAATAGTATGCTAATCAGCAACAAAAAAGGGAATATTCATACATTCAATCACAACAATGGATCTCACAGACATATTCTGAGCAAAAGAAATTGTACCCTGAAAAGTACATATGGTAGGATTCCATTTACATGAAATTTTCAAAAACCCAAAACTAAGCCACAGTTATAATTTAAAACAGTGGTTGCCACTTCTTAGGGAGATGGAAAAGTTCTATATATTCAATAAGAGTGAATCTATTTGTCAAAACTCACATCATACATACACACAATACATGTATTTCAACACATAAAATTTACCGCAAAAGAGAGAGACCATCAAAAAAAGAAAAAAGCAAAAAGAAATCACACTCCCAGATGGCTTAACTAGTTTCCAAGAAATAATAATCTTACACAAACTTTCAAAAACTGAGAAACCAAGAACGCTTCCCAAATTGTTAATTCTTAACGACCTAAGCATATCATTCCAGAATATAAAAAAATTAATAGAATAGGTAAATTAAAAGCCAATCTTTCTCATACATGTAAATTAAAACTGCTAAACAAAATATAAGCAAATTAAACCAAACTATATATATTAAAATGATACACAGAGCTGGATTTATATACTAATGTAATATTGGTACATTCAAAAACTAACCAATATAATCCCCGCAGTAACCAAATATAGAAGTTAAATCATATCAACAAAACACATATAGAAAAACTTTTGATAAAGGTTAACTTCTATGCATGGGAAAAACTCTAAACAGACTAGGACTAGAAGGAAAACTACCTTAGCCTAAAAATGAATAACAATACAAACAAAAAATCTGCAGCAAACTTCAAATGCAATAGTAGAATACTGAGTACTTCACTCTAAAATCACAAACCAGACAAAAATTCTATTTTCACCACTTGAATTCAACATTTTATGGAAGATCCTCTCCATTGCAGTAATATATGAAAAAGAAATAAAAGGCATAAAGTTCAGAAAGAAAAAAAAACGGTCATTATTTGGAAATACAATTATGAAAAATTCAAAAACTTACTATTAATAATCTAGAATAAGTGAATATATCAAGATTCTTAAATACAGTATGAATATACAAAAATCAATTGCATTTCTATTCTAGTACAAAGTTAGAAAACAATTCTCTTAAAGCTCATCTGAAAACATCAAACACTCATAAATGTATAAAACCTACAAAGAATAAAATGAGCCTTGACTTATACCTCAAGAAACACAAAATTATAAATCTGATGGAAAACAGTCTAAAATATAAAAAATTTTTTTTAAGATTATAGACTTTAGCATGGGAAAATATCCTCATGACCTTGGAAGTTTTAAAAAAACTTCTTTAAAGGAACACAAAAGGACTAACAATAAAGAAATTTTATTAACTGGAGTTTACTAAATCTAAAAACTTCTCTTCAATAAAAGATCCATATGGAGAGGGAAAAGCCAAGACACAGAAAGGAAGAGATATTTTATTTAATACACACATACACACACATTATCTCCAATAAAGCACCTATACCCAGAATATACCAGTAAGTCAGATAACCCACTCTCAATCCGCCACCCACTCCCAATCTAACATCAGAATATGCACTTCACACACACACAAAAAAAAATCTAAGGTATTTACAGTGATATGAAAACGGGTATAAGTTAAAAACTTAAGAGAAAATATAAAATGAAATTGTAATCCAATATTACTACTCACCCTCCAAAAAAATTGCTAAAAATTTAAAAACAAATAAATAACCAAGTATTGGTGAGGTTGTCAGCAACTGGAACCTTCTCTGTTGGTGGGTTTTTTGGTAAAAATCAGCAAACTGGTAACCACTTGGGAAATTTTCTGGCATTATCGACCAAAGCTAAACAGACCTATCCGATCACCCAGCAATTCCACTCCTAAGTTTATATGAAACACAAATGAGTGTCTCTGTCTCCCAAAAGACATGTAAAAGAATGTTCATAGCAACATTAACATGGCCAAAAACTATAAACAACTTGAATACCCACCAACATTAGTATGAATAAATATCTTGTGGTGTATTTATACAAAGGAATACTGTGAACTAATACAAAGATGAATCACACATGTTGAGCAAAAAGCCAGAAACAAGAGTATGTATTATATAATTCCATTAATAAATAATTCAAAAACAGGCAAAATAAATCAACAGTGATAAAGTCAGCATAAATAATTAATATGGAGGTGCTTACTCACAGAGAGGAGGCAGTGGGTACCTATTGTACGTAATGGTTACATAAGTACATGCAAATGTAAAAATCCATTGAGTCAGGTGTGCACAGAACTCAATTTTTTAAAAAGCTTAAGACCTCAAAATAAATGTATTTTCAGACAAATAAAAGCAGACAGTTTATCATCAGACAGGATGAAATAATTAAAGGAATTTTTAAGTCAAAATGTTATCAAAGGGAAGTCTGTGACTATAAAAAGCAAGAGAAAAATGTGAATATATGAGCACATCTAAAGGAACAGAGCCAGTAGTTTTGGAGGTTTTAAATATATGTACTACTGAAGACATAACAGCAATGACCCAAAAAAAGGTTTAAGTCAGATAAATCAGAATTAGCAAAATACAAATTTGCCACAACTACGTATGGCAATCTCTAGAGAAACCAAATGAAAAGTTAAACTAAGAAATTAATAAATGAGGGAGAGAATAATTTAAAATACTCCATTACCAGGAATTAAACATGTAATACAGAATGGGCAAGATAAATAGAAAACAAATAGTAATAAATAATTCCATTACATATAGTCAAATGACTATACACTTCAATTAAAAGATGAGATTATCAGACTGGATTAAAAAATAAAAACTGGGGGACCTGGCTGGCTCAGTCAGTAGGGAATGTCATTCTTAATAAGTAAATAAAATCTTAAAAAAAAAAAAAAAAGGCAAAAACAAAAACAAAGGGGAGTCTGGATGGCTCTGTGGGTTAAGCCTCTGCCTTTGGTTCAGGTCATGATGTCAGGATCCTGGGACCAAGCCCCACATGGGGCTCTCTGCTCAGCAGGGAGCCTGCTTCCCCCTCTCTCTCTGCCTGCCTCCCTGTCTACTTGTGATCTGTCAAATAAGTAAATAAAATCTTAAAAAACAAAGTAGAGAATGTGATTCTTGATCTTGAGGGTCATGAGTTCAAGCCCTAAGCTGGGGGTAGAGTTCCCTTAAAAAAACAAACAAACAAACAAACCAAACCTGTATTCTACTGAACAGCAAACATACCATAAGATTATAGAAAGCTAAAACTCTAAGCATGGAATAAGATATTTAATGAAAATACAAATAAAAAGACCTAGAATCATTCTAGTCACATCAAATTAAGGAAAATTTCAAAAAGCATTATTTAGAGACAACAAGGATCATTCTATTATGATTAAAAGAGTTAATCACCAGGAAGATACAATAACTTTATATTTGTTATCAGTGAAAAATAAAAGAAATAAAGACTAAACAAATCCTCTATCAGGAAACGACAAATCAAGCAGAGAAAATAAAGTAAGGATGTGGAAGATTTGAACAAGGTGAATGATTTTAACCTAATATTTATATAACAATGCATGGCAAATTTCAAAGGACTGAAATCACGCACAGAGACTGTTACGGAATTACACTGCAACTCAGTAAGGGAAATACACTTAGAAAACCCTCCAAGTATTTAGAAACTGACCAACAAACTTCTAAGTTAATAGGAAAAAAAAAAAAAAAAGAAAACACAATGGAAATTTGAAATCACATTAGAAATCACACTGTATTTTGAGCAAAATAACAAAGAAAATATGACATATCAAAACTTATCAGCTGTAGATAAAGCTGTCTAGAGGAAATTGTATAGCCTTAAACACACATTTGAAAAAAAGGGCTAGACACCAATGCTCTAATTATCTGTCTCTAAAAGTTATAAAAAGAATAGCAACTTAAAACAAAAGAAAGTACAGCCCACTTCTCCCTCTACCCTTACCCTGCTGATGCTCCCGCGAAAGGAAAAGAAGGAAAAGAAAAAAGGGGCACCTGGGTGGCTCAGTTGGTTAAGCGTCTGCCTTCTACTCTCTCTCTAATAAATGAATAAAATCTTAAGGGAAAAAAAACAAAGAGAATAAAAGGAAGAAAATATTAAAAGCAGCAATTACTGAAACAAATATACAATAGAAAAATTCAAAAGGCAAAGGTTAATTCATTGAAAAAATAAAACTGATAAAGTTCTAGCATGAAAAATGAAAAAATGAGAGGTAAAAATAATAAGTATAGTAATAACTGTGAAAAATCAGATGACATGGGTGAACTTAGCAAAACTAACATATAGAGAGAAAATCCAATCTGATTTCCTCTAAAGAAATTAAAACTGTCTTATTGGCAAGCTCCAGGCCCAATGGTTTCACAAGTGGAATCTTCTACACATTTAAGGAAGAAATAATAACAATCTTCCCAAACTCTTCCAGAGAACAGTAAGAGAGGCCAGCATAACCAAAATACCAAAATCTGATTGGTATTTTATTTTGTTACTATTTTTTTAAGATTTTATTTATTTGACAGACAAAGATCACAAGCAGGCAAAGAGGCAGGCAGAGAGAGAGGAGGAAGCAGACTCTCCGCTGAGCAGAGAGCCTGATGTGGGGCTCGATCCCAGGACCCTGGGATCATGACCTGAGCCGAAGGCAGAGGCTTTAACCCACTGAGCCACCCAGGCGCCCCTGATTGGCATTTTAAGTAGGAAAATTACAAGCCAGTTTCTCTCCAAGAATCTGAACACAGACACACACACACACACACAGTAAGCTAAGTGCAATGAGACATGAAGATAATACAAGGTTGGGCTTATCTTAGAAATGCAAGGTTAGTTTAACATTTGAAACTAAATCGTTGTAATTCAACACATTAACAGAGTAAAGCAGAAAAGCCTTAAGTGTCTTAAAAGATGCTGATAAAACATTTTCTTAAAATCCAACACAATTCATAATTGAAAAGTAAAATCAACTGGGTTGCTAGGTATGAAGGCAAACAAAACTCCACGATATTTCTAATTACTAGCAAAAAAACAACTAGAAAATGAAATTTAACAATTCTAATTAAAATAACAAAGAATACCACATTCCTTTATCAAGTGGCTGATTCAGTATCATTAAGTATCAATTATCTACAAATTAATCTCCTATTTCAGGGCAATCCTAATCAAAATTCAAGTAGATGTATGGGTGTGGATTTTTAAGAGTATTTCCGAAACTGAAACATTCAGTGTAAAATTTTATGAAAATATCAAGGGCCAAGAACAGAGGAGGAGAGGAAGGAAGCTGGAGTAATTACAGTATCAGATATTGAGACTTCTTAATCTAGAGTATGTAAGACTGTGGTACCGGCACAAGGAAACTTCCACTGACATGTGAAGAAAAACATCTTGGAAAAAAATTCCATGTAGAAATATTTCATCCAAACACTAATATATTTTCTGATTGATCATATAATGATAGCAAGGACATCATATTTCAGTTAAATTCTCTCATAAACTGTATAAAATTTTTTCCACAACAATTAGCAGAACTTTAATAAAAACTTTATCTCTTACCTCTCCAAAAGCTCCTCGACCTATCACCTTCAGTATCTCAAAGTCTTCTCTGTGTAGGCGCATCTGTTTCACTTTAGAAGTAAATGGTTTGGCTGAAACAAAAGAACATCAATTACTTAAATTAGGTATATACATAATGGCATTTCTTAAGCAATAAACATTCAAATGATAATTAAGAATGAAGTCAAAATACCTCATAATCCCATCAAACTATATTAAGAAGAAATACATTTAATTTCCATAAGAAAACAATTTCCTTTATTTCTTGCATGTAAATTGCATTTTTTGTGATAAACATACTTTTAAACACCTAACAACCTAAGAAATAATGCAAAGTAAGAGCAATGTACAAAGGAGGTCAATTCATTTTCACGTAGAATTCTAACACTCAATGCTAGACATATTATTTTAACAACAAATGTCCAAGAAGTAAAAGCAAATTTCATGGAAGGAGCTTCAGCAATTCCAACCACGTAAATTCAGATTTCTTTCACACTCATTCATGTATATACCCTTTTAACACCATTAGCAAGAGTCTACACTGTATAAAAGATGGTGGCACTCACCGGAGTTTGAACAATTATCAGTACAGTATGATACCTTCCTTCTTCAGGAAGTTCTAAGTCTTCAGGGCAGACAGACAGTAGACACACATACAAAATTTAACAGTGGGATGAAACTTCTAAGAGAGGTAAATATAAAGTGCTTCAAGATAGGTGAAAATGGAACACTAATACTTTACAGATGACATAACACAGAACTGCACCTTGAGGACTAAGTAGAACTCTGCTACTTTGCCTGGGTTTGCAGTGTAGACATTCCAGGCACAGGGAGCAATATAAGCAAATGCAGAGAGGCAAGAAAATGACCATGAGGTGATGACAATAAATATTCCACTGCTGTTACAGAATTTTGAGAAGAAAGGCAAAGAAAATGGACCCAGAAAGCGGAAAATGTAATTGGCCTTGAATACCATACAAGGAATTCAGACACCCTATTAATAATAGCTGATAAACTGACATTTTTAAAAAATCTTAAAATCAGTGTATGTTCTGCTGCCTCTGAGAGAAATGTCAACCTGTCTTCCTTTCCTCCCTTCATGTCCCTCTTCGGTCTCACAAAAAAAGGAGTAATATGATTAAAGGGTCTATAGATACAGGTCTCGTCCCCTTCCCTCCATGGGGCAAGAGTAATGTTTATTTGAGCATTAGGAGAGTGAAACAGGCGAGGCAGTCCTTACAAATTGATTTGTTCTGAAGGTATTTAGCTCTACTAGATTAGAAAAGAAGGGGGGCGCCTGGGTGGCTCAGTGGGTTAAGCTTCTGCCTTAGGCTCAGGTCATGATCCCTGTGTCCTGGGATCAAGCCCCATATCGGGCTCTCTGCTCAGCAGGGAGCCTGCTTCCTCCTCTCTCTCTCTCTCTGCCTACTTGTGATCTCTGTCAAATAAATAAATAAATAATCTTAAAAAAAAAAAAAAAAAAAAGAAGAAGGGTATTCCACACTGCATATCTCAGTCTAGTAGAGACTTCTGTGGTGTTTTAGATAATAAGGAAAGGAAATAGAGGTTGGCTATTTGGAATTCACACAAGTAAGAAGATGATCAAAGGAATATCAAATTTGAATGAAGGTATGGAGGAGCTCATCCTAGGAAAAAGGAAACACACAAAATAATGGCACCAAATGAAGTGAACACTTCGAAAAAATTACTAAGGCACCTTGGTTTTTGAACAAACCAGACTAGACAAATTGGTGAGACTATGGCCACTGTGTACCAGTCAGGGTTCCAAATGGAAATACATCATAACTGGCGGAAAGTTTATTGACAAATAGACTATTTGCAAGGTTGTAGGTGGGACATAAGGGAACCACAGGGAAGATTAGTCATCTATCCATCTAGGAGTAATCTGAGGCTGTGTCCCTCCCTTTCCCAGCTTCTGTATCAGCGTTTCAGGAATACATGGTTAAGGTGAGTAGGTACAGAATATATAAAATAAAAATAAAGATGTGGAGTCAGCCAGTATGAGTCTAGTGCTGGTCCAGTTACCAGCTACAGCTAAAAAAATCACACACAGCGGCCTACAACATAACATTTAGCAGTTCTTTAAATACAGCTTCTACCTCACTTTATATTCCTCCTACCTCAAGACTTCCAAATAACCTGAACCCAAATAAAGTATATGCTCCATAATTTTGTCTCATTACCGACCCTAAATCCAAAAACAGCATTTCATCACAGACAACTACAGTTATTTGTAATCTAGAGTAATTCCACATATACCTTCTTTTAGGTAACATCCTACTTATCTAAAAAGTCAAAAATGGAGCATTTTCAAACACCTAAAACACTACTGCAGAACAGGAAAAGAAAAAAATTTTTTTTTAATTTAAATTCTATTAGCCAACATATAGTACATCATTAGTTTTTGATGGGGTATTCAATGATTCAAAGAAACTATTTTTTATAAACATATATTTTTATCCCCAGGGGTACAGGTCTGTGAGGGGGGTTGGGAGAAAGGGGTGGGAAGAAACTATTTTTTAAAACTAAATGAAATTCTCTCTATAAATGAAATTTATACAATTCAGGTACATAAACGGTTGCTAAAATGATCTTTTAGGAAAGATACAAAGGATGATAGTATGCCAAAAGAAAAAATCATTTTTCCATACAGTAGCATATTCCCTGAAAGCACTACAAATGAGTACGGCACAATTATGTGTAATTAGGATTTTATGAGTTTTCCAAGTTTTATGGGAGACTTCAAACAATCCTATCTATTCTTTATTTTCTGAAACCTGCTGGTAAAAATCCCATTTCTTTGGCACTGCAAAAGTATTCTATTTTAGACATTCAAAAATGAGTTAAGCCACAAATTTCTTCTGAAGGCTCATAGTTTTACTAATCATTTACTCAATTCACTCACAAAGTACATTCTAATACCTGTGCTGTATGCCAGCCATTTTATAAGACGCTAGAGATACAAAAGATAAATAGTCCCTGTCCTCAAGTAAACAAATTGTGCAATAAGTGTTATTTTTCCATTTAAAATGTTCCATGTGAATACAAATGGCTAATAAACAGAAAATGGCACTCACAAGAAATCAGAGAAATGCAAACAAACAAACTAGAAATATTCTATTACTTACCAATCAAATGCGCACCACCACCAACTCCCCCCAACCTCCGGCAAAAAGAAAAAAAAAGTGAAACCACCAAGTGTTTGTGGGTGTTTGAATTATGAATAACAGGTATTCTCATACATAGCTGATATGACTTAATTACAATCTCCATGAAGAGGATTTGGTTTCCTATTTCACTCTTTCAATTTAGTATATTACTTAAGATTTTTAAAACTTGAAACATCTTTATATACCTTGATATAAATCATACTTGGTTGTAATGAATTTATTTAATACACAGATGTCATTGCTTTGCTTTTAAAATTTTATATCTGTGTTCATAAACAATGTTGATCTACAATTATCTTTTTTTCTACACTGTCTTCATCTGGTTTGGGACCAATGATCAATAAACCTCATTAAGTATGTTTAAGTAGCTTTCTCTCCTTTTTCAGTGTCTACACAAAATACAGTTTGTTTAAAGATCTCAAGGTGATAAACAAAACCAGAAAACTTTTAGAAGATGAAAGTAGAGGGGCGCCTGCGTGGCTCAGTCGTTGAGAATCTGCTGTCAGTAGAGAGCCTGCTTCTCACTCTGCCTACTCTCTCCCTGCTTGTGCTCACATTCTTACTCTCTCTGACAAATAAATAAATAAAAATATTAAAAAAAAAAAAAAAAAAAAGAGAAGATGAAAGCGGAGACTCTGACTATAAGGTCTGATAAAGCATGTTAATGAAAACATCTTTCCAGTGGACTTTTAATAGCTGACTTTCATATTATTGTCATTTTCATATTTTCTATTTCTTCTTGTGACAACTATGTTATACTTTTCTACAAATTCATATGTTGCACTGAAATTTTCAAATTTACTGGGATAAAGTAAAATAATTTTCTTTTGTCTTTTTTTTTAAGGAACATAACAATTTTTTTTTATTTTTGTGCCCTTTTAAAACTATGCTAATACTGTATATTTGTATCTTTTTTTATTGTTTTTCCTTATGAATACGGCTGGAAGTTTGCATATTTTACAGTAATTCTTCCAAATACATAATATTTAGATTTGCTGGCCCTCCATAAAATTCTGTGAGTTTTTTCTTGTTTTAGTAGGTTCTTCCCCAAATTTATGCAAAATTTCAGAAAAAGTAGAAGCTACTATTAACCCGTCCCCTCCCACGAAATAACTAAGTTAGAATAAGCAAAAGAGATATTAGGGGGAAATGCATTAGTAGACTAAGGATTTAAAGGAGCCATACACAGAGCTTAAAAAGGGGGGGGGGGTGTATAACCAGAACATAATGATTCTAAACATGTATGGACCAAACAACATAACCTCAAAATACGTAAAGCTAAACTGACAGACATAAAAGAAGAAACAAACTCACCTTCATATATTTTACTGTAACTCTTAGTAATTGATAACCCAAAAAGACAAAAAAAAAAAAAAATGAGCACCATGCATGTAATGCCCCACCTATGAGTTGGAGAATATCATTTAAAAACATACACACAGAACTTCTACAAATTTTGACAACATGCCAAGACATAAAGCTGCCTCCAAAAAATTCCAAAGTACTGAGAACATAAAAACCAAATTATATGAGTATAATACAATTAGAAATCAATAACAGAAAGGTTACCAGAAAAAACCATAAGTTCTGATATCCTAAACCAATATTAAGGAAGAAATTAATAAAAATTAGAAAATACTCAGAACTACACAGTAATAATAAAATACTATATAACAAAAGCAGACTAAACTAGTATATACTGGGGCAGGGGGGAACTCTCAGTATTTACATGGGTAAAGAACAACTTAAAAATTAAGGTATTAAAGAGACCATGAAGTATTAGACCAAAAAAATAAACTCAAAGTAGAAGAAAATAAATAAGAAAGCAAAATAAATAAAATTAATTAACTTGAAAATAAGCATAGAATACAAAGGCTCAACAAGGCCAAAGGACAGTTTGTTGAAAAAAAACTAATAAAAACAGAAAAATCTATACTGGGAATGAGAAACTGAACAAAACTTCAGATGCTGCTGAGACTAAATGGGTGGTAAGAGAATATCATTAAAAGCTTATGCCAATAAATTGGAAAATATAGAAGTAAACAAATTCCTAGAATGAGTAACTGTGTTTTTAAAATTAAAAATATGAACTATCTAATAAGCTGAATCACTAGTGTAAAAATCTTCCACAAAAAAAGACCAATCCTGAAGAGCATTACCTCCAAATTCAACTAAACACATTAAGAGGTAATTCCAATTTTAATGAAATTTTCCAAATAATAAATCAAGAGGGAAAGCTAACCCATTTCATCAAAAATACAGATGCAAAAGGTCTCATCAAATTATCAACTAATCTAGCAATTTATAAATAAAATAACATGACCAAGTTGGGTTTATCCCAAGAATGCAAAGTTGTTTTAATATTAGAAAACTGATTAATGTGATTTAGCACATAAACAAATTGGAAAAAAAATTCAATATTTTAAGAAATATTTCTGGGACGCCTGGGTGGCTCAGTTGGTTAAGCGGCTGCCTTCAGCTCAGGTCATGATCCCAACGTCCTGGGATCGAGCCCCACATTGGGCTCCTTGCTCGGCCGGGAGCCTGCTTTCCCTCTGCCTCTGCCTACCACTCTGTCTGCCTGTGCTCACGCTCTCTAACAAAAAAATAAATAAAATCTTTAAAGAAAGAAAGGAATATTTCTATATACAAACACAGATCAATAAAATTATACAAGCATTCATGCGATTTTTTAAAAACTACACCTTTTTTAGCAATTTTTTAAAATTTCCTTTTCAGTGTTCCAGAATTCATTGTTTATGCACCACACCCAGTGATCCATGCAATACGTGCCCTCCTTAATACCCACCACCGGCTCACCCTCCCTACTCCCTCCCCTCCAAAACTCTCAGTTTGTTTCTTAGAGTCCACCATCTCTCATGGTTCATCTCTCTCTCCAATTTCCCCCAACTTACCTCTCCTCTCCATCTCCCCATGTCCTCCATGTTATTCCTTATGCTCCACAAGTAAGTGAAACCATGATAATTGACTCTCTCTGCTTGACTTATTTCATTCAGCATATCAGCATAATCTCCTCCAGTCCCATCCATGTTGATACAAAAGTTGGGTATTCATCCTTTCTGATGGAGGCATAACACTCCATAGTATATATGGACCACATCTTCTTTATCCATTCGTCTATTGAAGGGCATCTTGGTTCTTTCCACTAGTTTGGCAACTATGGCCATTACTGCTATGAACACTGGGGTACATATGGCCCTTCTTTTCACTGTATCTGTATCTTTGGGGTAAACACCCAATAGTGCAATTGCAGGGTCATAGGGAAGTTCTATTTTTAATTTCTTAAGGAATCTCCACACTGTTTTCCAAAGTAACTGCACCAACTTGCAATCCCACCAACAGTGTAAGAGGGTTATCCTTTCTCCACATCCTCTTCAATGCATGTTGTTTTCGGTCTTGTTAATTTTGGCCATTCTAACTGATATAGGGTGGTATCACAATGTGGTTTTGATTTGAATCTCCCTGATGGCTAATGATGATGAACTTGAAATGGGTAAAAGACCTCAACATGAGGCAGGAATCCATCAGAATCCTAGAGGAGAACATAGGCAGTAACCTCTTCAACACTGGCGACAGCAGTTTCTTTCAAGGTATGTCTCCAAAGGCAAAGGAGACAAAAGCAAAAATGAACTTTTGGGACTTCATCAAGATCAGAAGCTTTTGGGGGCACCTGGGTGGCTCAGTGGGTTAAGGCCTCTGCCTTCTGCTCAGGGTTCTGGGTTCGAGCCCCACGTCGGGCTCTCTGCTCAGCTCTCTGCTCATCCTCCTCTCTCTGCCTGCCTCTCTGCCTACTATGATCTCTGTCAAATAAATAAATAAAACCTTAAAAAAAAAATCAGAAGATTCTGCACAGCAAAGGAAACAGTCAACAAAATGAAGAGGCAACCCACAGAATGGGAGAAGATATTCGCAAATGACAGTACAGACAAAGGGCTGATATCCAAGATATACAAAGAACTCCTCAAACTCAACACACACAAAACAGATAATCACATCAAAATATGGGCAGAGACATGAAAGAGACTTCTCCAAAGAAGACATACAAATGGCTAACAGACACATGAAAAAATGTTCATCATCATTAGCCATCAGGGAGATTCAAATAAAAACTACACTTTAAACAAAAGAGAAACAAAAGAAACTTCCATGGCCTGATAACTGATAGCTACAACAGCAGCAGCAGAATAGCAAACTTAACACTTTAAAGAAAAATATTAAAAATATTCTCCTTAAAATCAAGAGGCAAATAAGGACATCTTCTATTAAAACTATCATTATTGTCACTCCTACTAAACAGTTTAATAATGATACAGTCAGTACAGTAAGAAAAGAAATAATAAAAATAAGGATTGAAAAGGAAGGAAGCTGTTATTATGCACAGATGATGTAATTATCTACATAGAAAACCCCACAAGCAAATCAAAACCACAGTGAGATACCACTCCACACCTGGCAGAGTGGCTACTATTAAAAAGAGAAGAAGTAACAAGTATTGGTAAAGATGTGGAGAAAAGGAACCCTTGTGCACTGTTGGTGGAAGTGCAAATTAGTGCAACAGCTTTGGAAAATATGTAGGTTCCTCAAAAAATCAAAAATAGAAATATTATATGATCCAGTAACTCCATTACTATTTATCCACAGAACATAAAAACACTAATTCAAAAAGATATATGCATCCCTATGCTAACTGCAGCATTATTTACAATAGCTAAGATATGAAAGTAACCCAAGTGTCCACTGACAGATGAATGGTTAATGATGTGGTGTGTGTGTATGTGTCTGTGGGGGGGGGGGGGAATATTACACAGCCATAAAAAGAATAAACTCTTGCCATGTGTAAAAACATGAATGAACCTGCATGGAGGTTCCTCAAAAAGTTGAAAATAGAACTGCCCTATGACCCAGCAATTGCACTATTGGGTATTTACCCTAAAGATACAAACGTAGTGATCCAAAGGGGCACGTGCACCCGAATGTTTATAGCAGCAATGTCCACAATAGCCAAACTATGGAAAGAACCTAGATGTCCATCAACAGATGAATGGATAAATAAGATGTGGTATATATACACAATGGAATACTATGCAGCCATCAAAAGAAATGAAATCTTGCCATTTGCGACAACATGGATGGAACTAGAGCGTATCATGCTTAGCGAAATAAGTCAAGCAGAGAAAGACAACTATCATATGATCTCCCTGATATGAGGAAGTGGTGATGCAACATGGGGGCTTAAGTGGGTAGGAGAAGAATCAATGAAACAAGATGGGATTGGGAGGGAGACAAACCATAAGTGACTCTTAATCTCACAAAACAAACTGAGGGTTGCTGGGGGGAGGGGGTTTGGGGGAAGGGGGTGGGATTATGGACATCGGGGAGGGTATGTGCTTTGGTGAGTGCTGTGAAGTGTGTAAACCTGGTGATTCACAGACCTGTACCCCTGGGCTTAAAAATATATGTTTATAAAAAATAAAAAATTATAAAATTAAAAAAAAAACATGAATGAACCTAGTGGGTACTATGCTAGGTGAAATAAGTCAGAGAAAGACAAATAGAAAATTATTTCACTCATATATGGAATCAAAAAACAAAACAAATGAATAAACAAACAAAAAGCAAAATCTGACCTGTAAATACAGAGAACAAACTGATCATTACCAGTGGGGAAGGGAGTGGGGGATGGTGAAGATTGGTGAAGGGGAGCAAAGATACAACTTACAGCTATGGAATCAGTAAGTTATGGGAATAAAAGACACAACATAGCAAATATAGCCAATGATATTTTAATAGTGTTCTATGGTGACAAATGACAGCTACACTTATGGTGAACCCAGCATAACATGAAGAGAAGTTGAATCAGCAAGTTGTCACCTGAAACAAATGTTAACATTTGTGTCAACTACACTAAAAAAAATTTCTTAAGAAATTTATGTATTAAAATTCATCTTCCATAAAAATGTGCTTCAAAATGAAATAATGTATAGATAGATAATATTCTTTAGTGAATTCTCTACTCTGAATGCAAATAAATTATTTCAAATACATAACCACCCTCGGGAAAAACAAAAAACAAAAAACAAAACACTCTCTTAATTACAGAGAACCGACTGGTAGTTGCCAGGAGTGGATGAGAGGATGGGCAAAATAGGTGAAGGAGATTAAGAGGCACAAACTTCCAGTATAAAATAAGTACATCATGGAGATGAAAAGTACAGCACAAGGGGGAAAAACCCACAAAAAAAGCAATATGCCTCATGCCTACAATGACTGAATCAAGCAAGCTGCTGGACAGAAATATTATGCAGAACTCAATTTCATTCCTATACATCAAAAACATTTTTGTGAAATTATCTAGAAAGATATTTATGATGGCACTTTTAAAAGGACCTATCAATAAATCTACCAAAAGATGCATATACTATACTACAAATATATGCTACATTACTTCCCTTAATATACTACAAATACACTACAAATAGTTAATATACTACAAATATATATACTTAATATACTATAAATACTTCCTGGAAAATGTTCAAGTCCCAAACAAAAAGTACTCGGACAGAAGGGCACAGTATCGTTAAAAGGTCAATTCACCCCAAAATATTTGCAATTTAATGTAATTACAATCAAAATCCAACTCGGGGTTTTCATGAACCTGACAAGCGAGTTCTAAAATTTACAAGGATGAATGAAGAAACCAAGAATAATCAAGATACTTTTGACAAAAACAAAAACAAAAAACATGATAGAAAAAGGACGAAGACTTGCACTATTAACAAACCAAGACTTATAATAAAACTAGGGTAATTAAAATAGTATGTGTTGGCAAGAAGATGGGCAAACTGGCCAAACAGAGAGCCCAGAAGCAACTCATACACATATGGATATAATTTATAATAGTACTGGCACAGTACAATGGTGGGAAAAGAATGGACTATTTAACACATGACAATGGTTATATTCAGGAAAGGAATGCAATTGGAATAGTATTTCACACAATATACAAAGTCATTCCAGGTTGTTTACAAGACAATATACAGGACACTAGGACTTTGGGTTGGAGAAGAATTTTTTAACAAAGATAAAGTTTAGTTTATTTTAAAAATTAATAAATTTGACAATTAATAATTTTTTAATCTGGGCACATGCATGGCACAATCAGGTAAGAGTCCAGCTCTTGCTTTCAGCTCAAGTTGTGATCTCAGCTTCATGAGACCAAGCCCCAAGTCAGGCTCCAAGGTCAGCAGAGAGTCTGCTTAAGACTTCTCTCCCTCTGCCCTTTCCCATCCGTGCTCACTCACACATGTGCTCCCTTTTTCTCTCACTCAAAATAAATAAACCTTTAAGAAAAATTTTTTTCATCAAAAGTCACCATAAAAGCAAGACACTAACTAGAAGTAATTTAACTGTGACACATATAACTGGAAATGGATTGGTAACCATATCACTGAGTGTCAATTACACAAAGAGCTGCCAATTACAGACCCCAAAAGAAAAAACATTAGCTGTCAGTTACAGACCCCAAAAGAAAAACTTGAGAAAGAAATCATGAATTATAGGCCCCAACAGGAATAGATAAGTACTGCATCTCTTACATGCCCATCTACCAATTTATTTAAAAGAAACAAACCACTTGTTATGATGAGCGCTGTGTTGTATTTAAGTGACGAATCACTAAATTCTACTCTAAAAACCAATATTGTACCGTATGTTAACTAACTAGAATTTCAATAAAAATTTTAAAATGAAAAAAATAAGTAAAACAAACCAATTGAAAAATTGTGTACTTCTCTATGAAATACACAATTTTTCAATTGGTTTGTTTCCAATGGCCCATAAATATATCAACAGACAGCCAACTCAATAGCAACTGAACAACTGTACCTAAAACCACGATGAGCTACAATTTCACATACATCTGACTGGCAAAAATTAAATAATCAGAAAAAAACAAGTGTTGGGAGGAATAATATCTTGTCCACTGCTAGTGGGAATGTAAATGAATACAAGCACTATATTTAAGTTTCCCATTTAGCTATTTCAATGGAATATACGCATATCCTGCTATCCAGAGATTCCATCTTCAACATATAATAGCACGTAGAGAAACCCTCATGTATGCAACTGGAAGACCATATTATTCAGCATTATCCATAATAATGAAAACCTGCAAACAAATGTCCATCTACATGAAGATAAATAAACTGGTTCATTCATACATCCAAGTAATAAAAGGAAGTGAAAATAAATGAAACATAGCTATTTTAAGTGAAAATTAATAAAGGGAAACCTCACTACAGTGAATTCTGGATGCAGAAGGGGAGGCTGGTCACACTAGTCAGAAAGGCAAAAATTAACAAGTCAGTAAAGAAAAGATGCTAGTGAGGATACAGATAAAGGGGAACCTTCTTACACTGTTGGTGGTAATGCACACTGGTATGCAGTATGGAGAGGCCTCAAAAAGTTAAAAATAGAGCTACCCTATGACCCAGAAATCGCCCTATTAGGTATTTATCCAAAGAATATAAACATAGTGATTCAAAGGGGCACATGCACTCCAATGTTTACAGCAGCAACATCAACAACAGTCAAAATATGGAAAGAGCCCAGAAGTCCATCGATGGATGAATGGATAAAGACGATGTGGTACAAAGAAATATGGACTATCACTCAGCCATCAAAAAGGATGAAATCTTGCCATTTGCAACAATGTGAATGGAACTAGAGGGTATTAGGCTAAGTGAAATAAGTCAGAGAAAGATAAATGTATGATTTCACTCATATGTGGAATTTAAGAAACAAAACAGATGAACACATGGGAAAGGAAGGAAAAATAAGATGAAACTGAAAGGGAGACAAACTATAAGAGACTCTTAACTGTAGGAAACAAACTAAGGGTTGGTGGAGGGGAGCTGGATCGGGGGGACAGGGTAAATGGGTGATGGGCATTCAGGAAGGCATGTGGTGTAATGAGCACTGGGTATTAAGTGCAACTGATGAATCACTAAATTCTAACTCTGAAAAAGATAATACAGTATATGTTAATTTAGTTGATTTTAAATTAAGAAAATAACGTGACTGAAAAAGTGGGGAAGAAAAGAAGGAAAGGCTGGAAGGGGGAGCTGTCCCACTCAGTATCAATTACAGGAAGAACTGCCAATTACAGACCCCAAAAGAAAAACTCAAATCATGAATTACAGGTCCCCAACAGGAAAAGATGAGTACTGCATCTCCTACAAGAAATGACCGCCCCTGCAGCTCAGCCAGGGAGAAACCACTATCACCCTGAACTCCTGATTTGCTTCAAAAAAGATTTTTGTTCAAAACAACTCTCAACTTCCTCCTTATTAGCCATAAAATATTGTTCCTCTCCTTTGTTTGCTGGATTTATCTATGGTTTTGCCATAATTTGCATACCTCAAATAGCAATTCTGTTATTTTTTTTTTTGCTGGTAAAATAACTATTTTTAAGGTTAACATAAGCAACCTCAAAAACACACTACCTAAGAAAGAAGTCGCAAAAACATACAGTATGATTTCCTTTACCTACTGTTCAAAAACAGGCAAAAATAAATAATCTTCTATAGGAATTTATCAAAGTGATATATCTATGAAGAAAAGCAAGGAATTTCATTGTATGATTTATTCTGGAGAAAAAAGAGAAATACACTGACACACAGGTGTTTCTAAGATCCTGTTAATATCCCATTTCTTAAGCTGGCTCAAAGGACAAAGAGATGTTCATTTTATTATCATCTTTTGAATTGTACAAAAAGTCTTATACGCTATATATATTCACAGGAAAAACTTCTAATAAATTTTTTTTAGTTTGTACAATGTGAATCAATCAATATTTATGTTAATAAATATGATTAGCTCAAAAATTGAGTTATTTGACCAGAATTTTTTCACAATTGAGTATTTTTTCAAATCTGAGAAACTATGATGTCTTTAACTAAACCTGATGATATACCTTTAATTTCAGTGATCGAGTTAGATGAAAACAACTGGTCATGAAAAATTGAACTATGAACAACTTTTGGGACAAAATAAATCATTACTAGTCATTATTCACCAGAAGAAAAAAAAGTTCTCTGAGGGGCACATGGGTGGCACAGCTAGTTAACAGTGGACTCCAATTTCACCTCAGCTCATGATCTCAGGGTCGTGTATCAAACACCTCACTGGGCTCCATGCTCAGCGAGGAGTCTGCTTGAGATTCTCTTTCCCTCTCCCTCTGCCCCTCCCACTCATGCACTCTCCCTCAAAAACAAATACATACTTGGGGGAAAAAAAAAAGAAGTTTTTTTTTTGTTTTTTTTTTTTTTAAGTTCTCTGAAGACATGTTCCTGAAAAGAATATATGACTGGTTGATCACAGGCCCTTCAATCTACTACATACATGATGCAAGCAACTTCATCCCTCAAATAAAACAATCTTACTGAGGATTACTTAATTCAAAACCATTTTCTACACACATATTACTAAGAAGCACTACTCAGGAGCTTTTCAGGAGAGGAGTTAAATGGCAGAGGAGTAGGTGTACCCTAAGCTTGTCTCATCCCTTGAACAAAGATAGTTAGCAAATCATTCTGAACACCCAAGAAATCGACTAGACAACTGAGAGAACAAAAACGCAAGTCTACAAGTAGAAAAGTAGAAAAGCAACAACCTTTTGGAAGGTAAGAAGTGTGGAAAGTTGAAGGAGATATAGCTGTGGATATGGCCACACAGAGGGAGCCTGCTTACTGAGACTACCAAGTATTACAACCCAGGGAACCCAAAATCTGAACTTTTAGAAGTCTACTACTGTGGGGGACATGCCTGGCTTAAAAGAACTCAAGTGGCAAAGCCCAACAGAGCCCCAGGAGTGACAGCACGGTCTGAGGATCTCCTGGATCACAAGAAGAATGGGTGGTGCCAACAAGCTGCACTGTTGCCAGGCACAGAAGCAGGAAAGTTGGCTGGGAGCAGCAGGTCCTGGTGCCCACCTACTGTTTTGTTTTGCCATTAACTGTGAACTACTGCATGATCCTGCAACCCCTTTTCTTGGGGCCCACGGAAATAGCAAAAGCTCAGTGAGTCCCTCACCAGAGGAACAGCACAGGTTGATATCCCAGAAGTCCCTAAAATTTGGAGTCCTGAAACTCAATCACATGCCTGAGACCAAAAATAGCTCAGACACAGGCAGGGTGAATGCAAGGTTCAGATGGAAACTAGAGACACAAGAAGAGTGACTGCTCTTCTGTGAAGGCTCACTGAAGAGTCTGGGGTCAAACTTTCAACTTCAGAACTAGAGAGCTGGGCACACCATATTCATCCCATCCATGTGCTCTGAAAGGCTTCAGAGAGCAAAAATAGCGCCACGTAGTGGATTCCAGAGTCGCATACACCAAGCCCCACCTCCCTGCACCTCGCAGGTCCATTCTGACTGAAACAAGTCCGCTTGAGAATCTGCTCAGAAGACCCCTCCCCCAGAAGACCACAAATAGTTTATTGATCCTAAAAGGCTACAAAGTTTCAGCTCTAGGGGAAGTGGGATCCATCTTCCTTTTTACTTACTTTTTATTTATCATTTTTCATTTATTATTTTTAATTCATTTTTTATGTTTAAACTTCTATATATATACTTATATTTTTTAAATTTTGTTTCTTCTCCTTTCTCTCTCTTTTTTGGGGGGAGGGGGATTTAGAAGCTTTTAACAAGCAGACCAAAACACACCCAGGATCTAGTTTTTTGTTGTTGTTGTTCTGGGTTTGTTTGGGGTTTGTTTCTTCTTTGGATTTCTCTATTTTAGTTTTTGCCTTTATTTTCTTTCTTCTTTTCTTTTCTGGACAAAATGACAAAATGGAGAAATTCACACAAAGAACAGGAAGTACAACTACAGTCAAAGATTAAATCAATACAGATAGAAGAAAGATGTCTGAACTAGAATTTAAAACGATTATAAGAATACTAGCTGAGCTCAAAAATAGCATAGAAAACAAGAAGAATCCCTTCGTGCAGAAATTTAAAAAAATAAAATCTAGTCAGGAGAAAATTAAAAATGCTGTAACCAGAAAAAAAAAAATGCTATAACCAAGATGCAGTCCCAAATGCTAGTCATAAAAAGAAGGCCAGACAAAGCAGAGGAGTGAATCAGATGATAAAATTATGGAAAATAATGAAGCTGAAAAAAATAGGGAAAGAAAGGTAACTGACCACAAAGGTAAACTTAGGGAACTCAGCAACTTATTAAAACGTAATAACATTCATATCACAGGAATCCCAGAAGAAGAGAGAAAAAGGGGGTCAGAAGATTTACTTGAACAAATTAGAGCTGAAAACTTCTCTAATCTGGGGAGTGACACACATATAAAAATGCAAGAAGCACAGAAAATTTCCAATAAATTCAACAAAAGCCTACTATCGCCAAGGCATATCATAGTCAAATTCACAAAATATTCAGATAAGGCAAGAATCCTGAAAGCGGCAAGGTGGGGGGAAGTACTTAACCTACAGGGGAAGACAGATCTGTCTGCAGATTTGTCCATAGTAATTTGGCAGGCCAGAAAGAAGTGAAAGAAAATATTCAGCGTGCTGAATGGGAAAAATATGCAGCCAAGAATTCTTTGTCCAGTTAGACTGTCATTCAGAATAGAGAGATAAAGAGTTTCCCAAACAAACAAAAACTGAAGGTGTTTGTGATCACTTAAACCAGGACTGCGAGAAATTTTGAGGACTCTGACTGGAGGAAAAAAAGACCAAAAGCAACAAAGACTACAAAGGACCAGAGAATATCACCAGAAACATCAACTCTACAGGTAACACAAAGGCATTAAATTCATATCTTTCAATAATGAATGTGACCAGACTAAATGCTCCAATCAAAAGACAAAGGTATCAGAATGGATAATAAAATAAGATCCATCTATATGCGGCCTACGAGAGACTCATTTTAGACTTACAGTCACCTGCAGACTGAAAGTGAGGGGATGGGAACCATTTAGCATTGCTAATGGACATCAAAAGAAGTATATATATTTCAAAAGAAATACACACACACACACATATATATAATTATATCAGACAAACTACATTTTAAAACAAAGACAAGAGCTATAGAAATGTACTACAGGGGTACTGTATCATAATAAAGGGCTTTATCCATCAAGAAGATCTAATAATTGTAAATATTTACACCCCCAACTTGGGAGCACCCAAATATATAAATTAATAATTAATAATAAACATAAAGAAACTCACTGATAATAATACAATAATAGTAGGGACCTTAACACCCCACTGACACCAATGGACAGATCATCTAAAGAGAAAATCAGGAAGGAAACAATGGGCTTGAATGACCTACTGGACCTAGATGGACTTTACAGATATATTCAGAGCATTTCATCCTAAAGCAGAATACACAAATACAGATTCAAGTGTACATGGACATTCTCCAGAATAGATCACATGCTAGGTCATAAATCAGGCCTCAGCAAGTACAAAAAGACTGACATCATACCATGCATATTTTCAGACCACAACAGTATGAAGCTTGAAGTCAACCACAAGAAAAAATTTGGAAAAATTACAAATATATGGAAGTTAAAGAACATTCTACTAAAGAATGAACGGTTAACCAGGAAATCAGAGAATAAATTAAAAAAAAAAAAAAGAAAGAAAGGAAAAAAAAAAAGGAATTGAATGAAAATGAAACATGACAGTCCAAAACCTTTGGGATGCAGCAAAGGCAGTCCTAAGACTATAATGCAAGAAAAGTCTCAAATACACAATCTAACCTTGCACCTAAAGGAACAGCAAATAAATCCTAAAGCCAGCAGAAGAGGGGAAATTATTAATATAGATTAGAACAGAAAAAAGGATATAGAAACAAACAAAAAAGAACGGATTAATGAAACTAAGAGCTAAGAAACTAAGAGCTGTTTATCGAAAGAATTAATAAAATTGATAAACCCCTAGCCAGACTTATCAAAAAAAGAAAGAACCCAAATAGATAAAAATCATTAATGAAGGAGGAGAGATCACAACCAACACCACAGAAATACAAATAATTATGAGAGAATACTAAGAGAAATTATATGCCAACTAAGTGGGCAACCTGGAAGAAACGGCAAAGTCTCAGAAACCTACAAACTACCAAAACTGAAACAGGAAGATATAGAAAAATTTAAACAGACCCAAAACCAGCAAAGAAATCAAATCAGTAGTCAAAAATCTCCCAACAAAAAACATCCAGGGCGAGATGGGTTTCCCAGTGGAATTCTACCAGACATTTAAGAAGAGTTAATACCTATTCTTCTCAAACTGCTCCAAAAAAGAGAAATGGCAGAAAACTTACAAACTCATTCTACAAAGTCAGCATGGCCTTGATTCTAAAACCAAAGACCTCACCAAAAAGGAGAATTACAGGTCAATATCCCTGATGAACATGGATGCCGAAATTCTTAGCAAGATACTAGCAAACTGAATTCAACAGTACATTAAAAGAATTACACACCACAATCAAGTGGGATTTATTTGTGGGCTGGAGGGGTAGTTCAATAGTTCCAAATCAATCAACATGATATACCACATTAATAAAAGAAAGGATAAGATCATTACAATTCTCTCAATAGATGCATAAAACGTATTTGACAAAATACAATAGCCTTTCTTGATAAAAACCCTCAACAAGGTAGGGTCAGACAGAACATACCTCAACATCATAAAGGCCATATACAAAGACACACAGCTAATATCATCCTCAGTGGGGAAAAACTGACAGCCTTTCCCTTACAGTCAGGAACAACACAAGGATGTCCACTCTCACCATTACTATTTAACATGGTACCGGAAGTCTTAGCCTCAGCAATGAGATGACAAAAAGAAAAGGCATCCAAACTGGCAAGAAAGAAGTCAAACTTTCATTATTTGCAGATGATATGATACTTTACATAGAAAACCCAAAACACCACCACCACCACCAACAACAACAAAAAACCTGCTAGAACTAATACATGAATTCAGCAAAGTTGCAAGATATAAAATTAATGTGCAGAAATGTGTTGCGCTTCTATACTCCAATCAGTCCCATTTACAATTGCACCAAAAACAGTAAGATACCTAGTTATAAACCTAACTAAAGAGGTAAAGTATCTGTACTCTGAAAACTACATAACACTTATGAAAGAAATTGAAGAGGACACAAAGAAATGTAAAAGCATTCCATGCTTATGGACTATAAGAACAACCATTGTTAAAATGTCCTACTACAGAAAGCAATCTACACATTTAATGCAATCCCTATCAAAATATCACCAGCATTTTTTCACAGAGCTCAGTCTTAAAATGTATATGGAACCACAAAAGACCCCGAATAACAAAAGCAATTCTGAAAAAGAAAAACTAAACTGGAGGCATCACAATTCCAGATTTCAAGGTGTGTTACAAAGATGTAGTCATCCAGACAGTATGGTACTGGCATAAAAACAGACACATAGCTCAATGGAAAGAATACAGAACCCAGAGAAGGACCTTCAGCTATACAGTCAACTAATCTTTGACAAAAGAGGAAAGAACATCCAATGGAAAAAAGACAGTCTCTTCAGTAAATGGTGATCAGAAAAATGGACAGCCACATGCAAAGACTGAAACTGGACCACTCTCTTACACAATACACAAAAATAAATTCAAAATGGATGAAGGGCCTAAATGTGAAACAGGAAGCCACCAAAATCCTAGAGGAAAACACACAGAGAAACCTCTTTGACTTTGACCATAGCAAATTCTCACTAGACACATCACCGGAAGCAAGGGAAAGAAGCAAAAATGAACTACTGGGACTTCTTCAAGTTAAAAAAAGCTTCTACAGGGCAAAGGAAACAATCAACAAAACTTAAAGGCAGTCTACGGAATGGGAGATGATACTTGTAAAAGACATATCAGATAAAGGGTTAGTGTCCAAAATCTATAAAGAATCTCTCAAACTCAATACCCAAAAAACAAATAATCCAATTTAAAAATGGGGAGAAAAGATGAGCAGACATTCTTCCAGAGAAGACAATACAGATGGCCAACAGACACATGAAAAGATGCTCAACATCACTCATCATCAGGACAATACAAATCAAAACCACAATGATATACCACCTCACTGAGTGGCTAAAATTAATGCAGGGAACAACTGGTATTGGTGGAGATATGGAGAAAGGGGAACCCTCATGCACTATTGGCAGGAATGCAAACTTGTACAGCCACTCAGGAAAATAGTATAGAGGTTCCTCAAAAGCTTAAACATGCATGAATCTTGAAGACATTATCCTAAGTGAAATAAGCCAGACATTAAAAAGACAACTGTTTGCTTCAACTTATAGGAATTACCTAGAACAGGCAAATTCAGAGAGACAGAAAATAGATCAGAGGTTCCCAGGGGCTGGGGAAGGGGAGAAAATGGGGGTTAATGCTTACAGAATTTCTCTTTGGGGTGATGAAAAAGTTTGGGACTTAAATATAGTGGTGATGGGTATGACATTGTGAGTGCCATTAATGCCAATGAACAGTACACTCAAAAATGGTTAAAATGGCAAACTTACATATCCTTTACCGCATGTTAAAGATTAGTATAATATAGTATAATTTTATATATATATATATATAATATAGTATAATAGTATAATATACCCAAACCACTGAATTATACATTTCAAATGAGTGAATTATTTGGTATCTGAATTATATCTCAATAAAGTTGTTTGTTTGTTTTTTAAGGAAGAAATCTTTAAAAAAAAAGGGGGGGGTTGCTAAGTTGGGATGATGCAGACAGGCCTATGAGAGTTGAAAATGGGAGCCTTAAAAAAACTATAACACCAATCTGTAATACTTTTAAGTACTGGAGCTTTGATTTCTTAAAAGGAGCTTTGATTTCTACTATATAATAGGATCACAAAACAAAGGTATCATTCTCCCATAACTGACTTCCTCCCAAGGCTAAATCAGAAGTCCAGAAACAGATAAATTACATCTCTAATTATTCTAATTTGTGGTTAAAAATGAACAAGGGACTACAACTGGTATCTATAGAAGGTACATAGTTATTATGATATTCAAATAGTATAAAGAAAATGAACCAAAACAAGTAATTTGTATTAGTGAGCACTCCATCCACAATGTCTGAGATAGGTTAAAAGATGTTCTACTACATTAGAGCTGAGAGTTCAAAAATTCAATGAAATTTTGACACAGAACCAGATGATTCACAATTTCAATTACTTGATTATTTCTTATTTCTATGCTGCATTTGAAGTAATTGATTATACATCCAACTTACTGCCAAAATTTCATTAGCAATATTTAACAAAAATAAGGAAAAAAGCCATGAATTCTATCCACCATAAGGCCATCTCAGGCACTCTGTGTGAGTAAAATCATTTTGGCTACATAAGACAAATTACAAAAAAACCAATAACAACAATAACAAAAAACTATATTCATTACAACAGCTGGAAAAGATTTAATAACAGCTATATTACTATCTCTGACAAAAATCAAGGCCATCTAACTAGTCTGCTGTACTTCTAGACAGGAGACACGTCTCTACTGACTACATGTTACATTCAGTGACATTTCACAAAGCACTACACCATCTAATGATAACAATACCTTGACTTTCTTTAATGCTGTACAGTTCAGGGCTTTCACTTGTGGCACATTCTTTGTGAAATGTCTGTCATGCCACCTCCCTTCCTTACTCTGAAAATCCTTCCCTGATTCTCAGGTCAAGCGTCCATCGCAGAGCCTCCATTAGAAGAAGCCATGTGGAAAAGTGACCAAAACTGTACAACAAATCATTTAAAACTGTGCTCAGAAAGAGTCTCTGCAGATGGCTGTAAGTAGCAGCATCGACACTCAGTAGGTATTGGGGCAAGCATTCCAGCATGAGGCTAAAGGCAAAGGAGAAAATCATATGAAAAAGATGGAGAGAGAACAGCAAAGCACATGCGCAAAGAGAAGCAAAGATGAATGACAAGAGTTCTGCCAGCTCTCTCTTATGCCAGGCTCCAGGAGATTCCTGGACATTTGCTTACAGTCCTGACTTGAATTCCTCCAACACCCCTGAATGTTATGGAAAGTAACCTGCTTTTCCACTCACAGCTACTCAACAGTAGCATCCAAACTAACACCTACTTGTCATAAAATGCCTTATGGTAAATGTTAGGAACACTTATTTATTCTGAGGCCTATGAGCAGTATGTGACTTCACTAGGAAGTCACAGAACCTCAGAGAAGGACACACCAACATGGAAGTAACTGTTTTACATAAATTCTGAAAACCTGTCTCAATTTCAAGAATACGGTATTTTTCAAAATATTCCTCATTGCTGTCTGAGTGGACCCCACTTTTTAAAGTGTTTCTGCGCTACAAAATGACTCAGTCTAAGGACAAACTTTGTGTGATAATAATGATCTTAGCAAGAACCATTTCATTGTAAGCTAGCTAAGTCAAAAACCATGTTAAGCACTTGTCCTACATTATCTCTCACTCTCATTATCATTCAGAATAAGTAATATTATTCTGATTTTCCGGGGGGGGGGGACAAAACAGGTTCAGAAAAGTAAAATAAATTGCTGAAGATCACAATGCCAGTCAGCGACACAGACAGGACTCAAACTCCGACGGGTCAGGTTCCAAAGCCTTTCTAGTATTCCATGCTGCCTCTTTCTTCCCAAAAGTTTTGAAGTCCTTCGTCCCTGCTGAATGTAGATCTAAACATGGAGGCTCCTTCAATCCGGCCTCCAGCCTCCCTCCTCCTCACAGCTGCTGTCCAGGCCTGAGAAGAGGAACGGGCTGCTGGCTGCGAGCCACCGGTGACAGCTACCATGGACTGAGAAAGGAATCAAGCCCGAGGTTCCAACAGAAAAAGGAAGTGGAGAAGGGGAGGTACAAGTGAGCAGCTGGGGAATAAAGGCAGGGCCCAAAGGCGCAGAGAGGCCTGGAAGAGAATAGGGAGTACTGGAACAGAGATTTTAAGCTTCCCCTCACCCGGGATCCTTGCTTCTCCCTTTCCTTTCAAACTTCTCCATCTTCCTCCCCTTATCCTTTCCATGGCACATCCTTCCCCTGTGGGCGCAGTGGCTCAAATGCAGTGGAGAAACAGGAGAGGCAGAACCACACAAGGGCAGGAAGACGCAACCATCCACGCAAAAGGATGAGCAAGGGCACAATGACAAGTCGAGCTTCGAAGCCACGTTAAAGCTTTTAACACCTGTAGCGAATTCTGGGTCTAGATTCTCAAATAAAACATATTGGGGGGGGGGGCGCCTGGGTGGCTCAGTGGGTTAAAGCCTCTGCCTTCGGCTCAGGTCATGATCTCGGGGTCCTGGGATCGAGCCCCGCATCAGGCTTTCTGCTCAGCAGGGAGCCTGCTTCCCCCTCTCTCTCTGCCTCTCTGCCTACTTGTGATCTCTGTCAAATAAATAAATAAAATCTTAAAAAAAAATTGGGAACTTTAAAATTAATATATAGTTAAATATTTTTGAAAGAGAATGTGATTATACACTAGCCCCTTATAATCTACAAAGAAAAAAGTTACAAGTAGTAGTTTTCTGCGATTGTTGGCAACTACAGATAATTGGAAGCAGGTATAATACCACATCTTACTCACTTTTTTTTTTTAAGATTTTATTTTATTTATTTGACAGACAGAGATCACAAGGAGGCAGAGAAGCAGGCAGAGACAGAGGGGAAGCAGGCTCCTTGCTGAGCAGAGAGCCTGACTCCAGGCTTGAAGCCAAGACCCTAAGATCATGACCTGAGCCAAAAGCAGAGGCTTAGCTTTTTAGCAGAGGCTAAAGGCAAAGGAGAAAATCATATGAAAAAGATGAAAAAGACTGAGGCGCCCCTCTTACTCACTTTTAAGCACCTAAAATACTATCTTTGACAGACTGGGTTTTTTTCAATTTTTAGTAATTGAGTTATTATTCAAAGAAATTTCAAAGTAGTCTATATAGTTTTGGCAATTTAGTAAATAAGTAAAGGTAACATAGATTCACACACATACAACCACAGAACACACACATAAAACACAGAAATGCTGAATAAAATAGACAATGATAAGAAATTTTATATACATATTCAAACTCAAATAAGAGAAGAGAGAGAAAGAAATCTCCAGGAGCCAAAACTACAGAGAGAACTCCAGTCAAAATTTTAAACACAGTAATAAACCCTGCAAAAAGCTTTATGGAAAGAGCCCAGATGTCCATCAACGGATGAATGGATAAAGAAGACGTGGTGTGTACATACACACACACACACACTCACACACGTACACATATATGTGCAAGGGAATACTATGTAGCAATCAAAAATGAAATCCTGCCATTTGCAAAAACATAGATGGAACTAGAGGGTAAGACCTAGAAATAAGTCAACCAGAAAAAGACAACTATCATGTGATCTCACTGATATGTGGAATTTGAGAAACAAGGCAGAGGATCATGGGGGAAAAGAGGAAAAATGAAATAAGATGAAACCAGTGAAGAAGACAAACCAAAAGAGACTCTTAATCATAGAAAACAAACTGAGGGTTGCTAGAGGGGAAGGGATGAAGGGATGGGGTAACTGGGTGACGGAGACTGGCAAGGGTATGTGTTGTAATGAGCGCTGGGTGTTATATAAGACTGATAAATCACAGACCTGTACCCCTGAAACAAATAATACATTATATGTTAATTAACTGAATTTAAATTAAAAAAAAAAAAAAAAAGAGGCTTACAGGAATCCTGGCCCTCAACACAGGTCCTACTAGATGGACAAGGAATCATGAGGTATTGCTAGTGACCTCAGAGAGGCAGAGAACTAGAGTCGAAACCCCTGACTAAAGAACCCAGGACCCTTTCTCCATGTAAGGAAACAACAAAAATTCTGAATCTTGGCCAGGAAGGCAGCCCAGGGTAGGAGCTAAGTTCGGAGTCTACACTGCTCACATGGTAAAAGAATCCTTAGCCAAGAAATTAACATGAAATCTAGTCCCTACCCCACATAGTAAAAGCACTCAGGGGAACGAGAACTCAACCCAGAAAAATCTACCCCAATCCAACAGCGAGCTCACAAACTAAAACTTTAAAACCGATGAGGAAATAGTCCATTATAATGGAAAGTTGGCCATCAAAACAAACAGATTAGTACCCAGGAACTCAAGAGATTAGTATAATCTGAAAACACCATAAAAGTAAGTGGATAACAATGATTAAAGAGATAGAATATAAATAATAAGGAAACTAATTGTGGAAATTAACCAAATAAACTTTAAGAAATAAAAATAGTGAAATTTAATGTTATGTTGTCACATATGCATATCACATCACTTAAATCACCAACTTACTGCTCTATACCTGTTTTTAAGTATTCAAACCTTATTTAAAAAGAAAAACAAGCACTCTGAACCATTAACTCCAAAGCAAGAGGGAAGATGGGAGGATGTACCGTTACAGCGTGAATCCTGACCTCCTCAAGAATATGGTATATGATTATGAACTCCTCCCAGAAAAAGCATATAACTTCAAGTTTTAAATATCATACAAAAGATTAACTAGATATCTCATGAACTTGAATTGAAAGGGTATTACATATATAGGGTATTACATATATAGACATATTTCAGTATTTACTATTAAGTATAAATTTAAACCAAATTATATGCCATCAAAGAAAATATCACCAGGTTTAAAAAAAAAAATTAGCCTTTCAAGACACAGGATATCCTGAGAGCGTCCTCTAACCGTAGCCAGCATCAAGAATTCTACCTTCTACGACACACTGCAAAAACAATAAGGAATTCAGAATATGGTGTTCAAATGATAGGGCAAAATTTAAATATGCTGCAAAGATTTAAAAACATCTCACCTAATAATTAATCTAAAATTTTCCCATTCCTACAATAGATGTGACTTTCGTAACAGCAAGTGACTGCAAGTAACAAAGCAGCTACTTTAATGTACAGATTTTTAGCAATTTTGATTATATCACTTTTTACACAGAAAGGCTAAAGGAAGAATTTCATTTATATGAAAATAGAATGGTTAAAAGTGTAGGCTTTGGGGGGCGCCTGGGCAGCTCAGTGGGTTAAGCGAACCAGTTTTGGTTTCAGGTCAGGCCATGATCTCAGGGTCATTAGATTGAGCCTGTATCAGGCTCCCTGCTGAGCAGAGAATCTACTTAAAGAGTCTCTCTCTTTCTCCCTCCCTCCCCCAACTTGCTTATTCAAGCTCTCTAAAATAAATAAATAAATCTTAAAAAAAAATAAAATAAAAAAATGTAGGCTCTGGCATCAAAGCTCTGAGGAGTTAGTCTGACTGACCCTCAGCACCTGTGAGACTGAAAAGGCAGACTTTATGCACCTGCACAGGCACCTGTACCTCATAATCCTCAATCACAGAGACACAATCAACAACGAATGCTAAGTACAGAGGGTCCCCGACTTAAGATGGTTTAACTTAACAATTTTCAACTTTACAATGGTGTGAAAGCAACATACACCCAGTAGAAACCATACTTGGAATTTTGGATCTTTTCCTGGGCTACTGATAAGATCCTGTCCTGAGATGCCGGGAAGCAGCCACAGCTCCCAGTCAGCCCCACAACCATCACTGCAATTACTTTCAGTACAGTATTGGATAAGTTACATCAGATATTCAGCACTTTCACAGGCTTAGCCTTAGAGAATTCCGCCCACCTGTATGTAGGCTAGTGTGAGTGTACTGAGCAAGTCTAAGGTAGACTAGGCTAAGCTAGGATATTCGGCAGATTAGATGTATTAAATGCACTTTCAACTTAGCATACTTTCAAATTAGGATGGGTTTAGTGGGAAGTAACCCCATCATAAGTAGAAGATCTATAATAAGTTAAGTACCTGGACTATATAAGAATTCAAGAGTTACTAGTTGGTGTTACTAAAAGAATAATTAGTGCCACTTACTACTTATTGGATCTTAAGTGTACTAACTCTCTGGACCCCAGATTCTACTTTTCTCTGAAACTAGAAATACTA
Source organism: Mustela putorius furo (assembly GCF_011764305.1). Classification (NCBI taxonomy): domain Eukaryota; kingdom Metazoa; phylum Chordata; class Mammalia; order Carnivora; family Mustelidae; genus Mustela; species Mustela putorius. The sequence continues at coordinate 9,862,621 of NW_025421480.1, read as the reverse complement.
AGGCAAAGTTGCAAGAATAAAACATTTTTAAGCTAAACTACTTTCTTCTAAGGATCTCAAAACATATGTATTTTTAAAATCTGATGATCCGAAGACGGTACTTTAAATTCTAAGATGTATCATGCGCATTCATGCGACAAGAAAACGCCTACATAATATCCCAACAGCATAACTGAAAAGGAAAATGACAAGGAAAAGAAAAAGCCTCATGAATTCAAGAGAATAGATCAGTTTTGTTCAGTACTTTAACCTGTTACTCTGTAAATCAATGTAAAATAAATGAATATTATGGCATCATGACGAACAGTCTAGTTACCTCTTAACAACTATTCTTCCTCACTAATGGACTCCAGATTTGGTGGGGAGGGGTAGCCATATGCTCTTTCCCAGATGCTGAATTATAGCTGATATATGCCCACCACAGCCACCCCTTACCCCTTTTCCCATAGTCTGGTCAGGTCTCCGTGTGCAACCTGCTTGTGACCAATGAGGTAAAGGGCCTGAGGACTTCTGAGAAATTTTTCTCCCTGATAAGTAAGAAGAATAAAGAGGAAGCCCTTTCCCAAACACTCCCTTCCTATCTACTTAGGATGTTACACTGATGGTGCTTTTCCAGGAGCTGTCCTGCACCCATGAGCGGAAAGCCCTGCTAATCTAACTCTGAAACTGTTGAGCTGGAGAACCAACTGTGTGATTGCCTGCCTCAAGACATTAGCAGTCAATGTCCTTGTGCTTTCCCCATTGTTAGTTGGGAGTCCCAGTAACTTACAGCTAATAAGCATACCTTAAGTGTTACAAATATTAAGCACAAATTTGAAACACAATTAGATCCTATGACAGACAATATTCTGTGGAAACTGTGTCAAGTTCCACCCTAGTCAATAACATTACATCTACATTTATTAACTGAAACTATACATGTTTGTAGCACTTTTCTAACCTCTCCCAAATTAGGTCATCAGAATAGTATTCATCATGTTAAGATTCATTCCATTTAACAAGAACAGCATTTTACATTCCTCCTTCTTCTCTCCTCTATGGAGACTTTAAATTAGAAAAAAGGAAAATAAGTATAGGCAAAATCCTTACTCTATCCCTAGTCTTAAAGGATCTGGGACACCCAGACTACATTACGGGAAAACATTTTTGAAAAAAAGCACAAAGTAATAATTTTTTAAAATCAGCACAAAATAGTAATGATAACTCCTCACTAAAAGTCTACTATGTGACAAGTTATTTAAAACCTTGCCTCATAGAATTAGAGAGGCGGGGCAGGGTGGGAGGCGCGGGTCATGGAGGTTAGAGAAGGGGAAAAAATGAAACAAGATGGGATCAGGAGGGAGACAAACCATAGGAGACTCTTAATCTCACAAAATGAGGGTTGCTGGAGGGGTGGGGGGTAGGAATAGGGTGGCTGAGTTATGCACATTGGGGAGGGTATGTGCTATGGTGAGTGCTACGAAATGTGTAAGCCTGTTGATTCAAGACCTGTACCCCTGGGGCAAATAACACATTACATGTAAATAAACAAATAAACAAATAAAATAAAACCTGCCTCATAGTAACTCATAAGGATAGGTGTGATCAATAGCTTCATTTCAGAAACAAAACAGAAGCAAGAGAATTTAAATTATTTCGTTTAGTATTCTTTGTTGTTGTTGTTCTTTTTACTATATTTTGACTAATTTTTGAGGAATTTGCTGGCTCCTTGGTCAAATAAATGAAAGAACTGAGATTCAAACCCAGACTCTCTAGCATACTGTCTTTAGTAGATCAGAAAGGGCAGGAAAATGTTGACCTGAAGTTGTTGAGGAAGGTATAATAAGAGAAGTAAAACTTAAAATGGCTATTGCAAATTTAGGAAAGAAAAGTTAGTCAAGCTAATGCATCAAATAAAGTTTGCTCTAAGAAAATTAAGAGACTATGTTTACATAGCTTCTTCAGCCAAGAATTCATATTTAATGTTGAATGACATAAATAATTCATGAATGATATTCCTATGATCTCCAATTCATTTTTAATCAGTTACTCATAGAGATACACAGAATATATATTTCTACAAAATCAAGTTAATTTGGGAACCCAGTGGTCTCTTAAAACTTAAATCAGACACCAATCAAAGGCCTATGGAAAAATGGAGTATTACAACGGTATTTTAATGTTTTAGGAATATTTCCTGGCCCTTAATCATTTTAGAAACATAAAACCTGGTCTGTATCATCTATCATGTATGTGTATGCAATTCACATAGACAATAACAGCTAAGGACAGAGATCTGTTAATGAAGCTAACAGGAAGTCTGAAGCAAAAGATAAAGTACAAAGAATTCTGGACAATTCATAAAATCACATTCACTGAGCATCTACAATGTGCCAGGCACCATGGCTAGTACTGAGTAACTTAATCAAATATTTTAAAACTGCAAAATTACAATTAAAATATATCTAATATCTTTGAAAATCTTTATTTTTTAAAGTATGCCTTAAAAAGAAATTCCCGAGAGCACCTGGGTGGCTCAGTTAGTTGTCTGCTTCAGCTCAGGTCATGATCCCAGTGTCCTGGGATCGAATTCCACATCAGGCTCCCTGCTCAGCGAGGAGTCTGCTTCTCCCTCTCCCTCTGCTTGTTGCTCTGCCTACTTGTGTACTCCCCACCACCCCCTGTCAAATAAAATATTTTAAAAATAAAGAAAAAGAAATCCCCAAATGATATTTGATTGAGGTTAAAAGCAGTTTCTAAAGTTTAGCAGCAAAACAAAATGCAAAGTAACCAAGAAAATATTTTAAATCATAGACAGTAGATAGGTATGGATTTATTCCTATCCAATATCAAAACATTACACAAAGCTATAATAAATAAAAGAATGTGGCAGGGTGGCAGATTAATAATACAGAGGTTGGCAAATTTTCTGTAGAGGCCACAGTTAAGTATTTTAGGCTTCGTCAAAACTCTGCCCTTGTATCATGAAAGCAAACAATATATAAACAAATGGGCAGGTCTATGTTCCAATAAATCCTTATGTACAAAAATAGGCCATGAGCCACATTTGTCCAATGTGTCAGATTCTGCTGAACCCTGGACCAACAAAACAAAAATAAGCTCAGAAATAGGTCCATAATTATCTGAAAATTTAGTGTAAATTCAAGAGGAATTTTAAATCAGTGGGGGAAAGACAGACTACTTGGGGGTAAAAAAAATCAGTCCATACTCCACACAACCCAAAAAATACCACCATCACTGAAGGAATAAATGTTTATAAAAACTGTAGTACTGCTGGGAAAAAGTACTTGGCATATTCCTGTAATCTTGAAGTGCAGACTCTCCTAGACAACAGAGTCATACAGCCAGAAGCCATAAAAGAAAAAATGTGCTAAATTTACTCACATAAAAACTTAAGTCTTATTTAAGGTTAAAATTAATGTGAACAAAGTTAATTTTAAAAAACTGAAAAAACGTATTTGCTCCAAAAACAAAGAACATGGGTTTTTACATAATAAGAAAAAGACTAGTGTTAGAAAAATGAGCAGGGTAAACAAATGGGTAATTAAAAAGAAGAAAACCATGTGAAAAAATGTCCAACACCTGGAAGTAAATTAGAGATTTATATATTGGAGTAATAACTACTGACTGAGGAACAGGAAGGAGGAAAAAAAGATTAATAATACCCCTGTTCCTGGAAAACAGGCATGTTCATATACCATTACTGGGAGTTTAATATGGTATCCACTTTGGGGAAAGAAACATTGCAATAACTTTTTTCCATTTTCAATGGGCATTCCATTTGCCCCACTTCTGTATATCTACTCTTGAGTAATACACAAAGATACACGAACAAGTCCTGTAACACCATATGTTAGAACAAAAATCCAGAAACAGGTAAGGAAATCATATCAAATTATACCATAAATTACAGGACAAAAATTATGCAGTCAATAAAACAAATGCAGTAGACCTATGTGAATTAACCAGGAAACATCTTTAGGGCATATTAATAAGAAAAGCAGTCACAGAATAATATGTAGAAAATTACCACAATTACATTAAAAAAACAGTGTACACATTTGTAAATGAACATATATATTTAAGTAGATGCACAGGAAAAAGGCCTAAAAGGGCACAGGTCAAGTAATAAATAGAAATAACATCTGTGAAAGAGAATGGAAAGAGGGAATAGGACAGAAGGACTTTCACTTTTATTACTGAAAGCAGAGAGCTATTTGACTAAAATTATTGATTAAAAATATGGAATCTGAGGTCAGATGGACCCGGGATTCAAGGCTAAGATTGGTCATTTTATTAGTTACAAGATCACATATTAGTTATCTTTTCTAAACTTCACTTACAAAATGGAGATAATAGAACCGAAGATAATGAGTTGTTTTTTCAGTTTGGTTAATATATATAAGCAAAATATGCCATTTAAACCACTTTTGAGCATATGTCAGCAACATTAAATACATTCACAGTGTTGTGGAACCATCACTGCTATCTATTTCCAAAACTTTTTCACCACCCAAACAAAAACTATGCAACTACTAAGCAGTAACTTCCCGTTTCCCTTCTTCCCTGAGCCCCTGGAAACCTATAATCTTCTTTCTTTCTCTATGAACTCGCCTGTTCTAGGTGCCTCATACAAGTGGAATACAGCATATGTAGCTTACTGCTGGCCTATTCACTTAGCATGTTTTCAAGGATCATCCATGTTATAACATGTATCAGAACTTCTTCCTTTTTATGGCTGAATTATATTCCATTTATATATAATACATATTACTTATATGTAATTTATAAATATACACATACAAGACAGTCTTTTTATCCACTCATCAGTTAATGAATGCTTGAGTTGTTTCCACTTTCAGGTTTTGTGAATAACACTGTTATGAACATTGGTGTACAAGTATCTGAGTACCTCAATAGGTTGTTTTATAATCAAATAAGAAAACTAAATACTTAGCAGGATAACTGGCATATAAAAAGGCTCAGTACATTTTACTTATACTTCTGTAGCATTTGAACAATTTAAATAAACATGTTCATACACAACATGTAAATTTTTTTAAATATTTAACTATTTGCTAATTCAGAGCAAGATCTGATGGTAAAGAATTGCTAAAGAAAAATGTTTCCAGAGGGCACCTGGGTGGCTCAGTGGGTTAAAGCCTCTGCCTTCAGCGCAGGTCATGGTCCCAGGGTCCTGGGATCAAGCCCCGCATCAGGCTCTCTGCTTGGCAGGGAGCCTGCTTCCTCCTCTCTCTCTCTGCCTGCCTCTCTGCCTACTTGTGCTCTCTGTCAAATGAGTAAATAAAATATTTTTTAAAAAGAAAGAAAAAGAAAAAATGTTTCCAGGAGGAAGACACTGATCAAGAGAGAATACCTGTGAGAAACCTATGGATAGGTTGATTTTTTTTCCCCCACAGTAGACAGGGTGTTGACAAATGAACAAAATATTAATCTACTTGACATGTCATTCCTAACATGGACTACCAGAACTTAAATCCATTAGAGTAACTAATCCTGATTCCAATCCCATTTAAGTAAACTTCTGATAAATTTTTTTCAAAGGGGAACAAAAAAAAGCACTGGTGGGGCTGACATAGATGACTCATGTTTGATATAGTATTTACTGTAAATTGCCAAACTAGCATTCTAGTTCATCTACTGTGCCTCTTCTAAATCAGTAAGATTTGTGAATACATTAGTATACTTGATTTGATCAATTCTATAAGGTACAGACTGTGCTCACTTCAGCAGCACATATAAGGTTGAGACAGGACCTCATAAATTCGACTACATAATATCTTCATTAATCATATATCTCTATAAATACTCATTTAAATTTAAAAGAAAGATAAAATACAAATCAGGAAAATATCTATAAATATGATTGTTAAAGGGCTGCCATCCTTAAAATTCAAAGAGCTCTTGCAATGCAGTAAGAAAAGGAATAGAGAGAGGACATTATAATAGAAAACTGGACAAATGGGTAAATAATTTTTCAGAGTAAGAACAAATTGATTTAAAATACACATTCAAAAAGCCTTAAATCAAGTATACCAAGTAATTTAGAGCTCTGTCTTCACATTCAGAAAGACCTGAGTTCCAAATCAGACTATAACCAAATAGTTGTGTAAATGTTGGGATTAATATCTTGACCTATCTCTCATTTCTTCACAGATACTAATTTATATATTAACGGAAAGATAGTGTTAAGTATTTTATAGGCAGAGGAGAGGAAAATGTCAAAATGGCAAGACCTGGCTGTAAGATGACTGATTAAAATGGGAAAGAGTTCAACTTGAAATGAAAATAATGATGAGCAGTGGTGACTTCCACAGAACGTCTTATCCTGCCAAAACATTTGGGTGTGAGACAGACAGGTGGATCATATACATCTGTCCGTGGTCCTGAACCTCCACTGACTATTAGGTCATAGTCCATTATAACCATGGAACATTGGTAACCCATTCAAAGTTTCCTAGGAATTCTCAACCAGGTGAACACTAACAAGGAAAGAGACATACATAACCCAAGGCTTCTGAAACAGCATAGCCATGGAGACATGACCAGTTAGGGTGGGGAGGACTTGCTTTGATAGATTTCAAATATTCACATATACAAAACAGAAGGGGGAAGTGAAGTAGAGAGGAAGGGGAAAGAAAGAATAAGGAGAAGGAAGGGTCAGAGGAAGAGACCCCCCCACACACAGACACACACATGCCTCTGGATTTGTGGAAGTCTTACTGAAAGCCTATGGAATTATACACATTTGGGTTTGGTGCAATTTTGTACTAGATATCTCCTGAATATGGTGATAAAAGTCAATAATGTATGGTGCAAGAAACGGAAAGGAGGTATGAAAGAGATAAGAGAGGAACCCAGGGACAATATCTCTACTAAAATTCTCCCTCTCTCCCACACCTTACAATAGCTATGATTTGGAAGGAGACACCTGATCCAAGCTATCCCAATCAGAGTCTGTCTCTCCTTAAAAGAAATAGAGACTAGGAGTCACAGGAGAGAATCTTTGAGAGAGGCATAAGAGACGATGATTAACTTTACATTTTGATAACTTACTCGTGTAAGTTTCAACTGGGTACCTCTGAAGGAAGAGAAATGGAATGTATGTCATTCAAACAAGTAGAGGGGAAAATGATTCAGGAAAATATACTTACGGAAAAATAAGTATTTTTAAAGTTTTGTTTTTAAAAAGGAGAGAAAATATGGTAGAAGTAAATCCAAACAAATCTGTATTTACAATAAATGTAAATGGCCTACACACTACAGTTAAAATACAAAAAGATCTCACACTAGGGGCAAAAAATCCCATTATGGCAAAACCTTCCTTCACTGCATAAAAGTTGCAATTCATCAGGAAGAAGTAATAATTCCAAACTTTATATACTTTATGTACTTAATTAATCTAGCCCAAAATATATAATGGGCAAAAAGTGATAAAGTTACATGGAAAAACTGGCAAATGTGCCATCAAGACAGGCAACTAATAAACATTCTCAGTAATTAATAGCTGAAGCAGACAAAAACCTAAACAATCTAAATAACAGGATGAGTCTAGTGGACACAGATACAACACAACTACAGAAGAAACATTGTTTTGAAAAACATATGCAACTTTTATATATATTGAACACTGGGCCATGATACAAATACAAAAACTTGGGAATTTTTTAAAAATAATGACTTTTTTAAAAAAGGCATTTGGAAATTAAAACATACCCCTGAGATGTGTGGGTGACTCAGTTGGTTAAGCACCTGCCTTCCACTCAGGTCATGATCCCAGAGTCCTGGGATCAAGTCCTGCATCAGGATCGTGGCTTGGCAGGGAGCCTGCTTCTCCCTCTGCCTGCCACTCCACCCTGCTTGTGCTCTCCTTCTCTCTTTCTCAAACAAATAAAAATTAAAAAAAAAAAAAAAAAACATATCCCTAAACAACTCACAGTATAAAGAAAACAGAAAATTAGAAAACAATTAAAAGGAAACAATAATCAAAAGACAACATACAAAACATGTAGGATATAACCATAGTAGCAAATAGAAATCTAAAGCCTTAAAACTCATATTAGAAAAGAAAATGATAAGAATTAATGAGTTAGTCACAGAACTTTAAAAGATGGAAAAAAGGGGCACCTGGGTGGCTCAGTGGGTTAAGCCTCTGCCTTCAGCTCAGGTCATGATCCCAGGGGCCTGGGATCGAGTCCCGCATTGGGCTCTCTGCTCAGCAGGGAGCCTGCTTCTCCTCATCTCTCTCTCTGTCTGTCTCTCTGCCTATTTGTGATCTCTCTCTCTGTCAAATAAATAAATAAAATCTTAAAAAAAAAAAGATGGAAAAAAGAATATAAGTAAATGAAAGAAAATAATATAGATGAGAGTAGGTATTAATAAAACAGAAAATAATATAGATGAGAGTAGGTATTAATAAAACAGAAATAGATATAATCAACATTACAAAATATTGGTTCCTTCTCAAGACTGACACATCTCTAAAAAGAGATCAGGAAAAGAGAAGATATAAATAAGCAATATTAGAAATTAAAAAATGTATACAGTTACTGGTCTTAAGAGACTAAACTGAAGATCATTATTTGAGCAAATTTATCAAAGAAATTTTAAAAGTAAGATAAATGGGCAAATTCCTAGGAAAACTCACTTCTCACAAGAATAGAAAACTTGAATTCTATATTTAATAAAGAAATTTAACTCCTACTTAAAAATCTTTCCAGAGAGAAACCCCAGACGAAATAGATCACTGAATTCTGCCAAACTTTCAAACACCTGAAGCAGAAATGACACCAACATTACATGAGGTAATGCTTTTCAACTTGTTTTATGAAGCCAGCATCATCTTGATACCAAAACCTTATACACATTATAGAAAAATAAAACTATAGGCTAATCTCCCTTGTGTACACAATGCAAAAAAGTTATAATCAAAGCACTAGTAAGTCAAATTCAGAAATATGTTATACATCAAAACTAAGTTTAATCCAGGAATGCAAGATTGACTCAATATCCAAATGTCTATGTTAATCACCACATTAATGAAATAAAGATTTAAAAAATCATACGATTATCTCTATGAAATGCAAAAAAAAATGATAAAACGCAATTCAATTATATTAAACAACAAAATTATTAAATTTGTCACTGATTCATATTAAAATAACCAAAAAAGCTTTAGACCTCTTAGAAAACTAGGAATAAATATACCAGATAAAACCCTTACATGGGTTGTTATTATTGTTTTAAAGATTTTATTTATTTATTTGACAGTGAGAGAGGGAACACAAGCAGGAGAAGCGGAAGAGGGAGAAGCAGGCTTCCCGCTGAGCAGGGAGCCCAATGAGGGACTCGATCCCAGGATCCTGGGATCATGACCTGAACCAAAGCAGACACTTCACGACTGAGCCACCCAGGTGCCCCCTTAAATGGGTTTTAAGTCAACTTCTAAAGCCCATATTCCCAGGGATAGGATTCAAAGCTGGGCCACACAGAGTGACTCTAAAACCCAGCCTTTTTCTATGACACTCTGACAGTGATCATGAAATATTTTTGTTCACATACTGTCTCTGCAGAGGTTTTGAAATACCAATGTATTCCCTTGACAATTTTAAATCACAGCTCAAATATTTAATTATAGATTTAATGGTTGCAAATGATGTAAATTGCAATGTATTTCACATTGCATATATGCTCTAAAGAATATTCCAACAAAAACTTAAACTTATGAAAAATTTATGGGATATGTCCACAGTATAATCCACCTGGCAAAGCCAGTCCTCACTATCAAACCAATCAGCAAAAATAAGACTTATTTTCTGTTAAAAAAGTAGGACTCTAATTTTTACTTCAAAGGAATGTGTCATTACATAACCCAGTATCAACATATTGTTTCAGAGTTCTGAGAAAGATGACGGATGACAGAACTTTGCCACTAGTTTATAAACTAATGAAACAAAGCACCCACGTTTTTAGAAGCTCTTTTTGTTTTGCCCTCCCTAAGGAGCCATGCATTCTCAAACAGTCTCTTTCGTTTTGCACCCAGGAGATTTTCACAATCAAAGCAAGGCAGCACAGCAAAATTCAAGACAGGTAAGGAGTATGCCTTTATAAAGCAGGAGATGGGCAATTCTGAAATGGGAGTGAAAAAAGAAAATCAGCAGACTGCAGTGTTCTCAAACAGATGGATTTTAAAAGAGAATACTTAAGGGAAGTTGAGGATTTGGAATGGGGTCCCCATGAAACCGAATGCACCCACATACCCCCTAGGAAGTCTTCATGCACCCTGGGTACAAATTCCTGGTGGAAGACTACTAAACTAGATTACCAGAACCTGGAGTGTCAAGATGTCAACAGATGCCTTTAAAAAGTGAAACTGATCATTTTTATTTTAACAAAAATGTTAATCTGATATTAATTCTTGGGTGTAAGTGAGTGATGTTCCCTTAAAAATGGACTCCACCCTGGAGAATCTGTTTTCTAATGGAGATCAGCTGCAGTCTGTGAGAAGGGACTCTCTTGGCTGGAAACAGAGATCATGCTCTTAGCCCTGTCCCTCTTCTCCTCACACTAAGGTGAGCTTGCCAGCCAGGGAGCACAGCACAGTGTGATTCAGGGTGTTGGAGCTGTCTGTCCAGGCAGAACTGCCTCTGGGGTCCCAGAGACAGACTTGCTCCCTGTGGTCAAGGCTCCATCAGCAGCTGTATAGGGCCTCTCCCAAAATCCAGATACAGTGCCCAGTCTGCTGCTTTCCTACCCACCACTCTCTCCCAAATTCCAGGCCTCTGTACCCTCCAATAGCATGGCACTTGTGTGAGGAATGCTGAGCTCAGAAGAATCTAAGCCAAGTGAAACTAGTAAAGTCAGTCTAGTGTCCTATCAAAACCCCTTTAATGCTACAGTTTTAAAAAAATTATTATTTTTTTTTTATTTTTAAAAAGTCTTTCCAAAAAGCAGTCACTTTCCTATTTGTAGAATTGCAGCAATTCTTTCCTTAGCTCTCAGGTTGAGTTCACAGGTGCTCAGAATGATCTGACAGATATCTAGCTGAATTCAAGGGACCAGATGAAATGACGGTCCCTTACGCTCTTCCATCCTCTCTCCTCAATTTTTTAAAAGTCCTTTGAATGCTTCTTCCTGACTGGCTGCTCTGGTTTTACCCAGAACCAGGTAGGGGGAGCTGGGTTCAGAGTCCCTCAGCTTCCCTTTTTGTCTCTACTTCCCACCCCAGGCAGGCCTAGGGACCTCCACAACTTCTCAGAACATAGCTCTTGAAGACACCACCAGGCTGCTCCCCAAACTGTGGGACAGAGGCAGTCAGCCAGCCAAGGACCACAAGCTGGTCCCAGCCTCTGTGATTGCGGGTAAGAGCTGGATTATAAGGCCCAGTAGACCTGAGCCCCTGAGAAGCAGCCTTCTTGCTCACCTCCAGCTGGTGGCAAGTACCCTGTGTCTGCACTAAGCTAGGGGTAGTGGGACCCGGAGGCCTTGCCTTGAGCACAAAGGCAGCAATTTCGCCTCTCAGCACCTCTACCCACCACTCAGATTTAAAGCTTTCACAAATTCTCCAACTCAGAGAACTAAGAGTTTGAGAACAAAGCCTGAGGCAGGGAACAAGAGTGGGACCCAACACTGCCCAGAATCTCAGGAGACCTGAATTTCTGCTCTGGTCCTACCATGAACTCAGAAATCACCCTGGGCACAACATGTCCCTTAATATAAAAAGGAGAGTGAGAAAACCCACCTGGTTCTAGATAAAACCAAAGCAGTCAGTAAGAAAGAGTTATAATGATTAAAGGAAAAATTAAAAGTGAGTGAGTAAATATTGCCTAGGAATGCAATATTAATATTCTTAGGGTGAGAATAGCGATTTCCTGAAAATGACTATTTTTATGACTCCTATGCCACACTTCTTAGAAGCTTAAACTAAAATTAAACAGCTGTTTACATAACACCCCAAAATATCTGTATAGAAACCAGCAGAATCACTTCCAGTGTTTACATAGCTATTACTACACATGTGCGATATGAAAATTTTGATAGGAACTCAGCAGAAAAGGCAACAGAATTTCTCAAATACAATCCTGTTCTCTGTTACTATTTGCAGTGATCAAACATTTTGCTTAATATAGTTATTTTAAAAATACAAATAATAAATGGTAAAAAAAAATAAATAAAGTATTTAAAAATAGTAATACTACAGTGGCGCCTGGGTGGCTCAGAGGGTTAAGTGTCTGCCCTCAGCTTAGGTCATGGTCTCAGGGTCCTGGGATTGAGCCCCGCATTGGGCTCTCTGCTCATCGGGGAACTTGCTTCCCCCCACCCCCTCTGCCTGCCTCTTTGCCTACTTGTGATCTTTCTGTGTCAAATAAATAAATAAAATCTTTTTTAAAAAAATAGTAATACTACATATCAGATAAAGGGCTAGTATCCAAAATCTATAAAGAACTTATCAAACTCAACTCCTAAAGAACAAAAAATCCAATCAAGAAATGGGCAGAGGACATGAAGAGGCATTCTGCAAAGAAGACATCCAGATGGCCAACACGTGAAAGAGTGCTCAACAGCACTCAACATTACAGGCAAACACAAATCAAAACCACAGTGAGAGACCACCTTACACCAGTCAGAATGGCTAAAATTAACAAGTCAGGGAAAGACAGATGTTAGAGAGGATGTGGAGAAAGGAGAACCCTCCTACACTGTTGGTGGGAATGCAAGCTGGTGCAGCCACTCTGGAAAACATCATGGAGTTTCCTCAAAAAGTTGAAAATAGAGCTACCCTACAACCCAGCAACTGCACTACTGGGTATTTACCCTAAAGATACAGACGCAGTGATCCGAAGGGGCACGTGCACCCAAATGTTTATAGCAGCAATGTCCACAATAGCCAAACTATGGAAAGAATCTAGATGTCCATCAAGAGAAGAATGGATAAAGAAAACGTGATATATATATGCAATGGAATACTATGCAGCCATCAAAAGAAATGAAATCTTGCCATTTGCAACAACTTGGATAGAACTAGAGGGTATTATGCTGAGTGAAATAAGTCAGTCAGAGAAAGACAATTATCATATGATCTCCCTGATACAGGGAACTTGAGAGGCAGAGTGGGGGCTTTGGAGGGTAGGGAAAGAAAAAATGAAACAAGATGGGATCAGGAGGGAGACAAACCATAAAAAACTCTTAATCTCACAAAACAAAATGAGGGTTGCTGGGGGGTGGTAGTGGTGTGGAGAAGGGGGTTGGGTTATGGACACTGGGGAGGGTATGTGCTATGGTGAGTGCTCTGAAATGTGTAAGCCTGATGATTTACAGACCTGTACCCCTGGGGCAAATAATACATTATATGTTAATAAAAATAATTAAAAGAATAAAAAATACAATAATAATACTGTTTGCTTAGGAGCAGGTAAAATGCAAACAGCAGAAAGGCAGAACACCACTTCACTTTTTGCTAATGGTTCTTATTCAAGCACAGAGCCAGTGAACTCAGCTGGTCAAAAAAGGACACGTAGTAGGATTCCACTCCTAGGGGGGATTTAGAAGAGTGAAACTCTGAGACAGAATGGTGGTTGCCAGGTGCCACGGGGTGGGAGTTATTTTTATGGGAACAGTTGGAGCTTGGGAAGATGGAAAAAGCTCTGGGAACAGATGGCAGAGATGTCTGCATAACAACATGAGTGCACTTGATGACCCTAAACTGTACATATAAACATGATAATAAAGGTAAATTCTGTTACGTATTCTTTTATTTCAACTTTTAAAAATAAATACCTATGTTTAAAGTCACAAGAGGAAAACTTTAAATTGAGAAAAATCCTACCCACTAACTTAATCTTTCCTGCAAATTAAAGAAAAATTTCCGTTATTCTATTTTACTGGCAGAATGAGAGTGTCTAAGCAGCATGACCCACATACTAATGCAAGAGTAACGTCCTGAAAAGATGCATATAAATTGGTTCCATGACTTTTTTTAATGAGCAAACAGTTGTAAATCTGTTGATATTAAATGATATAGAAAAATTTTATATAGGGTTTCTATACACACATAAACAAGAGAAATATAAGTGAGCAAGAAGTATTTAACCCACCATAAAAATGAGGTTTCATAAATCACTGTGAAACACTTTACTACAATATGTAATAATAGCTTATACAAGTTTTATCTTACTCATTTACCACTCTTCTGTGTTAAAAAATACTAGAAAATGTATGGAAGAACCAACTAGCAAGATTCTATTTGTGATGAAAATGTTTGTGCTACAGGTTTGTGCTATCTACTTTCAAAATGTTTTACTACATTGCTTTACATAACTAATGAACAACCCAAAAACTATTTCTTCCTTCTATAATGGGAAATTAATGTATAGAAATTAATGCCTTCTTTTGCCCTATTAGCTATGATGATACAGTTTGATGGTAATTTAACAGTACATTTTAGTATTTTGTAACTAAAATTATAAAGACTTTTATTTCCTACAAAAATTACTAATTTACTTTTCTGCATTTTATTCTCCTTGAAATAAAAAACCAAAGTTCAAACAGTTTACAACTTATGAACTTGTCATAATCTGGAAATTTATTTGCAATTAATTAATTTGAAATTTAGAATATCACAGAGAAAATGTTACAAGTACTGGGTGTCAGTTTCCCAGCCAACCACACGGGAAGTATGTAACTTCAAATCTGAGGTTCAACAGGGAATTATCAATCCTTCTACTCACCATCACATCCAAGAGAGTGAATGCCAAAACTTAACAGCACTGAAGATCGTGTTCTAGTTTTCTCAATCTTTCCCAAAGAAATACTAAGTCCCCAAGGCCTAAACTTTAGAGCAATAACTAGTTGAGTTTCTCGTTAAAAATCGAAGTTCTCCCAACCTTTAAAAATCCATTTAGTTTTAGGCCAACAAAAAGATTCTCTGGCATATGACTCTAGGTGGAGAAACATGGTCCAAACAGTCCTCTCCAGTCCTCCCAGCCAGGCACATGGCCCAAAAGGACAAATTCTTCTGATTCTTGTATAAGAAAAACAAAATGCCTACACAGATTTATTAATGGAGGGCCCAAAACTTATCAGGATTAAGCAGACATTCTCCAGTTTGGAACCAGGTCTCTTAATCAGAAGTGACATTAGAATCAACAGGGAAGTGGCGGCGGGGCGGGGGGGGGGGGGGGGGGGAGGATAAATAAATAAATCAGTGAGAATCAACAGGGAAGCATTTTTAAGATTCACATACCCTGGTCTCCAACCTGAGTTAACTGAATTATAATGTCTGGAGATGTTCACACATATTGTGAAAAAGCCATGCCAAAAAAAAAAAAAAAATACTTTAGCTTTTCATTTCAAGGAGAATAAAATGCAAAAAAGTAAATCAGTAATTTTTGTAGGAAATAAAAGTCTTTATAATTTTAGTTACAAAATACTAAAATGTACTGTTGAATTCCCATCAAACTGTATCATCATAGCTAATATGGCAAAAGAAGGCATTAATTTCTATACATCAATTTCCTGTTATAGAAGAAAGAAATAGTTTTTGGGTTGTTCATTAGTTATGTAAAGCAATGTAGTAAAGCATTTTGAAAGTAGATAGCACAAACCTGTAGCACAAACATTTTCATCACAAATAGAATCTTGCTAGTTGGCTCTTCCATACATTTTCTAGTATTTTTTAATGCAGGAAGAGTGGTAAATGAGTAAGAAACTTGGATGTATACCCTATCTTAAGAACCACATCTTCTGAGGACTTGACAAATAACTCTTCAATAACCACATAAATCTACAAAAAGCAAACCAAAATCTGCATTCTTGGTTCCATTTACCTCTCCCTGAAGTAACAGAGTCAAACTCCACCCTCCGGCCCTGAAATAACCAAACCAGGTAGAAGGATCCCGAAAAAAATCACAAAGAAAAGCTGTCAGGATCTGGTGGTTTGCTTTTCTTGAGGATAGCCGGGTTATTCCATGCAAATTCTACCTTTTGTGAGTCTTGCATGCTCCTATCATTAGGGACAGAATCATTTAGAACATACCATGAGATTACCAACTGAGAATCAAATCCAAGAAATCACGGTGTCTGTCTCAGACCGGAGTGAAAAAAGAGCAACTCCATTTTTGCACAAGTCAAATTATTTTGGCACACCCTGGTTAAAACTGCAATTCTACCTGCGACTGGGCAGCTGGATGCAGTTAGAGAGAGAAAAAAATCACAAACATACTAGCTAATTAAATTCCATCACCACGCATATCATAGGAACACAATATTCTGACAATCTCAATAAACTCTCCCCGATGGTCACTCTCCCACCCAATATTACGATGTCATATTGTGCGGGAAAAAGGTAGCATCAGAGGCCTAAGGCTGCTATTCTTAGAAAGGCCTGCTTGCAAGGTTGGTGATGATTAAGTAAGATAATCCACAAAAATTGCTTAGACAGTGCCTGGCACACTGTAAATACTCAATAAATATTAGGCTGCTGTTACTCATCTGCTGCCCAGGCCAAAAACATGAGCCCTGTCTGATGACCAACCAATCTAAAACCAATCTAAATTACCACCCACAACACTCTGTCCTGGCACACTTTTATTTTCTTTATAGCTCTTACTCATGTCTAAAATAATCCTATTTATTTTCATGTTTATTTCCTGACTAACCCCCACCCCAAATTATGATGTAAGCTCCATGATAGCAGAAACCCTGCCTGTCCTGGTCATTGTTGTATCTCCAGAAATTGGTACCCACCATGTAAGAGGTATGCAGTAAACATCTGTTTATATGAATTAATTAGTATATTCCAAAACATTCTATTGGAACAAAAGACTACAAATCTTAAGGCTACTTATGTTCTGGTAGACAGCAATTTCCAAGCCTCCTTGCTTTAAAAACAAACATATATTCAATGGCTTTCTACTGTCCAGAGTCAAATTCAACTTACGTAATAAGCCTTCTGAAATGGCCCCAACTCACCATTCCAATTTATTTCCCACTATTCCATCACTCTGCTCCAAGCACATGCCTTTGAGATTTCCTGCCTCCCTTCTCTTGTACTCTTCATTGCACTGTTCCTCTCTGCCATCTACAATGCCCTCCTCCTATCTCTAATTCACAAAACACCCCTTAAAGTCAGCTCCAATGTCACCTCCATGACTGACCCTTCTCCATTCCCCACTCTCCTTACCAAAAGCAATCTCTCTCTCTCACCTCCTCTAATGCACTTACATGCTCCTTCATTCTTCAAGGTCAGGAACCACATGCTGTTCATCTTTATTGTTCCCACACTCCATTATACACATAATTCCCACACTCCATTATACATATAATATTTATTATACACAATAAATATTCATTGAATTGATTTTAAACAGACCTCCTAACCACACCTTCTGCAGACATCAGTAGCAAAAAATACACACTGAAATTTGTGTTAGAGACACAGTAAGAGATGATCCTTGGGGTAACATATATAAAAAGATAATTAATAATCCAAGATAATTCATACTGGCTGCCAAACGAGCACCATAAACAAATTTTATAGGTACTCAGAGAGGGTAAGTCAGCAGAAGATGACAAGGCTTGGAAAACTATTATTTTAATGACTGTCTGCAATTTTAAAATTAAAATTTAATGACAGATATCTATAGTGCATCCTTTTCTCTCTTCCACACAATAACACTGACTCAGAATCATTAAATCAAAACCACACATTAGAGAAGGCATACTCTGAGTTGGTCAGGGAAAAGGAAAAGAACACCATAAAACTTTACTGTAGCATTAATAATCCCTAAAGAAAATGCTATGAATAAATTGCAAAATACAAAGCCAAATGTAGTAGAGACTGTTTATAGCTTACCCGGAATCCATTCCCTCTTCCTAAAGAGAATCCAATTATTATTTTTTTTTAAAGATTTTATTTATTTATCCGACAGACAGAGATCACAAGCAGGCAGACAGGCAGGCAGAGAGAGAGAGAGGAGGAAGCAGGCTCCCTGCAGAGCAGAGAGCCCGATGCGGGACTCGATCCCAGGACCCTGAGATCATGACCTGAGCCGAAGGCAGCAGCTCAACCCACTGAGCCACCCAGGCGCCCCAAGAGAATCCAATTATTATTTAAACTTCCCTCACACAGCCCACAAATACCTTAATAATCCCATCAATGCAACGACTAGTTCAAGAATAGACATAAGACCTAATTCCGACCATCAAGACTGGAGAGGAGACTTTCTGGGTATTTCTGTGAAAGGTAAAGTCTTGTTCATCTTGAAAAGGCTACAGAAAGCCATATCTCTCTCTTTATCTCTCTTCCACGAACAAGGATGTTGTTCCAGTGCCATCCCACAACCTTGGAGAAAACAGGCGTTAAGAGAAGACTACATCATGGCAGCAGGGAGACTACAAGAACCTGGATGTTTGATAACACTGTTGAGCCACCAAACCGAAGAAGCTTACCCTACCTCTACTCTTCATAGTTTCGCTAAGATATTCCTTATTATTTAAATGAGTTTGCATTGGGTTTTCAGTTATGTATAGTCAAAAGTACATCATCAACTACCCCCCATTTTTGCTGCTTAATCAACAACCTTTTCTTATTATTGTACTGGCATTTAAATTGTTTCTTTTTACTCCAACCACTAAAATCAGGACTTGTAACATTAGAAATCTGACCTGTTTCTGCTACAGAATCATAAATTCAAGAAATAAAGTACAAAGGTTCACAAAATTCCTTTCAAGTTCATTTCAAGTTCATTTTAAAGGAAAGACAGCTTAAAAGTAACCAAAAGGCCTGAGGTGTATAATGGGCCTGCTAAAGTAGTTTTGAAAATATCACTGTTTAAAAGAAGAAATAAAAAGTCTAAGATAATGTTTCAAATTTCAAATGATAGCTACATATCACTAAATATAATCTCTATTTTTATAGATACAAAAGTGTTTCCACATTTTTATCCTAAAGGACATAAAAGTGAAATAGGTAACATTATGATACTATTCCAATTATTCTTGACAGAATGGCAGTAAAACAAGAATTTTGAAAATATTTTTGATAGCAAATGAATCACCAATAAAACTCACTGAATTCAAATCTCCTATTACCTAGAAGATACAGTGAAAATTCAAAAGATTTTAGGATAATTTGGTCATAATCTTACTACTTTCCACTGAAAACTAAAATCAAAATTCTAAATTTGTTAAAACTGGACTTACAGAGAGGATTATGGGAGTTAAAAACATTTTAATGTTATTATGATGATAGTTCTTTCTACCTTCCACAACCAATACAATTATCCAACATGAAGCAAGCATTCCATAACTGTTTGGATTTATTACTGTCATCACTAATGAACACTTTTTGACCTCTGGTCCATATTTCTCCCTCCTAAACATTCTACGTGGATGTCACTATCATTCAAACAAAACCAAAAGTCTATAGACTTAAACATTTTGCTATTTAGATTACCCTCTTCGTCAAATTCTATTTCTTTCCTGATTTCTACAAAATTGCTTTAAAGTAGGAGTTCCAGAAGTTTTCTCTTCATGACAATGTTGAGATTTGACTGTATTAAAATAATTTTTATTTTATTGCCTATCTATTCCATTGTGCATTCACCAATTCTTTCCTTTATCAAATAAACATCTAAGTAACTACAATACACCAAGGACTTGTGCTAGATATTAGGAATGAAGTGATAAGCAAAACAGACATAGTCCCTGCTCTGGTAGGGAAGTTAATATCTTAATCAAACAAGGACAAACATACATAATTTAAAAATATGTGTTATAAATTAGGGACTATGATATATATTTTTTGAAACTGGTATTTTTTTTTTTAAAGATTTTATTTATTTATTTGACAGAGAGAGATCACAGTAGGAGAGAGGAAGGGAAGAGATCACAGAGAGAGGAAGGGAAGCAGGCCCCCTGCTGAGCAGAGAGCCCGATGTGGGACTCGATCCCAGGACCCTGAGATCATGACCTGAGCTGAAGGCAGCGGCTTAACCCACTGAGCCACCCAGGCGCCCCTGAAACTGGTATTTTTCAATCACCTTTTAATCCTTATTGTTTACAATTTCTAAAAATTGTCACAAAAAGGGAAGTCAACCAAGCTGAATCCTCCAGCTCACAGAACTTAAAATGAATATTCTATCAGCACAGTTCATACAACCTGTGACTAATATGATTTATTGTGAAAGAAGTCTGCATCCCCAATAGCCATCAGATTGATATGCAAGATTATGATGAAGTCATTTTTTAGAAAGACCTATTTCACATTTTCATCACTAGTTCATTGTAAAAGCTGCTTTGAAAAATGACCTTAGCTTATAATAAAATCACATTTATACACAGATCAGTCTATAACAGCATTATTTATAATAGCAAAAGAAAATTGGAAATAGCTTAAGTATTGAAAAAACATTGTAATGGCCAATAAATAACTGTGTATCTATTTAGTGAAATATTAAGCAGACTTGGAAAATGGGAATCATGAAAATTATACAAAATAGACTGGGTGTTATGAATATTATGAACACTACATGAAAAACAAATGAGGTATTATATGGCGCCTAACAGAACATAATAAAAAAATAATAATAATAAAAGAAAATTCTACAATATAGAAAAACAGACTAAAATTATACGATATTGGGGTGCCTTGGTGGCTCAGTGGGTTAAACAACTGCTTTCGGTTCAAGGTCATGATCCTGGAATCCCAAGAACAAGTCCCAGGTCAGGCTCCCTGCTCGACAGGGAATCTGCTTCTCCCTCTGACTCACCCTCGTGCTCTCACTTTATCTCTCTCTCTCAAATAAATAAATAAAAATCTTTTAAAAAAATTATATAGTGTTGGTGACAATGATAACTAATATCTATTGAAGACTTACTATGGGCCAATATTTTAATATTACATATTAAGGAAAAATAATTCCAACAGTTAAATTCGCTAAAGATATATATACAGTACAAAATTTTAAATTAGTCACAGTCCCAGCAATTCTGGCAATATATTCTCTTCCTTACTCCCTTCACACACAGCACACAAAGAAGACATAACAAATTAATATAGGAGGAAAAGTATGTAAGCTAAGATTCAGTTCAGCTCTACCTAACAGAAAACTCAAAACATAGCTCAAACAAAATAAAAATGTATTTCTTTTTCAAGTAAAGTAAGTCTGAAGCTAAAAAGTCCAAGGCTGGTAAGGGAGCTTGACAAAGATGTCAGGAATCCAGGATGTTTTCAGTTCACTGCTATGCCATCCTTGGAGCAAGCATGGTTCTCATGCCCAATCCTCATGGTCCAAGCTCTGAAGACATCACATGTTCTGTGCAGCAGGAGGGAATAAGGTGGGGGAAGCCCCCCTCTTTTCATAAAACTTCTGATAAATAACACACATCACTTCTGCTTACATCAACTGACCAGAAGTAGTCATGCGGCCACAACTAACAGCAAAGAAAGCTAGAACACAGTCAGTCAAGTTTGTTAATAAAGAAGGTGAGCCCTACCATAGTCTTTTCTGCAGAAAAGACTGTTAGACTCAAATTCACATGGAACTGCAAAGAGACTAGGATAGTCAAAAACTCTTGAAAAAGAGGGGTTGCCTGGGAGGCTCAGTCATTAGGCATTTGCCTTTGGCTCAGGTCATGCCAGGGCCCTGGGATCAAGCCCCGCATCAGGCTTGCTGCTTGGCGGAAAGCCTGCTTCTCCCTCTCCCACTCCTCCAGCTTGTGTTCCCTCACTCTGTCAAATAAATAAAATCTCTAAAAAAACAAAAACAAAACAAACAAAAAAAACTCTTGAAAATGAAGAACAAAGTGAGAGAACTTAAACTTTCCAATTTCATAATTTGGCACAAAGCTACAATAATAAATTGGGTATGTGGTAATGGCATAAGGACCAACATACAGATCAGCAGAATAGAACTGAGAGTCCAGAAATAACCCATCTATCTATGAGCAGTTGATATTTGAAAAGGATGCTAATCTGTTCAATGGGGAAACAATAATCTGTTCAACAAATTATACCAGGATAATTGGATTTCCACACGCAAAGGAATGTTAGACCTCTACATCTACATCAGACCATTTGCAAAAATTCATTCCAAAGGGATCTTTACTTCATTTACTGTCCTTTCACAGAAGAACTTTCACTTTAACTGCTTGATATGATTTATATTTCTTCTGCTATAATTCCCCAGAGTTATATCACAATTCCAAATTCATACTTCATACTTCACACATACCAAATTCATATTTCCAAGGCACAGGGAACAGGAAGCATTTAGATGACATCCAACACACACACGTACACAAAATAACCAAAGTTAAATTATGACCAAATAGTATCAGAAATTCAACCCATATAATTGCCCTCACTCACCTCATATCTTTTTTGTTTTTTTTAAAGTGGGCTCCATGCTGGACAGAGCTTGAACTCACCACCCTGAGATCAAGACCTGAGCTGAGATCAAGAGTCAGATGCTCAACGAGCTGAGCCACATAGGCACCCCACCCCGTATCCTTTTTTGTGGTAATAACCTAAAGAAAATCGCTTGTTAGTTTTACTAATTTAGCTAAATATGTGTATAGACAAGTGACATTTGTATGTTGGTGCTATAGAGCCTAAACACTTAAAGAAAATTAGTCTAAACTGAGCACAATACACTGGTCATCTACAAACCTCCATATCCAATCTGCTAGGGTATTATATATTATCACGTGTGTGTGTGTGTGTGTGTGTGTGTGTGTAGACACACACGCATATATATATATATATTTCACATTCTGGAGGCTGGGGACCTTCAGAAACAAACCACGTTAAAGAAGAAATATAAATCACCTGAAGCAGTTAAATAAAGTGAAAGTCCTCCTGTGAAAGGACAGTGAACTGAACTAAGCATTTCCTCAGTATTTTTTAAAGTTTTCTGGATCTTCAAAACAAGTAATTCAGACTCAAATACAGTTTGGGACACATGCAATTTCAGGGGGAAAAAAAAGTTAAAACTGCTTTACCTGAAAAATCTTGGTATTAATAAACATTTAACAATTAAAGCTGTTTAAAATCCCAATAGCTCCTACTGTAAAACTACATACTCTTGGGGCGCCTGGGTGGCTCAGTGGGTTAAGGCCTCTGCCTGCAGCTCAGGTCAGGATCTCGGGGTCCTGGGATCGAGCCCCACATCAAGCCCCACATCAAGCCCCACATCTGCTCTCTGCTCAGCAGGGAGCCTGCTTCCTCCTCTTTGTCTGCCTGCCCCTCTGCCTACTTGTGATCTTTGTCAAATAAATAATCTTTAAAAAAAAAAACAAAAAAACAAAACCTACATACTCTTACAAAAGTTATCTTCATCTCTTTTCAAACTGAAACATAAGTCAGACACTGCTGCAAAGGAAGTATCACCACGGCTGGGGAGAAAATTCCTTTATCATTTGCAAATACTAGTTATATTACATCATTTCCTTGTCTCTTTAAATGGGATGGTTGAGGTTGTATTTTTCGGGGACATACCTAACTGAAATCAAAACATGCTAGACTACCTTAAATACCTTATCCTGACCCCAAGTAACTATTTTAAACTACAGATGTTGCAATCCAAACACTCTTAGTATCTACTTTAAATTCTCATTTTAAGTAAAGCCATTAAATCTAGAAACTTAAAAATGATCACCACTTTAAGATGTAATTATCTTACATATGGCTTTACTATGTTCAATGTTTTCTTTTTTCCTTTTAGGTAAAATGCAAGAGTAAATACAGAGCTTTTTTTAATTATTTTTTTAAGATTTTATGTATTTAGAGAGAGAAAATGCAAGTGGGGGTAGGGGGACAGAATGGGTAGAGAATCTCAAGCAGGCTCCACAACCCTGAGTTCATGACATGAGCTAATATCAAGAATCAGACACTTAGGGATGCCTGGGTAGCTCAGTGGATTAAGCCTCTGCCTTCAGCTCGGGTCATGATCCCAGGGTCCTGGGATCGAGCCCTGTATCAGGCTCTCTGCTCAGCGGGGAGCCTGCTTCCCTCCCACACCCTCACCTGCCTCTCTGCCTCCTTGTGATCTCTGTCAAATAAATAAATAAAATCTTTAAAAAAAAAAAAAAAAAAAAAATCAGACACTTAACCTTTAACTGAGCCACCCAGATTGTTTTAAGTAATCTCTACACCCGAAGTGAACGTGGGGCTCGAACTCACAAACCCAAGATCAAGAGTCAGATGCTCTACTGCTTGAGCCAACCAGGCGCCCCCAGAACTTAGTATTTATTTATTTTTCTTGGAACTTTTTAAATATACAATCCCCAACAAAATAAGTGACCAAACAAACTGAAAAACAATCAAAATAACCTTGAACAACAGAAGCAGTCAACAAACGAATCAGAAGAACATCTAATGCAAGGAAACAAAGTATTATGTTAATGTTTCGGTCCTCTGGGCTGCTGTACTAAACTACCACAAACTGAATGGCTTATACACAACGGAAATGTATTTCTCACAGTTCTGCAACAGTGGAACTCCACAATCAAGGCCCCAGCGCAGGTGCACTCCAGCAAAAGCCCTCCTCCTGGTGGCAAGCTGGCACCACTTCACTGTGTTCTCTGTGGCCCCTTTCCTTTATAAAGGTTCTAGTCCCATTCCTGAGGGTACCACCTTCAAAGACCATCATCATCTTTGGGGGTTAGGATTTTAACGTATAAATTTGAAAACGACACTAACATTCAGACCACAGCCATAACGCAAGAATGATTTGTTTGGGGTGTGCTTTTTAATATGCATCTTAATGTTCACATTAAAAACGAAACCTGACCCAGGAGCAGCCAGAAATCAGACCAGTTTCCTAGTTAGGCCTATGTCTCAGCAACCCCCTGAAACAAAATCTCTTGACTCAGCCCTAAAACAGAAATGAAAAGGAGAGCTCATTTAGGTTTCAAAAACATCTTCTCTGTGAAAGGGTGAAATTCATTACAAGAAGACTCATTTAATGTGAGGCTTTTTTTTCTTTTTCACTTGCAAGGACCAACTTGGATTTCAGAAAACTCAAGAGCAGCCGAGTACTGCTGAAACAGAGCTGCCTTAACAGCTGTGTATCTGACTGGAGTTCTGATGGCCCCTCTCCCGGTACCTAGTTGCTTACTAGTTGACAGAAGTGATCATTATATCCACCATATATGTCACTTATGTGATTTATTTTGTCCTTACTGCTGTTAGAGTTCTGGTCTATGTCCAATTCCACAAACAATGAGTACTATGTGTATGCTGGGGTAACCTTTGAAGAATCTGGGTATCAGGAAATACATAGAATTTATCCCACACAGCTCTTTCAGGAATAAACTACCCTCCCAGGTAATAAATACTATTTACAAATTACCATCTATGAGAATTATCACTAAAGAAGGAAAAAAAGACTGATCTGCTGGAAGAATAGCCTGACAAATTCTAAATCCCCCCTTTACTGTATCCAGTTCTGAGTTCCTCAGTTATAGGACTTAGAAAAGTTTGAAAATAAGGTCATGAGAAGAATAAGGTAATTGGGACTTTCTGACTCTGCAAAAACTAAAGCTATTTTTTAAGTTGTCATTTTTATTAGTTATTCTTGAACACAGATTCAATTGTCACTTTAAGAAAAACATCGGGGACACCTGGGTGGCTCAATCAGTTAAGCCTTGGACTCTTGGTTTTGGCTCAGGTCCTAATCTCAGGGTCGTGGGATCGAGCCCTAACATTGCTTTACACTCGGCACAGAGTCAGCTTGACATTCTCTCCCTCTCCTTCCCCCACGCTCCCTCCCTGCATGTACACACTGGCGCACGCGCGCGCACACACACACACAGTCTCTTTCTCTCTCACTCAAATAGTAAAATCGTTAAAAAAAGAAAAAGTAAAACATCAAGCCCCAGTAAGCACCACCATCCTCACTAAATTTTGGTTAGTTTGAAATTCAGTGCTTCCATTACTATAACCATATAAATTATTTTTCTTTCCTATACAAGTTTTTATTTTCTTAATAATTGCTTTCACATTTGTTTCATTTTCCAAACAACCCCAGACTCTCCAGACTTCCAAATCTCCTCTCAAGAAGTCTATCCACATCAGTGTAGAAGTCTCTCCTGTCTGGATTGACTGACCTCAGTGCTGGATGCAAAGCTGCTATTCTGCATTCTCCCTTCACCATCATCCTACCAAACCCCTTCTTCTCTCTCCCGTACTGGGCCTCCTGCTTCCTACAGCCTACATTTCCTCATCCTAGTTCATTCTCCTGTTTCATTCGGGCTAGGATGACCTCCTCATCAGTCTGCCTAGGATCTTCCTGGCTTTCGCTCAAGTCCCAAATATGGAGCAACCTCTCGGTCCTAAGTAAGCCTGGATGGGGGGCTGCTTACCCTATTGGGAGTCCACTGATTGCAGAAAGTAAATTTTTTTAAAAACCTGCATGTCTAAAAATGACCTTAACCCATTCTCACCCTTGACTAAGAACTTAAGTACAGAATTCAGGCTGGAAATCATTTGTCTTCAAACATTAACATTGCCTTTTAGCTTCCAGTCTTTGCTGCTGAGAAGTCCAAAGCCTTTCTGATTGCTGATCCTTTGTTTTCTTTCTCTTTGGAAACTTTCTGGGTCTGTTGTTTGTCCCAAGTTCTGAAAATTCCACAGCGTACTGACTGGGAGTCTTGATGTGAGTTTATTTCCATCCATTGTGCTGGGTGGGGCCCCTCTACAGAGAAACTCATAACCTTCAGTTCTAGAACATTTTCCTGAATTATTTCATTGATGAATTTCTCCCCTCTGCTCTCCCTATTGAAATTCCTGTAATTCAGATTTTTACTCAGAACTCCTAAATTGGCCTATAATGTTCTATGTCTTTTCTCTTAGCAGTTTTTGCTCTATTTTCTGAGAAACTTTTCCTGTTTTACTTTCCAACTCTTGTGCTGAGGTTTTAATTCTAGCTATCACATTTTTAATATCAAAGAACTTATGTTTCTTTTTTTTTTTCCTTTTTATGACATGCTGATTTGTTTCAGGATCCTCTCTAATCTCTGAGAATATGCATAGTTTTGTTTTTGAAGTGAGTCTATTTCGCATAAGTTGTTTTTTTGCTTGTTTGTCTGTTTGCTCATTTGGAGCTATGCCTTATGCAGTAGAGACTTTCCTTGGAGAACTGACAATCTTTGGTTTCCTATTCATGCTTTTCTATTCATCCCATATTAAGTATGAGAAAATGAAAAGACGATCTGAAGCTCTGGAACAAGGACTGTCACTGTCTTGTGACCGCCACAGCCCTCTAGTAAAGGGTCCCTGATGTCCAAGAAAACTCTGCTAATCTTTTTGTTTTGAAGTAGGTTCCACACTCAGCATGGAGCCCAAAGTGGGGCTTGAACTCACCACCCTGAGATTAAGACCTGAGCTGAAATCAAGAATCAGACACTTAACCTACTGAGCCAGCCAGGCGCCCCTTAAAATCTGTTTGTGATGAAGGCCTGCTGTCAGCATTCTGGGAGCCAAGCAGAAGTAAATAAACATTTCTTTAACCCCATTTTCAGTAGGAAATGCCCACCCTAAACTACATCTAATATCACTCAACCCAGAGAATCTCTATTTAAGTGAGAATAACCACCCAGTCTCTGGGGAGCAAAGACTATAGTAGCCCATTGGCACGCAGCAGGGAAGGGCCTGAGAGTTCCTATTGGTTACGGAAGTTTCCGTCACTCCTCCACATTTTAGTCCCACCCACACCTCAACTTTCAGAGGTTCCTTAAGAGACCAATTTCTAAGACTTTTGAGGATTCTGCTGAGTAAACTGGGTAAGCTCTCAGCTTTCACTCGTACTGAGGATTCAATTTTCTCAGCTTGCTCATCTGCCCACTTTTCGGCTTCCGTAATTTCACTGCTACAGCATCTCTCCTGTTTTTCTCATCTGTGAAGGTTTATTACTTTTAAAAAATTCCTTTACTCTAGTTTTAGGAAACTATAGAAGAGAATGAAATTATATTTGTGTGTTCAACTCATAATCACCAGACTTCAAAGTTTTTATAAGACACTGTGCAGGTAAGATTAAACATTACATACTTGATGTAAAAAAATTTTAACTTAAAAAATTAAAAATTTGATTTTATCTTATTCCTTAAGCACCCTCTTCTCCTTATCTTTACTTCATGAAATACTTGTTTACCGACTGTCAACTGATAAGGGAGGGGATTATAAACCACTACTTATACAATCACTTTTGAAATAAAATAACATAAACCAATGAGAAAAGAAGTCCAGGACATACAAAAATATGATTTTCATGCAATGCTTTAAAATCAAATATATTGTTTTCAGTCTTGTCTACAGCAAGTATAACTGCATTAATTCATTCAATCAACATTACCAAATGCCTACCATGTGTCATGTGTAGGAGGATTGGGGGTGGTATAGAAAACAAATTTCCAAACAAATTCACCAATGAGAGAAAAATCATGGAATAGTCAAAGATGTGCCTTAATCAGTAGTAGAGACAACACTTCATTACAGCTACAGCAAAAGTTGAATGTGGTACAAAAGGGCAGTACCAGAGAATTGGACGGAGGTCGGGGGGGCTGTTGGTGATGGAAATACTCTGCATCTTGACTGCGCTAGAGCACTACATTTGTTAAAACTCACAGAATATACACCAAAAAGAGTAAATTTCACTATGTATGAATTATGCAAAGAATTTTTAAAGATTTTTTAAAGGTGAGGAGCATCTGGTAGCTTGTTTGGTTAAGTCTCTGACTTTGGGTCAGGTCATGGTCCCAGGGCCCTGGAATCAAGTTCCTTACCAGACTCTTTCCTTGGTGGGAATCCTGCTTCTCCCTCTACCCCCTACTGCTCAAGCACTCTCTCTTTCCCCCTCCAACAAATAAAAAAAACCTTTAAGAAAAAATAAGTTTTTTAAAGGTGAGAATGGAAAATAAATATAAAGAAAATTATAAACACACAAACACACACACACACACGCACGCACGCGCGAGCCACCAGGTGGGGAAGATCAAAGTAAGCACAGGTGGGGACAGAAACCATGGTGGACCAGAGCAGGATCCTGAAGGCTGAACTAGATGAAAAGGATGTCCATAAAAGGGCTGCATGGGATCACTTCTGGGATATTCTTGCCAAAGATGTATCATCATGAGGAAACAAACCCAAATTTAGTGTTACTACAAGTGTTGCAAAATACTGGCCAATAATCTTGAGAAATCTCATTCTGAAGACTTAGTACAGACTGAGTGAATACTAAAAGGCATGACACCCAAATACAACATGTGATTCTGAACTTTTTCTATAAAAATATTATCAGCAAAACTGACAAAACTTGAATGAGGCCTGATGATTAGATGACAGTGATAGTAACACATCAATGTCAATCTCTTGATTTTAATATTTGCATCGTGGTTATACAAGAAAATATATAAAATACACACAAACATACTTGGGAATGATAGGAAATCAATAGGCAATATATTCTCAAATGGTTCAGAGGAAAAGACACTGTACTGAACTTGCAATTTTTCTGTAATTTTTCTTTGTTTCAAATTTGTGGCGTTTTTTAAATGATGAAAAAGATGAGGAAAACAGACAAAGACTGTATCGTTAAAAATTCTGTATGTCACACTAAGGAGTTTAAATGTCATTCCAAAAACTATTAGTAGTCATTGTAGGATATTAAGCAGGATGTTGATATGATCAAAGGATCACGTTGTGTTTTTTAAAAATCCATCTACTAGGGCACCTGGGTGGCTCAGTGGGTTAAGCCGCTGCCTTCGGCTCAGGTCCTGGGATCGAGTCCCGCGTGGGGCTCTCTGCTCAGCAGGGAGCCTGCTTCCTCCTCTCTCTCTCTGCCTGCCTCTCTGCCTACTTGTGATCTCTCTCTGTCAAATAAATAAATAAAATCTTAAAAAAAAAAAATCCATCTACTAAACAGGTGCCTGGGGCACCTGAGTGGCTCAGCCAAGTAAGCATCTTCCTTTTGGCTCACTCAGGTCATGATCTCAGGGTGCTGGGATTGAGCCCTGCATCAGACACCCTGCTCAGTGGGGGAATCTGCTTCTCCTTCTCTCTCTGCTCCTCCCCGTGCTTGCTCTGTCTCACAATCTCTCTCTTTCTCAAATAAATAAAATCTTTTAAAAAATGAAGTAAAAAATAAACTGGGTAGGATTCACAATATTTTCAGGTTAGGGACACAGGTAATAATGAGGTTATACATTACTCGGCATTTAATGGAGAAACAAAAGCATGATTAATAAGGTAAGATCCAGAAATGGGATCCATTTAGATACGTTTAATACAGGCAAGTCAACTGAGCAGGATAGACACAGAAGTTGAATAAAATCAGGATAACCCATACTTAACTGAGATTACCACAGGAACACAGGCTAAAGAAACAAAAATGATCATACTTAATCATAACTTGATGCAATGTAACACAGCAAGGGGGGGAAACTGTTAATTTAGCACGCATCCGTGAGAAATGGGGTGACACATTACAAAGGCATGCAGCAAAAAGGCAGAAAGAGAAATCACACTAGACTTCCAAACACTACTGTGGCTTTAACCATAAACTCTAGGAAAATCTTTATAAGTATGGAGCATGGAGAAACTTTATGGTATCATACCAGTATGTCAGCTTGACTATATCCCTGAGCTTTCAGTCTGTTTTTAAATGCTTTTAGTTATAATTTTTGGTCGAGCAAAGCCATACTTAGCTAGCAATACAATCTTAAAGTGGGGCTTTAGCCATTGCAAGCTTTTCCTCATCTTTCCAAACAAGCATTTTTTTAAATCTTAGAACAGATATAAATGCTTAACTGCTGTTAATAAAGCAACTTGGGGCATTAGCCACTCCCAGTACACCAGATATTTAAGGATGGGATCCTGGCTGCAGCAGAACAACTATCTTGCTTTTACCAAACCCTCATAAAGTCTGCTTAGCTTTGTTCTGTTTCCCTACAGTCACACAATCTCTCGAATTCTGGACCAATGCAATGATTAGAGAGGCAGCTGCACTGAAAAAGATCAAGCTGTATGGAAAACAGAAACGACTAGGTTGAGCAGGAGCATCTCTGCAAACGAGTAACTGCACACACGAATTCAAAAGCATGTACGGGGTCTTAATGTAAACACGCATCCATCCATCCAGTGCAGACCTCCACGCTCAACCGAATAAAAGACTACAGCTTCTAGGTGCTACAAAGGGCAGTGCTAAAAAATGTTAAGCAGAGAAAGAATAAAGGCAAGTCATTCAATCCTCCACCTTTGGAGTTTGATGTAAATTGCGACGATATGCAAAACACCATGTGATAGATTTTAGTAACAACCTCTGTCACATGAGCAGTTCAAAGGCTCTGACAGCACCTACTGAGTCTAGTACACAGTCATTTCCCAAACTGTTAAAGTTCCTCATAAAAAGGGTTCAAAAGACAAATGACTGAGGCAAATTCTAGGTAAAACAGGTTAAAAAGGGTTTCTGTACAGCACAACTTTTTTTTTTAATAATTTTTTTAAAGACTTTTATTTATTTATTTGAGAGACAGAGATCACAAGTAGGCAGAGAGGCAAGCAGAGAGAGAGGAAGGGAATCAGGCTCCCCGATGAGCAGAAAGCCCCATGGATGCGGGGCTCGATCCCAGGACCCTGAGATCACAACCTGAGCCGAAGGCAGAGGCTTTAACCCACTGAGCCACCCAGGTGCCCCTACAGCACAATTTTTAAAAAACTTTTACTCTGACAATGAGTTTTGTAATAGCCAAAGATGCAATAAAACTATTTCTCAATCTTACATATTCACTGAACTCTTAATCTTCATAATATTCATTTATATCCCTTGAAATATAGTTTAGAAAACACTAGTATATACTGTTCATTTTCTTCATACTTACTGCTAGACCACAACATGTACTTACAGGTGCTGCATAACCCTTAATCCACAAAAAGTCCTAAGTGAACAATACCTCAATGATCTTTCGTGATTATTTTCATCTTTTGAGTCGAGGTCTAGAACTGTACAACTCACTTGCAGATTGGAGCTATATAAATATAAAAATGAAACATAACTAGCCATGTAATAATATTTGCTGTTGGTGATGCAAAGAATAGGTACTGGCTTGATATCTGCTGAAAATAGTTCAGTTAATAACAAGATGTTCAATGCAAAATATCTTGTCCTAAAAGAAGGAATAAGATGCTGTTGGCACAGTCACATAATGAAAGGCACATCCAATGCCAATATCATTTAAGTAAAATATTATCAGTAAGAGATAAATATTTGTTACTGATGAAATACATCCCACTATTAATACAGCTACACAATCCAATTAAACTTTACCAAAACAATAGTGTTTTAGTTCTTTCTTTATCATAATGCTAGACAAAAACTTAGAAAACCAGATAAAAGGGGCAAATGGGTGGCTCAGTCAGTTAAGTATCTGCCTTCTGCTCAGGTCGTGGTCCCAGGGTCCTGGGATAGAGCCCCACCATCGGGGAGAGGGGGTGTCAGTGGGGAGTCTGCTTCTCCCTCTCCCTTGACTCCTTTCCCCTCCTCTTGCTCTCTCTCAAATGAATATATAAGACTTTAAAAAAAGAAAAAGAAAACCAGGAAAAAAAAAAGGAGATATAAATCACCAGAAAAGGAATAAACCTAAATCAACTTTCAACCTTTTGCAAAATAAGCTATTACTATTATGTCCATTTTTTCACAGATGATAAAACAAGGAGAGGCTCAGTAACTTGCTTAAATCATCCAGCCAATAACCAGAGCAGTCAGTCTGAATCCAAAGCCCTTGCTCTTTACCAGTATATTCGTTTAGAAAGGAATATTTCGGGTTGAGGTATTCCACTTGCAGATCTTCACCATGGAAACTCTAAGTAAATTTAATTAAGCTTTATCACTATGAATAGAGCAAACAGAATAGGTGGGGTTTTTTTTCCACTGATTAAGCCTACAGTGATGTTTAAGCAATTTGAAATAAAACCTAAAGTTAAATGACTGCACATGACTGAACTAATTCACATGTACTCTTAAAAGACTGTTTTCAACCACATAAGAAGTACTTTCAAGCATAATTAGATTTGGGGAGAGAAGAACAGTGTTGACGGGGAAGAAGGGAAAAATAAATGTGTATCAGAGGGGAAAGAAGAAAAGCTAATTAATCTGTCCCCCTATAAGCAATTTGTCTTTAAATAATCAAACAGAATTATCCTCTAGTCTTATTATCTGCCACCCTCATATCCAGAGAAGTTTATGGTAATCAGAGAGCTGCTCACATTGGGCTGAAACAGCACCAATTACCAACATCCCCCCCTTGTTCTAGGACAGCACCCCCTCAGCCGAGACACTGCAGAGAGTACTGAACCTTATATATA
The DNA here is from genome assembly GCF_011764305.1 of Mustela putorius furo. Taxonomy (NCBI): domain Eukaryota; kingdom Metazoa; phylum Chordata; class Mammalia; order Carnivora; family Mustelidae; genus Mustela; species Mustela putorius. The sequence goes on along the minus strand of NW_025421480.1, from coordinate 9,829,242 downwards.
CTACATTTTTTGCTATACGTATATACCTATGAAAAAGCTTAATTTATAAATGAGGCATAGTAAGAGATTAACAATAACTAATAATTAATATAACCATTATAAAACTATGCTGTAATAAAAGTTATAATGGCTGTAAACGGAGTCTCTCAAAATATCTCATTGTGCTGTACGCAGCCTTCTTGTGACCACGTGAGATGATGAAATGCCTACGAGATAAGGTGATATGAAGTGAATGTCAAAGGCACTGTGACATAGCATCAGGTTATTGTGCTTCCAAGATAGTCTTTATTTCTCTTTTTCTTTTTTTTTTTTTCGAATTGAAGATATATGGCAACATTACATCAGCACCATTATTCCAAAAGCATTTGTTTTGTGTCTGTGTCACATTTTGCTGTATTTCAAACTTTTCATTATCACATTTGTTGTGGTGATCCAGGGACCAGTAATCTGTGATGTTACTGTTGTAACTGTTTAGGAGCACTGCGAACCTTGCCTGCAAAAGACGGAGAACTCAGCCGATAAATGTGTGTGTTCTGACTGCTCCACCAACAGGCCATCGCCCAGTCTCTGTCCCCCTCCCTGGGCCTCCCTATTCTCCATGATGGGATGCAACAGTACTGAAATTAGGCTGGTGAAAAACCCTACAATGGCCTCTAAGTGTTCTAGTGAAAGGAAAAGCCTCCTCTCACTTTAAATCGTAACCAGGAATGATTTACCTGGGTGAGGAAGTCATGTTAGTAGCCAAGACGTGCCAAAAGCCAGGCCTCTTGTACCAAACAGCCAACTTATGAAAGCAAAGAAAAAGTTCTTGAAGTAAACTACACGTGCTACTCCAGTGAACACATGAATGAGAAGAGGGCGAAACAGCTTTACAGTTCATACGGAGGACATTCCGGTGGTCTGGACAGAAGAGCCATCAGCCTTCTGCCAACATAGCCATCAGCCAACATTCCCTTAAGCCAAAGCCTCACCCAGAGGAAGGCCCTGACTGAACTCTGGGAAGGCTCAGAGAGGTGAGGGAGCCACAGAAGAAAGTCTGACGCTGGCAGAGATTGATTCACAAGGCTTCAGGAAAGAAGTTGTCTGGACACTTCGAAGTGCAAGTTGAAGCAGCAGGCGCTGACGAAGAAACTGCAGCAAGTTCTCCAGAAGATCCAGCTCCGAGAAGTCATGAAGGCGGCCACATGCAACATCAGATTTCAATGTCGATGAAACAGCCTTGCCCTGGAAGATGCCATCTAGAACTTTCACAACCAGAGAGAAGTCAATTTCTAGCTTCAAAGCTTCAAAGGGCAGGCTGACTCTCCTGTGAGGGGCTCGTGCAGCTGGTGACTTTAAGGGGAAGCCAGCGCTCCGGTGCCATTCCAGAAATCCTAGGACCCTTAAGAAGAATGCCAAATCTACTCTGCCTGTGCTCTGTGACCAGAGTAACAAGGCCTGGATGACAGTACATTTGTTTACAACCTGGTTTACTGAAGATTTTTAAGCCCACTGTTTAGACCCACTACTCAGAAAAAAGATTCCTTTCAAAACATTACTGCTCACTGACAATGCACCTGGGCACCCAAGAGCTCTGACGGAGCTGGGCAATGAGATTAGGGTTGTTTTCATGACCACTAACACAACATCCATTCTAAGCCTATGGATCATGAAGTAATTTGCACTTTCAAGTCTTAATACTGAAGAACTACATTTCATTTGGCTACAGCTGTCACAGAGCATGATTCCTCTGACGGATCTGGGCAAAGAAAATAAAAAACCTTCTGGAAAGGATTCACCTTTCTGTTTCATCTACTCTAGATGCCATTATGAACACCCGTGATTCATGGGAAGTCGTCAAAATATCAACATTCACAGCGGTTTGGAGGCAGTTGACTGCAACCCTCAGGGAGGACTCTGAGGGGTTCAAGACTTCAGGGAAGGAAGTCACTGCAGAAGGGGAGGAAAGAGCAGGAGAACGAGCATCAGGAGCGGAGCCCGAGGACGGGACGGACGGGCTGCAACCTCACGATGGAACCGAACGGATGAAGCGGCCTCTCATGGAGGCGCAAGGAAAGTGGTTTCGTCGATGGAATGTACTTCTGCTGGAGATGCCGTGAAGATCGTTGAAACGACAACAAAGGTTCGGAATATCCCATAAACTAAGTTGATAAGACAGCAGCAGGGTTTGAGAGGACTGACTCCAGCTCTGAAAGAAATTTTCCCATAGCTCCAATGCTATCAAACAACATCACATGCTACAGAGAAATCCTTCATGAAATGAGGCAAACTCATTCTTGTTTTAAGAAATCGCCACGGCCACCCCAACCTTTAGCACCCACCACCCTGACCAGTCAGCAGTCACCAACATGGAGGCAAGACCTCCCAGCCGCAAAAAGATTGCAACTCGCTGAAAACTCACATGATGGCTACCATTTTTAAACAATAAAGCTTTTTTTAATTAAGGTATGTCCTTTTTTAAGATATAATGCTATTACACATTTAGTAGACCACAGTAATGTAAACATAACCTTTACATGCACTGGAAAACCAAAAAAAAAATCATTTGAATCAGTTTATTAGGATATTTACTTTATTGCAGTGGTCTGGAACCAAACCCTCAGTATCTCCAAGGTATGCCTATATATATATGTTTTTCTCTTTAATAAAAGGATTGTATTTTCTGGTTTCTTTACATCAGATATAAATAGGTGCTGGTACTTGAAACCCATAGCTTCATACATATGTTATAGGTAATATGGAAATTCCACACTAGTTCAACAGTCTGAAACCAATAGCTTAGTTAAAACACTGTAACTTACAAAAACAACAGTTAGTATGGTAATGAATTCTAAAACTGGCCAAGTCATTGATCTTTTCCTCTTAAATATCACTAAGTAATGAATAAAACTATTTCAGATAAACACTTTTGCAACGTATAAATAACTATAATAACTAAAGCTACAAAAGATAAAGTGAGAATTTCTGTATTTACTGTGAGTTCCTATACTTGAAAAGCAAGTTTAATTAGACCAAGAAAAGGTCATAAATAGTCTTCTCAGTAATTTCAAAGACTGTAGGAGCTGATAGCATTGGTTGATTACTTTGTATCTAATTTCACTCTACTTTATAAGGTGCTTTTCCTAGATGTACTAGTTCATCACCATCACACTTGTGCTAGACCACCACGATCAAGTTTCTCTCTCAGTTCGCATGACTATCACACAATGGACAATTAAAAATTCACAACCACTAAGTAAAAGAAAATTTATTCTGATTCAGATTCTCTCTCAAACCACACAGTATCCCCAAATTATCTCTCTTTCTAATCCTCATACAAGGAATACCATGACCTCGTACTGAAAGTGCATTTCCCAAAGAGTATTCCATGGAACACTGGTTGCCATACATCTTCCAGATATTCTTTAAAAATATGGTTCTATAATCATACCAACTGTACAAATTCTAGGATAACTGGCAGTATTTCTGATGTTTAATTTTGTTTAAAATAGCTTCCCAAATTTATTTAGCCACATAAACATCTCCCTTCCCTCCCTTACCACTAAGCACCTATTAATATCCCCTGGGTTTCCAGAACACATTTTGAAACTAGGGATGGGGCTAGAGTGAAGAAGCCCTAATTCCAAAATAGAACCAAACAGTTCATAGGAGGAAAAAATTAAGGGTCAAACAGCAAGATGGGAGAGGGGGGAGCCAGATCTTCATACCTTCTGTTACTACAAGAGCTAAAGTGCTGCCTTCCTACAGCAGCAGCTAAAGAAGCATTAGATAGGGGGTTCGCCAATATAAGGTTAGCCATTCCCCATGTACTAACTGGAAAAGAGGTGGACACTAGGAAGAAAGAACAAAGCAAATACTGGGAAGAGTGATCCAAGTGCTCTGATGGACGTCAGTGGGGAAGAGAAAGAAATTCTCTTGACCTACACAGGAGTTTTGTATGCAGTGATAACAAAAAAATCGCCATTCCTACATCTGGGATGACCTATATTTACAGTGAGGTCATTCAAAAACAAAAATTATGTAAAGAAATTCTTGACGCATTAACATACAGTGAAAGCAGCGGGGCAATTCTTGGCCATAGCTTCTGAAAACTTGAAGTCACTCCCACTGGTAGTTTCATGAGTAGGAAGGGACAGAAAATTGATGAAAGCAGCAAATCCTTCTCACTTGCATCTACCCTAGAGTTCATCTGAAGTAACGGGAAGATATAACCAAAAAACTAATACCAATATCTACAAGTCATATGATCATCCCTCATGTTCAACAAACTTCCAATTCTGACAATCAATTAGCCAACATCCAGGACCCCAAAGTCAGAGAAGGAAAAACGTCAAAGGAAAAAGAAATGAACCATCAAAGACTCACACAATACAAAGGAGTGAAGTTGGGGCGCCTGGGTGGCTCAGTGGGTTAAGGCTCTGCCTCTGGCTCGGGTCATGATCTCAGGGTCCTGGGACTGAGCCCAGCATAGGGCTCTCAACTCAGCAGGGAGCCTGCTTCCCCCACCTCTCTCTGCCTGCCTCTCTGCCTACTTGCAATCTCTCTTTCTCTGTCAAATAAATAAAATCTTTAAAAAAAAAAAAAAAGAAAGAAAGAAAACAAAACAAAGGCGTGAAGTCAATTTCTCTGTTCACTAAGTTCTTGTGAACTAAACTTACCTATTCACAGTGCAGACTTAAATAGCAACCCAGGAAAACACTATATTCATGCTCATTTTTATCAGTCATCCTTTCTCCCGTTCTCCATCCCTCCTTCAAAGTTTCTTGCTCCTCCCTAAATTCCTCTTCTTTAAATTCTTAAGTCTGTCCCTAAATTTATCCTGTGCAGTTTGGGGGGGGGGGCGGGGGAAGGAACTTGGTCTCTAATCCTTTTGCTATCAAACAACATATTTTAGCTTCATCTACACTAGAGTTTCAAACTTTTTTTCATCTACAAACTCATCTTCAAACTTTTCTTCATCTACACTAGAGTTTCAAATCTATAGTAGAAATACAGGAAGACACAAGAGTTTTGCATGAAAATACTTATTCTTTCTAAACATGATGTCATTGACATTTTCTATCCTGGTCTATTTAATTTTTTAAATGCTGGTTGGACTTAGTAAATTGACTTTAAAATCCATCAAAATCAATAGGATGAAATACAATGGACTATTATATACAACATACTGGCAATAAGAGTGCCAAAGGAGAAAGGATTTCAAAGCAATTTTTTGACTGCCCCTGAAGAGTAGATTATTAATTCATACCAAGTTTGGTTCCTTTACCCTAAAATAGCCTGGGCTTACTCTATAATATTAATCAACTCCCAGGAATTATGAAATATTTCAGAAAATTGCCAACATTATGCTATTCATTTTTACACTGCTATACTAAGGTATGCCCTACATATCCATATGAAAAATAAATTCCTAAAATTCTTAAACTGTTACTCCTAACATGCCCATTCTCACAGAGCAATAAATTCTTCAAAGAGAGAGACACACACACAATATCAAATGATTTCACTCATATATGGAATGTAAGAAATAAAACAAATTAATGTAAAAGAAACAAACCAACAAAACAGACTCTTCGACACAGAACAAAGTGGTGGTTGCCAGAGGGAAGTTGGATGGGAGGTATGGGTGAAACAGATAAAAGGGATTAAGAGTACTTTTATCTTGATGAGCACTGAGTAATGTATAAGATTGCTGAATCACTGTATTGCACACCTGAAAATAATACTGTATTAGCTATACTTCTATTAAAAACAGAAACAAATGGAAATGCTAAAGAAATAGCCACTACTTATTGAACTTGCTTCTACCACGTACCAGCATTGTATTAGGTCAAAAAATTCTACTTCCTCACTATCGTTCTTAGGAACAGAATAATAGATGAGTAGTATAAAGGAAACAAGTGCCCAATCTGTATCTCCAATGACATTTATGACAATCCTGAGGACTTAAAAATAAATTTAATCATCTGTACGAAACGAATACTTTGATGGTTTGGTATGACAAATTCTACTAACATAAAGCTAGTAAGGAGCCACAGATGTGAAGAACCAGGTGTCCTAGAAAAGATTCAGATACTTCTAAAGAAGGCATTTCCACCTCACTTAATTGACCCACACCTGAAAAAATGTGAATTACCTTTAAAACTACCCCAGTGAAAAGTTTAAACCACAGTACCCACTGAAGTGCTCTAGTAACAAGCTTATTATTAATCATTTAGATGTATTTGTGTGAATACACTAAATAACCTATAAAATTATATTAAGGATAATTTTAAGTGAAATATTACAAAGTGCAAGATTCAGAAACCATCAAAAAAAGTATACAGATAGCCTTGCTTGCTTCTTTTGTATTGAGTAACATTATCCTACATGTATTCTTTAAGTAAGTTGGTAAAGAATACCCTAAAATTCCAATTTCCTATTTTAAAGTAGAGGGTAGCCAATTCAATGAAATATGCACTCATTTTAGTCACTGTTAGCAAATAAGTTTATAATATAAACGTTATTCTCACTTCCACAACTGTATTGTAACTTACTCTAGGGTTATATACTACTGACATCAAAACTATTACTTTATAAACAAACATTCAAACCATTATCATTTCACCAGTTAAAAAACAAGGACACAAAAGTCTTTCAAATCTTACTGGATATAACTAGAAAATATGTATTATTAAATCTAAGTGGTCCATGGCCTTAAGATACTCTTATCCCCTTGCTCTATTGCTCACTGCCTTAATTTCTTCTTCCTCTCTAAAACTTTACTTATTTCCTCCCTCAAGCCATCAGCACAAGCAAGGAATGCTGCCCTCCTCCCCACCAAAAAAAAACAAATCTGAGTAAAATATCCGTTGTTTTTGTCATGATACTGTAATGAACAAAACATTAACTATACCAATGTAAAAGTGAAATGGACCATAACTAGGAATAAAGTGAAACTGATAGAAAGGAAGCACCGCAGACAGAACCTTGGCTGACTCCATTTTTTAAAGTAGCCTATCATCACCATAAAAATAAGGCATAACTAGATGACACATTCATTAATGTAAACAGCCAAACACAAATATACACCATGTAATACAGAGTATTTAACTACTACTGCTCTACTGTTGCAAACACTGAGTCTTTTAAAACTCAAACTAAAAAGTGTGTCATTTAACGCAAATCAGAATTATCATATTTAAGCCCAATGAACAATCCCTATAAATTTCCAATACCAACCAAAAAAATAATGTTTAAGAAATTAAATTGAGGTCATTTCACTATCTGGAAACTTCATCTGTTCTTTATATAATGTTAGATGATAAGAATAACATAGGACATATCCCCAAAATGTAGCAATCAAGTTCAACGCCAACAACAACTGATTTATTTCAATACTTAAATGGAGGAACAGACTGGCATTCTTAACCTAAATTCTCAAATAACTTAAAAATAATAAATACACCACTCAAGATACACCTTTTGACAGCTTTTCCATTCTTAACTTTTTCTTAGTCCTTACTCAAATGTCTATGGTTGGTAACTCCCACTTTTGAGACCTCACACTTAAAAATGCCTGACTAGACACTGCCTACCCCAACAGCGTACTAATTCCTTAAAAATTCTAGACTCTTTTTCTCTACTACTAAGAAAAACAACACAAGTTTACTGGAGACTGTACATTTTTGTTACATCCTGTCAGACTTACTAAGGAGGCAAAATACGAAGGATACCACTGAAACTTAACTTACTTTAAACTGTGCAAAGTCCCTGGTTTGAAATACTCAAAACATATTAAGAAAAATAAAGTATATTTGGCCAAATACTTACTTGACTTTAGGCTTAAACTAAATATGCATAAGCAAGTTTTTTAATAGAGATAAAGAAACAAAATCCAAGAAAACATCTTTGGTGAAAAAATATAAATTATTCTAGTAAAACAGCAAAATACCTTCTTGCATGAAACTATGTAAACTCAACCAAAAGGCAACTGAGGATACGGTTTTCTTTTACCACAATTTTAAAATCATATTTATTACTGGTACACACATAGAGTTCTCCCATCATTTTGTAGATGAGAAAGAACAGTTACTAAATGATAATCGTGATCATAGTCAAGGGTGTCCCTATGGTACTTAATTCAAGAACTGAAATTCTAAAAGTACCTAAACTCTTTGTTTAAATTTTCAAAACACTAAAAAAAAAAAAGAAAATCTCTGAATCTAGGAAACATGCAATGCAAAACAACATACGTTTTGCAAAATATTTTACTCTACAAATAAAAATTAAAAACATATGAAACCAGTACCAAAGTCAATCAAAACTGTCTCAGTCTTAAGAGAGAAGATAGTTTAGAATTCTTAGTATAAGAATTCTTAGTATAAGCCTGGCGGTCTGTTTGTAAAAATCATCCTGTTCACATTTATAAATACATACACACACACACACACACACATTTTAAATACCTCATGCCTCATGACATCAACTTGTTAGAAAACTTCTGATACTGGCAAGTTGGATAAAGTTATTATCTATAGGCCATCTTGAATGAGTTATCTACCTAACCAACGAATTTTTCATAAATTTCAAATAAAAAAATAAATGAACAAAATAGTCACCACTTGACTTTTACTTCAAGAAAATACAGCTTTACTTGGGAACAAAGACATTTCAGGACAAACATTTTCCAACAAACTATAATTATTAATATTCCAAAGGTACAAACACTTCTTTAGCAAATACTCCTCAAAAGCCGATGTACCAACACAGGTGTGGGTGGTGATGTGTGTTGTTCCAACAGAGCCGCTGGATGTTGGAATGTGCTCGCGTGTAACACGGGAAGCAGAACTTAAACCAAGCCTTCAAGCCTGAAGGTCACATGGAGCGTCTGCGCTCATCTCTGATCTATGGCACTACAGCGGGTCTTCGAAATCACATCTCTTCGGGAAATGGAGACAAAAATCTCACCGGTTTAGATCTGCATTAAATTTATAGTCCGTCTAACCCTCAAGTGGGAGCTGTTCCCAAACATTCTCCACCAACTACTATCACAAAATTTTTTAACTATTATGTCATGCTATCTGAAGAACATGACAGTTTTGGGAAAGCCCATGTTTAGTAGCTTCCTTTGCTTGTACCACAGGGAGATGAAAACAAATCCCCGAGATCACCACCTTCCAGTTCCTGTTGACCTAAGACGTTTGACTATCTCCTCCCCTTTTCAAGAGTGATTTCCAAAGACCGGGAAGGAATGCTTCCACCAATAAATACCTTTCAGCTGAATGTGTGTTATTCCGCCATGCGTTAGGCAACTGTGAGCAATAATCCATTTTGCTCATCACAGAATTGTTCAAAATCTCTTACTATAGACCTCTAATCTAAACGTAAGTTCTTCCTCCTAAATTCCACCTTAAATCAAGGCAATAATTGAATCGCACGGTTTTACTCTTGGGAAAATATCTACCAAAAACTTAGCCAAAAAAAAAAAAAAAAAAAAAATCTTGAATAATTGGTATCTATACCTTCATGGCACATACATTTAAATGTACGTACCATACCCATTATTTAAGTCTCGGTTATAAACACATGGTACACGGACCATCTATCTGCCTACTGATGAGAGGGGACAGCTTACTCACGGTAACCCCTGCGACATGAAAGCCCAGCGCCCACCTCCAGGGAGCTTACTGAAAAATACAAACTCACCCCATTCCAGGTATTCAAGAATGTTCTTCTCTCTTCGCAGCGGAGAATTATTGCATTCATCATACAGGCAGATGAGTATATCCAACAGCGTCTCCACACTGAAGCACTGCCCATTGGTCTGAGCGGGCCCGTCCAAGATGAACTGCTCCAACTGCCTCAAACGCACTTCCCCGGACATGTTTGCTTCGGGGTCCGCCGCTTTTCCCTTCAGTGAGTATTATGGTTTGCACTACGAGTGTGTGATTCTAAATGTTACAAGGTGCAGTTTTAAAAATAAACCCTTCGTCCCGCACACCACTGTCGTGCACGGCAGGTACGGAATGACACCCCGACACGCCAGGAAGCTCCCGTCACCGAAGCGTCTTCGATCCCGCACAGATGCATGTATCGGGAGGGAAAGTTACCATAAAATAGATCTCTAAAACATCTTAAAAAGAATAATACAATTAAGTCGTATATTTAAATAAAATAATAATTAAAAGTACAGCGAACCAAAGAGTCAGGACTTCTTTAAAAAAGAAGAAGAAAACAAAATACAACTCTTCTCCTTCATTCAAAATTCAGCTCGTGCAACACAATCCCGCAACGAATCCGGCTGCATCATTAATGAATCGGGTCCGATCCGCATCAGCAATTCACTTCCCGGGAAGGAGGAAGACGGAAAAGGGAGGAAAGCCCCAGAAGGTACATGGGGGAGGGAAAAGCTCGGCGCTGCTGCAAAGGCTGCCGCCCGCCGCTGGGAGAGCGCCCCGGCGGCGGCGGCGGCGCGGCGGCGCGGCGGCGGCGGCGGCCGGGGAGGGGGCGAGGTCCCCGAGGCAGCCCGAGGCAGCCCCTCGGCTCGCCGCCCGCCGGGTCCCGCCCGGAGGACGCTCTTCCTTTCTCCTCCCGGCGTCCTCCTCCTCACGGCTCCGCGGCGAGTCGTCTCTCCCGCGGATTCCGGTCGAAACTCCTCATCTCCCTCGCAGCGTCTGCCGGGGCCTGACGCGCGGCGCGGCCGGGACGGGAGCGCGGGCTGCGGCGGCGCTCGCCCCGGCTCCGGAGGCTGCGGCTACTCGGCCGCCCGCGCCCGCCCCATGGCGGGGGTCGCCGGCCGGGGGCCTGCGCCGCGCGGGGCGGACAGCCGCTCTTCCCCCTCGGCCGCCCCAGGCTCCCGACACCCTGGCGCGGGGCGGGCGAGGGGTTGGGGGGGTCCGGATTCAGAGGACGCTGGCGGCTCCTTCTCCCCCTTCTTCACGCCCCGGGGCTAAGGGCATCTTTCCCCGACGAGGCGCAGGAGGAGGGGTGGGTGCCGCCGCTGAGGCGAGCAGAGGCTGCGGCAGCCCGGCTCGCAGCCACTCCCTTCCTCTCCGTCCCACCCCTCCCCCGCCTTCCCGGCCTGGCGCGCTCGCGCCCTGGGCTCCGCGAAGCTCCCCCAGCCCCCGCCGCGCGCGCGCCGGCCCGAAGCGCGCCGCCGCGCCCGGATCCAATATGGCGACCCGGCCGCGGGCGCGCGCGAGCGCACCGCCCCCTCGGTGCGCCGCCCGACTAGAGTCCGAGTCCGCGGGCCCAGCGGGGGTCGGTCCCGCGCCCGCGCGGAGCAGAGCGGAGGCCTCAGCGGGCCGCGGGCCGTTGCACCCCCATCCCTACAGGACGGCCGGAGCCGGCGGGGCCGTGGCCACCGCGACGTGGAACGCAGGGATGCAGGAGGACCCGCGGAGGCCTCTCGTGCGGACCGCCAGCGGGCCTGGCCCGGCGCGCTCGGAGCACCACCTGCCTCGCGCGTTTGCTCTGGGTTTGGGGGTGGAGGGGCGCCCTCCAGGAGCAGCCGGCGTCAGGCTTCCCCCGGACCTGCGGAGGACCGTGCCTCTCTTACCGCCCCTCACCTGCGCACCACCCGCCCCGCCAAATGCGGTGCCTGAGCTCAGCCGACTGGCAGTTCCCCGGGTGTCTGATTACACCACTTCGTGTGTCATTCCCAGGACAAATGCAGGGACACACTTGTGGGCGCTACCGTCCTATTCGGGAGAGTGTGTGCCAAGGGCACAATGCCCATCTCTCCTCCCGAAACTTTCCCTGCGCGCACCACTGGCTTTCCTCCTCCGGAACCACTCCAGCTGCTGCCTGCTTGTCCCCCGCCAGGGGTTCAGCAGATGCGGGGAGTCCGGACCGGGCTCCGCGGGCTTCGAACCTCCGGCCCCCGTGTGCGCGCACACGCATACATGCGCGCGCCCCGCACAGGTGCCCCAGTGGCACTGCAGATGCTGGGCAGCAGCGGCAAGTCGTTCGGCTGCCACGGCCCCTGACGCATTGAAGCATTTAGGGTCTTCCAGGTGTTTTCTAGTCTTGATTTCAGAAGAGACCTGTTTACTAATTTCTCATGGAAGGCCCCGCAGTGAAATGTATCACCAAACTGGGTCACTGCGTTTCCGTCATTTCCTCTCAAAATTGCCATCTCCTTTATAATTTTCCTCTGAAATATGATCATTTTATATTCCTGCCTATGCCCATGGGCCAGTTATGTTTTCTGCTAATGCCCACAATTGCATCTTTTTTACCTCTTAGTAATATGGAAGCTGAGGCGCAACTAGAAATGAAATCTAAGAAATGAAGGCTAACGGAAATCATTCAAGTTTCTGTGATCCACAAAACACTATGAATTTCCCGTGAAATCTACAGTTGCGACGTCTACACTAGCCTGGCTTAAATAAGGACAGTATTATTTCCCATGTGCTGTTAACACATGAGTGACTCTTAGACAAAAGGTGAATCATTTCTAGCCATGACGTCTATGTGTGTTTGTTGTCTAATTATACAAGTAATAAAAGAAAAACGAAATGTTTAATCCTAACACAGATAATAATGTTTTGGAGTTTGTTATGCAAGGCTTCTTCCCACGCATTTTAACAAAATGATACAAAATGAGAGAGGTTTATCGCCTCCTCTTTTCACCTAGCAATATACTATAAACATCTCTTCGGCTCAACAAAGGTTCTTCAACAACATGGTTGCTAATAGTGAAGCCAAGACATTTTAACAATCCCATTTGACCTTGAGGTGGGGTAGCCAAGAAAGAAGCCCTTTCTTCAGCTTTTCCACTATAGAACTGACTCCAAGATACCTATCCAACTTGAAAATAACTGTAAGGACAAGCTTAAAAGAACCTAAATATGGGAGGTTTCCATGAATACTAATTAACGGGGGAAGTATGTGAGATACAGACACGTGTTTTTTAACAGAACAGTAAATCTGCCAGTCCTCTCTACCTATTCTGTTAGCAGTTGGGTACCACCCACAGTCCAGGGTATTGATGGTTGCTTAATAACCTTTTCCACATTATTTAGACAGTCAAGGGGAGGACTTATTTTTATTTAAAAAAAAAAAAAAGGCACAAAGAGAAGGAAGAAGGTTGAACCCAATCAATTTGGCTTGAATAATTCAAGCCCAGAGACTTAATAATTAACTAGGCACTAAACACATTGTGCGGGTGTTATTTTAAATGTTCCGGTTGAAGTGTGAACATGCTTGTTAATGAAACCGGTCTTAAGCCAAAGAAAGGCGCAGCCCCAGCAGCCCCACAGCGCTTGAAGTGTTCCTGGGAAGCCGGAGTGGCATGGTGTTCTCTGGGAAAGGAGCCTGGAGGAGTTCTTTGTGAAATTCTGCTCAGGGATCTGCAGATCAGATGTACGCAATCTTTTTGAAATTATCATCATAAGTTTTATACGAAGGTGCTGGGAATTATTCAGACCGTTCAGGAAAGAAAAGACGGAATGGGACCAGAAGAGAAAGAGTGAAAAGAGGAGGACAAGACAGGAGTCCCTAAGCCCAGGCTCCAATGCAAGCTCTTTTCATCTATCTACTCCTCTGATTCTAACCTAAGAGCAAGAGAATCCAGGCACCAGCAAATATTTGTAACCACCAACCCTACGCTTACCTTGCTGTGTCTTACTCCAGAATGATGGCTGGAGGAGAGCAGAGCCCAAAGTGTGGGGCGTGCCATATCACATCCCCTTTCCACACAGCTCATCCTGACCCTGCAAATGATCAGCCTGCTTTATCACTCTCTGAGGTTGAAACCCCACTTGTCTTCACTTCACATCTGGCTCCCAACGTGAGCAACACCAACTGCAAAGGCTTTACCTTATGAAAAAGGCAGACTTTGTAATTAATAATTGCTTGCTTTACAGAACACTGGCAGTGGGTAAACACTGTCCTGAGTCCTTTGGACACATTATTCTATTCAATCATCATAAGCATAGGATGTAGAAAAATTATCATCTCCATGTCATAGACGAGAAAACAAGGTCTAGGGAACTTAGATCCATAGCTAGCAAGTGACCAAGGACCTGTGGGTCAACACCAGGCCCACCCAGCTCATGCCAGGGCCCGTGGTTTTATTTGTGTATTTATTCATGCATTTATTTTTGGATTTTATTTTTAAGCAATCTCTACACCTAAGATGGGGTTCAAACGTACAACCCCAAGATCAAGAATCACATCCTTTACCAACTAAGTGAAGATAGCCAGGGAGTCCCAGCGCCCAGGGGTTTTTTTTTGTTTGGTTTGGTTTGGGTTTTTTTTTTTTTTTAAAGATTTCATTTATTTATTTGACAGAGAGATAAAGAGATAGAGCACAAGTAGGCAGAGTGGCAGGCAGAGGGAGAAGGAGAAGGAGGCTCTCCACTGAGTAGGGAGCCTAATGCGAGGCTAGATCCCAGGACCCCAGGACCCCAGGACCATGACCTGAGCCGGCCGCTTAACCAAACGAGCCAAGCAGGTGCCCCGAGGGCCCAGGGTTTTAAAGATGACACAAGTGTGGTCTGAAAGTGCAGAATTCTATTGTAACCAAGAAGCTGGAAAATAGAGTTGTCTGTTCACATAGTTGGGCCTTAGAAATGGACATTCAGGCAAAAGAGGGAAACCGGTATAATGTGTCAGGTAACCAGAAATCACCTATGTATTTGAACGAAGGAAACCATAATTCTGGGAAATGATTTCACAGGTGATAGCAGGGCTGAGGAAACAGACAAGGGAGAACAAGGTTTTACCCAAACTACCACACACACACACAAAAAAAGATAAAACAAATGTTTTATCTCTGAACAAACATTAAGTGGTTTTGAAGTGCCTGATTTTAACATAGGAGAAATTTTCACTCCTCTCTTTTCAGATTTATTTTGTTTTTTAATCCCTCAAAAAGGTGAAAAAAACAACCAACCAAACCCTACTCATCTAGGGCAACTTTAATTAGGTTCACAGACTAATGTCCCATTTGCTCATCAATGGATCTTATCTATCTTTAAATCTCTTGCTTAAACTTCTCACTAGAGCTCTGCATAAACAAGCTCTACCATAAATGGAATTTTCAAAAATGTGCTTTGGGTCAAACATTACTGTATAGATAGTGTCCACTATTGGACCTATTTAGGAAATTTGAACTCTAAGAATAGAGGTGGTCTTCTCTTGTAAATTCCATCAACAGGGAACATTTGGCAAGACTCCATGGCCATATGTGATGACAAAACCCAAGCCCATGAAGCCAGTGTGTTCCTCTCAGGACTGAGGTGACACTGGAGGTGACACGGCCTACAACCAGGGGCTGGCAGCTGAAGAAGTGAGAATTGGAGAATCCAGTTACCACACGTGGAAATTATCCAGGTCCAGGTTAGCAGGGACTTCCATCTTACCAAAGCCAACGATCATTGATCCTAAGCCCACTTTTCATGTGACCTTTTAGAGGTACTCAACAGGACTGATCGCCCCCCTTAAATGAAACACCTTTCCTTTTTTTTTTTTTAATTTAATTTTTTTTTCAGTGTTCCAAGATTCATTGTTTGTGCACCACACCCAGTGCTCCATGCAATACATGCCCTCCTTAATACCCACCACCAGGCTCACCCAATATCCCACCCCCCCACCCCCACAAAACCCTCAGTTTGTTTCCCAGAGTCCACAGTCTCTCATGGTTCCTCTCCCCCTCCGATTTCCCCCAACTCACTTCTGCTCTCCAACTTCCAGTGTCCTCTGTGTTATACCTTATGCTGCACAAGTAAGTGAAACCATATGATAATTGACTCTCTGTGCTTGACCAGTTTCACTCAGCAGAATCTCCTCCAGTCCCATCCATGTTGATACAAAAGTTGGGTATTCATCCTTTCTGATGGAGGCATAATATTCCATTGTATATATGGACCACATCTTCTTTATCCATTCATGTATTGAAGGGCATCTTGAGTCTTTCCACAGTTTGGAGACTGTGGCCATTGCTGCTATGAATATTGGGGTACAGATGACCCTTCTTTTCACTACCTCTGTATCTTTGGGGTAAATGCCCAGGAGTGCAATTGCAGGGTCATAGGGTAGCTCTATTTTTAATTTCTTCAGGAATCTCCACACTGTTTTCCAAAGTGGCTGCACCAACTTGCATTTCCACCAACAGTGGAAGAGGGTTCCCCTTTCTCCACATCCTCTCCAACACTTGTTTACTGCCTTGTTAATTTCTGAAACAATTTTTTTTTTTACTCTGCTTTTACGCTTTCTTGATTTTTCTCCTACCTCACTTGCCACTCCTTCTCAGTCTTCTTTGGCAGGTCCTCCTTTTCTTTCTGCTTTCTAAAAGTGGGATGCTCCAGGGACCAGTCTTTGAGCCTTCCCTCTCTTCTAACTACACCCATTCCCTTAGGTGGTCTCAAATAGGTTTAAGAATTTAAATACTATAGCAGCACCTGGGTGGCTCATTCCTTAAGTGGCTGCCTTCAGCGCAGGTCATGATCCCAGGGTTCTGCTTCCTGCTCAGCAGGGAGCCTGCTTCTGCTTCTTCTTCTCCCTCTCCCTCTCCATCTCCATCGGCCCTGGCTTGTGTTCCCTCTCTCCCTGTCTCTCTCTGTGTCAAATAAATAAATAAAATCTTAAAAAAAAAAACCAAAAACTTAAATACTATATATGATGTTTGAAAAAACACATCACAAATTTTTCAACACTCTTCTCATCAAGAGGTTGGGTCTGTATCCCTTCACATTGAATCTAGGCAGTCTTAGTGGTTCCTTTGTTAAAAGTAGGAGCTAGTGGAAGTGACCATTTCACGTCCCAGGCTGGTAGCCTCACCTGGCCCATTGGAATACCATCACAAGAATCCTGCACTATCATGTAAGATGTTCAAGTATTATAACAATTCCAGCTGTCCCCAGGGCTGCCATTCAAGGAGAGAGCCCAAGCCATAAAAGAAACCCATGCAGACACAACACAGTCAACAGCTCTAGGCAGCATCAACTTCCAGACATCTGTCTGCAGATGCCTCTGGAGGATTCCAGCCCCCAGCTGTCAATCATTCCAACCAAGACCTCGAGTCTTCCCAGCTGAGGCTCTGGTCATTGTGGAGAACACAAGCCATCTTCACTATACCTTTTCCCATTTCTGGTGCCCAGGATCGATGAATCTAATAAGATGACTGTGTTAAGCTGCTACATTTTGAGATTATTGGTCATGCTAAAGTAGTAACTAGAACAAAATATAAATGCTGGTAACTGCCACATTTATTTTATCTGATTCATCAGCACCTAGTACCAGGAACTGTATGCTACCTTCTCTCAGGTTTTGTCTGTAGTGTCTAACTCCCACAAGAGAACTGGGGGCAGGCACTCTCTCTTCCTAACCAAGAGGGAAATGAAGAGACCTTTTCCTAAGGAAAGAGCCTCCCTATTGAACTGCCTACTGAGAAATATCCCTGAGAAGAGAAGTAGAGCTGTCACTCTTCTGGAGCTTGACGACAGGTACAAGGGCCCTGAGGAAGCGTTTTTTAGAATCTTGGCATATCAGATAAATGGCTACTATCTGAGACCTATAGAGAACTTGCCAAACTCAACACCCAAAAAACAATACAGTAAAGAAATGGGCAGAAGACATGAACAGACATTTCTCCAAAGAAGATATGGCCACCAGACACATGAAAAAATGCTCAACATCACTAGCCGTCAGAGAAATACAAATCAAAACCACAATGAGATACCACCTCACACCAGTCAAAATGGCTAAAATTAACTAGTCAGGAAGCAACAGATGTTGACAAAGGTTGCAGAGAAAGGGGAAGCCTCTTACACTATTGGTGGGAATGCAAGATGATGCAGCCACTCTGGAAAACAGTATGGAGTTTCCTCAAAAAGTTAAAAGAAGAGCTACCCTATGGCCCAGCAATCGCACTTCTGGGTATTTACCCTAAAGATACAAATGTAGTGATCCGAAGGGGCATGGACACCTGAATGTTTATAGCAGTAATGTCCACAATAGCCAAACTATGGAAAGAGCCATGATGTTCATCAACAGATGAATGAATGAAGAAGATGTGGTTCATATATACAATTGAATATTACTCAGCCATTAGAAAGGATGAATATTAGGGATGAATATGATCCCATGATCCTGGGATCAAGCCCAGCATCAGGCTCTCTACTCAGCAGAAAACCTGCCTTCTCCTCTCTCTCTGCCTGCCTCTCTGCCTACTTGTGATCTCTGTCAAATAAATAAATAAAATCTTAAAAAAAAAAAAAAAAAAGGTGGGGCACCTGGGTGGCTCAGTGGGTTAAAGCCTCTGCCTTTGGCTGAGGTCAGGATCCCAGGGCCCTGGGATCGAGCCCCACACTGGGCTCTCTGCTCAGCAGGGAGCCTGCTTCCTCCTTTCTCTCTCTGCCTGCCTCTCTGCCTATTTGTAATCTCTGCCTGTCAAATAAATAAATAAAAATCGTAAAAAATTAAAAAAAGAAAGAAAGAAAGGATGAATATTTACAATTTACACTGATGTGGATGGAACTAGAGGGTATTATGCTGAGCAAAATAAGTCAGAGAAAGACAATTATCATACAGCTTCATTCATATGTGGGGTATAAGAAACAGTGCAAAGGATCACAGGGGAAGGGAGGGAAAACTGAATAGGAAGTCATCAGAGAGGGAACCAAACCATCCATGAGAGACTTTTAACTATAGGAAACAAACTGAGGGTTGCTGGAGGGGAGGTGGTGGAGGGATTGGGTAATTGGCCAATGAGCATTAAGGAGGGCACATGATGTGATGAGCCCTGGGTGTTATACACAACTGATAAATTACTAAACTCTACATCTGAAACTAATGATGTCCTATATGTTGGCTGACTAAATTTAAATTAAAAAAAAAAAAATCCTATCATCCTAACATTACAACTCCTAAACATAAAGTAACAAATTCCTAAACATAAAGTAACAAAGACACTCTTCTTTGAGAAAGGTAGATGGTTTGTCTACAAAATTTTTGAAAGACAGAAAAAAAACTTTCGGTAATTAAGTTTGGGGAAACCAAATGTCCTCTGCCGTATTGTGGACATAGAGCAGCAGCAATGGCAGTGAACACGGAGTGTCTTCTAGGTCAACACCAAACTGAGTTCCTGCATTCATGGAATGATCTTACCTTGATAGGGCTGAAACTACACCATTATTTCCCTCAGCTCAAGCTGCTATAGCAAATTAACACAGACTGGGGGTGGAGGCGGGGAGGAAGGTGTTAAACAACAAACATTTGTTTCTCACAGTTCTGGAGGCCAAGAAGTCTAAGATCAAGATGCTGGCAGATCCACTTCCTGGTGAAGCACCCTTACTGGTTTGCAGATGGGTAATGTCTTGCGGGTATCTTTACATGGTGGAGAGCCAAGGAGAGAGAGGAAGAACCTCTCTCTCTTGTGTGTCCTGTATAAGGGTACTGATCCCCCCAGGAGGGCTCCACCTGGTGACCTAATCCCCTCCCATAAACTCCACCCCCTAAGACCATCACATTGGAAGTTAGGATTTGAATGTATGAATGGGGGAGGGGGAGAGGAGGGGAAGACACAAAATTCAGTCCATAACATTCCCATATGACAAAGGACTAGAGAATTTAAGTAGCTTCCACAGGGTTATAGGACTGATAGACAGGAAGGTCAGAATTACTAGCCAGACGAGATCATTAGAAAGCCTGAGCACTGAAATACTTCGCTAGCTACCTCATAGCAAAGCTAGGAGAAACTAGTATCAGTTACCTGATTAATAATTAGATTAAGCGCTATTGTCTAAACAAAAGAAGGGAAAACTAAAATGTCTTCATTATAACCTTAAATCGTAGAAGACATTCTCTTGCAGGAATTTTGGTCAATTATTCCCCGTGTAAAGAAGAATTAAACCAGAGAGAATAGTTTTATTAAAATAGAATTTATTTCAGATAGAAAAACAGAGAAACTTCATTATCAGGATGGCAGACCCCAAAATCAGACACAAAGAGAGATAGTGGACTTATAATCTCTGAAGTTCTTAAAAACAATCATTTCAAGCCAATTTCAACAGCCATTTCTCTTGAATAGTTTGGAATCCACCTGCCAGAAGGTAAAAGACCCAGAACAGATGCACTCTCCAGGCTTCATTCAGCACAAAGATTCAGTGCTTCCACACCAGGACGGGGGACTAATTAAACCCACAATCATATGGCGGAGCCTGTGATTCTGTTTTAGAACAGACTGTGACCTCTCTCTGACCCAGAGGGTAGCAGCATCAACACTTACAAGCCAAATGAAATAAGGCGCTGTCAGCAATGTTCCTCATGATAAAAAATGTAACAATAATAATAATAATAAAGTATCAAGACATAAACCCTCAAATAGGATGGTATCCAGAGCACCCCAGGCGTTCATGAGAATAAAGGAAATGAAAATTCAGGAAAATGAAGTCTGAGATATCAAGAGGGGTTTTCTCAAATTAAAAAAAGTCCCCCAACGTCATAAAATACAAGCAAGAGTCCACGCAGACGATAAGAAACAATATAAAAATCTTTGTAAGTATTAAAACTTGGGCTCGTCCCAACCACTTCTTCAGAAACTAGCATGGCATCGGTCAGGGAAAAAGCTAGAAAATATTAGGGAATGATATTAGAAGAGCCACATTAAGTCTTTTACTCTACTCTAACATTAGATATCCTTGGTCTTTGAAATTTTCTTTCTCATAATGATAACATGTTACCCTATATAAACAACTGATCACTACTGGTTTATTATCTCAGCAATGGAGCTGAATTTTCTCTGAACCATCCATACCTTTTTGTTCGCCCTGCCTGTGAGATCATGATTTAATGACGAGCCCAGTGCAAGGTACCAAGGATAACTGTGGGGCAGATAATTTCTCTGCGTAACGATAAATTGTCTAGGCAGTAATAAACTACTACTTTGTCCTCTCCAAAGAAGACATCCAGATGTCCAACAGACACATGAAAAGATACTCAACATCACTGATCATCAGGGAAAGGCAAATCAAGACTACAGTGAGTGATCACCTCGCGCCATCAAAAAGGCTAAAATCAACAATACAAGAAACAATGGATGGATGGTGAGGATGTGGAGGAAAAGGAACATTCATGCATGATTGGTGGGAATGCAAACTGGTGCAGCCACTGTGGAAACAGTACAGAAGTTCCTCAAAAAATTAAAAATAAAATTATCATATGATCCAGTAATTCCTCTACTAGGGATTTACCCCCAAATTATAAAAACACTAATTCTGAAAGGTATATGCACCCCTATGTTTATTGCAGCATTATCTATAATAGCCAAATTATGAAAGAAGCCCGAGTATCCATTGAGAGATGAATGGATAAAGAAGAGACGGTATGTATCTATGATGGAGTACTACTCAGTCATAAAAAAGAACGAACTCATGAACTCTTCCCAGTTGCAACAAATGGTTGGAACTAGAAAGCTAAGGGAAATAAGTCAGTCAGAGAAAGACAAATACCACATGATTTCACTCATACATGGAATTTAAGAAACAAAACAAACAAACAAAGGAAAATAAAAGACAAATCAAGAAACAGACTCTTAACTCTAGAGCATAAAATGCTGGTTACCAGAGGAGGGATTGGGTGGAAGAGGGTGGTGGGGGAAGGGGTGGAACAGGTGGTGGAGATTAAGCAGTGCACCTGCGGTGATGAGCAGCTAATGGATGGACGTGATGAGTCGTCATATTGTACACCTGAAACTAATACAACACTTATGACAATTACCATGGAATTAAGATTTAAACATTTAAAAATAAGATAAGATAGGTAGTTTTAAGAATAGCAGATCACAGGGGCACCTGGGTCTCTCACTCAGTCGGCCAGCTGATGCTTGATTTCGGCTCAGGCCATGATCTCAAGGTCATAGGATGGAGCTCTGGGTTGGACTTCAAGCTCAGTAGGGAGTCTGCTTCTCTCCCTTTGCCCCTCCCCCCTGTGCTCTCTGTCTCTCAAATAAAAATAAAGAAATAAATATATTTTTAAAAAAGAATAACAGATAATAAAAATGTCTCTGAAAAACAATCACTACTTTGTCCTCATTAATCTTCACACTTAAGTTGGAATTAACCATCTCGCAAACGTGGTAGCTAACCATTAACCAGGATACTGGAGCAACCATTCCCAGTTTTTAATAAACCATTGTTAAACTGTTCTAATACTCATTCCTCAATCATCATTTACCAAGCCCCCAAACTGCACTAGGAACAGAGCACAAAGTGTAAGTAGATAATGTTCAACCTTCACTGTACAAATCCCCCAAAGACATAAAGGGTAAGCAAAGATATCACCATATTATTAGTGTTCTTTTAGTTGGAAGAGGAAGGTTAGCCGGTAGGAGGTGAAGAAGCAGAGACATTTCTCTGAGAAACTGAATGAGAATATGCCTTTTGGTAAGCTTTGGATTACTCACACAACAGAGAAGACAGAGGGGATTTTTCCAAATAGGGAAGAAAGAGAAAGCCAGCTTCAGTACTGCAGGAAGCATGCTGGGACAGAAGAATCAGGCCCTCCAGAAGGGACTGCGGAACCGATAAACAAATCTGAGCGTGGCTAAATGAAATCTTGTGTAGGTGAATTATCTTGCAAGTGGCTGATTCCATGAGGATGGGATTGGGTAGAGCCATGTCTTAGAGGAAGCAGCTATGGTTGTCAGATGGATGCCAAGACTATAGATGATAGTGGTCCTTCTAGGTTAGGGTGGCATTGGTTAGTAAAAGAGGTGAGAAGAGGAGACAGAGGCAAGAGCCTTTAAGAGATTCCGAGTCTTGGCCAAGAAGCAACAGACTCCAGTTTCAGCAGAGAATTGGAACAGAAACCCAAACCCAAGATGCCAAGTTGGGCATGACATAGAATAAGGGTCAGGTAGAAGCCCTTTCTGAGGTGTCTGGAAGCCAAATGTGCCTTTGGGTCCACTAGACCCCACATGCAGAAGCAAGCACCTATATCACAATCTTGCTACCTAATGGTCAGAACTGCTGGTGTGCACCGTAAGGCTGGGCTTGCCATAGTCAGGTCTTGATGGAGCAGAGCCCAAGGGTGATTGGTGCTGGCATGCGTTGGGACTGGAACAGCCATGGACTGATGCCACTTGCCTAAAGCTACCTCCCTTGCTATCCTACCATGACTTCTGACACCTTCAACAGTCTGAACGCTGCTTTGGCTTAGGGTGAAGTTGGGGAACATGTTTCACAGGGCAGATGCAATCCAAAGCTGGGATTGACCTGACCACCAGAGTGAGGATTCTTATTACTTTGAGCTAAAGTCCAAACAACAATTTCTTCCTTACAAGCAAATTGGCCTTTTAAGGGAAAATCACTGGAAGAGAGAACCAGGGAATAACATCCTCAGCCCAAAGAACCATCAGGAGGCAAATGTGGTCCTCAAGGACACTTTCAACTGAAGCTACCCACCTCAGTCCCTTCTAAACACTCCCATTCAGTATGTATATATTGAGCACTGCCTGTATGCCAATCACGCTTCCAACGCCATGAGGTTTGAGACTAGAAACCATTCTCTCCTCTGCTTTTTCTTGCTGCTCCTTATTTCTACCCTCCCCTCACTTCAAACTCTGCCGATGTAAATTTCCCAGCCATTTCTGTTTATCTGCAACTTTTCCTCTTTTTTTCTGCCTTCCTTCCCTCCCCCACTTTAACACCCTTTCTCTTTCCTGGCCTTCTCCCTTCTGTCTTTCCCTTTTTTCTCCCTTACCTTCCCACTACCTTGCTTTCCTTTTCGTCATCATAAATAAATATAGAGTTTAAAATACGTATTAGACATAACTAATCTCGGGGGAAGAAATGCATGATTTCACATATGCTCCTGTGAAGTCCGTGAGTTGGGACAAACAGCACGAAGTTAGCCCTGACTCGCCCATGCCTGTAGATTTCGATGAACTCCCTCCTCCAGTGGGGACTGAGCCACCCAGGCGTCCCGGGCCAAGCGTGTCATTTTTTCCAACAAAATGGTGACTGGGAGAAGGAGGAAGTAAAGGTCTATGCCTGGGACATTCCACAGGGCGGTGAGAAATGGAAAAATCAGAGCAAATACTTCGTGGGGAGTCCATCCCAAACATTCTTCTTGCATCCTTTCTTTGGACCTCATGGCATCACCCCCAGATAAGGAAACACGTGTGAAAGGCGGTGGCAGAGCTGGAGCCGGGACCCAGTCAGCCAGACACCAAAGGCCATAGCGACAGAACGAAGAGAAGCTTCGCCAACTCCCTAGCGGCGTCTACTCGAACAACGTCACGAGGGAAAAGGAAACCGCAGTCGGGATTCTGGGGGCTCAAGGGCTCATGCAGCCTCACACGGTGGGCCCTGAGGCTTGCTGGCATAGAGTTGTTGGGGGGAGTCCGTGATCAGGGAACACACGAGCAGGATTCAAGGCAGCAAGCGTTGACATTTCTGAGCTGGAAAAATCATTATCTTACCCAATTCAGGAGTCACGCAGCCTCTGCATAAACATTCCCAGGGACAATTCTCCTACAAAATAAGAGTCACAGTTTGGCCGCATTTTTGATTCAACCGTTCAAAGCCTTAAGCTCGCATGTATGCAGCGGCTTTAAAATATTTTTCTGATGCTCCCACCTTTGTGACATTTCACCCATCATTAATTCTTTAGAAATCACCAGAATGCAAGGTGAGTATATTTAATGCTACTGAACTGTACACTTAGATATGGTTATGACAGTAGGTTTTGGGGCTGCGTGTTTTCACGACTAACATTTTAAAGAATCGTGAGAATGTAAATAATTATGGATGTGAAATACACATAATCCTCAAATATACATCATGAAATTTGGTGGCATGGACAACTTAATCATTTTATTTCAGAAAAAAATTAAAATCCAATGGATGACTAAGCAAGTCTGTTTGTCGGGAAACTTGCTCTGAGCGGTTATTTATGCTAGACGCCATGTTAGTACCATTCACTTACATCTCTTCTCTTGAAAGTTCTAAAAACTCCTATTTCCCTTCGCTTTCTGTATAGACATGTTACAATTGACTACAGTAATTAATATCTTGTGATTAATTCAGCTTGATCATTCATGTTTTAACCTGATTATTTCTTCAACGACACTTTTGATTGGGGATATTCATGGCTTAAGCGATATATTTACTTGGATTTTCTGCTTGGGAGACTTCATGTGGTAGTACTTTATATGTATACGTAATTTATCTTGAGTTCTCCACTCTTTGGAAGGAATACGTGATTAGCTTACACCAGATCTCAGGAGGGAAGACCATCCTGTCCATCGTACTGATCATGAAACCAAAACTCAAGGGTAAGCAACTTCCTGAAGTTCTGTAGCAATAGTGGGAAGATACTAAAGACATTACCATGGCTTAGAATTAGAAGTCGATGCCTGAGCATCAGAATTTATCACTTCTTTTTTTTTTTTTTTTTTATATTTGTTTATTTGGCAGAGGCATAGAGAGAGAGAGAGGGAACACAAGCAGGGGGAGTGGGAGAGGAAGAACCAGGCTTCCCGCCAAGCAGGGAGCCTGATGCGGGGCTCGATCCCAGGACCCTGGGATCATGACCTGAGCTGAAGGCAGACACATATTGACCTGAGCTGAAGGCAGACACATAACGACTGAGCCACCCAGGCGTCCCAGAATTTTTCACTTCTGTTACTCTGTCCACACATGACCAGTTGGCTTTTTTCAATCCACCCTCAATAGGTTCTTTACTAACTTGGGATATTTTCATGCTAATGCACAGATGTTTCATGTATGGGAAGAAGAGAACAAAATGTTTTGAATGTTTTATTTATGTTAAATATTCAATATGTTTTTGAATGTTGCATTTAGAATGATAGAGAAATAAAACTATCATAAAACAGAATTTTGGGATCATGGAATTGAAAATGCTACTAGGATCATTATTTCCCAGGCACAGCATAGGAATCACAAAGCCTTTGCTTGGAGAGTCCAGCGATAAGGATCTTACTGCTTTTTTTTTTTTTTTTAAGTTTTTATATATTTATTTGAGATGGAGAGAGAGAGCATGCATGAGAAGGGGGAGAGGCAGAGGGCAAGAATCTCAAGCGGACTCTCAGGCCGAGGGCAGAGCTCGGCTCAGGGCTCAATCCCACAACCCTGAGATCATGACCTGAGCTGAAACCAAGAGTCTGACACTTAACTGACTGAACCACCCAGACACCCCAGATCTTGTTGATTTCAGGTTTGGCTTTATTGCTAGATAAGTCTATTTTTTATTATGAATAATAAATAATATATTGTACCAGTCGGCAATTGGGGCTATATAACAAACCACTCCAAAATTTCACAGCTTAATTCAAACTTTTCTACAGCTCGAGACACTAGAGCCAGCAGCTTTGGCTCTGCTTAGTGGTTCTTCTGCTGGGCCAGCTATAGGTCAGTTTTGTCGATGGTGGGTGGGCTTTCGAATATGTCCAGAGCCTTACCTGGCACAACTGAGCTCCCATCCACATGGTCTCACATTTTCCAGCAAGCTAGCCTGGACTTGTTCACATGGCAAAGGCAGGAGTCCCTATACAACAAGGAGAAGCACACAGGCCTCTAAATGTGTTGGAACTGGCACAGCATTCGCTGCCCCCGTATCATATTGGCCTGAGCAAAGTCACTGGTCCCACCTAGATTCTGAGAGTAGGAAAATGAACTTCTCAGAATGGATGAAGACACATGATACAGGCCACAGATATGAAAAACTAGGAACAACTGTGGCCATTTCCCCATCTACCACATGGTTAATAAAAATTACATGGTCGGGGGGAGGGCTCCTCAGGGACTCAGTGGATTAAGTCTCTCTTCGGCTTTGGTCATGATCCCGGGTCCTGGATCAAATCCCACATCAGGCTCCCTGCTCAGCCAGGAGCCTGCTTTTCCCTCTCCTCCCCCGCTCATGCTCCCTGTTGCTCTCTCTCTCACACATATATAAATAAAATATTTTTTAAAAATTACGTGGGTGTGATAGTATGATGTTAAGGATATGGGAGGTGATGTTTCAGATGTCAAGAGGCCAAACCACAGGGCACGGAGTCTAAGCATTAGAATGGCCGACTGCTGGAAACCACAGATAATGTGTACTGACTGACCTGAGGATGAGTTATTAAGGATGAGATTTTACTCGAATGCCAGGACAGCCCAAATTCCCAAATTCCACTCCTGTTCATGACATTCCCACGACAAATCCATGCTCAAAAAATACAGCAAGTCACCTTATCATTGACTGGAGCTTTGGTCCCATCTCCTAGCAGAGAACTCAAATTCCGTCTGAGTAGCCTCAAACCTAAAGAGACCCAAAAGCCTGCCTCACGTTTTTCTCCTGGAACCTGGACTTGAATCTCAGACCTTTTCACTCCTCTGGGTGGACAGTCATATCCACCAGATGTGAAGCAAAAGATCAAAAGGGACACAGCAAAAGAGATGGTTTGCCTCAAAGCCTAAATTTGTCTACCTCAGTCCCTTAGATCCAGGCAGAATCACAGGACCTCTCAGAAAGTCACAGAATGGGTAGGAGGAAAGGCCTGTGAAAAGGAGATGGGAAATGTTTATGACAGCAGCAACCTCACCCTTCCGTAAGGGATGGGAAAGTCCTGGGTGAGTCTCCATCCTGATGGGGGTTCAGGTTCCATCTCCTTTCTCTGGCTTTCCAGAGGGAGGAGTCCGGAAGGAACCTGACTGCAGATACCAAACATTTCAGCTCAGCATACGGTTTCTCTCCGCAGATACAGAATGGCCAATAAATTATCCTTCAACCTGTGTGTCTGTACCAAAGTCTGACATTTGGTTTAGAGTAAGGGGTGGGGTGAGAAAGAAGCGCAGAGGGTCGAGAGGCCAGTGCAACTGACCACTTTACGTTTTATAAAATACTTTCACGCGTAAACTCTCTTAACATGTCCTGAACTTTCAGGAATCTCTGTGAATTTACTTTTGCACGTTTGCATGTCACGTTTGCATGAAGTGTTCTATTCCCTGTATCCATGAGTATTGATTGGGATTTTTGTGGTTGCAAGTAACGGAAACCAATGCTGGACGGGGTTTACTGTGAACTTCCGAGATAGTGCACAAAATCAAAGGAAAGGCAGAATCATTGGTCTAGCTATAAGATCCGGTTGGCAAGAGCTGGTCATTCCTTCTAGGTGCTAATCACAGGGCAAATTAGCTCCAACTTTTTATTTTTTAAGATTTTATGTATTTATATGAGAGATAGAGATAGCAAGAGAGAGAGGGCATGAGCCGAGGGGAGAGGGAGAAGCAGGCTCCCCACTGAGCAAGGAGCCTGGTGCAGGGCTCCATCCCAGGACCCTGGGATCAGGACCTGAGCCAAAGGCAGATGCTTAACTGCCTGAGCTACCCAGGCACCCCTCCAACTTTTTTAAAAAAGATTTTATTTATTTATTTGAGGGAGAGAGAGAGAACACAAGCACAAGTGGTGAGAAGAGGCAGATGCAGAAGGAGAAGCAGACTCTCCACTGAGCAGGGAGCCTAATGCAGGACTTGATCCCAGGATCCCTGAAATCATGACCTGATCCAAAGGCAGACACTTAACCAACTGAGCCACCCAGGAACCCAGGCTCCAACATTTTTGATCCTTGGGTCAAATGATGCAAGGAACAAAAGTCAAGAAACCATATCCAGCTGACTTCGTTTGATTACACACTTATCCATCGGACAGAGAAAGGACTAACCAAGGACTAATTTGGGGAGAAAGGAAAAATTTCTCATTTTCCAAAAGAATAGGAAATTTTGCGGGGCCATCAAGAACAGTCCACTGCAACATCATAGTCAAAGCATCATTAATACTGAGTGAAGATAGTGAGGGTCAGTTGTCCTAGGGACTGTAGGACATAACAGGTTAACAGGGAACCTTGGAGAAATCGGTTAAGTTGCAACAGTCTAGGGGGAAAGTTGAAAAGCTCAGTATATTTGCTTAACACAGTTGTTCTACAAAGGTCCCTGGGGCTTATTTTGACCAAGTAGGAAAATGATTGCAACGAAGGAAGAATTTTAAAAATTTTTTATTATATTCACTATCCCCTAGGAATAGGAGCCACGCCACACCATCCCACACAGTGCAGGTCCACCCAGGGCAGTACCAAAGTAAGATGAGCAAGTAAGGAGAGGGGGGCCGTGGGCAGGAGCTTTTATTGTGCTTCACACAGAAAGGAATGGGAGAAGCAAGGAAAGCAAGCACTACAAACTTATGATAAGAGTCTGAATGGTTTTTGGCAGGCCCTGGGCTCTAGGGATAATGCCCTGTTGTCCAGTACCTGGCCCCATGGTGATTAGGACAGGATAATGTCCCAGGCTGAAGCGTGGTCAAAGAAAATGAGTGGCAGGGTATGGTTTGCATATCGAAAGTGTGTTATCTCCAGAAATTGCTTAACTCTGGAAAGAGGAGTTCCCCAGGCCCACAAGGCCGCCAGTGCTACAGCATCAAGAATACAGAAAGAACATATCGCTAATGCAACTGTGTTCTTCTGGGCAGACACGTGAAGCCATATGAGGATCCTGGGTAAGTGATACAGAGTGTGGAAGGAAGCCTACAGAGGCTGATCCTAAGTTCCATTTTGTTGACCATCCCATATGCTGCAGGCATGGTCTGCTGAATCTCCCTCCACTCCTCTGGGCCCTCTCTCGCTTTCCTCTAGCCTTGTAAATTTATCGTGCCCAAACTGTAGGCTTTGTCAAAGCAGTTCCTATAGCCACAATTATTGTATGAATCCATTTATAAATGTGACAATAAAACATAGCCAAGCATATTTCAATAATCCATTTTAAGATATAAACAATTCCTTTTTTATGTTATATTGTAGATTTGCAGACGTGTGATCTTCCAAATTGATGCCAACATAAAATAAATTCCCAGTAATTTAAAATGTTTAGAATGTGAAACTAGTCTAATTTATTTCTACTTTGATGTCCCTCCATCTTCACGTTTGTCTCAATTCCTCTACTAGAATCATATTCTTATTTATTTTTTCTCTGGGCATTCTTGGGATATTTCTGCTCTGTCGAAATTCAATATCAAGCTTCACTGTTTTATTAAATATATCAAACAGCAGATTCTCTGGCTAGAGAGCTAAAAGTTGCCAAAGGAAGTGTTTCTTTTATCTGCTGTGAATTACGCCAGGAGGCTCAACAGAGTGGTAAAGACTGGGTGTTTTATATCATTAAGTGAATATGTAAGAACAGATCCCTGCAAGGATCTGATTATCCTCTAGCCATATGCCATCACCAAGAGAAATTTAAGCATTTTCTCTGTCTCCACAGATGAAGTGTATGTTTTCTTTGGCTTTACTTCTATTGAGTTTAGTTAATCCCTTTCAAACCAGGAAACCCAGACTTAATGTATATTGACTCTCTGCACAAAATCTTCTCTATCTTGCATTTACTGACACACGGTTTACCTGTCATTTTAATTGTGCTCACACAAATTATGTTGGTTTATATTTAACTGTACCAAATCTCATTTGTGATTCTGAGTTTGTTTTTTTATTTTCAACAGCAGTTGGAAGTGAGCTGGCGGAGTGCTTTGAATGGTTTCTTTTGTAAATAGTGAGAACACAACGTTCCCCCACAATTATTTCCTTTAAAGTTAGTTTTCATGTTGATAAAAAAGGAAACTCAGCTAACACTGGCCCTCTACTTTAATTTTCCAGTATCTGGGCATCTGGGTGGCTTAGTCAGTTAAGCATCTGCCTTTGGCTCAAGTCATGATCTCCGGGTCCTGGGATCAAGTTCTGATTCTCTCAGTGGAGAGCCTGCTTTTCCCTCTGCCTGCCGCTCCCCCTGCTTGTGTCCTCTCTTCTCTCTCTCTCTGTCTCTGTCAAATAAATAAATAAATAAATTTTTTAAATCAAGCTTTTAAATCTGATGTTTAACACTGACTCATTGAATAAAACTGCTGAAATGATGGTCTTGTATTATTTCCATTTCCCCATATATAAAAGAGTTAATAATGTAGCTGCCACAGAGCATATGGTGAAATTCCATGGAAAAACCACAGCGATCTGCTGCTTTTGGAGCCACGAGGACGTCCATAAATAACGGGTCACACCAGTCCTCCCCAACCACTTCTCCAACACACCCACAGTTCTGATACACAGATTTCCGCCCTGCTCTAGAGTTTCAGATTTTCTCCTTTTCTGAAGTAACCATTCCCTGTGAAGTTTAGTCCCGTACTGCTCATTTTCTCTTGCGCCTCCATTTCCTAAAGAAAGGTGTGGAACGGATCCAGCTCCTGAATTCTAGGAACTTCTATAAACTGAGATATGTTTAAAGAAAACTTGATGAATCATTATGCTACCCCACCCCCACAAGACTGTGGAATGTTAGCTTTAAAAGGAATACAGAGAACATCCAATCCAAACTCTGCATTTTCCAGATGAGAAAACTGAGCTTGTGGGAGCTTGAGGAAGCTGGAGATTTGGCCAAAGTGGCAAAGCTAGTAGGTTACAGATCCATATATGTACAATTTCAAAAGCATGCATATTGATATTTATTTCATTTTCATTACTTTCTTTAAAAAAAAAAGTATCGTAAGACTAATATAGCCTGATTAAACTTTTGAAGTCTCAAAACACAAAGACAGTAACCTGTTGTATCACATTTCTTTATCAAAGAATTATTACTGACACTCGTACCTCTAAGAATGGTTTCTAAGAAATGGTCACTCAGAGGTGAGATTGAACACATTTAACAACAGTACATCAAAGACATTGCCCCACAATAGAAATGTCCATCCTGATTCCACTAGCTGCATATTAGAGTATATTACTCAAAAATGGACAATCCCCATGCTAGAAATAAAGAAATCACCCTAAAAGGTGGTTGCAACACAATAAAAATATAACCATTCCTAATAAAGCTACAAGATTGTCATTATCACATTTGTTCAATACACTCTGCCTTTTTAAAAAGTTTTAAAAGGAAACAAAGCCTTCCCCCCCACACACACATGATATTTCTGGCAGACTAACCATTAGGTTTAACCATTGGTAACGGTGGCAGGACTGTCCTCCCAGAACTGGTAAAAAATCAATTGCCTCCTCAAGTTAGAATTTTTAATATTTTCCAAAATAAGCTGTGGCTATAGTTATCATGTATATCATGTATATCATCCTGTGTCTACCATGTATATGTCATGTATATATCATGTGTGTTATGTAATGTGTTATAAAATTTGTACAATTATTACATGGGTTTTGGGTATGAGGACATAATAAATCTGCTTTATTAGCAAACTTGAACAGGGGCTAAATGTGTATTTGCTGATTTACTGCAGAACAGGATAAACAATACCAGTGTATTTTTCCCAAAGTCAATACGGAAATACCTAACAGTACTTACTTTACTAAAAAAGTCTGATTTTGTGGCAAGAACACACTCAGTTTTCCTGTGTTTCTCTTTTATTTGGAAGAATCAGATGGAGTGTTCTTTTAATCCTTTGCTCCCACCTAGAAGGAATTTTTAAAAATCATAAAATATCACTGCGATATAATTTTTCACAACATGAAAAAGATCCCTCTCCTGCATAATTCCTGAAAATTTTTCATCCAGCTGTTTCCTGAACACATTCAATGATGGGGAGTTCATTGCTTAATGAGGATGCCCCTTACTTAGGAGCTGTGGTTGCATAAAGGTCCGTGTTAACCCTTCACCGGCATCTCTGGACCAGCAGTATGAACATCACTTGGGAACTTGTCAGAAAAACAAATTCTCAGGGATCCTGAGTGACTCAGTCTGTTAAGAGTCTGCCTTCAGCTCGGGTCATGATCTCAGGGTCCTGGGATTCAGCCCTGCGTCGGGCTCTCTGCTCAACAAGGAGGCAGCTTCTCCCTCTCCCTCTGCCCCACCCACCCACTCATGCGCACGTGCTCTCTCTCTTTCAAATAAATAAAACTTAAAAAAAAAAAAAAAAGAAAGAAAGAAAAATTCTCAGGGCTCCACCCCAGATTGACAGAATCCAAAATTCTAAGAATGGTGCCCAGCCCTGTTTTAACGAGCCCTCCTCCCCACCCAGGTGACTCTGATGCATGCTCAGTTTTGAGAACAATTGTCCTATATACAACTCTACGCAACAGAATTAAGAGACATTGTGTTGTGTATGACTCATTGGGTTGCAGATATCAGAAATGTAACTCTACATTTTGCTTAGCATCCAAAGCTAAACGTCTTAGTTCATAAGGCTCTGGATAATGGGGTACCTCGTAGATCAAAAGGATTGATCTGGACCTTAGGGACCTCCTGGAACTGGAAAGAAGACAAGGAATGTCTCATTCCCCTTGCCTACTCACAAGCGCTACACTGGCTTCACCACCACTATCTGCCCATATGTTGCTGATTTCTGGTTTGCTCGATTTTATCCTCTTCTGTTATAGACGGGCTTCAGCTCATGATGAAGATGGCCACGTCCCCACCCTCCTACCCACCCACCCATGCCTTCATATGCTTGTAGCACCCAACTTCAGAGGCAACGCTGTTCCTCTTTCGGCTGCAAATCAAGATATCCCAGGGAAGGACTCCTAGGGCAGGAAATACTAATCCCACAAAGGTGTTGGGAAGTCTTGCCAGACCGACAAATAACAATAGTTACTGCAGTCTATTACATAAACTATAGTCAGTTTTACTTTGTGAAAAGGAAATTTAGAAAGACCAGTCACCTTGCCCAAATCATTCAAGTCCGTGAAAATCAAAACCAAAAATATTTTAGAGTAATATTATTTAAAACTATAACATAGTCACTCATCTGTTGAAGACCTTCCTAGAAAAATCTACTTTGGGTTTTAAGTCAACATATTTGTACTGAACTTTCTTCCCCCGTGGAAAAAAAAATAGTTTTATAAAAATAGCTTCATGAGCTTGCAGTAAAACAATGGTGAAAGAAATACAATTTTTCCTATTGCAGACAGACAGTTGAGATTTTTTTTTAGCATTTGTGTCATTCAAAAATGATTGTTACAGGGGCACCTGGGTGGCTCAGTGGGTTAAGCCTCTGCCTTCGGCTCAGGTCATGATCTCAGAGTCCTGGGATCGAGTCCCGCATCGGGCTCTCTGCTCAGCGGAGAGCCTGCTTCTCTCTCTCTCTCTCTCTGGCTGCCTCTCCATCTACTTGTGATTTCTCTCTGTCAAATTAATAAATAAAATCTTTAAAAAAAAAAAAAAAAAATGATTGTTACAAACTTCCAACTTGGCAGGAATGTACTCCCAGTGGAGGAAGGGGGGGGGTATCAAGCCAATCTAAAGTCATGAAGATTTAAATAATGTATTTAAGAACAAGCACAAAATAGAACATTTTATGGGTTTTTGCAAGAACTTTGACTTAAGGCTTCCTGATTGAAAAAAATTTTTAATTTAGGAATTTGACTTCAGCAAAACAATCACTTTTTCTTTTGGTATGCCTTCTATCTAAACCCAGAAAAAAATGATAGTAATGAAGCCTATGGGTAAGGAATATACGTGATCAAAGTATAAGAGATTCCAAAGATTTTCATAGCAAGACTCATTCAATCTCTTCAGGCTTAAGTGAGTCTTCCCACTTTCCCTTCCAGTGGTTTATTATAGCTTAACACATTATGGTTGCTCTCTTCAAGGCCTATTATAAACCATGTTAAATGTGCTACATAGTAAATCAGTATAAGAACCTTAACTTTATGGGGCATCTGGGTGGCTCAGTGGGTTAAGCAAGCCTCTGCCTTGGGCTCAGATCATGATCTCAGGGTCCTGGAATGGAGCCCCGCATCGGGCTCTCTCCTCAGCGGGGAGCCTGCTTCCCTTCCTCTCTCTGCCTGCCTCTCTGCCTACTTGTGATCTCTCTCTCTCTGTCAAATAAATAAAATCTTAAAAAAAAAAAAAAAAACCCTAACTCTGGAATTTCCTGGTTCTTGAATGTCTCAGTCCATACTTTTGTGTTATACCATTTACAGATAGTTTCTAGAAACCAAGTACTACCAACCCCTGATCCTTTCCACCATTTGGGCCCTCTTGTTTCTCCAACACAACCTGGGACAAGGGTTTGTGTAAGCAGAGTTGAACTAATGTGACATTAAGTAGATTGTGAGATAGAGGCTCTTATTAATATTTTAAGAAGACTCTAAGTGAAGTCCAATTGGTTTTTAGACCTTAACATCATTATTGCCTCCTACCACAAATTTCATAGCTCTCTATTTTTCCATGACCTTTTGCAATAAATGTTGAATCTGAAAGTATGTAGAACAGAGGGCTTAGACTCAGTTTCCCCTTACTCACAATTCCATCTTAGTCGACGACTGATAAAAATAAAATCAGAGAGCCCCATTGTGTTCCCCATTTTGGACACTACATAAACCCAACCCATACCATTTTGCCACAAGAAGATTCTGTGAGAAATGCTGAATTCCCCAACCTCCGTGTGGATCTATCCCCAAAGTCATCTGGTTCTACTCTCACTTGTCACTCTCAGCTGGAATTCAAAACTGCCAGCCTCCTACAACCGGTTCCTACTTTAACAGGAACATACACTATGCCTCTGGTTGGGGTCAAAATCTTGTTTTAGGATGGTTTCTCCTTATGGTCCCTTGTATGCTGGTTCTATATATTAACTTTCTTCTCTCTTCTGAATTCCCGACTAGAGAGAATTCATACATACGATGATCATTTTGATGATGCGTATGAGCCTAATGATGATGACAATGATTTCACAATCATCCAGGAGCATCTGCAACGAGCCAGCCTCTGGACAAAGTACAGTCTGCTCTGCTCCGACAGCTAGGTATGTAATGCAAATTAGCTCATATATGAATGGTAAGTAGGGGGATATAGACAAAACTGAGATTGCTTTGATTCGTATGTGATTTTCATGTCAACATTTTGCAGCTCAGGGTACACATGTTAATATTTTACAGTTCAATGCACACTATTTAATCAGTTTAATCACCGGAAGTCATGAAGTCATCCAGCGCTGAACAAGGTGTCCATTCACCCCGCTGTCTTCCTCTTGGCTCTGTCTGGGATGTGCTCACCGGGAAGCTTTCCTGAATCTGAGTGCAACTCACCCTCATCTCCATAACTTGGCGGCATCTAGTCTTAGTCATACCCTTTTCCATCAAACAGCCATCCCCTCTGCTTAAAGGCAAGTTACACTTACTATTTTTAAGAAGTTTTATTTATTTTAGGAAGGGAGAGCGCGCCCGAGCCCAGGGAGGGGCAGAGCCAGAGACAGAATCTGAAACAGACTCCGCACTGAGTGTGGAGCCCAATACAGGGCTTGATCTCACGCCCCTGAGATTGTGACCTGAGCCAAAATCACGAGTCAGAAGCTTAACCGATGAGCCCACACAGACACCCCTACTCAGTTTTTTTTTTTTTAAGGAGGAGTGTAACTTGAGGGCATTGTATTAGGATGGGGATCATTATCGTTAGTCCTTTGGCAACAAAGTTACATGGGTTCTTCAGCACCAGTCCCAATCCTGCTTTTTTTTTCCCCATAAACCCTCTTACTGGCAGGGCCCAAGTTTGCAGAATGAGTGGTTTGTTGTTTCTGCCCCTGGGGAGGAAATGCCTGCTCTCTGCTCATACGGTCTTACTTGGTGCTCTCCACTATGGCCCAGCAGGGGTATTATTTCCATTAGCTGATGAAAGGGAGCGGACGCTCAGAGAACTTCAGTAACCCGCTCGAAATCTCGCAGTTAATACGAAGGCAAGATGACATGGAGTCATTAGATACACCCCATTTGTTCCCTGGCCTCTGGCCGGTCTTAAATAGGACCACGGTGCAGATACAGGCCCTGAGCCGCAGACCCCTGCCATCAGGGCCTGGTGTGAGCACCGGCATTCTCCAAGACTGACACTGCTTCCTTCTCACATCTTGTGGAAGATAGCCCCCAACACTGTTTTTTTTTTTTTTTTGTTCCAGAAAAAGGCTCCATAAAAATAAATTAAATATTTGGGTCA
This sequence comes from Mustela putorius furo, assembly GCF_011764305.1. Classification (NCBI taxonomy): domain Eukaryota; kingdom Metazoa; phylum Chordata; class Mammalia; order Carnivora; family Mustelidae; genus Mustela; species Mustela putorius. The sequence continues at coordinate 9,792,340 of NW_025421480.1, read as the reverse complement.
GCTGTAGCAAGCCACTGGTAGCATCACATGGCAGGGACCGTGGAGCTCGGCAGCAGGAAAGAGCCTGACCCAGCCCTGGCTTCGCACGGCGGTGATACAGCACATTCCAGAAGAAGAAAATAGGATGTGGAGGATTCAAATAAAAAATAATCCCAGAAGGGATTTTCTGTCGTCCATTGACTTCCTTTTAGAAATTGAATGTGATTTGAGGGAAGGACTACTGTTCTTCTCCCAGATGAAAGCCATGCCTTTTGAAAAGAAATTCTCTTACGCAGCACGATCCTGTTTTTATTAAAACAGAATACATGCACACAAAAACTTTAGATGGTAAACATCAACATTTTGATGCAATTAATCTCTGAAGGGTACAATTGCGGGTAGCATTCTTTTTCCCCATGAATTTGTATTTTACAAGATGTCTAGAATACTTGCTCTAAAAGCAAAGTGATAAAAGTCACTTGTGAAAACAAAATTTCAAGAGAATTTTGGGACCATCTTTCCCCAGAAACAATTGATTTTGTATTGGGAAAGGCATTCATAATTGTTTTGAGGCAGCTCAGTCTTTTGGTATCACTCAGCTTAGACATTCTTCCAATGAATGTCACAGTGTCCTTTGTTCTATTCTTTCTTGCATCCGCCTTTTACACACCCCACTCCTCCCTCTTTCCCACACTCACCTGCTCTCAGTTCCCCCTTCCCTCCACGCTTTCCCTCTCCCCGTCTTTCCTTGGGCATCCCTGCTTCCCGGGGACCCTGCCACCCCAGTGCTGACTCAGGCGTCCTCTTCTGACCTGCGGTGTGGTGCCAGTTCTCACATCTGATTGCACACTCCTTCCTATTTGTTTTATGCATCTTCCCACCCCACCCCCTGATGTCTGTGTCTCAACGTAACAGCGGCTGTTTACCCGCTTGTAAGGAAACCATGCCATTTCCAACAACTAGAGAATTATGCCCAACACAACAACAGATGTGTATTTCTGAGGTTTTTCTGTTGCCTCGCGCTCGTTTGTTCCTTATCGGGAGAAGATCTGGGGCCAACCCTAAAAATCAGGAGGCACCTCAGTAAACACATGAAAGGCTACTATAGACCACCCTCTCTGGACCTTTTCCGTATATTGTCCGTTACAGGTGAATTACAATAACAGGACCCAATCTCCCCAGTAGTTCCTTAACCTCGGTGGAAGGTGGCTGTAAATCTTCGGAGCTTGTCTACAGTCACATCGACTTCCACCCGTGAGTCCTTGCGGTATAGACGATCTCCCATCCTTTGACGCGCATGTGTTTGACTAGGGCATTCAAAATCTGCATTAGGGGCTCCTGGGTGGCTCAGTGGGTTAAGCCTCTGCCTTCAGCTCAGGTCATGATCCCAGGGTCCTGGGATCGAGCCCCACATCGGGCTCTCTGCTCAGCAGGGAGCCTGCTTCCTCCTCTCTCTCTGCCTGCCTCTCTGCTACTTGTGATCTCTGTCTGTCAAATAAATAAATAAAATCTTTAAAAAAAAAAACTGCATTAATTCCTGCTCTCCGAATCAAAACGAGTGTGATGTTATTAATCTAAGAGCTCAGCATGATAGCCCGCGTCCATGGATGATCAAAATGGTCCAGGTGCTTTTGGGCTGTGTAGTCATGAAAGGAAAAAGAGTGAGCACAACCCTGTGGCAAGACGGTGGCTGCCTCATGAAGCCAAATTGGTCCTGCTCTTCCTTTGCCACTGGCAGGCTAGAAAGAGTGCGTTTCCCACATCTGCAGCTGCTCCAAGAGCCAGCCAGTGTGTAGTGCACTGCAATAAAGACATAACATCTGGTACAACAGGAGCTGCTGGGAAGCCCTGGTCACCACCTGCCTTAGTCCATCTGGTCTCCACAAGGGCTGTACAGGTGGATTGAATGCAGATGTGATGGAAGCAACTACCTTTGCATCCCGTGGCTTATCTGCACAGTTCTCCTTGGGATACATAATTGCTTCTGATTTACTATCTTGGCTGGAAGGGGAGCAGGTTTAAGGACGTCCATGTGTTCCTTCCTACCATAATAGCTCGTACTCCATTGATTGGAGTTTCAGTGTAAGAATTCTGCTTGCTATTAGGTACATGCATCCAAATTATGCACTTGGGGACTGGGACAGTAACCACAGGAGGGTCTGCAGACTCACTAGACCCAATGTCAGATGGGCTTATGCAGGATTCCATTTATCACCTGGCATCTATGCGTTTCTACCGTGACTAGGGGATTGTAATGGTATTTCGAGTCCCTTATATCCAATAACCACCCCCCACCCCCCCCCAAATGTCTGGCAATTTCCCTTTTCCTTCTCTACACTGCTGCCACATGATCACAGGTCATGGAAGAATGCGGGAAGAGTTAGGGGAAATGATGTCTATTCCTGTAGTGGCATCATAGGCTCCTTTCTCAAGTGGTCCTGGTCCTCTCTTCAGTCAGTGGCCTCAGTGAGTGAGAACTAGGTCAGATCTGGAAACTGGATGACGGGTCGTGATTTTCCCCTTTTGCAGTTGATGTTAGCCTTCCGCTCACCGAGCTCTCGAGTTTTTCTGGTTATGTGTGTGAAGAAGCATCTCAGTCAGCTATCCGTCTGTCTTGCCTCTCCAGAGTCGCAGTGGTCAATGTATTAGCCAGTGCCACAAAACTCTGTGAGAAGAGGCCCCTGTTTTAGGTTCTGCCTTTACTGCCCGGCTCTGTGACATCCACCCTGCCCGTGTCTGTCAAGTGCTACGCCTGGGCTCTACTATTCCAGAATCCTCTCACTTCCATTCCTACCGGAGAGCCCAGTTCCATGGCAGAATCTCCCATAGTTACTTCCGCCCCGTGGAAGATAACCATCACTGGGCTTCTCAGAGAAGCCGGGGGCCCTCATTAGCACATCCCTATTGCTTCAGGGGAGTGAAGGTTCCATGGACTGCATGCTCAGGGATGGGTCCTCTATACCATATAATAAATCCATTCCTATATTTCTATCTCCTCGAGCTGTCTAACGTCCTTCTCAATACTCTAGAAGATAGTTCCAGCATCTTGACTGCATTTACCACAGGTCGGCCAATATGTCTGAGCAACCCTAGTACATATTAGAACTGATTTGAATGGAACTCCTAATCACAGAACACTCTCAGGTCAATGAATTCCCCCGGGCCCACCGCCCCCAGCTTTAGATCCTGCCCTCCTTAGCCCAACTCCCTCAAGTTCCACCTCTAGTTATGCCTTCCCATTTCTCGTCAGTACCTATAGCCAGATCTAGAGGCAACAAAGGGCAACAGGAGGAGATCTGGAGGGGGACATTCATCTATGAGTCAAGAGCCTCAAGCAAGTTCTCTGAAGTCTCTCTAGGAGAGAAGAGGCTTCCCTAGCATGGGTGGCGAGTGACTTCCGCCAACCTGGAGAGTTCAGGGGAGTTGGGAGGCTCAAGCTTCTCTAGTTCATCCAAACCAAGGTTTGCTTTCTGTGTCCCAGGGAACACTCGTCCCTATTAGGGCTCTGACTCTGGCATTACTATGTGTTGTAGCTCTGTATCCTTATTATTAAACCTTGGGCCCGAGGTACAGAAGACAAGAGCCTTTTTAAGATACAACCATGGAGGCTTTATGGCTTGGGTGGATATTTGATTAATCTGAGCCTATCACTTTCCTTTTCATGACTTGTGATGCTGTTAACAAAACCGAGAGGTGTGTTTCTGGTTGCACCTGCACGATACTGAGGACGTTCTCATCGATGAAGATGTGAGCCACATCACACCAGTCATATCGATGGCTAGGATAAAAAGGTGGGCTGAGAGGATGTAGGACAGAGATGTCTCTGATACGTCCTCTCCTAGGGCATTGCCTCGTATAATCCTCATGGTCCAAACCTTCCATTTCACCCACTGTCACTCTGATTCTTTTCTAGAAACAGTCTCAACAGGGAGTCTTGTCCCCATCTGGAAAGCTCAACCCAGCAACACTCTCCTTATCTCTCAGCGCTATTCGCCCAATGCCTCTGTGCCATTTCCTTTGTGAATTATCAGATAATGACTCTCTTTCCCCAGCTTGTTCCTCATATTATTTAACTCTGCCTGGCCATAAATTATACTAAATTTGCAACAATGTTTTCTTAGGTCACATCCCCTGGGATATAGGGGAAGATTGTGTGAAACAGATTTGTGTGCAGGAAGTTCACTGGGGAGTGTCTTTGGGATCAGCACCAATGGCGAGCGAAGGAAGTAGAGGAAGGAGCTGAAGTGGGATGCGTAAAAGCCAGGCTGCAGCTCAAGGGGACCCATGAAGAGCCTGGCTGGTCCCACCTTGACGCCCAGGGGTTAGACATTCGTAACCTGCATCTATCGGCCTTTGGTTGGAAACTGGCCCCTGGAAGGGTATGTTCTTGGGCGAGGGACTAAGAGCATTTCTGGAGAGTGACTCAGCTGAGAGCCTTCAGCTGCCAGCACTCCCAACAGCTGGAGAAATGGTATCTCAGTCCCGAAGGGAAGATGAGGACAGTATATGCCAGGATTAACTACTAACTGCCTGCATTCGTTTCTTTGTAAAGCAAGTTCTGCAAACAGGACTCAGATTGGTTCTTTTTCTGGAAAATTTAAAAGAGGAAACACTGCAACTTCTGTCACCAGAGCAATGGATCCTTGGGTGTCAACAGGTCATTTCCCTTTTCTACCACCTGTTCTAGAGTCCTCTCACCCTTGGTTAGCAGCTCTGTTGGTCTTGGTGGCTTACTTTGTAGGGTGCCCTTGACTCTCACCTGATAGGTCTGAGACCCTGGTTGTCATGCCCTTCTCAAGCTGTGACTGTGGTATTATTATTATTATTATTATTAATAATAATTTGATGTAGTGCTCAACGATTCATCAGTCGCGTATAACACCCAGTGTTCTATGCAATACGTACCCTCCTTAATGCCCGTCAGCCAGTTACCCATCCCCCCACACCCCTCCCTTCTACAACCCTCAGTTTATCTCCTGGAATGCAGAGTCTCTGACGGTTTGTCTCCCTCTCTGATTTCTTCACATTCAGTCTTCCCTTTCTTCCCCTGTGGTCCTCCAAGCTATTCCTTATGTTCCCATCGACATTGGGAAAAGGCATACAAGGAAATTCTCCCGGAGGCAATGTGGTTTCCAAGCATATTTTTCTCCATGTGTATCAGCAGCCCCACCTCCTTCTGAGGATCACAGTCGACGACCCCTGCTGTGTCCCCAGTACGCCACATTCCAGGATGATGATTTCTTTTTCTTTTCTTGACTCTCACAATCAGGAGCCTGAAGTGATTGGGCAGCAGCTATAGCTTAACGTTTCATGGAACAATTGCTGTGTTTGCTAATGGAAGTGGATCCCCCTCTAGGTACAAGACCTCTAAGACCACAGCGTCCAGAGTCACCAGGACAGAAAGTACACATTCCCATTAGTCACCGACCGTGATGACAAACACAGCCTTCCTGTCGTCACGCTGTTTCCCAGACCCGAATATTCTTCCCTCTGGGGACCTAGCACCACACAGTGCTCACTGATTCGGGGTATGATCTGCAACCTGGTGGATGATACCCCATCCTGGCTGGCTATTGTCTCCAAGCCCGAGCCTTGGCCGCCCCTTCAAAGACCATCCCGCCCCTCTAGCAGGCTGGCAAGGTTCAGTTCATCCCATGGTTGTGTGTCCACTTTGATATTCCTTTTGCTATAAGGTGGGTCCTCGGACTGATAGGGCATATGGATGTACTGATTCCTGCCAAGATTAATTGCCACCACTTCTAACGTAGAAGGGGTCCAGTGTAGTTAACCTGGCACCAAGTGGCTAAAGGGTCTCCTTGAGATGGGGCTGCACGGGGGACTCAGAGTGGGCAGTTCCAGACCAGCCCTGTTGAGTGAGAGCCCACACTTCTGAGCTCATGCATAGCCTCCATCCCTGCCACCGAGGTTATCTGTCCACGTACCCACTGAGCCATCACTGGTGTGGCTGATGACTATCCGTTGTTGTTACTTCTCCTTGGTTCTGGAACCTTGTCCAAGGTGGATGTTCTCTGTTGGGCATGAACTGTAGGATTCAAAACACTTCGTGCTCCAGGTCATGCCTGTTGGTCCATCAGCATGTCTGTTCTACAAATGTCTCTGCCCCCAATCTTCTAACATTGTCAGGGAAACTAATCATTGGGAGTAGATGTGAACATTCTCCAGAAATCTGCCAACTGGTAGGATGTCCTTCGTTGTCTTTCTGGGTCTCCCTCCAGAGTAGTGCAGAAGGGTCCCTTTTCATCTTGAATCCAAACTCCAAGCAGACCCTGAGAGTTCAGCATGACCTTTTCCCTCCCCATCAACAGGTCAGAGAGACCCTCCATGATCCTTAGGTGTGAGCTGAGGGGGAAGAACCAGTGGCTGGGGACTTGTTAGTAACCCAGCTCCAGATCCATTTTAGAGCTGGCTTCTTCAGATCATTCCCGAAACCAACCATCCTGGGTCAAGCTGTCCAAGAAGCAGGCTCTGAGTCAGGAATCAGCATACACTGGATTTATAAAGGGAGGAGTGTCATGAGATCAACATGAAGAGGAGAGAGGGATGAAGGACTGAGAGAGGGAGGACATGAGCTGTTCTGTCATCTTGGTACGGGCCTCAGCAGGTCCCATAGTGAGTTCTGGGCTGGGTTGGGGACCACCTAGGTCGAGGGCATGACCTGGACAAGGTGGCTCTCTTCGGCCATTGGCAATTCACAGAAAATCATTCAGACCAGAGCAGCCAGTCATCAACACTCCTGACACTGGGGTAAATGAGTGCCTCAGTCTTGCAGAGGCCTACGGACACCACACGGTAGCATCACTGTGTGTCGCCACATCTCTCGCGGCCTAAAAGATTTAATTGGCACATAACGTCCTCCATTATAAGGGAGGAAACTTCGCCCAGAGACATGGGCCTAGGAATATCAGCGGTGTTGATAATGTGGTGGCTGTGGATGGGGCTTCGCGTAATCCCAAGGTTGAAACAGCAAAAACATGTCTTCCCCCACCCCCAGATGCTCTCATGGTATTTTGTATTTCCTTCCCCGTAACAGAAGTGTAGTGAAGAAGCAAAGATTCTGTCCTCTGAATTTCCTATAAACTTTTAATATCACCCCTCTATAAAGATGAGACTTATGTTCTGTCCAAGTGTTGAAACTGACCCTTTCAAATTCCAGTTTCCAACAAAGTAATTCTGGCAGAGTTGAGAATAGGCCAGTCTTTCTAAATTCCTCTTCTCTGAATGAGTGCTGCTATTGCCTTCACACCTGTGCACTCTGCAAATTCACTCTTTTGTCAGAAGGTCTTTTCTTAGCTTTTGTCTTCCTCCGGAAGATTCTTCAAGACCCTCATTAAGTATTCATTCGTTCATAGGATTGCCATCTTAAGTAAAGAGAAATACAGGACACACAAATAAATTTAAGTTTCTAATAAACAACCAATAATTTTTTAGTATAAGTATGTCCAAATATTCCATGGGAAACCCTGCTACTAAACAATTCATGTGTCTTTCATTTGAAAGTCAAGAGTAACTAGACATCCCATATTTTATCTGCCAAACCTATACATTCTTCCTCAAGTATTTAGGGAACATCTACCACATGCCAGAAAGTATTCTAAGCACTGGGAATTTGGCGGTGAGCAAAAAACCCTCAAATTCCTGCTCTCATGGACTTTATATTCCAGCAGAGGGACTCAAGCCATGAATGGATCCACAAGTAAATATACAATAATATTGTTAGAGCATAAATGCATGTCGCGTGGAAGTATACAGGGGAGGATGGGGGCAGGGAGTGCTGGGCTTGCAGGTAAGACAGTGCTATTTTCCAAAGTTCTCTCTGATTCCATGAGCCCAGAGAGAAGTGAGAAAGCTGGCGGTGTGTACATTCCAGGCAGAGTGAACCTCCCATACAAGTCCTGGGGGTAGGGGCGTGCTTGGCTTCTTCGAAGGACCGAAGGGGACTGGTGTGCTTGGAGCACAAGAGGTCAAAGGGGCAGACCATTTTCAGCCTTTTGGCCATTGAGAGTTTGGCATCTAGAGATATAGCAGACACGTGACAGGCCCTCGCCACTCAGACAGAGCACATGTTCCATCAATAAATACTTGTTAAGGGACGCTGGGGTGCCTCAGTCAGTTAAGCGGTTGCTTTTGGCTCAGGTCACGATCCCACGGTCCTGGGATCGAGATGCACATGGGGCTCCCTGCTCAGCAGGGAGCCTGCTTCTCCCTTGGCCCCTGCTTGCCTGCTCTCTCTCTTATATAAATGAATAAAATTTTTAAAATAAGTAAATAAATCAATGTTTGTTAAATGGCTTCTACGTTGAAAAGGGAGCCTTCTTGCTGGGACAGGGAGCCAGGGTGGAAACAAGGAGATCAGCAATGAGGCCAGTGCAGGAACCCAGAAGAGCGGGGCTGAGAGGACTTGGACTCTCCGTGCTTGTAGCAGACACAGAGGTGGTGGTTAGTGCTTGGGTCCTGAGGAATCATGAAGACACAGCTGACCGAACTTGCTGATGGATTAGACCGGGATGTGCGTAGAAGAGGAGAGTCAAAACAGAGGCTGGAGGCTCTGGAGGGATGGACTGGCCATCTCCTGAGGCCAGGAACCCCCCAGCGGGAGTAAGGGTAGTGGTCCATCACCAGAGCGGAGGCCGCAAGCAGGAGCTCAGCCTCAGACTTTTGATCTGCCTCTTAGCCATCCAAGGAGGGATGTCGAGGTAGCGGCTAGATGTTAAAAGTGGAGGTTCAGGGCGCCTGGGTTAAAGTCTCTGCCTCCAGCCCAAGTCATGACTTGGGATCATGATCCCTCTCTGTCTCTCTGCCTACTTGTGATATCTTTCTCTGTCAAATAAATAAATAAAATCTTTAAAAAAAAATAAGTGGAGGTTCAAAAGGGAAATACAGGGGCGCATATGTGACTCAGTCAGTTGAGCGTCTGACTCTTGATTGTGGCTCCAGTCATGATCTCAGGATCGTGGGATCGAGCCCTGCACTGAGTTCCACGCTCAGCACGGAGCCTGCTTGAGAATCTCTCCTTCTCCCTCTACCCCTCCCTGCTCACGCTCTCTCTCTCTCTCTCTCTCTCTCAAATAAATAAATAAAACTTTTTTAAAAATGGGAGATACAAATGTGGGAGCAGTGAGCATACAAAAAGTGTGTGTCTGGATGAGATCCCTGGGGAGTGGGTAGAGCCAGAGAAGAGTTCTAAGGCCTGAACCCAGGGTCTCCAGGTGTCTCGAGGTTGGGGAGACACATGGAAACAGAGAGTCGTCGTCAGCTGAGCAGGAGAACCAAGAAAGAGTATCCTGGAAACCACAGTAAAACCGCATTTCAAGAAAGAAGGTGCGATCGCTGTGTCAAGTGCTTCCAGAAAGTGAACTCTGATGGGGCCTGACCACTGGGTTTGGCAGCCAGAGTCGCAGACCCCTTCCACCAGAGCTATCTCCGGGAAGCAGTGGGAAAGAAAGCCTGACCAGAGTGGGTTCGAGAGGAATGGAAGGAGAGAAAACAGAGAACAAGACGGGTTTTGCTCTGACACAGGGATGACCCCACATCCAAGATGAGAAATGACCACATTGGAGAGGACGGAAGTCATGTGAGGAGCGCTGCTCCCAAGCAGAGGACAGAGGGCGGGAGCTGGTGCAGGTATGGAAAGGTTGGCTTGTGACAGGAGCACAGACAGCCGACCAGGAGTCACAGCGGGGCATGGACGAGCCCGTGCGGGGAGGAGAGCTGAAGGTGGCGAGAGGCGACAGTGGGAGCATGCAGGAGCCTTCTGCTGACTGCCCATTTCCTGAGATCAGAAGCAGGGTAGGGGTGAGGAGAGGGAGGGGTGTGTTAGCTGGGGAGATGGGGAGGGGGTGAAGTTAGACCCAGCAGCATGGCTGTATGTTTCTTCGGTCGCCCGCAGCTGTCCCAGGGCAGACAAGGTGTAGGCAGAAAATCGGATGTAAGCAGGGGTGGAATTTTGGCAAGCAAATAAAGGGCAAAGCGAGAGAGAGGCAAGGGAATGCTTGTGATGCTTGCCCAAGAAATCTAAATCGGGTTAGGAGGGAAGCGGGGACATCGGGGGTGAAGGACAGTGAACAGGTGGTGGGGCCAGGGGATGGGAGGATCCAGCGGGACCGCAGGATCACGGGCCCCGGGCTCTAGAGAGAGCGCTGGACAAACAGGAAGTGGCGGTCAGAATGGGAGCCTGGAGAGTGAAAGTTACAAGGACCTGCGGTCATGAGTCATGTCACGTGGGGGACACTGGAGAACGCAGCGACTGACTGAGGTAGGGTCCAAGTCCCTGGAAGAAAGGGCGTCGGGCTGAGAGACCACAGCCCTGGGTGAGTCTCTGCGTGTATAGGAAATCACCGGGAAGGGTGGGTTCCAGGGAATGAGTGAACTGGTGTCTTGGTTTCCTATTGCTACTGTGACAGATTACTACAAACCTAGCAGCCTGAAACAATACATTTTATTATCTCAAAGTCTCAGAGGTTAGAAGTCTAAAGTCAATCTCATTAACTCTTCAGTCGAGGAGATCACCAAGGCTGGTTCTTTCTGGAAGCTCAAAGGCCGAATCTCCCAGGCTTCTCTCCCACCTCCTGTGGACTCAGACCCTCTTGCATCTCTCCCATAAGGACCCCATGACTACATGGGGCCCAGCTACTTAATCCCCCCCATCTCAAGTCATCTCAAGTCAGTCCTATCTGCAAAAGTCCCTTTTGCTCCTTACGTATCACATGTGCTGGAGATAGGACACAGACATCGTTGGGAGGCTGTTACCCAGCCTACCACACCAGCAATTTATTTTTTCCTCTATGAAGACTTCCCTGATTTTGGCCTCCCCCACCCCTCCTGCCACCCCAGGCTGGGTTGATAAGTATTCCCCTTTAGGTCCCCACTGTACCCTCTTAGAACATTCCTATATTAGAGGATATGCATTCTTCACTGGAGTATTTACTGTGTTGAGTTCTGGGTTAGTCACTCTTTATAAAAACAGGACGCAGCATCTTGAAAGCTCTCACCCTAACTGCCAGCGTTTGCTTATGCTTCTGTCTTCCCAGGTAGACCGTGGATCACGGCAGGACGGGAACTGCTCGCACTCATGTCCATGTCCTTGGCACCTGCTATAGCCCTAGACATATGATATGCCCCCAGCGGATCTTTTCCAATGATTAGATGAGCTCTGGTTGCATCTAGTAACAGAGGCACCTTCTCTAAGTGAACACATGCACGTGAAAAAGAAACGACTCTCATAACCCTAACACAGCTTCCCGACAATGCATGTGCCTTAATGTGTACACAGATCATTTTACTAATCTGCGTGCTAATCCCTCAGATGTCTAGAACCAAGTGCTGGCCTCCTGAATACTGTGTATTTTTACATACCAGCTTCGATCTTACTTAAGGAGTGCTTGGACACCAATGTTTGCAGTGGGCCTGCCAAGCCAGCTTGTGTAGGAAATTTAGATTGGGTGATATCTCCAGGGAATTTGCTCGAATTAGAAAGGAAAGTATCATCTATTTCCCATTTAATCACAACAATTGGAGACCATTAAGAATACGCCAGCAATCATTTGAAAATGGATCCCTCAACAAGCAGCCTTGTAAAGTCATAAATAATCTTATACACAAAAATTACCTGCAGATACTTAGGAAATTCATGTCCTTTTACAATTATTAATTCAAAGAACTCTTTGGTAGCGGTGGGTTCCAAGGAAGATTTCAGTATCTGCAGTTATAGATAATGGGGAAATTAGAATCTGGGACAGAGTCCATTGTAAATCTTTCATCAATGGAATTATCAAAGCTTGAGTCATGTTTTCACAAGACACGTTATTTTCTTCGGCCGTGTAGTCCTACCACTATGGGCAAAGACATCTTTGGGTGCATCTTCTGTGTGCTGTAAACACCTGTAGCATAACCCATCTGAAGAGCTGAGCAGATTCGTAGTTGGAAAAGCCCAGAAGAACGCTGTTGCCCTATACTGCTTTAGGAACCCCAGTCCTGGCCAAATTATTGTCCCTAATTAGCAGTAGGGGTATTTTCCCTCAGGACAGTAGACAGCAGTTCACCCATCCCATTTTCAGGAAACGCTCCTCAGGTTCTAAAGTAGAATATTAGAATTTCCTTAATTAGAATTAGAATTTCTTCAAACTCCAGGCCTACTTCCTCTCAACAAATTGCTGGGTCATAGTTTCTAAATTTAGACTTTATGCAAAGAACGAAGCTACTTCAGGTTCTGAAGGGACACTGGTCACAGTTTCTCTGTTTCAGCTTGACAACAAGAAAAAGTCAAACAACTTAAAGACTGTTGGCAGCATTTATCAATCATTCATCAGCCTTTGACTCCTTAGACGAAAGCCATCTGAAGGCCAAATCTTCCTGTCCTCAAAGAGATAGAAAGCCCTCATGTTCCTGTGGAGCACCAGACTGCCACTGAAATCGAACTCAGGCTGGGTGTAGGTATCTATCCCAGAAAACCTCATGTGTCCCTGAACGAAGGGTCGTGGCCAAGTGCATTCACTGGGTAATGTAGGGAACAGCAAAAGTGAAAGAGATCAGATTCCATCTATCCTTGGAGAAACATGGTGACCGGACGGGGCACGTTTAATTCTTCAGCAGGGGGAAGAGGGGGCTGATTACACAAGAGTGTTTCATTTGGGGAAATACGATAATTTGTACACCTTTCTGAATGTAAGTTACATTCAACAGAAAGCTTTAAAAGAGAGAGAGAGGAAAAAGAGGGTGCCTGGGTGACTCAGTTGGTTAACTGTCTGCCTCCAGCTTGAGTTATGATCCTGGGGTCCTGGGATCCAGCCCTGCATGGGACTCCCTGCTCAGTGGGGAGTCTGCTTGACCCTCTGCCCCTCCCCCCTGCTCAAGCACATGCTTGCGCGCGCTCTCTCTCTCTCTCTCTCTCTCTCGCTTGCAAATAAATAAATAAATAAATCTTAAAAAAAAAAAATCAAAAGACCTTTGCCCTGCTTTGAAGGAGGTGCTGGTGCTTTCCGCAGGACGAACAGCATGGACTTCTGACTCCCCAGCCCCACCCCAAGCCTCCTGAACCAGAATCTGGGTTTTCATGGGATCCCCAGGAGATCTGATGTACAATGAAATTTGAGAAGCACTGATCTAGGGCACAAACAGATAATCAGAAGCACGTATGGAAATATAATAAACCGACAGAGGGGGTACACAGGGCACCGAGGAGGCCGGAGGAGGTTGCCCTCACCCAGACCAGCACCAGACGTTGCTACCAGGAACGTCTAATGGCCAGAAATGTGGGCCAAGAACCTTGGGTTTGCTCCCTCTCTCATTTACAGGTTAGCATTTTAGCGGAGAGCAGTAATTGGCTGGAATCAGTACCAAAGAAGCCTGCATCTCAGGCCCAGAAAGTGATGCTGTCATTCTGCCATTGTTTAAAAAGATAAATGGTGTCTACAGCCAGGGACAAAGCAAAGTAGGGCAAGCAGGAGGAGAACCTGATAGGGAAGTGCTCTGCAAATAATTAGCGGCTAATTTTAGCCCGGCAGCTTACCTATTTTTTCATGATTCAGGAAAGCTGAGTTGTAAAAATCTGACCCCGCAGGAGGGAGTTGAAAATCATACCGAAGATCTATCCATGCTATCTCGAGTCGGGGACACCGAAGGCAGGGCCCCAGCGACATCTCCGCTGTGAGGAGCTCCTGCTTTCCTTATCCTTCTGTGTGTCACGTCTACCATCACCATGAGGGTCTTTGTCTAGACTGTTTGGTCTTTTTCTAACTAGGATCATAACAAATGAACTCCAGGCCCTAAGAATGCTAAACACCACAAAGAGATGATCTCTGGTGTTGGTGTGGTATACTCCCTGCATCTGGCCTCGATCACAGCGAATTGTTTTAATTATGGTACGGCGTCGCTAACTCGTTTAGTTTATGGCCTGATGTGGGAGCACTTTGTCCTGTGTTCGTGACACTTTGGTCTCGTGGCCCCCTTGGGTTGACTTCCCTGACTCCCAAGGATTTTAACATGCATTTTGTCTCTGCTGAGATGAAGAGCCAGTTTTGGTTTTCATAGACAAAATTTCTGGCTTTCCAAAGTCATGCCACTTTCTGTTGCTAAGATTCAAGTTGATGGCATCCCCTCCCTGCAAATGGGGGCCCTCTCCAAATTTAGTGAATACTTTCAATATCTTTGTCTGAATTGCTGATAAAGAACTTACCCCTGAGGACGTCCTTGAGTCGATAAGAAGTCACTGATAAGCGTTGTTTAGGAATTTTCAATGGGCTAATAATAGTATTGCCAGCCTCTCAGCTTCTGGCTTAGGGTAGCTTGGGAGGTAGAGTCTAGAATCGTCGGCCTTATTCATGTTCATAAGGGCCACTCCTCTGTCCCCCACCGTCCACTCTCCACCACCCGCAGCCATATATCCTGCTGCCATCGACGCAAAAGGTAATAACATGGGTCTAGCATAATCCTCTTCTTACCAGCCCAAGCCTTGGCCTTAAAATGTAAGGAAATAAGACCATTTTCCCTGCGCCATGGCCAAGGCTGTCTGCAGCTAACCCAGTGTGGTTTCTGAGCGGCACTCAGTAAGTGGAACAGAGAATAAGCCCGATCACCCAATGCCCAGAAACACGCACGGGGTGAGATATTTATTAGTAAAAGTGGCAGGAATGATTCAAGATCTGAGGTCACCAGCCCCTGAGAGCAGCCCATCAGCCACCGTGGATAGAAGCTGACCTCCCTCCGCACTCCCGCTCCAAGGTCCGCTGGCTCTGAACAGGCTACAGCGTCAACCTAGGGAAGCTCCAATTTTTATCTAAAACAGAAACGCAGACCATCATCAAGCCCAGACAACCACATGCTCTGTAACGAGAAAACATACGTCGGTCTGTGTTAAATTATACCTTAGCCATGCACAGGCAGGCCCCGTCGAGGCTCGATAATTCTACTCTGCTTTAACTTGTCCTGATAATTTACTTTTTGGATCAAATCCCTGCCGTTTTGGTGGGACTCCCTGGGGCGTTATTTTCATCCATAGGAACCACCTCTTTTGCAAGAAATAAACCTCATTCTTCCTTCTCCATTTCTGATCTGACCATAACATATGCAGACTTTGTCCTGGGGTCACATACCTGCTCCCTGGGTTCCTTATCAATGCCTGAATCAGTGTTTCAATTGTAAGCAGCGAGCTTGCAGGAACTGAAAGTGTGCCCATAGGCGCGCACGCGTGTGAGTGTGTGTGTGTGTGTGTGTAGATTCTTAACACTAGTGGCAAAGAGAAGGAGACTACCAAAGTTCAGCATTAGAAAATAAATAGAGCAGGGGTGCCCGGGGGGTCTCAGTCATTAGGCATCTGCCTTAGGCTCAGGTCATGATCCCAGGGTCCTGGGATCCAGCCCCGCATCAGAATCCCTGCTCAAAAGGTAACCTGCTTCTCCCTCTTCCCTGCTTGTATCTCCTTGCTGTCTCTCTGTGTCCAACAAATAAATAAAATATTTTTTAAAAAAATTAAAGAGATCAAAAAATAAAATTAAAAAGGAAATTAATGAAGCAGGGAATTAATTTCAGGGTTTAGAAGTTTCTTTTTCATGGAATCCAGTGACTTAAATTGCTGTGTTCACTGTGGCAGGTGACAGTGGACACTTGTCCTCCTCCTGCAGGATGAATCACTCGGGGTCCATCTGCCTGGTGACAGTTGTGACAGCCCCCTGAGCCCCAGGCAGGACTTCTAGACCAATGCCAAAGGTCCCAACCCTTCACCATTTTTTCCCAATGATGTGACAAATGCCTGGGGACCAAAGTCTCTCATCTAGAAGGCTCCCCAGGTCCCAGACCCCGTACCCTCCCACTTATTCTCTTGCTCTTGCTTCCCCGGGTCTCAGTCACATGGAGTCAAAGGCCCAGTGTTCCCCTTGCTCGGCCTGATACCCCTCGATTTGCCTCTATGCCCCCCCCTCCCTTGACCCTACTTTCTCCAGAGCTCATCTCTCCAAAATAGAATTCATGACACAGAATCATACTTTCTTTCTTTTTTTTTTTTATGTAGGCTCCACACCCAGCGTGGAACCCAGGGCGGGGCTTGAACTCAAGACCCCGAGATCAAGACCCAAGCTGAAATCAAGAGTCGGCTACTTAACCAACTGACTAAGACACCCAGGTGCCACATGCATAGCCTGTATGGGATCTAAATCACCTTTGATAACCAATCCTTGGTTGTCCCTCATAGACGGGGATTTCTGTCACCCCCACAAGACCGCTAAATCCTGCTGCGCTGTGATGGGTTTATCCTTGAACCATTATTCATTCACACATACATGCACCTGTGTATTCAATGATGTATTTAAAAAGTGTTTGTTGGGGCACCTGGGTGGCTCAGTGGGTTAAGCCTTTTTGCCTTTGGCTCAGATCATGATCCCAGGGTCCTGGGATCCAGCCCCAGGTCAGGCTCTTTGCTCAGCAGGGAGCCTGCTTTCCCTCCTCTCTCTGCCTGCCTCTCTGCCTACTTGTGATCTCTGTCTGTCAAATACATAAATAAAATCTTTTAAAAAAATAAAAATAAATTTAAAAAAATAAAAAGCTTTTGTTAGGAAGGTCTGGGTGGCTGAGTCGGTTGAGCCTCTGCTTTCGGCGGGGTCATGATCTCAGGGTACGGGATGGGACAAGCAGGAAGTCTGTTTGTCCGTCTGCCTCCACCCCTCCCCCGGCTTGTGCTCTCTCTGTCCCTGTCTATCTCTCAAATAAATTATCTCTAAATAAATAAATAAATAAGTTTTGTTAAACATCTGTCTTGTGCCAAGCAAGGAAGAGATAAACAATTTAATATTGCGTCCTCAAGAATCTCACAGTCTAGTAGTGGAGTCAGATAAATAAAGATAATTATGGTTATGAAAGAATAAAGAAATAGCAATATTGAAATGGGAAGAGTATTTTGGGAGCTCTGAGAAGAGATATCTCATGCAGCTTGGGGGGGTTAGGAAAGCCTTTTGGACAAGGCTGGGGTAAGACCCAATTTATTGCTTGCCGTAAGGCAAATCTAGAATTAAGGCAGCGAGTGAAATCAAATTACATCTCAGAAAATCAAATTATAGGTCCATAAAGTTTCAGCCAACATATGGAAAAAATTTTTATTATGTCCTTGACCGAATGCATCCAATCTTCAGTAGGCAGCTTCTTGCTGTGAGCACAATTAAATGGCGTAAAGATGTTGGTTGTTGTAGTCTTTAGGTCCTTGGGAAACATCTTGAGGATTCAAGGTCCACTTTCTCTGCCCTGGCTCACTGCTATTTTCATAACAGATCTTCAGAGGGACCGATGAGCCAGAGACCCGGCTGTTTCTAAAAGATGACCTCTAAAGTCAGAGATATTGAACATAGACTCACGGAAGGTTTGCATTGGACTTTGCGGACAGAATCACATCCAGAATTTTCCTACCTAAAAATGCCTGAAAATGAAACATTAGGTATCCATACACACAAACTGCAGTGCTGATCTACTTAGGCCTGCTGCTTCCCACAAATAGAAAGAGAAGGAAAAAACAGCTTCCAGTCAAAATGAGATCAGCTCATCTGACCCAAAAAAAAAAAAAAAAAAATCCAATTAATTTACAATAAGACAATTAAGGCAATTCCCAAGAAATAAACTAGCTTGGGCTTTTAACTAATCCTGGGTAAGCCTTGGAGACCAAGTTGACTTTAGACAGTGATCCAAACGTTTACATGCTTATTTGGAGTTTGGATCTCTTTGATTCACAAGAAGGGTTCCCGATATTGGTGACAAGCTGTGGGATTTTCCCAATACTTGTCATTGCTTAGCCCCTGAATGGCAACTTTTTTGTATCCCCAGTGTGTAACATCTTGGAAACTAGAACAAGCTTGATCAACATTTATGAGCTCGCTTAAAATCCGAAATGTAGAAAGAGGGTGACTGGAGAAGAGGAAATAATCCAATCTCTGCGGAGGGTAGTGAATCTGGTGCCCTTCCTTGGACGGCTCCAACCATCTTAGCCCAGAACATAAGAACCAGTCTGATTCCCAGTTCAGAATGTCAATATTTCAAATTACGTGTATTTGCTGGGTAAGGTCTCTGTTTATGTTTGACCATGTCGTGCAGCTCTGTTTGTCTGTCCTTCGACATGTTTTTCTACCCTGATGGGAAGCTTCGGCAGAGTGGAAATGATGCCTATTTCAGTGGCTTCGTGGCTGTCCAGTGGGTGCTTAAAGATGCTCTTCTGGACAGAGCTTTCAGGAGACCCTAATGAGGAACACCATTCTGAATGGACTGAAATAACCAAAAGACCAGCCTTCTGTTCGCAGGGAGAATGCTGGGTGACATCGCTGTGTTTTCAAAGCGCAACGCCATCACGTAGAATACATTCCTCGGTGCCTTGCTAGTGTCTCCCTCCATGCCCCAGCGCCCACTTCCCCCAAGAGCCGTGTCTGGGGTCAACAGAGGAAGGGGAGGCAGACATGGAGGGGCCACACTGTTCAGTGGCTTCTTCCTTAGGCCATGCCATGCTCCGTAGGCATAAGTGACCAGCTCAGGAATGGCCATCCTAATGCATATATTTTTTTAAGATTTTATTTATTTATTTGACAGACAGAGATCACAAGGAGGCAGAGAGGCAGGCAGAGAGAGAGGAGGGAGCAGGCTTCCCGCTGAGCAGAGAGCCTGATGCAGGGATGCGGGGCAATCCCAGGACCCTGAGATCATGACATGAGCCCACGGCAGAGGCTTTAACCCACTGAGCCACTCAGGCGCCCCCTAATGCATATTTCTACCCAGCGCCTCCAACAAACCTCCCAGCAGTGACTCACTCGGGCCGGGGCATCAGGGAAATGTCCGGTTGGTTTGCTGGCTAGAGGGGCTTCAGAGAGCTCCAGTTACACTTGCACTTTCCACGTTCGGTTGATAGAGGCTAGTCCGGTGGGTGGGGGGTATGGCTAGGAGTTTATATATTTAACAAGAACCCCCAGATAAGTCCCAGGATCATTGATTCCTATCCAGCCCCTTCTTTTTACACATGATTACCGATGAAGAGACCAAACCAAGGACACAACAATGACCTGGCCAGGGTCACACAGCCGATCTCTCGTTGAGCCTCGGCTAGCCCACAAGGAGCCATGTTTTTTACTTCGTCCCACACGATGCTCTGTTAACACTGTAATTAACCAGTCTCCTGGAAATGACACCTTTTCACAAGCACGTTGGTCACGTGACCTTCAGGAAACCCATGGGACCGTGTTGGCATTTGTCAGCTGGCATGGTTTATTCCAAAGTGACTTGCTGCATAAGACAAAATACCTCCATGGGTAGCACCTTCCTTCAGGCTGTGCGTGATTCAAGGAAATACAAGCCAGTCTCCCAAGTGCAGAGGGATTTGCAGGTAGAAAAAGCAGGAAAAGGAGTGCAGAAACAATTCGAGGACTATTCACCACCACAACAAAAATACTTTGACATATTTCAATGTCTGCGTTCTAATTTTTATTCTAAAAAAAAAAAAAAAAAACCTTTTTTTTTTCCAGCTATAAACTTCCAAAGGCATTCTCTAACACTTTAAAAAGGCCACTGCTTGTTTGTTATTGAAGATCTCTATACTGTAACACAAATATCAAAAAGTGATTTTAGAAAGACCACTAGTAGGCAAGGTTACAAGACAGTGGAAGGTCTCCAAGCTCCCTGTTCTTCCCACCCCAGCAACCACACACCCATGGCGGCCATGGTCCTGCTCCCAGCCTCCTGGTCTCGAGCATTTCAACACATTCCTCTTGTTTTCAGCCTTCTCAGGACCAGCTTCACCCTTTTTTCTCTCCTTAGGGATGGCTACCATCCCTTCTTCAGATTTCCCCACGGCCCTTCCCTGCGGGCCTCTTCCTGCCCCGAATGGTCCCTCCTCTGTCGCATCTTCAAGTGGGTCTCCCATTTAGGTCCCTCCCGTTTTGATCCAATATATTTTTCTTGCGTGATGCATCTGCTTTGAGACTAAAGTGTCCACCTATAGACGTAAGATTCCCAAATCTGGGGGCACCTGAGTGGCTTGGTAGGTTAAGCATCTGCCTTCAGCTCAGGTCATGATCCTGGGGTGCTGGGATCAAGTCCTGCATTGGGCTCCCTGCTCAATGAGGAGTCTCCTTCTCCTTCTCCCTTTGCCTCGCCCCCTGCTCATGTTCTCACTCTCTCTCCAAAAATAAATAAATAAAACCGAAAGGAAGGAAGGAAGGAAAGAAGACAGACTCCCAGATCTGTGTCTTTGGGGCTGAGCTCCTTCCCCTGAGCTCCAGGCTCCTTGTCCAACCACCTGGACATGCCATCTAGACATCTTGCAGGCATAGCACATTCCACATCCAACATGGTGTCCTCTGGTCACACCTGCCCTCTCGCCACACCGGGGTGGCAGGGAACTGAGCCTCCAGCCACCCCACCCCTGAGGTTAGACACTCCCATCATCTCAGACGCCTCCGTCTAGGGCAACCACTCCACACATCCCATCAGCCTGTCTCAGGCCAGCACCGTTCCCAGCGCTCCCTCCCTTGTCATGTCTGGCAAGGGCCTCTGGACCAGCTTCCCTGCCTCCTGCCTCTCCTTGCTCAGCCCCCTCGTGCACTGTCTGCAGAGTTACTTTCCTTCTGAGAGGCTGATTGGCTTGTTTATCTGGCTCCCCTTGGCCTGTCAGGTAAAGCTGGGATTTCATCCATGGTTGGTTCCGTCAGCCTGGCTTTGCTGATCATTCTGACTAACCTCTTCACTCCGCCAGTCTACGCATCCTCTTGTCAAGTGAATGCGCTGTTCCCCCGAACACTCCAGGCTCTCCTGGGATTTCCTGCCTTCGCACACTCTGCTCTCTGAGCGTGGACACCCCCCTCCCAAGACCCCTCTTTCTTCTTTCATAGTCTAGCAACCCCCTACTTGTCCATCACCTTCTCTGAACTCTTCTCTAATATTTCAGGCATGGTAACTTGCTCTGCCTTCCTGAATCCTACAGCACTTAGTTTGAATTTGAATTTCTGTGTTGATGTGTCTGCATTCTTAAGTGTGCGTTCAGATGCTCAAAGGCAGCGGCGTGGTGTATCTGTCTTGGCATCTGAGCACGTAGCATGTGGAAGTTGTTCAGTAATTGGAGGGGGAGAGGAGAATGCGATACTGAAACCAGGCATGACTCTCTCATTTTTTTTTTAGATTTATTTATTTATTTGAGAGAGAGTGAGCCAGGCATTGGAGCAGAGGGAGAGGGAGAGAGAACCTTAAGCAGACTCTGTGCCGAGTGCGGAGCTGGACACAGGGCTTGACCCCCAGACCTTGAGACCATGACCTGGGCCAAAACCAAGAGTTGGACGCTTAACCAACTGTGCCCTTGAGCGCCCCACCAGGCACACATTTCTACTTAAAATCATTTAGCATTAGCTTTACGAGGTATCATTCGCACACGATACTCACCACCTACATTAAGTGTACAATTCAATGGTTTTAGCAACTTCACAGGAGTGTGCAATTATCAATAATTTTAGAAATTGGTGTCAGAAAGGTATCCCCTCCCTAACCCCCTCTCCCATTCCCTCAGCCCTAGGCAATCGCTGATGTACTTTCTTTCTATATACATTTGTCTATTCTGGACACAGAGTGACAAAATACATGGTCTCTTGTGGCTGGTTCCATTCACATAACATGCTTTCCAGATGCATCCATGTGGTAGTATGTACCAGTATGTAGTGTGAATCATTCCCCCTTTATTTTTTTAAGATTTTGTTTATTTATTTAAAAGAGAGAGAGAGAGAATGAGTGTACACAAGTTGGGGGGAGGAGCAGAGAAAGAGGCAGAGGAAGAAGCAAACACCCTGCTGAGCAGGGAGCCCACTAGGAGCTGATCCCAGGACCCTGATCCCATGACCTGAGCTGAAGACAGATGCTTAACAACTGAGCTACCCAGGTGCCCCGATCATTCCCCTTTTATGTTCAAATAAGACTCCATTGTATCACATCTAAGAAACGACTGGCTAACCCAAGGTCATACGGATTTACCACTGTGCTTTCTTCTAAGAGTTGTGTAGTGTTCAGTTCATTTTGATATGATCCATTTTGTGAATGGTGTGAGGTGGGGATCCAATTCATTCTTTTGCATGTGAATATCCTGTTGTCCTTACACCGTTTGTTGAAAAGACTATTCCTTCCCCCACTGAGCTGTCTTGGCATTCTTGGGAAATCAACTGATCATAAATGTAAGAGTTTATTTGTGGACCCTCAATTTTATCCATTGAGCTATATGTCTATCTTGATGCTAATACTAATCAAACCATTAATTATGGATCAAAAGATACTGTCCCTGTCAATAATTAAGCTGGAGGCAAAAATATGAAGCTCAGAAGGGTCCCTAAAATTGCAGTAAGCTCAAGGTCCTGAGAGAACTCTTGCCCTAGAGGAAGGCAGTGGGCTTCAGCTGCTGAAAGTCTCTGCGTAGACACTGTTTGCAGGCGGGAATCAAGCCCGGGTCACCATTCTTTGGAACTGGCGGTGTCCCTGCCCAACAGACTTCCTCTCTCCAGAGCCCTGCTGAAAATTTCCATTCTTTTTTTTTTGCTTAAAAACAAACCCCACTCGGTTCTTATCTCACACTTCTCCTTTATGCCAAAGTTTATATTTTGAGTTTCCCCACATTTCAGATACAGTCTTCAGGAACATGTAATTCATTTTTTCAACATGTATTTACTAAGCAAATGTTCTATATCAGATATCGTTCTTGACTCAGCAAACATACTAGTAAATGGAACAGAGGATCCTTCGCCCTTAAAGAACTTACATTTTAGGGGCGCGGGTAGGCAAGAAAACAAGCAATCAAATAAATGAAGTAACTCCAGATAACAATAAGTGCTAGAAAGAAAGTAAAGAGAGAGAACAGGATCCCAAGTGAAAGCTGGGTCCTATTTTAGACAGACTGGTGGAAGGGAGCCTCCCAGAGGAGGTGGTATTTGAGCCGAATCCTAAACATTGAGAAGTGAGCCTTGTGAAAAGCCACCATCAGCCACCTCCATTCTGACCTCAGTCTGTACCTTCTAATTGATTAAATTCTTCTTTTCAGCTTATCTCTTAACTTCAGCAAAAGACCCTCCAGGCAAACATCTGCCCATAGGAACTGAAACTATCCCCTCCAGCAATAGGGGCTGCCTCAAGCCAGCAAGACCTCTTGGCGACTCACCCAAGACAATGATCGACCTGATCTTTGCTGCTCACCTGCATGGACCCAAGGACCTTTGTACCACACTTTCTTTATATAGACACTTTAGAAGAATCTTCAGCACTTTGGAGACAGTCTTTGAGACACTAGTCTGCTATCTTTCTACTGTTGTCCTCCCTGAAATAAATTCCTTACTCGTCTCTCTGCCTTTGGATTTTATCAACAGCCAGTTGCCAAAACGTTTCTATTTGGGATCCCCAGAGGCAGGTGCTTTTGTACCCTTGGGCCCTTATTAACAAGGGGAGTTATCCAGATGGAGGTGACAGCAAGAACAAGGGCTCCATGGAGGGTATGACGAAGAGCAAGAAAGCAAATGTGGCTATGTGGCTGGAGTGGAGTGAATGAAGGAGAAAGGGGTAGGAGGCAGAGGTCAGAGAAGAAGCCCAAGGCAAGACCTTGCGTGCAGTGCTTTGTCAATTAGGAATAAGAATTTAGACTTTTATTCTAAATATGAGGGAAAATCCTTGGAGACTTTTAAGCTAAGGAGTGGTGTGATCTGATTTACACCTTAAATACAGCACTCTGCTGGAAGAAAACAGAAGAAAATCTTTATGACCTTGAGTCGGGCATAGATTTCTTAGCTATAGCACATAAAAACGTGATCCATAAAAGAAGATACGGACTTCATTAAAATTAAGAATTTCTACCCTTGGAGAAAATTAAGAAACACTTTCTCAGAGAAAATGTAGAGGATTAAAAGACAGGGCATCACCAGTCCAGTATGTAAGAAGCTTGGAAATTCAATCCTAACAACAAGCACAGAGCTGAACAAAGTAAAAAGTCAACTGGTGTTCTCAGATCTGTTAAAAAGAAACAACAGGCCCAAAATGGAGTCACTCGTGCTAAGCCCCACCAAGACTTAATACCTATCCTAAAACAGTTTCAGCCTCTCCAATGAGTGGAATCTCAAACCTGTCCAGAGCTTCCTGGAGGCACTAGTGAGGTCATCATCCGCATGATGAGACCCCTGCCTTCTCCAAAGGGAAGGCAGGGAGCTTACCTGAAATAATCTGCTCTCCACTTCCTAATCCATTTCCCTTCGGCCTATAAAAACCTTCCATTTTGTAAAGCTCTTGTACCTTCTTTCTACTTGCTAGGTAGGATTCCCAACTCATGAACTGTTGAATAAAGACAGTCAGATCTTTACATTTACTAGTTAAAATTTGTTTTTTAATAGACTCATAAAGAGGAGTGAGGTCACAAGACAAACTGCTGCCCACAAAAATTGGAGTGAGAGATAGGTGAATGCAGAGAATCATACCTTATCTGAGTGGAAGCCCATAAACAAGAACCTGTATAGGAACCGGAACTGTAATTGACAAAGTACTGGAGACTCAATGTGAACAAGTTTGGGGGTAAAAATGTCAGGTGGACCCATTCAGAGGGAGATAAAATCTTTTTTTTTAAGATATTTATTTATTTATTTATTTGAGATAGAGTAAGAGAGAGCAAGAGCAGGGAGGAGAGGCTGAAGGAGAGGGAGAAGCAGGCTCTCCACTGAGCAGGGAGCCTCATGCAGGACTCAATCCCAGGACCCATGTCCTGAGCTGAAGGCGGGCACTTAGCAGACTGAGCCACCCAGGCACCCCTTAGATAAATAAAGTCTTTTTTAAAAGGCCTATTTACAATACTTCCCAGTACTTCAGGTCTGCCCACTGAGAAAAATTTACACAGCATAAGACAGAAAACACAGTTGGAAGAGACAGAGCAAGCATCATAACTAGACTCAGATATGGCAGGGGTGTTGGAATTATCCGCTCAGGATTTAAAGCAACTAGGATGAAATATGTTAGGTGTCTAATAGAGGAAGTAGACAGTAGGCAATGATGGCTAAGCAAAGTAAGTAGAAATAAGCAAATTCTAAGAAAGGACCAAAAAGAAATGCTAGAAATTAAAGAAAACCAGAGTAACAGAAAGAAGAATGCCTTCAATAGACTTATTAGAAGGAATCTCTGAACTTGAGGATATCTCAATAGAAAGCAGTATTTGTAACATTGCATGCATATATTAGAAAAAGAGAAAGATCTAAAATCACAATCAAAGCTTCCACCTTGAAAAGCGAGAAAAAGAAGAGCAAATTAAATCTAACATAAGATCTCTTAAAAAGATAATGAAGGAATACTATGAACAACTCTGCCCACAAATTAAACAATCTAGATGAAACGGTCCCATTCCCTGAAGGGTGCCATCTGCCAAAACTCACACAAGAAGAAACAAACATCTGAATAGACCTTTTGAAGAATTTGCATCAATACTTAATAACGTTCTAAAATAGAAAGCACCAGGCCCAGATGGACTTACTGGTGAACTCTACCAAACATTTAAGGAAGAAATTGTACTAATTCTCTACAATCTCTTTCAGAAGATATGACTTCTGAAAAAGGGAATCTTTCCTAATTCATATTCTGAGACTAACATTTTTAAAATACCAAAACAGACAAAGTCATCACAAGAAAGAAAACTACAGACCAATATCTCTCATGAACATAGATGTAAAAATCCTCAACAAAATATTAGCAAATAGAATTCAACAATGCCTAAAAAACATTATACCCCATGACCGAGTAGGATTTATCTGAAGTATGCAAAACTGGTTCAACATTTGAGAATCAATTAATGTAAGCCATCACATCAATAGACTAAAGAAGAAAATTGAATATATGTATTATATACGTATAATATATATATATTCAACTTACCTTTGACAAGGGACCAAGCAAAATACAATGGAGAATAGTCTTTCCAGCAAATGGTACTGAAACAACTATAGATTGACATGCAAAATAATGAGTCTAATAATAATGAGTCAGACCTCACACTCTTCACAAAAAAATTAACTCAAAATGGATCACAGACCTAAAACTGTAACACAAACTATAATATTCCTGGAAGATAATACAGGAGAAAACATAGATGACCTTGGGTACGCCAATGACTTTTTACATACAGCACGAAAGAATTAATAAGCTGGACTTCATTAAAATTAAAAACTTCTGCTCTGTGCCTCTGATTGGCCTTGCTTTGGTCACATGCCAACAAACCCCTGGCTGTTGTGGTGGGAGAGGACTTTGACCCACAGCCCCGCCAGCCTGCAAACTTCTGATGAGGAAAGTGCTGTTATAAATTTAGAGCAAGTTTAATTGCCAAAACTTGGAAACAATCCAGACGTGCTTCGGCAGGTGAACGGATACATAAGCTGGGGTCCATTCAGACAATGGGTTATCATTTAGCGCTAAAAAGAAATGAAACCATGAAGGGACATAGGAGAACATGAAATGCACATTACTAAGTGAAAGAAGCCAATCTGAAAAGGTTACACAGGGCATCACCCCAACTCTGTGACATTCTGGAAAAGGCAAAGACAGTGGAAGATCAGTGGTGGCTAGGGGTTGGGGGAGGGGCCCAGAGGGCTCCTAGAGCAGTAATACTACTCCGTGTGATAACATAATGGTGGAAACATGTCATTATATATGTGTCAAAACTCACAGAATATCCAACACCAGGAGTGGACCCTAATGTCAACTATGGACTTTGGATGATAATGACGTGTCTGTGTAGGTTCGTCACTTGTAATAAGTGTCCCGCTCTGGTTGGGGAAGCTGTGTGTGTGCCAGGGGCAGGGTAGGGCACGCAGGGGGCATGTGAGAAATCTGTGTACTTTCTGCTCAATGTTGCTATGAACCAAAACAGTTCTAAAAAATAAAATATTTTTTAAAAGGCAAGGTAGCGACTGGGAGAACATATTTGCAAACCACACATTAAAAACAAACAAACAAACAAACAAAGGACTTCTAGCCATACTATTAAAAACCTTTTAAACTCAACCATCAGAAGACAAACAATCCAACTGGAAAACAGCAAAGGACTTGGACTCTTCACTAAAGCAGATATATGAATGGCAAATAAGCACACAAAAAGATGTTTGACGTCATTGTCCACTAAGGAAATGCAAGTTAAAACCACAACAGATATCATTACACACTTTATTTTTATTTGAAAAATAAAAGAAACCGGATCCCTTACACAGTGCCAGTGGGAATGTAAAATGGTACAGCCACTCCGGAAAACAGTTTGGCAGTTTCTTATAAAATTAAAAATATACTTACCATACAACTTAACAGTGCCACTCCTATTTACCCAGAGAGAAATGAAAATTTATGTTCACTCAAAAGCACGTAAGTCAATGTTCCTAACAGTTCTGTTTATCGTCACCAAAACCTGGAAACAAGGTAAAGGCCGTTCAGTGGGCGAGTGGATGGGCAGCTGTGGCACCCCTGAATAGTACTCCACGGAATACGGTATGGACCACGACTACTCCACGGAATACGGTATTCCATACCGAGGGCTACTACGGGGCAATGAGAGGGAATGATGTATTGAAATACGCTCCAACATGAATGAATCTCAAATACATACTGATAAGTGATGGAACCAGAAAGAAGATGAAAACTGTACGATTTTGCTTACATAACATTCTGGAAAAGACCAGAGAGACACCACATGGTTGAGTGGTTTCCAAGGCTGGAAGCAAGAGGAAGGACACCGAATACAAAGTCCGGGGGCATATTTTAGGATGATGGAACAATTCCATGGCTTAACTGTGCTGGTGTACATTTGCCAAAATGTGTACCTTACAGACTGTGCACGTTTGTCAAAACTCTCAGAATGACCAGCCCGGTGTGTAACGATGTTGCGAACTGAAATGGGGCAGACAGGGTGGGGGGTAGCAAGTTTCAGGGGTGTAGCACTGAGAGCTCTTTCTCCTATGTTATGTTTAAGACAGTCAGGCACTCAAGTAGAAATGATACGAATGACCCTAGAGTTCAGGAGAGAGGTTAGAAATGCAAGTCTCGTTTCGACCCCGTGGGCATTTTCAAGGTGACTTTATACCAGTAGCACGCCACCAGCAATGACCAGATCAGTGTCACCTTTGTTATTTCTACATCGGTTATATAGTCTCCCTTAGCCCTGATAGAAATGGGGATGAGCCAGAATGGGGATGAGTCACTTCCTCTGTGTCACTCCGAACTAAATCTAGATGTGTCTGGTCAAAAACCTGTAAACAGAACCTTTACCTTTGACCCACCTATTTTGTGAACCTCAAGTTGAAGCTCAGAACAAGGCCACGGCCTTCAAACTCTGAACCACCGTGAGCTATAAAAGAATGCCGGATTTGATTGGTCCTATAAAAGTGATTTATTGTACATATGCATGTGTGCAAAGGATTCGTAAGAATTTTCAGCAAATTGAAAACATATTTGAAACTTATGGAAGTTTGCAGGAATAAAAATGAGCAACAGATAGTAAGTAAGAGGGACTACCACACTAGACTTGTGGCTGCATAGACGTAAAAAGCAATTGCTTCAACAAACCCATCCTATGGAAATAAATAAAAAGTTAAAAGGAAAAGCCAGATCTAATTTACTCTGTTTGCACTTCCGTAGTCAGAAGGCTTTCGTTTTTTGTTTTGTCTTGGAATTGGCTCCCTTATATAACACATGTCAAAA
Source organism: Mustela putorius furo (assembly GCF_011764305.1). Classification (NCBI taxonomy): domain Eukaryota; kingdom Metazoa; phylum Chordata; class Mammalia; order Carnivora; family Mustelidae; genus Mustela; species Mustela putorius. The sequence goes on along the minus strand of NW_025421480.1, from coordinate 9,763,657 downwards.
TAGCTGGAAAAATGTGATGAAACGGTGCCAGCTGACATTCTTGTCCCACAAGGACAACTCCCTCTAGCTCCTTATTTTCGTTTCACATTTTGGGCACCGTGAGCGAGTGGCTGGAGTGCAGGCAGGCCGCCACGTGGCTGCGCAGGAGTGAGAGTTAAAGCCTTGGGCCTTCCCGACCCATGGCGGTCTCACCCAGGGTGTGGTCAGCAGGAATTTTGCCATAAGTTCGATTCCTCCAGGAGTCCAGTTTTGCTAAAGTGTAATTTGGGAGGACCAGGGAAAGGGGAGCCAAAGTACTTTCAGAGATGTAGGGACTTTTGTTCAACTTCCTCATCACCAAGGAAGGAAAACATTGTATGTGTTCAAAAGCCTACCTTCCAGGGGAGGTTTTAAATAGGCAGGGCGCCTGGGTTAAAGCATCTATCTGCCTTCAGCTCAGGTCATGATCCCAGAGTCCTGGGATCGAGTCCTGCATTGGGCTCCCAGCTCAGCGGGGACCTGCTTCTCCCTCTGCCTGTCGCTCCCCTTGCTGTGTTCTCTCTCCGACAAATAAATAAATAAATAAAATCTTTATAATAAAAAAATAAACAGACAGCCAGACAGCCACACTCTAACCCCAGTTCCACCAAATGTGCTGTTTGGGGCTTCTAGCAACCCCTCAACATCTCAGGCAATTCTCTAAAACAAAGCTCGTCCATGTCGTTAGAAAGTTCCTATGATGGAAAACCCTATTAGAAAGGAATACATTCAAAACAGATAACAGATTTTTTCACATAGGTACTCAGAGAAAAGTGGTTTTTTTTTTAAGTTTTTACTTAAATTCCAATTAGTTAGTATACCATGTAATATCGGTCTCAGGTGTACAATATAGTGATTCAGCACTTCCATCCATCACCTGGTGTCGGTCATGACAGGTGCACTCCTTAATCCCCATCGCCTATTTCACCCATCCCCCCATCCACCTGAGAAAGGGTTTGCACTGAATTCCTTGGATGACTGGAAAAATCATTCTAAAGGGTGTTTGCAATAAAAAAAAAAATTATAGGAAATAAGAAATAATTTCTTTTTAAAATATTTATTTGTTTATTTTAGGGGGGGCACAATCAGGGGGAAAGGCAGAGAGAGAGAATCCGCCAGCAGACTCCCTGCTGAGTACAGAGCCTGACTCAGGGCTCGAACCTAGGACCCTGAGTTCATGACCAGAGCTGAAATCAAGAGTTGGCCACTTAACCGGGTGAACCACCTAGGCGCCCCAAGAGAAATAATTTCTAAAAGACCTGTAATTTTTAGGGTGCTAAGTAAATCCCGAGATAAGACACCCCATCCCTTCTACGTCTCAGAAACTTTTCTTGCTCATACTAGATTCCTTTTGTCTACCTTCAATCAATCAATTGATCAGTATTTATAGAACATTTACAATATAGCTGACTCTATGACAGGCACCAGAGATGATCTGGATAATACGGAATGGGTGGTCCTTGCATGAAAGAAGTTTGTGATCTATTTAGGAAATACTAAAATTCAAAATGGCAGCCAGCATTATATCTCTGCATTGCAGACGGAGTCAGGATGGGAGGCAAGGGTGGTCAGTGAAGACTGGCATCCTCAGGAAAAGCTTTGTTGTTTTTTTTAAGATTTAACTTATTTATTTGTCAGAGAGAGAGCACAAGCAGGTGAAGTTGCAGAGGGGGAAGGAGCCCGACGCAGGACTTGATCCCAGGATGCTGGGATCATGACCTGAGCCAAAGGCAGACTCTTCACTGACTGAGCCACCCAGAATTCCCAGGAAAAACTTTGTAAGTTTCATCTTTCTCCTGGCACGGAAGGAAGGAAGGACATCAAGTGTGGAATCAGGAAGCTCGGAGCCTGAAGGACAAGAGTGTCATTTCTCACTAAGGAGGCAATTATGCAATCCAGTTCACAGGGACAAGACAAGTTGATTTATACAAATGGGCTGCCAAGACAGTCTAGAACTATCCAATATGGTAGACACTAGTCACACATACCTATTCAAATATAAATTCATCACAATTAAATAAAATTAAGTGTTCAGTTCTTCAGTCTCGCCACATTCAGATGTTCAACGGCTATACGTAGCTGGCGGGTAGCATTTTGGACAGTGCAGATTCTTTTTTAAAGATTTTTATTTATTTATTGACAGAGATCACAAGCAGGCAGAGAGGCAGGCAGAGAGAGAGGAAAAGTGGGCTCCCCGCCGAGCAGAGAGCCCAATGAGGAGCTCGATCCCAGGACCCTGAGATCAGGACCAGAGCCAAAGGCAGAGGCCCAACCCACTGAGCCACCCAGGCGTCCCTGGACAGCACAGATATTAAACATTTCCTTCATTCTAGAAAGTTCTCTTGGGCAGTGCAGGCCTAGAGCCAGGGAAGTGTGAAGCGAAAGGCAGGATAGCCGAGCATCAAAGAATCCCCCAAACGCATTGGTGTGTTGCTGTAGCTGGTTCCTATATGTTTCCTATGACGACAAGTTTCCCAAATCCCACAGGGATTTGATTGCTTTAACAAATAACACACTGAGGACCTACTGATACGAGCAGGTGACATGAAGACACAGAATGAATCAAGCAAATGCCAGCAGTCAGGGAGCTCCATGCTTCCCAGAGGGGAGAAAAGGTGTGTTCTCAAATCATCATAACACAAAATAAAAGGTGATAGGCATCCTAAGAGAGGTACAACGAAAGCATGTAAAACTTCAAAAAGAGACAGAATAGTTTCTATTTGGAGTTTTCAAGAAATTCTCTGAAATAGGCCTTAGAAGTTCAAATAACAAATCCTTAAAAGGCAGAGTGGGGTGTGGTAGGAAATCCCTGAAAACCAAGAGTCCAGAGATCATCTGTAGGCTCGGTTATGCCCTCACTGTGTGACCTTGGGTGAGTCAGGGCCCCAGCCTCTGCTTCTTTAGCAACTGAATAAGAGGGAAAAAGGAGACATGAATTTCCAGGTGGGGTGATGGACACAAGTGAAGGTCTGGGGACAGCTGTGTGTGTGCAGAAAATGGAATAGTGAGATTAGTTCTGAAGAGAAACCACAGCCCAACCACCTTATAACTTGTTCCTGAGCATTATATAATTCTAAGACATCCCCCAAAAAATGTTTAAAAAAATTAAAAGCCACCACCCCAAAAACAATAACTAGATTTTGCCCCTCCCCCAACTTCCCTGACAGATAACATTGCGTAAGTTAAAGGTGTGCAATATTCGATAAACTTATTGACTGCAAAATGATCACCACTTAACATTAGCTAACATCCCCATCATGTCGCATACTGCCCATTTCTGTTTCGGAGTGAGAGCATTCCAGATATACTCTCTTAGCCACTGTCAAGTATGTGATATAGTATTGTTAACCATAATCCGTACATTAGATCCCCAGAACTAATCCGTCTGATACCTGAAAGTTTGCACCCTTTGACCAATGTTTCCCCCTTTCCCCATTCCCCAGCACCTGTGCTAACCAGCATTCTACACCATTCTACTCTCTGCTTCCATGAGTTTGGCATTTTTAGATTCCACACATAAGTGATATCCAGGATTTGTCTTTCTCTGTCTGACTTTTTTCTCTTACTATAATACCTTCAAGGTCCACCCATGTGGTTCCAAATGGCAGGATTTCCTTCTTTCTCATGGCTAAATAGTATATGTGTGTGATATTATATACCATGTGATATATATGGTCATATATCACATATTATATATCATGTATATATCATATCTTCTATATCCTTTCATCTGTTGACAGACAATGAGGTTGTTTCCATACCTCGGCTATTGTGAATAGTGCTCCACTAAACACAGGCGGGCAGATCTCTCTCAAAATTCTGTTTTCCATTTCCTTGGATACATATCCAGAAGTGGGATTGCTGGATCATACAGTAGCTCTACTTTATTTTCTTTTCTTCAACAAAAATTTTCAATGAGTGCAAGTTAGTATGCTTTTATTTTACCTGTAGCTTCTATTACAAAGGTCTTAAAATTACTATAAACCTGATAAAGATATCAACATGCTTTGAAAGTCCTTCCAGGTTTTGAAATTTACCTTCTATTGTGGGTAGATGAATAGGGAAGAATTCCTTTTCACTTAGGGAATACTGACGAAAAGTTCAAATATTTAGCATAGTTTTAGTTTTTACTTGTTGAACATGATTTGGGCCATGGATATGTAAACGTGTTTATTTTTTAAAGATTTTATTTATTTATTTGACAGATAGAGATCACAAGTAGGCAGAGAAGCAGGCAGAGAGAGAGGAGGAAGCCAGCTCCCTGCTGAGCAGAGAGCCCAATGCGGGGCTCGATCCCAGGACCCTGGGATCATGACCTGCGCCGAAGGCAGAGGCTTTAACCCACTGAGCCACCCAGGCACCCCTACGTAAACCTTCTTAATTTACTGAAACAGTTTTTATGTTAGTTAGTTGCTCCAGAAGATGTTAACTTCTGCGAAGTTCACTGAGGAACCTCCCTATCTTCGTGCACGGCGGCTGCACCAGTCTACATTCCCAGCAACTGTACCCGAGGATCCCTTCTCTACACATCCTCGGCCAATACTTGTCTCTTGTCTCTTTGATGATAGTCATCTCAACAGGTGTGAGATGACAGCCCACTGGTTTCAATTTGCATTTCCCTGATGATGAGTGATGTCAAACACCTTTTCCGTGTGCCTGCTGGCCATCTGCAAGTCTTCTTTGGGACAAAGTCTCTTTAGTCCCTCTGCCCCCCCTTTTTTTTTAATTGTTTGCTACTGAGTTATAGGAGTTGTTTGTAAGTGTTGGATATGAACACCTTATCAGACAGAAAAATGCCAAACGTTTCCTCCCATTCCATTGTTTGTCTTGCCATCTTGTTACTTGTTTCTTTGGTTGTAAAGAAGCTTTTTCGTTTGCTATAGTCTTGCTTATTTATCTCGGCTTTTGTTGTCTGTGTTTTGTCAAAATATCATGAAGTCCAATGTCAAGGAGATCTTCCCCCTATGTTTTCCTCTACGAGTTTTATGATTTCAGGTCTTTTGTTTAATTCTTAGTTGTGTAAGATAGGAGTCCAATTTCATTTTTCTGCAGGTGTTAATCATGTTTTTCCAACACCATTTTTTAAAAGAGATTTTATTTATTTATTTGTGAGGGAGAGAGAGAGCACAAGCTGGGTAAAGGGCAGAGGGAGAAGCAAACTTCCCACTGAGCAGGGAGCCCAATCCGGGGCTCGAACTCCCAACTCTGGGATCATGACCTGCCCTAAGGGCAGACACTTAACCAACTGAGCCATCAAGGCACCCTTCCAGCACTATTTATTGAAAAGACTATCCTTTCCCCATTGACTATACTTGGCTGTCTTGTTAAATATTACTAGACCGGATGTACATGGATCTATTTCTGGGGCTTCTGATTCTGTTCCATTGGTCTATGTGTCTATTTTAATGCCAATCCCATACTGTTTTGATTACCACGGCCTTGTGGTATAGTTTGAAATCAGCAAGTGGGATGCCTCCCGCTCGCTTCCTTCTCGGGACTGCTTTGGCTCGTGAGAGTTTTTGTGGTTTCTTTTGGTAATTTTTGATACTTTACATCATATATGAGAAGCAAAGCAGATAAAAGGGAAGCGATTGTATTTGCACTTAACTCTGGCTTTTAAGTGGAGCTGAAGAATGACTCGACTAATTGGGTCCCCTTTGGGAAAAGGCTGTCATCGGTGAAAACCTGAGTGAGAGCCTCACTTCAGTAAACAATAAATAAAATGGCAGGGCATTTCAGGGATGGGGGAGGGGAAGCAAGTCGGAGTCTGAAACTGAAAAATCAGTATGAAAGCAGCAAAGCCAAGAACCCGGTAGTTAAAGTAAAATGCAGATCGTACGAGGAATATGGAGTCCCTTGTTAAGAAGCAGACAGAAAATAGAGCGTCCGTGGAATACCAGCTTGGCAGGTTTGCAGATCTCTATCTCGAGAGTGACTATGAATATAGAGAGAAATACGTCGTCTGCAGCTGTGCCAAAGCATCTGTCAGCAGCCCCATTATCATTTTCTTACTCGTATATTTTATAACCGCAGAAAAAGATTAGAGCAGGTAAACATACGTGCTCCGTGTGAACAGGGGCACTAAATGTTTATTTAATGGTTAAAATGAAAAGATCCTAGAAATTGTTTTTCTAACTTCACAGCCCCCCACGGGCTACGAGCACATTTCTCCGTCCCTTGGTTTTCCTCTGAAAACCTGAAAATAGGTGCACCTGCGTGGTTCAGGCAGTTTAGCATCTGACTCTTGGTTTCGGCTCAGGTCATGATGTCAGGGTTGTGAGATCAAATCCCTCTTCGGGCTCTGCACTGGGCATGGAGCCTGTTTAAGACTTTTTCTCTCCCTCTACCTTTGCTGATGCCCCACTCTCTAGCTCTCTCTCTCTCTCAATCTCAAATAAATAAATAATTAAATAGTAAAAAATAAAATAAATTAAATTTAAAAATAAAAATAAAAGCCTGAAAATAGTGTCCAGTAACAAGTCAAGAGAAAAGATGTAGCTATTATAAATAAGGATATTATATGGTCATCTACACAACCAAGTCTTTTTTTTTTTAATTTTTTTATTTATTTATCAGAGAGAGAGAGGGGGAGAGAGCGAGCACAGGCAGACAGAATGGCAGGCAGAGGCAGAGGGAGAAGCAGGCTCCCTGCTGAGCAAGGAGCCCGATGTGGGACTCGATCCCAGGACGCTGGGATCATGACCTGAGCCGAAGGCAGCCGCTTAACCAACTGAGCCACCCAGGCGTCCCTTTTTTTTTTTTTTTTAAGATTTCATTTATTTGACAGAGAGAGACAAGGCAAGAGAGAGAAAGAACATGAGCAGAGGGAGTGGGAGAGGGAGAAGCAGGCCTCTCCCAGAGCGGGGAGCCCAATGTGGGGCTGAATCCCCCGACCTGGGATCATGACCTGAGCCGAAGGCAGACGCTTAACGCCTGAGATACCCAGGCGCCCCCATCCAAGTCTTTAAAACAGATTGAAACGCTACCCTGTCCAAGATTTACAGAATGGGTTTTAAAATAAATGTGAGTGTGGATTGTGTATTAAGTATATGGGTGAACTCCACAGCCATATTTGTGCAGGAGCCCTTAAATCCAACCGATGTCACTTTTCCTTCGCTGGCCTGTTGCTACAAGGCTGCTGTCATTGTTGTATGAAACCAGGTAAGATGAACCGCTAGGTTAAGTGAGTGGAACTGGCCTTCGTTTGACACAGTCCGTTATTCAATTACACATTCTTTCTCACTTTTGTTTTATTTTCTTTTTCTAAAACATGAACTCCAGAAGAGAGCACTGACTATCCAGTCAGGATCCATTCAAAGGGAAAGATTGCTATAGGAACTTGCACATCAGATGGGACTCTGAATTTCCCATCAAATTACTACTATATATCTTCAAGAAAATGATCCACGTTATTTAACTTTTCAGTCTGGTTGGCATGAAGTTACTCACAGTGTTCATTTTCAGGGTGCAGTGACTTGTGACTTTATAAACCCAGTCTGTATCTTCCTCCTAACTCCTAATATTGTGTGTTTAAGCCTTTATGTTTGATCAGTCTTGTTAAAGACTGTGTAGTCATGCTACATGTTTTTCTAATAACTTTTGGTTGTATTTATTTCTTCTACGGACTTGCTTTCTAGTTCAGCCTTTTCTGCTCTTATTTTTATCCATGCTTTCCGTGATGGGTCAAATTGTGTCCCATCTCTCTCCCAAAAATGGAAGCTAACTCCCTGTACCTCCTAATGTACCTTATTTGGAAATAAGGGTCATTGCAGGTGTGATTAGTCAGGGTGTCATGAGGTCAAACTGGTGTAGAATGGGCCATTAAACCAACATGACTGGTGTCCTTATAAGAGGAGGGAAATTTGGACAGAGGGAAGAAGTTGTGAAGACCCACAGGAATGCCAGGTGTAGAGGATTGGAGCGAGGTGCCTACAAGGCTACTAGAGCCAGCAAGGAGCCTGGAACATTCCTTCCACCACACCTTCAGAAGGGGCATGGCCCTGCCTACACCTGGGTCTCAGATTTCTGGACTCCAGAACTGAGAGACTGAGAGACAATATATTTCTGTTGCTCAGGCCACCCTGTTGGTGGTCCTTTGTTATGGTGGCCCTAAGAAACTAACTAATACACCTTCCTTCTCCACTCTTCATTTCTTACTCTACAATTCTTTCCTTCCTTTCTTTCTTTTTCTTTCTTTCTCTCCTTCTCTTCTTCCTTCCTTCCTTTCTTTCTTTTTTAAGATTTTATTTAATCATTGGAGAGAGAAAGAGAGAGAACATGAGCAGAAGGGAGGAGGCAGAGGGAGAGAGAGAAGCAGGCTCCCTGCTGAGTGGGGACCCCCCCCAGTGCGGGACTCAATCCCAGGACCCTGAGATCATGACCGGAGCTGAAGGCAGACGTTTAACCCACTGAGCCACCCAGGTGGCCCCTCTATGATTTTTCTACCTCTTATGTTGGATGATTAACTTGTTTATTTTCAATCTGGTTTTCTTAAATACATTTAAGGACAGACATTTACCACTAGATACTTCATGATTCATTTTTGTAACTTTCATCTTGATTTCCTTTTTAGCCTGGAGTTATTCGGCTGTGAATTTTTAAACTTCAAAACGTGTGGAAATTGGGGTGTCTGGGTGGCTCAGTCAGTTAAGTGTCTGCCTTCGGCTCAGGTCATGATCTCAATCCTGAGGTCCAACCTTGCGTCGAGCAATCTGCTCAGTAGGGAGTCTGCTTCTCCCTCGCCCCCTCCACCACTCATGCTCTCTCTCTCACTCTCTCTTTCTCTCAAATAAATATAATCTTCAAAACATGCAGAAATTTAATTACATTTTTAGTGTTGATATTGATTTAGTTGAGTTCTAGTCAGATTATGGTCTGTAAGATATCAATCTCTTAAAAACTTGTCGAGACTACCTTTTTAATCTAGTATTGTGATAAATTTCTTTTGTAAAAGTTCCACTGATAGCTTAAAAGAATACACTGTATATATTCTTCATTTGATTGGTTCAGAGTATTATACATAGTCAATACTTGATTTGATCAAATTTTAAAGTCTTATGTTCAGATATTCTGGGTAGTTGTTAATTTTTTTATTCTGCTAGAGCTGTGAGAAGTGTCTTAAAATCTTTTACCGTTATCATGGATTGGTAAATTTCTCTGTAATCTGGTCAGTTGTTGAGGTGCCTACAGGCTTATGACTGTATGTTATGAAGCATGTTGTGTTAATATATCTTTTGTCCCTCTTGGTTGTTATTAATGTTTTATGTTTTTAAATTTTATTGCATCTGATATAAAGATAGCCATATCAGCTTTCTTTTTGTTAATATTTTTACTGTGTGGGGTGCCTGGTTGGCTCAGTCAGTAAAACATGTGATTCTTGGTCTCAGGGTTCTAAATTCAAGCCCTAGGTTGTATGTAAAGACTTCTTAAAAATAAAATCTTTAAAAATATATATTTTTGCTGTGAATCATTTTCTATTCCTTCATTTTTTATTTCTCTGTATTGTTTTGTTTTAGATATGTCTCTTGTATGCAGTATAGACCCTCCCACCTCAGACCTCAAATGGTTAATTATAGAAAATCCTGAGCCAGTACGTCTTGGGAACTGCTTCCCACCACAGGGCTCAGTCTTCCTGTCATGGATGCAGGCAGGGGACCATCAGCCCATCCTCTCTCTTATCTGCTCCCCTACATTTTCATCCCCTGTCACTGTCCTGATTTCTCAGGGAGGTCCTCAGCTTCCTTTCCAATTCCCTAATTTTCTCTTGAACTCCTTCCTGTTTAGAGCTTAGCTTATCTATTAGACTTTTGTTTTGATTGCTCTATTTTTCTTTTTTCCTTTTTTTATTTATTTGACACAGAGAGAGAGAGAGAAGGACCACAAGAGAGGGAACACAATCAGGGAGAGAGGGAGAGGGAGAAACAGGCTCCCCGCCGAGCAGGGAGCGCAATGCAGGGCTTGATCCCAGGACCCCAGGATCATGACCTAAGTCAAAAGCAGACGCTTAAGGACTAAGCCACCCAGAAGTCCCTTGATCAATCTATTTTTCATTTCCAAGGTTTCTAAGTCGTGCTTTTCAGTACCCGTGCGTCCTGACTCGATTCATGCTGGTCTTTTCCTTCTCATGTTCTGGCTCTTTTTAAAATGGAAGCTCTTCCTTCATGTATCCTGAATGTTCTAAACATGTTATACCTCTTCCCCGAAGGAGCCATAGAATTAGTGTCAAGGGGAATCAATTTGTGTTTCATTTTGTTGGCTACCTTTCTCAGCACTGGGTTTGGGTGGAGATCATTTGGAGACCGGGCCTGCATTCCCTCTCTCTGCCCCTTTTCCTCTTCTCCCCTCTACCACCCGTGCTTTCCCCTCCCTGTCTAGTGGGGTTTTCTGATTGCCTTCATCCTGCCCTTGGCTCCCTAGATGCCAGTTCAGACCAGTCTACTAATGGAGCTTCAGAAATGTGGCCCACAGTGATACTGATACTGATACTGATACTGATACTGATACTGAGGACAACCCAGGTCTGGGTACCGAGCCAGGCGATGGACTGCTTCCCTTCCTAGTCACGTGGCAGTGTTCTGTCTCAGTGCTCTCTCCCTTAAGTCCCTAGTTTGCTGAAAGCTGTAGGCCAGGCAGAAAATAGCAGAATTTTTTTTTTTTTTCATGAGTAGGAAGAGCCTGCCTCTGCCTCTGGCTTCAAGCAGGGAGCCTGGCTTCAGTCTCTGATCTCGGCACAGAAATCTTATTTTAATTTACTTTGGAAAAATCCAAATTCTGGCTAATATTGCCAATTCCAGACCTAGAGCCCAGGAAGCTTGTGGGATCCACTTCCCTCGCAGCTTTGTGTTTCTGTCCCAATTCTGGGCGACGGAAGTGTTTATTTAGTTTTTCGGCTTGATAAATTCCGTTGGTCATTGCTGTGTGTTTGGAGTAAAAACATGTCAAACAACAAGCTTTCAGAACCGTCTGGGCTAGGTCTGCATGCTGACTTCTTTAAGGTTGTAAGTCTGCAGTGCATTCGGGTCAATCTTAGGTTCACTTTACGGCAAGACCAAGACTCAAGTCTGTGACTACCAGTCATGGCTAAAACGTGATTTTATCTTAACACCTGAGTATCTGATAATTAGCTTGTTTACCAGATGATCTAATCCAGTTGTCATCATGTTGAAAATGTCAAACTTTCCACCTTCCAGTTAATTTTCTTATCTACATATTATCTACATATTCATGGAATAGCAAGCATTTCTTTTTTAAATGAAAAAGCAAGATGGTGAAAATGTCAACTCTCAGCCCCTGAATTCTGGAATCTTCTAATGATTATTTCTACCAAGTAAATAAACCCAGGAGTAAATGGAATGTGGTTTGCTGCTTATGCTTCCTGGAATTTCTTATGGCTCGCTCAGAGTTGGAAGAAATTCCTCATATGACCACACTGAATTTTTTTCCTGTTGGTCTGCATCAAATTTGTGAAGATTAGTGACTAAAAGTCTAAGACTTTAGAAAGCCCTGTGGCAAAGGTAAAAGCTCCCTTCAAGGGAAGCTTTGACACTCAGCTGGTTTCTTGGAAGACCATTTATTTTCATGGAAAAAGTTCTGAAAGCGTTCTGTAAGGACCAGAGAGAGCAGAGAAGGTTGGTTCCCTTTTCATTCTGCTACGAATGGAGTCACGGTGCTAAGGGTGTCTCTCCAAGAAAAAAATAAATATTTTATTTAAAGTCAATTAATTAACATGTAGTACATTGCAGGGCTGTTAGTCTCCTTGGATTTGTTCATTACAGGAAGTGCCCCTCTTCACAGTGTTTGTTAAGGTCCACAGTGTTGGTTAAGTGTGTGAGTGCTCCCACCACGGTTAACCTTAGACCAGTGTGTCATGGCTGAGCACACAATCGGGAGATGCCCGCAGTCGGGGTTCTGGGGGGATAGGAGGAAGGGTTAGCATCCACTGTCCCAATGCCCAAACCAGTCCTTTGCTGGTCTCCGCTGGACCCTCCCTGGCATTCAGCACAGTTGTCTGCACCAGTGTTGAAACTGGCCCCAGGCCTTTCCGTGAGCCACGCCCCTCTCCTCCCTCCTGCCCAGGCTCATCCCGCTGCCAGCTCTTCCTCCTCCCCTCCAGCTCCGTCATTAGAGGCCATGGGCTCTCTTCTCCTCCAGGAGAGGGGAGAGTTTCCCTGCTCTCCCTACACTTGCCCCCCACCCGGTGATCTCACCCAGTCCCACAGCTTTAAATATCACCCCAAGGCTGTTAACTCCCATATTTTTATCTCCAGCCCAGACCTTTCTTCCGAGCTCCAGGCTCACACAGCCAACTGCCTCCTCAGCTATCTCACACTCAACTGGTCCAAAATCGAGCTCGGGAGCCTCCTCCTCTCCTCCTCTTTATCTGAATAAATGGAGCTACCATCTGTTCCTGTGCTAGAGTCACAAACCCAGGAGTCATCTTTGCAAACCTCCTCCTCTTTTTGCTCATAAGAGCTAACCCGTTACCAAATGCCACCGATCCCACTCTCCGCGCGCTTCACAGATCTGTCCGTGGCTCTCCATCCCCAGGGCCCCCACGACCTCTCAACTGGAACACTGCAACTTGTTCTCCTCCCGGCCCCTTCTCCTGTGCTCCCCACCGTGGCCTGGGAGGTCTTTAAAACATACCGTAAAACCGTCTCTGGCTTCTCCTTGCATCCAGCAGAAAATAAAACTTCCTTACATGGCCTCCTAGGTCCTGCCTGATCAGATTTCAGTTTAATTGTGGAACCTCATGTCTTCCCACATTCTTGTTCATGGACCACACTCGGGCCACACAGGTTTAGGCTCTTAGCACACAAACCCTTGTGTGTTCTTATCTCAGGTCCTTGTAATTCTAAGGATCAATCAGATGGCTTATTTCACATCTGTCTTTCCCCCAGAAGTGCAGGACCTGCTCATCTGCTAGGCTCACTGTACACCCAAGGCCTCGCCCACGGTCAGTACTCAGTATTTGCTGAAAGAAGTAATAAATCAGGGCGCCTGGGTGGCTTAGTCGGTTAAGTGTCTGCCTTCGGCTCAGGTCATGACTTCAGGGTCCTGGGTTGGAGCCCCCCGAGTCAGACTTCTGCTCAGCAGGGAGCCTGCTTCCCCCTCCTCCTCTGCCCCTCCCACCTGCTCATGCTCTCTCTCTCTCTCTCTCAAATAAATAAATAAAATCTTGAAAAAAAATACAGCAATGAATGAATGAAGCATCAGGTTTTCAGGTAAATCTTTTTGGGTGACACATTTGGATGTGAATCAAGGAGACATTAGAGTGGCTGTCGACAAGAAGCGTTCAGAATGCTGGGATGAGACAAAAATTCAGTCACTTTGATTACGGGAAGGCACTTTCAGAGCAAGGTAGAGCTGGAGTGGGGAAGCTGGAAAACAGCCGTGGAAAGGGATGAACTGCCTAGTGTGAGGTTAAAGTTCACAACAAATGACCAAGCAATACAGTCACTAAGCAGCTTTATTCCTATGCAGACAGGTGTGAGGGTAGAACAGCTGCTCCGCTGTCAGAGCAGATTCTGGCAAACCCCAAAGCCTCTCTCCCCTCATCTGTAACACAGGGGCACTACCATCACATCTTCCTTGGGGTGTCCATGAGCCAATGGATGGCAAACACATTCTGCCCCCAGATCTTCTCTACCTCGAATTTCCTTATCTTCTCTGAGCCCCAGGACTGTCATGTGTTAAACAATGAGTTTCTACTTAACCTCTTTTAAGCCCCTTTCAGTGTAAAGACTCCATGTTACTCTAAATAATATTAGTGCTCTAAGGCCATCCCAAGTGGAGGAAAGGCCCTGCACCGTGAGGGGTGGACGGCGCGCTGGGGCAGAACTGGCTGTGTCTGGACACTGCTGTGAGGGGACTGTAGGCATCACCCCACCCAGGACACCAAGTTCTAGAACGAGCTTTAGATACATGTTTTCAAAATAGCTATGGTTTTTTCTCCTTCTTTTCCAGAGTAGTACTTGCTCAGTAGATTAGGACCATAGTCATCCATTTTATTCTTTTTCTTAAATGTATTCACTCATGTTTTGGGTTGGGTTTTTTTTTTTTAAGATTTATTTATTTATTTGAGAGAGAGAGAGAGAGAGAGAGAGAGAGAGCATGCACAGGGTGAGCGGCAGAGGGAGAAACAGACTCTCCACTGAGCAGGGACCCTGACTAGGGACTGGATTCCTCAACCTTGCGATCATGACCTGAGCCAAAGGCAGATGCTTAACTGATTGAGCCCCCCAGGTGCCCCTACTCATCCATTTTAGTGGCTTTCTTTTCTGCAGCATTTTCAGGGTCATAGCAAAATTGAGCAAAACGTACAGATTTCTATGGGTGCCAGGATGGATCAATGGGTAGAGCATGTGACTCTTGAGCTCAGGGTCCTGAGTTCCAGCCTTCCATTGGGTGTGGAGACCACGTTTAGAGAAATTAAATAGATGGGGGTGCCTGGGTGGCTCAGTCGGTTGAGCATGGGACTCTTGATTTCGGCTCAGGTCATGATCTCAGGGTCGTAAGATCGACCATGTTGGACTCTGTGCTCAGCAGAGAGTTTGCTTGGGACTTTTTCTCTCTCTCTGCCCTGCCCCACTCTCTCTCTCTCAAAATAATAACTAAATCTTTAAAATTTTAAATAAATAAATAATAAAATTTAGAAGTAAAAAGGTACAGATTTCCCATATGTTCCCTGAACCACGCCCCACCAACACACACACACAGCCTCCCACAGAATGGGACACTTGTTACAAGTGACAAACCTACACAGACACGTCATTATCACCCAAAGTCTATAGTTGACATTAGGGTTCATTCCTGGTGTTGGACATTCTATGAGTTTTGACAAATATATAATGACATGTATCACCTATTATGTTATCACACGGAGTAGTATTACTGCCCTAGGTGCCTTCTGGGCCCCTCTCCCACCCCTGGCCACCACTGATCTTCCACTGTCTTTGCCTTTTCCAGAATGTCACAGAGTTGGGGTGATGCCCTGTGTAGCCTTTTCAGATTGGCTTCTTTCACTTGGTAATGTGCATTTCAGGCTCTCCCGTTTCTTTTCATGGCTTCATTTCTTTTTAGCGCTTAATGATAGCCCATTGTCTGGATGGACCCCAGCTTAGGTATCCAGTCACCTGCTGAAGGACATCTTGTTTGCTTCCAGTTTGGGCACTCAAGAATAAAGCTCCAGTACACATCTGTGCATACGTTTTTGCGTGGACATAAGTTCTCACCTCCTCTGGCTAAATACCAGGGAGCATGATTGCTGCATTTAATTTTGCAAGAAGCTGCCAAACTATCTTACAAAGGAGTCATACCATTTTGCAGCCCCACCAGCAATGAATGAGGTTTTCTATCCATCCACATCCTTACCAGCACTTGGCACCATCGGTGATCTGGAGTATGGCCATTCTAATAAGCGTGTAGCGGAGTTATTGTTTTAATTTGCATTTCCCTGAAGACAGAGGATATGAAGCATTTCTTCATCAGCTTGTTTGCCATGTGTAGATCACCTTCAGTCAGATGTCTGTTAAGGGCTTTGGCCTATTTTTAATCCAGCTGTTCATTTTCTCATTATTGTTGCCTTTTTTTGAGGGGTGGGGGAGACTCTACCAGGACTCAAACCTGGAACTCGCTTTTATTTTTATCCAAATGATGCTTGCATGTAATTTTGAAAACAAGCAATTTATAAGGCTTATTATGAAAATCAGCATTTTTCTGAATCCACCTTTGGTTTCTACACAGTAGCGGCAACACTTTTGACAGATCCTTCTAATGATTACTTCCATATTCCTAAAAAGGAGGCTTATCTTGCTCCCTTGTCATGTGTCAATTTCACGTCTTTGCCATTCGCCCCCCACTATGAATTTCATCCATTAATCTCATCTTCGTGAAGAAGACTTTCCTGGAAACTCCTGATCTACTTCCATCAGGATGGGTTGCTCTGTAAACTGTCATCTTGGACTCTTCTTTTCCCATCATCCAGAGGATTCCCTGAACTTCCTCTGGGTTGGATCTTCTGTTCCAGGGATCCCATATATTCCTCTTTGGGATTATCTTCCTTTTCAGTGAAGAAAACTTGGAAAACTTACATGTCTGAAAAGATCCTTAACCTACCTCCACATTTAACTGAGAGTGTGTCTGGGTATAAAATTCTAGGTTTGAGGTTGCTTTCCGTCAGAATTTTGAGGACATTGTTCCATGGTGTTCTGACTTCCAGGGAGACTGTGGAGAAGGGTTGCTGCTCTGATTCCTGATTCTCTGTGTATTACATGTTGTTTTCTTCTCCTGGAGGCTTTTCCCTGACTTCACTCTTCTGAAGTTTCCTGTAGCTGTGCCTTGGTGTGACTCTATCTCCCTTTGACCTGGTAGGCACTCAGCAGGCCCTTCTTATTTGCAGCTCATAGCCCTGTGCTCTAGAAAACCACCCTGGGTGTTTCTTTCTTTTTTATTTTTTTCTAGTAGTATCCTAGTCTAACTTCATGGGTTTAAAATCTTCCCTTATCACTCTGAGGGTACTAATTACAGCTTTTCTTTTGAATTATTATTCTCCCTTCATCTCTGATTCATCCAAATAGCTTTTCCTGTTTGTGTGTTTTCTGTTTCGTATTCTGTTTTCGTATGTTTTCCTCAAATGTCTGGGGACTTCTGGATGCCCACTTATTTGTAAGAAAAGCATATGAAGAAACAGATTGGACTCTGTATGCATACGTGGGGCTTGTGAACCATGGGTCATGCTGCAGAGCCACATAGCCAGGCCATGTCATCAGAAGACACACCTCTCCCCCACCCATACAGGGGTCATCAGATCTTTTCTCAAGGGCTGGACAGATTCTTTAGAGAAGACTTGTAATTTTCCACTAAAGGGGCTGCCAGGAGACTAGAGGCTGATGAACAGAAGAGGTGATACATGGACCAGCATTCAGTGAGGAAGAATTTTGTTCAGTATCTCTGGTTTTAGTGTGGTATCCCCACCTTGAAACATGTCTGGCATTCTCAAGTCCAGAAAATATTTTCTTGGGTAGCAGAGAGAATAGGGACAACCAACCACTTTTCTTTAAACAGCTTTATTGAAATATAATTCACATACCATACAATTTCACCCATTTAAAGTGTAGTATTCAGGGGCACCTAGGTGCCTGCCAGTTCAGCATGCAAGTCTTGGTTTCAGCTCAGGTCATGCTCTCAGGGTCCCGGGATTGAGCCCCACATCCAGCTCCACACTCAGCATGCAATCTGCCTGAGGATTCTCTCTCTCCCTCTGCCTCTACACCTCCCCTCACTCTGTCTCTCTCTCTCAGATAAATAAGACATTAAAAAATAGAAATAAGAGATGGTTTTAATCTGATTTTATGAACCACGCAGAAATAGTATAAAAATAACCGATACCATAAAGCATCTACAAACAGTTCACTTAGAAAATGTATGCATACAACAAGCTCTAAATAATACAGGTGTGGCTCTGGTTTTCTTTTTAGACAAAGATGACTGCTGACAGTATCCTTGGTCCTCCCTGACCTCCCACTACCCTGGCTCGTTGTCACCCGCTGATCCTTTCCTGTGTCCCACACTGCCTTCCACACCCTCCTTCATCAGGAAGCCTTCCTGGCATTAGGAAGCATTTTGCAGAGAATTCCCAGTCTCTCAGGCCACCACCGCTCCCCTCTATACACTCTTCAGCGCACTCTCCTCATCTACACGCACATTTCCACTTTCTTCCTAAACGGTTCTACATGCCACTGAGGCAGAGGGATCTGCTCACCAACAAGATCCAGGAAAAGTGACTTCAGCATCTGCCTCCTTCCCAGGGGCAGTATGTCTCCCGTTGCAGCAGGTGGGTAATCTGGCTGATTGTTATACAGACTATGTCCCTGTGGTGACACCCCCACTCTGTCTCAGGTCACAGATCATACATCACATGATTAAAAACATGACCCAGGGAACGACAGGATCAATTATGTCATAGTGGTGCCTCTCGAAGACAGCTCCCCCAATACAATAGCCACTGATTCTATTACTTCCTTGTGTCTTGTTCTTAAGGACAAGACACAACATACATGTCATGTCCCTATAACGTACCTTATGTTTGTCATTTGCTGAGCAAATCTCACAGCAGCGATCAGGTGGATTGTTACCCGTGTTCTCTCGGAATGATAATGTGTCCTAAATTAGAATAATCCAGGATAATTCATGGCCATTCCGCCCCAGCCAGCAATCATCATCCCACCGAGGCGTCCGTCCCCGTGGGGACTCGCAGTCTGGGGTCTCAGCTGCTTGCCCGTGGGTCAGCACGTGTTTACGGGCTCAGCGTCTTAGGAAACCTTCCTTAGGGGACCCGGTTTACAGACCCGGGGAGGGCGTGGGAATTCCGAGTCCCATTCCAGACTCTTCTTCCAGCTTGCTGTGTGGCCTCCCGCAAGTCATTTTCCGTTCACGCGGTCATTTCTGCATTTCAACATGGAAATCGTGTCCTCAAGGTTCTCAAGGGCATCGTGAGAAAGAGGCAAGTGCTGGTCAGAAAGAAAATGATCCGAAAGTACCAAGACCTCCTTGGCAGCACTGACCTGCTGCAAGACACGAAACCAGGCAGGACCAGAGAGCCTAGCCTAGACACGGCCAGAACCAAAGGCGTGTTGCTGTTACAAAGAAGGAACAATGTCTGAGTTTAACATTCACACATTCCAAACCACAGTCTTCCAAGCCTGTGTCCTGCAGCCAAGCCACTTGGTGGGAGCCAGGTCTAGGGGAAAGTTTCCAGAAAACAGATTTTGGCAAATGTTGCCTTCAAACTTGTAGAGAATACAGTTCAGTCTTGTTTTGTGTGTTGTGTGTGTGCGCACGCGCGTGTGTTTAAAGAACATTCTCATTCCTTTTTGTCACAGAATTTCACGGGCCCTGTTTATTTTTCCTTTTCAGGTTATAGGATATGAATTTTTCAAAGTCAGATGAGAGGAACAGACACATTTCATTCCTTCCTTACAAGATTCTTCCAACTTGGAGGTGGAGCGAGGGCACGAGATGATATTTTAGATACTTGTTTTTCTAATGTTATCATTAAATTACTTCAGGAGAGGGAAAAAAAACAAGAACAAGGCACGAAAATCTGCTTTTTTTGACTGCTTCGCAAAGAGGCTAACATATGCGAGTGAAAGGAATGATTATTGCTTTTAATGATAGTCCTTGGACAAAGGGCCTATGTGGCCCAGTGTCCTGGCGTCCAGAGAGGGCAGTGAGCCCTGGCTGGTTCAGATAGCTTCAAAAACCAAAAACAGCCACTGCAAGTGCATTGGTTTTAGAGGAATGTCCAAGAAAATTGCCCCCCTTCTACTCATAACGTGTCATTACCAAAAAATAGAAGCCCATACATTCCAATCTGATCTGCATTTAACTCTGGAAGCCTGTACATGTTGCTATGAGGTAAGGGGCTAATTCCGAGCTCCAGAATTCTTTCGGTGCCTTAGATGCTATTTTAAAGTGGATATCCCTTTGGGTTTCTCGCCATTATCCCTCCTGGGTCCTGTCTCTGACGAGGACTCCCAGTCCTAGTAAACAAGAACTGTGGAACTGGTGGCCATTTTAAAGGTTCAAGTTCAGATCTCGTGATTTGCACTTGAGTTAATGTACGCACATCTGGCTGGAGAGACGGCACCGATGCGCAGTGAGATCTGGCCTACCCACAGCTAAGTTCTAGCCATGAGTAACTCAACAAATACTTCCTGTGGAATTCTTTACCTAGTAGATCCTCAGCAAAGGGTCCACATTCCAGAAAGCGCAGGAAAGCTTGATTTTCTAAGCCTCCTGCCCCCTACAAGATAGACACTCGAATTCCAGCACACAGACTAGAGTTCATACCTGACACATTTTTTATAAAAATTTCTGATACATCTGTAGCCCCAGGCCTGCTTTCCTCTCTTCACTTTCTCTTCTCCTGATTTTTCTGGGGAGATAATAATGTACAGATTTAAAGGCATGTTCCTGGCACTGACGCCTCATTGGAAATAGACTCATTAGAAGAAAATATGACCCCAGGCACTTGGGTGGCTCAGTTGTTAAGCATCTGCCTTTGACTCAGGTCATGATTCTGGGTCCTGGGATCGAGTCCCACATCGGACTCCCTGCTCAGAGGGGAGTCTGCTTCTCCCTTTGCCTCTGCCTGTAGCTCCTACTTGTGCTCTCTCTCTGTCAGAAAAATAAATAAAATCTTAAAAAAGAAAAGAAAATACAACCCTGTATTAAGGCATCAAGGCCTATACTTGTATTGGTCCAACCTTCCTAATATCTTGTGTTTCTATAGCATTTTACCTGTTTATATTCATGTACATGACCTTTTATCCTCCTAGCCATGGGTTAATGTAAATATTGTGCCTACTCTACAGGTCCAAAAAATTGAGACCTTCTCCTAACCCCAACCTTTGCAGTGCTAAATGGTTTCATCACCATAGCAGAAGTGCTTCTACTAGCCAAAAAGTAGACTCACATTCATACTCCAGATTTTGTTGCTGGTCTCACCCTAGTGAGTTATGCTTAGTAACGCCGCTGCCATCAGGTAAAGAAATATATACCAAAGTTCCCTGCAGATGCTGAACGCTTATTTATTTTTATTTTTTTAAAGATTTATTTATTTATTTAAGAGAAAGGGAGAAAGTAGGGAGGGCCAAAGAGAGTCTTAAGCTGACACAGGGCTCGATCCCGTGACCCCGAGATCATGACCTGAGCTGAAATCAAGAGTCAGAGGCTTAACCAACTGAACCACCCAGCCGCCCCCAGATGCTGAATATTTAAATGGTACCAACAGTTGAACTGATTTAAATAAATCATCTGCTACCCCATTCCCTCTCTACACCCACAAAGATAAATAACTTTTCATGCCTCCTTGGTCCAAGAATGCCTGAAATTGGAATTATCCCAGTACTGGGGCCTAAAGTTGCCTCAGTAGGAAGCTCTCTTCCTACTGACAAAATCATCGTCTATGTTTTACATGCACGCCCATTGCCCAAGACATTGATGAGCAGAATATGGCTCTCATGTTTAATGTTCTAAGGACATGATGATGTAACATTTGCAGAAGAGCCAGAGTTGGGAAGGTAAGACGTCCTCTTCTTTATAAAAATCCCTGTACAACTGACATGGATTTTAGGTTACCTTCTCCAACTGGCTCTGCAATGGGGACAGCCCCCAAGATCCATAAAACATTCCTTCCGTTCCATCATCGGTCACGTGATGCCACCCCTAGGAAGGGCCAGGATGCTGTGGTGAGGGGTGACACGGAGAGGAGAGAAAACATATCCATTTCTATTTGGGGGATGCCAAATTTGAAAGCCCAAATGTTGGGGATATCTATGGCCTTCCTTCTGGAGAGTCTCTGCCTGTCAGGGCTGTTCCCCACAGCAGCATCCTGCCCCACGCCTAGCAAGACCATACCAGGTGACTGCCCTACAACCACCATTTGAATCTGTTTAAAAGAATAATGCCAGAGTGTCTGGGTGACTGGGTGGCTCAATGGGTTAAGCCACTGCCTTCGGCTCAGGTCATGATCTCTGGGTCCTGGGATTGAGCCCCGCATCGGGCCCTCTGCTCAGCGGGGAGCCTGCTTCCTCCTCTCTCTCTCCCAGTTCTGGAGACTGAGAGTCTGAAGTCGGTTGCAGCAGGCTGAAATGAAGGTGTTGACCGGCCAGCGCTCCCTCCTGAGGTTTGGACGCTACAGGCGTCCGTTGGCTTGGGGCAACATCCCTCCAATCTGTTTCTCTGGTCACACTCCTTTGCCTCTTTGGTCCCATGCCTGGTTCTCATGAGGGTGCTCTGGGCTGCATCTAGGGATCACCTGGACCAGAGGTGGAGGTGGGCGCGGGAGGGGCATTCGGCCGATCACACCACCCCTGTCTGAATCCCTGCGTCTCCAGGACAAGCCCAACTCATGCCTCAATTGAGTCTCTCTTTACTTGCCTTCAAGAAAGCAGAGTAAGTCCTCTCTTCTTTCTTTAAGGGAGAGAATAGTGGAAGAGAAGTTTTATGTGTTCAATAATTTACAGAGAGGAGTGGGCAGCCATTTTATAGATGTCTTCTTGTCGCCATTTTACAGATGAGGCCATGAAAGCTCGCTCAGAGAGGCCAAGTAATTTGTCCTGGGTCTCCCAGAGAGTAAATTTAGAGACAGAGTGGGAACATGGATCTGTCTGGTTTCAAAGCCCATGTCCTGTCTACCCCACCAACATTCCTCAAATTCCTTTCACACCAACACCTTGTAAAGGAAAAGCAATTCTGACAGACCCCAGTCAGGGAAACAACTGACTTTAAAAAAACTAAAGTGTTAGTCCACAAAAACTTGAATTTACACATTCTCAAGTTCTCCCCCAATCCTGGGGAGACATGTGTGAGAAGCACTGGGAGAACCACGGTATCTCTGCTCTTGAGAACTCCTCTTTAAAAATCCTAAATATTAAGACCCAGGACAGCTGCTTTTCAACTGTGTCACTCAGCTGCTTAGGGAAGACTTTAATGAAACAAAGAATTTACTGCTGATAAGGTTTTAACACTCGCAATCTCTCAGTATTCTGGGTGTGAGTTAATGATTCCCGCCACAGAGACGCGTGAGGAACTTTAGTCACACGGAAGTAAGGGGCTGTGGCATTTTCTGAGCTTAATCTAAATGAAAGTTTACCTAGATGTCCTATGAAAGCTTTGTAGATTAGAAATGTCACCCTCGTTTTAGCACAAGCTAATAGCTATAGTATGGTTGAAGCCTGACGTGTATCACACAGTTATTTGATTACAGTTCTTCCTGTGCCGGGGACTGCTCTAAGCACTTCACGTGAATTAACATATTTAATACTCACGAAAATCCTGTAATGCAGGTCGTAGTCTTCTCTTCCTTTTTTAAGTAGTAAAACTAAAACACAGAAAGGTTAGGTCATTTCTTTAAAGTCACACAGCGACTAGAAGGGGCGGAAGTAGGACGACACAGGAGTCATCTGATTACAGGTGCCATGTTTTAACACAACTGAGAACGAAGACGCTCTGTGCCTACACTCAATTCCTGGGCCCTGGCCTGAGATATGAAGTGTTACAGAGAGCATGAGCGCAAACACAGTCCCTGTCCCCATGCTCCTTCGTCCGTGTAGTTTTGCCAACAGGCTCTTCCTTGAGATCTTCTGCTTACTCTTCACCGTCCAGTCTCCCAAGGGCACAGCTGAAGGTGAAAGGCCATTATCCTCACACTGGACTCTAGAAATTCCTTCCAATCTGGTTTACAGAACACCTGTTCCCAACAGCCTGTACAGTGAAGGGAAAAGTGGAACATCCCCTCCACCCTCCCACACCATCTCCACTTCAGTCCCTCAATCTACTCTTTTGCGACCTTTTTCCTTCAAAGGTTTCCGTGGAGAAATGTTGGAGTTACAGAAAGAGGTATCACGTGCCTTGTCTCGACCTTCCCAGGAACAGATGGGCCTCCAATTCCAACAGACCCCTTGAGTTCTTAAACATTTCTTCACTTTTCATTACTCTTTTTGGGTTAAATCTTGAGTATGGCAGTGGAATCTAGTTCCAGGTGATGGAAGACCTGCATGTAATTATGCTGTTGAAAGGAGCTTTCTCACATTCCTAAAGACCTCGGCTTCTCTTTTGAGAATGCATTTCTAGGAAGACGCAGACCCCACTGCCAAATGTGCAAGGACTCCTTCTGCCTAGGGAAATGAACTTGGTTTGTTTTCTTCTTTGCCTTTCTGGGAAGTATAGTCTTGGTCCCAGTTCGACTGAAGAGTCTGCTCACATGAGGTGGAAAACACCCTCTCACTGAAGATACTGATGGTCCTCAAAGGTCCCATCCACTGGCACCTGGGTGGCTCAGTTGCCTTCAGCTCGGGTCATGGTCCTGGGGATCAGCCAATTGTCCTGTGTCGGGCTCCCTAATCAGCAGAGAGTCTGCTTCTCCTTCTGCCCCTCACCCCTGCTCATGATCTCTCCCCTCTCTCTCACACATAAATAAATAAAATCTTAAAAAAAAAAAAAAGATCCCATCAATAATGGAAGCTGTCCAAGTGTCTTGACAGACAATAAGCAAAAGAGAAACAACTTGCCATGGCAAATTATGATAAGATAGACATTTTACATAAAGTCAACTTCCTGAGGTTCTCAAGGTTACCTTACTTACTCCAAGAAGAGCATCTCCATATTAGTTCCAAAACAAAGGGATTTTTCTCATTTTTTAATCCCTGATTTCCAGTTATACTCTTAAGACTCCAATCTCAGCCATGATCAAGCCCATCTAAGATTTTAACAGCAGACACAGTCTTGTTGACTTTCTGTCTGGACCTCATCTTTTAGTCTCTGGACTCAATCCCAATGTTTGGACACTCTCAAGCAGAAAGAGATGTTCCCGGATGAGGAAGTCAGCGAAAGATCCACGTTCCCACTGTCTACTCCTTTCCCATTCCTGTGATTGTAAGGCCTTTCTCTGAAGTCATTATCTATGTAATCAGCTTCCCTAAGCTGTAAGTTCTTCAGAGAAAAAAAAGCAATCCTTCCAGTGCTTGGTTATTCCTCCATTTTTCTCGGTTGGTGCCCTACGGGCAATCCATGTGGCTGACTCACAGAGTGACCAAGTCAGATAGGAATTCCACACTTGCCTCCTGGTTCCTCTGCAAAATGCTAATTCTTGTCTTATTGCTTAGTGTGGTTTTTATTAAGAAGTCTTTTCTTCTTGAGGGGCAACTGACTGAAAAGTTTTTCCATCTTAGGAACCCAAGTGGAGAGAAGGCCGTTCATTGCACAGCTCCAGAGGGTGAGATGGCCTCTGGACGTGGCTGGTTCTGTTTGCCTTGTCTCTCCAAGAGCCTAGCAGCCCTTTTACAGAATATATTAGGCATGTTGGTCATTTTGCCTACCAAGCTTATAAATGAACTTCCTGTATGAGGGGAGCCCCAGAAGAGAGGGAAGGCAGGACTCCTTCCCCGACTTTAGAAGCCAAAGAGGGGCGCCTGGGTGGCTCAGTTGGTTAAGCATCTGCCTCCAGCTCAGGTCCTGATTGCAGTGTCACAGGATCGAGCCCCATATGGGCTCCCTGCTCAACAGGGATTCTGCTTCTCCATCTCCTGCTGCCCCTCTCCTACACTGTGCACTCTCTCTCTCAAATAACTATATAAAATCTTTAAAAAAAAAAAAAAAAAGAAGAAGAAGAAGCCAAAGAGGACAGAGTTTTTATCTTTGCCCCAGTAACTAGGAAACTATCACATCTTCTGGGCTCAGCCATGCAGAGGCCCTGTCTGGGACATGATGTGGTAGACCTGAGAGTCCAACAGCTAGGCCATTAGTATTGGAGGTGGCAGAGCCCAGTGGCACTATGACAAGTGTCCAGCAGTGAGAGTTTTTCTGAATCAGAAAAGTTTGGGAAATACTGAGATCCTGAAGTACTGGGAAAACACGTCTCTCTATTGCATGAATTTCCCGAGCTCTGAACACATCAGAGGCTCTCAAAGACAGCAGCATTTGCCAGGCATATTGGGCCACAGGAATCCCCTTTGAAAATACTTTCCTCCGAACCAGTGTTCTAGGGAGGGCTGACCCAGGAAACTTAGAACTTTGTATCGTTTTACCCTCCTCCCACACCATGAGCGAAAACCCAGTTCAGAGTCAGTAGAGGAAAAGGATATATCTCAGATATATAAAAAGCAAAATTTGGGAAATAAATGGCAGAATGGGACCTAGGAAGAACTTTTTCTTTGCAGATTTGTCTACCTGTAAGAACATGACTGAGGGAGTGGGGTTACAAACATCACAATTCTTGCCCGAGAGAACTAAGATTAGAGCATTGCTGAACTCTAACGGAGCATACTTGTCTTGGGAAGTATTCCTGTGTAAGTGGCTTTATCCACATTTTGGTAGAAAATCCAATTAACTTACCATAAAGTTGTTTTTCCAGACTAAGGAGATTAACCTTGTGTTATTCCAGTATCATTGTAGTACTTTCCCCCCTGAAAAAGGACAGGTTCTCATGACAAATATATATTATTATTATTATTATTTTTAAAGATGTTAACAAGGACAAAAGAGGAAACAAGAAAACACAGAGGTGTAAGACAAGGAAAACATCATCACTAGGACAAAGCATGGTGGACCCAAGAAACTTTGGCCAGAAATCCTATTCTTGCTCAATCACTTTCCTAGCTTTACTAAGGCCTGGTCAGACTCCATGTAGAATGTGCCAGAGAATCTAGGGGTTCAGCTTTAGAGTAAAAATGAAAACATGGCTCCTTCCCTTAAGCCAACACGCCGAATGCCCATTTGCCAGATGCAGAAACTGAGTTTTAAGAAAGTTTCTAAAAGCCCTGAAATTGGGCAGTGTCTCCTAACACACACTTTATGTAGCACCTTGGTTGGGGTCTGCTTCCGTAAACTTGCTTTGGGCCAAAACCCAGCCGCAAGGCTGCCACAACGCTCCTGATCTTGGTGTCTGTCGTTTTTGGAATAAACTATGTGTTTAGGAAAGTCTGGGAATTACCAGAGTTCAAAAGTACCCTCTTTCTGTGAAGGAACCTAAAGGATCTTTTAGAACAACTTCCTGATTCTTTGCCTGAAGCTTTCGTGGAGCTTCTGTTGGGTGAGCAGCCCGGCAGACCCCCCGTTACGGAGCTGGACAGCAAGAGCTCAGTGACCCTCCAGGGAAAAGTGGAATCTGAGGTCATAGCTGGGAAGGACCTTGATGATCATGCCTGCTACCCCAACCCCCTCTATTTACAGATCCCAAAACATGACGCCTGAAACCCACCCAGAATCCCAAGAGTGAATGTGCTCTCCACCCCTTCTGTTTGGGCGCAAGTTTCCCATGGCCTCTAGCCAGAGCGTCTCTATCAGTAATGTCTAGAGGATTTACGAGGCCACGCGATCCTCTGGGTTTCTACGCAGACCTAAACAGGAAACCCACACAAGGAAATGCTCTTTCTGTTTGCAGGCCAGATTCCCAGGATGCTTTCACCAGAGTGCTCTGGCTGAAACAAAACCAGGGCCTGGCCCCACAAATGCCCTTGGATCCCGAGGCCGAGGTGCCCTCCCCACCCCTGTCCGCCCCACCCCTCCTCCAGGCCTGTGCTAATTTAAGGAGAACATGACTAGCTTCTCTCAGACCTTGATGTCAGGTGGTTCCTTTGGTCTAGATGCCAAACAGGGGTCAGTCCGGAGACACCCACCCCTCCCCCAATCTCGGAGTGCAAGATTTTGCTTCTCCTCACCTATGTGACATCAATGAACCTGGGAAAGTTAGGCACCCCGCTCACTGCCCCCTCCTATTCTGTCTACATGTGGCATTTTGCCTTGGGGCCGAAAAGCTAGTGTGCATTTCCCAGCCCAGGGGCAGCCAGACCCTTCTGGGTCCTTCTGAGTCATCATTGTACATGACGGACGGCCACTTGACCTGACCCAGCTCTGGTCTTCTTTGCTGCAACCTCAACCTGGTGTTCTGCCCAATCTCCTCTCCCCGGGTCATCGGTCCATCTGCCCTTGTGTCCAGCCCTTCCGGCCCAGGATGGCATTTTTCATTCCTTTCAGTTCTCTTGGAGGATTTGGAACTTCAGAGGCTGCTGTTCAGACAGGAAGGAAGTGTGTGTTGCTGGCTCACAGAGCAGAACTGTGGCACTGGTGACCCTGCTCCCCCTCCTCAGGCCTCCCCCACCTGGGGGCTGACACCAAAAATAGACTCTGTTCTCCCTGGTTGCCCCACACACACACCTCCCCCGGGAGAGAAGGCACAGGCTTCTGGGGAGCGGCGCTGTTATCGGGACTGACTGTCTTTCAGGAATTACCAGATGTTGGGAGAGGATAATGTGTCACTTCCTCTAACAAATAGTCTGGGCGGCTGTGCATTTCCTTTCGAGTCAGCTCTCCAGCAGAACGTGATGCGGTGACGTCGAAGGACAGATCATTCTGGCCTCCACACTCGGGTACTGGGAGGCTACTGGGAGGCTCTCCAAACACTTGGGTTCCCATCCTCCATTAAGAAACTGTTTCTGGGGGCACCTGGGTGGCTCGGTCGGTTGAGCATCTAGGTTCTGCTCAGGTCATGATCCCTGGGAGTCCTGATATCCAGGCCCCAGGGCTCCCTGCTCAGCAGGGAGTCTGCTTCCCCCCTCCCTCTGCCCTTCCCCCTACTCGGCCATGAGCTCGCTCGCTCTCTCTCAAAAAAATTTTAATAAAATCTTTTAAAAAAAAAACCAGAAACTATTTCTGTCCTCTGTATGCATGGGTGACATCACGAGGGAACAGCATAAGTAGCAGTTAAAGTCAAGGGCTCTGGAGGGGTGCCTGGGTGGCTCAGTCAGCTAAGTGTCTGCTTTCAGCTCAGGTGATGATCTCGGGGTCCTGGGATTGAACCCCACGTGGAGCTCTATGTGCCATGCAGTGTCTGCTTGTCTTTCTCTGCCCCTCTCCCTACTTATGTGTTCTCTCTCTAAAATAAATAAATAAATCTTAAAAAAAAAAAAAAACGGCAAGGGCCTGAAGACAAGATAAAGAGTCTAACGGAAAAGACAAGTAGCCAAGAACACCAGGAGGGGACTTGGAATAATCAAATTGAGCATCGGTAGTCTCAGTGGAGGGAGGGCAGGCACCGGCCATGCTACTGGGGAGCTCAGCCCCCCACTCCGCCAGCCCTGCTGAATCTGAAGCTCTGGGGATGAAGCTCAGCACCCTCTTTTGAGCCTTCCAGAAGGTTCTGCTGGGCCCTCCAGTTTGAGAATCCCTGACCTGGATAGATGCACATTGGGAATTTTTCAGCAGCCAAGAGAAAAAGAGATGGTTACCCCAAATCCTTCAGCAACCCCACAGAGGTGGGACTTGATGGGGAAGGCTATCTTGGCAAGAGAAAGATCCTACAAATAGAAATGAATTGGGCGCCTGGGTGGCTCAGTGGGTTAAGCCGCTGCCTTCGGCTCAGGTCATGATCTCAGGGTCCTGGGATAGAGTCCCGCATGGGGCTCTCTGCTCAGCAGGGAGCCTGCTTCCTCCTCTCTCTCTCTCTGCCTGCCTCTCTGCCTACTTGTGATCTCTGTCTGTCAAATAAATAAATAAAGTCTTAAAAAAAAAAAAAAAAAAGAAAGAAATGAATTGACCTCAGAGAAAACAATCAAAGACATAACAACATCTCTTTGCTGACACCAGGCTAATTTGTAGCACTTCTAGAATATGGTTTAAGGACTAAGAATATATTCATAGGTGGGGCGCCTGGGTGGCTCAGTGGGTTAAAGCCTCTGCCTTCGGCTCTGGTCATGATCCCAGCGTCCTGGGATCGAGCCCCGCATCAGAGCTTCCTCCTCTCTCTGCCTGCCTCTCTGCCTAATTGTGATCTCTGTCTGTCAAATAAATAAAATCTTTAAAAAAAAAAAAGAATATATTCATAGGATATTAAAAACAATGTACAATATGGGTCCAAATATGTAAAATGTATGTGTATATCAGTTCATATATAGGAAAAACATTGAAAAATTACATATGAAAATGTTAACAGCGATCATTTCTCCCCCAACCAGTGATGGATTATGGATAGTTTTTATTTATCCCTTAAGCTTTTTTGTTTAGGCCCCCAACTTTTCCATAATGAATCGGTATTCTTATAACCAATTTTTTTTTTCAGTGCAGTGGCAAGCTTGTTGGGTCAAACAGTCCTTTAAACAAATGTGTAAGGCCCTCTGCAGAGGCCAGCTCTCCAAGAATTTATGTCACACGGATAATTAACACCACCTGTTACACTTGGGCTAAAAGGGGGCCTGAACAACAACGAATACGGGCACTGTGAAACTCATCAGCCCCAGTTCAGGCCCGCACAGCAGGGAGAGCCCCCCACCCCCGCCCCGCCCGCGGCACCTGCCGCCTCAGTGGCTGGGCGCCCCGCGAGCGAGGAACTGGGGTGCTGGGCATTCTCAGCTGCCGCGGGGCCCAGGCCCCTCCGCGCGGCTTTGCACAGAAGCCCGGGGCCTTTCGGATTTTACACCCCGATTTCCAGCCGGAGCTAAGCTAGAGGCAAACACGCAGCCAAACAAAAACACTGAAAGAGCCCTTAAAAGCCTGGAAAGGAAGAAAGGACAATGAAACGTGATGTAAGAGCCACTGAACGGCCAGTGACTCAGCGCTCCTGCCCCATCAACACCAGCTGCAGCCCGCGGACGGACACACACACACACACACACACACACACACACACCCGCCCGCAAACGCGCGCACGCGCGCGCTGTGCAAACATCCCAGCGCCTAGAGCGGAGCAAAAATTCCAGCCCTTGCGCGGCGCCGCCGACAAGACCCCAAGATCTCCGCAGCCGCCGCCCCGGCAGCATGCTTACGGGTGTTTGTTGCACGTTAATTCCGCTTTCTATTAACATCTTTTATCCAGACTCCATCCCGGAGGAGCTGGACGCGTGTCCCCGGGAGCAGAGTCAGCAAACAGGAACCAGTCCCGGCCTGCAAGCCCGGCGGTCTCTCCCTCCGCCTCGGACACGTCCCAGGGCGCGATCTGGTTAGTGGGGTCGGTCGGAGAGCTGGCTTCTGCAGGAGGCTGGACCGGGAGGTGCCGGGAGGGTGCGTGTTCGATCCCCACCCCTTGTGAGCCAGGGAGGGGGCTGGGAGAAGATTCGCACAGACCACAGATGGGAGTGGGAATCTGTCCCAGGGGATGTTTGACTCAGGCGGTGACTCCGTCTGCAAACGTCTCCTCTTATTGAAAGTTGCATTTTTAAACTCAGCCTTTACCACAGTTCAGAGTCGGTTGAAGTGACCCCTCCCATGGAGTCGCCTGGGGCTGGCCCGGCTCCTCCCAGCGGCTCGGATACCGCAGGGCCCGCCCCCAGGGGCTCTGCGGAGGAGGCTGGGCCCAGAGGCCGGCCGCTCCCTTCCAGCACCAAACCCACAACGCACCGGCGCGGCTCTTCAGACTCGATCCAAAAGCAGCTTTATTTTTGTCACCCGCGGCTCCTTCAAAATGTATTTCACAGGGATCGCTCGCTCCTGCCCTTCAATGAAAAAACCCCATGAACTCCAGAATTTTTTCTGCTGGCTCTGAGGTATGAGGTCATCCTATGGACGGAGGTTCAAATCAGAAACACAGTCTTGTTTCAGAAATTAGGTGCTGGGCCAAGAATCCAGCAGAGTGACACTGTAAGATTCATTCCAAGGTGGGGCTTCACAGCAGTCCTCGCCCCGCTGAGTGGGAGGGAGCAGGGGTCAGGGGACCGCATGGCCCATAGTTGAATGGACTCTTTCCTGGGTCTGCTTGTTGGTTTGTTTCAGCCTCATTTAGGCACCCAGATGCCATCCTCAGGCTGTTGGCTGCTCCCCCAACACACATTACCCTCTAACCCCCCGACCAGGCTTTCTTCATCCCCTTACGTCTCAGGCCAACTCTTGGATCAAATTCCAGACCTGGGCTGGCCTGCTCCCTCCATCCCGAGTCCCATGCAGGTTGGTCCCCGCTCTCTGCGGGGTGCAGTTCTTGCCCAAATGAAGCCCTGTTTTCTCTTTTCTCGACTTCTTCCCACTGCCAAGACTGCTGCTGGAGCTCTCTGAGCCGCTCCGAAAACGCAGGTCCCAGAGTGGGCCTTCTCTCACAGGACCTGAGCTGCCCCAGCCCCATCCCTCCTGGAGAGGCCAGTGCAGTCATGGCTTTCCTAACAAATGCCCCCCCTCTCCTTTTTCTGGAACCTTCTCTATCCCTTCACAGGTGAGGGTTTCTAAGGGCTGTGAAAACCAGTTTCTGGACATTTCCTTTGAAAAGCTGCACATGGTCTGCGCCACACGTGCCTCAAATGACTATACTATTCAACCAGCCACCGGCCTGGGGCATGTGAGAGTCGTCTATAAGGTGGGAGTAATACCATCGGCCTCAGGAAGTCTCCAGGCATGCCACTCTGAGTACATGGCCCTCACATGAAAACAGTGTTAGTATTCACCTATTAATGGTGTTACCAACTCGCTTCAAGTTCAGCTTCTCATCATTTTGAGATCATATCTCATAGCGTATGGAAAACTAATGCATACTTTTTTATTTTAATTTTTTAAAAGACTTTATTTATTTACTTGAGAGAGAGAGAGACCATGAGCAGAGTCAGGGGCAGAGGGAGAAGCAGGCTGCCCGCTGAGCAAGGAGCCTGAAGTGGGGCTCGATCCCAGGACTCTGGAATCACGACCTGAGCCCAAGGCAGACTGTCAACTGAGCCACCTCTGCATATTTTTAAATTTGCATTTTCAAGTAAAAGCTATCATTTGTAATTCTTAATATTCAACAGTAAGTATTATGACACCATTAAAAAAAATACCATCTGACCTCCTCACCTCCTAGACCTGTCTGGATTTGGAACAAGACCAGAGAAGCTCTGGTAACTCGCATCTGTCAGTGGTGGGCTGGAGCTGCTGTGTGTCTTCCCAGCTCCCAAGTTCTGGAATATCACACTGGTAGCTTGCGATTGGCCATGGGGAGGGTATTTCTGCAGCAGAATTGAGCAAATGTTGCAAGTTAGAGCTTTCTCTCCCTTCCCCACCCAAAGCTGATTATTAAACACTCACCCACATACCACTGCATGCAATTATAATGCAATAAATTTTATTGCTATATATGGTCTATATCTGGAGGCCCCACGTGACATGGCTGAAGATAAGGGCCCCGGGTAGAGCCGTGATAAAGAAGAGAGCAGAACGAAGGCTCCGCCTCCCATAGGAATATCCCTGGGAGTGTGGCCCCAGACATGTGCCCAGGGGCAGGACAATAGGGTTCTCAGGGCCTGAGGAAGCACCTGCTTTCTGGGAAAAGTGATTTCCTAACAGATGGGGGAGAGAGGTGGGTGTGTGTTCCTCAGAGTGGGAACACAGACTGGGCTGGCTAGAGTGGCCCCGGGAGGCAGGGCGGCCCTATTTTCAGGCCTAAACCCATCTCCACTCCTGCAGGTCCTCCCTGATGCCGGGATGCTGGCAAAGACACTGCGGCCCCACGAGGAGCATGGCCTCTGTGGCCCCAGAGCTGGGCTCCCCTCTCTAGCGCTTGAAGGCAGCAGAATCTAGGATAGTGAGGCCACTCCACGGGAAGGGAACAGAGGGGGCGTCAGTAGCCATCTGGGATGGCAGAAGCCTTCCTGGGAGCTGGCAAGGGTAGGTCAGGTGAAGGGGGTGGTGTCTAGGATTTTGCTCCTCTGGCTTTGACATCTTACCCCAGGGTGGTGAGGATGGGCCTGACTCAGAGCCCAGGGCCAGGCAGGTGAGCGCCCCAGGCTCAGGGTGTGCCGGGCTGGTTCCTGACAGTGACAATTACAACAGAAAAAGGGGCGGTGGGTAACAACAGCCTGTGGCTGAGCAGCAGCAACAGGGGCCCTTGGCAGTGACCCAGTGAATGACAGTTCCACAGGGCCCGTGTCCTAAAGGAGACTGAATGTGGTGGGGGCAGGGGGGCGGTGAGGAGTCAGAACCCAAACAGGTGAATGGCATCTGCAGAGCTACACCCCCGGGGCCCATCGGATATACCATCTGTCACCCTGGTTCCTAAGGTGGAAAACTCCTACATGCAAAGCTGCTCTGTTTTCTCCATTGCTGAGGATTTTGTTTTCTTCTTGGACTATCTTTACAGAAACTAGGTCTCATCGGATTTTTTGGGGGGTGTTGTCTTCTGCCAGCCATGGAGAGCTCCATTCGCTTTCTAATATTGTTTGGAGAATCTGAAGCGCATGAGAAATTAAGCCAAACCTGCCATTCCTCAAAATGTTTACATTTCCATGTAAGTCCCCTTGGCCTGGTTTTCTTTTGTCCTCTCAGGGCACAGAATCCCTGACAACGCCCTCTGAGCTGTGGCAGAAGGAAGACACCAACGTCAGAGAGCAGGGGTCTGTTAATACTGAGGAGGGACAGAAGACCAGAAAAGCCACCGCTTCCTGTCCAGGTCACACGTCATGTGGGAGAGGAGCTGCCAAACCCTAGCCTTGCTTGCTTCTTAAGCATCAGTGAAGGAGAACATCGACGTGAGGAAGAGGAAATTAAATTCTTTTTTTTTTTTTTAAAGATTTTATTTATTTGTCAGAGAGAGAGAATGAGCACAGGCAGACAGAGTGGCAGGCAGAGGCAGAGGGAGAAGCAGGCTCCCTGCTGAGCAAGGAGCCCAATGTGGGACTCGATCCCAGGACGCCGGGATCATGAGTCGAAGGCAGCTGCTTAACCAACTGAGCCACCCAGGCGTCCCAAGGAAATGAAATTCTCATGGAAAGATATGTACTTGTATTTGATATCAGGGAGCAGTGATAAATTATACATTTGGACATCCAAATCTTAAAAAGTAGTGAAGTCCAAAGCTGTTCTGAGCCTGGGAGGGCTCAGTAGGTTAGGCGTCTGCCTTCCGCTCCTGTCATGATCCCAGGGTCCTCAGATCCAGTCCTGCCCAGCAGGGAGCCTGCTTCTCCCTCTCCCTCTGCCAGCTCCCTCTGCTTGTGCTCTCTCTCAAATAAATAAAACCTTCTAAAAACAAACAAACAAAACATGATAATTATTCCAGATCTGGAGGTAACAGTGCTTCCACTAGTAAGTTCATAGCATCAGTCCCCATCTGACTTTCCATGGAATCTAGTAGACGATTCTACCAGACCAGCTTAAGGCTCTTTGAACTTATTTAAAATGGGTGACCAGAGGCCCCAAATTGTCATGTCTGTTACTACACTGCCATCTAATGGCGAGGTGTATTAAAACACAAATGTCAGGGACCACTGATAAACTCTCAAGTTTTTTGTTTTGTTTTTTTTTTTTTTCATGACAAATAGTTATAATGTGTCTCTGTGTCTCTCCAGAGAAGTGGTCAAATGGCCCCCATAGTTCACAGAAAGGAAAGTCGTGAAGTCTCTAATTTGACTATCTGAGAAAAGATTGTGTAAGCGTCAGTGAGGATAGGCTGACTTCTAAAATACTCTCAAAGTGTGCAAGAGAAGGCTGCTATTTTAAGAGAATTCTTGTTTCAACTTTCCTGTATATGGGAATTTAGGAACATCAGAAGGATTTGTACAATACTCTATGTGTCTAATGAATTATTATCTTACAGAAAGGAGGTCAAAAATTTCAACCATAGCCCCGTCCAGACACTCTCCATTTCTCTAAAAATAAAGTCCCACAGCAAAAATCAAGTTCCATTGCGGTACAAGAAAACGCTATGTTACCAACCCTTTTCCCTCTGCTCCTGCTGGTCAAGATTTTAGATTACTGGTTTTCGCTCCAGTGCTAAATGTTAGAAGCGGATATTATTCGGGGGAAATTTACTGAGCTATGAAAATGAAGGCTGCCCCTCCCAAGGCCCCACAAGTCCCCGCCCCTCCAATGCACAGGACACACATATCAGGGATTTTTCCACTTCTGAGCAATTCCATTAGTGTCACCAATAACTCAACTCTGAATCACATGGGAAGACAGCTGGAACCCCAAGAATTCTTGGGTGCAGCTAGCTGGACCACTGTGCATGGAGGCTTGCTTCAGAAACCCTGGGGACTCTGGGGACTGAGTGGTTGGCATACACCAGTGACGCCCAGACACTCGACCAGCTTGAAGGCAACAAAGGGCCATGGGAACAGCAAGCATGATGGGTAGTAGAATTAGGATACCCTGAAACCTGGCTTCGAACACCAATTATGCTATGGAATATTGAGAAATACTGTTAGCAAACTTACAGCCTAGAAATGCTTTTGAAAATATGAAAGGATTCAGGGTGCCTGGGTGGCTCAATGGGCTAAGCCTCTGCCTTTGGCTCAGGTCATGATCCCAGGGTCCTGGGATTGAGCCCCCCATCGGGCTCTCTGCTCAGCGGGGAGCCTGCGTCCTCCTCACTCTCTGCCTGCTTCTCTGCCTGCTTGTGATCTCCGCTGTCAAGTAAATAAATAAAATCCTTAAAAAAAAAAACAAAACTTTAATAAATAAATAAATAAATAAATAAAATCTTAAAAAAAAAAAAAAAGTAAGTCTAACTAGAACCTGAGGCTCTGGAATCAACACTTCAGCCCCATGTCCTCAGCTCCCTCAGTATCAAGCAATGCGCCATCATACCCACCCACCCCCCGCCCCGCTCCCCCGCACCC
Source organism: Mustela putorius furo (assembly GCF_011764305.1). Lineage (NCBI taxonomy): Eukaryota > Metazoa > Chordata > Mammalia > Carnivora > Mustelidae > Mustela > Mustela putorius. Next base: position 9,727,577 of record NW_025421480.1, on the reverse strand, counting down.
CGAGATCGCCTCCTCCCCGCAGGTCTAGTAGGTTCTGCCCACCTCCTGAGCCTGCTTCTCCCTGGGAACTGGAGCAAAGCCACTGGACAACACTAGTCATCTATGGTGGGGCTCAGCAGAGAGGTCCCTGGGGACACTCGATCTCCTTATTTTGTTGTTTAATCTTTAGCATCGGTGGTTCTCTTCCAGGTCTAGCAAGAATGGCTGGCAAACACGGTTGTTAGGTGGGAAAACCAGAACACAGAGATCTCCCTGTGCTCAGAGGAAACTGCTAGGGAGGGGAGAGAACAACAGACCAAGCATCACCTCTGTAAGAGGATGGAAAGCAACAGATTTTAGGGCTTTTCTTTTGTTTCTGACAAAGTCACAGAATTGTCTAAGTACAACTTTACAACCTACCTTCCCACCACCTAGAAGGAACGACTATGAACAGGGTGCCTGATTAAAAGGCCAGTTCTCGAAGCTATAAGCGACTGCCCATGAGCTGGGGGAACAGAGAGCAGCTGGAACTCAGCAAAGCAAGGAAGTTTTTCTGAAATAATTTAACAAAGGACGTCCCCGTGCTTCTATCAGAAAACATTTCTACTGTGAGGTTTCCACATAGCTGCTAATAATAACTTGTAAATTTGCCTAGCTGGTGGCTGGAGCGTTGGAATTTACGAATAACAAAGAGCAGAAAAAGAACTAAAGAGGAAGCCAGCTCTTTTCCTTGGGAATAAACACAACGTGCTTTTGAACAACCCTCCCCTTCCCTCCAAAGACAGCAGGAAAGAAATCAGGCTAGTCCGAAGAAATTCATGCTATGGATCATTAAAGTGGAAGGCTTTTCCACCCCTGTTTGTGGAGTCAGTCGGAGCCAGAGGCAGGAAGCCCAGAAGCGAGAACCGCCACGCAGGGCACTCCCTTCCCTGGCTCTGACCTTGAACTATATTTGGCGTCACCCACAAACCTGGGAAGCAGTAAGAACGCAGGCTGAAGTCAAGTTCACGAGCCACTGGTGCTCGTTCCCAGGGTGGGGAAAGGGGGCGGGGCCAAGGCTGGAGGGCTGGTCACCAAAGAGGACAAAGCCTTTAGGGGATCTGAGCTCACCAAGCAGGTGCGAGGGGCTGTCATCCTTGCTCTGACCGTTTCCCAGCATCACGGAGAACTTCCAAAATGAAATCACCTATGGCACTGAGGACCTGCCTTCTGTTCTTTGATAGGCTCATTCCACCTCTAGGGGCAAAAAATATATATATATTAAAATACTCATCCTCCCACTTAACCTTGCCTGAAAACCTCATCCTTCCTTAGAGAAACCCGTTTCCATGGCAAGCAGAACAAAGTCGGAGGAGGCAGGGGAGTTCTGTCTGTGCAAGAGGGCAGGGTTGCCTAGACCAGTACCCACTGGGTGTCTCCCTTTTGTGACCGACGGGTAAAATGAACATACTCGCGGGTGAATTTAATAAAGTTAAACTTGCAGGTCGGCTGGGCAGCGTCCGAAGACCTTACCACACCCCCACCCCCAGCAGGTGCACAGCTGGGTCTCTACCAACCGGTTCCCCACTTCTCAGAGCAACTCTGCGTGCCCTCGTGTGGACCGCCCACTCCCCCACCCACCACACACACACACACACACACACACACACACACACACACACACGGGTGTTACTACTTCTCACATCCCTCTGAAGCTCTGTGGAGGCAGCGGGAGCCTGTTGGTGGGGGCCAGAGCACGGTGCCGAGGAAGCCTGCAGAAACATTCAGGCCCATTAAAAACCAATAACAAGAAATGGGTTTTTCACCTGGTTTCCTATGGAAAAAATAATGTGGGGGAGGGAGGAAGCAAGTTTAAAATACCCGCGTGGGTGGGTGCGCATGCATGTTCTTACGCAGATTAGAAATTCTTCCAGCCAATAAACATTTCTTGGTACCTACTCTGTGCAAAGCTCTGTGCTCTCTGATACAGACGTGAGACACAGGAGCTCACAATCTAGAGGAGAAAAATGACACATACAAACTAGAAAATCCCAAGTCCCATAATAAAGGCTCATTCATCTATTCAACAAAGATGCACTGTGCACAGTGTGCCAGCCCCGAGGATGAACAAATAATTTTGAGAGCACGGAGGCCGAATGTAACCACCATTCCTCTTCCGAACGTGGAAGGAGGTGATCGGAGAGCCGCCATGCACGCTCTTCAAGGACAGGGTCCTTTTTGCACAACTGTCGCACCTGGCGTGCAAACATCCAGAAAATACTGCTTCCCAAGGATGGATTTCCTGTCCTCTCGTTCCCTAGGCAATTTCAACCCGATGTTTCTTTGCCGGAAGGCTTTCTGGAGGGAGGCCTGAACTGAGTCTCAGAGGTTGTGTGGGAATGAAAACAAGTTGTGTGTGTCGGAGGGACAGCTGGAGAAAGGCGGGAGAGAGGCAGCCCCGGCATGGAGACCGCCACGCAATCCAGCCTCTTGAAGGTGGCAATTCCACATTGACTTTGCCGGAGCGGTTTGCAGTTCAGCAAGCTTTCGGGAGCCAACCCCATTCTAGAGAAGATGGCCAGCAACTAGCCTGCCAGCTTCTTAAGTCAGAGTGGCTCTGGCCCGTGGGCCACGTGACTTTGGAATCCGAGTAGACGCAGAAGGATGCTGAGCGAGCGGGAAATCAGAGCGAGTTGCAAAGTCAGGGATGTCCTCATCGCCCGAGGGCAGCCGCAGTCTCTGGTTCCCACCCCTCTCCACTCCGTACAGAGCAGAGTTTCCAAGAGCTGCACTTTGCTCTGCTCCCTCAGACTGGTCTCCTGCGTCCGTGTCCATACACCACACCTTCCCGCTTTCCCGCCCATCAGTCTGGCTGCTGTCGCCGCACCCCGTGTCCTCCTTCTCCTCTGCCAATCCTGCGTCGGATTGTTTCCCTCTCTGTCCTCTCTCCAGCTGAGATAGCCGATTCAAGTGCCATCAATATGGTCTAAAAATTCCCAAATCCCCATCTAAGGCACAAATAAATAAATAAAATATTTTAAAAGGTTGGGAGGGCAGCACTGAGCCATGAGCATTTGGCAGAGAACAGCAGCGGTCGGGCTGGGAGACCTTGCTGTGTCTCCCACACAGCGAAGCCCTTCACCCCATGTTCCCTTAGTGACAAAGACTGAACGATGATGGATAGAGTCCTGGATGTCAGGCACCAGACCTTTCCACTAGTCTATAGAAACCAATCCCCAGCACTAGGTAAGATGGTTCTGGAATCTGACCTGTGATCCTCCTATAGCTGGGGCTTTGGGGGTGGGAGCCCCTGACTCCAGAGGTTCCAAACAGACCAGGTTCAGTGGCTCCCTCTTTGCAGACAAAATCAAAGGTGGAGAGCAGAGTGAAACAGGAAAGGGATTTATTTTAGCAAGGCCAATGGCGGGAAGACAGCAGACTAGCATCTGAAAGATGGTCTCCAAAGTGCTGAAAATACATCTAGGTTTATATAAGGACAATGTGAGACAAAGGTCAGTGGGTCCGCTCAGGTGGCCAGGGAAGGTCAGATCAATCACTGTCTTGGGGTGGTCATATGGGGTCTTGCTGGCCAGGGCAGTCCCTACTGCTTGGAAGGTACTTGTGGTTCCCACTGGGGGTGTTTGCCTGAGTTAAGAGAGAAGCTGGAGAGAAGAACTTGATCACTTAAAAGGTACACACTAAGGTCAAAATAGAGGTGATCAGAACCCTCGGTACCCCCTCCCGCCCCCCCCAATGTGTCCCTAAACTGACCTTCAACTTCCTGTGTCCCTCTCTAGGTCTTTGTTCCGTGTACTTTTTATCTGCCTAACACCCTTCCTCCTTCCATACCCAGGGAGGAGGAGTCAGTCCTGCCAGTCGGTCCTCCTCCGGTGGGGGCCTTTGAGCCTGCTCCCCCCTCCCGCGCCACCCCTGCCCCGCCGCACCGCCTCCCAACGCCTTTCGGGAGCGGGCTTCCCCTCTCTGGCCATACTCACCCTAAACCCCCTTTCCTAGGCCCAAACCTACCCTCTGACTTGGGTGAGGCATTCCATACCTGGGTCTTGCCACCTGCCCCTGACATGACTGGGAAGGCTGGTGTAGACGCGGCCTAGGGTGCCCCCGCTGCAGCACAGGGAGGAGAGAAGAACCGTCCCGCGCCGCCCATCGGCTTCCCCTGCGTGCTCTGTGCAAGGCGGGAACCGGGACCACGAAGCTTCGGGAAAACCACGGCCCTGGCCACACAGGCAAAGTTCCCCGGCGAAGTCACACCCACCACAGAGGCAGCACAGAAAGGCTGGGAAAGAGGTCTTCTCTGGGAATTGGGAATGGGAGAAACTTCCGCAGGGGGATCAAAAGCCAGGGCTGCAGGAGACAAAGCGCAGGTGGGGGTGGGGGTGGGGGGTGGGGCGTGGAGGGGGCAGTGGCCGGCTGGTGTTCGCGTGCTGCCACCTCCCGGGGGACTTCAGAACTACAGAACCTGGAACAGAGCCGCACCCAGCAAGCATTCATGGGGCACCCGATGTAGGCGGTGAAAGACAAGGTCCCCGACCTGCTGACATCACGGCTTAGGAGGAGGGTGACGGTAGCAGGTCGTTTGTGGTAAGTGCGAGCGACAGAGGGACGTGAACAGGCCAGAGTCGCGGGGCTGTTCCCCAGCTCCGCCCCGTTACCGAGACCTCCAAGCCCGGGATCACCCACTCCTCCACCGCCACTTCTCTCCTCATCCAGACCTCCCTTTTGCCTAGCCTCCTCCCTAAATATTCGCTTTCTTTCCCTCAAGCATCCACAACAGCTTGCTTAAAATCATTTGGTGTTTTGTGATTGCTCTTAGGATGGAGACCAGGTAGGTGGGTGCTCCCTGGGGCCCCAGCAGCCCGTTCTCCAGACAAGACCAGCTCTTTCTTGCCTTCAGGAGTCTGCCTGACTGTCCCTGCCATCCAGCAGGCTCTTCCTTACCCCTCCCCTCTGTCTGTCTAATTCCATTCACCTCTCAAGCGGCAGCTCAGACCTCACCTGTTTACAGAAACCTTCCCAGACCTGCGAGTAACGTCCTTCTGCTAGCTACTCTAGAACATCCGCTGCCCTCGCAGCAAATAGCACGGTTTAATGACATGTGTGCCCATTAAGTGGACCCATGTGCGCTCCTCCCCCAAGCCCACAAATGCCACATTGTATCACCTAGTACTTCCCATGGTACCTGCCATTTACTAAATGCTGAATAAACATGATAAAAGGAAATGGAAGAATGAGGCTACGTGAGGGTAGAATAACCCTAAGGTAAATCACAAGCATCCACTACCCCATTCATGGCATCAGTGCGAGTGGGCCTATGGACTTCCTATGTGGGAGAAGGGAACAGAGAATAGGGCCAGGATTTCCCCCGCCTCTTGGTGGGACACTTTAACCACGGTGGCAACTCCCTGTAAGACTCAGCGTTGTTTCCTCCTGAATGGATGACCCAGGGGGGTGAATGTATAGAAAAGTAGTGGAGAGAGACCATTAAAGTCAGAAGACCTCCAGCCGGGAGGTGCACACATAAAGTGTGCACATAACTTTCTCTGGGTGTCAGAGTGATTTATGACACATATGAAGTGCACACATAACTTTCTCTGGGTGTCAGAGTGATTTATGTTGTGTATACACTGGGGAGAGGCTCCTAATCACCTCCTTGGCATCATACCCTGGGGCTCTGGCTGGTTGCATTCTTTCCTTCTGCAGGCTTTAGGGAGTTCCTGTCGTCTAGGAGGTTATACCCAGCCACGGCCTCCAGAGGGCACCATGGAGGCGCTTCCTGGCAGCCTGTTCTGCACTCAGGAGCTGATCAGTTTCCAGGGTCAGTGGTCCCAGATGTGAAAGCTGCTGAGGTCAAAGCAACGGATTAGGGAGCAGGGTGGGTGGGGGAGTGTGGGACACTCCCGCAGTGTGGGGGAGTGTGAGCTGAGAGTCCTTAAACAAACGTCTCCTTTTGTTGGGTCAGCTCCTTGCAACCAAGGAGCCACGACATGTTATTGTCTCTTTCATATCTCCCGGTTGGCCAACCATAAATGGTGAGTAAAATATATTGTACAAGCCTTGGATGGTAGCTGCCAGGGGAGGAGGTGGCCAGGAGCTCCTGAAAGTGCTCGGGACTCCATCATGGTGCTTGGGGGCTATACAGGTTGGTACTACTCAGGAAGGGTAGATGGTATGGCTGGGAAAGGAATCACACCAACTTGCTGAAGGCGTCTCTTGCCAGTGGGAACGAGCCAAGAGCAGATCAGCAAGGAAGGGTGAAGACAAAGCCCAGAGCACACACAGTCCAGGGACATTTGGGATTGGGGAATGTCCCAGGCACAGATGTGGCCGTGGTGCCACAAAGCAGGAGGTCGTGGGGCAGGCAGATGATAGAGAAAAATGTCCTTTTCTAAAAGGACTCTCTGGCCCCTCTTATGGCCAGATTCAGAGAAAAGCAGACACTGGGGAGGCCCCCCTCCTCTGCGGGAGAAGTCATTCATCCACCACAGCGTGAAGCTCTTCCTGGGTCCAGATAAGCCAGGATGACGCTGGAGTGGGCGTGGCTGTCATCTTCTCACAACCAGAAGGAGCCCTTGCTTCTTCATTTAACTAACTCCAAATTCTGACTCTAGGGTGTGTTTCTTCTCAAAAAAAAAAAAAAAAAAAGAAAAGAAAAGAAAAAGAAAAAGGAATTAAGTGTAACTCCCTTCTACCCTCACGTAGCCTCATTCTTCCATTTCCTTTTATCATCCGAACTCTCCCATGTACGTGCTTTGCAGAAGAAATCTTGGCTGTGCCTCTGTTCTAGAGGCCGTGGTACCCAGACCCTCCTCCCAGCTGCTGAGGGCCGGGAGCTGACAGCCCACAGCAGCCCTTTTGCCTCCCCTTGCCCAGGGAGCTGCCCAGCTGAGAGTCCCAAACCCTCTTCCCCGCAAAGAAGGGGCAGCTCCGGACACTGACTGACGGGGAGGGGGGCACAAACACTGGCCCCTGGCTTCAGGGCAGGTTACATCCCAGAGCACCCCTGCAGCAGCCTTTCCCTGAGACCACTCCCCTCCCCTGAGTTATTCCTTCCCCGGGGACCCCAACTTCACCTGAGTCAGACTTATCTAAGGCCACACCCTTCGCTTGACTTAGACTTTACCTAAGATGGCATTCTTCGCCTGAGTTAGACTTTACCTGAGATCGCCTTTTTCACCTGAGTTAGACTTTACCTGAGATCGCCTTTTTCACCTGAGTTAGACTGCCCATGATCCTATCTTTACCTGAGGTGGAATTTACCTAAGATCGCATTCTTCACCTTTAAGACTTTACTTGAGATCCTATCTTCACCCGCATCAGACCCGCACCCGAGACCACATCCTTCATGTGACTACTTACGTAAGATCACGTTCTTCACCTGAGTTAGTCCTAACCTGAGACCCCCGTCATCACCTGAGTTAGACCTTATCTGAGACCCCATCCTCACCCGAGTTGGACTTGACCACTTCCTTGCTCGGTGCTCCCTTTCCCTGTTCCTATCTGACCTTTCCTTCCTCCCTTACAGGATTTCCCTGAGAATAACCCTAAGGTAAATCACAAGCACCCGTTACCTCTACCTGTCTCGGGCTCTGCTTCCCCCGCTGGCCTCGGGCACCCCTTTGCCGTGGTCACCTGTCCCGCCCCTCATGGATGTCTAAGGGTATCCCCTTCTGCTCCTGCCCTGGAGTCACCAGAACAAGGCAGGGGCACACAGGTGGCCAGGGAGCCAGGGGGCGGATTTGGGAGAACTTTCCCTGTGACGCTGGCAAGATTTGGTGAAGGATTTCATGGGGGGAGGAGGGAAGAAAGGCAGGTGTCATGGATGACATCTGGGTTTCTGGATTTAATAACTGGGAGGGGTTGGAGGAACTGGGGGAGGCAGGAGGGCAGGCTCACCATAGCCTCTGGCCTTCCTTGGAGGTGATACCAGCCATCACCCAGCACATGTGGCTGTCTCTCCAACATGTTTGTGTTCCTTCCACCATTGTCTTGGGCGACAAATGACTCCCCTCCATGACTGGCCCTGTGTTTCCAGCTTGAGTCAGTGTAGGTGACGGGTGAGGGGGAAGGAGAAGGCAGGGCTGTGGGAAGAGGGGCAGGGGGAGGTGGGCAGCGCGGCTCCTGTACGTGGAACAGGTCTTACCTCTGTGTGTTCGGGCTCATCCTCTTTTTGCCACAAGGTCTGGAGGGCCTCAGGGCCTTTGCAGTCTCTTCAGCCCCATTCTCCTCCCCCCTTAATGGCCTCAGTGCATAGAGCACCTCTTCCTGATCACTCCATTCAAATTTGTCTGCCTCTACTTCCCCACCAACTCTGGCACCCCGGCGCCCAGACCAGCAAGAAGGACACAGGGCCCTGGATGTGTTTTCTAGTTCTCTTTCTACCCGTTTGCAAGCTGTCAGCCGGCCACACTTGCCGTCCACCGAGGTGAGCTCCTCTCTGGGACCCTTATGTCCGTTACGGCCAGCAGACCTCAGTTCAGACCAGCCCGGGTCTGACGTGATTCCTTTCTTTCCTCAACTTCTCGTTATTACACTTTACCCAAAGCGACCTGTGAGAATTTGATTTTAATCCTGGGAGATTTTGCAAGGGACTAAGTCAGGTAGGCAAAGGTTTGGCAGAACTTTGAGCAAGAGACAGTGATTGCGACTTTGATTATCTTTTACCAGCTTGCCTGAAAACCTTGTTGAGAGAAAAAATCAAACTCCAGCTTCTCCTGATTAAAAAAAAAATTCTGTTGTAAGCTCCACTCACATCAATAATTCCAAAGACTCGCAGGGATGTCTGGGTGTCTCAGTCAGTGAAGAGTCTGCCTTCAGCTCAGGTCAGGATCCTGGGGTCGTGGGGTCGAGCCCCACATTGGGCTTCCTGCTCAGTGGGGAGTCTGCTTCTCCCTCTGCCCCTCCCCCCACCTCTCTCTCATAAATAAATGAATAAAATCTTTAAAAAACCAATTCCAAAGATTTGCAGATTCCTGTCTTCATTTGTATTCATGAAATGTGTTTGTTGTTTTTTTTTTTTAAGATTTTTTATTTATTTACTTGGGAGAGAGGGAGAGAGCACGAGCAGGGGGAGCGGAGGCATGTAAACAGAAGCATTTGTATAAGGACAAATATTAGTTCTTCCCAGCATACATAATAATTGTTTCCTTGTTGTTTTAATTGCTTTTCCACCAAAATTGGTCTTTTACATTTTTATAGTTATTCTTTTTTTTAAGAGTTATTTATTTGTTTTAGAGAGAGAGAGAGCACAAAAGGGAGAGGGAAAGAGAATCTCAAGCAGACCCCCCACTGAGCACAGAGTCTGACGAGGGACTTGATCTCATGAGCCTGAGATCAGGATGGGAGCTGAAACCAAGATTCAGATGCTTAACTGACTGAGCCACCCAGGGGCCCCATAGTTATTCTTTAAATAATAAATGCATTCACAACAAAGCACTCAAAAGTTACAAAAACTCAGAACCCTTGCTCTAAAGCATCCTTGGCATGGGGGTGCTTAACCAGGGGAAAAAAGCAAATGTCCTTTAAAGAGTTAACACTGAAGAATATCACAGTCACTTAAACCGTGTGTTTCCCCAGATCTTCCGGTGAAAATGAGCCCTGGAATTGGGAGTCCTTGAAAGGACTAGTCAGCTGAGAAAGATTAAGGGACACCAAACAGGGAAAGAAGACATGAGAGACAAAGACCAGAGATATCTCGGCTCACCAGAGACAAGCTGGGAAGCTCCATCGGTCACCGAGGACAGGGCTGAGAGTCAGAGAAGCCTGATCCTTGGAAGTGTCTGTGTCACACCAGATATCAGCACCTGGTCCTGTGCATTTCCTCATTCAGATCTGTCTTTTCCCAACTGCAACTCCACTCATTCATTAATTCAACAAGTATTGAGCACCAACTGTGTACCAGAAAATGCACTAAGTGCAAACAAGCACCCTGGGCACGTGGAATGTACATCCCAGTGGGAAAGACAGACAATAAACAAGTAAATGAAGAGACAATACCAAGATAATTACATATCTTAAGTGCAGTGAAGAAATACGCAGGTGTCGAGATACGTGAGGGAGAACAGGAGCACTTTAGAAAGAGCCATCGGGGAAGTTGTCTCTGAGTACGTGGTATCCGAGCTCTACCTGATGATGAAGATGAGGTCACAGACGCAGAGGGTCTGGCCTCACTGAATTCCTGGAGGAGACAATCCATGCAGAGGGAAAAAAAATTGCTTAAAGCCCAGGAAGCAGGGAAGAGTTTCCCAGTGATGGACGTCGGGCTGGTGTAGCTGAGGAGCAGGGGTGGAGGAGGAGGGCTGTGTGAGCTGGGACCGGTAAACTCAGAGGAGCCAGATCACGTGGGACCCTGTGTTGCTCAGGGTCTAGTCGGGAAAGAAAGCACACCCATAATTTTAACAGGGAGCATTTGGTGTGCAGACTCTTGATTAGGTAACTGAAGAGGCAAAACCATAGGGTAAGGTACCACGGAAGTAGCAAGTTCAGGAAGCAGCTAACATCCCGAGAGCTGCAGGTCCAAAAGGAAGTGCAGCCACTTATTAAAGTGGGTGAGTGTGGAGGACCCCGCCGGCCTGACACTCAGACCTCGGAGAAGGGGGCACAGCTGGGCTCATATCGATGTCTCTAAGCTCAGAAGACGAGTTCCTTCTGCCTGAACCTGGAACTCTGAAGAGGCAAGAGCTGACTGGTCCTGGCATTTCTGTGGGTCATGATGAGGCTGGTACTGGGCGCAGTGGAAAGACCGCAGACTTGTCCCAACGATTGCTATGGGAAGGAGCTACCACTGATAGAAGGGAGTGATGTTCCCAGAACTCTCGCACCCCACAAACAAGCAAACAAACAAACCAACAAGTGCCAAATACAGAAATACAGCTCTTAGAATCCTAAACCCAGCAAAACAACGTTAGAAAAGAAGGATGGGTTTGGAGCTGAGAGACAGCCAAATGACCAGCACAGACCGTGGATGCCACAAAAGGGGAACTTCAGTTTTGTTTTAAAAGCAATGGGAAGTCACTGGTTGGTTTTATGTAGGAACTTGGTCTAATCAGATTTCCCTTTTGAGAATATCACCCTGCTGACCGTATAGACATGAGAGCAGAGGAAGGCAGAATCCACAAGGTCGATCAGGAGGCTCCAGCATTGACTCCCAGGAGACATGGCGGTGGTGTGTTGCGGATGGAGAGACGTGGCTGGATTGCAGACGGGGAACGGATAGGACTCACCTACAGCTCGGAGGCAGGGACGCAGGAATGATGAACTCCTGGCTTTCCTAGAGACTTGGAAGCAAATGTCATTTACAGAAACAAGAAGGCTTGGAGAAGTGAATGAAGACAGGGAAATCCCAGGATAACATTTTGGATCACATCATACTATAACATTCCCACTAGACAAGTACATGGAGAGATCAAATAGGTAGCTTGATGGGAGTTAGACTTTGGAGCTAAGGAGAAATGGTGGGACACTACCATGGGTGACATGACTGGGTAGAAGAGGTCCTGGGACTCAGAGCTGGCGACAGTGTCCGATCTGGGCAGAACACTGAGGGAAGCTTCTGGACTTACTGTACAGAATATTTTTATTTTAAAACTCCATGTGTTATATAAGCTCTTCAACTGCAGGTAACAGAGGTTTACTCAGATTAACTGAGATAATCAGGGTGTATTTTCATCAGAGTCATGAAAATAAAGATGAGGACGTTAGCCCACAGCTGACCTTATGGTAACTCAGGGACACACAACGAGCCATGTAATTTTAATAGAGTTTGGAGGAGGTTAGGAGGAGCTAACACAGCAGAGTAAGGGGAGGATCCTAGACTTCCTTGAACACCCCTAGAGAAATATCAAATCCTTCTATATACCCAAGAAATCAATCTGAGGACTGTAAGAACAAAATACATAACTAGAAGGAGAGAAAAGGCTACACCGTGGAAGGCAGGAGACGGGATCTGGAGGAGAAACGGGTCACAAATGCTGTGGAGAGGAGGGGCCTCTAGTCACAGACCGGGGTGGGGGGTCAGTGAACAGGGGTATGCAGAGGAAAACACTTCCCAAAGCCATCGACTGGGAGAATGAGAGGGGCTGATTATTGGGAGTTGTTACAACCCGTGGGGCTCAAAGACTGGAGGTTTAGAGGTCCAAAGTGTGGCTGGTGTGGCGGCCGGTGGGCACTGTAATGTCCCTGTGGAGAAGGCGAGCAGATGCCCAGGAGAGGGTGGAACGACCTGAGGATCCCCTGGGACGCACTGGGAGAGATGGTTCCCCCTTCTTGAAGCACATCTGGGAGGGGTGGCATTGCCTCTCAGGGGACAAAAGAGCCAATCAGCACCACTGCACTCCTCTGCCCCTTGGCATACGTACAGAGACACCTGCTGAGGGCCATTTGCTGTATTTTGCTCCAAACCCCACACTCCTGTGCTCTGATGGGACCACCCTTCTGGGACAAACCTGCATGAGTCCCAGCATGGCATGACCCTCCCCCAGAGGACCAGCATGGGTTCCTACCAGGCCTGGTCCTTAAAGTTTGGAGTTTTAAAACCCAGTTGGCCTGACTGGGATAAAAACGAGAGTTTCCCTACTCCCCATTCCAGGATGAGGGAGAGGGATGGAGCCATTCCCACTCCCCATCAGCATAAACTAACTTCAGTAAGCAGCACAGTACCAACAATGGCAACCTAAACTGCTTACACCAAGCCCCAGCTCCCAGTGCTCTGCAGGTGCTGTTTTTCTTGGGCAAGTGTGCTTGAGAACCAGAGCAGTGGGCCCCTCTTCCAGAAGACCAGCACAGCCCCCTTGTCACGAATCACACCTACTGATCACAGGGTTCTGCAAAACTTCAGCTCTAGTGGAAAAAGCATCAGATCTCTTCTAACAAACAGACCAGAGCACATCTAGTTGAAACTCACCACACTCTGGCCAAGGGCCAAACACTGCCCACTGCAGGGAAGGAGAAACTCTTCAGAGGACTGACCTGAGGGAAAGAGCAGCCCAAACACAGCAGCGCGGTGCACGCGGCACACAACAGGACACTGCCTGAAGCACCAGGCCCTGGATGATATATGGCCTCTTCATAATAAAGCCATTACAGTATTCTCAGGAACAGGAAACATAACAGGCCTTCCTAACATACTGAAGACAGAGACTTGGACAAAATGTCAAGATTGAGGAATTCATCCCAAAAGAAACCCTTAGGATGCAACAAAAGCAGCTGTAAGAAGGAAGTATATAGCAACGCAGGCCTATCTCAAGAAGCAAGGAAAATCTCAAATATGAAAAAGAAAAAGTCATGGCCAGGAATCTCATTGAAATATACAGAAGTCATATGCCGGAGCCAGAATTTAAGGCACCAATCATAAGGATACTACCTGTGCTTGAGAAAAGCATAGAAGACACCAGGGAGTCCCAAACCACAGAGATAAAACACTTAAAACCTAGTCAGGCCAAAATAAAAATATGCTATAACTGAGATTTGAAACTGACTGGGTGTAGTGAGCACAAGGATAGAAGCAGCAGAGGAACGAATACGTGACATAGAAGGTAAAATTGTGGAAAATAATGAGGCTGAAAAGAAGATGGAAAGAAAGCTCTTGGATCATGAATGGAGACTTGGGGACTCAGTGACTCCATAAAACGTAATAATGCTCATTTCATAGGAGTCTCAGATGAAGAAGAATTTCATAGGAGTCTCAGAAGAAAAAGAAGAGAGGGCAAAGGAGACAGAAGGCTTATTTGAGGAAATTATAGCCAAAAAGTTTCCTAATCTGGGGAAAGAAACAGACATCCAAATCCAGAGGCACAGAGAACTCCAAACAAAATCAACAAAAACAGGCCAATACCAAGATACATTGTAGTTAAATTTGCAAAATACAGAGACAAAGAAAACAGCCTCAAAGCACCAAGAGAAAAGAAGTCCCTAATTTATAAGGGAAGTCACATCAGGTTAGCAGCAGATGTTACCGCAGAAGCTTGGCAGGCCAGAAGAAGGTGGCCTGGTATGTTCAACCTGCTGAATGGGAAAAATAGCTAGTCCGGAATATTTTATCAAGCAAGGCTGCCATTCAGAGTAGAAGAGATAAAGAGTTTCCCAAACAAAAACTAAAGGAGCTCATAACCACTGGACCAGCCCTGCAAGAAATATTAAAGAGGAGTCTTTGAGTGGGAAAGAAAGACCAAAAACAACAAAGACTAGAGATAAGCAGAAATCCTCCAGAAACAAAGATGTAACAAGTAATGCAAGAACACTAAATTCATATCTTTCAATAATTACTCAGTGTAAATGGACTACATTCTCCAGTCAAAGGACATAGGGTGTCAGGATGGATTAAAAAAAACAAGACCCAGGGGCGTCTGAGTGGCTCAGTGGGTTAAAGCCTCTGCCTTCGGCTCCGGTCATGATCCCAGGGTCCTGGGATTGAGCCCCACGTCGGGCTCTCTGCTCAGCAGGGAGCCTGCTTCCTCCTCTCTCTCTGCCTGCCTCTCTGCCTACTTGTGATCTCTCTCTGCCAAATAAATAAATAAATAATCTTAAAAAAAAAAAAAAAAACAAGACCCATCTGTATGCTGCTTGCAAGAGACTCGTCTGAGACCCAAAGACACCTGCAGATTGAAAGCAAGGGGATGGAGAACCATTTCTCATTGCTAATGGATATCAAAAGAAATCCGGGGTAGCCATCCTTAGGTCAGACAAACTAGATTTTAAACCAAAGGTTGTAACAAGAGCTGAAGAGGGGCACTCACTATATAATAATAAAGGGATCTATTCAACAAGAAGATCTTAACACTTGTCAATATTTATGCTACCAACTTGGGAGCACCCAGATATTTAAAATAATTCATAACAAACATAGAGGAACCATAATTTAAGTGGTGGATTTTAACCTACAGCAATGGATAGATCTTCAAAGCAGAAAATCAACAAGGAAACAATGGCTCTGAATGACACATTAGACCAGATGGACTTAACAGGTATATTCAGAACATTTCATCCTAAAGCAGCAGAATACACATTCTTTTTGAGTGCACATGGGACATTCTCCAGAATAGATCACATACTGGGTAACAAGTCAGACCTCAACAAGTATAAAGAGACAGATCATACCATGCATATTTTCCAACCATAACAATATGAAACTTGAAGTCAACCACAAGAAAACATTTGAAAAGACCACAAATACATGGAGATTAAAGATCATCCTACTAAAGAATGAATGGGTTAACCAGGAAATTGAAGACAAAATTTAAAAATACATGGAAACAAATGACAATAAAAACATGACAGTCCAAAACCCTTAGGATGCAACAAAAGCAGCTGTAAGAAGGAAGTATATAGCAACGCAGGCCTATCTCAAGAAGCAAGGAAAATCTCAAATATGCAACCCATCCTTACACCTAAAGGACCTAGAGAAAGAACAACAAATGAAACCTTAAGCCTGCAGCAGAAGGGAAATAATAAAGATTAGAGCAGAAATCAATGCTATAGAAACAAAACAAAATTCAGAAGAATGGATCAATGATACCAGGAGCTAGTTCTTTGAAAGAATTAATAAAATTGATAAACCCCTAGCCAGACTTATCAAAAAGAAAAGATAAAGGACCCCCCAAAATAATCTCATGAATGAGAGAGGAGAGATCACAACCAACACCACAGAAATACAAATAATTATAAGAGAATATTATGAAAAATTATATGCCAACAATTTGCACAATCGAGAAGAAGTAGATAAATTCCTAGAAACATATAAACTACCAAAACTGAAATAGAAAGAAATAGAAAACTTGAAACAGGGGCACCTGGGTGGCTCAGTGGGTTAAGCCACTGCCTTCGGCTCAGGTCATGATCTCAGGGTCCTGGGATTGAGTCCCGCATCGGGCGCTCTGCTCGGCTGGGAGCCTGCTTCCCTCTCTCTCTCTGCCTGCCTCTCCATCTACTTGTGATCTCTGTCAAATGAATAAATAAAATCTTTAAAAAAAAAAGAAAACTTGAAACAGACCCAAGCCAGCAAAGAAATCTAATCAGTAATTAAAAAATCTCCCAACAAGTCTGGGCCAGATGGCTTCCCAGGGGAATTCTACCAGACATTTAAAGAAGAGTTCATACTTATTGTTCTCAAACTGTTCCAAAAAATAGAAATGGAAGGAACACTTCCAAACTCATTCTATGAAGCCTTCATTACCTTGATTTCAAAACCAGACAAAGACCCCACTAAAAAGGAGAATTTCAGGCCAAGATCCCTGATGAACATGTGTGCAAAAATTCTCAACAAGAAGACTAGCAAATAGAATTCAACAGTGCATTAAAAGAATTATTCACTAAGATCAAGTGGGATTTATTTCTGGGATGCAGGGGTGTTTCAAAATCCACAAATCAATCAATGTGATACACCACATTAATAAAATAAAAGATAAGAACCATATGAACTTCTCAATATATTCAGGAAAAGCATTTGACAAAGTACAGCACCCATTCTTGACAAAAAAAAAAAAAAAAACTCAACAAAGTAGGGATAGGTGGAATGCACCCCAACATCATAAAAGCCATATATGAAAAATACACAGCTAATAGCATCCTCAATGGGGAAAAGCCGAGAGCATTCCCTCTACAATCAGGAACAAGAGAGGGATGCCCACTATCACCACTGTTATTTAACATCGTGCTGGCTGCAGCAATCAGACAACAAAATAGAATCCAAATTAGCAAGGAAGAAATCAAACTTTCCCTATTTGCAAACGACATGATACTCTATGTAGAAAACCCGAAAGAATCCACCAAAAATTTGCAAGAACTGATATACAAATTCAGTAAAGTTGCAGGATACAAAACAACATACAGAAATCTGTTGCATTTCTATACACCAATAATGAAGCAACAGAAAGAGAAATTAAGGAATCGATCCTATTTACAATTGCACCAAAAACCATAAGATACCTAGGAATAAACCTAGCCAAGGAGGTTTAAAGATCTGTACTCTGAAAACTATAGAACTCTTGTGAAAGAAATTGAAGAAGACACAAAGACATGGAAAAACATTCCATACTCATGGATTGGAAGAATAAATACTGTTAAATGTCTATAGTTCCCAAAGCAATCTACACATTTAATGAAATCCCTATCAAAATACCACCAGCATTTTTCACATAACTAGAACAAACAATGCCAAAATTTGTTTGGAACCACAGAAGACCCCCAAAAGTCAAAGCAATCTTGAAAAAAAAAAAAAAGCAAAGGTGGAGGCATGACTATTCTGGACTTCATGTTGTATTGCAACACTGTAATCATCAAAACAGTTTAGTACAGCACATGCAACAAAATAGAAAACCCGGAAGTGGACCCATAACTCTATGGTCAAGTAATCTTTGACAAAGCAGGAAAGAACATCCAATGGGAAAAAGACAGTCTCTTCAACAAATGGTGTTGGGAAAACTGGCAACATGCAAAAGATGATACCGGACCACATTCTTACACCATGCACAAAAATAAACTAAAAATGAATGAAAGGTCTAAATATGAGACAGGAAACCATCAAAATCCTTGAGGGGAACAGCAATAGCAACTTCTTACTAGATACATTTCCAGAGGCAAGGGAAATAAAAGCAAAAATGAACTATTGGGACTTCATCAATATAAAAATCTTCTACACAAAATCTTCTGTCCAAGAAAATAATCAACAAAACTAAAAGACAACCTTTGGAATGGGAGAAGATATTTGCAAATGACATATCTAATAAAGCATTAATATCGCGAATCTATAAAGAACTTAACAAAGTTGACAGCCCCCAAACAAATAATCCAGTTAAGAAATGGTTAGTAGGCATGCATAGACATTTCTCCAATGAAGACGTCCAGATGGCCAATGGACACATGAAAAGATGTTCAACATCACTCATCATCAGGGAAATGCAAATCAAAACTACAATGAGAGACCACCTCACAACTCCCAGAATGACTAAAATCAACAACATAGGAAACAAAAGATATTGGGGAGGATGTGGAGGAAGGGGGACCCTCTTACAGTGTTGGTGGGAATGTAAACTGGGGCAGCCACTCTGGAAAACAGTATGGAGTTTCCTCAAAAAGCTAAAAATAGAACAACCCTATAATCCAGCAATTGCACTACAAGGTATTTACCCAAAGGATACAAAAATACTGAATGGAAGGGACACGTGCACCCTGAAGTTACAGCAGCATTTTTCACAATAATCGAATTACAGAAAGAACCCAAATGTCCCTTGACTGATGAATGGACAAAGGAGTGGTCATGTATATATACAATGGATTCTCAGTCATAAAAGAGAATGAAATCTTGCTGTTTGCAGCAATGTAGATGGAGCTAGACTGTATTATGCTAAGCAAAATAAGGCAGTCAGAGGAAGACAGATACTATATGATTTCACTCTTATGTGGAATTTAAAAAACAGAACAAATGGGAGCACCTAGGTGGCGTGGTTGTTTAAGTGTTGGATTCAGTTTCAGTTCAGGTCTTGATCTCAGTGTCGTGAGACTGAGCCCCACATCAGGTGCCACCCTCAGTGTGGCGTCTTCTGGAGATTCGCTCTCTCTCTCTCTCTCCCTCTGCCCATCCTGCTAGTGCGTGCGCGCGCTCTCTCTCTCTCTCTCTCAAATAAATAAATCTTAAAAAAAAAAAAAAGGTGAACATGGGAGGGGAAGGAAAGAGGCAAACCATAAAATAGACTCTTTTAAAAAAAGATTTTATTTATTTATTTGACAAACAGAGAGAGAGCACAAGCAGCAGGAACAGCCAGCAGAGGGAGAAGCAGGCTTCCTGCTGTCCATCCCAGGACCCTGGGATCATAACCTGAGCCGAAGGCAGACAGTTAACGACTAAGCCACCCAGGCACCCCTCAGTACATATTTTTAGAAAGAATGAGAATTATTTTATGTTGCTGATTAGGAATATATCCCAATACATTATTTTATTTTAATTTATTTTCTTAGTGGGGGAGGGACAGAGGGCGAGAACCCAAGCAGGCTCCACGCCAGCGCAGAGTCCAACACAGAGCAGATCTCAGGACTCCTATACCATAACCTGACCCGAAATCCAGAGTCAGACTCTTAACCGACTGAGCAACCCCAGGCACGCCCCGACTATACTTTAATTAGAGGTAGGCTGCTGGACTGACCAAGAGTCTAATCCACAAAGAACGGCCAAGGGAATGTTTGTGGGCAAAGCACACATTATTTCATAGAATAGTTCTGAGTCCTTCCCAGCACAGGGTGACTAAAGGCCGAACTTCTATGTTATGAAATATCATCATGATAACTTTTACCCGGAATTTTCTTTTTAACATGAGGATTAACAAATGTCCCAAATAATAATTACGAAATCTCAATAAAGTAGCCATAAAATGGCTAGGGGCCAAGAACGTCAATTGGCTGTCTGTATCTGGGTGACTTTTTAGACTCTGTTTCCTTGGTCTGTATGTCTTATCATACACCCTACACCACACTGTCTTCATGAGGAGAGCTTTGCAGTAAACATTAAAGCCTGGTAGTGTAAGTCCTCCAACTCATTTCTTTTTCTTTCTTTCTTTCTTTCTTTCTTTCTTTTTTTTTTTTTTTAGATTTTTATTTATTTATTGGACAGAGAGAGAGGTACAGCGAGAGAGGGAACACAAGCAGAGGGAGTGGGAAAGGGAGAAGCGGGCTTCCTGCCAAGCAGGGAGCCTGATTCAGGGCTCTATCCCAGGACCCTGGGACCATGACCCAAGCCAAAGGCAGACACTTAACGACCAAGCCACCCAGGCGCCCCTCATTTCTTCTTTTTCTTTTCTTTTTTTTTTTTAAGATTTTATTTATTTATTTGACAGACAGAGATCACTAGTTGGCAGAGAGGCAGGCAGAGAGAGAGGGCAGCAGGCTCCCCACTGAGCAGAGAGCCCAATGTGGGGCTCCATCCCAGGACTCTGAGACCATGACCTGAGCCAAAGGCAGAGGCTTACCCACTGAGCCAATCAGGTGCTCCTCCCCTTTTTAAAAAATTTTGTTTTTTCATTTCTTCTTTTTCAACTTTCAACTTATTCTAGGACTTTGGGTCTCCTCCACAGATGTTGATATCAACCTCTCCGTTGGGATTTTTATCAAGATTCCACTGAATCTGTAGGGTCATGTGGGAGGAATAGACATCCGAAAAACACAGAATCTTCCAACCCAGGACTAAACTCTCTTTCTCTCCATTTATTTAGGTCTCCTTTAACTTCTCCCGGCAATGTTTTATTATGGAGGTCATCCCATATTTTGTTATATTTATCCAGTGGTGCACCAGCAAAGCAACTTTTGGGTGGGTGTCATAAAACCCCGATTTGTTCTGTGCCAATTTCTGTGTGTAAAATAGGCACACCATGATCAATTTCAAGCGATCAACGTGAGGTCTCTAAGTTGTTCAGGAGAGAGGAGAGAATTTGAGCCAGTTTCTATACACAGTGGATACAATCCTAAATATTTCATGGGTTTGGGGCTCTTTTAAATTCCTAGTATTGTGACTGTAATGTTGTTATCATCTCCTTTTATGGAGTATTAAAGTATGTTTTGTTGGGTGGTTATTTGCAGATGGGGTTGATGATTGTTTGTTTGTTTGTATTAAGACTTTCCTGTCAGGCTAACTCAGCCCTCTTACTGAGGCAGTGACCCTTCTGGGGTCTTTACTCAGTACCCCGGGTGTGCACGCCCAGATTGGTCTCCACACAAAGTCTCTAGGGAACCCCCGTTTCTGGAGCACTTTCCTTGCCTAGCTTCTTCCTCCTCTACCTTCTTCCCCACAAACTGAGAATCACCTCGGCGCCACCCGCCCCCCCCCCCCCATTCAGCAAGATCTGCTAGGGCTCTGCCTGGGTTCCCATTCCCTGCCCAGCAGTGTCAAAATTGCTTTCAAGGCAGAAAGCTGGGGTGATCCAGGGCTAACCTTATTTGTTTCCCTCCCCTCAGGGACCACAGGCTATGTGGCCAAATGTCCCAAAGGCCAAGTGTCCCCAATATCCAAGCACCTGTCATTTCCTATCTTTTGACCAGTCTCCTAGTTGTTTATGCCAGAAAGGAGCAAGCTCCAGTTCAGCGACTCCTTTGCTGCCAGAACAGAAGTTACGGGTTTGCTTTCTAGTCTGAGTCAACACGTGCTTAATCTAAAACATCTGTGTTCCAAGGCTTGTTCTGTTGCTAAGGGCCCTGACAGCAAAACACTCCCCGGAGTTATGGGAGAACCAGAGTGCGTCTTCTGAGTGAGGGGAGAGACGGGGGAAGGCTTGCAGGGGAACATGCTGGAGCGTTCAAGACTCCCCAACTTCCCAAGTCCAGCAGGGAACTCCTGATCTTAGGTCCCCAAACCTGCTCGTCCAAGGCTTCCTGGACACCATGCTTGTCACCCTTCTTTCCCTTGCACCCCACATCCGACCCTTTGGTCCACGAGACCCGCCTTTACACTACCTCCAGGGCCCAGCCAGCCTCACCAGCCCCACCATAGCTGCCCTGGTGCTCGCCCCATCCATCTCTGCCTCACCACCCAGCAGCCAGCATGATCCTTGCAACATGCAATTCCTGGGCTCTACCTGCCAGCAGCTCCTCGTCTCGTAGGGAGTAAAGCTTCATGAGGTCGCCCCAGTCTCTCACTTTGACTTTTGCCATTCTCCCCCTTACCCGTGCTGCTCAGTCCACGGTGGCCTCCTTCCAGGAGCTTTGGCCTCAGGGACTTTGCCTTTGTTCTACACTCTTCCCTGAAGGATTTACTGCCAGACACTCACTCAGCTGGCTCCTTTCCTTCCTTGTCTTTGTTCAAATGTCCCTTCTCTATGAGGCCCTCCCTGACCACTGCATCGAAAACTAGAATGGCCTCCACAGCCTCTAGGGCACCCTGGTCCTGCTCCCCTGCTGCGTTTCTGTCCAGGACACCTACCCCTTCTTGTTTGTTACACGCCTTGCCCCTTGTCTGCTCCATCCCGCCATCACCACCACCACCACCACCACCACCAGGAGGTAAATGAAGGGGGTGAGTATGTGATATGATCAGGAAACTGAAATCAGGGGGATGTGGCTGGAATGAGGGACATGTGGCAATGGGCCCAAGAAGCATGTCAGCTCGCCATGCTGGCATGTTTGAACTTCAGCCTGAAGCAGCAGGTGTTGCTAAAAGGTTCTAAGCTGGCATGGGAGAGAAGGTGTGGAGTGAAATCTGAACATATTAGTAGGAATTTGGTAGAAGATATTGACTTAGAGGTGGTGAGTCTGGACACAAGGAGGCAAGGTTCTAAGATCAACGGTTCAGGTGATGAATTATGAGTACCTGAATTCAATCAGTGGCAGAGTTGGGCTTTTTCAGGGAAAATGGTGGTGGAGTAGGAGGCCCCTAGGCTCACCTCATCCCACAAATACAACTAGATACTATCAAATCATCTTAAATAGCCCTGAGATTTATCTAAAGACTGGCAGAACAAACTCCACAACTAAAGGTAAAAAAGAGGTCATATTGAAGAAGTTAGGACGCTTGGAGACGTGGTTTGGGAGAGAAGTGGATCGTGGCTTTTGCAGCAGGGAGGGAGCCGCAGTCTCGGAGAAGAGCAAGTGACAAACTACAACACGGGGAAGCTCACAGGGAAAATAAACCACAATAGCAATTGGCTTGGAAAGCAAGAGAGGCTGAATTTCATGAATTCTCATCACCAGTGGGGCTTAAAGCTGAGAGTTTTAAAGGTCAGAAGCTTGGCTTGGGGAGAGCTCGGTGGACAATGGGGATACTCCAAGAGAAGGCAAGCAAACAGCCGGCAGATAGAAATCTGAAGAGCACCTGGGCACACAGTGGGGAAGTTAGTTGCTCATCTCAGAGCATGTCTCAGAGAGGCAGCATTCATGCATGGATAGACCCCTCTGGGAGAAAAGGAACTGGCTGTGCCATTTCCCTCCCCCACACCTCAGCATAACCACGGGGCCACCTGCAGGAAGCACTCACTACCTACCTTGCGTGCCCTAAACCCTGTTCTCCCGACACTCTGGTGGAACCACCATTCTCAGTCACGTTTGCCTCACTCTGGTGGAACCACCATTCTCAGTCACGTTTGCCTCAGTCCCAGAGCAATGGACTCCCTCCCCCAGAAAACCTGCCCAAAGTCCTGCCAACACTGCATCTCCTTACCCAGGAGTTTTGCAAGGCCTCATTTCTGGTGGCAGCAGCAACAGGTCTCATTTCACAAACAGACTGGAGCACACCTGGGGGACCAAATACACAGCATTAGCACACATTGGAAGCAGCAGGCCCTGGAGAGTAGGGGACACTACATGGCAGGAGGACATTACCCTCAGGAACAGGAAATGTAGCTTTCCTAACACAGAGAAACAGGCACAGAGACAGACAAAATGAGAAAACAGAGGAATTTGTCTCAAATGAAATAACAGGATGAGGCCACAACCAGAGATCTAAGTGAAACATATATAAGTAACATCCCTGATGGAGAATTTATTTTTTTAAAGGATTTTATTTATTTATTTATTTATTTATTTATTTGAGAGAGAAAGAGAATGCAGCGGGGAGGGACAGATGGAGAGGAAGAGGGAAAGAATCCTAAGCAAACTCCTCACTAAGCACGAAGCCCAACACGGGGCTCAATCTCATGACCCTGAGATCATGACCTGAGCTGAAACCAAGAGTCAGATGCTTAACTGACTGAGTCACCAAGGTGCCCCTGCCTGATGGAGAATTTAAAGCAATGACCATAAGGATAATCACCGGAATTGAGAAAAGAGTGGAAGACCTGAGTGAGAACCTTAACACAGAGATAAGGAATAACATAGCAGAGATAAAGTTCTCAACAAATGAAATGAGAAATACACTTGATGGAATGAACAGCAAGCTGGAAGAAGCAGAGGAACAAGTTAATGATCCAGAAGACAGAGTAATGGAAAGTAATTAGCTGAACAAAAGAGAGATAAAAGAATTATGCAAAATGAGAAGAGATTTAGGGAACTCAGTGAGGCCATCAAACATAACATTTGTATTATAGGAGTCCCAGAAGGACTCAAAAAAGGGGGCAGAAAATTTATTTGAAGAAATACCAACTGAAAACTTCCCTATTCTGGGAATGAAGCAGATATTCAGATCTAGGAACCCCCAACAAAAATCATTAAAAGCAGATCCACACACCAAGACATAGTATCTGTTTTGTTTTGAAGATTTTATGTATCTATTCTAGAGAGAGAATGAGAGAGCATTGGAGTGGGGAGAAGGGCAGAGCAGAGATGGAGAGACAGACTCCATGCCGAGCACAGAAGCCAACATGGGGCTCAATCTCACAACCCTGAGATCATGACCTGAGCTTAACTCACTGAGTCACCCAGGTGCCCTAATGCCAAGACATAGTATAATTAAAATGATGAAATATAGTGATAAAGACAAAATATTAAAAGCAGCGAGACAAAAGAAGACAGTTGCCTACAAAGGAAACTCCATCAGGCCATCAGCAGGTTTTCAGCAGAAACACTGGAAGGGAGGGGTATGTTATGTTCAAAGTGCTGGATGGGAAGAACCTACAGCCAAGAATACTCTATCTAGCAAGGCTCTAAGATTAGAAGGAGAGATAGTTTACCAGACAAAACAAAACAAAACAAAACAAAAATTAAAGCAGTTTGTGACCACTAAACCAGCTCTACAAGAAATATTAAAGAGAACTCTTTGAGCAGAAAGAAAAGACCAAAAATGACAGTGTGAGGGTAGGAAACAATACTCTAAATCAGTAAAAAATCAGTCAAGGAACTCACAAAGCAAAAGGATATAAAATATGACACCTTATACCCAAAACCTGGGTGGGGGAGAGGAATTAAGAATGGGTTCAAACTTAAACCATCAACTTAATACAGATGCTATTTACAGAAGACTTTACATATGCCTAATGGTAACCATGTATCAAAACCACTACTAAATATGCAAGTAATAAAGAGAAAGAAATCCAAGTATATTACTAAAGAAAACCAGGAAAACATGAAGGAAAGACAAGAAATGATCAGAGAAAGTCTTCAGAAAGAAATACAATGCAAGTAATAAGATGATAATAAATACATTACTCTGAGGTGATGAATCACCAAATTCTACTCCTGAAACAAATATTATACTACATGTTAACTAACTAGAATTTAAATGAAAATTTGGAAAAATACTTTGGGGGTGACAGTCAGTTGAGCATGTGACTCTTGATCTCAGGGTTCTAATTTTGAGCCCATGTTGGGTGTATAGATTACTTTAAAATAAAATCTTAAAAAATAATAATGGGGGGGGTGTCTGGGTGGCTCAGTCAATTAGGTATCTTGCTTCAGCTCAGCTCATGATCCTTGGGTCCTGGGATTGAGCCCTGCATTGAGCTCCCTGCTCAGCGGGGAGTCTGCCTCTCTCTCTCTCCACCCCTCCCCAGGTTTGTGTTCTCTCTCTCTCACTTGCTCTCTCTCTCAAATAAATAAATAAAATCTTTAAAATGATAATGATGATTATTACTTTGAATGAAAATGGACTAAACACTCCAATCAACAGACATAGAGCATTAGAACAGATTAGAATACAAGACCCTTCTATATGCTGCCTATAGGAGCCTAATTTCAGACCTAAAGACACATGGAAATTGAAAGTGAGGGAATGGAGAAATATTTTATGACGCAAATGGATGTCAAAAGAAAGCTAGAGGGGTGGCTGGGGGGCTAAGATAGTTAAATGTCTAATTCTTGGTTTCAGCTCAGGTCAAGAACTCGGGGTCGTGAGATTAAGCCCCATGACGGGCTCCCCACTGGCTGTGGAGCCTGCCAGAGATTCTTCCCCTCCTTCTGCTCCTCGTCCCACTCCAGCATGCACTCTCTCTAAAATGAATAAATACATAGAATCTTTAAAAAAGAAAAAAAATCTGGAGTAGCAATATTTATATTTAGCAAATTAGACTCTGAAACAAAGACTGTAGCAAAGAGTCAACCATAGAGGGGACGATCCAACAAGATACAACAATTGTAAATATTTATACACCCAAGTTGGGAGCACCCAAGTACATAAAACAGTTAATAACAAGCATAAAGGAACTCAACAATAAAAATACAATAATAGTAGGGAACTTTAACACCCATTTTCTTCAATGGACAGACCCCCTGAACCAAAAATCAACAAGGAAACATTGACTTTGAATGACACAGTGGAACAGATGAACTTAACAGACATATTTGGAACTTTGCAGCCTAAAACAGCAGAATACACATTCTTTTCAAGTGCACATGAATTATTCTCCAAAATAGATCACATTTAAGTCTACAAAACAAGCCTCAATGAATTCAAGAGATGGAAATCATGCCATGCACCTTTCCTGACTGTGATACTATGAAACTAGTCAACCCCCCCCACCAAAAAAAAATCTGGAAAGAGCACAAATACATAGAGGTTAAATAACATGTTACTAAACAATGAACAGGTCAACCAGGAAATAAAGGAGAAATAAAAAAGCGTATGAAAACACATGCAAATGAAAACACAATGGTTCGAAACCTTGGGTGCCAGCTAAAGCTGTTCCAAGAGGAGGAGTTCATAGCAATACAGACCTAACTCCAGAAGTGAACCAGTGGCAGAAGCACTGAAAGAAAGGGATGGATTCCAATCATATCTAAGAAGCGAGGCCCTCAGGACTTGGTGGATAAACTGGTGTGAGGGGGGTGAGGGGGACAGAGGAAGAGCTTAGGATGACCACTGGACTTCTAACTCAGGTCACTCGAGGGGTGGTCGTGCCATTGGCCTAATACAGATGTAAAGCCATCACACAGCATTTCCAATCGTCCTCCTGTTCCTGGGTCACCAGGGCCTGTGACGCTGGGCTCGACAGCCAAGCCATTCTTTGTGTTCACCACAGGGGAACACCCCACTGGTGGCAGGAAGCCTGACCTGAGTACCATTTCGTCACAGCTTCCCTTCCATCATGAACGACCAAGCCCATAATATAAATATTGCTTCAGTCTGTCGTCTAGGGCTTTGTGGTTTCTCCACCCACCCCGACTGCCCTATGAAGTAACGGAGAAGCAGATTTTGTCTGGGTTTCCCTAAAGAGAAGTTTAGATTTGTAGAAGGGGACAAAAGTACACAGGAGGGATCATCCCACCAAAATCTACCTTGACAACAAATATTTGGGCACAGCACAGTTCCAGACACTAAACTTAGCACATATGCCCTCAAGGGACTACTTTATCCCTCTGCCTTCCTGCGACATTCATTCCATTAACTGGGTGGTGAGAAAAAGATGCTTTGGCAGCCAAGGTTGACTGGTCAACCGTGAAGTCAATGATCACGGTGGTCGGCTCGCCGTTACCACCAAGTCCAAGCCATCTGAATGTCCCTCCAAGGCTGGGACTGGCTGTCCTCCCCAGGCTGCAGGATGAGGAGCCCAGGGCTAACACCCAAGAGGAAAGTGTGAAGCATCTTTTTTCTAGAAGAGAGACCAGCCTGATGGGTGAATGCTGGATCTGAAATGCAGGGGCTATAAGCAGAATTAGTAGAGGGGGCGGGTGAGTAGCAGGGTAGAAAGGAAGCATCCTGGAAAGATTCCCTGAGGGGCTGGAAAAGAGAAGCAGAACCTGTCAATGAGTATGGAGAGAGCTGTTGAAAGCAACTCCCTTGGACTCAAGCAGCTTATACAGCTATGACCCTGCATTTTATGGAATGGAAGTCGTGGGCGATATGGGGATTAGGATAGAAAGGCGTGCACTATAGGACAGTAGAATATTTGCATTCATTTATTTGAAAAGCTTTTCTAAAGCAATAGGTAGCAACATGAGATTGTCACGTTATTGGAATACACAGATTAGAGGCTAGTGCTGTTTAGCCCATAGATAACTTCTAATAAAGGTTATGCCCAATTGGAAGAATGTATATAATTTCTTTTTTTTTTAAGATTTTATTTATTTATCTGACAGACAGATCACAAGTAGGCAGAGAGGTAGGCAGAGAGAGAGGGTTGGGGAAGCAAGCTCCCTGCTGAACAGAGAGCCCGATACGGGGCTCAATCCCAGGACCCTAAGATCATGACTTGAGCCGAGGGCAGAGGCTTTAAGCCACTGAGCCACCCAGGCGCCCTATAATTTCTTTTTAAATGATAATGTCAAAGATGGCAATTTCAAGTTAAGTATATATACTCTGTAAGAGTTTTATCCCATGGGTTTGAAGTTGGTAACTTTTCTTGAACATTAACTGACCCTACTATGAGTTTCAATAAGTGGATCAAGCCAAGAGGTTCACCTTCATGATGTTTTTAAATGATAAGGGAAATAAAAACATTTGTGCCCAAAACAACGCCACAGATCCTTTCCTTCTGCAGCTATTTGAACTGTTGTTTGGAAGAAAGTTAGCTTCCTTGGACTATTGAGAACTGACCTGAGTTAGCGGACAGACATGAAGACAAGAGCTCGTTCTACATGGCCAAGCAGTTCCTGTATGGCTTTCATACTCCAAATGGAAATAGATTGTACCCTGAATATATTGTACCTTGAATATTGAACATATATAGATATATATATATGATATATATGATATGTTTTCATATATATATGAAGCATATATAAGCATATATATATATGAAACATATATATATATGAAAAATGGGTGCTATTCTGTGTTTCTGCACTTACCAACCTGTCTTTGCTTTTATGTTTATGACAAATAGCATCGAAGGAAGTAGCAAGTCACTGCAAAAAGCCCTCTCAATAGACAGAAAGAGACAGAGAGAGAGAGAGAAAATGAGATTGATTGATCTTTTACAAAACAGTAAACATACAGCCTTGCTCACGTACAGCAAAACCCATCTGGGTCACTGAGAAATTTTAAGGTTTCAAAGTTGTTCTCTCTAAATATATTAGTGTTTCAAATAGAACCCTGGTTCCCTTTTTGCTAATGTGTTTACAATTTCTTTAACCAGAAAAGAGGAAGTATTACAATACGACTGAGTTTCCTTAAATAATGACATGGCAAAAATGTGTGACTCTGATAGGAAACGTAAACAATTATAGGGCATCTGGCTGGCTCAGTGGGTTAAGCATCTGCCTTCGGCTCAGGTCATGATCCTGGGGTCCTGCATCGGGCTCCCTGCTCAGCGGAAGTCTGCTTCTCCCTCTGACTCTCCTCCTCAGGTGCTCTCACTCTCTCTCTCTCAAATAAATAAACCGAATCTTTTTAAAAAGGAAACATAAACAATTATGAATTCTTCATGAAATTTCTCGAACTTTCGTGCTGATGGAAGAAAGAGCAAGACTTTTCAAAACTGAGCTTGTCAATGCAGCTCGCTTTGTTTCAAAGGGCACCTTTGTGAACTATATAATCTGATAAATGTACAGGGATTGACTTGAGGTGAAACTATTTCATGAGGACAACAACCTACTAGAAACATCTAACCCTCGCTGTGAAAGTGAATATAGAGCTAATGGGTCAGAAACACGGGAGGGCCTCTACTTCATCTTGGGTGTCGCTCCCGAGGACACAACAGTGCCCTCGGGAGCTTATATTCCAGACAGGTAATACAAAAGAGCTGAGTTTGGGAAAGTGAACAGTGCTATGTAAATACAGCGGCTTTCATGTTAGCTCAAAGGACTAAGCAAGTTTTGAAAAAACACATTTTATACAAAAGGAAATGGATCTGGATTAAAATGAAACCATTTCTGTTCTTTGTAGGCATTTGGCAAGCTCAAGGAGGAGATGAGCAGTGCTGAACAGATTGACGATTTTGGAGTTTGGAGCATGTCAAATGCTGTATAAAGGGATTCTGCTTCTAATTAAATAAAATTAGGTGCTAGCGTTTTGTCCCACCATCCCTGCCAGTTTTGGCATTCTCAGTTATCATCCTTCTAACTCTTTAATAAGCAAGAAACCTATATCACAACAGAGATGGTGAGGCTCACGGGGTCATCTGATCCAGATTCCATGCTCTGACAGATGATCTCATCAAGAATCTTGCAGAGGGATTTGCCTGGAACTTACAGCTCTGGATGCACTTGGCTTCCATGGGCAGAAGCCCAGTTCTAAAGTCCCCGCGGTTAGATAAGGCTGTTGGAATCTTGTGTTGTCTTGATCTGTGTTCCTTGTCTTCCATTACGTGCATTTTTCGGACTGTCCCATGATTGCCAAACCGGTAGGGCCACTTTGGTGTGACGGCAATGGCCAGTCTGGAGACTGGTCTTATGCCACTGGTGGCAACGGGTGGGTGGGGGGTTCCTGTCTGGCAAGGCTGAGCCTGAGATCATCTGGGAGCCTTTCCCTTGAAATAGCTGCCATTGTGTGTATCCACCTTTGGCTTTAAGCTGCTGGGCGATGTGGTGGGGTGTGTGCACCGGTCCTGGGGAATTTTATGCTCCTTCTCAACAGTTCTTTGTGCAGTTGTCTCTCAGGGAAATTCTGGACAAGTTCCTTCTGTAACTTCAGGGTTAGCCTGATTGGCAAGGTTGGGGGGGGGTTCTGTCCAGCTGAGCACAAATTGAAGATACTTGTTCATTCGTGGGCTTGCATCCCTGTTTCCAGGAACAGTTGTTCTAAGGGTAGAAAGTGGAAGACTTCAGAATTTCAGATAATGCCGACTGGCTATCCTCTCGGGACTCCTGAGGGTCTTAGCAAAGTCCCACGTGCTACACTTACCCTGAGTTTCAGGTTTCTTTTTTTTTTTTTTTAATTACCAAGAGTATTCTGCAGGTTTCCTTAAAATAAATGATCAGCTGCTAGATCCCCATTTACAACTTTGATGACTTTCCAAAATTCATAAACGAATAGAACAATAGTTAGCAATGTCACACTAACTTGTTTAAATCTACTGGAATCTGCCAGTGTTCTCTTATGCTCCCCTCCAAAGGACGCCTGATGTTGGAATAAATGATAAGGAAACACTTATTAGAGTAGACCAAAGCCAGTACTGAACCAGGATTCTAGGGGTGCTGTAGAACCTGGCTATTGGGAATGGGGAGAATTGTAGTGGGGACATGCCCCTTCTAGTATGGCCCAGGCCTGGTCAGACAGATCCTTTTGTTAGGTTTTCTTCAGCATGGCTGAAAAAGGCAATACTTTCCCAAGAGAAGTTATTTAATGTGGTATGGGGGAGGGGGGAAGGTGAATCACAGAGAATTAAAAAACCATAACATCATTTATTCAGAAATATTCCTTGAGCATTGAGTATACACCAGAGACACAAACAGTAAACAAAACTTGAGAGAAAACTCCAGTCCCTGCTACCAGCCCCTAAAACTCATAGTTCTTAATACCCTTGCTGATTCAAAGGACCAAAACTGCAAAATATAAGGAGACACATGAAAAAAAAAAAATTTTTTTATAATCACTTGTGCAAAGTAAAGGGACATGAGAAAACACTTGATAAATTTGACCAATGGTCCCCATTCTTGTGGTGGAAATTGTCCTTGGGAAGTTAGACAGTAAACAGGTAAAGTGAACGTGTGTCATCTGGTGCCAGGAAGACACAGCAGGTGAGGGAAGAAAGAGGGAGAGAGGAAGGGGCGTACCTAGTGGGGGACATCAGGGAATGCCTCTCTGAGAAGGCCTGTGGATCTCATTCTATCCCTCTCTAGTCCCAAAAGTTTGGTTCGACCTTGCAAGCACCTCCTGGTTTTCTAGCCCCACCTCATGGACCCGCCTCATGGAAGCTGGTTTTGCAGACAATATGGCGGCCTCCAGCTGAGGACTGGCACTTCTCCGCCACTGGCCCAGGACTCGCCTCTCCATTCTGCTCTCTGGTCGAGGAGCCTGGATTCGTTTTCTAGGTCTGCTGTAACAAATGACCGCAAACTCACTGTCATGGAGGCCAGAAGTCCAAAATCATGGTGTCAGCAAGGCCACACTTCCCCCAAAGCCTCTCTAGGGAGATCCTCCCCATCTCTTCTGGCTTCCGGTGTCCTCAGGCATTCCTTGCTTGGGGCTGCATCAGTCCAATCTCTGCCTCCACAGAGACACCTTCCCTCTGTGTCGTGTCTCTTGTCTTCTTAAAGGACACCAGTCATGTTCATTAAGGGACCATCCTACTCCAGTATGACGACGGACCTAATCACATCTGCAATCACCCTATTTCCAAATGAGGTCACATTCTGAGATAGTAGGGTTGGGACTTCACCATAGCTTTAAATTTTTTGTTGTTGTTGCTATTTAAGTACAGTTGACACACAATGTTTATTGGTTTTTGTACAACAGAGTGATTCAACAGTTCCATACATTACTCTAGCTCAGATAATCAGTGTAGTCACCACCTGCCACCACCCAACGTTATTGCAGTCTTACTGTTTCCCCCATGCTGTACTTCATCTCCCTGACTGATTTATTTTATAACTGGAAGTTTGTACTTTTAATCCCCTTCACCCATGTTGCCCATCCCCCCAACCTGTCCACTGATGGCCACCGGTCTGTTCTCTGTATTTATGAGTCTGTTTCCCTTTTCATTTGTCTGCTCTTTGTTTTGTTTTTTAGTTTCCACATGTAAGTGAAATCATATGATATTTGTCTTTCTCTGAGCAACTAGTTTAGTTAGCATAATACCCTCCAGGTCCAACCACGTTGTTGCAAATAGCAAGATTTCATTCTTTTTTATGGATGAATAGTATTCTAGTGTGTGTGTGTGTACCACATCTTTATCCATTCATGTATCAACGGACACTTGAGTTGCTTCCAAATCTTGGTTATTATAAATAAAGCTGCAATGAAGAGAAGGGAGCATATATCTTTTCAAATTAATGTATTCATTTTTTCTGGGTAAATAGTAGTGAAATTGTTGGGTCATATGGTATTTCTATTTTTAATTTTTTGAGGACCCTCCATATTGTTTTTCACATGGGGTTGCACCAATGTCCAGTTCCACCTACACTTTTTATCCAAATCCTCACCAATACTTGTCATTTTGCGTCTTTTTGATACTAGCCATTCTGACAGGTGTGAGGTGATCTCTCATTGATTAGCATTTCCCTGATGATGAGCATCTTTTCATGTGTCTGTTGGCCATCTGGATGTCTTCTTCAGAAAAATGTCTATATATGTATACTTTTTTATTGAATTATTTGTTTTTTTGTGTGGTGAGTTGGATCAGTTCTTTATATGTATTGAATATTAACCCCTTATCACAGAAATAATTTGCAAATATCTCCTCCCTCGCTCATCAATAGGTTGTCTTTTCATTTTGTTGATGGTTTCCTTTGCCGTGAGAAAACATTTATTTTACTTTGGGATAGACCTCACAGTTTGTTTTTGCTTTGTTTTCTTTGCCTGAGGGCATATATCCCGAGTATGTTGCTAAGACTGATGTCCAAGAGATTATGTTTGTTTTGGTTTAGGAGCCTCATGTTTTCAGGTCTCCCAACTAGGTCTTCAGTTATTTTGAGTTTGTTGTGTGTGGTGTAAGAAAGCAATCCATTTTCATTCTTGGTCATGGTGGCAGCCCATGTTTCCCAACACCATTTATTTGAAGAGACTCTCTTTTCCCTGAAGTATATTTCTGCCTCCTTTGTCATAAATTAATTGACCATATACTCATGGGTTTATGTCTGGGTTTTCTATCTTGTTCCATTGATCTGTGTCAACGTATGTTTTAGGGAAGACACAATTCAACCCAAAATAGACCAAGAGTCCACACAATTATTCCCCAAACAAGTGACTGGGCCAAGAGTGACTGACATCATGACTGATTGCGCACATACACTGAGAATTTCTTAGTGCCTCCATGCGAGGCCGACTTTACGACAACACTTTAATTGTGTGGAAAGCACAATCTTCTTGCAATATGAGTAACACCCTTCTGTCACAGGAGAATGATTAAGGTCAAACTCTCAGTTTATTACTAAATATACGTAGATTGGTAGTAAACAAGGGAATGTAGAATTTGAAGAAATTAGAGGCATCTGCTTAATTTTCTTAAATGTATAGAGATCATAGGAATAGCTAATATTTCCTGAGTGCTTATTAGATTCCAAGTAGAGCCGATTCTTGAACAACGCGGGGGTTGGGAACACAGACCTTTCACATAGTCGAGAATCCACATGTAACTTTTGACTCCCAAAACTTAACCTACAAGTAGACTACTATTTCAAAGCTTTACCAATGACACTAACAGTTGATTAACACATATTTTATTTTTACTTATTTTTTTAAATTTTTCTTTCTTTTTTTTTTTTAAAGATTTTATTTATTTATTTGACAGAGAGAGATCACAAGTAGGCAGAGAGGCAGGCAGAGAGAGAGAGAGAGAGAGAGGAGGAAGCAGGCTCCCCGCTGAGCAGAGAGCCCGATGCGGGACTCAATCCCAGGACCCTGAGATCATGACCTGAGCCGAAGGCAGCGGCTTAACCCACTGAGCCACCCAGGCGCCCCCACATATTTTATATAGGTATTTTATCCTGTATTCTTACAATAAAGCTAGAGAAAAGCAAATGTTAAGAAAATCATTAGAAAGGAGAGTGTGGCAGGGCGCCTGGGTGGCTCAGTGGTTTGGGCTGCTGCCTTCGGCTCAGGTCGTGATCTCAGGGTCCTGGGATCGAGCCCCGCATCGGGCTCTCTTTCCGCAGGAAGCCTGCTTCCCTCTCTCTCTCTGCCTGCCTCTCTGCCTACTTGTGATCTCTGTCTGTCAAATAAATAAATAAAATCTTAAAAAAAAAAAAAAAAAGAAAGAAAGGAGAGTGTGGGTGGCTCAGTTAGTTAAGCGTCAGAGTCTGGATTTCAGCTCGGGTCACCATGTCAGGATCATGGGATCGAGCCCCGCCTCCGGTTCCACGCTGAGTATGGAGCATGCTTGGCAGTCTCTCCCTCTCCTCCTGCCCCTTCCCCTCCACGTGCTCTCTCTCTCTCTGGAAAAAAAAAAGAGAGAGAGAGACACACACACACACACACACAAGTGTTACTACGGACTGATGGTTGTGTTATACAATAGAACAGTTATTAGTCTTTTCCATCACTTTGCAACATGGAAAAGCTATCAGCAGTCGCAGCGACCACACACTCCACATCAAGAAGGTGGGGGAGGTGAGAAGGATCAGTCACTCTGGGAACATGTAAGAATAAGGACATTCAGCTCAGTCAGAAAGCACAGCCCACAGTTCACGTGAGAGAGCTCTGTAGGAGACACTAGTCCCTTGCTTTCAACAGGGATGTATTGAGTCACAGTTCAGGTTCACGTGCATCTCATAGCCTTAAGTTAGAGAAAAATACCACGCTATGGTATTCCTATTTTCATTCTTACTAGCAGGGTCCTTCCTTTTTATTCCTCACTTTAATTTTTTTTTTTTTTTTGAGTTTTGGAGTCACTGTCACCCCTGGAAAACTTTTGCCTATGGTTGTTTCCATGAATATTGGGCTACCATTCCTGAAAGAATCCTCACAGCTGGTCAAAACGAGGGAAGACAACTAGCATTTATTGGACCCGACTATGTGTTCGGCACCATTGTGATGGTTTTACATAGGCTGTATACTTTAAGTCCCAGTGACGACTCAAGCAGGGGCACTATTCCCGCCCCAGTGTCCACATGAGGAGTCCATGCTGAGAGAGGTGCTGGTGCTGCTGAGTTGTGGCCTGAATGACAGGTGTAAGCCCTCAGCCTCCTGCTTCTCTTCGCTTCTGTGAGCCTGTTGCTGAGCTCTAATGTTAGGAAATTCCTCTCCTGGTGGGGTGTGGTGCTGAACTACAACAATAACAACAAAATAACAGAAGAGACAATTATGTATTGTAGTCCTGGCATGTATCATGTGTCCTCATTAACCCCTATAATAGCAGCTCTGCTTAGGTGGTATTATTTCCCAATTTTATTGCTAAGGAGACAGGGCTGGAAGGTAAATCAACACACTGCTTTCTTCACTGAGAAAGTTCCTCTTTAGACAAAGTCTCTGCACTTAGTGATTGATTTCTCATTCTGGTGGAAGCATCGAGTTCCTTGAAGACCTGTCTATGCTGTTTGAAGACCGCGCTTGGAGGCCCGCTGGCTTCGAAAGGTCAGGTAAATCCCTCGGGGTCTCACAGGGAATGAGTGGTAGAGACAGGATTCCAACCCAGGTCAGACCGTGCTCTCGCCCAGCACCGAGCTCCCTTTCCCTGGATTCATGGATCGGGGTGACGGCCGCAGCAAACAACCCTGTAAAACATACTTTGTCTCCCCCATCCCCTGCCGTGATTTAACAGTGAGTATATTACGGCAGAAAAAACAAGGCTTTTCATAAATGATCTGTTAGAATTACAGAAGCATGTATGGGGCGCCTGGGTGGTGCGGTCGGTTGAGCTTCTGACTCTTGGTTTTGGCTCAGGTCATGATCTCGGGGTCCTGGGATCGAGCCTCACATCGGCTCTCTGCTCAGCAGGGAGCCTGCTTCCTCCCTCTCTCTCTGCCTGCCTCACTGCCTACTTGTGATCTCTCTCTCTCTCTCTGTTAATAAAGAAAATCATTAAAAAAAAAAAAACAAACAGAAATTCACACATATCTTGGATAGACTTGACCATCAGTGGGAGTGAATCAAGAGACCGGACGAATCCGTGTGGGTGGGGAAGAGTAGAACGACCCCTACCTCCCTCGCAGGCACCTGGAAGCAAACTCAGGGAGCCAGCCTGGTTGTCATTTCGCCAGCAGAACCCCCATCCGTTGTACTGGCCCTGTCTGGACTGACCTTGCGCTCACATTGGCAGCAGTGAACCTTTCTCCCAGGACAGGAAGTCAGGGGCCCAGAGCTGGCTGTGTTTATCCAGCACAGACTGTCCTCTGTTGTAAGGCCATTGTGAGTCATCAGGCTTCTCCGGCCTGGATGAAATTTCTCTCAAAACAATTCCCCCTTCAAACTCTGACTTCATATTCATCAAGTGATCTTTTATTATTCCATTTCCCGGGTACCTCACCATCGGAAAAGGGGGTGCTCTGGAGAGGACTTACAGGGATCCTAGTTGAAGCAAGGACATATCCACTACTCTAAGCTAATAAATTAGAATTTGGGTTTATATATAAACTTCTAATGAATGTGGTTCATACAAGTCTGTCTCCTTGAGACAGATGAGCTCTGGGAGTCCTGGCATGACCCAGTTTCTGGACCTCCGAGGCTAAGTCTGGAGCCAAAGTCATGGTGCCCTCACCCTGACGGGGTCTGAGGGGCTGTCAAGCCAGATACATTGCTCCTGAAGCTCTTCCTCCGAGCTTCAACGACAAACACAATGGTTGGCCATATAAATGCCTGGAAACAAGTGAAGGTCAGCAAAGTTTTCAGAAGTCTAAAAAGTGACTCAGATGGCACACAAACCCAGAGATTATAGGAGCCACGTAATTCAGAAAAGTGACAAAAGGAAAGACCAAGCTTTGGAAGAGAATGAAAGTAAAAGCGCGTTGTAGGGAAACAGACGGAAAACGCCACGGCGTCCCCATGAGGCTCTGTCATGCAGTGATTTGTGGGCCCAGAAAACATCGGGAAGCACTCAGGTGGCCAGTGCAGGGGTCGGGGTAAGGGGGTCAGGGGAGTCATGGGGCTTGAAAGTAGGGACCTGAGGATGACGCCTGGACTGGCAGGTGGGGGGAAGGGTTTGCCATTTCCACTGCTCACTCTTTTTTTTTTTTTTTAGAGATTTTTATTTATTTATTTGACAGAGAGAGATCACAAGTAGGCAGAGAAGCAGGCAGAGGGGGGGGGTGGGAAGCAGGCTCCCTGCTGAGCAGAGAGCCCGATGCGGGACTCGATCCCAGGACCCTGAGATCATGACCTGAGCCGAAGGCAGCGGCTTAACCCACTGAGCCACCCAGGCGCCCCATCCACTGCTCACTCTTAAAGAGGAAAGAAAATGAGCTAAAACAAGCCACTGGAAACATCTGTATTTATGGAACTATGGCACGGCTTTACGTTTCTCTCATCTTCTGGTGTCTAAAGCTTCTCAGAACACTAAGAATTGAAAATGCGAGTGGTTAGGAAGACCTCCCTGCTTGAAATAAGTCTTCATTCTGAAACCGTGGGGTGTTCCCGCACAAGCCGCATCCAAAGAGCTCCTGTGTGTGGACTGCGAGCTGCCCTAAGAGAGCCCAACAGAGGCTAGGGGTGGGGAGGGAAGGGGTGTGAAGGCTCACCTGAGGTTGGGAGCCACAGTTTGGATCTCTTCTTCTCCAGGAGGCTGACAATATGCAGGTTTGACAGCAAAAATAGCAAAGGAAAGAAACGATTCTAGTTAAGTACCATTAGCAAAGCCACTGGTAACTGTCATTGAATGATCTATGGAGATTTCTTGTACATAATAAATGGTTTCCAAATCAGTTGGAGTCATACCCAGCTCTGCCGAGGTTGGTTTTCATGCATCACTTTGTCCTTTCACGGTTCTGCCCCATGACTCTCCCCGAGCCTTGCAGTATCAGTGGGACTGTATTTGACGCTTTGAAATCTTCATGATCTTTATTTTTAACTTTTTTTAGATTTCACTTATTTATTTTAGAAATAGAATGAGTGCACGCTTGGGAGGAGGGACAGAGAGAGAGACAGAGAAACTCACGCAGATTCCCTGCAGAGTGTGGAGCCCCATGCAGGGCTTGATCTCACGACCCTGAGATCATGACCTGAGCTGAAATCCAGAGTCAGTCACTCAACCAACCAAGCCACCTAGGCGCCCCCTTTATGATCTTTAGTCTTTATTTTTATTTTGGGTGGGGGGGGGATAAATTTTCAAGATCTTTACACTGAGACTCCTATCTTCTTTAATCTTTGAACACTAACTCAAAAAGGCAGGAATTCTTCTATGATGGCTCTGCTGTGTCCCTCCTCCCTCTTCTTTTTCGAAGTTAAAGTTTCCACTGTAGTCCCTGTTGAGGAGCAAGCTCCCTAGCCTTATTGACTAAGTATCTGTCAAGTGTCTGTTTTCCAAAACTGCCCCATTGGTGAGGCAACATATGATTGTCCAATTGGGATTAAGAGATCGCCGGAGTGCTGTGTCAATAGTGCAGAGAGTGTAAAAACCTCCTAAGCACACAAAACCATAAATGCTGTGGGAGCAATGTGCAGCAAGGGGGTGTTTAGTTATTCATACTTTAATCAGAACACTGGATTATATTTAATACCTGGAATTTGCCAAGTGTGTTAAACTTTCATGTCCACAATCTGTGGCCAACAAAATGAAGGGTAGCTTTCTAACTTCAAAATTAGACCCTTTAAAGGGTGACTCAGTGGCTCAGTCGGTGAGGCATCCAACTCTTGATCTCAGCCCAGATCTTCATCTCAGGGTCATGAGTTCATGTCCTGCACTGGGCTCCATACTGGGCAGAGCCATCATAGAAGAATTCCTGCCTTTTTGAGTATGGAGTATTAAAAAAAATAGTAAAATAAAATTAGGCCCTTTAAATAAGAGAATGTAGAATCATACAAACAAAAGAAATCTGGGATTATAGAGCCATCATTCAAAAACATAAAAGTGGCAGGCCTTCCTTAAAAGTGTATTTTGTCCAACTGGTAAGAAATGAGTCTGTGACCCAACCCATTCTTTTGAATACATGGCTTGACCCAAACCGAAAGGTGAAGGTAGAATATTCCTATGACTGACTAGGACACTGAGTGTTCATTATAATTGCCAATAAGATATTTAAGAAAGAGTTGTAGCACTCTTTGATTTCAAAGGAAGGTTTAGGGGTGCCTGGGTGGCTCAGTCAGTTGAGCATCCGACTACTGATTTCGGCTCAGGTCATGATCTCAGAGTCTTGGGATCGAGCCTCCCACTGGACTCTGAGCTCAGCAGAGTCTGCTTGGGATTCTTTCTGTTCCTCTGCCCCATCCCCTGCTAGCACGCACACAAGTGCTCACTCTCTCTCTCAAATAAATAAATATTTTTTAAAAAAAGAAAAGAGGGGCACCTGGGTGGCTCAGTGGGTGCCTTCGGCTCAGGTCATGATCTCAGGGTCCTGGGATCGAGTCCCGCATCAGGCTCTCTGCTCAGCGGGGAGCCTGCTTCCTCCTCTCTCTCTGTCTGCCTCTCTGCCTGCTTGTGATCTCTTGTCTGTCAAATAAATAAATAAAATCTTTAAAAAAATAAATAAAAGGGGTTTTATAAGAAATATTTTAAACAAAAGTTAATTTTCGTTTCATTATGTTGTCCTCAGTGAGTTCCTAAAGGACACAGATACTGGTTTTATCAAACTCTGTAGCCCCAGTGCCTTGAGTAACGGCCAGCCTACTGAAAACATTCAATAAATATTTGAAGGATGGACAAAGTACTGAATGAATGATAGGGAACTGAAACAAAACTATACAGAAAACTATAAACAAAACTATACAGAAAAATACGACCTGAGAGTTCCAATTTAGAATCTCAACAATGACATTTTGATTTTATTAAAGTTCTATATTGTTTTCTTTACTAAACAGGAATTCTGTGTCCCACTAATAAATAATTCACTTCTAAACCCTATAGGTCTTCTACACTTAAACTTATTTTCAGGAGAGGAATGTTCTAGGATATGCTGAATTTTATCCTGGACATCCCATTGCTGGCTTTCCCCCTAGGCATTCTAGTGAACACTTTGTTTTGATTTTCAGAGACACTTCACCATGAAAAATGGATACTGTGCCACCTACACCCTTCTCTAATCAAATCCAACAAATCTACCTGAAGTTTATTAAAAAACCATATAGAGGACACAAGAAGGAGTAAAGATCAGAAAAAGGCAAAAGGGTTGGGGCGCCTGGGTAGCTCTGTCCTCAAGCGTCTGCCTTTGGCTCAGGTCATGATTCCAGTATCCTGGGATTTGCCCAGTGTTGGGCTCCCTGCTCCGCCTCTCCATCTGCCCCTCCCCCAGTTCATGTACATGCATGTTCTCTCTCTCTCCCCAATAAATAAATCTTTAAACACACACACACACATACACACACACACACACACACGCACAGATTTTAAGAAGTAACATTGGGAGAGGACGTGAACAACAAGGAAAGGCAGAGATGGAAATAATTTTAAAGAAGAGATTCATTGTGCTATGGTGTTCACGATAAATACCATAAACGTTCAGAGGGAAAGAAAGAAACTACATGGCTTTTTGGGTATCATTCATGTAAAACATTCTTTCAAGTGCATAAAGACTACAGAAATAGGGACATCTGGTGGGCTCGGGTGACTCTTGAACCGTAGATTTGATTTAATGTTTATATATATTTTTAAAAGAGAATAGATAAAATCCACCCCAAAGTATCCATGGAAAATCATTTGACAATGACAAATGTCATTGACAATGACATTTCCCCATCTGTAAAATGAGCCTAAATATCTCCAGGCTCCCTTTTAGTCAAATACTGCATATTTTGCTTTGAATGGTAAAATCATACATATACACTAGTTCACTAAACAATTATCTTAGCACTAATTTTTATGTTGGCATCATGCCATCTCTGGAAGCATAGCGGGGAAGAAGAAAAATAAGACCCTTCCCTCATCAAGCTAATTGTCAATTGGGAAAGTCAAGGGTGGGGCACTGCTTCTAGCCAATAATCTCTATAAGAATAATGAAAATGTAGCTGTTGAGACAAAAGATTGCCTCTCTTAGAGACAGACAAGCTCCCTTTGTTGTTTTGTTGTTAAAGTAGGAAGGTTCCCTGCCCCCACCAATTTCTTTGAAAAACAAACAAGATCTAAATCACAGCACTTCAATGAGATGCTAAGATCTGTGAAATCACATAGTTGTCTGCTCCCAGGATGCTGGCTGGCATGGTCCTGAAATAGTGCCTCTTAAATAAAACATTCCAAATGGAAGCATGAGGGTCCCCACTAGACAGGATCATGCTGTAGGCTTTTTACCAGAACCAAAACTGTAATAGCAACAACAACAACAACAACAAAACCCCGAGAACCTACTGGCCATATAGGTAAAAAGGGAATGATGTTCTGAGCTGGGCACACACTTCGCTTTAATCTCTGCAAGAGCCCACCAAGGGAAGTGTGTAAGTCACATTCTCCCTTCTTCCCAGAGTAGAGAACAGGTTCAGAAAGGGAAGTAATTCAGTTAAAGTCAGGTTGCCAGAAAGTAGGGAAAAGAATTAAAATTAAAGTTCTTCTGACTCCAAATGACCATATTCTTTTCATGATACATGCTTTCTCTGGTAAGGGAAAGCTTTGAGGCCAGGTTTACCAAGGCGCATTCTGGGGAACACCAATGAGGCCAGATAATCCAAGAGCATAAATGGAGTCCACCGTCAAGTATCTTTGGGAACTACCAAGCATATTAAAGGCTGTGAGGTATTACATAAAAGAAGCATTTGATTTTATTTAATCAGTTTTTCTCAAACTCATTTAACTGCCAAACCTAGATTTTCCCCCCATTTAATAGTTATTAACATCTCTTGGAACTAACAAATAGTTTACCATATGCTTAAATGACTGAAAAAGAGGAAAAAGTGTTGAATGAGAGCTTTAAAGTGAAAATTCACTTTTTGAATGGAATTTAAATAAACTACTAGCAGTTCTGAGGGTCGCATTAAAAAAATGTGAGATGTAGTTTGTTCTCAAGGTGATGGGGGAGGTGGAGGGGATGGAGGGAGTCAGAGGCAAAGAGGGAAACAGACATAGGACCATACATTTAGCATATTTCAGGGCAAGTTCCTAGTAAAGAATGAGGGCTCAAGTTGAAGGGAAGATTTGGGGGAGAAAAGAGGCTTGAGCTAGACCTGAGGGATAGTGAGATTTAGAAAAGGGGAGAGTCTGGGAGACAGTGAAAGGCAGAAGTATGTTTGGAGGATAGTTGTTGCGGGATTGTAGCGTGCAACGGTCAAGGAAGAATTCTTGAGACATTTTGGGCACAAAAGCTGTTTTTATTATAGTGCGAGGACAGGACCTGTGGGCAAAAAGACCTGCATTGTGATTGTGAAGAGTGACTGATCGCACACAGTTTCCCATCCGATGGAAGAGAAGGGGACATTAGGGCTCCAGGAAATTGAGTCTATAGGTTCCTGGAGGTCTATTATTAAGATTGTGTTTCCCTTGTAAATCATTAAGACCTTACAAACTATAGAGGAGTTTCAAGTCTTATAGGACAGTGATCTTTATCAGTTGGCCATTTGTTTTTCCTTTGTTCTTGGGCAGTTACTAGTGCCTGAGGAATACCATATATATCAGATATGTATATAGTATATCCCACCTTATATTATGTATATCTCACCTTATATTATATATATCCCACCTTAAGTTGGGGAGGGGTCATGGGGTGTCAGCTAGGGTTTTGCCCTCCGTTTGCCTTTTGCTCCCTCATCACAGTTAAGAAAGGATCCTCAGAACTACAGGGGGAAATAAAATAGGACAGGTAGGGTTGGTCCAGATTATAGATAACCATACAGAAACCATTCTGCTGATAATGATGAAAGGAAAGATTAAAATCTGATTTGGAAAGCTGATTAATTAATCTGTATCAGTGTGGGGAGAGAGACTTGAATTTTACAACTGGCAGCCCCTTAGACAAAAGTTAACAGAACTCTAACGAACAAATCAGTCAATTCTCTAATCCAGTCCCTCTTGCTCTAAAGATAATGGAAGGCCAGAGAGGTCACTTGATTTTCCTAATGTCACACAGCTTCAGGAGCAGGATACCAGAGTTAAGAACTCAAGAAGTTCAATACGCAGGGATTGAGCACAAAATGGTGCCAAAGAAAGTTAAATGTACGATGGGGAGCAAGGGCACGACACAAATCAGCACATTTGCCAGAGGGATTTCGGTTTGAAAAGGTCTATTTAAAATAATTAAGACAAACCACCAAAACCCCTTTGAACTCCAGGTTAGCGCAACACCTTTGCAAACAAA
This sequence comes from Mustela putorius furo, assembly GCF_011764305.1. Taxonomy (NCBI): domain Eukaryota; kingdom Metazoa; phylum Chordata; class Mammalia; order Carnivora; family Mustelidae; genus Mustela; species Mustela putorius. The sequence goes on along the minus strand of NW_025421480.1, from coordinate 9,683,867 downwards.
TACGTTGTTATGTTTAGAGGTTGCTGTCAACAAAGAAACACAAATTACAGGAAAAAAGAAATTACATTTTTAAAAGGGAGCGTATCTCAAAAAACACATGGGAGAGGGTAACAGAAAAGGACAAGCTTTCCTGATAACAGAAGCGGCTGCCACAATCTTCCCTCCACCTCACGTTATAATCCTTTTATTTGGTATTTACTATCAGGGACATAGTGGACATCTCCGTGCTTGAAACGCGTTCGGTGCTGGGACTAGCTTCAAAGATACCAACAACAAATTAAAGAAATTCCGCAGTGAAACCCTCAGCGACCAAAACGGCAACTAATTTGGGGTAAAAAGAGGAAAAAGATTAGGCTAGGCGGTGTGACACCTGTGGCCACGGGTATTTAAAAGGGTTTCCCCAGACTGCCACCTTGGGCACGAAGAGTCCGAGCACAAGGAACGAAAACCACCGAGGGTAGACGCGCCCGCCAAGGCAGCAGAGGCCAGCCAGGCGCAGCCAGCTATATCCGCTAGGGATAGACGCTAACGTGGCGGCCCCTCTCCCGCCACAGAGAAACCCTAGCCCCGCCCGCGGATCCCGGAGGCCCCGGCCAGAGATTACCACTCCCGACTCCACGCGCGTACGCGTGCCAGGCCGCCGCAGCGGGGTGGCGCGCAAGGCATCGCGGGACTTGTAGTTTCCTCCCGCACTCCCCCTCCTCCCGCCCCCAGCAGCTCTCTGGAGGCGGGGAGATCCTGCTCCATGTAAATGATCCGCGGTGCCAGGCGGGCTTCCCCTCCCTCCCCCTACCTTCTCCTGCGAGAGTTTGAAAATTCCCGCGGAGCCGGCGCCTAGGCCGGAACACTCGCGAGAACTCAGGTCTCCGCGCCGCGATCCCCTTTCCGGCTGCTGCCCTCCCTCCGCGCCCTCCCTCCGCGCCCTCCCTCGGCGCCCCGCCCCTCGGCGCCCCGCCCCACCCCGCCCCACCCCTCCCAGGCTTATAAGACTTGGTCGGTCCGCCCGCGGTAATGCTTAGAGCAGGCCCGGCGCCATCAGTCTGTAGGAGGCAGAGTCGTAGGGAGGAGGACTTGGAACGGCGGCGCGGGCGGCCTCGGAGTCGCGGATCTGCGCGTCGGACGGCAGCCGGCGGAGGCGCCTCAGGGGCTGTGGGTCTGCCGCGGCCGGCGAGGTCGCGGGCGGGGGCTGGAGGTGCGGCGGCGTACGCGCCCTGCCTGAGGCGGCCGTGTCTCCCGGGAGATGCTGTGACGGACCCGCGCGGGAGGAGCTCGCGCGCGGCCTTGCGCCCCCTGCACTCGGCGGCCGGGGCGGTCTGCCGCCCGCCCTGCGCAGGTAGGGAAAAGGCGGGAGGGGTCGGGCCGGCGCGCGAGGGCGGGTCCGCGCGGCCTGGGCCGCAGGGCCGCGGGCCTCCCTGCGTGGGGCCGGGGGCCGGGGCGCGCGGCGCGGGAGCGGGCGGCCGGGCTCGCTGGGCGGGCGGCGGGGGAACGCGGTTGGCGGCGGGGGAGGCCGCGCGCCGGGGGGAGGGAGGCCCCCCAGGCAGCGGGTTACATAACCACCGGCCGGCGGCACATGGCGGCGGAGAGGCGTTGCGGGAACCACCCCCTGCGCCTTCCGCGGCGCCGGCCGGGCCCGCACGCCGCGCCGGGGGGCCGGGCCCGCGGCATGCCCTGGGCGCCGTGCTCCGGAGTGGTGGAGACCTTGGTCGGCCTGGCCCCGAGCGAGCTTACCGGGCGGTGGAGCCGGTATTTCATCGCCGTGTGCTCCACATGCTCCTGGGCCTGGCTCGGGTGAGTCCGGGCCGCGGGAGGGGTCGGGGCGGGAGTGGAGAGTGCGGCGATTTGGTCAGCACGTCTTGGGGTGGCTGTCGTCTTCCTGGACCCCCGAACTTGAGGATGATCACTTTTGTTACTACTTGACTGCCGGGCTGTGGGGGAGGTTAGTTGATTCTCAGCGCCAACGAGGTCGGTGCTCGCTGTTATCTTTTTTCAAATACCGTTTGAAAAGTATTTGGAAGAACCTGGGCCCTTTAGGGTAAAATATAGGCCTCATGGAAACTTTCAACTTCCGTTTATTCTCAGAATATCCTAAAGAATCGGTAGATTTTGAGAACCTTTCGTGAGCTTTGACCGACTGAGTGGGAGACCAGGAATGACAAGCGCAGTTTCAAGTTAATGCTGGAGGGATGCTCCAGGTGTGTTAAGTGCTATGGGAAGTGTGCATTCTCTCCGTTACTGTAATTTTTGATCCTGTTTTTCAGTAACCTAGCAAAGCGTCACCAGGTCGCAAAACAGCCAGAATTATTTTAAAATGATTTTTAAAAGATCCTTCTGTAGCAATTTGGGGATGGACACGTCTTCATTTAAAAGGAAGCATAACATTGTTCCCTTTTCTCCTGCTGACCATGAAAATTTACAGCACCTTCTAATTTTTCTTCAGAATGAAGTCTAACTCTCTTAGGTTAGGCAAGCAGTTTCCACGATAAGTCTCTTCTGCTTTCCAGACTCAACTACTCACATATTTATGCTTTGCCTATTCCAGAATCCTCCCCATATCCGGGCCCATTTTTCTTGAAGATGTATGTAGGTGTTTCTTTGCTCATGGCCTTCAGCCTGGAGCTCCATCCCTGCTTTATTCAAGTTCTGAAATTTCAAATCCTCCTCACTTTAAATGCCATGTTTTCTAGTCACTCTTCCATTTCCCTTTATTCCACATCATTTATACCACTGTTGCAGCATTTATTTTTGTCTGATATTCTAAGGGTTGATTATATGTATCTCCTTCTGGAAGGTAAACTCTTGAGGTCAGGAAGTGGGTCATCTTAGTGCCCTAGAGTTCCCTGCCCAGCACAATGTTTTAAAAGTACTTGGAGATTAATAAATGTTGGAAGTAAGTTTGAAAGAGCCTCTACTAAAGAAGTTTAACTTAATAGTTTATTAGTAGAAGTTTAGAGTCCACTGACAGCTTACACGTACATCATAATTCTTAGTCTTTTTAGGAGTCACAAAGAAAGTAAAAATGCATAGAGAATGTTCTGTGGAAATGTTTGTTCTGTGTTGTTACAATATAATTAGTGAACAACTAAATGAGAGTTTTTTTGCTGTAGTGGGATTCAGCTGCTTTTGAGGCTGTGTGTGTATCCCGCAGAACTGATTTGTGGTATTCTTTTTTTTTTTTTTTAAGATTTTATTTATTTAATTGACTGACAGATCACAACTAGGCAGAGAGGCAGGCAGAGAGAGAGGGAGAAGCAGGCTCCCTGCCGAGCAGAGAGGCCGATGTGGAGCTCCATCCCAGGACCCTGGGATCGTGACCTGAGCCGGAGGCGGAGCCACCCAGGCACCCCTGATTTGTAGTATTATGTGTTATAAAATCTTTCCTAGTAGTTTTGTGAATTTTATTTTGCTTCTTAGTACTGAGACCATATATATTTAAAAATAAGTTGGACCCCAAACTCTGTGGCCAATAAGAGATTTTTCTTTTTAATAAGTTTATTTTTTTAGAGCTGTTTTAGGCTCACAGCGGAGTTGAGTGGTAGGTACAGAGACTGTAGTTCACACTCCCTGCTTCCACTCAGGCATAGCTTCCCCCCATTATCAACATTCCCCACTAGAATAGAACATTTGTTACAATTATTGAACCTACATGGACACATCATTATCACCAAAGTTCACAGTTTACATTAGGGTTCAGTCTTGGTGGTGTATGTTCTGTGGGTTTGGACAGAATGAGAAGTATCTACTGTTACAGTGTTATCAAAGTACTTTCACAGCCCTAGAAATCCTCTGTACTCTCTCTAGTCATCCCTCACTTACTGCTAAACCTTGGCAACCAAGAAAGTCTTTTTACTTTCTCCATAGTTTTGCTTTTTCCTGAATTGTCCTGTCATTGGAATCATGCAGTATGTAACCTTTTCAAATTGACTTTTTTCACTTAGTAATAATTCTTATTCCTCTATGTCCTTTCATGGCTTGATAGTTCATTTCTTCTTTAAAGTTTTTGTCTGTTTATTTAAGTAATCTCTGCCCAGTGTCTGGAACCTGAGATCAAGAGTCACAGGCTCTCCTGTTTGAACTAGCCAGGGGGCCCTCGCTCACTTCTTTTCAGAACGGAGTGAATATTACGTTGCCTAGACATTCTACCATTTATTTAGCCATTCACCTACAAAAGGACGTACTAGTTTTCTACAGATCTTAGTAACAAGGAAAAGCTGTGATAACATCTGTGTGCAGTTTTTTGTGTGGACATGTTTTCAGCTCCTTTGGGTAAATACCAAGGAGTGTGATTGCTGGATCCTATGGTAAGAATATGTTTAGTTCTGAAAGAAACTGCCAAACTATCTTCCAGAGTGGCCGTACTATTTTGGATTCCCACCAGCAGTGAAGGAGAGTTCCTGTTGCTCCACATCCTCACCAGCATTTGGTGGTGTCAGTGTTCCGGATTTGGGCCGTTCTAAAAGGTGTGCAGTGGTGTCTCATTGCTTTGAAATGCATTTCTCTGATGACCTATGAAATGGAGCTTCTCATGTGCTTCCTTGCTATCTGTGTATCCTCTTAGAGAGTGTTTGTTAAGGTCTTTGGCCATTTTTTAATTGGGTTGTTTGTTTTCTTGTTGGCTTTTAAGAACATTGAGTTTTTAAAAGTCGATTTTATTGCTTAACCTGTCTATTTCTATTTCTATTCCCTGTGGTGAGTATCTTTGCTGTCCTAAAATACCATGTTTTGGATCTGTTAGTTGCAAGGCATTGTGACTCTGGAATTCACAGGAACAAGACATGATTTTTGCTTTTTAGGAATTCATACTATGGGGGGTGGGAGGACAGACAAACACAGATAACAGGTTTCAAAAATAATAGTTATGATTGCTAACCTAAGGGGAAAGGAGTGAGCTCAGAGATGAGATTAAGTGGGAAAGGATGGGTCTATGCAGACCACACTGGGAGTTTAGTCTTTGATGGATGGGGTTTTGGCACATAGAGATGAAAGGGGGGAATAGCGTAAAAGAATGAAAGTGCTAGGCAGTAGCAAACTTCTGGGGAATTTGGGAGACAGCCCTGTAGAGATAGTCTGGAGCTGCCATTTATTGCCTGTGGCTGAGGATATTGGTTTTTATATGCTGTAGGGAGTCATTGAAGGGTTTTGAGAAAAATGATATAATCCTTTTGTGGTATCAAGAAGATGAACATTTTTATTTCACTGGCAGCCAGCATTTTTTTTTCCCCCCAATGTCCTGCTCTGCCTGCCTAGACCTTCAGAAGGAATTGAAACTTTCAGAGGTTGCTGATGTTGACATGTCGTAAAGGCTGGGACTCTACTTAATTTTGTACAAAACTGAGCAGAGCTGCTTAGCGTATATTTGTGAACATACATGTCTATATGAGATGTTCTTTCTAATAGTATAATTTTTCAGTTCTCTTCATTGTGCTTAAAATGTTAAAATTCATACTGTAAATTGTGATTTGAAAGGTCTTGAAGCCAATTTTTGCTCTGTGGATTCAGAGGCTAACTTTGTTTCATTCACTGAGCACTTTTTAAAAACTCTTGTGCCAGGCCCCATGATAAACTAAGAGTTAGAAAGATAGGTATTCACATTATCTAGAAGCTTGGGTGTGACATGAAGACAGAGTAGAGAAGTCCAACATTACATGTATTAGTAAGCAGTAGAACCAGGACTTAAAGCCATTTTAATTCAAAGTTTGTGCCTTTTCTAATACTCTGGATGGAACCTGCAGTTATTGTTCAACTTGCTGTTTCTCAGACACTAAGAGCTTTGAGAAATTCTTTTTCCTCTTGAAATAGCATCAGTTTGAGAACACAGCTCGAAATCCAGAGGTTCTAAAGGGGTAAATTCCTTTAGTTATATAGAAGCTAAGTCTAACTTGCAGGACCAAGAAGTGAATTATAATTGTTATTGTAATCCTAAGAAACAACTGAATGGAGAAGGGAAATGGGGATTTGAAGATAGAGGAGCACTTAGAAGGAAGCTGTGGTTTCAGCCTTTCATTTTTGTGTGTGGAGCATTTTACCAGATGATAAGCATTTAGTATTGGTTGAGTGAATTAAGAAATAGACTCAGAATTGATAAACTGATTATCCATTGAATGTGACAGATTAAACAGATCACTAAGGAAGTTAACAGCTTCAAGGATTCAAAGTTCTAGAGCCTTTAAATTTAATCTCTAAGTTTCTAAGGATAGCACTAACTTAACATCATTATAATCTTAATCTTTTGCGAAAATACTGTGTAGTTGGGTTTGCTATGTGGTGTTGAAGTGGCTGCAGAGCATCTTTTTACTGGCCTGAGGTGGAAGGCGTCAGCTAGAGCACAAGCAACAGTGCTTTGGAGATGTGTGACTGACCTTCGATGTACCTGTACAGAAGTCCGTGTTATGGAACTGTGACTGGGCCTAGCAGAGAGAAAAATCATGGATCAATTTAGGACAAGTACTTTTACAGAGAAATTGGACCACAAGTGTGCCTGAGAACCAGGTAGTGGGCCTCTCCCCCTTGAAGACCAGCACAACCCACCCCCAACGCATACACTGACCATAGAGTGCTGCAGAACTTCAGCTCCAGTGGAAACCGCATCAGGTCTCTTCTAACAAGCAGACCAGAGCACATCTAGTTAAAACTCGCCACACTCTGGCCAAGGGCCAAACACTGCCCACTGCAGGCACGGAGAAACTCTGCAGAGGACTGACCTGAGGGAAAGAGCAGCCCAAACACAGCAGCGCGGTGGCACGCAGCACACGACAGGACACTGCCTGAAGCACCAGGCCCTGGATGATATATGGCCTCTTCATAATAAAGCCATTACAGTATTCTCAAGAACAGGAAACATAACAGGACTTCCTAACATACTGAAGACAGAGACTTGGACAAAATGTCAAGATTGAGGAATTCATCCCAAAAGAAAGAACAAGAAAAAGTCATGGCCAGGAATCTCATTGAAATAGACAGAAGTCATATGCCGGAGCCAGAATTTAAGACAACAATCAATCATAAGGATACTACCTGTGCTTGAGAAAAGCATAGAAGACACCAGGGAGTACCTTAACACAGAGATAAAACACTTAAAACCTAGTCAAGCCAAAATAAAAATATGCTATAACTGAGATTTGAAACTGACTGGGTGTAGTGAGCACAAGGATAGAAGCAGCAGAGGAACGAATACGTGACATAGAAGGTAAAATTGTGGAAAATAATGAGACTGAAAAGAAGATGGAAAGAAAACTCTTGGATCATGAATGGAGACTTGGGGACTCAGTGACTCCATAAAACGTAATAATGCTCATTTCATAGGAGTCTCAGAAGAAAAAAAAAGAGAGGGCAAAGGAGGCAGAATGCTTATTTGAGGAAATTATAGCCAAAAAAGTGTCCTAATCTGGGGAAAGAAACAGACATCCAAATCCAGAGGCACAGAGAACTCCAAACAAAATCAATACAAGCAGGCCAACACCAAGACACACTAAACTTGCAAAATACAGAGACAAAGAAAACAGCCTCAAAGCACCAAGAGAAAAGAAGTCCCTAACTTATAAGGAAAGTCACATCAGGTTAGCAGCAGATGTCACCGCAGAAGCTTGGCAGGCCAGAAGAAGGTGGCTTGGTATGTTCAACCTGCTGAATGGGAAAAATAGCTAGTCCGGAATATTTTATCAAGCAAGGCTGCCATTCAGAGTAAAAGAGATAAAGAGTTTCCCAAACAAAAACTAAAGGAGCTCATAACCACTGGACCAGCCCTGCAAGAAATATTAAAGGGGTCTTTGAGTGGAAAAAGAAAGACCAAAAACAATAAAGACTAGAGCAGAAATTCTCTGGAAATGACGACTTAACAAGTAATACAAGAACACTAAATTCATATCTTTCAATAATTACTCAGTGTAAATGGACTACATTCTCCAGTCAAAGGCCATAGAGTGTCAGGATGGATTAAAAAAACAAGACCCATTTGTATGCTGCTTGCAAGAGACTCATCTGAGACCCAAAGACACCTGCAGATTGAAAGCAAGGGGATGGAGAACATTTCTCATTGTTAATGGACATCAAAAGAAAGCCAAGTAGCCATCCTTAGATCAGACAAATTAGATTATAAACCAGTTGTTGTAATAAGAGCTGAAGAGGGGCACTCACTATATCATAATAAAGGGATCTATTCAACAAGAAGATCTTAACACTTGTCAATATTTATGCTGCCAACTTGGGAGCACCCAGATATTTAAAATAGTTCACAACAAACACAGAGGAACCATAATTTAAGTGGTGGATTTTAACACCCCACCTACAGCAATGGACAGATCTTCAAAGCAGAAAATCAATAAGGAAACAATGGCTCTGAATGACACATTGGACCAGATGAACTTAACAGATATATTCAGAACATTTCATCTTAAAGCAGCAGAATACACATTCTTTTTGAGTGTACATGGGACATTCTCCAGAATAGATCACATGCTAGGTCACAAATCATGCCTCATCAAGTGCAAAAAGATTGAGATCGGGGTGCCTGGCTGGCTCAGTTGGTTAAGCATCCAACTTTTGATCTCAGCTCAAGTCTTGATCTCAGAGTCTTGAGATCAAGCCCTGCGCTGGGCATGGAGCCTACTTAAAATTCTCTCTCCCTTTCCCCTGCCGCTGCCCCTTCACCCTGAGTGTGCTCTCCCCCCCCATCCCATTTCTAATTTTAAAAAAGCTGATTGGGATCATACCATGGGTATTGTCCATCACAACGCTGTTTGTCTTTTTTTTTTTTTTGTCTTTTTTTTTTTTTTTAAGTAGGCTCTGCGCCCAACATGGGGTGTAAACTCACGACCCTGAGATCAAGAGACACACCAACTGAACCAGCCAGGCACCTCTCCAATCACAGCAGTAAGAAACTTGAAGAAATCCACAAGAAAAAAGCTGGAGAGACCACAAATACATGGAGGTTAAAAAACATCTTACTAAAGAATAAATGGGTCACCCAGGAAATTAAAGAAGAAATTAAAAAATACATAGATACAGTGTACTTGGAACCTCTTAACACTTGAAAACAGTCCCTACAGCACTAGGTTCTGTTTCTGATGGGTTAATGCAAATTTGACTTTATTTTGTTGAATTTATTTTGATTTAAGGTAACAGAATAGTAATAAAAATCTACCCACTGATACATTCAAGATAGCAAATGTTTCACAAAACTTTCTACTTCCTTTTACTTTATTTTAGGAGGTTCTGCCCCAGACGTGGGGTTAGAACTTACAACCCCAAGGTCAGGAGTCACATATTCTACTGACTGTGTCTGCCAGGCACCCTTACTTCCTTTTGTTTTAGATTAATTGTGGATTTATAAACTTTACCTTTAAGGTTTTCCTGCAAATTAGGCTGCAAATTATTATATTTTGGAATTTAGTGATTAAGTCAAATGGCTCTGTGTACTCTCTGAGATCATTCTTTTCCCTTGAGTTTTCTCTTTCTAGACCATTGAGTACCCCCTACCCTGAAAGTTTTTATTTCCATATGTCAGTTTTCACCTCAAGATCATTATCTTTTGGTGTTAGCCATTGAAGCAGTTTTTCCCCCCTCAAAAAAGTGTTTTATGCTGTGCTACTCAGAATAATAGTGCTGGGGATACAAAGATAAGGCAGGGTGCCCGAAACTATAGGGCAGACATGGTGTCAGTTTTACCTGAAGATTTGAAGTCTAATTAATGTCCAGTACATGGAAGTTGCTTCATAGATTGTAGCTTCCTTCCCCTCACCACTCATTTTAGGGTGGGAATGCCTTCTGATCTTTTATTCATCTATAATTTCCCATTTCTGTATCATACTGAGGAGGAGGAGTTTTTTTTCTTCCCAGCAGGGATGGCTAAATTATCTCAGGACATTATTAAAATTTTGTGATTTTTCCATCTGGTATCATTTTCACAGTGATTTGAAATGTTATTTTTGTCATAAGTGGAATAGTTCAGTCTCTGGTCTCTTGATTTCATTGATCTGTTTCTCTGTTTTGTTGTTTTTTTGTTTTTGTTTTTTTCTTAATCGTACAGAACCAGCTTTTTGTTTCATGGATTATTTTCAACTATGATTTTTCTGTTTTGTTTCATTAAATTCAGTTCTCTTATTCCTTTCTTCTGTTGATGGTTTAATTTGTTCCTTTTCTAGTTTAAGGTGGAAGCTTAGGTTACTGATAGGAGATCTTCTAGTTGTTTAGTGCTGTGAATTTCCCTCTAAACACTGCTTTAAGCTGTATTACACAAATTTGGGTAGGTCATGTTTTCATTTTCATTCAGTTCAAAATACTCTTCTTTCTGAAGGAACTTATTCGACATTCTTTGTACTTCCTATCTGCTGGTGACTGTCTTTTTCACTCTTGTGTGTTGAAAAGTATTTTGCCTTCATTTTTAAGTGATATTTTCACAGGGGATAGAATTCTAGGTTGAATTTTTTTTTTCTTTCATAACTTAAAATATATTTTTTCACCATCTTCTGGCTTGCATAGTTTTACACCAGAAGTCTCTTGTCATTCTTGTTCATCTTTGCAGTGTAATACTTTTTAAGATTTTCTTTTTCCCTTGCATATGATATATTTTGTTTCAGTTTTAGTATATGTATTGCTGAAGTGAGCCCAAGTATGATGTATTTTGGTGCCATTTCTTCATGTGCCTTGTGGTTGAGTTGTTGGCCTTTTTGGATTTGTGGGTTTATAGTTTTCATCAAATTGGGAAACTTTTGGCCATAAGTTTTTAAATATTTGTCCTTTTTTTTTTTTTTTTTTGAGATTGCTGTTATATATTAGGGCACTTGATATTGTCCCATAGGTCATTGATGTTCTGTTCTTTTCCTGCCTCAGCCTTTTTTTTTTTTTTCTTTCTCTTCCATGTGCTTCGTATTAGATAGTTTCTTCTGTGGATGTTTAGGTTCAGTAATACTTTAAGTGTCTGAATCCCATTCAGTATTTCTCATCTCTCGAAGTTTGATTTGGTCTTTTTTATATCTTCTGATATATCTTCTGTCTTCTTGGACAGAGGTATTATGGCTAGGATAACTGATTTAATGTCCTCATCCAGTAATTCTAACTTCTGTGTTATTTCTAGGTCTACCTCTTTTTTGTGCTCTCTCTCGCTTTCTGTCTGTCTCAAATAAATAAAATCTTTTTAAAAAGGGGAAGGTAATTTTTTTTTCCCACACCACTGAAGCAGTCAGTACCTTTCTGAGTACTCTACTCAGTGCCTCATGTTTTAGGAGGTTTTTCCACTTTGGAGGTATTCCTGGCCTTGTGTAAGCTTTGGGGATTGTTTCTCCTCTCTTTTTCCAGTGATTCATCCCTTGGCTTCTGGTAGTTTATTTCCATGCTTATTACATGGATCATATGAGGTTCAGGGGACCCCACTGCTGATATCTAGAGCTCTTTTTGTGTCTCAGACTTTCTGATCGCTATTCTCCCTGAAGCCTTCTAGCTATAATTCTTTAGGACTCCCTTTAAGGGAGAGTTTATTTGTGGTAGACTGTTTTTGTTTTTTTCTAAAAGCGTGTTTCATATTTAAGGATAATTCCAGGGATACATAATTATATGTTGACAGCAGTGTTTGCTTAGAATTTTCAAGATATTCCAGACTTTTGGCTTCCACTGTTGTTGAGAAGTCATTTCTTTTTATTCTACCTAGGATTCACTGTTCTTCCCAATTCCAGAGAATTGGTGTGGTCTCTACAGATTTGGGAAATACCTTTTAGAACATTGATTCTTCTTCTTCTTCTTTTTTTTAAAGATTTTATTTATTTGTTTGAGAGAGATCACAAGTAGGCAGAGAGGCAGGCAGAGAGAGAGGAGAAAGCAGGCACCCTCCTGAGCAGAGATGTGCAGGTCTTGATCCCAGGACCCTGAGGTCATGACTGGAGCCAAAGGCAGAGAAGCTCAACCCACTGAGCCACCCAGGTGCCCCAGGCTTTTTTTTTTTTTTTTTTTTTTTTTTGTCCTCTTAATAGATTTTATTTATTTGTCAGAGGGAGAGAGAGCGCATGGGCACAGGCTTGGGGAGTGACAGGCAGAGGGAGAAGCAAGCTCCCGCTGAGCAAGGAGCCCAATGTGGGACTTGATACTGGGATCATGACCTGAGCTCAAGGCAGATAGTTAACCAACTGAGCCACCCAGGTGTCCTTAGAATATTGCTTTTTCCTTATTATTTAGTATTATATTTTGAGGGATTCTGAATAAACATGTTAGATCTTCTTCCTCTCTTGCCTGTAACTTTTTTTTAAAGATTTTATTTTTGAGTAGACTTACACCAGTGTGGGGCTTGAACTCAACGCTGAGATCACGAGTCAGATCCTCCACTGACTGAGCCAGCCAGGTGCCCCTCTTGCCTGTAACTTTCAACTACTTATTTCTTTGTCTCTCTGTCCTACATTCTCGAAGAGTTTGGGGATTCTCTTTCTCATCCTAGTTTGCTGTCTTATTTGTTTTTTGAGTTTGCTTTTGTTTAAGTAGGTACAAGAGTACTGTTTGTTGAATGGAGACAAAAGAATATTTGTAAGTTAAAAAGAATCATGATGCAGTGATTACCTGTCTACTCACCATAAAAGTTTTAGAAAAAGGACATTGGAGTTCTTCTGTATTCCTTTCCATTCCAGCCCCTTTCCCTCTTCTCAAAGTAACTACTATTATAGTCCAAGTAACTACTATTACGGTTTTTGTGTTTATTGTTTCCTTGCTTATTCATAGTTTTGTTACATATGTTTGTGTTTTTAAATATTATTTTCTTAGTTTTATAGCCTTTTAAATGTTACGTGAATGTAATCATTTCTGCGGATATTTTTTGCTCCTTTTATTACTATTATTTTTTTAAAAAGATTTTATTTATTTATTTGACAGAGAGAGATCACAAGTAGACAGAGAGGCAGGCAGAGAGAGAGATAGAGGGAAGCAGGCTCCTTGCTGAGCAGAGAGCCCGATGCGGGACTCGATCCCAGGACCCTGAGATCATGAACTGAGCCAAAGGCAGCGGCCTAACCCACTGAGCCACCCAGGTGCCCTGCTCCTTTCATTATTATCACACTCTGACATTTGTCCATATTGTTGCATATTGCTGCAATTCTCATTACTCCTTTGAGGTTTTCTCCCCCATTGAGTTTTTTTTTTTTTTTTTTTAAAGATTTATTTATTTATTTATTTATTTGGCAGAGAGAGAGCGAGCGAGAGGGGGAATACAAGCAGGGGGAGTGGGAGAGGGAGAAACGCTTCCCGCTGAGCAGGGAGTCCAATGTCGGGCTCCATCCCAGGACCCTGGGATTATGACCTGAGCCAAAGGCATAGTCTTAAGGACTGAGCTACTCAGGCACCCCCCACCAATTGAGTTTTAAATTTTATAATTTTTCATTCCAGGAGTTATGTTACTTTTTTCAAATCTACTTGACCTTTTTCATGATAATTTTTAAAGTTTCTTCCTCACTAGCAAGCTAGATCTTTGAGTTCTTTACCATTTTAAACATATTTTCTGTTCTCTGATTTTTTTTCAATATCTAAAATCTTTGATAGATTGATTCTGCTGGCTGGAGTTCCTTGTTCTAGTTTGTTATTTTGACTGAGTCATTTTCTTTGGAATTTCATCTTTGAGAACTCTGAGATTCTGGAGAATATTTGGTGGTGTCTGTGGGTTATGTAGAGCATTACCAACCTGAGAATAATTTATAAAACATTGCTGTCTGAGTATTGTCAAATATCATAGCTTGAATTCTGGCCTCCACTTTGTGTGAAGGGAAATATTCTTTTTCTGAGCAGATACTTCTAGCCATGGCCAAGAGGAGCAGCATTATTGCTCCCTGTCCTGCACAGTGGGTGCTTCTCTCACTGATTTCTCACTGATAAGGCTAATGGTATAGCCTTATGGAGTTGAATGGCACAGGGAGGAGGCTCTTCTTTGTGTGCCTTGGCTCTGTTAGTCCATAGCTTTTTCTTCTGCCTCTATGCATCTCGAGAGTCTCAAAGTCAGAGACCACCAGCATTGGATTTGGTAACCAACCCTCAAGGCCCAAGCCAGCTGAGAGGTTTCCAAAATCCTGCTGTCTCTCTCTCTCTTTTTTTAAAGATTTTATTTATTCATTTGACAGAGAGAGATCATAAGTAGGCAGAACGGCAGGCAGAGAGAGAGGGGGAAGCAGGCTCTCCACAGAGCAGAGAGCCCAATGTAGGGCTTGATCCCAGGACCCTGAGACCATGACCTGAGCTGAAGGCAGAGGCTTAACCCACTGAGCCACCCAGGTGCCCCCCGCTGTCTCTTCATGTTTGGCTCTATCAATTCATTCAAAAAAGTATTTTAACCATCATTTTTGGTTATTTACAATATAAGGATCATCCAGGAATCTAATCTCTATAGTGGAAGCAAAAGATACATTTTGATTTTTTTTTTCTTCTATGGAATTAAAGACACATCCCAGACTCGATTCTTGAGATAACTGTGTTTGGACATTTTTTTATGGACTTTCTCCCCTTTGACCATAGCAGTAATTTTTCTAAAATGCATTAGTTCTTCCTGTTTGTGTGTGAAGAGTTCTGTGAGAGTAGGTCAGGTAATAAGATTAATGGCATTGAACCAGTTTTCAAACAATCTAGGGAATCATGTATGTCCTTAGGACATCTGGCTTAATAAATCTATACTCTCCTAAAGCTGTTGGGAAATACATTTTTAGGTGGGAACCACCTCAGACCCAGAAGCACGTAAAGTGGGTTTTATGATCAGATTTTAGTTTTAGCTTATTTACTTTTATGTGGTGGCTTTTTCTTTTTTTCCTTCTGGCTAGAGATAATCAAGTATATTATAGTACAAATATATCGTAATAATATTATCTTTTAAAAATACTTACAGTGAAAGTATGCGAGGCTTAACAGCAAAAGTGACTAGTGGTCTTCTGCCCTTGCCAGAAGTGAGTCTTCAGGCCCTCGAAGATGAAGTATCAGTGGAATCTGTGCTTCAGGGAAAGATTGCTGCAGGTATGGTAATATTGCTGAAAACTTAGATTTGATTGATTTGTAAGCTAATGAGCATTTATTATAATTTTTTTTACTGTGGAAGAAAAAACAATACTTGGTTATGGTGGTCTTATATAAGTATAGAACATCTACAGTTAGTTATGTAATAACACCTGTATACTCTCAAACATATTTTCACTGAATCTTGGGATGGTTATTTTTCATTTTTCCTTATGAAAAATGCTGTATATTGTATCTTTCAGTGTTGGATATTTATATTTAGAAAATAGAAATACACAGCTGGGGTTTTTTGGTTTGTTTTTTTGTTTTTTTTCTGAGGGGGGTGGAGAGAGCGCACTCGCTTATGTGCACCAGCCGGGGGGCGGGAAGGGAGAGAGAGACTCTCAAGCAGGCTCCGTACCCAGTGCAGAGCCTGATGCAGGGCTTCCATCATGACTGAGCCTAAATTAATAGTTGAATGCTCAACCAGCTGATCCTCCTTGGCGCCCCTGATATTTCTTTATGATCCATCAGTAAGTTTTGTTGGTGATGAATTTGGATTAGAATCTAAATAGTCATTGTAAAAATCTGATTGTAGGGCCGTAGATAATACAAAATACTCAGAAAATCTTGTGGGTTTTTTTTTTTTTTTTAAGATTTTATTTATTTATTTGTCAAAGAGGGAAGCAAGGAGAGAGAGAGCTCAAGGGGGGTGAGTAGCAGGCAGAGGAAGAACTAGGCTCCCTGCTGAGCAGGGAACCCGATGCAGGACTCAGTCCCAGGATTCTGGGATCATGACCTGAGCCAAAGGCAGATGCTTTATCGATTAAGCCACCCAGGCATCCCAGAAAGTCTTGTTTCTTAATTCCACTAATCTGAACAAGATTCTAATGTGTAGTTTGATTATATAATGCAGCAGAAAACCATACCAGAGTAGCCATTAAATTGTGGATTTCAGTCTAGTGAAAGGTCTTGCAGGAGACTTTTCTGAAAATGAATTTCACAACTATCCATCCTAGCAGGTAGACAACAAAACTTATCAGTCATTTAGCTAGTTAGAGTGCTACCCCCTTGATTATTAAAAGTAGTAACAGTGCTTACTGTATGCCAGGCACTGTAACAACTTTTCATTGAGGTATTAGACCCTTACTGTTCTGTGTGGCTAAGAATCAAATATCCCAGTTATACAGGCAGGAAGTGGTGAAAGTGATTTTTGAATCCCATGTATTCAGGGCCTTCATTGTGCCATGCTATTTCCTTAAACTAGGTAGCTGCCCTTACAATGTAGTATATCCAGCTGTGTACTTAGATGCATGGTATACATCACAAATTGAAAAGTTACCACCAGTCATGTAGTTGGTCAAGGGAAAATTCGAGTCTGTTCTTAATTCCTGTTTTACTTACCTTCCCCATATGTTATTCATCAATAAGCCAGTCCTTTTAGTCCTGTCACTGAGCTGAATCTCCACATAAATAAAGTCAATCCACTTGTATTTATTCACGGTCACTGACCAGGCAGAGGGTATTCTCCTCCGGTGTGGACCCTGTGCTCCCCCTTATTATCCATTTTCTGCTTAGCAGCTAGAGTAACATTTAAAAACATAAATCAGATTGCTTAAAAACCTCCCAGTTACTTTATATTTTGTACATAATAAAATCCAGACATGACTAGTAAGGAGTCAAGAAGGGCTTCTGGTATTTCCTATTGTTACACTAGTTATGTCTTCTCAGAGTTTGAACTCTTCAGGGATAGAATCATGTGTTCCACTTCATGAGCGCCAGAGCACCTGATTTAATCCTTGTGGTATGATGCAGTGGAAGTGTGAATTTTGGCATTAGACTCATGATGCACTCTGGCTCTGGTATCTGTACCCATGCTTTTTTTTTTTTTTTTTTTTTAAGATTTTACTTATTTATTGGAGAGAGAGCAGGAGAAGGGTGGGCAGCAGGCAGAGGGAGAAGCAGGCTTCCTGCTGAGCAGAGAGCCTGACATGGGGTTCAATCCCAGAACCCTGAGATATGACCTGAGCTGAAGGCAGATGCTTAACAAACTAAGCCACCCTGTAGCCATACATATTTGAGCAAGTTGTTTAACTGTATGAAATTTTAAATAGGGGTGCCTGGGTGGCTCAGTAGGTTAAAGCCTCAGCCTTTGGCTCAGGTCATGATCCCAGGGTCCTGGGTTCGAGCCCCGCATCGGGCTCTCTGCTTGGCAGCGAGTCTGCTTCCCTTCCTCTCTCTCTGCCTGCCTCTTTGCCTACTTGTGATCTCTGTCTGTCAAATAAATAAATAAAATCTTTAAAAAAAAAAAAAAGAAAGTTTAACTAAACTTATCTCTGATGAGGTGTGACAAGGAATAAATGAGATAATCTGTTTATAGCATGTATAAAGGCACCACATGGCATGGTACCTTTACTGAATGGCTGCTTTATTATTGAGGTAATAGATATTCAATATATTTCACTAATTGGGACCACTCTGTTCTATAAATAGATTTCACTTTGGAGATGATAAAGTTATATCTGTGATGAGCTGTGTATTATATATATAGAAGATCTAACTGCTGTTTAGTTAGGTGGTGTACATACGGTATTAAAATAAGCAACATTTTTTTCCCCTTCCTTCTAGGGAGGAGAGGACTTGCTTGCCTGGCGTGTGGTCAGCATCTGGAGGTAGTGCACTCGCTCACAGGAGAGCGGCTGTCTGCCTACAGATTCAGTGCAGTGAGTCAACAGCCGCCTGTGATCCTGGCTCTGAAGGAATTCTCTTGGCAGAAGAGAGTTGGATTGTTAATTGGATTGGAAGAAGCCGAAGGGAGTGTTCTCTGTCTTTATGACCTTGGCGTGTCCAGAGTGGTTAAAGCAGTTGTTCTCCCTGGAAGGGTAGGTACTGGTTAAGGTCTGTGAGCTTCTGCTTTCTGAGCTGCACTCCTGCTGGGAACACAGGTGTGTTCACTTCGTGACTGTTCACTGAGCTGTACATTTATAATTTGTTTACTTCTATGACAGTGTGTTCGTTTTCATTAGAAGTTTAAGATCGAAAGAGGTTCAAGATAGTATATTATCAAAAGAACATAACACTTAAAATAGAACTTTCTTATTCTTGGTTAGAAAATTGCAGAGTGAAAGTAGGGTTGACATCAAGGGTTCTAACATTCTTTTCTCTAAAAAGTATCATCCGAGTCTTGTTATCCTCGGTTGTGTTTTTCGAGGACACTGAAAGTTTATATTAGAATATTATGTTCATTAGTATGGCATTTTTTGTTTTGTCTTTTTTAATTTGAAACTGTAGCCTTGGAGCACTGTGGAAGATAGGTCTTCCTTGTTTAAGATTTGAATGATATTTAAATAGTGGATTTATTTATAATTTATTAATTCTAATATATGTATGCCTTCCATATGCCAAACATCTTAACCAGTAGTAAGTATAGAAGTACTTTGAATTCAGGTTGTTTCTTCAGTAGGTTTATTCCTGCTCTTCCATATGCTAAGAAAAAGTATGTGCCCTTACCAAATGTACACAGACGTATAAATGCAAAATGATGTAAGAGTAGAATTCTCTCTGTACATAGTGTGGAAAAAAAAATGTAACAAATATTTAATAGCATATAAACACTATACAATATGGATAATATATAAACCATACATAAATAATATATAACATATAAACAAATACATGCATTCATATAAATGTTATATTGTAGTCATAGAAGAGCATTTTTTTAAAGTTAAGAGATAAATGTCAGAATACTATGTTTTTGCAGTTTGGGAAAACAGACTCAGTGGGCAAATATAGCGATCTGAAGTGGTTTATAGCCTGGTTATCTTATATGTACTTGCTAGTGTAGATGTTAAGGGTAGAATTAATTTAGCAGTTTATTGAGTGCTTAGTGTAGATCAAGCTGTGTGCTAAATTTTGGAGATGAGTAGAGACGTAGAACTTGGTCCACACTGTTGAAAAAGCTGATAATCTAGTTGGGAGAAGACAAGTCAGAAGTTTACAGCATAAATATAATAAGTATTTTTTTTTTAATATATATTTTTTAAAGATTTTATTTATTTATTTGACAGAGATCCCAAGTAGGCAGAGAGGCAGGCAGAGAGAGAGAGAGAGGAAGAGAAGCAAGCTTCCTGCTGAGCAGAGAGCCCGATGCAGGGCTGGATTCCAGGACCCTGAGATCATGACCCAAGCCGAAGGCAGAGGCTTAACCCACTGAGCCACCCAGGCGCCCCTATAATAAGTATTTTGATAAACTCAAGCACATGGAACATGGAAACAGATAGGTAATTTCTACTCATAGAGGTTGGACGTTTCAGGCAATGAGACCAGCATGTAAAAAGTCACAGTATATGGAACATTTGAGAACTGAGCTTATTTGGAATGGCTGCGGGAGAGGGGAAATCAGAGGCAGGGTCTAGAAGTGCCGAGCGTTGAGATAGTAAATGACCTTGTTTGTAGTTTGTGGCATCTGCCTGAACTCTCTGGTGAAGACATTTTAAGTTTAAAGCAGAACTCTAGTGTAAGAAGCTCTTTGGATTGGAGTAGTTCGGGCAGATAATAATGGTGAGCTGAACCAGGCAAATGACCTTAGAAAGGGAGAGGATGGGGCAGATTCAGAATATATTCAGAAGGTGACATGGATAGGACCTGTTGATCATTTGGTTAAGAGTAACTGAGAAGGAACAAGAGTTTTTATTTATTTTTTAAAGATTTTTTAAATGGAGTGTATACATGCGCATGAACAGGAGGGAGGGGCAGAGGGAGAGGGAGAAGCAGACTCCCTCGCTGAGCAGGGAGCTTGACATGGTGCTCCTTCCCAGGACCCTGGGACCATGACTTGAGCTGAAGGCAGACACTTTACTGACTGAGCCCCCAGGTGCCTCAAAACAAAAGAGTTTTAGATAAGTTCTTGGTTGCTCAGTTGTGTGGATAGTCGGCATCCCATGAAAGAGGAAGGAGAAAGGAAGCATTGGAAGAGTAGTGATAGATAACCTTCCATAGAAGTTTGGTTGACTAGTTGTCTTTTGGCTAGGGCAGAATATTTCCTTTTAAAGTTGTTTGCTTTTAACTGCCTTACATTAAAATTAATTAAAGTACCATTATCAGTTAATCATAGAGTATTTGTGTGGGGAATACAAACTGAGATAGATTTCTTAACCCCTATCTGAGGGAATTGAAGAGACTGTGCTCTATTATTTATAGACATTATTGCCATAATTTGGAAAAGGAAGACAGTCCATAAAATTACAGCTTTCAGAATTAGAAACACTGTAGAATGTTTTGTGTACCAATGACTCTAGACAGAGTCAGGCTTTTGTCTGTGATAATAAATTACAGCCTGAAAAAAATAAATAAAAATAAATTACAGCCTGAAACAAACTTCTATATTAATGCGTAAACCATTGATAATTAATTTCCTCTTTTCTTTCTAGGACTCATCAGTATCATAGTAGAATTCACTAAGTACTTAATTATCAGATATCATACCTAATTGTGAACTAATAGGAAACAGAAGGAAAGCTGAGTATAAAATAGACTGTTTATTAGGTATAGACATTTAAGATTTGACACATGAGAGGAAAGGTAAAAACATAGTTTTATAATGTAGCTACAGTATGACTTATTAAAAATAACTAAAGTTCTTGTTAAATGTCAGTGATCCAGTCACTGCCAAAGCTTAGTGTGAAGTCCATTATTATATGGCCCTTTTAAAGAAGGTTAGACCTCTTCAGGCTTCAAGGCATAAACAGGACTTTTGTTTTAAAGAGTAAACAGTAAATTTTTCTTGAATGATTTATTTTTACTCTTCCTCAGGAAAAGAGGCTATCTGATTATGGAGTAGTTGGTTGAGAGCTTTGTCTTTTTTTTTTTTTTTTTTAAAGATTTTATTTATTTATTTGACAGGCAGAGATCACAAGTAGGCAGAGAGGCAGGCAGAGAGAGAGAGAGGGAAGCAGGCTTCCTGCGGAGCAGGGAGCCCGATGCGGGGCTCGATCCCAGGACCCTGAGATCATGACCCGAGCCAAAGGCAGCAGCCCAAACCACTGAGCCACCCAGGCGCCCCTGGTTGAGAGCTTTGAAGAGAAAAAATCTAAGTTTGAGTTTTACACTTAATGTCTGTGTGACTTGAATAACCCCAGCTAAACTTTCTAAGTTTCAGCATGGTTTCATCTTTGAACAGGTAGAATTATATGTGATCCAGTATCCAGGGTTATGATGAATGTTAGTGAACCAATTAGTGCAAGGCCTGGCATACAGTAAACTTGGAGTAAACACCGTTATTATTCCAACTGCATGATTTGTTTTACATTGAAATAACGGTGTCATTTCTATTTTATCTGAAGATTTCATAGTGTTATTCAGATTTACAGGTATCAAATGCAAATTTATAATTCTCTAATAGAAAATGTTTAAATCCACGATAACTAAAAATCTGCTTTAACTTCCAATTTGTTTGTTGAGTTTTTTAATTGTATTTTCTCACTTTGTATAAGAAAAACAAATGCTTTATTCTGCTTTTCTAGGTGACAGCAATTGAACCCATAATTAGTCATGGAGGAGCCAGTGCCAGCACTCAGCATTTGCACCCAAGCCTGCGATGGCTTTTTGGCGTGGCCGCAGTGGTGACCGATGTTGGGCAGATTCTTCTTGTTGACCTGTGTCTGGATGACATGTCATGCAGTCAGAATGAGTTAGAAGCCTCAGGTAATTGTTCAAAACCCAAAACTGAGCATCTGAATATTCTGATGCAGCGGATTGGTTTGTTTGTTTGTTTTTAAAACATCTTTTTTAAAAACATCTGAGCAGAGAGCCAGATGCAGGGCTTGATCCCAGAACCCTGAGATCATGACCTGAGGTGAAGACAGAAGCTTTAACCTACTGAGCCACTCAGGCGCCCCTAACCTAAAAATCTTAGAAAGTGTATGTGTTACAATGTTTCAGGAAAGGACCATTTGATCTTGAAGACCGTCTTGATAGTTAAAGCAATACTGTAATATTAGGGCAGAGCTGTTCCTCTGTAGATCAGCTAAGAAAGAAATGATCATTATTTTATCCCAGTTTATAATGAGCATAACTCATAAAAATTGTCAGTGCATAGTAAAACTGTTTAAAACTGCAAGTAGTAAAAATTGTATTTTTACCAAAAACTCAAGAACCAAGTCAGATTTCTGAGCAAAATTTTAAATCTGTAAAATGCGACTTGAAAAAAAACTTGGCAGAAATAAGTGGGTTAAGCCTCTGCCTTTGGCTCAGATAATGATCTCAGGGTCCTGGGATTGAGTCCTGCATTGGGCTCTCTGCTCAGCAGGGAGCCTGCTTCCCCCTCTCTCTCTGCCTGCCTCTCTGCCTACTTGTGATCTCTGTCTGTCAAATAAATAAATAAAATCTTTTTTAAAAAAATGCTTGAAATTCTCTTTATGGAAAATTGATAGAGGACTTCAGTAGTCTTTTTTTTTTTTTTTTTTTTTGAGGACTTCAGTAGTCTTGATGAAGTTTTGTTTCAGAGTTTTTAGATAATATCATTCTAGATGTAAGGCTAATTAAAAATGCTTGTATTCATAATTAAAACTCTTCAGATCAAAATAGTGGAGTTAAAACATCCTTTATAAAATCAGAGGTCAACAATCAATAGTTGAATTCATCACAAGGATGATTTTATAATGGAACTCTTTGGATTGTGATCAGAGATCAGAATCATTTCTCAGGTATAAGATTTACAGAGCTGTTGAATAAAAAATTGGGGTTTAATGCAGAAGTTTTTATGATAGTAATTTATGATTACAATTCTTTGCACTTCACTGTAATACACATAACACAGAAAATGAAGTTTTGGGGCACCTGGGCGTCTCACTCAATTAAGCATCTGCCTTCGGCTCAAGTCCCTAATCAGCTCAAGTCCTGAATCGGGCCCCTTACTCAGTGGGGAGTTTCCTTCTCTGCTCTCTGACCTTCCCCTGTGCACGAATGTGCTCTCTCCCTCTCTCTCTAATAAATCTTTTTTTTATTTAATGAAATTCCCGATATTTATCATACTATACTGTTTTATACTTTTCCAAACTTGGTAGTATTGTACATCTTCCCACATCAATACAGATAGTCTACCTTACTCTCTTGAACAAGTGTACAGTATTCCATTGTATGAAATATTTATTTTGGCAGAGTTTAATCCTTGCTTTTTATCAGAAGCAGAGGGATTAGGAGAGGGATCAAGTACAATATATGATTTTCCCCCTCTTCATAACAGCATTGAGGGAATCTGCCCTTGTATGTGGTTATATCACTATATGGGTCTGAGTATTTTTCCTTTTAATTGAAGATTTCAGAGATCTTCAAGTAGACAGAATATATATATTAGAACTCCCACATATCCATCATCTAAATTCAAGTTTAGTTTTCAGTTTCAAGTTGTAGTTTGGTTTTCAGAATTTACCATATGTGCATCTTTTCTCTTTCTTATCCCTCGTCACCCTTTTGCCTCTGCATTAATTTAAAGCAAATATTGGCTGTGCTACCATGTAATCGTAATGCCATGATCAGCCCTAACTATATTAATAATAACTCCTTGGTGTAGTCCAAAATGGGTCTGTAATCAGATGGCTGTGATTGGCTCTAGAGCATCTTTCTGCATTGGTATTGTTTGAATCTCGATCTGAACAAGGTCCACACATGACACTTGAGTTATGTCCCTGTCTCCCTGAAGGTGGAGCGGACCTCCCTCTGTCCCCTCCTTTCCTATTTATTTTTAGTTCTTCTGACTTGCTGAAGAAGTTAGTTTATTGATAGAATGCCCCACATTTTGGAATTAGTGGAGTGTTTTCCTGTGGTGTCACTTATATTTTGTATTTTTTGCAAATGAAAGTTAGCTCTGATTAGGTTCAGATGTGACATCTGGCAGGGACACTTCCAGAAGTGCTGGATATTTCCTGCTGTATCACATTGAGAGGCATGTGGTGTCTTGTTTCACCTTTAGTGATCAGTGGGTCCAAACAATGACACCACGAACCTTCCTTGTTAAAGTTTCCCGTCTGCCTTTGTACCAGCTATTCTCAACCAGGGCTGATGTTTGCCCTGTAGGGGATAATATCCTGGGGACGTTTTTGGTTGTTGCTCCTGGAGGGAGATGGTGCTTCTGGCATCTAATAGACCGGCCAGGGCTGCAGTTCACTATTATGTAGTGCATAGGACCATTCCCCCCAGCAAAAATTTATCTGACCCAGAGGGTCTGTGGAGCCAAGCTTGAAAAACCCTATTTAAATTGTTTCATCCATCGAGATCGTTACCTAAATCTTTTGATTCAGTAGCGGATATAAAAATGATTTTGAAATTCTCTTAATCTAAAGAATTTTCTCATTAACTAGGGCTGTTTACCCTGAGATACAGTTTGTTTGGAAGAGGCAGGATAAATGCTTACTATTTCTTTAAGTAGTAATTTTCGAGGTAAGGAGCTGGTACACGGTTACTTAAAATGATTCAGTAAGATCTTTTGTTGGTGAGGACAGGAACTCAGGAGGTTTTGTTTACTTCATGTGTACTTTTACATTCATTATTGTTTATTGATGTTCAAAAGAAAAAAATTTTTTAAACTTATGAGAACACCTTCATGTAGTCTGACAAATCCCCTTTAGATGTTGATAGTTTCCTAGATTTTTGGCACACGATGTACTAGGCTCATCTTAGTATTTTCTGCCCCAGACGGGGACTGGCCATTTCTCCAAGGGGAATATTTAGGTTCTTAGTTCTAAATTTGAATAAAGAAATCATCAGCTTTTTTTTTTAAAGAAAACCCAGTCAGCTTTGTTTATGATTATTAAGGAAATTGTGTAATCTTTTTAAAAAAAAAGTGTACTTCAGATAATATTTGAGATGTACCATGAGGTTTTTTTTAAAAAATCACACAGTTAAATGTATTTTGAAAATTAGAGCATTTAACTAGGCATGGTTGGCTGTTTTATAGTTCAGTGTGCTTTGTTATCACTAATTTTAATTGACCACAGTAGTCCTCAGTTGCAGCTTGAATAGTGGCTAAAATGTTTGCTTTTATGGTTGTTGTGATCTGTTAATCTTACTTGTCTTGTTTTTCTAGACCTTGAAGTTGTAACCGGCATCCCAGCCGAAGTGCCGCACATCAGGGAGACCGTGATGCGTGAGGGCCGCCACCTGTGCTTCCAGCTGGTGAGCCCATCGGGCACCCCTGTGTCAGCCCTTCGCTACATCAGCAGGACGAACCAGCTCGCTGTGGGCTTCTCTGATGGCTATCTAGCTCTTTGGAATATGAAAAGCATGAAAAGAGAGTAAGTACAGCTTCTTCTCTTACTTGATTATTGGTAGTTTCTTTCGGAATATAACTTTGTTTTGTTTTGTTTTTTAAATTTAATTTTATTTTTTTAGTGTTCCAAGATTCATTGTTTATGCATCACACCCAGCGCTCCCTCTATGCAATATGTGCCCTCCTTAACACCCATCACCAGGCTCTCACAATGTCCAACCCCGCACCCCTCCAGAACCCTCATTTTTGTTTCTCAGAGTCCACAGTCTCTCATGACTTGTCCCTCTCTGATTTTCCCCAACTCACTTCTCTCCAACTCCCAATGTCCTCCTCAATTATTACTATTTTAAAATTAGCATAAAGAGAAAAGGGTATGGTTAAAAATAAGATTTTTTTTTTTTAGTTTTATTTATCTAAGTGATCTCTACACTCCAGATGAGGTTCTAACTCAGGACTCCAAGATCAGAAGTTGCATGCTCTTCCAACTGAGCCAGACAGGTGCCCCTCTTCTTCTTCTTTTTTTTTTTCTTAAATAAAAAATCTTTAAAAAATGGCTACAGAAGTGACCCTTAATTGAGGGAGGTAGCAGCTCAGCATTATAAACTTTTGATCTCTTTGAAGAGTTCAGTAGATGCCTGTTTTTCTTGTAAGTTGTCAGTTTAATATTCATTTTTTCCCCCAAGGCATGCTGTATTTATTTATTTATTTGTTTGTTTGTTTATTTATTTATTTACTGACTGACTGACTTTGTTTATTTATGGCTAAGTACCAGGCTGAAGCGGCAGTGCCAGTCCCTAGTAGCTCCATGGGGCGAGTCCACCCTACCTCTCTTTGCTTGAGAACCTTTTACCAGCTCTTGTCTTTGAACTGCTGCTACGTGAATGCCCAGGGAACCTGGTTTCTGTAGTCTTTCCCCTGGCGCTGTCATCTCTTGGCTAACTGCTTTTTTCTATGTGGTTTGTGGGAACTCTTTGGATTCTCACTCACTGGGGTGTCGTGATGGGGAAACCTAAGTGCAGGGAGCTGAGATGAGAGTGTTGTGTCCGTGTTCGTCTTTCGTAGGGGGTCTCTTGCTGGTAGCAGTCCACAGTGGCCGACCCTCACCTGACAGGAGGGGCTGGTTTGCACACGTGTGTGTGTGGGGGGCACGTTAGTAGTTTTGGCCCTTCCCAAGGCCGTGTCCATTGTCTTGCCATCCTGTGTATGTTACGATCAGGTGATTCTCACACGAGACCCCTTATTCTTTCTGCATGAAAATATAACTTAAAAGTATGAACTGTGCTACTTCTTGTGCCTGTTGTAGATACTACACGCAGCTGGAGGGTGGCAGAGTTCCCGTGTATGCCGTCACTTTTCAAGAACCTGAGAACGATCCACGTAATTGCTGTTACTTGTGGGCTGTTCAGTCGACACAAGATAGGTCAGTGTGACACGTGTGTTTTTTAAAAATACTTGTCAAGGGGCGCCTGGGTGGCTCAGGTGGTTAAGCCGCTGCCTTCGGCTCGGGTCATGATCTCAGGGTCCTGGGATCGAGTCCCACATCGGGCTCTCTGCTCAGCATGGGGCCTGCTTCCCTTCCTCTTTCTGTGATCTCTTCCCTTCCTCTCTCCTACTGTGATCTCTCTCTGTCAAATAAATAAATAAAATCTTTAAAAAAAAAAAATACTTGTCAAAGATGAGGCCACATTTCATTTTTGGGGGGAAAAGCCTTGTAGTATACTTTTTTTTTTTTAAGCGAAAACCGCGTAATTCAGTGAATTAGCAAGTGGTAGTTGAAAGGATTTTGAAAGTTAAATGTTTCTACATGGTTGAGTAAATTCTGGGATATCAGTGAGAAAAATGGTACTTGTTTGACTTGCTTAAATGCTCTTTTGGAGTAAGCCAGTACAGGTGAGTGGGCAGCCTCTTACCACCTTAGACAATTTTTATGGCCTTCTGTGTTCTTGCACTCCTAAGATTTCCTTTCTTCTCTTTGTTGTGTATGTCTCTCTCATTTTTATTTACCCCCACTCTGTTCCTTGGTCCGCCTGTTTGCCTTTTTCAGTATATTCTTAGCATTAACTTGGTTAATTTTTCTGTCATAACGTTTAATTTTGTCCCAATTATAGCTAGTGAAAAATCTTTCAACTGAATTCTAACCCATTAAGTTTGTTCAACTAGAGTAGTGTAAGTATTGATTTTGTGTTATTTTTCTTTGGTGTTTTGTTCTTTCTTAGCTGATGAGTGAAACAGTTGAGCTTGTGGTATAAATGCCATGATGGTGATAATGTGCAGTTCCCGGTACTTTCTCTTCCCAAGTCCTTCCTACTGTGGGCTTGAGGTACCTGAGTTATGGTCAGTTTGGTTTTTTTGGTGTGTGTGTGTCTTTTTTTTTTTTTTTAAAGATTTTATTTATTTATTTATTTGTGTGTATGTGTGAGAGAGAGAGAGAGAGAGAGAGAGAGAAAGAGCACATGTAGAGGAGCAACAGGTAGAGGAAGAAGCAGGCTCCCCACCAAGCAAGGAACTTGATGTGGGACATGATCCCAGGACCCTGGGATCATGACCTGAGCCGAAAGCAGACGCTTAACTGGCTGCCAGGCCCCTGGATTTTGTGTTCCATGTCCCTACTTGGTGGTTTGGCCTTGATTTTCTCTGTAGTAAGTCAGGAAATGAAATTATTTGCCACTTTGAAATTTGTCGTTCCTGGAAACATACTGAAATGAAGATACAGAGCCCACTGTTGGGCTACCCCTTCTTAAGTCAAACCCATATTTCCTTTCATCTGAGTGTAGTGGGGGACAGCAGCAGCTGGAGGGATGTGCCCTCTGAGGGCTCTGGATGGTGGGCAATGTGAAGGGACTTTTATCGAGACAGTTGTGATATTCTGCTCATTTTTCCTCCTAGAATTGTCTCTTAGGATAAGTTCTATTGATTTTTTTATTCTTTATGTGGGTTTTGTATTTTTTTCTGAATTTTGCACACTAAATTCTAGAGTGCTTTCCTCTTATTTTGGCGAATAAGACTGCCTTTTTTTTTATCATGCCACTCTTCATTCTTGTAGTGTTCTCTGTAAGTGATGCCCACTCTGTTCTTATAACCATGAAGCTTATCTGAACATTCTGTGTTCCTGATTTTCTTTTGTAAAATTCCTGTGAATTGTATACATTTCTCTTCTTTCTTTTTTGAGGTAGTTTTCAGAGCTCTCTACAGCTGATTCTTGAACAGGGTGGGAGCTGGGGCTCCAATCCCCCTGTGCTGTCAGAAATCCACGTTTAACTTTAGACATCCATCCTGCCTCCCAAATTTAGCTACTGATAGCCTGCTGTTGACTGAAGCCCTACCAATAAACATCAGCAATTAGCACATATTTTATGTGTTAAATATATTACATAACTATATTTTATAGTATTGCCTTTTGGCTTATTGTTTTCAGTATATCTGTACTGTGCAGTTCATCTGCAGGTTTTCTCAAATTGTCACAAATCTCCAAAAAATTTCCCGTTTGTATTTATTGAAAAAAAATCTGCATACAAATGGACCCACACATTTGAAACTTGTGTTGCTCTAGAGTCAAGTGTATTTGTGTTTGAACTACAAACGAATCATAGATTAAAATATGGGCAGTATATACTGTTCTCTGTTTCTCTTACGGTGATGCCCAAGGTTTACTTCTCTTATTCACAACATACCCAGTAAGTAACCCATAGGAACAATTCTCTAATTACTTTTAAACCACTTAGTAGTACTGTATATAATATTCTTTTAATAGGACAAGGTCAATTTAATTGGTAAGTTGGGTTATTTATTCCTACATGGTTTACTTTGTGTTTGTCACTATTATTGATGTGATGTACTTTTGAGATTGGTATTTTTGTGGGCTTCCAGTCTTTGATTTGGGCCCTTCAGTTAGTTTGTCGTGGGCCTCTTTGAGAATCTGATGAAGGCTGTGATATATATCGGTATGTGACTGTAACATGATTTAAGGCAGAGTTCCTCACCTGTGGTCTGTGGGTAGACCTAGAATGGTCTGTGAGCTCCCTGAAATTATATATAAGATTATTTGTGTTTGTTTACATATGTATATGAGCAATACATAATAAAATATATGTACATCTATACAAATAATATGTGTATACATGTATAAATAATATTTATACACATGTAAATAACACATATATAAGTAATACTTATACACATGTTGGGGTATGTGTGTGTGTATATGTAGATGGTATTGGTATTGGTATATATAGATGATATTGGTATTATAAGTAGATGAAAACAATACAAGCTCAGATTAGAAGTCTAACTTAGAAGGTGATGTCATCCTTCTTTTTCCCCATCAGAGTGATTATTTAAACAAAATTTTAAAAAGAACAAAAAGAATCACTGTAGACTGATTAAACCACCACAGAATTACATAGGTATAGATTTTAAATTATTGCCATAGTGCTCATCAATTATAATAAAAACCACATTAATTTTTAAATTTATTTTTATTTAAATTCAGTTAATTAACATGTATTGTTTCAGAGGTAGAGGTCAGTGATTCATCAGTCAAGGCACATTAATTTTATAATATAAGAAAGTAGATGAAAAAACTGACTGCTTTTCCCTTTATTGCTGTCTGCGGTTTATCCTGTTTAATATTTGGTCTTTTAGAGGTTATTCTTTGTTTCACAACCATGTGTTTATTCATTCCACACACTAATTGAGTGTTTATATGTACTAATGATTGTTGTGGAGAATGGAGCGCTGCATAATGCCAATAAATTTCTGTTCTTCTAGATGTTCTCTTTCAGCAAGTATATTTCATAAATATACTAGTGCACATTTCATATAATTTCAGGTAGTGATGTTAAATACAGAAAAATAAAGCTGGGAGAGGAGATATAGACTATGTAGTAAAGGGAACTGTTCTTTTAGATAGTTTAGTTGGGGAGATTTGAATAAAGTCAGTTGGGGCGAGTAGGTAGCAAAGCAATGGGGATATCTGGGAGAAAGAATTCAAAGGACTTAGAAAAATATCTCAAGGAAAGCTAGAAGAGTGGTAAAGGGTAGAATGCAGACTGGTCGTAGATGAAGTCAGAAGAGTGGAACTAGTTTATATAGGGCCATGGAGGCCGGGATAAGGTAAGTATATGAGTTTGGCCTGACTAGACCAGGCCAGTTAAATCAATTTCTGGTGGTAGGGTCTGAGCATTAGTATTTTTTCAATGCTCCTTTGGTGATGCTAACAATAAGCAACCAAGATAGGGAACCACTAGGCCAGAGTTAGACTAGCTAGAGAAGAAATCTGGGAATCCTGCACATGGAGATAATTGATGGTGGAGAAGGAGAGGGTAGAACAGCCAGCAGAGGACTGCGGGTCGTGTAGTCTGAGGAACATGAAGATCTTGTGGTATCCTGGAGATCAAGAAGAATATGTGTACTAAGAAAGATCTGCCAGAAAGAATAAGAATTCACATTCAGTCTGTGCTCTTAATACCTAATGAACGCTGTCCTTGAGCAGAGAGGAGTTGATTAGGGATCTTGGCCATATATTCATACTGTGTAACCCTCATCCTGTGGCCCTAGGCAGATCTTCATTTTAGGTAGAAGCCTCACGAGATGGCGGAAGAGACCAGGAAGAAGGAGCAAAGGACATGCAGTCCCCTCAGGATGGTTTTCTGTAGTTGCCGTGGGATAATTTGGTGTGCATCCTTTTGGCCAGAATGGGGGCTTGTTGCGCCAAGCTCAGAGCACACCTGTTGAAGATGGGGCGAAGCAGTGTTGGGTAAACCACTGTAGGCTCTGCTGCATACGGGCCCACCTAAAGTGTACAAATGACATCGGCTTAAGCAAGTTAGAATCTGTTAAAAATAAAAATCAGTTATTGTTTCAAAGGACTGCATTTTGTGAAAACAGCCAAATCCCTGGAATTCCTTTACATTGACCTTAGTTTTGTCGTGTGCACTCAGTATTGTATACTGGGCAGTAAGAGCTGCTTGATATATCAGTAGGATCTTGAGTGTTTCTTCTCAGCTCGTTTCTGTTTCTTTCAGTGAAGGGGATGTGTTGAGTTTACATCTACTTCAGCTGGCCTTTGGTGATAGAAAGTGTTTGGCATCAGGACAAGTCTTGTATGAGGTAAATGGTACCGGGAATACGGGTTCATTCTGACCATTTTATTGTTGTTTGACTATTTTAGTCTTTGTTTTAAGATATTAGCATATTGAAAAGTCCTTCTATTCCAGTTAATACTGTATTCACAATGTAGTAGAAGTGTTAGATTAGGGATCAGAAGATGAGCAGTTGTGTCAGCTTAGCCTTCTGAACTTCCCCATATACCATTTTCATCTAAACTGAGGGGATTGGACAAGACTCATTCGTGACTTCATTGGTACCCAGGAAAAGGAGCTCCATTTTGTTGCTCTAATATGGCAAGCAGTAAGCCATGGGGTGACTTTATAAACAGTCTTGGGGCACCCGACTGGCTCATTTGGTGGAGCATGCAACCCTTGATCTCAGGGCTGTGAGTTTGAGCCCCATGTTGGGTTAGACATTATTTAAAATCTTTTGTTGTTTGTTTTTTGTTTGTTTGTTTGTTTTTTTTTTTTTGGAAAAAGAGAGTGCAAGTAGGTCGGAGGGCAGAGGGAGAGGGAGAGAGAAAATCTTAAGCAGGCTCTACGTTCAGCATGGAGCACAATGTGGGGCTTGATCTCACAACCCTGAGATTATGATCTGAGCCAAAATCAAGAGTCAGATGCTTAACTGACTGAGCTACCCGTGCCCCACTTAAAAATAAAAATATTAAATAAATAAGTAAATACAAATTTTTTAAATTAAAAAAATTGTCTTGCCACTTATAAAAAGGATAAATGCGTTAGTCTTTTAGGTGACTGAAATTTTTGCCAGCTGAATTCTTGAAGACAAAGTGGCGTGCTGCTAATACCCACCTGGTCAGCCCCTACTTCCTTTCTGTAGAACAGGCTTTCTTAAGCTGGTGTTTGAGGTTGTATGGATGGCCTTTAAAGAATCCATAAAGCCTATGAATTATCTGAGACATTTTTATGATTATGCATTTTTCTGGAAGAAAGTTTCATAGTTTTTCTTAGGTTCTTTTCTTTCCCTCCATAGATTGATTGATTTATTTGGGAGAGCGAGCATGTATGCACAAGTGGGAGGGGCAGGGAGAAGAAGGAGACTCCCAAGCAGACTCTGTGCTGAGTGGAGAGCCCAATGTGGGGCTTGATCCCAGGACCCTGAGACCATGACCTAAGCCGAAACCAAGAGTCCGACACTCACCCAACTATGCTACCCAGGCGCCCTGGCTTTTGTTAGATTCTTAAAGAGATTGATGAGGGGAGAAGGGGGGGGGCTGTTGTTCCAGAGCAAGAATGTCACTCTGAACAGAGGAGCGGGTTTGCTGGCCTCGTGTGTCTTTGTGCAGAATAGTGATGGTCAATCCAGTTCACACTCCAGCCCCAAGTACCTGAAGGTTCCCACGTTTGATAACTGCTTTAGAAGGTTTGTTGGTCATTATTTTCGAGAGACTAAGTTTATCTGTGTTTTATACTACATAAAATTTCAGAGGCCTTTTCAAGTGATTTGTTCTCTTTGTAACTTTTTTGTGTTTTCTTTGTATCATGTGAAAACTTTAAATTCAGAGAACATTTAAGTTTTGAATGACTTCTGGCTTAGAGTTCTATGAAGATAGAGATTTGTGTGCATTTTCTGTTTCAGGGGTTAGAGTACTGTGAAGAAAGATACACACTGGACCTCACGGGTGGCATGTTTCCTTTGAGGGGACAGACTAGTAATACCAAACTGTTGGGATGCCAGAGTATAGAGAAGTATCGATATCATGGCGACAGAGAGGAAGGTATGAATGAAGGTTGGTTAAAAGCACTCTTATATGTCATGTGGAATGCTTGCTTTTGATAGTTACCTTGATGGAAGATTTATGACATCCACCTTGATGGAAGATTTATGCTTTTTTAGAGTTCATACTCCTGGCAGTTAAAAAATTGGAATATTGATTATGGAATTTCTTTTAGGTCCGTATGAGACCGTCGGTATTCTTGCTGTGCAGAACTCAAGCGTCCAGTAGCTTGAGGGACCCCCTTGTATTTTAATCCAGCTTTTTAAACAGACAAGAATGGTCTCTAGTTTTGACTAGTATGAATAGTCTGTGAATAATGGTTCCTTCTGCGTATTTTTTGAGACCTCTGGCAAACAGACCTTGCTTGTCTTTAATCTTTCTCTTTCCTTTTAGTATCATCCCTTCTTCCTGGTAAACAACCTTTGCATGGTCAAAATGGCATAGATTTTGGAATCCCTCTTGGCTTCAAATCTCAGCTCTGTCAGTAGTTGTGACCTTTAATGAATTATTTAACATTTCTGAGCCTCCCTTTCCCCATCTGAATGGAGTAACGCAGTTGGACCTTTTGCAAAGGGTGGCTGTGAGAAGTAAATGTGATGCCGGTGGAGGTTCGTTCGGCTCTGGGCGTGCTCCCTATAGCCGTGCTTGTGTGTGTGCTTCCTGGGACTCATCCTCATGGTTAGGCCCTTCATCTGGGCGTGTCCTCTGTGCTCGTCCCACGTCGGTTTTTGTGGCCCAGTCTTCACGTCCAACTAAACATGCCCAAAACACAGCTCTTCAGACTCTCCCTCTTGTATTCCCTACTCCCCTCTTCTTTCTGGGTTTCCCATTAGTTGTGTCTCAGATGTTTACTTTTTCTCTCCTTGGTGCCTCTTACCTTGTTCCTATCTTTCCATTCCCCGCAACCATCATCCAGGTACTAGTCATCCCCTCTTTCCCATAGAGCTGGATCAGCCCTTCTCAACTAGAATCCTCTAAAGAATCAAGCCCTGTGCCTCAAGGCGTCCATTTTTGGTATTGATATTCTCTGTGTTCCCTTGTTGGGAGAGTATGCCATCAAATAACGAATCAAAATAAATAAATCAAATAAATTCCTACTTTTACCTTCAATACCTCAAAGTTGCCAAAGTGTTAAGTGAAAACAAGCCGCACTATAACTTTCCTGATGAGTATTTTTTTTGTAAAATCTTCTTGAAATGGAGAGACAGTAAAGATATACTGAATGAAACCCTTCTTACAGAATGCGCCATAGAAATGCTTTTTGACATATCAGACGTGATAAAACTTAATTTATGACAAGATGTTGCTGAAATTTTATTTGGGGTAGTTTTAGTTTGTGATTATTTATTCAATTTATAAAAATTATATTCTTTTCTTTTAGCTCTGTCTCCTGACACTAGTGTTTCAGTCTTTACCTGGCAGGTGAATATATATGGACAAGGAAAGCCTTCTATGTATTTGGGGCTTTTTGACATAAACCGTTGGTATCATGCACAGATGCCGGACTCGTTAAGGTAGGACTTCGCACTCTCTCTCTTTCACATTTGTGTGTGTAGCAGCTTGGTCAGTTAATGATTTTGTAACATTTTCTTTTAGAGCAGGAGAATATCTGCATAACTGCTCGTACTTTGCATTGTGGTCACTGGATTCCGTTGTGAACAAGACTTACCCGCATTACATCTTGGATATACTAGTTAATGAGAGAAGCTTAAGTAGAGGAATTCCCCCTTCATATCCACCTCCCGAGCAGTTTTTTAACGCAAATATTTACAACTTTGGTATGTGTTTCCTTAACATTACCTCGAGAAAAATAACATGCACAAGTATATCTGTGTGGGTGTTTGTACGTGTAATATGTATTTGTATAGTATGTGTGGTATCTATGTAGTGTGTAGCATGCAGGTATATGTGCTTACCTGTTCATGTCTCGTTACTGTTAGTTAATATATGGGTAACTTAGGAAATTTAGTTTGATATGTACACCAGAAAATTAATACTTAGGTATTTTATAAAGATACTATGACTTATGAATTCGCTAGAAAAGATAAGTATTATTTATGTTAAGTTTGGTATCTTGTCAGAATGGAAATATTTGGAAAAGTTATTTTAAAATTTATTATATGTAATTTGATATCTTGCCTAACAGTCTGTTAGGATAAATTTTGTTGTATTAATGCCGTCTATGATATAATTCGTAAGCAGATTTTATTTTTTTTTTTTTTACATCTTTTTTTTAGATGCCACTTGTTTGTTAAACTCAGGAATTGTTCATATAACTTGTAATGGCTTTCAAAAGGAGGTAGGTAACAACTAACAATGTGGACAGAGTATCTTAATAAACTGAAGTCAGATCATGGATTTAAACTTTATTTAGTGTTAATTATATAAACTGTTGTTTCAGCTTAAATGGTAGCTTCTGCTAGGTTTGTGATATGAGCAACTAGTAGCATCAGTTACTGATGGCAGCGTGCCAGAAGATGTATTGGGGTTGTGTGGATGTTAGCTACTTGAACCGTAAGGAAAAGAGCGGAAGTAGGTCAGTGCCTTCGCCGTATCTCTTTGTATCCATACTCTTCATTCTCCTCTTTCTTCTCAGGAAGCTTATGAATGAGGCAAGTAATGCAAAGAAGATACCTAGCACAGTGTCTGGCGCAGAGCAGGCAATGACTAGATGTTGAAAAAGACTTCTCCAGGAAAACACAAAATGACAGATTTTGAAATTGATAACCGGCTAGATGTGCCTGAATGCCATATTTATACTTCATATTGGATCTCTCTGACATTAGATCAGGAGAATAAACTGCAGGGTGTGTGTGTGGGGTGTGTGTGTGTTCATTAAGACCTGTCACGAAGTCTGTCAGCTGTCAGCATTGGAGAATGTAACAGGGTTACCCATCAAAGACAGAATGCCCCCCAAAGTATCTTCATCAGTAATATTACTTTTAACTAGCATGCATTGGTTTAGCTCAAGAACTTGTAAACCCGTTTCCTTGCAAGAAGTGTAAAAATGGAGTCTTAAAATTTCTATTTAGTGTCTTTTAGCTTTATTCAGAATATTAAGTACAAAGTAGATGATAAGTTTATTCTTAAATTTGATTATTTGAAATTATGTATTAATGTTTATTCATCAATCTTTATAGACTTTGAGGTTTTTAAAGAAATCAGGAGCATCTCTCAGTGAATTCATACCTGATGGCTATAATCGATGTCTTATGGCTGGCCTTCTGTCACCAAGACTTACTGATACTCACCCTTCCAGTTTAAGTCAGGTGAGATGATTTATAACACTGTTGTTTCTTTTGTTATTAGCTTTCTATTATAGTATTACATTATTATAGTAAAAGTCTACTAGATAATTTCTGCAAAAGTAGATTCAGTAGTATAATGCTCATGCTTCATGATCAGTAACTGTGGTCTTAGGTTTGGCTTAGAATACATACTACCAGGACCCAGTAGGCCATAACTTGGCACGAGGTTCACTTAGCTGTATAGAAGGATTTAGGACAGAAGCCACATTGTGGCGGCCCCAGGCATGTCATGAGTAGAAGTAGTAACAGGCCAGGAGCCATTTTCCAGCCGCTGTGAAAAATGCGTAGGTACAAGTGAGTAAGACCTCATGAGTAAAAATCATCTTGACTCAGGTGGATTTCATGGTCTAGAATGCCAGTATGTGATCATTGGCATGAGTGTCACTGGGAACTTGTGCTGTCATAGGACTGTTGAATCGGAAGTTCTAGGAGTGGAACCCCGCACTTGGTGTTTCAAAAAGCCCTTGATGTGGGGGCGCCTGGGTGGCTCAGTCAGTTAAGCGTTTGACTCCTGATTTCAGCTCAGGTCATGATCTCAGGTTCCTGGGATTGAGTCCTGCTTTCCCTCTCCCTTGGCTCCTCTGCCTGCTTGTGCTCACACACACTCTCAAATAAATAAATCTTAAAAAAAGAAAAAGCCCTTAATGTGATTCTGATGCAGTGTTCCAAGAACCACTGCTTTATAGAAACCGGTATCTTCTGAGAGCCTGTGAGGAGATTCCAAGTTCCTGCAGAACAAGGCCGTTCTAGAAGTGAGACTCACTCATGGAAGCCAAAATCTCAACTTCCTAGTGGAGGTTTATAATCCAATCAGTTTTCCTGGTCCCAGTACATTTTACCTACCAGGGGACATTCTAACAGTAAACAGTGTTGCCTGGGGACAGCTCATAATTCACATTTAATTTAACTCATTATTTGTTAGTAAAACACGCTAGAATAAAGTAAGCTCCATTTTCCCATGGAGAAAGAGAAAATGTTAACTCTCCCTAAGTAGTGTTTGGATAAACTTATTTTAAAAATTACAGATATGTGGGGTCCCTGGGTGGCTCAGTGGATTAAAGCCTCTGCCTTTGGCTCGGATCATGTTCCCGGGGTCCTGGGATTGAGCCCCATGTCGGGCTCTGCTCAGCGAGGGGCCTGCTTCCTCCTCTCTCTCTCTGACTGCCTCTCTGCCTACCTGTGATCTCTGTCTGTCAGATAAATAAATAAAATCTTTTTAAAAATTACAGATATGTAACTATGAATTGCTGGAAAAAGAGCCTTTTAAACACCCATGGGATATAAATACTACCACTCATGGTTTAACATTTACGGTTGGATTTTAATACTTAATTTCATGGAATAAGTGAAATATTCAATACCATTATCACTGGGAGATTCCTCCCTCCTTCCTCTCCTTTTATAGTTTGGTACCTATGTAAATATTAACCATGTGGTCATGTCGTGATCATGGTCGATGTTAATGTTCTTACTACATAGCTTGTTTTTTCCTGGAGTTTCTAAGTGGCCTTTAAAAAAAAAAAAACACAAACACCTTGCCTAGTCTCACACAAGCTTAATTTTTTCTTCCAGTTACTTTTTGCTTTTTTGTGGTGCCCCTTTAGACGAAGGGTCTGACCTTCTGTCGGATTACTTCATTGCCCACTAATTTGTCGCCTTTGTCTCTGGTTCTGTTTTGGGGGAGATTTCTTCATCATCTACCTGGCTTCCCATCAACTTTTTAAAAATTTGACCCTCATATAAAATTTCTGTGAGTACTTTTTCTTTGATCAGTCTTTTGTTTCTAGTATTCTGTTTTATGGATGACTAGCTGCTGCCCGTGTGTGTTCACAGTCTTTCTTGATTTTTGCACTGGCTCTGTTTCCTCTGCAGTCTAGTTTCTTCGTCTAGTCTCTTTGATGGCAGGGGCTCTCCTTATGCATTTGGTGGCCGTCATCTGTTCATATGTAAAGTGGGTCAGTAACAGATGATACACTGTATTTTGCAATGGTATAGTTCATGGAGAGGAATCCTTTTCTTGAGAATAGTAGATGGGACATGCACCATTTCAGTGGAGCAAGGCCACACTTTGGGGGAGCCATTCCATTTTCCCAAAGATCTGTGATTCATGTGTCCATGGTTCTTCATTGCAGGGTCCTAAGGGGGTATGGCTGGCTGTTCCATAGACTAAGTGTCCACCGGTTGCTTATTTTTAGCCCAGGTCTGACCACTCTTGCCCCCCCTCCTCTGTACCTGGACTCTCCACGGACTTAGCCTGAGGGCTCAGAGAGCTAACTTGACTAGATTCTCATCTGTAGCTCCCGTCTGTGAGGACCTAAGGATGCAATTTCCCTCACACTGCTGAGTTCATCACCTTTCCTCATGACTGCCATTCATGGATCTTGTTGAGCTGTCTCACCCCATGATGCCTTCTCTTTTCTTTGCCCTCGTTGATTGATACCTTTCTCTGCTATTTACTACTGATCACTCACTGGGGTCTGGTGATGATACCAAGGCAGCAAGTAAATGGCTGTGTGTGATGTTCCATCTTTATCCATAGGTAACAAGAATTTTCTTTTTTTCAGGAAAGGCTAAAGCAGTTTATAAGGTTGCTTTTGTCTGTTGTGAGTAATAAATGGTCTTTTTTAACCCATCTACTTGATCAGAGTTATGGGAGAATTGCTAATATATTGTGCAGAAGATATCTATTCTTTCTGTCTAATGGCCCAAGAATACTCTTGAGGGCTTTGTTTGATAAAACGGCATCATCACACTCTGGGCGGTTGATTTCCAACCATATGCATTCAGGGAACACCTTTGCTCAGTCTTTCGTTCATAGTACTCTGTTTTATAGTGTCCATTCAGCTGCCCTCAAGAAGACAAGGAGAAAAAGCACCAGATTCAGAGTGGTTTCCTCCCGGAACTTCGGCCCCAGTGGCCCTGCCCACCCTACTGTCAGGAACTGGAACTTACTTTCCGGCCCAGTGCTCCAGCTTCCTGACCGCAGAGAACTCACGGCTCATCATCTTCAGGCCTTGGGCACTCCCAAGAGCTCCATTTAACTTTCTCACTTTAGGGAACTTGATACAGATTCTTTTTTTTTCCTGATTATACACTGTCAAATTTAGTTAAAGCAGTAATACCTTAAAAACGTGAAAAATAACTTGTAATTTAGCCACATGAATAAAACAGCATTTAATGTTTTCCGTGATTAAAATCTGGTATCCACCCCATTTGGGTTTTTTTTCCCCCAATTACATAAATAATACATGAATAGTTTGGATTTAGAAAATCGCTATAGGGTATTGAGGCATGTAACTATTGGCATTTTGTTAACCATCCTTCGTGTGCCCTTTTTTTAAAACTCCATTCCCAGAACAGGTCAAAGTAAATTACATTGTTTAGCAATGCACATGTAGAGCTAAAACAAAAAGAAAAGCAAGAACATGATGACTTCAGAAGGCAGGAAAGGGGTCGTGGTTGCCATGGGAGATGAGAGAGGTGGGTGGGATTTGTTTTTGGTCAGGTCCAAGCAGACACAGCTTCCAGGTTACTGCCACATATTCTCAGTCTAAACCTGGGTGGTGGTCTTGTCAGTGTCCCCTTCATAATCATTTGTTTGTATACATGGTGCATGGATTTTATGTATACTTTTCTTTCATGACTCTCTTTGTATCCCTTCTTCATATCGGGAAAAGGATGATACAGATGCAATTTCATATTTTCATTGGGTGGTCAGTGTTCTGTTAATTACATTATTTGCAAGTTTTACCCTTGTTTTATTGGGTCTTTTCCCTCTTGATTTCTTTTATGGTATCTTTTGCTACATACAAATTAATATTTTTGTAATCAAATGCTCCTGGCTTAAAAAACCTTGCTAATCAATGCTTCATTACCATTTAAGGCTTAGTTCATCTGTGTTCATCAGGTAAAGGTTGCTTTTCTTTCTCCTGGATGAGGATGAGTACAGCTGTGCTATACCCCTTACAAAACAGAGCACAGAATGTCCTTTTGTCAAACTACTGAGATACCACATTTATTTGATTTCCTCTGTCTGTGTACTGGGTTCTGTTTCTGGGTTTTTTATTATGTCCCATTAATCTGATCTATTTCTATGCCATTTTAATATACTGCTCTAATATTTGCTGATGTGGCTCTTTTTTCCCTATAATTGTCAATTCATAGGCATTTGTTCTTTTGTATTAATTACAACATGATTTTATCCAGCACTCCCATTGGAACTCTTCTTGAAAATTTGTTATAGTCATGTATTAATTTTGGAGAGAATATTTTTATCATCATTTCATCCAAGTCTTAAATAGTCTATTTTCTCATTTATTCAGGGTTGGTTTTCTATCTCAACAAGATCTTATAGTTCTTTTCAGTTCTTACAGGTGTCTCTTGTGCTTTTATCTCTTAAGTGCTCCATAGTTGTGCTGCTTGTGACTAGAACGTTTTTCCTCTATTAAATTCTGGGTGGTTATTGCTGGTACATAAAAATGCAGTTGGATCCGCAAATCAGTCCAATGTGATACAACACATCAATAAAAGAAAGAACAAGAACCATATGATACTCTCAATAGATGCTGAAAAAGCATTTGACAAAGTACAGCATCCCTTCCTGATCAAAGCTCTTCAAAGTGTAGGGATAGAGGGCACATACCTCAATATCATCAAAGCCATCTATGAAAAACCCACCGCAAATATCATTCTCAATGGAGAAAAACTGAAAGCTTTTCCACTAAGGACAGGAACACAGCAGGGATGTCCATTATCACCACTGCTATTCAACATAGTACTAGAAGTCCTAGCCTCAGCAATCAGACAACAAAAGGAAATTAAAGGCATCCAAATTGGCAAAGAAGAAGTCAAATTATTACTCTTCGCAGATGATATGATAATATATGTGGAAAACCCAAAAGGCTCCAGTCCAAAACGGCTAGAACTTGTACAGCAATTCAGTAAAGTGTCAGGATATAAAATCAATGCACAGAAATCAGTTGCATTTTTCTACATCAACAGCAAGACAGAAGAAAGAGAAATTAAGGAATCAGTCCCATTTACAATTGCACCCAAAACCATAAGATACCTAGGAATAAACCTAACCAGAGAGGCACAGAATCTATACTCAGAAAAAATTGAGGGGCTATAAACTGGGATCGAGTACTCATGAAAATAAATAAATTAAAAAAAAATTGAGGAAGACACAAAAAAAAAAAATGGAAAAATGTTCCATGCTCCTGGATTGGAAGAATAAATATTGTGAAAATGTCTATGCTACCTAAAGCAATCTACACATTTAATGCAATTCCTATCAAAGTACCATCCATCTTTTTCAAAGAAATGGAACAAATAATTCTAAAATTTATATGGAACCAGAAAAGACCTTGAATAGCCAAAGGGATATTGAAAAAAGAAAGCCAAAGTTGGTGGCATCACAATTCCAGACTTCAAGCTCTATTACAAAGATGTCATCATCAAGACAGCATGGTACTGGCACAAAAACAGACACATAGATAATGGAACAGAATAGAGAGCCCAGAAATAGACCCTCAACTCTATGGTCAACTAATCTTCGACAAAGCAGGAAAGAATGTCCAATGGAAAAAAAGACAGCCTCTTCAATAAATGGTGTTGGGAAAATTGGACAGCCACATGGCAGAAAAATGAAATTGGACCATTTCCTTACACCACACACAAAAAAAGACTCAAAATGGATGAAGGACCTCTGTGTGAGAAAGGAATCCGTCAAAATCCTTGAGGAGAACACAGGCAGCAACCTCTTCGACCTCAGCCGCAGCAACATCTTCCTAGGAACATCGCCAAAGGTAAGGGAGGCAAGGGCAAAAATGAACTATTGGGATTTCATCAAGATCAAAAGCTTTTGCACAGCAAAGGAAACAGTTAACAAAATCAAAAGACAACTGACAGAATGGGAGAAGATATTTGCAAATGACATATCAGATAAAGGACTAGTGTCCAAAATCTATAAAGAACTTAGCAAACTCAACACCCAAAAAACAAATAATCCAATCAAGAAATGGGCAGAGGACATGAACAGACATTTCTGCAAAGAAGACATCCAGATGGCCAACAGACACATGAAAAAGTGCTCCATATCACTCGGCATCGGGGAAATACAAATCAAAACCACAATGAGATATCACCTCACAACAGTCAGAATGGCTAAAATCAACAAGTCAGGAAATGACAGATGCTGGCGAGGATGTGGAGAAAGGGGAACCCTCACACTGTTGGTGGGAATGCAAGCTGGTGCAACCACTCTAGAAAACAGCATGGAGGTTCCTCAAAATGTTGAAAATAGAACTGCCCTATGACCCAGCAATTGCACTACTGGGTAT
This sequence comes from Mustela putorius furo, assembly GCF_011764305.1. Taxonomy (NCBI): domain Eukaryota; kingdom Metazoa; phylum Chordata; class Mammalia; order Carnivora; family Mustelidae; genus Mustela; species Mustela putorius. Next base: position 9,641,171 of record NW_025421480.1, on the reverse strand, counting down.
TTACCCTAAAGATACAAACATAGTGATCCAAAGGGGCAGGTGCACCCGAATGTTTATAGCAGCAATGTCCACAATAGCCAAACTATGGAAAGATGAATGGATCAAGAAGATGTGGTCTATATACAAATGGAATACTATGCAGCCATCAAAAGAAATGAAATCTTGCCATTTGTGACAACGTGGATGGAACTAGAGCGAATCATGCTTAGCGAAATAAGTCAAGCAGAGAAAGACAACTATCATATGATCTCCCTGATATGAGGAAGTGGTGATGCAACATGGGGGCTTAAGTGGGTAGGAGAAGAATAAATGAAACAAGATGGGATTGGGAGGGAGACAAACCAAGTGACTCTTAATCTCACAAAACAAACTGAGGGTTGCTGGGGGTAAGGGGGTTGGGAGAAGGGAGATGGGGTTATGGACATTGAGGAGAGGGTATGTGCTTTGGTGTGTGCTGTGAAGTGTGTAAACCTGGCGATTCACAGACCTGTACCCCTGGGGATAAAAATATATGTCTATAAAAAATAAAAAAATTAAAAACAAAAGATACCTTTCAAAAGACCTAAAAAAAATGCAGTTGGTTTTTGTGTATTCACTTAATATCTATTTATCAAATCAGAATCTCTTATTAGATTTTCAAGGTCTGGAGTCATCAGCAAATACGGGCTTCTACTTTTTCCATTTTTGTTTATCTTCTCACAGCGTTTGGTAGAACCTCTACAAACTTTGGAAAAACAGTGGTACCAGCAGACATTCTTGTTTTGTCCCCAATGTTAATGTAAATTGCTTTACTGAGTCTCCATTTAGAATCATGCTTTTCTTCATTTTGAGGGAGTCTTTATCATAGTTAAGCCCCTCTGTTCCTGTTCGACTCATCTGTTTTTTCATTCAGTTCTTTTAAAAAAGTTTCTTGTTCTAATGAATGAAATTCATACGTTTCTTTAATATTCAGCGTGATTTATAATGATTTTAAATAAGGCTTGTTAAGACACAGCTATATCTTATAGTTACCTGCTTACAGTGATTTTTAGTAAATCCATGGAATTGTGCACCTGTCTCCACATTCAGTTTGAGAACATTTTTCTCACCCCCACAAAACCCCCATGTTCTCCCCCCATTTCCCAGCTTTCAAACCACTCTGCTTTCTGTCTTCATAGGCTGCTTGTTACTTACAGTTCATCTGTGTGGTATATGCATCAGCCCCTCATCCCATTCGTTCACCCATTCTTCAGTTGGGGGGCATTTGGTTTGTTTCCAGTTTGGGACTATTATGAATGATGTTGTTCCATGTATAGTTTTGATGTGGGCTTGTGTTTTCATTTCTCTTGGGTATGGAGTTGCTGGGTCATGAGGTAACTCAGTATTTAAGTTTCCCAGAGTGGCTACCATTTTCCATTCCCACCATCAGTGTACAAGGATTCCAGTTACTCCACGTGGCCACCAGTGCCTCTCACTGCCTTTGTGTTTATAGCCGCCTAGAGAGTCATGAGTTTTTAACTCCTTAAATATTTGTATTTTTAAAATTTATTAATTGGTTTTAAAGAGAATGCCTGTGGGGGAGGGGGAGAGAGAGAACCTCAAGCAGACTCTCTGCTGAGCGTGGAGCCCCACACAGGGCTCAATCCCAGGATGCTGACATCATGACCTGAGCCAAAACCAACAGTTGGATACTTAACCCAACGGAGCCACACAGGTGTCCCTAAGTGTTTGTATTTTTATAGAACTTGCTATCTCTGAGACTGTGATCAGATATCTTCTACCCTCATTTCTTACTCTTTTTCCTTTTTTTAAATGCATGGTTCAGGAAGAACAGTTAGAAGCTATCTTGTCAGCAGCAATCCACACAAGTTGCCTGGGACTTCTGACTGGATGTATCAAAAAGTGGACAAAAGAAGGTAAGATTATGGTTTTTAACAAATAAAAAAATCACTTTTATATTTAAAATTTTTTAAATAATTAATTTGGGGGTTTAGTTAAACTTTATTTTGAGCTAATTAGATTCACATTGCTATTTTAAGACATTGTGTACAGAGATCCTGTGTTACCCTTTATCATCACCTTCCCTCTGCAAGATCTGGTAAGCTTCTGGTACAGTATCCCAGTCACGATCCCCATGTTGTCCTTTTTATAGCCACACCTATGTCCCCCTACGCATAATCCCAGGGAGCCACCAGTCTATTCTCTATTTCTATAATTTTGACATTTCAAAAATGTTTAGAAATGACATTATACAATATGTAACTTTGGGATTGACTCTTCAGCAAAATTCTCCGGGATTCATCCCAGTTGCTGTGTATCCTTCTCTTTTAAAAACACACATGCTACACCCCCTTTATTTTTTTATTGAGTCATTCGAGAATAAGTTGAAGGCATCAACATTTCTCTTCTTGTAAGTAATTCAATATTATTTCCAAGACCAAGAACATTCATTCCAAAACCACTTTATACTTACAAAATTCAGAAAAACATTGATACATGCTGTTATCTGATCCCCAAACATTACTGGAATGTTACTAATTGTGCCAGTAACGTCCTTGATAGCATTTATAGGGATAGAGAATCCAAAATGGAATCCAGCATATACTTTGTATTTAGTTTTTATGTCCTTTTAATGTCTCTTAATCTCATATAATTCCTAGGCCTTTATCTTTCAAAAAATTGGCTTTTTTTTTTTTTTTTAAAGATAAGCCTATCAATTTGCAGACAGTCTTTGAGTGTGTGTTCTTAAGCTTTCCTCCTGATTAGATTCAGAGTTGACATTCTTCACAGCAGCACTGCGTAAAACAGTGTGCTCTTTGCTGTGTTTCGTACCAGTTTGTTAGTATTGACGTTCCCACTGCTCACTTGATCAGTGTGGTCTTGGTCAGGGTTCCCCACTGGAGCTACTGATTTTTTTGTTTGTAATTAATAATCCTTTATTTTTTTCCATGGATATTTACTAATAAGAACAACCAAATTCTGCGGCCAATCTTCGCTTTGTTCTTGAGTGGACGTGGAATAAAGTGGTTTTTACAAAAGAGGAATTTGACAGACTGTGTAAGTATTATATTAAAATATTAACCTCGATTTGTGTTTTAAGTACATGACAGTCATCATTTTTAATCATTTTGAAGTTGTAAACTTGTTTTTTTTTTTAAGATTTTATTAATTTATTTGAGAGAGAGCACAAGTCGGGGGAAGGGGCAGCAGGCAGAGAGGGAGAGGGAGAACCAGGCTTCCTGTGGAGCGGGGAGCCCAAATCGGAACTCCATCCCAGGACCCTGCGATCATGACCTGAGCTGAAGGCAGATGATTAACTGACTGAGCCACCCAGGCGTCCCTGAAGTTGTAAACTCTTTAAAGAAGTCTCAGAGGAAAACTTTTCTTTTAATAGTAGGGTGGCAAAATTAGTATTATTTTTATGTTTGTTTTTAAACATTTTATTTTTAAATAATTTCTGCACCCAGCATGGGGCTCGAACTTAAAATTTCAAGTTGAAGAGTCACATGCTCCACCACTGAGCCAGTCAGGTGCCCCGACGAAATTTTTTCTTGAGCAAGACTTTGCAATCGATTGTTAAACTGGCAATGTGTTAACATGCCTATAATACCAACTTTCAGAGTTGGACATTTTCTTTGATCTTAAGAGATTAAATTATGAAGTTTGCGGATGATGGAGTCAGGGGGGTATGCCAGTTGACCTCAGAAGGTTCCCTTCTTACTCATTTTCTGTTCAAAATATTTATAACCAAAAAAAAGCTAAAGAGGAGGGCAAAAGGGGCACCTGGATGGCTCAGTGGGTTAAGCCTCTGCCTTCAGCTCAGGTCATGATCCCAGGGTCCTGGGATCGAGCCCCATATCGGGCTCTTTGCTCGGCAGGGAGCCTGCTTCCTCTTCTCTCTCTGCCTGCCTCTCTGCCTACTTGTGATCTTTGTCAAATAAATAAATAAAATCTTTAAAAATATATATTCTTAAAAAAAAAAAAGGAGGAGGGCAAAAACTCATCACCTCTGTCTTCTGCTAGCAGGTGACGTTATCAGTCATTTGCAGTAATTTTTCTTCTTGTCAGGCTTATTCATTCATCTGTCGTTAATCTGAGTTTTGAGGTGTCCTATAAATATCAGAAACCCATTATGTACAAAAATAATGTGATTGCCCTGTACATGAAAGTATAATTTAAGTTTAATTAGAAGTATATATTTTTGTTATTTCTATCATTGTATCAATGATGAATGAATTAAATGGACTTTTTAGTTAAGTTATTTTTAGTAGAGAATCTACTGTTAGAGACATGGGGTTTTTTAGTATTTTTAGGTCATACTTACAAAACATAAATATGAAATAATTATAAATACTTAAATAATTGAATAAATTATTTGAATAGTTATTAAATATTTAATCACTTAGTTAAAGTCAGGAGCAAACACCTGGTAATTGAGAGTTAGGGCCACAAAATATATTTTTTTGAGTGGAAAATATATTCAGGACTGGGTTATGTAATTCATGTAAGAAAAGAAAAAAATTCAGATTGGTTCATAAATTATATGCCTTTATTACACTTTGAGCATAATCTGGTACATCAGGTTTGAACATGGTAACTCAGCCATTATTGCTGCCTTGAGCTGCATTACTGGTTAATGGAGTTCTTTTAAAAACCTAAATGTAATAAAAACACAAAGCATAGTATTTTAAATGTATGGGAAGTGAAGCAAATCAATTTGATTTGAGGAAGGATTTCTAATTAAGATATGTTTTCTAGTTTCCAGTTACCCAGTAAATATTAATGTGATTAAATCTTAACTAAAACATGTAATCAGTAGCAACTAAAATACCCATTTTTTCCCCAAAAAAGGATTTGAAAATTCATTGTTGAGTTTAAAATGAAAGGACAACCAAGTCTACAGTGAATTATAACAAGCACGTAGTTTTATTATGTCTTTATCTGAGTCTTAATGTCTCACTTTGGAGCACTGGAGATGGAAAAGTGCTCTTATAAAATAATCACAAAACAATGTGGCATGTAAAAGATCTGATAGGAAAGATTTTTACTTGAGGGGGAAGCATTTAACGAATAGACTTATTTCTAGTCAGTCTGAAGTTGACTCTGTGTCCCCTTCCTCTGCTCACATTGCTTGTTCCTTGTTCTGCATCTTAAAAAACTAGGAATTTATATTTGTCCCTTCGGGGTTTCTTAAGGTTATTTGCCATTTCAAAGTCTCATAATGTGTAGTCTAACTCTGTAGTTAATAGGAGTTTGAGAAATCTTGCCTTTATGATTTTAACTAACTCGGATTTATTGTGTCAGAACTAATCTGGTATTTTCTCCTGGAAAGGTATACCATTATTTGATGGCTCGTGTCGTTTCATCGACCCACAGACCATACAGGCTCTCCAGCAGTGCCACTTGCTTCTCAGCAACCTTAATTCCGTCTTAAATTGTTTCACCACAGAGGCCCAGGAGATCACGGAGAGAGGTGTGCTCTTTGTCTCGTATAAATGAGTTTTTGTTTAAATTTTACTTCAAGGAAAAATAAACTTCCTTGTCTTCCTTGTCTTAGATGCATCATTGTGCAAAGTACGAAGAGACTTATTTTATTTTTATTTCTTAAATGGAAACTGCAGACTATTACTAGATGTGCCCTGAGCCCATGCTTAAACATGCTTGGGAAATCTGCGGGTTAAACTTACTGTTAAGGTAGCGTACGTACTTCCAGTAGAGTTTCAAATTCTTCAATTATATGTAAGTTTTTATTCACAGAGGTCATTGTAAATGTTTGTCTTTGTTTTGCCATTTAAACAAAATAGCCAGTTTCACGTAAAGGCCCGGTTTGAACAACCTACAGGAATATCCCTGTGCTGGTCTGTGTTACTGGCTGCGTTTGACTTGGAAATGCAGCATAGGCGGAAGCTCATGTAGCTCAGATGTCTACTTAGTGAGTCATCCCCTTTAGCATTGTGGAGATTTTCTGTTCAAGCTAAGTATATTGAAGAATCCACATACGCTGTTAAAAGTTTTGAGAACTGGGCAGGGTCTTGATTCTCCACACGGTTGAAGCACTGCACGTTACACGGCCGGTGTTTATCTCCGCAGGCCTCATGGACTTGCACAAGAAGTGCCTGATCACGCGGCTCATCAGCCAGTACACGCAGGCGGTGCTCTGGTTCTGTCACTCGGGGCTCTTACCCGAGGGCTCAGGTAAAACACGGACTTCAGCTGCGGATATTACTGGAGACTTTCTGAAATCTCTGTCATTTGAGGGGTTCTCATTTTCGGGTTGCCTTTTTTCCACCATCCCTCTTCCATTAAGAGTTGTTTTAATATGCGTATTAACCGAGATTATTTGCCATCAGTCGAATACCTCTTTTCAACTAATGTATGCTACCAAAAATTAGATTTGACTTTTGCTCTGGCTTGTAGAGAACACTTCTAAGTCCTCTAATTTTCTGCATTTCCAGGGCACATGTTAGATTCTATTGAGAAGCACTTCTGTCCCTTTGCTTAATTGCTGTTGACCTTACTCTTTCATTATTCTCTGTGATTTTTACCTAAATAGTGAATACTGCTTGCTTTCTAAGTATATGAATGATTAAGGATTAAGGGGATGGAATTATCTCTGGAATAGCTTTTCCAGAGTTTTAAGCCTACATCCTTGTTTTTTACCAACTGTTATGAGAGACTCTTTTCTTGTTTGTGTATCTGTTAATAAAGGGATGTGTATTTATTACTTAAATTTAGGAAGCCTGCAGACTAAACAGTATCATGCAGTTATAGTAAAATAATGTGGATGACCTTAGGTATTGTTAGGATGTTTTGGAAATATTACTAATTTTCCTGATTCTTAAAAAACTCTAGATGATGCTGTGCAGTTGTCCAGGTTGTACTACAACTACCCTGTAATTCAGAACTACTACACCAGTCGTCGACAGAAGTGTGAGCGTCTGGCAAGGTACCTTCCAGAATTTTCCAAAACCTCTTAGAAGTTATTTTTGTAAGAAGTCATCTCTTTCTCAGAACAGAATTCATGAGGCTACAGAAAGATGAAATGTGTGGAATTCTCAAGTGACAGAATTTGTTACTAGCATTATTATAGTTGTAACATTTGCATGTTTGCCTAGATCTGTTACACCTCATTTGATAATTTGAGTGTGGCTACTCGTATTTCCTAATTAAGAGTTGTTACCACAGTTGATTTATTAGAAGAGATTCTGTCATTTAAGCATGTATTTTTCCTGAGGATTCTTATTTATACTTTTTAAAGATGTTATTTGTTTATTTGACAGACAGAGATCACAAGTAGGCAGAGAGGCAGGCAGAGAGAGAGGAAGGGAAGCAGGCTCCCCGCTGAGCAGAGAGCCCAATGCAGGGCTCCGTCCCAGGACCCTGGAATCATGACCTGAGCTGAAGGCAGAGGCTTTAAGCAACTGAGCCACCCAGGCACCCCCTGAGGACTCTTATTTACTTATTTATTTTTATGAACATATAATGTATTTTTATCCCCAGACGTAGAGGTCTGTGACTCTCCAGGTTTACACACTTCACAGCACTCACCATAGCACATACCCTCCCCAATGTCCATAACCCCACTACCGTCTCCCAACCTCCCTCCCCCCAGCAACCCTCAGTTTGTTTTGTGAGATTAAGAATCTGAGGATTCTTATTTAGAAAATGACTAAAGGCTCCCAATTCATCAGAAAGCCACAAAGCATACCTTCAGTTAGGCTTTTTATGTTCTTTCCATTAACAGTTGCTTTTCAGGCCCTTCAACCACTGTGTTCCTGTTTTCTTTGTCTTATTTCCTTTATTTTTCCTTTTTAATATACATGAATGTTACTTTCATTGGTTTCTTTGAAATAATGAAGCAGAGGTAATAGAACAAAGAGCAGGGATTATATAGCCTTGTTCCTCGGGTGGGAGTGACGCTTGCAGCACAGCATGCAACATTGACAGTGGTGGTTCACGAACATGGACGTCAGGTGTGTTGTCAGAATCCCCCAGAAATCAGTCCTCAGAAGGCCATGCTGTCTATAATTTGGTATGTGGCAAGTTTGGGGTCCGGTCCTTTCGAAGAAATAATCTTGGAGCCTAGGCACCAAGGTGGGAGATTGATTAGGCATATTATATTTATTTAATTTTTAAAGATTTTACTTTATTTGAGAGAGAGTGCACACTTGAGCAGAAGGAGGAGGAGAGAGAGACTGTGAAGCAGACTCCCTGCTGAGTGCAGAGCCCGCCGTGGGGCTCCATCTCACAACCCTCAGATCGTGATCCCAGCTGAGCCACCCGGGCGCCCCATCAAGCATATTTTAAAATCCTAGATCTGTTAGTTCCTAGATCTAATTCTAGATATGTGTCCCTGAATGGCTTTGCTACGTTTTTCTAATCCTGCTTGTCACGTAAGACTCGCAGGCCATGTAAATAAAGGTGGAGTGGTCGGTGCGGTGCTGACTGTCAGGGGGAAAGCTCAGGAAGGAGGAACTGCCACCCACCGGGCTGTTGTAGATGAGGCAGGGACAGGTTCTGCTGCCCACTGCAGGCGCTCGGGATAGGTTTTTGAAGGAATCGCTGGGTCAGAAGACTCAGGTGGTGAAAGGGAACTCATAGCCCTTTGACTGAACTGCTGGGTGTTTATACCCGACTGGCTGCTGTGCTCTTGGGCAGTTTGCTCTGGGTGGTAGAAGCAAGCTCAGGCATCTGGCGGCTGGACCGCGCTCTCCCCCTGGGAACCTGTGTGCACCAGCTTCCTGGCGACCAAGCCCGAGGCCTCTGCATCTAATTCTTGTTGGTGACTGGACTTCACGTGGTGCCAAATGGGGTCCTGTTCTCAACTCTCTTCTCCTTTGGATTGTGGGGATCACAAGAGTTTGGAATAAACATGAATGGCGAATAATCCTGAATGTTGCCCGTTTTGCAGAGGGAAATGGAACCCCGATTGCCTGATTATTGACGAAATGGTATCTCAATTGGGAGACGGCGTTGAGAGGTTGTGGAAGCGGGATGAAGGAGGCACAGGAAAATACCCTCCATCTAGTCTGCACGTACGTTTCTGGCCACGTGCTCCCCCTGAAGACTCTGCGGTTGCTGGGGGTATTGTTCCCGCCCGGCACGGGCTTGGGAGAATCAGGAACTGTGAATGAGTGAACATACAAAAAACACTGAATTTTTTATCCCTTTTACAGGCACTGCTTGACATATACCTATTGGATGACGTCACTGAAATAAGCAAACATGCTGTTGTATCCTTTAAACACTGTCAATTCCTGTATTACGTTCATCATAAAATTTGAGAGTAATAGGAACCTCGAACGTCTAATCCAATCTCAGCTGCACATTTGCAGTTTTTTTAAAGGAAGGTTAACCCAGGGTCTGTTGTTTGGGTTCCAATGGTCTATGGCAAATCTGAAACTATGCAGAATTTTGTTATAATTTTCTGGGGTTAGGATCCACAGCTGTCATCAGATTCTCGTGTGTGTTTGTGTGTGTGTGTGTGTGTGTGTGTGTGTGTGTGTGTGTTGGACATCATCAGAGTTACCAACATACCAACAGCAATTCTGAAACATTGCTGGCCAAATGGTCTTTCTTTTTTTCTTTCTTTCGTTTTTTTTAAAGATTTTATGTATTTGTCAGAGAGAGAGAGAGCGCACAAGCATGAGTGGCAGGCTCCTCACTGAGCAGGGAGGCCGATACAGGACTCAATCCCAGGACCCTGAGCTCATGACCTGAGCCAAAGGCAGAGGCTTAACCTACTGAACCACCCAGGCATCAAATGATCTTTCTTAATGAGGTTAATTTATGTGTTCAATACAAATACATAATAAGTTAGTTTAATATTATGTTAGGCCTTGGGCCTGAACCCAGTCTTATTTGCAATAGTATTTTTGTGCTGATGTCAGTTTCTGAGTTTAAAAAGTGTGTAGTCCAGGGAGGGGTGGCTCAGTCAATTAAGCGTTTGCCTTTGGCTCGGGTCATGGTTCCAGGGTCCTAGGAACGAGTCCTGCATTAGGCTCCTTGCTCAGCGGGGAGTTTGCTTCTCTCTCTCTGTCAAATAAATGAATAAAATCTTTTTTTTTAAATGTGTAGTTCCATTCATAAATTATAAGTTACATGATGTGTTTGCTTTAGCCTTTGGCTTTTGCCGATAACTGGAATTTTGTCTGTACCTCTGCTTCTTCAGTGCTAATAAGCTACTGACTTCATGAGGAAAGTGGGCTTTTGTTAATCTCTTTTGCAGTGGTACTTACTACTGAGTGTGAATTTGTGAATTTGCATCTAGAACTGGCTGCACAGTTATTTAATAACACTGCCACACCAGGGTAATCTGTTTAGGCTTTCGGAATCCTGAAAGCAGCCTCTTTAAGCCTCTGGTGCTGTAGTCTCTTGATCCCTAATACAAGTAGATATGTAGGAGATTTTCTTCTTGTTACTGTCCTTAATTCTCTTTTTTAAAGACCATTTATTTGTTGCTCGATATTATGTATTCCTTCCCAAACAAAGCAGATACTTGCATTGAGTCTTTTCCCACTGCCTTTGCCATTCCTTGGGGCCAGGTGAAACTTATTCAAGGCTTTTGGCTGATAGATCATAATGACTATGCGGTAAGTCTGTTCGCTGAGAATGTAAGCTTTCATCAGCTGTTAGAATTTCAGAAAGAAGTACGTAGCTGGATTAATTGTGATATTAAAGATACGACTCAGTCTACTTCTGGAGTAATTTACGGACTCAGTTCAGTCGATACCTTTATCAAGCAGTGTCATCGGCAATGAGAATACAAAGATGCAACACTTTAGGACCTCAGGGCCCACAAGGTCTAAAGAAGGAAATAAGTACTAGTGGTGCACTAGTGGTGCAGATTCGGCCATTGTTTTGTTAGAGACCCGCTTGGTGTGTTGCCATAGAAGGCAGGACTTGGTATTGATGTGTGACCTTGGTGGCAGAAAGATTTTACGTCAGATCTCAACCAAGCCTCAGAAGAATGGGGCTTTTGATAGGCTTTTATTTAAAATAAAATGTACCATGGATTAAAGTAGAACTTGACAGGTTATGTTTAAACTGTTGTTTGTGGCTGTAGTGTCCCCTGTCTTTTTAAAGGCTAGGTGTTTTTGTCCAAGTGCATCACATTTTATGTGCATGTAGCATTTTTTGTGTTTTCTTTGCAGAGTGGCTTGGATCTTCTGTTCCACCCAGCTACTGTAAAACCTGTGTCATGGCAACACTCAAAGATTATTGAAGCCTTCATGAGTCAGGGGGAGCACAGACAAGCCCTCCGATACATTCAGACAATGAAGCCCACGGTGTCCAGCGGTGAGGATGTTACCCTTCACCTCACCGTTTTGCTTTCCAATAAGTAAGTACATGTTTTGAAAACACCGTTGAAGCCTTGATCATGTATGTTAATAAAATGGAATTGATGAGACTGTCATATAAAATACTTTGCTTTGGTTGCGTTTACATCCTGTTCTTAGGATTCTTCATTGTCAGCGTTAAGAAGAATATAAAAAACCTTTTATCTTAGAATAGGATGAAGAAGGAGGACTCTTGAGTAAAAGGGGAAGCCAAACTGAGCTTCATTCAGAATTCTCTCTCTTGCTAAATGGCAATGTGGGCATCTCCCCTGTGGGCAGTTGAGGTTTGGGGGGGGGGATTGGGGGGAGGAGCCAAAGATACAAAGGAAGGATAAAGCCCTATTGAGTTGTAAAATCGGGTTTTGTATCTTAAATACCTGAACCAAACGGGATTTGAGCAGGTGGGGATTTGAGTAGGTCCTGTCTTTACATTGTTCCTTTTCTTCCCTTTGCCAGTGTTAGTGCTCTCTAATCAGCATGCTATATATAGATCCGTTCATATTATAGCTGTATATGTATATTGCTGTAGTTACTTGTGTATGTGACAACTATGACAAGTTAAAGGCATGATTGGAAATACAGTTGTCTGGTAATTTGGGTTTTCTTGTTAACCATATGATTTGGGGAAATTGCTTGGAGCTGTTACTTCCTATGAGATTGTAACTGTTTTATACAACTCACTTTTTTTTATCAGTTCTGTTGGTTGGTCATTTTTATACTTTTAGAAATTCGTTTCTTCACTCACCCCAGATTGTTTATGAACCAAATGCTACTTCAGTATCAGCATTTGCAAAGTTAAGCTTTCTTTGTTCTCAATGTATTTCTGAGAGGAGAGGGTTGAATCTCTAAATTTCAGGTAGAAGAGGAGTTCTGTAGTATGGTAATGGGTTGATTAGATAGGTAGGACACTGCTAGTGTCCTCGAAAGGAATAAATTAGGAAGTACTTGTTGAAATGAAATAACTTGAATTAGCCACAAACATTTGACTAGCTGAATAAATCTGGAATGAACGTAAGGGCAAGACAAAATTTAAAGAAGCTAGCGGCGATAGAGGTTTAAAAAAATGGGTTAAGAGTCCCAGTACTGAGTAGTCAGGCAGCATGTAAATTATTTTCAGTTGCATAAAAGCTGTTCAGTCTACTGACTTGAAAGAGGTTGTCCTTAACCACTAATGCTGACATCGAAAAAACAGATGTTGGAATCTTGGAAAAACACCTTTGAAAGGTTGCTTGTTTTCCTCTGCGATCCTTGTTATCTGTTATCCTTCAGTTCATTCACAACACATTTTTGTGGTTTGCTGGGTAGATCCTGATGAAGTTCTAGAACCTAGGTGAGGTTCGGTGGGCAGGAAGAGCATATGAAAACTCCCGTTGAAACCTCCCTTCTCCTCCTCTTCCCCCAACCGCGGGGTATATAACATGCTGACCCTCACAACCCCGGGCAGCAGCTCTTCCTGCCCACGGGTCCTGTCCCCGTGCTTTAATAAACCACCATTTTGCACCAAAGATGTCTCAAGAATTCTTTCTTGGTCATCGGCTCCGGACCTCAGCCCACCGAACCTCACCTAGGTTCTAGAACTTCATCAAGTAGTGGAGTATGAGGGCTTTCTTATTTTTAAAATTTACGTCAGTGTTGGCAGTGGAACAGGCTTTCTTGAAGTTGGAGATAGTGTTGTCTCCTGCTAGAGGGGAAATGGAAAAATACATTATCATTTGCCCTTTGCCTTCAAGTATACTCTCCTGGTAGATTAATATTCGATAAGTCATAATCTTACTCTTACTACATTTGCTCAATTAGGAGTGGACATCATACTTTGAATTGGAAAATTTCCATGGACTGGTGGATGGAGGGTCAGGAATTAGGGTTGGTTTTTCTTTTGTTTTGTTTTTAATTTTCAATAGTAAAATACTTACATGCTTCCAAAAGGTTCAGGAGGATACACAGTGAATTTCCAGCCTGCTACGCTGCTTCTTGGTACCCATCAGTGTTAATAATTTCTAGTGGTGGACCTATGTAAGCAAGTGCATGTATGTTTCTTCCCCCTCCTACTTAAACTCCCACCCCACCTTTTTGAAAGCACTTGCTAACATTTAATGAACCTCCCTCTGTGTGGCTTCAAGCTACTAGGATGCAGGCCCCAGCCCCGCCATCACACACACCCTTCATCTCCTCAGCTCTTCTGCTGAAGAAGTTCGCCCTTCGTGATGACGGGCTGTTTGGGGAGTGTTCCTTTCCCCAAAGCTTTGTAGTAGTCCCATCACAGCACATTAGTGATGGGAGCAGCTCCAGGCTCATTTCTAGCAGCATTTACTCTACCACCTCTCCCTACCACCCCTACACAAACAGTGCTACAATACAAACAGCACACTCTATGTCTTGCTACAGTGTACTTTTTCCTGTTTAATTTGGACTTGATATCTTGATAGGACAAAGAGACTTTCCTTACTTTTGACAGTTACGTAGTAGTTCCTTGTGATGTGCTGTGTCAGTATTTATCGAACCAGCTCGCCTCAGCGAACATTTAGGTATTTTTCAGTCTGTTGCTATTTTTACCATTGCTGTGAGTAACCATACATTTTACACAGGTGCGGATTTCGTTTGTAAGACATAAAATCCTAAAAGTGGAACTACTGGGGGAAGAGACATTTGATAGCTCACGGCACACTGCCCTCTGGTGGGTGAAAGTGGTAACAGAGTAACCGGTTTCATCTCACCAAAATAATAAGAGAATGCACCTTTTCATAAAGCTGCTATTTCCTGCTTGTGACCTGCCTTTTGTTTTTGTGTGTGTTGTTGAGATTATTCTTCCTAACATGTTAGAGCTTTTTGTGTGTTAGGGATAGTAATCATAGGGTTTTTTTCCCCTCTTGTTTGTCATTTGTCTTTTTACTTTGTTTTAGAATGGATTTTGTTATGTTGAAAATCATGAAATCAGAATTATCAGTATTTTCATTTGACTTTTGTGTTTGTTTTTTCACTTTAATGTCATTTTTTGTTTTTAGTTCTCTTCATGGTATCTGCTACCACTTTTGTGGTTTTTGTTTTATCATTTAGGTATTGATTTATCTGAAACATATTTTGGTAAAAGCATTTTTAAAAGAAGATTTCAGTGTATACAGAAATAGAATAGTATGGTGAAGGTTCCATATACCAGTCTTACATTGGATTCTACAAATAGATTATGTCCTACCTACTTCAACTTTATGTTCATATGGTTTATTTTTAATTTATGTTGATATACTTATTCATTCTTCTTGTTTATTTTTCTGTCTATAAAAATGTGCTCATTTTAATACTCCCATATTTTTTAGGCAGGAAAAAATTTACCCCCCTAAGACACTCAGGTTTATAACAATCATACTCTCCTCCCTGTCCTGGTATGGGGTGAAATACAAGGCAGTTTTAGATTTTTAGGGAATACCTGTAAATTTGTTAGTTATCTGGGTTCGTAACCTTTGTAAGTCCTGCAGAGTATGTTAAAATATTCTAGTCCCAGAACAAGAAAATGAACAGTTGGCCCTGCCTGGCCTGTCAGCACAGGGAGCCCTTTTCTTCCCTGAGGAACTTTATATCCACAGGAAGCCTGGCTCAGTGCTGTACAAGTTATTCTTCCATGTATTTCCATGCTGAATATTAATCGACGTGACTTAGTTCACATATTCTGTGTTTCTTATATGTATCTTGGTTATTTATTAACAAGTTTTTATGTCAGTATTTGTGACTATTTCAATAACCACAGCTAAAGCTTTTTTATGAAGTTGTCCCTTGAAACCAAAATTATGTGTTGACTTAGAATTTGGTAAATGATGGCCTTTTTAAGAAAAATTATTTCCTGGTACTCATATGTACTTGCCATGTATTCTACCTCTCACAGCCCTGAAAGTTTTCAGCCCCTCCAAAAGTTCTGACAATTTTAGTGTATATCTTTCAAGACATTTTGTTACCTATTTAAGTAAATAAGTACATAAACATGTATAGGCTTTATTGGTTAATTTTTTTTACAATTATAGTCACTGCTGATACAGTTTGAAGCTTGGTTTTTTGTTTTTTCAAGAGTATGTTATGAGAAACACTGTTGATGTCTCACTGCCCACAGAAGACAGTGTCTCATGCCCCCACATGGTGTCTGAAACTCCCTAATTTAACCCATGTTTTCCAGTCAGCTCTTGCTTATAGATCGGTCAGAATATTCTTTGACTGAGATAAGCCCGTCAGCATCCCTTAAACACAATGGTGCCCGGGTAGGTCTTTGCTCCCTTCCCCTTCCACTGCCCTCCTGCCTGGCGTGCATCCGTAAGGGCCCGGCTTTCTCTGCCACACCACAGTGATGCTCGTTCTCACGCCCTTGTATGCTCTGTGCTTTCCTGTCCTGTACTCCAATAACGACCCAGAACAGCCTCACACGAAGTCTGCTCGTGAGATCAGCAGACGTCTTGATGCCGTGACGTGTGTTTAAGAAAAGCTCAGAGTTCTCCAGCGTTACAAACCCAGAGTGTCACTGAAATTCTGTAGGTGGGTCGCTCGTTTGGAAAGCTTCCAACGGCTTTCCTAACACTAGGTCTCGCGGAACGCTGTTTCAGGTACATGGTGGAGGCCTGGACATTCCTGCGGCAGCACTCCACCAGTCTGAACATCGAGCATCTCCTGACGCACACGTACAGAGTCTGCCAGGAGACAGGCCTCATGGAGGACTTGCTGAAGCTGCCTTTCACAGAACTCGAGCAGGTAACAATGCCCCAGCACGCGCTTGTCGGAAATGCAGGAGAAGGGAGTAGCTAACAAGTGTTTTGGTTCTTCCTAGGACTGCTTGGTGAGATTCTTGCAGTCCAGCACCAATGTTCGGAATCACGAATTCCTTCTAGTTCACTATCTGCAGCGTGCCAATTACGTCTCTGCCCTGAGGCTGAATCAAACTCTGAAGACCAATTTTTCGGTATATAGTGAAATGTGTTCCATTATGGGGGCCAAGAGAGTAAGGAGAAGTGGTAACTGTTGTGTGAGAGTTTCTAGCTCAGTAACCACCGAGGCTCTTCATATCCCCTCGACCTTGGAGATGCCTCATCTGACCTTCCCTAGCACGTTGGGAACAGGACATTCTTACCTGGGTCCATTTACATTGGCCATTTCTATTTAGATAACTGCCCACAGTCCTGCCAGACTAACCACTTCACTTAGGGGGAGCTAGAGGAGGAGGTAGAGGAGCAGTGGTAGTTACGTGGTTCGAGGAACGTGGACTTCAGGGCTCAGACAGATGCTCTTTTGTGCCGTGCTTGGAACACATTCTTGGAGCCTTGGTTCTTCCATCAGTAAAATGACAGTATCTGTTTGTGGGGATGTGCATGATGTGTCAGAGGTGACCTGTCGCCTGACCCACGTAGAAACTTGGTACGTGATGACCATTGTTAGTCGTGGAGAAAACTCAAGCCTGGACGGGGGAGGGGTGGAACCCAGGACAGATGGGGACTGATAATGCAGTCAGGTGTGTGTCCGAGGTCCTTGGTTTGGAAGAATGGATATCGGAGAAGGAAGATATTGTTAGGTATTCAGAATTCTGTTTTAAATGGTAAATACATAAACATAAACATAGCACTTTTGAAGAATAAATGTTTACGGTTTATGGCATGTTTAATAGAATGACCGTGATCCTTGTTTGCGGGAGAGATCAGAGGTTCGAAATGCTATAGTAGAGCAGTATGGGAAAGTCCTTCCTAAAATCCAGCGAAGATTAGCTGTTGAGCAAGCTAAGCCTTACCACCTGTCCACATCACCAGTTCTTCGAGAAGGTAAGATTTGATTGAATACTATCATAAAAACATATCTTTGGTGAGAAAGGACATCAAGCAATTTATCTCATGAAACTGTTGTTCTCACATTCAGCTCATTTTTGCTTTTTTTTTTTTTTTCTGGTGGGTCGCTCTGCTCTCCCCAAATGTAAAGTTTTCTTAGAGGTTTTTATAACTGATTTATTAGGGCAGAACAGAATAAAGGATCTCGTTTTATTTCGTTTGGACACTCCCGTCCACCTTTTAGAGAACACATACAGTAAATTATCTCCACCTCTCAAAAGTCCCAAGTTCTATTTCTGCATAGATGTTGCTGAACTAAGTATAACCTGTAACTGCTTATCTTGTGAGCCCTATGTCCTAGTCACTCATATTCATCTTCTGGTAAAATCCTGGTTTAGAAAGGAAAGTAAACCCTGAACTTGCGTTCTTTGTTTTACAGTTTCTAGACCCCAACCATTATCCACTGTTACAAAGCAAGCTGCAGCAGGGGCTGTGTTAACAAGATCTGCTTTCATCAGTAATGTGTTGTCTAAAATCGGAGAGATTTGGGCATGCACTGAACCTAAAGGTGGCACCTCAGCCTCAGCCTCCAAGAGGTACTCTTCCCTTAACACCTTATGGTCTTGCCGCTCGTTTTTCTTTCCCTGGTATCCGAAGCAATCATGAGCCATTCAGTCTTAGAGTTTATTAGTCTGTGCAAAAAGGAAAAACTCTATGTTGACTATTTTGATTGTAGGAAAATTGTTTTGTCTTTAAAAGCAGTTATGTTTATTGTTATTTGTAAATAAGCAGAAAGGTACAAAGTAAAAAGTGAAAGCCCTCCTCTCCTACCTGATAACGCCTTTTGTAAAAAGCATAGTTTAATACTCTCTGTAATACGTACTGAGAAGTTACATTTTTATTTTCTTTGTAGTCCTAAAAGAGAACCCTCTCCTCTGCCACATCCGCAAGTGCCTGAGGCATTTGTTGGAACACCAATTTTAAAAGCATCACAAAAAGCTTCTAGGTAAGACTTAGTTAAATCATTTTAAAGTCACAGTATTAGATAATAATTACACTGTCATTTTCAATTACCTTTAAAATGTTGCAGTATTTTAAATTCTTGAATGAGTTTTAATACTTTTTTAATGCTTTTAATTTTTTATTTATTTATTTATTTTTAAATAATTTGGGGGGTAGCACAGTAATTTTAGCACCAGCTGCTAGCCTGCTTAGAATTTTGGCTTAATGGTTTCAGATGCTTAGAGAAAAGAAGTGAACTTTGTTTTATTAAAAATCATGAGCAAAATAAACTGGTAACTTCTTTTAATACAATTTCCTTGTTGATTGATCCTGAGCAAAAGTTATTTTTGGAAATCGTTAACTAATTTTGGCTTATTGAAACTTCTGTACGACAGAGCCCAGTAAAATGCCTTCCGTGGCTTCAGATCAGTAATACTTGTACAACTTAAACTGTAATATTAGAAAAGTAAATAAATAGTAAGTCAAACTTCTGTATCCAAGATGAAATGGTAATTGTATTTCATCTCAGAATATTGGGTAGTTGAAAAAGATGTTCATATTCTCAATAGCAGAGAACAAGTGTCTCAAAACATGCTTATGATCGTTATAAATTTGTTGTTTACATTTTATCAACAACAAAATTATGTTATTTTTTGAAAATAAAATGATCTGAATTTACAATAGAATAAGGTACTCAGAATAAGTTAATAATTTACAAACGGAGTCAAAAGCTGTTTAGAGTGGGCATATTTTCAAAGCATGAGAAGGTTTTCTGTTTGGGGGGTTTGGATTTAATTAGATTGATGTTGTTTTCCTTTAATTACCAGGAAGATTATTTCAAATAAAAGTCATTATTATTATCATTCTGTTTTCCTAGCAGTAGTTCCAATTTTTTCCCCACAAGTCACTTTTTCTCAGTCCCTTTGTACTTTAATAGATCTGGGGTTCAAGAAGGGAGCAATTAATAAAAGTTTTCAGACTCATGACTAATGGCCTAAGGACCTAAAGAAAAAGAAGTATAATGAGAATCCTTCAAAGCTATGATTAACTCAGATGGAAGAAAGTCAATTGAGGTGTGAATATTTATTTTTATAGAAATCATTCTGTTCCCTAATACTGTGTTTCAAACTGGTTTGCGTTAGTGGGTAGTGAGTAAACTCAATGGCTTGTGACTGGCCCATCTTTCGGTGGAATAGCCGAGGTCGCATCCCTCGGTACTGCGTACAGTAAGGCTAGTGCTGTGCTGTGCAGTGTGTGTTGTGTGTGTGTTTGATATGAAATGCATTACTAATGTATATCATGCCCAAAGATTTGTGGAAATCTTAAGATACGATGAAGTATTTAACATTTTTAAAGAGGATATAATAAAAACAAAATATCATAATCCAAAAATATTTTCTTGATAATTGTTTTAGTATAATTTAGATACATTGTCTTATAAGAATTTTGCTTTTACTCAGTAGGTACCTTTGTTGGACAGGCCCTGCTTTTGAGAAGGAGTCCTTGATAATGATTAAACATCTTGAGCAGGAATACTAGCACAGTGCAAGACAACTAACAATTCCAATTTGGGATAGTTCAGTATAAAAGTGAGCAAATGGTTTACAAATAACAGATTTTGAATATAAGTGAAGTAGAGAAGGAAAAGAAGAATTCGACAATAGAGAAACAAGTGTTAGTGGCCTGATGGGATATTCTTGGTTTGGTGGAAATCTCTCCAAGCTGTGCTTAGTACAGAATAAGCAGCAGTAGGATTAAGGAAATGCTTCCAGTAGTATTTCCCACCGGGCACCAGGCTGGGTCTTCAGGCACCCATCTGGGCTCTGTGCTCCACTGTCCCACCCGTGAGGATCTCATTTGAAGGTAGAGGATGGGACGGCGAGGCACAGCCATGTGGTGGTTTCATGCCCAGGCGTGGGGACATGCTGGACCTTTCTGGTCATTCTCAGCCGAACCAGAGTCACTTTAGGGAAGTAAAAATACATTGTTTGTATTGCTAGGAAATGGTCCGTAAAATAGACTATTCGTTAGGAAATTGCCTATGCAAATGGCCCATTAGAAATTGTAACCTGAAAATTTCACTTTAAATTCTTTATCTGTAAGTTTTTAAACTTTTGGGACTATGCATATTTAATACAAGTTACTGATGAGGTTAGTTTTATCATTTGCATGAACTGCATCAGGACTTTATAGAAAACCAGCAGATTCTGGAGATTCCATTTTGTCATTGAACTCTTTAATTTGAAAAAATTAACTTTTTGTGTGTGTTGGTGCTCAGTCTTTTATTGCAATAAAAACCATAAAGGTAAAGCAAGCCAGTATTCATTATGTATATCACATGTAGATAAAATGAGTTTTAATGTGTTCATAAAAATGTATTTATTTTATAGTAATTATTGGTAAAAGGGCGGGGGACTAGAGCTTTCTTTTTTATCGTTATCCAGAATTCCTAATTCTTGGTTTTACTACTGAATTAATTTTCTGACTTTTTTTAAGTATGATATTAATATCCTCACTGAACTTACAATTTCATGTGGTTACCCTATTTTAACAGTGAATATGGAGTCTAATGGTATACTAAATTTTTTATGTTTTCACTGTCACCTGGATCTTTTTGTGTACATGTGTGCGTGCTGTGCTTACAGGCCACTGGATCTGGTCGTCCATCCTGTGCGCCAGCCTTGTCAGCGTTTGGGGTTTATTCAGCAAACCCCCAAAAGATCTCCTGTATACCTAGCATCCAGTTCATTGTTGAAAGGATCACATCACAGTCCCTCTAGGACTGTAGAACTACATGTGCTTGAAACTCCTTTTGTGGTGAAGGTGAGTATTATATACCTCATGTTCATAGTAAAGCTAGGAAGTTCTCACTTGTCACACAGCAGGGAGAAATAAGCTATCTCTGATATCTCTGGATAACTGACAGCTTTAAGCCTTTGTGGGGTGGGGGGGAGTACCTTTTTTTTTAATCTTCTTAAATAAGACTTTACAAGACTTGACCTGTGCTTCCCTGATGTTATACTCAAGGTTAACAGTTACAAATACATTGTTGTTCGGAGAGTAATCCAAGTCTCTGGTTATTACAAGTTGAAACCTTAATTTTAAACCTCTGAAAAAAGTTTTCACGTTCCTGGGTTTGCCCCCGCCCCATGCCATTTCTGCTGCCATTTTGCTGTTACTTCTTCCTTCTGTCAGAAGCTTTTAGTTCTCTGGTTTCTTTTTAATTTACATTCTCTCACTCCTTTGATGAAACTGCACTCTGTTACTCCTTCTTACTAGCAGTAAATCTGTCTTAATTTCTTTTCCTCCACCATCTCTGATAAATAATTAGTTGGGAAACCACGAAACTAGACTTGTGGTGGCAGGGTGCAGGCACCTTTTCCCATCCCGTTGTCAGAATGGTTTCATAGCAGTTGTGTGCACTGGCTACCTGTCCAGTGTTGTGGATTGAGTCTTGGAGGTGCCCTACCTTCATTTCTTTCCATTGTTTCTGGATATTCCGCATAGAAAGTGAAGCTAGGGGCTTCTTGCTTTTTCTTTCCTCCTCCTTCTTCTTCTTCTTCTTTTTTTTTTTTTTTTTTTTTTTTATTTATAAGAGAGAGAACAAGCAGGGGAGGAGTGGGAGAGGGAGAGGGAGAAGAAGCAGGCTCACCTCTGAGGGAGCTGACACGAGACTCAGTCTCAGGACTCTGGGATCATGACCTGGGCAGAAGGCAGACATTTAACCAACTGAGCCACTGAGGCATCCCAGATTCTTACATTCTGAGGTGAATAAAAGATAGTTCAACAAATGTCAGTCCTAAAATAGTTACTGAAAGAAGTGGAAGAGAAGGTTGGTGAGTGCCTGATATTTACTCTCCAGGGCTGTGATTCCAGTTTTCATCCATTAAAAATAAATCACATTTTGTATTCTCTAAATCAAGGAATAATTTTGTGTCTGCTACCCAAAGTAGTCTTGAAAAAGAATCAGTATAACCTAACAGATACAATGGAATTTGGTGATCTAATGGGGTACAACCATCTGCGTTGCTAGTCCTTCAGAGGAGAAGTGAAGGGAAGGGATTATTGCAGCTTTAAGCCTTTGTGGGGTGGGGGGGAGTACCTTTTTTTTTAATCTTCTTAAATAAGCTTCTTATAAATAAATAAGCTTAAAATAGCTTCTGTGCTAATTATTGTTACTCTGGTAAATCAGGATTCTCATAAGTCATCCATCAGTTACTGGTGGACTTATGTGATGAAATTGTATTTCTTATAAAACATTCTTAAAGTCAGGCTTATCATTTTGTATTAATTTGCTGTAATTAAGCTTGGTTTTTTTATACACATACTGTCCTTTCTCTTCACCTAACTAAAGTTTTGTAGGGACCCATTAAATAATTGATCTCTGCACCTTTATTAACATATAAAACTGGGAATAACCAAGACCTTAAGAGTGATTGTGGGTATAGTTTTGTGTTTTGTAGCCTTAGGTATAGAAATCTCTTGGGTAGAATTTTGTATTTTCTTTCCAGCAATCTATAATAAAACCTTTTACTGATGTGTTTATTAGAGTTGAGTATATAGGCACCATTGTGACTCAGTTGGCCTTCTCTGTCCTTAATGTAAGTGGCTTTTACAAATACTAATGGTGGAATTCTATACGTTTGTTGCAGAGAGCGAAAACTTTGGCCATGTCAGTTACTTCTTCTGGATTTGCCGAGTTCACTCCTCAGTCCATCTTAAGGTCTGGACTTCGAACACCACCTTTACCCTCTCCCTCTCTGTCACCTGGAAGATCCATTACCCCTCCTTCACGACTTAAGGAAACTAGAATTTCATTTATGGAAGAAAGCGTGGCCACAAAACGGACTCCTGGAGTAAGTTTGACAATATTTAGAACAAATTAAGACTATATTAGTATTTACAAGTAAAAAGATAAATCGATTTGCAGGGGGTGGGGAGAGAAAGAGCATGAGCCAGAGGAGGGGTAGAGGGAGAGGTGGACTCCCCACTGAGCAGGGAGCCTGACTCGGGGCTCTGTCCCAGGACCCTGAGATTATGACCTGACCGAGACAGATGCTTAACTGACTGAGCCACCCTGGTGCCCCAGATAAATCAATACGCTTATAGATATTTAAATACAATCTCATAGATAGGCATGAAATCAGAAAACACTGGTTCAGAAAAAATCTCCTGGCACTAACTAGCCAAGCCAGACCCATCATTTACAACTGAAGTTTTAAAATAGGGCCCAGAAGACCAAGTAAATTGCCTATAATCAAACGGCTAATTGGTGGCAGAAGTGGGACTTTAGTCAAGATCTCCTAATTGCTTTTTTTTTTTTTTTTTTTAAGATTTTATTTATTTGACAGACGGAGATCACAAGTAGGCAGAGAGAGAGGAAGGGAAACAGGCTCCCTGCTAAGCAGAAAGCCCAGTGTGGGGCTCAGTCCCAGGACCCTGGGATCATGACCTGAGCAGCTTTAACCCACTGAGCCACCCAGGCGCCCCTCTTTTCTTTTTTTTTTTTTTTTTAAGGTTTTATTTTTTATTTGACAGGTAGAGAGCACAAGTAGGCAGAGCAGCAGGCAGAGGAAAAGGGAGAAGTAGGCTCTCCATTGAGCAGGGAGCCCAATGCGGTGCTCAACCCCAGGACCCTGGGATCATGACCTGAGCCAAAGACATATGCTTAACCAACTGAACCACACAGGCGCCCCAAGACCTCCTCATTTCTTAGTCTATGTGTTTTGTTTTGTTTTGTTTTGTTTTTACCTTATATTGTGTTGCCTGTCTTATTACTATGTTCTTAATTGGGTGTCTCTTGAGACGGTATGTAGTCAGAGTTCCATTGTGGGTTAATAGGAAACCATTTAGTGGTAGTGGGTTGTCTTGCCTATTTTGTGTTTGAGTCTTTGAGAAATACCGTTTTATTCCCAATCAGGGAAACATTAACAACCATTAACTTTCATGTATCTGGAGAGAATGGATTTATAATAAGTGAGTTTTGACTGAGAAGAGAATCTAGAGAAATACCAAACATGAAAAGGTTGTAAGTAATCAGTTACTATTGATTGGAGATGGAGAGCTTAGACTCGACTGATTTCTCCTAGTAAATTATTTTTTTCGAAACCTTTTACTTGACAGGGTACAGATGACAGTAGGACGAAACTGTCTGTTACTACACCTCTCCATAAATGTGGAGGTCCAGCAAAAAGTGAATGGCTAAAGAACAAAGCCAAGACAACAGCCTTTTCCCTGAGTAGTCCTGAAAAGGACCATCAGGAAGTAGAATTAAGGTCCCAGGACGCCCCTTCCCAGAGTTTGGAGAAACTGGATATGAGCCAAGAGAGTAGCGGAGCCTCCACCAGGTCAGACCAGACGACCTTGGAGTATCAGGATGCACCTTCCCCGGGAGACTTGGAAGACAGTTTCGTGGCCCTGAGGCCAAGGCACTCTTCCACAGAACTCATTATCAACTTAACTGAAGCGACTGAGAAGGACAGTGATAAAGATGTGCTTGAATCCGAAACGAGTCCTCCAGACCTGGAGAAAGAAACGGGTAAGAACTCCTTTCTAGATATTTAAAAAATGTGTAGTAGAAGTCTTCCCACCGTGCACAAAGCTTCAGGATTAAATAATACACAATCCCAGTGTACTATATTCTAGACGCAATGCATACATCTGCCTTAAGGCCCTCTCTTACAGCTGTAAGAAGTAATAATACTGACTCTACAGTCTAGGTTGTTGTTATAGTTTCTGACTTGTCCAGCAACCTCAACTTTCTGGAAGGCTGCTCAGAAACCAGATCCATCATTCTCTTCATCATCCCTAATTCCAGAATAATCACTAGACAAACCAGATACCCAGAGGCCCATGAATTTAGAGTCTTTATGTTTACTTCTATATCAAAAAGATTTTGAGCTCCTAATGTCTGTGGAGAACCGGCGAGCCCCCCAGCGAGTGTGCTCCCTGTTGGGGAGCCTGCCGCTGACTGCAAGTAATTTAGAGCCTAGGGGACTAGCTATATAAACAAATGAGCACTTACAGTGTAGCTGGAAAAACACTCCGGTAGGAGGCAAGGAAGGGGCCAGGGAGGCACCAGAGAGCGGGGAGAGACTTGGCCTAGAATCAGATCAGAAAATTCAGTCCGTTTTTTGTTTCGTAGCCCTGCACAGGTTTAATAAGCATATTTAAGGGTAACTCCTAACTTAGAATCTGCAAAACTAAATCACTTCAATAAGTATCTTTATCATACTGGTTTCTTTAGGCCTGTGATGTCTCTATGTAATAAACACAATCGTTATTGCCCTAAGAGCCTAGGACTCATGAACAGCCTCTGTCTACAAGTGTACATCAGTCCAGATGTGCTCTAAAATGATAAAACGGAGGAGAATGTTCATGACTTTTATCTTCATTGATGATTCCTAAAAAGAGGAGGCAATCTCAAATAGAAACTTTTTATTGTTTTCATGGGGGGTTATATAGCACAAACTATAGGATAAAATAGGCTAGAATTGCATCTCAGCTACTTAGTAGGCCTGGGATAGTGTATCTGTGTGCTTCTGTGTCCTCATCTGTAAAATGAGGATAATAGTCCTCCCCACTTTGGTTGTCGAGGACTGAGTCGACCTATGTATAGCATCATACATTGGGCCCCGACTGAGAGAAGTGGTAGGGTACGGGGGGTTCCCAGACTGGGCTCAGACTATTAGAAGGACCTGTTGCCGTTCTGAGGCCAACAGAGTAAACCTAAAAGTACAAAAAAGCAGATCCAGCAGCTTGTTACAAGTAATCATCCAGGGAAGATCGGGAGTACTTGGTAACATTTGGCAGAAGTGGTTGTGACTGTTGCTCATGCATGATTTGTAGGCACTGTCGCCGATCTGGAGACGAAGGACCTCTTGATTGAAGAGGAGGTACCCGCAAACCTCTGTCCCTTGCACCCCATTCCAGGAGGTGAAACTTCCCGCTGTGCTCCGCCAGACCACGACGGGTAAGCTAGTAGGGCAGGCTTCACGTGTGCACAGAGTGTGACGAAGTGGTGAGCCGGTAGCTTCGTATTCCACGCGTAGAGGAGCTTTTATTAAATATTTAGTTTTATTTTATTTTAGTGGGCATTCCTACTTTGGTAGTGGTTTCTGTTACGAAGGACCTTCATTTGTATGAGCATGTGTTATAGAGTAGTTGCTGTGAAGTTTTAGATTGATGCTAGACATTTCTGGAACATACAGTCGTGATGAAGTAAGGCAGATCTCCTATATTCTTTGGGGATCGTGTTTCTGATGAAGCCGTGCATTCCTCTGGCCCCTCCTGGGTTCAGTGGTTTTGGGTAGATGAGGTGAGTCTCCTGCAGGACCAAGGTGGAATGTGGGGGCCATGGCTTGGAGGCAGTTTTGCTCCCTGCCATTTGGTGAATACAAGATTCCAGCAAGGGTTTTCATTTGCAATGACTGCTTGAACTGTTATGCTCCTGGTTGGTTTTATTCAGTGTCTGTACATTCAGGCACTATACTGGACCATATGAGGTCTGCCAGCCTGAGGCCAGGTCCCAAACGGTTTATGATCTGCAGCAAGGTCATAGATCTTAGATCAGGATCATAGGGCAGCTTGTGTTAGACTATAAACCACTACATCATTCCTTTCCTGAAAGTCAGCTGAGCTCATCAGTGAGGTGACTGACGGCCCCTCTGGCAAAACCCCCTCCTCCCCTTGCAAGGCTGGATGCCTTGTGCCTTGGCACTGGGGGCAGTGCTGTTGAGAGGATTCAGAAAAGTTGCAGCTTTGATTATTATGAAGTCGTAAGGGTGATTTACTGAGGTTAATCCATATATAACACGATCCTTTAAGATACCCTAAGTGGTTCAGTGCTTTGTAAGTCCTGAGGGGGTTCACACCCACCCACAGAAATCACTGTTGTAATAGTCACGTCTCACACATTGACCTCCATCATGTGCTTCCCTTCTGAGAAGACAAATCCTGATTAGCTGGTTGGAATCTTCGCCAGGCCTCCAGAGAAAAAGTGGGAGGAAACAATATTATAAAAGCATTATGTAGATTGATGATTTAATTCTAATGTTTCTTGAATTTTAATGAAAATACTTTTGGCAATGGGTTTGACAGAGAATTGCAACAAATTGCAAAGCAGAGAGTAATCACCTGACAACAAACGTTGTGGTTCCTGGTGATCTAGGTAAATAGTCACCATCGTGACAAGCCTAGGTCCTTTTAAAATGTAAATGTATTAGTTGTTGCTTCTTGGTTATCCTAACATCATGAAACAGATATAAGTCTTAAAAATACATCTCTAAGGGCATCTGCCTTCAGCTCAGGTCATGATCTCAAGGTCCTGGGATTGAGCCCCTCATCAAGCTCCCTGCTCAGTGGAGAGTCTACTTCTTCCTCTTCTTTCCCTCTCCCTGCACATCTATAAATTGGGTATATATTCCAAATGTATGTTTTTTTCTTGATTTTACTTTATAATTTTATTTGTCCCATTTTTTAAAAAAACGAGCATGCTTTTTATTAGGTTTTGGGAAAGGGTCTGTTCAGAATAGGAGGGGATTACTGTGCCCATATTTCCAGAACTTATTTACACGAAGTGGCTTAATGCAGGTACCACTGGTCTCCTACTGTGAGTCTTTTTTCATACTCTTTCCAGATAATACTAAAATATTGAACCTCATTTTACTGAGTATATAGGAAATACTCCATAATATCTGAAGACTTAAGAATGTGCCCACAGAAAATTAAAAACTGGCATAAGTGTAATCTATATTGACGAGCATTTTAAAACAATTTTATTTGTAGTTTAAGGCCATGCATATTAGAAAGTGTGAATACCAAATACAGTTTTATTCACTTACAAATGTTATAGTGTTACTCAAAATGAACTTGGGTGGTATTAAGTTCTCCAAACTTTGATTTTTTATTACCAAAAATGACAGGTAGCAGAGAGAGTGGGGTTAGAGCAGGGAAGAGCAGGTGGATCTTCTCAAACACTAACGCATGTGTTTCTGTTTCTAAAGGAAAATCCTTACCCTGAAATCCCAGGTACCAGTTTTAGACGAAGGACTAGTATCCATTGAGACCTGCACCTCTACAGTTAGAGCAGGTAATAATCAATGTGTATATTATTTTGACTTTAGAATTACTTCATTTTAGGGGTACCTGAGTGGCTCAGTCGGTTGAACATCTGACTCTTGATTTCAGCTCAGGTCATGACTTCAGGGTCATGGGATAGACCTCCCTTGCCAACTTCCAACTCCCTCCCCCACTCTGGCTCACGCATGAGCACATGCGCGCACCCTCTCACTCTTGCTCTCGCTCTATCCCCCATGCTCCCCCCAAATAACCCCCAAATAACCAAAAAAAGAATAATTTCAGTTTTAGGGTTTTATGTGATATAGAATATATATATCTATATATATATTCTATATCTATATAGATAGATCTATCTATATATTCTATAAGAATAGAACATAGAATAAGAATATTTTAAGTGTTCTATTCTTATAGAATACATATATTCTATAAGAATAGAACACATAAAACACTAAAATTGAAATTATTCTCAGTTCTTTCTCTTCAATCAGGTTCTGTAGCTATAAGTAACCTTGTGTTCTAGGGAGATGTATCCACTATCAGAGCACTGAGTTGCTTGTAAGGCACTCGGAGGTCTAATAGTAGACGTCTTAGAATGGTTTTTGTGGACATATTTTCCTTTAGAACATTAAAGAAGAGTAAAATTAATTACCAGTCCCCAGCCAGATGGCATATCGGCTTTTCGATCTTCTGGGACTCCGATAGCTACATGGGGCAACTTCTGTTTTTTAACTGAAGACCAAGATTGGTTTTTTATTAGTAGAAAAAATAATTACAAACAACTGCATTTACTCTAGGGAAATTAACGAATATGTAGAGATCATTTGACTTTTTTTTTTCTTCCTGTTAACACTGATAATTGGAAGGTAAAGTGTGTGTTTTCCCATTCCTCTTTGCCACACGGACAGGTGAAAAACTTTCTTCATTTTGTTTTATAAGCTGTTTTTGTATATTATGGATACTAGCCCCATTATCTGTTAAAAGCATGCAAATGTTTTTTCCTAGGTTTTTTTTTTTTTTTTTTTTTTTTTGTAACTTTTGACTCTTTTTTAACTTACGGGGGTTCTTGGGTGGCTCAGTCTGTGGCCTTATGGATACTTTCTGCCAAAAGAGAACTACCTAGTCCTTTTCACAGTGAGATATGGCCCAGACTGCAGGTCCCTTTTGCTATTGTACACCTGCTCAGCAAGGGTAACTGCTGGCCACTTGTCAGTCCCCTGATAACCATGATTTCCAGGTTCAGTGAATAGGGAACAAACATTTGAGCTCCTCTAAGCAATTGTTCTCATACTGAAGTTTCGCAGTAAGGGTGGGAATTATACCTAAGTTAAAGAAAAAAGCCACTATTGTCATTTTTAAATGTAAAACTTACCTTCATGTGTTTGTAGAAAGCAGATACATATTGTTTAAACTGAATGGATACTGAAGATATGGGTTTAATATGTAAACCCTTGTAGGCTTTTTCCCTGTAAGAAGTTAGAAACTATTGGGCAGTAGGACAGGTTTTTCAAGGAAATGTTCTCAAGTGCAATATGGCCTGTGCCTTTCTCTTGCTTCTCAGTGTATGTGTGTGTGTGTTTTTCTTTCAGCTGTGGCCGATGTGCACAGTGATAGCAGAGACTCTGGACTTGCTGCTCCTGAAAGTCCTGGGGTCTCTGACCATAAGCGTGACCAGGAAATAACACTGAACTTGCAGCAAGAGCACAAAGTAGAACTTGATGTCCTGAAAGCAAGTGTTGACTTAGCGGAAGAAAAACCTCCCGTTTCTGATGCTCCTCCTGATCCTCAAGAAATTCATGTAAAAAACTAATTTTTTACTTCGTTGTTAGTTTTGGTTTAGTTAGGTTTCAAACCATAGTTTAAACCTAATGAATTCACTTATTTTGACTGCTGTATAAAAACCTCTTTATAATGTCCATTAGAAGAAAGCATGTAAATATTTTGTGGAATATAAAAGAACACATCCTTTAAGTGAGAAGAGTGTTTTTCGTGAGAATCAAAAAGTTATGTTAAAGAAGTCAGAATTGTAACCATTAATTTCTGCTTAGTATCTGGTTCAAATGACAGTTCTTTTAGCCATGAGAAAACAGATACTGGCTACTGCAGAGACCAGTATGACAGCGAAACTATTCAGAGCATTTGAAAATAACTGAATACAGTTCGAGAGGATTGTTCCCCCAAGCAGACTAGTAGGAGAGTGCTCAATAGCTGGCTGGGGTTTAACTTCTATAACATGAGAAGGGATTTCTTTTCTTTCTTTCTTTTTTCCTTTTCTTTTTTTGTACTTAATATGACTTACGGTTTCTCAAAATTCCACCACATTTCTTTTAATATCAACAGGCAACTATATATGATAAGTGAATGTAAGATTCTAAAAAAAAAAAAAAACCTCTTAACCTCTTCTAATTTATAGAAATGTGATTGTATAGTATTTGGAAAGTTTCTTAAATCATAAAATGTCATGGCTGTCCATATTCATTTTCATGAGTATTCTCACTGTAAAATGGATGGATAAAGTCCCTATTCCTTCAGCTGGGAAGCTAATAAAAATTGTGGGCGTGGTATGAGTGAGAATCCTCATTTCTGGGTATTTCCAGTCTTCATCTCACTGAATGTGGGGGGAGTGGGAAAATGTCATTGTCTAGGTGGGCGGTAATGTTCTACCTTCTTGGTCAGGAGATCTCTCTGTTACTCTCTACCTCCTCCTTTTTCTCCCCCTCCCTTACCAAAAGGTAAATGCAAGGACCATTCCTTCTTCCACCAAACCCTTGCAGGAGAGGTACTGAACTTGAAAGCCTTAGGAATTTCATGGTTTATGCAGCCCCAGCAAAGGGAAGAGGATTGAGTCTAGCCCAAGGGAGCTTATGTAGGTGAATTCTTCTTCAACCTTATGGGGATGATGCTGTTTAGAAAAAGTGTGGTTAGTTAGGGAATTTGGGGATTACCATTAAAACAATTTGGGGATTGTCTTTTTCTCCAGTTAATGTTTTTTCTCGGGCGAGAACAGATTTAAGTCCTTAAATTAGTATCATAGTAATTTTCAAGGTTTTATAAGGACTGTCTTTTTTAGCTAGGGAAATGTGAAATTTCTATTTTAATTCCATTTAGAATCTCAAAATCTTTTTCTGTCTAGTTATTTTGACCAAGTAATAATGTCTGATTGCTTAAAGGGATATTTTTTATAAAGTAAACCCATAAGTATATGCCATATCAAATGTAGTTTATGTTTAACAATTCATATGCCAAAGATGAGATGATTATTAAAAAACTGTATGCTTTAGGCTAAAATAAATGTACACATTAAAATTCTTTAACCGGTCTCTTATCTTTAATTCATTGTAGGTGACTGAACATGAAAAGCTCGGAGTTCAAGATTCAGGACACGAGGCTAGGAGTCTTGCATTTAACGAGTTGTATCCCTCAGGGACTCTTAAGCTCCAGTATAATTTTGATACCATTGAGCAACAGTTTTGTTACTTATCTGATAATAAAGACTCTGCTGAGTGTGACGTTCCTGAAGTAGATGGGGAACTTTTTGGGGCACAGAGCAACTTTACCTTGATATTGGAAGGTGAAGAAGGAGAATTAGAGACCGGTGATTCTGCAGCATCTGATGTGTTAGCTCCAGCAGCAAACACGGCAGCTGAGGAAAAACCCATATACAGTGGGGAAAACGGTGGACCTGGTGCAGAGTTGGCAACGGTCATAACTAGTAATCAGGAGTCCCAAAAGGTAGAGACCTTACCATATGTGCCTGAACCAATTAAAGTAGCAATTGCAGAAAATTTGCTAGATGTAATCAAAGACACAAGAAGTAAAGAAATTACTTCAGATACAGTGGAACAGCAGTCCATTCATGAAAACATACCTTTAATAAGCCAGCAGGTCGCCACCAAGGTAGTCAAATCTACGTTGAAGACTGTTCAGGAAACCAGTACAATGACTATAAATGTGAGCCAGCTTGACGACACGATTTCCTCCAGAACGCGCAGAAGAGTACGTGTACAAAACCCAAGCGTCCTATCAGCACAGCAGGAAGAGTCCACAGCTGTTGATACTCCTGACACATTGGGCCTTTCAGGTAGGAGGACTCAGAAAAGAAAAGAAATTTCTGGGTCTTCTGAAGGTGCTTCTTCTGATGTCAGAGTTCTCTCTCAGAACCAGCAAATACCTCAAAACCCTGGGACTCCCAGGAGAGGAAGGAAAAGAACAGAAGATAATCAGGACATGTTAGGAAGTGATCATCCCATGGAACAGGACGTAGAGGTTACTCCAGCTGGCAAACTAAGGAGGGTGAAACCCTCTCAGCTGTTGGAACCAGAAACTGAAAAAAGTAAGCTTTCGTCTGTTACCAAAAAGACTCCTAAAGGAATTAAAAAATCTGTGGACTCTCTGGAAAGCGTTGAAATGGTAGAAATGGTAGATCTAGATCTGAAAGTTAGTAAAGGAGCACGTCCCAGCGGAAGTACCCGAAAACTGAGAAGTGCCACTCTAGAATCTTCTAAAAAAACAGGACATAGGTCAGTTGGAGAAACTAAGCTTTCATCTGTTACCAAAAAGACTCCTAAAGGAATTAAAAAATCTGTGGACTATCTGGAGAGTGTTGAAATGGTAGATCTAGATCTGAAAGTCAGTAAAGGAGCACGTCCCAGCGGAAGTACCCGAAAACTGAGAAGTGCCACTCTAGAAGCTGCTGAAAGTAGAGGACATAAACCTGATGGAAAGCCCGTGGACCAGGCACTGCCTGCCGAGCCTGGTAGAAGTCCTAAAAAGAGGGAATGTAGCACACTTGATGTCACAGAAGACTCCAGACTGGATTCCTCACAGCTGAGTCTTCAGGCAGAGTTTGGTAGACCTAGAAAACGTGGTAGACCGAGAAAAGTTAATCCATCTGAAGATGTTGGGTCCAAGGCTGTCAAGGAAGCAAAAAGTCCCAAGAGGAGGTCAGGAACTCTCAGCAGCCAGAAGAGGTCGACAAGAAAGACCCCGGCTAAAAGAAAGACTGATGTTGCAAAGACAGCTTTAGAAAAATTCGTTTTAGTGCCAAACGAGGAACTTACTCTGGTGACAAGCTCTAAGAAAAAGCTTACGAAAAGGACTGGAGATCCAAGCCAGACGAGTACATTAGGCCCAGTATCAGAAAAATACACCGATGAAGGAACGACAGCCATGGAAACTGACAACCCAGAAGAGAGGGTGCTTGCCCCAGCCACTCCACTGAAATCGTCCCGTAGCACGAGAACTCGATCTAGCAAGGCCATCTCGTTTCCCGACCTCTCTGAACCGAAAAATGAGTTTGTATTCTCTACTCCCATGTCAAAGGTTCCAAAGAAAGAGAAAGGTACGTTTATTTATATTCAAAGCACAGTTTTCATCTTGCTCAAAGTCTTCAGCTTAAGATTCTGTTGTTTAAATCACAATTTGATTCAAGACCGTAATTATTTCTCCTAAAAATGATTAGTATTTACAGGGAATTCCTCCCCCCCCATAAAGAAAACACGCCTTATTTTTAAATAGTAAAATTTAGAGATTTTATGTTTCAAATTTTATTCTCAGATTCAGGAATTTTCTTATTCACTGTGACTATTGAAGCCTTAGAATTCCCTTGACATGGGTTTAATCTTCTAGGATAGTATCATTTCTCTTCATTCTGCCCAGACATAAGTGACTTAATTTCTCCCCAGATAGAATCAGCTTTTTTTTAAAGATTTTATTTATTTATTTAACAGAGAGAGATTACAAATAGGCAGAGAGGGAGACAGAGAGAGGGGGGGAGAAGCAGCTTCCCTGCTGAGCAGAGAGCCCGATGTGGGGCTTGATCCCAGGACCCTGGGATCATGACCTGAGCCAAAGGCAGAGGCTTTAACCCACTGAGCCACCCAGGCACCCCTAGAATCGGCATTTTTAATCTAAGTGCCACTGTGTTTAGCTCGTGTTCCAGCAGATATCACCACCTCAAATTGTTTGAAAGGGAAGGAGTAGAATTTTATTGAACAGGATACAGAAATTATTTCAGTGCCTCTTCCCTGTTGCCCTTAAATTGGCCCGACTTCCCATCTAGCCTCCCTCGTTGCCCTGAGGAGCTCACAGCTGTATCACTGGGTTGGTATAGCACACACCTTCCTTCCCGGCAGGGGCGACGTGTCTTCCCAAAGGGTGAGAATATCTTATTCTTTATCTGTGCTATTAGGATTTGGAGGGGGGATGTTTCAGTGAAGTGGCCAATTAGGAGGAAGGGTCTAAAAGGTGATGATGATGAAGGAAATCTTGAGACACTGGTGTAGCTGAACAGAACCTGTTTAGGGTCGTTCTTGGCAAATGTGATAAAAATGGTTAGGTGTGCAAAATGTAGTCGTTCACTTAAGGCCTAAGATTGGAATTTCAGCAAAGCAGCTCAGGGACTCATAAGTAAAGTATGTGACTTTGTTGTATTTATTTAAACCTTTCAGAACTATTGAATATACTTCTAAAAGCATTAGTGAACATCCTGTAAAGTTAGTTGCCTCATGACTTGAGGAAGGCCACTAGAAATGTAAGCTGCTAAAAAATATTCAGACTGAAAATTTTCTGTATTCAGCGTTCACTCTGCAAACACCTGTACAAATGTGCTGGATTCTGCAGTCATTCGATTTAGTTACATAGCCGGAGCCTAGGGAGGGACCCTGCGCCATCAGATGGATTGTTTGTTTTACAAAGTAACTTGTAGTTGCAGGAGGTCCGTCTTCCTGCCCCCTACCCCAGTTTGTTAAAAATAGATCTTTGATTTTGTAGTGCTGTAGGATTCAGCATGAGGAAAGGGAGGTCACGGCCATGCTCTCCATGGAACCAAATGCAGTGACAGGAGTATCTGAATTGAGCTCACTTGACTAAGCTGCTAGATCAGATAAATTTTAAATGAAATGTCATAGGGTGAGTAGAAGGTCATTAACACAATCCTATTTCATGCTTTCCTTGTGACTTAGAAAAGTGTAGCAGACACACAAATTGTGTTAAGAGGTGTCACTAGCATCTCTGATCTTCGTCGTCTTTACGTATTTGGTGTCTATATGCCCGTGGACTAGTTTTACTTGTTTCTGGAGTAAAATACGTGCCAGCCATGGAAGATGAGAAATCCCGTGTCTACGGTCATCAGCAGGACCGATAAGCAGCGTTCCCGTTTCCTTCCAGCTGTGTGTCTGGGGACGTACTCTGCTGCTTCTCCCGCCTCACTTCAGGAACATTTTCTGATCCTCTCGAATACTCTTCAGAACCGGGTGGGTGTTCCTGAGTCTGTGTGGCTCGTGGCTGCCCCACATCTCCCGGAGGGCCGCACACGCTTGTACGCTCTCCTGTTACCTACTGGAACTGTTGTCAGGTTCTCTCGCATTAAAAATAGGCACCTTGTCGCGGTAGAAGTGGTGAGAAATTGGGGACTGAGCTCTCTCGTTCCTGCCACTCAGTAGCTGGGCAGCCGGTCCTTTCCGTTTGCCACATCGGGCTTCTCACTTGGACCACAAAGGGGACAGCGCCAGCCCCACAGCCTCTGGCCACAAAGCCATCACCAGCATCCAGGGCCGCCTGCCTCTCTCGCCCTCCTGCATAGAGTCCGCCCCCCTCCCCTGCCCGTCCTCGGCGTGTCCTGCCAGCAACCCCAGAGGGCAGGAGGCACCGCGGAGCGGGCAGGTATTCTCATAAGACGGGAAGGCGGTCAAAGAAACAGCCGTCTTAGAGTCTAGTTCAGGGTGTTTTGCGGGTCAAAAGAACGGGAAGCTTTGCCGTCTCTGTGGATTTGGTCTACTTTCTGCTACTCAGCAGCAGATCATGCGGAGGGGCCTGCCGTGGGCCGGAGGCCGCGCTGGGATCAGTGTCTGTCAGGACTCTGCTGCGGCGCAGTGAAGTGTCGCTGCTCTTCCTCCTGCCCCAGTGCGGGGAGGTCGAGGCTCAGGGAGACGGAGCCCCCGCGCCGCGCAGGATACGCAGTGGCGTCCCGGAGCCCGCGGGCTGCCCGGAGTCGACGCGGCCGCGGACCAGTGCGTTCCTGGCCCCGAAGCTGGCACTCGGGAGCGCCCTTGAGAAGCGTCAAGAAGTGGGGGAGGAATGGACATGGCCAGCAAGGATCACAAAGTCTTGTTGGGCTTAGGAGAAGCACATGTGGGAGAAACGGGGGAGGGCGGACCTTTTTGCCCCGGAGTGGAGGGGTCCGCGTTGCCTTACTTGCTCCGTTGACGTGGAGGGGGAGGCGCGGGGAGGAGTGCGAGGGGTCCGAGAAGCCAGAGGGGCTGTTGCTCCCGGTGGCCCGGAGAGGAAAGACAGCGTGTTTTTATTCCCTAGAAGGAACCTAGACAGCTTTCTTTTTAACGACCGAAGGGCAGTCAGTCACACCAGCTCCCCCGGCTGTCGCCGAGGCCGCCCCTTACCCGCCAGTAGCAGAGCGGACTTCGATTTCCGACCTCGCCTCGGTATTTTCTTGTAAGCATCATGTGCTTTAAAAGCAGAATTGGACGTCTTAGAGAAGTCTTGATTGTCTGATGGTCTCGCTGGGACTAGACTTGGAGAATTTTATTTCCGGACTTAAGTTCTTGAAGTAGTAACCTCCTAACAAATGCCGACATCGCTGGAGCACTCCCCGCGCACCGTCCACGCTGCTCGGATCCGCTCGTCTTCGCGGTGACGTCGTGGGTCCCGTCACTGATGGCATTTTATAGAAACTGAGGCACAGAGGGGTTTAACTGATTTGCCGCCTGCAGAAGCTAGGACTAGCCGGCGGCAGGCAGCCTCACCGGCTGCTTCCACAGGCACAGGGCTGCTTGCCCTGAGTCCGGAGACCCCGTGGCGAGAACAAAATCTGAGATGAAGTCTGTGATGTTTTTAGTTACATACTTTGAACCAGTTCTTAATTCAGCCATTTTTCTTTGTCTTTGAAGTATCTTCCTATCAGCCGGTTCTTCCACATTCAGTACTTTCTCTGCTGCTTTTTTCCTTTACAACGTGGACTTTCTTCCGTTGTTGCTTTGACCCAAGCAACTACCTCTGAACGAGCCGGAAGGAAAGAACTTTGGAGTGTTCTTTGAAGACAAAATTACTTCTGTAAACTAAAACCTTGTCTCTGGAATAGGTGGGCTTACGAAGCAAACTAGCTTAGCTTATGTACAAGATTGATGCTTCCCTTCCTAAGAATGTTTGAGGAGCAGTAAAGATTAGAAGTTGGGGTGTCTGGGTGGCTTGGTGAGTTAAGCCATTGCCTTCGGGTCAGGTCATGATCCCAGGATCCTGGGATCGAGTCCTGCATCTGGCTCCAGCAGGGAGCCTGCTTCTCCCTCTGCCTCTGCCCGCCTCCCTGCCTGCCTGTGCTCTCCCTGGCAAATAATAAAATCTTTAAAAAAAAAAATAATAAAATCTTAAAAAAAAAAAAAAAAGATTTGAACTAGTTGACTGATACAGTTCTGAGTATTATAGGTTTTATTTTTCTACTGTAGCATTTAGTTTGAGGCATTAGATGTTCCTGAATGTTGGGTTTGCCCCATTGTTCTTGTCCTCCTGGTGCGGCCACTGTGTTCAGATGTTCGTGTCTTCCTACCGTGTGTTGTTTGTTCCAGGCTTTAAAAAAACCATCATTAACTGAGATGGATATAGATGGGCGTGGATACATTGTGTGTTCTTTTCTCCCTGCCTTGCTTTAGGGAAGAAAATAGAGGCTCCGGCACAGCTGCAAGAATTAGTTTCAGATTTATCTTCTCGGTTTGTCTTCTCGCCTCCTGCATTAAGGACCAGGCAGAAAACCACATCTAACACATCCAGAGCGGGAGATGAACTGGTAAGAAGTGCAGTTTATTCATATGCTTATTTAAACATGCTCTGTACTCCGTATTGGCCATGTTTCCTAAATAAACCTCTGGTGAAAGCACAGATTTTTAGACCAAAAGCCCCAGATCCTTGTCTGCACTTCTGTGGGCTGCCCTGAGAGTACAGTATGTCACCGATGGTGTGTTCCTGGCAGCTGCGGTTTAGATTACCCATTAGGGGAAAGGCTTCTAGCTTTCAGTGTCGCCTCAGAAGGATCCGGATGTATTTATCTAGATTAGAGGTCTGAGGTCCCTGAACTCCCGGGGTATCACGCACACCCCACACTTGGAGAGAGCGTGTTTCAGAGGTGACTGTACCACCTGACTGCACATAACCCTAAAAATCAAAATAGCTCTAGGGCTGAGTGGGAGACAGACCCAGATTTTAACATTAATCTTAAACATTTCTTGAACTATCTACTATGAGCCGGTTACTGTTGAAGGACAAAGACTTGCACAGAAATCACTTGGGCAGATTCCTGGTCTTGCAGGAGCTCAGTTTAATTGGGGAGGCTGAAGCACGTAATTGTTTCCCGGTGTGGTGGGGATTATTTATGCTTAAAAAACCCTATCGACGGAAGGCAAAAGGCACCACTAGAAGAGAAAACTGGATCGCAGAGGCACAGGCCTGGCAGTACGCGGGGGTGGGGCGCTGCTTACAATCGGGTGAAGAGCACATTGAAGGAGGAGGCCGTGAATTCTAGGGAGGAAAACTAGTCTCTGGTGGCCTGTTCCCTTACGAGATGACGAGAGCCTGGATGTGGACGGAGGCAGTGGGGACAGGAGGGCACAGACAAGGACGTGTTCCCCGTGAAACACGCGGGCCTTGGAGAGGAACCGGATGTGTGGGGATAGGGCCCT
Source organism: Mustela putorius furo (assembly GCF_011764305.1). Taxonomy (NCBI): domain Eukaryota; kingdom Metazoa; phylum Chordata; class Mammalia; order Carnivora; family Mustelidae; genus Mustela; species Mustela putorius. The sequence continues at coordinate 9,602,303 of NW_025421480.1, read as the reverse complement.
GGATGGCCGTAGATGACCAGAGTTCTACTAAAGATAAAAGGGGTGCATTTGGGACTTGTGGCGTCTGAATTCACCAGCCCTGTTTGGCCATATTCCTTGACTCAGGATAGAACTAATCCAACGCGGATTTTAAGTATTTACTTGCGATTTATCTTCTTAAATTTTTAACACGTAGAAAGATAATGCTCCGTCAGAAACCGTGGGAAGGCCAAAAGTGAAAACAACCAGGACATCAAAGACAAGACAAACAAGCAGGTATGACCTTTTAGATGCTGTAATTTTTATCCAGAGTCATAAGTTAGAGAAATGAAACTCTTCAGGGAGCGGTCATTCTCAGGGGCATTTGTGCACACTGGCTCGTGGTGATGGCTGGGTCTCCCTACATAGCAGTGAAAGCCCATCCATCCTTTTTAAAGAAGGTTCGAGAGGGCAGTTCCGTGCCTGTTGGGATTTGGTTTTGGCAGTGGGTGGGGGAAGGCAGTTCGAGGTTTCAACCTTTCCTTGGTAAATGTAGATAATTACTAATAAAAATAATTGTAACTTAAAATTCTTGCACTTATTCTACTAGTAACAATAAAACTTCCATTTGTGGAGAAATTGAAATTTCTCTTGGTATATTGACACTTAAGCATGATTGAATTTCATAAAAGTACCAAGTAAATCCACTCGACCACCCTTTAAAAACGGACTTCATGAGACCTTGGAGGCCATATGAGACCAAAACTCGTAACACCGTTGACATGTCATTTGGCTTCGTGTATATTTGTGGGAAACGTTCCTATGACAAAAATGTGCACGAACTTGCCAGTTGCTGGCATGTGAGAGCTGATTCTCACGCACCTGACGGGCCTGCTGGGCTCTCAGCCCACTGACATGGGAAGACTTTATACAGCCTCCAGCTGCCATTTGTGACCGGATGCTTCTCTTCACTTCTCAAGATAAAGCACCAGGAAAGGGTACTGCTCATAGAGGCTTTTTCCTCAGTGTAATTGGGAAATGGATTCTAGTTTATATTATAATGTGTTTATTCTTACCTGAATTATGTTTTGTTTTCAGAAGCAAAGAAGAAGATAATTGGTCACCTCCTCCTGTGAAAATCCGGCTGATTTCTCCTTTGGCAAGCCCAGTGGACGGAGTCCAGATCAAGCCTCGAAAAGCGACAGCAGTGGCGGGAAGAGCTCCGGGAAGGGGCAGGAAGAAGCTGTCTTCCTTTCCAAAGCAAGTTTTACGCAGAAAAATGCTATAATTTTTTTTCAAGTTTTTAATGAACACCAATTTGTAAAATCATCCTAATTGTGTGGATTATTAAAAATCATCTAATTTGGGAGAAAATAATTTGTATAAATTACTGTAAATTTTTGTAAACAGAAGGTCTTCAATAAGTATAATAACTCCATTAAGGAGTGTGATTCTTTTAGTCTAGGCAGTTTTTCTATTTTATATTAAGACTTCATACATTTATATAATATGTAAATATGGCTTATTACTGGAATGTTAAATAAAGTGTATACTTCATGGTAGTTTGTGTCTGTTAGATTTTTGAGAGGGGATTTCTGTTTTAATAATGATTTTATAATGCGAGTAGGCATTGGTCCCATTTTCTTTTGCTACAGTTCAAGGTATTAGACCAGCCTTAAAATGAAGATGATTGAAGAACTGATTTTTTTTAAAAGTTGCTATTTTATAATTTATGCACTTTGCTCCTATGGTTGAGATTTCTAATCATAAAATGTACATATATCTATTTTTGCCTGTTACTATGTTGAAATTGAATTATGGGCATGTAATTTTGCCGCATTTTGTAGTTGAACAAATTTTGTATATTCTACCTCAAATGAGTCCTTTTCCAAGCAATGCATTGGTTAAATACAATGTTGTCATTTCTTGTTCAGCAAGCTTAAAGGCTCTTTACCTTTATGGTCTCTTCATTTTTCAGAGACTATTATCCAGATTAGAGTGACCGGTTCACTGCTCACTAGCCTCTTGGAAAGGTTTGAGAGGAAGGGAAATGTCGAACAAATCTGTCTCATGGTTGCTCGGTGCACCTCGTGTGTGCCTAGTCTCGCTACAATAAGTCTGAACAAATTTTATTATATTCTTGCTGTGAAGGAGCTTGCTATAAAAAAAAAAATCACAGAAATCCCTTAATATTCAGGTTTGAAAACTGACGCATTTTCGTAGGACCTCAGGCACAGACTGTTGAGGACGGGGATCGAGTGTGAGGTGGGAAGGGAAAAGAAACAAGACACTTGTGTGCAGTACGACTGTGCAATTCAGTGGGGACGCTTGATGTAGCCTGGGAAACTCATCCCGAAGTTAGTGCTGTAAAATAATTTATAACAGGTCATCGGATAGTGTGTAACGAATGGACCATTAATAATTGATTGTCTAGAAACAAACTGCTTGTGTTGGCTAAGCTTGTAATGTGTTAGTATGAAGCAGAAGCACTGTGCTTTCCACCTTATTTTCCTACCAAATCAAAACCACCAGAGCTGGGAAAATGACGACCCCTCTGCCGAGTACGGATGGTGTGCGGGTGGCTGTGCGCGTGCGGCCTTTCAGTCAGGTTAGTGATGAATGCGATGCCGCCTGGTTGAGACTCTGACTAGATCTTGCATTTTATTCCTTGTTCTAATGATCGTTATCAAACGTGTATTCAAGCTGCTTGTCATTGATGGAACATTAAACTTCTTTAAATGAACTTGTTAAACGAGTAATTTAACGATCGCAACATAATTAGTGAACACGTAACCTCATTCCTTTGCACAAGTAGCTCAATAAAAAAATAATTGATGAGAGAAACGTACTGCAAGTTAGTTTTTTCAAACCAGTGTGAGTTGGTGAATACAGATGCATGCTCTTTTTAACAAATGTCCTTTTCCTCCCAACTGCTCCTTCAGCTGTGTTGCCACTGCAATGTAGGGTAAAAGAGAAGGGATACTTGTCCTGGGACCCCGTAGAAACCTCTCATTACCAAGGCATTAGTTACAAGTTTTCCGATAACTGACTGCTGTGGATCAAACGCAGTCCTGGAGAAACGGTGCATAGCAGTTTGCAGTCTCGTTACGTAAGTAATTGGTGACGGAACGTACCACAGTGGTGAGGCAAACAGCTCCCAGAGATGGATCAGGTCTAGTTCATTCTGCCTGGCTCGGTCATGAAGATTCTGGAGATGGAGGCATTTCACATGACCCAGGGGCCAAGTGAGATTCGGACAAGGATATTCCAGATGGAATGATGAGCAAGGGCTGTGTCGGTCCCGAATGGCATACAGGGAGCGTCATGGAGACCATACGTGAGGTCTTCCTTCCCATTTGGACCTTGTTCAACCTGATGCTCTCCTCACTGGTCCATTAGTATTCAAGATTGCTTTGCACGTTTTCCGTCAGTGTCTGTGATTTCTACTCCCTAGCATTCATCTGTATCACAGCTACCAGGTGACTTGTCACAGGATAGCTTTCTACGCCCAACTGGACAACTTCAAGTGCAGGGGCTCATGGGGGCTTCTACAGAGGCATGGCTTTTCAGGCCCCCGACTGATAAAAATAAAGGATTTTGTATGCAGTTTAATGTCTTAGCCAAGAAGAAGGAGGAAATAGTCATTTTATAACCTAACCTGTCATAAGGCTAAAGGTAGTCCAGGGGTATTTTTCACTGGCCTTTAATACTGTTAGAGTAACTACAAGTTTTGAACAGGATGTAGAAAGTAGGCACCTTAGTTCCATGGCTTTTAGGACCCCTCATCAAACAGATGGCATTTGATCATATTCCACCACCAGTTTGGGCTAGCTTATACTGGAACAGTAGCACGGAGGAAAGTGGGCCAACTCAAGAGGTGACAAGGGTGGATGGTTCTGGGCAACTGGTGCCCCTTGGGAGGGGGAACCCCGACTCTCTGACTTCCAGTCTTTATGCTCATGGTGGGGTCGGAGCACCAGCTTGGTGAGACTGACTGTGTTTGAAGATACAGCATTTTCTTAGGAGCCCTTGAAGTCAGATGAGCTTGACTTTCTCACTCACCCACTATGTGACCTTGAAGGTTTTAAGCTCTCTGAGCCTTGGTTTCCTTCCATACAAAATGGAGATGTTGTTAACTTACGAGGCTTACTATCACAAAATTAGATGAAATAATTGTTAATCAACACAGTGCCTGACAAGTAGTCTTGATATTAGCCTCTATAATTTTTTCTTATTTGAGAGAGACCAAGACGATATTGGGGGGCTGGGGGGTGTGCAGAGAGAGTCAAGCAGACTGCACTGAGCGCTAAGCTCAGTCTCACGCACCAAGATCAATCCTGTAACACCAAGATCATGACCAGAGCCAAAACCAAGAGTCAGACACCCAACTGGCTGAGCCACCTAGGTGCCCCTTTACAATCTTTTATATAAGACAGTTCACCTACTATAGGGTTCGCTCACTTCAAGTGTACAATTCTGTAATTTCTAGTATATTCACAGATTGGTGCTGCTACCAGCAGTTTCAGAACTAAAATATTTATGACCTCAAGAATCAGTCACTTAGCTTCATCATCCTTGTCCCTCTGGTTCTCAGCAGCATTAGTCCGTCCGTCTATTCCCTGTTCTGCCCAGGTCATGTGAATGCGATCAGTCTTTTGTGACTGGCTTCTTCGACTTGGCATAAGGTCTTCAGGGTCCATCCACGTAGCACACACCAAAATTCCATTTCTTTGTGGGTGGATACTGTCCCATTCTATGGATGTACACATTTTGTTTAATCCACTCTTCAGTGGATATTTGAGTCGTGTTGGCTTTCTCCACAGCCTTACTTTGGTTTCTGCAAGAAATTGAGTCGTGTTGGCTTTCTCCACAGCCTTACTTTGGTTTCTGCAAGAAATAATGCTGCTATAGACACTCGTGTGTAAGCTTTTGTGTGGGCACATGTTTTTTTTCTTGGGTTTACACCCAGGCATGGAATTGCTGAGTCATACAGTAACTAGTTTCATCACTGGAGGAACTGACTTTTCCAAAGCCAGCTGTACTGTCTTGTGCTCCCCACAGCCAGTGCACAAGGGTTCTACTTTCTCCAATCCAATCTAGCTATGTGACTATCCTAGCCTTTCTGGGTGTGACATGGTACCTTGTGGTTTTGAATTGCAGTTTCCTGATGACTAAGGATGTCAAGTATCTTTTCATATTGTTGTCCATGAGTGTATCCTCCTCAAATGTCTCTTCAGATCTCTTACTCATTTTTAAATTGGATTATCTTTTTACATGGAGCTGTTCTTCTGGATACAATTCCTTATCAGATAATATGATTTGCAAATTTTCTCTCATTCTGAGGGCTGTCTTTTCACTTTCTTGATGGTGTCCTTTGAAGCACAATCATTTCTAATTTTGATGAAGTCTTACTTTTTTTTTGCTTTTGGAATTCATGCTTTCGGTGTCATTAGACTCTGTCCAATCCAAGATCATGACTATTTACTCCAATGTTTTCTTCTGTACTGAAATCTCTTACATTTAGGACTTTGTTCCATTTTTTTAAAAAAATTTTATTTATTTTTTTGAGATAGAAGCACCCAAGCAGGGGGAGTGGCAGAGGCAGAGGGAGAAGCAGACTCCGCACTAATCAGGGAGCCCAGTGCAGGCTCAATCCCAGGATTCCGGGATCATGACCTGAGCTGAAGGCAGATGCTTAATTGACTGAGCCACCCAAGGGTCCCTCGTTGGTCCATTTGGTGTTAATTTTTGCATAAGGTATGAGGCAAGGGTCCAAGTTCATTGCTTTTGCATGTAGCTCTCAAGTTTTTCCAGGACCACTTCTTGCAAAAGCTATTCTTTCCCCATTTTTGGCAGTCTTGTTGACAATCAGTTGACCATGGAGGCCTGGGATGATTCTGTATGCCTATCGCTGTGCCCGTATCATGCTGCCTTGGTCACTGTTTGGTTTGTACTAAGTTGTGAGATTGGGAATTGTGAATCTTACTTTGTTCTATTTCAAGATGGTTTTGGCTCTTCTGGGTGCCTTCCAGTTCCATGGAAATTTTACTATCAGCTTGTCAATTTCTACAGAGAATCAGGTAGGATTCTGATAGAGATTTCACTGAATTTGTATGTCAGCTTGATGAGTTACCATCTTAACAATGCTAAGTCTTCTCATCTATGAACATGGGGTCTTTCCAATTTTTAGATCATCTTTAGTTTCACTCAACAATGTTTTCAGAAGATATGTTTTGTATTTCTTTTGTTAAGTATTCCCAAGTATTTTGTTCCTTTTGACACTACTAGAAATGAAATTTTTCCATTTCATTCTTAAATTCTTCCTTTCAAGTGTATAGAATTGATTTTTATGTATTGATCTTGTATTTTACAACCTTACTGAACTAATTTATTCGTTCTAATAGTTTTTTTTGGAGAGTTCCTTAGGATTTTCTTTAAACATGGTTTCCTTTGGTTCCATGTGCTTATAATGCTCACAGTCTGGCATCTGGTCACTGATAGATAATTTCTGTTGCCTGCCGTTTTCCCAATATATGGGTCTTACTCTCCTGTTTCTTTGCATACCTTATCATTTTTTAATGGAAACCTGACACGAGATAATATGGTGTAGCAAATCTGGGAACTGATTCTCCCACCCCCCGTATGTAGCTTGTTACTGTGGCTTATTTGTTGGGTGACTGGTTGGACTATTGTAGCACAGTCCATCCCTCACCTCAGGAGGGCACAGCTTTGGGTATGCCCTGGACACCCTGGGTGACACTGGTTTGGGTTGGGCTCATTCCTCTCTTGACATCAAATTGTTCGACTCCACGGATTGCGGCTGACTGCTTTGTTGTCAGCAATTCCTGGAGGCATAAATTACTCTGCTAACTAATGCAATCAAATTCAGGTTCCTTTAAAAGGAACAGTCTCTGAGAACACTGACATATTTTTCAGGACTCCAGGGGGGTCCATCCAGCTACGGTGTTTCCCAGCCACCCCCATCCCCTCCTTGCCCCCGCAACTTCTGCAAACTAGAGGGCCTATAATTTAGTCCTTATCAAAACAGACCTCTCCCAATTCCCTTCCATCATGACTTCCGTTCTTGAGTGTGCCCTTAGGATCCAGCTTCTCTAAGAGGGCAAATGAAGTCCGTGACTTTGAGAGGACATGAGCTGCTATCCCCCTGGGCAGGATGTCTACACCTTGGCTCCAGACTTGGCGGTGGGGACAATGGCAAGTTGCCGTTTTAGAAGCCCAGCACTTGTTGACTGTGGAACAGCTGCTCGAGATCCTCTCAGCTTCTCTGTCCTGGCGTGGACCCACCACCTCGGGGACTGGGCAAGGATGGCCAATGCCCTAGTGTTCTCAGCAGGCTGATCCAAAGTAGAGCCTCGGTAGCACACCGGCTACAAGAAGGAGTCCCTGGGCACCTGCGTGGCTCAGTGGGTTAAGCCTCTGCCTTCGGCTCAGGTCATGATCTCAGGGTCCTGGGATCGAGTCCTGCACCGGGCTCTCTGCTCAGCGGGGAGCCTGCTTCCCTCTCTCTCTCTCTCTCTGCCTGCCTCTCCATCTACTTGTGATTTCTCTCTGTCAAATAAATAAATAAAATCTTTAAAAAAAAAAAAAAACAAAAAAAAACAAGAAGGAATCCCACCTCTCACCAAGTCTCTCCCAGGACTTAGCCTCGGCAGCATGCAGATGGGGGTAGGATGTGAAATGCTGAGATCCTGCTCCTGCCAAGAAGAAAGCCCTCCACCTGCAATCTGGGGAGAGAGGCAGCCTTGTGGTGGGGGCTCCAGCAGTCTGGGGGAGTCTCTGCCTGGCTGAGCTGGCGGGAGAGAGGAAGGGAATGGGCTGGCTTCAGATACCAGACTCCCCTTTCTTCATAACTATGCTACACTTCCTTGAACAGATGTTTTGTCATTGGCCATCTGCCCTGAGGACTGTTTCCAGGGTCCTGAAATGGTTGTTTTTCCTTTTTCATGAAACAGGGAAGCTCTCTGTTGCCGTAGTCATTGCTGTTAGCATAGCTGGGTGTTAGGCTGGTCTCAGAAAATTAACATCACTAGAGATGATGATGAATAACTGGTAAGTGCCCGTCTTAATTCCTTAGGAGGTATGTATCAAGACTTGCCAAACAACTTGGATGACAAAAACTACAATGATGAACTCTGAATTTGTAATTTGACTATAGAGAGAGAAGAACTCTGGGAGCAAATGTGTGATTTCCATGCATTCCGGGACCACCACAACCATACAAGACCCTAAGAACCCAGAACATAGGAAGACATTTATTTTTGACCTGGCATATTGGTCTCATGATGGATTTCAAAAGGACCAAGATGGTGTGTTGATTTCAGCTGATCCTAGCAGTCAATTTGCAAGCCAGGTAACTCGCTTTAAAACACAACTTCAAAGGAAAGGTGGTTTGTTTTGTTTTCTTTTTTTAAATGAAGTATTAATGGTAGAACAGTATAATTTTTTAATGCAAGCATGCTCTGGTATATACTTCCATTTGAGCGTTTGATTTTAAATTTTTTCCTTTTTCATGCTAAACATGAGGTCCCAATGTACAGTTATTGCCTAAATAATTTTTAGGAACTCAATCAGTTGAATTACCATATGTTGTCATATTTTGAACAAGAAGTGTCAGTCAACTCAATTATATCTTGCCTCTCTGAAATAAGAAAATAAGCAATATTTGTGATACACTCAGCATTTGAGAATTCTTGTTTTACCAAGTATTTCACATGTGCCAAACATTATTCCCTCCTGGGGAGTTAGATAGGCAAGTGCTTTCAAAATGTTACATGTTCTAGGATAAGAACATGGGATGTGATGGGGTAACAATGGAGAGGAGGTCATTTCAATCTGGACAAAGCTCATGGAGTTTCTAGGATCTGGGTGTGTGTAGTTTCCATCAAATTTGGAAAAGTCTCAACCATCATTTTTTTCAAATATCCTTTACCCTGACCTACCTTATTCCTTCTGTGATTCCAACCAGGCTTGTCCACAGGTCACTGAGGCTCTGTTCATTTCCGCCTAATCTTCTCTCTCTACTCTTGTCTGCCTATTTGTCTTTCAAACTCAGCTGAAAGCTCACAGCTTTTATTAAACCACTCCCGAAAACTCCCCCTGTCGAATACTTCTGTCCTCAAAAACTCCCTAAAAGGATCTCATGGACCCTGGAATGCTCTTGAGAACTGCCATCCCAGAGTAATCAATTAAAAAAAAAAAATCAAATTAAATTTTGTAACTAGTCAGTCAATTGTGGGGAAATGGGATTAGGAAGCGCTCCATCCAAAACACAGCAGGAAAAGAGGGGGAAAGTAAAAAAGGAGATGGGAGGAGTAGAACACAAATAGTGAGCAGGTAAACTCAGTGCCAGCCACATCACTTACTACAGCAAATGTAAATAGACGTGCCAATTACAAGTCAGGAATGATTAGATTTCATAGAGAAAATGGGATCCAACTCTGATTAGAGAAACCCCACTTTACATTATCATGTAAAAAGTAAGGAAAACTATAGAGGCCATATTTACATCACATAAAGTAGATTTCACCACAAGAAACACTCCATAATCATAATCAATTTGTTAAGGAAACATACCATCCTAAATGGGTATGTTCCTAATAATAGAGCTTCAAAGTACATGAAGGAGAAACTGCTAGAAATTGAGGGAGAAACAAACAAATCTACAACTGTCATTAGTGATTTCATCACTCCTCTCTGAGTAATGGATAGAACAAATAACCCGAAATCAGTACTATACAGAAGACCAGACCAACACCATCAGCCTAACTGGCCATTATGTATTAGAGAACTCCACTGCTACCCACCACCCAACCACAGCAGCACACATCTTTACAGATGAACACAAAACTTCCACTACAACAGACCATATTCCAGGTCATAAAACTAGTATCAATATTGTGAGATAACTGAAATCATACAAAGTACATTCTCTGTCCACCAAACTAGAAAGAAATTAAAGATACTGGGAAAATCTACAACTATTTGGAAATAGCAGAATTCTAAATAATCCATAGGTTAAGGAATAAACCATAAACAAAATTAGCAAATACTCTGAATAAGAAATTTAGGGGTGCCTGGGTGGCTCAATCGGTTAGCATCTGCCTTTGGCTTGGGTCATAATCTCGAGGTCCTGGGGACGAGCCCCACATCAGGCTCCCTGCTCAACAGGGAGTCTACTTCTCCCTCTTCCTTTCCTCTCCCCCATACTCTTGCTCTCAAATAAATAAATAAATAAAATCTTAAAAGCAAAAATTTAAAAATTTTTCAAAATTTGTGGGTCATAGCTCAAGGAGAGGCTTAGAGAAATTATATAGCATTAAGTTATTAGAGAAGCACAATCTCAAGTCAACATTCTAGTCTTCCACCTAAGAATTCAGAAAGGAAAGAGCAAATTAAATACAAAGCAAGCAGAGGAAGAAATAAGAAAGCAGTAATTAATGCAAAACAGTAAAAGAATAGGAAAACCGATGAAACTCAAAGCTAATTTCCTCAAAAGTTCAATGAAATTGAACCTTTAGCCAAACCAATCAGGAAAAAAGATACAAAATACCAAGATGAGAAATGAGTCATCATGGCAGATTTTAAAGACATGTAAAAAGGAAGGGAATATTATGAAAAACTTATGAAAAACTTATTGCAAATAAATTCAGCAAGTTAGATGAAATGACACAAGCCACTGAAGGTCACACAAAAACAGATCATTGAACTAGACTGAAAGGAACTGAATTTATAGTTAAAAACCTCACAAAGAAAACTCTATGTCCAGATGCCTTTGCTGTGAATTCTACTGAAGTAAAAAATAATGAGAATTCTTAAAACAAAACAAAACAAAATCCTAGAGCTGACAGAAGAAGGAACATTCATTTTTTGAGGACAATATTACACCAAAACCAGCCAAAGTTTATGAAAACACTACAGGCCAATATCTATCATGAACGTAAACACAAAAATTAACAAAATTTCAGCAAATAGAATGTAAAATATTTTAAACAATACATTTCTATCAAGTAGGACTTTACTGGAATATAAGATTGGCTTAATATTTGAGGATCAATGTAATTCATCATATGATCAGAATCCCGGGGGGCAATATTTGGTCAGATGCAGAAAAAACATTCGACAAAACCCAATCAAAATTAAAACTCTCAGTAAACTTAAAATAGGAGGGAACTTCCTGGAAATAACCTTCCCTGAAATACATAGGTAATATCATATTTGATGCTGAAACACTGAATGTGCTCCCCCTAAGATAGGACAAGGCAAAGAGGACCAATCTCATCATTTCTATACAACATTTACTGCAGGTCCTAGCCAGGGCAAGTAGGTAATAAATAGGAAATTAGTGATATGCAGATTAAAAAACGAATAAGTAAAACTATTTTTAGATTACATCATTATCCATGTATCTATCCATGTAGAAATCAGTAACAACAAAAAGGGTTACTACAGTTCATAAGGTTGTTTAGCAAAGCCAATATACAAAAATCAATAGTTTTTCTCAATACTAGCAGTGAACAACTAGAGAGTGAAACTTAAAATATTTACAATAACACCAAAAATATGAAATACTTTAAGAATAACTTTAACAAAACATGCAAAAGCTGTTCACTATAAAACATTATTGAAAGGAAGACGGACATGCATTAGAAGACTCAATATTATTTTTTTTTTTTTCCTTAGAAAAATTTATTACCATTTTTGTGGCTGCTATTGATTTTCATCCTGACATATTACCATCCTTGGTAATATTGCTTTTTCATCATTGACATCTTAACAGATCCCGACAAAGAAAGATCATATGAGTCCTTGTTAAATTTCTTCACAATGAATAACCAGCTTTCTCCATCTCACTCCTGTAAGGCAACGCTAGTCTTTCTGTTTGCTTGTTTTCATTTTGGTTGAAATGGTTTGTTTTCTAAACATATATTTTTATCCCCAGGGGTACAGGTCTGTGAATCACCAGGTTTACACACTTCACAGCACTCACCAAATCACATACCCTCCCCAATGTCCATAATCCCACCCCCTTCTCCCAAACCCCCTCCCCCCAGCAACCCTCAGTTTGTTTTGTGAGATTAAGAGTCACTTATGGTTTGTCTCCCTCCCAATCCCATCTTGTTTCATTTATTCTTCTACCCACTTAAGCCTCCATGTTGCATCACCACTTCCTCATATCAGGGAGATCATATGATAGTTGTCTTTCTCTGCTTGACTTATTTCGCTAAGCATGATACGCTCTAGTTCCATCCATGTTGTTGCAAATGGCAAGATTTCATTTCTTTTGATGGCTGCATAGTATTCCATTGTGTATATATACCACATCTTCTTGATCCATTCATCTGTTGATGGACATCTAGGTTCTTTCCATAGTTTGGCTATTGTGGACATTGCTGCTATAAACATTCGGGTGCATGTGTCCCTTTGGATCACTACATTTGTATCTTTAGGGTAAATACCCAATAGTGCAATTGCTGGGTCATAGGGCAGTTCTATTTTCAACATTTTGAGGAACCTCCATGCTGTTTTCCAGAGTGGCTGCACCAGCTTGCATTCCCACCAACAGTGTAGGAGGGTTCCCCTTTCTCCGCATCCTCGCCAGCATCTGTCATTTCCTGACTTGTTGATTTTAGCCATTCTGACTGGTGTGAGGTGATATCTCATTGTGGTTTTGATTTGTATTTCCCTGATGCCGAGTGATATGGAGCACTTTTTCATGTGTCTGTTGGCCATCTGGATGTCTTCTTGCTGAAATGTTCTGTTCATGTCTTCTGCCCATTTCTTGATTGGATTATTTGTTCTTTGGGTGTTGAGTTTGCTAAGTTCTTTATAGATTCTGGACACTAGTCCTTTATCTGATATGTCGTTTGCAAATATCTTCTCCCATTCTGTCAGTTGTCTTTTGATTTTGTTAACTGTTTCCTTTGCTGTGCAAAAGCTTTTGATCTTGATGAAATCCCAATAGTTCATTTTTGCCCTTGCTTCCCTTGCCTTTTGCGTTGTTCCTAGGAAGATGTTGCTGCGGCAGAGGTCGAAGAGGTTGCTGCCCGTGTTCTCCTCAAGGATTTTGATGGATTCCTTTCGTACATTGAGGTCCTTCATCCATTTTGAGTCTATTTTTTGTGTGTGGTGTAAGGAAATGGTCCAATTTCATTTTTCTGCATGTGGCTGTCCAATTTTCCCAGCACCATTTATTGAAAAGGCTGTCTTTTTTTCCATTGGACATTCTTTCCTGCTTTGTCGAAGATTAGTTGACCATAGATTTGAGGGTCTATTTCTGGGCTCTCTATTCTGTTCCATTGATCTATGTGTCTGTTTTTGTGCCAGTACCATGCTGTCTTGATGATGACAGCTTTGTAATAGAGCTTGAAGTCCGGAATTGTGATGCCACCAACGTTGGCTTTCTTTTTCAATATCCCTTTGGCTATTCGAGGTCTTTTCTGGTTCCATATGAATTTTAGAATTATTTGTTCCATTTCTTTGAAAAAGATGGATGGTACTTTGATAGGAATTGCATTAAATGTGTAGATTGCTTTAGGTAGCATAGACATTTTCACAATATTTATTCTTCCAATCCAGGAGCATGGAACATTGTTCCATTTCTTTGTGTCTTCCTCAATTTCTTTCATGAGTACTTTATAGTTTTCTGAGTATAGATTCTGTGTCTCTTTGGTTAGGTTTATTCCTAGGTATCTTATGGTTTTGGATGCAATTGTAAATGGGATTGACTCCTTAATATCTCTTTCTTCTGTCTTGCTGTTGGTGTAGAGAAATGCAACTGATTTCTCTACATATAATAGAGAATATATAATGCAAATATGCCTTGATTTTATATCCTGACACTTTACTGAATTCCTGTATAAGTTCTAGCAGTTTTGGAGTGCAGTCTTTTGGGTTTTCCACATATAGTATCATATCATCTGCGAAGAGTGATAATTTGACTTCTTCTTTGCCGATTTGGATGCCTTTAATTTCCTTTTGTTGTCTGATTGCTGAGAAGACTCAATATTATTAAGAAATCAAAATGAGTGGGGTGCCTGGGTGGCTCAGTGGGTTAAGCCTCTGCCTTCGGCTCAGGTCATGATCCCAGTGTCCTGGGATCGAGCCCCATATCGGGCTCCCTGCTCGGTGGGAAGCCTGCTTCTCCCTCTCTCACTCTCCCTGCTTGTATTCCCTCTCTAGCTATGTCTCTCTCTGTCAAATAAATAAATCTTAAAAAAAAAAAAAAAAAAAAAAGAAATCAAAATGAGCAATCAATTCAAAGCAATCCCAACCCAAACCCCAGCAATAAGGTTTTGAAGTAACTGATAAGCTATTTCAATAATTTACATGGAATGGTAAGGGACTTACAATAGCCAGAATTATTATTTTTTGAAGATTTTATTTATTTACTTACTTACTTATTTGAGACTGAGAAAGTGAGGAGGGGAGCAGAGAGAGAGAGGAACAAGTAGATTCCATACACTGAGCACAGAGCCCAGCATGGGTTTCCATCCCCTGACCCTGAGATCATGACCTGAGCCAAAATCAAGAGTCAGATGCTCAACTGACTGAGCCACCCAGGCCAAAATTAATTTGAAGGACCATGAAACCTGAATAATTTAAAACCCACTGGAGAGCTTCAGTTATCAACACAGAGTGGTACTGGCTGAAAGATAGAGATAACAGATCAATGGAACAGAAAAAAGTATCCAGAAATCGATCTTCATATATTGTCATATTTTTATGAGGATGCTCTAATGGGTTGAATAGTGTTCCCCCCCAAATCTAGATCCACTCAATACCTTAGAATGTAACCTTATTTGGAAATAAGATATTTGCAGAAGTAATTAGGCCATAGTGGATTACAGTGGACCCAAAATCCAATTCTTCTCTGATGAGGGAAATTTGGACACAAAGACACACGGGGAGAATGCCATGTGACTATGAAGGTAGGTGGAATGATGTAGCTATGAGCCAAGGAATGCCAAGTAATGCTGGGAGTTACCCGAAGCTGGGAAGTAGTAAGGAAGGATTCTTTCCTAGAGCCTTCAGAGAGAGCATGGCCTTGCCAGCACATTGATTTTGGACTTTCAGCCTTTGGAATCATGAGAGAATAATTTTCTGTTGTTTTTAGTCACCTGTTTAGTGGTAATTTATTATGGCAGCCCTAGCAAACTAATACAGGTGACAAACTTCTTCAAAATTAAAGCCTTCAAACAAATGATGCTGGAGATATTAGATATCCATGTAGAAAAGTATGACTTTCTTATTCTTTCCTCACACCATATAAAAATGAATTCAGAATGGATCAGAGACCTAACTGTTAGAGCTAAAATTATACAGCTTCTAAAGGAAAGGAGAAAATGTCTGTGACTTCAAATTTGAAAGATATCATAGGACACAATCTTAAAAAATATTTTTTAAGTTCAAGTATAATTATGATAAGAGAAAATAATAAATGAGACTCATTTGAAAAAAGCTTTTGCTCTTTAAGACATCCCAGTAAGAGCATGAAAAGGCAAGCTATGAAGAAAGAAAATAGTTACAAGACAGATAAAATATCCAAAATATATAATGAGAACATAAGTAGTAACCTCTTTTACCTCAGCCATAGCAACTTCTTCCTAGGCACATCACCAAAGGCAAGGGGAGCAAGGGCAAAAATGAACTATTGTAACTTCATCAAGATCAAAAGTTTTTGCACAGCAAAGGAAACAGTCAACAAAACCAACAGACAGCTGACAGAATGGGATAAGATATTTGCAAATGACATAGCAGATAAAGGGTTAGTGTCCAAATCTATAAAGAATTCATCAAACTCAACACCCCAAAAATAAATAATCCAATCAAGAAATGGGCAGACAACATGAACAGACATTTCTGCAAGGAAGACATCCAAATGGCCAATAGACACATGAAAAAGTGCTCCACATCACTTGGCATCAGGGAAATACAAATCAAAACTTCAATGAGATACCACCTCACACCAGTCAGAATGGCTAAAATTAACCAGTCGGAAAAGAACAGATGTTGGCGCAGATGTGGAGAAAGAGGAACACACCTACACTGTTGGTGGGAATGCAAGTTGGTACGGCCACTCTTGAAAACAGTATGGAGGTTCCTCAATAAGTTGAAAATAGAGCTACCCTACAACCCAGCAATTGCACTACTGGTTATTTACCCCAAAGATACAAATGGGGCATGTGCACCCCAATATTTATAGCAGAAACGTCCATAATAGCCAAACTTATAGAAAGAGCCTAGATGTCCATTGGCAGATGAACAGATAAAGAAGATGTGTTATATATATTCAATGGAATAGGATGCAGCCATCAAAAAATTGAAATCTTGCTGTTTGCAACAATGTGGTTGGGACTAGAAGGTGTTATGCTAAGCAAAATAAGTCAATCAGAGAAAGAAAATTATCATAGGATCTCACTGATATGCAGAACTTGAGAAACAAGGAAGAGGATCATAGGGGAAGAGAGGGAAAAATGAAACAAGACAAACCAGAGAGGGAGACAAACCGTAAGAGACCCTTAATCTCAGGAAAAAAACTGAGGGTTGCTGGGTGTTGGGGGAGATAGAGAGCTGGGTGATGGACACTGAGGAGGGTATGTGGTATACTGAATGCTGTGAATTGGGTAAGACTGATGAATCAGAGACCTGTACACCCAAAACAAATAATACTTATATGTTAATAAGTATATATAAAATGAATTTTTATAACTTAATATTAAGAAAACAAGTCAATTATCATATGGTTTCACTTATTTGTGGAGCATAACAAATAGCATGGAGGACATGGGGAGTTAGAGAGGGAAGGGAGTTGGGGGAAATTGGAAGAGGAGGTGAACCATGAGAGACTATGGACTCTGAAAAACAATCTGAGGGGTTTGAAGGGGCAGGGGGTGGGTGGGAGGTTGGGGGAACCAGGTGGTGGGTATTATAGAGGGCACAGATTGCATGGAGCACTGAGTGTGGTGCAAAAATAATGAATACTGTTATGCTGAAAATAAATAAAAAATAAATTAATTAATTTTAAATAAACAAGTCAGTTTTTAAAGGGAAAATAATTGATCAGAGGCTTTGTTAAAGTAGATACCAAAAAACAATGAAAAAGTGTCATACTTTATTACTTGTTAGCAAAATGCAAGTTAATACCACAATGAGATAATACTATGCATCCATGAGAATGACAAAAATTAAAAACTGACAATATGAAAGGTTGACAGGCATGTGGAGCAACTGGAACTCTAATGTGGTACTTACGGCAGTGCAAAAATGTTGAGTTATCTTGGAAAAGTAAGCTCTTTAAAAGACATAAATACATTTGACCATACAACCTAGCAGTTCCAAGAGAAATAAAACATATGCTCTCACAAAAAAAAAAAAAAAAAAAAAAAAAAAATTGGCAAGTGTCCTTTGCAACTTTATATATAATAGTCTCAAACTAGAAACTCACATTGAGAAAGGTAAGAGGGTCAGAGATGCAGTGGGGAAACAGACCTCATGCACAGCAACCCTCACATAAGAAGGAAAAATCACGGTGCAGAAATTCTCCCCATGGATTGAAAGGATGGAGTCCTGCCATGGGTATGCCTAGCCCTGGGTACCCGAATGGTGAGAATGGGCCCCCCTAACACGTGGCTTTGAAAATCAGCAGGCCTTAACTCTGGGAGAACCTGAGAGCTCTAAGAAACTGAGACTCCATTGTTAAAGGTCCAGCACACAATTTGAGACACTGCACAGCAGCAGGAGTTCGAAAAACACTGTATGCAAAGGTATATTGATTAGTTTTAGGTAATGTGCCAGAGGGTTAGGGATCTGTAGGAATTTTATCCAGGAACAAGAATGCTGGTCGGTGCCATTTGTCTTGCCGTCCTTCAGCCTAGCTGGCCGAATGCTTGCAGAAGCCAGTTCTGATGCTTTCTGTCTACCTTGTTAGCACTGTTTGCCCTGACCCAGCATTCCCCAGACTGCCGCTACTACAGGCAATCCCTCCAAAGCGGCTCTCTCCCCACCACAACCAGCAGGCAGCTTTGGCTTGGATTGGAACCTCTCCAAAGTGGTTCCTACCCCAGTGGGGGTAAGCAGCCAGCCAACCAGCACATTGATACAACTACAGCCAGGCCTATTAGTCATCCATGCCAGAGACCAGCCCTAACTCACAGTGCACCCACAGCAGCAAGTCTCAATAAGAAGGTACATGCAGCCCACAACAACAGCCTCCCTAGAACATGTGATTCCACTAACTGAGGCAGACTGTGCTGCTGGGCCCTACAGGACACCTTTTATATAAAGCCGCTACTTTCAAGACCAGGAGACATGGATGACCTACCTAATAAACAAAAACAAACACAAAGGATAAGACAAAATGAGAACACAGACAAATATGTTCAAATGGAAGAATGAGACAAAATCTCAGGGAAAAAAAAATTAAATGAAATGGAGATAAACAATCCACCTGATAAAGAGTTCAAAGTAATGGTCCTAAAGATGCTTACCAAACTCAGGAGAACAGATGAACACAAGGAGAATGTTAAAAAAAGAGATAGAAAGTATTTAAAAAATCAATCATAGCTGAGTAATACAATAACTTAAATGAAAAAGACACTAGGAGGAATCAACAGCAGAGGAGAGGATGCAGAAGAACAGATCAGCAATCTGGAAGACAGGGTGCTAGAATATCCTGAACAGCAATTATTTAAGAAAAAAAGAAATTTTATTTTTTATTTTTTTTAAGATTTTATTTATTTGACAGAGAGAGAGTGATCATAAGTAGGCAGAGAGGCAGGCAGAGAGAGAGGGAGAAGCAGGCTCCCTGCTGAGCAGAAAGCCTGATGTGGGGCTCCATCCCAGGACCCTGAGCTTAAGGCAGAGGCTTAACTCACTGAGCCACCCAGGTGCCCCAAGAAAAAAAGAATTTTTAAAAATGTGCATAGGTTGTGAGTCCTCTGGGACAAATCCAGTATACTAACATTTGCATTATTGGGGTCCAGGAAAGAGGAAAGAGAAAGTTTCAAAAAAAAAAAAAAAAAAACTTATCTGAAGAAATAATAGCTAAAAACTTCCCTAACTCTTGGGAAGAAAAGAGACATACAGGTCCAGGAAGCCCCAAACAAGAGGAACCCAAGGAGGTCCACATCAAGACATTTAATAACTAAAATGCCAAAAATTAATAATAAAGAATCTAAATAATAGCAAAAAGAAAGCAAAATGTTTTATACAAGGGAAATCCCAAAAGGTTATCAGCTTGTTTTTCAGAAGAAACTGCAAGCCAGAAGTGAATGGAGTGATACATTCAAAATGTAGAAAGGAAAACCTACAATCAAGAATACTCTACCTGGCAAGACCATCATTTAAAACTGAAGGAGAGAGAGTTTTCCAGAGAAAAATTAAAAATGAAAGAAAGTTGATCAGCACCTAACCAGCCTTACAAGAAATGTTAAAAAGACTTAGTGGAAAAGGAAACACCATAAATAGGAGAAAATTATGAAGGGAAAAGTTTCATTGGTAAAAGCAAATATATAATAAAGGCATTAGATCAATTACTTATAAAGCCAGTATAAAAGTTTAAAAAACAGAAGTAGTTAAATCATCTATATTTTTAAAAATCAGTTAAGGAAACACAAAATTTTAAAAATGCAAAACAGAGTGTTGTGTACATAAAACATATGGGGAAGAATTTAAAATTGTAGGGCTTTTAGAATGTGCTTAAACATAAGCAACCATCAACTTAATATAGACGGCTATATATATCAAATATTACATGTGATTCTCATGTAGCCACAACAAAATCCTATCACAGATATACAAAACTAAAGAAAAAGGAATCCAAACAAAACACTAAGGAAAGATATCAAACCACAAGAAAAGAGAACAAGCAAGGAACAGAGAAGAATTAGGAAACAATGGCCAAAATAACAAGAAGCACATACCAATCAATAATTACTTTAAATGTAAATGGACTAAATGCTCCAATCAAAAGATACAGGGTGACTAGATCGGTGAAAAAAAAAAATGTATATGCTGACTACAGGGGACTCCACTGTAGACCCAGACACACCAACTGAGCACTTTTTGCTTTCAGTCACAAAGTCAGAAAAAATATTCCATGCAAATGGAAGTGGGGGGGGGGGAAGCAGGGTAACAATGTTTCTATCAGACAAAATAGACTATTTTTTTTAAGTTATATTTATTTTAGAGACAGACTGAGCACACGCAAGCAAGGGATGGGGCAGAGACTGGGAGAGAATCCTTAAGCAGACTCCCTGCTGAGCACAGAGCCCTACTCAGGAACCAGGTTATGACCTTGAGATCATAACCTGAGCTGAAATCAAGAGTTGGGGATGCTCAACCAACTGAGCCACCTAGTCTGGTGCCCCAGACAAAATAGTCTTTAAAACAAAGACTTTAAAGTCTTAAAAGTCTTTAAAACAAGAGACAAAGAAGGGCATTACATGATGATAAAGCAAACAATGCAACAAGAGGATAGAACAACTGTAAATCTCTCTACACCCAATATAGGAGGACCTGACCAATATTAAGAGACATAAAGGGAGAAACTGACAGTAATACAATAATAGAAGGGGACTTAACACCCCACTCATGTCAGTGAACAAATCACTCAGAAAACCAACAAGGAAATAGTGACTTTGAATGACAGGTGTGACCAAAGGGACTTAACAGCTACATTCGGAACATTTCATCCTCAAGCAGCAGAAAACACATTCTTCTCGAGTGTACACAGAACATTTTCAAGGATAAATTTTATGCTAGGCCACAAAAGAAACCTCAATAATCTTAGGGAGTTTGAAATCATATCACACATCTTTTCTTTTCAAAGAAAGGGGAAGCAGACTCCCCCCGAGCAGAGAGTCTGATGTGGGACTCGGTCCCAGGACGTTGAGATCATGACCTGAGCCAAAGGCGGACATCTAACCTCTGAGCCACCCAGACGTCCTTAAGTATCTTTTCTGACCATAATGGTGTGAAAGTAGAAATCAAGTACAAGGATAAAACCAGAAAAAACACCAACAAGTGGATGCTAAACAACAGGCTATTAATCAACCAGCAGGTCAATGAAGACATCAGAGAGGAAAGCAAAAGATACATGGAGACAAATGAGAATGGACACACAAGGGTCAAAATCTTTGGGGTGCAGCAAAAGCAGTACTAAGAGGAAAATTTAAGTGACACAGGTCTACCTCAATGAACAAGAAAAATATTAAACAACTTAACCTTACTCCTACAAGAATTAGAAAAAGAACAAATAAAAGCCAAATTTAGTAGGAGGAGGAAATAATAAAGATTAGAACCAAAATAAATGAAATAGAGACTTAAAAAACAGAAAATAACTATGAAGCTGAGAGCTGGTTCTTTGAAAAGATAGGCAAAATAGATCTTTAGCTAGACTCATCAAGAAAAAGGAGACAGGACTCAAATACATAAAATCAGAAAGAGAGACATTACAACAGACACCACAGAAATATAAAGGATTATAAGAGAAAATTACAAGAAATTATAAACCAACAAATTGGAAAGCCTGTAAGAAATGAACAAATCTGTAGAAACATATGACCTTCCAGACTGAATTAGAAAGAAATAAAAAATCTGAACAGACCAACCACTAGTAACACAATTGAATTCATAATCAAAGAACTCCCAAGAAAGAAAAGTGTACAACCAAATGGCTTCCCAGGTGAACTCTACCAAATATCTAGAGAAGAGTTAATATCCATTCTCCTTAAATTATAAATACACACAGATCAAAGGCATAGAGTAAAGAGTCAGAAATGAACCCCTGCTTATATGGTCAGTTAATCTATGAAAAAGGAGGCAAGACTATAAAATGGGGAAAACACAATCTCTTCAGTAAATGGCATGGAGAAATGGGGCAGCTACTTGGAAAAGAATGAAGCTGAACCACTTTCTTAAACCACACAGGAAAATTAAATTGATATTAAATTAAATTAAGTTAAATTGATGTGTAGTTAAAGACCTAAAAGTGATAACTGAATCTATAAAAATCCTAAAAGAAAACATAGGCAATAAACTCTTAGACAATGGTCTTAACAATATTTTTATGGATCTGTCCCTTCAGACAAGGGAACCAAAGCAAAAACAAACAATTGGAACTAATCAAACTAAAAAGCTTTTGCACAGCAAAGGAAACCATCAAGAAAATGGAAAATCAACCTACATAGATCAGTAAAACAGACAGAAAGCTCAGAAATAAGCCCATGTGTATATGACCAAAAATCTATGACAAAGGAGCCAAAAAACGGCAATGGGAAAAGGACAGTGTTTTCAGTAAATGGTGTTGGGGAAATTGGACAGCCACACGCAGAAGAATGAAACTGAACCCCTACCTCACACTAGTCACAAAAATTAACTTGAAATGTATCAAAAACTTGAACATAAGGGCTGAAACCATAAGACTTCTAGAAGAAAACATAGGTGGTAAGCTTCTACACATCAGTCTTGACAATAATACTTTGGATTTGACACCAAAACCTAAAGTAAACAAGTAGAACTATATCAAAACAAAACAAAGAAACCTTGTATACAATAAGGAAATCATCAACAAAATGAAAAGGAAACATATGAAATAGGGGAAAAATTTGCATATCATGTATCTGGTAAGGGGTTAATATCTAAAACAGATGAAGAAGTCATACAAAAAACAAAACCCAAAACAAAACACACACAAAAAGCAATCCAATTTAAAAACGGGCAGAGGAAATGAATAGACAGTTTTCCCAAAGAAGATATGAAAATAGCCAACAGGTACATAAAAAGATACTCAACATCATTCAACACCTGGGAAATGCAAATCAAAACCATGATGAGACACCCCCTCTTACCAGTTAGAATGGCTTTGATCAAAAAGACTAATTCTGCTGATCATTTCACAATATATACAAATATCAAATCATTATGCTATTCAACTGAATCTAATTTAATATTCTATGCCAATTACACTTCAATTTTTTAAAGATTGTATTTATTTATTTGAGAGAGAGAGAGAAAGGAGGAAAGAGAGGGAGAGGGAGAAGCAGGCCCCCTGCTGAGCAGAGAGCCCGATGTGGGGCTTGATCCCAAGACCGAGATCATGACCCGAGCCAAAGGCAGACACTTAACCGACTAACCCGCCCAGGCATCCACATTTTAACTTTGTTTTTAAATATTTATCTATTTTAGAGAGAGAGAAAGAACATGTGTGCATGAGTGGGAGGAGGGGCAGAGGGAGAGAATCTCAAACAGATTCCTCCATTGAGCTCCGAGCCCATGTGGGGCTCAATCCCACAACACAACGAGATCATGACCTCAGCCAAAACCAAGAGTCAGACCCTTAACCCACTGTGCCAGATTCCCCACATCCCAATTTTTAAAAAGATAGTTTTAAAATACTGCAAGAATCGTGCTGTACAGAACCTTGATTGTCCCATTTTCCTCATCCCCAGATGAGGATGACCAATTAGCTTTTGTCGACCACCTATTATGATAATTGCCGAATAACTGTTCCATGTACTATAGTATAGGAAAATGTTTCATGTAGTTGACCATAGGATGGAGAGTAGGAAGAAATTAGAAATGTAAGTCTAAATCCAAAACTAGTTATTTTACTAAACTTAGTAAGCACTCCTTAGGTTTAGCTAATAGCGCCCAAGGTAGAGTTGATATCCTTTATGTGAATACATTTTTCTGAGAAAAGTACAGTCACAATGTTTTCAGAAACCACTGGTCAGATTCTACATTTTAGGCCAGAAGCTCCCCTAACCCTTCTAGGGCAATAATTTTTATGGCTTTCTTATGAGAAATGAGCAGTATGAGAAGACTGGTTACTGTCTGTGGTATATATATAAACCATACCATGGTGATATGTGCATCTTTCCCAGAAGTAAAAATTATATAGATGATACAAATGGATCTATAATGGGGGTGCCTGGGTGGCTTAGTCAGTTAAGTGTCTGCCTTTGGCTCAGGTCATGATCCCAGGGTCCTGGGTTCGAGCCCTGCGTCAGGTTCTCTGCTTGGCAGGAAGTCTGTTTCTCCCTCTCCCTCTGCTGCTCCCCCTGCTTGTGATCTCTCTCTCTTTTTCAAATAAATAAATAAAAATCTTTTAAAAATGTACCTATTGTAATTAGGGATCGTGTAAAGATTCTTTACTATTTTATTGATATGGGAGACCAGAGAAAAATGTACTCAGACAAGGGAATATTGTTGGCTTTGACCATGACCCAGATACTGAAAGAGCCAGACCAATTCCTCTCTTCCAAGCAGTTGCGGGCACAGGCATCTGTGCCTCCCACTTAAAAGTGGGGAGGGGGGGTACAAATATGTACATGTGCTTATTGTAGAAATGCTCCAGATCTTCTGGGTCTTGTGGCAAAAAGAAAGAAAAAGAAAAGAAAAGAAAAAAAAGAGTTCACCAGCAGAGGACTAAAATTAGTGCAGTCATTTTGTGATGTTATTGTTTGTGGAGTAAAAAACATTGAGATGGTAGAAGATGCTTTCACTGGTCTCTGTCCCCTGGCTCCTTGCAACTGATGTCTAATTGCTGGATTTTAAAGACTGAGCCAGGCTAGGTTTGTACTAGGCTTTTTTGAGACCAGCCCGGTGAAGATCCATGGTGATCAGTGCCTTCCAAATAGCCAACTCCCTTTTTGGTCTCCAGCTTTATGCCGCTGGTTCTAAGACAGCATCGGAGTCTTCTGTCAAACACGCAGCATGGGGGCACCTGGGTAGCTCAGTGGGTTAAAGCCTCTGCCTTCGGCTCAGGTCATGATCCCAAGGTCCTGGCATTGAGACTCACATCAGGCTCTCTGCTCCACAAGGAGCCTGCTTCCATCTCTCTCTGTCTCTCTCTCTCTCTCTCTCTCTGCCTGCCTCTCTGCCTACTTGTGACCTCTGTCTGTCAAATAAATAAAATCTTAAAAAAACAAACAGCATGGTACTAAGCAAGTTATCAAAACCAGAATATTTATTATGTTAAGGGTATTGTGAAAAGCCCGTGCTGAACGCAGTGTCTGTGATCTTCTTTCCAGACAGATGTTTTCCATGATCTCGGCCGGGGAATTCTGGACAGCGCATGGCAAGGCTATAATACCACCCTCCTAGCCTATGGCCAAACTGGCTCTGGGAAAAGCTACTCCATGGTTGGGTTTGGTGCAAACAAAGGTATCATTCCAAAGGTGTGCGAGGAGCTCTTTCAAGCAATTGAGAAGAAGGAGGGAAATGAAGACTACCAGGTACACGTGATCCGAAAATCCCTTCTTTGAGGAATTTCATTTTTCATTTTGGAAATTTCTGGCTCCAAACGATCAGCATCTCTATTTCAGGATAATGTTAATTTTCCATACCCAAGTCTTCCCAGGACTGCAAGATCAGGTTGCCGCTAACTAGAATGTTGACCTTTTCTGGTTCTATGGAGGCAAACCCAAGGCAGTAATTTTGAAAAGCACTTTGAGTATCCCAGCAGCAGACGTCTTAGAAGCTAATACTCATGAGGGATTCTTGCTGAGGCTGATCCAACAAGACCCTCACTGACTCGCCTGTGGTTTCCTTTGCTCCGCCTCTTCTACCAAGGCTGTGGGTGTGTGCTCATTTTCATTTCTTTCTTTTCTTTTTTCTTTCTTTTTTTTTTTTTAGTAGGCTCCACGCGCATGGAGCCTGATGCAGGGGTCAAACCTGAGATCAAGACCTGACCTGAGACCAAGAGTCAGATACTTAACCAACTGAGCCACCCAGGCGCCCCTGTGGCATCCTGTTTTTTCACAGAGAGCATTCTTTCTCTCTCCGAAACTGAATTATAGGACTTTAAAGAACATGGTCTTCTTCTCCATGTATCACCTGCTTTCCTGGAGTTCCTTTTTTCTCCTGTTTGTTGGATCTCTCATATTGGAGGCTTTCTTTGTCTGCTAACAGTGGTTTAAAGCATGTGACACCCACGCTCGTTGGAAGCTCTGGGGACATGAGAGGTGACGGAAGACCCGCCACCGGGAGACAAAAGACAAGCCTGCCAGAAGGTGGTGGCAAATATCAGTATCTTAAGACCTTTTCTCTAGGCTGGGGCCATTCAACTCCTCCAGCCTCCCACTTAAGGGGAGTTGGCTGGTCCAGAAATATTCCAGAAGCACAGTAGGGTAAAGACTGGTCTTTTTCTCTACAATGTTCAGATTGGGGGTGAGCAATAAAGAATGACATTTTTCTGTTGCCAATCGAGACCGAAACACGCACACACGCAGGGTCGTATATAGTTTTAACCTATATTAAGAACTTTTCCATAGCATCAAAGTTATGTGAGAATTGCTTATTGCATGTGAATCAGAACTTGCTATATTTGTAAATGATTTTATTTACTCGTCTGAGAGAGAGAGAGCACAAGCAAGAGGAATAGCAGACAGAGGGAGAAGCAGACCCCCACTGAGCAGGGAGCCAGATGTGGGTCTTGTCAATCCCAAGACCCTGGGATCATGACCAGAGCCAAAGGCAGAGGCTTAACCCATTGAGCCACCCAGGGACCCAAGCATTATTATATTCAATATTAGCTTCTTCCTTTGTTGGAAATTAATGTTGTTCCTATATGACTTTCTTCCCCAAAGATGAGGTTCCAGAGGAGATTAACTCTATGTTCTTTTCTATACAGGTTACGTTCAGTATGTTGGAAATTTACAACGAGCAGGTAACGGTGATTCTATTCTCTGGCACACACACCTGTGGGACTCTGCAGCATAACACCTATGGAGCCTCCCCTCCCCCACCCTAAGATAAAGTCACAACCCTGTAGCCTGGCATGGACTACAGCCCTCACTTCCCTCTCCCACGCTACCTCTTGCCCCTTTCTCCACTCACTCTGTGCTTCCGCCACATAAATGTCTTCCTCTCCGGAACATGTCATTCTTTCCAACATTTACCCTTCTCTGACCCTAGAATTCTTCCCCTACCCCGACCAGTCGACCTCAGTCGGCATGGGGGGCAGAGGAGATAGCAAACTTTGTGTTCAAGGACCAGATGGTGTCTGCTGAAACTATTCACCTCTGTTCCCTAAGCAAATGGAGTATGGCGGGGTCCCAGTGGGGGGCCGTTCTTGGACGCTGAAACTGGAATGACACATAATTTTTGATGTGGAGCCGAGAGCCAATGGTCAAGAAAGAATTCTTGAGCTTCTTTTGGTGCAAAGAGGTGCTTTCGATAGAGCAGGGGACAGGACTCGAGCGGGGAAAGAGCTGCCCCAGGGCTATGAGGAGTGACCGATCATGGACTTCTCTCAGTGGGGGGTTAAGGAACTTGTGCGTGTTAGAAGCAAGGCCTCCAGGACCTTGGAGGGCTAGTTAGTGTTAAGATAAAGTTGCTTTTAGTCTTTAAAGAAACATCAACACGAAGGCGGCCAGTCGGCCAGTCGTGAGTTCCTTGGGGAATGTCACACTCAGCAACTTGGGCTCCAGGTTGTAAGAAAATTTAATTTCCGCTGCATTTCTCCTGCCTTTGTTCGTCCCATCAATTTGCACATGTCACACAATATTTTTCTTGTGATTTTTTTCAGTCACTTAAAAATGTGGAAAATGTTCTTATGTCAAGGATCCGACAAAAACAGGTGGCCAGCTGAACGTAGTCCCCAGGCCATGTTTTGTTTGTCCCTGGGGTGGCTGGAAAGGGCATGACCTCAGACCCTACTTCTCTCATTGACTGGCCATTGACTTTGGAAAATCACTTTCTCTCAGTTGTCTCATTCACAGAGAATGTAAAATAAGACATTACACATCAAGGTGACCTGTTTTCAATTTCTAACACAGAGCTTAGAAAATGCCAGATATTCGCTGCCCTTACCCCTTGATCATATAATACTGTGAAATTTTATTTGCCTATTTGGGTCTCCGGAACAGATCGTGTCCTTGTGAAGACCTTTCTATAGGAAATGCCCTCTCAATACTCAATACGCTTGTAGGTTTAGAATGGGTGCTCCGAATATTTACTGAGTGGACGAATTGACAAAGGCATCTAAAACTGTAACTTTCTCATAGAAGACCGTAACCTAATTGTTTTTGTGTAACCCCAAGCACCATCCAAAGCCTTGCACTTCATCATTCTGAAGTAAATACTGTGAAAGGAATAGATCTGTCAGTGTTTTTCTCTTTATATCAAGGAAAGAAAGTACCCATTTTGCTTCTTACACTCTTTCATGAGTCAGCTATTACCATTGAAGGCTGATAGTAAATGCAAATGAGTTCTTTTAAAAAAAAAAAAAAAGTTTTAAAATTCCAATTAGTTCACATGCAGGGTCATATTAGTTTCGGGTGTACAATATAGCAATTCAGCACGTCCCTACATCACCCGGGGCTCATGACAACAGGTGCGCTCCTCAGTCCCCCTCTCCTTGATTCACCCATCCCCCGCCCCCGCCCACCTCCCCTCTGGTAACCAACAGTTTGTTCTCTAGAGTTAAGAGTCTGTTTCTTGGCTTCTCTCTCTTTGTTTTCCCTTTGCTCATCTGTTTTGTTTCTTAAATGCCACAAGAGTGAAATCATGTGATATTTGTCCTTCTCTGAAGGGCTATTTCACTTAGCATAATAGTCTCTACCTCCATCCGTGTCATTGCAAATAGGGAGATTTCATTCTTTTTTATGGCTGAGTAATGTTCCTGTATGTGTGTGTGTGTCTGTACCCATTCATCAGTCAATGGACACTTGGGGTTTCCCTAATTTGGCTATTGTAGATAATGCTGCTATAAACCCTCATGTGCGTGTTTCCTTTTTATTAGTGTTTTTGTTTTCATTGGGTAAATCCCAGTAGTGCAATTGTTGGATCATAGGGTAGTTCTATTTTTAACTTTTGAGGAATCTCCATACAGCCTTCCACAGTGGCTTACCCAACAGGGTAAGAGGGTTCCCCTTCTCCACATCCTTGCCAATATCTGTTGTTTCTTATATTGTTGATTTTAGCCATTCTGACAGGTGTGTGGTGGTATCTCAATGTGGTTTTGGCATTTCCTTGATGATGAGTGATGTTGAGCATTTTTTCATGTGTCTGTTGCCATCTGAATATCTTCTTTGGAGAAATGGCTGCTCATGTCTTCTGAACTTTTAAAAATTGGATTATTCATTTTTGAGTGTTGAGTTTTATAAGTTCTTTATATACTTTGGATAATAACACTTTTAAATGTCTTCTCCCATTCACTAGGTTGCCTTTAAATTTTATTGTTTCCTTTGCTGTGCAGAACTTTTTATTCTGATGAAGTCCCAATAATTTCTCTTTGCTTTTGTTTCCTTTGCCACAGGTGACATATCTAGAGAGAAGTTGCTGTGGCCTAGGTCAAAGAGGTTACTGTCTGTGTTTTTCTCTAAGATTCTTACGGTTTCCTGTCTCACATTTATGTCTTTAATCCATTTTGAATTTATTTTTGTGTATCATGTAAGAAAGTGGTCCAGTTTCATTCTTCTGCGTATTTTTGTCCAATTTTCCCGAAATTATTTGTTGAAGAAACTTTTTCCCACTGGATATTCTTTCCTGCTTTGCTGAAGATAAATTAACCATATAGTCTCTGGTTCCCAATGGGTTTTTCTGTTAAGGTCACCAATTAAGTTTCTATTTCTTTCAAGTTGCTAAGGCTTGGAAGACAGTGTGGCTCCTTTATCTCATACCAATAACTTTGGGAAGACAATTTCCTTTGTTACTCAGTTCTGGTAGTCATCTTACTGTGGTCTCCGTACTGATGTCTGTTTATGATGATAATCTGTCTGGAATTCTGTTTCCTCATCTTTAAAATAAGAACACTGGACATCCTAAGAATCTTTCCTTTCCTCATATTCCTTGACTCTCTGGTATATTCCCATTAGGTACTTCAACAGTCAATTAAAATGAAGTTTATTATGTACTTCTAATGTTTCGGACATCATCCTAGACTCTGAGGATGAGTTAATCCTTGGACTTAATTCCCACCATAGAGGAGTCTGGCGGGAGCTATAACACTTTACAGACAGTGATGCATTACATGTGCTCCGTGAATGGTGAGGAGCAAGGGGCAGAGAGGAGGGAGTGCATGACTTCGTGGGATGTTTAACAGCATTGGTCAATGGTCAATGGTCAATGCTGGGCTTGGACTGGACTTTGAGAAATGTGTAGGGAGGTTGAAGGCACAGACAGGGGCATTTTAGGCAGGATTAGTTGTAACTAGTCAAAAAATACATCAAAGTTCATGGTGGTTAAAGGAAGAGTCAGTACCCTGCTTAGCCAGATTTGGATATATGGTGCGGTCATCAGGAGATGAAGCTGAAGATAGGCTCTGCCAAAAGTAAAGGGCCTTTGTCCTGGCAATAGTGGAGAATCTTTGGAGGATTTTAGAGGGAAATCAGATAATCAGATTGGGCTCTGGAAGAGTTCTCTAGAAGCAGATTGGAGTTGGATTTGAAGGTGTACCAAATAGAGTCAGAGTTCAAGAATTCCCAGGAAAGCCCAGGTGAGTAAGGAAGGTCTTGTGATAATCACCAATTTTGATCTCCAGACATACATGAAAGGTCCCGGCACCAGGATCCACCCCCATCTCTGGGTGCTCATACTTCCTCTCCATCCAGACAAATCTACTTGTTTTTTTTTTCTAATAAGACTTACTCAGTCCTATCTTAGATGTTCCTTCCAACAAGTTGTATGTTAGAGGAAAATTTTCCTAGCTACACCAGAAATGATCTCCATTTGGATGTCTCCTTATCCCTGGCACCTTATGTCCACTGTCTTAGTTTGGCTTGTCCGAACTTCAATCTGTGATCTTTCCCTGGCTCTAGGATGAAAAGCCATAGAATATCGGAGTTGGGGAAGATCTCAGAGATAACTTAATTCACTCCTTCCTATTATGAACACTCGGAAAGTAAGAGATTTTTCCAAAGTTTTATCAGGTTAGAGGCAGAGCCAGGACTGAGAACTGGGGTCTTAGACATCTCTGTACCATGTAATACCACCCCTCTGGGGCCTTTGGCTCCACCACAATCCCACAGTAGAACCTACTTAGCCTTGTTAGAAGTGGCTTTTCTTGGGTGAGAGACAACATGGGCTTTCACCCAAAGCCATGGTCTCTGTGTGACATCTCACCAGTCTCCAATAATAAGATCTGAAGAATCACCCATATTCTCCTAACATTATTTGTTAGCCTAGCTCTGGCTACACTGTTCTGTCAAAATTCATTCACTGAGTGACTCTTCTACATTGGGAACCAGGTCAAGATCTACAAGTAAAAGGCCCTGGTCCCATCCAAAGGGAGTTCACAGGCTTGTTGAAGTGCTTTAGGTACAAGAAAATACTAGAACTGAGTTTTTTTTTTTTTAATTCTGCTTATTACAACAGGTTTCCCTCCTGTTGGCCATTCCCCTATCTCTGACTTACCTAAATTATGAACTTGTGTAGTGCCTACAGAAATTTAACATTTTTTCATTCATGTAGTAAGTTTTTATTGAGCACTAAATATATTCTAGGCAGAGGTGTAACCATGAAGTAAATAGAAATCCCTGTCTTCCTGAAGTTTACTTTATTTATTCTCTTTTTCCACAGATAAGAGACTTGCTGTCTAGAACCAAGAAACCTGGGGGACTAAAAGTGAGGGAAGATCAACAGCTGGGCTTTTATGTGGACGGCCTGAAGTCAGTGCCCTGTGAGAACTATGCACAGATTGAAAGACTGATGGAACAAGGGACAAAAGTAAGGACCACAGCATCGACCAACATGAATGCCAGCAGCAGCCGGTCTCACATGGTTGTCACCATTCAGTTCAAGCAGGTGAGACTCACGGGAAGGCTGCTGTCCCAGGTTCCCACCAAGCGTGGTCCATGGGAAGGGTTCCCAGTGGCATGAAGAGTTGGTGAGTATTATGGAATCCTTTCAGATTTGGCCTATGGATTAAGGTGGCTACGGCCAACCATGGGCTTTAGGGTCAGAAAGAGAAGTGAGGGACTTCCTATTTTCCTACCTGCCCATATCCCCGTTCCACACAGGTTCCCCAGGATGATGAAAACCAGCTTCCAGATCCATGAGCCTAGAGAACCACCAGATGCTGACCAACCCTTCTGATACTTGGAAGTAGCAAAATAAGGTCTTTGAAACTAGCTAATCCATGTAACTCTCCACTAAGTAGAATTTTTTACAAACCTGAGCATATGTTTTTTCCTCCTTACTTCTTGTTAGATATCAGAGAGTAAACTCTACATCATCAGCAGTTTGATTCAGAAATACTTATTTTCAAAACCTGGGTAAACATTACAGTTAGCTATGATTTCACCACCTCTGTTTCCTAAGCCACAGTCCTAATACATAGGTAGAATGGTGATAAATGAAGATTGCCCTGTTCTAACCAGGAATAGTGGGAAAATACTGGACTGTATCTCTTTGTTCACCGGCTTTGAAACTTCAGGAAATCACTTACTCATTTTTAGTCTCAGTTTACTATTCTGTAGAATGAGACGAATAGCTATCCTACGGGAGTGCTGGGAAGCCTAGAGAAGTACCTGCATTTTAAAGAACTTTGAAAAATAACTGGGAGGATGGTAGAGAGCGCTCTGAGCTCACCTCCGCCCACTGACACACAGAGACAACCACTCTGCATAATCCAGCTAACTCTGGAAACGACCTGAAGACCGGCAGAACAGCTCTTTCACAGCTAAAGACATAATGAGAAGCCCACATTGAGAAGGGTAGGAGGGGCAGAGATCTAGTTGGAAACGAATCCCCAGGCACAGCGACCCTCAAAGAAGAAGGATATCTTAGGCACTAGGTATTTCTTGAGGAGCCAGGGTATCAAGCTTTAATGAGGCACCCCCTGCTCTGGAGATCTGCACCAGAAAGACAAGCCTGATAATATCAGTCTTTGAAAAGTAGTGGACTCAACTCTAGGAGAGGTGGAGGAGGGCTATAAGAAACTGAGAGTCCATTCCCAAAGGGCTCTATCATGCACTGTGAGACCCAGCACAGAAGCAGTAGTCTAGGAAGTGCCTGGGTTATACATGAAGAAGATTTAGTGACTATTTTGGGGGCATGTGCCAGAAGATCAAGGATGGTAGGAGCTTTCTCAAGGAACAAGAGTACTGGAAGGTACAGTTTTTCTTGAGCTCCTTCTGCCTAGCTGGTCCATCCTTGAGGGAGCCAAAATCAAGAGTCAGACACTGAACTGACGGAGCCACCCTGGTGTCCCTCTACCAAACATTTAAAGAAGTGTTTAAAATATCCTTTTCAAACTATCCCCAAAAATAGGAGAGGAAAGAAACTTCCAATCTCACACTATGAGGTCAGCATTATCCTGATGCAAAACAAAACAAAACAAACAAAAATTACAGATCAATATTCCTGATGAACACAGATGCAAAAATCTTCAACAAACAACTTCAATCATACATTAAAAGTATCATTCCCCCACAAATCCAGTGGGATTTATTGCAAGGATGCAAGGATAATTAGCCAATTAATTAAATAACCAATCAATGAGAAGCACCACATTAACAAAATGAAGGATAAAAATTATATGATTTTCTTAATAGACACAGAAAAAAAGCCTTTGACAAAACATGTATTCATGATGAAAAAACTCTCAATAAAGTGGGTTGAAAGGGAACATTTCAATGTACATAATAAAGTCCATATATACCAAACCCCAAACCAGCATCATACTCAATGGTGAAAAACTAAAGGCTTTTCCTCTAAGGTCAGGAACAAGGCAAGCATATCCATGTTTGTCACTTTTATTCAACAAGTACTGGAAGTCCTAGTCAAAGCAATCAGATGATCAAACATGAAAAGGAATAAAAGGCATCTAATTAAGGAAGAAATAAAATTTCCATTATTTACAGGTAAAGTGATATTACACATAGAATACTCTAAAGATTACCAAAACACTATTAGAATAAATGAAATCAATAAAGCCTCAGGATACAAAATTAATACACAAAAATCTATAGATTCTTTTTTTCTATACATTAATAATTAACTAGCAGAAGGAAAAATTAAGAGAACAATTCCACTTACAATTCTATCAGAAAGAATAAAATACCCAGGAGTAAATTAAACTCCTCTGGGGGCGCCTGGGTGGCTCAGTGGGTTAAGCCTCTGCCTTCGGCTCAGGTCATGATCTCAGAGTCCTGGGATCGAGCCTTGCATCGGGACTCTCTGCTCAGCAGGGAGCCTGCTTCCCCCTCTTTCTCTGCCTGCCTCTCTGCCTGCTTGTGATCTTTCTCTCTGTCAAATAAATAAATAAAATCTTAAAAAAAAAAAAAAGAAATGTCCTCTGAAAACTCTAAGACATTGATAAAAGAAATTGAAGATGCAAATAAATGGAAAGACATTCCGTGCCCCTGGGTTGGAAGAACAAATATTGTTAAATCATCTATACTAAAATCCAAAGTGAGCTACAGATTCAACACAATCCCCATCAAAATACCAATACTATTTTTTTTTATAGAGCGAATAATCCTAAAATTTGTATGGAACCACAAAAGACTCCAAATAGCCAAAGCAATCTTAAAAGGAATAGAGCTGGAGTAATTGCAATCCTACATTCTAACCTACACTACAAAGCTATAGTAATCAGGACAGTATGGTACTGGCACAAAAACAGACACATAGATCAATGGAACAGAATAGAGAGCCCAGAAATAAACCCACACATTTATGGTCAATTAATCTATAACAAAGGAGGCAAGAATATATGATGGGAGAAACGACAATCTCTTCAATAAATAGTGGTGGGAAAACTAGCCAGCTACGTGCAAAATAACGAAACTGGACCACCTTCTAACACTGTACATGACAATAAATTCAAAATGGATTAAAGACCTAAAAGTGATTACTGAATCTATATAAAGAAAAAATAAAACATAGGGAGTCAATGTTCAGACGACAGTCTTAGTGATATTTTTCTGGATATATCTCCTCAGACAAGGGAAACAAAAGCAAAAATAAACATTGACTACATCAAAATAAAAAAGCTTTTGCACAGCAAAGGATCCCATCAACAAAATGGAAAGCAACATACAGAATGGGAGAAGACATTTGTGAACGGCGTAACCGACAAGGTGTTAGTATCCAAAAATACAAAAAGAATTTATACAAATCAACATCAAAGTAAAAACAAAAAACAGTCTGGCTTAAAAACTGTTCAGAGGATCTGAATAGACATTGTTCCAAAGAAGACTGATACAGAAACATGAAAAGATGCTCCACATCACTCATCACCAGGGAAATGCAAATCAAAATCACAATATGAAATATCAACTCCTGCCAGTCAGAACGGCTAAAATCAAGAAACCACAAGTGTTGGCGAGGATGTGGAGAAAGGGAAATGTCTGTGCCCTGCTGGTGGGAATGCCGACTAGAGTGGCCATTGTGGAAAACGGTGTGGAGGTCCTCCAAAATTAAAAATAGAAATACCATGTCCATCCAGTAATTCCACTGTTGAATACTTGCCCAAAGAAAATGACAAAACTATTTGAAAAAGATACATGTATCTCTGTATTTACTGCAGCACCACTTACCAGAACCAAGACACAGAAACAACCTGAGTGTTCATTGATACCATATGGTATATATACTCAATAAAATATTACCTCCCTTTAATAAAAGAATGAAATCATGCCTTTCAGGACAACATGCATGGACCTAGAGGGTGTTAGGCTAAGGGAAATAAGTCAGACACAGAAAAAAAATATCATGTGACTTCACTTGTATATGGAGTCTTAAAACACAAGACAAATGAGCAAAGAGACACAGATAGAAACAGACTCATAAATACAGAGAGCGGGTGGTTGCCAGTGGGGAGGCTTTGGAGGGATAGGTGAAGAGGTGAAGGGGATTAAGAGGTACAAACTTCCAGGTATAGAAGAAGTAAGTCACAAGGATGAAAAGTGCAGCATAGAGAATGCAGTCAGTAATATTGTAATGACATTGTATAGAGACAGACGATAACTCCACTCATCACAGTGAGCATTTTGTAACATATATAATTGTCAAATCACTATGTTGTATACTGGAAACTAATGGCATGTCCCATGTCACCTGTGCTTTGATTAAAAGTAAAAAAAAAAAAAAAAAAATGGGAGCCCCCAGGTGGCTCAGCTGGTGAAACACCTGACTCCTAGTTTCAGCTCAGGTCGTGATCTCAAGGTTGTGAGATCCAGCCCCGTGTGGGGCACCACACTCAGCAGGGAGTCTGCTTAAGATTCTCCCTCTCTCTCTCTCTGCCTCTCCCACCTCTCTCATGAGTGCACACTTTCTCAGATAAATACATCCTTTTTTTTTTTTTTTAAGATTTTATTTATTTATTTGACAGACGGAGATCACAAGTAGGCAGAGAAGCAGGCAGAGAGAGAGGAGGAAGCAGGTTCCCTGCTGAGCAGAGAGCCGGATGCGGGGCTCGATCCCAGGACTCTGGGATCATGACCTGAGCCAAAAGCACAGGCTTTAACCCCCTGAGCCACCCAGGTGCCCCATCCTTTTTTTTTTTTTAAGTAAAAAAAAATAAAGATTGTCATAAACTTTAAGTACTATTCAGATGATTTTATGTTAGTAACATTCATAGACTTTACATATGGTTTGCCCTTTTTTAACTTGATGTTTTAGAGGCAAAGGAAGAAATCCACTGAAAAACATGTACGTAGCGATCTAGCATTACGCTCGCTCACTATTGGTGTAATGATATTAACATCTGTTACTGTATGCAGGGCATGGCTAGAACCGTTACTTCTCTTATCTGTTACCCTCCTAACACCCAAATAATATGCCATGATCCCTGTTTTCCAATTAAGACAGTTGCAATTCTGAAAAGCTAGTTCTCACAGTCATGTAACCAACAAGGGATCTGTCACATTCTAAAATCCACGTTCTTGGGGCGCCTGGGTGGCTCAGTGGGTTAAGCCGCTGCCTTCGGCTCAGGTCATGATCTCAGGGTCCTGGGATCGAGTCCCACATCGGGCTCTCTGCTCGGCAGGGAGCCTGCTTCCTTCTCTCTCTCTCTCTGCCTGCCTCTCAGTGTACTTGTAATTTCTCTCTGTCAAATCAATAAAT
Source organism: Mustela putorius furo (assembly GCF_011764305.1). Taxonomy (NCBI): domain Eukaryota; kingdom Metazoa; phylum Chordata; class Mammalia; order Carnivora; family Mustelidae; genus Mustela; species Mustela putorius. The sequence continues at coordinate 9,565,310 of NW_025421480.1, read as the reverse complement.
AAAATCTTTAAAAAAATAAAAAATAAAAAATAAAATCCACGTTCTTTTTCCCTCCCTGCATGACCACACTGTCCCGAACAGTTCCTTATTTTGCAGATTTCCCAGTATTCAAATGTTTGATCACAGAAATACTAGAGCAGTAAATGGGATCTAATATACCACTGGAAATAGCTTTGCAAAATTGAGAAGGAGAAACTGAGACAGATATTTGAGCCTGATGATTTATTAATGTGAAATGTCCCTGTAAAGAAGACAGCCCTTTTTTTGAGAGAGAGAGAGAGAAAGGTGAGCAGGAGGTGGAGGGGCGGAGGTAGAGAGAGAGAATCTTAAGCAGACTCCTTCACCAGCAGGTAGTCCGACATGGGGCTTAGCTCCCACAACCTTGAGATCATGACCTGAGCTGAAACCAAGAGTCGGTGCTTAACTGGCAGAGCCACCCAGGTACCCGAAGTAGTCTTTTAATTTGTAAATTTTATTATATATTTTTGAGTGTGAAGTACAATTAGGGAAAAAATTTTAATTCCAAGAATTTTTTTATTATGTTATGTTAGTCGCCATACAGGACACCATTAGTTTTTGATGTCATGTTCCATGATTCATTGTTTGTGTATAACACCCAGTGCTCCATGCAATCCGTGCCCCCCCCTTAATACCCATCACCGGGCTCACCAGTCCCCCCACCCCCTCTTCTAAAACCCTCAGTTTGTTTTAAAGTGTGAACGAGATGGACTTCATATGTAGCCTGCTACCACTCTAATAGCACGACTTGTGGTGCTTTCCTACAGGTTTTCCTAGACAGACACCTCACCAAGCAGTCCAGTATTAATTTGGTGGATTTAGCAGGAAGTGAAAGGCAGAAATCTTCAGGATCTGAAGGAGACAGACTGAGGGAAGGATCACGAGTTAACTTAAGCTTAACCAATTTAGGAAATGTTATCAGGTAAATAATTGATGCATGGGTATTTATTTCTGCTGTAAAAATGTCCTCAGAAATTTTTAAAAATCAGATTAATCATAGACCTCGGTTCATGACCCACTGTCATCATTGGTTCATACCTGGTCCTCCTATATATTTTATTTTAAACATATTGTTGATGTTGATGTTGTTGTTGTTGTTGTTGTTTAAAGATTTTATTTATTTGACAGAAACACAGTGAGAGACTGAACACAAGCAGGGGGAGCAGGAGAGGGAGAAGCAGGCTTCCTTCCCAGCAGGGAACCTGATGTGCGACTTGATCCCAGGACCCTGGGATCATGACCTGAGCTTAAAGCAGACGCTTAACAACTGAGCCACCCCAGTGCCCCAGCGTATTGCCCCAGTGCCCCAACATATTGCTTTTTAATAAAACTAAGAACACCAGTTAAGGTCACCACCCAACCCAAGAAAGAGTTGTTATTTCTCCGCTACACTCTCCTTAGAGGTAGCCACCATCTTGGATTTTGTTTTTCCTCTCTCTGTGCCTCACTCCCTTTCTTGTTTTCTCACTTCTGACTATTAAGTTTGTGACACTCATTTCAGAAATGTACAAAAAAGGTAAAATATTATAGGTTTTTAGATCTTGTTCTTTTTTAAATGATCAAAGTATAAATTATGTGAAGTACACCAATCTTAAATGTTCAGTTTGGTGAATTTTTATATGTATATATCTACATGATTACTACCAAGCTCAAGATATAGGACATGCCCAAAGCCCAGAAAGTTCCCTCGTATCCTCCCCCTAGCTTTTACTCCCACCGAAAGAAACTGGCCTTTGCTACTAAAAATTGGTTTTTCCTAAAACTATCTTGATTTTCATCTAAATGTGACCATTTATAAGAGGTCACCCACTTCTGCATCTGGCTTATTTCACTAAGGACTGCGTCTGTGAGACTAAGCCATGTTTCTCATGTAATGTATTCACTCTTTTTCATTGCTATGTAGGATTCCATAGCAGAAAATATACCACAATTCATTTATCCCTTCTTCCATTGATGGACATTTCGTTTGTATCCAGGTTTTGACCATTATGAATAATGTTGCTGTGAACATTCTTGTACATACGCTTTGGGGAAAATAATTTCTTATTCTCCTCAAGGATACATCGGGAGTAGAATTGCTGGGATTGGCTTTTGCATCCAACATTATTAACAATAAGTGTCCATGTTATGTGTGGCTTTGGTTAATTGCCTTCTATTCTGTCACTAAACATTGTGTCTCTAAGACTCCCTATGGTAGTAGAAGTTGTTACTTCTTTTTCATTATGATATAGTATTTCATTATGGGTATATGCCATGATTTATTCATTTGTTCTCCTTTTGGTTTGGCATTTCGGTTGTTTCCAGGTTTTGGAACATTCTTGTACAAGTCACTGGGTATCAATATATTAAAGTTTCTCTTGAGTACAGACAAAGGACTGAAATTGTTGCGTTGTTTGTAAGGTTGTGTGCAATAGCTGCTTTTTTTTTTTTTTCAGTACCTAACTTTTGACAGTGGGGACAGATTATTTTCCAAGAGTCTGGGGCAATTTATACTCCCAGCAGCAATGTATAAAATATCCCACTGAGCCACATCTTTTCTAAGACTTAATATTGTCACATTTCTTGATATTTTCTGATTAAATGGTCTACCCATGGTCTGGATATTCCTGGTTATTAGCAAGTTTGAGCAGCATTTGGTATGTTTACTGGCAATATGTCTTCTCTCAAAATACCTTATGTTTGCCAGTTACTGTCTTTTTATTGATTTTTAGGCATTTTTTATGTATTTCATATTACTCTTTCCTCAGGTATATAATAAATCTTTTCCCAGCAGGTAGCTTGTCTTTTCACTTTAAGGTATCTGTTGATGAGCAGAAATCATGGTAATGGTTTTTGTTTTGCATTTCTTGTGCCTTGTTAAAGAAGAGTCCAAAAGGTATCTCCCTACGTTTTGCTTAATTTCCTATCCATCTGGAGTTGATGTCTGTGCATAGTTTAAGATAGGCATCCTTTTTGTTATTTTTTCCTTACAGATTACCAATTTTTCCAGTTACACTTGTTGAACAGTTCCTCCTTTCCTTGGTGGATTTCCTGTGCTACCTCTGTCACAGACCAAAATTCTATATATTTTATTTAACTTTTTAATATGTTCAACTGGTCAAAGTCTAAATATTAATAAATGCTTCATCCTCTTCCTGGATAATACAAGGATCTCCAGCCTACATTTGTGATCGTTGTTATGTATGTTAATTCTACTCTTCTTTAACCCCAAAGACATTACTATTTCTATTTTACACAGTGTTCACTCTTTAAATTACTCATGCCTTCTTAAACCTCAGAGATGCTGAGATCAGTTTCCTCCTGGTGGAAGAACAGTCTATAGAATTTCCTTGAGTGATCACCTGCTGATGGCAAATTCTGGTTTTGTTGAAATGTGTTTATTTCACCTCATGCTTGAAAGGTAATTTTGCTGGGTATATAATTCCAGATGTGCAGTATTTTCTTTCAGCTATTAAGGCTGCAGTTTCCTGTTTTCTGCTGGTGGTCTAATGGCTATTTCCTTGAAGAAAATCAATCTTTCCCTTTAGCTGCTTATAAGCTCTTTTGTTTTGATGTTCTCCAATTTCATTATGTTGCACCTGAGTGTGAATTTATTTATTCTGCTTGGAATTCCCTGGCTTCCATAGCTCTGTAGATTAGTGATTTTCATCAGGACTGGAAAGCTCTCAGCCAGTACTTCTCATGCACTGTCTGCCCATTTATTTTCTCTCTTCTCTTCTGGAACTTCGATCAGACCATTTAAATCTTCTCACCTGTCCTCCAAGACTCTTAACCTTCCTTGATTGTTTGCCATCTCTGGAGGTCTCTGGGCTGCAATCCAGCTCATCTCTTTTGAACTATCTAGTTCATTAATTCCAGTTATAGCAGTGTCTAACTTGCTGTTAAACCTGTCCATTGTATTTTTCATTTCAGTTACTGTATTTCTTTCTTCCCAGCAGATCATTTTGTTTCTTTCTCCAGTCTTCTAGATTCATTCTCTAAATTCCTTGTCACTGTTGGTGATTATAATTTCCCATCAATAGGATTGCGTCCCTTCTCCTGCCCGCTCTGGTCAGGGACAACACCGCAGTGTCTGCAGTCCCCTGGAGTGGGGTGGGGACTGGCACATTGACTTATTCACACTTTTTCTGGTGCCTTGTCATACAGGGGTCCTAACTTTATGGGCTCTTCTGAGGGCAGAATGAGAGAAAAGCAAGAAGAGGACTTAACCCCTTTCCCCATTCTGGTCTTTACACTTCTAGCTGGTGCCCTCTTCCTCAGACTGAAACTCTTCTTTATACACAGATTTACAACAGCCTGCAGGTTCCTCCGGTTTTCCTCACAAAATTTAGCATGTCTGCTCTCCTCAGATCTAGGCTTCCCTGTCTGTCACCATCTCTCTGTCAGGGACATCTCTCTGTCATGAGCTCAGAGAGGGAGCTGGTGGCCCATGTGGGTCGCCATCTTGCTGCAACATCGTCATACAGAAAGTGTCTCAACCAGTGGATATTATTTAGTCATGGCTCAGGTTTATGGGGTCAAAGACAGGATCGGACGGGTGTTTCTGACTTATTCCTGAGGAGACAGATTTCTTCTTGACCTATTTTTTTTTATCTGTTCTTTTGTATTTCCTTTTTCATTAAGTGCCTTGGCTGACGCCGCCATGGGGAAGAGAGTTTTGCACGTTCCCTACAGAGACTCCGTCCTGACCAAACTTCTCCAGCCAGCTCTGGGCGGAAACAGTAGAACCGCTTTGGTAAAGTGACTTTCTTGCAGCGTGTGAGATTGACTTGGCGGTTGCTGTTGTCGTCACTGTTCCTGTCACAATTACGCTCTGTGTACTGTGACGTCACACTTTGCATAAATGTAACACAGTCTTCCCTTGCTCGTGACTCCTGGAACTCTCTCTACTGCAATGTTCAAATATTGCTCATTTTTGTTTTTTATTCATTCTCTTCTGTAGTTTTCAGGTTCTCTACATGGAACATTACTATTATTATCCAGAAGAAACATATGAGTTTTCAAATCACACTGAGATGGTCGTACTATTCTAAATTGGGGGTCATTTCAGGGCAGGACTAGAAGTCTGTCTGATCATGTGTGACCATGTGACACAAGGCAGGTGTTTAAGCTGGAGAGGAGCTGAACTGTGTCACCTTAGCGGAGACTCCAGAGTCTTCCTAATGAATGCTGGCCAAGTGGGTACAATGTAGAATGTGTTAGAATCGGGATTCTCTGCCATTTGGCTCCAGGTGTGGGAAGGACCAACTCTGCCTGCCTCCTGCCTGCTGTCCCGGTTGGGAGAGAAATGCTCACTGCCCGGCCGGTTCTGTGCACACTGTCCTAAATTCACAGCAGAAGACATCCTTATTCTCTACCACTGAGCCTTGCAGCGTTTAAAAATATTGTAACGTTTTTCTGGCTGTCTATCTGCCCATGGGCCTCAATGGGAACATCCCCCAAGAACCTGGAATTTAAAAAGGGCCCGTAAGATGCTCAGAACATTAGACTACAAAGTCAAGTGCAGCAGGTCTGAGCCAGTGTGTGCAAACACTGGTGAACTTGCGGGTCTGTGGGGTAAGGCCCTGACTCAGGCGCTACGATGCTTTAACAGAGGTAGATGTGGTTGGGAGGAGGTTGGACGTTCCTCAAAGAGCACCTGCAAAGCCAACATCCAACCGCTTGGTCCTCTATGCTCCGATCCTATTTCTGGCACAAGTATCTTCACATTTCCTTTGCTTTAGAAATAATCTAAAGTGGATCTACTAACTGTATTCCCTCGACAGTGTTGCTGTGTGTTGGGAAGACATGTCCTGTGCTTGTGTCGTGTATCTGAGGTCCGTGAGCTGCCTCTGTGTGTGTGTGTGTGTGTTGGGGGGTATATGTGAAGTCGACATAGGCTGTAAATGTGGGTCGCGTGTGTTTTCCAAGTTGTAAAGCTCGAGCAATAGTGTAAATCACAAGATATTCTATGAACGTTAGCCACTACAACAGACCCCTCTAAAATCGCTCAGGCTGAGAGGCCGTTCTTTACAGATCGCAGCCATAAGCCCGGCTGACCTCTGCTACGAAGAAACTTTGTCCACACTAAGATACGCGGAAAGGTACGGGTATGAGTGTCTACTATCCCGCGTGGCTCCCGGTTCTGAATCTGCCAGATTCTTCCAGTACCCTTCCACCCAATGGGTTGGCAGCTGGGGAAGAGCTCTGGGAGGAGGCAGGACAGAATGCTTCCTGGGGGACCCGGGGCCCCCCTGAGCCTGTCACTCGGTTGCTCCAGCTCTGCCTGGGAGAGGCACCGGGGGCTCCAAACAATGGAGATGGACCGATGCCAATCCTGATGTGATTGACGTCAGTCTCCCTGTATTTTCCCGCCGAGCGGCATGGCCCTTCACACATTTCTCCCCTTGTCACGTGGCTCACGGGGAGCACAGAGAAAGGCAGGCAGGGGCTCTTAACGCTGCTTAACATGGGAGGCGCGGCTTTCCCCTGGGCCGGTTCTCATTTCTCCAGGCCCCACGCATACGGATGATCCTCTCAGAGCAGATGGTCACCAGCATCTCCCCCCGGGGAGGGGCCGTCATCGCCGGGTTCCTTCTGTCCAGCGGGGCCGGGGAGCAAGTCTACAGCCGGGGCCTGGGCAGGAGGCTGCGGCCCAGACAGGTTCCTGCTTTTTGAGGCAGGCAATCTGGATCCTGCTTCTCCAGACCCTTTTGAGGAAGATGAGGGTGCGGGGCAAGGGAGCCTCTAAGGAGCAGCCCTCCACCCCTTTTGCGTGGCAGACACCGAGAAGCCCCCACCGGGACCCACCTGTCAGGGTCAGACGGGACCTTGGGATTCTGGGCCTCCCACCCCTCCGCGGCCTCCCTTACGGAGGGACGCGATTTCTCATCAGAGTCGGGGTGAAGAACCCAAGAGATCAGGCATGAGCCATGCCTGACACGGGGCGGCTGCTCAAAACCGCAGGGGTCACTGTCCCGCGCAGTAGTGGCCCCTGGTAGGGAAGGAGGCTTGCATTGCAAGGACACAGACTAGCGTCTCCCTTCACGGAGCAGCCTAGAGACCGTGTCACACCGTTAGATGTTTCTTCCAGCATCTGCACTGCGAGCTCACGTCTTTGGGTCGACTTGGTCTCTCCGCTCACTAGATGCAAATCTGTTGCCGGCAGATTTCACACGAGAGACCATGTGATGCGGAGGAAGGAGAAAACAGTAGCCCAAAGTCCTGGGCTCACAGCCTGGCTCTGCCATGGGGCCGTGGGCCTTGGGGGCCAAGCCTTAGAAACCCGTCCCTTCCTCACTGAAAGAAGTAAGGTGACCACAGTTAGCCAACCAAAGCCCAGGATCCGCAGTCAAGCTCGAATTTCAGAGGCAGAGCGAGTCAGGAATGTGTTAGCTCTGCCCATTTCTGGCCGGCGCCCTGCAAAGTGGCCCAGGGCCTCATTGTGTGTTCTTCTTTGCACACGGAAGGGCTAAAAAGATCCAGAATAAAGCTGTGGTCAACACCTCGATGCTGATGAGAGAGTCAAAGGCAGAGAACAGCAAAGCGCTGCTTGCACACGGAAATTCCAGGACGGCAGGTAAACGGAGTCTGGGTCCAGGCCAGCAGCAGGAAGGCCGGGAGCAGGATGGCGGGAGGGACCGGTTGCAGGCTCAGCATGGGGCTTGGGGTGGGGGACACCTGCTTGGAATCACTGGAGCCCTAGCCCAGGGCAGCCTCCAGGGACATTTTGGCCTTTATTTTGAGGCAAATGCAGAGTCCCATGCAATTGTAAGAAATAAAGGGCCCTGCCCTTCCTGGAGGGTCATTTTCAGTCTCATTTTTATTACCATTTTTGTTCTGAAGCCATGGTTTCTCCCGAGAAGACTCTTTCCTTCCCAGAATTGCACGGTGGCCACCTGACGTTGATTCTACTGATGGCCTCATGCAGTTAAATGATGTTCAACTCTCCAGAAACCTTAACGGCAGCACCCGTGGGGGCAGCAGAAACACTCACGGCACACCCAGCTGGTTTTTAGTTATTCTGCTCCTCGCCTTTGATATTGCACAACTGTTGCTGAAATGCCTCCTCCCCTTCCAGAGTGGCCGCCCTGTCTGCTGGCCGAACCGGGTCCCAGGCCGCAGACAGGCCAGCCGACCTGGGCACACCAGCTGCAGCAGGCTCGGGAAGAGTGGCAGCAGCGGTACCTGGCCATCGCCCAGGTGAGCCTCGCTGTCTCCACCTGCGGAGGCCAGCCCCTGGCGGGGATCCTCACCCCGTTCCCAGATGCGCACGGCCGCCTGGGCAGCACGCTCAGGTGGATCATAAGGGGGGCTTCTGTTTCCAGTGAGTGTGTAGTACAGGAGATGTGACAGTGACTTACGTTTATGCTGGGTCAAGGACAAGAGACAAGCAGGGACAAGAGACAAGCCAAGAGGGTTGATGAGTGAGGCTGAGGGTAGATCCAAGGCTGCCCATAATTACAGTTTGCGGAGAATTTGAGGACCATGAACTGTCTTATGGGGATGGTATGATGCCCTGAACCCCGGTGTCTAGCGTGACGTTCACTGCCGGTATCAGATCCTAAGTGGGTTGTCCTGTGACTTTCACACGTGGGTCGGGGAGATGCCCGCTTAGTCCCACATCCACGGCACACTCCCGCCATGACCTGGGCCCCAAAGTCACAGGCTCCGCATGAACCCCAAGTCAGGGACTAGGCACAGAGCCCTTGGGGAGAGGTGGCGTAAGCCCGGCCGGCCTTCCAAATTCGTGAAGACTGGAATAGAGGTGAGCCTCAGGCTCAGGGGGTGCAGTTGGGGTCGGGGGGTCTGCAGCACTGGGAGGCCAGGCCGAGTTAGGGCCCAAGGGTTCCAGAGGTGCGGACAGTAACAACAGAAAAGGATCTGACCCTCCTTACTCTCTATCTGAATTTCAAGATTTAAAAGTTTTCCTTGTGCCTTCACGGCACAGTCCAGGTCTATCGATCCTCTAGAAGGCCAAGACCGATCAGTACTGCACTCAGGGATGAAATGCGCTCAGGTGACCAGGAGAGTCCTACAGCCGTCACATTTGTCATCAACATCTGATGACCAGTAGGGGGAGCGTGGGATGTAGGGGAACAGGCTTAGCTGCGGCCTGGGGAAGGATGATGGGGGGGAGGCAGCCGCCTGGGGCCTGGAGATGGCAGGGGGTGCGGTATGGGGGGAGGGGGCGCAGGGCAGGAAGGAGAGGTCAGGGTGGAAGGGGCCGATGCAGGGCAGCCGGGAACGGGGAGCAGAGCTGGGGACTGGCTACACTTTGCAACAGATGAACTCAGCCCCTGACGACTGACCTGCCAAGGGTCTCACCCCTGCCCAGACGAGCCCCCAGCCTCACTCGGCCTCCCTCGTCTGGATTCGCTTTACTGGGTAATTTGACGGGATGCATGGACCACTGGCTTTGGGAGCAAGTGGATAGGACAGGAATGCTACTCTCTCCTGAGCGTGCGAGCCCTGGGACCTCTCTGTGTCTCCTCCAGGAGCGGCAGATGACCGAGACCTTCCCTCACCTCCTCAACGTCAACGAGGACCCGCAGCTCACGGGCGTTCTCAAGTTCTTCATTCAGACTGGTACTCGCCACCTCCTCCCCCGACCCCGACCCCCTCTGCACCTGCCCCTGCTTCTTGCTTCACAAGGAGGTTTCTGTTCCTTTGGAATCTCTCTTTTTGCGGTAAATACATGCAACACAGAGCTCCCCATGCTGACCGTTGTTAAGTAGTTCAGGGACATTGGTGCATTCACAGTACTCTGCATCCATCGCCCCCGATCCGTCTCCAGAACCTTCCCTCTCCTCAAACCGAAACACTGTCCCCAATCAACAACTCTCAGCAGCCCTGCCCCACCCGCTGCGCTTAGGACTACTCTAGGCCCCCGTGTGAGTGGGATTGTACCATCTCTGTCGGTCTGTGACGGTATGTCTCACTTAGCATAATGTCCTTGAGGTTCCTTTTTTTATTGTAGCAGGTGTCAGATCTCCTTCCCTCCCTTTGAAGGCTGAGTAATAGCCCATTAGGTGTGTAGACCACATTTTTTTTATTAATCTATTCAAACTTTGGAAAATGGCATCGGTTTCATAGTAACCATAGGCTTTCCACACCCTGGCCCTATGCGCACCCCAGGACAGGAGGGGGATCATGCAGGATGGAAGTGGGGGGCAGCCCCCCAGGAGGGCCAGAGTGGTGTTCTGGGCTCTGTCCAGGGGTCAGTAACAGGACAGAGACAGAATGTCACAGACCAGGACCTGGAAAGCAGGCTTCAGCCCATCTCCCAAGGCCCAGATGCAATAGTTTCTTCCCTCAGAATTCCTACCAGTAAGGTGGAATTTGAAAAAAGTTAGGAATATCTCCCAAAAAGGGCGGAAGGTAAAACAATTATCCCTAAGGCAGCGTGGTGTGCAAGGACTTCTGGCTGAAAACCCTAGTGGGGGCAAAACCCCTGCACGATCCTCTAGGAGATGAAATGGCGTGGCCCAATGTGCAACATGATCCTCCATCAAGGTCAAATCCCAACACACTGACAGACCAATTCTCCTCATTCTTTTCAAGGCTCATGTGACGCTGGTCGCGCTCCATCGAATGCCATCCTTCTTCAGGGCTTGGGGTAAGTCTCCAAGAGCCATCTTTGCCCAGCAGGCGAGAGCCGTGACCAGTCAGCCCACAGGAGAGCCTCCATGTTGGTCTGGTCATCACCGGGTCAGGCCACAGAGCCGGCTAGACCACCCCAAATAAGAAAGTGCCAGACTGTTCTTGGGATCCACTCCAGGGCTTGGGGAAGAAAGCCTCGTAAGGGCTTTCAAGCCCTCACGGAAATCCCTGCTGCTGCTCTCCACTTGTCTCCTCGGCTCGGATGTGGGGAGTTAAGAGGAAGACCCGTGGCCAGACGCTGTATAAGAATTCTGCACGAGGGGACCCACGTAGATGATGCCCACCTCCAGTGTCTCATGTCTTTTCTGGTCTTACCCACCAAAGCGACAGCACCCCAGATCCCTGCGCTCAGCGTCTTGCCTCACCAACTGCGCTGAGAGCAAGCCCAGCCTTTGAGGTGATCGCCTCTAAAAAGGGAGGCCCCGCTGCCCCCTATGGCGGTCCCTGTGACCTCATAACTGTCCTCTCCCTCTGTGGCCTGCCCACGGATTTCCAGCCAGGAGGCTCAATCAGCTCTTACGTACCTCAGCCCTCCCGAGCCAAAGTGCAGGGAGAGTAGGAGAGGGGGTCTGTGCGGACCCTGCCCCGCCAGCCTCCAAGTCCCTTTTCCCGACTCCTCCGGGGGACCCCCCCTGGCGGCCTTTGCAGGTCTATAAATGGCCAAACTCCAGATGATCCGAGGTTAGACCCTTTCCTGCAGGACCCCTGGGCTCCGAGCAAACAAGAAATATGGATGTGCATGTGTCTCGACACCCAGAATATTCCATGACAACCAAGGAGTCTAGGAACATTCTAGAACAGTTAAACTGGTCATTCACAGCACACAAATAATATCTTGGGGGCAGCCAGTCTGGTACCTCTGACATTGTTCCCCAAGTCTTTAGCTGGGTTTGCATAAAAAGACCCAGAAATGGATCTAAAGTTCTCTGGGGTATGTGAATTATTTTCAGTCATTATTAGTCGCCTGCCCCAGCATCCCCTCAAACACAATTTTGCCACTGGAGGTCTTACTGAAGCAGGAAAGGGGGCAAACAACCAGAAATGTTCGCTAAAGTCATCACTGTTGTGGCTCCTTAGACAAACTCTTGTCTTTTTTAGAATTTCAGATAAACACGCTTCCTTCACCAATCTGGATGGGACAGTGATGGTCACACCACACGGCCAATGCAAAGTTGTTGTTAATGGGGTGCCCATCGTGGCCAAGACCAAGCTGCAGCACCTGGTAACCCTTCCTGCAGGCTCACAGAATTCCCTAAGTCCCACCTTCGAGCTAGGAGAGGAGGATCTCGACAGGTTCCTCCGCACTCCCGCTGCGGTGGGGCCGGGCGGGGGCTGGGCCCCAACCACCCCGTGTCCTTCTGCTACAGTGTCATGATAGACGTGGTCATGGCTCGGGGTTGGGAGATCTGATAGTCACTCGCTGTGTGTTCTTGGGCAAATCACTTTGCTTCTCTGGACTTCATCTATAAAACAGAAAGGAGCGAACTAAAAGTTCATCAAGACGCTTCCCAGCTCTAACGTTTTATGACATCTTGGACTTCTTAAAAAACCTGCCACAGGGAGGGACTCGCAGAGCCTGGGCGTTCCGTCTCCTCCCCATGCCTCAGCCGGAGTCCCCAGCACCACAGGGACCCTCCCCAGCCTCCCTGTGACCCAATCCCCTCTTCAACCCATTCCTCACACCATGAACACAGAGAACCTTCTAGACAAGCTATTGGACCACGCCATCCTGGAAATTTTCAGTGACCCCACTTTGGGACACCTGTGTGAGCCGCCCCATCTCCCCGCCTCCTCCAGTCTCACTTCTCTGCGCGAAGGTCACGCTGACCTTCTCTTGGTTCTTCGGAACATCCCAGGCTCTGTTTGACAGCAGCCTTCCCCGCCTTGCTGAAACTTACCGCCCCTGACCTCTTAGCTTAAATAGTGCACCTTGGGAGAGGACCACTCTGATCCCTGGTACATGGCAGGTCCCCTCGCCCTTCTGCAGAAGCACCCCCTTTTCATTCAAGCCTCTTTCTCAGGCTATTACACTATTGGTCTGTAAAGTCCTAGAGGGGAGGACCCAGCTCTGTTTGGTCCCCACTGGGATCCCCGGGTCAGAGCTGGGTGTGGGGTGCAGAAGTCCTAAATGAAAGCACGCACACAAAACCAAGACGCCAACCTCTTCCTCTCTGTTCTTGGGTCTCTTCCCTCTCGGGGGAACTCAGGAAGGTCTTGTGATTTAACACAGCCAGACTGGACTTGGGGCCTTGGCTTCCCCTGGAGCAGGCTGACCCCACACCCCTGGTCTCCACTCTTCTCCCCCTGAGCCAGGTGTCTCCTCCCTAGGACCGCCTTATCTTGGGATCCAACAGCGCCTACCTCTACATTGGGTTTCCTGCAGAGCGAGGCAGTGAAGACTTGAGCAGGTTTGACTATGACTTCTTCCAGCTGGAGAGAGCTGCTGCAGAGGGAGTGAGCGTAGACAAGCTTGGTGAGCAACCCCGGGCCCTGCCTTCTAGCATCTTCCATGCACTGATGGGAAAGCAACTGCTTTTGTTATGCGCTCTCCTGCCTCCCTTAAGAAAATAATCATTTACTGTTTCAAAGTGCAATGTTTGGAACGTTCAAATAGGATTTCCATATACGTGCAGAAAGAGGGCGTGTCTAATATTTAATTTGTTAAACTGCTTCTTTAATAAATGGAGTAGGGAGGAGGCGGGTGTATCCCGCTGGCCCTTGGACAACAGGAGTTGAATGGCACGGGTCCACTTACATGTGGATTTTTTTTTTTTAAATACAGCATAGTTCTGTAAATGTACTTTCCTCTTCCTTAGGACTTTCTTCTCTCTAGCGTACTTTATTGTAAGAACACAGGATTGTTGTAAGAATACATAGAACAGACAAAATACACTTAGTTAACTAGTTAATCAACTGCTCACTGCTGAGTCTTCTGGCCAAAAAGTCTTCTACGTTTTGAGGGGGTCAAAAGTTAAGTGGACTTTTTTACTCTAAAGTGGGGGTCAGGGCCCCAACCAATAGCTCAGTGAGTGGACACAGGGACATCCCCCTAGGGGATCAGAATCCCTACCCAAGGCTCTGCTAGGACATTTTTAATGATATTTTTTTTTAAAAAAAGATTTTATTTATTTATTTGACACAGAGAGAGAGATCACAAGCAGACAGAGAGGTAGGCAGAGAGAGAGAAAGGAAAATAGGCTCCTTGGTGAGTAGGACCCTGAGATCATGACCTGAGCCGAAGGCAGAGGCTTTAACCCACTGAGCCACCCAGGCGCCCCTCTGCTAGGACATTTAAAGGACAGTCATTCCTTTAGCCTTATTTCCACGTTCTGGAGGTTTTACTCGAGTTTCCCCTGCTCTCCCCCAGGCACCGTGTGGCTCTCAGACACAATTCCCACTGCCTTGTGGCCAGTCCACCTGTCCTCAGTGGCTGGACATGCTCTGCCCCCCTGCCCTGGAGCCTCTTGCCATGGCGGGGAAACTGTGTGGAAGATTCTCAATTTTGAATCAGTTTCTTGAGAATACAGAAAAGTTTCAAGAGTCGTGTGTAGAACTCTCATACACCCCTGAGCTCCTGTGTCAAAATTTACTACACTTGCTTTATCATATACCTGTGTATGTGTATATACTTAAATGTGTGTATGTGTTTGTGTGTGTGTGTGTGTGTGGAGCTAGGTGTGCAGACCGCTGTATCGATAAATGGATATAGCTCTATGGACAGACAGATGTACATCTCCCTCAGACATACGGATAGCTTTTTCTATACCCACAAAACCATGAGTTCCTAGTGATGAATTCCATGTTCAAAGCCCCAGGGGTTAGTCTAGTTTTCCCTTGGTGCAGAAACCTTCTAATATAATATTTATGTCCCATTTTTCTCCATCTTTCCTCTGGATTCCATCCCCTGGAGCAGAGGGAGAGGGAGAAGCAGACTCCACAATGAGCAGGGAGCTCCACACGGGGCTCGATCCCAGCACCCCGAGATCATGACCTGAGCCAAAGGCAGATGCTTAACTAGCTGAGCCACCCAGGCACAGCCCTACCCCAGCACCTTCTTAAGCATTTGTCCCTGCAGGGTCCCCTCCCCTATACCATCAAATGCCCTCTGTGGGTCATTCCCATCACACAAACATGCTCCACTATCTTCTGCCATAAAAATAAACAAAACCCTACCTTGACCCATCCCCCTTTAGCTACCGCCATATTGTTTTTTGTTCCCTTCAATAGAAAACTAGTCAGCTATTTCCACTTTCTCATCTCCCACGCACAGCCTGGCCTCCTCCAGGCTGGCCTCCGTCCCGACCATTCCTAGATGCTGTGCACTCTGTGTTCTAGATCTGTAGGCACCTGTCCACACCCATCTCACTGAAATCGTGGCAACGTTTTATACCATTGAGTATGCTCCCCTGTGAACTATTTTCCTCTTGGAACAATATGCCCTCTTGGTTTCCTTCGAGGCTGGTTCTCCCACATCCCCTTTCCTGGCTCCCCCTCATCTGAGCCATGGGGCACTTCTCCAGACGGTGCTCCCCGGGTCCTCATCCCGCCTCCAGCAGTGCTCAGTGCCATCTTACGGAAATGACCCTCAGCAGCTCTGTGTCTTGCTATCTACTCGCTCTCTCCTTGGTATCTTCACTCAGGTGCCTTCTCGATGCCATCACCTGCACGTCCCACGGACGTCTCAACCACTCACTGCACCCTATTTTCATACCCAGGATTTACCACATTGCGAATTGCTCAAGCCCCAAACCTAGGCCTCCGCCCTTCCCTCACTTCGTGATCCAGTCCGCCTTTCTTCCGTCTGCTTGTGCTACCATTTCTGTGGAAGCTACCGACTTCTCTTGCCTGTTACTCTCAGGTTGAAAAATGTTCATCAACTTCTCAGTGTAAGGCTAAAATCCAAGCTCCTTACCACGGCTTTGAAGGCCCTATATAGTCCACCACAACCTTATCTCACACCACTCTCTCCTTACCTCCCTTTGAAACTTCCTGGTCTCTTTGCTGCCACCTGGAGGACACACCAAGCCCTGTTCTGCCTCAGGGCCTTTGCACTTGTTGCTTTGTTTTTCCTTGCTGCTTTTGCTCATTCTCAGCTTTCAACTCTCAGTTGAAATCTTACCTTTCAGGTAGATCTTTCCCCTTTCTTGGTCTTATCTAGTTACTCTCTTACGTGACTCCATCTCCTTCCCTAAAGAGCTGAGAGTCGCTGACACAAGGGAGCGTCAGCCTGGGTGTGGCAGGGGGACCGGCCGTGCCCCCATCTCCAGCACCCCCAGCTGCAAGCCGCCCAAGGAAGGGAAGTAAGAACAGGTTACCTGTCGGGCCAGCTGCAGCTTCAAGAGGAATCCCCAGACCTTCACGGGGCCAACCCTGTTTTAGGCTCCCAACCTGCCTCCCGGAACAATCTGAAGCCACTTTGGTCGAGGACCCTGAGACCACGAATGGGAACCAGAGGCGGGGAGATTCCTGTGGGATGCCCCCGAGATTCACGGGTTGAGATGAGTCAGCATTTAAGAGAGTCAGGTGGTGGTTCTTCTCCACACTTGGTTTTGTTTTTAAAGATTTTGTTTATTTGAGAGAGAAAGAGAGAGCGTGCATGGGGTGGGGACAGGCAGAGGGAGAAGCAAACTTCCCGCTGAGCAGGGAGCCAGACGCAGGACTTGATCCCAGGACCCTGAGACCATGACCTGAGCCGAAGGCTGACCCTTCAGCAACTGAGCCACCCAGGTGTCCCTGGTTTTGTTTTTTGTTTTTTTTAAATTACATGCTTATAATTTTAAAATGCAGACATTTGTTGAACAATCAAATGACTGAGGAGCATATGCTTTCCCTCCCGGCTGACAAGTGTCCCGGAACAGGAGGCCAGTGCTCAGGAGCACGTGCTGTCCTCCTAGGGGCCGCGGGCCGCGGGGACGGGAACGCAGACCCCAGCGTGCTGGCTGTGTTCCAGGACTATGTCAAACTGATGCCGCTGGTGGCGGAAGCGAATCAAATGGGCGAAGAGCTGGACAAGGTAAGAGCTAGAGGACGGTCCAGCACTCAGTCCAGGAAGGGCCCCAGAGGACAGGGTCCACGGCCCCTCACACCACCGCCACGGCCGGCTCCGTGGTGTGGATGGGGACACGGGGGCCTGGAGAGGTCAGGACCCAGGACGCCACCATGAGCCAGTGACAGAACCCAGGTCAACACCCAGAACTCTCCAGTCCCAGCTGCTCATGCCATTCCTTCCACCTCGGGCTACCGAGGCCCCCACAGCCCCCAGGGCCCCAGAACTCAGGACCGCAGACCAATGCCTGCCCGCTGAACCACCCCATCCCAGATTGCCCTCCAGTGGGGTTTCTCTGGGTCCGGCACCCCAAAGCTTTCTGTGCCAGAGAGGACCTACATGGGGTTGGCTCCCTGGTGACACAGGACGCCAATCCTCAGGAAACTTGCAAGAGACTTACGTCGGGACGGTCAGAAAAAGGGCGAGACCGGGCAGGGATTGTGCGGAAACGCAGGGTGACTCAGGGCAAAGTGTTTCTCTTACCAGGGACTCAGAATGGAGCTGAAGGTGAAGAATTTAGCGTCTTCAGACTCCAGGGGCTACGACCTACAGAAAGAGGTTATGGTGAAGGTGACGCACCAAAGGACTCATGAGGTGACACGCCCCTGGGGACGGGGTTTCGGAGGTACTTTCCCGGGGACAGAGGTCAGTTCGAGCCCTACAGCCTGTGGAGACCCAGAGAAGGGACACCACGTGTTGGGTGTGAGCTGGGACCCTGCGGACAGAGGACCCTCTTCTGTGGTCTGTGGTTCCCTCCTGGGCCTCTCCCACACGCACCAAGTCCTGAGACTGCCCCGACCACCAGCACTGAGCACTTTCTGTTGAACAGTTTTTCAATTTTTAATTTATTTGAGAAAGAGAGAGAGAGAACAAGCAAGGGGAGGGGCAGAGGGGGAGGGAGACGCAGACTCCCCGCTGAACAGAGAGCCCGATGCGGGACTTGATCCCAGGACCCAGAGGTCCTCATCTGAGCCGAAGGCAGATGCTTAACTGACTGAGCCACCCAGGAGCGCTATTTTTAACATGAGTACCAGAAGGGAGCCCGAGAGTTTAGCCAGCTGATAGTCGTGTCTGTGTGCGAGCGAGCGAGACAGAGCGCGAGAGACAGAGAGGTGTGTCCTTCTGGAGAAGTGAGAAAATCTGCATGCTGGTTAAGATTCCAGAAAAGGCCTGGCTGATCCTTTCCCATGGTTGCCTTTGCTCACTGCCAGGAGGGTCCCCTTCAGGTACCTATGACCCCTTGCCTTTCTCTCTGCCCAACAGAAAAGACTGGGGAGCTCCGTTGGTGTCTGTTACGTATTTCTGGCCTCAGAGCAACCCTGGGACCTCTGGCCCCAGCCCAACGCGCTCTCCTAGTCTCTCTAGACGAGCCCCAAATGCTCCGGGGGCGTCTGGGTGGGCAGCCAGAGTTGGCAAACGTGCCACTGGTGGAAGGGACCAACCATCACTGGGTGATCTACCCTACCCACCCTTCTGCTCATTCCCCCAAAGTTGTCAAAATCCTCTTAAAATTGTGTAATGTCACAGGAAAAGAGTTATAAATGGATACTCAGGGACCCATGAGTGTGTTTCCTGCCGGGCACCAGGGTCACGGAGTCCCCACCGGTTGGGAGGGCCCATGGAGCCGAACTTTTTTTTTTTTTTTTAAAGATTTTATTTATTTGACAGACAGAGATCACAAGTAGGCAGAGAAGCAGGCAGAGAGAGAGAGAGAGGAAGGGAAGCAGGCTTCCCGAGGAGCAGAGATCCTGATGCAGGGCTCGATCCCAGGACCCTGGGATCATGACCCGAGCCAAAGGCAGAGGCTTCAACCCACTGAGCCACCCAGGCCAGAGCCTGAACTTCTGAGACATTTTTCTGTTCTTTTCTGTCTCTGCCTCTGACCCAACACTGCGGTGGCCTCCTCTGTACCCCCTGGGGTGAGGAGAGAAGCGAGACATGTCCCTGTCCCTTTGCGTCACAAATCTCACAGCTCTGGAGGCTGGAAGCCCGAGATCGTGGCACGGGCGGATCTGGTATCTGGTGAAGGATGGCTTCATGGGCCAGAGCAGACACCTTCTCGCTGGGTCCTCACGTGGCATTCTGGGCCTGGGAGGGCTCTGGGGCCTGCTTCATCAGGCGCTGATTCCATTCGTGAGGAGCCCACCCTCCTGGGCCAGTCACCTCCCCCAGGCTCTGCTTCCTCATCCCATCACACCCGGGTTTGGGTTTCAATGTACGGATGTGGGGGGACCTAACACTCAGTCCAGAACTGCAGGCTGGACGTCGGCCCCTCGCACACCCCCAGTGCAGCTCTCGGGGGTCCAACACAGGGGCCAGCCAGGGCCATGGGGGGAGAGGGAAGTCTCCACTGGAAAGGCCAGCTGCACTCACTTTTCAGGAGCTCCCAGGCAAAAGCTTCCAGCCAGGGTGTCTGTGTCCACGGTCACCCCCTCTAGTCCTGCAGAGCTTCGCTGACGCTCAGAGGGCGGGGCTGTTCCTCACTGCACTCGAGGCAGACAAGAAAAGAAAGAAGTCTTTTAGGGTCTGGAAGATGTTCTTTCTTTTGAAGACACCTTACACTCAGAGAACGATGTGTCTGTTGAGTTGTTTCCAAGTGCTCAGACAAGGGGTTGCTCGGTTTACCCGGTAACCACTTCTGATGGGACGTTTATGGTCCAGAACATTCCATCTCACTTGCATGCCCTCTCCCCGCTCTGCATCTTAGGCTTCTGTCCTCTCAGCAGCCGTGTCCCTCACCCAGTGAGGAGACAGACAGTGGCACTCTCTCAGGGGCACGCTCTCTCAGGGGCGTGAGCTCACACTTTTATCACCTTATTATTCTGTAGCCCAGACGCCCAGCCCAGGCCCCCCGGAATGAAAACCAAGGCACTGGCAGAGCTATTTTGCTTTCTGGAGGCTTGAGGACAATGTTTCCTTCCTTCTTCAAGCTTCTAGAGGCCCCTCCTTTCCCAGGCTCATGGCCATCATGCTCCATTTCCAAAGTCAGCCACGTGGCATCTCCCTGACCCAGCTCCGGCCACGGTCTCTCCAACTCCTCTTCTGCCTCCTCCTTCCACATTTAAGGTCCATGTGATTACACGGGGCCCACGTGGATAACCCAAGCGAATCTCCCAACTTGAAGGTCAGCTGATAAGTAATCTTGACTCCCCCTGCATCGACTTCCCTTTGCCAGACGAGGTAACACACGGGCAGGTTCCCGAGACTGGGACGCGGACATCCTGGAGGGCCATTCTTCCGCGAACCACGAGCCTCAAACCTCCATTCCTCCTGGGAGGGCCTGTCGCCTCCACTCTTCGTCATCTCCTTGGAGTTGTTCAGTTCCAGCAACTCGAGGATGCTGAACTGACGGGTCAGGAGTGAATGTGGACAAAGTGTGTGGAGAGCGTGGTATGGTCCTGGGTACCCCAAGCGCAGGCCACATGAGGGAGGTGAAGTCAGACACCCTTGACTCATCCGTGTGTTTCCAGGTGTGGATCTGGTCGAAAGCCAAGTTTATCAATAGGAAATTCCTAATGGAGGAACTTTACCAGCGCTTCCTGGAGGGGGAAGCCAGCCACGTGGCTCGGGAAGATGACCCTTTCTGGGACCCCGTCGAGGCCGTGCACCTGGGCTCGGCTCACGTGTGGCTCCAGCCCCTCGCCTACTGCATGAGGCTCGAGGAGCAGGTGGACTTCCTCAACTGCGACGGGACGGAGGAGGCCGTGCTGCACGTCCACGTGACGCCCTGCTCCCCGGGGGGACAGTGGGTGTCTCCCTCTTCCCTGGTCCTGGGTGTGCCCAGCAGAGGGCTCACAGCATGCCTGAGCTCTCCCGGGAGGTGGTCAGCTCGGTGTCCCGAGGAGCTCACGCAGCCACAACTTGGCCAAGCCAAAGCTAATTGGATTTTTGCCATGGCGGTCAAATCGGCTGACCTGGAATTTTCCAGAGCCCAGTGAGGAGGCCTTAGAGCCGGAAGGGAAAGCTGGTTTTCCAGCTCATCCCTTCTCCATCCAGGGCATAGGATCCAATCATTTTTTTGTTTCTTTTCTCAAGGTGGACACTGAGGTGCCTTTGTTCCCCAGCCTGGCCTCATTCCGGGTGGTTATTCGACCTTCTGTGGGGATGGGCTTTGCTTTAACTCTGCTGTATTGTCTCTCCGCCTCCCTCTGGGGAGCCTCCTCTCTTTCTCTCTTCAGGCCAGAGGCAGTTCAGGCAGTTTTCACAAAAGCCCAAGTCTCTTAGCAATCCTAAGAGAAGAGGCTGGCAGTCAGGGGCTCTGGTCTGGGGGCTCGGTCCCCTTGGGTACCCATGGCAGCCTTTTTGTCTTTCTGAAGAGGCAACAGGCTCAGAAAGGGGGTGAGAAGCTGCAAGGTCCTGTGACCCGGGGACCGAGCTGACCATCGATTGTCTTTCTTGCGACACTTTCTGGTCTCTGGGCTACCTCGGGCTACTGGTTTGCTGGTTGGTTCTGGGCTGCTGGGTTGCTCTCACGGCAAGTTAATAAAGCAGGATTCTAGTTTCTAGGCTTTAGTCTTTGTGAGTTTGGTGGGAGAAATGGCCCCTGTTGGAAAGTCCAAATTTGCAAACTTGTAGGCCTGGAGTTGGCTCTGGTCTGTGAAGCGTCCACCAAGGAAAGTGGCACCTCGAGAGGCTGCCTTTGGGTGGCCGGACGGCTTTCCCTGGGTAGCAGCCCCTTTCTCCCAGTGGGAACCTACCTAGGTCTCCAGGGTTAGCGCATTTATTGCATGAAGTGGATACATTGCTGTCTCCTCCTCAAGAAGGCTGTGAACTCCTTGAGTGTCTATTGAATGAACGAATTCCACAGCTGGTAACATCCCCTGTCTTTTCTTCAGAGACACGGGCCATCTCTTGAGGAGTCTCAATTGTCCCCTTTGACCACACAATCCTAACAGGTTGGGCCCCGGCTAACCCATGGTCCATGTTCTCCTCTATTTGCAGAGCATGTGGTGACGAGGATGTGGTTATGGACCCTTTGGAGCTGCTGGGCAAGAGGATGGACTTCCAGATTGGCCTCGTGCGGTGTCTCGGCATCAAGTGGCTCAAGGAGCGCGCCGAGCGGGGTGTCCAGATAGGGTACCGGCCTGCCCCGCGGAGCCATGCGCACACACTACCCACTCGTGGGCCCTGGTGGGAGGGAGTCTTGCCTCAGGGGTCAAATACGAGTGTACCATGAAATTTTCTTCAGTTTCTCCTTGCCCAGCCCCAACATGAGTATTTCCTCATCTGTTTAGTGGAAGTTCCATTTCCTTCAAGGTTGTTGGACAGTAAGCCACGTGTGCTGAGAAGAGTGATTGAAGCAGGACTCACAGATTTTTGTCTGAAAGAATATCCAGTAAAGCTGTTTTATCTATATGGGATAGTTTGGGTTTGTTTTTTGTTTTGCTTTGCTTTTATTTTTGTTTTTTTGAGTTGGAAACAGAAGGACTGTATCGCAATATGGCAGAAACACCAGATAGGCTTAATTAGGCTGAAAGGATTTTAAGTGATCAAGGGAAGTTTTGAAGGACAAAAACCCAACCACCACCTCACATGGAAAATGAACATTTTTATAAGTAGAAAGTATTTATCGAAGTGTTTATCCATTTCCTTTTTGTTAGACACGTAATACCCTCCATGTAGCGGTGCTTCCCATGATAAGTAGCTGAGACGTTGGGGGCGACACTCGTGACGGGCAGTTGCTGGTCATCTTGGATCGACTGACCGATCCAGACCATCGCTCTTCGGCTCATGTGATCCTTTTCTTTAGAAATGTGTTCCTTCTGGTTTTAAATGGTGTTTTCTGTTCTTTCAGGTATAGAATTTATGATCTTTCAAGCACTTTCTATACCAAGCCTGTATGGAAAACTGTGAATCCTCAAATAGAAGAAACTGTCCAATTTACAGCCTTAAATGCATCTCAGGAGTTTCTGAACTATTTACAAACAAACGCTCTCGTTGTCGAGTTATGGGGTCTGCAAGGTACCCCGCTTACTTCCTCTTCGGCGCGATGCATCCTTCCATCAGCCACCACGTGTTTCTGGGGCTACTGAGGGACGGAGGGAGAGGGCGGGAGTCAGGGTCTTAATAGCCAAGAGCCATCTTCTCCTAGGTCCCTGGGCTCAGGTTCACTGGTTATACAGTTTAAATCTCTTCACGTGACACTGGGGACCGAGAGGGGGAGTTTCTTTCCTGGACGGTATCTTTCCCACATTGCAGAAGGCTGTACCCAACTGAGCTCCTCTCAGCCAGATGTCATGGTCACAAGTGAAGGCCACATCATGGTGGACACCAAGAAAATTTCCACAGTGATGGATACAAGCCAGGTGGGCACATTCAGGTGGCATTCAGGTAGACAAAGCAGATGACAAAGAAATCCCAGGGGACAGCTGTTGAGGGATCAGCAGAGTTCCTTCCACTTAACAAGTGTTTTCTTGATTTCCTCCTGTGGTTGAGGGTCTTAAACCCTGCTTTCTACCACCCCCCACCACCAACTATTTGTGTCCTGATAGTATAATTGGCAGTCCTAAAAGATATGCAAACAAGCCAGCCAAAGGCTAAATGGACATGTTTTTTGTAGACCACCTCAAATCAGATATCAGAACTTTATATGAAGTTGCTCAAGTTAGAACAGGAGACGGAACTGCTCAGAAACGTCAACAGAGCCTTGAGAGAGGAAAATGTGCTGCTCAAACACTCACTCCAGAAAGTTGCTTCTGCCAAACCAGGTAAGAGACGATCCAAGTCCTGGCTGTTTACTTTTTAAACTTCTACATCTGAGAGGTGTGTTTGTATTTCTAAGAAATTCACTTAAAAAAAAAAAAAGATTGTATGTATTTATTTGTCAGAGAGAGAGGGAGAGAGCACAAGTAGGCAGAGCAGCAGGCAGAGGCAGGGGAGAAGCAGACTCCTCGCCCAGCAGGGAGCCTGATGTGGGACTCGATCCCACGACCCTGAGATCATGACCTGAGCTGAAGGCAGAGGCTTAACTTACCGAGCCACCAGGTGCTCCTCTAAGAAATTTACTCTTTAATGAGTTGAACTAGATCTTATTTCATTAAAAAATGCAGAACTTCCCCCCACTTCTGCCGGGTAAGGTCTCTTTGGAGGGTCTCAGCGATGCTGGGTAACTGCTGCTGGGGAATGCCGTCAAAACACAAGTGCAGGCACTTGGAGGAACAGACGATTAAACAAATACTGTCTTTTCTCACTATCTCAGCACGTAAGCCATCAGATACCCTGAAGGTCCCTCCAATGCCAGCACAGCTGCCCGCAGCCGGGGACAGTCCTCACGTGTCTGCCCAGCGAGCCGGCTCGGACAGGGAGCTGGCCATGGCCCTGAAGGTCTTCTACCAAAGCATGAACGCGGCGAGAGGACAGTTTCTCAGACTGAAACATTATAAACCTCCCGTAAGTAACCAGAAGCCCGGGAGCAGAAGGAGACTTTCTCCATTAAATTCAGGCATTTGAGGGAACTGCACTGCCTGAGCTTGGGGAGGAGGGGGGAGGGGAGGGAGGTGGACACCTGAACGGAGTGGCCACGGCTCCCCTGGGCAGCCATCCTGGGACATCGTGGGACATCCGGGCATTCTTTGACTTTGTGATTAGCAAAGCATTCCCGAAATGCAAATGGGGCTATTGTTATAAACCAAGTAAGATACTGTGGCAGAAAAACCATGACTACTTCAATAGATTCAGAAAAAGCCTGTGATAAAATTCAGCATCTTATCATGGTAAAAAAGTCTTAGCATATTAGGAATAAAATGTGCATTCCTGAATTTTATAAAGGCCATCTTAAACACAGAGCAAGCATGAGGCAGAGTGGCAAATCCTGAATGTTCTCTGTGTTGCATCAGGAAGAAGTCTGAAATGCCACCAATCAGAAGTATCTGTTTCCCACTGGACTTGAGGCTCTTGCCAGCACCACAAAGCAAGAAATACAAGGTAGAAAGATTGAAAAGGGGGAAACAAAATTATAGGAACAATAGCACATATTTCTACAGTATTTACTAAGTGCTTTAGAGTTACTAACTCAATTCTACAACAACCCCTTGCAGTAGGAACCAGGATTAGCCTTATTTTACAGTTCAGGGCCCTAAGGCACAAGAAGGGTTAAGTAACTTGTGTGAAGATACACAACTAGCTAAGTAGCAGGCCCAACCTCCAAACCCAGCCAGGGCCACTCCACAGTCTATATCCTTCCTATTACCCCAGGCTGCCTCTGTTTTTATTCCCAGATGACATGTTTCTGTAAATTAAAAATCCAGAAGACTCTAGAAATTAACTATTGGAATTACAAAGTTGCTGGAAAGAAAATCAATATTTAAAAATTAACTGCATTTGAATGTAACAGCATCAAACAGAACTACCTTGTATAGAAGATGCCATTTATAACTGTATCAGATATATAAAGTACTCAGGCTTACAACTAACACAAAACTATAGACTTCCATGGAGAGCATTTTGAAACTCACTTGAGAGACGTTAAAGATGTAAATAAAGGACGAAACATGCCGTGTCTGCATGGTTGGGCTGATTTGTTCTTGTAAATCTGTCACAGCTCCCTGAGAGTCCATGTAATCCCAATCAAATGTAATGGGGTCTGACAAGATGATTCTGTCATTTAGATGGAATCAAAAAAAGTGAAGAATAGCCAAGACCAAGACCCCAAAACATCGTAGGAAGACTGGCCCCACCTGACACCAAGGTCTGTTTTAATGCTACTGTAACACATGGTAACATCTCGGTCCCAATCAGATAAGGTGACCAGAGGAGAAGGACAGAAGACCCAGAAACAGATTCACTCAGGACTGGGGACTTGAGAGATGACGGATGAGACGCAGTGGTCGTGGAGAGGATGGATTTTTCAACAAACGGTGCTAAAATTAAGAATACCTACAAGGAAAAACGAAACCGGAGTCTTACCGGTGACAACTGAGGACCCAATCATGGACGGTAAGAGCCTGGACACAACCATGAGCTCATGGTGGGACATGACAGGACAAACAGTGATGGACGCACCGACATTAATATGGTAAACTTGGGCCCAGATACCCAAACAAAGCCAAAAGAAGTTCGGAAGGGTTATTTATAACACATTTAACCTATAGCGAACTAATATCCAGAGTCAGGAACTACATATCAAAAGGATAAACAGCCCAGCAGGGGGAAAAAAAAAAGTGGTCAAAAAACCTAAACAGGAACTTCACAAAAGAACCAAAAAAGTTAATAAATATACAAAAAAGTGCTTAATGTCATTAGAGGTTTGGGAAACACTACCTGAAACCACAATGAAACCGTACCATAAACCCAACTGTACGGGCAAAATTTTAAAATCTCAAAAGCTCGAGTTGTGGCGACCGTCTGGAAAGAATGGAAATCGGAATGGCCACTTAAAGCATTTTTTTGCCATTTACCCTAAAAAAGTTGAAGCTACACCGTCCCCAGAAACCTGCCACTGTCCTCCAGGGAGTTCACTGGTCCTGCAGAGGATTCAGCCCTGGTGCCCTGAAGCAGAGGTTCTTGAAGTGTGGTCCCAGCCCAGCAGCTCCAGAATCATCAGGGGTCTTAGAAATACAAACTGAGGGCCCTGCCAGCTCTCCTGAACCAGACCCCTGGGGTGCAGCTCTGGGGTCTGCGCTTTAACCAGCCCTCCAGGTGGCTCGGTCTTGAAGTTTGAGAACCATCTCGCAAGACATTCAACATACGGAATGAATTCACTTCTCTCCTACGTGTCCAGAACAGTACTCATTATATACACCATTCTTGAGAGAATTGAGGAAACAGTCACACAAATCATTTCCTATTCTGTGGTTCAGTGAGGAAGTGGCTGGAAAACCCTAGAGAAACCCGGGCCTACACACATTGGCTGTTCATACCATCTGCCTTCCACCCGAGAAGGAGCCCCAAACTGGAAACATCCCAGTGCACGCCCTCCTCGCCGAGGAACACCATCCTGCTGGGAAAACAAACTCCAGCCCCCCAGCCACACGGGGCATCTCAGCCCGGACCGAACTGACCCGTAAATCACAAAAGGCAACACCCAGTAGGATCGCATAAATGGTCAAGAAACAGGCAAAATAGACTGTTGAGGGCTGCATTCCAGGCGGCAAGTTAATGCTTAAAGTCAACAGGCTAGTGGTTATGCCTGGTGGAGGGGGGGAGGGGGAGGGGGGGGGGCTCGAGAGGCAGGTGCTTTCTGGGGCAGGTGTATTCACTCTAACACATTACAGGTACTCATTTGTGTGTTTATCTCATAATAGAAAAGAAAGAAAAGCTTTTAGGTGAAAAGCTAAAAAGAAGCCACAGCCTGTTTGTATTACTTCTCACTGCGAATATATAAACATTGTCCTTCAAGAGAAAGTTGTGGTCAGAAAACACACTGGAGAAAATGGCCAAGGTACCTAGCAGCCATTTCACGAGTGATCCTGGAGGCAGAAACTGAGAAGACGCTCAGGGACGGCCTGGGTGCCCGCGCGCGTCTCAGCACCGTCCCCCTCCAGCCCACCCGCACCCCTGCAGCCTCTTCTCCGGCACCTGCTTACCTGGGGTGGGGGACTCGGCAGCCCAGCTTCCCCCGCCCACGGGAGAACCGCCAGCTCCGCACAGTCCTTGGCCGACCAGTACTGGAGGAACACAGATCCTTCCAACCCGAGAAAGCGGCGTCAGCTCAGCGCGGCTCCCCGTTCGCAGCACCTTCCTGGGGACAGGGTGCTCCTGGGTGACATGCGCGTCTGCCAGCAGCTCTCAGCCGCCGCGCTGGGAGAACGTCCTGGGACCCCACTCAGTCCACACGCATTTTCACTCTCGTCACGTGAGGCTACTGTCCTTTTTTTCCCCTTTATTTTCAGGATGACGATGGATTGCTCCGACCGTTTGTGCACCAACAGTCGCAAAGGCTAAAGGACTTCGGGGAGCTGCTGGAATCCAGCTTGTGGAGACTGAAAAGCGATGTTGCTCGCATAGTGAGAGAGAAGAGAGCCGGCTTGCTGCACCCCGGCTAGCGTGGGCCGCTGACCCAGAGCACCTGCGCTGCGCCTGCCGCTCGCTGGGGCGGCCTGGGAGCTTGATGAACTTGGCCCTCCGCTGAGCTGGGCACTCAACATACCCAACCCATTTCTCAGACAGTTTCCGGCCTTCAGTTTGATTCCAAACCCTGTAAAAACGAACCCAGGGTGAAGGTGAGCTGGGAACGGGCCTGTCTCCAGCTGAATCCTGTTCAATCAGTCACTTCCCCACTGCAGCTGGAGGCAAGTGCCTTCCCCTCGATAAGCCTCCCATTCCCTAATATAGACAACAGTAGTGACTGCGGGTGGCTAACGAGAATGACAAATACAGGGGCGCCTGGGGGGCTCCGTTGGTCAGGTGTCTGCATTCAGCTCCAGTCATGATCCCAGGGTCGTGGGATGGAGCCCTGGGTCTGGCTCCCTGCTGGGGGAGGGGGCTGCTTCTCTCTCTGCCCCTCCCTCTGCTGATACCCTCTCTCTCTCTCTCTCTCAAGCAAATAAATAAAATCTTTAGAATTATATTAAAGACTATAAAGCACTCAGAACAGGGCCTGGCACACTGAAGCATTGATACCTTTATAGTAAACAGCTTGAAAATTCAAATAAAGCTATTTTGATCAATTTCTTGCTGTCAGACCTGGATACAAACAGTGGTTTCAAACCCTCACTTTGCAGCCTTGCTCCGGCTCTAACTCGGCCTCGTTGAGTCGATCTGCGAAACATCCCTCAGGCCAGCAGCTGGGCAGCTCGCGCCATGGGGCCCGGGGTGGGGCAGGGGCCGAGGCAGAGAGCGAGATCTGCAGGGGATCAGTCAGTCTTGGCTCCACATGGAGCTGCCTGCCAGCCCCACAGAGGGTCACCGGGCACAGGCGGCTCTGGGAAAGGCTGCAGAGAGCCCTGACCCGGACGGCTGTTGTACTCACAGCAAGGCCCCGCGAGCCACCACGTGGCAGCTCCCGTCCTTCGTTAGGTTTCCAGGAGTTTGGCTCAGTTGTCTCCAGGTTGAGGCATGAACGGATAAACGAATCAGGCCTCCCCAGGACTCGGGGAGGGGGGCGGGGGCTGCCTCTGGAGAGGGCATTCGTGCAGCAGAATGGGGGGGGGATGGGGGGACGGCTGATTCCCGCAAGAAACCAGGATGGAGGAAACAGGGGCAACAGGCCAAGTCTTTGCCCTGAAGTGTGATGTTAGGGGATATACAGGAGGTCACCGGAACTCCACTGGCAGGACAGGCTAGCTAGGAAGGCAGGGAATCTGGTGATTTCTGCTTAAGGATGGGGCCCAAAGGCTGTATCAGGGAGGCTTGGGTTTTTCCTGCAGCTCAGGTGCGGGACTAGTACACACATCAACTAAAAAACAACCTGCAAGCTTGCAGCCCGAGTGTGGAGCTCCATGTGGGGACAGCGGAGGGGCCTGGGGTCTGTGAGGCCTCATGGTGTCCTCAGGAGCCTGTCGGCGAGGCAGGCCAGCAGGGAGGCCCCAGGAACCAGGAAAGGCTTCTACCCCTTAGACTGAGCCTCAAAGTTTTCTAACAATTTGCAGAAATAACTGCAGAAAGGATGTGTACTTTCGGCAAAGGAGCAGCTAGAGGAGGCTTGTGGGTTACAAGGAACGTCTAGACGAGACACGCTTGTACACAGATGTATACACGCCAGTGTCCACCTTAGAGCCACTCGGCACACACTGCCAAGCTGCAAAGAACATGATGCGGTCTGTGGCCATATCCACTAACCCCCAAATGCACCTCTAAACCATCCAGGCCTCAGCTCCAACCTGCAGACCTCCACGGAACCCACTGGTGTATTAGGATTCCGCCCTGTGGCTCGTCATGAGATCTGCTGCTCCTGCACACCTCCCTGATTTTAGAGAGGATAAGACCTTTCCTAAGGGCCCACCAATGAGGCCACAGCTGAAACTAATTCCCAACCAGGCCGGGAATAGGATGGGCGAGACCCCAACACCACCACCACAAACCTCCCTCTTCAAGCTAGGGCCCCGCTCAGAAGGGTCCCTCCACACGAATCAGGTTCCTGTCCATGTCGTGCTTCTCTCTGAAGAGTAGAAATTTCATAAAGGCAGTGGCTGTCCTCTTTATGTCATGAATAGCACAGAAGACAATGTATGTGTTTATTATATGCTTATTACAAAAAGGAAATTCCTTTGCCTTATTTTAGGGCTTCAGTGGAAAACCTAGTTAAAATACAATAGGGGTGCCTCAGTGGCTCAGTGGGTTAAGCCTCTGCCTTCAGCTCAGGTCATGATCCCGGGGTCCTGGCCTCGAGCCCCACATTGGGCTCTCTGCTCAGCAGGGAACCTGCTTCCCCCCGCCTCCTACCTCTCTGCCTACTTGTGATCTCTGTCAAATAAGTAAATAAAATCTTGGAAAAAAAATAAAATACAAATAATAAATGAGAGAACAGTTCCGGTCAGGCAGTGCAAATCCACAGAAACTGGCCAGCTAGATCTTTAAAACCAATCACAGGTACAGAACTGTAGAAAAGAAACAACAGGCCCAATTACTAGCAGTACCCAGGTCAGAGCCCAACTCAAATACCTACACAGGTCCAAACACAAAGCCACTGTTCCAGTGACAACTGTTTATTATTCAACTTAGGTAAGAGTCAAAAAGTCAGTGTCGATGGGTGAAAAAGTAGGCTAAAATAGCAAAAAACAGTTTCATTTGGCAAAGGGCCAAAGAGTATATAGAGAAACTCCGTAGGTGAGGTCCCATTCAGCGTCATAGCAGAAGGGAGTGGCTCTCCCTGCCCCCTGTGACCATCGGCCTGACCGCCTCATCCAGGACTTGTCAGCAGCACAGAGGGAGACGCCCACCCCCGCCTCTGATCCGCCAGCTCATGTTTAAAAACTGACCATGAATTCTTCAATGAAAAATTCAAAGATTACTTCTCTCTCAGAAGCAATAAAATCACAAAATCAGCTAAGATTTGAAATTTAGGGAAGCTAGTACAATTTCCTGCTTTTTAATGTGTACGTATTTTAGATGTGACAAATCTTTTTCACATACAGTCAGACAGGATAGAGAAGAATTTCAAATTTCAAATTAAAAAAGGCCGTTAATTCATGCACTTTATGCCTTCAGGTAATTCTTCAACGGTTTAGACTTCAGAGCTGCTGATGACACTAAATTCAATGCCGCGCTGGTTGAGTCTGTCAATCAGCTTTGTTCTGGAGAAGGCTGCTCCGGGAGTGAAGACCCCACCCCTGTAAAACGAGAACAAGGTCAATCCCCGCACAAAGCAAGCTCTAGCCCTCTCCTGGGGGGGGCGGTGAGATTCGCTGGAGGCCTGGCCAGCAAGCCATGCAGAGAAAACCTTCATTCTGGAAAACCTTCATTCCATACACACTAGTTTGGGTTCCTTTCTCGAAATCAGTCAAATGAGCAAAGGAGCTATAAGCCAGGAGGAAACTAGCCCTCAGCAAACCCATCCAGAAGGGCTCAGCTCCCAGGGGGATTGTCTCTGTGAACTGCTGAGTGTTTGAGGGGGACACTGAGGGTCATCAGCCTAAGGGACCACTGCTGTCAGTAAAGGCAATCCTCAGATTCAGGAGGATGAAAAGGGACCTGAGTGAAATAAATTTAGGCAACATAAATAAGACTTAACATAGAAGAAAAAGAAGTTTTTAAAAAAATCTAATGACTAATATTTATAAAGTGCTAAATATTTTCAAAGGGTATACAGCTGACTCAAACAACATGCATTTGAACTGCATGGGTCCACTTATATGTTACTTCTTTACAGTACTATAAATGTATTTTTTCTTATGATTTAACATTTTCATTTCTCTAGCTTACTTTAAGAATATAGCACATAATACCTATGTCAACAGTAAGCTATTCGTTAAACTTGGGGGAGTTAAAACGTTACACATGCGTTTTCAACCATGCAGGGGTCAACTGTAGAATTATTTGGAAAAATTTAATTAGGCTTCACTTTATACCATTTTTATGTCACTGAACATTGTTTCAGGTCATGGCTACATTTATTTGTTTCTAAGCCTGTAAGCCTGGACTTTACTCTGTAAAGTTGGCCTACTTTTATAGTAACAGCTAAACACTCTAGTAACTGAGTCCACTTGATAATCATCTCGCCAAGATGCCATGCATCAGTTCCCACTGGCATCAGGGCTTCCCACTGCCGGCTGGGCGCCATCAGCGCTGGCAAGAGGCTCCTGACAAGACTATTTAACAACAGGAACCTTCTCTGGGTAGCTGACTCCTGCCCTGCACTACTTTTACAAGGAAGGAAAGCCAGCCTACATAACCCTGAAACTTCTCTATTTATCTCTGCATTGTTCTCAGAGGCCAGTCAGAAACTGTCCTCTCACAATTTTAATTTGCCCCTATCTTTGGATCAGAGGTACTGAAAATGCTTATGTGCAGACTCAATGTCTGAAAACTGAAAATAAGCTAAAATATAACATAGATGAAAATGACATCTTCGAATTAGAAGAAAACCAGACTCACGTCTTCGGAAGATCCGAGATATCATTCAGAAGAGTCATGGCTGCCTGGACCATGGCTATGGAGGTGGCCACATAGCCAGCCTCTGCAGAAGACAGGCGATCAAAGCAAACTGTTAATGAAGTATGCATTTGACAACACCCAAAAATCAAACGGTTGATTTGATAGCTCACTCTAGATATACAGAATTTTCTCAAAAACTCTGTTCACTTAAAACTAATAATATTCATACAGTAGTTATTAAGTTAGGACTGTTAGTGCTTTAATTTTATTTTATTTTATTATTTTATTTTTTAAAAGATTTTATTTATTTATTTGACAGAGAGAGATCACAAGTAGGCAGAGAGGCAGGCAGAGAGAGAGGAGGAAGCAGGCTCCCTGCTGAGCAGAGAACCCGATGTGGGACTCTATCCCAGGTCCCCGAGATCATGACCTGAGCGGAAGGCAGCAGCTTAATCCACTGAGCCACCCAGGCGCCCAGTGCTTTAATTTTATTAACCATACTTAATTCTCCCAGCAATTACATGACATTAATCCCATTTTTTTAATCCCCATTTTACAGGGGAGGACACCGAGGCACAGACTTGAAGTCAGCAGCGGCTGGGCCAGGAGCACCCAGAACTGCCATGGTCCACAGCTCAAGCCCCTGCGTGGCCTCTGGGAAGCAACTGAAGCCAATGAGCCTAATTCCTTGTTTCTCTATCCACACAACAGGCTCCACTTAAAAAAAAAGATTCCATTTCTTTAAGAAAAACAACTGAGTAACAGAAGTCCAACTTAAGAAGTAGCTTTAAAAGAAGTCTAAAAGCAAATGGAACTTTAGTGTTTACAATTCTGCCAAATCATAAAAATATGGTGAATTTATCTTAAAAAGCCTGGTGAGAATCTGAGAAGGCAAGATACAAAGTACCTTTGCCATCTGGCTTGATCGAAACTGCAAAACAGACCCCCTCTCATCTATCAGAGGTGATGGTAATTAAATGACAATTATACTAGAATTCACACGTAGGACTGTCTCTGTAGAGTTCTGTAAAATTCACACACCAAAAGTTCTTGAGCTTTTTTGGGTGACCAATCCTTTCAACTACCCATCAAAAGCCTTTACCTACTCCAGAAAAATACACATGGATGCAAACATTCTACAAACAATGTCAGTGTGTTCACCTGGCCCACAGCTTTATGTTAAAATTTCACTGCTTTAAAGTGAACCTTGAGTATGAGCATAAATGTCAACCAGCCCCTTTTCTTATTAATATTAAAATATGCCACTCAGAATTACTAATAAAATTAGACTGTAACAATTTCAATCCTTCCTTCAATGGAATAATTTATATATATACATATATATATATGGGGATAAAAAACAGAACAAACTTCACATAACTTCTGGGAGAATTATTTAATAAATAATTAGATTACTAATGTATTGATTTAATCATTTAATAAAATAATTTGTGCAAGTTTATCTCTAAAACAATGAAGCTTTAAGAAAAAAAAACCTCACAATACTGCTTTCTGCCTTAAGACAATGTAAAACTCTGTAGCATTCTTAAGTCATATGTGAAATACCTGGTCCTTTCACCTGAGTACAAATTCTCATATTTGGTTTGTTCTTCTCGGGACTAAAGCCTTGGCCGTATCCTTGACCAAAGAACGTCAGTGTAAATGACGCGGCATCAATCTGAGAAGGAAGCACAGGCCTTATGTCAGGAACACACCACTTCCTCCCCGAACCTGGTAAAACCTATTACTCTACTTCACAGGAGACATTTTCAATAGATGAAAACATCACTAATCGGCCAGAACATCCTATCATGCGTTAAGCACCAGACAAAAAATCAATCCACGCCCGGCTGGTGCTGGGGGAGGCTGAGGAAGAGGAGTGAGCGCGGACGGTTCTTAGCCTGGGGACTCCAGACGGACAGCACCTTAAAAACACGTCCCACGGCCTGGAGCCGTGGGAGCATCTGGTGGCTCCTCAAAAAATTACAAAGAGATTTCCCACTGGAAATCTCTTTACCCCAAGGTACTGACAGGAGGATCCTGCAGGTGTATCTGCACAGCCAAGTTCACAGCAGCACCGCTCAAGACAGCCGAAAGGGGGAAGAAACCCAAGCATCCATGGCCGGAGATGGGGGCCGTACGTATGGGAGGTGTGGGTGTCTGTGCATGTGTGGTGGGTGGGTATGAGTGTGTGAAAAGGAATCACTACTATTTAGCCTTAAAAAGGTATGAAGTCTGACACCTGCTACGACATGGAACCTTGAGGATATCATGCTCCGTGACACACGCCAGTCACAGAAGGACAAATACTGTCTGAGCGGACACACTCACAGACAGGAGAATGATGGTGGCCAGAGGCTGGGGAAAGAGGAGAAAGGCGAGTTATTGTTTACTGGGGACAGAGTTTCAATGCTGTGAGAGGAAAAGTTCTGCAGCCAGACGGCTGGGATGCCTGCACGGTCATGCAACTGCTGCAGACCAACGTGAGTTCATGCAGAACGAGTGCTGTCACTGTGAGACGCGCGGATACCACCGAATGCGCACAAGTGGCTAAGATGGTACCTTTCATGTTACGTGCATTTTACCACAATTTCAGGAAGAGAGGAAAAAGAAAGAGAGGGACAAGAGCCTGAGCTAAGGTGCGTATGATGGGTTTGTAGAAAAATCTCGAATGATGCCTACATTCGTGACTGGGCAGATGACAGCGCCACCAATCGAGATGGAAAACGAAGAGGAGAAAGAAGTTTCAGGGAAAGACGTTCAGATTCATGATGTGTGCAATTTCAAGTGCCCGAGGGACATCTGGGTCAAGAGGACCAGAAAACAGGTGGACAAGCAGCCGATCTAAGCGGGTCTGCTGAGAACACTGCGGAGACAGCCCGGGGACAGTGGAGGGAAGGAAGAGAGCGGGCACCTGGAAGAGAAATGGTCTCAGAAGCCAAGGGAGCGAGTATTTCAAGGACAATAATGTCAGAGATATCAGACTGAATAGGGACCCACAGCATTCAAAACATTTAGCAGAATGAAGACAAACATCGACTCTACCAAGGGAAAAACAGGGCGAAGGAGGGCCGAGGACTCCTCTCTGGGCCGGCATGTGCACAGACAAGGAGAGGTGGGGGAGGATGGCAGGGGACACCACGAGGAAGTCAGCAGGAAAGGTGAGGCTCAGGCCGGTATGGTCCTCAGGTCCACGCACTCAAGCACACGAACTCAGGCAGGTAACACCTGCTCTGCGGACTTCCTCAGCTGGAGGGAGCGGCTAATACCTTCACGTATATGACCCCGGGAGGACTAAATGCGATGTAAAGCACTTAGCTCCACACCTGCCACACAAGAAGGGCTCGATCTTTAAAGAGCACAGGTGGCGGGATTTGTCTTGTCCAGAGTCCTTCCCTGAGCTGCGGAGAAGGTGGAGACAAGAGCAGCAGCCACAGGCCCGAGAGCAGGACTCGGCTGGGCGCACCACCCTCGTGCTCAACCCCACCAGTGAGGTAGGAGCGGAAACTGCAGGGGGCGGGGTAGACGGCAAGGAAAGCCCATGAGGAGATGGAGAGATCGCTAATTCAAAGCGACAGCATCAGCAAATGGTGCTCAAGTTCCAAGTTCCAGTGAGAGGGGGAAGCAGGCATTCGCCTCACGCCCATCCTCGCTGTCGGGGAAGGGAGGGCAGCTCCTGGTGGTGCCCGGGGCGAGCAGATGGAGCTCAGGACCCAGGCCTGACCGGAAGGGGGGTGGGGGGGGTGGGCTGTCTGTGAACCACATAGGGGGAAGGAGGGAGGAGGCACCAGCGTGTGCAGAACGGGAAGGGAAGCGCTGGGGAGGAGGTATGGAGGAGAAAAAGGAAGGCTAAACATTTCTGAGATCTCTGTGACGTCAGAAGAATAAAAGTTTGGAATCAGACGACTGGGTTCTCACCCCGGCTTGGCTAAGTACTCGCTATAGGACTTTGGGCAAGTTACTTAGCCTCTGGGCTCAGGCTCCTCTTTGGTCAAGAGGAGAGCCTACCCACTTCAAGAGTGTATGAAAAGACTGAGTCACCTAATTTATGTAAAGAACATAAAAGCACATCTGAAGCACAGTAAGTGCTCCAAGTTTTACCTTCCAGTAAGTGTGCTGAGGAAAAGTAAAAATGAAATAAAGAAAATCACTTAAGAGCTGTATACAAAAGAAAGGGTTACCTGTTTTTGCGTCGGACCTTGTTTTGAAAAGTAACCAAAGGAGAAGAGCCATGGGAACTAAAAAAAAAAAAAAAAAAAAAATTAAAAACCTTCAGTGATTTTTTTTTTTAAATTTGTGGAAAATACTTCTAAAGACCTAGTTTCATAAAAATACCACTTACTTTTATGAGAAGCTGCCTCCCAATGCCAAACTTCACAAAGAATAAAAAGAAAAGTCCCGCAAACATCAGCTTAATGACAGAAGTGATGCCTCCCACCGTCATGTAGGCGGCGTACTGGACCTAGATGAGGGCATAAAGTCAGAATGTTACCCCCAACTTCTGCAGACAACGTAATACAAGAATGTAAGCTACTTACAACTTCCTCTGTGGCCATAAACAGTGAGCAAAAGCCGTTTATGTTCTAAAATCTTGTTCAGAAACCAGACATTGGGAGCCCATTTTTAAAATAAATTATTATAAGTGGTAATTAGCTTCCCTGACCTGAACACAAATGTCCCCTTGATCCATACATAAAAAGCACACAACAATGTACCTAAACGTAGTAATTATACATTATTCTAACTACAACCTCTTCTATGAGAAAATAATCTTATATTTTTTTTATTTTTTTTTTAAATATTTTATTTATTTATTTGACAGAGACAGAGCACAAGTAGGCAGAGAGGCAGGCAGAGAGAGAGAGGAGGAAGCAGGCTCCCTGCTGAGCAGAGAGCCCGATGCGGGACTCGATCCCAGGACCCTGAGATCATGACCTGAGCCGAAGGCAGAGGCTTTAACCCACTGAGCCACCCAGATGCCCCGAGAAAATAATCTTTTAAATTGAGATACAGTTTCCTCTCTTTTCCCCCCTGTGGCATGCTTTAGCTTTGGTCCTTTTTTTTTCCTTTCATTTTTTAACTTAAATTCAATGAATTAACATATAATATACTATTAGCTTCAGAGGTAGGAGTCAGCGATGCATCATCGTATATAATACTCAGGACTCTTTACAATACATGCCCCTCCTTACTGTCCGCCACCAAGTTACCTCAGCCCCCAACACACTCCCTCCAGCAACCCTCATTTTGTCTCCCATGATTAAGAGTCCCTTATGGTGTATCTCTCTCTCTGGTTTCATCTTGTTTCATTTTTTTCCCCTCCCTTCTCCCATGATCCTGTTTTGTTTCCACATACGAGATCATGACAGTTGTCTTTCTCCGATTGATTATTTCACTTAACATAATACCCTCTAGTTTCATCCATGTTGTTGCAAATGCCAAGATTTCATTCTTTTGGTGGCTGCATAGTATTCCATTGTACATATATACCACATCTATTCATATGTCAGTGGACATCTGGGCTTTTTCTATAGTTCGGCTATTGTGGACACTGCTGCTGTAAACATTGGGGTGAGGTGCCCCTTCTTTAGGGTAAATACCCAGTAGTGCGATTCCTGGGTCGCAGAGTAGCTCTATTTTCAACTTTTTGAGGAACACAGTTTCCTCTTCAAGTCTCAGAAACGGGAGCAATTACTTCCCAGACCAAAAGGAGAAAGATGTTACTCCAGAGGCTGGAGGTCACAAGGAGGAAAACCCAGACATCTCACCCGCCAACAGAGTATCCTAGCGGCCAAAACTCTCAGGAAGGGTTGTTGCGTGTTTAGGACACCAGCGTTCCCTGCACTAAATTCGCTGCTCTTCTGTTTCATCAACAAGGTATGCAGCTGCCAGACCTGAGTTATGGGGAAAGCTACCTCCTCCCCCATGAAAGCAAAATGCTTTACCCTACCGATTCTTACACTTTCAGAAACTGAACCCTGCATTATTTAGCCTGTTCTTTTGTTTGCTTTGCAAACATAATAATCCTACATTAAACAGGTATGGGAATGATAATGAACAGTACACTCTTCATTAAAAATTAAATCATATGCACTTACAGGTGACTGCTCCAAATTCTCGAACAAGTAGCGCTGAGTCCGCCTCACAACGGACACGTCTGATCCCAAGAAGGGAATGGAGTAGCTGTTCAGTTCTCTGCAGTAAGAAATCGGCCACCTGCAAGACAGACCCGCAGACCCAAGAATATGCTGCCTTTTCTTCACTTACAGTGAACTCTGTAAATTTCTGAATAAAAAATGTAGCTTTTCTTGAGGCAGTAATGACAACAAAGATGGCAGATCTGCTCTCAATTACAATTTATCTACGTGTCCTGTGCTCCCCACACCTACACCAAACAAATGAGTGGGACAGAGCAGAGTTCCTCACAGCAGGGGCTTGCAACCCCATCAATCTCCCCAGACAGTACGCTCATTTCAACAGCCAAACCCTAGTATGAGTTTAGAGTTCTCACATAAAAGTGCTATTAATAGACAATCTAGGGCGCCTGGGTGGCTCAAACATTAAGCATCTGCCTTCAGCTCAGGTCATGATCCCAGGGTCCTGGGATCGAGTCCCGCATTGGGGCTCTCCGCTCTACAAGAAGCCTGCTTCTGCCTCTCCCACTCTCCCTGCTTGTGTTCCCTCTCTCACTGTGTGTCAAATAAATAAAATCTTTAAAAAAATAGATAATCTACATTAGATCATGACACTTATTAAAATGGTGGTTTTACAGCACAAAATTAACTGATGTTTGATTTTGATAATGATAGTAAAAAGGCATAAAATTCGGGCGCCTGGGTGGCTCAGTGGGTTAAGCCGCTGCCTTCGGCTCAGGTCATGATCTCAGGGTCCTGGGATTGAGTCCCGCATCGGGCTCTCTGCTCAGCAGGGAGCCTGCTTCCCTCTCTCTCTCTCTCTGCCTGCCTCTCTGCCTACTTGTGATCTCTCTCTGTCAAATAAATAAATGAGATCTTTAAAAAAAAAAAAAGGCATAAAATTCATTTTCTCCCAGAATGCAAATATATTATCATATATGAAGTACTTAAGCTTAGAATAATGTATTAATCATACTATATTTAGCTAGGAAGACAATCCTGTATTCACTACAAAACAGTCTCAGGCTTTTCTAAGTGGCAGACTTTATTAATAACCACACCAACAGCAATTTACTTAGACCTGATATGCTAAAGAATGGATTTTGGGGTGCCTGAGTGGCTTAGTGGGTTGGGCATCTGCCTTCGGCTCAGGTCAGGATCTCAGGGTCCTGGGATCAAGTCCCAAGTCAGGCTCCTTGCTCAGTGGGGGGTCCGCTCCTCCCTCTCTCTTCTGCCCGCCCCTCCCCCGCTCCCTGCCTCCCCCCTCTCACTGCCCCTCCCCCTGCTCATGCTTTTTCATTCTCTCTCAAATAAATAAATAAAATCTTAAAATAAAAAAAGAATAGATTTTAAGTTAATATACCTTCTTTTCAATTTTGAACCAACAATTGGGACAGGTTTCAGATTTGACTCATTTCGCAGTTTTTTCAAATTACTCTGATCTGCAAAACCATAAACTGCAGACTTCCAGGTACCATCGTGAATGCACAACCCCTAATAAAAATTCAGAAAGTAAAGAAACATGTCTTAAGGGATAATGACAAAACATAAAACCAAGAAATTTACAAGTGTTTACAGAGAACAGAATTCCGCCTCTCTCTGAGCAAGGCAAAAATCCCTTTGTTAATCTCGAGATCAATCTCAGGCAGGACTCCCTGGCTTGATCATACTCGATATTTACACCCATGTGTGGTCCCTCTTCTTCCTTCCTACCATCACTTATGCTCCTTGTAAATGCCACTGAGTTTTTTACCTATGCATTTCCACTCAACTAACTGACCATACTCCTTCAAAATTACCCTAATTCCTCTCCCTATGCTGATTCCTCGAAGTTTCAAGACATGTTCCTGAGCACATTTACGCACACGGACACAATGTACAGACCAATCCCGACCCGGCACAGTCGAGGTCCCACTGCCCCCAATGCACCTTACTCCAGACTCAAGTTATATAAATGCATCCCACATAAGTCTTGTTAAAATATATATTTTTTTAGTTTTAAGGCTCATTAATATTTATATTTTAATTTCTTCCCCCACTTCTTCAGTTTCTTTCTGGAACTGTAGGCGGCAGAGAACCCTTGCTTGATCTTGCCCAGACTCATTCGTTCAGTATTTCTCATCCTCAGTGTTTTCCATCCTTCCAGCGTAATTACACCCTCTCCACGAACCTCACCTCCAACGCCCATTAGACGTGAGGGGCAGAAAGGAGAGCACAGGCGAGGATATAGCCTCGGACTTGAGGTCTTAGTGCTGACTCTTCTTTACCTCCTAACTTTCGGATGGGCCTTTTAATTCTCTGTTACATAAGTATTTAAACTTCATTTATAATTCTGATTGTACATAACCTTTCAGGTAGTTTACCTTGTTTGAATGAACAAAGTTATTTAGAAATATTCAAAACCAATTCTGTCACAAGATTTTTGAGAGAGGAGCATCAGTAAAACTGATGTGAAGACATTGTTGCTTGTTAATAAGGAGAATAAGAGAAACAATAAACCATCAGAAGATGCAGGTGTTCATATCAGAGCTTTGATGACAGTGAAAGGCAGAGAGACACCAAACTTAATTCCCACTTTGATACGGATTCGTATCTTCTGTTGTGTTAAAACAAACAGAGCTAGAACTCTGAGGGGTTTCTATGTGAAACTACTCTCAATCTGGACCCAGTCAATGTGACCTGTTTGCAAACATTAAGATTCCCAGGGGCACCCCGCTAGCTCTGTCGGTGAAGCACATGACTCTTGATCTTGGGTACACAAATTACTTAAAAGTAAAATCTTTAAATAAAAATTAAAAAATAAAAAATTTCCAAATACCAGGAGAAAACAGCTTTTTGGAAACCTAAGAATATCTTCTTATACAAATAAGCTATCAAAAAGGCACAAATCAGTCCATTTTTAAAAACTGTTTACCTTATTGAAAAACATAAAGTACACAAAACAAAGAGGCAATTTAATGAAATTGTGAAACAAATATCCCTGTAGACAAGGCCCAACTTCTGTCCTGCTTTCATAGTAATAAAGACAAATACTTGCTTTTCCTTAGAGTTTTACCACCTAAGTATTCATTCCTTGTGAATTTTGCTTGTTTCTAAACTTTACAGAAATGGAAGCCCACAGCCTATATTCCTCTGAGTTTGGCCTTTTATGCTCAAGACTGTGATATTAAGATTCATCATGTGTTAGAAATTGCTCCTACTTTGGAAATCAAAAACTACATGGAAACATATGAAAATGAAAACACGATAGTCCAAAACCTTTGGGATGGAGCAAAAGCAGTTCTAAGAGGGAAGTTCATAGCAATACAGGCCCACCTCAAGAAGCAAGAAAAAACTCAAATACACAACTTAGCCTTACTCCTGAAGGAGCTAGGAAAAGAACAACAAGACCCCAAACCAGCAAAAGGAAGGAAATAATAAAAATTAGAGCAGATACAAATGATACAGAAACTAAAAAGCAACAGAAGTGATCAATGAAACCAGGAGCGGTTTCTTTGAAAAGACAGCAAAATTGATAAATCTCTAGCCAGAACCATAAGGAGAGAGAGAAAGGACTCAAATAAAATCACAGAAGAAAGGAGATAAATAATAACCAACACCACAGAAACACAAACAATTGTAGAGAACATTAGGAAAATTTGGGGACGCCTGGGTGGCTGTCAGTTAAGCATCTACCTTCAGCTCAGGTCCTGATCCCAGAGTCCTGGGACTGAATCCCACGTCGGGATCCTTGGCTCAGTGGGAAGCCTGCTGCTCCCCTTGCCAGGAAACTGCAAATCAAGGGGCATGTGAGTGGCTCAGTCAGTTAAGCAACTGCCTTTGGCACTGGTCTTGAAGTCCCAGGATCGAGTCCTGCTCCGGACTCCCTGCTCAGCAGGGAGTCTACTTCTCCCCCTGACCCTCCCCACTCTCGTGCTCTCTCTCATCCTCTCTCTCTCAAATAAATAAAATCTTGGAAAAAAAAAAAAAAAAGGAAAATGCAAATTAAAACTACAATGAAAAATCACTTCACACCTGGTAGAAAGGCCAAAATCAACAACACAAGAAACAAGTGTTGGTGAGGGTGTAGAGAAAGGTGTGGAGAAACCCCTGCACTGTTGGTGGGAATGCAAGCTGGTGCAGCCACTTGAAAAAACAGCATGGAGGTTCCTCAAAAAGTTAAAAATAGAGCTACCCTATGATCCAGCAATCACACTACTAGGTATTTATCCAAAGAATATACAAACACTAATTCAAAGGGACACATGGACCCCGACGTTTATTGTAGCATTATCTACAATAGTCAAATTATGAAAGCAGCCCAAGGGTCCAATGACAGATGAATGGATAAAGAACACACACACACACACATACTGGAGTACTACTCAGCCATAAAAAAGAATGAAATCTTGCCATCTGCAATGACATGGATTGAGCTAAAGAGTCAGAGAAAGACAAATACCATATGGTTTCACTCACAGGTGGAATTTAAGAAAGAAAACAAACAAGCAAAGGAAAATAAAAGAGACAAACCAAGAAACAGACTCTTGAATTCCTATATTGTATTGAATCACCACACTGTACCCCTGAAACTGATATAACGCTGTATGTTCACTATACTGGCATTAAAATAAAAAACTTTAAAAAAGAAAGAACTGCTCTATTGCTGGCCTTTCCATTTTCTAAATGGTATCTTCTCATAATCAGACATTATCAATTTTAAATGTACACAAATTTATCACTTTTTCTATCTAATGCCTTCTCTGTCTTTTTTAAGAAACCATTCCCTATACAGCCTGGTGACTATAGTTAATCCTGTATTCCCTATGTGAAAGTTGCTAAGAGAAATCGTAAAAGTTTTCACCATAAGGGGCACCTGAATGGCTCAGATGGTTAAGCATCAGACTCTTGGTTTCAGCTCAGGTCTTGATCTTAGGGTCATAAGTTCAAGCCCCATGTTGGGCTCCAGGCTGCACATGGAGCCTACTTAAAAAAAAAAAATTTCATCACGAGAAAAATAAATTTGCAAGTGTGTATGGAAATGCATGTTAACTTATTGTGATAACTGTATTTGCAATATACTGCAGTATATATAAATACCAAATCAGTATGTTGTATACCTGAAACTAATGTTATATCAATTATATTTCATTAAAAAATAATAAAATATATGGGGGGGGAGAAGCCATTCCCAACCCTGAGGCCATGAAATGCACATCGTC
Organism: Mustela putorius furo; assembly: GCF_011764305.1. Taxonomy (NCBI): domain Eukaryota; kingdom Metazoa; phylum Chordata; class Mammalia; order Carnivora; family Mustelidae; genus Mustela; species Mustela putorius. Next base: position 9,521,799 of record NW_025421480.1, on the reverse strand, counting down.
TTCTAGAAGCTTCACTGTGTTGCCTCTCACACTGTAATCCACCTAAACTTGATTTTTTGTACACAGTGCAAAGTACGAATTTAATTTCATTTCTCTCCATCTGGATACCCAGTTGGCCCAGCATCACCTCCTGAAAAGCTCCTTTCCCATAAATCAAGTGCTCACACACGTGAACTGCTCTGAGCTCTTTACTCTGTTCCAGGCCTACTGATGTCCCACTGCCAATGTAATGCACTGATTTAATAATGAGTCTTGACACCCAAGAGCACCTTTCTACCTTTTTCTCCTTCAAGAATGTCTTGGTTATTATCAGCCCTCTGCATTTCCATATATATTTTAGAATTAGCTGGCCAAACTGCACACCAAAACAAAATCCTGTTTCAGATTTTGATTGGAATTACATGGGATTATAAATCAATCTGAGGAAAACTGACATTATAACAAAACTGAGTCTCCCGATTCATGAATATGGTGGATCCTTCCATTTCCTTGTCTTCCTTAAGGTCTCCAAACATGTGTTATAGCTTTCTTCACAGAAATATTGCACATTTTTCTATTGCTATCCTTAGGTACTTAATTTTTTCTATGCTATTAAAAATGGTCACTTTTTTTAAAAAATTCATTTTCTAACTACAGCTTGTATATAGAAATGCAACTAATTTTTACATTAATTCTGTGTCCAGCAACAATAAAGACTAGGATGGAAATAAATGAAACAGAGAATAGTAAAATAGAGAAACTCAATGAAGACCAAATTTCTCTCTTTGAAGAAATCAACCAAATTGACAAACTTTTAGACTGACAAAAAGAGTGAAAGAGAAAAAGTTAGAGAAAGCACTCAAGTTACTAAAACCAGGAATGAAAGAAGGAACATCACTACCAACCTTACAGAAGCAGAAAGGAGTATTAGGGAATACTCCGGACAACTGAACACCACCAAATGAGACAACCTAGATGAAATGGACAAACTCCAAGAAAGACACTATTACAAATTGAACTGTGTCTCCCCAAATTCATAGGCTGAAGTCCTAACCGCTAATACCTTAAAATGCAACCTTATTTGAAAACAGGATTTTTGTAGACATAATTAATTAAGGGGAGGTCAAACTAGAGTGGGTAGGCCCCGTCCTTAACAGACCTGTGAGATGCAGACACAGCATCCCCACAGAGAGGACGCCATGTGAAGGTGGAGCAGAGATCAGAGCGCAGCATCTACACACCCCAAATGCCCAAGAGCCAGCAAACCACAAGAAGCCAGGAGAGAAATACTGAGCAGATTCTCCTTCAAAGCCTCCAAAGGAACCAACTCTACCAAAACCCTGATCTCCAACTTCTAACCTCCAGAACCATGAGAATAATAAATTTCTGTTTTTTAAGCAACCCAGTTCTCGGCAGTTCGTTACAGCAGACCTAGAAAACTAATGCCAATGCAAACCAGCAAAACTAACTTAAGAGGAAATAGAAAATCCTAGTAAACCTGTAAGTAAAGAAATTGAATTAATAATCAAAAAACTTCCCACAAGCCCAGGCCCAGATGATACCAAACATTTTAAGAATTAATACCACTTCTTTGCAAACTTTTCCTAAAAGGTCAGTACCAATTACCCTGATACCAAAACCAGACCAAAAAAAAAAAAAAATCACGAGAACTACAAACTAATATTCCTTATGAATATAGATGCAGAGATCATCAACAAAATGCTAGTAAACTAAATCCAGCAATATATAAAAAGGATTATATCCTATGACCAAGTGGGATTCACCCCAGCAATGTAAGATTGGTTCAACATACGAAAATCAATTTTAAGCAATACAATGGAAGACGGGAAGAAAAAACAAAAACCACATGATCATCTCAACAGATACAGAAAAAGCATTTGATAAAATATAACACCCTTCACATTAAAAACACTCAATAAACTACTAGAAGGAAATTTCCTCAACCTGATGAAGAGCCTGTATAAAAACCCACAGCTAGACAAAGACATCGTTCTCGCCACTTCTACTCCCCACTTACCGGAGGGCTAGCCAAGGAAATCAGGTAAGGAAAAGAATTTTTCTAGCAATCTATGAAACTCATTTACTCATTCTAAAAATACTGCCTATAGATTTCTTTGGAATTTCCTACATTTACAATTATATCATCTGCTGAAAATAGTTTTGTTTCTTCTTTTAAAAAATAATATTTTTATTTATTTATTTATTTGAGAGACAGAGATAGCAAGAGAGAGCATGAATGGGTAGGGGAAGGGGAAGCAGGCTCCCCACTGAGCAGGGAGCCCGACTCAGGGCTTGATTCCAGGACCCTGAGATCATGACCTGAGTCAAAGGCAGATGCTTAACCGAATGAACCACCCAGGTGCCCCTTGTTTTCTCATTTCCAACCTATATACAGTTTCGTTCGTTCTTCCTGCACTACTGCTCTGGCTACAATCTGGCGGAAGCAATGGGCACCCAGGTCTTACTCCTGCGCTCAGAGCAAAAGTTTTCAATGTTAAATACAGATTTAACTTTATTACAGCTTTTTAAAAAAAGATAATCTTCCCTTCTACTCCCGGCTTGCTGTAAGTTTTTAATCATGAATAGAAAGTACATTTTACCACACTTTTTCTCTGCTTATCGAGATGATCATAAGACTGCCCTCCTTTAACCTGTTAGTGAGGCAGATTATAGTGATTATGTAATACGACACGTCCTATTCCTCTCTAAAACTAACTTGGTCAAAATATATTATTCTTATGTATTACTGCTTTTAATTTGCAAATATTTTACTTCGAATTTTTACATCTGTGTTCCTAGAACATGAAACTGGACTGGACTTTTGCATCCCGGAATTGTTCTTGTAGGGTTTTAGAATTACAGTTCAGTTAGCCTTGTTCACTCAAGTCAGCTGACAAAGACACTTACTGAGCTCCTACTATGTGACCAGCTTCTGGTCACATAGTAGGAGCACCAGTTCTGGGTGCTTGGCGAACTAAAAAGACAAACATCCTTTTTTTGTAGTGCTCACATTCCAGAGAGGGTTACAAACTCAATAAAAAATACAATACACAGGCTTTAGAAGGTGCAAAGTACTACAAGAAAAAAGAAAAAGAGTAGATATGATGAAGTGAAAATGATGGAATCAAGTCTGCAATTTTAAATGGGACTTCGTCAGGAAAGTGACATCAGAGGAAAGACTTGAAGGAGAGGGGGTCAGTCATGCAAACATCTCTGACAAGTATTTGCAGGAGAAGGAGAGAGCCAGGACAAAAGTGGAGGGCGGAAGTGTGCTGGCATGTTCGAGGGGGCACACGGGTCAGCGTAAATGAGGAAGAATGCCCAGGTGTGGGAGAGGAGGCTAGAGAGGGGACAAGGGCCACGTCACTTGGATTCTTGCACACGACCGGAAGGACATGGTCCGAGTGAGGTCGGAACAGGATCATCCCGGGCACATGTTGAGCACGACTCTACAAGAACAGATGGTAGCAAGAATAAGGCGTGGGGGAAAGAGAAATGATGAAGAGTGATCAGATTCTCACGTTTCGCAAAGGCAGAATCAACAGGATTTCCTGACTGACAGGATCTGAGGATTTGTCCTCAGAGGACAGAGAGCAACGACCCCGCCGTCCGACCATGGAAGGACACGCCACTACCAACTGAAACGGATACAAATGACCCAAGGTTGGAGCGCATTTGGAAACAAGAAACAGGAGGTCAGTTACGGACAAGGCACAGTCTGAGAGAGCTATCAGGTGTTCAAGGGCAGATGTTAATTAGGTGATTAGATGTTTTAAGTCTGGAGTTTAGAAAAAAGGTCTGGGTTAATGACATAAATTTAAAATACATTTCATCATATGCAAATATAGAGATTTTCATGTTATCTCTTCATTGATTTCTAGTATAACTGTACTGAGGTCTACAACACACTCTAGGACAGGGCTTGGCAAACCGTCTCTGAAAGGTCCAATCTGTAGGCCACAGATGGTCTCTACGACCTATTCTTTGTATTTCTATTGCAGCCCTTTAAAAATGTAAACAATCATCCTTAGCTTGTGGACATATAAAAAAGGCCATGGGCTGGGGCAGCCGGGTGGCTCAGTTGGTTAAGCATCCAGCTCTTGGTTTCCACTCAGCGTGTGATCGCAGGATCTCAGGGTCATGAGATGGAGTCCCATGCCGGGCTCCACGCTCAGCACAGAGTCTGCTTGAGACTCTCTTTCCTTCTCCCTCTGCCCCTCCCCCTCACACCTGCCACAGGCAAGTGGCTGACCTGTTCTAGAGCCCCAACAGCCACTGTATAAGCCTCCACGCAGCACACACGGAACATTTCCATCACGGCGGGAAGATCGACTGGACAGACAGGACAATTCTACACTATAATTTCAATCCTCTGAAATTCAAGCATGTGGTCTATGGTACAATTTTGTGTGTAAAATAAAAAACCTCCAGGGGAAAAGAAAGACAAGGAGAGACAGGACAGCTCAATTTTACATCCCTGTAAAACTCAGGCTGTGGGTTTTGCTTTAGGGGGAATGAGAGCGGGAGCTGCACTCCTACGGAGGCTTCAGCTGTCTTGTCCTGAGTCAAGCCCCAACTTTAAATTTAAATAATATTAATAAAAATAATACTTAATAACATTTACTGGGCAATTTGCTAACTGCCAACCTCTGTTCTGATTTAGAGTCACTGACTCAGCGACCACATGAAGCAGATGCTATTATCATCTCCTTTTACAGATGAAGGAAGGGGGGCCCGTGAGGACAGTGTGGTACTTGCCCAGGCTCCCGTCACCCATAAGTGGCAGAGCCAGAACTCAAGCCCAGGCAGTCCAGCTGCCAAATCTAGCTCGCCTCCCTGTGAACCACCAGGAGCTCATCGACCCTCTAGTGAAGGGAAGACACCTTCATGACACCAGCTCTCCTTCCAACTGCATCTCCTGCTGTTCTTTCAAAAGCAGCCTCTTTTCTACTCTACCAATTTTCTCACGATCTCCCTGATGTGACCTCTGGGTTCTGTCATCCTGCAGCAGCTCCCCGCAGTCCTCTAACTCATCTTCTGCTTATAAAACTCTCTCTCCTATCTGGAACGTGTTCCATGCTGGAGAGATGGAACTGTCTCTGTGGTGCCCCCTCCCAGAGGCCTGCGACCCAGGCCGAGGCAATCTGACTACGCCATTACACCAGGTCATACTGATGGGCTCAAAAAAGCCCAAAGGCCCCATACTTGACTGATCTTTCCTACCATGTGATACATCAACTCTGCTAGCTGTTCCCAGGAAATGAGGAACTTTAAGGACAATGTATCCCTGGGAACGCCAGCACCTTCCCTGCCACGCTGAGAGCCACACAGAAGAACCCAGAGGAAAGGAACGCGACATCAGTAAATCCCACACTATCCCCTGCAGAATCAGTCAGTTCCTCTTTGTGTTGCTGGTTTAAACTGGGTAGAGCTGGGTTTCTAGCCATGCTCCCCGGATTCATGCACGTATCCCACTCTTGCTTCTGAACCTTGCTCAGGGGACTGCTTCTGACTTTCCAGATGCTATTTCCTTCTCGAAGCTGAACTCAGCAAGGCCTCCAGGAGGCCTTCCCCAGTTACTCGGGCTCGGGCCCACTATCACTTCCCTTTACTCGGACTCTCCAGTGGGCACTCCCTGTCACCACGGATTTTAGCATGCGTGACACAGCTTTGTGTCTATTAACCTGATCCCACAATGTGGACAACTAGAACCATGAGTCTCACCCGCACACGGTCATACCATCCCGCAGCTGTGTCCCGACGCCACCGCTCCCTCTCCCTTAGCCCAGCTCCATGGCTCCCGCCTCCCACACTCCTCCCGGCAGCTCTCACCTCTGGCCTCCCAGCGGGGTTTACTCTCCATCCTCAGAATCCTACAGTATTTCACCTGATCTCTCTAATGTCTCTCTCTCCTGTCAAGCCACATTATTCTCCCCTTCAGGACAGGCCTGTATCTTCTCTGTTTCTGGGTCACACCACCTTGTACTGCTATATGTACCTGCACCACCACAGAGGGCTTGCTGAACGAATGGATTTTGAACCTCAAGCGCAGACCTAGACCTGGCTCAAACTGCTGGCGACAAAAGGCCTATCGTAAACATGGGCCTCCGGGAATACGGCCACCTCGGGTCTCACGTTTCCCAACAGGCTAGATGGTCAGTGATGACATCACCATCTCTTTCTGGCCATGATGGCCTTGGCCCATGAGGCGCACAACACGTGTATACAGACTTGGACTGAACTGGTTGACAACAGTTATTATACAACAATGAGAGATATTTTGGTGCTGGGATCATGGGACCTCATTCTAATACACTGAACCGTGCAGCTGTTTGTAACAAAATTCTATTTTAAGTCTAGGTAATTCCCAGCAAGCCACCATCTTTACTTTTTAAAATCAAACATAGTGACTCTCATACCCTAAAAATTACAAATATGTATGAAATTTAACTCATCGAAATCTTTTTAGGAGGCATGTATCATTTCCAAAATGTTTTTGTTAACTTTTAAAAACACCTGAGAAACAGAAAAACCAACCTCAGGTCCGGAATGTAGAGTCAGGAAACTTTCCACAGCAGTCAGAGTGCCTACAAGAGCAGCAGAACGGTAGAGTCAAATCAAATAAAATCCACACAACTAAGACATGCAGAATGCATTATTCCTATTTTTTAAAGACTTTATTTACTTATTTGAGAGAGCACAAGCAAGGTGAAGGGCAGAGAGAGAAGCAGACTCCCCACTGAGCAGGGAGCCCAACGAGGGGTTCGATCCCAGGACCCTGGGATCATGACCTGAGCCAAAGGGAGACGCTTAACTGACTGAACCGCCCAGGCGTCCCAAAATATAGCAATTTCTTAAGACTGGTCTTCCTAGTTTTAATTCCAAAGAAAACAAAATCATGGGGACTTGGAAAGCTGACCCTGAAAAAGAGAATGAACAGCCTGGTCATCAACAATGATGAGAACCACAGTCATCTAAGTGTTGCCTGGTGACCGTCGATAAACACCTAGATCATGAAGCGTAATCCCCCGAGATGATTCTGACTTAACTGACTTTAAACTTTAGAGACTTAAGTTGATAAATGGGGACCTACCAGATCCATGATTTTAAGATTAAGTGTTTTAAAGACGTTCAGTTGGGGGGCACCCAGGAGGCTCAGTCAGTTAAGTGACCCATCTCGGTTTCAGTTTAGGTCAGATCAAGCCTGGGATCAAGTCCCATGTCAGGCTCCACACGGAGCATGGGAGTCTGATTGGGACTTTCTCTCCCTCTATCCCTCCCACCACCCAACACTCACTCACGCTCTCTCTAAAATAAATAAATAACTTTTAAAAAAATGAGATGCTCGTCTTCTTTTTATTTGGAATGGTTCTAGCATTTCATCACTGAGTATGATATTGGCTATTGCCCTCTGACATTAATTATGTTAATATTCTATTCCTACAAACCTGCAATCAGTAAATGGCATGAATTGTCAAATCATTTACTGAGATGGCCCTCTAGTTTTTCACCTTCAATATTCTGATGTGATGATGACATAACTTCCTAATAAGCCTTGGTTTTGATATATTATTCTTTTAAAATGCCACTGAAGATTTATTAAAAATTTGGCATTTTTTTGACTACTAATTTCACAAAGCAAGACTGATCTGTAGCTTTCTTTCTTCTTTGGGTGCTATCTATCTGGGACTTTGGTTTGAGTTATGCTAACTTTTTACTATAAACTAGAACACTTTCCATCTTTTTAAGCTCTTAGGATAGTTTATATGACACTGGAGTTACCTGTTTCATGTCATTTTCTAAATGGACCCTTTTAAAATATGCAAGGCATTACTAATTTCCATTGTTTTACCACAATATTGATATTTTTCCATTTTTTTTAAAGATAAAGGGTTTTTAGTTCTAAACTGGTATTATTCACATCAAAAAGCTCTCAAGAAGAGCATACTAAGGTGCCTCGGTGGCTCAGTCAGTTAAGCATCTGCCTTTGGCTCAGGTCATGATCGCTGTGATCCCAGGGTCCTGGGATGGAGCCCCGCATTGGGCTCCCGGCTCAGCAGGAGCCTGCCTCTTCCTCTCCATTTGCCTCTCCCCAGCTCATGCTCTCTCTCATTCTCTCTTGCTCTCTTGCTCTTAAATAAAACTTTTTTAAAAAATTAAACTTTTAATTATAGTAGTTACATCAATTATATTTTTAAATGTGTTAATTCCTAAACCAACCAAGTTTGGATTATAACGGCTGTCAGAAAATCTTTTTCCAGAAATTTTGCAGCTTTAACCATAACTAAGTTGAGACAACGGACAATTCCTCACTTTGGAATACACACGGTACTAACTGCATCTTAAAAAATCATGTCAAAATTAAGCAAGTGGGTTTTTTTTTATTTTTAATTTTTTTAAATATTTTATTTATTTGACAGAGAGACAGAGGGAGAGAGAGCGCTTACATGCAGGGGGAACGCGAGAGGGAGAAGCAGGCTCCCCACTGATCAGGGAGCCCAATGCAGGCTCCAATCCCAGGACCCCAGCACCATGACCCGAGCCGAAGGCAGACGCCCAGCCAACTGAGCCACCCAGGTGCCCCTTAAATGTTTTTTATTATTTTCTTTCTTTCTTTTTTTTTTTTTTAAGAGAAGGTGAGAGGGGGTCGGAGGAGCGAGAATCCCAAGCAGGCGCCACATCCAGCGCAGAGCCTGACACAGGGCTTGATTCCACAACCCCAAGATCACCACCTGGCCAAAGTCAAGAGCTGGATGCTTAAACGACTGAGCCACCCAGATGCCCCAAACAAATCATGCGTTTGAACATTACCCATTTATAGTTATATCTCTCTTCCCAACTAGATTTTAGTTCATCACAGTTATAAACATGAAAATTTTCTATTATTAAGTTCAATTACTGCTTAGTGATTGATAATTACCGTTCATCTTATTTCTGGTATATATTACCCCCAGATCTGCTGGAATGGAGTCAAAGCCACTGCTTCCAATGATATAAGATCCTTTTTCTGCAGCTTTCTCATGATACTTCCAGTACATTAATTCCAAAAACTAAAAAATTCAGGACAAAAATCTGAATCAGAGCTATACAGAAACATGTACATCAGCATTAAATGACAGACCTTAAAAGACAAAGCAATTACATTGTGAAAATGCTAACCAATGTGGCTTTGTAGTGAAATATTAACTGTGGAAATGTTTTTCACTTTTTCAGCAAATATTTACTGCACATCTATCACGTGGCAACTAGTGGGGGGTAAGGGCTGATCTGACTTAATGACACTATGAACTTTTTCAGAATGAGTTCTAAATGCAAAAGTAATATTATGAAAAACTAAATTAATATGCAAAAACCCCACAAAGACAGCAAGAACACATCTCTAAATTGTATCACACAGAGGGGCATCATTACAGACATGGGTCGGCACACACATGGTTGGGGTGAACAATGTGGAGGAGAAGAAGAGATGGAAGAGAGAATAATGTCTGTTCAAATCCTCTGCCTGTTTTTACAAATTACTTTTAGAACAGTTCTAGAGTCACAGAAAATCTACAGAGTGGAGAGTTCCCATGTACCCCGACCCAGTTTCTCCTATTGTTAGAGTTTTCTGTTAACATTTGCTACAATTAACAAACCAACACTGATAACATTATCACTAAAGACCATACTTTACCCAGATTTCCCTAGTTTTCACCTAATGTCCTTTCTCTCCCCCAGGATCCCACATCACATTTATCTGCCGTGTGTCCCAAGGCTCCTATTGGCTGTGACAGTCTCCTCGGGCTCTCAGGACCCTGACAGTTTTGAGGACTCTGGATCAGGTATTTTGTAGCATGCCCCCGTTGGAATTCTTCTCGTGACCAGTGTGGGCTTATTGCTTTTGGGGGGCAGGGGGGAGACCGCAGAGGTAAGGTGCATTTTGTGACATTCCATCAAGGGTATGTACCGTCACTGGGACTTACCAGTGTGGACGGTGGCCCTGAACACTCGGCTGAGGTAGCGATTGTCAGGTTTCACCACCACCAAGTTCTTCTCTTGCTCCCTCCTCTCTGTACTGTTCTCTAGGGGAGGGACTGACTCTGTGTGGCGCCCCCTGAGGAAAAGGTGGTGAGTCACGCTCCCCGCCTCGAGGGTGGAGTAGTTACACAAGCAATTTGGGATTCTTCCACAGAACGTGTCTCTACTCATCCCTTTGCCCATTTTTAATTAGGTGATTTGATTTGTATTACTGCCTTGTAAGAGTCCTTCATTCAGTCTGGATCTTATTAAGGCTTTGAGATCACTTTTACTGCAGTTTATAGGACACTTTAGGAAGGTTTCCTCATTTTCTTTGCTGTGGGATTTTTTTTTTTTTTTTTTTTAAATAAGACAGGAATTGGTTTCTGTCTCACTCAGGTTTCCTACCTCTTCTTGACTCGATTTTGGTAATTCACACTTTCCTAGTCTTTTCCAGTACGTTACTAGATCGGCACATTGGTGAGGACAGTGGCAGAGACCGCAGGAACAGATGAGGTGACAGTTCTCGAGAAGCCGGGGTGGCCTGGTGCTTGCGGACCTACTTCCTGCACGCAGGCGAACCCCAGCTGAGTCCTGCTTCTACCGAGGGGAGGGAGGACTCAGCAGCACGACTTAACCCCCCGCAGCTTCAGTTTACTCATCCACAAAACAGGCCAGACGACACCGACTTTACAGGAACACGGAACATTCAGATGACACAAAATGCTGGATTAGCAGAGTGTCAGGCGTGCGGTAAGCACTCGAGTGTGAGTGTCTACAATGTTTATATTTGGAGGATTTTACACTTCCTTTTCTGTAACGCTGTAAAGGTGTCTGATTACAAGAAGGGAATTCATTATGAAAACGTTACAAAAGTGAGATTCTAAGAATTTACACACGGCGCACCGTTTTAATTAAGCCCTCTCACAGCACGCGGAAGCTACAGAAAGCAGCACATCCTACACACAATTTTTTGCATTCCCTGCAAAAAATGAGGTGGTAAGGCAGGAAAAAAATTCAAGAGAATGGAAGACCTGACCATCGCACTCTCCTTCAAGCCATCAGTGGAACCGCGCGTCTCAGCACGAGGGAGGGGGTCCCCGACTTCTAAAACAGGTCTATGGGGCGGCACTAAATAGTCCCCCCTCTCACAGACAGCTCCTTCTTTCTTCTTCATTTTACATACCTGAGGCTCTCCACAGATGTCAATACAGCTCGTTCCATTTTCGATACATGCTTTTACTACAGGTTCTCCGTAAAATCGATACTGGAGGGAATAAAGAAAACCAACCGTTTACTCTCACTTAGCAAGCCTGACGAGTGACTGACAGAGTGAGTGATTTGAAAGAGAGAGAGAAAGAGAGAGAGAATGTGTGCACATAACAGGGCAGGGTCAGAGGGAGAGAGACAATCTCAAGCAGAGTCTGGGCTGAGCACAGAGTCCAGCCTGGGACCTGATCCCACAACCCTGAGATCATGACCTGAGCCTAAATCCAGAGTCGGACACAGAACTAACAGAGCCACCCAGGCGCGCCTTCCTTAGCAAGCTTTAATGAATGAAATGCCATTGAGTTTTGCAAGTAGAGTCTTAGTTATTAAGAATCAAATATTCATAAAGGAGCCGAAAAATCACGTAACTGCACCAGACCACTTCTCACAGGGTGAATGAAGGCACGTTGGAATTAGAGGAACGTGTGCTCACCTCTAATTGAAAACCAAACAGGAAGTTTTACAGACCAAGTGATTCATTCGAGTTGAATTCTGATGAACAAGGATTTGCCAGCAAAAAGAAAAATCCAGATAAAGAGAAAAGTATATGTGAAGGTGTGAGAAAAGGTAAGGGTAGCTGAAGCTCAGAGTAGCTGATAGGGACGTGATGAGAGACGGGCCTGGAAGGAACACTGGGGCCAGGTCAGGACTACTAGGCTCTCCTGAAGAATCCTAAGTAGGACAGTGGTATAAGGTGTACAGAAAACACACCTCACTCTGCCTGACCCACTAGAAAACAACACCATGGCTGCTAAGAAATGACAAAGGGCGGAAGGAAGGAAGGGGACGGATACACCAAGGGTAAGACTGTTAAAGAGACAGAAGTGACTGGGCTTGCTGATCAGACAGACAAGGAGGCCAGTGGCGGCGGGGGAGGGGGGTAGGTTACTGGTCCTATTAGTCAAAATACAGACCAACAGGAAAAGGAGAAAGTTCATTTGTTGCCATGATTGGCCTGGCTCTCCACAAAACTCCCAAGTGAGAAACCTAGAACCTGGTTTTTACTCCACCTGCCCTGGAAGTCACCAAGTTTTACGAATTAGTTCCCTGAAAATCTCAAATCAGTTCCCTCCCCTCTACACATCCAAATCTGAGTTCAAACACTTACCACCTCTGACGCAAGTTACCGTACACAGTAACCAGCTTCTCCGCAGCCAAGGTAGTCCCATGGCCAAAGAACACCAGATCATCATTCTAAAGTAAGAATCTGATGTTATCTTTGTTTCGTTGCGTACACACACGAACACACACACGTGTGCACAGATATATATACATCTCTTAAAATCCTTTGCTAGCTCCACAGTGCCTATAGCTACTATAGGAGAAAGTCCAACCTTCTTAGCATGTCACGAAAAGCATCAGGTCACAGCACAACCCCTTTATCCACATATTCCAACAGCTCTCCACTGCCGCTCATCTCCGAATTGTGCTATTTCCTTGCCCTCCATTCCCTGGAGGCCCCTCCCCTGTTCGTGGCTGCCAGGCTAGCTCCTGGCCCCTCTAGTGTCAGCCTTCTGGCCTTGGCTTAACTTCCCACGGCTCAGAGAGTGAGCCACAGCCTGCTGGCTACTGGGTTTACCTACAAGTACTGGCAAGCGGCAGTAAAGCATTACTGAGCTTTCTGAAATAATAACAGCTCCTTCTGGAAACAGAATGCGCTTCCCTCTCCGCCACAATGCCTCCCCGCCAATCCCCACATCGTATTCTGTCTCAACTGGCCCACCTTGCTCTCTTCTCCGGGCAATCTGAGGTTGAGACTTCAACACTAACATCTCTATATTAATTTTTTTTGTTGTTTTTCTCTACTTTATAACCTTGTGCTTTTATGAAATAAATAAACAAATGGTAACAATCCTTGATCTCAGAAGAGATTTCTCCCCAGCGAAGCCAATCAGCTTATAGGTCAAAACTGCAATCCTGTTCTCAGCATTCCATGTCCTAACGTAGCTGTCTCCCAGCCACGTAGGCAGGCTTGCCTCAAGGGGCCCACAGACCCATTCCCTCAGTTATGGAAATAAAATCAGTATGCTTATTCACGCTTTTTTTTTTTTAAAGGAAACACAAAGGAAAAAATGAAGCCTCATTAACAGTTAATACATGAATTGACTTGGGCATGTTCCCTGGGCCACTTGACGTGGTCCCGTGTTGAATGGAAACTATACAAGGGGCTCTGAGGGCAGCCTGGGAGGGTCCCTCATGCACAGGGGCCCACAGTGATGCCCTCATTCATTCATTTTCGGTATATTTCAACTGAATGCCTGTTTACACATGCCTAAGTAGTTTTACAGATATCCTGTTCACAAAATAGACAAAGAGGTAAAAACAAACAAACAAAAACCTGCGAAGAAACTGGTAATGACCCCAAACTCACAAAGTGAAAATGCCAATCCCAGGAGAGCCCAGGAAGGAGCAGATTTAGGGCAAAAACCTAGGGACTCAGATGCCCATGAATCATCCAAGTGGAAACACCAAGAAGGCAGCCGGACCTCCCCATCTGGTTTCCGGAGCAGTCCTCACTGGAAGCTAACGTGGGCCATCAGCATACAGATGGCATCCGAAACCTTTCGACCACAACCCACGCTGAGAAATCCACTTCATGTGGCAGTCAATATGTACAAATATACCAAACTGAAACACAAGTTTCATAAACCAGCACTTAGCCATATTACATGTAATTCACTCTATTTTCTATTCTAAGCTACCTGATCATTTTTTTTTTTAATGCTGGAGTCTCAACTTACTACACTACGCTGTTCAAAAATGCTGGCCCAAAATGGACAAGTAGGAAGCACCAAAGACCTCTCTTCAAAACAAAACAAAACACACCACACAAATGAAAACCAACCAACCTTCTGGGCTTCTGTCTGGGATGATGACAAGTTCTGGAGATAAGATGGTGCGGGTTACACAACACTGCCAATGGACCAAATGCCACTGGTTTGTACACTGAGAAATGGCTAAAATGGTCATTTTGGTTGTGTGTGTGTTATTACAATACTTATAATATATTATTTTTTAAAAGTCTGGCTCAGAGAGTGCAAACAGAGAAGTCTGTAAGGCTCGAGAGCTGAGCCTCTGGTACTTACAGGAAGATGAGACTATCCGACAGAAGGGAGGGGGACGGAGCTGGTGGAAAACCAGGGAAGAAACAGACCGCAGGAGCCACACACAGGAGGACGTGACCGAAGGGAGAAAAATGCCGAGAGCCTGGCTCCAGGTGAGTGTGGGCAGCTGGTGAGGCTTCGCAGACCAGGCTCCCTGGAGCAGGGAGGTTTGCAGAGGTCGGGCAAGAGTGGCTTAGGATGGAGTGGGAGCGAAAAGTGGACACAGAAGGAGAAAGAACGTGTTCAAGGAATTCAGCTGCAAAGGGGGCACAGAAACAGTCCAGAAGGGCAGACGTGATAAAAATGTCAACATGGGGTCTTCAAATCCCCCAAACAGGGAAGGCAGAGTCAGGGTTATGCAGGTACGCAGGTGAAGAAATTCTCTTTCAACAGCTTCGACTGTCATAGCAAAAAAAAAAAAAAAAAAAAGAAATAAAATAATCAGATCACCAAGGGAAGAGGGACAGGAGGCGAAAAACATGAAGACAAAGAGGACACAAGCTGTTGCTTCAAAGAGCAGGAGAGAGAACAGTCCAGGCAGGTGGGGTTAGGGTGGCTGGAGCTGCTCAGGCCCCACAGGAGGTTTGTCACCACATACTTAAAGACGGACCGTCAGCAGGGGGACACACTTTCTCCAGACACACAGAGCTGCGGGGTTACTGGCTGACAGAGGATGCAAGTTCAGGTAAGGTAGACGGGACTGGAATAACTGGAAAAAGTTTTGGTGATTCAAAGGGGCACCTGCACCCCAATGTTCATAGCAGCAATGTCCACAAGAGCCAAACTGTAGAAAGAGCTTAGATGTCCACCGACAGTTGGAGGGATAAAGAAGATGCGGTATATATATATAATGGAATACTATGCAGCCAGCAAAAGAAATGAAATCTTGCCATTTGCAATGACCTGGATGGAGGTAGAGTGTGTTATGTCAAGCAAAAGAAAAATACCCTATGATTTCACTCACATGTGGAATTTAAGAAACAAAACAGATGAACACAGGGGAAGGGAAGGAAAAATAAGATGAAAATTGAAAGGGAGGCAAACCCATAAGAGACAGTGAGTTCTAGGGAACAAACAGGTTGCTGGAGGGGAGGTGGGTGGGGGGAAGGGGTAACTGGGTGTGAGGAGCAGTGGGTGTTATATGCAACATTCTACCTCGGAAACTAATTTTTAAAATAAATAATAAATAGAACACACACACACACACACTAAGGAGCAGTGGGTGTTATATGCAACATTCTACCTCAGAAACTAATTTTTAAAATAAATAATAAATAGAACACACACACACACACACACACACACACACCATCTTTGGGTTTTTCCAGAGTACTGGGGTAGGAAGGGCGAGGAGGCTGGCTGAGGATGTACAGAAGAGAATGGTCGTAGCAAGAGAGCACAGAATCAAAACTAATTAGGAATGAGATTAATCTAAACAAACAATTTGAATACATTTTCACTGGATAATCAAAAAACCTTTCTGCTTTCATTTAAAACGTGATTATCAGGGGCACCTGGGTGGTTCAGATGGTTAAGCAACCGCCTTTGGCTCGGGCCATGATCCTAGCGTCCCTGAGTTCAGCCCCACGTTGGGCTCCTGGCTCAGCAGGGAGTCTGCTCCTCCCTCTTCCTCTGCCTCTCCCCCTGCTCATGCTCTCTCTCTCTCTGCATCTGTCTCGAATAAATAAATAAATAAATAAATTCCTTTAAAAAATTGTTTAAAAAAATGATTATCAATCTCCTAGATGCTTAGTGTTCAAACATTCTGGCAACTGTGATGGCTTCCACAGACCAGTAACTGTTACCAACATTCACCCTGGGACACAGGCCAGAAGTGTGTCCTCCATGTCCAGAACAACAACAGCAGATGGTTCTAATCTCGAAGCATCCTCTGACCCCCACCACTCTCAGTACCTCTTCCACCCCCATCCTGTACTCGGCCTGCCTGGGCTATTTCCCTGTGGGTCCCCTAGGACCCCTTTTTTCTCTCAGAAGACAAGGAACTACAAAACCATACATGAGCTCGTGCTCTGGCTTTCAACCATTCAAAGACTCTGCTCACTTCAAACCCGGACCTGGCCTGCCACATCCTCGGACCTAACTCCTGGGTTCCTCTCGGACGTGATCTCCCACCTCTGCCCTCTCTGGAGTTCCTGTCCTGCAAACCCACGTCATCTAGGACGTCTGTAGCTGCCCTTCCCTGCAGCACCTTCTCAACTACTACCACCGCTCCCCTGCTCACCTCACTCGGGGCTCGACACTAATGTCAGGTCCTGCTGACCATCCACCTCACAGAGACTCATGTGCCAATATCTCTGTCTCCTTAACCTGCTTGATTTTTCTTCAAAGCACTAATCACTACCTACAACTATAACCTTAGTTTTCTGTCTCAACCACTGGACTGTAAGGTCCATGAGGGATTCTCAATTTTGCTCACCTTTATGTCCAGGTACCCACACTAGAGCAGTATCCATGTAATAAACATTCAATGAATATTTGTACTGAATAAATAATAGAGGAATATCATTTATCAGGAAATAAAAAAATATATTAGGGGCACATGCTCAAATATTTTTTAACTTAAGAAGCATGCAGTAAGAAAAAAAAAAAAAAAAGCTGGCAACCAGAGCTGTAACCAATGAAGGAACCAGGAGCCCTGAAGTAGTACCACCGAGAGTCTGACTCTCTCAGGAAACCTGGGTCACATCCACTGGCTCCTCATAAGGAATGAAAACTCCCCCACACGGGCTTGAAGTCCTGAACCAACTCTTCTGTCCTCTGTCCTTATGTTCCTCTGGAATATCAAATACCAGACTCTGCTGGAAATGAATACATTGCTTGTTCCGACACAAAACCGGGTGGATGACTTACTGGCCCCACACAATTGAGGACAACTGCTGCCTGTTTAGCCATTTCATCTAGTGAGGCTGGATTCGTGATATCACAAATTATTATTCCAACTTCGGATGGGAGTGTCGGTCTTCCTGAAATAAGAAATAAATTGTTTGAAACAAATCCTAATACAGCATTAGATCTTCCAGATCGTCTTTTTATAGAAATCAGGGGTGGCAGATTTACTAAATATACTAACAAGAGGTAAAAGTTTTTAAAACCAGATAATTTAAAAAAAAAAAAAGAGAGAGAGAGAGAGAAAGTTATGAGGAATATGGAGTTAACACTACACAGGTTGCTAAAGAAAAAATCATTAAGCTTTAAAAAAATCTAACTTAAGCAACATGCAAAGAATAACCGTGTGTAAATAACAATTTCACCATCATTTAGATACCGAGTAGATGACTGTCCTGATTTCTTCTCTGTTGCAAGAATTCCATTATAAAAGTTTCTCATCAACTACCAACCAATTACATATGACAAAATACTGGGGAGGGGGGCGGTAAAAAGAAGTTAACATGGACACGAGAAAAAAAAGGACTCTGAGGTAGAGAGCACAGTCTATCTAGGTAAGAACACTCATTATAGGCTTATAATGAGTAAATTACTGTAATTAGCGGAATGCAGGTTTTGATGGATCAAGGTGTTCCCCACAACAACTGAACCTGGGCATTACAATCTTGGCCACTTAGCTAGGCTGCACCTGTCCAGTCTTGGTGGGAAGGAAAAGGAAACGGAAGACCATATTTCAACAGTGAAATTGTTTCTTCTGAAAAAGTAAAACAAACCAACAAAAAACACCAAAAAGCTCTTTGGTCAAGAGTGCCCATTGGTGGTGACAGCAAAAAGGATTCTGCACTCCGGGGCCCAGGGTGGAATCAGAAGTGAGATGAAGATGAAACATAAGAATGCAGGCGCATTTGGGTGCATGAGGTCCACTCGGGTGGGAAGGAGCCGCAGTTAAAGGCTCCTGAGACCTAAATGTGGGCGCTGTCTCGCTGTCCCATCCGTACCCCCGGCCTTAGGGCAGCACCCAGCACGGATGAGACCAGGCAGCAAAACCCTGTGGAACGAATGCTAAAAGAATAAGCCAACGCGACAGAGTAAGCCCGCTGGCGAATTCTCACAGGCAAAAAAGAAACTGAAAAGCGAAGTCCACGACGTCCCCGAAACCTGGAAAGCTGCCTCGCCCACCGCCAAAACCCAAGGCGAGGGGAGAGGACGAACAGCCGCCGGAAACCGATGCCGTCCCCTCCCGTCCGACCTCACCATCACGACCCCTCCAGCCCCACCAGCTCCCCCTCCGCCCCGCTCTAGAGGGACACCGGGCCGGCCAGGGAAGAACCGAAGTCCTCGGCGGCTTGGCCTGCGGGACCCGCCACGCCAACGGGGGGTTTCAACCCAGGAGACACGCATTGACTGCTGGGCTTCACGCGGGGAGCGGCCCAAAGCCACGGCCCACCCGCACCCCGGGCACCGCTCCGGACGTCCGGCCGGCCGGGGAGCCCTGGGGAGCCTCCCCACCCCCCAGCCCCCGGAAGGACAAACGCTCGCCGCGGGCGACCCGAACCCCTGCCCGGAGCGGGAAGCCGCCCAGCCCGCGTTTACCCAGCTTCAGCGCAGCCCTCTCCACCACTCGCTGCAGCTTCTCCCGCGAGCGGCCCGCCACGGCCCAGGGCAGGCGGGGACTCAGCCCCGGGATCACCTGCTCCCGGGCCACCTCCTGGACCACGAACTGGCCGGTGAAGCCAGACGCGCCCAGCACCACCAGGTGGAAGGGCCTCGCCTCGGTCGCCATGACGAGCCCACAGCGAGCCGAAGCCCGGGAAGAGTGGAGTCCTCCGCGCCTGCGCCTCACGCAGCGATCCCAGTACCGGGCGCAGCAACGGCCTCTGCCGCGGCCGCCGTCGCCGCCGCAGCCAGCACGCCGCGCTCCCGACGCCCCGCACGCGCCGCGGCGCAAGGGCCACGCCCACGTCCACGCCCCCACCCACGCCCACGCCCACTCCCGGGCCTGGTGTGCCCGCGAGAGCCTCGCACAGGGAAGGCGTTGGCCCCAATTCCTGCTGTCTGCAGGGACCCCGCAGCGGGAGAACTGTTCTCCAAGGCCGAGGAGTGTTCGCGAAGCCGGAGCAAGCAGGTGGAGGGCGAATGGGTTCTGGGGCCCAAGGCCGCAGCGCCCTGGACCGCAAGCCCCTGACCTCACCACGGGTGGTGCCCCTCCGCCCTCCGCCCAGGGACTTGGGGACCCCCTTCATGGTTGTCACTGCCCTGCGGCTCCCTGGAGAAAACAACTCCCAGAGCTAGCCTGCCTTTGAGCAGGGAGGTTAGGCAGATCCTCCAAATGCAGAAGTAAGTTTCTTGAGCTATGCGATTCATATATCCAGAAGCATTTTAATACGTTTAAATGCATTAGTAAATGCATGGGGGAGAAGAGCCATCTCCGGGTCCAGAAGAATTGCAAATAATTGTGTAGTTACTACCTCCTCCCGGAGAGGAGCTTACTTACCTCCATTCCCTCTGGATATAGGATTTGCTTAGCCACTTGTGTTAACCTTAAAAAGAGCCCTGCCCCCTATTTCACCAGCAAAATCGGGTTTAACCAGAAATAGCAGAGAATTGCAATTCCGGAGAAATTAGCTATGGCAAAATCAGATGCAAATCCCCAGAACAAAGGAGGGGAGTCCTTATTTATAGAAGAAAAGAGGAGCCCAGGAAGGATTTCATATACAAAAAGTCCATTGGAATAAACTGGGAGCTCAGATACTTAACCAATTGAACCACCCAGGTGCCTCCAGAGGACTTGTTTAATAAAGTTGGTATCATATCCATTCAATACCATCTATGCAAGTGGAGAATAATGAGGGAGGCATACGTGTTGTGACACAGAAATTATCCAAGATACATTGTAAGTGAAAGGAGCAAGTTCACTAACAACATGAGAGCATAAATCTTCTTTTTAAGATGAAAAGGATGTGTTCATTCCGATGAAACCTTGGGCAGAATACATGACAGGTCTTCCTAAAACAATCGCTGTGAAAGGCTTGGGGAACTGCTCAGTGAGTGGAAACTGTTATTAGCAGTGTTAGTGGTTATTACTAGGAAGTGGATCTGTATGAATTAGGCGAGCAGAAAGGGACTTCCACATTAAAAATTTTACCTTTCTATATTGTTAAAACTTTTGAGCTTTCCAAACAAGTACGCATTACTTTTATAATCATAATTTTTTATTTTTTTAAGATTTTATTTATTTATTTGACAGAGAGAGAGACAGTGAGAAAGGAAACACAGCAAGGGGGTGTGAGAGAGAGAGAGAAGCAGGCTTCCTGCTGAGCAGGGAGCCCAATGTGGGGCTCGATCCTAGACCTTGGGATCATGACCTGAGCTGAAGCCAGACGCTTAACAACTGAGCCACCCAGGCACCCCTATAATCATAATTTTTAAAAAGGAGCAGAAGCTGGCTTTGCACAAGGGGCAGAGAAGCCACTGTGGGAATCATGTCTTGTCATCTGCAGTCCTGCCCCTGAGGCCAGGTTCCTGTGTTCCCCCCAAGGCACATGTTTGGGTTCATTGTAAAACACAACAATATGCATAAATCTCACAAATGCTCCTTTGAGCAGAGAAAATTCAGGAAAGAAAGAGTAAATCTGACCAGTCCCTTTATTCAAACTCCAAAAAGCATATCTGATCTACGGTGACAGGCATCGTGGAAGAATTTGCTTTTGCATCGAGTGGTCCCAGCAGGTCAGGCTCTTCTTGAAGTAATCCTCGAAGGGATCCCTTCTCCCCAGGGGACCAGCATAGAGGGTCATTTCAGCTCTAAGGGTAGCACCAAAGAGAAGGAGAGCCCCCTCATCCTACAAGAGAAGACGAGGTTAGCTTGGGGACAAGGTCACTGGCCGCCCTCTTGGTGAGGTGGTCAGAGACTCAGCCCTCTGCGACCTGGGGCTGAAAAGAGAGAATTCCTAGACTGCCAATTTGAGGGTTTGCCAGGTGACATGGCTTCTGTCCTGGAGCAAACCACAGTGAAACCCCTCTGAGCCCTCTCCTCAACAAGGCCTTGACCTTGGTCTCTACAGACTTGAACAAACACTGATACAGTTCGTAACATCTCAAGGCTGCCTTCCAAAGGCGATGCTGGCTTAAAATGTCTGCCTGAGGGAATCCAGGCTGCCAAAACAATTCAGTGTTTGTTCCAACCAGCTCTGAAGATAGGGCCCCAGCTTCCCAGCCTCTGCAGGAGGGTGGTAAGCTCTAATTTGCAAGCCCCTATGCTTCACATAGACCCACCACTTCTTCCCACTTTTTTTTTTTTTAAGATTTTATTTATTTATTTGACAGAGAGAGATCACAAGCAGGCAGAGAGGCAGGCAGAGAGAGAGGAGGAAGCAGGCTCCCTGCTGAGCAGAGAGCCCGATGCGGGCCTTGATCCCAGGACCCTGAGATCATGACCTGAGCCGAAGGCAGCGGCTTAACCCACTGAGCCACCCAGGTGCCCCTTCTTCCCACTTTTTGTCATTCTTTTCTTCCTGGGTTCCCTCTTCCTTCACGGGCCACCTTGGTTAAGTTCAGTTTCCCTAGTGCAATGATTAAATGATTAATTTATGCAATTAATTAAATTGATTGATTGATTTAATTAATTAATTAATTAATTTAGTGCAATAATTAAATGATAAGTGCAATGATTAAAATCTGCCTTTACCATTTCGTCTGGTGTCTGGTTTGTTTACTTTCTTTTCTTCCTTCCTTCCTTCCTTCTTTTCTGTCTTTCTTCCTTTTTCTTTTTGAAATAGGCTCTATGCCCAATATGGGGCTTAAACTCAAGACTATGAGATCAAGAGTTGCACATTCTACCAACTGAGCGGACAGGGAGCCCCCTGACTTTGTGTATCTTTGACACAGCAAATCAGACAGAGAGAAATAAAGGAACCCAGAAGTGGCTTTAAGGCTATTCCGGAAGCGAACAATACATTGGGAGGCAGGGACTGTAGGAAGGAGGCAGAAAGCGGATGTAGGTAGGACCCACATTTAAGAACCATTATGGCAGTTACAGTGAGTGTTAAGGGAAGAAGTCATGGAGAGTCACCTCTAAGTTGTCCTGATTGCCAGAACCATTTGTTAATCTCCAGGGGATAACGCCACGCTTCCGAATGTAAACAGAAGACCAGCAAAACAGCCAACACAATCAGAAAATCCCTCGCGCGCGACCACATTTTAGAACAGGGGTTCTCAGCGCACAAGAAGTTGCTGAGTAGTACAACACGGGCCCATCTTTCCTAACTCATTGTTTCCACCAGCCTCTGCCCATCATGCTAAAATGATTCAGTGAAAACAAATTAGTCTGGGTTGATCTTTTAGAAAAACAACAGAAACTAAGTCCTTTTTTTTTTTTTTAATCAATTGGGTGCTACTTCTTTCCCTTTCACATCGCTTTCTCTTTTTTTCCCTAGCTGAAAATCTGTTACTCAAAGTTCTCTGTGAAAATCCTCAGACATTTATACTTTATTATTTTTAATGGTTTTTTAAAGATTTTATTTATTTATTTGACAGAGAAAGGTCACAAGTAGGCAGCGGGGGGGGGGGGGGGGAGCAGGCTCCCTGCTGAGCAGAGAGCCTGATGCGGGGCTCCATCCCAGGACCCTGAGATCATGACCTGAGCTGAAGGCAGAGGCTTAACCCACTGAGCCATCCAGGCACCCCTTTAATGTTTTTATTTTTAATAAGCTGTGTATCCCATACCACGATGAGGCCATTCATACTGGCTCACAAGAGCCAAGGGTTCGATTTCCAGCAGTTTTATGAGCCACTTGAAGTCACGCTGGCAACTTGAACTGCACGGTGGTGGGAGTATTTAGTGGCACAGACCTCGCAGGTGGAAGGCTCAGTCCATAAGATGGCGCCGCACTTCAGAGGCCAGTCACAAGCCCTGGGCCATCTGTACTTTTGATGTGCCGGCCAAAAGCCCTTCCTCAGGTTTGATCATTTGCTGGAGAGGCTCAGAGACTACCAGGGAAACACTTCCCTTGTTATTGCGGGCTTATTATCAAGGATATTAAAAAGGATACAAATGAACATCCAGATGGAGAGGGAGGTGGATTGAGGTTCAAAAGGGTCCCAAGCACAGAAGCTTCTATTCCTGTAGAGTTGGGGTGTCTCGTGCTCCCAGCATGTGGATACCTTCACCAACCTGCCTGGAAACATAATCGATATAATCATTGGCCATTGGTGTTGGAACCGAAAATTCCAACTCTCTGGCAACATCATTCTTTCCTCTGGGGCTGCGGAGTAGGGAGCAGAACCCACCCAGCAGCTCTCTAGGGACCCACCAAGACTGATCAATGGTTATGACCAGATCTAATGGTTCTGGTAATGAGCCAAGACTCAGCTCATTAGCATAAACTCAGGTACCCTTGAAAGGTGCTCATTAGGAATAACAAAAGGTGCGGCTCTCATTTCTTTCACTCTGAAAATTACAGGAGTTTCAGGGTCCCTGTGCCAGGCACCAGGAAAGAAATGATTATTTCTCATTATATTAGAAGATCACATGTCACAGGCACTCATATAAGTGCCAAGACCAGGGCGAGGGGGCCTCTCCAGGCTTTGAGTGCAAAATTTAAGGAGCCATCAAAAACAAAAACAAAAACAAAAAAACAAAAAACAGGGGCGCCTGGGTGGCTCAGTGGGTTAAGCCTCTGCCTTCAGCTCAGGTCATGATCTCAGGGTCCTGGGATCAAGCCCCACCTTGGGCTCTATGCTCAGCAGGGAGCCTGCTTCCCCCTCTCTGTCTGCCTGCTGCTCTGCCTGCTTGTGAGCTCTGTCTGTCAAATAAATAAATAAAATCTTTAAAAACAAAAACAAAAACAAAAAACCCTCAATAATCAAGAAAAATAATATTTTTTTAAAAATCAATGCAGGGATGGCTGGCTGGCTCAGTTGGTGGAGTGTGGATCTCTTGTCATGGGTTCAAGCCCATACTGGGGATAGAGCTTACTTAAATGAATTAATTAATTAAAAATAATTAATAATTAATTAAAAATAACTTTAAGGGGCGCCTGGGTGGCTCAGTGGGTTAAGCCTCTGTCTTCAGCTCAGGTCATGGTCTCAGGGTCCTGGGATCAAGCTCCACATCAGGCTCTCTGCTCAGTAGGGAGCCTGCTTCCTCCTCTCTCTCTGCCTGCCTCTCTGCCTACTTGTGATCTCTCTTTCTCTGTCAAATAAATAAATAAAACATTTTTAAAAAATAACTTTAAAAGACAATGCAAAATATCCGTGATGAACAAAATGTGAAAAGCTCAAAATAAGATAGGACCAAGGTTACTGATTTTTACTTTGACCTCAGACTCCAGTCAGCTCAGCACAGCTCTGTTGCCGACACAGCATCCAAAACATGCCTGATGACCCAAGTGTCACCAGTTTGATCCCCCTACGGACATCAAGGGCTCCATTTTGGACACGATAAGTTTGGATATCCAAGACATCCAAGTAGGAATTGTCAGGTAGGAAATTTGGTCTTCTCTTTGGGAGGTCGGTGGTAGGACCTGGATGGAGCTAAAACATGTGCGGTTCTTCATAAACGGGTGGTAATTACAGCCACGTGGCTGGGTAATATTAACCAAGGGCATGAGTATGGGCAGAGAAAAGAAAAGATCCAAGGCTAACGACACTCCCGCCAGTGTTAACAGTTAACATGCTCCCTCCCTGTTTGCTGATGTAAGGTCCTTGCTCCATAACAGAACTAATTTCCTCTCTTTGAGATTAGCAGACCCCTGGCCTTGGGGAATAAGGGACCAGAACATTCCCAGGCCACGGAAGCCAGAGCCTGTGTGAAGTCACCTTGGCTTTCTGATGAGCCCAGCAATCTTTTAGCAAAGTGTTTTTCTCCTTTAAGGCCACACCAAGGACTTTATTAATCAACCTTTGCACAACCGTAGAACTTGCCCTCCTTTGCAGAAAGAACAGACTGCTCCTGCCCACCCCCAGGTGCCAAGGAATAAGATCTTCTTGGACAAACCCTCCCAGGCACCAAGAAATTAGAATTTCTTGCACAACCTCCAAGTCCCGAGATTATCCTGTAGCTGATGTCATTGAGTCTGCATGTAATCAAGAAATGTCACAGACCGCAGCACTCCCTTCACTGATCAGTGTCCCTTACGGGTGCCTGGGTTGTCCAGTTGGTTAAGCATCCAACAAAGAATCCATCTTGGTTTCCTCTCAGATCAGGATCTTACGGTCATGAGATTGAGCCCCATGCGGGTCTCCACGCTCAGCCCAGAGTCTGCTGGGGATTTCCCCTTTCCCTCTGTCCCTCCCACTTGTGCCCTCTCTCTATGTCTCTCTCTTTCCCTCTCTCTCTCTAAAATAAATAAATAAATCTTTAAAATAAATAAATGAATAAAAACCTTTAAAAATGTCTGGGCCAGGCAGAAACCTCAGAGTTGGTCTTTGGACAAGGGTCCACCTTCTCCCTGGGTGGCCGGCCTCCCTTCTTTCCAGTCAAAACTCTCTTGAGTCTTGGCCTTTGGAGAGCGATGGGTGGCCAAACTTGGATTTAAGTAACACAAGAACTGAGCCCTGGGACACTCCCATATCTTGAGCTCCACTGCTCAGTCCAATAGTCCAATAACATGGGGTAATACAATTCAATTTTAAACTACATTAAATTTCAAATTCTGTTCCTCAAGCACATGAGCCACATTTTAGGTCGTTAACAGCCACACAGGCCTGCCATGCTGGAGAGTGCAGATACAGAACCTCTCCATAGCACAGAAAGTTCCATTGGACCATGAGGAAGGTGAGAGGAATCAGCAATGGAGAGGCACAAAGAACTAGAAAGTACAGTTGAAACCAGGGGAGTGTGGTATCTTGGAAGCCATCTGAAGAATAATATTTCTTAAAAAAAATTTTTTTTAAAGAATATTTCTAGAAGACACTTCACAGGGCCAAGCCTTCTGAGGACTGAGAATGGCTACTGTCTCAGCAACGCGGTGGCTGCTGGGGTTCTCGACGTGGACAGAAGGGGAGGGAGCGAAAATCTCACAGTGAACAAAAGCAGTGTTACTGTCATGGGAAAAAGAGATCAAGGGGGCAAAAGCTGGAGGGGGGAAAGGGGAACCAGAGAAATTTTTTGGGGTTTGTTTCTTCAGCTGGTTTGTTGGCTTGTAGGACAATCCAGTGGAAAGAAACTGATGATATGGGAGAGAAAGAGGAAATATTAGGGAATAACCTTGAATCAAAGGATGAAGGTTAGTGCACCCCCAAGCATCCCAGACAGGATGTCAGAGATAGTAGGGGGGGATTATAGCATTGGTGCATAGACAGAGGTAAATGGATAGTGCATGAGCTTATGCAAATCCCCATCTGATTATGGGACTTTTTGCAGTGATGTCTGAAACCAAGTCTTCCCCTGGGAGTGAGGCTTGAGGAAATAGAAGCAGGAAATCATCTAGGAGGAAATCATCTAGGGTGCTCCTACTGGTCTGGGGTAAGACAGCCTCCCCGGATGAGAGCCCACACATTTACAGCAAGCATCATCCCCCCGCTGTTGCTTCTCTCAGCCAAGTTCAACTGCACAGGTGCGGTGTCGAGTCAGCCCAGCAATCCCACAGGACCGTGGCTCCAGCCTAGGGATTTGCTCACGCAACAGGCGATCTCTCAGGGCTCTGACCCCAGCCATGTGTGCTTGTCTTCTGCTCCACAAAAGCGGGGTGAAGCTTTCTTTACTGCCTGTTCCTCCCAATCGTAGGTACAGAGAAATTTTATTTTTGTTTAGTTGGCAAAACATCAAAATTTGCTTCAGTTTGAAATAACACTTCTGGGCAGAGGCTGATAATCATGTATTTGGAGAAAGAAATGTATATGAAAATAAAATAAGGAGACTAGGACTCCAGCTCTTTTAAAAGGAAGACAGCAGGGCGCCTAGGTGGCTCCGTCGGTTAGGGGTCTGACTCTTGTATTTGGTTCCGGTCAGGATCTCTGTGAAACACTGGATTCCACGCTCAGCACGGAGTCTGCTTCTCCCTCACCCGCCACCCCCCCCAATCAGTGAAATCCCCCCCGCCCAAATAAATAAATAAGTAATAAAATCTTTAAAAAATAACCTCTCAGCATAGTCCTCCACCTGATACCCAAAAGCCTAATGACTATCAACAGAAGGGATGCTATTTGAGGGGACATATTTGGAGACTAGAGGTTCTCCAACGTCAGGTGATCCAAATCACCGGAAGGTTCTGTTGAGGCACGACTGCTGGCCCAGTCCACGGTTTCTGGTTGACTAGCTGGGGGCGGGGTCTGAGATTCTGCATTCCCAGCAAGGTCACCTGTGATGCCCCAGCTGCTCCAAGACCACAACTTTGAGGACCACTGTAGAGAAGATTGCTTCAAGAGAAAAACGGGATCAGAGACTGTCTAGCCAGTGGATGTCTGTAGTGCTCACCAGAACCTCTCATGTGAAGGTGCTAAATTATGTCAGTAGATCATTTATTGAGAGTTGGACAGGTAGAAGTAGCAAGCCAGGTAAATTAAAAATATCGATGCAAGGCCTGCCTTCTCCCCATGATTACCCCTCCTCACTTGACAGGGGAATCTAGACTGTTCTTTGATCCCCAGTGGGTGGACACCACTCTCCATAACCTGACCCTCAAGTACAGTGCCACCCCTTCCTCCCTCAAACTTTATGATTTAATAATATCAAAATGCGGGGCACCTGGGTGGCTCGGTCAGTTAAGCATCTGCCTTACAATCCCTAATCCCTATAATATAATCCCTATCAAAATACCAATATCATTTTTCATAAAAGTTGAACAAATAATACTAAAATAATACTAAAATTTGTATGGAACCACAGAAGACTCCAAATGGGTTTGGCGATCTTGAGAAAGAACAAAGCTGGTGTCACAATTCTAGATTTCAAGATACAGTACAAAGCGGTGCTAACCAAAACAATATGGCGCCAGCACAAAAACAAACACACAGATCAATGGCACGGAATAGAGAACCCAGAAATAAACCCACGACTGTATTGTCAATCTATGACAAAGGAGGCAAGAATATACAAAGAGGAAAAGACCGTCTCTTCAGTAAATGGTGTTGGGGAAAGCCACATGCCAGAGTGAGTCTGGACTTCTTACACCATACACAAAGTAAACTCAAAATGGATTAAAAACCTAAATGTGTGATCCAGTAAGGGATAATGAACATATACAACTCAAGACCAAAAAATATATATGCAGCGATCTGATTAAAATGGGCAAAGACCTGAATAGGCGGTTCTTCAAAGAAGCCACCCAGATGGGCAACAAAAACACACAAAAAGATGCTTATCACTCATCATCAGGAACATGCAAATCAAAACCCCAGATTCTGCACCTGTCAGAATAGCTAAAATCAACGACACCAGACCCAACAGATACTGGCAAGGGTGCGTAGACAAAGGAGTACTCATGCATTGTTGGCGGGAATGCAAATTGGTATAGCCTCTGTGGAAGACAGGATGGAGGTTTGTCAAAACATTAAAAATAGGGGGGCACCTGGGTGGCTCAGTGAGTTGAGCAACCAACTCTAGATTTTGGCTCGGGTCCTGATCTCCTGGGCCCTGTGATCGAGCGCTGCATCCGGCTCCGTGCTCAACAAGGAGTCTGATTGCGATTCTCTCCCTCTGCCCCCCTCCAAATAAATGCATAAATAAAATCTTTAAAAAGGAAAAAAAGGACCATGTCTTGGGGTGTCCGGGTGGCTTAGTCGGTTAAGCCTCTGCCTTCGGCTCAGGTTCTGATCTCAGGGTCCTGGGATTGAGCCTGCTCAGCGGGGAGTCGGCTTCTCCCTCTCTCTCTGCTTGCCCCTCCCCCTGGTTGCTAAATAAGATAAAATCTCTTAAAAATTAATTTAAAAAATAAGGAACTCTACATTTTTCTTCTTAACATTTTTGATGAGTATGTTTTCTGACTTCATATTATATTCAAATTTATGAAACTCCACACAATAGTGATAGATATAACTTCAGTACAGTACCCCTCTATAGATGTGCACTTAGACCATTGTCATTTGTCACTATTATAAATAACCCCACTGCGCGCATCTATATAGATAAAACTTTCTTTCTCTTGCATAATTTTATTACAGTAAATCTCCAAACTGAAGATTAAGAGGTCAAAATCTCTTAATACATATTTTCTCTCTATGCTGTGTTTATCTAGGGTCCCTATTAGGTGCAACTTGAACTTACTTACACATATCACTACTATCTGAATCTGAACTCTTTTTATAGCCATTGCCAAGGTACTATATGAACCTGAATTGTTTCTTATAGCCATTGCCAAGATACCTGCCCCAAAGCAAAATCTCATTAAAGGCAAAAAGTTTCAAGAAAATGGAGGCTCCCCACTGAGCAGGGGAGCACAAAGCAGGGCTCAAATACAGGACCCTGGGATCATGACCTGAGCTGGAGGCAGATGCCCAGCTGACTGAGCCACTCAGGTGCCCAAACATTTATTTTTGAAACTGTTCAAACCTTCTGAAAAATAATAATGCAGGGAACACCCTTATATCCTCTTCATTCAAACACTGTTACTATTTGGCCACTTTTACCATGTATCCTTATATGTACATGCTCTTGCTGAATCATTTGGAAGTAAGTGACAAAAAGTCTCACAGGAGTTTTTAGAAATCTGGGATCCCATGGACAACCATGCATTGCATTTGGCTGTTGAATCTGTTTATCTCCTTGAATCTAGAAGGGCCCCCTCACCGTTTTATAACCTTTCATGACATCGACTTCTTTGAAGAGTTCAAGCCAATGGCCACAAAGAATATCCCACGATCTGGACCTATCTGTTGATATCCTCAGGACTGATTCGGGCTGGACATTTCTGGTGAGTTCTACTACATTGGTGATTCCAGTGGGATCCCCCAGCGATCCCTGCCCTGTGCAATTCCCTCCCTTCGAGCCTGAGCAGAATCTGTGACTATGATGAACTATCCCTCCTGGGATTATGCTTTCTGATGCAGCAAGAGAGATTTTGTGATGTAATTAAGGGGCCAAATCACTGGTCTTTAAGAGAGATCATCCAAAGGGTCCTGACCTCATCATGCGAGAGCTTTAAATCAGAAATGGGGGGACCCAAAGATTTGAATTTCTAGAGAGACTCCATGTGAGGTTGTTGGTTGAAGACAGAGGAGCTGAAAGGAGCTCCTGGCTCACGGCCAGCCAGGAAGCAGGGAGACCCCAGTCCTACAACCCTAAGGAACTGAATTCTGCCAACAACAAGAATGTGTTTAGAAGCAGATTTTCCCCAGAGGCACCAGACAAAAACTCAGCCTGGTTCATAGTTTGATTTGGGCCTTGTGATGTCCTGAACTGAAGCCAGACCAGTTCTGAGCTGACAGGTGGGTATTGCCTTAAGCCGCTAAATGTGTGGTGCTTGGTTACGGAGCCATCGAAAATCAGTCCAGCATTGTTGGACCCTTCTTTGGTGCTATTGCAACACCCCAAAAGGAACACAGTGTCAGCGTGTCTCTTTGCTGGGGATATCTAGACTGCAGGATCTGAATGTCCTCCTTGTTATTGGGATATCACTGCTTCTAAGCCTTTTCAGTGGACAGAATCAGGGAACAATGAACTTACAGAAAAGTTGAAAGAACATCCATTGAAAACGAGAGCTGATCTGATGTTGTGCTGCCCTAAATACTTGCATATACATAGTGTATATGTTATCAGTATCAGTCTGGACTCGTGCATTTTTACTCAATTCAGTGGTTTATAAGCTTTAATGTCATTATTTATGCTGATATTCGAATTGCTCCGTATTTAGCCAGTGAGAGCCAGGATGTCAATAGGGAATTTTTAAATCCTTTTTTTAAAAGATTTATTTGTTTGTTATTTGTTTGAGAGAGAGAGAGAGAGAGAGAGCGAGCACATGAGCAGGGGGAGGGGCCGAGGGAGAGAACCTCAATCAGACTCCCTGCTGAGTGCAGAGTCCCATGCGGGGCTCAATCTCAGGACCCAGGGATTATGGCCAAAATCGAGTCAGACACCCAGTGGACTGAGCCCCCCACGTGCCCCCTTTTTTAAAAAAAATCTTAAGCCCTGGAGTACCTGGGTGGTTCAGTCAGTTAAGTGTCTGACTCTTGATCTGTGGGTCTTGAGTTTAAGCCCCTCATTGGGCTCCACACTGGGCTGGAAGCCTACTCAAAAAAAAAAAAAAAAAAAAAAAAATCTTAAGCCCTAAAGTCTCACCACAATTAATATGAACAATAATTCCTTAACATGGTGTCAAATCCAGTTCACGTTCCAGTTTCAGGATTGCCTTCACACTATCTTTTTATAGCTCCATTTAAGTCAGCTTCCACACAATATACACTATTTGTCGACAAACCTTGTAGGTTTCTTCGTCTATAACGAATCCTTCTACCCCCACTGATTTTTGTGCCATTTATTTGTTGATGAAATCACGCCTCCTGTCCTACGGATTCACCCGCATTCTGGATTTGGTTGATTGCATCTTTGATATGTCATTTAATCTTTTCCTTTATTCCCCTGGTTTCCTGCGCGTGAATAGGTAGAACTACTTGCTTGATTACGTTCAGGGCATTTCCTTGCATGAAAACGCTTTGTGGCTGGGCCTCTGTGCTCCCCAGATCACACCATGGGGCACAGAGCATCAGACTCTCCCATATGTAGAGATTGAGGTTCATTTCGGTCACTGGGCTGAGGTGCGGTCAGCTCTATTCTTCCACTACAAAGTGGACTACATCACCCGGATTGGCGGGCATTGATAATCCTTACTTCACTACCGTTGCAAAGCAGCAAGTTTCGAATTCTATTGTGCCTCTTGCAATTATTATGCTGAGATTTGTCAACTAAGGAGTATTGTTGGTAAGAAAAAAATGGAAGAGGGTCACCTGGGTGCCTCAGTCAGTTGAGCATCTGACACTTGGTTTCAGCTCAAGTCATGATTTCAGGGTCTTGAGCCCCGTGTCCTGCTCAGCCCTCAGTGGGGGTCATCTTGTCCCTCTCCTTCTGCTCTCTGCCCCCATAAATAAAATCTTTTTAAAAAAATGATAGAAATGCTTGATTCTTTCCCTTCATCCATTTTCAGAATAATAACACAGTGATCAGTGGATATTTTTAGAATTGCTATAAATGCATGGATTTTTATTTAATATGTTTCAACACATTGCGGTCAAAATTGTTTGGATGTTCGAACTGTCCCATTTTTTAACAGACTCAGCAGGGAGCCTGCTTGAAAGTCCCTCTCCCTCTCCCTCTGCCCCGCTACCCCTCCTACCCTCTCTAAAAAAAAAAAGAAAGAGAAAAAGTAAGAAAAAGAAAATGAAATCTTTGTGAACTCCAAATCTGTATGTTCTCATAAAACGTTATTGTTTCACCTGACACATTTTTGTCCATGATTCATCTTAAAATTTTTTTAGGGTATCAAGATTCACTTTTTGTTCTCATGCAAATATCCAGTGATTCCATTAACACTTGTGGAAATAAATAGGTATATATTTTTTAAAGATTTTATTTATTTACTTGACAGAGATCACAAGTAGGCAGAGAGGCAGGCAGAGAGAGAGGAGGAAACAGGCTCCCTGTTGAGCAGAGAGCCCGATGTGGGGCTCGATCCCAGGACTCTGAGATCATGACCTGAGCCAAAGGCAGAGGCTTTAACCCACTGAGCCACCAGGCACCCGTAAATAGGTATATTTTAGACTCGGAAGGGCACCTGGCTGGTTCAGTCAGTGAAGCGTGTGACTCTTGATCCAAGGAAGGGCCATGAGTCAAAGCCCCATGTTAGGGATAGAGCTTACTTAAAAATATAAAATAAAATAAATAAGATAAAACAAAATGTGTGACAAACGCGACATCTGAACAAGTTGATGAGCCAAGTGGGGGAGATTCGAACACTGAATATTTGATGACATTCAGGTGTTAATGTTATTTTTCTTAACTGTGATAATGGCATTGTTGCTAAATTTTTAAAATCCTTATTTTTTAGGGACATATATAGTGAGTTTTTTAACTGGTAAAATGGCAAGGCGTCTGGGATGGCTTCAAAATAATCTGGGATATATACTGACCTCAAAAGTGAAAACATCTTTGCACCCCAACTATAACAGTTGTTTCTTCTAATCTGGATAAATTCGTTATGAAAATTAAGATATCCTCAAGTTGGGTAAGGAAGGTTAGTGTGTTACATCGCATAACACATGCCTACTTAGCAGCGTGTTGATGCCAGTTGACTGTACACCCACGTGTCACTGTCGGACACACTCTTGCTGAGGCTGCGTGCACACAAGGAGGACCCACCTCCAAACAGGAGGTGATGCAGAGACATCGGGGGACTGTGTTTGGTGGCTTGATGGTGCTTCTCAACTCTGTCTTCCCGAAGTATTGGTGGACACATGAGGACTCGAGCTTTGGTTTCATCCAGACCCACGCTTGCCTTTGTTTGGTGGGACATACATTCAGACCTAATATCTGTGAATATTCCAGAAGATGGTGGGTTGTGCTGATTTTTAGGCCTTGCTTTGTGTGATTCCTTGTATCTTTGGGCTCGCTCCCTCTCCCACGCACAGAGGCATTCAAACACCCGCATGGGCATAAACTTCACTTCCAACATAGTTCTTATCAAACTTTTCTGCATTTTACATTTTCTCTGAACCCAATAATGTTGCTTTGTATAAGATTTTCCCTAAATGCTAGTGGGAAATCACCCACCTCCATGCACAATTATATCCAACTGGAACATTTCAAATAATAAACATCCCATAATCACAAACGTGATACAACGTAGCAAACCAAGTGACCAGGACATTGATTGGCCCATGGCTGGGACTCCCAGATTAAGGAAGATGACTTAGTTGCCACTTTTGTTTTATGAACACAAAACATTTCATAGCCAAAAAAAAGTACCTCATGCAATTATCAAACAACCTTGTGCAGCAGATACTCTGAAGTCTGTTTTACGCGTGTGGAAGGCACTGTCCTTTGGCAGTCAGGTTTCGGACCAGGAACAGGACCCGCAAGGGCCGCTAGGTGGCGCTCGTCCGCTCCTCTAGCCCAAAGGCTGCAGGTTTTGACAGGTTTGTGTGTTTCCCCGGAAAACACCCCTGGGCATTCTCATAATAACCCTTTCCACGGCTTTGGCTATAAATAGTGGCTCTTACACCGCTGGGCCCTAAGCCGAACCCTGTTTTAATCTTTATGGCCATCACTCAGGAGCCAGCCCAAATCTGTGCTCCTCTCTCTTCCGGAGAACATCCTTGTGCACATAAAAACAAACATTTTTATTTTTATTTATTTATTTTTAAACATTTTATTTATTTATCAGAGAGAGAGAAGGGGAGAGAGCAAGCACAGGCAGACAGAATGGCAGGCAGAGGCAGAGGGAGAAGCAGGCTCCCCGCTGAGCAAGGAGCCCGACGTGGGACTCGATCCCAGGACGCTGGGATCATGACCTGAGCTGAAGGCAGCTGCTTAACCAACTGAGCCACCCAGGCGTCCCCAAACATTTTTATTTTTACTTTATTTTAAACTCTAGCTTTTTTTTTTTTTAAGATTTTATTTATTTGAGGGACGGCTGGGTGGCTCAGTGGGTTAAAGCCTCTCTGCCTGCAGCTCAGGTCATGATCCCAGGGTCCTGGGATTGAGCCCCGCATCAGACTCTCTGCTCGGCAGGGAGCCTGCTTCCCTTCCTCTCTCTCTCTGTGCCTGCCTCTGCCTACTTGTGATCTCTGCCCGTCAAATAAATAAATAAAATCTTTTTTTAAAAAGTGAGCGTGACAGAGAGAGCAAGCACAAATTGGGAGGGTGGGAGAGGGAGAAGCAGGCTCCCCGCTGAGCAGGGAGCCCCCATGTGGGCCTAGATCCCAGGACCCTGAGACCAGGACGTGGGCCAAAGGCAGACGCTTCACCAGCTCACCGGCCAAGCCACCCAGGCACCCCCAAAATGCAAACTTTTAGACCAGTAGAAATACCTCCCAAACGTGAGTCTCACTCACCTTTGTCATGTTTTTAAGCACGTTTCCACATAAGGAAGGTTGACAGGATGGAGGAACACAGTGCGAGCACTGTTACATGGGCTTCCGTCATTTCATGTGCGTGTGGAAGGGGGAGC
Organism: Mustela putorius furo; assembly: GCF_011764305.1. NCBI lineage: Eukaryota > Metazoa > Chordata > Mammalia > Carnivora > Mustelidae > Mustela > Mustela putorius. Next base: position 9,486,425 of record NW_025421480.1, on the reverse strand, counting down.
ACAGATGGCCTGTCCTGCCCTCACCCCAGTGGGGGCGGGGGTCTCCTAGCATCGGCAAACATCCCAAGAACACTTACCAATATCCAGCGATCAAGGTTAAAATGAAAGAGATTTGTCTTCTTGGCGCTCATCTCGGAAGTACCCAGGGTGGGGGCAAGCAGAGAAGGGTCTTCCAGAATGGCTGGATTGCAGGAGGCCCTGCAAGGTGAAGCAGGACGGGTAGAGGGGGACGGAGCAGAAAAGGAAGAGGGTGCCTCAGGGTACCCCCCTCATGGTGGTCTGAGCACCTATGGGGTGGAAGGCCATGGACGAATAACAGAAGTATTTGGACCATCGCACAGCCCTTGAGTGTGTCTTTGGTCCTCAGTGGGGAGGAACAAGCTCTGAAAATCTTGCCAAGAGTAGAGGGACACAGTAATAGTGAAGGGATGACCGCCATTTTCCCAGACCAGTTTCTTTCCAGTTCTTTCTCTCCCCAGCCACACGCCTCAGAATCAAGGCAGAGAAGCTGATGCTAGTGGCCAGATCTGGGTAAGCCACCGTCTAACACATCTACTAGTGATCTGGAGACCTGGGTCGTCCAAATTAGACTGAAAACATCTGCCTGCTTATATGAAGTAAGTGAGAATAAGAGTGAATAAGGAAAAGAGTCAGCCTCAAGATGGAGACCAAGGTTGTTCATGACTTCAGTCCCACTCCCAAGAAGACCGACTAGCAACTAGGCATGGACAAGACATCATTAAAATCCCAGAACGTAAGGGTGAGGCCAAAGCAGCCCCTGGAACACAGAGCGACGACCGTGTTTGAAGACGAAGAGGAGGGGTTCCATTTTGATCACACCGTTCCTCCCCCTGGCCAACACGGTGCGGCATCGAGAGGGCCCCCTGGGCCCACCTTTTTTCCATTGGGAAAAGGAGGGCCTAAGGTGGGCATCCAGTTCGCCAATGTTGTGGGACACTTTGGGGAACCCCTGGGGCCCGACCGCCGGGGACCAGAGAGAGATGGACAAGGGGGCAGGGCTTATAGTAACCCACACTTAGATCCTGGAGGACCACATTCCTGCAGGGGGAAGTCCTCCAACCAAATACCAGCCAGCAGCTCTGTCCATGGGCAGAGCTAAACTGGTGGCCCCTCTGGCCACACACCTCAGTTGCAGTCCTGCCTGACGTGGATCCCCAGTCCACGGGGATGAACCCGATATGGAGCACATTCTACATTCCTGCCTGGGCAGGGAAGCAAAGAGACCATCCCACCAACTGCTCAGCATAGCCTCCAGTCTTGCCCATCTGGGAAGCATGGCCACAGATGCCCGGCAGCCTTGAAGGACATTCCATGGCCCACTGGGGCAGGGAACCAAGCCAGCAGCCCTGCCCAACTGTTGAGTGTCGCCTCTGGACGCACTTGACCAGCAAGTGCAGACAGTGACCCCAGCTGACTGCCGAGCGTGGTCTCCAGCCCCACCCAACATGAATGTCGAGTCCCGCCAGCAGTGGCACAGTCGGGGCACATGGTCTGGGACCCCACCCACCTGGGAGCTGCTGCACAGCCTGGCCCATAGCCCTGACCTACAGTAGTGGATTGGTGACACTACCACACCCGTGACTCTGCCAGCCAGAGGAGGTCACAGAGCCTAAGTGAAGGCTCCACATGGCCCTGGAGCCCAGCTGGCAGCCGTGCCCAGCTGGGGAGCCCAATCCAGGGGTCCCACTCAAACACCCCTCAGAGCACAGGCTGGAGGTCCCTAACAGCAAGCCCCACCAGCCATGAGTGCTTCTGCTGACCCACACAGGGCGCCATGCTGAGCCGACAGGCCCAGATCTTCCCCTGCTGAGACACCTGTAAAGCCTGGACGAGGAGATGATGTGCTCGAAACAGACAGCAATACAAGGACATGGAGATCACGAAAAATCAGGTAAACTTGACACCGCCAGAGAAAATGAACGAAGCTCCATTAACTGACCCTAAAGAAATGGAGATTGGGGTGCCGGGTGCTCAGTCAGTTAAGTGCCTGCCTTCGGCTCAGGTTATGATCCCAGAGTCCCAGGGTCAGCGGGGAACCTGCTTCTCCCTCTCCCTTTGCTGCTCCCCCTGCTTGAGCTCTCTCTCTCTCAAATAAATAAATAAAATCTTAAAAAAAAATTAATAGAGAGGCTGGCCCGGGGGTTGGGCCAGAAAGGGCCTTTCCCCGTGTAGCTTCTGGGCTCCTCGGGGTTCTTGGGAAGAAGGCGGCTTACTTCTGCTTGGCCAAGTGCTCACCTCCAATTTCCAGAGCCACTCCTGTGGTCCTTGAGCCCTCCCAACCCCCAGCCTGGGCTGTCTCCTCCTCTCTCATTCCCGGAGGAGGACGTGGAGCCCGGGAGGCCAGGCAGGTCCCCGGGCGAGGTCACCATTGCTGTAGATGGGCCTGTTCTCATCTTGGACAGTCCCATGCCATCAGCTAAAGAAAATGGGTCCAGAGCATGTCATCTGTTTCTCTAACAATTTCTTGGTGTGTAGTTGCCATTTGGAATTTTCACAGGATTCTTCACATTCCTCGTAGGTGTAGGAAAATCTCTGTTGTTCCCATGTCAGCGTTATTTTCCTCCTGGGAGGCTGGTCACCTCCGTAAAGTAGGTGGGAAAATTAGATGTTGGGGCTCCGGAAGAGGTTTGCAAAGCGAGGGGCACTGCTCCCCAGTGGCTCTGGAGGGCGCCCCTGAGCTCAAACTGCTTAAGCTCTTGGAACCCAGGAGGGGGCGCTCCTGAGCACCAAGCCCCAGCCGAGGCACCCGGCACATCCCCACCAGGCTGGCTGTTAGTGTTCTGGAGTATTCCTTGATTTTTCGGTCTCTTCAAGCAGACATTTGCTGAGCGCTACCCGGAGCCGAGCAATGGAAACTGATAATAGTTAACAGCTACTTGTTACCCGACCACTCAGCAGCGCTTTCTTGGTAGCCTCTAGGCCACAGGTGGAGCTGGGGTCAGGGAAGACCAAATCTTGAGGGATGAGTAGGGTTGGGTTTGTTTTGTTTTGTTTTTAAGATTTTATTGATTTGGGGCGCCTCAGTGGCTCAGTCGTTAAAGGTTTGCCTTCGCCTCGGGTCGTGGTCCCAGGGCCTTAGGATCAAGCCCTACATCAGATTCCCTGCTCAGCGGGGAGCCTGCTTCTCCCTCTCCCACTCCCCTGGTTGTGTTCCCTCCTTCCCTGTGTCTCTCTCTGTCAAATAAATAAAATATTTTAAAAAAGATTATATTGATTTATTGAGAGAGTCAGAAAGAGAGTGAGGACAAGCAGGAGCGAGGGAAGGGGAGAATCTCAAGCAGACTCTGCACTGGTTGGGGAGCCCCACTGGGGGCTCGAGCTAACGACCCCAACATCATGGCCTGAGCTGCAACAAGACCAGGGAGCTCAGCCCAGGCACCCCAAGGAAAGAGTGGGAATAGAGGGGCTTTGTGGTGAGGAGAAGCCGGGGCACAGGGTGGGGCTGACAGCGAGGACAGCGGCCTGGAATGAGCTTCTCTGGGCCTCAGGGTTATCTCCTCAGGAGGCCCACCAGGCACCTCACCAAATGGGGCAGCGGCCAAGAAGCCGGATCCTTCGGACATGTCACTCCCCGTTGCTGTCCTCCGCTCTGAGACAGGCTGTCCAGGCCGCGAAGGGAGCGCCTGAGACCATGAGGTACAGGGACCCACAGGCACAGCCCAGCCTGGCCGGCTATTTCAATGACCTTGGACAAGTCACTAGACCTCTCTGACCTCCAGCTTCCTCTTCCGGAGGATGGGGTTACTTTTACAGGCAGGAGATTTCCTGCGGGGCCTTAGAGCCAGGAGGCCTGGGCTGAAGTTTGGCTCAGCCACTTACTGGTCGGTGTGTCCTGGGGCAGTCCCTGGCGCTCTCTGAGTCAGTTTCTTCACCTCTAGAATGGGGACGTAAGCTGCACCTCAGAGGATGAGTGAGAACTTGGCTAAGGCGATGCTTTAAATCCAGGGCCTAGAACAGAATGGGCGCTCACATAGCAGCACTTCTGCCAGAAGCATGGTTTGGCCTTCTACTGTTCCCAAATGCCCTGTTTGCGGGCCTCGTCTCTACAACAAGATCTTACCCTTGGTAAGGTCGTAAATTACGTTGCCTAGCACCAGGCACACCAGTGAGCACAGAATAAACAAACCCCTGAGCCCCGGAGCAGCGCCAGGATACCAGACGCCCGCCCTTTCCTCCATCCCGCCAGTGTTCCCGGAGCTACTATGTTGGGGCTTGTAAATTCTGGAACTTTCCCTTTTAAGGACTTAAACTTTCTCCTCAACAGGGTTCTGCCGGGTGAGATGCTCCCAGGATCGCAGAGGCGTTCTGGGGCCACTTCTAGTACCACTCACCCATTAACCTTTCTTGGACAATACGCTTTCTAAATATCAGGTCGTTTAATCCTAATAACAACTTTATGGGGCGATTTATTATTATTCCCATTTACAGGGAAGGGATCCGAGGCAGGGGAAAGGTATGGCATAAGCTGAGGCCTACCCAGCAAGCCAGTACGTGGGACAACCGGGGTTTAAGCCCAGGTCTTTCCAAGAACAGAGCTCATGCCGGTGGCTGCTATGCCAAAGGCCTCCCAGGGAATCTTGACATACAGGCCAACACCTTATGATACTCAGTACTCGTAAAGAGTACTTAGTACTCGGTACTCAGTAAAAGTTAGCTCTTTTCCTTCAATCAAGAAGTGTATATACTGGGCACCTGGCAGGAGGCTCAGTTGGTGAAGCGTCTATCTTTGGCTCAGGTCACGATCTCAGGATCTCGGGATCAAGTCCCGCGTCAGGCTCCAGGGGATCCTGCTTCTCCCTCTGCCTGCTGCTCCCCCTGCTTATGCTCCCTCTCCTTCTCAGACAAATAAATAAATAAATAAAATTTGAAAATAAAAGAAGTGTAGCGATTGACTCCAGGTTGAAACAATTCCAGTGGTGGCGAGGCTGGGTAGAAGACGTTACCTCTGGCCTCAGCTGATGCACTCTCGGTCCCAATTTGGAACGTGGTCCAGGAAGGTGTAGATACTTGCGGATTTTCCAGCTGGGGCTAGAAGGGGGACGGGGTGTGAGCAGGTCCTCATCCAAGCACACGGGGCCTCGTGCCGTGACGTCACCGTCAGGTACAACTTTCCCAGGAAGGTCAACTTCCCAGGGGAGCACAGGGGAAGGCAAACAGCAGGCACGAGGGCCACACAAGGATCTGGGAGCTGAACTTGGTGTTCCTGAGAGAGAGATGCCCGGGAGAAAAGCTATTCCATACGGTCAGTATTTACAGATGACACCATCCCTCTTATTTCGGGCCCCCAGACAATGGTGAGCTCTGGGGGGGCCCCACGGGGAGGTAGCTCCAGAGCAAACCAACTTCCCCAACCGCAGGGTTCCCACCTCCCTTGAAACACTCACCTCCTCTCCGACAGACCCTTGGACCCATTGGTAGGGCATCTGCCGGTCCCAGTGTGGCTGGGGCAATCCCTATTCACAGCTACTGTCCTGTGATAATTAGTTTTGTGTGATACGTGGCAGGTGAGTCCATCCATCCTTCCCATCTGCCCTTCACGTTAAGCCTGCCCTCTCCTGGTGAGGGAGGCTCATTACATATATCCCAGCCACGGCTGGCCCGGGAGGAGGCCCCTCTGGGGACCCCAAGCCTGGAGGGGTAACATCTGAGGTCGCCCGCAGAGGTGGGAGGGACAAGAGGGGACAGAGTAATGTGCCGCCTTGAGAAATGGGGCTGGTGCCTACTTTCTAGGAAAAGAGATGAAAACCTTGGACTGTTCATCGGCCCAGAGAAGGCCAGGACGATACCCACTGGGGAACCAAAGCGGACTACGAGGGTGAAACAGCCAGACTCCCGTGCCCTGAGAAATTTCTAATTTAGTTGAGGCACAAAGATAAACAGTGCAAGATATAGTGCACCAGGTCCTGCAGTCACTTGTTTATTGAATTGTTATTCTTGCTTTCTTTTGTTTTTAAAAGAAAGCATGGGAGGGGCAGAGGAAGAGGAAAAGGAGAGATCGAGATCGAGTCTTAAGCAGACCCCCCACTGAGCACAGAGACGGACGTGGGGCTCAATCTCACGACCCTGAGATCATGACCTGAGCCAAAACCGAGAGTCAGTTGCTTAACTGACGGAGCCACCCCGGTGGCCGGTGGATTGTTTACTCATTCAACCCACATGAACTGAACTGTCCCAGGCTAGGTGCTGGGATGTCCAGTCCAGGGCGATGCACCCTCCAGATGGTAAGTGCCATATACCAGAGCTGTGCTGGGCTTGTTGGGTCCTATCCCAAATTTGCCTTGCAAAGCTCGCCCCAAACCCACTTTATTTAATTCTATATCATGGTAGATAGCATTCAGCCCAATTTTCTGCTCCTGGCATTGGAGAAGAATGACCGCTGGCTGGTGTGCCCTGGGCAAGGAGGTTCTAGGAGGTGTATGGGAAGGAGAAGAGATACAGCTGGAACAGGGAACTCGTGTCCACACCACTGCTGGGTACATAATAATAATATCTGAGTAAATGTATAAAGGAAAGAAAATTCTTTGAATGAATTAAATGAAGGGATGAAAATAAAGAATTGAGGGACCGGGAAGGAAGGTTTGCTCTAGATGCTAAGATGTTCTCAGGTCTTCTCCTGGGCATTTGCTGATCCTGGAGAGGAAGGACAGCCCCATCCACAGGCCAGTGTGGCAAAGTAGTGGCCCGTGCCATCTAGGGACCAGAGCCACATTTTGTTCTAACCCTGAACTCTGGCTGGGGCAGCGGTCACTGTCTCTGTGCTGAGCCGGACAGTGTGTGGGGCCCTGCTCTTGCGATGCCCAGGGGAAGGCACAGCCTAATGAGAAAGGGCACCTCTGGAGGAAAACTTCAACTCCAAGTGGTTGCAACAGAAATGACAACGAGTCTCTGTCCCATTAAAATGCCGATTAACGAGTCCCTGAGCCGACCCATGAGTGGAGACTCTTTGAAGACCAAGGGTGCTCCCTGGGGAAGTGGCCTTTCTCCAGGGGGTACACTCAGATCACGAACTTGCACAACTGGGATTTGGATTTGAGGGGTCTGTGAGATCCTTGGGCCGCCTCTGGTAGACTCCCCTACGATCCACCTCTTCCCGGCCCTACCATCCACCCCGTGGAGGGACCGGGGTCACCCCCAAATGGTCCCAGCCACCTTCCAACCGTTCTTCTCCATCCTCTTGTCACATTGATGCCTCCCCCTGCACCTTTGTCCCTCCCCCTCCACCTCCCCCCCCCGCTCCCTTAACCCCAAGCCCCCACCCCACCCACCTCTCACCCCCATACTTCTCTGGACCTGCTACTCCCTCCAGTCACCTCCTCTTTCTTGTCAATCCCTAACTCTATTTTTTTTTTTTTTTACTGTTTAAAAAGTATTACTTATGGGGCGCCTGGGTGGCTCCGTGGGTTAAGCCTCTGCCTTCGGCTCAGGTCATGATCTCAGGGTCCTGGAATCGAGCCCTGCGTCGGGCTCTCTGCTCAGCGGGGAGCCTGCTTCCTCCTCTCTCTCTCTCTGCCTGCCTCTCTGCCTACTTGTGATCTCTCTCTGTTAAATAAATAAAATGTTTAAAAAAAAAAGTATTACTTATTTGCTGGAAAAATTTGGAAAAAACAGAAAGGTATCAAAAGGAAACAAATTAACCTATTCCCCTACCATAAGACAACCAGTTTCAAAATCATTAACATGAATGCCTAAACTCCTGTGTGCGTACAACATATATCTTCATAAAATTGATGGTATACTGCATTTACTGTGTTATAATATAATTTTCCATTTAGTATATCGTGGACATTTTGTCATACCATGCTTCCAAAATGTATATATTTTTTATTTTAAAAATATTTTTATTTCTTTACTTATTTAAGAGAGAGAGAGAGAAAGAGCAGTGGGGGAAGCGGAGGGAGAGGGACAGCAGACTCCCTGCTGAGCACGGAGGCCAACACGGGGTTCCATCCCACCACCCCAAGATCAGAACCCTGAGATCAGGACCCAGCTGAAACCAAGAGTCAGACACTCAACAGGCTGAGCCACCCAGGCGTCCTGCCAAAATGTATATTTTAATGACTGCGTAGTATTATCTCAAGATTCTCTCAACCAATCGTTATCAGATATTTCATGTTTTTTATTTTCCACTCTCGGAATTCTTTATAGGAATAAATTCCTAGAAATGGAATTACTAGGTTAGGGCTATGTGACCATTGTTAAGGCTTGTGATCATTTATCAAATTATTAGCCAGAGGATTTGCACACATTTAACTTCTCCCAGTTGGGCGTGCATTTGCCTTTCCTGAGCACCCCCCCAGGACACCCCAGGCCAAACTGGATGTGATTGTTTTTAAAAACACCTCTAATCTAGCTGGACCCCTGAAGCCAGACTACCTGCTGGGCACCCCCACAGCCCTCTAGCGGGTTCTCCGCTGTCAGCCTCCCCCCGTGAGCTGGAGTTCTGAACTGCTGGGGCACATTCGAACACACCCCACATCGGAAGGGATAAATGAATGACAAATCTGCGTCCTCTGCTCTCTCTCTGACTTTTCCTACACCTTCATCCTCAGTATCACTGCTCTGATACAGACACACCCTGTGCCCATTCCCCACACACCTGAGCACTCCCCTCCTCTGCCCCACTTGGGGGCTCACATCTCGGGCTGACTCCCAAGCCCCCATGGCTAGCCAGACACTCAAACCTGAGATCTGGGCCATTTTCATGTCTGCTGAGCATCCCCTTCCGGGTGCCTGGCCTCATTGATTCTGTCTACAACTCTGATGTCAAATTCAAGGTTCCCCTGTTCCTCTGAGACACTCTTTCTTATGTCTCTACTTCTGTTTATGGTTCAAGTGGCCATGACATATTTGACCCGTTTCCCCTCTGGCTTTCTACCACCAGTCATCTGCCAAGCTCCATGGGAGGACATCTTTCTGGTGGGTTTCTTCATGGGCAGCCCTCCTGCCAGCCTCACAGTCACAGCCATAGGTCCTCATTGCTGTCCTCTGGACAGTTTCATCAGCTTCCTACTGGTCTCTGCCGCCTAACCTCTCCCTGTCACCATTTGGCTCCCTTCCCAGTGGTTCCTGGAGGCTGTCGGCTGAGCCATCTCCTGGGAGAACTTCCTTAAAAAACAAATTACTTATTGGACACCTGGGTGGCTCAGTGGGTTAAAGCCTCTGCCTTCAGCTCAGGTCATGATCTCAGGGTCCTGGGATGGAGCCCCGCATCGGGCTCTCTGCTCAGCAGGGAGCCTGATTCCTCCTCTCTCTCTGCCTGCCTCTCTGCCTACTTGTCAAATAAATAAATAAAATCTCTGTCAAATAAATAAATACAATCTTTTTTTTTTTTTTAAATTACTTATTTGAGAGAGAAGGCATGTAGGAGTGGAAGGAGGGGCTAGGGAGAGGAAGAAGTAGGCTCCCCTCTGAGCAGGGAGCCCCGCACAGGGCTTGATCCCAGGACCCCAGCCCAGGACCTCAGGATCTTGACCCGAGCAAAAGGCAGACACTTAACTGACTGAGCCACCCAGGCACCACTCTTCAAAGCGCCTGATCATCTCACCTGTCACCTTGGACTTCTCAGCAGTTTCTCATTGAGTACTGATCCCAACCTCAGCCTCTCCAGACTAGAAGGACACTTTGGATTTTCGCACCAATGTCCCCTCCCAGCCCTGATGCCCGCTGCACCCCAGCAAAGAGCTCACATTCTCTCCCAGTGAGGGCACTTGCCTAGAATAGAAACACGCCTTCCTCTTCCTCATCTACATACCATTGTCTATGCCAGTCTTTCCATTTGGATTTGCGATCCTTCAGGGACCACAACAAATCTTATCTCCTCCACAAAACTGTCCCTCAGAGACCACAACAAATTTTATCTCCTCCGCAAAACTATTCCTCCTTCTTCAAAAACTTCGAAGTGATCCTTTCTCCTCCTGGATCCTTATGACACTTCCATGTAACCATCGTTTGGAATTTTTGTGGAAGTTTGTCTGGCCCTGGGGTCGGGGACGGTGGGTGTCCTGAGATGGATGAGGGGAAATCCGGATGAAGCAGTCACCACACCCTAGTGGTACTTAGCATAAAAGGCTTTAATAATGGCTAACATCTACCGTCCAATTACATGAGAAAGCATCTTGCATGCATTACCTCATTTAATTTTCACAGTGCATCAGGCAAATGAGTGCCTCAAAGATTTCAATCTGGGAGAGTCTCCAGGGCTGTCATCTTTTTTTTTTTTTTTTCCCCAAAGATTTATTTATTTATTCTGGAGAGAAAGAGCAGGGGGAGGGGCAGAGGGAGAGGACCCTAACCCTAACCCTAACCCTAACCCAATCTCTAGCAGATTCCCAGCTGAGTGCGGAGTCTGATGGGGGACTCGATCCCAGGACCCTGAGATCACAACCTGAGCCGAAATCAAGAGTCAGTACCCAACCGACTGAGCCACCCAGCCCCTGGGTTGCCATCTCATTGAAGAGGAAGACACAAGTGCTAGGTAAAGGCGCTGGTTTTAGTTAGATTTCACACTTAGTCAAGGTGCTTTGGAGGACACTGATGGCAGTTACGGAGAATGGGCAAAAGCTTCCCGAGCTGGCACTTAGGGACCCCACAGATAAGGTGTTATCATTGTTCCTATTGTACAAATGAGGAGACTGAGGCTGAGAGGGGGTGAGTGACTTGCCCACGGTCGTATAGAGAGGGGGTGAGTGACTTGCTCACGGTCATATAGAGGACACGGGAGGAAGCTGGGTCTTGAGCCCAATCCTTGTGATAACAAAGCCCATGCTTTATGGCATCATCATTACAGGATTTGGGTTTTAAGAAGGCTGTTTCTCCCAAATCCTTTAGCACATGATTTCATGTAGTTGGAACCCAATCAATACTGTTTGAATGGGTGAATAAATGAATATTGAGTGAATAAAAGAGATGAAGCCATTGGGGCACCTGGGTGGCTGAGTCAGTTGAGTGACTATTTTGGCTCAGGTCATGATCTTGGGGTCGTGAGATAGAGCCCCGAGCTGCACATCAGGCTCTGAGCTGGGTGTGGAGTCTCCTTAAGATTCTGTCTCTCAGCATTATATGTTGTGTACTCTCTTATTTCATGTCTCAGTTTTAATTGAACATTGGGGAAGGCAGTATTGTAACTGTGACTCTGCCAGTATCTTCATTTAGAGGCCTGTGGCTGTTTTCATCTCCTACGAAATTCTTGTTACCAAGAAAGGCAGGATTGCATTTTTTTTCCTTTCAGATGGAGTTGGTGTAGTATTCTTGGTTATCGAAATACTCGTAGTTTGGGGATTATGAAATGGTAAATATTCATGATGTGTAAAAAAGCATGATACGTAACTGTGTGATCTTAATTACAAAAAAAAAGCTTACTTAAGTGGATACACACATGGGCCCGAGAAGTCGAACTGTAAACTGCTTGGGATTATGCATGACTTTGTTCTTTGCTTTGTGTGTTTTTCAGCTTCCTTTAATGCACATGTTAACTTTTAAAAATATTTTTTTTAACCTAAAAAAAAATAAAAGATTCACTCATTTTCTTCTCTAAAAACCCGTAGCTCTCCGGAAAAAAGAAAAAAAGAGAGAGAGATAAAGCCATTGTCATAGCTTTTTTTTCTTTCTATACTCAGTTACTATTCCCAGAAAAATCCAGTTATCCCGTTAGCTCTAGAGATCTCCCTTGTTCCTTAGGTATGATGTCTGGGTTTATGTGTGAACATATATCAGTGTAAATGTGTGTGACTGTCTGTCTGTCTGTGTGCGCTCTGGCTTCTCTGGCCAATATTCAGATTACCTGGATTAAATAGGGTGGATATAATGATATTCGTAGCTACTAGACTTAGGAAGGCAGCATTGTCTTTAAAAGGCTACCAACTAACTACTCATTTAGAAGCTAAACTTCTGTAACAGTAGGGATTTCTCTCAAACATGACTTTGTCCAACCCCATCTCATGCAGTTAAATGCTGACTTTGGTCTTTTATCATAAGACAGGGCTGAATGCGTGCTAACAGGTATCTGGGATGCAATACAGCCTTGGGCCTGTTGTTAAGGCTGAATTGTGGCCCAATCCACATTCATGTGCTGAAATTCCCAGTACCGGAGAAGATGACTGTGTTTGGAAATAGGGCCTTGAATGAGGTAATTAAGGTAAAGCAAGGTCCTGCAGCTGGGCCCCAACCCATTTTGATTGGTGTCCTCAGAGGAGGAGATCAGGACACAGACACAGAGGGAGGACCACCCGAAGACAGGAAGAGCACAGCCAAGAGGAGAGGCCCCAGGCTTGCTGGCAACTTGACAGTGGACTTCGAGCTTCCAGAACTGTGAGACGACATATTTCTGCTGTATCTTGTACCCTGTCTGCTGTATCTTGTTATGGCAGCTTTAGTGAACTGCTATATCTATTAAGTTTTTTTTTTCAAAGATTTTATTTATTTATTTATTTGAGAGAGAGAGAGAGTGAGAGAGAACATGAGAAGGGAGAAGGTCAGAGGGAGAAGCAGACTCCCCATGGAGCTGGGAGCCCGATGCGGGATTCGATCCCAGGACTCCAGGATCACGACCTGAGCCGAAGGCAGGTGCTTAACCAACTGAGCCACCCAGGTGCCCATGTATTAAGGTCTTGTAGGGAGGGAGGTACTCTGGAGGACATCCAGTCTATCTGACCCTTAGTATGCTTTTTTTTTAGAAAAGGTTTTATTTATTTGTTTGAAAAAGAGAGCGTGCCTGTACATGCACAAGCGTGCACGAGTTGGGGGGTGAGGACAGAGAGGGACAAGCAGACTCCACATTGATCATGGAGCCCCACACCGGGCTTGATCTCATGACTCTGAGATCAGGACCTGACCCAAAACCAGGAGTCAGACACTTAGCTGATTCTTGATTTCCACACCTTCACTTCGCCCTCGTCTTCCCAGTCATGTTTTTCTCTGAACATCTGTCTCTCCTTTGACTGTCTCATCTTTATGGGGATGCCTCTTTCATTTCAGGCAGCTTTGACTGGTAGAAAGCTTTGTGGATTGAACAAAATCTTCGTCCACATTCTGAAGGCAGCTCTTTACGTGTGAACAGAGCTGGCACGATGTCTTTGCAGGCTGGGTTCCCCGGGACTCAGACTCTGGAATGCTGGTTAGCAGGCAGCCTGTTTATGAGAAGTATCCTTTGGATCAACACTGTGGAAGAAAGTGGACCAAAGCTAGAGTGGGCAGAAGAAGTGGAGCTCCAGTAAGGATGGCCCTGGCCAACCTACAGGGATCTCTGGAGCTCGAGGCTTTCCCGAGTTGTCCTGATTTGGGCTGAGGTGGCTTTGATCCGTCATTGAATGTGGGCTGCTTGAGTAGGTCTGTGGTCTTGGAGAGACAGCTCTGGAAGGCTGAGGCAGTTCCTGAAGCTTCTAACCAGTAGGCAGAAGAGTAAGTGCTCAGTCAAGACCCACCTAGTCTTGGCATTGTTTTTCGGTATTTAGACATTGTTTATTCATTTTAGAGAGAAAGGGAGAGCATGATCAGGGGGAGGGACAGAGGGAGACAGACAGAATCTCAAGCAGACGCCCCATGGATTGTGAAGCCCGTGGTGGGGCTCCATCTCATGACCCCGAGATCATGGCCTGAGCTGAAATCAAGAGTCAGAAGTTCAACCAGCTGAGTCACCCAGGCACCTCTGGAATCTTTCATTGAGCAAAAAGGTGAGCTTGTCATGGAGCTAATTTCTGAAACAGATTCCTAGAACTCTGGGGAGGGATCCTCCCTAGGAGTCATCACAGCCCAGGGGGAGCTGGAGCCGGGTCACCGAGTTGTGTCACCTGAGCGTCCCAGCCGCAGAGGCAACATCGGGGCTTTCCGCCAAGGGCACTGTGTTCACCGTACAATCCTGGTTTCATCCAGGAAATGTTCATTATTAATGCAGCCTGAATCATGTCATTAGCTCATAGACATTATCACTATTGGCTTTTGATGACCATCCATTAGACCCCTAATTCTTTTTCTCATGTGCAAATCTCTTCCTGCACAGAAGTCCTGGAAACCAAAGCAGCTGTATGACTTATTTTCTTAGAATAAACATTAAATTTTTAAATATTTTATTTATTTCTCAGAGAGAAAGAAAGCACAAGCAGGGGGAGGGGCACTGGGAGAGGGAGAAATGGGCTCCCTGCGGAACAGGGAGCCTGATGAGCCCCTCGAAACCCCAGAACCCTGGGATCATGACCTCAGCTGAAGGCAGACACTTAACTGATGGGCCTCCCTCCTGGGGTGTCCCTAAATTTTTCTTTATGTTTATAACCAACATATGAGTCTCTCCCTGACCCCTTCAAGCTCCCTCAAAATTAAATTTCGTTTGCACAAAAACATTAATTGGCAATGACTTGGGGCTTTTGAGTGGGGGATGGCACAAGATTTTTTTTTTTTTTTTAAAGAAAAATAGGTATTTTTATATCGAGGGGAAATAAGCTGCGTTCACTGAATGGGAATAGCAACAATTTTCTTTACCTGCAATGTTAGGAGTCCCATAAACATCAGAGTTGAAGTGCCATGTTCTCAATTTTTTTATTATTATTTTTAAGATTTTTATTTATTTGACAGAGCACAAGCAGGAGGAGGAGCAGGCAGAGGGAGAGGGAGAAGCAGGCTCCCTGCTGAGCAGAGAGCCCGATGCGGGGCTCGATCTCAGGACCCTGTGATCATGACCTGAGCTGAAGGCAGACGCTCCACCGACTGAGCCACCCAGGCGCCCCGTCAACTTATTCCTGCGCTGTTTTAGACCCTTAAAGACCGATGACGTGGTCGGCTGTCCGGAGGGCTCTCCATTCATCTGGCTTTATGGGAGCAGGGGCACCTGAAGGACAATGCTCCTGCCGCAGTGGGACTGCAGCCAAACCACACACTCCCGGCCAGCACCAGCCGGGGGGCTGGAAGGAGAAAGCAAGGGGAACAGGGCAGTTGCACGTGTCCAGATCGTGGCATCCTGAGGCCTCCTGAGTCAGCAGGAAGGGAGGGGTGGTTTCCACCTGCCTCTCTCCTTCACCTTGCCCTTTGTTTTCCAGACTCGCCAGGGATCTTTAAAAACAAAGTTCTCCTCAATGTAAACCCTAAAGACAGCCCTGCTTGGTTCTGATTGGCGGCCGTCGTGGGGGCGCAAGTTCTGATTGGTGGAGACGGGAGTGCCTGGTGCTGATTGGCAGGGACCCCTTCGGGGCAACCAGGCTCTTTCCCGCCTCTGGGTGAGAATTCTCAGCGCCTGTCCCCAGCCTGTTCCCAGCTTGTCCCCGGCTCCCCAGCCCTCCAGCGCCGGGTGCATCTCGGAAGCTGCAGCGTAGGTGCCCGCCCTTCCCCACCCCAGAGGGCACCTGCCGCCGTGTCAGCCCTCCCAGGGTTCCTTCACGTTTCCTCGTGTTGTGCCGGCTCTAAGACACCTGCACCAGCTCAAGGTCAAGGGCCTCCCTGGCCCCCCGTGATTAGCCACAGGCACGCACGGCGGCTCGGGGACCAGGAAAGATGACCAGCATGAAGATGGCTCCTCAATAGCTCTGTCGACAACCCATGAGAACACAGGGAAAATCACGCACATCACTTCTCATCACCATCTCCAGATTTCAGAAATGTTGCCAAGGAGGGCAGAAAACCCACTCTCCAGGGCCAGGCTCCCCATCGGCTTAACTGGCTTTTGGGAAATGCAGCGGTGGGTGTTGAAGACAGGCTCTGCGCCCTGCCAGCCCTAGCTCCCAGCCCTCCTCCAGTCGGCCTTGTGCTTTCCAGGGCTCTTGGGCTCATCTCCGAGCACCTACAAAACATCCCTCCCTGTAACTGTGCGAGGCGAGAGTGAGGTCTCAGAAAGGCACCCAGGACCTGAAAACCAGGTTTTCCCTCTTGTTAAGATCTCGGAAGGCATCTGACTTGTCCCAGTTTGTCCTTTTTGGAATAGGAAAATTTTTCATTTCATTTTTACTGTAGTAATCCACGGAAGAACGAAAAAATCCAAGTGGAAATCGTGCAGGGAAAAAGCAATTCCATTACAAATGGGACCTGGAGTAGTTGAGAAGTGGAGGAGGAGAAAGGGCTCGCGTCCCACAGCCAGCGCAGCTAAGACACCGCTGAGCCCATGAGGTCACAGAAGGGTTGCTGTGGAAAGTTCCCCAGGAGAACGGTCTCTGAGCCTCCGGGGAAGCAAAATGCGGGTGCTGGGCCGAGGGCTGTTGGCCATGCAAGCACTGTCCCTAGAAAGGCTTTTGCAGACAGATTTCCCTCATCTCCCCCAGACCTTGCTCTCCCTCAGGTCTGTGTTGTGTCGTTTTTGTACTGTAACCATTTCAGCATTTCTCATTAGCATTGACTGTTATTTAAATTATTGATCCCTTAAGTGTTCATACCTTGCTAGACTGAGTAGTAATTAGTTAAATGGGGGGTGGGGGAGATTTACACACTCACACACACACAGGTACTCATCAATATGCATGATTTCTAAAATTCTATTATCTATTATTGTTTTCCTCTCTATTCCTACTTGTCTTATTCTCTGACAAATCCAGGATGGTTTGCAGACTGGTAGGCAAACATGGCATTTCCTGTGGCCTATATTAAAATCGGCAGTGGCCAAGGAGCTGCGGAGGGTACTTCCCAGGACAGAGAAAAGCTCACTCTGCTCGAGGAGCTTGACATCTGCGCACACAGGCTGTGTCCCTGCAGGGACACAGCCCCGCCTGCTCCCTGACCCTACTCTTCCTGCCTTTCTGCCAATGTGTCATTCTGCGCAGAAGGGAAGAGACCAGATGGATTCTGGCCAGAGTTAATACTAATGTACTTCTATTTGTGAGTAATCATTTTTAACAGAAAATGGGGTTTGCTATCCTAAAGGGAAGGTCAGACAGAGAAGGCTAAACGCCTTGTCATGAGAAGCTGGTCTCGCTGAGGGAAAAGAAGGAGGCAGAGGGGCTGACGGTCGTTGGTGCAGAGCAGAGGAATCAAAAGCTAAGCCTAGGAATATACCAATTTAAAAACCATCTTTTTGCACAAGGGGAGGAAATGAATCATTTAGCTTCGGCTCGGTGCAGCCAGGAATCTTATATCTGGAACAAGGCCCGAGTAAGATCAAGATAACCCAAGAGCTAAAACTAAATGGAAACCATCGGCCATCTCTCTTCTCTGCCACCACGTTCTGGCCATTTGCTGCCCCTTTGCAGACACATTGATCCCACAGCTGTGCTGATGCTGTGTTTTCGGTTTACAGACCCACGACACTGCAGATGCCTCAGGAATCCAGAAAGGGCCTCTGAGAGCTGCTTCCCAGAGCTCCTCTTGTCTAGTCCCCTCTGCTTCTCTTGCCCTGATGAGCCTCTCCCTCTGGCCCTCGGCACTGGTATCACACGGTGGCCCTGATAGGATTGCCAGATTTAGCAAGAAAAATATGAGATGCCCAGTTAGATTTGATCTTCAGATACACAAGTCCTTTCTCAGTATATCTCATGCAATAACTGAGCATTTGCTGTATTTATCTGACATCCAAGGGGGCTGCGGTAGCAATCCCAGGGAATAAGCCCTGTAGATATCCCCAGCTTCTTGTTTAGACATAGAAACTCTTTCCTTTGCTCTGCTGATCTTGACCGTTAAAGAAGTCGCCAAAGCTGCTTGGATCCCAGTTTCGTTTCTGACTCAAGAGAGTCAAATGGTCAGGGTTGACACAGCCAGGAAGTGCTCACGCACGAGATCTGTTGCAGAGCTAGTCTCTCTGGATTCGCAGGGAATAGACCCCTTGGCGGGTCCCTTCATTTCAGGAGCACTTGTGATAAGGGATTGTCCCCGAGAACCAGGCCTCCTGGACCTGTACTGTGTGTAGAGTAGGTCTTGGAGACTCTGTACTGTAGGGGCTGTTGTGGGACTCCAGCCTGAGTGCTCTCCCCGAAGCCTAGTGGACGGCTGTTCCTCCCCATTGCCAGGACTGGATGTAGACGCTGTACCCCAAATTAAAGTGATCTGTTTTGAGCAGATACCATTGACTAAATCTCCTGATTCTTTGTTGCTTTGGAGACTCCACACTCTCCAAAGAACCCATTCTTGTCCAGTTCATGATCCTCTCTTATGTTCAGGTTCCCAGAAGAACATCAGCCTAGGGTACCACTCCCCCAATTCAATCAACTGCAGCCAGGGCTCTACGGTGACAATACATGAAACACAACAACTTGTTGAGAAGGAAACACCTGCGGTGGTCTCTTACTCAGAAGGGGCTTTGGGCACAGTGGGAGCTTCCCACTCTATGGGTCTATTCATTTATTCACCTCTTACTTGCATAGGCAGCTTCAAAGAACTTCATCCAACTCTTGCAACCCAACAAATACAGACATCCACATTGTCTTTTCTCAGTGATGGAGAACAGAATGCTTTGGACATTTTAAAGCTTGATGTCATTTGAGAGATTACATATGTAGGAAACTGATGTTCAGGCTGAACATCTAGCTTCTGGACCCTATTCTGGAGAACAGAATGCTTTGGACATTTTAAAGTTTGATGTCATTTGAGAGATTACATAGGTAGGAAACTGATGTTCAGGCTGAACATCTAGCTACTGGACCCCGTTCATCATCGCTCCAGGGACCACCTGCCTTCTTTGGCTCTTCTGAACCATGAAACGATCCTGTACCCTGAGTCTCTTCTCCAGGGTTGACCAAATTACTCTTCCTACTGCAACAATTTAGTTTTTCCAATGGAGAAGAAATTGAAATGGGGCAAAAAACCAGATTGGTGACTTTATTTACAGTCACTTTTGGATCAAGTTCCTATCCACACCAGAGCGTAGGCAAGGACACCTTTCTTCTTTGTTTAGTTTGCATGGAGTTTGTCCACCCCCAATCTTGTACTCAGAAAATAACAAGCAGGGGCTGTCATCATTCCAATAAATGATGTGAGCCTTCTCTACTCCCTGAAGGCATATCTCCTTCCTGACCCTTGATCCGAGGCAATTAAGAAAAGCAATAAAATCACAAAACCTCACTTTTGATCAATGCATTCCGGCCAGAGGGAGGGAAAGCGGGCTGTCCTTACAGAATATCTATAATTAGATTGGGTTTGGAACTCGGACTGCTGCACCGAGAAGAGGACAAACACCGTTTAAATCGCCCTCTCAATACTTCAGAAGGAGCCAGAGGGACCCAAAAGCTCCGAGCAGAACTGGGGGTGAAGTCAAGGCATTTTGAACGATGACCTTATTGCAACATGCTATACGTGGGCACGTGAGAAGTTGGGTCTTGTACAAATGAGGGGTGGTACTTGGAGGTCATCCTTTCTCTGTAGCCTAATGAACTAAAAGCAGTGAAAAGGAATAAGGTATTCAGACAGACAGTACGGGTTCCCTTGCCCCTGTAACACCCCCAGGTGCCATGAAGCTACAAACTGGAGTTCAAAAAAATTAACAACTCTATTGAGGTATAATTTATGTACATAACGGTATCTGTGTAAATTGTCTAACCCAATGCATTTGGAAAGACGTATGTATCCACGAACTTAGGGCCACAATCAAGATACAGAACATTTCCACCAATTCCAAAAGTAGCCCTGGGACCCCTGCCGCCCACGCTTCTGCCATCCTGTTCCCCTCAGTGAGCCACTGATCTGTTTCTGCCACTGTGGATTAATTTGCATCATCTAAAATTTTATATGAATGGAAACACAAGACATGTACTCTCTTGTCACTGGCTTCTTTCACTCAGAATAAATACTTTGAGATTAATCCATATCACTTTTATAGTCACAAGATTGTGTTTCTTATTGCTGACTAGTATTCTGTTAGTGATGGGAACTAGTGTGTTCTCACGTATTTGCTATTATAGATAAAGCTGCCATGAACACGTATGTGTGAGTTTTTGTGTGGACACCTTTTCATGGCTCTTAAGCAAGAACCTAGATGTGGAATGACTGGGTTGTGCAGGAGAGGTGTGCTTAACTCTGAAAGAAAGTGCAAGCTGTTTTCTAAAGTGGTGGTACTATTCCCTATGCCCACTGGCTGTGTATTAGGATCTGGTTACTCCGTATCCTCACCACCACTTTACAGTGTCAGTCTCCCTGTGTAACTTAATTTTTTTTTTAAAGATTTCTTTATTTATTTGAGACAGAGAGAGAGCAGGGGGGAGGGGCAGAGAGAGAGAGAGGGAGAGAGAAGCTCAAGCAGACTCTGCACTGAGCATGGGGCCCGACGCAGGACTTGATCTCATGACCCTGAGAGCACGACCTGAGCCGAAACCAAGAGTCAGATGTTTAACTGACTGTACCACCTAGGTGCCCTATCTTTTGTGTAACTTAAAACTTGCCTTTGAAATTATCTTCAGGTGTAGAGTTCAGTCACAGTAAATGCATTACAGTGTTGTACTACCATCACCACTTCTCTCTATTTTCAAAACTTTCTCAGCACCGAAACAGAAACACTGACAATTAAAAGATAACTCCATTTCCCCTTCCGTCGGCCCCTGGCAACCATTGTTTTACTTCATGTCACTTTGAATTTGCCCACATTTCTTATAAATGGAATTGCACAATATTTGCTCGTGCCTGGTTTGTTTCTCATAATGTAGTGTTGTTCATGTTTGCCCATGTTGTTGTAGACATTTCATTGATCTTACTGTGGTTTTGATTTGCATTTCTCTAATGACTAAAGATGTTGAGCATCTTTTCACGTATTTATGGGCCATTTGTATATCTTCTTTAGAAAAACGTGTATTCAAGTTCTTTGTCCATTTTTCATTGGATTTTTTTGTTGGATCGTAGAAGTTCTGTGTAGATTCTGGATATTAAACCCTTAGCAGATATTTGATCTGCAACAATTTCCACTCATCCTGTGGCTTGTCTTTTCATTTTCTCCATAATTTCCTTTGATGCACAAAATCTTAGAGTATTTGTGACATCAAACTTACCTGTCTTTTGTTGCTTGTGCTTTTGATGTCATATCTAAGACTCCATTCCCAAATCCATAGTCATGAAGATTCACCTTCATGTTTTCCTCTAAGAGTTTTACGGAGTTAGCTCATACATAGGCCACTGATCCGTTTTGCACTAATTTTTGTATATGGTATGAGGCAGGGATCTAATCTCACTCTTTTGCATGTGGAAATCCAGTTGTCCCAGAACAACCATCTGGGGAAGAGTATTCTTTCCCCTTGAATGGACTGGACGTCCTTGACATCAAAAATCAACTGGCCAAAGATGTTTGGGTCTATTTTTCAACTCTCAATTTGATTATTTGGTCTATATGTTTATCCTTATGCTAATGTCACAGTTTTGAATCTTTTTTTAAGATTTTATTTATTTATTTGACAGAGATCAAGTAGGCAGAGAGGCAGGCAGAGAGAGAGGAGGAAGCAGGCTCCCCGCTGAGCAGAGAGCCTGATGCAGGCCTTGATCCCAGGACCCTGGGATCATGACCTGAGCCAAAGGCAGAGGCTTTAACCCACTGAACCACCCAGGCACCCCTGATTACTGTAGTTTTATGATATGTTTTGAAGTCGGGAAATGTGAATCCTCCAGTTTTGGTTTTTTTTTCCAAGACTGTTTGAGCTATTGGTACCCCTTTGCAATGCCACATAAATTTGGTATTTAGCCTTTCCATTTCTGCTAAAAAAAAAAATGGCCATTGGAATTTTGATGATTACACTGGGTTTGTAGATTGTTTTCAGTGTATTGACATCTTAATATATCCATAAACACAGGATAACATTCCATTTATTTAGATATTCTTTAATTTCTTCCAGTGGTGTTTCTTAATTTTCGGTATGCAAGTCTTCTCTTCCTTGGCTAAATTCATTCATATGTATTTTATTCTTTTCGATTCTTCTTCTTATTATTATTCCTGTAGATTATATTATGAATGAATTGCCTTCTTAATTGCCTTTCTGGAATTTTAATTGCTGGTATTTAAAAATGATTAATTTTGGTGTGCCTGGGTAGCTCAGTCGGTGTTCACTCAGGTCGTGTTCCCAGGGTCCTGGGATTGAGTCCCATGTCAGGCTCCCTGCTTAGTGGGGAGTCTACTTCTCCTTCTGTCTCTGCCCCTCCTCCTGCTCATGTACTCTCTCTCTCTAACAACTAAATAAATTCTTTTAAAAAATTTAAAATTCTTTTTAAAAATTCTTTTAAAAAATGATTTTTGTGGACCCAGTAAACTTTGATGGGTTCATTTATTAGCTCTGGTAGCTTTCTCGTGGATTCTTTCTCGTGGATTCTCGTGGAACATATATATATGTATATAGTATATGTATATACATGTATATATGTATATATATGTATATAGTCACCTGCAAATAGTTTTACATCTTCTTTTTCAATTTGGATGCTTTTTTGGAGCGGGGGTGGAATCTAATTCTGGCTAGAACTTCCGTACTGTGTTGAATAGCAATAGTAAAAGTAGAATCCTGATCTCAAGGAGAAAGTTCCCAGTCTTTCACCACATTAGCTGTAGGGTTTTTGTTTGTTTGTTTGTTTGTTTGTTTTTGAAATTCTCTTTATCATGTTGAGGAAGTTCCCTTCTATTCCTAGGTTATTGAGAGATTTTTGATGAAAGAATGTTGCATTTTTGTCAAATGCCTTTTCTGCCTTGGTTTAGATAATCATGTCCCTCCTCCTCTGCTTTGTTCTATTAAAGGCATTATTACATTAATTTTCTTAAGCCAGACCACCCTTACATTCCTGGGGTAGAGTCAGTCTTGGTAATTTTAATCATTCTAGCAGGTTTCTCACTGCTTCCATTTGCATTTTCTTGATGACTAATGATATTCAACATCTTTTTGTGCTCATTAGCCATTGGTGTATTTTCTTTTGTAAAGGATGTCCAGAGATTTTTAACTGGATTGTTCATCATAATATTGAGTTGTACAATCTTCACATATTATGAATACAAGGCCTTTATCGAATAAATGTATTGCAAATATTTTTTTCTGTTCCTCAGTCTGCTTTTTCATTTTCCTATGTAATTCAAGGAGTAAAAGTTTTTATTATTTATTTATTTATTTAAGACTTTATGTTTAAGTAATCTCTACATCCAATGTGGGGCTCGAACTCACAACCCTGAGATCAAGAGCCACATGCTCTAACCATCTAAGCCAGCTAGGTGCCCCCAAGGAGTACAAGTTTTTAAATTTCAGTAAATAGTTTTTCTTATATGGTTTATATATTTTTGTGTTCTAAGAAACCTTTGCTTACCCAAAGGTTGCAAAGATTTTCTCATTTTCTTTTAGAAGTTTCATAGTTTTAGCATTTGCATTTGGATCCATTTATTTCTAGTTAATTTTTATGTGTGAGGTGAAGGTCGCAAATGGGACATGTGGTTGTTCCAGCCTTAGGTGTTGAAGATTTCCCTTTGCCCCACTGAATTACCTTGGAGCCTCTGTAGAGGATCTCCGGTGCCCATAAACACAGACACGTCTGGACTGTCCTCGTGCCACATCAGTTTTGTTACCGTACCACTGAGTTTCAAAACCAAGAAGTACATGTCCTGCGATTTTGTTCTCAGGTTTCATTGGCTATCTTTTCTTTCTCTCTCTCTCTTTTTTAAGGTTTATTTATTTATTTGAAAGGTTGGGGGAGAACTCCAGGAACAGGGGCAGAGGGGGAGGAAGAGAGAATCCCAAGCAGACTCTGCAGGGAGTGAAGAGCGGAGTCCAACATGGAGCTCGATCTCATGAACTTGAGATCACGACCTGAGCAGAAACCAAGGTCTTAACCTCAACTGACTGTACTACCCAGGCACCCCTCACTGGCTATCTTCTAAGTCACCTGCAACCCTGCATGAATTTTAAAATCAGCCTGTCCACTCGTAGACACTGCTAGGACTTTGAGGTGGTACAGGTCTGCGGATCCATCTGGAGGGAACATACATCGTCACAACATGGCATCTTCTACTCCACAGGCAGTCTGTGTCTCTTCATTTATTTAGGTCTCCTTCTTTCAGCAGTGGTTTCTAGTTGCCATTGCACAGGTTTTGCACACATTTTGTTAAATTTGAGAGTCTTAGGTTTTTGGTCCTATTGTAAGTGAAAATGAATTTTGATTCATTTATTTGCAATTTTTAATTTCATGTTCCAATGGTTCATTGCTGGTACCCACAAATACTACTGATTTTTTTGTGTATTGATCTTGCCTCCTACGACTTCGCTAAACTCACTTATTCTAATAGCATTCTACAGATTCCTTAGGGTTTTCTTGATTAACAATCATGTCATTGGAAAAAGTTTTATTTTGTCCTTTCTAGTTGGTATGCCTTTTATTTCTTGCCTTTTCGTAGGTGACCCTGTACAACACTGAATACAAGTGGTCAGAATGACCATTTTTGCCTTGCTGCTGACCTGAGGAAGAAAAGCATTTGTCTTTTTCAACTAGGTATTTGATATTGGCTGTGAGTTTTTCAGAAATGCCCTTGAGCAAGTTAAGGAAGTCCTAGTTTGCTCAGAGTTTTTATCATGAATGGTGTATGAACTGTACACACTTATTGGTATGGTAATATGGTTTCCCTTTGTTTGTTGAAATAGTAAATTATATTGAGTGACTTTTTTAAAAAAGATTTTATTTATTTATCTGACAGAGATCACAAGTAGGCAGAGATGCAGGCAGAGAGAGGGGGAAGCAGGCTCCCTGCTGAGCAGACAGCCCGATGCGGGACTTGATCCCAGGGCCCTGAGATCATGACCTGAGCTGAAGGCAGAGCTTTTAACCCACTGAGCCACCCAGGCGCCCCATATTGAGTGATTTTTGAATGTGAAAACAACATGGTACTTCTGGGGTTAATCTCAATTGGTCTCAATGCTGTATTTTCTCATGTATGTTGTTAGATTGGACTGACTAGTATTTATTAGGGATTCTGTGTCTAAGTTCATGAGTGATGTTGGTCTTTAACTACTTTTTCTTATTGTCTTGTCTGGTTTTGGTCTCAGAGTGATGCTGGTCCCATGAAACAAACTGGCAAGTACACTCTCCTTTCTGAGGTGTTTTGTCAGATGGGTATGATTACTGAGGAAATTACTGGACCTGGAGTTTTGTGAGGTTTTCATTTGTGTTATTCAAGGCTATTTGGATTTTCAATTTTGTTTTTGCTTTTAAAGGTTTTATTTGAGAGACAAAGAGTGAGCCAAGGACAGACAGAGCATGAGTGGGGTGAGGGGCAGTGGGAGAGGGAGAAGCAGACGCCCTGCTGAGCAGAGAGCCCAATGTGGGGCTCGATCCCAGGACCTTTAGATCATGACCTGAGCCAAAGGCAGATGCTTCACAGACTCAGCCACCCATGCGCCCTAGAATTTTACTTTTATTCTTTATAGAGCTGACACCTGGTCAGAGAGAATGAACTCGAGTTTCTATTTCCACGGGTAGCAAGAACCTCAGTTTCTTCATTTTGATTCCTCCTTCCCAAACTCATGCGCCTCACCTGACACTAACTTCTTTAAGCTGCTAGATTTCTTGTTCCTGGAGCTCCAGCACCCAGCTCAGTCCTAGGCCCGCGGCAGGCACACACACGTTTGTGGAGGTGCAAAGCAGCAACCGCCACAGCTCACGGTCTGCACCAATCTCAGGGCAACGGGCAGAAAGTTGAGTTCAGGAGTCCCTCTCATTAGAACCAGGGAAGAGAGATCCCTGTCTCTCAGCACCCTAAACCCAGGAAGAGCTAAACTGTCCTAGAACTCTCCAGGAAATGTTTAGCTTACCCTAGTTTTTATAGGGCTAGTGCATGGGGCACCATAGATGTTGATCTCTGAGGTTATTCAAACGGCAGATGGCACCAGAATTTGTGCCCAAGCCTTGATTGCACTTGTTCTTTTCGAGGGTGCAGATAACGTGACAGGATGGAAAGCAGAGACGGGACTGGGGAGATACAAACCTGCAGGGAGGGATGTGTGTTTCCGGACGTAAGCATCACACAAATACAGGTGCAAACACCACACACACTGCGCGGGGAAGTATCCAGGGGTGTATGAGTATTACTGAAACCCACAGAAATCCACAAGAGTTCGGCAGATCATGGCAGTGGGGAGACAAAAATCAGTCTCTTTTTGAATTGGGGGGTAAATGCCCACAAAGCCAGCCTCTCAGCAAGCGGGTTCACAGCCAAAGGGTTTCTCTGTCTTTTTCCGACCTTCCCTGACTCTCTTTCAATTCCTGCCCCTCCGCACCCTGCCGCCCCAGCACGCCCCAGTTCACACCTGTCCTTTCAAAATAAGGCCTGCTTTCAAATTTCAAATCCTCTCGGCATAATACACAGATTCACAGCCCAGTGGATTTTGATTTTTAAATCCGAAGGAATGAGTTTTCAGAGTAAATTTCAGTTCCTGTGTCAGGCAGACAGGGGAACGTTTAGAACCAAAAGAGCTTTCACGTAGGGACCTCTTAGACTTCCCAAAATAGACGGCCATCTGCTCATGGGGCCAGACCAACCTCTCAAGGCATTTCACTGTTGCTTTAAAGCCATTTTTCTCAGTACCCCACAGCTCAAAGAAATTCTTGGAGACGCTGTGTTGGTGTCATTTTAAATTACAAGCTTGATCTGTTACCCTCAAATACAGTTTTTGGGGAAGATTAGTTACAAATAATTGTCAGTACTTTCAAATGGGAGAAAAAATTACATTGTAGTAAAACCGGATGATTTTTTTACGCGTGAAATAACAATTTCTTTTTTTTTTTTAATCACCAGATGGAATTACTCCAATTCATGCAATAAATGACTATTACATTTTTTTTAAAGTTGCCCTAAGTTTTTCTAGTTGAGATTTCATGCTCATTTTAAGTCAAGATACCAAGATATTCCTGAGCTCACCTCACACTCCCTGGGAAGTGTGAGGACACATATGGTTCGTCTGACACCCAAATGGGCCCCTGAGAACCAGGTAGTCTGTCTCAGTCCTGTGCCTCAGTGTGAGGTCTTCGGCTTCAGAAACGGGTGGCCCTGGTGGCAAATGTGATGCTACAGATTATTTAGGACTTTGATAGTGACCTAAAAGAGGTGAACAGGAGGGAAATTCTGATTTATCTTGACATAAAACTGGCAGAAATCCCCACCACCAAATTCCTGTAACTAGAAATCACGAGGGTTAAACAGAAGAGGTTTGTCTTTGATGGGGATGCCCCGCACGGCAGACTTGGGTGAATGTCTTTTCTAGAACCACATGAGATAGTACCATCAACATTTTACATAGTTTACATACCATCTGAATACAAATTCTTAAAATTTATAATAGAACATTAAAATAATCTTCTAATAAAATCAGCCTTAAGTATAAGGAATCTAAATTTTAGTCTCTTGTACACTTCTAAATAAATATCTTTGATCTATAATCCTTGAAAATATTACAGTTTATGGTACATGATAGAGACAAGTCAAATGGTATTATAAGTGAAAATAAAACACCGACTTAAAAATGAACAAGCCTAAAAGTACACTGAACCGAAATTGTAGAAAATCAAAACACTAAGTACATAGCAATTAAATTCGTAGCATCGGGATAACCGAACGCATGCTCAACAACAGACTTCCAACTTATATAAAAAGCCCTTTAAAATTCATATAATCTAAATAAATAAGAGAAACACACAGGGAGGTACTGTACCAGCCAGTAACAACTAGAAAGTAATTTCTCCCTTTTTCTTTCAAGTGATCCTAACAAAAAACATGAAATAATGGTCACTTGCTAAAAAACTAGAATTCATGTGTTCTGTTTCTGTTAAAAGGCTGCCTATGCTATAAAAAGCCAAAGTGAGGCTTTCTAAATGGTAGACCACTGTACCTTAGAAAAGGAAATGCCACTGAACTGGCAGATTGAAACAAAAATCAGACACTTACCTATTTAAGATATGATTGAATTTTCGCTTAATGATCCCATAAGAGGTCTAAATCAAGCCCATGATACGAATGCACATTCGAACATCTGAATGTGTGATTTGTTAATACTGAATTATATATCATGATTTAATTTCATGTGCCAAAGTAGTTTATTTTACATAAGACCAGAATTAAAACATCTAGAGCAGGAACTAAAATCTTCTGGATCTTTGTATTCTGGTTCCTAGATTCTCAGAACCTAATAACAGGTGCTCACCTACTGAGAAGTGGGTCTGGCACTCCTCATTCCTCAGGAAGCACTGAACCCATGATGAAGCCGGGTGCCTAAGACTTAGAGGGAGCTCTTTAGTTTTTCCTCTTTACCTCTAGGCCTGTGATTAATTTCTGGCTAGTTAATCAAATTAATTGTCCCAGATCTATCACAGTGTCTGATTTTGGGGCTAAGATTTCTACAACTCATCTGTTCCACAGTTAAGCCTTCCATCTGTGCCCACATATCTGTAGTCAGGTTCAAACGAAGATCATCTTTGTTATTCTACGTCAGGTATTTGCTTATGACAACCGTCTGAAACAGACATGCACGCATGCGCGTGCGCACACACACTCACACACGGATCATCTCACAGATGAAGAACAGAATCTGGAAATAATGCACAAAGCCTAAATTACACAGCTCCCAAAGCTAATTTAAAAAAGACAATGAAACCATAAGGTAACTCCTTTTGATTATACACAAACTTATTGCGTGATGGCTGGAAGCGATGTCTTTGGACCAACACATGTAAACCAAGTGTCCTTTAACCATTAGCTTGACGAGGCAGCTAAAAATGGTGGGGCTCTACCAGCGCCCTTGAAGTTCTGCTGGGCGTAGCTCGCTACACTAGGAAGCAGCACAGAGCGGGCGGACGTGCTCTCCGAAGCCCATTCCTTCCATCCACGATGCTCGGATCGCCCTGTGCCTCAGGGTTGTTCTGAGAATGCCTCTGGATCACCATTTCGAGCTGCCATTTCTGGAAGTCCAGGGCTCCTTGCTGCGGGGAGGGGATGCATGTTACAGAACTCTGAAAATAAACGCTGTTTAGGAAGTTTCTCTCTTTGATTCTCACTGCCAGCATGCCTGTGCCTCTTGAGCGCCACTAGGAGAGGTAGATCCAGTGTTTCAGTTCTGCCATTCCCTGCAGTAGCTTAGTGTAATAGAAGTCCACGTTGTCCGCGAAGTCTGTACAAACGGGCGACTCCATGTCACCAAAAGTGCAGTACAATGCAGTTCCTCCGACACTCAGGAAAACCGTTGCTATGCACAGCAGGACCAGTAAAATACAGGAACCACCTCCCACTTCATCTGCGAACAGAACAGAGTAAGGGTAAACTGGTGCAAAATGGAAATCCCGGTGTCTGCTGTCTTCTCGCTGATCACGGCAAGTAGACGTTTCTAGTGAACCTGAGTCCTCCAGGGGAAAGAGTTGCTGACAGGAAGATACTGCATGTGAGGACTGCATGGGACCCATCTGTCAGGCACCACAGACACACACCTGTCAGACACATGCCTGTCAGTCACCACACACACATACCCTTTAGTCACCACAGACACAAACCTGTCAGTCACCACAGACACACACCTGTCAGTCACCAGACACATACCTGTTAGTCACCACACACACACACACACACACACACACACACACACCCGTCGGTCACCACATACACATACCTGTCAGTCACCACAGACACACACATGTCAGTTACCACAGACACACACTTGTCAATCACCACACAACTGTAAGTCACCACATACACCTGTTATCCCAGACACACACCTGCAGTCACCACAGACACACACCTTTTAGTCACCAGACACACACCTGTCAGTCACCACACACATATACCCATCAGTAACCACAGACACACACCTGTCAGTCACTACACACACACACACCTGTCAAGTCACCACATGCACCTGTTATCACAGACACACATCTGTCAGTCACCACAGACACACACCTTTTAGTCACCAGACACATACCTGTTAGTTACTGGAGACACACATGTGTTACCACACATACCTGTTAGTCACCACAGACACACACCTATCAGTCACCACAGACACAGACATCTGTGGAGCCTGTCAATGTTAAAATGAAAACTAGCTCATTTACACAATGAATATAATCGCCTCTATTAAAAAAGAAAAGAAGGACAGTTCTTCTCTGGTATGCTCATAGCCTTATTTTAGGGTACAAATTACAATCTCAATATTACAATATCTTTGGAGTTCACATCATGAGTTCACCTTAAAGCAAGGTCAATTTGATATTAAACAATAAAAAATTGTCTTTGGGTGGGATCACTTTTGCATTCTACTCAATTTTACTTTTTTTAAAAAATATTATTTATTTGAGAAAGAGAGAAAGCAAGCAAGAAGGGACAGCAGCAGACAGAGGGAGAAGCAGACTCCTCACTGAGCAAGGGGGCCGATATGGGACTTGATCCTCAGATGCTGAGATAATGACCTGAGCCGAAGGAAGATGCCTAACCCACAGAACCACCCAGATGCCATTACTCAATTTTACTCTTATCTTTTAGTGGAACAGTGATGTTCTAGCTAGCACAGTGATTTCTTTTTATTTTGCTTAATAATGGGCAGGACTGTTTTTAATAAAAATGTCCATATTGGTCTCTCAATATTAAGAAAATGGCTATTCTGGGGTGCCTGGGTAGCTTAGTGGGTTAAAGCCTCTGCCTTCGGCTCAGGTCATGATCCCAGGGTCCTGGGATCAAGCCCCGCATTGGGCTCTCTGCTCAGCAGGGGGTCTGCTTCCCGCCCCCCCAACCCCACCTGCCTCTCTGTCTACTTGTGATCTCTGTCAAATAAATAAATAAAATCTTTTTTAAAAAATTTAAAAAATCGGGGAACCTGGGTGGCTCAGTGGGTTAAGCCGCTGCCTTCAGCTCAGGTCATGATCTCTCGACCCGGGATCGAGTCCCGCATCAGGCTCTCTGCTCGGCAGGGAGCCTGCTTCCTCCTCTCTCTCTCTCTGCCTGCCTCTCTGCCTACTTGTGATCTCTCTCTGTCAAATAAATAAATAAAATCTTTAAAAAAAATAAATAAAATAAAAAATTAAAAAAATAAATAAATAAAAATCTTAAATAAATAAAAATCTTAAAAAAAAAGATTTTATTTATTTACTTGACAGAGAAAGAGAGACAGCAAGAGAGGGAACACAGGCAAGGGGAGTGGGAGAGGGAGAAGCAGGCTTCCCACTGAGCAGGGAGCCTGATGCGGGGCTCCATCCCAGGGCCCTGGGATCATGACCTGAGTCGAAGACAGACACGTACTGACTGAGCCACCCATGCACCCCTTCACAGTTTATTTTAAAACATTTGTTTGTTTTATAGACAGGTGTTAACACTATTTATAGCTCCGTGGCCAAACCTGGAGGCCGTGAGGCACAGGTGGCTGCCGGGCAGAAGCTAAGTGACCGGGCTAAGATGTGATGGCCACCTAGTATGTAGGAATGTCCTCTGAGAATCCAGGGCTCCTCTTGGTAAGCAACGATTCAGTGCCGTTCGTGCAGAGAACCGAGCACTCTCTCTGGAGAAGCCTGGGTGCAGAGCTAAAAGGAGCGTTGGGAACAGATCGTTTTCAAGGCTCCTTCATAACCGTAAATTAGAAGCTTCTACTGTAAAAATTTAGAGAACTCCACTGCGATCACTTTGTGTACCTAGAAAGCATAGCTACGTGTTTACTCTGCTATTTTAGCAATGCCGTTGTTTTATAAACTTGAGAAGCCCCTTGAAAACTCATGCTGTATTTCTTCTCACCCTTACTGACCTAAGCCTCCGATAGCCTTAGCAACAAAGGCACACACGGGGCCGGGGGGAGGGGGCAAAGGTGAGCATCTTCAGAGGCTCTTTCTCCTTTAAAGTCATGTAGAAACCCCTGCAGTGTGACGCCTGAGTGGCTCACTTGGTTAAGCAACTGCCTTTGGCTCAGGTCATTATCCTGGAGTCCTGGGATCCAGCCCTGCATTGGGCTTCCTGGGAGTCTGCTTCTCTCTCTACCTGCTGCTCCTCCTGTCTGTGCACATGCGCATTCTCTCTCTCTCACTCTCGTTCTATCCCAAATAAATAAATAAAATCTT
The DNA here is from genome assembly GCF_011764305.1 of Mustela putorius furo. Taxonomy (NCBI): domain Eukaryota; kingdom Metazoa; phylum Chordata; class Mammalia; order Carnivora; family Mustelidae; genus Mustela; species Mustela putorius. Next base: position 9,454,487 of record NW_025421480.1, on the reverse strand, counting down.
TTTAAGAAATAAAGGCAAAAATACTTTAAAAAAAAAAGGAAAGAAATCACCAGAGAATATCCTTGTAATCCAGAAATATTTCTCAGACCTCCAAAGGAATATGAATGGCTACTTAAAAACAAACAAACAAACAAACAAAAAAAGACAATAGCAGGCTCACTTAAAAAAAAAGTATTAAACAGGAAATTGAATGAACTCCAAGCAGACTGTCCATTGGTAAGACAGGGAGGCCAGGAGTTGAAGTTTATGACTTGCTCACTTATTTGAACCAAATGCTCAGGAATAACACAATTGCTGATGATCATTTGATTCTATGTTTGTTTGTTTGTTTGTTTTTTAAAGATTTTATTTATTTATTTGACAGACAGAAATCACAAGTAGGCAGAGAGGCAGGCAGAGAGAGAGGAAGGGAAGCAGGCTCCCTGCCAAGCAGAGAGCCCGATGCGGCGCTCGATCCTAAGACCCTAGGATCATGACCTGAGCCCAAGGCAGAGGCCTTTACCCACTGAGCCACCCAGGCGCCCCGATTCTATGTGTTTCTTTACAGCACATACTAAAGCAACAAAGTACACATGCACTTTTTACAAACCCTGTTACCAAACATGCTCCCAAGTCGACCCAGAGAAGTAGCTGGGTGCTAGACCCCGCGGGGGGGGGGGGGGCTCCACCCCCGGGGGGGGGGCTTTACCTTGATCCAAGTCATCATCGATCTCCTGGAACCTCACTCTTCGTTTTGATGATTTCTGCTGCATCTGGGCAGGATGGTCTCCTACACCCTCATTCCTCTTCTTTAAGATAGAGACCAGTCCTTCTGCAGGGACTACCTGTTAGAGATAGTTCACACAAACAGTAAAGAGGCCGATTCTACTCAATAGGCACTGGCATTTCTATTACAGGTTTACCCAACTCCTACAGAGAAAAACGCCATCACAATTAATTATCAGAATCGTTACAACAGAATAATACTTTGACTCTATGGAGATGACCGCCAAATAACACAGATCTGAAACGTGAGCGGCTGTCCCCACCGCCAGAGCGGGTTCCAGTGCCCATGGCCTGTTGCAGCGCGCAGGGACCAGAAACACAGTTCCCTGTACCCACCGGGCTCTCAGCTTCATGTCCCCAGAGGGCCCCCGTAAGATGGTCACTCACGGCCCCACTCTGCTTAATCATGACTGCTGGTGTTTGCCGTATACCAGATGCTGATGCCCGCCAATTCTTCTTCTATTCACCAGCAATTTTAAGAAACGAACATGTGAGATGTGACATATATTCGATGCCATGAACTCAAGTACGCAAGATGGAGAGTCGCGTGTTACTGACTCAGCCAGCCAGGTGCCCCCCCCCCCCCCCCATGCCAACTCTTAACATCGAAACAGGTGGCAAGCTCAGGTCCTCTGAGACACTACGTATTTATGAAATTAGGCTCTACTGCTCAAAGTATTTTAAGGACTTCTCTTCTGGAATATCCCAGAGCCAGTTTCCTAGGGATCTGTTGCTTTGTAATACGCAGAGGTTGGCAAACTACAGGCAGTAGGTCAAGGGCCCCTTGCCTACTTTTTGTAAATAACATTTAATTGGAACACAGCCAAGCCCATTCATCTACACACCCTGTGGGGCTGCTACAACAGCAGAAATGAGGAGCTCCAACAGACCCTAATGCCTAAAATGTGTACTATTTGGCCCTTCGGAGAAAGAGCTGGCTGAAATCTCCTGTCCCCCACCGCCACCCCTTTCTATGCTGCCTCCTTCCCACCCTTTCTTTAGGAACAAAGACAAAAACAAAAGCCCTTGCCATTTAGGACTTAAGAGACTCCACGGTGTAGGGAGAAGGGGGTCAGCTGGTCGAGCCACACAGGAAGCAAAGGGCCCCCTCCACCAACAAGCAGCAGGTTGATTCGAAGAAGTTAACCTGTGAGTTGGTCTGATGGCCAAGCTGCGGGTGATGACACAGGTGGGCATTGTGGGCCCAACATGCAAGTGTCAGTGACTTGCTGGGAGCAGGTCACTGGAAGCTGAAGGCTCTGCTTGTGATGTCGTCTGTGTGATCGATGGCATAAAATACTTAATGCGATTTCCAGCTCCAGCCAGCCATCGCTGATAATGTGCTATGCATAAATATTACTGATCCTGTTCGTTCTTTTTATAACTCAAGGCTTTTAGGGCCAAATGACTCAATATAATCTTCTACTGGGCTTCCCTGAACATGGGTCTATAGAAACCATTATCTTAAAAAAAAAAAAACAATGTTAGCAATTTATTCTTTTTATAGGAAATGTGTATTTCAGATGATGTCCTTCTTGTGAGAACACTAAAGTACTTTAGTGACATTAAAATGGAAAGTACAAATATGCAAAGGAACAGACTTTCAAATGTTTCTTTAGAAAGCAACAGCATCAAACACCCCCTTTATCCAACATTAAAGAGCCCCCTCCTGCAGCCAGGGAATGACTTCATGCACACCACACTGAAACGGAGAGGAAAAGAGACCTAATAAATCTCTGAAGAGCAAGAGATGGAAAACTGGAAATGACTTCTAATGGCTATATTACTACTAATGATGTATCACTGATATTCTTTTTATTTTTTATAAATGTAGGAAAAAAGGAGGGGGTGCATTTTCATAGCCTATCTATTTTCATGACCTATTTTCTCCATAAAATAAAGTCATACACTTACTTACAGTGAATTCATCTAACCCTAAGTGTTTTCAAGTTGCTTTAAATACTAAGAAAAAAAAATCCTACTGATAATTGGCGGTGGGGGAGAAGTGTGTGGATGAGCCCCAGAGTGGCGTTACTGTTACCTTTACACCTCTGGAATATGACACTACATCAAAAACTAATGATGTACTGTATGGTGACTAAGAACATCAAAAAAAAGACAGCGAAAGTGAACAAAGGTATGTTGAAGGACTGAACGAACCTCTGAAGTCATCAGGAAAGACACAGATGTGCTCCCAAGACCCGGCCACCAGTCTTGGCGCACCAGCTGGGGCATCCAGCTCTGGAAGTCACGCAGTTAAGGACTACAAGCCTTCCCAAGTGGCCCCCACCTTATTTACTGCGGGAGGCAATGAACTTCGGCAAGTCTTTGAAAGCGGGGAGAAATTACAGTTGTGTGAGATGGGTCAACATTCTGCTTTGACCCCGTCCCCCCAAGCTAAGCCTTAATTCTTGGCTAGAAATCTAACCACACCTTATACTTTCTTTTTCTTTTCCTCTCCCACCAAAAATGGCTTGTTTCAGCAGGCACGCCCCAGTATGAAGTGAGGGCATGTGCACTTTTCTCTCCTTTCAGTTGGGTTCAGGGACCTCCTCTGGGGAGCTTTCCTTTCTCATGGCCCTGAATTCCTAGTCTACAGACATGGAACAAGGGATGGTGGGTCCAAGTTTAGGCCCAGGAGATGAACGCCAAGGGGGAAACTCTTAGAAGACAACCGGTGGGTATGGTCCTTTTGGTTTTGGCAAGAGTTTTGGGCAGGAGAGTACCTGGTGGCTCAGTCAGTGAAGTGTCTGCCTTCGGATCAGGTCATGAGTTCTGGGATCGAGCCCTGCATCGGGCTCCCTGCTCAGGGGGGAGTCTGTTTCTCCCTCTGTGCCTCACACTGCTTGTGTTCTCTCTCGCTCAAATAAATAAATAAAATCTTTTCTTTTTTTAAGATTTTATTTATTTATTTGACAGAGAGAGATCACAAGTAGGCAGAGAGGCAGGCAGAGAGAGAGAGAGAGGAGGAAACAGACTCCCTGCTGAGCAGAGAGCCCGATGGGGGCCTCGATCCCAGGACCCTGAGATCATGACCTGAGCCGAAGGCAGCGGCTTAACCCACTGAGCCACCCAGGCGCCCAATAAATAAAATCTTTAAAAAAAAAAAAGAGAGAGAGAGAGAGAAAGTAAAAAAAAGTTTTTTGGGCAGGGGTCTTAGAACCTACCCCTACCACAGAAATTCCACCTACCACACCAAGGCAGTCAAACATAAAGTTTAAGAACCAACTTTGGGGGGCGCCTGGGTGGCTCAGTGGGTTAAGCCTCTGCCTTCAGCTCAAGTCATGATCTCAGGGTCCTCGGATGGAGCACCGCATCAGGCTCTCTGCTCAGCAGGAAGCCTGCTTCCTCCTCTCTCTCTGCCTGCCTCTCTGCCTGCTTGTCATCCCTCTCTGTCAAATAAATAAATAAAATCTTTAAAAAAAAAAAAAAAAGAACCAACTTTGGCAGAATTTTCCTCGATTCTATGGGAGAAAGGCAAGTAAGCCAAAGCAAGGTCAGGGTCTTAGTTTAGGGTCTTATGCAAAAGACTGCCAAGTGTTTCTAAGTAGGTAGAGGATATGATTTAGGACACACTGGAAGCGTGTCTTCTCCAAACAACCCCCTCCCCAAAGTTTCAATGTCTTTTTCCCCCTTTTCTTACAACAATGTCAGCATTAAAAGGTAAAATTTTGAAATCTCAAAACAATAAAGCTTTTAAAAACCAAATTTAGCTGTCCACTTCAATTACCAAGTTTCTTTCCTATCTAAACAAAATATAACAGCCCTTCCACTGAGAACAAAAAAAAAAAATCTAAGCTGTAATTAATGTAATTGTTGCTGGTGGTATTCCATGAATACGTGAAGAATTAAAAACAAAAGCAAAACAAAACATCCATCTGGCCTAGTCCCGTACATTTGCAAATAAATAGTTCTACTGTGCGGGCCCCTCAAATGTCAATGATCGTCTTAAATAGCATTTTAAGAATTAACTGATCATAAAAAACAAAAAGTATTTTGTAACTCTACTGGCACACAGTAAACCTTCTGTGACAAGGAAAACACCAAGAGGGCCTCACTGTTAAAGCTGCCTGCACCCAAAATTAAAGGAGAAAGCAGACACCACCTAAGATTCCTCTAATGACAAAGACTTTCTCAAACCAGAACTTCGAGGCTGGTGAATTTTGGACAGGAATACATGCTTTTTTGTTGTAATGTATTGGATGCTCTTATTAATGGGTTGTAATACTGTTTCTGAGAACTGTCTTGTGTTTCCAGCACTTGGAAGATGCCTTGAAATGTGAATTATAATGTCAAGTGACAGGATTTTGTGTTTTGACTCATCATTTCTCTGTTCTGCTTTTTTCCCACCTCCCCTAATCAAAAAATACTTTAAAGTGTCTATTTTAATGCTTGGAAAGCTGTAGTAAACTTAGTCTCCCTGAATTGATCACAGATGATATACTTGAGGTCAGTTTATTGTTTGCCAAGACATTATTTGGGTCTTCAATTTCAAATAATAGAAATATGTTCCACAGAAATGTTTAAAATGTAAATTATTGGGGCGCCTGGGTGGCTCAGTGGGTTAAGCCGCTACCTTCAGCTCAGGTCATGATCTCAGGGTCCTGGGATCGAGTCCCGCATCGGGCTCTCTGCTCAGCGGGGAGCCTGCCTCCTCCTCTCTCTCTGCCTGCCTCTCTGCCTACTTGTGATCTCTGTCTGTCAAATAAATAAAATAAAATCTTAAAAAAAAAAAGTAAATTATTTTAATTAGCTGGGAAAGGGTCATTCTATTAAATATTTGAATTAATATTAAAGTGAGATATTTAGTAAGATAAAGGAAACCACCATTGTAGTCTGTCAGTTTCTCTTATATAAAAAAAAAAAAAGTTGTTTCTGACTACCTTGAGAATTAACATTCACAAATCACACTCATATATTCTAAGTAGCTTACACGCCAGTGAGTTCACTCTAGAAAAATGTGTCAAATTTACCGCCACTGTTCACTGAAGGAATGTGATGGCCCCTGCCAGCGCCTTCAGGTTTGGATTCCATCAAAAGACCTGTAATTTGGCCAATAGGTACACACCTACACAACATGCCACATGTGACCTTCACAACTCTATCACTCAGGCGTAATTAGTCCCATTATACAGAACAAGCCAAGCTCAGACACCTCATATAACCTGCTTAATACATTTGTCGCACCAACTACTATCAGAGTTTGATACAAGCTTGTTAAACCTCTTGCCCTTTTCTTGATGGGAAGAGATCTTATTTTCTGTGACTGTTAAAATTTTGCTTGGTGTCCTCTGTTAGTATGTTACAATTAAAGTGAGATGAACACAATTTTCAAATAAGCCTAAGGGGTTTCTTTTGTCTTTCTGAAGTACTTTGTATCTCTAGCAACAAATCCTTACCTTATACACCATCAGCTAATGGCTAAAGCCATTGATCTAGCAACGTGGGGGAGGAGATGGAGAGATGAAAGATCTTTTGTGTCATTCAATTAATCTGCAAGTAGATTAATGTCATGGCTCCTAAGACAGCAAATTAGTATTATAAGTGACAGCTGGAGCAAGAGGAGGCATCTACAGGGAGGAAAGCCATCTTCCGGAAAAAACACAGTGGGGACCTGTGACCCCACAGTCATGCACCTTACAACAGTGTAGGTCAGACAGAGCAAGAAGGCGGGAAAAACCAATAGTATCAAAGTCTGTCAACGCGGAAGTTGTTTTTTTTTTTTAAAGATTTTATTTATTTATTTGACAGATACATAGAGCACAAGTAGGCAGAGCAGCAGGCAGAGGGAGAGGGAGAAGCAGGCTCTCCATTGAGCAGGGAGCCCTATGTGGGACTCGATCCCAGGATCATGGGATCATGACTTAAGCCAAAGGCAGCTGCTTAACCGACTGAGCCACCCAGGTTCCCCCAATGAGGAAGTTTTAAAAGATGAGTTTAAAGAGGAAGAAGTTGTTTTTTTAAAAAATAAAGAGTTTTATCATGTCTCTACGTTTCCAGATTAGGCACTACCTCGTGTTTTTTGTAATTTGCTTAACAGAATGATTCCATAAGTACAAAACAGGAAAAGAAATAACAATGTCAAGAACCACTACACTTTTTAACCCCCAGTAAACTGTTTAAATAGGGAGACTCCAGAACAAACACTTGGGTTTTCCTGCCCACATCCACTGCTAAAACCTGAACCGCACCCTTGCTGCTTCTCACCTCCACTGTGGAAATAACCTGATGGGTCTCCTTGCTTTGGCACCGCCCCTGTACCTTCTAGTCTCCACAGAGCAGCAGGAGGTCAGGTCACACCTCCTGTTCCAAACCATGGCTTTCCACCACGATTGAATGTGATTTTGATTCCTTACCCTGGTCTGGAGGCCCTACAGGCACCGGCTTCACCTTATCTTCCTGAACTCTCCGCTCTTCTTCCCCTGTTCACTGTGCCCCAGCTGTGCTGGCTCTCCCAGTGCTTACCCTCCCTGGATTAAAAAAAGAGCCCATCCCCCCACCCTGCCCATCAGCTCCATCACTCTCCATCCCTCACCCTGCTGAGACTGGCACAGTGCTTACTAATATCTGAACCTACAATGTTGATTATTTTATTTTTTCAAGTAGGCTCCATGCCTCATGTGGGGCTTGAACTCACAACCCTGAAATCAAGACCTGAGCTGAGACTGAGTCAGACTCAACAACTGAGCCACCCAGGCGCCCCTACATGGTTTATTTTATGTGACCTTATTTATCATGGGTCTCTCCCTCTAGAAAGTAAGCTTCACAAGAGGCTGACCTGAGTTTGCTGGTGTGTCCTCAGTTTCTAGAATATAGTAGGTGCTCAACAAATATGCCAAAGAGAAAATGAATACACAGACAACCAGTGTACATATAGACAGCACCTAGCTTACACTTATTAAGATAACATAGATTTTCCCCTTAACATAATTGAAACTAAATAGGTCTTCAAAGGTTATTCATTTTTCTGAGTACACTAGGTTTAAAAGCAAAACCAAAGCCTTACTCTGTCTAGGTTCTGTTATTGACAATAACGTGTTGGCTTTGTAGAGGACACTTTCCATGAAGCCTCTTGAGGAGTGGAAGACTGCATTTCCTCCACTGGCCCTGCTGCCCTGCACAGAAGACCACAGTCACTGTTTCTAAAACCCTCCTTTGTGCAGGATCCATAGACCAGGTACCTACAGGATTTCCTAAACTGCTGCTGAGCCCTGGCTGCCATCTTAACTCCGTGTGGAATCCCACAGTGGCTCGTCTTCACGTAACTTCCCCATCCCGGCAATCTAGCCAAGAGACAGAGCTGGAGACGGCACAGAGAGCAGAGAGGGGCACAGCTTCTCTGATGATAAATCCAACGGCAGCTCCGGGTTGGCAGCATTCTCCCCATCAGAAAGTTTAAGGTTTTGTTTCTTGGGACACAATCTGAAGATACCTAAGTAAATGGGGCGGATACAGACAGAGCCAGGAGCATGTCCTGCCCTCTTTCAGATCAAAAACTTTTTAGAGCACCAAGCTTTGGGGAAGCTTGGAGATTTGGAGAAGCAAACTGGCTTCTTTCCCAACTAATCCCTGCAAATAGATTACACGTGTACATATTAGTGAAGAAAAATGAGTGGCTTATCTCCATAAGACATATTATGCTCCTAAAATGTGCTCACAGAGGGGACCTCTTGAATTGTATACTATGATTATTTTCAGTGTGAAAAGACAGATTAATTTTCAAAAAATTCACCCAATACTCAACATCACTCATTTAGAAAACTAAATAACTCCCCAACCCCCACTCCCTCATGGAACAATCTACTACAAGTGGAGTGGACTTTTATTAGCAGTATGGGATTGGATCAGGGCACCACCTTGAATTTGAAGAAAATACTTCTCGTCTCAGGTTTGATGCTAGGAACAGCTGAAGAGTTTTGTAACTTTAGTTTTGTTTTTTAAGATCTTATTTATTTATTCGACAGAGAGTGAGCACGTGCAGAAGTGGGGGGAGGGGCAGAGGGAGAGCGACAAGCAGACCCTGCGCTGTGTGTGGAGCCTGTGGTGGTCTGAATCCCACAACCCTGAGCCCATGTCCGGAGTCAGAAGCTCAACCAACGGAGCTGCCCAGGTGCCTTGGAATAGCTGAAGGGTTTTAAGAGAAGCTATCACAACTCTCCCAGTGTCCAGTCCCAAGCAAGTCAATGAATTTTGGCATTACCAGGCTCCTTGGGTAAGGGGAGTTTGAATTCCAACATTAAAATAATAACGTCAGAATATTATGGGCATTGCAATAAAATCTCATCTTTTCCCCAAAACCAGGATAGTTAAATTCAGGCAACAGAGAACACCTGGGGTTGGACACCTGTTGGGAATGCAGGCTTTACACACGGAGTGTCCCTGTCTGAATTTTTAGTCACTGCATCTGCGATGCCATGGTACACACAGAAGTTAGGTAAAAATACTGAGAAGGGAACAAAAGAGTGAATCTCCCTACTTTGCTGATGCTGCACATGTAATAAACATTTTTTTAAAGATTTTATTTATTTATTTGACAGAGAGACAATGAGCACAAGCAGGGGGGTTGGGAGAAGGAGAAGCAGGCTTCCTGCTGAGCAGGGAGCCTGATGTGGGGCTCCATCCCAGGACTCTGGGATCTTGACCTGAGCTGAAGGCAGACACTTAACCAACTGAGCCACCCAGGCACCCTGTGATAAACTTCTTATATTAAAAACCTATGAAGTGAGCTTAAATGTTTCTAATGCTTTTTAAAAACAGTGCTGGGGGCACCTGGGTGGCTCAGTTGTTAAGCATCTGCCTTCAGCTCAGGTCATGATCCCAGAGTCCTGGGATCGAGCCCCATATCGGGCTCTCTGCTCCAAGGGGAGCCTGCCACTCCCCTGTTTGTGCTCTCTCTATCAAATAAATAAATCTTTTTTTTTTTTTTTTTTAAAGTGGGTTCTACTTCTGGTGAGAGCGTGTCCTGCTCTTTTTTACATAAGAAAGAATATCAGGGCTCCAGACACTAAGCTATCATTTTACTTGGCAAAGTTATTCTGGATTTAAAAATGCTTCTCAAATCCAGAAAAGTTTCATTTACACAAGTCTCTGCATCACTGAGTTAAATTAGTGATTAGTAGATGGTTTTAGTTCTCTCTGAGATGGTGCATGAACTGTTCCATCTGATGGGATGAACCTGGTTGTTTAAAGGACACTGGCCTGCCCGTTGTTGTCAAGGCCCAGGAGCGCAGCAGCCGGAGCCCAAGAATGCCCAAGAGGCAAGAGAATGAGGGCAGAGAGACCGGTAGAAAGGGAAAACCTGGCAGTGAAAGAACATTCCACCATAAGCACAGAGGTCGGAAGAGTGGGGAGCACTGACGAAGTCGGTGAGGGGCGGAGTCACTCACAGGAAGAAGGGCAGGGTGGGAAAAGGGACCAGAGGGCTGCCTAGGACGACACGGCCATGTGGACGCTATGCTGTGCATCCCCTGCTCACTCAAGTATGAAGCATGAAAAATATTCCAAAAACAATTTTAGTAAAATTACCCAAGTGAGCCCCCAAGCGATAAAATCTCATTCCTCACTGAATCATCTCATTCCTCACTGAATCCTCCGCACCTGACCGGAGATGGCCTTAGGAGAATTCTGCCGAGAGCATGTAACCTGGTTTGGATTAAAAAGGAGTTTGTGGGGCACGTCGGGGGTTCGGTGGGTTCAGTGTCTGCCTTTGGCTCTGGTCATGATCCCAGGGTCCTGGGATCGAGTCCTGCATCGGGCTCCCTGCTCAGCGGGAGCCTGCTTCTCCCTCTCCCTCCGCTGTTCCTCCTGCTTATGCTCTCTCTCTCTCTCTCTGTCATATAAAAAAAAAAGTTTGCACTTACAAGCAAACCTACTATCACCTGGACATTTTACTTAGCTCAAAACTCTACTCTTACAGTATTGAGGAAATTAGTTTTGATCGTAGTGGATCTTTTGAGGTTCTTAAAACAGCACAAATTAAAAGATAATAGAATTGTAGGAAAGGGAACCATCACGCATAAAAAATAACTTCACAGTTATTGAATAACTTTGGATATTGTTCAAAGTTGAATATTGAAAATATTGAATAACTTTGAATAACTTCACAGTTATTCAAAGACACTTTAAAATGTAAACAGTTTCGGGGCGCCTAGGTGGCTCAGTGGGTTAAGCCTCTGCCTTAGGCTCAGGTCATGATCTCAGAGTCCTGGGATGGAGCCCTGAGTCAGGCTCTCTGCTCGGCAGGGAGCCTGCTCCCCGCCCCACACCTGCCTCTCTTCCTACTTGTGATCTCTGTCTGTCAAATAAATAAATAAAATCTTTAAAATGTAAATAGTTTCCACTGCTTGCTAGGTGTTATCTAGTAGGAAACACTGATGTTATGAGTTTGAGGAAGGAATGCTCCACTTGGTTCTAATACAATGAAGTGAGTTCAACAGCACCCCCCCCACACCCACCCCTCCAAAACAAGTGTTCTGCAAAGTAGGGAGGATCTCTGTCTGTCAAATAAATAATAAATAAAATCTTTTTTTTTTTTTTAAAAGAAGAAGTTGTGGTAAGATCTGTCTAACATAGAATTGCAATTTTAACAAGTGAGTGGCATTAATTACATTCACAAATGTTGTGCTACCACTACCAGGAGCAACTTTTAAAATTTTCATCCGCCCAAACAGAAACTCTGCACTCATTAAGCATTATGAAACGATTTCAAGAGGAAATTAGGAAGAAAAAAAAAAAAAAACCACAGTTCATAGAAGGCTGACTTGTAAGTGGTAATAAAAATCTGGTTAAAATAAACAAATGAATGAATACTGGATCTAGTGCTTTACTATTCTATCCAACCTTGATCAAGAAAAAATGAAAACTAGTTTCTGGGGAGCTGACCAGAGCACACAATGCAGGGAGCCAGTGACTTCACGGCCCCTGATCCGAGCAAGCTCCCACGGGCTCTACGTTCCCGGGAACTCTGGTGCCCACTTTAGCTCTGCTGCTTTTCCAGTTTCTACTTGAAGTTTAAGTTTCTTTCCCCAAGTGATGATGCAGAATTAGAAAACAATGGCTATCAATGGGACTTAAAAGATTACTTGGAAAAAACTGTAAGATGAAAAACAGGAAGAGTAACTGGTGTCCTAATTTTCAAGGGAGGAAACAGCAACATGGAGAGTTTGTAGGAACTCTGTAGGGCTGCTAGCTGCTGGGTCTGTATGTAACCTCAGACAAAGACCTCTCCAATTTACGAGGCCAGCTTCTAGAGGGGCTACAGTTTGTATATGGCTGTTTTTTTTCCCCCTTAACTTTTTTTTAAAAGATTTTTGTTTATTTATTTGAGAGAAAGAGAGAGAGCACAAGCAGAGGGAGTGGCAGAGGGAGAGGGAGAAGCAGGCTCCCTGCTCAGGACTTGATCCCAAGACCCTGGGATCATGACCCAAGCTGAAGGCAGACCCTCAACTGACGGAGCCACCCAGGCGCCCCTTTTTTGCCCCTTAACTTTAAAAAACTGTATTATCAAACAAAGGAGAATAGTCATCTTGATCCTGTCTACCATTTTTTGTTTGTTTTGTTTTGACCAGCTTCATTACTGTTTGGAGAAACTTTGGATTATATATAATATTTTACTTAGTCAAGCAGTAAGTATGAAGTCTGTTCAAACCTACAGCTTATAAATTCATAGTACAAGAAAGAAAAAATTCACAATGTACAACTTAATGACTTAAAAATCCACCGAGGGGCGCCTGGATGGCTCAGGGGGTAAAGCCTCTGCCTTCGACTTGGGTCATGATCCCCCTGGGATCGAGCCCCGCATCGGGCTCTCTGCTCAGAGGGGAGCCTGCTTCCTCCTCTCTCTCTCTGCCTGCCTCTCTGTCTACTTGTGATCCCTCTCTGTCAAATAAATAAACAAAATCTTAAAAAAAAAAAAATCCACCAGTAACTCCTTGTCTTACAGTATTTTAAAATGTTTCCTTTGTTCTGTTGTACTGTTTTAAAGAATTAAAAAATATATCAATAATCATAAGAGTATGTATTATGAGGGGGAAAAAATGAGATTTCCTTACAAGAAGTAATTAATCTTGTCTTGATCATAATTTCCAGAACCATCAAATAAGTCACAGCAGTATAAAAACCCGTGTTCATAGCACTTACTGTCCCCGGAGGCATGCAATCAAAGTTCTTGAAGTATAAACACCGTGATCAAAGTCATCTTATTCAATCCATATAAAAAAAACAAAACTACTAATTATTAAAAGTTTACATTAAGTAGATTTCCCCCTCATGCTGGAAACAGGGAACATTTACAAAAACGAGGCACTACTTAGCAGAGAGATACTTGCAAAATTTCATTGTACTTTTAATTGTCCTTCTGTTAAATCCCACACGTACCTCTGCAATCTCTATCCTTTTGGCGAGATCGTCAAGGGAAAGACTGCTCTCGTCCGAAGGCAGATCCTCCTGCAGACTGTAGGAAGCTTCGTCCGGAGAAAGATCTGGAAGGAGGTCTGAGTCTTCCTCCTGGTTGTCTTCACATGACAGGGAGTCTTCAGCATCTTTTAAGCATCCTTCTAACAGGCTGTTCAAATAGTCTTCTGTCTCTTTATTGACTCCCTCGTCCTCACCCCCCCTCTCCTCGGGGGCCATACACACCTCCAGACCCCCTGCACTTAAGTCGGATTCTTGATGACTCTCCTCGAGCGCCCTCTCAGCGAGCTCTGGGTCCGGAGGCCCCCGCAGTGATTTTCCATCCCTGTCTGTGAGATCAAGTTGCTGCAGCTCATTGAATTCACTGTTCTCAAGTCGGCCTGGAGGCAACGCCTGCGAAGCATCCTTCAGCGGCAAGCGGAGTCCCTTTCTCTGAGCCTGGGAATACTGTCCCTCGGGGGCGGGGGCGGGCGCAGGGGCTAGGAGGGCAGAGCCGGCTGAGATCAAGGGCTCGAGCATGGACTCGCCTGTGAGCGACGCGGTGGGGGCTGCGGTGGGGCCTCCTACTGAGGCCACATCTCGGCCCGCCTGTGTCTGAGGCAGCTGCTGGCGGCTGTCATCCTCCCAGGCGTCCCCAGACCGGCTCCCCGCCGAGTCCCAGGGCTGGGCGTGGAGCTCCCGCGTGGCCTCGGCGCTGCAGACCGGCTCCTCCGTGTGGCCTATCCCTGCAGTTACCAGGTGGCTCGGGGGCTCAGCCTGCCTGTCCATCGGGTGACAGCAGGGGTTGCTCTCCTGGGTTCCCTCTGGATGCTGGCTTTCTTCCCTTGGCTCCGGGCCAAGACAACTTTCATTCTCTGAAGACGAAGGAAAACAAGTTGTTGTAAGATTCAAGCAGGCGGGGAGAGAGAGGACGTAAGTGAATTACTACGTGTGACACAACAAAATTCGAGACCTCTCCAGCGGAGATGGCATCTGCTTGGATTAACGGTGTCTTTAGAGAGAGGAAATACTCTGTTCAGTCAATAACCCTTTACCTTTAGAAATTAACAGAGATTGTTCAGACCATGTTAAGAATATGAATATGTAATTTAGTCTTCGTTGTCATTGGAGGTAGTTTTTTAAAGGCTGAGGGATAGTTTTCTGAACTTTATTGGCTTTCTGTTATTTCCTTCCATATCTACCCTCCACTGAAGATCAGATTTATACTGTTATTTTTATGGATTTTTCAGTTTTAAAGACTACCTACTGTGGACAAAGAGGATTCATTCTCTCAGTTCTTTCTATTCCTTTCCTCCAATGATGTATTATTTCTCCTCCTCGAGTTTCCCACTACAGTTCCACACAATTCTGGGGCAAAGCAATATTCACGACCCTGCTATGGCTTTGTAACTATTATTCACAACTGACCTACATTGTGTAAGGGGATACATTTTCCTTTCTGATTTCCACTTTATCTTGCGTGCTGTTGATGGCTGCCTCATTCCTTCATTTAAAAAAAAATCCTTGCCAGGGCACCTGGGTGACTCTAGTCAGTTAAGCGTCTGACATCAGCTCAGGTCATGATCTCAGGGTCCTGGGATAGAGTCCTGCATCGTGGGGCTCCCTGCTCAGCAGGGAGCCCGCTTCTCCCTCTGCCTCGGCTCCTTCCCCCAGCTCATGCTCTCTCACTTTCTCTAATAAATGTAAAAAAACAAAACAAAAAAAACCCTGCCTATGTATTTTCAAACTCTGACAGATTTACAACTATAGCATATGTCCCAACAGATAATCTACCAGTTTTAAAATGTATCCTTTTGGGGTGCCTTGGGTTAAAGGCATGGCTTTAGTGGGTGGCTCAGTGGGTTAAAGCCTCTGCCTTCAGCTCAGGTCATGATCCCAGGGTCCTGGGATCGAGCCCCGCATTGGGCTCTCTGCTCAGCAAGGAGCCTGCTTCCCCCTCTCTCTCTTTGCCTGCCTCTCTGCCTACTTGTGATCTCTGGCTGTCAAATAAACAAACAAACAAACAAACAAACAAATAAAATCATTAAAAAAAAAAACAAAAAAAAGTATCATTCTTGGGGCACCTGGCTGGCTCAGTCAGTAGAGCATGTGACTCTTGATCTCAGAGTTTTGAGTTTGAGCCCCCTGTTAGGTATAGAGATTACTTTAGAAAACAAACAAATAAATCTTGAAAAACACAAACAACAACATCCCCTCAGCGGAGCTGCTCTCTCCGTGGGCTACACAGACCCGGTCCTGGCATTCCCTTCCTGTGATCCCTGCAATTTCCTCTCGTACTGTGCTGGGAACATTGTTCTGAATCCCAGGTCTTTCTCATTGTTCATTCTCTCTTGGATTTTTTTTAAGGCACATGGAAGGCAAACTTCGGATTGTTCAGATCTGAGTCTTCCTTCGTGCCTGACTAAAACTTTGGTCGGGTTGTTTTCTATGATGGAGGTAACTTCCTCTCACAGCCTGCAAGCCACTGCTGTACCGTGTCCCGCTTCCCTTTGGGCTGTAGTCTCTCAATCAATCCGAATACCAATCCCCATCACCTACATTTGCTTCCTGGAAGGTCTGGATTCTTTTCTTTATATCTGATGTCCTGAAGCTTTGTGAAGTTCTTCATGCTTCGTGTTGGGTACTTGGTGGGACTTTCAACCTAGAAACTCATGACCGTCAATTCTTGGAATTTTTAAATATGATTTCCCTACTCCTTTGTCCCCTGTTGCTTTCTGTTCCTTCCCTTCAGAATGCCTGTCTTCCGATTTGGGCTTCACAGACTGATGGTCTCTATGTTTTCTGCCACACTATTCCTCTCCTTGCCTTTGGATTAACTTCCTGGGACACTGCCTCAATTTTATCCTTTGACTTTTCTAATTAATTTTTTTAAAGATTTTATTTGTTTATTTGAGAGACAAATCACAAGTAGACAAGAGTCAGGCAGAGAGAGAGGGGGAAGCAGGCTTCCCGCTGAGCAGAGAGCCAGATATGGGGCTCGATCCCAGGACCCTGAGACCATGACCTGAGCCGAAGGCAGAGGCTTAACCCACTGAGCCAGCCAGGCACCCCTCTAATCAAGTTTTTAGTTTTATTTTTAGAGAGAGAGAGAACTCGAGTGAGGAGTGGAGGGGTAGAGGGGGAGAGAGAGCGAATCTTAAGCAGGTTTCATGCTCAGCACGGAGCCTGACTTGGGACTCCATCTCATGATCCTGAGATTATGACCTGATCAGAAATCAAGAGCCAGAGGCTCAGCTGACTGAGTCACCCAAGCACCCCATAATTAATTTTTTATTGTGGACACCACACCTTTTATCTTCTAAGAATATTTTCTTTCTCTGAATGTTTTTCTTTTTTTTATTCTTTCATTTGATAGAGATACAGAGACAGACACAGAGAGAACACAAGCAGGGGAAGAGGGAGAAGCAGACTCCCTGCTGAGCTGGGAGCCCGACGTGGGGCTCAATCCCTGGACCTGGAGATCAAGACCTGAGGAAAAGTTAGACACTTAGCCATCTGAGCCACCCAGGCGCCCCTGTTTTTCTTTTCTTATTGTAAGAAAATAAGAAAAAAATAAGTTCCTTATTCTTTTCTTTTCTAAGATGTATTTGAGAGAGAAGGAGAGCAGAAAGAGAGAGCTGAGCAGGGACCCTGATGTGGGGCTCGATCCCAAGATGCTGGGATCACGACCTGAGCTGAAGGCAGACGCTTAACCGACTGAGCCACCCAGGCACCCAAAACCACTCCTTATTCTTGTTTTCATATATACAATATTCTCTCTAACCTATGACACTGTTCATTTTCTTAAAGTTTTCATCTGTTCTCTCCATTTTATTTCCTTTGAGCTTCTTGGGGTTGGATCAACTGGTCTGGTTTCCAGTCTTTCTATCTGAGGCGTTCTTCAGTGAGGCAACAAGAAGCTCTGTGGTTAAAGGCAAGTCTTCTCCAGGAGTGGTCAGTCCTCAGCGTGGGAGGAGGAAGGCCTGGGCCATTCACTGCGAGGCCTTTAATATGAATATCTGGAGGTTTTATCTCCTGGACTTGAGTAGCCCGTTTCCTGAAGAGGAAGCAAGAGACCAGCCGCCACAGTTCTAGATGGAGCTACAGAAAGCAGGTTAAGGCTCTCACAATTCAGGTGGTAGGATTTTCACGCAATCCTCATTTTCTATGTAAGACCTCTTCCTTGAGTTGTGCCTGATCCCACGTCCACACTTCCTCCAACCCAGGCGCTCTATGAAATAAATGTCAGCCTCCCGCTTGGCAGAAAGGGCTTATAAAGGTCTAAGTGTCTCTTGTATAGTCTTTTGGCTGAACCTCCCTGCTCCCAGTCCGACTCTGAATGCATGATGTCAGAGGCACCTCCATGCTTCCGATTCCCAAACCTTTCAAGGCAGGATTCAACATTGTTCCCACAGACACTCCGCTTTCCGCCTTCTCTGGTGTAATAAGCCAGTTGCCACCCATCCACCTGCTTTCCAGCTTCTGGAACTTTCTCGATATTGCATATGCTGCTGCTTCCTTGCCAATCCTGTGGCTGTGGGTTTCTGCCTTTAAGGATGCATTTCTGGGGGCATCTGAGTGGCTCAGTCATTTAAGGGTCTAACTTCAGCTCAGGTCATGATTTAGGGGTCCTGGGATCAAGCCCCACAACAGGTTCCCTGCTTAATGGGGGTCTGCTTCTCCTTCTCCCTCTGCTAATGTGCACTCTCTCTCTCTCATAAATAAAATCTTTAAAAACAAATAAAACCCATAAAAAAATGAATGCCTTTCTGATATCTCAGTAGTATTCCAACAAAAAGTAAAGGTAAATGTCTGATCTGCTCTGATTAATCAAAAATATTTTCTGAATTTTTGACAAGTATGTATTCTAGTATAAAACTTACGGTTAACGTTTGTTAATATTAGCCTGAATTTCTGTTAATCGGTGCTCCTGAACCCAAAGATCCACTGACAGAGTCTGTTACTCCCTACTGCATTCACTCACACCTACTAAGAAAAACTCTACTCCGATGAAAAAAAAATGGAATTACAGCTGAGTATATGACTGATGCTTAATACACACTGAGTTAAAGGGGGAGTTCTAAAAGGAGCAGTTAGACACATAATCCACAGAAATGTCGCTGTCTCTCAGTTACTCTTTCCCATTCCCCCATGAGTTTTCTCTTTAAAGTTTTATTTTGTTTTATTTAGTAATCTCTACACTTAATGAGGGGCTCAAACTCATAAGTCCAAAATCGAGAGTCACATGCTCATCCAACTAAGCCAGCTGGGTACCCCTCCCATGAGTTCTCCTTACAGTAACCCCCCCCAACAATTCATGATGTAAGACTAAATCATTCATGAGTTAACACGTCTTATACTTTCTGCATATCTCATTAATGAACATTAAGTACAAACATTTGCATGGTATCAGGACTGTAAGATGACATTTTCACAGTACACTGAAGAAAAAATACTTTAAGTATGAAATGTTGATAATGTCCAGCTGCTACAGAGGAGAATTCAGACCTAAAATTGTTCATACCCAGTCATCAGGGAAAAGTTAAAACCACAGTGATACTCATGTCCCCTAAAATGACCACAATAAAGCCTGACACAGTAAATGTCAGCCAGGATGTGGAGCGACAGGAAGCCTCGCACACCGCAGAACGGCCTGGCAGTTCCTTGTAAAATTAAAAATGTACCTTCCCTATGTCCAGCAATTCCGCCCTCAATTCTTTCCCCAAAAGAAATGAAAACATAGACCCACAGAAAGACTTCCCGGAAGGTCTATTCACCCCCTCCCCTAACTCATGCTCTCTCTTCCTCTCTCTCAAATAAATAAATAAATAAATAAAGTCTTGATTATTTATTTGCTTATTTATTTATATTTAGAAATTTTATCCATGATATCCTCAGCCTGGAAACAACCCAAATGTCTGTCAACAGGTGAATGGATAAACAAATTGTGGTATAGTCAGAGTGGAACATCACCAAGCAATGAAAAGAAATGAATCAATCACACATGTAACAATATGGGTGATTCTGAAAAACAGTACACTGAGAAGTTCTACTTATATTAAATTCCAAAGCAGAGAAAACCCACCAACAGTAACAGGAAGCACTGGGTTGCCTGGGCCTGGAGGTGGGAGAACTGATTATAAAGACAATTGGGAGGAAGATTTTGGCATGATGTGCTACCTCTCGATTGGAGTGATAGTTATGTGAGTGTATACAGTTGTCCAAACTCCTCAAATTACACACTTAAAATAGGTATATTTGGGGGCACCTGGTTGGCTCAGTGGGTTAAAGCCTCTCCCTTGGCTCAGGTCATGGTCTCAGAGTCCTGGGATTGAGCCCCGAATTGGGCTCTCTGCTTGGCAGGGAGCCTGCTTCCCCCTCCCTCTCTCTCTGCCTGCCTCTCTGCCTACTGTGACCTCTGTCAAATAAATAAATAAAATCTTAAAAAAAAAAAAAAAAGATTTACCAGTTGATCCAATAATTCCACTACTGAAAACATGAATGGGAAAGATGGGAACTCCTATGTTTATGGCAGCATTATTTACAATAGCCAAGATATGGAAGCAGCCCAGCTGTCCAGGAGCAGATGAACAGATAAAGAAGATGTGATAGATATGTAATGGAATATTACTCGGCCATAAAAAAGAATGAAATCTTGCCTTTTGCAACAACATGGATGGACGTAGAGGACGTAGAGGGTATTATTCTAAGTGAAATAAGTCGGCCTGAGAAAGACAAATACTATATGATGTCACTCATATGTAGTATCTAAAAAAAAAAACAAGTGAAGAAACAGACAAAACACAGAATTGGGCCCATAACAAAGAAAATGAACTGATGGTTGTCAAGAGAGGAGAGGGAATGGGGAGGATGGGCAAAATGGCTGAAGGGGAGTGGGAGATACAGGAGTGAAGAAGACAAAAGAATAGAAAGTGCAGCACAGGGACTATATAGTCAGTGATACTGTAATAGCATTATATGGTGAGGACGGTAGCTACACTTGTGGGGAGCCCAGCATAATGTATAGACATGTCCAGTCACTATGTTGTGCACTAAAACTAATGTAACACTGTGTTTCAACTATGCCCCCCCCCAAAAAATCAGAAACTTATTTTTTTAAATAGATTAGAAAAATCAGATTAAAAAAATCAGAAACCATTTTTTTAAATAGATTAGGGGTAAAATGTAGGAAGAGAAATTTGTATTTCAAAATGCAAAATATAAAATAAAATTTTATTTGGAGAAAAATCCAATTTCTTTTTTAAAATTTTACTTATTTGAGAGAGAGGGAAAGCACAGACTTACTGCTGAGCAGAGAGCCTGACTTGGGGCTTAATCCCAGGGCCCTGAGATCACGACCTGAGCCAAAGGCAGACACTTAACTGCCTGAGCCACCCAGGTGCCCCGAAAAATCCAATTTCTTTAAAAAAAAAAAAAAAAAAGTGAAGGAGAAGAAGAGACAGAACAGAGTATAGTAGGAGTGACTTACGGCAATATCACAAATTTGCCTCACAGAAGAAAAGGGGATAAAGATGTGGGGCAGGGCTTTGTAAAGAGAAAAAAGGCAGATTAAATTGAAGCCATCATCATCACCCTCATCTTATCACTTTGCGCAACTCCGTCAAACAGCTGATGCCGTGTGTTTACTGCGCAGGTTCTCAGGCCCAGGGACGTGAAGCCTCAGACTATAAATCAGTAGTAAAATCATACATTAGGAAAAAACAAACACCCTAAGATGTATTAATTTATCTTTATTTTTTATAAAGTTTTTATAACGAACCCACATTAGTACTGTAGGAAAGAGTTTCTAAAAATCTTTGAACTTGTGGTATAAGACACAGAAGTGGTAGAAAGTATATCATAAATGTTTTAGAAATGTATACTTGCAAATTAAAGTACACCGTAAGTCAGTTAACAAAAAGGGAAGAGAATAAATTGCCATAGATACATTACCAAGAAACAGAGCTCTTAAGTATTTAGATTTACAGCACACATTTTGGTAAAGTCCGTATATAGTAACTGTTGGTTTTTAAACAAAACAGGGCATCTGAACCTACACCAAAACCAATGCTGTTTCAGAGCATTTTTGTGCAGTTTTGTCATATTCTGTTAGATATAACTATCTCCTGAAAACATGGAAATAACTGTATGTTTTCATAAGAAGTTAGATGTTATTAATTCCTACTACCAGTTTTCTAAAAATAGGGTTACACAATATAAAAAGAATCTCAGTTTGCAATTTGTCTGGTAGGAAAGGTATATGCAAAAAAAAACAAAGGTAAATGTACAAATTCTAACACTTGTAAATTTAGCATAATAATACTTTTAATACTTGTAAATGTAACGCTTGTAAAATTTAAGAAGCAGGCATCTCTTACATTCTTCTCTACAGTAAAAACATACCCAGTTCTTTGGCTGTGGCTCCTCTGTCCTTTGGGTCTTCAGAAACTATTAACTGTGTAAAGCATTTCCTTCCCAGAGGCTTTTCTACAGTTGTTATCTAAAAAGTAAAACAAAACAAAAAACACACATTTTTGTTAAAAAGTTTTGAAAACTGTTGTGTTAAGTTAGAAAACCGAAAATACTCTGAGAAAGGTTTCATTATTTCCTAGAACAGTCCATATAACAGACATGTGACTCTTAACATTTCTTCCCATAAAATACTTCCGAGGAGACAGGTCTCTTACCTTAGGTTTGGAGAAAAGAGGACTGTAGAAAAAAAGAGAAAAAAAAGATTTTTAAAAAATTACAGGAGCAATATGCTTCCAAACAAATGTCACTGAAATGGCTGTAAAAATAAATTATAGCTTCTCTGGATTCTAATATTAGCACAGAACATTTCCAGTGCTGAAACATTGCCACTGGTTCACACAGTTCAAAGGGCAAGCTCTCTCATGTTAGCAACTTAGCTAGTCAATTACTACTGAAAACCCCCTTCTTTGGGGTAAATGCTGAGATCTGGGGGGAAAAATGTTAACATTTTGCTGATAATGTAAAGAGTATTTCACACACATATTTTTAAAATTTCAGATTATGTCTTTATAATCTGAAGTAGGTAATGATAGAAGATAATTTTATTGGCATTATCTGTGGGAACAGGTAACAAAAAAGGGAATTTTTAAATTTTCTATGTTTTAGAGGAATATCAAAGATGACAGAATGCATATGTCCACAGAAAAGGTATGCACAAAAATATTTATAGCCACTTGATTCATAATACTGAAAAAACAGAAATAATCTGAATGTTTATTAACAATATCATGGAAAAATAAATTGCTACACAGTCCTACAGTGAATCCATACAGGAAGGAATAAAACCGGGCAAATTACCAGTACATGCAACAACATGTAACACAGACATAGCAAAATGATGGGCAAAAGCAGTTACTACAGAAATCTCCATTCTGTATGATTAGGTTTCTAAGAATTACAGAATAGGCAAAAACACTGTTACAGTACTTAGTGGTAATTTTGGGGGTGGGTGCTGAGGGATCTTTCTGAGGGGCTGTGCTGTTATGTGTCTTGGTCAGAGTGGTAGTTACATAGACATTTATATGTATATAAAACCTTCACTGAGCTTCTGTGCTTTAATGTATGTAGAATTCAAAATTATTTTTTATAGTAAAAAATTTAGGAATAATAATTTGGGGGGGATTATCCAAATTTGAAGCATAAATATGCCATGTCGATATTATATTAAATAAATACTTGTTTTCAAATGATTAAAACATCTGCAACACATTAAAAAATGATTGATTCCATGGGAAAGTCAGGGAAAGTGTCTATATACTGAATATTTTGAAAGAACACAATGTTCCTTATCTATTGTAAAACATTCCATGATTTTAAAACTCTGAGAAGTTTAAAGTTAATTTAACATGCTGAGAAATTAGGTTATAATGCAGAGTCCCTAAAAACATTGTTTCCAAGGTTCAAATCAACAGCAGAAAACTGTCATCATGAGAGGTGAATGAACATCATTTCTGAATCTACAAAGGTTCTTCAAAGGCTGGTCTCCAAAATAATCAGAGCCTAATGCAACTGTCCACTACGTGGGTCTGTTTCATTACGGACAAGTAAGAGTTTTCGTCTACTCTTTGTGATTCCGGAGGAAAAGGAGAAAATGTTATCCACAGGACTGAATCTTGCAGTGTCCATATCAAGGGTTCTTGTACATCTCAGAAATCTCGTTTAAACATCACTAGTTTAAACACTATCATGTATCCTTGCCTGCAGATTTCTGAGTCTTAGAATAATGAATTTAAAAATATATTTACATGCTTTATTATTACTATGATTTAGTTTTAAAAATCCCAATCTTTGATACAAATCAAGCATTTTAAAATAATCTGGTAAATGTAAAAAAAAAATTTATCTGGTAAAATTACCTTTCCTTCTGCAGTATTTTGGTTAAATATTGCACTGTTTCTGCTTCCTGCCATTAGACAGATGTGTTTTGGCTACAACATACATACTGGCAAACAACTACAAAAAAAATTCTAATACACAATTTTTTCCCATTTCAATCACCTAATCTCGCAACCAAAAAGAGATCAAAATTAAAAGTTGTATTTTAAAATTTCTGATTAGAAGGTGTTTTGAACTTACATAAAGTTGAACTTTTACTGAGTTCTCAGACACTATGATAAAAGCCAATCAGATAAACACTAATCACTTTATCTGTTTTAATATCTCCCACTGAAAACATTAACAAATAAAAAATGGACCATGAATTTCAAATATTCAGTGCTTCTTCGATACTCTACTTCAACTCATTCTATACAAATACTGATGTACTTACTCTTGGTGTGTTGTGCAAAACTTAGTAAGTCGTTCAAAATCTTCACCATTAAATCCTTTTTCTGAATTCCTTAGAGTTGTAACTGTATGTGGTTGTACAGTTTTCCATTTTGTTTCTAAATTTAAAATATTTGTTAATTACTGGATATTATGAAACATATTTAGGAGGGCAAAAGTAGTTAATTGGCACCACCACTCAAAATCCCCCGGCAAAGTTATCTTCTCATACAGCCCAAGTTAACACAGTGAAAAAAGGCTGTCATTACTTTTCAATACGAGTAAATATTATCCCAGGGATGAAATTAGCCAGTAGGGCATGCCAAGGGATTGGAAGAGATGCAAACAGTTTTAAGTGTGTTCTTTTCTTGGCATTGATACAAAGAGCAAAATATAGAGAGAAATTTTCTCACAAGGACATAGACTCCTGGTATAATTGCTACTTTCTTTGCAACGTTAACTTAACTGTTGAGGCATTTCTTTCCTGACTTACAAAACCAGGTCAAATAAGTTAAATTTCTAGATAGGAAGGTGTTAGATTACTGATAAGTGCACAGCCCTTGTAAGTCTGTACTTACCCCACTCTTCTTGAATGGCAGAGAGATTTGCGAGCAATTTCTCGTGATACAGTCGTTCAAGCTGAATGAATTTCATTGCTTTCTCATCTGAACAGAAAAACTGAGGAAAATAGAAATCCAGACTCTTTACATTTAGCCTCATATTGCAAGAATGTCCTCTTGAAATTGGAAAACTTGGAGTTTACCAAATATTAAATTAAATATTTAATATTTTTAAATTAGGGTTTCTTGATTTGGAGTAGGTAAGTTTTGATGCCATAGCTACTCGGGTTCCATTCTGCCAGCAAACAGAAACTAAAAGAGGGTTTTAATGCTCAAGGAATGCTCACTTGCCAGTGTATCTCTAGCAGAATCAATTAAGAGGAATTTAGTTGCAAACAGGATCCACCTGGAATCCTGGAATCTAAATGTTTCCCATTTTTTCCCTCTCCTTACTTTACTTTCTGTCAAGCAACTACATTACCCTCTAGTCAAGTCAAGCGTGTGCTCCTGATTTTGACTCACCGTGACTCTCTAATTTTTTCTCACTGAATGCTTTTCTCTCACAAGTCAAAGGTTTGCAAGCCAAAACAAGGACAGAGCACAACATTATATGGATCTTTGGTAAAAATTTAATTAACTGGCCAGAGTGGTTTTGTAATTATGTGAGTCTCCTCTTCTGTAGATTTCCCTATAAGGTTCTTCTTCTCCATCTGTATCACACAGTTAGCAGGTCGTGGTCAGGTGCCCAACTGTCTGCCTTCCTTTGGGCCATGTTCTAAATGCTGACCCAGAAAGAGGGGAAGAGAAGAAAACGCGGGTTAGCTTTCTGCCCTTCCCACGATCACTTGGACACTCAGCTCTCTCTCGCATCTGCAGTCTTCAAACTGTGCCAGGGATCATAAACTAGGCCGGGGAGAAGTGGGGGCAACTCCACTTTCCTCTGCCCGTGACGTAAGTATACCGAAGTTTCTCAAACTTTACTGAACACAAAAGTGATCTGAAAAACTTACTAAAAATGTACATTCCTAGGTCTGATCTCTAGAAGCTCTGATTCTGAGGCCCATGGGGGTGCACACTATGAAGCCCCTGCCCCCACGGCCGGAGGTGGATGCTGGTCTATACTACACTACCCTGTGCTCACTATTTGGTTAGAAGAAAAGTTCTAGCTTCCTTTCCACCAGAATTAGATCTCCTGCGCACTTCGTCACGAGCTGCCACCATCTGAGGTGGTTACCACTGTCGATCTGACAGGGCTCGGGGTAACGACTGCATTTCCCTCGATCTCTTTGGAGATGAAGAACAAAGTCAACAAGGTGAGGACAGAACTGAAATCACACAAGTGGGGAAACACAGATGGTGAGGGCACATTCTTCTAGAGAGTCTATATATGGGGCCATCCCTGGAGAAGAGAAGTGATTTTTACAAAGGGCAATTGGAAAACTGAGGGAAGAAATGTTTCCTGTATAAAAGCTAATATGCAGTCTCACTTGACAGCATTTGATCTATTTAGTTCAAGTGAAGAATTCAGTCTTCCTTTTGTAGCTAAAAGCTAGACTAAGACGCTCGCAAGATCTACTATGTGTAATGTGCTCCCCAGGCTCTGCCACACGAATATCACTTGACTTAGGCTTCTGTTTTAATTCAAAAGAAAGAAAACCCAACAGATTTTCAAATTATATTTTTTAGCAATGTGCCTTTTTCTGCCCCTCATAAACACACCAATATTTAGATCGTAGTAAAGTTGGGGATTTTTCATGGAAGGCCAAATTTGGGTGGTTCTAGAGAATTTTCTGGAGTGGAAGAAATTGTCTACACCTTGCTTTCTGAGGTGGATACATGGATGCACAAAGCTGTGTGCACCACTGAAACACCCATCGAAAACAACAGATAGATATATATGTTTTTGTATGTAAACTAAATTTTTAAAAAATGGGCAGTTCTCCATGAGTCCTATGAATGTCTTCCTGTAATTAAGAAAAGGATACAGTCCTCCTCCCGGAAATAGGACTCTGCTATCTGTTAAAAACAAAGACAGGAAGTTAGATTAACATTTGGATAAAAAGGCAAATACAGAACAAATCAACACCTCAACATTCTCCAAGTCTTTGACATCAGACTAAGAAAACTCTGAACTACACACACCAGCTGAGAAGAAATCTGACTGGAGGCACAGGACACATTTCTGAAGTCACTGATCACAAGCAAAGCCAATGGACGCATTCTTTGGTCTTTGTAACAACCCCTCTCTCCCTGCTCTATTTCAAATTCAAGTCAACTTCACCAAGTCATTAGAGTTTAGAAGCACAAACTCTAGAGAATGAGGAAAATACTACGGGACCTTACAACAGCGTAACGGGGTGAAAGAGTGACTCCATCTTGTAAATCAAAAAGTGAAAATGTGTGAAGTCACATGAGACTCATTCGCGTTTCACCAAGTACTTCACGGGACACTGACTTTTGGTTCTCTTTCGATATTTCAGAAAATTCAGGGCCAAGTGCTAAGAGTTGAGCAACGACATGCTGCACGGGGTAAAGGGCACTGGAGGGGTGGGGGGCAGTCCAGAGATTGGGGAGATGGCCCCAGTCGAGGCTTATCAGTTACCAGCTTCATTCCAAGGCATATTTAAAATGAAAAATTATTTGATTCTGAACATTTTGGGATCTTTCACTTATATTTTTATTTAGATACAGCATTTGTAAATAGAACAACAGCAAAACTTAAAGTATTCACTGGAAACTTTCACTGAGAAATAGTTGCAGAGACTGCTGTCATATTTAGAATATTTCATATAAATTTTCACACTTTTAAAACAGTTTCACTCTTACTAAGTCTCTAGTAAGAGAGGTGCTCCATCTATAGATCCTTGTCTCCGTTTTCCAGCTCGCTGTTGATGTGAAGAGTAATATGGTACTTGTCAAGCCTATAATCTAGCAAAAAGGGAGGTTTTTCATAGAAAATTCTTAAATCATAGGAAACAAACTGAGGGCTGCTGGAGGGAAGGGGGTGAGGCATCCCCTGATTAGGTAACTGGGGGACAAATTTAAATTTTATTTTATTTTATTTATTTTTAAAAAAGATTTTATTTATTTATGTGATAGAGAGATCACAAGTAGACAGAGAGGCAGGCAGAGAGAGAGATGGGAAGCAGGGTCCCTGCTGAGCAGAGAGCCCGATGCGGGGCTCGATCCCAGGACCCCGAGATCATGACCTGAGCCGAAGGCAGAGGCTTAACCCACTGAGCCACACAGGCACCCCCAAATTTAAATTTTAAAACAAAGGAATAGTTTTCCCCAAATCCCACAGTGGAAACAGCACAATTTAAAAGGAAAATATTTACCTAGCTTAAAGTTTACATTATCACTCCAACATTTTTCCATAAGCAATAAATACAAGTGGACTCAATCTCCTCTTTCTAAAGTTTTAGTTTAACCTAAAGCTTGAGGCACCTGAGTGGCTCAGTAGATTAAGCCTCTGCCCTCGGCTCACGTCATGATCTCGGGGTCCTGGGATCAAGTCCCACATCAGGCTCTGCGCTCGGCAGGGAACCTGCTTCCTCCCCCCACCCCACCCCTGCCTGCCTCTCTGCCGACTTAAGGTCTCTCTCTCTCTGTCAAATAAATAAATAAAATCTTAAAAAAAAAAAATACTTTAAACTAAAGCTTGAGTCCATACATACATTCTATTCTGAGGACTTTGCAAAGGATAAACTGATTTTCAACATTCTGCTTGTCTTTCATCAGCCCATCCATCTAACAGTACCAACTGGAATCAAATCGTCAATATTTAACTACTTTTTTACTTACAAAACAAGAATTCCACGTACTACGACCAGTAGTGTGCTGACACACGCCTGACGCCTGGCTCTCGAGTACTGGGGAGAGCCCTGACTTGCAGTGTTCACTCGTTTCTGTGTCATCAAGGCTTCCACCACAGCCAATCTCCAACGACTAACAGGAAGGACCTCACTGAGTATGGTTCTCATGAGCTATAGGAGCGCGCTCCAGCACACCGCTGGGTCACGTCTAATAGAAATCACGAACTTTGCATTTATCAACTTCCAGTGAAAAGTCTCCGGCATGGCATCGAGTTTCTCTATTATACATCACATTGAATATAGTTTCCGGTTGCCCATTAAGATTAAATGTCTGGCTCTACAAAGCCATTCTTGTTGCCTTTCTGCCCTCGTGTACCATTGGCACACGCTCATTTATAAAAGGCTTCACGCTCTCATAAACCAGACTTTCTCGCACTACAGAAATACACATTTCAATTAGCTTTCAGATTTCTATGATGGTTCCAATACCATAAAAGCAACTATAAAGGTAGGGTCACGAGACCCAAGGCCTCAAAAGCAACAGGCATTTCCAGGTGAAAGGGCAGCTAGGGAAAATAAGTTCGCGCCCCTGGGCAGTCTAGCAGGGCAAGAGCAGACGGGATTTTCTTTGATGTCCCATATGTCTAAATCTGGGAGGAAGCCCGGTAGAGCAGAAACGAACGCAAGGTGTGGAGGTGACTAACCGGACTGCATTCTGGTCCCAGCTTTGCCACTGCTGGCCATGTGACCTTGGACATGTTCTTTTATGTCTCAAGTCTCAGTTTCCTTATCTGTACAATAGGGACAGTGGTACCTGGGACTCTGCGAGACAAGGCTGCTGTCAGGATTGAGAGAGGGAGTGTGCGGGCTGCCTGGGTGGCTCAGTGGGTTAAGCCTCTGCCTTCGGCTCAGGTCAGGATCCCAGGGTCCTGCGATGGAGCCCTGCATCGGGCTCTGTGCTCAGCAGGGAGCCTGCTTCCTCCTCTCTCTCTCTGCCTGCCTCTCTGCCTACTTGGGATCTCTGTCAAATAAATAAATAAATAAAATCTTTAAAAAAGAGAGAGAGAGAGAAAGAGGGAGTGCGAATCTAGCGTGGGGGCCAGCATGGAGCAGCAGATGCTGAAAATGGTTTGAGTCTGAGTCTGAACTGCAAGGGCAAGACTCAGAGTAGGACCATGTGGAGAAGTAAGTTGAAGATCACTCTGGGAGGGCAACAGTGTGAAGGTTTCAGGTTTCCAGGTTATTTTGGTTCTAGGTTTCCTTTACTTACCAGGAACCAGAGAGGGGAAGTAGGAAGGTCTCATTTTTGGCCATAGTCACGCAAGGAGCCCAGGGGGTCCACTGCCTGCCTGAGTCTGACACCAGTTTCCAGTACAAACGCACTGAGCACAGAGTACCATGCTTGAGGTTTTTCTTCCCACTTCTATAGGAAAAGCTTCCAAGTTTATGACTTCAGTCAGATACTTAGAGCTAACCTGCAGTCGTATTAACTAAGTGTGTGAAAGATGATTCATACCGAGAGCAAGAATTTCTAAATGGAATCTTCAAGAGTTTCAAGAGCTAAAAATACAAGCCCATATCTGATGTAACTGCAGTCATGTTTCCAACAGCCTTTAGCACATATTCTCTGATGGAATATCACTTCAAAAATAACAACTGTCCCCAAAGGGACTCTCCCTCTTCAATTCCTCATTTCTGTTCATGGAACTGCCACTCGCCCAGCCCGGATCTCCTGGCCATCTCTGACTTCTCTGTTCCCTTTCTTACCACTCCATGTCCTAGGGATTCTTCCTTCAAAGGGATTGCACTCCATCCCTCTCTGTGGCCACCACCACCATTGGAACCAGCATGCTTTTCTCACCTTATCCTTGATTTATCACTATCTCCTTTCAGTTCTTATTTTCATTAAAATTGTGTAAGCCTGGGGTTTCAGGAGTCCAACAGTCCTATGATACATGTTCACAAAGCCCTGCCCTCTTGGCTTTCTCTCCATTCTTCAGGAGCAAGCACTGAGAGATCTGGTTTCCTTCTCTTTTAACCTGTGTATCCCTAAACATTATGCCTGTTTGGGCCATTTCTGGACTTTGGGGTTTTAGAAGATGAGGACGGAGCCTTTTGCTCCCCTGGCCCCAACTCTACAAACACACAGCGCACACACACACCCTCCCACACTCCCCTAATCCATATGGTTATACTGGTTATAGGTAACATTTAATGTTTGCCTTACTGTAAGCCAAGCCATATAGTAAACTCTTAATTTTCCTTTCCTGAAAACTTTTTGTTTTCCCTGGAGTTACTTTTTCCTTTCCTTTTCCCCCACTTTTTTTTGGGGGGGGGGCACAGTTTTCCATGCACTTGCCACCTATACAACTCCAAGCATGCCACCAAGAGTCTATCTTCCCTCAATACATTCAGAAACAGCAAATACTCAGAAATAGGAAAATGATATAGAACTTTCTCCCCAGACTACTCTGGTCTCCTCCAAACAGAACTGGAGCCTCTCTCCTTGGTACAGAGCTGTCATCTTAGAACATTCCTGCACCTCCAGACTCTCTTCACCCCTCTCCTGGGTAGCACCCTGATTTCTGGTATCTCACACCCTCCTGCTCCCAGGCTTACCCCTCTGCTTTGGAGCAGCCTCTAGAGGCTTCCTCAGAAAGGGGTAAAAGGAGACAGCAAAGGCCCTGGGGTAGGAGCATCCTTGTATATCTGAGGAACTGCCAGGAGGCAAGTGGACCTAGGAAGCAGTGAGTAAGAGGGAGCATTTCGGAATTAAAGTCTAGGAGGGAACAGCCCAGATCGTGCAGGGTCTCACAGGCCCTGTAAGGATTTTAGTTTTAATTCTGACTAACAAGAGAAGCCACCAGAGGGCTCTGAGTGGAGGACTGACAGGATCTGACTTAGGTTCTCTCTAGGTCACGAAATGACTGCCATGTAGAAGACAAAGACAAAGGGGAGAGGGAGAGTTAGGGTGGGGATTTCTAAAGTGATGGTTCCCTGCAAGAATCCAGGTGAGGTCTGAGTCCTGCACCAGGGCGGAGGCAAGAAGGGGTCAGATTCCGGGGACCGTGCGCACGGAGCTGCAGCCTGCACTCACTGCACTGGGTGTGGGGGGAGAAAGAAAGAAAAGGTGACTTCAGAGCATTTGGTCTCAGCAACTAAAGGGATGGAGCTGCTGTTGAACAAAAGGGGGAAAACTAGGGATGCAGAGAAAAAGCTTTTTGGAAGAAAAAGCAAAGTTTGATTTCAGATATCTTAAGTTTGAAGTGCTCTTCAAACACCTCAGGAGGCTGGCTATTGAAGCCTAGAGTTCAGAACTGCATACAGGAGAGCTCTGACGTGTAAAGGTTAGTAAAATATATGGGGCACGTCAGGGGCTCAGTGGCTTAAGCATCTGGCTTCAGCTCTGGTCATGATCCCAGCGTCCCAGGATTGAGTCCCACATCGGACTCCCTTCTCAGCAGGCAGCCTGCTTCACCCTCTCCTTCTGCTTGTGCTCTCTCTCTCTCTTAAATAAACAAAACAAAACTTTAGGGGCGCCTGGGTGGCTCAGTGGGTTGGGCCTCTGCCTTTGGCTCAGGTCTTCGTCCCAGCATCATGGGTTTGAGCCCCATATGGGGCTCCCTGCTCAGCAGGGGGCCTGCTTCTCCCTCTCCCACTCCCCCTGCTTGTGTTCCCTCTCTCGCTGTGTCTCTCTCTGTCAAATAAATAAATAAAATCTTTAAAAAAAACTTGTAAAAAATTAGTAAAATATGGAGGCAGATAAAGCATGCCAAGAAGGGAGGGTCCCAAAGGCAAATAAAATAGTGCTTCAAAATGGACTATAAGCTCAACTTGTCAAAGCTCCTCCCATCACCAGCAGGAGGAAAACTGAGCACTGACCACTAAATGGGCATGAACATGTGACATGGAGGCCATGAAGACTTACGATCTTCAGAATGTAATTTTCATGGCATGTGGGGCAAAAGCCAGACTGGAGTGGGTTCAAGAGAGAATCAGGCATGGAATGTTACCAAAGCAGAATCCTTGTCCATAGTGTTTTAGACTGAATCAAATCATAAAGGAACAACTAGACAAATCCTAATTATAGGGCATTCCACAAGAATTCTTGGTTCTTCTTAAGAATTCTTGGTTCTTCTTAAGTTTAAAAAAGAAAAACAAAACAAAACAGAAAAGGCAGGGACTGTTTGGGATTACGGAAGACTAAAGAAGCCTGATGACCGAATGCAATGTGTGCTCCTTCACGGGATCCTGGGTTAGGGGGAACTAGTCATGTTTGTGGAACAACGTGAGGGAGACGGAACTACAGGCTGTCCGTGGAATAATACTGATACCAGCGTCTCATTTCCTGGGGTTGATACCAGCACTGTCGGGGAGTATCCACGGTGTTGGGGACACATGCACATATGTTGAGGGGTGATGCTACAGTGCACCCAAGAATCACCTGCAGTCCTTGAATTAGTGACAATAAGGGTGCCATCATAATGCTTACTCTTTATTTGGCTCTTACTGTGTACCAAGCACTATGGTAAATGCTTCCGCACATATTACTCCATTTGGTCCTCCACGTTACAGAACACATTGAAAGCCACTTAGATTGTTAGTGGTGGAGCCCAAACCCCCGCTTTTAAACCCTCACCATGCTCTCTAAGCCCCTCTGTCAGGGGAGGACAGATGGCCAAGATATTTAAGAAGCAGGATCTACAGGACTCAGCAAACTGATATGTTTCTGGGGGGGTGGGGAGCGTGGGGGTTGTGGAGGGGTCCTGGGGAGGGTGGGCAGAATTTTACTTTGAGACAATAAGAGGCGCCTGGCTGAGTCACCAGAAGAGCACATGACTCTTGATCCCGGAGACTGTGAGTTTGAGCCCCATGTGGGGGGTAGAGGTTACAAAAAAGAAAAATAAATAAATAAACTGAAAAAAATTTAAACAATCTTCAGGCCTAGATGTACTAGAACCGTTTTGGCTGTAGGATCGTACACCAGTAGAAAACAGCATTCCTCTTACTTTTCTCAAGCAACAACAGCCCAGTGACATAAACTCCTTGAAAAGATCTGACTACATCTGCTATTTCTATCTTTACTCCAAATGTCCTTTTCCTCAAGTTTTTATCGAAATTCTATAGAAGAGTCCAAAGAAGAGTAAAATCATCAGCCGTTTACCTTTCACCTAGATCTGTCAATTGTTGACATTTTGCCAAATCTGCTTTCTCTCTCGGTCTTTTCCTCTCTTA
Source organism: Mustela putorius furo (assembly GCF_011764305.1). Taxonomy (NCBI): domain Eukaryota; kingdom Metazoa; phylum Chordata; class Mammalia; order Carnivora; family Mustelidae; genus Mustela; species Mustela putorius. The sequence goes on along the minus strand of NW_025421480.1, from coordinate 9,420,925 downwards.
TGTACTTTTTCCTGCTGAAGTATCATAAGTGACGATAAGTAAAAATATCATAATACCCTTCACCGTATGTCACTTCACTCCCAAATATGTGGGCACATCTCTCTCAAGAACAAGGACACTGTCCTATAAAACCTCTAATTCTGTTACCAGTCTCAGGGAATTAGGGCAATAATATTATTTAATATACAGCCTATATTCAAATTTCTCCCACAATGTTCCAAAAACAGATGCACTGAATGGAATAAACAAATTCTGGTCCCAGGACTGTAAGGAAATTGCTTGGTTGGTGTCTCCATTAGTTCATTATTTTCATTTTGAAGGAAAAATTAAATGCGGCTCATACATATCTTATTTTTCTGAATTAGCTGTTGTGTAAAAACTCTGCCTCACCACCACCGAGAAGGCCTCCTGGTGTTCAGAATCCCCATCTCCTAATTTACCCTCCCAGTCATCAACAGAGTTATTTTTCTGAAATTCACATTCGATTTGGCATTCCCACCATTAAAAACTCCCAGTCCCAAAAGGAGGGCCGTGGTTGCTGCCCCAGCCATCCAATGTCAAGTCCCACCTCCCCATCTTAATCTCCAACACCATCTCAGCCTTGCCTTTGCGGGGGCTGACCTCTCCTCCGGCTCCAGCTCACTCCGCTCATCTCGTAAGCGCCTACACACCCCACAAAACCAGCTCAGTCATCCTGTATTCCCCTGATGCCCACAGAACAGAGCGAATCACACATTTTATGCTTTTGCCGAACCTTAAATATCTGTCAACACTTACTACAGACTTCTCCCGTTATTTATCTCTACAAGTGTTTCTCCTGTTCCGCAGTGGCTCTCTTACACACATGCTCTGTTACGTAATCTTTGTTTCCCCAGTGTCTAGCAGAGTTTTTGGCATCTCGGTGGTACTTACTAAGCGCTTGCTACACCGACTCTTAACTTGTACACAGCGTATTCATTACATAAATCAAGTGATTGTCTGAACTACAAGTGGATTATTGAAGGCCAATGTGTGGCCACCAGTAGCCATACGCTAAAGTTCCCACCAGCCACTGACCCAGGATCACATCCTGGGCTCTCTCTCCAATGACAGGTTGGAGGGAATCGATGACAGAGAATTGTCTTTCCAGTGACTCCAAACCCCAGGCCCAGGACTGTGGGGGAGGTGGGACGTGGAGGGTTTGTTGGGAGTACCTGGTGCAGGCAGAGGGGGAGTGCCCTAGAATCCAACTGCTCAACCTCCCCGCGGATAAGTGAGAACAGATACTGGAGAACTTGCTTCGGGGCCTCCGGTTGATCATTAGCGTTTACTTCTGCAGACTCTTCATCGCTCACTGTGGGTGTGGACGCACTGAGCGTATTTTCTTGCATCAAAGCTGTGGCATCTCCTGAAGAAAGTCCTTTAAGAAGTAAAAAAAATGCCTACGTTAGGATGAAGTATCATCCTGATAGAATACCTTAAAATAATTATGTCTGCTAACATAAAATTGCATAAAAACATAAAAATATGCATAAAATTTGCAAATAAAGCTAATCAAATGGGGGGGAAGCTCAGAACCACAGATTTTTGTCCTTGTTAAACTGTGCTGTCATCTGACTGCTTCTGTTAGCACACACGTGAACCATTTTTGCAGAATTTTAATTAAGAGTATTAATGAAAAAAGATCCAATGGAAAGTATGCAGGTTAAAACCTGATCACAAACTTGAGTCAACAGAGGAAAAAACGGATTAGCTATAATTGAAAGTCCTGGCTTGCTCAAAATACAAGAATTAAACAGCAAGGTAAATGCACTTATCCTCTAAAACTGCTAAAGAAGTTAAACCCTTCTCTTTAAACTCTGGTCTCATAACTGTAGCACTACTTCTGGATCCCAAGAGAGCAGCAGGAATTCAGATGCCAGAGACAATGGCCATGGAAAATTTTTTCGTAATAAGAAGCTACCAAACATAAATGTCAATAAATAAATAAATAATCCATGAATACATGCATGGCCTAGAGCTCCTGATGTGATGTACCAAATTTTGAAAATTTAATCACTACATGTTTGAACTTCACCCTTCATGGAAATCTCAGCATCTGCTCTAATTGCATATTCACCTTAAACAGACTGTCTGCATCTGTACATCCATTTAGGGGATCAGCCTCAGAACGGCTCTTTCTCAGTAATGCAGTATCTGTCCCACGTTTGAGGATGCCTCCTGTGAGCTCTCTGGAGTGGGTCCGGAATTCTGCCTTTACTGCCTTCTAAATAAATCCACTGCTCTACCCAAAAGGTCAGCTCTTCATCTCCCTAGTAAAACATTCTGCAACTTGAGCGACTACAGATTCTAACAGGATTTTTTTTCCCCATCTATGCCTATTTATATTTTACCCTAACAAAATCCATGCATTTCTGTATTACAGAAATGGGGCCTATGGTAAACTTGTCCTCTGAACTCTGTGGAGAGCCTGCAGGATGCTGGATTATGTCACGGTGATGGCTGAAAGGTTTCATCTGCATTAGGTCAGAACTCCTGCATCCACAGGGATTCACTTATGGGCTATGGTTATTGTAACTGTAACCAGCAGTGTCTTCAGCATGAAAACTCCAAGTGCTGTCATTTCTAAAATCAGTCACCTATGGTGATTCCTTATATTTTAGAAAATTCCCTTCTATGAATTTTGTATCATTTGGGATCTAGAAATACAGGGCTTAGTGATGGCCTGCCATTTTGCAGGAAGAGTATTTTTGAAAACATGCATTATTCTTCTGCTATCTACTTTTCTAACCAAATGGCAGTAGTGCCAGTATGGGAAGAGAAGCTTTCCATAGAGAACTGCAAAGAAACTAAGAGAATTACTGTTTCTTTCTCTGTTCCCCAGCCACACTACTATGTCCAAGACATTTAATCTCATATAGACCGTTATAAAGCCAGCCTCCCAAATTCTATACTTCTCTTGATTAGATTCTTCCCACATAGTTATCAAATAGTACTCCATGCTTCTTCCTTGAAAACATGTAGGAATTATATAATGGTCATTTTCAACAAAGGGGAGTTAAAGATAACCCTTGTAGAATATTACCAAAGAACAAGATTCTCAAACATAAAGAAAAATGACAGACCTTACGACTTTCTTATCTAAAGGAGGTCAGAACAGAGTCCTAAATAATGGAACTGGAAACACAGATTGTGATTATCTGTTAGACAGTGTAGACCCATAATGGCCATGGTTTTTGCTAGATCCATTTTCAAGTTACTTTATTAATTAATATTATGGATACATACAATTTATAAACATGGGATGCATTGGTACATAAAATTATGGAGCCAACAAAAGAAACTGTAACAAAAAGAAGAATATTAGAACAAAACCAACAAAAGTTTGAAAAGCATATACACAAGTCTAAAGATCCCAAGAGCAATGGAAGGCCAATATAAACCGAAAGAATATAGTAGTTTAATCACCAAGTGTAGAGAGGGAACGGAAAATATGAACTAGGCTCATATGGGTCATTCCAAAAGGTCAGGGAAACTTGAAAGACTCATACCACAAAAGGATTGTTTATTGGGGCTGAAGATCATAAGCTTCAGAGACAACTTCATTACAAAACTTACCTCTTAAGATACTATTCCTTGCTGGGACAGAGTAGTATAAATAAAAAAACACTGGAATAGACCAGGAGACAGCAGTTCTGTCATTATTTTTCCAAGTGAAATCTGACCATCTCAAACATTCAGTCTCCACAATGATTTAAGAAATGTAACCAAGCTGGCCACTATGACCCCAGCCTCTAGACCAGCTCCCATGGACCCAGGCTCCAGGATCATCCCAGCCCCAAGCAACCATCCAGCTGACTCAGGTTCCAGGCTGGGTCCTATGGGTATAGGCTTTCAGCCAACATCAGAGCCAGGCTGGCTCTCATGGACTAAGCTGTCAGGCCCACCACCCTAGTGGTCCCTGGTACCTCATCCATCCCCAAGGACCCAGGATCTAAGGCCCACCCACATGGACTCAGCAGCAGGCCCACCCCAGTAGACCCAAGCAGCAGGCTTGACCCCTGTGTACCAAAGCACTAGGCCTGTCCACCTGCTGACCCAGGCACTAGATCTGACTACCTGAGGACTCCAGCACTAAGCTTATCCATGGTCATCACCAATGGGCCCACCCAGAATCTCCAGACAGGCTGACTAGTGAAGGATTTCCCTGTTGAAGCCACTCTGTAAAGACTGGTTCTTTAGGTGTGCAGACACTAACACAAATCCACAAGGATCACAAATAATCAAGAAACACGACACCATTAGAGGAAACTAATAAAGACTCAATAAAAGACCCTATAAAACTGGAGAATCTATGAACCATTGACAAGGAATTCAGAATACTCTTCTTAAAGAAATTTAACGAACAATAAGAAAACACCGATAGATAAACAAAATTGGGAAAATAACGTAGGAACAAAATGAAAACTTCAACAAAGAAATAGAAACCATCATAAAAATCAAACGGAAATACACTGAATACATTGAGTTGAAAAGCTGAATAGGAGTACACTAAAATGAGAAATTCAACAGAGAGCACCAACAGCAGACTCAACCAAGCACAAGAAGGAATCAGTGAACTTTTTTTTTTTTTTAAAGATTTTATTTATTTATTTGTCAGGGAGAATGAGCACAGGCAGACAGAGTGGCAGGCAGAGGGAGAAGCAGGCTCCCCACTGAGCAAGGAGCCCAATGTGGGACTCGATCCCAGGATGCTGGGATCATGACCTGAGCCGAAGGCAGCCGTGTAACCAACTGAGCCACCCAGGCGTCCCAGAATCAGTGAACTTAAAGATACTTCATTTGAGGTAGGCCTGGGTGGATCAGTTGGTTAAGTGTCTGCCTTTGGCTTGGGTCATGATCCAGGGGTTCTAGGATGGCATCCCCCATCAGGGTCCTTGCTCAGTGGGGAGCCTGCTTCTCCCTCTGCCTGCCGCCCCCCTGCTTATACTCTCTCTCTGACAAATGAATGATTAAAATGAAAAAAAAAAAATGTCATTTGAAATTATCTGGTCAGAAGAGCAAAAAGAAAAAAGAATCAAAAAGAATGCTGAGGGATGTCTGGGTGGCTCAGTGGGTTAAGCCGCTGCCTTCGGCTCAGGTCATGATCTCAGGGTCCTGGGATCGAGCCCCGCATTGGGCTCTCTGCTCAGCAGGGAGTCTGCTTCCCCCTCTCTCTCTGCCTGCCTCTGCCTATTTGTGATCTCTGTCTGTCAAATAAATAAATAAAACCTTAAAAAAAAACCAACAAAAAAACCCCACAGGAATTCTTTAAAAAAAAAAAAAAAGAATGAAGAAAACTTACCTGAATTGTGCAGTACCGTGAAGAGAAACAATCTCTTCATTACTGGAGTCCCAGAAGGAGAAGAGAGGGGAAAGAGGGCAGAAAACTAACTTAAAGAAATAATGACTAAGAAATCTCCAAATATGGAGAAAGATTTGGACATCGAAGTTCATGAAGCTTATAAGTTCCCCAAAAGTACCAACCAAAAAGATCTTCTCTAAGACACGTTCTAATAAAACTATCTAAAATCAAAGAAACAGTATTTTTAAAACAGCAAGAAGGGGTGCCTGGCTAAGCTCAGTCAGAAGAGTGTGCGACTCTTAATCTCGGGGTCATGAGTTTGAGCCCCATATTGGGCATAGAGGTTACTAAAATAAAAGTCTTGCAGGGGGGTTTCAGCTCCCAGTGCTCCTATAATAACACTGATAAACTAAGTAGAAAATACAAAATAACAGTAATTTTTAAGAAGACACAAAAAGAAAAAAAACCCTTCACAGACCAGGGACCCCCTCGAAAGGTATTTGTGGATTTTTTCGGCAGAAACACTGCAGGCCTGGGGATAATGGGATGATGTAGTAAACATGTTGGGTTCTAAAATAATTTCCATGTCACATGAACTTATAAAAGTTTTCTTTTGTGTAAGAATTAGTAATCACGATTAGTACAAAAATTCCTTCTGATACATAAAAATTTTCTGGTAAAGACATTTAGAGTTAAGAAGGAAAGCCAAATAAAAACTGTACACTGTACAACATGTCATTTCATCTTTGCTACAAAGCCTTATTTAATTTAATTGAAACGTTTTTTCCCCCAGATATGAATCTATACAGGAACATAAAATTCTATTTACTTTCATCTGTGAAAGTCAAATGAGTTATAGTTAGAACTCCACATTAAGCAATTTGGTGATACTATTTATAAGCAGATGTGACAAATTCATAGGCCTCTAAGTTAACACCTGTCTACTTCACCAAGCTCTAATCAACATCAGTGTTTACTTGCGCCTACTGAGGTTGGGTTTTTTTTTTTTAAGATTTTATTTATTTATTTGACAGAGAGAGAGAGATCTCAAGTAGGCAGAGAGGCAGGAAGGGGGATGGGAAGCAGGCTCCCTGCTGAGCAGAGAGAGCCCAATGCGGGGCTCTATCTCAGGACCCTGAGATCATGACCTGAGCCGAAGGCAGAGACCCAACCCACTGAGCCACTCAGGCGCCCCTTCAGGTTTTATTTTTTAAAAATTAGGGGTGCCTGGTGGCTCAGTGGGTTAAAGCCTCTGCCTTCGGCTCAGGTCATGATCCCAGGGTCTTGGGATCGAGCCCTGCTTAGGGCTCTCTGCGAAGCAGGGAGCCTGCTTCCCTTCCTCTCTCTGCCTGCCTCTCTGCCTACTTGTGTCTATGTCTGTCAAATAAATAAATAAAATCTTTAAAAAAATTTATTTGTAACTACCTTCTTCCAGAGATGAACTGCCTTGAATGATTTCATTCAATGCATCATACCACTGGAATTCTGTCCATTTTGATACTTTTAGTTTTTTTCAGAGAGAGAGTGGGAGTGGGGTAAGTTTGGAGGGAGAGGGGAAGAGAGAATCCCAAGCAAGGTCCATGCCCAGCACAGAGCAAAGCATGGGGCTTGATCTCACAACCCTGAGATCAAGACCTGAGCCGAAATCAAGAGTCAGACACTGAACGGACTGAGCCACCCTGATGCCCCTTGACACACAATTACTTATTTATTTTAATTCCGGTATAATTAACATACAGTGTCATGTTAATTTCAAGTGTACAATATAGTGACTCAGCAACTCACTACATTACTCAGTGTTCATCAAGATAAGTGTATTACTAATCTCCTTCACCTATTTCCCCCCAGCCCCTCAAACCCTCCCCTATGCTGACCACCACTTTGTTCTCTATAACTAAGAGTCTATTTTGTTAAGATTTATTTATTTATTTATTTGACATGGAGAGAGACACAGTGAGAGAGGAACACAAACAGAGTGGGAGAGGGAGAAGCAAGCTTCCCACTGAGCAGGCAGCCTGATGCAGGGTTTGATCCCAGGACCCTGGGACTATGACCTGAACCAAAGGCGGATGCCTAGCGACAGAGCCACCCAGGCACCCCAAGAGACTATTTTTCTGTTTGCTCCTTTTTTTCTCTTTGTTCATTTGCTTTGTTTCTGAAATTCCACGTATGAGTGAAATCGTATGGTATTTGTCTTTTGACATGTGATTTTTTTAAAATTCAACTTGGAACCTGTCTCTGGTAGTGGTTAAGAGACATATTGTGGGAGAATACAGCAGTATCCTTTACCTGAAAACATTCGGCATGTCCCCTGACATTGTTCACATTCTTCTCCATTACTTAATCTACTGTCAGTCTGTCACCTGTAAATACACCCCTGTGTGACATGGAAAACGATGAGCTTCAGCAAAGGCACGACCTCACACTTGGTACCTTACCTTAGGTGGTAATTACTCAGGAGAGTGAAAACTTCTCAGGGACAAAATGGGAATTAGCAGGATGCCACGCAGAAGACATGGAGGCTGAGGTAAAGGTCACAGCAGTGATGATGCTTAGGATAAAATGTTCACAGTGACGACTAAGCTAAGCTGGGGACATTTCAGAACAGGAGAAGGGTTATTTAAAGGCCTAATACATTTTAAATTCTACACACTCCAACTCAGAGTATAAGGACACTATCTTATATGCAGGATGGTGTGGTTTTAAGAGAACAAGCTGCTCTGTTCACACTGCTCCCTCTGCCTGTGCTGTCAGCTTTTAGCAAGCAGGTGCACGTGAGGCAGGTGCGCGTGGGGCAGGCGTACACCCAGCGATGTGACCTCAGCCCTGAGCACAGTGCTGATGCAGAGCAGGTATTCAAACACTTCTGGGAAAAAAGCTGACCAAATGTTAGTGCCTCTCATGGAGCATACTATAAGCCCATATACTCTTGATTCTCACAGCAGCATTATAAAGTGGGTATTAGAAATTGTAGATGAAGGGGCACCTGGGTGGCTCAGTCAGTTAAGCAACTGTCATCAGCTTGGGTCATGATCCCAGGGTCCTGGGATCGAGCCCCACATCAGGCTCCCTGCTGAGCAGGGAGTCTGCTTCTCCCTCTCCTATTCTCCCTGCTTGTGTTCCCTCTCACACTGTCTCTGTCTCTGCCAAGTAAAAATCATCACCATCACCATCATCATCATCATCACCTTAAGAAAAAAATAAAAAGAAATTGTAGATGAGCTTCCTCAATAAAATAAAGACTATATAGGAAAAACCCACAACAAACATCATATTCAAGTGAAAGATTGGGGGTTTTTCCCCTAAGATCAGGAATAAGACATGGATGACCACCTTTGCAACGTCTATTCAATGTAATATTGTAAGTTTTTGTCAAAGTAATTGAGGAACAAAAAGGAATAAAAGGCATCCAAGGTGTAAAGGAAGAAGTAAAACTATCTCTGCAAATGACAAGGTCTCACATCTAGAAAACCCTAAAAAATCTGCAGATAAAAAAATTTTAGATCTAATAAATCAATTCAACAAAGTTGCAGCATAAAAAACCCCTCCTCTCTCTCTGCCTGCTTCTCTGCTTGCTTGTACTCTATCTCTCTGTCAAATAAATAAATAAAATCTTTTAAAAAAAACAATATGCAAAAATTAGTTGGTTTTTTTTTTTAAGATTTTATTTATTTATTTTTCAGAGAGAGAGAGCACGAGCATAGGCAGACAGAATAGCAGGCAGAGCCAGAGGAAGAAGCAGGCTCCCTACAGAGCAAGGAGCCCGATGTGGGACTCAATCCCAGGATGCTGGGATCATGACCTGAGCCGAAGGCAGCTGCTTAATCAACTGAGCCACCCAGGCGTCCCAAAATTAGTTGTATTTTTATACACGAGCAATGAACAACTGGAAGAGGAAATTAAGAAAATAATTCCATTTGCAATAGCATCAAGAAGAATAAAATACCTAGGAATAAATTTAGCCATGGGGAAGCGAGACTCGTATACTGAGAAATACAAAACAATACTGAAACAAATTAAAAAAGATAAAAATAATGGAAAGACATTCCCTGTTCATGGATTTTAAGACTTAATGTTGTTAAGATGACAATTCCACCCAAACAATCTGCAGATTCAGTGTAATCCCAATCAAAATCCCAATAGTGTTTTCTACTAAAATAGAAGAACCCAATCCTAAAATTCATATGAAATTTCAAGGGACCCAGAATAGCCAAAACCATTTTGAAAAAGAAAAAAATTCAAGGACTCATACTTCCAGATTTCAAAACCTACTTTAAAGTTACAATAAACACTTCAAAAAAAATAAAATAAAATAAAAAAATAAAAGGCAATTACACTTCAAAAATAAAATAATAAAGTTACAATAAAAACATGTTGTGGTACTGGCATAAGAACAGACCTATTACACAGAGACCAATGGTACAGAATTGAAAACCCAAGAATAAACACTCATATCCACAGTTAATTCATTTTTGACCAGGATGCTATGGCCATTCAAGGTGAAAAGGACAGTTCTTTTATTTTTTAAAAATATTTTATTTGTTGGGCACCTGGGTGGCTCAGTGGGTTAAGCCTCTGCCTTCGGCTCAGGTCATGATCTCAGGGTCCTGGGATGGAGCCCTACATCGGGCTCTCTGCTCAGCAGGGAGCATGCTTCCCCCTCTCTCTCTGCCTCTCTGCCTACTTGTGATCTCTCTCCGTCAAATAAATAAATAAAATCTTTAAAACATATATTTTATTTATTTGTCAGAGAGACCATAAGCAAGAGGAGCAAGGCAGAGGGAGAAGCAGGCTCCCCACTAAGCAGGAAGCCCCATGCAGGACCCGATCCCAGTACTTTGGGATCATGACCTGAGCTGAAGGCAGACACTTAACTGACCGAGCCACCCAGGCATCCCTGGACATTGTTTTCAACAGTGTTGGGGTAACTGGATATTTTCATGTAAAAGACTGAAGTTGACCCTTACCTTATATATACCATGTACAAAAAGGAACTCAAAATGGATCAAGACAGGGTTGCCTGAGTGGCTCAGTTGGTTAAGGAACCAACTTGATTTTGGCTCAGGTCATGATCTCAGGGTTGTGAGATTGAGCCTTGCATCCACAGGCTCCACACTAATCATGGAGCCTATTTAATATTCTCTCTCCTTCTGCCCCTCTCCCCACTCACACTTGTGTGCTCTCTCTCTCTCAAAAAAAAAAAAATGGATCAAAGAGTTAAAACTATAAAACTCTTAAAAGAAAACAATGGGGAGTTATCTTATTCACATTGGATTTGCCAACGATTTCTTGGAAACAGCATGAAAAGCACAGTAAATAAAAAAAAACTAGTTAAGTTTGACTTTATCTAAATTAAAAATATTCTGCATCATAGGATACTATGATGTAAGTGAAAAGACAATCCACAGAATTAGAAGAAAATATCTTCTAATCATAAATCTAATAAGGGATTAATATCTAGAATACATAATATCTAGAATACATAAAGAACTCCTATAACTGAACAATAATGAAACAAAGCACCCAACTCAAAAATGAGCAAAGGACCTGAACTGACATATCACTAAAGAAGATATAAAAATGGCCAATAAGCACATGAAAGATGCTGAACGTCACCAGCCATTAGGGAAATACACAATGAGATGGACAATGAAGATACCAGTTTATACCCATAATTATGGCTATAGTGTAAGCCTGACCATTTGTTTTTTGACTATAATGTAAGTGCTGGTCTGGGATAAATATGCTACCAGCGACACAACCAGAGGAAGGGCCAGGCCACCCCACCCATGTAGTTCCCCTTTTCATAAAAAGCCCTGGCGGACCTAGATAATTCACCATTTAACCAACCCCTTCTCCCTTTCTGTGCTTTATTTTCTGCTTTTCTGTTTTAAATTCACCCACAAAGTCCGAGACGCTCCAGCCCGGACCCGATAAAGACAGAACCCCAGTCTGCTCTCCTCTTTTTCTTACAGGTGATCTTGCTGTGTGGCCTTGGGCATGCAACGTACCCTCTAGAACTTGTAAATTATAAACCTTGTTTTTCCAAGTTTACTTATGGTTGTTACTGAGGTGTGTCTTGTAATCATAATAAGAACCCCAAGGGCCAGTCCAGCCACAACTTTGGCTCTGGTCAGGGAAATGTCTATGGGGGTTGCCTCAAGTAATACAGGCTCAGGTAAGTGGCCCCTGGCATTTCTAGCCCACGGCGTCACTATCAATAGGCTGAGATGGACACGGGACAATGGCAATCATCAGACAAACCGACAGTAAGCGATGATGTGGAGAAGCTGGACCCGCACCCCCACCCCACCGCCACCGTGCATCCCTGATAGGAATGTACAATGGTGCAGCTATGGGGGACGGTTTGGCAATTCCTCAGAACATTAAATGTGAATTACCATATAATACAGCAGTTCCATTTCTACATATATACCTAAAACAGGTATATTTCTAGGAATACAGGCACAGATATATGTATGCCATATATCGAACAGATATATGTATGCCAATGTTCACAGCAGCATTGTTCACATTTTTATTTTTTATTTTTTTTTATTTTTTTTTTTTAAAGATTTTATTTATTTATTTATTTGACAGAGAGAAATCACAAGTAGATGGAGAGGCAGGCAGAGAGAGAGAGAGGGAAGCAGGCTCCCTGCTGAGCAGAGAGCCCGATGCGGGACTCGATCCCAGAACCCTGAGATCATGACCTGAGCCGAAGGCAGCGGCTTAACCTACTGAGCCACCCAGGCGCCCCTATTTTTTATTTTTTAAAGATTTTATTTATTTATTTGACAGACAGAGATCACAAGCAGGCAGAGAGGCAGGCAGAGAGAGAGAGAGGAAAGCAGACTCTCTGCTGAGCAGAGAGCCTGATGCGGGATTTGATCCAAGGACGCTAGATCATGACCTGAGCCGAAGGCAAAGGCTTAACTCACTGAGTCACCCAGGCGCCCCTATTCACATTTCTAAAAAGATTATTTATTTATTTGTTTTAGAGCTAGAGTGAGGGAGCAAGTGGGGGGTGGGAAAACAGAGGGAGAGGGACAAGCAGACTCCTTGCTGAGTGCAGGGCAAGATCATGACCTGAGCTGAAATCAAGAGTCGGACACACCACTGACGGAGTCACCCAGGCGCCCTGCAGCCTCATTCCCATCAGCCAGAAGTTGAAGGGATATTCATCACAGATGAACAGACATACAAAACATGGTACATATATGCCACAACATGGGTGAGCTTGAAAATATCATGCTAGGGGCACCTGGATGGCTCAGTGGGTTAAGCCGCTGCCTTTGGCTCAGGTCATGATCTCAGGGTCCTGGGATCGAGTCCCGCATCAGGCTCTTTGCTCAGCAGGGAGCCTGCTTCCCTCTCTCTCTCTCTCTCTGCCTGCCTCTCTGCCTACTTGTGATCTCTCTCTGTCAAATAAACAAATAAAATCTTAAAAAAAAAAAAAAAGAAAATATCATGCTAAGTGAAAGAAGCCAGTCACAAAAAAGCAAATGTGTATATGACTCTGCTGAGATGAATGATCTACAACAGGGAAATTCATACAGACAGAAAGCAGAACTGAGCTTACCAGGGGCTGGGGGAGGAAAGACGCAGGGACATTCCTTAACGCTTACAGTCTCCGCTTGGAGTGGATTTTGGAAACAGAGGTGATGGTTACACAACATTATGAATGTAATTAATGGCCCTGAACTGTATACTTAAAATTGCAAATTTATGTTATACGTGTTTTACTGCAATGTTAAAATAATAAAAAGAAAAAAAAGCCTTCATTTATGATTATGTTATGATTCTTGGAGCCATTACATAACTGAATTCCTCAAACCACTTGTTGTTTAGGCTGATCCACACCTTGGCCATAATTTTGGAAGATGGCTCAGAAGTAATTTTTAGGGGGCGCCTGGGTGGCTCAGTCGGCTGATCGAGGGACTCTTGGTTTCAGCTCTGGTGATGATCTCAGGGTCATGAGATCGAGCCCCCAGGTCAGGTTCCCCACTCAGCCCAGAGTCTGCTTCTCTCCCTCTCCTTCTGCCCCTCCCCACAGCTCATACACACTGTCTCTCTAAAATCAATCTATCAATCAATCAGTCTTTAAAAAAGAAATCATCTTTGATAATGGTTTATGTAGCTCCGATGGCAGACTCTCTGTGCTGCGCTCTTTTCTCCTCCCACATTTCCTTGCTGCAAGATTCTGGTGAGAGCCGGAAACGTGGAGAGGAGCAGGCTCTTATTTATTAATTAATTAATTAATTAATTAATTTATTTATTTGATTTTATTCATTTATTTGACAGAGGGAGAGAGAGAGAGAGAGATCACAAGTAGGCAGAGAGGCAGGCAGAGAGAGGGGGAAGCAGGCTCCCCGCTGAGCAGAGAGCCCAATGCAGGGCTTGATCCCAGGACCCTGGGATCATGACCTGAGGCAAAGGCAGAGGCTTTAACCCACTGAGCCATCCACACGCCTCTAGCGCTCATATTTAAATATCTCTAATCACTGGCTAAGCACATTTAAGTGGTAAAAGGGAGGTATTCCTTCTTTTTCCTCAAGCTAGGCCCTAGTGTTTTGAGTGAGATAAATCTGAAAATGAGCCAACTTCCTGGCGACCTGACCTGACCTGCGGTCAAAGGGACACCTTATGTAATGCCGGCACAATTACCACCGCCCCGCCCGGCACATTCCTCTGCCCTCACAGGGAGCCAGGCAGGGCTGCGGTTGGGAGCTGGGGCCGCCATCAAGGTGCTCCGGCCACCTAAGGGACGTGACCCGACTCCTCATCAACGCGTGGCTAAGGATGACATCCAGTTACACACGACAGTCACCCAGGGCCTGGAAAGTGGCAGTGCTGGTCTCTGACTGGCTGACTGGCAGGTGACTACAGCGTCGATGCAGGGATGGGACCGCGGGACTTGATTTCAGGCAGCGTCTTACAAATCACTTCATGTTTCAGGAGTGCTGGGAGGGGCTGAACTCAACCAAGGCTGAAGGCGCACTCCTTGCATTTGCTAAGTCACCGTTCTCCAGGCTTCAGTGGCCATGTGCCATCGCAGACTCCAAAGGCCAGCACCACGTAACCTTCAAAACAACACTCTTACTTCCGTCTCTGGGAGATGCCACGAAGGACGTGCCTGCTGAGTGGAAGGAGCAGCTCCTTTTACAGCTTGTGTGCCTCGCTGAGCTCGTAAGGAAGCAGAGCACTAATTACTCATCAGAAATTTTAATGAGCCCTTCTGAGGTCTAGATCAACAAGCCCAACTCCAGATTCCCGCGCTGCGGCCTCCAGCCAGACAGCCTTGAGCCTTGAGCAAAGACCAGGATTTCTTCTCTTCTTTCATAGAACAGGCTCAGTTACTTAGGATACAAACTGTCTGAGTATCCTGAACTCAATATTTAGATTTTTAAAAAGATTTTATTTATTTATCTGACACAGACAGCAAGGGCATACAAGCAGGGGGAGTGGGAGAGGGAGAAGCAGGCTTCCCTTTGAGCAGGGAGTCCGATGGGGGGCATGATCCCAGGGCCCTGGGGTCATGACCTGAGTCAAAGGCAGACACCTAACAACTGAGCCACCCAAGCACCCCTCAATATTTAGATTTTTACAAATACACAATGGATCTGAAGAAGCATTTCAGGGAACTTAAGTGGACTGTAACAGACTCATGCCCAGGGTGCTCCCAAGGGCTGTGAAAGGCCAATCTCCAGTCCACTGACTCTTGTAAAAGCAGGTGATGCCATGAGCACATAAGTTGCACCCTTCCTATCACAGCTGTTCCCTCAAGTTCCACCACTTTCTAGAATTTGCTCCAGGCTGTGTTCAATTCATATCCAAGACACAATTAGCACACATAAATACTTCTGGGATTTAGACTCTAAATTGTGTGTAATATGTCAACTAGCTGGATTGGATTCCCAATTTTCCTCTTAGAAGTCTGCTTAGATATTTTATACTTTAACTCATTTTATTAAAAAACTAAAAATATGAAGAGATTCCCCTAAGCATACATTTAATTATGCTGATTTTCAGGCTTTTCATCCAGGTCTATAGACAAGCACCGCAGTCTTTTTGTTGTTGTTGTTGTTGTTGTTGTTTTTAAACACCACCAAAGTTTAAATGTAATTAATATATTGTTTTTCCTTTAGAAGTGTACTGCTAATCTCAAAACAGCCAAATTTTACCATATTTTTCAGTTCATTCCAACTACATTAAATTCACCAGATGCCAGGGTACCTGGGTGGCTCAGTGGGTTAAGCCTCTGCCTTCAGCTTCAGTCATGATCTCAGGGTCCTGGGATCGAGCCTCACATCGGGCTCTCTGCTCCGCGGGAAGCCCACTTCTCCCTCTCCCGCTTCCCCTGCTTGGATTTCCTCTATCTCCCTCTCTCTCTCTCTCTCTCTGTCAAATAAATAAGTAAAATCTTAAAAAAAAAAAAAAAAAAATTTAAATAAATAAATAAATAAATTCACCAGCTGCCAAATATAAAATATTCCTTGGTTCTCTAGGATAAATAAAACTATCAAATTTGATGTGGCCTCTAAGAAACACGATCTTCTTATAAACTGAAGTTACACATACTTTATTTCTCTAACAAATGTAAAGATATACACTTAAATTCAAAACTTAAAAAATAGAGCCTAGGGTGCCTGGGTGGCTCAGTGGGTTAGGCCGCTGCCTTCGGCTCAGGTCATGATCCCAGGGTCCTGGGATCGAGTCCCGCATCAGGCTCTCTGCTCAGCGAGGAGCCTGCTTCCCTCTCTCTCTCTCTCTGCCTGCCTCTCTGTCTACTTGTAATCTCTGTCTGTCAAATAAACAAATAAAATCTTAAAAAAAAAAAAAAAATAGAGCCTATTTGGAGCGCCTGGGTGGCTCCGTGGGTTAAGCCGCTGCCTTCGGCTCAGGTCATGATCTCAGGGTCCTGGGATCGAGCCCCGCATCGGGCTCTCTGCTCGGCGGGGAGCCTGCTTCCCTCTCTCTCTCTGCCTGCCTCTCCGTCTACTTGTGATCTCTGTCTGCCAAATAAATAAATAAAATCTTAAAAAAAAAGAAAGAAAGAAAGAAAAATAGAGCCTATCGGTGGAGGAAGAGGACGACCTAAATACCCAGCGGAAACCAGGTTGTCGACGTTTCCTTCAAGCCTCCCTCCCCGCCCTTAACATTCTGTGATTCTCTAAAAGCTACGGCATCAGAGATTCTCTTTGCATCAGTGGAATTATATGAGAAAGAAAAATTTAGAAAACCCGGAGTCAACTCAGAACCTTCAAGAGTCAAAAGAAAAACACAGAGAAACATGCTGAATTCATTGCAGTTTACAAAAGAAAATCATGTTAAGTCACATTCCGTTATGCCCGTAATCTTTAAATTTGTGAAGACAAACGACTAAATACCAACTGTGTCTTCACATCACCAAACAAACGACCACTGTTGTTTTAAAAAGTGTTTCACTGAGCTATAGTCCACATAAAATACAATTCACCCACTTTCCGTGACCATCCAGCTCCATGGCTTTAGTAGACTCAATGTTGTGTAACCAAACCCACAATCAATTTTACAAAGTAAAAAAAAAGAAAACCTGTCCTGTCCCCAACGTCCCCAGCCCTGTCTCTATGGAATGGCATCTTCTGGACATTTCATAGTAAATGGAATCTTATAACATGTAGTCTTTTGTGACTGGCTTCTTTCACTTAGCATAAGGTTTTCATGTTGTATTACATGTTACTAGTTTATCCTTTTTTTTTTTTAGACAGAGAGTGTGCCTGCGGGAGGAGGGAAAGGGGCAGAGGGAAAGAAAAGAGAATCCTAACAGATTCCAGGCCCAGCGCAGAGCCGGACATGGGGCTTGATCTCAGGACCCGGAGATCATGACAGGAGCTGAAATCAGGAATCTGACGCTTAACCAACTGAGCCACCCAGGCACCCAGCACTTTATTCTTTTTTGCCAAATAATATTCTATTGTTTGGCTATACCCTCTACCTGCTTTTCATCTGATGACTACATTTTTCAAATGCCAACTTGCATGCTTTTTTCAAAATTGGAGAGCCAGATGGATGTAACAACTTTGTTAAAAATACAACAAAGCAATGAGAAAAAAGCCCTTTTAATTAAGTACAGTGTTGACTCTGTGAGTGGTGTTTAGAAAGTATTATTTTAAATAAATAAAGGTAAGAAGACATCTACTCTTTGTAGGGATTATGAGCAAACAACAGCTGGGGAGTGAAAAAAAAGAAAAAACCAAAAAACAAAGGAGACTACACAGAAAATTATTTACCTTTGGAAAGTCTGACTTTAACAGTAGAAAACTGAAAAGCTAAGTCCCTAAACATCCTACCTGAATTTATGCTTCCATTAAGCAGAGTTCTGTGAAATCAGTAACAAAATACTCTGAGAAAAATAAAGACCAAAGTCTTCATTACATATGTATCAATATATATCTGTAACTGCACAGAAACACTCTCATACATTTGGATGTGCACATTTCTCAATTTATCTTTATATAAAAATATCACATTACAGACACTTGACGGAGAATACTAGTTTCTGTACAGAATGTGAAAGGCTGGACTGATGGAATCCCCGTATTTTTCATCTTCTTTCTAGATAGCTACAAGGGCATGACTGAAATCACAAAAAATAACTAGATAAGAAGGAGAAAGTTGTCTGACTGGCAGAGAGAGCGTATCCTCAAGCAGACTCCAGGCTAAGAGGGGAGTTGGAAGTGGGGCTTGATCTCACAACCCCAAGATCATGACTTGAGCCAAAACTAAGAGTTGGACACTTAACCAACTGAGCCACCCAGCTGCACCAGAATGTCACTTTTTAAATTACATTGTAGAAAAAGAGTGGCTTCTGAGATGATCTGGCCGGCTCAGTCAGTGGAGCTTGCACTTCTGATCTCAGGCTCCTGATCTGAGCTTGGCTCCTGATCTCAGGGTTGTGAGTTCAAGGGCCCATACTGGGTGTAGACTTTACTTAAAATGTGGCTTCTAACTGGGGAGCTCTGTCTTGGACTGCTACCCTGAGGGAAGCCAGCTGTCGTGGTCTAAGGCAGGAGGTGAGGTACTGGGAAGTAAGCCACACAGGGAGGGACGGTGGCCAGCTACAAACCATCTGAGTGAGCTTGAAAGCACATTCTTCAGCCCAAGTCCAAGCCTTGACATGTCTGCAGGCCTGGCCAGTAGCTTTACCGAAATCTCGTGAGAGACTTAAGCCAGAGGCACCAAGCTAAGCTACAACCAGCTTCCTGACCCACAGAAACCATGGAATAATAATTATTAGTTGTGTTTAGCTACTACATTTTATGAGAATTTGTTATGCAGCAACAGATAACACACAGACGACACAAAATTCTTCAACTTTCTGCTTTTTTATGATATTCTGCAGTCCCTTCCTATGTTTTCAGTTGCAACAAATCCCATTCCCAATGCTTCTGGAAATGGCACCGTCTACTGGAAGAGCTAGAGGACAGCAGAGCACACATTTCTACAGTTCTAGCTATCAGGTTAGGATCTTTAGAAGTAGGTGACACGGGTGGCTCAGTCGGGTTAAGTGTCTGCCTTCGGCTCAGGTCATGATCCCAGGGTCCCAGGATTAAGTTCTACACTGGGCTTTCTGCTCAGCAGGGAGCCTGCTTCTCCTTCTCCCTCTGCATGCCGCTCTGCCTACTTGCGTTCTCTATTTCAAAAATAAAGAATAAAATCTTAAAAAAAAAAATTGAAGTAGGTGACATGTTTCCCCAAACTATCAACCCCTGCCTGAGTTGTCTGCAAAAGCTTTGCACTGTTTCTTTGTTGTTGTTGTTGTTTTATTTACTTGACAGATACAGAGACAGCGAGAGAGGGAACACAAGCAGGGGAGTGGGAGAGGGAGAAGCAGACTCCCTGCTGAGCAGGGAGCCCAATACGGGGCTTGATCCCAGGACCCTGGGATCATGACCTGAGCGGAAGGCAGACGGTTAACAACTGAGCCACCCAGGCATCTCTGACTGTTTCATTAGTGGTTAGAATGCCCAGACCTAACTTGAAGATGTACCCACCATCCTCAAACCTCTCTCCATTCCACACACCATGTACCCTTGTGACAACTGCATTATTTAACTTAACACCTGCTTTGCCACTAAACTCTAGGAGGAATCCATGAGGGTTAGAGAAAGATCTGTCTTGTCATCTCTGTATTTCTACTGCCTGGGAAATAGTCACATAGCAGAAAGTTAATAAAAGTTGGTGAAATACCATCATTATTATTAATTCTACTGGGAGAAGCTCACTGTTGAGCAGGACAAGGGGAACTCTGGGACAGAGGAAACACATCTGGCTCATCAGCCGCCCCTGGGCTCACATCCTCCTCCTCCCCCCGTCTCCTGCAGAGGCGGACAAGGCCCTTCGCAGATGAAACCTGAATCTCCTCGTTTATAAAAATCAAGGGGTGTAGCTTCTAGGTTGGTGAACATGCTGGGACATGGGAGAGTAGTGCGCCTGGAGAGGGAGTGGAAAGCTCCCCCCATTCTTTCCCCAGACCTTGCCTTATGCATCCTTTTCCTCTGGCTGTTCCTGAGTCATATCCTTTTATGATAAACCAGTGATGGGGTAAGTAAACACCAATCAATAAAATAAAAAATAAAAATACATTAACAAAATAAAAAGGGGTTAGAGGGGCGCCTGGGTGGCTCAGGGGGTTAAAGCCTCTGCCTTCAGCTCGGGTCATGATCCCAGGGTCTTGGGATGGAGCCCCATATCGGGCTCTCTGCTCGGCAGGGAGCCTGCTTCCTCCTCTCTCTCTCTCTGCCTGCCTCTCTGCCTACTTGTGATCTCTGTCTGTCAAATAAAATAAATAAAATCTTTAAAAAAAAATTTATAAAAAAATAAAAAGGGGTTAGAGTAGGCCATTTTCAAGATCCTTTCTGGCTTTCTGAAAGCAACACTGTTAGCCAAGTTCACGGTCCCAAGATCTAGACAAACTCCCTGTCCAACACGTCCACTTGGATGTCTAAGGGACTCCAAACTGCCACACTGTCTTCCGCCCTCTTCCCCCACGACGTGCTCCTTGTCTCTCTACACTCCCACCCCGCGGCAGCGGCATCACCCTACATCTGGTGCCTAAACCACACGACTGGGGCTAATCCTGGACTCTCCCCACACCTGATCTACAACCCGGTCCAGTCAATTCCTCCCCCTCAGTAACTCCCAGTCCACTTCTCTCCAACCCCACAGCTAATCCCTCAGGAAGGAGCACCAGCAGTGACGCCACCTGGATTATTACAAAAGCCCCAACCACTGCACGGTCTCTAATCTTGCACTATTCTAACCCATTCTCCACACCATCAGTTGAGCCATCTTTCTAAAAACTGCAAGTCCTAGCACATCACTGCTGTTCAAACCTGCCAGGAAGCCCGAACTGGTTATTACAAACAATAATCCTTTATAACCTGGGCCTTGTTGATCTTCCAAGCTTCAATGTCTCCACTGTTGTACTTTCTATTATTCCTCTAGATTCATTCTTCCCTTCTAGTCTGCTCCAGACAAACTAAGCATCGACAGTCGCTGAAACGTGGGATGCTTCCCTCTTAGAGTCCTCTGGGCTTCAGTCTGTGCTGTGCCACCTCACGTCCTGCCTTGGCTCTCTCTCCCCGTCTCCTTTCCGTAGCTGGCACGCATTTGACCCTGTCTCAGCTTCGATGTCCGATCTCATCAGCTCCTCCAGGAAGGCTCCCACAGCCCTTCTAGAACACCATCTCCACAGCAATGTGCTTACTTAGTACCACCCATGGCTCCCATCCTGCTAGACTGAACGTGTTAGTCACTTGGCTCCCATAGTCAAGCCCAAAACTCAAAGGCAGATTCACCGACAGTGTTACAACGCCTGGCATACACACAGTGCTCAGTAAATGTCTGCTAAGTAACCCTGTATGGTTATACAAAATAACGTAAAAAAAACTTATGAGGGGAAGAATTCTTCTGTGATGTAAATTCATCCTCTAGTTTATCTTAAGATAGACCAAGAGTCAGAGACTTACGGTGCCTGGGTGGCTCAGTCAGGTAAGTCTCCGACTCTTGGTTTCTGCTCAGGTCCTGGTCTCAGGATCCTGGGATCAAGCACCATGTCTACTCCTTACCCAATGGGGAGTCTGCTTCTCCGCCTCTCTCTGCCCAACCCCAGCACCCAGGGACGCTCACTCACTCTCTTAAACAAATAAAAATAAGTAGTTTTAAAAAATAGTTGTTGGGCACCTGGGTGGCTCAGTCTTTAAGCATCTGCCTTGGGCTCAGATCATGATCCAGGGTCCTGGAATCGAGCCCCACACTGGGTTCCCTGCTTGTCAGGAAGCCTGCTTCTCCCTCCCTCACTCTCCCTGCTTATGTTCCCTCTCCCTGTGTGTTTCTCTCTGTCAAATAGATAAATAAAATCTCTTTTTAAAAAAATGTTTCTGTGGTAAGTAGAATCCATGTTCTAATTCCCATAAATATATTACATTACGTCACAAAGGGGAATTAGGCTGCAGATGAGATTAAGGTTGTTAGGTACTTAGCTGACCTTCAAAAAGGCAGATTATCCTAAATTATCTGGGTGGGCCCCGTGTAATCACAAAGGTCTTTCCACCGTGGAGGGACTTGGCTGGAAATTGTTGGCTTTGATAATGTAGGAAGAGCAACTACAAGCTAAAAAACGTGGCCTCTAGAAGCTGGAAAGGCAGGGAAGCTGAATTTTCTCTGGAACCTCAGGAAAAGAATGCTGACACCCTGAGACCCTATGTCAGACTCCTGACCTACTGAACCGTACAGTAATAAATTTGTGTCAGTTTTCAGCCACCAAGGTTGTGGCAATTTGTTATGGCAGCAATAGAAAACTAATATAATTTTAATATTGGGGCTGTTTTTTTAAATAAAGGGAATTTTGGCTAGGAATCTTAAAGTCCCTTCTGAGTCTACAATCATTTGACTCTATGTAAATCAGGAACACTTTTATTCTACTGTTACCTAGGAAACAGCTACCTTTCAGAGGAGATATGATCTGTCTTCTTTGATCAATCCCTCACTGAGGGAAGATTAAAAGAGAGGTTACTGTTTCTGCAGGTCACTTTCCAAAGATATTTTAGTTTAAAGGGGCTGGAGTGGAGATTAGGTAAACCAGGACTTCAGAATTTTCAAAGTTTAATGTATAGTCTGTAGGAGAGTTAAATTGCTCATTTACCTACCTAATGAACAAAATGGGTTACAATCCCCAAATATCAATACCAGAATCTATCAATCTTAGATGGTTTGGCAAGGCTTTTCCAGTTTTTAATTCGGGTTCTCTTAGGTAGGTATGCAGGGTCCTGTCATATCAAAGTCCTCATGATTCCCAGGATCTCACTCCTGGCTCAGCTACAGCATACAGACATCACTCAGCTGCCTCCACTAGGCATTCAGGTTTGGGAGCCAACTCTAGAGTTTCTACTACGGTTGAAGCCAGATGGGTAAAATTCAAATCTGGCCTTTGCATTATCAGTTATTTTTTGGTTAAGAGTTATTACTTTAGACGTCAGTTAAGCTGCCAGCAGGGGCGTGATACCTAACATTAAGCTAGGGAGACACTGGAAATAGGTTTTTCAGAATATACCTTAGGGTATATTCAGGTAAGCCTGAAAAGAGAGTATTAAAAAGATCTCAGGAGATAAGAAAGACACTGACAAAAGAGGTGAGATGGACTTAAATTAAACCAGTTTCTTAATTTCCTCGAATGTCGCTCCTGGTCACTTCGTTCAGAAATCATCCGGTGACACACTCAAAGACTAGGGGTACCATTTAGAAGCACCTGTCTTTGGCTAGGTACTTGATAAAGTGCTTTATCTACAAGATCACTCATTCTAAGGACAATCTTGCAGAAGTCGCACAGATAAAAAGGAACAGGCTCAGGGAAATGAGTTAAAGGTCACATGGCCAGGAATAGGCAGAGCCAAAGTCTTTGCTCTTTCCACTGTGCAAGCCTGACTCCAGCCACAGATATGTTTCCAAGATTTGTTTTTCTCTAGCTTTCACGCCCTCCCTGTCCCCGCCGAGCTGGAGGCCGCCAGTGGAACAAGTCAGGGCACTGAATATGAGCAGCAAGTCAATCTGGAAGTTCTTCCTTTCTCAATTTCCATGTGCTGCCTATCTCTGGCTTCCTGCCATTTGTTGAACTGTTTTGTTAAATGCTTAGATACGGGGTGACTGAGTAAATAAAGCATGTTCTATGGCAACCCTCAAACACTTAATCTGAACTTGCTTTTTACAGCCACACAAAATTTATGGGTTAATAGTTGCCAGGGGCTGGGGGTGTGGGGGTGGGGGAGACGTGGAAAAGGGGAGTGACTGCTAACCGATACAAGATTTCTGTAGAGGAGGATAAAATGTTCTAGAATTAGATACTAGTGATGGTTGTATAACTATGTGAATATACTAGAACCAGAAGGTTTTACCCTTCATGAAGGTGAATTTCAGGGCATGTAAGTTACATCTGAATAAAAGAAACTGTAGGTAAAATCAAAAGGATCAGATATTAACAAGGGTTGGCGAAGATGTGGAAAAATTATACCCCCATATATTGCTGGTATAGCCACTTTGGAAGGTAGTTTAGCAGGTCCTCAGAAGTTGAAGGAAGTATCGATTATGATGCAGCAATTCTACTCCTATGCATGCATAACCAAAAAAGGGAAAATCTATGTTCACATGAAAACCTGTATGCTATCAGAGGAACACTATTCAGTATAGCCAAAAAGTAGAAACAGTCCAAATGCCCATCAGCAGACAAACAGATAAATGAAATGTGATATAGTTATTGCAGTGTTATTTTAATAGACAATAGAAAGAAAAATGTATTGATATGTGCGGGTACAACATGGATGGATTTTAAAAACATTACACTCAGTGAAAGGAGTGGGTCATAAAAGACCATATATTGAAGGATTCCATTTATGTGAAATATCCTGAGGAGACAAATCTATAAAGAAAGAAAGTGGATTAGTGGTTGCCTAGGACTGCCATGGCTCAGTGGAAAATGGGGTGTGACCGCTAATAGGTATGGGTTTCTTTGTATGATGAATGATGAAAATGTTCTAAAATTGACTGTGGTAATGATTATACAACTCTGGGAATGTACTAAAAATCAGCGAATTGTACATATTAAGTAGGTGAAGTATATGGTATGTGAATATCTCAATAAAGCTTTTAAAAAAATTAGTGGGGGAGAGGAAGGGCCAAGGGAGTGGGTGAGAGGGAATCTCCAGCCCACTCCACACCCAGTGGGAAGCCCGACACAGGGCTCGATCTCAAGACCCTGAGATCATGACCCGTGCCAAAATCAAGTGTCAGATGCTTAACTGACTGAGCCATCCAGGAGTCCAAGATGTTAAAAATATATAGGCTAATTTTCATTCCTTTTTAGGATATTTAAAGTTATGACAGATTCAACTATAGTGAAAACCTGATGTAATGCAGCTTGAAACCCTGCTTAGCTAACTATATTACAGGGATTCAACTCTCTACGGGAAACAGTCTCATAATAATGACAACTGGACTTTTGTGAGGCTGAGTTCAAGGTTTTAGCAGGTTTAGAGAAGAAAGCCTGTAAATAATGACAGATCTCCTAATATTATTCCTCTACTTCTTTTTCCAGCACTAGCTTTTGGATATACAAAAAATTATTACAAATTAAACTAGGTAAAGAGGCATAAGAGTAAATAAATTCACCTTAATAGGGGCACCCGGGTGGCTCAGCGGGTTGAGCCTCTGCCTTCAACTCGGGTCATGGTCTCACGGTCCTGGGATCGAGCCCCACTTCAGGCTCCCTGCTCAGCGGGGCGCCTGCTTCCCCCCCTCTCTCTCTGCCTGCCTCTCTGCCTACTCCTGATCTCTCTCTGTCAAATAAAAAAATAAAATCTTCAAAAAACATTCACCTTAATATATATTTTTAAAAAGTGTTGAGAGAGCACCTATCTATAAAAAACTTATTTCTGGGCTGGAATTGAGTATCACACTTTATATATCATTTCACATTTGAAAAGCGATTCCATTATTAGAAAAGTACCCACTTTTGGAACTTCATTTACTTAGGATCTTAGAATTTCACAGTAATGAAAGAGCTACCACGCTCACGTCTAGACACCTATGCACCAACTCTCTGTGCTGTTTATTTGGACACAGGGAATGGATTCGGGAGCAGCAAGATGGAGACATCTTTAGGCAGCTTTCCTCCAGCTAAAGATGATGACACCGAACTGTGGCAGTGGAGATGGAGAGAAATAGGCCAGCCAGAGTGATCTCAGGGAGATTCGATCACTAAGACCTGGTGATGGGGTGTGTACTGAGACAGGCTTTAGCCATCGCTCAGGGTACAGTGCGAAGAGCTCCCAGGCCATCCTAAAGCCTCCCATTCCAAGCCCTTCCACCTCCAGAAAGAAGTAATTCTGCTCTCCTGGGAATCTTCTACCCAGCTTAAAATTCTTCTGCCCACCCACACTTTCCTTCTTTTAATTTAACAATAGAACTCAAAGTACAAATAAAAATGTACCTCTTACAACAAAACAAAACAAAACTACATAGATACAGAGGTGAATTACCAAGTTTTTTTTTTTTTTAAAGATTTTATTTATTATTTATTTGACAGAGAGAGATTACATGTAGGCAGAGAGGCAGGCAGAGAGAGAGAGGAGGAAGAAGGCTCCCTGCTGAGCAGAGAGCCCGATGTGGGGCTCGATCCCAGAACTCTGGGATGAACTCTGGGATCATGACCTGAGCTGAAGGCAGCGGCTCAACCCACTGAGCCACCCAGGTGCCCCTGAATTACCAAGTTTTAACCAAGTTTAGACCATCCCATCTCTGTTCAGGAATCTAAGGAATTCATACCTCAGAAAGGAATTTTAGAAAAATACTTGGATGAACATCACCATCATTATACAGTCTAGAAAACTAAAGTACAGAATGGTTAAGTCTCACCAAGTTACCAAAACCATAAGTAAGAGTTGAACATAGGTTTTGCAATTCCTAATTCAGTTTTCTCACACTTTATCATTTTATTTAAGATATAGAATTGAAAAGCTAATCTATATAAAGACTACCCCTAAGTTTTAAAAATCATATATTTCAAATGCATTAGGGGATAGTAATTCTCACTAGATAAAAACTCACTAGATAATAAATATAGAAAAACTTCAAATAATATAAACATGCCTAGGGAAAATGAAATAAGGCCATGGAAGGAAGGAATAAAAGGAGCTACAACTGACCCATATACATATGCCACTGGGTCTCAGTTCCTCAAAACATCAAAAGAACACATTAGAGAGGCACAGTCAAATTGCTCTTGAATTATAGTCATTGGATAAACCAATTTATGTACAAATAGCACTACATACATCATCTGTTTATTTTAGATCTTTTGAGAAAAGGCTCTCATATCTCTTTTCAAAATTTATTTTAATTTTCTTTAAGCAAACTAAGGAAAAGCAAAGATGAAAAGATCAGTTAACTGGAAAACCTAATTATGAACTACGTTAAAAAGTTATCAAGTCACTTTATCGAATAAAGAAGGATAAATTTGTATGAACTACAAACTTTCATCTTTAACTCCAAATTTAAAATAAATAAGTAAGTCAACAGGGTATGGAGAGATCAACTATATCTCTAAGCAGCCAAAGAAGCAGAAGATGAGAAGACCCTCCCCTTCATTCTCTTAAGCCTCACGCAGAGACTGCTGGCTTAGGTAAGCTGGTGCTACACTACAGAGTCCCAGCCTTGGACGTGCTGGAATAATCCAGTCCCACATGTTCCGGATGGAAAATAACCAGAGATGGTCTTTTTCCCATGGGTGCCCTATGATTCAGGGGGAAAAAGTCTATAGCTCCAAACTTTAACTGCCAAACAATATACCAAATAAGAACTACTCTGCAAAAAAAGGAAAAGAAAAAGAAAAAGAAAATACTCTGAATTAGTTTGTAAGCAAAGTGATACAACGAAAGCTAGATGTCTTATTCAACACTGATATAAAATGTCTATCAATATATGTTAACACCGATTATTCACTTACTAAGTGAGTTGGAAAGATCCTGTAAAGAATTTAAAACTGTACCAGCACCTCATGCTCTCTCTCTCTCAAAACAAAGAAAAAGTTACGAGATCAAGCCCTGTATCAGGCTCCATGCTGAGAGCGGAGTCTGCTTGAGATTCTCTCCCTCTTCCTCTGCCCTTCCCCTTGCTCTCTCTCTCTCAAATAAAAAGTAAAATAAAATAACAACTATATCAGCACAAAAACTCGCAGATGGAAGATCAAAGCCACAGTGATGACAGAAGGAAATTTTTAGGGCTGATACTGGTAGAAAATGGTCTGATTTATAAAGGAAGAAGACTTTATATACTTAAAATACCTTGTGTGAAAACATGTACAAATAACTTCAATTTCAGCGTGTTTATTTTGGCAAATTACTGGGAATCGCCATAAAGAAGCAGCTGAATAAATCACGCACACCCAAGTGGGGGGGACACTGGAAAGCTGTCAGGTGTGTCACACAACACACGGCTGGATCTCCACATGCTGGAGAAGTGGCTCCAGCATATATCAAGAGATGTGAAGCAAGATGCAGGACAGTATGGCATACGGGACGTGAAGACAGCATATTTTTAGGTAAAGAATAGTATGCAAAATAATTTTTAAAAATACCTTGCGGTATCTTCTTCATTGGGCCTCTTTTGGTTCTTGGGCTTCTTTTTCCGGGTGCTTTATTGTCCTTTCCCACGAGGGCCTGCCCATCCCTGGGGCTTTCCCCAGGAGCGTTCTCCGAGCTCTCGAACGCAGCCACCTCATTGCTGGCGGGGCAGTTGTCATTATTGTTGAGACTGTCCTGGGCCAGCACGTCAGGTCTGCCCATGGCGCTGGCAGCACTGCTCAGACGCTCCTGCCCGTCCCCATCCAGTTGATTTTCATTTTCATCCGATGCAGAAGGCAAGCGTGTCACTATGCTTCCCCTGCCGTCACCAGGATGACACCCATCTTGTGACTCTATCTGCAGATTATCTGTAGGAGTTCTGCTGTCATCCATCAGAGCATCTTCTGTGGGACCATTTACATTTACATTTCAGTCAAGTCCTTCCATGTCTACAAAGACAGAAAGAAAAAAGCTACTTCATCTCTGGATCCTCAGTGATCTTTAGATTTCCTTTTCTCTTGAGTTGTCTTACTGTAATTAGGGAAAGGATAGAAATGACTGACGCTCATTCCTTCTATTTCTTCCCCACTCACAAGCCCACCCAACCTCACCGGGTTCTGGCTTGAATACAACAGTGCCCAACCCTGGCTGTGTGTTTATTACCTGGAGAGCCTGTCCAGCACAGAGCCCTGCTACCATGGAACCATGGCCTTAATGAAAGAAATTACTCATTAATCAGGCTATCTGGTAAAATCAACCACTCTTTTTATCACTGGACACTTACCAGACAAATGAAAGTTGTGTAAGTCCTTTGGCTGAACAGCAGTAATACTTGCAAACAAACACATTTACAGACTTTTTAAAAATAAATGGAAAGATGGACGCCTGGGTGGCTCAGCTGGTTAAGCAACCCCCTTCAGCTCAGGTCATGATCCTGGAGTCTTGGGATCAAGTCCTGCATCGGGCTCCCAGCTCCATGGGGAATCTGCTTCTCCCTCTAACTTTCTCCCCCTTCATACTCTCTCTTTCATATTCTCTCTCTCTCTCTCTCAAATAAATAAATAAATAAAATCTTTAAAAGAAATAAATGGAAAGAAGGTATGTAGAAAATTCAGGTAGTAAATTGCAATATTCTATTCTCATTATATCATCTACTTCCTAAAAATAAACCCTGGAAAGTACCTTAGAATTGTCAGCAAATTCTTTTTATAAAATTAAAAAAAAAAAAGAGGGCCATGATTAACTCTATAGACTAGTTTAGACTTGGAAAATCTAAATCTGCTCCAAGGATCCTTTTAACATAGTAAACATAGAGAAAATAGATTCTAAGCATTTTATCAGACATGTTTTGTCCCCTCTTATCATCCAAAAGTATACTACATTTTAAGGGAATGATGTCAGCAAGATCTTGAAATTTTCTGCTTGCCAATTATAATTTGGGGTTTGAATCAAACATAGTATTTCAGTAATCTGAGAAAAATTTTAGTGACTTTCTAAATTCTTCAAATTAATAGAAATGCTTATTTGGTGTTTAGAAACATGTAAATAAAGTATAATTCTTTTAAAACATGGAAACGAAGTACAAAGTAAAACATTAGCTCTGCACTGGTTGTATCATATATTTTTAACGTATTTTACAACTGGAATATTTTATTTGATTCAGACCTAAATGTACTGGTTCGCAGCCTGGGTGGCTCAGTCATTCAAGCATCTGCCTTCAGCTCAGGTCATGATACCAGGGTCCTAGGATCTAGCCCCCATCAGACTCCCTGCTTGGCAGGAAGCCTGCTTCTCCCTTTTCCCCCTCCCACTCCCTGTGCTTATGTTCCCTGTCTTGCTGTGTCTCTCCCTGTCAAATTAATAAATAAAATCTTAAAAAAAAAAAAAAGGACTGGTTGGCAAACATAAAAATATCTAAATTTGGGGACGCCTGGGTGGCTCAGTTGGTTAAGTGGCTGCCTTCAGCTCAGGTCGTGATCCCAGCGTACTGGGATCGAGTCCTACATCAGGCTCCTTGCTCGGCAGTGAGCCTGCTTCTCCCTCTGCCTCTGCCTGCCACTCTGCCTGTGTGCGCGTACTCTCTCTCTCTCTCTAAAAATAAAATCTTAAAAATATATATATATCTAAATTTGGATGGTATCAATTTCCTTTTACCACATATATATATTAACTTGGGTTTAGACCTAATATAAAATCTAAATAGAATATAATTTTTAATTTAAAAAGTAATTATTTTAATGAAGGGTTTTTGAGATTACTATCATGAGAGAACCCAAGTTCACGTGACTTATAAAATGTATGTGGCTAAAACAGACAAAGATCAATAGAACAGGATAGGGAGCCCAGAAACAAACCCACAGTGATATGGTCAATTGATCTATGACAAAGGAGGCAAGAATATACAGTGTGGAGAAGGCAACCTCTTCAATAAACGGTGGGGAAAACCAGTCACATATTAAAGAAACTACATTTTAAGGGAAATACTAATATCACTTTCTCATATCAAATATACAGAAAAATAAACTCTAAGTGGATTAAAAAGACCTCAGTGTGAGACCTTAAAGCATAAAACTCCTAGAAGAAAACATCACAAGTGTATTCTTGGACACTGGCCTTAGCATCACCTTTCTAGATATATCTCCACAGATGAGGGAAAGCAAAATGAACTGTTGGGTCCACATCAAAATAAAAAGCTTTTGCAAGTGAAGGAAACCAACTAAATAACATGGCAACCTACAGAATAGGAGAGGATATCAGCAGTTGCTATACTCAATAAGGGATTCGTATCCAAAAGATACAGAGAACTTACACAACTCAAGACGAAAACCCCCAAAAATCTGATTTAAAAATGGGCAGAGTACCCAAATAGGCATTCTGCCAAAAACAAACAAAACAAAAAACTAAAATCACACAGATGGCCAACAAAACATGAAAGGATGCTCAGTCTCACTCATCATCAGGGGATGCAAATCAAAACCACAATGAGATATCACTTCACACCAGTCAGAATGTCTAGGATTAGAGAGACAAGAAATAACAAGTGTTAGCAGGAATGTGGAGGAAAGGGGAGCCCTTGTGCATTGCTGGTGGGAATGCAAACTGGTACAGCCACTCTGGAAAACAGTATGGAGGTTCCTCAAAAAATTAAAAACAGAAATACCAGATGATCTAGTAACTCCACTGCTAAGTTTTTGCCTCTCTGCCTGCTTGTGATCTCTCTGTCAAATAAATAAAAAATCTTTAAAAAAAAAAAAAAAGAAAAGAAAACAAAAATACGAACTTGAAAAGATAAATACACTGCCAATATCACAGCATTGTTTACAGTAGCCAAGTACGAAAGCAGCCTAAGAATCCACTGATTGACAAATGGATAAAGAGCATGTAGTAATATAAACATGTAATAATACTTAGCCACTAAAAAGAATGAAAGCTTCCATTAGGGACAACATGGGTGGACAGAGTATCATGCTAAGTAAAATGAGTCAGATAGAGAAAGATCAATATATGATTTGACTTATAAGTGGAGTCTAAAAACCAAACCAACCAACCAATCAGCAACAACAAAAAACCAGAATCATAAATATGGAGAATAAATTGTTGGTTGCTGGAAGGGAGGGGCTGGGGATAGGGACGAAAATGGTGCAGGTGATTAAGAGGTGCAAACTTTCAGTTTAAATGACTGACAGGGATGAAAAGTGCAGCATACGGAATATAGTGAATAATATTGTAATAACCTTGTGGTGACAGATGGTAATTACAGTCCAGCAATAACAACTAGAACTGTAGACCATTACATTGTATACATGAAACTAATGTAACATTTTATGTCAACTATACTTCAATAAATCAATAACCAAGTAAACAAATAAAATGCATATAGCTAATATGGTGGGAACTACACAAATGTCCACTAACAGATGAGTAAACAAAATGCAGTATATTCATACCAGGGAAGTTCTGGAAGTTCAGGAAGGAAGTTCTGATACATGCAAAAAATATGGAAGAAGCTTGGCAGCATTATAGGTAGTGAAATTAGCCTGACACAAGAGGATGAAAACAGTATGATTCCACTTGCACAAAATTTCTACAGTGGGCAGATTCATGGAGACAGAAAACAGACTGGAGGGGCAGAGGGCAGGAGATAAAAGGAAGTTCCTGTGTAATGGTTGCATTGTTTTTTAGCTCAGGGTGATAGAAAAGGTTTGGAAATGCAGTGGTGATGGGTACACAGCAGCATTGGTGTCAATAATACCACCGCATCATACAGTGAAAAACAGTTAAAATGGTATATGGTATGTATTCTTGATCACAGCAGTGAAAAGAAATTCATGTGGCTATGCAGGGAAAAAGTCGGTCTTTAAAACTAGGAACAGCCTCGGCTGACTTTTATAAACAATCAAGTTATATTCTTTTTTTTTTTTAACACTTTATTCATTTATTTGAGAGTGTGTATGTGCATGTGCACATGCACTATGGGGGGAGGGGCTGAGGGAGACAGAGAAGGGAGAGGGAGAAGAAGAAGCAGGCTCCCTGAGGGAGCCTGATGTGGGGCTCCATCCTTGGACCCTGGGATCATAACCTGAGCTGAAGGCAGACACTTAACCCACTGAGCCACCCATGCGTCCCTATTCAAGTTATATGCTGACATGCATCTGAAAGTACGAAGTGTACCTGAGAGATACACGGGTCACATGCTAAGGAAGAAGTGGGAGGCAGAGAGCCCCAAACAATTACACTTCTCTCTTGCTGAATCTCCATCACGCAGTAGGAACTGTGACAGGAACTTCACATATCTCATATCAAACCCTCCAAGCAAGCCCTACATGGGAAGTACGCACACTGTTTCAGATGGAGAATCTCAGGCTTGGAGAGGCCTGAGGCAAAAATAACTTGTTTAGGCTCATCTTTCTGGGAGGAAATGGAATTGGATGTGAAACCAGGTCCCCTCTCCTTTGACTCCTGGGCAGCACAGGAGAGAGGCTAAGAACCTAGGCTAATCCAGGCTCGGAGTCTGGCGCTGTCATCTAACAAACGGTGTGTGCAACCTTAGGGCAAGCTGCCTACATCTCCAAGCTTCTCTTTTCTCATCTGTAAGTGGAGAACTAATGCACCCACCTCGAAAAGTCATTTGTGAGGCTCAGACAACATGGCAGGAAACACACTTGGGAGAGTGCTTGGCTTATACTGAATGCTCGGTGAAAGTCAGCCACCACTGCTTCCCAAGAAATTTCACTGGTTGGTATTAAGCACCAATAGGTCTTTTTCGAGTGGGTCTAGAGCTTCACTGCAGTCTCAGAAACAAAGCATTTCCAGATTTCCCAGAAATGTTAGGTTCCTGATAATAAACTAATGTTAACCAGCATCATCTGAAAATGCTGAAATTTAATTTATAATGGGGGATATTTCATTTGGTTACTAGAATGCTTAAGCATCTGTTCTGGGCATCCTGTTTCAGATGATTAAGATATCTAGAAATTAGTAATTAAGGCTTCCTGGTGAGTATAAAACTACAAATCACATTTCACAGCTTTGTTGAGGCTCTGTTTCAGACCAAAGCTCTTACTGAATTTTCATAATTACCCTAGGTAGATAGGTAAGTTTTAGTCCCATCATACTAACGAGGAAACCAAGTTTCCTATCTCATGAAGAGTCATTCAGCTAGACCCGGGCATAATGTCCTGCTCATTAGCATTCTGTACCACCACTGTTCTTCCCCAACACTGCTCTGTATTGTGTATTTTTGCACATGTGTCCTATGATATTTAAGCCACTTGAATGCCCATAACCCAGCCACAGAGAATTTTTATTCTTTGCCACATCTAGCCCCAGGCCTTGTACTTAAGAGCTACAATGACTGCAAAGCCCTGACTCTGGCATATTTTGGCTTTTTTAAAAGCATGGTAGTGAGTGCTGTTCAAGTTTCCAGCCTCTCATGTGAAAACAGCATCCCAAATATGTACACTGTGCAGAAGTTATTTGACAAGTTGACTCTGTACAGCTGAGAACTTCAAGCAAACACATCTAAATCAGGCTTAGACAAAAACTTGAAAAATAACAAAGCCCTGGAAGAAGTTTTAAATAAACCAATAATTTAGAGTAACAGACTAACAAAAAGAAATCTACACTTTGTCAATAACATTCTCCTTCCCAGGTAAAATTAGAATTCATCCTTTGAAACATCTTAATGGATAACTGCTAAGATTAAACATCAGCTGTCACTCAAACAAAAAACTTAATCCATAGGTATTACTCAATTATTTTATTAATATCCTTTAAGGAGGGGCGCCTGGGTGGCTCAGCTGGTTAAGCATCAGACTCTTTTTTTTTTTTTTTTTTTTTAGATTTTATTTCTTTATTTGACCGGACAGAGATCACAAGTAGGTGGAGAGACAGGCGGGGGTGGGGGTGGGGGGAAGGCTCCCTGCTAAGCAGAGAGCCCAATGTGGGGCTCAAACCCAGGACTCTGAGATCATGACTGGAGCCAAAACCAGAGGCTTGAGCCCCTAAGCCACCCAGGCACCCCAGCATCAGACTCTTGATTTTGGCTCCGGTCTTGATCTCAGGGTCCTAGGATCAAGCACCACGACAGGCTTGCACTGGGTGTGCAGCCTGCTTAAGATTCTCTCTCCCTTTTCCTCTACCCCTTGTCCCAGCTCAAATTTAAAAAAAAAAAAAAAAATCCTCTAAGGATTTTTAAAATCCTTTAAGGAGATTCTGAGTGACATTTTTTAATAGTCTATACAAATTAAGCTAAATACATACTTTCACTTTAAAAAAAAAAAAAACAGTTATCTCTGCACCTAATGTGGGTTTTGAACTCACCACCCTGAGATCAAGAGTCTCACGTTCCACTGACTCAGCCAGCCAGCCTCTCCTATACTTTCACTTTTGAAAGAGCCAAGATTTTTAAGAATTAAGATACAACACCAAGTTGAAATTCAATGACTTCAGAGTTAAACTAAAATTTAAAGGAAGACATTTACCAAACCAGTAAGGTATTCTATTAATCCCAAATTCAAATTTGGCTATTCCTGGTCAGCTCAGGATTGAGGACAAAAGTCATCATACCCATATGTTGTGTTCATCATGGGGATTACATATCTCACTTCACATTTTACCATTTTACTCGTTACACATTTGAAAACACTTCTTTTTTTTTTTTTTAAGATTTTATTTATCTATTTGACCGAGAGAGATCACAAGTAGGCAGAGAGGCAGGCAGAGAGAGAGAGAGGAGGAAGCAGGCTCCCCACCGAGCAGAGAGCCTGATGCGGGACTCGATCCCAGGACCCCGAGACCATGACCCGAGCTGAAGGCAGCGGCTCAACCCACCGAGCCACCCAGGTGCCCTGAAAACACTTCTATCTCATTGCTAAATCCAAGATTTTTCGTGGTTAATGCTTTGTTTAGACATGTGTACCTGTCGGCAATGTTCAGTATATCAGCAATCACAAGTATGCCTCAGAGGAATGATGCTCAAAACTTTTGCAACCCAGAATAAGAAATTCAATTTTCATTGAGATCCTGTACACACAAAATAAGTATATGTAATTGAAACATGGATTTTTATTTATACAGAGAAAGCAGTGTTCAAATAGAAGAAATTAACTGAAATCACGTGACTCTTAAGACCAAAACAACCCTGGGGAGCTAAGCCGACTAAAGAAAGCATACTTTGTTTCATCTTCCCCAGTCCTCCCTTCCTCACTTCACACAGCTGACACATCTATGGGGCCTTTGAGTTCAAAACCCATTACATACATGGAGGGACAACTGGGTAGCTCAAGGTTAAGCTTCTGCCTTGGGTCATGATCCCAAGGTTCTGGGATCAAGTCCCTCATCGGGCTCCTGCTCAGGGAGGGAATCTGCTTCTCCCTGTGGTCCTCCCTGTCGCTCCCCACACCCACTTGTGCTCATGTTCACGCCCTCTCTCTCTCTCAAATAAATAAAATATTTCTAAAACCCCAAACCCATTACGTATATGGAAATGACAGGTCAAGAGCCTCACTGTGGGTATAGCCAAGCAGTGCAGACAGTCACCACACTCCTCTTTGCCCTCCTTCTTGGACATATACAAGTCTTACTTGAAAAAAAAATAGAAGCAAATCTCTAAACAGTATTAGCTCTCTCTGCCTGCCTCTCTACCTACTTATGATCTCTGTCAAATAAATAAATAAAATCTTTAAAAAAATAAATAAAAGTAAAATCTTTAATATATATATATATTTTACACACAAAACTACACATTTTGTTCTAAAAAGATAATTCGTCCTAATATAGTGGCAAGAGCAAAGAGTTCATTACAATCTTCCCTTAAGAGGCCTGACCAAATAGCATTATCTGAATAAAAATGCTGATTATTAACAGTAATCAACAGTTATTGAATATTCACTAAGTTTCAGGAAGTATATCAGTCAAATATGTGTATATATATATATAATTTAATCCTCACACAGATTTTTCAAAGTACTTCTATAATTATATCCATATTATAGAGACAAAACAGAAAGATTAAAAGATTAAATATTAAATAAAAGATTAAAGATTAAATAAATAGGTCAAGGTCATATAGCTAGCATGTGGCAAAGTCAGGATTCAAACTCAAAGGTCCTGACTCCAGAACCCATACCCTTAATTACTATCATCGTTTTTATACCAATTTTAAAAATCAACTATTCTCAGAAATATATTTTTGTAAACAACAAATTGCTAGCTTAAAGGAGAGAGCAATACAAACAAGTTCTAGTATCTTGAAATGTTTCTAAGATATATAAAAAGTTTAGAAAATAGGTTAAGACAAAATAAAATAAAACCCACCAGTAAGACTACTTACTTGCCGTCTTCCTTAAATACAACGAATTCTTTTCTTTAGGGTTATACGTTTATCTCTGTTAAACCCTGTTAGAGATCATCATCGAGAATCTGACACGTACCCCTGTACATAATGAATAATTTCTACAAGGCAGGTGACAGTTACCCGCTAAGCCAGCATCACAGCTAAAGAAGAAATAAAGGACAAGTCTCCAAACTTTGAAAGTGCATCCCTGACGAGAAGAGAAATGCCACACGTTTGCCCGTGGTGTATGGGCTTGTTTTAACTTACATGGACATATACTGGGCTAATCTGTATGTATATATCCACTCTGAAATACACACGGAAATAAACACGCAGAAAGGACTGTGGAGTTCTACCTCTGGCAAGGGCAGACGAGCTCACTTCAGACAAACCGCCCTGCTGATAACAACCAGGAGCGCTGGCAGAAGTTTCAATCTCGAGGCCAAAAGAGTGGAGCAGAGCTTTTAACAGACTTACAGACCTAGAGGAAAAACTCAAGTTCAAGGGCTTGCCAAGGAAACGGGAGCCTCCGGCTTTCAATTGGGACCTAAAGGGGCTCCTTGCTAGAAGAAAAGGTGAGGCTGAGATGGAGCAGCCTTCACGGGGACGAAAGCCCAACAGAGCATCGTCGTTTTGGC
Organism: Mustela putorius furo; assembly: GCF_011764305.1. Taxonomy (NCBI): domain Eukaryota; kingdom Metazoa; phylum Chordata; class Mammalia; order Carnivora; family Mustelidae; genus Mustela; species Mustela putorius. The sequence continues at coordinate 9,383,473 of NW_025421480.1, read as the reverse complement.
TTGAATCAAGCTGACCTGCCCCAACATGGCTGCCCGCCAGCAGCATTAGTTAAGTCCCCTCTGGAAGACGGAATCCAACAAAGGCTCAAACGACCTCCACACATTTTCAACCATAAGGCTCAGGGTATAACCTAAAATAACCAGGCATATAAGAGATCAATATTTGACCCAAAAATGGGAAAAAAGGAGTTAACAGAAAAAGTCATAAGAGATCCATGCATTGGGAGTTAATGTACAGGATCTTTAAGTATTATGAAAATGTTGAAGGACTTAAATAGGAAAGAGAGAAAATTTCAGAAGAGAATTAGAATTGGTAATATAGTAGCAAAAGCAAATAGTTTAGTTTGCTAAAAAGCAAGTTAATCACAAAAAATCATTAGATTTGATTTTTTAAAAGTCAAATATTCTATTAGATACTAGATCAGATATTCTAGATCTTAAAGACACAGTAATGGAAATTATTCCAGGTATGGAACTCAAAGGCATTTTGAGCCTTTAATCTTTATTAATTTCTAAAAGACTTCAGAATGAAAAAAGAGCTAAGTGTGTGACAACTTCTGAATTCATTCAAAAATGGTGTCTAATAACTTCTTAATCAATTCCAGAAAAATTTTATTTAAATGTGCTAAGGGGAAATAGAAAAAGAGTAACTTTGCCACCTTCTATTTCCTGTTGTTTAAATACAGTCACTGATATGCACGAGGCGTGGCTAGGCACACTGTACTATCACGAATAAAACTTTCCCTTTCAAATCAGCTTCTTGCCTTAAACTGATTTATGCATATTTCAGAATAGTTGACCAAATATGAACTCATATTCCTAAACTTCGAAATTATAAGTACATTAACACACATATAAGATAACCAAATACTATCTTTTCCACAAGTGCACCAACTATGTATGTATCTGTGCCACCACCAAGCAACCTTGGTGGCGGAGGAGCTGAAACGTCATCAAAAGGCCCAGCTGCCCTGTTTGCTTGTTTCAAGTGTCCTCTATCTTTAGTATTATATTTTTAATATAATACTAAATATATATTTAAGTGTTATTTTTGAGTCCCAAGGTTTACTTTGCAGATCCTAAGACAACAGACAGAACCAGGGCTGAATTCAATGATAGCCATGGATAACATGGAATTACATTAAAAATGTCTGCAATTAACTTCTAACAAATGAATAAACGCTGTGCTTTACTTTGCAGGGAGAGACAGCAAGACAAAAAGAACCTGGCAAATATCTAGACTAAAACCATTGCTCCAAATCCTTGAGCATTAGTTGGAAATCACTAAATCATTAAATGGATCAGTAGGGATCCATCGCAAAATTTGGAATTGGAGGAGGGACATGATCAGGTTTACATATGAGAGAAACCACTCGTGTTGATCTTACATAATATGAGCTTTCCTCTCCTTTAACAGGGTGAGACATGCGTGGCTGCTGACAGGACAGAAAGGGCCAGCTGAGGGAGCAGTTAAAGAGAACAGGAGAGACCGCACAGACGAGGTGGGATGGCGTCCAGGACACAGGGGGGGCGAGTGCCCTTACAGAGATGGGCCGTGTTTCCCATCGTCATGGAAGTACAGTGGGGGTCGAGGGAGTGGTTTACACTGGAGTTAAGTGAGAGACATTTGTAGTCCATAATGGATCTGTCTCAGGGAAATAGGGAGTAAAGTATCTGCTGAAGGGGGAAACGCAGAAAAGTTTAAAACAAACCCTCGAAGACCGTGGGGCTGCTGCTGCGAGCCCACTGAAATCCACTCCGCTACAAATCCGGTCCCCAGTTGGCTGCCTTCAAGTCATGGTGCAAGCAAGCCACAGAAGAGCAGCTAAAAGGATATTCTCTTAACCCAACCTTCTCCACAAGTGCAAAAGTATCAACAGAAATGCTGGCATGTTCTCGCTGTAACAGAAACACACAGATTTCTTCAGTCTCTCTCAACACCAATTTTTAAGAGTGATTCTTGTTTTTCTATTCCGTACCACTCTACTATTGTTCTTCCTGCCTCTTTATATGGATAAGAAAATTCAGTGTATAAAATCCTTGCCTCTGGCTGATTTCACTTAAAGCAAATGAATTCTTCAAATCCTGGCCTATATTGTGACTGTGCACAGACCAGCACCTCATCTCATCCGGTCCCTTAGAGCTCACAGATGGTATTCACTACACTTCCGTGTTTGGCACAGTTTAGAGACACCAGAGTTCTAAAATGCCACCTCTTTTGATGAAGTCAGTTTCAAATTTCATCTTATTTCTTTGCAATTTCAGACTTTTCTGACACAGATACAAGAGGAAATTCTTGGAAGACAGTCAAGATACTGATTTAGTGAATCAGCATACTTGAGTTCTCATACTAGCTCTTTTCCTAGGATTTAAAGTTTCCTCTAAGATTCCTCCAAATTCCAACACCTGATGATCCTAGTTATCAGTTCCCAAGTCCTCTTTTACTTGTTTTTTTACTGCTTCAAGTCTAAAACAAGTATCTCTTTCTGGGTCATTATTCTGTGAGCTGCCATCACTAGTTAGCTATGTAAAAATTACAGCTCCGGTAAACTCACACATTTTCTTCTGCCACCTTCATTGCCTATGCTTCCTTATCTTGAAAAACAGTGAAGTAAGGTTGCCCTCTGAATGGGAATATGATACATCTGGCCCACATCAGGAGAATACTGGTTCTGAACTGTTTACGCAACACACCTACTAATTCTTTGTTTTTATACACAGTGCTCTCTGTACCCAAAAGCACACATTTGGCTGCCACCGACATTTTAGTAGGAGGACACAAAACAAAGCAAATAAATCTCCACATGGAGACTGAAGCTTGACCTCAGAAGTGGAGTGGTTTAACTGAGCTAGCCTGATGTTAACGTAATAGTAATTGTCTCTATGAATAAGATACACTTACAAAAAAAGATACACTTACTAGATACAGTGGGGAAAGACAGAGACAGATGAGATAGCATCAGGGAAGAGTTTATAACCTAAGGTTAGTACCCAAAATATAACAAGAACTCATACAACTCAATAGTAAAAATAAAATAAAATAAAACAAAACAAAAACAATCTGATTTTAAAATGGACAGAAGAAAGGCACCTGGGTAGCAAAGTCAGTTAAGCATCTGACTCTTGGTTTTGGCTCAGGTTATGATCTCAAGTTCCTTAGATGGAGCCCCTTCTCAGGCTCTGTGCTCAGGCCGGAGCCTGCTTGAGTTTTTCTCTCTCCATCTGCCCCTCCCCCAGCTTAGTCTCAAATAAATAAATAAATAAATAAATAAATAAATAAAATCTTAAAAAAAACACACACAAAGATTTATGAATGGCCAACAGGTACATAAAAAGATGTGCAACATCAGTAGTCATCACGGAACCGCAAATCAAAACCACCAGTAGATATTATCTCATACCTGTTAGAATGGCCCTCCTCAAAAAGACAAAAGATAACAAATGCTGATGAGGATGCGGAGAAAGGGGAGCCCTTCTGCACTCCTGGTGGGAATGCAAACTGGAGAGAAAACAGTACGGAGAATCCTCAAATAGTTAAAAACAAAACTATCATATGACTTAGCAGTTCCTCATTTGGGGATGGAAAACACTAACTTGAAATATATCTGCACCTTCATGTTCATAGCAGCAGTTTTTATAATGGCTAAGATATGGAAACAACCTAAGTGTTCATCTATGGATGAACGGATAAAGAAAATACACACACACACACACACACACACACACACACACACACAATGTCACGTAATTCACTTAAAAACAAAAGGAGGAGGTACCTGGGTGACTCAGTGGGTTAAGCCTCTGCCTTCCGCTCTGGTCTTGATCTCAGGGTCCTGTGATCAAGTCCTGAATCAGGCTCTCTGCTCAGCAGGGAACCTGCTTACCCCTCTCTGCCTGCCTCTCTGCCTACTTGTGATCTCCCTCTCTCTCTGTCAAATAAATAAATAAAATCTTCTAAACAAATACAAAAATGTATATCAAAGAACAGTGTATCAAATAACACAACTAAAGGCCAAATTTATTAATATTATTTTGTGAAAGCATATAAGAAATGTAAAACCATAAAACCTGTTGTACTCAGTTCTTGAAACTGAGAAAATTGGTAAAAGGTGAAGTGCTATTTTATGAGCACTTTCCGAGGGAAATCCTAATACAGTCAGTTTTTAAGCACCATTATTAATTTTTTTTGGAGAGGGGAGGGGGCAGAAGGAGAGAGGGAATCTTAAGCAGGCTCTACGCCCAGCATAGAGCCCTATGCAGGGCCCAATCTGAAGACCCTGAGATCATGTCCTGAGCTGAAATCAAGAGTCAGATGCTTAACAGACTGAGCCACCCAGGCACCTCCATTATTTTTTATTTAGTCCTTCCATATCTCTGCCTTTCGGGCTCTTTCCACTTTATGTGCTTTTTTTCCCCCTGAACAGGTTTTTCAGTAATTTACAATTCTACCACGTACAAAAATAGTATTTAAAATCTGTTTCATGATCTGCCCCAACAAAATCTAAAATGGATTTATTCATGTTATTCACACTATCTCTTGTTTGATAACAAATTTCTATCAAAACAAAATCATCATGATTCTAGATTATTTCTATTATTCTTTCCCCTATCCTATTTCTCTAGTCTGTCTTTTCCCTCACCATTATCTTTATTATTCTATTGGTGGGTAAGTTCAGAATTTTCTAACCTCAAAAAGGTTAGAGAAAAATACATTGTAAGATACTGAACTGTTATTTACACTATGACCCAAAACCTCAATCTCAGCATGAGATGCTAGTTATGGCTGACACTCTGTCTACAACTAATCTCTAAAGGGAAAAAAAGAAAACAAAACAAAAATCTATTTATTTACTATGGGCTATGAAGAAGAAAGATTTTTTTTTTTAAAGATTTTTCATTCATCCATTTGGCAGAGAGAGATCACAAGTAGGCAGAGAGGCAGGCAGAGAGAGGGAGAGAGGAGGAAGCAGGCTCCTTGCTGAGCAGAGAGCCCGAGGCGGGACTCGATCCCAGGACCCTGGGATCCTGACCCGAGCCGAAGGCAGCGGCTTAACCCACTGAGCCACCCAGGCGCCCCAAGAAGAAAGATATTTTGATATGGAAAGAGAATTCAACAAAAAAGAAAAGAACACGCCACATATACCATTGAATCTTGAACAACACGGACTGGAACTGCATGGGTCCAACTATATGTAGATTTTTTTGATAAATAAATATAGTATACAACTGTAAATCTATTTTCTCTTCTTTACTATTTTCTTCATAACATTATCTTTTTCCTGGCATACTTTACTGTAAGAATACAGTACATAATATATATCACATATAAATATGTTAATTAATTAAGTTATTGATATGGCTTCCTATTAATAGTGGACTATTAGCAAAAGTTCTTGGGGGAGTTAAAAGTTACATTCAAATTTTTTTGACTGTGCAGGGGTTGGCTCAAGGTATTTCACACTTAGTACCTTCAGTGGCTAATCTGTACCACTTAGCTAAATAATACTAATAGCTAATACTTATTAGGCAATTAGCATCCAATCAAAAACAGCATTTTTATTTTTTTAAGGTTTATTTATTTGAGAGAGGGCTTGAGCAGGAGGGGGAGGGGGAAAAGGAAGGAGAGAGAGAGAGAGAGAGAGAATCTCAAGCAGGTTCTGCTAAGCATGGAGTCTGATGTGAGGTTCGATATACTGACCCTGAGATCCGGATCTGAGCTGAAACCAAGAGTTTGACGCTTAACCCACTGAGCCACTCAGGCGCCCTAGGCTTTGTATTTTGTATACTAAGCACTGTACTTTATCTATTAGCTCATTTAATCCTCAGAATTGCCCAAGAAGAACAGAAAAATTTCCCACTTTGCAGATGTAGAAATGGAAACAAAGAAGCTTAAGTAACTTCATCAAGGTCACAGAGCAAGTGATGGCGATTAAGGAACACACTTGTGGGCGCCTGGGTGGCTCAGTGGGTTAAGCCGCTGCCTTCGGCTCAGGTCATGATCTCAGGGTCCTGGGATCGAGTCCCGCATCGGGCTCTCTGCTCAGCAGGGAGCCTGCTTCCCTCTCTCTCTCTGCCTGCCTCTCCATCTACTTGTGTGATTTCTCTCTGTCAAATAAATGAATAAAATCTTTAAAAAAAAAAAAAAAAAAAAAAAAAAAAAAAAAAAAAAAAGGAACACACTTGTGATGAGCACCGTGTACTGTATGAAGGTGCTGAATCACTATATTATTCACTTGAAACTAATATAATGCTGTATGGTAACTAACTGGAATTTGAATTAAAAAAAATCTAAAAAATCATTCAACTATTACAATTCTAAAAAATTAAAGTAATTAAACTCATTACCAATAATTAAAGCGCTATTTTTATATGTGATCTTCAATAATTTAAATAAAGTCACAGTTATATTAATATAGGGGAAAAGAAGCCCAACAAATCCTCCATAATGATGGAGACTAGAATAAATCTTGTGATCTTGCATTGGAATTAGTGGGATCACATGAACTCATGGTTTTCAAGATGAGATACAGAAATAAATACATATATAAATAATATTGCCTAGTTTTGTGCACTGAAAAAATCTAGAACCAATGACTCAGTGCCATTGAATATACTTAGCTCCCAGATCTGTTTTTTTTGTTTTTTGTTTTTTGTTTTAATTTTATTTATTTGACAGAGAGAGATCACAAGCAAGCACAGAGGCAGGCAGAGAGGGGGACGCAGGCTCACCGCTCGGCAGAGAGCCCAATGTGGGGCTCAATCCTAGGACCCTGAGATCATGACCTGAACCTAAGGCAGAGACTTAACCCACTTAGCCACCCAGGCACCCCCCAGATCTTGGGTTTTAAAGACCATCCTCAAGGTGCCAGGGTGGCTCAGTTGGTAAAGCATCTGCCTTCAGCTCAAGTCATGATCTCACAGTCCTGGGGCCAAGCCCTGCATCAGGCTCCATGCTCAGCAAGAAGCCTGATTTTCCCTCTCCCACTCCCCCTGCTTGTGCTCCCTCTCTTGCTGTCACTCTCTGTCAAATAAAATATTGAAAAATAATAATAATTTAAAAAAATAAAGATCACCTCCACCAAAAGGAACCATCGATCCTTTCAGACACAGCTGATTCTAAGACTGGGGAAAAAGGAAAGTACAAGCTAAACTTGGAATACTTTGTGGAGTCAGAAAGTCAGTAAATCCAGAAAGATGGGGAAGTGTCAAAAGGATGAAGTTAACATCCTTATGGGGCTCCCAACTGGCAAAATGCACCACAATTTGAGCATCAAGATAATAGATTATAATCTATTATAAGTAAGACAGGAACCCAAGTGCTTATAGGTTTATATATATATAGATAAATACATAAGAACAGACAACTCTTTCTTCAGTAGAATACCAATTAATAAATGTAGAAAAGATAACCGTTATAAAAAAAAATTGCTCCTTTCCAACCATCACAGTATAACCAACTCAGTCAAGAATCATGGATGTCAAAATGAGTGGGTCCAAGTTTCATCTGACAAACTTCACCTTGAACAAGTGATTAAAGTTAAGATCACCAAAAATTTGACAAACTGATATGCTCCTGATGGGATTCATGAAAAAGGACATAATTCCATTTCTGTGGTGTTCTTGACAAAGATGCATAGCCTAAATCAATCATTTGGTGACATTCTTCAAAATAACTGCCCTGTCCTCAAAAATGTCAAGATCATGGGGCGCCTGATTGGCTCAGTGGGTTAAGCCGCTGCCTTCGGCTCAGGTCATGATCTCAGGGTCCTGGGATCGAGTCCCATATCGGGCTCTCTGCTCAGCGGGGAGCCTGCTTCCTCCTCTCTCTCTCTCTCTCTGCCTGCCTCTCTGCCTGCTGTGATCTCTCTCTGTCAAATAAATAAATAAAATCTTAAAAAAAAAAAAATGTCAAGATCAGGGACGCCTGGGTGGCTCAGTTGGTTGGACGACTGCCTTCGGCTCAGGTCATGATCCTGGATTCCCGGGATCGAGTCCCGCATTGGGCTCCCAGTTCTCTCTCTGACCTTCTCCTAGCTCATGCTCTCTCTCACTGTCTCTCTCTCAAATAAATAAATAAAATATTTTTTTTAAAATGTCAAGATCAATAAAGAAGAAAGACTGAGAATAGTCTACTTAAAGGAAGCTAAGAAAACACAGTAGCTAGGGGCACCTGGGTGGCTTAGTGGGTGAAAGCCTCTGCCTTCGGCTTGGGTCATGATCCCAGGGTCCTGGGATCAAGCCCCACATCGGGCTCTCTGCTCAGCGGGGAGCCTTGCTTCCTCCTCTCTCTCTCTCTGCCTGCCTCTCTGCCTACTTGTGATCTCTGTCAAATTAATCAATTTAAAAATCTTAAAAAAAAAAAAAAGAAAGAAAAGAAAACAGTAACTAAATGCAATGTGTGATGTGTGGAATTCTGGACTGGAAAAAAAAAAGCTATAAAAGGTATTATTAAGACAACTATCAAAATTTGAATACGGACTACAGAATAGGTAACAGTATGACATCAACACTGCATTTCCAAACTTTGATAACCATACCATGGTTATGTAAGAGAATGTCCTTATTCTTAGAAAATTTACCTTCCAATATATTTAGAACCAAAAGATGTATCTGCATTGTACTCTGAAATGGTTCAGAAGAAAGTCTGTGTAACACAAACATATACACATACATTTACTTATACACACAGAGTGCATAGAACACAATGAGAAAGCAAACGGGCAAACCTGAAACAACCAGTGAATCTGTGTGAAGGAAACGGGAGTTCTTTACACTATTCTTGCAACTTCTCTATAAGCTTGAAACCATCTTAAAACATTATCCCCCAGTCGTTAAGCGTCTGGCTTCGGCTCAGGTTATGACCCTGGGGTTGTGGGATTGAGTCCCACATTGGGCTTCCTGCTCACCAGGGAGCCTGCTACTCCCTCTCCCTCTACCCTCCCCTGACTCATGCTCTCTCTCTCTCTGACAAATAAATAAATAATAAAAATATTAAAAAAAAAAAAAGGTTATCGCCCAAAACCTCTTCTTTCTCTAATTTCTAATTTTTTTTTTCTGGCTACCTTTAAAAAAGGATTCTTTTATTTTTCACATATTTTATTTCAGATCAGTTAGTGACAAAGTCTGATTCATCATGTCCAACATTAATAATGCATTTTGAACTGTATCTTACATCTTTTCCTAAAGTATGTAAGAATGAACTATCTTTTCTAAGAATACTCAATTTGTTGTTAATTGGCAGTATTTTGGAATAAATCATTTCTCAAGTGCACTCCCTGAACATAGCTATAGATAAATAACTCTAATTTTAAAAATTTTTATCTTCCCACACAACTCCTTTGTAAGTATATTCCACTCAGAAAATTCTATTTCCAGAAAAAACTTCAGAAAAGTATTAACACAGTACAGCCACCCTCACTATATAAAATCTTCCCTGAATTATTTCCATATATATAAAAAAAATCTTCACAGGATCTGGCAGAAATCTGGAAAAAGAAACCGAGTTTTAAAACAGTGTGTGTGGCACGTTTTGTGGGGGAGATTATCATTAGGAAAAAAAGGTACAGACACACAGGATATATGAGGAAAACGGGTGGTCTAGGGGAGCCTTCTACCCTCTGATTCTGCATCTCGATGTTGGTCAAAGTTGTTTATAGTCATGATGGAGTATCTCTGCACAACCACATACTTGACAAGGACCCAGGATGGGACTCTGAGGAACTGTGATGGGAATACAATATGGAGATACCGATGAAGATCTAGTCAGTGTGGTTGTTACCGTATCTGTGGGCGGAATTGGTTGAGGAAGAAAAGCATATAATTACAAAGACCAAATAGGATAGAAATAGCACCTGGAAGCAAATTACTCAGGGAAGGAAGCATGAGGGATGTAAATGGATGTTTTGAACTAAAAGTTTTTTTAATGCTATGAAGAAACCTTCAGAAAGACACCAAAGTTCTCAAAATTAAATCCATATATAATGTGCTCAATTTTTAGAAAACAGTAATTCAATTAGCAACAGTAGAAAAGGGATAAAAACAATAGCTCCTTTTGGTATGGAGTCAGTCAAATATTTAAAGGTCTATTATGTGCAAAGTACTGTAACAGTTAATAGAATCCATTTAGGAAGATAGAGGAATATGTCTGAAAATTGGGCATTGGGGCCTCTTGAATTAGTCTTCGCAAGTCAGAGAACACCTTGACCACTGCTCTTACTTTTCTCTTTGTCCTTTTAAACTAAGGTATGTAGAAAAAGCATGTTGGTAAATGTCAAAAGTCCTGTCTTCCTGATGGTGAAAAAATGTTCAGGGATTAATTTTAGTTTACTCAAAAACAGATTTCAATATTTTTTAAGAGTGATTTGAGAGGAGGGAGAAAGTGTGCACCCACGTGCCCCCACGCCTGCTGGGGGGGCAGAGGAAGGGAGAAACAGAGTCCCAAGCAGACTCACACTGGGCACAGGGCCCCAAGGGGCCCCATCTGATGCAACCGAGACCACGACCAAAGTGGAAGTCGACTGGATGCTTAACCAACTGCATCACCCAGGTGCCCACATATTTCAATATTTTTATGCATTCACTTCTTTTCTGATTAATATACTTTAAATGTTATAAAAGTCTTACTATTTACATGTCAAGAATGAAATCCAGGGATGCCTGGGTGGCCCAGTTGGTTAAGCCACTGTCTTCAGCTCAGGTCATAATCCTGGAGTTCTGGGATTGAGTCCCACATTGGGCTGCCAGCTCCTTGGGGAGTCTGCTTCTCCCTTCTCATGCTCTCTCTCCCTCTCTCAAATAAATAAATAAAATCTTAAAAAAAAAAAAAGAATGAAATCCACATTTAAGCCTCAAAAGAAGATGGCCAGGGCCACCTGGGTGGCTCAGTGGGTTAAGCCTCTGCCTTTGGCTCAGGTCATGATCTCAGAGTCCTAGGATAGAGCCCCGCATTGGCCTCTCTGCTCACCGGGGAAGCCTGCTTCTTCCTCTCTCTCTGCCTGCCTCTCTGCCTACTTGTGATCTCTCTGTCAAAAAAAAAGAAGAAGAAGAAGAAGAAGAAGAAGAAGAAGAAGAAGAAGAAGATGGTTGTTTTGTTTTTAAGATTTTATCTATCTATTTGAGAGAGCGCACACGAGCTGGTGGGGGAGGGATACAGTCAGAGGGAGAAACAGACTCTCCACCCAGCACGGACTCCAAAACAGGGCTGGATCTCACAACCCTGAGATCATGACCTCAACCAAAACCAAGAGTGGCAGCTCAACTGAGGGTACCACCTAGACACCCCTGACTGATTGGGTTTTTTTTTTGTTGTTTTCTTTTAAGATTTTATTTATTTATTTGACAGAGAGAGAGAGAGAGATCAAAAGTAGGTGGAGAGGCAGGCAGAGGGTGGGGGGGAAGCAGGCCCCTTGCTTAGCAGAGAGCCCGATGTGGGGCTGGCTCCCAGGACCCTGAGATCACAACCTGAGCTGAAGGCAGAGGCTTAACCTACTGAGCCACCCAGGCACCCCAAAGTGGTTTTGTTTTGTTTCATGTTGTTTTAATGCAAGGAAAGCATCACTAAACAGGCAACTGCTAATGTTAAATCTTAATTAAAAATGTAGAAACTCAAACCTGGCGATTCACAGACCTGTACCCCTGGGGATAAAAATATAGGTTTATAAAAAATAAAAAATAAAAAAATGTAGAAACTCAGTACAGTTTATTACTGTATTCAAGAATATAATTCCCCATCATTCCTAAGTTCCAGAAGTTCCACCTCAAAGCATGAAGCGAACACTAGAGGCAGAATGGAACAAAATGAAGCGATGTTCTGATTTTGGACTTGTTCCCTCTTCCATTTGAAAACAGGAGCCTGTACTTATTAGCTGGGTAACTGTCCCCAAATTAGTTCAGCTGTAGGAGCCTTGATTTCTTTGTTGTAAGAATGAGATGAGGTGATGTATGGGAGACTACTAAGGCCATCCATAAAGATACATTAAGACCGCTCTGGAAAATAGCCGCTGGGTGTAGAAGCAATCATAAAATCCTGTTCTACATGGAAATCCAGTTGTATTTACTCTGCTTAGGACTCTTTGTGATTTCCAAATCTGAGAGATCGTGTTTTATGAATTTTGGTAAACCAGCAGTATATCCTTAAAGATAACCTCTGCCCCACTAATGTTACTCTTCTCCTCTAACTTCTGTTGGATGTACATTAATTAGGTTTTCTTCCTATATCAACTACATCAGTCAACCTCTTTTGTAATTTCTCTTTAGATTTTTGTGCTGTAATCAGGGGCTTGAATTCATAATCAAAAGTCACAACATCCTGGAACGACTGGGAGGCTTAATTGGTTGAGCGAGAGAGTCTTGATTTCAGCTCAGGTTGTGATCCCACGGTCCTGGGACTGAGCCCCTCGTTGGGTTCCTTCTCAGTAGGGAGTCTGCTTCTAACTCTCGCTTTGCCCCTCCCCACTCTCACTCTCTCAAACAAATAAATCTTTAAAAGAATACTCACAATATCCAGTGGAAGTATTTCTTTCTTTACCTGTGTATAATTTAATACTTAATTTGTCTATTCAGCTTATTTCTGTGACTATCTTTTAGTTCCAGAAGGCACATAGAGTACTACCTAAAATGTCTTTAATTTTTTCATACAATCTTTTTCCATGTTTCTTATCCCACATTTTTAAAGTCAGAAAATGCTCATTCTTGGGCACCTGGGTGGCTCAGTTGGTCAAGCAACTGCCTTCTGCTCAGGTCATGATCCCAGAGTCCTGGGATCAAGCCCCACATCGGGTTCACTACTCAGTGGGGAGCCTGCTTCTCCCTCTCCCTCTGCCTGCTGCTCCCCCTACTTGTAGTCTCTCTCTGTCAAATAAATAAAAATCTTAAAAAAAGAAAAAATGTTCATTCTTTTAAATTTTGGGGAATCTAAATGTGCTGTTGTTTCTGTCGACTCTTACCCTTGGTGGATTATTTTAAATTTTGAGATTTCACAATTTTTTGTAATTTTTTAATTCTGCGCCTCTGCAGTGAGGGGCTTCATGGGTGGGAGTTTCATGTAGGCGGATTTAGGATCACTCGTTCCAGACTCTGCTTTTGCTTTTTCCAGGCCTCCCAGGTTGCGTTACCAGCCAGGGCCAGGTTTTTTTTTGTTTGGTTTTGTTTTGTTTTTAAAGGAACTTTTTTTTTTCTTTATTTGACAGAGAGAGAGATCACAAGTAGGCAGAGAGGCAGACAGAGAGAGGAGGGAAGCAGGCTCCCCATTGAGCAGAGGGCCCGATGTGGGCTCAATCCCAGGACCCTGAGATCATGACCTGAGCCGAAGGCAGAGACTTTAACCCACTGAGCCACCCTGGCGCCCCTAGGGCCAGTTTTTATATTAATTCTCAGCTGATGAAAGCACTCATACGAAACTGAAACCTCAGGGTTAATAGACTTATGGTTACAATGTCTCAGGGAAATTGCTCCCTTCAGTATAATGTCAAGGCAGAAACAGAGTAACTTCCCCCTTTCCTATCAGGCAGATTACTATTACTACCCCCCCCCCCCCCCCCCCCCCCCCCCCCCCCCGTCCATCAAGGGTCCTGGCTGTATGTGGAGCTCTCAGCACCAATGCCCTACTTGGGTTCCTTGGCTCAGTCTCGACAGATTCCTTTTCCATCCCCATGTGACAGTTAAAGCTCAAACCCACTGCGGGCACCTGGGTGGCTCAGTCAGCTAAGCATCCAACTTGATTTCAGCTCAGGTCTTAATCTCAGGGTCATGACTTCAAGCCCCACGTTCAGCTCCATGCTGTGGGTGGAGACCACTTAAAAAAAAAAAAAGGAAAATCAAGACCATTTGATAGCTGCCTCCACCCTATCCTCCTCAAAGAACTCTTGATAATATGTAATATTTATTGAACATTTAATGAATACTAGGTACTGTGTTCACACTTTACACCTTATTTCACTTCATTCTCATAGAAACTTTACTATTTTTCTCCTGTTATAGATGAGGAAACAAAGACTAAGCAACTGGCTCTAGTTTATAGGGCTGTCTGCTGAATGAACACATTCTCCTTCAGCATGTGTCTGTTTTGGGAAAGCCTGAGAATCATCAAATATTGGCAGATTACTAAGAGCAGATAAAATGCTGAATGGCACTTTCAGTCATTCTTTATACTCTAACTGCAGTATTAAAATGCCTGTCTTGTTGACTTCTTGTGCAAATGAATTTTTTAGGGACAGCAAGACACATGCCATCATGTTCAGTAATTGTTTTAATTGTCACCATCACCAACAGGACAGAACCCCTCTGAGAAGAACCTACAAGCTAGCGGAGAGCACACATGCAAGACCTGGTAGGCAGCAAGACATGATTGATGAATATTTAATAGGAAGAAGAAAGAGGAAAGAATAAAAGCTGACTGAGGCTCTGCAAAGTCAAAGGATGATAAATGTGCTCTTTCTGGTAACACCAATCCACTCCCAAAATCAGGGGTGGAAAGAAAGGCAGATGCTATTTTTTGTTAAAACAGATGTTATAGGGGCGCCCTGGTGGCTCAGTTGGTTAAGCGTCTGCCTTTGGCTCAGGTCATGATCCCAGGGTCCTAGGATTGAGTCCCACATCCGGCTCCCTGTCCGGCAGGAAGCCTGCTTTTCCCTCTCCCACTCCCCCTGCTTGTGTTCCTTCTCTCGCTGTGTCTCTGTCAAATGAATAAATAAAATCTTTAAAAAACAACAACAACAACAAAACAGATATTCTAGAGCAGACTTAAAAAACCCCCACAAGACTAAAAAAAAATCTTTAGGTTCAAATACATGACATCCCAGAATGTTTGCTGTCAGCAGTCAGCACTGTAACAGAGCAGGAGAATAAATACAGACGTTTGCTCGGGGCTCACCCTGCCTCACGCGTACATTACCTCGCATCCTCACGATGCTTCTGTTGGGCAGTCACTATTAATGCCTCCAGCTTATGGGGAACAAACCCAGGCATGAATAGGTTAAACAACTCATCCGAAGCCGAACAGCAGTGGGAATTCGGGCTCGAACCTAGGCTAAGGCGCTCAAGAGTGCGTGAGGCCTCCCAGGGCTATGCAGATGGTGGAATCGGAGCAAGGCGCTGAGGATGAAGCCTTGAGACAAGTCAGGAGGAGAGGAAATTGTGAGTCTTTATTATCTGGCCTGAGAAAAGTCCCGAGGTAGTTTGAGATACTCGGTGACAAATATTCTACATACGCATCTTCAAAAACTTATTTAAATGAAATAAGCACTGTAGTTGAAAAAGTATCTAGTAGATACGGTCTTGTGTTGGCTTACTTATTGCTTCAGGATTTTCCATGAGTTATTTCATGCATGAAGATTATTCCCCGAGTGGAATTCAAGGGTCTGAAGCAAGAGAATGTGTTACTTCTTGTGCCCTCCACAGAGACTGAGGTGCCCCACAGGTGTTTGTAAACCCTTGCTCTGCTGGACCAAAATACTAATGTCTCTCTTTTACTACCTCTTACCTAAGGAAAAAAATGCTCACATCACTTCAGATGATGTTTAGAATCTATTTAACAACAAAAAAACCCAGAAATATTATCTGGTAGGAAACAGACATGGAGGAGAAACTCCAAACAGAGAGTATTTTTGTCTCTGAAGGATGAAATATGATAAGAACAAGTCAGCAAATTCCTAAAAGGAAGCATGAATTAGTAAAAACAGCAGCAACAAAAGGCAACAAAATTAAAGGGGCCTACTGTACTTTCTGACCTAGAAAAGTTGTAAGCCTGTAATTATAAACCCTTGCTGCTTATGTTATGCAAATTAAAGAAGAAAGGTTAAATATTCAAAGAAAACACAGAAGAACTGTTAATTTTTTTCTGAAGATAGAAATGAGACAGATGGAACCAGACCAACATCAAATTTATTTTAAAGCTTGTCTATTTTTTTCCTCTTCAACTACAATTTTACTAGAAAGGTTCACCTTCTCACACTCTTGACTGGCTTTCTATGAGGGAAAAAACATAAAGAGCATTCCCTGCCCACTTAAAAGGCAAAATGAGGGGCTACCTTTGTCTCAGGTAATGGTCCCAGGGACCTGGGATTGAGACCCGCGGCGGGCTCCCTGCTCGGCGGGAAGCCCGCTTCTCCCTCTCCCACTCCCCCGGCTTGTGTTCCCTCTCTCACTGTCTCTTTCTGTCAGATAAATGAAAAAAAAAAAAAAAAAAAAAAAAAAAAAAAAACCTTAGATAGATAAATAAATGGCAACATGAAAATCTTTGAAACAGGGGACGCCTGGGTGGCTCAGTTGGTTAAGCAGCTGCCTTCGGCTCAGGTCATGATCCCAGCGTCCTGGGATGGCCCACATCAGGCTCCTTGCTCAGCGGGGAGCCTGCTTCTCCCTCTCCCTCTGCCTCTGCTGCCACTCTGCCTGCCTGTGCGCGCTCACTCTCTCTCTCTGGCAAATAAATAAATAAAATCTTTAAAAAAAAAAAAAAAAGAAAAGAAAGAAAGAAAATCTTTGCAACAAATGGAATAAAACTGGTTCCAAGAAGAATCATGACTGGCCAGACTGAAATTAAGACATCATTTTATTAATAGGACTGTCCTGAAATTTTAAAGGTAAAAGACCACAAAATAATAAAAGTAACCTCAGAGATCCAAGTCGAAGAGGAGATATGCATATGAGGATTTGCATAATGAGGATAAAGTAGTGGGTGGAGGGGCGCCTGGGTGGCTCAGTGGGGTAAGCCTCCGCCTTCTGCTCAGGTCATGATCTGGGGTCCTGGGACCAAGGCCCGCATCAGGATCTCTGCTCAGCAGGGAGCCTGCTTCCCCCTCCTTCTCAGCCTGCCTCTCTGCCTACTTGTAATCTCTCTCTGTCAAATAAATAAATAAATCTTAAAAAAATATATAGTGGATGAAGTACAGGATATCACCGAGACTACGGAGTTTGGAAATAACCTGACCCCACAGTTAGTTTAAAAATGACCCGAAGAAGGGTCAGAGGGTCTACAGAAAGAATTAGCAGAGGAGATAAGAGCACGAGACAGAAAGAAGGACTGTGGTGGGAGAGAAACTACAAAGTCACAAGAACAGTGCGGCAGGATTTCCTTGTGCTACTTAAGCCTTTATTTCGTATGAACTGCCAATTTTGAAAAGGTTTTAACCACAAAAACATTTGCACCTTAATTATTTCCTCAGGACATGCTTTTCTCTCTACTGAAAGGACAAGGTCCACTTCAGCAACCTTCAGAGAAGGCATTAACTTGGCAGTGTCCCACTAAAAAAGAGAGAGGGCAGGCTATTTTCTAAAAAGGTAAAAACCAAAATCAATCGTTTAAGCTTTTTGAAGTAAAAAAGTTACTTTGTTTCTTGTTAGAACAGGACTTCCAGGGGCACCTGGGTGGCTCAGTGGGTTAGGCCTCTGCCTTCGGTTTCGGTCATGATCTCAGGATCAAGCCCCGAACAGGGCTCTCTGCTTGGTGGAGAGCCTGCTTCCCCCCACCCCTGCCTACTTGTGATCTCTCCATCAGATAAATAAATAAAGTCTTTAAAAAAAAGAACAAGACTTCCTAATGTTTCCATGCTGGTGCTCCTCTGAATTCTGAAGACCATGTTTTCATGGCCTCCTAAAGGCAAAGTTAACGTCTTTTATGAACATAGTTTACTGAGTGCCTATGAAGTACATACCGCCAGGCAGAAGGGGAAAAGGGAACGGGATAAAAAAGGGTTAAAAAGAAAATCACAGGCCCAAAATGGCTTCACTTTGGCCAAGTTGCCAAACTGGGGCTCCATAAGCTCACCTGCCTGCAGTTCCAACCCTCCCTAGAAATGCAGTCTTAACTGGTCGTCAGGAATGTTCTGGTCAGTGCTAAGAAGGCAATCTATCTCCCAAAGGAATTTGAGGTAATCCACTAATAATATCCTTACGTAAAAAAAAAAAAAAAAAAAACAAGACTTATGTCCCCCCAAAAAGGTGACCTCATCTGCAATAATCCTTTCTTCTGTGTATGACCTCCTTGTCCTGCTTTTTAAAGCCTTTCCCATCTGCGGAGCTTCCCTCGACTTGCTAGGTGCGGTGGTGCCTGATTCATGAGTCAGGTTATAAAGCCGATTAGATTTTCAAGTGTACTGGATTGAATTTTTTTAATCAAAGAATTAAGAAGTGTAATCTTCAGGACTACTCATTCTATTTGAGGAGACAGAGCACATGTACATGGAACAACAGTAAAAGACAAGCTGTTAGTAGCGACTGGGAGTCGGGGAAAAGAAGAAAGTGATAAAGCAGAAATAACATGGGGTTGTGAGTAGTGAAATCTGCATTCTAATCCAAGCCCTGTTCACAGCTTGTCTGAAAAGCTTGGGCAAGCCATCTCTCTGAGTCTTAATTTGCTCAGCAATAAAAACATGGGCCCCTTCAACTGTAACCCTTTATGCCATATTTTTCTTGAATGGTTTCACTTAAAAAACATAATAATAATTATGATGGTCCTTAAGCACTGACATGACATCTTATTTTTACTTATAATCCCAAATATGTTAAAACAGAATGTTTATGTGCTTATAACTCCAATATGACTATTAAACCAAAACAAATTTAAAAATTAATTTAAAAAACAATAAAATTAAAATAGCATCAATTTATTTATTTTTTTTTAAATATTTCATTTATTTATTTGTCAGAGAGAGGGAGAGAGAGAGCACACAAGCAGGCAGAGAGGCTGGCAGAGGCAGAGAGAGAAGCAGGCTCCCTGCCGAGCAAGGAGCCCATGTGGGACTCGATCCCAGGACTTTGGGATCATGACCAGAGCCGAAGGCAGTGGCTTAACCCACTGAGCCACCCAGGTGTCCCAAAATAGCATCAATTTAATATCATGTTCACTGCTCTGTAAAAATTCGATTTCTGGTCACAACTTGAAAATGGTATTAACTGTGATGACCTTGAATAAGCTCATATTATTTTCTTGTAGCTCATCAAAATGAACATTCTAATAAGTTCACTTTATTCCTCTTTGCACTTCTCTGTATTTTATACATCTTATGTGATAAACATGCATTTTTTTCCAATTGAGTTTTTAAAAATCATAGCCTTGTTGAGATAAAACTCACATTTCTGTATAATTTACACATTTAAAATGTACAGTTCAACTGTTTTTGGTATATTCACAAAGGTGTGCAACTCTGTCACAAGAAATTTTAGAGTATTTCCTCATCACTCCAGAAAGGATCTCCCCACTCTCTCATAGGCATGCACCTAGTAAGAGTCACTTTACAGGGGTGCCTGGGTGGCTCAGTGGGTTAAAGCCTCTGCCTTCGGCTCAGGTCATGATCCCAGGGTCCTGGGATCGAGCCCCAAATCAGGCTCTCTGCTTGGCAGGGAGCCTGCTTCCCTTCCTCTCTCTGCCTGCCTCTCTGCCTACTTGTGATCTTGTCTTTCAAGTGAATAAATAATGAAAAATCTTTAAAAAAAAAAAAAAAGGTCACTTTACATTCTGTCAGCTCCCTCTCCCCCCAACCCCAGGCACCCACTTAACCACAAATCTACTTTGTCTCCATGGATTTGCCTATTCTAAATATTTCATATAAACGGAATCAGACAGTATGTGGTTTGGGCCTGGCTTATTTTGTTTGGTATAATGTTTTCAAGATACATCCATGTGGCAACATATTACCAATACCTCATTTCTTTTATTGCCAAAACATATTCCATTGTATCAACATAGCACATTTTATCCACTCCTCAGCTGACAGATATTTGAGCTGTTTCTACTTTTTGGCTACTGTGAGTAATACTGATATATTCATTCGGATACAAGACTTTTTCTTTCTTGAACACCTGTTTTCAATTCTTTTCAGTATATACCTAGAAGTGGAACTGCTGGGTCATATGCTAAGTTGATGTTTAAGTTACTGAGAAACCACATTTTTCACAGTTGTCACATCATTTTATATTCCTACCAGCAACGTGTAAGGGTTCCAATTTCTTCATCTCAAGTACAAAGAGTTATCTCATTGTGGTTTTTATTTGCATTTCCCTGATGGCTAGTGAGTATCTTTTCATGTGTTTACTGGCCACGTGCATATTTTTTTTGGAGAAAGTTCTATTCAGATACTTTGCCCATTTTTAAACTGGATTACTTGTCTTTTCATGGAATTGTAAGTTGTATTATTTTTATACTCAGAAAACATGTAGGGGTGCCTGACTGGCTCAGTCGGTACAGCATGTAACTCTTGACCTTGGAGTTGTAAGTTCAAGCCCTATGTTGGGTGTAGAGATTAGTTAAAAATAAAATCTCTTAGGGTGCCTGGGTGGCTCAGTGGGTTGAAGCCGCTGCCTTCGGCTCAGATCCTGATGCCAGGGTCCTGGAATCGAGCCCCAAATCGGGCTCTCTGATCAGCAGGGAGCCTGCTTCCCCCTCTTTCTCTGCCCACCTCTCTGCCTACTTGTGATCTCTGCCTGTCAAATAAATAAATAAAATATTTTTAAAAAATAAATAAATAAAATAAAATCTCTTAGGGTGCCTGGGTGGCTCAGTTGGTTAAGCAACTGCCTTCAGCTCAGGTCATGATCCTGGGGATCCCAGGATCAAGTCCGGCATCAGGCTCTAATCCCACATTGGGCTCCCTGCTGAGCAGGAAGTCTGCTTCTCCCTCTGACTTTCCCCATCTTGTGCTCTCTTTCTCTCTCATTCTCTCCCTCTCAAATAAATAAATAAAATCTTTAAAAAAAACTTTCAAAAAAAGAAAGAAAAAACTTTAAAAAGCCTTGAACATGTTAAATTTTTTTCTTTTTTATCACTAGGAATGTAATAGTTGATACAAAAAATGAGAGTTGTGTTAGTAAAGAAACCTTCCCCATTCCTGATAGACTCCTTTACTCACCTCTGGGGAGGTATACTGATTTAGTGTTTGGTAAATTTGGTAATTACTAAACTTGGTGGGTCAGTCACCTTCTTTCTTCCTCAAGTGAGCCTGCCGGCCAAGAACACTCTGCTGTGCTCTGTTGTTTTAGCCAGGCAGGCGCCTGGACATGAAAAGACATGGAGGAGATTAAGAATGAATCAAAATATTAGATAGATGGACAAGAAGGACAGGTGGGATAGGACAGGTACTTCAATACAGGTACAAAGGGGGCGCCTGGGTGGCTCAGTGGATTAAAGCCTCTGCCTTCAGCTCAGGTCATGATCCCAGGGTCCTGGGATCAAGCCCCGCATCCGGCTCTCTGCTTGGCGGGAAGCCTGCTTATCTTTCTCTCTCTGCCTGCCTTTCTGCCTACTTGTGATCTCTGTCTGTCAAATAAATAAGTAAAATCTTTAAAAAAAAAAAATTACAGGTACAAAGACCAGGAGTTTTTAGAGAAAACTGACTGGCTGGCTGGGGAAAGCAAGAGGAGTAGCAGGAGGCCTCCTGAACTCATTACTGCCTGTATTTTAGCCCAAATCCCAACTCCCAAGCCTTGTTACCAGTCTCTCAGCAACCCATCTCTCTTTATTCCATACTAGTCTTTTATAAAATGTCTTCCCTAACTACAATGAGCAACTTATTTACCTCTAAAATGTACATGGATTTTTTTTTAAAGATTTTTATTTATTTATTTGACAGACAGAGATCACAAGTAGGCAGAGAGGCAGGCAGAGAGAGAGAGGGAAGCAGGTTCCCCATTGGGCAGAGCCCAATGAAGGGCTCAATCCCAGGACCCCGGGATCATGATGTGAGCCAAGAGCAGAGACTTTTTTTTAAATTAATTTATTTATTTGAAAGACAGAGATCAGAAGCAGGCAGAGAGAGAGAGTGGAGGAAGCAGGCTGTCTGCCGAGCAGAGAGCCCGATACAGGGCTTGATCCCGGGACTCTGGGATTATGACATGAGCCAAAGGCAGAGGCTTTAACCCACTGAGTCACCCAGGCACCCCAAGGCTTTAACCCACTGAGCCATCCAGGCACCCTAAAATGTACATGGATTTTTAAAAACAAGATATGTAGTATTGGTAAGGGTTCAATGAAATACACATTGAAACAGGCCCCTCAGTCTGAATGTAAATTGGCACAATGTATCAGAAAACAACTTCACAATATGTAGCAAGAATATCAAAACAGTTAAGACCTAGTAGTTTTATTTCTGAAGATTGATGGGGAACGAAACACTCTGAATATCAACAAAAA
Source organism: Mustela putorius furo (assembly GCF_011764305.1). NCBI lineage: Eukaryota > Metazoa > Chordata > Mammalia > Carnivora > Mustelidae > Mustela > Mustela putorius. The sequence goes on along the minus strand of NW_025421480.1, from coordinate 9,361,353 downwards.
AACAAAAAAAAAAGAAGAAGGGGGGAGGGATCTTCTATGCACAAAGCTGGACGTGGAGGCTTCCTTTTAAAGTCTTATTTTGTTCCAGAAACTGTTCTGCATAATTCCATTCACATTACTTCAGTTAATCTTTGTAACTCCAATGAAGTATCATTTCCCCCATCTACACATGCAAAAACTAAGGGGAAAAGTGTTTCGATAGTTTGTGCAAGGTCTCTGTGGCAGTCAGTGACAAACGGGAAACAACCTAAATGTTCAATGACAGAGGAGCAACTCCCTCAGCCGTTTATACTCCAAGTGTTACAAAGTCACAAAATATGTACATTATGAATCTACGATACAATGACCGAAGTAGATTCTGAAACACATCACAGGATCTCAACTGTGTTCACACACTGCAGAGACTGAAAGTAAATACACAAAACTGTTACCAGTTCCTTTTCTTGGTCAATGGGAGTACAAGTGATTTTTTTTTTCTTTTTGGCACTTTTCTATATGTTGCATATTTAAAGATATGTTTTAACTTTTTTTTTGTTTGTTTCTATTTGACAGACAGAGAGATCACAAGTAGGCAGAGAGGCAGGCAGAGAGGGGGCAGGAAGCAGGCTCCCTGCTGAGCAGAGAGCCTGACTCGGGGCTCTATCCTAGGACCCTGAGATCATGACCTAAGCTGAAGGCAGAGGCTTAACCCACTGAGCCACCCAGGTGCCCTAAAGATATATTTTTATACTAAAAAAAATTTTTTTAAGTTGAATCACTAGGTGCCTGAGTGGCTCAGTCGGTTAAGTATCTGACTCTTGGTTTCAGCTCAGATCATGATCAGGGTTCTGGTATGAAGCCCTGCATAGGCTCCACACTCACTGGGGAGTCTGTTTGAGATCCTCTCACTCCCTCTCCCTCTGCCCCTCCCCCTGGCTCTACCTCATGTGCGTTCTCTCTCTCTAAAATAAATAAAATTTGGGGATCCTGGGTGGCTCAATGGGTTAAGCCTCTGCCTTCAGCTCAGGTCAGAGTCTCAGGGTCCTGGGAATAAGCCCTGCATCAGGTTCTCTGCTCAGCAGGGAGCCTGCTTACCCCTCTCCCTGCCTCTCTGCCTACTTGTTTTCTCTCTCTCTCTGTGTCAAATAAATTTTTAAAAAATCTTTAAGATAAATAAAATCTTAAAAAAGTAGAATCAAGAACGTATTTTTAAAAAAACACTAATAATGCTACCATTAATCTAAATACTACTCTTTAAAAAGAAAATAATACAAGTAAATACAAGGTTATTACAAAAGTTTAGCAAATTTAAAACAAAACACACCATTTACTAAGTGCTTTCTGTATGCTACAGCCTATGGAAGGTAATTACTTTGACACACATTATCTCATATAATATATTGAGGGTTTTCTTCCTTTTGGGATGTGTGTTTATTCACCATTTCAGAAGACAGCCATTGCTTTTTTTGTTCTATTTTAGAACCATCAAAGAGTTGCCTGAAATATCTGCCAATAACCTAGAGAAACAGGAGTTCCTTCAAAGCCATTTTTCAAGGGCACAAAGTATAGACCTCTACTGAGGAACGTTACAGATCTTAGAAATGAACTCATCTCAACTGTTACAGAATCCATACCTGTGCGTTCACTAAATCCTAAGTCAAAAAGGTGGCATTTGAAATTTCGATAATATAAAAAAATAAAATTCTATACAATATTTACTGAATTTTTATAACTTATACTAAACAACAAAGTTTTTCATGTATTTTTCTTTCCCTGTCTAGAAAACTAAAACAAATCTACATACAGCTGTTCATGACATTAAGAAATAAAATTATGTAAATATACTTAAGATGCATATTTTTCATCAAATATTTAGGTGAAAACTGATTTCCACTGTTTTTCTCACAGTATTTAGTATAATGTGGTTCACCTATGGGCTCAAACATTAGCCATTAACCTGACAGGACCTAATGCTGGGTTTGGATTTATACACAAGCCACTATATTTCAAAATTATTCACCAAAATGTGTATGAATGTTGTAATGTGTACATGCACTTGTATACTGTAGTGTGTAGGTTCATGTGGATTATCAGTAACATTAAGTAATGAACTCAACTAAGATAAAGAACATAATCCATACAGCACCAAACACAATTTTTTTTAAAGATTTTTATTTATTTGACAGACAGAGAGCACCAGTAGGCAGAGAGGCAGGCCGGGGTGGGGCGGGGAGCAGGCTCCCCGCCGAAGCAGAGCCTGATGCGGGACTCGATTCCAGGACCCTGGGATCATGACCTGAGCCAAAGGCAGCAGCTTAACCCACTTAGCCACCCAGGAGCCCCATCCAACACAATTTTAACACTATTTTTAAATCACAAAACCTAAGACAGGAGTTCTCTAGCTTAGTTTCTATTCTGCTTTTGAACAAGAAGTAAAAACTCATTAATTCTGTCATTTCCAAAGTTACTAGGAAAATTTCAAAATGAGTTCAGGCCAACATATTTACTCTTAATTAAGGCTCTCACTGTCTCACATGGCCCTTTCTTTCTTTTATTTTTTTAAAAGATTTTATTTATTTATTTGACAGAGAGAAACCACAAGTAGCCAGAGACACAGGCAGAGAGAGAGGAGGAAGCAGGCTCCCCACAGAGCAGAGAGCCCGGATGTGGGGCTCCAACGCAGGACCCCGGGACCATGACCTAAGCCAAAGGCAGAGGCCCCAACCCACTGAGCCACCCAGGCACCCCTCTTTCTTTCTTTTAAAGATTTCATTTATTTATTTGACAGACAGAGATCACGAGCAGGCAGAGAGGCAGGCGGGGCGGGGGGTGGGGTGGGGGGAGGCTCCCCACTGAGGAGAGAGCCCAATGTGGGGCTCGATCCCAGGACCCTGGGATCATGTCCTGAGCTGAAGGCAGAGGCTTTAACCCACTGAGCCACCCAGGCGCCCCCTCACATAGCCCTTTCAATCCATCCTGCATATCAAAGGCAGATTTCTCTGCTGAAAACGAGTATTTGGTGTTTTACAATAAAAAGAATGACTTGATACGTTTGTGGAATAAGTATTTCTTCATGTCTCAATGATCTCTGGTGACATCATACTGTCTGGCCAGTGCAGCCAGTATCACCAATTTTATATTGTTACTGGCACCAAAGCAATCTCTGCACCTCAGATGAGCCCCCAACATCTCCACAGGCCACTCCCAGCATCCCATGTTCCGGCCCTCAATTTCTACTCCTCCGTACTGTCAACTGCTTTCTGCCGTCACCCCTCCCACCATTAGCCAGTTCAAGCACATCAAGAACTCCAGACTTGCGCATTTTTGTCTTGTTAATAGTGACATGTTGACTTATATCTAGAGCACACTGAAAGTTGGTAGAGAGGCAGGAAAAAAGACAGGTGTAAAAGTGAATATTCTTTCGGGGTGCCTTTGGTGGCTCAGTTGGTTAAGGTTAAGTGTCTACCTTCAGTGCAGCGTCCTGGGATCGAGTCCCGCATTGGGCTTCCTACTCAGGGGGGAGTCTGCCTCTTCCTCTTCCTCTGCCCTTCTCCCCTGCTCTTGCTCTTTTGCTTGCTTGCTCTCCCCCAGATAAATAAAATCTTCTTTAAAAAAAAAAGTGAATATGCTTTCTTTTAGTTATTCAAAAGAATGTATTTTGATGGGGTTTTAGGAAAAGATAGAATGCCAGGGCAAGGCAGTTTACTCTAGGTTACAAATTCTAAAAAGATAAACCAATAGAGAAAAAAAAAATTGTCCTGGAGAAGGATACTTTAGGGTGCTTTAAAAGATTATTGGTAGAAAAATAAATAAATCAATAAAAGATTATTGGTAGAATACGATTTTCCCCGAAGATGTTTTATTTCAGTGGTGAAGAGTCGCTGAAGAAAACTATATGATAAAAAGAACTACTACTAAATACACTCTAGTATAGCCTATGTCTGTGTACTCAAAATATACTTGTACTCACTTTCTTCCTGACAAATCCATCTGACATCTTAAGTAGCATGAGAGACCAATGGATTCTGACTCTAAATTAAAGCTTCTTATTAACTTCAACTATAGACAAAATACTAATTTTTGAATAACCATGTTTTCCTCAAGTTAAAATTTATCTACATTTTCTCTGTGGAGCATGATCACTTTTGCAATAGAGAAGGCAGGAGAGGAAAGAGGGAAGGAGTAGGGTTTATACTCCTCCCCCACTTCAAGTCTCTAATAAACCATGACCTGTTCTGACTTTTGAACTTTCCATAGAAGAACAGAAACCAAAAGGTGAGGTAAGGCAGAATAGGTTTGGGGGCATTATGGGTATCTTTCCACATATTCTGAGGAGCTAGAACAGAATGGAAACTCTACAGCAAAGGTTAGACAAAATACACAGTACTATACAAGTGTATAGCAGTTATAAGACAGACATTCTTAGAATATAAGAATCCATAAGTGTTCTTGGAACAGAATTTTTGCTCATGTTTTGCATGCATAGGAATATACTCTTTGAAGCTGTCAGGGAAGGCAAGCCATTTTAGCAAAGGTCAAAGCCATGTTGGGGTTCATTAGGGGATCCCTACATTTTCCCCAGGTAACAGCTGAAAAAGGACATAAAGCCAGTAGGCATCAAAATCCACAAAATTATAATTAAAAAAGAGGCCACTTGGTATAATTAAAAACTATCTCCCAAATTAAATGTTCTTTTACTTTAGGTGAATGTTAAACATCTTTCTCTGGCTTGTGAAAATATGAGATTTGGTGGATAGAAGACCTAGGAGATCAATTTTTAAGCTGGAGTTCAGATCTAAGACAAAGAAGAGAAACCATTTTTTTCTCTCCTCATTCACCAAACCTGTATTATAGGATTTAAATAAGGAAGTCAAATGACCTTGTCGCTACTTTTAGCTCTTTGCATAGCTTTCCCAGTGCTACAGGCATAGCTCTAACTGGGATGGTAAAGAACTCCACAACAACAACACATTTTTTTTAACTACTGGAGCAAAAGCAAGTGGTTACTTTGTAAGGTGTTGAAGAAAATAAAGCCTGGTGACTGAATTTGGATTAAGAAGTCACAAATGAGTATAAAGCCTTTTCCAGGAAAAAAAAATTATGAAAAATTTCATAATTTACTTATCAGCATAGTTTCCACGAACTTTCACTCTTTTCTGAGTTGAACTTGAGGGAGGAAATCACAACTACTTTGGTATGAACCCTTTTAAGTCCTGAGTTAACTAAACCATCTTCATGCTCCACAAGCAGGGGAAAAAGAAAAACTGAAGGAAGTAATCTGACACAAAAGAAATAACTCCACTAGTTTCCAATAAATAAAATACATTTTCACAAAAATAAGTGCTCATAGGAGCACCTGGGGTGGCTCAGTCATTAAGTGTCTACCTTTGGCTCAGGTCATGATTCCAGGGTCCTGGGATGGAGCCCAGTTTGAGCCCCACAGTGGGCCCCGTTCAGCAAGGGGTCTCCTTCTCCCTCTCCCACTCCTGCTTGTGTTCCCTCTCTCCCTGTCAAGAAAATAAATAAAATCTTAAAAAAAAAAAAAAGTTCTCATTGAAAAATCTTAAGCAATGTTTTTCAGTTCCTCTAAAAACGTTTTTGAGATATAGTTGTACAGTTTTATTACCTGCAAAAAAGAAAAGTAGCAAGAAAAGCAATGTATGCATAAAAGTAAAATGTAAGTGGTATGCTCACAAACAACAGCATTCTGTATCTTATCATAAAGTTCACATATTTTAAGGAAATTATTTCAAAGTCTCTAGTATAAAAGATGCTTTAAAATATTAGTTTGCCTTCATTCTAATTAGAAAACCACAACCACTGAATGCACTGAATTTTCTAGATGCATTTAACAGAGGAAAAAAAACAGTAATTATTCAGCTAGGTAGCAGTCTTCCAGGAAAAACAGAGTAAGTATTCTCATAAGAGAATTTAGCAGATACAACAATTAGAAAATATTGCTAATTACTAAAATCGCCTAAGTACTGTCATTTAAAATGTCAAAAGACCAAATGTCAATAAAGGCAACAGTGTTGCTTACTGCTTCAGCATTCTTCCTACAGTCAAACAGAAAAATAAACTTAATTTGTCAGTATTTTGACAGACACATTACTATCTTTCCTTTCCACATGGCTAATGATGACAGAAAAAGAGGAAGTTCTAAGAGAGGGCAGGGAGGAGCAGGGTGTTACTACTAAGTTTCTATCTCCAAATACTTCAGACAGCAGAATCTCACAACAGCGTTTGAAGAAAAGATTCTTCAAGATTCAGAAAAGTTTTACATGACGTTATCATGTTCAGACATGATTTTCCTTTTTCTTTTATTGAGGTATAATTGACCAGTGATATACTTCTTTAAAAATATTACAAATAAATTATTTCAAATGTGTGAAAAACAAAAGTATTCCCTGGTTAAAAGAAAATATAATTTCCCCCAAGGGAATGATTCCTAAATAAACAAAAGAGCCTGTATTTGTGTGAATCTTCAGGGACTCAGAGAGAATGCTCCACAACAGTAGCAAGACACAGACACAGTGAGTATGTGAGTAGAATTTCTCAATTAAAAAAAAAAATCCATAGAGAGGCCATTTCAATCATTTAAGATCTTCTTTAAAAATTGAGAACTGCTGGTCAGTTGGTTAAGCGGCTGCCTTTGGCTCAGGTCATGATGCCGGCGTCATGGGACTGAGTCCCACATTGGGCTCCTTGCTCAGTGGGGAGCCTGCTTCTGCCTTTGCCTCTGTCTGCCATTCTGTCTGCCTGTGCTCACTCTCTCTCTCTCTCTGACAAAGGAGTGAAATCTTTGGGAGAAAAAAAAATTGAGGACTGCTGGGGCACCTGGGTGGCTCAGTCAGTTAAGCATCTGCCTTCGGCTCAGGTCATGATCCCAGAGTCCTGGGATCGAGCCCCATATGGGTTTTCTGCTAGGCGGGGAGCCTGCTTCTCCCTCTCCAGCTCCCCTATGCTTGTTGTGTTCCCTCTCTCAATATCTGTGTCACAAATAAATAAAAATCTTTAAAAAAAAATAAATAAAAATAAAAATAGAGAACTGCCAAACTCTCAATTACTTTTCCTCAAATTTAAAAAAAAAATTGCCAAACATGGACGGGACTGGAAGAGATTATGCTGAGTGAAATAAGTCAAGCAGACAGAGTCAATTATCATGTGGTTTCACTTATTTGTGGAGCATAACAAATAGCATAGAGGACAAGGGGAGATGGAGAGGAGAAGGGAGTTGAGGGAAATTGGAAGGGGAGGTGAACCATGAGAGACTATGGACTCTGAAAAGCAATCTGAGGGTTTTGAAGGGGAGGGGGGGTGGGAGGTTGGGGTACCAGGTGGTGGGTATTAGAGAGGGCACGGATTGCATGGAGCACTGGGTGTGGTACAAAAACAATGAATACTATTATGTGGAAAATAAATTTTAAAAATTAATTTTTAAAAAATTGCCAAGACTAATTTGTAGGAACAAAATACATTATCTTTTTTATTCCATTAAAATGGTGTCAATGGACAGTCATCTAGATTTAAATACAAATTAAAACACCACATTCTCCTACTATAATGTACATGTATGTCTCACCAAACAAGCACCATCCAATCACTTCTCCTTCCCCAAGTCTATCTCTGATACTTTAATATATGCCAGATCTACAATGACCAGACTTTACAAAGGAATTTTGTTTGCTGACCACATAATTTAAGATTTCTTTATGCCATAAAGGTTGGGGAGGGAGCATTTCTCTTAGATTATATTAAATATTAAATCTTTCAGGTGAATTTTGCCACCGAATTTTAATATTCAATGTAGATGTAAACAGTGCAAATAAAGTTGTATTTAGGGAAGTTTAACAAGATATACAAGTCTAGGGGCTCCTGGGTGGCTCAGTTGGTTAAGCACGTGACTTCTGAGTTCAGTTCAGGTCATGATCTTGAGGTCCTGAAATGGTGTCCCATGTCTGGCTCCAAGCTGGCCATGGCACCTGCTTGGGATTCTCTTACCCTCTGGCCCTCCCCTTGCTCTTGCTCTCTCTAAAAAATTTTTTTTTAAAAACATTAAAAAAAATGGGGCACCTGGGTGGCTCAGTGGTTAAGCCGCTGCCTTCGGCTCAGGTCATGATCTCAGGGTCCTGGGATCGAGCCCTACATCGGGCTCTCTGCTCGGCAGGGAGCCTGCTTCCTCCTCTCTCTCTCTGCCTGCCTCTCTACCTACTTGTGATTTCTCTCTGTCAAATAAATAAATAAAATCTTTAAAAAAAAAAAATTAAAAAAAAAAAAGGGGGTGCCTGGGTTAAGCCTCTGCCTTTGGCTTAGGTCATGATCTCAGGGTCCTGGGATCGAGCCCCATATCGGGCTCTTTGATCGGCAGGGAGCCTGCTTCTCCTCTCTCTCTGCCTGTCTCTCTGCCTGCTTGTGATCTCTCTCTCTCTCTCTGTGTCAAGTAAATAAATAAAATTAAAAAAAAAAAATTAGGGGCGCCTGGGTGGCTCAGTGGGTTAAGCCGCTGCCTTCGGCTCGGGTCATGATCTCAGGGTCCTGGGATCGAGTCCCGCATGGGGCTCTCTGCTCAGCAGGGAGCCTGCTTCCTCCTCTCTCTCTCTCTCTGCCTGCCTCTCCGACTACTTGTGATTTCTCTCTGTCAAATAAATAAATAAAATCTTTAAAAAAAAAAAATTGGGGTGCCTGGGTGGCTCAATGGTTTAAGCCTCTGCCTTCAGCTCAGGTCATGATCTCAGGGTCCTGGCATCGAGCCCCACATCGGGCTCTCTGCTCAGCGGGGAGCCTGCTTCCCCCTTTCTCTCTGCCTGCCTCTCTGCCTACTTGTGATCTCTCTCTATCAAATAAATAAATAAAAATCTTTCAAAGAAAAAAAATAAATAAATAATTTAAAAAAGAATATATAAGTCGAGATAGGAATAATGATGGGTCCCATTGATCCCACTGAAATCAGTTAGCTTCAGGATTAGTTTTCCAATAGAGTTATCTTTCACTTTTTTTTTTTTGTTAAAGATTTTTATTTATTTATTTGACAGAGAGAGAAATCACAAGTAGGCAGAGAGGCAGGCAGAGAGAGAGAGAGGAGGAAGCAAAGCAGGCTCCCCGCTGAGCAGAGAGCACGATTCGGGACTCGATCCCAGGACCCTGAGATCATGACCTGAGCCGAAGGCAGTGGCTTAACCACTGAGCCACCCAGGCGCCCTATCTTTCACTTTTAACATAGCTGAACAAGAGATGGTTCCATGTCAATCACCCCATTGCAAAAACAACTTAAAGCACATACCTAGCCAGCACGTCATTAGTTTTCTATAAAAAGTGCAATATATTTCCCTCAGGTCATGATCCCCCAATCGTGGAATTGAGCCTTGCCTTGGGGTCCCTGCTTAGTGGGGAGTCTACTTCTCCCCTCTCTCCCCAGTTCTCTCTCTCTCTCGAATATATAAAATCTTTTTTTTGTTTTTAAATAGTGCCATATTTCCTTTTAAATTTATCTAAACCACCACACGCACATTGTTTGCTAGTAATCAGGCTCCCAGCCTTTTAGTGCCAAAAATTAAACCCCTTCTTTCTGAATTTGGCTGATAAGATTTTCTCTTTCCTTTGACAAGCAATGCCATCATAGAGAGGAGCACATTTACAAAATTCTAAGCCACATCTGAAACTGATTCAGAAAATAAGTCTACAAAAGTAGGAACTCTACCTGTTCACAGTAAAGGTCAATCTTCCTGTAGGTCTTCAAGTTCTCCCTTCTTCACAGCCACAAGTAAAGTAAACAGAGACTCACACAGGCCTTGATACACTGTTGACATGAAAACCTCAATAACTGTAACAATGACAGCCCAGGAAATGACTGAGCATTCGAATCATCTTACCACTCTCAGGAAACATGCACCTGTTCATCCTCCTCAGTGTGAATACAGTCAACACTAAGAGGAAGAGACTTCTTGGAACCTTCTTCCTGCCACACGAACTTCTCAGTTTGAATATCACAGCACCTTAGGAAATGGAGTTTTAAACTTACCCCCTAGATTTACTCCAAACTCTCAGAGTAGGAAGACATCTTAAAAATTACACAGTTGGGGGGCGCCTGGGTGGCTCGGTGGGTTAGGCCTCTGCCTTCGGCTCAGGTCATGATCCCAGGGTCCTGGGATCAAGCCCTGCATCGGGCTCTCTGCTCAGCGGGAAGACTGCTTCCTCCTCTCTCTCTCTGCCTGCCTCTCTGCCTACTGCCTACTTGTGATCTCTCTCTCTGAAAAATAAATAAATAAAATCTTGAAAAAAAAATTACACAGTTGGGGTGCCTGGGTGGCTCAGTGGGTTAAGACTCTGCCTTTGGCTTAAGCCATGGTCTCAGCGTCCTGGGATCAAGCCCCACATTGGGCTCTATGCTCAGCAAGGAGCCTGCTACCCCCTTTCTCTCTGCCTGCCTCTCTGCCTACTTGTGATCTCTGTCAAATAAATAAATAAAATCTTTTCCTAAAAAAATCTTTTTAAAAAAATTATACAGTTATCCTATAGCTATGTGCTGCTCAGTAAAGTCCTAGCCATTTGCTATGTACATGTAGTTACTAAGCACTTGAAATGTGGCTGGTCTGAATTCAAATGTACTCTAAGTATAAAAAACAGATTTTGTGGATGAAGCATGAGAGAATGCAAAATATCTCATTATTACCAAATTGATTACATCTAAAAGTATATGGATTAAATAAAATGTATTATTAATTTCACCTTTTTAAAAACGATTATTTATTTATTTATTTGACAGACAGAGATCACATGTAGGCAGAGAGACAGGAAGGGAAGCCGGCTCCCTGCCAAGCAAAGAACCCGATGCGGGGCTCAATCCCAGAACCCTGGGATCATGACCTAAGCCGAAGGCAGAGGCTTTAACCCACTGAGCCACCCAGGCGCCCCTTAATTTCACTTTTTAATTTGTTATTTTTTATTTAGGAGACTTTACATTGCTCATATGGCTTGCATTTACAGTTGGATTGTTACAGACCTACAGTCTCTATAGCAATGCTTATAAATTCACACCTTTATTTTTTATTTATTTTTTAATTTTTTTTTAAAGATCTCATTTATTTATTTGACAGAGGTCACAAGCAGGCAAGAGAGGCCACAGAGAGAGAGTGAGAAGCAGGCTCCCTGCTGAGCAGAGAGCCCGATGTAGGGCTCAATCCCAAGACCCTGGGACTATGACCTGAGAGGAAGGCAGAGGCTTTAACCCACTGAGGCTTTAACCAACTGAGCCACCCAGACCACCCTAGACTCACACCTTTAGTTGTGATAGCAAACATGAGCTATCACTTGACATTTCCCAATCACGACTGCCATTTAAAAGCCAAAAGAAGGGGCGCCTGAGTGGCTCAGTTGGTTAAGCAACTGCCTTTGGCTAGGTCATGATCCTGAAGTCCCGGATCGAGTACTGCATCAGGCTCCCTGCTCAGCAGGCAGTCTGCTTCTCCCTCTGACCCTCTTTCATGCTCACTGTCTCTCTCTCAAATAAATAAGTAAAATCTGAAAAATAAGTAAATAGGGCGCCTGGGTGGCTCAGTTGGTTGGGCGGCTGCCTTCAGCTCAAGTCATGACTCTAGAGTTCTGGGATCCAGTCCCGCCATCAGGTGCCCAGCCCCACAGGTAGTCGGCTTCTCCCTCAGACCCTCTCCTCGCTCATGCTCTTTCTCACTGTCTCTCTCCCAAATATATAAAATCTTTAAATAAATAAAAGCCAAAAGAAGGGTGCCTGGGTGGCTCATCAGCTGGGCTCCAAATTTTATTTTTGGATCAGGTCATAATCTTGGAGTTGTGAGGGTAGAGACCCATGTGGGGCTCCCCGCTCAGCGGGGAGTCCACTTCTTTTCCTGTCTTTCTCCCTGTGCTCTACCCACCATGCGCCCTCTAAAATAAATAATCTTTGAATAAATAATAAAAATAAAAGCCAAAAGAAAAAACAGCAATTCTTTTCTGGATCCATTGATATTATAATAAAAATAACTTAAGAACAATGTAAAAATAGAATCACTTTGCCCTAACACCATTTTAAAGAAAGATTACTTGACTTCGAAAAGGCAAAAATAGCACAGGATGCAGAAATTACATCTCTTAAGAAAATAAGGTGGGAAATACACAAACCAAGTGTTTCTAATAACGTGGATCAGAATGTTGATCACATCTTTAAAGTGAAATTAACATTTCTTTCATTTCCAGGACCTAGGGCCCCAGAAAGCTATATAAAATCTTATCTTTATTATTCAAGCACCCTCAACCACAACCAACCACTAACATTATAAAAAGGAAATACAACTTAATTCTCTTGTCCAAAACTAGGGAGGAAAAAAGGAGAAGAAGAAATAAAGGAAAGAAAAAAAACATAGCTCAAAAGCAAAATAAGAAACATCAATTTCTCTAGGGCTAGATGGGCTACCTTTAGTCCACAAACCATATGGAATAAGAAAACATATTTAAAAACAAATAACTTGCACCGTGATTTTTTAAAAGAGTATTTTAAACGTGAGAAACAACACATTTCTAGAAGCAAACCCTTTATTCTTTTAGCATGACATATTTCTTCTTTATTTAATTTAAAAGTACTCAGGCCTCCAGGGCTTTTGAGGAAAAAAATTACTGTATTTCTGAATCTATGAAAATATTTTTTAAAAGAGTAGAGGCGAGAGCTCTTGAAAGAATGGAGGGGGTGGGGCGACTGGGTGGCTCAGTGGGTTAAGCCTCTGCCTTCCTCTCAGGGTCTTGGGATCCCAGGGTCCTGGGATCGAGCCCCGCATCCGCTCTCTGCTCAGCAGGGAGCCTGCTTCCCCCTCTCTCTCCCTGCCTCTCAGTCTGCTTGTGATCTCTCTCTCTGTCAAATAAATTAATCAAATCTTAAAAAAAGAAAGAAAGAACGGAGAAGAAAAGCTTTCTCAGGTGTCCAGAGGATCCAAGAGTCACTTCTAGAAAACTGTCAATGGGGAAACGTATAAAAAAAAGAATTTGAGGAAATTTGGACTAAGGAGTCCCCAAGGCTTCCGCAACAGTTGCTGAAACACTTTCTAAGGTGTCCTAGCAAATTTATAATCCCCAGAAGGCCACACATATTTGCCTGTCCGTTTCTTTATCCATTTTGAGATTCATCAGCAGAGTATAATCTTCAGACTTCAATTCGCCAGGTGATACATTCCTTAGAAACCTTTTCCTCGTGCATGTAAATACCAAGCTCAATTACGCTCCCAGTCGAGTAAGCAGAAAGGATTGCACATATTTTAATGGGGGTGTTGATTGGCTGCAGCTTCCTGCCCTGGTGTGAAGAGTAATGGGCAAATCTCTGTCTGAGTATAATCCCTAAACCCCGGAATCACGCAAAACGAATCGAGTCTCCTAACATTGCCCAACCGGTGAAAAGATTGCCAAAATGTCCATTAGAGCGCCCTATTTTTGGAGGCTTTGGAATGGGTCTTCAAAACGGCACGCCACAGTACGCCTGTGAGTAAGTTTACACAGGGATCAAAATAAGCATCCTGAGGTCGCAACCCTTCCCAGCTTACGAAGGGATTTAACGCTTTTAAACCCTGATTTTTATAAAAGCCTTAACTTTAAATCTGTTCAACCCGCAAATTAAAAATAAAGACTAAGGGAGATCCCGGCCCAGAGGGAGGTACGGATGGGAGACCCCGGGCGGTTCTCGGGGGCGGCGGAGGACACAGGACGGTCCCCGGGGTGGGGAGCCCGGGCAGCGGCGGGGGGCGAGCGCCGCACAGACGGCGGGCTGCAGCCACCGGAGGCGCGCGGGCAAGCGCGGAGGGCGCCGGGCAGCCCCGCGCCGGGAGCGCAGCCGCTGCGCGGGGCGCCGGGGGAGGAGCGACGGGGTCCCGGGGGGTTTCCCGCGGCGGCCGCCCGCCGGCCGGCGCCCCGCATCCCGCTCTTCCTCTCCTCACCTGGGAGTCGGAGGCGAACGCAGGGCTACGGCTGGACGCCGGGTCTGTTTCCAGCCCCGCTCGCTGACATGGCGGCCGAAGAACTGTCACAGAGCCTGCTCGGGTCTCCCGCCGCTCGGGTGGAGGAGACACCTCTTGCCTTCCCGCCCCGCCTCCCTCTGCGCACCCTTCCCCGCTGGCCGGCTGGCGGCGGGCGGCCCGCGACCGCGGAGCATAGAGCTCGAGCGGCTAGAGAGGAAGCGTAGGGGGACGGACTACCATAGAGTGCCAGCCCAGCCACAACCCGGATGGTCCGTCTCTCTCTTCGTCCGTCCACTCACAGTCCCCGGGAGGCTCACCCGGACGGAAACGGAAGTGAGAGAAATGGCAAGAAGAAGGGACCGTTCGCATGCGCAGTGCGTAGTGTCTTGTAGCGCCGGGCCTAGTCTGGTTTTGGGGAGATGTTACACGTGGAGTGCTCTGTACGGAGCCGGCTGGCGGTGTGACGCGCTCCGGGGACGTTGGGACAGACCGTAGAGGCTGAAGATGTCGGTCCCGGTGGCAGGGCTCCCCCGGCGGCTGGCGCTCTCAGCCTTGGCCGGTGCTGGTCGCTTTTGCGCGTTGGGGTCTGGAGCGACGAGGTGGAGGGGCGTCCCCGCGGGGCACCGCCGGGGCTTGGCTGACCTCCAGCCGAAGCCGGTGCCCGGTCAGGGCTTCAAAGACTCAAACTCGTGGTTGTCCAAGTACCGCTCAGAGCGCAAGAGTTACATAACCAATCCGAACCTGGCCACGACCTTGGTGCGGATCCTGAAGGAAGAGGCGAAAAGCCCTGACCAGCTCTTCCTGGAGTGCAATCCAGGTGAGTCTGCCGGGGACCACCTTTGCTCGGAGTTCATCGCTCGTGCCACCTTCCGTCGACCGCCCGTGGGGGCCCGTTTAAGACATGCCCCCTTGGAGCAGCTGGGATGGTCGGTCCCGGTCGTGACACCAGGAAATATTTCCGCAGCAGTTTGCACTTCACGCAGCATTTGATAAAACGTGCTCCTAGATTTTACTGTCTCCTCAAAATACTTGCAAGTCCTTCCCCAAAGAACTTCTGTCTTTCACATACTCCTCCTAGAGATCCTAGCAGGAGGCCTAGAACGTAAGATGTATAGACTTTCTGAAAGGTGCTTTTTTTTTTTTTTTGGTAAAGATTTTGTTTTATTTCTTACGTAATCTTTATATCCAACGTGGGGCTCGAACTTATGACCAGGAGATCCAGAGTCGCGTGCTCCACCAACTGAGCCAGCCCGACACCCCTGCAAAAAGTACTTCTTTTTTTTTTTTTTTTTTTAAAGGAGCACGGCTTGTCCTGAGTCAGTTCTGTTTAGGTTTGACAGTATCTTTTCCTGGTTAGAGTCCATGAATAAGTGGTATGCTAAAGGCAACTTTGTTTGTTTTTCCTGGGACAGTAAAACATTGTGATTAAGAGGCTTTGGCTTTGACAGAATAGATTCAAAGCCAAGCAGCATCATTTATCAGTTGTGATGGTAGAGTCCAATGATTTTTACGTAATCCCCAGGTTTCCTGTGTGTAAATGAGGAGTGTAGTATCTTCTTTGGGAATGTTGTGAGGATCAGAATTAAGTAATATGTGTGAAACATCGACTCTAGTCGATATTGAGAAAAGTTGTTTCTTTTGCAAATAAACTTTTTCCTTCTGTTAATAACACTAGGTCCTGGAATCCTGACTCAAGCATTGCTTGAAAGCAAGGCCAAGGTGATTGCCCTTGAAAGTAACAGAACTTTTCTTCCACATTTGGAGGTATACTTTTAGTTTCTAAACTAATTTATTGTTCAGCTAGCTATCTTTGAGTATTTAGGGAAGGGAAAATTAAACACCCAATTTATTTTTATAGAATCACTTTGGGGGGCCTTGCTGTAAATATATTTTATCCCTCATGACTAGAACATAGCATAATTAGTATCATAGAGCTATCAGTGCTTGTTGAATGACTGAAATACTGGAGTTCTGAGACTTGTTCTCTGATTCTGTCTCTGCTGCAGACTAGTTGGGGGACTTTGAACAGTGTGTAACTTGACATCTCTAGGCTTGTTTCCTTATCTCTGGTAGGGTATCCTGTGCCTCTGCTTTCTGTGAACTTAGAATCTAGGTTAACAGGACTATGTTAACTCTGGATTTAGGGTTTCAGAGGCAAGAAAGGTTTGGTATGGTCAAATACAGTAGCATGTGGGGAAAGCATTATCCAAATGGGTTTTTCAGTGAATTCTCCTGCTTATATGGCAGACAGGTTCACATTAACAGTGAAGCAGAAATACCTTGTCTCACCGCCAGCCTCTTCCCTTCTCTTTCCTCTCCCTCCTGAGTCTCTAGATTCAGTTTAGGAAATTTGTACTTATCGTGCCAAATTCCTGAAACCACATATAATGGTATTTAAAAGTGCAGGACAAGGGGCGCCTGGGTGGCTCAATGAGTTAAGCATCTGCCTTCGCTCGGGTCATGATCCCAGGGTCCTGGGATCAAACCCCGCATTGAGCTCCCTGCTCGGAGGGGAGTCCCTCTGCCTGCCGCTCTCCTTGCTTGTGCTCTCTCAATCTCTATCAAATAAATAAATCTTCTAAAAAAGTGCAGGGTGACAACAAAAAATTATAAAAATGTCCACCAAATCCAGTTGTTTATTTTTTAAATAAAACGATGCGTGTTAGATGGTTGTTATCCTACAACTGACAGATTTGAAAAGAACTAAGGATTTTTTTTTTTTTTTTAAGATTTTATTTATTGGGGCGCCTGGGTGGCTCAGTGGGTTAAGCCGCTGCCTTCGGCTCGGGTCTGATCTCAGGGTCCTGGGATCAAGCCCCGCGTCGGGCTCTCTGCTCGGCAGGGAGCCTGCTTCCTCCTCTCTCTCTGCCTGCCTCTCTGCCTGCTTGTGATCTCTGTCTGTCAAATAAATAAATAAAATCTTTTTTTAAAATGTATTTATTCATTTGAGAGAGAGAGAGCACAAGCAGGGGGAGAGAGAGAAAGTGAGCGGAGCAGGGAGCCCAATGTGGGACTGGATCCCAGGATCCTGAGATCATGGCCTGAGCCTAAGGCAGGTGCTTTTTTTTTTTTTTTTTTTTTTTTTAAGATTTTATTTATTTGACAGAGAGATCACAAGCAGGCAGAGAGGCAGGCAGAGGGGGAGGGGGAAGCAGTCTCCCTGCTGAGCAGAGAGCCAGATGCTGGGCTCGATCCCAGGACCCTGAGATCATGACCTGAGCCGAAGGCAGAGGCTTAACCCACTGAGCCACCCAGGCGCCCCTAAGGCAGGTGCTTAACCAAGTGAGCCAATCAGGTGCCCCAGAAATTTAGGGGTTTAGCCAGATTACTTAATTGATGCTGAATCTGCTGGGATCCCAAAAAAACATGAAGAGAAAAGAACACAAAATTGAAGAAAGATCATGAAGTGTGATTTAGTCACCACAGCCATCTGCAATTTCAATTTCACCTTGGGAATTAGAAACAAAATAGTTTTTATTTTTATCTTTTTATTTATCTATTTATCTATTTATTACGATTTTATTTATTTGACAGATCACAAGTAGGCAGGGGATGGAGAGCAGGCTCCCTGCTGAGCGGAGAGCCTGATGCCGGTACTTGATCCCAGGACCTTGGGATCATGGCCTGAGCCGAAGGCAGAGGCTTTAACCCACTGAGCCACCCAGGTGCCCCTATTTTGATCTTTTTAAAAAAGGATTAGTTTTGTTTTTGAGGGGCAAGAGAGAGAGAGATCTTTACCAGGTTCCATGCCCAGCTTAGAGCCTGAGCCAGGGCTCGATCTCAAGAATCTGAGATCATGACCTGAGCCGAAATCAGACAGTTGGACACTCAACTGACTAAGCCATCCAAGTGCCCCAAGGCCTGTGTTTGAAGATTAATCTGCATGTTCACAAAACAATTAAAAAGCATTAAACTGTCTATTTACGGGCTCCTGGGTGGCTCAGTCCTTGAGCGTCTGCCTTCAGCTCAGGTCATGATCCCAGGGTCCTGGGATCAAGCCCCACATCGGTCTCCCTGCTCAGCTGGAACCTTGCTTCTTCCTCTTCCACTCCCCCTGCTTGTGTTCCTGCTCTCACTGTCTTTCTCTCTATCAAATAAATAATAAAATCTTTTTTAAAAATGTCTATTTAGTTTCTTACCAGTAACACAGTAGTTGGCTTTCTTGGAAGATCAAGATTCATGTTAATTTGAAATCCATGATTCCATGAAGAATGGAATCATTGGGGCTAGAAAGTTCATGACACGCATAGTTTCCTATAACAAATACAGGAATATTCGTCATAAATGTTTCAGAAACTGCAGAGTAAACACCAGATCAGTCTCTGATCAGATCCAGTCTTTGGTTAGAACTAAGACTGTTCCAGTTCCAGCTTTCAGCTTCTTTCTATCTCCCCATCCTCTCCCCTCAGCACTAACTTAAGTTCAGCCCTCAGGAGGTATCCACTCTTATTAACCATCATTATGACAGGGAAAAGCCATTCAGATAAGGTTTAATGTGAATTCATCTATTTGCCAGAATAAAAGAGAAATAACCATTTAAGTAGACGTTTTGTTGGGAGCCTGGGTGGCTCAGTCAGTTAAGTGTCCCAACTCTTGGTTTTGGCTTTGGTCGTGATCTCTGGGTTGTAATATCAAGCCCTGAGTAGGACTGCTCGCTCAGTGGGGAGTCAGCTTGAAGATTCTCTCTCCATTTGCCCCTCCCCCTGCTTGTATGTGTGGGTGCATGTGATGTCTCTCTCTGAAATAAATCTTTTAAAAAATGAAATAAATATAAGTCTTATGGCTGTAAATCACAGCTTTAAAGCGGTGCTCTCAGACTACAATGCTTCTAGCCACCCAGAATTTTGCTCCTAAAAACTGAAAAAATTTTCAAGGATGATGCTCAACTCAGAATTTTTGTTTAACATTAGAACCCCCACCCTCTCTAATAAAATTCGTAGGGCTCCACATGAACAGTGTTTAAAGCAGGAGCAGTTTTCCTATCTGGATGTGCTAGAGATAAGTTTTCAAATTGTGTTCTGTAATAATAAATCATGATATATTCCTTTTTGGAAATGAGAACTACTGTTGCAGAAAGAGCTGTGCATGTTCAGTTGAAGAGCCCTCAGCTTTTGTGGCAAATGGTGTGGTATTTCAGCAGAGATAGAACTCAGTCTTTTCAAGTCAGGCTGAATGTCAGCCTTAGCCATCACGGCTACCTTCAGGACCCTTGGGCAATTAAGTAATTTAATCTGTTTGACCTTGGTTTTTCTCATATATAAAATAGAGACATTAATGCCCACTGGTAAAGGATCTTGTTGCAATTTGTTTTCATTTTAAACATTTTATTTATTTTAGAGGGAGTGGGGGTGGTGGGGGAGGGGCAGAGGACAAGGGAGAGAGAATCACAAGCAGACTCCTGGCTGTGCATGGAGCCCAATGTGGGGCTCGATCTCATGACCCAGAGATCATGACCTGAGCCCTAATCAAGAGCATGCTTGATCAACTGTGCCACCCAGGTGCCCCTCTTGCTGCAATTTAAATAAGATGAACTGTGCTTCCTGGTTTGTTTGTTTTTGTTTTTTTAATTTTGTTTTTATTTATTTATTTGACAGAGAGAGTGAGAGAGCACAAGCAGGGGGAGCAGAGGGAGAGGGAGAAGCAGACACCCCTCTTAGCAGGGAGCCCAATGTGGGACTTGATCCCAGGACCCTGAGATCATGACCTGAGCAAAGGCAGACGCCCAACCATCTGAGCCACCCTGTTGCCCTGTGCTTCCTGGGTTTGAATCCTAAATGCAGTTGGGTTTTTAAATGTGATTTCACTATTATTATAGAACTAAATTATTCTGGAGTTCTGGCTGTTATATCACTTTTCCCATTATTGCATGGTACATAACGGGTGCAAAAATAAAAAATACTTTCAGAATAGGAGTGGGACAAAGTCTGAATGTATACATTCCTTTTACATTTCTATCAAGCCAAAATTCATTAGCTTTTCTTAGTTACAAAGATTAAAATAGGACTCTTGAATAACTTCTGAGGTTATTCTGTTGCTATCCAAACAGAACAATTTGTAAGAATTTCAAGATAAGCATCAAGTGAGTGTTCTTTTTCTGTAGCTATCATAACACCACACTCTGGTTCTCTTCTGTACATTTTTGGCTTATTCCCAGCTTTTCGTGAGACTCTGGAGTTACTCTATCCTCAGGCCTCATCTTCTGTGCTTCTCTTTAGGGGATCTCATCTGTACCCCTGGCTTTAATAACCTCCAACAAGCAAAATTTTTACCAATTTATAACTTTACCCTGGACTACTCCACTAATCTTCCTGTTCAGGTCTACAGCTTCCCACCTGGCATCTCCACTTCCTATTCTCTGGTTCATGTAAGAAGAATCTCAAACTTCACAGGACCAAAAGTACCTGATTTCTACCCAAGTCTGTTCCTTCCCTGGTCTTTCTCAAGGCTCTCCATAAAAATGATTAGAATTTACTAGATTTAGAAATAAAATAAGATTTATAGGTTGAAATCAAACACTTAAGGAAAATTAGGTTTTTGGAGCACCTGGGTGGCTGTTGGTGAAGCCTCTGCCTGCTTCTCAGGTCGTGATTCTGGGAGTCCTGAGATAGAGCCCAGCTTTGGGCTCCCTGCTCAGCGGGGAGTCTGTTTCTCCCTCTCCCTCTGCCCCTACCCCCACCCCCACTCATGAGCATGCACTCTCTTTCAAATAAATACATACAATCTTTTTAAAAAATAGACATTAAAAATAAAAATTGGGGGCGCCTGGGTGGCTCAGTAGGTTAAGCCGCTGCCTTCAGCTCAGGTCATGATCTCAGGGTCCTGGGATCGAGTCCCGCATCGGGCTCTCTGCTCAGCAGGGAGCCTGCTTCCCCCTCTCTCTCTCTCTCTTTCTCTCTCTCTGCCTGCCTCTCCATCTACTGTCAAATAAATAAATTCTTAAAAAAAATAAATAAATAAAAAATAAAAATAAAAAAATAAAAATTGGGTTTTTTATTTCATAACTTTAAGTTGCAAATTCTTTTTTTTTTTTTTATTTGAGAGAGAGACAGTGAGAGAGAGTATGAGCAAGGAGAAGGTCAGAGAAGCAGACTCCCTGTGGAGCTGGGAGCCCAATGTGGGACTTGATCCCGGGACTCCAGGACCACGACCTGAGCCGAAAGCAGTCGCTTAACCAACTGAGCCACCCAGGCACCCTAAGTTGCAAATTCTTGAAACCTCGATATATACCAATAGAATTTTCTGTGCATGAGAATCTCAGAATGCATTTTAAGTCCCATTGACCTCTTCTGTTTGTTTGTTTGTTTGTTTGTTTATTGTGACTTCAAATTATGTTTATGGAGTCTTGTCGCTAACCCTTGCTCTCATTACTAAGATGTCCAGTGCTACAACAGAATGAGCACATCAGGGCAGTGAAAAGATGGAGGTATATCGGACCTCTTTTATGGCAGACAAGGAGCTTTCCTTCCGTATTTGCTTCTGTCTTTAGAAAACATAAATGAAAAATAAAGGGGAAAAGGGAAAGTGACCTACAAGATGAGTATAGCCAGGTTCATCTGGTAAAGGACTAATTAAACTCTTCTAGTAAAAACAGGACTGTTAGCATTTCACTTTAATATTTTTATCGTTTTGAGGGCACCTGGGTGGCTCGGTGGATCAAAGCCTCTGCCTTCTGCTCAGGTCATGATACCAGGGTCCTGAGATCAAGCTCTATATCGGACTCTGCTCGGCGGGGAGCCTGCTTCCTCCTTTCTCTGCCTGCCTCTCTGCCTACTTGTGATCTCTGTCAAATAAATAAAGAAAATCTTAAAAAAAAAAAATTTTTTTTATAATTTTTTTTCCCCTCTACTCCGAAGCATCTGGCCACAGCCAGCAGATGTTGCGGCTCTCTGCCTGGGCCCAGGTGTGGTCTCGCAGTCTCCGCTGATACTCCAGGCGGCTGCCACTAAGCAACCAGATTAGTGTGAGGACGCTTTCTGAGTAGCTGAAGCCACTGAGAAAAAGTAGAGAAAGTGAGAGGATAAGTGAGAATTTGTTGAAGGTTTTTTGGCTTGGGGGCTTTTTCTCAGTAATATTGTACTTTGATTGCTTTTCAGGCATTAATTAAGTTCTCTTAACTCTTAAGTTTTAGGATAAAGTTTTTGAAGTAGATCTTTGGGTGGGTACAAAGTCTCCCTAACACTGACAGTTTTAAACCTGTTATCTCTGTCTCTCTTCAGTCCCTGCAGAAAGAGATGAATGGAAAACTAGAAGTGGTCTACTGTGACTTCTTTAAAATGGACCCTAGAAATTTTGGAATAGTAAAACCTCCCATTATGATTTCAGAAACGCTTTTTCGGCATTTGGGAATAGAAGCAGTTCCTTGGTCAAAAGGTAATGCGTCCTGCCTGGGTGGTAGAGTGTGTGGACAGGTGCTCTCAGGTGACTGTGGTTTTCGCCTCACGTAGACTGAATCCGAGCAGTTCCATGGATGGCCATGGAAGATGCCGAGGCGTCATTTTAGTTGATTTTATATAGCTTGTAGAGTTAGTCTGACTCAATAAAATACGATCTTAGGAAAAATTTTAACAATTTACTCGAATATTTTTGCTTGTATTCCTAACAGATACCCCATTAAGAGTAGTTGGAATCTTCCCATCAAAAAATGAGAAAAAGATACTTTGGAAACTTTTATATGACCTGTATTCTTCTACTTCTATATTTAGTTATGGACGAGTAGAACTAAATATGTTTATTACTGAAAAAGAATATGAGGTATGTTATTACGAGTACTTGATGTACTTGTTTTGGAAGAGTTTTGTGATCTGTCTCTGAGTGGTGTTAATCTGAATGACTTTAATTTGAGCTCATGGCATTTGAGAGTATTAAGATGGATTTTAAATTTTGTAGAGCATTTTTTAGATTCGAGGTTTTTTGTGGTTAAATACACATGACATATTTACTGTTTTAACCATTTTTAAGTGTACAGTTCCATGGCATTAAGTTCACATTGTCATAAAGTGTACCACCATCTATCTCCTCAGCACATTTTTACCATCCCATACCGAATTAAGCATTACTCCTCACCCTGAACCTCTGGTAAACGTTGTCCTACTTTCTGTCTCAATGACTTTGACTATTCTAAGTACTTCAGCATAGGTGGAATCATAGAGTATTGTAGTTAGTGTCTGACTGACTTCATTTAGCATAAAGCCTTTATGGTTCATCCAGGTCAAAGCATGTGTCAGAATTTCATTTTCTTTTTAAGGCTGAAAAATACACCATTGCATACGTGCATGTGTGTGTGTGTTTGTGTACATTTATTTATTTGTTACACACAAACATATACACATAGATACATACACCCACCATCTTTTCTTTATCCATTCATCTGTCAATGGACATTTGAGTTGCTTCTACTTTATTGTTGTGGTGAATGATGCTGCCATGAGCTTTGGTGTACAAATACCTCTTCCCAGGGGAGCCTGGGTGGCTCAGTGGGTTAAGCTGCTGCCTTCGGCTCAGGTCATGATCTCAGGGTCCTGGGATCGAGTCCCACATCGGGCTTTCTGCTCAGCAGGGAGCCTGCTTCCTCCTCTCTCTCTCCTGCCTGTCTATCTACTTGTGATCTCTCTCTGTCAAATAAATAAATAAAATCTTTAAAAAAAAATAAAGAAATAAAAAAGAAGTTATTTCTATATTCTCAGTATTAACCCATGCTCAGATATGTGATTTGCATATATTTTTTCCCTGTTTATGAGTTGCTGTTTCACACTGTTGTGTCCTTTGAGTCCCAAAGTTTTTAATTTTGATGAAGTCCAGTTTGTCTATTTTTTCTTTTTGTTGCCTGTGCTTTTGGTGTCATAGCTAAGAAGTCACTGTCAAATCCAATGTCATGAAGCCTTTTTTTCTTACGTTTCCTTCTAAGAGTTTTATAATTTCAGCTTTTATATTCTGGTCTTTGATCCATCTTGAATTACTTTTTTTTAATGGTGTTGGGTAGGGGTCCAACTTCATTCTTTTGCATATGGGTATCCAGTTTTCCCAGCATCTTTCGTTGGAAAGACTGTCCCCCATCAAATGGCCTTGGTACCCTTGTCAAAACATCATTAGTCATACACATGAGGGTCTGTTTCTGGGTGTTCTATTTCATTGCATTAGGCTATTCAGTATCTCTTGAGATTCCATATGAATTTTAGGATGGATTTTCCTATTTCTGTGGAAAAAAACATTGTTGGAATTTTGATATGGATTGCATTGACTCTGTCGATCACTTTGGGTAGTACTGACACTTAAACATTGGTCAGTCTTCCAATCTGAACACAGGTTGTTTTCCATTTGTGTTTAATATTTTTCTTTGGTGTTTTGTAGTTTTCAGTGTACAAGTCTTTCTCCTCCTTGTTTTAATTGATTGCTAAGTATTTTACTCTTTTGGATGTTGTTATAAATGGAGTTGTTTCCTCAATTTTACTTTTTAGATTATTCATTGTTAGTGTATAGAAATATGATTGACTTTTGTGTGATTTTTATATCCTTCAACTTTGCTGATTTCATGTATTTTAACAGGGATATTTAGAGTTTTTTAGACTCTACTCTCTGAAATTAAAGAGCCTTCTGAAGTTCTTTATAAAATGTCTTGAGAGTAATGTTTCTTTTCTGCTCAGAATGCTTCACATTTATCAATCTTCTAATCCGTGGTAACATGAGATGCTCCTGTGTATGTAGGAGTTATGGGTTAGGGTAGTGGAGGTGATTTACTCACCAAGACTCAGTAAAGAAATAGTGACTGTCCGTGGAAAGCATCAGGGGACTCAGAACCTTGAGGCTGTACATACATTACATACATGAAGGATTGCGAGAAGAGGTGCCTGGGTGGCTCAGGCAGTTAAGTATCTGCTTTCAGCTCTGGGATCGAGCCCCAAATAGGACTCCCTGCTCGGTGGGGAGCCTGCTTCTCCCTCTCCCTCTGCCTGCCACTCCCACTGCTTGTGCATGCTCTCTCTCTGCCAAATAAATAAATAAAATATTAAAAAAAAAAAAAGATTGCAAGAAGAGAATATCTTGCTACTGGGGAAATGTTTTAGTGCTGTCTTTACCATGGACCTTTTCATGTGTCATTTTTACTGTCCTGTCCTGTTTTCATTCACTGTGGAAACTCATTCACAGTGGAAACTGCTCGTCCTTCAGGTGTCAGCCTGAATAATTCTTGACTCAAAATTTACTAGCCCACTTGATACATACTTCTGACCCACACTTGTCCTTCTCCAGAGTCATTGTACATTTTTGTTTCATTTTTTTTCTTTAATAAGATTTTGCCCTGGGGGGTTTGGCTAAAGGAAATCAGTCTCACATACATTATATTTTAAGTGTACATGATGATATATTTCTGTATGGAAGTTTAAAAAGATTTTCTCTTCTTTGAAATGGTTACGGTTAAGATTTTCAATTCAAATTTTCTTTAATTTCTAAATACTATTAAGATATGACTTTTAAGATTCAGAATTATGTTTTGATTGCTTATGGTTATGTAAACATGTAACTTCTATTTTCCTTTTACTAGAAACTGGTGGCAAATCCCCAAAATCCACACTTGTATCAAGCATTAAGTGTGCTCTGGCAAGTAGCTTGTAATATTAAGCTTCTGCATGTGGTGAGTAAAATCCTTCTGAATTGCAAAAGAGAACTTGATTTTTATCTTTTATTATTTATTTTTTAAATTTTATTTTATTTAAATTCAGTTAATAAACTTAGAATGTATTACCAGTTTCAGAGGTAGAGTTCAGTGATTCTTCAGTTATATAAAACACCCAGTGCTCATTACATCACGTGTCTTCCTTAATGACCATCACCCAGTTACCCCAACCCCCCAGCCCCTGAACTTAATTGTTTTTTAAAGAAGCTATATTTTTGTGACCAGGAAATGGAGAAAAATGAAAAATTAATTTTATTATTTTCCCCAGCTGTTGAAGATAATAGAGTAAGGTAACTTGGTGCTTATGTTTTTGTCACAAATGTTTATATTTTTCTCTGATTATAAAATTAATATATGCTCATTATAAAAATTTAAGACAAGAAAGAAAGAGAGAGGGAAAGAAGAAAAGAATTTTAAAGACTCATCACTACAATTCCACCACCCAGACGTCACTATTGACATTTGTGGCCTATTTGTAGCCTTTTATTTTTCCTGTGTTTTTTGTTTTGTTTTCTTTTCTTTAAATAGTAAAGATTATATTATTTTGTATCTTATTTTTCTTCACTTAATAGCTAATACAAGGGTTTTTTTCCTCTTATCACTAGACATTTTTCCTAAGTTTTCAGTGGCCAGTTACGAACCTCATTATAGGGGCACCCGGGTAGCTCAGTCATTAAGCGTCTGCCTTTGGCTCAGGTCATGATCCCAGAGTCCTGGGATTGAGCACTGTATCGGGCTCCCATCTCAGGAGAAAGTCTGCTTCTCCCTCTCCCACTCCTCCTGCTTGTGTTCCCTCTCTCGCTGTGTCGCTGTCAAATAAATAAATAAAATATTTTAAAAATTAATTAATCAACTAATTAATTAATTCATCATGTGTATCTCCATGTAGTCCCTTCAGTGTTGTTGTCCAGAAGCCAGTTAAGCCCCTCAGTGTGCATACTTAGTCATTATAATGTTACTCATTTAATCTTAGTTTTTGTTCCAATTCTATTTTTTCCTCCAATGCATGAGGTTCTTAGATTGAGTCTCTGTTCCTTGTCCTTAGTATGTGTTATGCCTATACTGTTTTTCCTGTATTCCCAGATCTTTTCACATTTGTGTTCACAACACTGACCCTGCATTTGTACGATGTAACGTTGGTACTGCCATGCTTGGTGTCCCTCATCTTTTATTACCTCAGTGATCTCTCATTCTGTTGCTTTTTATCTGGGCCTCCCTCCTCTCCTTATCGGCTAGTTTCTTCATAAAGGACTCCTGAGGACTTTAGCTTTCTGGAGAGTCTTCTCTTTTTTTGTTCTGTAGTATTTATTTTCAAAGGCCCAGTGTTGACTTTTGCCATTCATTAATGTCAGTGTTGATTTGATGGCCCCTAATCTGATTATGAAAATATGGAAATCTTAGCTGTTAAGCCAACTTAAGGATCTATTTGTGTAATTATATTAAGGATGATACTCTCTAAGTAAGTAAGAGATCAGCAATGTCAGGATAGCCCTTTGATTCTCCTCTACTTATCTTAAAAAAAAGAGGAAGTGACATCTGGGTGGCTAAGTGGGTTGTGCCTCTGCCATCCGCTCAGATCGTAATCTCAGGGTCCTGGGATTGAGCCCCGCATTGGGATCTCTTCTCCGCAGAGAGCCTCCTTGCCCCACCCCCGCTGCCTGCTTCTCTGCCTACTTGTGATCTCCCTCTGTCAGAGAAAAAGAGAAAGAAGAGGAAAGTTTATGATTTAACTATCCCATGTTGTTTTTCTTAAGTCCAGTTAGAATGGTGACTTGAATTTAATTCATTCTGTTGTTTAGAGGCAGTAATAATTCAGGGCACTTTGAAGAGAACTAAAATGTTTTTGGTTTTGTTTACCTTCCCTCAAGGAGCCTTGGTCCTCGTTTGGCGTATACCGCCACAGTGGGGGACAGAAAAAGGTGAAGAATAAGGTAAGAATGAATACCCTTTTCTTTTCCCTCTAAATGGAACATCCTGTTTTGTTTTGTTTTTTTTAAGATTGTCTGGTATTCTGTATTTATTTAAATATTTACTTTAACAATATTTGGAAATGTTCTTTCAAACCTACCTTACTGGGGCGCCTGGGTGGCTCAGTGGGTTGAGGCCTCTGCCTTCGGATCGGGTTGTGATCTCAGGGTCCTGGGATCGAGCCCCACGTTGGGCTCTCTGCTCAGCGTGAAGCCTGCTTCCCTCCTCTCTCTGCCTGCCTCTCTGCCTACTTGTGATTTCTCTCTGTCAAATAAATAAATAAATAAATTCTTTAAAAAAAAAAAAAACCTACCTTACTGCTTTTAATAAATTCAAATTATTTTGGAGGAGAATTGTAATTTTCAGCTGATTATTCAGCAGATACTAGAGTAATAGGCACAAACAGAATTTGACTTCCATCTCTATCTTTTAAAATGAGGATACATCCCAAGTTTGGAAAATACAGTCATCTAATACAATGTTCATCTAATTTGATAAACTAAAGAAGTAATTTTAAAAGTCAGAGGTGTGTCGTATTATTGTTTATAATGATTGTGTTCATAAACCGGTATGTCTTATTTCTTACCCAGAGGTTGAGGCTTTTGTTTGTGTTTTCCCCTTTTTATAGAACCAAAGTGATGATATTATAAAGTGATCTTCTGTTTACTTTATATCAGGGGGACTTGTAGCAAAATTGGAATGAAGTAGCTGAATTTTAAAAAACAATCCAAAGTTTAACTTCAGTCTGAAAGGCCCCATTTGCCTACTTACTTCAGTTTTTATTCTCATTCTTGCCACTGAAAGAAAAAAAAGAAAGCGATCGATTTAAAATCGACTGACTTTTCAGTGGTCATTGTTGTGATCACTGAGGTTTTAGCTCTGTTTCACTCTCCATAAGCATATTTTTGTAGCGTCACAAAATAGAATCAGAGTAATTTATTTTGGCTTAAGTCCATTAGGAACTTATCCAAATGTCCGCAAAGTAAAAATTCCTATATATCACAAACTATCATTTTTTCACTGACGAGAGCAAAAACTAAAAAAGCTTTTTTTGGCTAACTTAAACATACAGAATTCTTTTTTTTTTAAAGGTTTTATTTATTTATTTGACAGAGAGGATCACAAGTAGGCAGAGAGGCAGGCAGAGAGAGAGAAGGAAGCAGGCTTCCTGCCGAGCAGAGAACCCGACGCGGGGCTCGATCCCAGGACCCTGAGGTCATGACCTGAGCCGAAGGCAGAGGCTTAACCCACTGAGTCACCCAGGTGCCCAAACATACAGACTTTAGGGGTGAAAGGAAGATAAGCAGACGCCATGTTTCCTGAGAGAATTGGATTCAGATGTTCCACCTGTGTCTCTGATACCAGCATGCTCTTAATTGCTGCAGAGTCACTTTGAGACATTTAACAGTTTTCAGAGCACGTTATTCTTATTTCCATCCAAGTTGTTTGGGATTTTCCACATTTTGGAAGCCATATTTTTATCAGTGGAACTTTTTTCCTAAGCTACAAATAGCCATCCATTTAACACCAAGCCAGGGTTTCTTCCCTATTTATCAAGTTGTTACCTGTAACTACAAAGCTATCCACCAGTTTCCCTTTTTTTTAATTAATTAGTTAATTTTTAAATAACTGGGGTTGCCCAACCTGGGGCTTGCACTCACAACCCCAAAGAATTGCATGCTCTACCAACTGAGCCTGCCAAGTACCCCCTGCCAGCTTGCTTTTTGAAGTCACCTTCAAAACTCTTATTAACAACAACATATAACACTTTATGGTGTGAGGTTATCTCCCTCTCTAATTAAGAATTACTAAATATTTTTTGAATTTCATTATCTTCCTTTTATTTTTTTTTTAAACTAATTCCTTCAACTGTAAGCATCCAAAACTAGAAACGAAAATTATTGAGAGTTTCCTTTTCAGGCAATAGGTCTTCCACAAAGAGTATATATACTAAAAAAAGTGTACGTACATACATATGTGTGTGTATATGATGTTAGAGAAGTAAATAAGGGATCACTAGCTAATATATGAGATTTCCAAAGGACTTAACGTAAGGCCTCTGTGCTTTCTGAGGGGTAATTTCTGAGGGAAAAGACATCTTAACCTTACATTAAGGCATGTGCTTTTTAAAGAAATCCAAATATGGTATACTAGAGCAGGTTGGCTGATTTTCTCAGTAAAAGGCCAAGCAGCAAATGTTTTATGCTTTATAGCCCACATAATAGCCTCTGTCTTATTCTTTGTTTTTGCTTTTTGTTTTTCTTTTGTTTTTCTTTTTTTTTCTTTAAACAATGATTTACAAAGGTAAAAACCATTCTTAGATCCAAACTATACAAAAACAGGCAGGCCATGAACCATAGTTCGTAACCCCATAGTTTTTTAAATATCCAAGGGAAAATTATAAGTCAATAATGCCTTTTTATCCTTAGGATCTGGTGTTGTGTCTCAAATATAGAAGAAATTCCATACGTGTTAGTGTACTGGTTAGGATTTGATTTTACCCTTCTTCAAAGGTAATAAGCTGTTACTCTTCCATGGATACTGCCCACAGATAGACTCCTGGATAACACAAAGGACTTTACTGTCCCCACCTCCCATGGGGTAACATGATGTTCCTCAGTACATGCTGGGGCTTGCATTGAAGCTCTGAAACACAGAGCTGGGAGAATCCACTTCTTTTATAGCAAACATGAAGCATGCTTCTCTTTGTCCTGGATAGAGCCATTATCTCACCCCTCACGGTGGCCTGCAGCAGACAACCCAGAGAAACTGCCCAGGTGAACAGTGCTTAGGGCCTTGCATTCTAGGCACACCCAGCAAGAGTGTACAGGAGTGCTCAGAGTGTATGGTAATTGTCCCTTCCAACAACTAGCTTGAATGAGTAAGCGAACCCCCTATTGCTCTGGTAGTATTTTATGACTAACACTATTTTCTTCTCTTTCCAGAATCCATTAGCACAAACAGATAAACAAGTAGAAGAAAACATGTGTTTAATTCAACTGACTCCTCTTGAGAATTTATTTACAGAAAATTTAACATCTGTTAACTATGATATATTTTTTCACATGTTAAAGCAGTGTTTTATGAAGCGCAATTTCAGACTAATGGACCATCTACAGTAAGTAAAAAGAATAAAAGCAAGTATAAAAGCAATTTAATAGAAGAATCATACTTTCATGTTAAAGGTCTATCTTCTGGATCTTGTATATATCTTAAGTAACAGAGTCAGGTACCATGTTTCCACTCATCTGTTTCTTCACAACACTTCCTTCCCCGGTGCATATTTTAAGAAAAATAAAATTCAGTTTTCCATATATTCCTATATTCTTGATATTTTCATTTTCATTTAAATAGGCTATTTTAAATGAAAATATCAAGAACATAGGAAATTGGGACACTTGGGTGGCTCAGTCAGTTGAGCTGACTCGATTTCAGCTCAGGTCTTGATCTTGGGGTTGTGAGTTCAAGCTCTACCTGGAGCCTACCTTAAAAAAAATGACTATAGGGGCGCCTGGGTGGCTCAGTGGGTTAAGTCGCTGCCTTCGGCTCAGGTCATGACCTCGGGGACATGGGATCGAGCCCCACATCGGGCTCTCTGCTCAGCAGGGAGCCTGCTTCCTCCTCTCTCTCTGTCTGCCTCTGCCTGCTTGTGTTCTCCGTCTGTCAAATAATAAATAAAAGCTTTAAAAAAAAAAAAAGACTATAGGAAATTAAGCAGTAAATAGGTAAAATGTGGTGAAAAATTGTTTAAAATTCCCTTGATGATCTCTGAATTAAAAGCATGTTTACACCTGTCACCAGGATTCCATTCAAAATCAAAAGATATTGGAAATAGTTTCCACCAACATATGAAACTTGTTCAGTTGTTATTGTCAGAGGCTCACTGATGGTTTCTTGCCAGGCTAATAAATAAGGCAGTTTTCTGCTTTATAATTTATTCACCAGTAATTATTACATGAAGAGGTAAGAACTGTTCCATCTTCGAAATCTGCTGGATTCCAGTTTCTGCTGTTTGTACTTACTGAACTATTCCATGGACCTAAATGGAGTTAAATTGTTTTTGCAAAGAGAGTTAACAGATGAAAGAGGTAGGCAGAATATTTTCGAAGGGCAATATTAGACTAGAATGTTGTTTTAGAATTGAGAATATGTTAAAGCCCAAATTAGCTTTTTTCGTGACCGGTAAGCCGTGAAACTTTAGAAATGATAATAAAAGCTATACATAATTTGCAAGCTCTTAAAACAAATAAGATTAATTATATATCCATAACTTCTACATTTTATCTTTTTTTTTTTAAAGATTTTTATTTATTTATTTGACAGAGATCACAAGTAGGCAGAGAAGCAGGCAGAGAGAGAGGAGGAAGCAGGTTCTCTGCTGAGCAGAGAGCCTGATGCGGGGCTTGATTCCAGGACTCTGGGATCATGACGTAAGCCGAAGGCAGAGGCTTTAACCCACTGAGCCACCCATGCGCCCCTAAGTTAAGCATTTTAAATGGGGCATAGAAACCATCTCTACCAATATTTACTGCGATTATAAAAAGGAATTAAGCAGATTTACTTTGTGTTTCGTTTGCAGGTTATTGAGTCCAGTTAATGCAACGGCTATATTGAAGGAAATGGGGAAACATGGAGACATGAAAATAACAGATCTGTACCCTCAAGACTTTAAACAGCTTTTTGAAACTATAGAGTATTTCAGAGAATCTTGTAGGTGGCTATTCGATGATTGTATGGAAGAAATGATCGTGTAGGGTACTTGACTGCCCACACATTAGCTGGAGCCATTGATTTATTTGGAAGTTATGGCACAGATGGGAGAGAACTAAGTTTGAAAAGCTTCCAGTCTTTCAACAGAAGATAACTATTCTTGTTTTGCAGATTGGGCAGGTAATTTCTTTTGAAGGTGATACTTTTAGCAAATTAGATAAAACCATGGCTGCTATTTCATTCACAAAAAATAAAATGAAACTTCTTTTAATTGTGGATTTGATTAGATTGCATTTGTTTTGTTTTAAATTCCTATCAACTGTGAACATACTGCTAGTTGTAGAATATTGCCAGATAAAACTTAGTTTTAAAAAATCCCTTTGGCCAAGGGTGTTTGGCTGGCTCAGTCAGTAGTGTGACTTGATCTCAGGGTTGTGAGTTTAAGCCCCACGTTGGGTGTAGAGCTTACTTTAAAAAAGAAAATCCCTTTGTCCAAATACCTTACATTGAATTAACTTAAATATTCCACTTTCACTGTTGATTTTTGCTTCCTCCTGGAGGGCAAAAGAATTTGTACATTGTTAAGCTTAGAAAGTAAATTAAAATGGTTTTAAGCAGTTTGTTTATTTTTCAGGTTGTTCAATTATATTGTCAAATACTGTACAATAAAATTATTTCAATTTTAATATGGGTTATACTTTTTAAAAATTAAAATATTTTAAGTAATAAGATATTGTGTTTTGTTGGTCTCTAATGAAATACTATTGAATCTAAGTTATTCACTTTAAATTCTGTTGTGTACAGTCAATGTGCTTTTTTTAGTGAGTAACTCGATTTGTTTTATTCGAAAGTTGCTTAAATTTTTGTTCTCAAGAAAGTTCATCTGCGTTAGACCTTTACATGAACCTAAATGGAATTAAGAATGTTTTCTTAGGGGCTCTTGGGTGGCTCAATGGGTTAAGCCGCTGCCTTCGGCTCAGGTCATGATCTCAGGGTCCTGGGATCGAGTCCCGCATTGGGTTCTCTGCTCAGCAGGAAGCCTGCTTCTCTCTCTCTCTCTCTGTCTACTTGTGGTCTCTCTCAGTCAAACAAATAAATAAATCTTTAAAAAAAAAAAAAAAAAGAATGTTTTCTTAGATCATTGAAGAAGCTACTGGATTTTAACTGAAACCTATCAAATCTCAGATTTGTTTGCTATTATAATACTTTGTAATACCTGAGGCATATTATTAGTAAGTTTTTGCAAGGCAGATTGTCAGCGTTTAGCCAAACCTGACTTCCTGACTTCCCTACTATAGTCATTGGTCTGCAATTCAGCTTGGCTGGAAACGGAATCTTCTTTCTCCTAGAATTCCTATGCTGCCATTATATAATCTGCCATATCTTTCTTCTCACTGTTCCTTCCACTCCTTTGCCTCCAGCCTAAATTTCTCCCGACGCTTCTTAACTAAATGAATATTAAGGTACCTGAGGTGGAGTGATTCCCATGGCAAGGCCTGCTACCAGATAGTTGGGGCTTAACACTCCCAGAGATATTTTGCCAAAGGGCCTCATGGCTAGCTAAGGATAATGAATGGTCATCTGGTTTGTTTGAATTCCCCTAAATCTGATGAGTATAGCAGAATGTTCACAGGATGGGGCACCTGGGTGGCTCAGTCATTAAGCATCTGCCTTCGGCTCAGGTCATGATCTCAGGGTCCTGGGATTGAGCCCTATATCGAGTTTCCTGCTCAGTGGGAAGCCTGCTTCTCCTTCTCTCACTCCCCCTGCTTGTGTTCCTGCTCTTGCTGTCTCTCTCTGTCAAATAAATAAAATCTTTAAAGAAAAAAAGAAAAGAATGCTCACAGGAATCATGGGAGCATGCCTGGTATCTCCAAAGAAGTTTTGTTCTTTTTTGTTGTTGTTGTTTTGTCTTTTTTTTTTTTTTTTTTTAAGATTTTATTTATTTATTTGACAGAGAGAAATCACAAGTAGATGGAGAGGCAGGCAGAAGAGAGAGAGAGAGGGAAGCAGGCTCCCTGCTGAGCAGAGAGCCCGATGTGGGACTCGATCCCAGGACTCTGAGATCATGACCCGAGCCGAAGGCAGCGGCCCAACCCACTGAGCCACCCAGGCGCCCCTGTTGTTTTGTCTTTTTAAAAGATTTTATTTATTTATTTGACAGAGATCACAAGTAGGCAGAGAGGCAGAGAGGAGGAAGCAGGCTCCCTGCTGAGCATAGACCCCCCCCCCCCATGCAGGGCTCAATCCCAGGACCCTGAGATCATGACCCAAGCCAAAGGCAGAGGCTTTAACCCACTGAGCCACCCAGGCGCCCCTGAGGAATTTTTACTGTAAGGAGAACTAGCTATCCATACAGTTAATTCTAGGTAAGATCACGGTGGCTCAAGACAGCAGAGCTGAGAGCTTGAATCATTACAACAGGAGACGCTCAATGGTATTTAAGGTTCTTTTTGTGTACTTGTTTCTGGAATATTGATAACTTTCCAATAAGAAAATAGAAGTGTTTCTCTAGAATATGTAAGAATACAGTCAGTGTAAATTTAGAAAGTGATTGGGACCAAAATAGTCATGTTTTATATTGTAGGACTAAAAAAAATGTTTTCTGTTATTGTGGGATATTACCGCTCATTCTCATCACGAAATCATAAAATGGCATTTAACAAGTTAATCATCTGAACCTTGGTTTTGCGTGTGCAAGATGAAAGAAAAGGATTTAACTTCGTGGCCTTCTATAATTATCTGGTAATGTATCACCAAAAGCATATCTCCCTTGAGGAGGAAAATTCCCCTTCATCCACCAAGGAAAATCTGGAGAGTGAAGTAAACATAGAGCTTCCACTGTCTCTCAAATAAATAAAATCTTAAAAATAAATAAATAAATAAATAAAAGATTTTATTTATTAGAGAGAGCACAAGTGGAGTGGTAGGAGGGCAGCAAGAGGAAGAGAGAAAGGAAGAGCAGGGAGTCCCACGTGGGACTTAGTCCCACGACCTTGGGATCATGACCTGAGTGGAAGACACATGCTTAACCGACTGAGCCACCCAGGTGCCCTGAAGGAAGAGATTTTTTAAGTTCCATGCCCTATTACTTTATTATTTGCATCAATCTAAGACTTCAAAGAGGGATTCTAGTTACCTCATGAGACACATAATACACTTCAAAAAGTAATCCAGTAAGTCTTGGTTAAATGTTCATTTGGTTTATTACTAAAACTGCTGGGTAGTTCTGTATTAAACATTTATAGGTGCTATTTAATTTCCCTCTTGCTAATAAAACTGTGTGAAATTTTCAATTACGGTTTATGGGAAATTGAGGCCCAACTTTCTATGCTCTTTTTTGGTTTTTATCTGCTCATTAGAGGCGAGGATATTAAAGTAACGGAACCGGTAGGGCGAGAAAGCATTGCTTTTCAAAGTCCAATTTAGATTCCTGGTCAAAGCTGACTATAAATTTAGTTAAGAATTTTCATTAGAAACATCAAATCTCGGGGCACCTGGGTCGCTCAGTGGGTTAAAGCCTCTGCCTTTGGCGCCTGTCATGGTCTCAGGGTCCTGGGATTGAGCCTGGAATCAGGCTCTCTTCTCAGCAGGGAGCCTGCTTCCTCTTCTCTCTCTAACTGCCTCTCTGCCTACTTGTGATCTCTGCCTGTCAAGTAAATAAAATTTTTTTAAAAAGCCATCAAATCTCTAAGACTTGCAGAAAGATGGCTTCAGGATCCTACCCATGATTTCCTTATTATCTATTGTACAAAAACCTGTACTCCTCTCTTACCATCTTCCACTCCTCTACAAAATACACTTCTACTGTTTTCATACAAGAGGAACCACTAAAAGAATTTATTGAGTTGCAGACCCAGGCATTCTGAGCTTCTGTTTCTAAAATAATCTAAACCACAGCCCTTCCCTCCCAGGCAACTTTAAAGGATAGTAAGAGTGAGCCATCTTTCCAGTTTCTGAATGGGCTTTGTATAGGAAATCTGGAACCTGATCTTTATGATTT
Source organism: Mustela putorius furo (assembly GCF_011764305.1). NCBI lineage: Eukaryota > Metazoa > Chordata > Mammalia > Carnivora > Mustelidae > Mustela > Mustela putorius. The sequence goes on along the minus strand of NW_025421480.1, from coordinate 9,325,076 downwards.
ATCATTTAAGAGTTCTCCATTTTATAATTTTTAAGTGAATCTCTTTTATTAAGTAAAAACAACTTAAAACCCTTCTGGTTCTGAGTATGTGGTTCTCATAGGCTGTTATATTGTATTATTGTGGAATTGCTTATTTCATGAGTAGGAACAGATCCAAATTTTGTGGGGCTTGGGTTTATACAACTTTAGGGAGCAAGCCCCCTTTAAAAATTGTATATAGATCGCAAAACTTAATATTTTAGCCTTTTGAAGTGTATAATTTAGTGGCATTAAAAGTACATTCACATTGTCATGCAAAAATCACCATGACATATTTTGAGAATTTTTTCATTATCCCGGGTAGAAACTCCATACTCATTGATCACTAATTCCCCATTGCCCGCCCCAGTAGCCCCCCATGGCTGCTTTTCTACGTGTTGTCTTTATGGATCTGTTGATTTCAGGTACCTCCTGTAAGTGGAGCCATACCTTATTTGTCATTTTGAGTCTGGAGTATTTCACTGAGCATATTTTCAAAGTTAATCCACATTGTAATATATTAGTATTTCATTCCTTTTTAAGGCTGAATAATAGTCCATTGTATGCACTTTCTGTTTATTCATCTGTTGATGGGACACTTGGATTATTTCTACATTTCGGGTGCTGGGCATAACGTCACTTGGGCATGCAGCTATCGCTTGTAGTCCCTGCTTTCAGTTCTTTTGGTTATTGGGGGACCCCTTTTTAAGAAAAAGGATACAAGGGGCGCCTGGGTGGCTCAATGGGTAAGCCTCTGCCTTCCGCTTGGGTCATGATCCCAGGGTCCTGGGATCGAGCCCCACATCGGGCTCTCTGCTCAGCAGGGAGCCTGCCTCCCCCCTCCCCGCCTGCCTCTCTGCCTACTTGTGATGTCTGTCAAGTAAATAAATAAAATCTTTAAAAAGAAAAAGGATACAAAACAGTATGACTCTGAGTACAAAAGGGAGTATTTGGAATGAGAGGAGAAATCACGACAATGTACAATGTTTTAAAAGCTGATAAATAGGGGCACCTGGGTGGCTCAGTGGGTTAAAGCCTCTGCCTTCAGCTCAGGTCATGATCCCGTGGTCCTGGGATCAAGGCCCACGTTGGGCTCTCTGCTCAGTGGAGGGCCTGCTTCTCGCTCTCTCTCTGCCTGCATCTGCCCACTTGTGATCTCTGTCTGCCAACTAAATAAATAAATCTTTAAAAAAAAAAAAAAAAAAACTGGGACGCCTGGGTGGCTCAGTTGGTTAAGCAGCTGCCTTCGGCTCAGGTCATGATCCCAGCGTCCTGGGATCAAGTCCCACATTGGCTCCTTGCTTGGCAGGGAGCCTGCTTCTCCCTCTGCCTCTGCCTGCCATTCTGTCTGCCTGTGCTCCCTCTCTCTCCCTCTCTCTCTGAAGAATAAATAAAATCTTCAAAAAAAAAAAAAAAAAGCTGATAAATACCACAAACATCACAAAATCCAGAAAAAAAGAAATTAAGTATGATAGATCCTTCATATTTTTTTTTCCTGCATTTTTGGCTGCATACTCTTTGATCTTATGAAGAGTATAGAAGGATCCTCATTTATAAGAATTTTAGGGGCGCCTGGGTGGCTCAGTGGGTTAAGCCTTTGGCGCCTGTCATGATCCCAGGGTCCTGGGATAGAGCCTCACATTGGACTCTCTACTCGGCAGGGAGCCTGCTTCCCTTCCTCTCTCTCTGCCTGCCTCTCTGCCTACTGTGATCTCTGTCAAATAAATAAATAAAAAATTTTTTAAATAAGAATTTTATATTACAAACCAGCTTCTATAGAGAGAATGAAAAGACAACTCAATCTTTTCCTCCAACATAATTGACTGAAATTTTTTATTATTATAAATGAAGTTTTTTTTCTTTCAGCTTCTCAACTACACTGGTGATTCCAAGTCTCTGACTTCCTGTATGGTGTCTTGCCCTCGTAGCTTCTCACATAAGGGCAAGCCTTGGGGTTTCAATGCTTTGATCTTTCACCTACTGTCTCAGGTCCAGTTCAGCAGAGTCCTTGAAATACCTGCTCCTTCCCCACTCCCCAAACCCTGCTTCTACCATGTTGGTCCTAGGTCCTACGTCGGTGAACAAAGTCCCTGCATCGGGCTCCATGCTCAGTGGGAAGTCTGCTTCTCCTCCTCCCACTCCCCCTTCTTGAGTTCCCTCTCTCGCTGTGTCTCTTTGTCAAATAAAGTATTTTTTTAATTAAAAAAAAAAAGATAAATCTGGATCATCACTGAGGACTGGTGGATGTGGGGATGGTGCTGGCCTTCACTCAAGATGGCCTCCGAGTATAAGACCATGGCTTATACTGTATCTGAGCTTCCCTGTATCTGAGCTTCCCTGTATCTGAGCTTACTGCTGCTTTTTGTCCATTGAGGAAAACCGGGAGGGCCTTCAAGTGAGGCTATTCAAGTGAGGGACCCTCATTCCACAGTTTCCTTCGCCTCAGTTCACTGGGCCAAACTAGGACCAACAAGTGCCCTACTTTGTAAGAAAAATGCTATGCATGGAATGGGCTGCTTCTCAATTCTTGGCACCCTCTTCAGATTTGGGGTCCAAGGACCCTCAATTCCAGGCTCAGGACCCAAAACCTAAATCAGGAAATAATTTGTTGTTCTAATTTTATATTCTGTGGCTCAACATTAAGTTATCCTGGCTTTATATAGTATCTCAGGAACTGAAATCCTACATTCTTTCTATGCCTTGAACCTTCATTTGAGGAGTTCATGCCTGATCTTGCTGGTTGGTGCACTGCTCACAGGCACACAGCACCATACTCAAAAGATTCTGGAGAGAGCATCCATCCATCTCTTGGTTTCAGCTCAGGTCATGATCTCAGGTCCTGAGTTGGAGCCACGTGGGCTCCCCACTGGCTGTGGAACCTGCTTAAGATTCTCCCCCACTTTGGGGCACCTGGGTGTCTCAGTTGGTTAAGTGTCTGCCTTTGGCTCAGGTCATGATCTCAGGGTTCTGGGATGGAGCCTCACATTGGACTCCTTGCTCAGCGGGGAGTCTGCTTTACCCAGCATGCCATTCCCCCTGCTTGTACATGCTCTCTGTCTCTCGCTCACTCACTTTGATAAATAAAATCTCAAAAAAAAAAAAAAATTCTCCCCTTCCTCCTCTGGCCCTTCTCCCCTGCCCCTTCATGTAAGATCACTCTGTCTTAAAAAAGAAAGATCCCCAAGAGAACCATTCTAGGAGGATAAGCACTGAGACCCCACCATTCATTCATCTGTCAAGTCTTTGCATGCTAATCATGAGCAAAGCAGCATTTAAGAGTGCAGGAAGATGGCAGTTTGCATGCCCCATGTCGGTGGACACCTGCTGATGGAAATTCCTGCTGCCCAATATCTGCTTCTGAGATCAAAAGTCTTGTATACCTTTTGCCCAGGATGGATCAAAATAGAGCCCTCTTGCCACAGCCTTTGGATGTTGAGCTTTTCTGGCAGTGTAGATCATCTCCTCTAGCATAAACAGCTGATCAGAGCCTTCAGGTTCTCTTGGCTCCAGTGAAAGACTTTGATCCTTGGTCCAGGCACCTCTTGCCTATCCTGGGTCCTGTTGTATAGCCAAAAATGACAATGAGCAGTGAATGAAGAAAAGAGATCTATATTAATCAAATGCCATGTGTAAACTTAACTGGGGGGGCGCCTGGGTGGCTCAGTGGGTTAAGCTGCTGCCTTCGGCTCAGGTCATGATCCCGGAGTCCTGGGATCGAGTCCCGCGTTGAGAGGGAGCCTGCTTCCCTCTCTCTCTCTCTCTCTGCCTGCTTCTCTGTCTACTTGTGATTTCTCTCTGTCAAATAAATAAATAAAATCTTAAAAAAAAAAAACTGGGAATCTGAATTAAATACATAAACAAAACATTTATGAGACTACTAGCAGAACTTTTTAGGTGAGATGATGGTATTTTCCCATCAGTATTTTATTATGGCAAACATACAGTAAAATTCAAAGAATTGAGAGTGAGCACTGTTTATCACCACCTAGATTCAGTCTTCAACATTTTACTATACTAGCTTTATTACATACTTGCTTATCCAACCGTTTATTCAACCATTAATCCATCTTATGGGGGCAGGGGCATTTCAAAGCAGCTCCCAGCATCCAGAACTGCCAGAGCTCCTCAAGGTCTCCAGGATGATGGGTAGGATGGGTGAATCTGATGGGCAGAGCCTGGGGCTTGACTTGGACCCTAGCTACATAAGAAGCTTCAAACTGACAGTATTGGTTCTGTTCTTTAACACAGACAAAATAACAGTGGTTTAAACAATTTCCATGTCTCTCTCATAGAAATGTCTAATGAGGTAAACAATTAAGGGCATAGAGGTCTTCTTTTCACATTCCCACATTTTCTGAGATACCATTTTTTATTCATGGTGGGAGGTGGCTCATGGGATATTCCTCTAAGATTTAGGATAGTTGGCTTTCTGAATCGGGGAATGGGTCATGTCTGGGTAGCCGAAACCACATCCTAGAACAGGAAAGACTCTAAGTAGAGAGTCCAGCATGTTTCCCCTGAGAACTATTCTTACTCTTTAGTAATTTGGACTGTTTTATGGTAGAATTATCTCCTGGTTTTCTGGAACTCCTTATGACATGTTATTTAATTAAGTAAACACTTTGAGTTCCTTCTATGTATCGTACTTAGTGCCAATGTACGATGTGATTATCTTAGCAGTGCTGGTAGGGTGCTGTATGCAGGCATTATCCTATAGTCACAGACTGAAGAGTTTTAACTCAGAAAAATTGTTCTTTTCATATTTCTATGGTGTTTTGAAGATTTTTCAAAATGCTTTCTCGGGATTTATTCTCACCACTCTGAAATATAGTATCATCTTCACTATGCAGTTAATAAAGGGCTTGGAAAAATTACCTAACATCACATGGAAGAACTGGGATTCAAACCTATGTTTTTGAAATTTTCACCCACCACTCCTCCCCCTACACCACAGCCATTTCTAGACTACCTCAAGAAGTGTCAAAAGTCTGCCTCTCCAGGTTATGGGAATCAGGCTATTATTACAATCCCCAATCACCCCACAGATTAGTCACTAATTGAAGTATAAAATGTACCTTTGATGAGGGATCAGAAGGCTAGTTGAAGACAAAGCAGAGGCTGATCCTCTGCAACCCCCTTGCACCCTCACTTCTGGGTGGGATATGGGTGACATTCTTCAGGGACCTCCCAAGTATCTTCATGTTAATGCCTTGCTAGAGGGGAAAAACAACTTTAACGTGCCAATGGCATGGCCTCCAGTACCTTAGCATATGAAAGTTCTTTTGAAAACCTCCCTTTTTCCTTACCTCCCCCAACCCCAGATTATATAATCAATTGCTCCTCACAACCCTAGTGCAGCTCTTTCTGTCCATGGGACCTGTCCCCATTCGTGCTTTAATAAGCCACCTTTTTGCACCAAAGGTGTCTCAAGAATTCTTTCTTGGCCATTGGCTCTGGACCTCACCCCACTGAACCTCACATTTATTCCAAAACCACATCACTTTACGCCCACCTTGGGGCTTTGAGTCTTTTCATCTGGACTCTGAGATTTGGTGCAAATTTGTTGAGTACTTTTCTCTTCCTTCCAGGGGCTTTTCAAGGAGTACAGTCTTATACACTCTTACTGAAACATTTTCATGTTGATTGGTCAGGCTGCAATCCTCTAGCCCATGGCTACTCTCCGGGGAGGAGAAAGCCTGTCTTTTGGCTGGAAGTTAATACCCTGGCCAGGATGGTAATAAGACCCAGACACTAGATGCCCTCTCTTTGCTTCTGTCCTTATACAAAGGACTGTCTGGGCACAGGACCGTCATCTAAGTGACTAGCTCAGCTGCCAATCCTAAGACTCCCATGTGAGGTTTCCTCCTGGTTGATATAATGCAATCCCCTCCACTTCTCTGGTCTAGCCATTTCTGGCTGTGGGACCTCCTCTGGAAGCTGGCTGAAACCAATACCTGATGGAATAAAGCTCAACTTGGAGGGGTCCCTGGGTGGCTCAGTGGGTCAAAAAAATCTTAATTTTTTAAGATTTTATTTGGGGCGCCTGGGTGGCTCAGTCATTAAACATCTGCCTTCAACTCAGGTCATGATCTCAGGGTCCTGGGATCGAGCCCCCCCATTGGGGCTCTCTGCTCAGCGGGGAGCCTGCTTCCCCCTCCTCCTCTGTCTGCCTCTCTGCCTACTTGTGACTTCTCTCTCGGTCAAATAAATAAATAAAATCTGAAAGAAAAAAAAAAAGTCCAACTGGGGACCATTTCCTAATTTTCTATAAAGGTCATATATGCTGGAATGCCATTTAGACCTTGATGGATTCCCATCTTTACTGTTTTCCATCAATGTCCTCTACTAGCTACTTAAATTATAAATTTGGGTAATTTCCCTAGTAAAATTTTTCTAGCGTTCTCCAGGGGTTAAAAATGACAGGTAGATAATACAGCTTTCAGGGTATAGGACAGTATTTCAGTCCATTCACCAGGCACCCATTGGTAGCCTAGGATGAGAAGGGGAAGGGGAGGGGCTTCAGCATCCCTTCCAGGTCTCTTAAGGCAGGAATGCCTCAGGGGAAGGCAGGATTGTGATCAATAGTGATTTCTTGTTTGAGAGATGCTTCTGGTTGCTTTTGACACACAAAACCTCTGACATGTCCTGCATGGGAACACTGTGTGGGAGTTGGGTGGGATGCGGGCGTGGTAGATTTTGGTAATGGACCTTCTCTACTTTTCCGGGAGCACTGATGAAGTTTTAGAATATAAGTGAGGTCCAGGGCCAATGACCAAGAAAGAATTCTTGAGACATCTTTGGTGCAAAATGGTGGTTTATTTTTTTTTATTTTATTTTTTTTTAAGATTTTTATTTATTTATTTGACAGAGAGAAATTGCAAGTACACTGAGAGGCAGGCAGAGAAAGAGAGAAGGAAGCAGGCTCCCTGCTGAGCAGAGAGCCCGATGCGGGACTCGATCCCAGGACCCTGAGATCATGACCTGAGCCGAAGGCAGTGGCTTAACCCACTGAGCCACCCAGGCGCCCCAAAATGGTGGTTTATTAAAGCAGAGGGACAGGACACGTGGGAAGAAAGAGCTGCTGCCCTGGGATTGTGAGGGGTGGCTGATTATATACTATGGGGTTGAGGAAGGTAAGGAAAAGGAAGGGTTTGAAAGAACTTTCATGTACTAAAGAAGATATACAGGATACTGGAGGCTTTGCTATTTGTCAAGTTAAGGTTGTTTTTCCTTTTAGTAAGGCATGGGAGCTTCCTGGAGGAATGTCGCACTCCTCCTATCTCACGTCCTTGTAAATAAGCTTTAGGTTTAGAAGAAATTCAGCTTTATTTACATTTCCCTCTGCCTCAGCCTCCCTCAATATTATGGAGGGGAAGATGATGTTAAGGCTTCAGGAACTGAGTTATGGGTCTCTGGAAGTTAGGCTATTGGTAAGAAAGCTTCTTCCTTGTCAATCACTTGGATATTTGTAAACTGAGGGAGACTCAGGTCTTGCAGGATTGTGATCTCTACAAGTCAACTATTTGTTTTTCCTTTAGGGAAGCCAGAAGTGCCTGAGGAATGTCACATATAACCCATGCAGGGGCGAGGAGGGTGGGGTTGCCGGATGCCAGCTTCTGCCTTGCCCTCATCTTGCTTTGGTTCCCTCATTAGCATGAGCTCACTAGGCTTCTCCACCCCCAAGGAACTCTCCCTTGGGGTGCCTTTTTAACCCACTGGAAACAACTGGGATTGCAAAATTTAGGAAAGGACAGATCTGTAATGCTGCATGGTCACAGTGGGCTCTGTCAGCTGGCTCTTTCCTGCAGGAAACAGGGCAAAGAGACAGGTACCCTAGGTCCTCCCAGGCTTTCAGGGCTCTAATCAGGACCCAGACCTAAGGTCCTCTTGGAGAACATGTTTGGCTAGTGAACTCCCTCCTGAGATACTGGATAATTATTTAACTGAACAGGCCTCTTCTGAGTAAACCTAGCTTGCTGGAGGAAGCGCAGCCCATTCCAGACAAAGGGGACTCTCGACCCTCTCCCCATTCATTGTTCTTCCTAATAGATGTGGGGGCTTCTCCCTCACTTATTTCCCAGGTTAATGGCTATAATTGGAGCCAGCTGTGGCTAGTCTACCTCAGGGTGAGGACTTTGAGGGATATTCGCAAGCAGCTGCCAAAACCCTATTTGTTTTGAGGAAATTACCTGTCTTCTCTAGCCCATCATGGACAGCTTATTCCCCCTTGTTGGCTGCAAAACATGGCATCTGCTCCTCTGTTGAAGCTGATGAGCTCTAGAACCAGAAACACTTTCTCTGCCATCTGGCAGCACTTTGCCTCTTCTGCGTTCCCTTCACCACCTGTTTCTGCATCAACTTGGATGTGGCCTGCACAAGTTGTGGCCTGCTTCTAGACCATCCTTGGCACCTCTGACACCATTGATCCTCTTACTCCAAAGAAGAGCAACCCTTGGACCTTACACCACCCACTTCAGATTTCCCCACCAATGTCCCAATTAAAAATTGACAGGAGAAAATGGACTTCTATTTTTTATTTTAATTTTTTAAGATTTTATTTGGGGCGCCTGGGTGGCTCAGTCATTAAACATCTGCCTTTAGCTCAGGTCATGATCCCAGGGCCGTGGGATTGAGCCCCGCATTGGGCCCTCTAATTGGCGGGATGACTTCTCCCTCTCCCACTCCCCCTGCTTGTGTTCCCTCTCTCACTGTGTGTGTGTGTCTCTCTGTCAAATAAATAAATAGATAAAATCTTTTTAAAAATGGTTTTATTTATTTGTCAGAGAGAGGGAACACATGCAGGGAGGAGCGGCAGGCAGAGGGAGAAGCAGGCTGCTGGCTGAGCAGGGGTCCGATGTGGGGCTCGATCCCAGGACCCTGAGATCATGACCTCAGCGGAAGGCAGATGCTTAACTGACAGCCCTGCAGGTGTCTGCGAAATGAATTTTAAAAGAGGATCCAGGTGGGATATATTCAGTATTTAAACTAATTTCAATTCATTGCTTTAAGGAAGACATGTCTTAGGGCGCCTGGGTAGCTCAGTTTGTTAAGCATCTGCCTTCGGCTCAGATCATGATCTCAGGGTCCTGGGATCCACCCCCACATTTGGGGGGAGCTACTCAGCAGGAAGCCTGCTTCTCCCTCTCCCTTTGCCCCACCTCCCACTCATTTCCCTCTCTCTCTCTCTCAAAGAAAAAAAGAAAAGATAGATGTCATTAAGGGTATCAGCATTAAATATGAAACTTTTATTCTACCATGATTTATTGAAGTTCAAATAGTGATTCTCTGTTGCAGTTTGTTAGCAAAAAGGTAACTTAAAATGATGGTTAATCTCAGCTCTCTCAAAGTTTTGCTGGGATGATAAACGAGATTGAATTCATTGGACATCTCGGTCTTTTCCAAATGAGATAAAACACTAAAGCATTGAGTACTGGAGGTTTATGCTGTTGACTCCTTATTGCAAAAAACTAAGGACACTTGAGTCTCTTGGTAAACATGCTTTGTGCTTAAGTGATTCATAAATTTGGCATCTAAAGTGTTCTGGTGGAACAATTCACAATGGGTTACTACTTAGTTTTCACTGGAGAGGGGATTTTCTAAGAGTGAAAAATTTTGCCAAATGTCATGAAGACTAATGAAAATAAGAAAAGCAGCTCTGTAGGTAGAAAAGTAGATGATGTAGGAAAGACGATGTTAAGGTTTGAAGCTGATAGCCGAGAAAGAATTCTTGAGACATGTTTGGTGCAAAAAAAGTGATTTTATTAAAGCACAGGGACAGGACTGGTAGGCAGAAAGAGCAGGGCATTGGGGTCTTGAGGAGTGGCAGAATATACACTCAGGAGCTGGGGAGGTAAGGAAAAGGGAGGTTTTCTTTCTTTTTTTAAAAAAGATTTTATTTATTCATTTGACAGGCAGAGATCACAAGTAGGCAGAGAGGCAGACATAAAGAGAGAGAGGAGGAAGCAAGGCTCCCCACTGAGCAGAGAGCCTGGGATCACGACCTGAGCCGAAGGCAGAGGCTTTAACCCACTGAGCCACCCAGGCGCCCCGAAAAGGGAGGTTTTCAAAGGAACTTTTATTTGCTAAAGAGGACCTACAAGATACTGGAGGCCTTGCCATTGTCAAGTTAAGGTTGTTTTTCTCCTCCAGCAAGACATCAACAGGAAGACAGTTGGGAGCTTCCTGGAAGAAAGTCACACATGGGGCGCCTGGGTGGCTCAGTGGGTTAAGCCGCTGCCTTCGGCTCAGGTCATGATCTCAGGGTCCTGGGATCGAGTCCCGCATCGGGCTCTCTGCTCAGCAGGGAGCCTGCTTCCTCCCCTCTCTCTCTCTGCCTGCCTCTCTGCCTACTTGTGATCTCTCTCTGTCAAATAAATAAATAAAATCTTTAAAAAAAAAAAAAATACTTGGTTTAAAAAAAAAAAAAAAAAAAAAAAAAAAAAAAAAAAAAAAAGAAAGTCACACACATCCTACCCAGCAGTGGGGGTGTGGGGAGGTTGCAGGAGGTCAGCCTCTGCTTTGTCTTCTGCTAGCCTTCTGCTCCGTCATCAGTAGAGTTTGTTAGAAAGATATAAGGAATGGGAATACATTTTTGTTGAAGATTAAAGAAGGTAATTTTGATCTAAATAAGATGGTTGTTTGGAGAGAAATGGCTTGGAACAAAATCTAAATGCAAAAGAAAGTTGTAGAAAGTTCATGAAGGGAAGGGCACCTGGGTGGCTCAGTGGGTTAAGCCTCTGCCTTCGACTCAGGTCATGGTCTTAGGGTCCTGAGATCGAGCACTGCATCAGGCTGTCTGCTCCGCACAGAGCCTGCTTCTTCTCCCTCTCCCTCTGCCTGCTTCTCTGCCCACTTGTGATCTCTCTCTCTCTGTCAAACAAATAAATAAATCTTAAAAAAAAAAAAAAAAGGAAAGTTAGGGAAGGGTAATCTTTGGAAAGGAATTTTACCTGTGGTCAGGATGAACTAAGATAGAAATAAGTGGATTTTAAAAATACAGTGGTATTAAAAAAAAAAAAGTACAGTGGTATATAAGATTGAAATTCTCTGTTCAAAAGACAAAGCTTTCTTGGACCCCTGAGTGGCTCAGTAGGTTAAGCAGCTGCCTTTGGCTCAGGTCATGATCCCAGGATCCTGGGATGGAGCCCCGCATTGGGCTCCCTGCTTAATGGGGAGCCTGCTTCTCCCTCTGCCTTTCTTTCTCTCTTTCACAAATAAGTAAGTAAAATCTTAAAATAAATTAAAAAAAAAAACACAGCTTTCTTGAATTGTTGGTATGCTCTTCATAAGAAAATGTGAAAAAAAGATATATTTTTTTTCTTTGGTCTGCCCCCGCAAAACCCCCAGTTTCTGTTTTTGTCTTTATCAGGTCTTTGATTCCTAATCCTATTTAGGCACAGGCTATAAAAACTTTCTAAGGTTTTAACAAACTTCCCAAGATTTAAATTGTAAATGAGTGTCTTTAACTCATTAGGTCTTTTTATTTGGTATGGTAAGTTACTCTGGAAGTACTGTTAAACAAATGATAAGCCTTAGGTTACATTTGGGTAAATGCTCTAACTATTCTAGAAATAATATCCAGTTCCTAAAGTTTCTTGATTTTTAAAAGCTTTTAATTATTTATTTGACAGATCAAGAGAGTATAAGCAGGGGGAACAGTAGAGGCAGAGGGAGAAGCAGTCTCATCACCATGCAGGAAGCCCGATGTGGGGCTTGATCCCAGGATCCGGGACCATGACCTGAGCCGAAGGCAGATGCTTAACCAACTGAGCCACTCTGGCACCCCTAAAATGTTTTTGTTGTTGTTGTTGTTCTTGCTTTTGTTTTTTAAAGGTTTTTATTTATTTGAGAGAGCAAAATCATTCACAGTGGGAGAGGAATGATAGAGGAAGAGGGAAAAGGGAGAAGCAGACTCTCCACTGAGCAGGAAGCCCAATGTGGGACTCAATCCAGGTATCCTGGGATCATGACTTAGCAGAAGGCAGACCTTAACCAACTGAGCCACCCAGCTGCCCCAGTTCCTAAAGTTATAATATATTCTGGTATAAGATCATCACTTAATATTTTGATTATTAAAGTGTTAAGTGTTATAGAAATAATTGATTCCCTTGCCAGACTTTTAAAAAAAGATTTTATTTATTTATTTGACAGACAAGATCATAATTAGGCAGAGAGTAGGCAGAGAGAGAGAGAGGGGAATGTAGGCTCCCCGCTGAGCAGAGAGCCCTATGTGGGGCTTGATCCCAGGACCGTGAGATCATGACCTGAGCAGAAGGCAGAGGCTTAACCTACTGAGCCACCCACACACCCCATTGGCAGACATTTTGTAACCTCTCCTCAGGTTTTGTTTTTTTTTTAAAGATTTTATTTATTTATTTGACACTGAGAGAGAGACAGCAAGAGAGAGAACACAAGCTGGAGGAGCGGGAGAATGAGAAGCAGGCTTCCGGCTGAGCAGGGAGCCCAATGCAGGGCTGGATCCTAAGACCCTGGGATCATGATCTGAGACAAAGGCAGACACTTAAGCACTGAGCTACCCAGGTTCCCCCTTTCCTCAGATTTTTAACCATGTCCATTTTTTAGTCTTTTGCCATTTATAGTTTTTGTAATTCTTGAGTGAAACATTGCCTGTTCTCTAACCGTTCTTCCAGACTAAGAAAACTTTCTCTTAAGACATCACTGATACATAGAAATAATACACTTGATCTTAGCCAAAAGGCCGAGAAGCGATAATGATACATAGAAATAATAAAACGAATTGAAGCATTTAACTTTTCTCTCTACCTAAACCCTCTGAAATTCAAAGGATCTATCAATAAGTATTCTTTCTTCCATGGCAATCAGAGTCATTTGCCCAAGTTCAATAGAATCTGTTCTCCTTATAACAGGACACCATTAGAAACATTGGTTATTTTACCAAGGCTTTAACTCTAATGTCATATTTGAAAGAGATATGCACAGGCTCAGATATGACCAAACAGTTTTAAGGAACTAAGGAAGAAGTTACAGAAGATGAGAACCTCCACCTGCAACAACCTTGAAGATTTAAGGATCAAAATTGTTCAGGGGGCAAATGATGAGGATTCAGAAGGCTAGCTGAAGACAAAGCACAAGCTGACACCCTTAGACCTCCCTCCCTCCCCCTACCCCCACTCTGGGGTGGGATATATGTGATATTCTTCCAGGAAGCTACCCAATAAAACCTTGGTCATGAGCCCCTTGTCTTGGTGTATATCAATGGGTCCTATGCCTGGGGATGTGTGGTGTGATGAGGGAGAATAAGTCAAGCTGAGGACAAAGCATTCCTAGGTGGGATGTGTGTGATGTTCCTCCAGGAACTTCCCAACTATCTTCATGTTCATACCTTGCTAGAGGGGAAAGCAACCTTAACGTGACAATGGCCAGGCCTCTACTACCTGGTAGGTCCTCTGTAGCATATGAAAGTTCTCTTGAAAACCTCCCTTTCCCTTACCTCCCGCAACACCCAAGTATATCATCAGCCACCTTTCCGTAGCTCTTGATGCCCACAGGTTCTTTCCCTGTTCTTTAATAAAACCATTCTTTTGCACCAAAGATGTCTCAAGTATTTTCTTGGTCATTGGCTTCGGATCTCACCCCACCAATCCTCACCTACATTCCCAGATGACTTCAAGTAGGTCATATGCTTGGGGAATGATTGCCACCGTGTATCTTGGGGAGTAGAGATAATGGAAATTTCCAAAGGAATTTTTATTATTTTATTTTATTTTATTTTTAAAGATTTTATTTACCTACTTGAGAGGCAGCGAGAACGGGAACACAAGCAGGAGGAGTAGGAAAGTGAGAAGCAGGCTTCCCACTAAGCGGGGAGGGTAGTGTGGGGCTTGATCCCAGGATCCCAGGATCCCAGGATCATGACCTGAGCCGAAGGCAGACACCCAACGACTGAGCCACCCAGGCGCCCCTCCAAAGGAATTTTTATATGTTAAAGTAGACTTTTACAGGATCCTGATGGGTTGTTATAAGATTGCCTTTTGCCGTTAGCAAAGTATTAACATCAAGGCAATTGAGTCCCTAGAGGAATGTCACCCTGTGTGTTTCAAGGACTTGTCAATGGGCTGTAGGTAGTAAGGAAATTTAATAATTTTATTCTGCCTTTGTTTCCCACATCAATAATGATAGTGTGTTGTTGTTGTTTTTTTTAAGACTTATTTATGGCATGGGGGACAAAGGGAGAGGGGAGAGCAGCAGATTCCCTCCTGAGTGGGGAGCCAGTAGTGGGGCTTGATCTCATGACCCTGATATCCCCGTATAAGCAGAAACCAAGAATCTGATGCTCAACCCACAGAGCCACCAAGGTGCCCCTCATACTGTAGTCCTGTAGGATATTGTTTTTATTCTGAGGAAATACATGTGATGGAGTTTTGGAGTGTTGTTGAAATCCAGTCCACCAAGAACAAATTTTCTTTTTTTTAAGATTTATTTATTTGACAGAGAGAGAGAGAGATAGAGAGAGAGATAGATATCACAAGCAGACAGAAGGGCAGGCAGAGACAGGGGAAGCAGGCTCCCCACTGAGCAGAGAGTCTGATGTGGAGCTCAATCTCAAGACCCTGAGATCATGAGCTGAGCTGAAAGCAGAGGCTTTAACCCACTGAGCCACCCAGGTGCCCCCAAGAACAAATTTCTGAGATGTGTTTGGTGCAAAAAAACCCCATGTGGTTTTATTAAAGCACAGGGATGGGCCCTGTGGGCAGAAAGAGCTGCTGTACTGGGTTTGTGTGGAGTGGTTGATTATATATATATACCTGAGAGTCAGGGGAGGTAAGGAAAAAGGACTTTTCACACACTACAGAAGACCCTAAGGACACTGGAGGCCTTGCTACTGTCTAGCTAAGGTTGTTTTCCCCTCTAGCAAAGCATTAACGTGAAGCTAGCCGGGAGCATCCTGGAGGACTGTCACACACCACCCACCCAGGAGTTGGGTGGTGGGTCGCAGGGGTCAGCTTCTGCTTTGTTCTCAGGCTTCTGCTCAGCACAGGTGACAGCACTTAATTAAGAAATGAGTTATGAGGTACGCCTGGGTGGCTCAGTTGGTTGGGCAGCTGCCTTCGGCTCAGGTCATGATCCCGGCGTCCTGGGATCGAGTCCCGCATCGGGCTCCTTCCTCGACAGGGAGCCTGCTTCTCCTTCTGCCTCTGCCTGTCATTCTGTCTACCTGTGCTCGCTCTTCCTCTCTCTCTGACAAATAAATAAATAAGATCTTAAAAAAAAAAAATGAGTTATGAGCAATCATGGTGTCTGCAGCTTACTTTTAAACGATTCAAGAACAGACCAACATCCTTTCACCGGGTTCAACAACAATACCTACATACCTGGGGAGAGAAAATGAGCAGAAATGGTAAAATGCCAAGAACGGTCTGATCTCGGAAGAGGGTATAGAGGTATCCACCGCACTGTTCCCTCACCTCTCCGTCTGCATACAAACTATCCTAACTGAACGCTGGGCCAGTGTGTGTAACACCGCCACTCCTCGCGGAGCGGCTTGGGGACCGACGGTGGCCGGCCCTGGCAGCCCGGAGGCACAACCCCACCCCGCGCGCCGCTCCGGCCCGCCTCGCCGCCGGACCGGGTCTGGGCATGCTCAGAGGCCCCGCGCGCCCGCCCCGCCCCGCCCCTCGGGCGTACGCGTGCGCGTACGGCGCAGGCGCGCGGCTCCCCGCTGCACGCGAGACGCCAGCTGCCGGACGCGGTGGACCGCTGAGGTGCGGACCTGAGGTGATGGAGCCCCCGAAGGTGGAAAAGTTCAGCACCGCCAACAGGGGAAACGGGCTGCGCGCCTTGGCGCAGCTGCGCCCCGGAGAGCTGCTCTTCCGCTCGGATCCCTTGGCGTACACGGTGTGCAAGGGGAGTCGTGGCGTCGTCTGCGACCGCTGCCTCCTCGGGTACGTGCGGAGCGCTGTCGCCCACCCGAGCCCTCGGCGTGCGGGGGACGTAGTGGGGCTGCCCGCCGGGTCGTGGGTGCGGGACGCTGCCGGGTCGTGGGTGCGCACGTTTGGGGGTTGCTGCCCAGGTGCTCAGCCCCGCGTTTTCCGGGGCGCGTCGCGGCTGGCAGGGGACTGGGTGCGAGGGCTGGGGGGCGTCCCAGGCTCAGCCCCCGTCCCTCCGTGGGGCCGAGCCGGACCCGGTAGCACCCCCCGCCCGTGCCCCCGGGCTGCCGTAGGAACCGGAGGGAGCCGGCGGGGCAGAGCTAAGGGGCAGCGTTGTGCTGCGGGTAATTTTACCGGGGAACCAAAAGTCTGTGTCCCAGGCGGCACGCTTCATCGGTGCGGCCCGGGAGGTCACAGCTGGCTGGGGGTGGTGGTGGGGGCGCAGGGATGTGTGCCAACCGGGCTCGGTAGTCGGGACCCGCCAGGAGAGGACCCGGCTGGCAGGAGGCGGAAGAATCTCGCTGTTTACCGAACACTTTCCAGGGTCCAGGTTGTGTTCCGCCTGGAGCTCCGGACATGAACGGGGCATCCCTACGGAGCGCATCGGTGAGAGCGAGAATTACCTACAGCGAATCCGAAGGGCTGAACTAGAGATGCAGTGCAGTGCGGTGGGAGCCCAAGTTACCGAGGTTGCATGGTGTGCTTTGCCTTTAATGGCTGTGCAGGCAAGTCTAAGTCTTAACCATCTTTCGGGATGCGAGAATTCCTGCGAAAGTGTTTCATAAGCCTGGAAGCCCGGGGCCAATGTAAAGTGCTATGTTAAAGCAATTTATGGAAACACGGTGTGTGTGTATACACACACACAGAGTCGTAGGACTTGTATCGAGCAACTAATGTTACTGAGCTCCTATTATCTGCCAAAGAGGAGATGGGTGGGATGATTTTCCGCAGGAACACCCTTCAGATCTCCTCGCCTGGGATTTGGGTGGGTGGAGGTGAGGAGGTAGTTGCAGAATTCAGATCGGTAGCTTGACCATTAATCTTAACCAGTTCCTCTTTTGATTCGTAATTGAGGAGTTTATTTATTTAACTTTGCATTTTAAAGTTACTAAGTAACAGTAACAATTGTATCTGTAGCTTCCTGATATGACCATAACAGTAACAGTAAAAAAATCAGTTGACAGAGCACTTTCAAGTTTTTGTAAACGTCACAACGTAAAAAAAAGTTTTGAAAACAGTTAATTTAGGACTCGACTATTTGCTGAAGGCCTCCAGTTGAAAGTTATAGATCTTTGATTTTTTTTTTTTAAGATTTTATTTATTTATTTGTCAGGCATAGAGGGAGAGCGAGCGAGTGAGCACAGGCAGACAGAGAGGCAGGCAGAGGCAGAGGGAGAAGCAGGCTCCCTGCCGAGCAAGGAGCCCGATGCGGGACTCGATTCCAGGACGCTGGGATCATGACCTGAGCCGAAGGCAGCCGCTTAACCAACTGAGCCACCCAGGCATCCCGAGATCTTTGATTCTTATTCAAGCAAAGTGGAGAGCTGGGCTCTTCTTGCTCCTGTTAAATCATCTGGGGATGTACCTCAAGTTTGAGTAGAAAACTGGCTGCCCTATAATAGTAGGTGATGGAGAGAGGAGGTGTGGGTCGTCTTCCAGATGAGATCAGACTGGCAAAGTTATTTAGTAGTTGAGATGGAGAAGTTTTGGAATTAATACATGATGACAGATGATTCACTGAATTATCAGAGCTGAACTTGAGTCATGTGATACACAAATTGTCTGTTTTCCAAAGTAGACTATGCAGACCCAGCTGTTGGTGGGTGGGATGCTTCTTTATTTACTATGCTATTTCATTACTGTTAGCTATTACTCCTATAGCTCATTAATGAGACATTACTTGGTTAGTAATGCTTTAAGCAAAAAAGGAATTTCATGTAAGAGCATTGGGGAGATCTCAGCATTACTTTGAGGTCTGGAGGAACCCCAGTTCTGAAAGTGGGTAGGAACCAAGGGGAGTTCCATAGTCAGAATTACACTTCAGAAGTAGTTGGAGTTGGGACCTGGGGAGTACATCATTTGTGATGCTGCCTGGTAGTGCTAGCTTCTCCCACATGTGTTACCAGCACCGCAATCCTGGGCCCTGCTGCCGGTACTCTTGCCACTGCTGTGGGGAAACTGAGTATTGTTGGAATGCAGCTTTCTCATCCATGCTTTTTTGTGGTATTAGCTTCTGATTCAAAATCCTCAGTGGTGTCTTGGGTTAGCTGAGACTGGGTCACTGCCTGCATCCTCGCTGCAAGAGAGTTTGAGAAGGTGACTGTTAGGACTTCTTGGCTTTTAGGAAAGGAGGCAGTCTCTGTTCCCACCAATATGCATTACAGTGGGGGAATTAGCAAACATAAAATAAGAAAGGGATATCAGTAAATACCATGCCCTTACTAGGATATAGCTGACCTAAGCTGTGGTAGTAGGTGCTCCGTTGAAGACTTCCGTGTCAGTGGTTAGTATTTCTGCAGTGCCTAGTTGGGAATCAGCACAGCCTGAAAACAGTGTTAGAGAAATCAAACTGTGGTGCACTGTTTGGTGCAGTTTTCTACTACAATTGAATGATCATCACTGGGGTAAAGTTTCTGTGTTCTTTATCACCTTGTAAGTAAAATTTGTTTGTTCATCATCAGTTGTGAAGGCCTCGAGTGTAGGTGTTACATCTTTCAATTTTTGTAGCCCCAAGTGCCTGACACATAGTAAGCTTTTAGTTTGTGTTAAGAACATCTGGCTGAATTTTCCTCTAGCTGTTCTTGCCTTTCTGCTGTCTTCCATTTGAATTAATTGGAATGAAAATACTCATTTGTAACACTAACAGTCTGGGGTGGGGGTGGCAACATAAAATAACAGATTTATTGTAGTTTATTATTTCATTCTACCCGATTTCCTTTGGTCTTGGGCTGTTTGAAAAGAGCTTTAGTTCTCACATATTGATTTTTATTAATAGAGAAACTTGAATGAACCCGCTTCATGGCTTTTCTTCCCTTTTTTCTCTCAGTAAGGACTGGTCTTTCATCGTGTGAGTAGAAAAAAAATGAAGTATGTAAATTGCAGAAAGATGAAATGATATAAAGTTGTGACCTGAAATAATTTATATGATCCTTTTTCTGCAGTGGCTCACCTCTTTAGTTTGACCTGGAAAAGATTGACAAAGGGTTACTTGTGTTTTCCGTTTTCATAAACCTGGCATATAAAATTCCATTGTAATTATTTTGTTTGTAGGTCTACCCACTTCAGTGACCCAGTTCTCTAATCTTATATCCTTGGAGCCTAGCACACAGGAGATGCTAACAGTTAAAGTTGTGAAGGGATAGTATTTAAGGCAATTTTAAGTCACTGTATGTTTGTTTTTGTTTTCTAAAGTTACAAGTTGCCTGTAGTTTCTGTATCAAGAACTTCCTCTGACATACTCTGATGATAGTTTCTTTTCTTGGGTAAAGAGGATATGATTTCTCTTCCATCATTAAGGCTGAGCTTGAGGCTTAGTGCCTTCCAACAGGGAGGAGGATGAATTGGAAATTGAAAGTTCATCTTTTCCAGCCCTGAGAAAGCCCTGGTAAATTATGGGAAGAATGGGGACAAAGGTAGGGAAAATAAATTACGAGAAAGACAAGTTTGGGGATTTTTTGGAAAGATCTTTTTTTAAAATTTAATTTAATTTTTTATAAAAGATTTTTATTTATTTATTTGACAGAGATCACAAGTAGGCAGAGAGGCAGGCAGAGTGGTGGGGGGAGTTGGCTCCCCGCTAAGCAGAGAGCCCGACTCAGGGCTCAATCCCAGGACCCCGAAATCATGATCCGAGCCAAAGGCAGAGGCTTTAACCCACTGAGCCACCCAGGTGCCATGAAAGATCTTTTTTAAAAAAGTAATCTCTACACCCAGTGTGGGGCTTGAACTCACAACCCTAAGATCACGAGTTATACACTCTACTGACTGAGCTGCCCTTGAAATATCTGTTTTGAGTTTCCTCATCTGGCCCGAGTTTTGGAGTTGGGGTGAGTGTGTTCAATAGGTTGAGGGGTCAGTCAAAAGTAGAAGGCCTTTGGCTGTGCTCCTTATTTGGAATTTTGGGGGGTGGGGATAGTTGTGTGGGGTGGTGCTGTTCCAACTTGGAGATATAGCACAGCAGTGGTAGAAGGAAGTGGCTAGACAGATGAGCCTGTGGTAGCAGGGGAGTCTGAAATGCTTTCATATCACCGGGTGGGGTGTGGAGGAGCTGGTGGGACAGCAGGCATCACACAACTCCAGACTGAAGGTCAGGGTCATGGATACAGCGCTGGGAGCAGACATGACATCCCAGAAGGTGAGATGGCAACAGTCCAGGTATGGGACATGATCACCTCTTTGCAGCAGAGGTCAGTGAAGATCCACAGAAATACCAAGATCCTAGGTCTTCTTGCACCATAAGATTGTGTCCCTAAAGCCCCATTTGGAGAAAATTTACCTGAAAGCACCTATTTAAACCAGCTCGGGTAAGGAATTAAACTTAAATGTCTGAAGAGACAGAGATATTTGGCAAATTTTAAGTTTCTGGCTATTTCCTAGGGTGAGTATTCATGAGGAAGTTTAGACTAAATATAGAAAAAACAACCCCATGTCCATGAGACAGAGTTGATCAATTAATAGAAAATAAAGCAGCTACATTTGAACTGCAGTGTGGGTAGATATGACCAGGCACTAAAGGGCAAGAAAAGAACACTGTGGTGAGTTGATGTAATCCATCTCCGCCAAGGACTGAACCTGGGGGAAGGCAGGACACCTTCATAGACTGAGGTCGGAAGAAGAATGCTAGAGAAGGTGGCAGCCGCGATGGAATGTTTTGAGGACAGCTAAGGAAGTGGTTGCTGAGTAACTCAGACTTAGAGAAGAGAAGGTTTGAAATACCCTTCTAGAAGAGTGAATTGCCTCATGGAATGGAGCATAGCTGGGAAGTGCTGGGGGTCCACATCAAACTTGTGTTCATTTATTTAGAGTGAGAGCAATTAGCACAGGTGTGCTTTTTTCTCTCTCCATGGTCAGCTCCTTGACTATGAAATTTGGGTGTATCCAGGATTTCCAGGTTTAATGGATGGAGAGTGGGAGAAAGAAGTGGAAGTCGTAGGCAAGGGAGGTAATCAGGCACCATGATTTTCGAGCAAGGGACTGAGGCCATAAGGTTGATGGACAGTGGAATGTGATGGACTTGTGGGGTTAGAGGACATGGTGTGGTCAAGGAAAAGGTAGAGTGGTCGGAATGGGAGAACTTGAGATATATCTATATATCTATGTATCTATATCTATATATTTATTTATATGTGTTTATATATGTATGTATAGTAGCGTGTGTTGGAACAAGAGGGTTTAAGGTATGGCAGAAAGTACCTGAGATAGGGAAGAAGATTGTTAAAATGATCGGGAAACAGAGGCTGAGGTCTTAGATCGATTGATCCTTCCTTTCTTTTCTCTTCTCTTTTCTTTCTTCTTTTTAATGAGAGAGTGCATGTATGAGTGGGGTGGGGAAGGGGAGAGGGAGGGAGAGAATCCCAGTCAGGCTACACGCCCAGCACAGGGCCCCAGCTTGGGGCTCCCATCTCACCAACCTGAGATCATGACTGGAGTCAAAAATCAAGAGCTGGATGCTTAACCGACTGAACCAGCCAGGTCCTGTGCCCCCCCCACCCCCGCTTTTATATAGGTGAATTTTCTTTCATTCATTCATTCATTTATTCATTTATTTATTTATTTATTTATTTGTTTGACAGAGAGAGATCACAAGTAGGCAGAGAGGCAGACAACAGAGAGATAGAGAGATAGAGAGGAGGAAGCAGGCTCCCCGCTGAGCAGAGAGCCCGATGTGGGACTCGATCTCAGGACCCTGAGATCATGACCTGAGCCGAAGGCAGAGGCTTTAACCCACTGAGCCACCCAGGCGCCCTATATAGGTGAATTTTCTAAGTAAGTGAAGTTACCAAGAACATTAACATTAAGCATTGGAATGAATAGTTTCAACACAGGCAAAATTCTCACATTTGCTTCCTGAGCCAAGATTTAAGGGCCTGGTAGGAAGAGCCACATGGGGACAGGGAGGCACTCACCTCTGTTTAAATAATGGGTGAAAGGCATTCTGTGGGTTTATGGCTGTCAGTACCAGGTGCTGGCAAACTGCTGTCTTGTTACAGACTCTCCTTGGGGAGGTGGAGGGTGAACTGTGAAGGTCCTCAAAGAGTAGAACCTTGAGAAATGGCTTGAAGTCAGGATTTGCAGATGCCTGGCACTGGCTAATGGAGTCCTGAGGTTCAAGGAAGGATTGATAACGAGGGGGGTTGGGAAAGGACTGTGGATATGACTTCCATTTTTCTTTTTAAGTCGGAGTTATAATTCCTGTTTCTTTTGCTTCTTCCTTTTCTTCTGCAAGGAGGTTTGGGAAAGGGCGGTATGGCAGAGCCCTGAGCCTGAAAACATTTGGTCCATGTGAATGCTACAGCAGAGGATGTTCTTAATCAGACAGGATGACCTGCTTTGTGGATAGCAGTAAGTTTTTCTCCTTCTTCAGACAACCTGGCGATTGTTCAGAGAACTCAGGAACAGAGCAGCTGTGGGGTGGAGACTGGTGCTTGGAACTCAGCAGTACAGTTGGCCTCACCAGGGGTGATGTGGCTTCTACTGGTACAGAGTGCCTGGTTTGCCACCAGTAGAGGAGGATCCCGAGTTCCCCAAATGGCAACACATATTTGGGACCAGCCAGCTAGCCAGTGTCAGGTTTTTATCGTAGACCCTTTTGTAACGGGGAGGGATCACTGATTTGTTCTTTTTGGAACTTTTCCTGCCCTTTGATCAGCCTTCTCTACCTGTGCTGCCATCTCTGAGACATACTGACAGGTTTCTGTAGACCTTATCTGGTTGCCTCTGACTTTCACAGGACAATTGAAGCAATGGACTAAAACCTGTGGTTTGACTGCTGTTGACTACACTGTCACTTGAGACAACTGATAACATAGAGCTGTGTTTCTCAAGCTTTTCAGTCTCAGAACTCCTTTACACTCCTAAAAATTGAGAAGGATTTCATAGGAGGGGCTTTAACAAACAGTTATTTAGGATTCTGAATAGGTTTTACTCTGAGTACTTTACTTACGTGGCTATCTCTATGATTTTATTGCATAAAAAATTAAAACTGACAACTTTTGAAAATATGTATTTAAACAGTTATTACATTTTAACAGTTTTTAGTGAAACAGACTATATTTTCTGAAACAAAAGAACACTTACAGAGAGTTGCTTGCTTGACATTTTTGTGTATCTCTTTAATGTCTGACTTAATAGAAGACCTTTGGATTCCCATAACTGCTTCTGCATTCAGTATTTTACAAAATGTCATATAGCCTCTAGAAAACTCGACCGTACACTCATGGGAGAATGAGAATAAAAAAGGCAGAAAAGGTGTTAGTATTATTAAGAAAATAGTTCTGACTTCATGGGTCTCCTGAAAGAGCTTTGGGGACTTCCATTGGTCCCTGGACTGTATTTTGAGAACTACTGTTAGAAAACACCGGACCTGGGACACCTGGGTGGCTCAGTGGGTTAAGCCTCTGCCTTTAGCCCAGGTCATGATCTCAGGGTCCTGGGATCAAGCCCCGCATCGGGCTCTTTGCTCAGCAGGGAGCCTGCTTCCCCTCTCTCTCTGCCTGCCTCTCTGCCTACTTGGGATCTCTCTCTGTCAAATAAATAAATAAAATCTTTAAAAAATTTAAAAAAGAAAACAGTGGACATGTCTTTTTTTTTCTTTTTCTTTTTAAGTAGTCTCCATGCCCAGTGTGGAATCCAGTGCAGTACTTGAACTCAGGACACTGAGATCAAAACCTGAGCCGAAGTCAAGAGTTGGACATTTAACCGACTGAGCAACCCAGGCGCTATTGGACTTTTTTTTTTTTTTTTTTAAATCATTTTCAGAGGCTAAGGTTTGTTCCTAGTGTATGCTGTGAACCAGTGAACAAAATTTGGTTCTGGTTTTCTCAATAAATCAGGATATATTTTGGGATCAGGAATGAAGGTATGGACTTAGTGCTGCCTAGTTGGGATGAGTTAGTCAATTTTTGCTTTTTGTCTAACTTTAGGCTCATTCTTAATTTTTAGCTGTCAAGGAGAGATGGGTCTCCTGTATTGGATACGGCCAAATATAGGATGATGATTAACCTTGATTATCAAGGGAAAGTAAGAGAGCTAGCTCCCATTTACTTGTCACCGCAATATATGATGATTGAATATTATTATTCAGTAGCTAATATTTATTATCACTTAGCAATACCAGGCATGATTTTAAGTGCTTTACTTTGTATTATTTTACTTAATTCTCATAACAACCCCCCAAAAGTATCTATTATGTTCCTTATAAACACAAATATAGACCATTCATATACTTGCAGGAGTGCAATTTGATAGGACCTGTCAACTGAGCGCTAGGTTTTCTCAGCCCTGCTTGGTGGAATTCTGACAGAATTACAAATAACAGTGGCTGCACAAGGATGCTTAGTATAGCAGTTTGATAATTAAAAAGGGAGGGAAAATTTTTAAAAAAGATTTTATTTATTTAACAGAGAGAGAGAGAGCGCTCACAAGTAGGTAGAGAGGCATGCTGAGAGAGGGGGGAAGCAGGCTCTGCTAAGCAGAGAGCCTGATGTGGGGCTCAATCCCAGGACCCTAAGTTCAGGACCAGAGCCAAAGGCAGAGGCTTAACCCATGGAGCCATCCAGGTGCCCCAAAAAGGGAGAGAAAATTTTAATGTCCATTAATAGGGGACTAGTTAAGTTATGGTGTAGCCATGTTATACTGTCCAGCTGTTCAGATGGAAATAGATCCATTTTTATACATTTGGATGGCTGTCCATGACACACTGCTATGTGAATAAAGTTGTAGAACAATGTATATATTTTAAATAAATCTTTGTGTGTGTGTGGGTGGGTGTGTGTATGTACTTGTATGTATAGGAAAAGTTTGGAAGAACACCCAGAATGTGATTACTTCTAGAGAATAGGACTTGGAGGTGGGAGGGAAGATATTCCTTTGTACTTTTTATATTTTGTATCCCCCACCCCCAAGCTTGTATCCTTTTTTTATAATTAAAATTTTAAATAAACTTTGAGAACATCTTTCTTAGATTTTGTTTCATTTTGAAATTGTAAGAAATGGTGTGTGCTGCTTGGGATGAAGAGTCCTTACTCTTGCTTGCCAGCTTAGGTTCACTTTTCTTTCTTTTTTGAATCAGTTGATTAGACTAAGAGTGAACCTCTTGACGAAAGTGAGTTAGTTCATTGGCTGGCCCCAGTGGCTTTAGAATTTGAACTGAGAGAAGTAGAACTCCTGTTCATAGTCCTAATGATAGTCTGCCTCTGCTCAAGCCTGTTGTTTAACTTTTCCTTGGTATTCCTGAGACATCTCAGTATTCATTACTAAACTTTATTCATCGCCTCCCCTACCCTGGCCCCGTGAGCAGACAAGATGACTCTGTTTCTTAGCCCCCTTGCAGTTTGACTGGGGTCCTGTGATTCCTTTTTGGCTAGTGGAGTGTGGGCTGGAGATGATACAAGCCATTTCTGAGTCTGCCATGAAACATCCTGTGCATTCTTCCTGCCTTCTCTTCCTTGCCTTGAAGTCTGTGGAGGCCATGAGTGGGTTTGGAGAAACAGGCATGAGTCATGTCATGGAGGAGAGCTGCTCTGGGGAATTGCACTTCGTGCCTCAGAGTTAGTGGGAGCTAGAGATGAACCCCGGTTCAGTCACTAAGAGCAGCTCTTCTTGAACTTTAATGTGCAAATCTCTCACAGGTTTGGTTCAAGTGTAGATTGTGATTCAGTAAGGTCTGGTTGAGTGTGAGGTTTTGCATTTCTGGCAAGCTAAAGGTGCTGGTTTGCTGATTATACATGAGTAGCAAAGACTTAAGAAAGAGTTAAATTAAATGGCATGTAGCCCACTCTAAGTATTCAGTAAAAGCACTTGTCAAACGGATACTCTAGCATCCTGAAATAGCACTGAATGTGATGAAAAGGAACTAGGGAGTCTACATTTATAGTCAAGTGTTAAATTATTCCTAAGTACATCTGTATTCTTTCATGTATCACGGGCTGTAATTTATTATTGTATGTGCAGAAAATATGTGAACTCAGAACCTGCAGTTATTTTTGTTTTTTAAATATTTTATTTATTTATTGAGAGCAGAGAGCCCAAGTGGGAAGGAGGAGCAAAGGGAAAAGGAGAGCAGATGCCCCGCAGAGCAGGGAGCCTGTGGGGGCTCGATCCCAGCACCCCGAGATCATGACCTGAGCCGAAGGCAGATGCTTAACTGACTGAGCCACCCAGGCATCCCAGAATCTGGAGTTATTATTATTTTTTAAAAAATATTTTATTTATTTATTTGAGAGGGAGAGAGAGGAGAGAGAGAGAGCATGAGAAGGGGGAGGGTCAGAGGGAGAAGCATACTTCTTTCCCAGCAGGGGGAAGAGCTTGTATACTTGAAATCTTTACATTTAGATCTCTGACTCTTTTTTTTTTCTTTTTTTTAAGATTTTATTTATTTGAGAGAGAGACAGAACAAGCAGGGGAAGAGGCAGAGGGAGAAGCAGGCTCCTGCTGAGCAGAACCTTAGGCATGGCTAAATAGCCAAAGGCAAATGCCGAACCCACTGAGACACGTAGGCGCCCCCATTGCTGATTCATTTAGAATTTAGTATGTATGGTATAAGGTATGGATCTATTTTTTTTGTTTTGTTTTGTTTTAGAGAGAGAAAATGCAGAGTCGGGGATGGAGGGGCAGAGGGAGAGTGAGAAAGAATCTTAAGTAGGCTCCATGCCCAGCACAGAGCTGGATGTGGGGCTTCATCTAACAACCCTGAAATCATGACCTGAGCTTAAATCAAGTCAGATGCATAACCAACTGAGCCACCCAAGTGCCCCGGTATGAATCTAATTTTACTGTTTTCTAAATGGCTGTTAATCCCATCACCATTAATAAAAAATGTTAGAGCAAATCACTGGGTCAAAAACAGTGTTTGTATTATAGATCATATACTAATTGGCTCTAACTCTGAGCTTTCTATTCTGTTTCACTGATCTGTATACTTGTATTTGTATCACACTGTTTCAGTTACAGAGAATTATAGAGAATTTAATAGCTGGGAGTACTCATGTCATCTTCAGATATGCAGTCTCATTTCTTTTTTAATTTTTATGCCTCTCATTGTTCTTTCCAGGCTAATACACTCTGAGTAATGCTTCCAGAGTAATGTTAAACAGTAGTGGAGGTAGTGGGGCTTCTTGTATTGTTCCTGGTCTCCCTGGGGCTTATTAAGTAAGATTCTGGATTTAGTACTGAGGGACATATATTTTATCATGTTAAGGAAGTATTTCCATCTTTTTTTTCAAGAGTTTTTAAACTATTTTTCAATTTTTTAAAAAATATTTTTCAATTTTTCAGTCTTTTCACTACTTTTTAAACTATTTTTCAAGAGTTTTTAATTAAGAACAGGTGTTCATCTGTGGAGGGTCATGATTTTTTTGACTTATTAATGTTTCACTATAAATTTACTCAAGAGACACTATAGAACCAACTTGTACATAAGTCTTCTTATATTTCAGGCTTGTTTATTTCGGTAAAGAGCATCATTAAAATAAAACTGTGTGGTACCATGAAACATTTTTGTATTTTTTAAAGATTTATTTATTCATTTATTTGACAGACAGAGATCACAAGTAGTCAGGCAGGCAGAGAGAGGGAAGGAGAAGCAGGCTCCCTGCTGAGCAGAGAGTGGGATGTGGGGCTCCGTCCCAGGACCCTAGGATCATGAATTGAGCTGAAGACAGAGGCTTTAACCCACTGAGCCACCCAGGCGCCCCTCAACATGAAATATTAATCAGTGGGGGTGTTTATTGCAAATTATTTCCCCTATCCCAGTCTTGTCTAAAATTTTCAACAGCTTAACCAAATAAAGATGAAGGTTTTTTTCTCTCTTTTTTTTTTTTTTTTTTAAAGATTTTATTTATCTGATGGAGAGAGACACACAGAGGAAACAAAAGCAGTGGGCAGTGGGAGAGGGAGAAGCAGGTCTCCTGCCAAGCACGGAGCCCGATGCAGGGCTGGTGACCTAAGCTGAAGGCAGACGCCCAATGGCTAAGCCACTCAAGCACCCCAAGGTGAAGTTTTTAAGATGCTAGTAGTGGCACCTGGGTGGCTCAGTGGATTAAGCCTCTGCCTTTGGCTGAGACTGAGTCCCACATTGGGTTCTCTGCTTAGCAGGGAGTCTGCTTGCCCCCTCTTCCTCTGCCTGCCTCTCTGTCTACTCGTCATCTCTCTCTCTCTGTCATTGAAATAAATAAAATCTTAAAAAAAAATAAGATGCTAGAAGAGCTAAGGATAGAATGAGTTGGATTGTATCTCAGAAACAGTCTGATCTGTAACTTTTGGACAGGAATAATCAGTGGATGCTAAAATTAGTGTGCAAAAGTATGATCAGAAATAGGTATTTACAGTGGTGCCTGGGTGGCTTAGTCAGTTAAGTATCAGCCTTGGGTCAGGTCGTGATCCCCGGGTCTTGGGATGAGCCCTGCGTTGGGCTCCCTGCTCAGCTGGGGGTTGGCTTTTCCCTCTTCCCCTCCCCCTGTCTGACCTTTCTCTCTCTCTCAAATAAGTAAATAAATAAAATCTTTTTTAAAAAAAAATCCATAATTTTTAGTCTCCTCACTAGATACTTATTAAGTGTAAGGGAAGAAATATAGTAACTTCACAGTAGAATAAACTTAGCAGGTGTCACTTTAACCAGGTGATCAAAGTTAATAACACTAATAATATGACATCGAGATGGTATACTTCCTGATACGCACTGAGCACGACACAATGTCCTTCTCTGATGTTAGATGTCAAAAATGTAACCTGAATTTAATTATGAGGGAACATCAGAAGAAACCAATTTGAGGGGTAGTATACAGTAACTAGGCAGTACTCTGCCAGTGAATCCAGGTTGTGAATGACAGAGACTAAAGAACCTCTTCCAGATTAAAGGACACGAAGGAAGCACGAAAACTAAAGCCTGCCAAGTATGATCCTGGAGTAAAAATTGGACATCAGGGTGCCTGGGTGGCTCAGAGGGTTAAGCCTCTGCCTTTGGCTGAGGTCATGGTCTCAGGGTCCTGGGATCGAGCCCCGCATCGGGCTCTCCGGAGGCTCAGTGGGGAGTCTGCTTCCCTCTCTCTCTGTCTGCCTCTCTGCCTATTTGTGACCTCTCTCTCTCTCTGTCAAATAAAGATTATATTTATAAAATCTTAAAAAAAAATTGGACATCAGTGTGGGCCACCTGGGTGGCTCAGTAGGGTAAGTGTCTGCCTTTGGCTCAGGTCATGGTCTCAGGGTCCTGGGATCAAGCCCCACATCAGGCTCTCGGCTTGGCGGTGAGCTTGCTTGTCCCCCTCTCTCTGCTTTCCTGTCTGCCTCCTTGTCTGTGCCTACTTATTAAGTAAATAAATAAACATCTTTAAATTAAAAAAAATTGGACATTAGCAGGACAATTGATGGAATTTGAAGTCTATAGTTAATAATATTGAATTGGTGTTAATTTGTTTTGCAGTTAAGCTTATTATTGAAGACTATATACATATCAGAGATCACATTTTTTAAAGGATTTTATTTATTTGTCAGTGAGAGGGAGAGAGAAGCACAAGCAGGGGGAGCGGCAGGCAAAGGGAGAAGCAGGCTCCCCACTGAGCAAGGAGGCTGATGTGGGACTCAATCCCAGGACCCTGGGATCATGACCTGAGCTGAAGGCAGGCGCTTAACCCACTGAGCCACTCAGGCATCATCCTGAAATTACATATTTTTGAGTAATCAAGAACTGTTAAAAAAATATACCTTATATTAGATGGTAAAGGAAGTTTTAAGAAATCTCAGGTAATAACAGCTTTGTTCTCTGATTATAATGCAATAAAGTTAGAAATTATTAGATTTAGCATTAAGTTTTTGATTTTGATAATTGTTCTTCGGTTATGTAAGACGTAAGCATCATATGATGTCCTTGTGAAGGACAAATGGAATTCTTTTTCTTTTTAAAGATTTTATTTATTTATTTGACAGAGAGAGAGAGATCACAAGTAGGCAGGCAGAGAGAGAGGAGAAAGCAGGCTCCCAATTGAGCAGAGAGCCCCCATGTGGGGCTTGATCCCAGGACCCTGAGATCGTAACCTGACCTGAAGGCAGAGCCCTGACAAATGGAATTCTTTACTCTTTCTTGCAATTTTTATTATCAATCTGAAATTATTTCCACATGAGAAGTTAAAAACAAAAGTTATCTTTTTGAGGTAGATAATGGGTGAAGTGACAGACTGGGGTTTGCTTTAATATAGTTGAGAGATATTGGTGAAGAGTATAGGTTGTATAAGATTATCCATGTATTGATAATTTTTGAAGCTGGTTGATGAACGTGTGGGGTTTCATTATACTATTCTCTACTTTTGGGAATGTTTCAAACTCTGTATGAGAAAAATAGAAGAAAAGAAAAGATAGAAGAACTGTCCTCAAATGTCTGGTTATTATTATTATTTTTTAAATACTCTGTTTTTATTTATTTATTTGACAGAGATCACAAGTAGAGAGGCAGAGAGAGAGAGGGAGAATCAGGCCTCCCACTGAGCAGGGAGCCCAATGTGGGGCCCCATCCCAGGACTTCAGGATTATGACCTGAGCTGAAGGGAGATGCTTAATGACTGAGCCACTCAGGTGCCCCGTGTCTGGTCATTCTTGATTAGTCATATTGAAGAATGAGGCACTAAAAAGATTTAGATTGAAAAAGAACAACTCTGGGTGTTTGTTCAGATTCTTGCCCAGTGGGTATCTATATATTTGGTCATCTGGTGTCTCCCAACTGTCAGGTTATTCTCTTGGACTGGTCAGTTTTTCTACAAAGGGCTCGTATCAGTTTTGGGGATCAGAGCAGTAGAATCACTGAATGACAAAGGAAAAGGATTATAGAGGTTAGACCTTACATAATTGTAGGAATTGGTAAAGTTGCTGTTACCTCTGAATTGTGTGGGCCCTGTAGTCAGTGGAACTGGCAGAAAAAGCTGGATGTCACGTTGGGAGAAGCAAAAACACATTGGAATTCAACTGGAATTAATGAGGACAACTTGAAACCTGTGTCTGCCTGTCACTGCCTTCCCCTCAGTGACACCGATGACCTGAGGAAATTGCTAATGCTCTTTGCCACAGAACTGTTCACATACTGGGCCCCACAACTTGGAGAAGGCTTAGGAAGAGATACCGTGGGGGATGGAGGAACAGAGGGCCTGCCTGCTATCCCAGGCCAACAAGGCAAGCCATTAGATAGTGACAGCGTGCACAGGCTGCAACAGTACTTGGTACCCTACACAAGGCTTATACACCCTAGGAAGAGGATGATGATGGTTGCTTCACTTCTGCCTTCCAAATCGCACACATCTCTTTTGGTCAACCTTAACTCGGAGTCATACAGAGAGGAAATTTGGGGAATTGTAGTTCCAGTTTGCTATGTCGATAGACTGCAGAAGCCACTGCTGTTCATCCCTTGTCACACATGCATACCTTTTAACCATTTTTTAGTTTTTTAAAAAAGATTCTATTTATTTATTTGAGAGAGAGAATGAGAGAGAGAGTATGAAAGGGGAGAGGGACAGAGGGTCAGCAGACTCCCCACCAAGCAGGGACCCTGATGTGGGACTTGATTCTGGGACTCCAGGATCATGACCTGAGCTGAAGGCAGTCGCTTAACCAATTGAGCCACCCAGTGGCCCCTATTTAACCACCCTTAACCATGCTTGGTGACAATATTAGGTTCATTCACCCAACTATCCTGTGCACAACTGAAAGCACATGGTCATGCTCCAAGATCCTGTCTACTACGTTGGCCAAATGACGTTAAATGAGGATGTGAAAGGAAATCAGCACCTTTGCATCTCCCATATCATTGATTGTGGCAGATGTCCTCGAGCAATGCAGTATTGGTTTTGGTTTACTGTTTAGGTAGGTAAAGGGAGTTCCAGTGGCTTTCACATGCAGTTTATACTACACTGGTCATTACTGTATGGGTAGGAGATTAGAGGGGCTGCTGCTTTTTTTTTTTTTTTTTAAGATTTTATTTATCTTATTTTTTAAGGTTTTGTTTATTTTAGAGAATGTCAAGCAGACTCCATGCTGAGCACAGAGCCCAACGCAGGACGCAGTCCCATGACACTGATGTCATGACCTAAGCCAATATCAGGAGTTGGATGCCCAACCGACTGAGCCACTCAGGCGCCCCAAGAGAGGGATTCTGACAGTTGTTAAGGATGTCTGTTCCAACTGTGCTTTCCGGCAGAATCTAACTGCACGGTGGATTTGGGATCTGTTGGATCCACTCTGAGATAAATCTGAGCCCAGTCTGCATTGATCCTCTGATTTCCATAAGCTACTGTTCCTGAAAGTTTGGACCAAAGTGGTATTTTGAGTCTTCCGGAATTAGCTCTGGTTTAGAGCCAGTGTCTAGTAATCCTCCTGAGGACTGCTTATGTCCTCTTCCCCAGTACAAAGTCATTGTTATAAATGGCTGTTGATCTCTTTGGGGAAGCCTAGGAGGAAAATTTTACAGTATCCATATTTGGCTCTGTGGTAGAGTTTTTCCTGAAGGGACCTGACCTTCTCTTCATTCCAGAGACTCTGGGTCTCTGAAGTGGCTCCCATCTGGGGATTGGTAGAGGGGCCACACCTTTACTGTTTTGGTGGTTTAGATCATACTTCTAGAGTTTTTCCACTCACACTAATCAAGACCTCACTAGATTGCCCATCTGTTTCAGTTCTAGGGGCACTGATTTCTTAGCCAGTGACAGAGATCTCTGCAGTTTAAACCTTTCTGGGTACTGTTTTGGTTGTCATTATTGTGTTCATTCCCACCTTGTCTTTGGTGAGTAAGTGCTGCCACTTGGTCCCTGACCCCACAGGATCCCATTATCTGCTGCTTAATTTAGGGAGTCAGTTTGATGGCAGGAGTTATACCACTTTTATTCCTGACCTATGAAGTCTAGCCATCCCGGAGCTCTGAAAGGTGGCCAGGGTTCCACTCGTGAATATATTTATCTTAGCTTGGTGAATGGAATGTTTCCTGGATCCTTCCAGGGACATGGTTGAGAGTAAACAGGTCTTCATACGAAATCCACTCAGTATTCTGATCTCTTTAAGCCATTAGGAAGACCTCAGTACCCAAAGAAGTTTTGACGTTTCATCTTCATTTAGTGTAGGTTACCTTTAGGTCTAGGTTTCAGTAAACCAACCAAGCAAACTATTAGGTGTTCCTAGCTGCTTGAGCCAACCTGTTGAATCCACAGTTTCTGCTTAGTGCACCCCTAGCAATAAATTCATCCTAATCCAGCATTGTCTTCCTCCTGAATCCAAGACTCCGAGGATCCTTTCCCGAATATGTTCCTCAAGTTTTTGTTGATATAAATTGCCAAAATCTTGCAGTTCTTTTGGTGTGTGATGAATCTCCTAATGAGTCACAGTTTTTTTCCCCAGAGATCTTAGTCATCTGCCTGACAGTGTACAGGAGCGGAGGTGAATGGAGAGGGAGATGCAGGGCTCAATCTCAGGACTCAGATCATGATCTGAGCCAAAGGCAGATGCTTAACCGACTGAGCCTCACAGGTGCCCTACACTTTTTTTTTTTTTTTTTTTTTTAAATTTAGTGCACACCCAAGAGGGGGAGAGGGAGAGGGAAGAATCTCAAGCAGACTCCCTGCTGAGTGTGGAGCCTGACTCAGGGCTCCATCTCACAAGCCTGAGATCATGACCCGAGCTGAAATCAAGAGTTGGAAGCATAATTGACTGTGCCACCCCGCTGCCCCAGTGGGCCGTTGTTCTCTGCTTTATTCTTTGGGGTTAGCTGGGACTTGAGTCATGGATCTGAAGCACTGAGAGATGGTGAAGGTAGTTCCAGAGCAGGTCCAGCGGTCCTTCACAGGACACTTACCATCCGGGGGACCATTGCAGGTTCTTCAGGCAAAGGGAGACCACCCTCTTCAGGGTGTTTTTCCTGGTAAAGGAAATTCAACAAAATTTAGGAGTTTAAGGCATCAGGTTTCATGGGTTTGCATCCCAAATTTAGGGTCCCACTCATGACCAGTTTCCTAACTTTAAGAGTTAAAACACATGTGTATGGAAATTCAGTTTATGTTATCATCAGTTCTTGGGACACCAAGTGTGGTCTGGGGATCAGCAGCAGCATTATCAGTGGGAGCTTGTTAGCAAGGCAGAGTTTGTGCTGCAGCACAGAATTACTGCATCAACATACGTTTGCTGTGTAGAGTTTCAGGGTATCTGTGTCGCTTGTGTATTTACGTTAAACAGATGAATGGATTTCTGTAAGTATTACAGTTCTAAGCAGACTTGTTATTTGATAAATATTACCTTTGAATTTTTTTTGGATGCTACGATTTGGTTTCATGTTTAATTCTGTAAATGCTACGTCTGAAATTTTTGTCGATCAAGTTTTAGATGATTTCCCCTTTCCATCTGGGAGTTCCCCATTTAGACTCTAACTTAGATATGATGCCCCCTCTGGTGGACAAGGGGGTAAAAGCACACAGACATTTTTCAGTATAGTTTTCAGCTATTAAAACTCAGTATCCCTGAGTGGTCTATCTTTATGAACGTCCTTTCCAAACTGTTCTCAACTTCTGACATTTAGCATAGCTTCTGTTTTGAATTTGAACCAGAAAAACAAAATTTTGTCATAAATCTCTATAGAAAACTCACCATAATGAAAGAACACTGGGCAACTTGATAACATAACAGTGTCTTAATAATGACTTTGTTACTCATGTTACTCATGTTAAAAGCAGAAACTCATGTTTGAAACTAGTAGTCAGGGCCTCCTGGGTGGCTCAGTTGGTTAAGCATCTGCCTTCAGCCCAGGTCATTATCTCAGGGTCCTGGGATCAAGCCCCATATTGGGCTCCCTGCTCAGCAGGGAGTCTGCTAATCCCTCTCCCTCTGCCCAACCCTCCTCCCCCGCTTCCCAACTCATGCTTTCTCACTCTCTCTTTCAAATAAATAAATAAAATCTTAAAAAATACACCAACTAGTAGTCAATTGAATTTGTGACAGTCTGAGGGAGAATTGTGCCTATTGATCTATATTTAAGTGGGGTTTATTACTACAAAATATTTTGTACAGTGAACTCCCCCTTAAATTTTGTTGTAATAATTACTTGTTAGGATAAAAATAATAAATGTGATTTTGTGGAATAACCTTTTCTGTTCTGTCTTGTTCTCATCTTAGAACTCAAATGGTTGCTTCCCCTGTAATACAGCTGTATTTCTAAATAGTCTCTGAAAAGGCACATAACCCATGTGATAAACATCTCAGACAGTTTATTTTATTTTATTATTATTTTTTTAAAGATTTTATTTATTTATTTGACAGAGAGAGAGATCACAAGCAGGCAGAGAGGCAGGCAGAGAGAGATGAAGGGAAGCAGGCCCCCTGCTGAGCAGAGAGCCCCATGCGGGACTCGATTCCAGGACCCCGAGATCATGACCCGAGCCGAAGGCAGTGGCTTAACCCACTGAGCCACCCAGGCGCCCCTCAGACAGTTTATTTTAAAAGTAAAAACTCGGGGCACCTGAGTGGCTTAGTTGGTTAAGCATTGGAGTCTTGATCTTAGCTCAGATCTTGGGAGTTCAAGCCCATTTTGGGCCCTGTGCTGGGCATGGAGCCTACATTTAAATAAATAAATAGTTAAAAATAAATAAATAGTAAAAATAGACAAAGTCATCATTGTTTAAATACAGTAAAATCAAAAAGTATCCTTTTAAAGTTGTAGCCATTTTATTTTACACATGGCCTATTCATGTTTAATTTTAAACATTTAAGGGTATTTATAGTTCTAGGTTAATATTGATTTTTTTCCCCCAGATTTTATCTATTTATTTGACAGAGAGAGAGCACAGGAGCAGGGGGATCAACAGGCAGTGGGAGAGGGAGAAGCTGAGCAGGAAGCCTGACTCAGGACTCCATCTCAGGACCCTGAGATCATGAACTGAGTGGAAGGCAGACGCTAGACTGACTGAACCATCCAGGCCCTCCTAACTTTTTCATTCATTACTTTGGTTAAGAATCATAATGTTAGGAAGTACCCTATTTTTTATTGTTTTGGTTTTGTTGTTAGTTGTTGAGGCAAAAATAAAAACCAGATAAGGGGGAAAAGTTACTTTGATCAATGGATTTGACTTCATAAAAGTAAAAAACATCTGTATGTCAAAGAACTGACTTAATAATCGAGAAGCCAAGAAACTGAGGGAAATATTACATATC
Source organism: Mustela putorius furo (assembly GCF_011764305.1). Lineage (NCBI taxonomy): Eukaryota > Metazoa > Chordata > Mammalia > Carnivora > Mustelidae > Mustela > Mustela putorius. The sequence goes on along the minus strand of NW_025421480.1, from coordinate 9,288,768 downwards.
CTTACTACATAGAAATCATTTATAATTTGTGAGAAAGCAGCTTACTTATGAAGTATTCCCTACTTTCTGGGGCTTTTTTCCTCTTTGTCTTTGCATAGTTTTGATCTTCAGATTTTTAGAACCTGGGAGAGATTCTCTTCTGATTCATTGGTTCACAGTGTTGGCTCTACATTGGAAGCACCTGGAGAGCATTAAAAAAGTATTTAGTGGATGGTTCCCACCCCAGAGATCTGACTTAATTGGTTTAGAGTGTGCTTGAACGTGAAAATTCTGCAAGCTCCCCAGGCCACTCTGAAGTGCAGTCTGATTTGACAGCTGTCTGTCTGTCTGTCTGTCTGTCTCATCCTTCTTGACCCCTCCTTTGCATCTCAATATTCAGGGGCTCAGGTGGAACCGTCACAGCGCGGTTCATTCAGGCTGCTCATGATATCCATAACTAATTCTGCATATTGAATTTCAAACTGGACATTCCATTAGCATGTTCTGTTCACATATAAATGGTTGTCGTATATAGGGCAGGCACGTAGTAAATTGAATTTGTAACTGGAATGGTTGTGATATTTCCCACAAATTTGATGAATATATAAAAATTTAATTCTTACTAGTGTTTTTCAGTTACTGTGTTTACCTTTTGTTAGGAAGTAGATGCTAATTAGAAAGATTTATGTTGTACAGGTGATCAAGAAAAGAATGCTTAGATGTTTAAGTAATGGTTTCTCTGGGCAATTTAATTTTTGTTTTGCCTTTTTGCTGAATATTATTAGATAGCCTGTTCAGGTGCTGAAAACATAGCTACCTTATGCAAGACATTCTTAAAGTCTATTAATAAGTTGTTTTTCACTTTTCTTGAAAATTTACTTGCAGAATTTTGAAAAATATCCAGATTTCTGGGCAACATCTTTAAACCCTACAGGAGAGGCTGATGCATAGCCTGAGTTGAGACCAAACAGGATAATGGTGAAAATTATTGGTACAGATAATGACCGTGGGAAAATGCATATAGACCATGGGGAAATGCATGTTGATTGTCTGGTAGAGCAGTAGTCTATATTGGAGTGTGTTTGTGTTATAGAGGAGGTTATATATAGGGGAGAAGGTTGGAATAGCGATGCCCTGACAACCAGTCTAAAGAATGTGAACTTCACGGTAACCGGGGTGGCTCAGTCAGTTAAGCATTGCCTTTGGCTCAGGCCATGATCCCAGCATCCTGGGATTGAGCCCTGCGTTGGGCTCCACAGGGAGTCTTCCTTCTCCCTCTGCAGGGCTTCCCCTGCCTGCCACCGCTCATGCTTTCTCTTTCTCAAATAAATAAATAAAAGTCTTTAAAAAGAATATGAACTTAATTTGTAGTTTGTTGAGGAGCCCATAAAAATTTTGAGTAGCAGTACGAAGTGCACAGAGTTCTGGGAGATTAGTGCAGCAGTACTGATCTTGTGAACGTGCTTGAGGACAGATAGAGAAAGACTGAAGACGGGGATTCCAGTTAAAAGAGAATTTGCTTTATTCTGGGTGTTGAAGCAGGGAAAGCCTGAATTGGTAGGGTGGCGGTAGCTCAAATAGAAGATAGGTCGTTTGAGAGAAGAGTTGACTCAATTCACTGAGTGATTATCAGGTGAGAAAGGAGTGAACAATGAGTGTGGGGTTTTGAGCTTGAATTGTTGGAATAATGGTGATACTATGCTGTTTGAAGTCGTTGGTGTGGGTGAGATCTCTGGCTGCTGGTGAGGACCCCGCTTAACGAAAATCATGTCTCAGGATTGGGAGACAGAAAGCTTTTAATTAAGTTAATATTTCCCCCCTTTTGGCTGAGGTTTTACTGTCTAGGTGAGTAGGGTAAATAATTTAATCTGTGGAGCCTTAATTTTACTTACTTTGAAATGAAGCGGGCTTGGAATGAATGGACTGATATCCGGCATCCTTTTTAAGCTTTTCTACAATTCTTGAATCATTCCTGTGTTTCCCGCCTCTTCCTCCTTTTTGTAATAGGTTTAGATATAATTCATATATCATGCCATTCACCCATTCAAGGTGACACGAAGTAACATACAATTTGCCATTTTATCCATTTTCAAATCTATAATTAAATGACATTAAGTACATCAAAATGTTACACAGCCATCACCACAATTTTAGAGCATTTTTATCACCGTCCAAAGAAACCACCCTGTACTTTAAGCCCATCTTCTACTCTAAAGGAAAACATTAGGATTAAACCCTTGAATTTAGGCTTTTTACCACCTGTCTTATAACTAGATGATGAGTTCACAGCCCTCTGGAAAGCACTTCCAGTTCAAATCCGTCCTTGCCATCCTGACCACTAGATGGCAGTGTGGGAACACCACTGGAAGAGTCTGGGGGTGGGGGACTCCACGTCTGTGTGTACCCTATTACACTAGGTGGTCCACGATTACCTCTGTCTGTGGCTGTAGGTGTAGTGTGTGATGCAGGCAGCTTCAGAGGACTGAAAGCCTTCCACTTTAAGATTTTGCTAATGCAGAATGTTATCTTTCCAGTTGACCATGTTTTCCAGGCATTGAAACCTCTCTACATTCCCGTCTGGTTTCTGTTTGTCATTTGTTAAATGCAGTGACTCTTAACATTTTCATTGTTCTCACAATACCTGTGAATCCTGCTAAGTCTTCAAGCCAGTTTTTTTGTTTGTTTGTTTGTTTTCGATTTATGCCCCTTAGTACCTTAGGTCTCTTCACTCTTCCCATTGCTTTTCCTTCTTCCAACCAGCCCTGAGCCATGGGCCTTCTCGAAGATAGTGATTCTCAACTTTGACTGCACTTTGGAATGACCTGAGGAGCTTTTTAAAATCCTGATGCCCAGGATACACTCAAGAGCTATTAAACCAGAATCTTTGTAGGTGGGACCCACACATCATTATTTTTTAATCTAAATTACCTTCCAAATATTTTTCTGTCTTCCTTTATCTTTTAAAAAAATCTTCCTTTATCAGGACACCTGGGTTGCTCAGTTGGTTAAGCAACTGCCTTCAGCTCAGGTCATGATCCTGGAGTCCCAGGTTCAAGTTGGACATCAGGCTCCCTGCTCAGTGCGGAGTCTGCTTCTCCCTCTTACTCTTCCCCACTCATGCTCGCTCTCTCTCATTCTCTCTGTCTTAAGTAAATAAGTAAAAGTCTTAATAATTTTTTTTTTCTTTGTCAACTGAATGGGAAGTCATCACAGAACCAGAAAAACCATGAGAGACTCTTAACTCTAGGAAATGGAGAGTTGCTGGAGGAGAGGTTGGGAGGGGGTGAGGTGATGGGGTGAGGGGCATTAAGGAGGCCGCCTGACGTGATGAGCTCTGGCTGTCCTAAGCAGCTGACAAATTGTTGAACACTACATCTCCAACTAAGTACTACTCTATGTTGGCTAATTGAATTTAAATAAAAAAGTAAAAGTTCAGAATATGGAAAGATGGAAAGAATAAACTTCTTTTATCTGTAAAAAATGAACTTATTTAACTAGGTCCACTGTAAATTCACGATATTTTAGTCTGATGTCTCTACTTTCCCAAGTGGTGCACGAGTCAACTTTTTTTTTCTTTAATAATCTTTTACTAGTTCTTTTCATTCTTTTTGTTGTTGTTGTTCTTTTCATTCTTAACATGGAAATGTCTCTGTCTTTTTTTTTTTTTTTTTTTAAATATTTATTTATTTATTTATTTGACAGAGAAAGATCGCAAGTAGTCAGAGAGGCAGGCAGAGAGAGAGGAGGAAGCAGGCTCCCCGCTGAGCAGAGAGCCCGACGCGGGACTCGATCCCAGGACCCCGAGACCACGACCTGAGCAGAAGGCAGAGGCTTTAACCCACTGAGCTACCCAGGCGCACCAGTGTCTCTGTCTTTGCTCCATTCCTGCTCCTACCACCCTAGTGTAGGCTCCCATTTCTGTCCATGCTCTCCAGCCAGAGACTATCAGGAACATTCTTGGAGTTGAACAAATTTGGGTTTACTAACCATGGAGAATTATGGGCTGTTTCAGAGAATGTTAGAAGGGATTTATTACAGGATTTGGCTTGTGTTAGGTGAATTGGGGCAGGATTCAAGGAAGTAGGGCTTCACTCTGGATTGGATGCCATCAAGAAGTGGGTGTAATTCCGTGATTGAGTACCCTAATAAATCCTGCGTAGCAGGCAGGAGCAAAGTGAGGCTAGATCTGATTGGTAAAGCAGTCACCATCACTTGTAGGAGCCAGGATGTGGGATCATTTTTGTGGCTTGGATAGCGTTCACGTTTTGTCCGTGTTCAGACATGATTCCAGAGAGGTCCTGTTTTTGTCTTGATCCATCCTGACCACAAAGTGGTTTTGTCTGACATTGATGCTCTGTGAGATCCTTCATATTCATCAGGAGGACAGCACCACCTTGCCGTGAGTGACAGCCAGCGCCTGATGACACAGGAGCGAAGCCATAGAGCCAGGCCAGCTCTGGCAGGTCGGGACAGCTCATTCCTAGAGCCCTTAGCTGATTCCATCTTGGTGTAAATCTTCCCTGCTTCAGTCTGCTCTGTGAACTCCTACTGTATCAGTCTTCCTTGTCCCTTTACCAACTGTCTCATCACACATAAATAGTGATTCTTTCCAGCTTGGCCCAGCTCTGGTCAGTCCTGTTTCCTGGTGTGTGCTGTATTTTAGCCAGACTGGTTCCCTCAGTGCCTTGTGAGGCAGTCATGCCCTCCCCTGCTTTGGCGCTTTCCCTTGTGTTATCTTTGCTGGTTCTGTGAGTTGGAGCAAGCTACTTGACTGCTTGGAACTTGGTTTTCTTCATCTTGTTTTTTTTTTTTTTTTTTTTTTTTAGATTTATTTATTTGAGAGAGGGGAGGGGGAAGAACAGAGGGAGAGGGAGAGAAAATCCCGAGCAGATGCTACGCTCAGCTCAGAGCTTGTCTAGGGCCTCAGTCTCATGACCCAGAGGTCATGACCTGTGCCACAATCACGCGTCAGTCGCTTAACCGACTGAGCCACACAGGCGCCCCTGAGCTTGGTTTTCTTCATCTTGAACCCTGCCTTTCAGGGTTATTCTTAGAATTGAAAGAGGTTGTAACACAAATGAAAGTATTTGATATACAGTGGGCACTTGAATGTTCTTTCTTTGTTTTACTTGTCATTGATTTCCTTCATTGATTTGTGGCATTAGGTAATACTACATAATTTAGCTCTTAATATGATTGTTATTAGGTTATTTCCTATTAGTTATGTCCCCTCTGGTTTTAGCCTCTTTGAAGACAGGGATCTAGTCTTACTTTTCTGTGTGTTTCCAGAACCTAGCACTGTTCTGAGCATACAAAAAGACACTCAGTAAATGTCTCCATGACTGAGGTTTGCAGGGTTATCAGAGCGCTGTGTCTACAGATAACATCTGAGACATGTTCCTGATACTTTTTGAAACTTTCTCCCTCCCTTAATTAATTACTACTCTTGGTCAGTTTGTACTACAGGTTAAGAGAGTTTGGTCCACAGGCTGAATTCTTGGTGTGAAAACAATAATTCCATGTAGTCACCTAAAAGTTTATATCAAAATAAATATTTAGAGATGACTGTTTAATTCACCTATTAGAAGTGACTTAAAACTCAAAGAATATAAGTGTTAAGCATAGATAAATTCATATTAGTGTACTTTTAGTCTTTACCTCAGCCTGCATATGGCCAAATTACAGACAGAAGTGAGTTGCATTTTACATAACTATTTAAATAGTTATTTATAATTTTTAATATTATCTTTCTTTTCTCTGTATCTCTGAGTGGCACAGATGAACTCTCTGATCTACTGTTATTTTCTTAATGATTTTTAGAATGCCAGTTTCCTTATGTAGGTTCCTCTGAAATGGCTTTCTTTCTTTTTTTTTTTTTTAAAGATTTTATTTATTTATTTGAGAGAGAGAGACAGTGAGAGAGAGCATGAGCGAGGAGAAGGTCAGAGGGAGAAGCAGACTCCCCATGGAAGTGGGAGCCTGATGCGGGACTCGATCCCGGGACTCTGGGATCATGACCTGAGCCGAAGGCAGTCGTCCAACCAACTGAGCCACCCAGGCGTCCCTGAAATGGCTTTCTAATAAAGTAAATTTCTCTTCTCTCTTTTTTCTTTCTCTCTAGTTTGTTTTTAAAATACCTTTATTTATTTATTTTTAAGATTTTATTTGTTTATTAGACAGATATCACAAGTAGGCAGAGAGGCAGGCAAAGGGAGACAGGGGGGAAGCAGGTTCCCTGCCAAGCAGGGAGCCGGATATGGGGCTCAATCTCAGGACCCTGGGTTCATGACCTGAGCCTAAGGCAGAGGCTTTAACCCACTCAGCCATCGGTGCCCCAACTCTTTAGTTGTTTAATCTGAGCCATTTTAATTAATCCCTGGGCTTCTGTTTCCTCCTTCATGAATAAGGATAATGTCTACCTCCAGTGGTTTTAGGAGAATTCTATGAAAGAACAGACAAGAGTGGCAGGACAGTGCCTGGAATCAATCTTGTGTTGCTTCTCAAAGCAGTGCCCACCATTCACCTGTGTCAGGAATAGCTTGGAGTGAGGCTTATTAGGATCTGTTTTCCTGTGCTTCTCCTCAGAATGTCTACTGTTTTAGACACAGGAATCTACATTCTTACCAGCTACCTGGGTGATGCTGGTACTCACTGGACTTTGAGACTTGCTTACCTGCAAGACAGCGTTCCTTTTGGAATCTGTTCTTTGCCTACTTTAGTTGTCATGTTGTGACTAAAGTTTGATAACACCAGGGCCAAAAAAATACTGCTTGAATGTGAATATTTGCAGCAATTCTCAGTAACATCCTGATTCAAATCTTTAGTTTTTTGTTTTTGTTTTTTTTGACCTTAGTTCAGATTTTTTTTTTAGTTCAGATTTTTTTTTTTTTAAGATTTTATTTATTTATTTGACAGAGAGAAATCACAAGTAGATGGAGAGGCAGGCAGAGAGAGAGAGGGAAGCAGGCTCTCTGCTGAGCAGAGAGCCCGATGCGGGACTCGATCCCAGGACTCTGAGATCATGACCTGAGCCGAAGGCAGTGGCTTAACCCACTGAGCCACTCAGGCGCCCCGAGTTCAGATTTTTTTCTTAGAAAACTTCTCTTTCTGTCTTACCTTTGCTTTTTGACTAAATTTCCTGAACTTGACCCTTTTATGTAAGAGATATAAAGTAAGAGCTTTTCTTTCTTTTGTTGGTTTTAGTCAATATACATAACTCAAACTGTCAGATGATTCTATAAGTCTATCTTAAAACACACAGACTGATTTTGAATGAAATCATCCATGTAATTACTTTTTAATCATTAATTTATCAGTCACAGATCATATAAATTGATTTAAGTTTAATTTGGATCCCAGCTTTTTAATGAGCAGTGTACTTGCAGAAGATCAATTTATTGAGAAGTCAAATGATTCATGTAGCTACTATGCATAGAGCATGGTAAAAAAGCAACAAGTGGAGCCTAAGTTAGAAACTTGAGCGCGATTTTCCACTGCAGACTGATACCTCTTATAACTATTTTCCTTGTATTTTGGGGCACCCCTATTTTTTTCTTTTTCTTTCTGTAAATGAGCACATTATTCACTTATTTCCTATTTAGAGCAGAGTTCTCTCTTATATACATTCACTTCTTTTATCTCACTTACTACATTGTATCTTAATTATTTCAACGATATCCTTAAATAGTTTTCTATTGTGCTTGGAAGCTCTGGATGCAGGAGCTGTGTCTTATACTACCACCATATACACCACTTCTTACTGTTCTTCCTTAATGTAAATTAAATTTATAGGTCTAAGCCATAGTTCCTTCATTTTTCTTTTTGTACAAGTGGATAATTTTATTTATTTTGTTATCTTGGAGACTGATTGATCCTCTGCCTTCTTTATAGGTCCAGGAACTGTCCTTTTTTGGCTTTTTTTTTTTTTTTTTTTAAGATTTGGTTTACTTATTTGACAGATCACAAGTAGGCAAAGAGGCAGGCAGAGAGAGAGGGGGAAGCAGGCTCCCTGCCAAGCAGAGCGCCTGATGCGGGGCTCGATTCTAGGACCCCAAGATCATGACCCGAGCCAAAGGCAGAGGCCCAACCCACTGAGCCATCCCGGTGCCCCCGGAACCATCCTTTTTAAACAATGCTATGCTCCTCTGAAGCTGTTCTCCTTTAAATGGTATCGTTTGGAGACTGCAGGATTGCTTTGTCTCTAAGGCTCTGATCATTGATGAAAATTAGTATGTGTGGGCTGCTTTTTTGAGATGAGTTTTTAATTAGTATTTATTTATCCATTTGTCCACACGGTAGAGTAAAAAATAGCACTGTATTGGAGCAGGAAGATGTAGGCCCGAGTCCTTCTTCCATTCTTTCTCAGATTTGTGACTTTTCATTTTCCTCATCTGCAGCATGGAGGTGATAATTCCTCCTGCTATCCATGGGATTGCAGTGAAAATCAAATTAGTTTTTGTACCGAAGTATTACATAAATGTGATGTATTGTCATAATCATCCCCTTCATCCTGACATTGTTTTTAGAAATGAAAGATAAATTAATAAATCAAGAGTTGGAATGGGATTTTGGTTTGTCTCTTTTTGGATGGAACATTTAGAAGTTAATGTAGTTATTTGTATATTACCTATAATGTCTGTTGGGTAATGGATTTGCTATTACCCATTCTGGAGAAATTTGAACTTTTTATTACTGGTCATATTTGTTAAGGAGCTTTGTTATCAGATTTTGGTTCAGGTTTTGGTTATGCCATTTTCTGATTGCATGAACCTGGAAAATTGCTAGCTGAACCTAGTTTCTTCAGTAATATAATGAGGATAGTAATAATAAATAATAAAACCAAAACCACCTACCACATAGGGTTGGTGAAGGGTATAAATGTCAAAACCTATGATAAAGTCTGTAGCACTCAGTACAATGCCTTGGGTATTATTTATTTATAGTGATAGTAATCAGTATAGAAGATCATGAGAGTTGACATGGAATACTTGCCATGTGTCAGGAATGATGCGAGGGCTTTCATGTGCATTATCTCATATAACCTTGCAAAATCTTCTGAGGTCTCTAGAGGTATTCTTACCATTCCCATTTTATAGGTAAGGAAACTGAAGTTTAGATAGGCTATAACTTGATCCAGGTACATAACTAATTCTGTCTGAATTCTGAACCCATGAGGTTTATTACTCATTAAGTTTTTCATTCTTGTTGGAAACTTATCAGATATCAACAGTAATGATGTATTCTGTGATGCGGTAATATTGATTCTAACATCTTTCTCAGAGATTAGGAACATGTACACACAAGATTGGATACATAAGAACCTTTCCGGTAATATGTAGCTAGTCCAATCTTTTAGAGATTTAGGTTGAAGCTAGATATTTTTGTGTTCTTCGCTCTCTTTAATAAGACATTTTGGTGAATGGTATCTGTGAAAATAGTGAAAAAACAATGCTAGACTTATTAAAATAGGAAATCTTATTTAAAATGAAGCACAGGGGCGCCTGGGTGGCTCAGTGGGTTAAAGCCTCTGCCTTCAGCTCAGGTCATGATCTCAGGGTCCTGGGATCAAGCCCCGCATCGGGCTCTCTGCTCAGCAGGGACCCTGCTTCCTCCTCTCTCTCTGCCTGCCTCTCTGCCTACTTGTGATCTCCGTCTGTCAAATAAATAAATAAAATCTTTAAAAAAATAAAAATAAAAATAAAATGAAGCACAAAACTATTCCTACTGCATTTAAATTTTCTTTCCTTTTATCAGAAAGTCCCCAAATAATAGGTTGGATGAAAGAGAGAGAAAGAAAGAGGTACTGATTACTGTTTTCTGTGGTTGCTCATGGCTGATATGAAAATATGTATATATATATTTTCATATTCTAATATATATATCATCTATCTATCGATATCTACATATATATATTAGCAGCCAGTTTCTGACAGCAGCATTCTGTGCTGTCCCATCTTAATTGCTGCATGTTCTTGTAGAAAGCTGTTGTGAGAGTCACAATTGTACAAGAGAACATAATTATGTAACCACCCTTCCTGTAAGTGGTCCCTTAAGCCTATAGGTCAGCAGTAGAGAGAACTTTGTGACTGTTCTTCCCAAAGAGTTCTTTAGTTTCATTTTTAGAGAGAGAAGTCTTTTATTTGCATGCAACAATACTTTAGTAAATGTTGTGTATTTAAGGGGAGGAATAGGGTACCTTTGGGGGCTAAGGAAACGAACATTTTCATGCCGTGAGTGATAACTTGTGATAAACTGGTGTTCTGGGCGTCTTAATGGTTGTTCCTTTCATCGCCAGTTTACTGTGACTCATTATGTAATGCTTTTTAATGTTTTGCTTGAATTAATGTGAATGTTTTATGAAAACACCAGATTTAAAGGACTTAACCAGCAGTCTAATTCTTAGTTGAATATTAAAGCACATCAACTGAGGTGTACATATCAGCAAGGGGGAAATCCTTCTTTGAGTACCTTAACTTCAGTAACTTAAAAAAGAACATCTGGGTGTAATAGAAAATTAGTTTTGTTGCTGTGAACACTAAATCCTTTTTAAGGACAAGTGGGTTTTGTTTAGGTTCAAGAGAGGAGTATTGCGATCAGCCTGGTGGTGTAAGGACATATGGTCTAAGTCAGAAGAAACTTGAAATTTGGGGTAACAGTTTGATCTTTTTGGGAAGTCTACTTATTAAAACCATACACTCTTAGGAGTCTTGGAGGTTCCCTGTTTCATCCTTGCTTGTGGTGCACTGTTCTTCTCTTTGTCCCGGGGTGGACGTTAATTCTAAGTTCTTATGGGACATTCCCCTTACTGAGAAGTATACAGCTTTGATTTCCCTGTACCAGATATGGGAGTGATACTTGCTTCTTTCTGTATCCCAAGTTACTGTGTTTATAAAACATGTGGAACCTCTTACCTTAATTTTATTGGCCAATGTTATGTGTTTATTAGATCTTTAGAAGAGGGTGCTGTACTGAGATTGAGTAGCTGTTTATCTCCTGATGTGTTGGAGGACGTGTGCTTGTGCCTTTGAGCGCAGGTGGTAGAGAGCCTGCCTTGGCTGCTAAACTGAGGTGAGGCAGAGAGCGTATACAGGAGTAGGGGTACGGTGGTCCGTCAGCTATTGTAGCTGTGAAAGAAATCCGAGGGATAAAATACAAACTTGTACCACGTGGATGCTTATATGTGATGTGTACAGATATGTGATGATCCGTTTATGGGGTGATAAGAAGTATCTAATATGCCTAATCTGTAATACCAAGGATTAGCCCAGTGAGGAGGACTCCATGCTTTACACACAACACCCTTCAATGAGACCAGTCATGGAAAGATTCTATGCCCTGGCCTGTCTCAGAATGTCCTGTCACCTCTGATGGCAAACTGAGAATCACTCTGATGTTATGGAGAATCACTCTGACGTTATAGAATTTTTTAACTCCTGAGAAAGGAGATTGCACATGGACCTAATGGTGTTTTGAGCAGGTTTATTATATCCATAATGTATGTATAACACTGTTTCCCTGTTGGTTATTTTAAAAATGGAGATATAGAAAGATCCTTGGCGCAGAGGGAAGGTAGCTTGAATTACATTGAGATTTGCTTTCATTTTATCAGGCCCAAAGCAGCAGAGTGGGAGGAACAAAAGAGGGATTGATCGCTATGTTTCCTAGGAGTGCTCATTGCTGGTAAAACTCACCTTTGCTGTGCAGTGCTGTCTTGTAAGAGAACTGATGTAAGAGCCACGATTGTATCAGAGAACATAAACACATACCTCTCCCTTTCTCTTCAATTAGAAATCAACAGGTATGTCTGAATGATAAACAGTTTTAGTCTTACCATGCTAAGAATTTTGAAATACTTTAACATAGCAAAAAAATGTGTTGATAATTGTTGAAGCTGGTTTCATTAGATCCTGAAGAAGGTGCATTATACTTCTTTGTATGTTTAATGTTTTATTTTATCAGATGTTCAATTAAAGGTATTTTAAACTTGTATGACAGAAAATCTCACATGGTGTCTCAGCAGGTAGACTTCTTCTTCTTCTTCTTTTTTTTTTTCTTTTTGAAAATTTTATTTATTTATTTGACAGAGAGAGATCACAAGTAGGCAGAGAGGCGGTCAGAGAGAGAGAGAGAGGGAAGCAGGCTCTCCGCTGAGCAGAGAGCCCGATGCGGGGTTCCATCCCAGGACCCTGAGATCATGACTCGAGCCAAAGGCAGAGGCTTTAACCCACTGAGCCACCAGGCGCCCCAGTCTTCTAATTTTTATTAAAAATAAGAGATGTTGGGGTGCCTGGGTGGCTCACTTGGTTGAACATCCAGCTCTTGGTTTTGGCTCAGGTTGTGGTCGTAGGGTCGTGAGATTGAGCCCTGTGTTGCTGTCCGCATCAGTGGAGAGTCTGCTTGAGATTCCTTTCCTCTGCATCTCCTCTCCACCATGTGGTTCTGTATGCGCGCGCGTAGGAGCACGCGCGCAGACACACACAGTTTCTCTCAAATGAATAGATCTTTAACCCACTGAGCCACCCAGGCACCCCTGATGAATAGATCTTAAGGAATCATGGAACACTACATCAAAAACTAATGTTGTACTAACTGGTGACTAACATAACATAATAAAACCAAAGAAAAAACAAAAAATCAAATGAATAGATCTTAAAAAAAAAAAATCTAAGAGACGTGGGCACCTGGGTGGCTCAGTTGGTTAAGCGTCCTGACTCCTGATCTCAGCTCAGGTCTTTATCTCAGAGTGGAAAGTTCAACTGCCTTGTTGGGCTCCACATTGGGTACTGAGCCCATTTTAAATAAATAAATAAATAAATAAATGAAATATAAAAAAAAGACTTGAACAAAATGTATGTGTTCAAGAAGGCTGAATCCAAAAAAGGGTTGTGGCGGGCGAAAAGTTTCTGACCTACCTAACACTAAACAATTTATTCTTTTTTTCGGTCATTGAGTGTTAGAAACTTGATTTTACCTGTTCTGCATGTTCCCTAATTAACAGAACACTTGAAGCATTCTATCCTAGCAGAAAAAGAATTATACAGTTAACTCTAAAAAGAAGTCCTGCTGAACCCCACAGCCTATGTTTACATTTTGCATCCCTTCCACCTGTATAGGAATGGGTGAGTAACCAGTAGGAAACTTACTTCAACAGCAGGATGCTTTGTATCACCAGTCATTTGGGGAAGTTTTGACTAAGTTATTTTGTAGGCTATGACCTATAATACTGGAGAATTAGAAATTATTTTTCTGGATAAAAGTACCATTCACAAAGTTTAGCTCAATTTTTCCTGAAATCCGGAAATATCCTCGAAATTAGTATTTGAGATATCTATATATCTATATGTAGATATATATATATTTAAAAATATTTTGTTTATTCTTTTGAGACGGAGAGATATCTAGAGAGCACAAGCAGGGGGAAAGGCATTAGGAGAGAGAGAAGCAGATTCCTTGCTGAGCCGGGAGCCTGACCTAGAGCTCAATCCTGAAGGTAGATGTTTATGAAGGAAGATGTTTAACCATTTGAGGCATCCAGGCGCCCCAGTATATGGTATTTAATATAGTAATTTTGTCAGAAAATTAAGAGCCTGGTCCGTGGCTTTTTCTAGAAACCATACTATTTCCTTTGAAAAGCAGTTGTTGCTAATTTAAGAAAAAAATTTTTAATTTTTGTTCTTTAAATGTTACAGTTAGAAGCTGTAAGTTTTTTAAATCTCTGGCTTTGAACGAATTCCCATTTTGTTTGTTATATCTGCTGTAACTTAGAGCAGATTTTAAGTATAAAGAAGATACATCTTTCTTTAGACTTCATTCCCAAGTGACATCTTTCCCAACGTATTCATAGACAGAAATCACATAAAATTATCTGTACTGGGGCTCCTGGGTGGCTCTGTCAGTTGAGCATCTGCTTTGGCTCAAGTCATGGATCTCAGTCCTGGGATCGAGTCCCAGATTGGGCTCCTTGCTTGGTGGTGAGCCCGCTTCTCCGTCTCCCTCTGCTGCTCCCACTGCTTGTACTTGCATTCTTTCTCTGTCTCTCTAATAAATAGTCTTTAAAAATAAATAAATAAACTAAAAAATATCTATACTTTATTCATTGGTTATCACAATATTTATGGCTTGTCTTCTACATGTCACCACTGTTCTAGGTCTGAAGATAGAGCTGGGAACAAAACAAATAACCCCTGCTTTGTTCTTGACACATGCCAAGCACATGCATTTTTATACCTAAAAATATTTTTTAGGCATCTAAATTTAAAATATTTTTTAGATATATTTTTTATATATTTTTTTTAGATATAAAAATATTTTAATATCTAAAATAATTTTATACCTAACCCACAATGCCTAGCACAATGCCATATAACAAGGTATAACCTTCAGTAAAAATGTGCGAAATGAATGATCTTTTAAAATAAGTGCTGTTTTTATTCCCATGTGACAGTTGAAGTGATGAGGCTTAAAGAGATTACTTGACTGAAGTCACTCAGCCCTAAGTGACAGAGCTGGATACTAAACTCAGGTCTTTGTGGTTGTCAGCCAAACCGTGACCCTGTCCTGGATAGCGGACAGCTGTGCACATGCGTAGACAGGTACTCACTTGCTGGGTTTTTGTTTTTGTTTTTAAAGATTTTATTTATTTATTTATTTGTCAGAAAGAGAGAGCGAGAGAGCACACAAGCAGGGGAGTGGCAGGCAGAGGGAGAAGCAGGTTCCCCGCTGAGCAGAGAGCCCAATGCGGGGCTCGATTCTTGGACCCTGAGATCATGACCTAAACTAAAGGCTGATGCTTAACCGGCTGAGCCACCCAGACGTCCCCTGCTGGTGCCTTTATACACAGTATTTAGCTGTATTTTAAGGTGTTGTATGTCCTGAGATGCAATTAATTACATCTATCATTTAAAATACCAATTATAGGATAATTTCATTGTGGTTAGATTAGTTTATTTTTCTTATTTCAAGCTGTCCTGGTCTTTAGTCTTAATTCTTCTCATATTGTTTGGTAAATTATAACTGTCCCCAGCACCATGTTCTCACTGTAGGTTTTCAACAGATGTTTGTTAGAATGAAAAAGTGGGAAGGCTGCAATGGCTAATTTTCTCAGGCATCTTTGTCCTTAGTTACATAAGTATGTATTAGGTTGGCGCTCCTGGGTGGCTCAGTTAAGCATCTGCCTTTGGCTTGGGTGGTGGTCTCAGGGTCCTGGGATGGAACCCCTCCTCAGGCTCCCTGCTCAGAGGGGAGTCTGTTTCCCCCTCTCCCTCGCACACTTTCTCCACCCTGCTCATGTGCTTGCTTGCTCTCTCTGTCTCAAATAAAATCTTTTTTTTTTTTTTTTTTTTTACGTTTGTGTTAGGCTACTGAGGACTGACTTATGTTTTTTATCCTTCCAGCTACCTGATACTTAATAATTGGTTGTCTTAGTATCAACAGTGTTGATGTGGTGGTTTTTGTGCTACAGTATAGGTATAGGCTATTTAATGTTAAATATCCATTCTTAATGTGTGAAAGGTACTTGATAGCTAAGCAATCAATAATTCCACATTAGAAATGTAACATATGGGTCAGAGGGAGAAATCCTGGGCTTTAGAGTTAGAATCGGATGGACTTATTCCAGCCTTTTCAGTTTTATGCGACCTTCAACAAGTTGTATAAATTCCTTGAGCTTTCATTTTCTCTTTTATGAGAAGTGTTTGCTAATAGCTGTTATAATAATAACAGTGTAATTGAGTGTTTTCTGTATACAGAGAATCATGACCTAGTAAGTTTAGGTAAACCTGCCTGTAGGTCACATAGTGCAGTAACTCAAGCTGAATGTAAATCCAGGACTGCCCATTGCTAGAGTTCCCTCTGCCCTTTTCTTCAGGTGGTTCTCCCTGTTTCAAAAAGAACATTAAAATAACAATCCTCTCGAGTGCCTAGGTAGCTTAGATGGTTAAGCATCTGCCTTTGGCTCAGGTCATGATCCCAGGATCCTGGGATCGAGTCCCAACTCGGGCTCCCTGCTCAGTGGGGAGCCTGCTTCTCCCTCTCCCTCTGCTCCCTGCTTGTGTTCTCGCACTCTCTGTTAAATAAATATATAAATAAATGAATAAAAATCTTAAAAAAGTATTAACAGGTGATTTTATTTTATTTATTTTTTAAATATTTTTTTAAAAGATTTTTATTTATTTATTTGACAGAGATCACAAGTAGGCAGAGGAGATAGGCAGAGAGAGAGAGGAGGAAGCAGGCTCCCTGCCGAGCAGAGAGCCTGATGTGGGGCTGGATCTCAGGACCCTGGGACCATGACCTGAGACAAAGGCAGAGGCTTTAACCCACTGAGCCACCCAGATACCCCTATTTTATTTTTTTTTAAAGATTTTATTTATTTATTTGACAGAAAAAGATCATTAGCAGGCAGAGGGGCAGGCAGAGAGAGGAAGGGAAGCAGGCTACCTGCTGAGCAGAGAGCCCGATTTGGGGCTCGATCCCAGGACCCTGCGATCATGACCTGAGACAAAGGCCAGAGGCTTAACCTACTGAGCCACCCAGGCGCCCTAACAGGTGATTTTAGAAAGTGGGAATTTCTTAAAAAGTAAGGTACCTGTTGGAGAAACTATTAATTTGGTCAATTTGGTTAATTTGGTTAATTTGGTTAATTTGGTCAATAAGACTACACTTTAATTTCAAAATCTAATAAATTCCTTGTAACATTTATTCATGTATCCTGTAAGGAGGAAAAATAGAATGCATAAACAAAGAAAACTCTGAATAGTCCTTAAAAGAGACTATGAGATAATTTTTAGAAACAGCTTGATTCTGAGAAAGAGAAATTAGGTTTTAGTGTATTACAAATTAACCATATTTTAATGTTGGCCTAGATTCAAACAAGCAAATTGGTTTCAGTTCACATCAGAGATGTCTGTAAATTGTAAGGGCCTGAAGCATGTTGTTTTTAATAGAGAAACATGACTAGTTGGAACAATTTCTTTTTGTAATCCCTCTTTTAAAAAATTGCTGAGCTGGAGTAATCCAGAGACAAGCTGTCATTTGCAGCTTTTTGTGGCATATTCGAGAATGAAGTAGTCAAAGAGTTTTGTTCTTAATAATGTGTCTGTTTTTAGTTGTAATGTTCAGTCAGATGCCAAGTTGAAAATCGCCCCACTCCCCAAAAAGGGGAAAGAGTTATTCTTTTATTGTATATTTGTATGGGAATAGGGAGAAATGGGCTTTTATTTAAGAGAGGAAAAAAGGGTATTGCACAAATCGAATGGATGTCAGGTGGGTCTTGAGAGCATTAGAAGTGGAAACTCTTCTCATGGGTTGCTTTGGGACTTCACCTGCTTAGGTCACTAGGTCCTGAGTTAAATCCCATCCTCTAAGTGCTTTGTTAGGCAGCAGAGCAGAGTGGATCAGAATCACGATAGCTGTGGCCTCTGGATCAGTAGCATTGAGGTAAATAGTTGCTTTCTGGAAATGTAGAATCTTAGCCCAACCGTAGAGCACCTTCTTGAGAGTGGACACTGGGACAAGATCTCCAGCTCATTCGTGTTCTTGCTAAAGTCCGAGAAGCACTAATTGAATATGAGGACTGGGATGAGCTATACATCCAGACTAGCAGAATTCCTGATTCCGGTACTTTTTTCTTTTTTTTTAAAGATTTTATTTATTTATTTGACAGAGAGAGAGAGAGAGAGAGATATCATAAGGAGGCATAGAAACGACTGGGTTGGGGGGGGTGGAAGCAGGCTCCTCGCCAAGCAGAGAGCCCGATGCGGGGCTCGATCCCAGGACCTGAGATCATGACCTGAGCCAAAGGCAGAGGCTTAACCCACTGAGCCACCCAGGTGCCCCTGAATCTGGTACTTTCTAACTTTGTGACTTTGGGTGGTATTTAACCTCCTGTGTTCCAGTTCCTTATGTGTGAAACAGGGGTGAAAGTGGCATAATGCTCAGTGTTTAGAGGACTGTAGTGAAGAGGAAGTGCTCCATTAGAATTAGCAAGATAATTTTAAAGTGTAGGATACACTGTATATATTAGATGTGTAATTACAAAATAAAATACTCATATTCATAGCATGACCCCATTATTCATTTATTGGTAAAGTTTTTAAAAAGTAGCTTAGGATCCTATACTAGTATTATCTTAGTGTGCCATATTTCTGTATTACTTGTCATAAAATAAAGTGAAATCTAGGTAACATAACTTTTGAGCATGAATAAAATAAATTTAGGGGAACCTGAGTGGCACAGTCGGTTGAGTATCTGACTCTTGGTTTCCACTCAGGTCATGATCTGATCAACCCCAGGCTTGCTATCAGTCAGACTTGATCCCAGAACCCTGAGATCATGACCTGAGTGGAAACCAAGAGTCAGATACTCAACCGACTGTGCCAGGTCATGATCTCAGGGTGGGCTGAGTGGGAAGAGTCTGCTTGAGATTCTGTCTCCCTCTGCCCCTCCCTCTATGTTCTCTTTCTCTCTAAATAAATAAATAGAACTTCTAAAAAAAATATTTGTGGGGCGCCTGGGTGGCTCAGTGGGTTGAGCCTCTGCCTTCGGCTCAGATCGTGATCTCAGTGTCCTGGGATCAAGCTCTGTGGGGAGCCTGCTTCCTCCTCCCCCTCTGCCTGCTTCTCTGCCTACTTGTGATGTCTCTCTTTCTGTCAAATAAATGAAAAAAAAGTTTAAAAAATATTTTATTTATTTATTTGACTGAGATAGAGAGATCACAGGCAGGCTGAAAGGCAGGCGGAAAGGGGGAAGCAGGCTCCCTGCTGAGCAGAGATCCTGATTGGGGGCTCGAACCCAGGACTCTGAGTTCATGACCCGAGCCGAAGGCAGAGGCTTAACCCACTGAGCCACCCAGGTGCCCCTCTCTCTAAATAAATAAATATAACTTAAAAAAAAATTTAAGCTGTTGCTTCACAGTAAAACCTTTTATTTTTATTTTTTTAAAGACTTTATTTATTCATTTAAGAGAGAGACAGAGAGAGCACAAGCAGGGGAGAGGGAGAAGGAGAAGTAGACTCTCCATTGAGCTGGCAGCCCAGCATGGAGCTTGATCCCAGGACCTGGAGATCATGACCTGAGCCGAAGGGAAATGCTTAACCGTCTGGACCACCCAGATGCTCCAATAGTAAAAATTTTTAATGTGCCATAAATCACTGTAAGGTTGTAGTGGAGGGTTTTTTAAAAAAAATTTTAAGTATTTAAAAAATTTTTTAAAATTTATTTATTTGAGACAGAGCACCTCGAGAGAGGGGGTGGGTACAGAGGCAAAGGGAGAAGCAGACTCCCCTCTGAGCATGGAGCCCAGGACCTTGGGATCGTGACTTGGGATCATGAGCTGGAGGCAGACCAGCTGAGCCACCCAGGCGTCCCAGTAGTTGAGGGTTTGAGTTTATTGGCCAGCAGTACTAAAGGCAGTAAGTACCTTAATTATTTTGACAGTACAAAATAGGGCCAATTTCTTACTTCTCTCCTATCCATTATAGCTCTAAGTCTCAGCAGCTTCCCTCTGGTAATACCTGACTGGCTTGCCTCATAGGATAGCACCTTTCTAGAAGGATGGTGAGGTAAAGGAGAGAAAAGTGAGCTATCTACTGGGAAGGACGAAGGAGAAGGACATGCAGACAACACCTGCTTGTTGCCTTTCCTTGTCTCCCCTTTTTTCTGCATTAAGTTGCTGACCTCTGGTCTAAATGTGGAATTCTTCTATACATGGTAAAGATTAAAAAAAGAAATCCCAGTGCTTATGTTTTATAATTCTATACATAGGATTAAGTTTTGCTGTTAATAACTGTTTTATATCTGTTTTTAAAAAGATTAGTTAAACTTTATTAGTCCTGAACTGTGGAAAACAAATGTCTTTCTTGTGTGGGGGGGCTAACTTCAAAGTTTAAGCTGAAAGACCCTACTGCAGAATTACAATATTCTGTGTTCTGTTCCATATGATTTATTTAAGTGTTAATAATGGTTAGTCATATATAGGATTAGGTTAGAAATAAGTTCTCGGTAACCTTTGGTAGGCCTAAGGTATTCAGTTTGCATTTGCCCTAAGTTTGAGTGGTCCTATAGATTTGTTTTGTTTTGTTGTAAAGGTCAAAATTTCAACTTTATTAGTGATAGAGCATTTGGAAAACATGGCTTTGGTGTACAGCAGCGGTCAGCTCACACAGGGTTAGGCAGCAGAGGCACACTCAGTTTCTTGGCAATGTTGGACAAGCACAGGCTTTCCCTTGAGAGGCAAAACCTGCTCTAAAAATTATGATATGAAGGAGTTGCCCCCAAAAAGAACCGTAAAGGGGTTGAGCCTTGTGTGTCCTGCTTCCCAAACTCACCAATCATAGAAGTCATAAATGACATTGTGTTTGTCTTTGATGTGGGGGGGGCAATTTAAGTACATAAAAAATGTTTTTCAAACTCTACAAGGTGTAGTAGAAAGTCAGTAATATTCCTAGGTAGATGCTACTGAACTTGTAAATTAGTGTTTTGAGAAAGATGGTTCTGAAATCAGCTTACAGCAGTACTTTACAGAGCAGGTCATGGAAGACTCCTCTGAGATGAACAGAATACCCACTGGCAAAGGTAAGGTGCCAAGGTACCTTTCCCAGTTGAAACAGCTACTGTGTATACTGTGTGTGTGTGTGTGTGTGTGTGTATCAAAATAAATAATCCCATAATAAATCAGATTTACTCTAAATATATTCTAGATCCAAACTGCTAACATGATATTTATCTCCAGGGTGTAAAACAAGTTAGACTCAGGTTACTGGTTTTCCTTATTGCTGGAACCTAAGCCATGTGAAAAGATTAAATAAAAAATTAAGATACCCACTAAATAAGGAAATGAAAAAGATTCATTAGAGAGGACCAGATTAACTAGAAATTCTTGTATGGATCTTTAATAGTGGTCATGCTGTAGAAAGTATGGAAAATCTTTGAAGGGAGTGGTCTCAATATCTACTTTCAATTGAACATCAAGTCTTTTTTTTTTTTTTTAAGATTTTATATCTTTATTTGACAGAGAGATAGAGAGCACAATCAGGCAGAGGGAGAAGGAGAAGCAGGCTTCCCAAGAAGCAGGGAGCCCAATGTGGGACCTCATCCCAGGACCTTGGGTTCATGACCTGAGCCAAAGGTCAGATGCTTAACTGACTAAGCCACCCAGGCACACCCCACCTTTTTTATTAAAGATTTTATGTATTGGGGCGCCTGGGTGGCTCAGTGGATTAGGCCGCATCGGGCTCTCTGCTCAGCAGGGAGCCTGCTTCCTTTGCTCTCTCTCTCTCTCTGTCAAATAAATAAATAAATAAATAAATAAATAAAATCTTAAAAAAAAAAAAAGATTTTATGTATTTATGTGACAGTGAGACCATAAGCGGGGGAAGGGCAGAGGGAGCCGGAGAGCAGGGAGCCCAATGCAGGGCTCCATTTCAGGACCCTGGGACCATGGCCTGAGCTGAAAGCAGACACTTAACCAACCGAGCCACTCAGGCACCTCCACGCATCAAGTCTTGTCAGCTGTTCTGTCAAATGCAACTTAAATTTGTACATTTCTGTTCTCACTGCAGTCTGACCCATCAAGCAGGCTCATGCATGTGCTGACACATATGCATGCGGATATCTATGCGTCTGAGTATCTATGTCTCTCTACGTGTGTGTATATTTTAAGAGAAGAAATGGTCCAAGACAACTTACATGCCCTATATTTGGGTTTTGGAGAAGGAGGTAAATACTTGGAGTTTTGAGATTGGGTTTTGGAGAAGTAAACCTGCAAGAGTGTATTTTTTTTTTTTTTTTAAGATTTTTATTTATTTATTTATTTGACAGAGAGATCACAAGTAGGTAGAGAGGCAGGCATAGAGAGAGAGAGGGAAGCAGGCTCCCCACTGAGCAGAGAGCCCGATATGGGACTCGATCCCAGGACCTTGAGATCATGACCCGAGCTGAAGGCAGTGGCTTAACCACTGAGCCACCCAGGCGCCCCTGCAAGAGTGTATTTTGTCCTGTCCCCGACTTTGGTATTTATCTTAGAGCAGAAAGCAGGGAGCACTGAAACATACAGGGTTGGATATGTCATCAAAGAAGGGTCAGCCCACTGTGTACAGGATTCTGTATTAGCTTTACTGAGTATAGAGAAAGCATGATTTTGACCTTTTATTTGCTTATTTTTTAAAAAGATTTTATTTATTAGAGAGAGAGAGAGAGAGGGAAGGGAGGAGCAGAGGGGGAGGGAGAGTGACAAGCAGGCTCAGCGCTTAGCATGGAGCCCGACGTGGGGTGGCTCTCATGACCCAAGCCGAAATCAAGAGTAGGACACTTAACTGAGTGAGCCCCCGGACACCCCCGACTTTGATCTTTTAGGCCAGAAATGTCAGATACACATCATGGATCTACTACTCCTTTTTCTCACAGCAAGCTTGACTAAACTAATCTCCTATGATATTTTGGAATTGGCCCCCAAATCTTTCTTAATACCTTTCTCCTGCTAGTAAGCCATTATCAGCTGAATATGAAACCCTTTTCTATGTATTACATAGAAAAATTACTGCGTCCTGGGCAGTCTCCTATCTCCCTAAAGCTTCACATACCATCACTGTTTGGTAACTCTCAAATTTGTACATGTTTGGTTGTGGTTGTGGTGTTGGACTGAAGCTCTGGACTCTGCTCTGCAGCAGCTGAAATCTCTGTTCAGTTCTTGTAGTTGTATTGGGGTGCTTGCAGCTTGCTCTGTCCGTGTGTAGTTTGGGGTTCAGCCAAAAATTTGGGTAGAGTCAGTACTTAGAATTTGGGGCACACTCTCTCTAGGTCTTTCCTTTTTTCGCCCTCTCTTCATTTCCTACCTGTTTTGATTGCCCAAAATTCTGGTTCTTCAAGCCAGTAAGACTGAGTTTTTTTTTTTTTTCTTCTTCTTCAAAGATTTTATTTATTTATTTATTAGACAGACAGAGATCACAAGTAGGAAGAGAGGCAGGCAGAGAGAGAGGAGGAGGCAGACTCCCTGCTGAGCAGAGAGCCCGATGTGGGGCTCGATCCCAGGACCCTGAGATCATGACCTGAGCCGAAGGCAGCGGCTTAACCCACTGAGCCACCCAGGCGCCCCAAGACTGAGTTTTTAATCCTAGTTTCAGCCAGCTGTCCCAAATGGCACAAAGCAGGGCCTGCCTTCAGAAAAAAAGTTATTTATACTAGCCAACCAACCACCCAGCCAGTCAGCCAGCCAGCCGACCAACCTGCCCGAATTTCACTGCCATTCCCCTATTCCAGCAACCCCTGTTCTCCGCCTCCGCACACTCCTGCCTTCTCTGATGAGTTTCTTTCTGCTTTCGATTGCTCTCCAGTGCCTTTGGGATAGTTGCTTTTTATATTTTGCTCAGAATTTATACGTTGTTATTGGCAGGAGGATTGTTCCATATAGAGCAATTACCCATGACTTTTTTCCTTTTTTAAAAAATTGAGATATAACTGACATGCCATAAAATTCACCCCTTTAAAGTATACAATTCATTGGTTTTGAGTGCAGCCATCACCACTCTCTAATCCTAGAGCATTTTAAGCAGTGAAGAAAGAAATCCTGTAGTCATTAGCAGTCACTTCCCATCCTCCCCTTCTTCTGAGGCCCTGGCAGCCAGTAGTATATATCCTCTCTCCATGGATTTGCCAGTTCTAGACATTTGTATAAATGGAATTATAACAGGTACCTTTTGTGTCTGGCTTCCTTCACTTAGGTAATGTTTTCATTGCGTATCCTTGTTTCCTTGTTGTATCACATGTCATGACTTTATTCCTTATTCTTTCTTTTTTTTTTTTTTAAGATGTATTTGTTTATTTGAGAGAGAGGGAGAGAGAGTGAATGCCCTTGCCTGTGTGTTAGCAGGGAGGAGGGGCAGAGGGAGCGGGACAGAGAGAATCCCTGCTGAGCATAGAGCCTGACGAGGGGCTCCCTATCATGATGTTGAGATCATGACCTGAGCTGAAATCAAGACAGGGATGCTTGACCAACTGAGCCACTCAGGCACTGCTCCATTCCTATTTATAGCTGAATAATTTCTGTCATAGATATACCATATTCGTTTGTCATTCGATGAGAATTTGGATTTCTAGGGGCACCTGGGTGGCTCAGTGGGTTAAAGCCTCTACCTTCAGCTCAGGTCATGATCCCAGGGTCCTGGGATAGAGCCCCACATCGAGCTCTCTGCTCCGCAAGGAGCCTGCTTCGTCCCCCTCTCTCTCTCTGCCTGCCTCTCTGCCTACTTGTGATCTCTGTCTGTCAAATAAATAAGTAAAATCTTAAAAAAAAAAAGAATTTGGATTTCTACCTTTTGGCTGTTAAGAATAATTAACTGATTTTTACATCTTTATTTGAATTCCATGTGCCTCCCCTAAGTTCTAGACTCGTATCTCTGGTAACCTGTTGGTCATGCCTTCTTGGATGACTCATAGACAACTAAATTCACTTTGGAATTCCACTCCTTATCTTTTCCTCAGACCAATCCCACCTTCTCTTTTCTTAGCTGACCTGCTCACGCTGTGACCCTGGGTATCATCTCTTATTTTCCCTCTCCACCATACCCCATCATTACCAGGCACTCATTATTCCTTTTTATAAATAGCGCTCAGATTTTCTACTTCCTACTTTGTTGCGCGCTGCCGCTGTTTCCTTAGTTCAGCTCTCCTGCTCACCTCCTCCTCTGTTACCCAGCCAGCTGGCCTTCCTGCCTCCAGCTCGCTCTCCAATTCCGTTTTCCTATATCTAAAATGATTCTTCTAAAAATAAAAATCTGTTCATGTCCCTCCCTTGCTTTCAGCATCTCCTGTGGTTTTTCATTGCTCTTTGGATAGATTGTAAACTAAATATGGCTTTTTTTTTTCTTTTTTTTAACCTTTTTCCAGCTCTACCTGTTGAACTTCTCCCTATCTTTGTGCTCCAGCCACCATGAATTACTTTCAGGTCCCTAAATGGTCCATGGTTTTCCTTGCCTTTGGCTTTTGCATAGAATGTTCTTTTTGTCCCTCTCCCCTGATTTACAGCCTTTTCTTGGCTAATTTCTACGCATCCTTCACATTTCAGGTCACACGGCCCTTCTTCCAGCACCCTTCCTGTGCCCTCCTTATCTCGGTTAAGTTCTCCTCTTAAGGGTTTCCATAGCATCCTGTATTTTTTTTTTTTTTTAAGATTTATTTGTTTTAGAGAGAGAAAGAGCATACGCATGCATGTGCGAGTAGTGGGAAGGGGCAGAGGGAAAGGGAGAGAAGCAGACTCTCCGCCGGACACAGAACCTGACACGGGTCTCAATCCCATGACCCCGAGATCATGACCTGAGCCAGCATCAAAAGTCACATGCCCAACTGACTGAACCACCCAGGGGCCCCAGCATCGTGTATTTCTCCCATTGTAGCACACTATATTCTTTACTCTCTCTCTCTCTCTTTTTTTTTTTTTTTGGATAGAGCTTTTGCTTTGTTGGTGGCGAAGGGAGAGGCAGAGGGAGATAGAGAGAATCTTTTTTTTTTTTTTTTTTTAAAGATTTTATTTATTTACTTGAGAGAGAGACAGTGAGAGAGAGCATGAACGAGGAGAAGGTCAGAGGGAGAAGCAGACTCCCCATGGAGCTGGGAGTCCGATGCGGGACTCGATCCCAGGACTCCAGGATCATGACCTGAGCCGAAGGCAGTCGTCCAACCAACTGAGCCACCCAGGCGTCCCAGATAGAGAGAATCTTAAACAGGTTCCATGCCCAGCACAGAGCTTCACACAGTGCTCTGTCTCATGGCCCTGAGATCATGACCTGAGCCGAAATCAAGTGTTGGATGCTTAACCAACTGAGCCACCCAGGCACTCCCACACACTTTGCTTTGTGTTGGGATTTCCCATCCTTTTATTTAAGTCTTCTACCACACTCTGGCCTTCCTGAGGAACCATGTCTATTTTATTCTTACAGGAATTCTTAGCTTTCTGTGTAGGGACTGGCATAGAAGGTACTTGGTAAATACTTGAAGAAAGCAATGGGGAACTTAGTGACAGGGCTGTAGACCATTGAATTAATCAGTAAGTAGTTGATAGCTGCCATCTGTGTGCGCAGGACTGTGTGAGATGTTGGGCAGGTTGTAAGCCAAGGGGAGATCGAGGGCCAGGTCTCCTTATTGAGCAATATTAGTTGTAAAAGTAAACAAAATGATGGGAAAACAAATGACATACTGTCGTGAATGTTAAATCTTGTGGTGTAGGGGTGCCTGGGTGGCTCAGTAGGTTAAAGCCTCTGCCTTTGGCTCAGGTCATGATCCCAGGGTCCTGGGATCGAGCCCAGCATGGGGCTCTCTGCTCGGTGGGGAGCCTGCTTCCCTTCCTCTCTCTCTCTCTCTCTGCTTGTTTCTCTGCCTACTCTCTGTCTGTCAAATAAATAAATAAAATCTTTAAAAAAGAAATCTTGTGGAGTAGATGACACCCAGTTTGTTTTTTAAAAAATTTTTAATTTATTTGTCAGAGACAGTGAGAGAGAGCACAAGCAGGGGAAGCAACAGGCAGAGGGAGAAGCAGGCTTTGTGCTGAGCAAGGAACCCGATGTGGGACTTGATCCTTCGATCTTGGGATCGTGATCTGAGCTAAAGGCAGCTGCTTAACCAACTGAGCTACCCAGGTGCCCCTAGACGACACCCAGTTTAAGAATTTGTGTGATTACTGAATATTGGAGTATTCAGAGATATGTATGTTATAGAAGGGCACTCTGACCCAGCTAGGGAGGAATAATAATTAAAAACTAAATGAATAATAACCATTGATTAGTTTAAAATGACTCTTAGGGGCGCCTGGGTGGCTCAGTGGGTTAAGCCTCTGCCTTCTGCTCAGGTCATGGTCTCAGGGTCCTGGGATCAAGCCCTGCATCGGGCTTTCTGCTCAGCAGGGAGCCTGCTTCCCCCTCTCCCTCTGCCTGCCTCTCTGCCTACTTGTGATCTCTCTCTCCATTAAATAAATAAATAAAATCTTTTAAAAAATGACTCTTAATACTCTTAATACTTTCATTACTTGGAGTTATATGGAAATATTAATTAAGCCTAGAAACAATGTTCTTCACAAAGTAGTTCTTCAGTAAATACTTTTCAGTTAATTTAAGTGGAAAGTGTATGACATTTAAGTAATTCAGTCTTTCTATGAGAAGTCCTAATGATTATCAGGCAACTAGAGTATTGTTTAATGAACTGGTTAGAATTGGTGATTGTGTAAAAACGTGACTTAAAATTTGTCAATTTTACAGCCCTCCTATAATTTTGACAAGGACTTAATGATATTTACATATTAAATTCTCTTTATCTATGAAAGGCTTGAGATGTGTCAAGCATGTGGGGCACAGGAATTGATTGAGAGATGAAGGCAGATATGCAGTTGTGTTTAAGCTCGGCAGGGTCACTCGTGTATAGTAAAGCATCTGAACTCCTGATCTCTTGGGAGAAAAACATGCTACAGTGAAAGGATATGTTTGTTAATTGAAATGATCCTTTGTCTGTATTCATTTGTACTATAAAAACCAGTATATGACTAGGTTCTTTGCAAGCAAAGATAGGTCTTTGGATTTTGGTGCCTTTTCCCCTTTTGTTTCTAGGTATTTTTTACCAGAGTGTGTGTCATTGAATAGGTCTGCTTTCTGCTACCGTTTCTTTCTTTGGTCTCTTTTCCTTCTCTTGTCCACTCCACATTGCCTGTGTGGGTGTATCTACTTCAATGAATATTTGCCGAGCAGTGTTCCAGGTATTGTGCCAGCGACAGATGATTATGGGCATCGCGGGGATGGCTGACAGGGCCCATGGGACACCTCTGGATGAGAAGAGGTTAGGTGTGGGGACTGAGTAGAAGGAGGTGGTCACAGATGCCAGAGAAGATAGCTTCAAGAAGGAGGAGTGGCTCAGAGTGTGTAAATCCTTTAGAGAAGTCAGATAGAATGAGGAGAAAAAGAGTACTATTTTGGACTTAAAATCCAGGGGTGATTAGTGATTTGCCAGGAAGCAGGTTCATAGATTGATTAGCAAAGGTACATGAGGTTGGAAGAAGAGGTCAGCATTGGTGAAGAAACAGGTGAATTGTGGAGGTAGAGGGAGGTATTTTGGGAATGCATGCTGACTGACTTCCTTTCTTGGCCTCAGGAGGCAAGCAGGTAGGGTTAGACTTGCACCCTTCAGCGGAAGGATGAGTTTACCACACAGGAATGCCTTGCTTCTGTGGAAGTAAGACTGCAGAGGCTGGAGTTCAAAAGAAGCCCTCATGCAGTTGTCATTCATGAGGGATTTCCACTTGTGCCTGGATTGCTCTTTTCCTACTGCCCTGCAGTTTAGGGAGTGCATCTCAAGCATCAGTTACTGGACCTATATTGAAAGATGTATTTATTTATGAGAGAGAGAGAGGGAGAGAAAGAGAGAGAGTGAGCATATGACCAAGCAGGAGGAGCAGAGGGAGAGAGGATCCCAAGCCAACTTCCCCCTGAGCACATAGCTTAGCACGGGGCTCGATCCCACAATACTGAGATCATGACCTGAGCTGAAACCAAGAGTTGGACACTTGACCGATTGAGCCACCCAGGTGTCCCATAAGTTGCAGGACTCTTTTAAAGAATAATCAAAATCTCACTATAACTAAAACAGCAGTGTTTTAACATTGCTAGATATTTCTCTAGTTATCTCATTTTTTTGTTTGTTCAAATCAGAATCAAATAAGGAATACGTTGAAATTGGTTGATACTGTTTTTTTTTTAAGCTTTTTTGTTTAGGTGAAATTTACATAACATAAAATTAACCATTTTAAAGTGAACAATTCAGTGACATTTAGTACATTAACATAATATGTTCCTCCTTCCCTGTAAATGATGAATTGATGGTTGGATCTAAGCTTGATCTGTTTCAGGTTTCAATATTTTGCAAGAATATTTTATAGGAGGTTTTGTGTTCTTATTAGGTGGCACATACTATCTATGAAAAGGGAAACCTTTCGACAGTTTTTTCTTCTGTATAGTTTGGACATCTGTTAAGTCTCTGTATTGCTTTGTAGTTGAAAATACATCATTTTTGGAGAATTGTACCAGAGTCCATCTTGCATTTCCTTGGAGGCTAAACCAGTGTTACCCTAGGGAGCTGTGTTGCTGGGAGTAGCCCTGAGTCCCTCTCTCTGTCTTTTTCTTTTGCTCCACTGTATTCAGTCCACTAGCATAATCTGGGGGTGTTACCTCTCAAAGATACTGAATCCACACGTTTCCCTCCAAGTCACTGAATCTCTTGCCATGGTAACTGTAATAGCTTTCCTCATTCTTTGCTTACTTTCTTGCCCTTTGTTAGCCATTTAGCCATAGCTGCTTATTGATTTTCTTTTTAGTGTTAAAATAACACAAATGTGTCATTTTAGCCATTTTTACCTGTACAGTTCAGTGGCTTTAATTACATTTACAGTGTTGCGAAGCCATCACTTTTATGTTTCCAAAACTGTGTAAATCATCCTGAACTGAAACTCTATAGGCAGTAACTCCCACTCTCCCTTCCCTATGCCGCCGGTAACCTCTAACCTAATTTCCATCTTTATGAATCTGCCTATTCTAGATAGTTTTCATATTAAGTGGAATCACAATATGTGCTCTTTTGTGTTTGGCTTCTTTCTCTTAGCATGTTTTCAAGGTTCATTCATGTTGTGGCATATATCAACTTCATTCTTTGTTATGGCTGAATAACATTCCATTGTATGTGAGTACCACATTTTGTTTATCCATTCATCTGATAATGGGTGCTGGGCTGTTTCCTTCCATCTGTTGGTTATGTTGGTATACAAAGCTGCTATGAACATTCGTGGACAAGTGTTTTGGGTGGACACATATTTTCATTTCATTTCTCTTAGATATGTAGATTTTCTGAGTCATATAGTAATTATATACATAACGTGTGTGTGTGTGTGTGTGTGTATTTATTTATTTATTTTAGAGAGAGAGCGAGCGAACAAGCATGAAAAGGGAGGAGAGGCAAAAGGAGAGGGTGAGAGAGAATCTCGGGCAGGCTCCGTGGTCAGCATGGGGCTGGATGTGGGACTCAAATTGCAGGACCCTGAGATCCTGGAGGATCCTGAGGACCTGAGCTGAAATCTAGAGTTGGACACTGGGCACCTGGGTGGTTCAGTCGTTAAGCGTCTGCCTTCAGCTTCATTCATGATCCCAGGGTCCTGGGATTGAGCCCCGCATTGGCCTCCTACTCAGCGGGAAGCCTGCTTCTCTCTCTCTTCCACTCCTCCTGTTTGTGTTCCCTCTCTCACTATCTCTATCAAATAAATAAATAAAATATTAAAAAAAAGAGTTGGACACTTAATCAAACTGAGCCACCCAGGCGCCCCAAGGCCCATGCATTTAAATACTTTGCATAGCACAGACAGTTTTTCTAGGCCTCCTTTTCCTTGGCTTTTAGGTGTGATATAATGAGACTCCCTTAAGGTAATCACCACATGATTGACCGAGTTAGAATATATAGCTCTAAAATTGGGAATGGTTTGCCTGACTGGGCAGTTCTGTACCTGGTTGATTTTAGGAGTGTCTGCTTACGTTTTTATAGAAGTATTTTGTATTCAAATGTAATGATCTATTTATAAATAAGAGATAAAGTGTTTTAATCTTATGCAGTGGATCCCTGATGAGCCAAAAATGAAATTCTGAACTGAAACAATAAGCTGAACACCAGTGCATAATTGCTGTGCTTGCTGAGGCTCTAATCCTCTCATAAAATATTTATCTGTGCTTTATATCACATTGATTTTTAGATCTCTTCCATTGGAAAGTATCTTTTGTCAGCTTGCTAATTATGGTTAAAATTAGAGACGAAGTGTGACTGCATTCTTATCTTAAATATGTTTTAAAGTTGGGCAAACCACTTACAGATTTATTATGGAGAAATTGAGGGAATAGTACAGAAAACTCTGCTAGGTCTTTTACTCAAATTCAGCAAATTTTAACATTTTGCCACATTAGCTTTATACGTATTTATTTTTACCTACAAACACACACAATTCTTTCTAAACCATTGACAGTAGATTGCATACATAATGTCCCTTAATACTTTAGTCGGTGTTTCCTGAGAACAAGGACATTGTCTTCTGTAACACTGCACCCTTGATCAAATCCAAGGGTTTTTTTGTTTTAAATCCAAGGAATTTAACATTCACACAATATTTGTATCCTTTGCATATTTCCAATTTGCCACTGGTTCCAAATTTTTAAGAAAATTTTTATTTATTAGAGAACGGGGGAGAGAGAGCGCGTGCAAGCGGGGATGGGGAACAGGAGGAGAGGGAGTTGCAGGCCCATGGCTGAATGGGGAGCCTGGCTCAGGGCTAGATCTTAGGACCCGAGGAACATGACCTGAGTCGAAAGCAGTTGCTTAGTTGACTGAGCCACGCATGTGTCCCCAAATATTTGTTTTTGTTGCATTTTTTTTCCTCCTAGTCCAACATCCAGTCTAGGATCCCACATTCCATGCACTTGCCATGACTTTTTTTTTTTTTTTTTTAGGATTTTCTTTATTTATTTGAGAGAGAGAGAGAGCACAAGTAGGCAGAGCAGCAGGCAGAGAGGGGAAAAGCAGGCTCCCTGCTGAGCGGAGAGCCTTAGGTGGGGCTCGATCCCAGGACCCTGGGATCATGACCAGAGCTGAAGGCAGAGATGTAACTCACTGAGCCACCCAGATGCTCCAGTTGCCATGACTCTTGAGTCTCCTTTAATCTGGAATAGTTCCTTAGTTTTTCTTAGTCTGTTTTTTTTTTTTAATTTAAATTCAGTTATTTAACATATAATGTATTGTTGGTTTCAGAGGTAGAAGTCAGTGATTCATCAGTCTTAGACCCAGTGCTTATTCTATCACATGCCTGCCTTAACGTTCATCAGCCAGTGATCTCTTCCCCTTCCCACCACCCCTCCAGCAACCCTCAGTTTGCTTCTTATGATTAAGAGTCTCTTTTGGTTTTCCTCCCTCTCTGGTTTCATCTTGTTTTATTTTTTCCTCTCTTCCCCTCTGATCTTCTGTTTTGTTTCTTAAATTCCACATACAAGTGAGGTCATATGATGATTGTCTTTCTCTGATTGACTTAGTTCGTTTAGCATAATGCCCTCTAGTTGCATCCATGTCATGGCAATCATAGTCTGTTATGGTGTTAGTATTTTTATAATGTTAGTATTTTTAAAGAACTTAAGCCAGTTGTTTTATAGATTGTTCCTAAATTAGGATTTATCTGATGTTTCCTGATTAGGATGAGACTTAGGTTGTTAATCCCCACCCAGAGTACTCCTTAAGGTTAACACCAGAGGTATACCATGTCCATGTCCTCCTCACTGGTGAAATTTTGATCACCTGGTCATGATACTGTCTGGGCTGAGTAGTTCCTGTTTTTCTCCTTGTAACTAATAAGCCAGCCTTGGGGAGATACTTTTTTTTTAAAGATTTTATTTATTTGAGAGAGAGAGAAAAAACAGGGGGAGGGGCAGAGGGAGAGACATGATCAGACTCCCAGCTGAGCGCAGAGCCCAGTGCGGGCTCAGTCCCAGGACCTTGAGATCATGACCCAAGCCAAAGACAGATGCTTACCCGAGTCACCCAGGAGCTCATTTGGGGAGACAATTTGAGACCATGAAAGCATCTAGTCCTCATTATTTTTTTTCTCCATATATTTAGCATCTGTTTACAATTGGTTTTTGCCTGAACCAGTATCTACTGGGATGGTTATAAAATAATGTTTTTTAAAATCTTAAAATAGTTATTAAATTATTTTGAAATACTTTATAACATAATAATGTATATTTCTGGGTGCCTGGGTGGCTCAGAAGGTTAAAGCCTCTACCTTCAGCTGAGGTCATGATCTAAGGGTCCTGGGATCAAGCCCTGCATCGGTCTCTCTGCTCAGCAGGGAGCCTGCTCCCTGCCTCCTGTCTCTGCCTGCTTCTCTGCCTACTTGTGATCTTTGTCTGTCAAATAAACAAACAAATAAATAAATAAATCTTTAAAAAAATAATGTATATTTCTTCATTTAAGGGGAGATATATATTTATTGTTGCAGTGAATAACAAGATCTATTGGCAGGTTTAATAACTACCATAATTTGAAAGTAGTTAGGAGCATGGAGATTCTTTTTTTTTTTTTTTTAAAGGTTTTATTTATTTATCAGAGAGAGAGAGGGAGAGTGAGCGAGCACAGGCAGACAGAATGGCAGGCAGAGGCAGAGGGAGAAGCAGGCTCCCTGCCGAGCAAGGAGCCTGATGTGGGACCTGATGCCAGGATGCTGGGATCATGACCTGAGCCGAAGGCAGCCGCTTAACCAATTGAGCCACCCAGGAATCCCTGAGCATGGATATTCTAAGAGGCCTATGATTGTTGTGTGATATGAAAACGCTGATTCTTTTTGTTAACATATAATGTATTATTTGCTTCAGGGGTACAGGTCTGTGAATCATCAGTCTTACACAATTCACAGTGCTCACTATCACATACCTTCCCCAATGTCCACCAACCAGCCACCTTTTCCCTCTCCTCCTACTCCCCCAGCAACCCTTAGTTTGTTTCCTGAGATTATTAAGAGTCTCTTATGGTTTGTCTCCCTTCTTTGTCCCATTCTATTTCATTTTTTTCCCCTCCCTACCCACCACGATCCACACCTCCCTGACCTGCCTCTCAAATTCCTCATATCAGAGATCGTACAATAATTGTCTTTCTCTAACTGACTTCTTTCGCTTAGCATAATACCCTCCATTTCCATCCATGTTGTTGCAAATGGCAGGATTTCAGTTTTTGATGGCTGCATAGTATTCCATTATATATTTTATATATATATATATATATTTTTTTTTTTTTACATCTTCTTTATCCAAAATAATGATTTTCTAACGCCTTCACTCCCTCCACATTTATTACTGTTTATTTCTTACAAAGGACGAGTCCTCCCTCATTTTTTTATCTAATTTTTATCAGTATGAACTCATACTGATAGGTTGAACTGATAGGCTAGAAACAAGAAAAAACATATTTTATTCAGTGGGTTACAGTCCATTATTCTGTGTGTTTTGGTGCTGAAATTGTCACAGATTTGACTCATGGAAGCCCCTTCACATTGGCTCCTGTGTTTTTTTGATCTGCCTCCATACTTTTTTGGACTGCCTTTTTACTCTCTGGCACAACAGAATGTTACAGGTTTATCTTGTATCTTGCCTTCCCAACCTGGGATCAGCCATTTTTGTAATTTCCTTTAGCTTCTTTTAATATATTCACACACCAGCCTGGTCTAGGAGGTGGTGACATTTCTAGTATTTAGGGATTTTCCCAGCCAAGATAAATTGTGGAAAAACTAAAGAGATCCAGATTAAAGAAGTAGTTAATGAGACTTCACCTCTTTGGGAGGTGGTCGGTAGGTGTTTGTGGTGATGGTGGAAAGCAGATGGCCAGCAGCAGAGGCCACTCCTGTGGGTCATCAA
The DNA here is from genome assembly GCF_011764305.1 of Mustela putorius furo. Taxonomy (NCBI): domain Eukaryota; kingdom Metazoa; phylum Chordata; class Mammalia; order Carnivora; family Mustelidae; genus Mustela; species Mustela putorius. Next base: position 9,254,335 of record NW_025421480.1, on the reverse strand, counting down.
GGAAATTGATTAAATATGACCGCACTTCTTGTTTGTTTTGGCATACACTTGTCATGCTGGGATTCCAGAAGTTGCCTTTTGCTTTGGTAATGGACTATAGAAGTACTGAAATTACTATTGTTGTGGACCCCAGTAGTCCCCTGGACCCCTGTCAAATGTGCACAGGGGATAGGGATTAGAGAAAGGGATTGACTACAAAGGAGTACAACAAGGGAACTTTGGGGATGATGGAACTGTTCTGTATCTGTGCATGTGTGGAAGATTATACAACTGTATATCAAAATAGTGAATTTAGGGTGACGCCTGGGTGACTCAGTTGGTTGGGTGGCTGGCTGCCTTTGGCTCAGGTCATGATCCCGGCGTGCTGGGATCAGGTCCCGCGTTGGGCTCCTTGCTCAGCGGGAGCCTGCTTCTCCCTCTGCCTCTGTCTGCCACTCTGTATGCCTGTGCTCACTCTTTCTGACAAATAAATAAATAAAATCTTAAAAAAAAAAAAGTGATTTTAGTTAGGGACACCTGGATGGCTTAGTGGGTTAAGTGTTTCGCCTTCGGCTCAGGTCATGATCCTGGGTCCTGGGATTGAGTCCCAAGTTGGGCTCCCTCCTCAGCGCACCCTCCTCAGTGGGGACCGTTTCTGCCTCTGCCTGCTGTTCTCCCTGATTGTGCTCTCTAGCTTACTCTCTCTGGCAAATGAATAAATAAAATCTTTTCTTTTCTTTTTTTTTTTTTAAATGTATTTACAGGGCACCTGGGTGGCTCAGTGGGTTAAAGCCTCTGCCTTTGGCTCAGGTCATGATCTCAGGGTCCTGGGATCCAGCCCCACATCGGGTTCTCAGCTCAGCAGGGAGACTGCCCCCCCACCCCACCTGCCTTTCTGCCTACTTGTGATGTCTGTCAAATAAATAAATAAAATCTTTGAAAAAATGAATTTAACAATGTGTGAATTAAAAAAAGGCACACTGGATAGTTTCTGACAAAGTAAAGCAGAGCCAACCTAATAGTATATAAAAACTCAATTTTGTCTAATGTTGTGTGTCTGTCTGGTGCTAAAATAATGGAAGTATACCAGTTTCCCATTGTTTTAGTGATATAGATAGATAGATAGATAGATAGATTGATTTATAGTTGGGGGGAGAGCCAGATGGAGAGGCAGAGAGAGAATCTGAAGCAGGCTCTATGCTGAGCTCTGAGTCCAATGTGGGGCTTGATCTCACAACCATGAGATCATGATCTGAGCCTTGGTAGGTTTATCTTCCCCTTACATGCAAAGTTCAGAATTTCAGACCTTTTCAGTGCCTGTTCCAAGGCCATCTTTTCAATCCATGTTCTTCTTCTTCCTCTGGATCTCAGGTATGGTTGGTTACAATTGATTATATAGTAGTAATTCCCTGAACTATATTTTTCAGTATGAAGAGGCCACTCTTTTGATTTCCAGCCCTTTATACTCAACTGTCTACTTGATATTTCTGTTTGGATATTTCAGAGGTACTTGAAATTAAACATTAAAACAAAATTAAATTAAAATTAAAACACTGTGTATTCTCAAACTTCCTTTTTTCCCTCCTCCTCCTCCTATTTTTTTCTTTTTTTAAGTGGAGCCCAACGAGGGGCCTGAACCCGTGACTCTGAGATGAAGACCTGAGCTGAAATCAAGAGTCTGACACTTAACTGATTGAGCCTCCCAGGGGCCCCTTGAACTTTCTTTTTAAATCTCCTTCTCCCACTTTCTTTCAGTGATGGGTACCACTGTTCTGCCCTTACGAGAAATCTGGGGGGCATTCTCGATGTCTTCTTTCCCTTTTTCTACCCCATCAACCTGGTGATCAGTGAATCCTATTGAATTTAGCAATGAAATATTTCTCAAATATATATTTATCTCAGTATCTCCACTGTCATCACCCTAGTCAAAGTCAAAGTCTGTCATCCCATAGCCTCATGTCTAAAATTTTTTTTGAAGATTTTGATTAAAAAAAAAAGATTTTATTTATTTATTTTTTTTAAAAAAGATTTTTTATTTACTTATTTATTTGACAGACAGATCACAAGTAGGTGGAGAGGCAGGCGCAGAGAGAGGAGGAAGCAGGCTCCCTGCCGAGCAGAAAGCCTGATGTGGGGCTCGATTCCAGGACCCTGGGATCATGACCTGAGCTGAAGACAGAGGCTTTAACCCACTGAGCCACCCAGGCGCCCCTATTTATCTCTTTGAAAGAGAGAGAGTGGACACAAGCAGGGGAAGCAGTGGAGGGAGAGGGAGAAGCAGGCTCCCTGCTGAGCAGAAAGCCCAATGTGGGGCTTGATTCCAGGATCCTGAGCTGAAGGCAGATGCTTAACCTCCTGAGCCACCTAGGCATCCTTGCGTCTAAATTTCTGTGGTAGTTTCCTAACTCATTACCTGGTACCCATTCTTATTTCTCTTCTAGCTGTTGTTCTTAGTTTAGGGCTTAAAATCCTTACCGTGCCTATGGATCCTTCCTTGCCTCATCTTGAACCACTTCTTGACCTTTTCCTTTCCTCTCCTCTCTCTCCAGGCAGTCAGCAAGTCTGGCTCACTTTACTTTCTATATTTCAAAGTTTGTCTCGAGCTCTCCTGCTTCTGTGCCTCCTCTGATGGTCACTTCAGGACTCCATTGTCTCACCTGCAGGCCGCTCATGCAGCAGCTTCTAGCAAGTGATTGATTTCTCTCTATCTTTCTTTCTTTCCTTCCTCCATCCATCTATTCTTTTTTTCTTTCTAAGATTTCATTTATTTATTTGATAGAGAGAGCACAAGTAGGCGGAGTGGCAGGCAGAGGGAGAGGCAGGCTCAACACTGAGCAGGGAGTCCGATGTGGGGCTCGATCCCAGGACCCTGGGATCATGACCTGAGCTGAAGGCAGAGGCTTAACTAACTGAGCCACCCAGTTGCTTCTCTGTCTTAATTTCTTGTGCACTAGTCTATCCTCTGTTACCCACCAGAATGAGTTGTATGAAATTTCTCTGGATCCTGATTTCTTATGACATAAAGTCTGACCCTTTCTTTACTCCAGGTTCATCTGGTCTCTGCCCTGAACTTTTTTCCACTCCTCCAGTTTCTCTAGAGGAGGTTTGTCTGCCCTCCTGCACACCCTGAAGGCCAGTTCTTCTCCCCTTGACTGGGCTCCGAATGCAGGCCTCCCACATCTCCACACACACCTTACCCAGCTGCCTTTTCGCCTTTGTTTTAAAGTCACTTCTTTCATGGAAGCCTTCCTTGCTCTCTCCACCACACCACACCACATTAGGTATTCTTCTCTGTTGCACTTTCCAAATGAAATTACAGCTAGGTTTATGTGTTTGCTCATTTTCTAAACTGTGAATGCCTTCATCTTTACGAACCTAGAATTAGGCAGACATACAATTAATTTAGGATAAATGAGAATGAATGCATGAACATGGCTGTTCTGTGAGCCAGAAGCACGTGCCACTGTGAAAATGGCAGCACTTTCCTTGTGGCAGGAAAAAAAAATGTTTGTGAGCGTGTTTTCTAATTTCAATTTTTTTCACATTGTTTTCTTCACTTTCAGTGACATACTTCTCCCCGACAGAATGGATGAATAAATAGCACATATATAAATGTTCTTGAAAAACGATGACATTAGGGCGCCTGGGTGGCTCAGTGGTTAAGCCGCTGCCTTCGGCTCAGGTCATGATCTCAGGGTCCTGGGATCGAGTCCCGCATCGGGCTCTCTGCTCAGCAGGGAGCCTGCTTCCTCCTCTCTCTCTCTCTGCTTGCCTCTCTACCTACTTGTGATTTCTCTCTGTCAAATAAATAAATAAAGTCTTTAAAAAAAAAAAAAAAAAAAACGATGACATTAGACGACCATGCTTTTTGTGATAGGCTTTTGTTTCTTTGTGGGAACGTACTTGTGACATGATTATTTTCTGCCACTAAAAGTGTCCCAAGTTTTTATGATGGATTTTCACATATCAGTATTTCATGACATTTTGCATCATTTATGACATTTAGAGCAGCATATATATGGGGTGTTCAGTACATATTCTTGATGATGAGTCAGGAATGTAGCATAACCTCTCCTATCTGATAAAGATGGGCAGCCTTTAAATTAGAGAATAAACACATTTGGATTCCTTTTCCTTGAAATGAACTCAGATTCTTAGGTTAAAGACATTCGGAAAATACAAGAAATATGACAATATGCCCAAGGCTTGATTTATTATTCTTTTTATAAAATAATTTTTTAAAAAGACTTTATTTATTTATTTGAGAGAGAACACTAGAGAGAGAGCAAGCACGAGTAGGGGTAAGGGGAGTGGGAAAAGCAGGCTCCCCTCTGAGCAGGGAGCCCTGTGTGATCCCACACCCTGGGATCATGACCCGAGCCGAAGGCAGATGCCCAACCCACTGAGCCACCCAGGAGCTCCTGAGGTACTATTCTTACATTCTCTTCATTTAATATTTTTCAGAAATTACTTTAAACACTTTAGAGTCATTGTATGCCTTTATAATTTTTTTAAAGATTTTATTTATTTATTTGCCAGAGAGAGAGAGCGTGCACACAAGCAGGCAGAGTGGCAGGCAGAGGCAGAGAGAGAAGCAGAGTCCCTGCTGAGCAAGGAGCCCGATGGGGCAATCGATCCCAGTACCCAAGGGTCATGACCTGAGCCAAAGGCAGAAGCCTAACCCACTGAGCCACCCAGGCGTCCCATTGTATGTCTTTAATACTTGAACATAGCTATCTTCTGCCTTGTGGTCTTTTTTTTCCAGGCTAACTTGTCATCTCCTGTAGCTGGATATTTAGTTATCATGATGATGGTTGGGTTTTGCTTGGTCAGCATTTGTTGTAAGCATGGCAGAAATTTACTGAATTTATACTTGGCTAATTAAGAGCTTATAATAATTCTGACATGCTGACATGAACTTTCTTTGTACTGTTTAAGGCAAAGAGAAAAGGATTTGCTTAGCTAATTAAAACTAAACAAGAAGGAATGTATAATCTACTTGAGGCAAACCAATAACTGTTTTCAAGCATGTAAAAATCAACACAAACTAAGGATATGTCAATTAAAATTATTTTATTAATTAAAGCTTAATGGATTCTCTAAGGCACAACTTCTTTCTGCCTTCTTTCTTGGCTTTTGTTGAGGTTGTTAGAAAAATAGGGACCCGTTGGTATTTTTTTTTTTTTTAAGATTTTATTTATTTATTCGACAGAGAGAGATCACAAGTAGGCAGAGGCAGGCGGGGTGGTGGTGGTGGGGGGAAGCAGGCTCCCTGCTGGGCAGAGAGCCCAATGCAGGGATCGATCCCAGGACCCTGAGATCATGACCTGAGCTGAAGGCAGAGGCTTAAACCCACTGAGCCACCCAGGCACCCTCTCCCCCATTGGTATTTTTAAAGTTCTTTGTTCATGATTCACAGTTAGAAATACATACTACATTGGTATCTAGTATAAATAATACATAACTTGAACAAAAGAGGTAGAAAGCATATTTAACCTTACCTTTTATCACTGTTTTTATTCTCTTACATTTGAAATTTTTAAAAAGTGCTTCTTGGGACTGACTAAATTGATTTTATAAATTGATGAGGATTTGCCTGTGGTTTGAAAGAGGCCCTGTGTGGGATTATGAACTGGAGTGCCGGAACTTTCTGTTGCCAGGTGCTAGCAGTGCCTGGCGTGAAGCACGTGCTCAGGAGGTACTAATTGAATGAACTGGTTGGAAAGAGGAGTAAGAAATGAAATCGGAGCCATAAAAGGAGTAGATGTTTTTGGCAGTGAGGTTCTTAGATGAATCAGCAGGGGCAAAGCGCTTTGTCATATCACTGTTTGGTTTAAGAGTGCTTATTTTCAAGTAGCGGAAACCAGCTTGGAGCTTATGCAGAGAAGGACATATCAAAAGGATCGGGGTGGCTGACAGAACTGAAGAGCAGGGGTGCATCTTGTGAGCTGGGAAGGGAAGCCTTTAAGAACCCAGGCATGTTGTCCTGCTCTTTTTCATCCTTGCTTCTTTCTGCGTGGCTCTCCCCTGCCCCCCGCCCACCAGAATGGTTTCCTCTGATGTTCAGTTCACATGACAGTTTATGTCCAAAGCTCCTGATTTTATATTTTTGTCCAGGTTTCAGTACTGCATGTGCCTTGTATATGGTGGAATTAGTAAATTATTAATCTTTTGATAAGATTAGGTATTAAAAATTCCAGGTCACTAGTGTTAGATGAGATCTCTTCTGTCATCCTGCTGTAAGGTTTAGGATTTCTAGTGCTCTTGTTTCACCTTTAGGGTCATATGAATGCGTTGTGTGTGTGCATTTCTGTGTGATCATTGCTGGCAGAAGTGTAAATTCAGCATACTTTTGCAGCCTCCATTACTAGGTGAGGCGGATAGGATGGTTACAAAGATAAATACAGTATATTGAGAATGGTTTTGCCCTTTGAAGGTTATGGCCCTGTTCCAGCAAAGTGTGTCAAGTCATGCATAAATGAGCTGTATTGATGATGTTCATTCAGAAGTAGTCTTTAGACCTTCCGTACCCAGTTTCCGTGCCCTGTTTGTCACATTTACCTGTGACATCTGGGATGTCCTTCTCATCTGGGATGAAGACCTGCTTTGACCCTTCTTCACTTTTTGGTTCGCTATTTGTATTCCACCTGTGGGCTCCAGCTTTTATTTTGGTATCCGTCCTTGTAGCCTGATCCAGGTGCCCTCATAGCTGTGAACTGGCCACAAGGGTGTCTTCTGGCCTCCTGCACCCCTCTTGAACCCAAGTCAGAGAAACAAGAGAGCTGGACCAGAAGATATGGTTCTTCTGTCCAGGAAACACTGACTGATGGAAAAGAGAAAATCACACATTTAAAAAAAAAAGATTTTATTTATTTATTTGACAGAGAGATCACAAGTAGGCAGAGAGGCAGGCAGAGAGAGAAGGGGAAGCAGGCTCCGCGCTGAGCAGAGAGCTCGATGCAGGGCTTGATCTCAGGACCCTGAGATCATGACCTGAGCCAAAGACAGAACTTAACCCACTGAGCCACCCAGGCGCCCTAAAAAACACGATTTTTTTTTTTTAAGATTTTTATTTATTTATTTGACAGAGACCACAAGTAGGCAGAGAGGCAGGCAGAGAGAGAGGAGGAAGCAGGCTCCCTGCTGAGCAGAGGGCCTGATGCGGGGCTCGATCTCAGGACCCTGAGATCATGACGTGAGCCAAAGACAGAGGCTTAACCCACTGAGCCACCCAGGTGCCCCGAAAATCACAAATTTTTAAAAAAACATTTATGTATTTTAAATTTTTAAAAATATATATTATTTATGTATTTATTTTAGAGAGAGGGGATGGGAGGGACAGGAGTTGAGAGGGACAAGCAGACTATGTGCTGAGCCTAAGCCCCATGTGAGGTTTGATGTCATGACCCCGAGATCATGACATGAGCCAAAATCAGGAGTTGGACACTTAACTGATAGAGCCACCCAGCTGCCCCAGATCACAAATGCTTTAAAAAAAAAAAAAAAAGATTTTATGTATTTATTTGTTAGAGAGAGAGAGCGCGAGCACAGGCAGATAAAGTGGTAGGCAGAGGCAGAGGGAGAAGCAGGCGCCCTGCTGAGCAAGGAGCCCAATGTGGAACTCGATCCCAGGACGCTGGGATCATGACCTGAGTCGAAGGCAGCCGCTTAACTGACTGAGCCACCCAGGCGTCCCCACAAATGCTTTTAATGCAACGTCATAACCATCATAACTCAAGTTTGAAATGAGTACCGTGGGATTATTTATGCCAATGTCTGTCACATGGTAGGGCCTCCAGAAAAACTTTGGGAAAGAATCAGTAAATGCATGAGAGATCCTCTGTTATATTCTCATTGAAGAGGTAACATTTGAACAGGCTCTGAACAGTTTGGGTGTATGTGGATAATGAGTTGGGCATTTTTCCTGTAGGAACAACTTGTGTTCAGGAACCGAGTTGTGGACTGATAGAGAGCAGTTGAGTGTGAATATGGTGTTACTGTGTTGGGAGGATAGCTGAAGGGGCTTACATTAGAGCAGGTGGAGGAGGGCCTCATAGGCCGTGGTAGAGATTGACTTCATTTCCTGAGAGCTACATGAGAATTTCCCAAGAAGGAGCAATAGGGGGAGATTTGTTCTTTTTACAGGTAACTTTTTGATCAGCCTTAGCCTGGAGTGGCAAGAAATGGGCCATGTGGACATGAACTAAGATGCTCTTTTAAAAGTCTAGGCAAAGATGATGGAGGCTCTTTGTGAAGGCTGTAGCATTGAGGGTGAAAATAGCTTAAGTTGCGGGGAGATAGACATTTCAGGACTGTTTGGCTTTAAGACAGGGTCAGATTTAATCAGTCTCGTCCATTCAGTGTATGGAGTGGAGGCTAATAAAGCTGAGCCTTAGGTACACTGTCCCCTTCTTCTGTGTCCTTCATGACTCTCATCTGTGTCTACGTGGTTAATCATTCCTTAGCCTTGTCTCCAGTGTTCCAGTATTGTAGTTACTTCTTAAACCTGACTGTAGAAATTTGGTTGGTCTCTTTGGCTTTTGGTTATCATTCACACTTGTACCACTCAGGTGTGGGTGCTTTGGATGCTAAAATGAAACAAACAGACAAAAAACAAGTGCTCAGTCTTAAGGGGGAGATAGGCATATACACAGTTCCTATACACTGTGATCAACGCTTTAATGGAGGCGTGGATGAATACTATGGAAGCTAAGGGGAAGGACTCTGGGGTGCTCCAGAGGCCAGTTAAGAAAGAGAAGGAGAAACAGCTCTAGCTTGGTGCTGGTGGACGAATAAGTCAGATAGGAGAGAATTTGAGGTGTCTGTGGGATATTTGGGTGGAAATGATCAGGAGGTTGGAGCCATGGATATGGAGGTGCAGTAGGTATGGACCTTGACTGTGCATCAGGGAAGCTAAGCAACAGCAAAACCAGGCCCCTCGAGCTATGCCTGGAGGCTTTGATTTGCTCCACCTGGGATTGGGACTCAGCTTGATACGTTCTGAACCACTAAGGGGATGCTGTTGTGCAGCCAGAGTTGACAGTCATTTTAATTCAGGGCGGAGGTTTTCTTGGAGATGGTGGAGTGTAGTAATAGCTGAAGCCTTCAGCTTGGATCAGTTTGGGAACAGGAAGAAGTAGAAGAGAAAAGAACCAGACAAAAACCCTAATTAGGGAATGCCAATATTGTGGTTCGCGGCGAGGATGTGCTGGCCAGAGAGAACCTGAGAGCACAATCCCTAAGTCTAAATTGCATCCTTTTAAAATTTAGGGTGTTAACGTACATTTTGCATAACTTCTTTCTTGCGATTCAGAGTGGATTGTGTATCAGTATACCTTAATGCCTAATTCACATATATTTTGTTGATTGACAGACTGATGCAGCTGATAAACATTAATCCTTTTATCACTGATGTGGAAAATCAAGACCTTTAATTCTTATCAGCAGCAAATACTTATATCTGCCTCCAAGTTTATTTAGAAAAAGAATGCGTGAAAGTAACAATTTCCAAGAATCCATTTTATTTTCTGAATTCAAAGTCACCTGTCATTTTTGCCATAAATTCTTTGAGGCATGAAATAGCCTGCCAGTTGTCTATTGCTCTCAAAGTTAATGAATGGTTATCAATTTATCATGGGTAATAACCTAGCTGCAAATTGTAAAGAAGGCATTCTATCACTTCCTAGCACTTTTGCCTCAAGGCTGTATCTGCCTTTTCTACAGGATTTGGAGGCTCAGTCTCCCTAAAGCTTTTTTTTTTTTTTTTTAAAGATTTTATTTATTTATTTGACAGAGAGAAATCACAGAGAGAGATCACAAGTAGATGGAGAGGCAGGCAGAGAGAGAGAGAGAGGGAAGCAGGCTCCCTGCCGAGCAGAGAGCCAGATGCGGGACTCGATCCCAGGACCCTGAGATCATGACCTGAGCCAAAGGCAGCGGCTTAACCACTGAGCCACCCAGGCGCCCTCCCTAAAGCTTTTAACGGAGCACATTTCTTTCTTGGAAACCTCTTTACACTTTGTAATACTGCAGTGAAATATTAGCTGGTTATACCTTGCTCTGTGTGATAGATTTTGTGTAAATAAAATTTCTTGATGTAGGATGCCACAGTTTTATATTGAACCAATACAACATTTTAGTTCGAGAGATATTTAATATTTTATAACCAATTCATTATTCTGTTCAGTTCTTAGAAGTAAAGTGTTGTGGTATTCTAGCTCTCCAGCTTTTTGGTTACATAGTTAATGATTGGAGAAACAGAACTGTTTCAAGGAACCTTACTTTTTTAAAGTTACTCCTTTTTCTTTTTCCCAACAAAGAGAAGAGCTCTGTAACATGAACTCTTTCGAGTCAAGTGTTTGGACTTGGCTGTATTCTTACTTAAAAACAGCAGCAACAACAAACTGGGTCCATGTCTTATTCAGCTTCACATTTCAGGCCCTGAGCATAGTATAATTCTGTAAATTCTATTGAATTTCATTAATGTGAACTATCACCTTGCTTCACAAGTCATAAGTTCGTGGTATGGTGAAGGGTCCTATACTAAGGAATGGGAGGACATTGATTTAACCCCGTATGTGGCTTTTATCCTTGAAGTATAAATAGGACCACAAAAATAACTGTGTTTCTTTTCAGTTACAGATTTATGAATTTCGGTCTCATTTCTTTCATTGTTCAAGTTCCTTCAGAACTTGCTTTTTTTTTTTTTTTTTTAAAGATTTATTTATTTATTTGACAGATCACAAGTAGGCAAAGAGGCAGGCAGAGAGGGGGGGGGGAAGCAGGTTCCCCGCTGAGCAGAGAGCCCGATGCAGGGCTTGATCTCAGGACCCTGGGATCATGACCTGAGCCGAAGGCAGAGGCTTCAACCCACTGAGCCACCCAGGCGACCCAGAGCTTGCTTCTGGTCCAGTTCCTTTATGTAAGAAGAATTCTTTGTGTATTTTTATCTGTTTCATTTTTACTCCTTCAAAGGAGCCTTGCACAGTGGCTTGTGTGTAGCAGTGATTAATGTAATTAGTGAGTTTGCTTTAATGAAGCAGGAGAATAAATATTACTGAGATTTCTTTGAGGTTTTAGTGTGTTCAGTAATCTCTGATCAGTTTTACTATTGCTATAGGTTATTTACTTCTATAGGTTATTACTATTGCTATAGGTTATTTAAGGAGCTCTAAATCCTTTCAGCTTCTAAAAGTGGGAGGAAATGAAATTCTGCTCTCATTGACTCCTCTTTGTGTTCTTATTCCTAAAACATGTATGGAAAAGCAGAGAGAGAACTTCTTCTATTAATAGTTTGTTTTATTTACTTCCTGTATTGCTTTCTTTGTGTTCTCTTTATGTGTTTATTCTGTCTCCCCAATCGTATAATCTGTATTTTCCTTGGTGGATCCAGATCGTAAATTCATTATAACTTCTGGGGAGAGTTGGGCACATAGTAGGAGCTTCAGTAATGGTTGGTTGCTCGGCTGACTCATTAGTTATGGGGTTCATCTTGACAGTGAAGACATCGAACCCTATCAGAATGCACAATATTTGTTCTGTGGATGCATATCTGTCCTATAGAAATATTTCCTAGAGAGATTTGCAGTTTCCCTTCTTAACTCATTTCATAGCTGAATGATCCTTACTTTTCAGGGATCATATCCCTGTATATTTATTCAGGATTTCTCCTTTTGCAGTGTGAACAGTTTCCTCATGACCTAACGTTGAGTCAGCAGGTCCCGAAGCAGCTGTCTTCATTGGGCACTTACTGCTCACTTTTAGTTGAGGTCCTTAACTAGAGTAGGAGCCAATGAGAAGATCCACTTCTACCTTTGCATTTTTCCCCCTCCCTCTCACGTTCAGAAAGCTGGTGCTATTCAGGTAGTAAAAATGTGGACTGTTGTATGAACACAGTTGAAGTTTACTAATAATTTGCCAAAAACTACTTTGTATTCTGTCCATGCTCATGGGCATGTGACTAGTGGTGACACAAGGGATTACCTTTGTTGAGGGTTGACCTAACTTGGGGATCAGCAGATTGCTTGACAAAGCTCTCCTGCTTTTTAGGATTGGTTTGCTTCCTGCTCGTGCAACTTTGGTTGCGTGGGAGCCCTTTGAGCCTTTTTTTTGGCGTGATTTTATTGATTTATTTGAGAAAGTGTTGTGGGTGGGGAGAGGAGGACAAGGAGATGCTGCACCGAGCCTGGAGCCCCATGTGGGGCTTGATCCTACAACCCTGATATGGCCTGAGCCTAAACTAGGAAGGAGTTAGATGCCCAACTGACTGAGCCACCAGCTGACACCCTTTAAACCTTTTGAATATCTCACTTCCTATAGATTTGGAGTTCATATTTACTGTTGCAAATTTTTATTCAAGTAGGAGCTTCATTATATTTATTGGTAAATTAACAAAGATGTAAAGTTTTATTCAAATAGAAGCTGTAGGGTTTTTTTTTCCCCCCAGTTATCTTTTTTGGTCACTAGCATAAATGGCATCTTTATTATAAATATATTGTCTTAGTTTTTATTGTTAATGTGTCAAAATACTATTGATTATTTACTTGATTGTTGTAATCAGCAACTACTAAATTCTCATTTCTAACAGTATTTTGGCTTTTCCTCCCTTGGGTTTTCTAGTTACAGTCATAACATCTGGATGTATGGATACTTTTGCCTTCTCTTTAGTGGTATAGAGATTCGTAGAGTGTATTGGTGGAGAGCTTAGGTTCTGGAACCACTCTGCTTGGGTTTTAATCCCACCTTCACTAACTTCCTGGCTGTATGACTTTAGTCAAGTTACTATCTATGTGCCTCCATCAATGTCCCCATCTATAGAATGGAATCATAATAGTATATTCTGTAGGATTGTTATGAAGATTATATGAATTAAATTATTTAATATATGTAAAGTGCTTGAAACAGTGTCTGACACATAGTAAGCACCAGAAAAATGTTTGATAAATAAAAAACATCTTTTTTCCCCTTGTGTTGGCTAATACTTTTAAATGAAAGTTAAAAAATGATGGTGAGCTTTCTTTATTCCATGTGGGCTTCAACAGAAATGCCTCTGATGTTTCATTATTTTAGTGTTTCAGTCATGCTTCCATGAATCATTAGGACGTTTTGGACTAATGTAAAATTTTGCATTTTTCAACTATATTAAAGAAATGGTCATCTGTTGCTATTTTGCTAAGGGTTAAAAATCAGGAATCATTTAAAAATTTTATCTTATGCTTTTTGGCCTACACTGAGATGGTCGTCAACTTTTCTTTTTCTATCTATATGGTTATTTACATGAGTAAATTTCCTAGTATTCAACTGTTCTTACATCAGTGGAATGAATACATTGTACTCATAGCTTAGCTTTCATTCAGAGCACTTCTGAGTTCTTTTTGGTATTATTTTTGAAGTTTTTGCATTAAATATTCATAAGTGAGATCTGACTGTAATTTTTAATCTGTCCTTTATCAAGTTTTGGTGTTAATGTGATACTGTAATATTTGAACACTTCTCTTTCTCTATATGCTAGAGAAGTTTAAAGGTTTATTTATTTATTTAGGAAGAGAGAGACAAAGAGAGCATGAGCAGGGGGAGGGGAAAAGGAAGAGTCAGAGGGACAGCCAGACTCCTTGCTGAGCGGGGAGCCTGATGCAAGGCTCAATCCCAGGACCCTGTGATCATGACCTGACACTTAACGGACTGAGCTGCCCAGGCACCCCTAGACAAGTTTAAATTGATTATTTCTTCTTTTATTTTTTATTATTTTTTAAATGATTTTATTTATTTTGGAGAGAGAGCATGTGTACTGCACAAGTGGGGAGAGGGGCAGAGGAAGAGGGAGAGAATCCCAGGCAGACAGCCTGCTGAGCTGGAGGCCGAGACTGTGCTTGGGGATGTGAGTGTGGGGGAGGTGAGCAGGTGGGCAAGGAGCAGGGGGCCCAATCTCACAAGGTCATCCCCTAAGTGGAAACCAAGAGTAGGCTGCTCAACCAACTAAGCCACCCAGGCAACCCTTCTTTTAAAAAAATTCTTCTTTTAAAAGGATGCCTGGGTGGCTTAGTCAGTTAAGCGTTGGGTCAGGTCCTGATCCCAGGGTCCTGGGATTGAGTGTCACATCGGGCTTCCTACTCAGTGGGGAGCCTGCTTCTCCCTCTGTCTCTGCTCTCTCTCTCTTTCTGACAAATAAATAAATAAAATCTTTAAAAAAATCTTTAAAAAAAAAGTGTTAAATTAGGAAGGGAGCTAAAAGATTTAGTCTAGCTATCTTAATTTTTTTTTTTTTAGATTTTATTTATTTGAGAGAGAGCGAAAGCGATCACAGAGGGAGAGGGATTCCAGAGGCAGAGGGAGAAGCAGACTCACTGCTTGAGCAGTGAGTGCGATGTAGGGCTTGATCCCAGGATCTTGAGATCATGACCTGAGCTGAAGGCAGATGCTTACTCGACTGAGCCGTCCCTGTCTTAATTTTATAATTGAAGAAACAGTGGCAGGGTGCCTGGGTGGCTTAGTTGGTTGGGTGTCTATGTTTGGCCCAGGTCGTGATTTCAGGATCTTGGGATTGAGCCCCACATCAGACTCTCTGCTCACTGGGGAGTCTGCTTCTCTCTCTCTTTCTCTCCACCCTCCCCCTCCCCATAAGTGAATAAAATCTTCAAAACAAAACAAAACAAAACAAAACAGTGGCTTGTATATAGCTACTCGATGGTATAGGTCTTTGGAGGTTAGGTTTGGGCTTGTGTCGTGGGAGAAGTAACATTTGTTGAACATTTATTTACTTAGGTGTTTAAAAACAATATCATGGGGTGCCTGGGTGGCTCAGTCGTTAAGCATCTGCCTGTGGCTTGGGTCATGATCCTAGGGTCCCGCATCGGGCTCCTTGCTCGGCAGGAAGCCTGCATCTCCCTCTCCCACTCCCCCTGCTTGTATTCCCTCTCGCTGTTGTCTCTCTCTGTCAAGTAAATAAATAAAATCTTAAAAAAAAAAATAAAAACAATATCAGGGATACCTGGGTGGCTCAGTTGGTTGGACGACTGCCTTCGGCTCATGTCATGATCCCGGAGTTCTGGGATCGAGTCCCGCATCGGACTCCCAGCTCCGCGGGGAGTCTGCTTCTCTCTCTGACCTTCTCGCTCATGCTCTCTCTCACTGTCTGTCTCTCAAATAAAAAAATAAAAATAAAAAAATCTAAAAAAAATAAAAATAAAAAAATAAAAAACAACATCATACTTCTGATATATGCATTAGATGTAGGTTTGCTTATTTGAAATCTAAAGTCAGAATATAAAATCTTTTTGACTTAAAAAAATTGATTTTTTTTTTCAATGAACAGTTTAGTTTCATTGCAAAACTGACTGGAAAGTACAGTTTCCAAATACCACCTGCCGGAACACCGTGGACATCCCCTACCAGAGTAGTACGTGTGTTAGTTGATGAGCCCACAGGGGCACATCATTGTCACGCAAAGTCTGTAGTTTACATTGGGGCAGTCCTGGTCTTGGTTTTACATTCTGTGGGTCTGAACAAATGTATGATGACTTGTGTCTACCAATAGAGTATCACACAGAATAGTTTCACTGACCTAAAAATCCTGTGCTCTGTCTCTACATCCCTCACTTCCCCTTATCCTTTGGCAACCACTGATATTTTTACTGTTTCCATAATTTTGCCTTTTCCAGAATGTCAAACAGCTGGAATCCTATATTGCGTAGGTTTTTCAGATTGTCTTCTTTTACTTAGCAATATGATTTGAGTTCTTCTATGTCTTTTCATGGGTGGATAGCTCGTGTTTTTGTTTGTTTGGTTTTTTATTTTTATTTTTTAAAAAAGATTTTATTTATTTGAGAGAGAGAGAGAGAATGAGAGCGAGCAAGCACGAGAGGGGGAAGGTCAGAGGGAGAAGCAGAGCCCCCCTCAGTTGAGCAGGGAGCCCCAGGTGGGACTCATTCCGGGACTCCATAATCATGACCCGAGTGAAGGCAGTCGCTCAACTAACTGAGCCATCGAGGTGCCCTGTTTTATTTTTTTAATTGCTGAATTATAGTCCATTGTCTGGATAAAATTCTAATAGTTTTGGATGGCTGAATGTCTTTCTTAAAGATCTTACCTCAGTCTCTTTTTAATCCCAGAATCTAGTTAGTCAGCTAACAAATATTTGTTGGAAGCCAACAAAGTGTTTTCTCATTCTTGAAGGCAGTGGTGATATAGCAGTGTTCAAAATAGACATGAGCCTTGCCTGTCCTTATGGAACCAGGGATAATTTCTAGAACCTAACAGGTGCCCTGAACTGTATTTTTGCTCATGGCCCATCAACTCATTGGAGGGTCTTTGTCTTGTTTTCAAGTTTGTTATGTAATACATACTCATTTCCACTAGATGGTGGTAGAGTCATATAGCTGGGTTATTTTGCACCAAAATTAAGTCACTAATTGTTTGCTTGTAAATACTGTTTTCTTTATAGTAAGTAAAATTTAAATCTGTTTATATTAATTCACTAGAATGTAATCACTAATTAAAATGAGAACTTTTAACACCTCTTGCAGAATGAATCCCAATAAGTAGAATTTCTCAAATTTTTAAGTTTGTCTTTGTTAAATAATGAAGTATTGATATTTGGCTACATGGCACACTTTGTGCTAATATTGGGGATTCAGAGTTGAATATGATTCCTTTTTGTCTTTGATATGTTATAGTTTAAATGAAGGAGACAGACAGGAAAAGAGATCCAGGACATGCTGTGGAATGTATACATATTAAGTGTACCATTAGATGAGCTTTGACAGGTGCATACACCTGTGCGTAACCTCGATCCTTCTGGAGTTTCCACTACCATTTTGGGGTGCTGTTTTTAAGGGTCCTGTGCAGGCTGAGTAAGCAGAGGAAGCAAGTTGCATTACCTGAGAGGGTTATCTGGTTTATGTATCAGTTCAAATTCAGCCCTCATGAGTCCTGGATGTACTTTGTTTCTGTCCTTGAGATTTTACATGAACTGGTTGTGGTGGTTTTCTTACCCTTGTATTCAAAACAGTACATCTGTGCTAGAACGCCCACCCTTTACTTTCTGAGATGAGGGATTTGTTCCTCTACTCCTAACATAACTTAGAAAACAAAAAATAACTCCCAGACTTAATAGCAAAAGGTAATTGAATCACAGGATTAAATGTTTCAATGGTGAGAATCATAGCCTATGCAAAGCAGGTAACTTTATTGAGCACTTTGTTCCGGACACTATTCTTTGTGGTCATGATCTCTTTTTTAGGACAGTTCTAAATAGCTGGTGTTTATTTTTCCTTGGGTGGGGAAATGAGTGAGGTAACTCATGTTCAAAGAGATTATATATATATATATATATATATATATATATTTAAAAGATTTTATTTATTTATTTGACAGAGATTACAAGTAGGCAGAGAGGCAGGCAGAGAGAGAGGAAGGGAAGCAGGCCTCCCGCTGAGCAGAGAGCCCAATGCGGGACTCGATCCCAGGACCCTGAGATCATGACCCCAGCCGAAGGCAGCGGCTCAACCCACTGAGCCACCCAGGCGCCCCTCAAAGAGATTATAGAATTTACATAATCTAAAGGAGTAAGGCTTTGTAAGCCAGGTTTCTCTGGTTCTAAAGCAGGACATCCCCACCCCCAACTTTAGCATGCTGTCTTGGAAGGAGTGTTTAAATTACAGGATGAAGAACATTGGGGCACCTGTGGGACTCAGTGGATTAAGCCTCTGCTTCAGCTCAGGTCATGATCTCAGGGTCCTGGGATCAAGCCCCACATCAGGCTCTCTGCTCTGCAGGGAGCCTGCTTTCCTCTCTCTCTCTGCCTGCCTCTCTGCTTACTTGTGAAACGTGTCTGTCAAATAAATAAATAAAATTGTAAAAAAGAAGAACTCCACGGGGTGCCTGGGTGGCTTAGTGGGTTAAAGCCTCTGCCTTTAGCTCAGGTCCTGATCACAGCGTTCTGGGATTGAGCCCCGCATCGGGCTCTCTGGTCAACAGGGAGCCTGCTTCCTTCTCTCTCTGCCTGCCTCTCTGCCTACTTGTGATATCTGTGTGTCAAATAAATAAATAAACTCTTTAAAAAAACACACACAAATGAGAATTACAAGTTATTTTCCTAGTTGTGGAGCTAATGAAGACCATCCAAATGAGATCAACCAGTGGTTATTTATTCAGAGTTTGCTGTAATAAGGGAGCCAGCCCTCACCACTTCCATTTGGCAGAGATTCAAAGGCACGCTGTGGAGTGGGAATGCTTTTTGGTGGATAAAAAGGGAAGTTCAGGTGTGCTCTGATTGGAGCTGTTCGTATGGGAAGTTGGAGGCAGGCTGATTAGAAGCAGGATATCTATGTGATTGGTTAGGTGCATTTTTAGTTTTCTCTTTTGGTCCTAAGGTGAAGTAGGAGGAAAAATGAGGAAAGCTATCTGCAATCAAGTCGTGGTCATTTGGGGCCAATCATTACAGAAGTTATTGCATGACTTCCTGTACTGGTTACTGTAGAGAATGTGTTGGTTTCCAGGGCTGGATGCTGCAAGTGTGGGTCAGAATTCTATTTTTATATATGGTCTGGCCATTGTCCATTTGTGTGTCTATTGTAGTGGATGTGTTGGGGACGGTAGTTCTTGCTAAAGGATTGATTATATAATATATATCCAAATATATATATATTTTAAATTTCATTTATTTATTTGATAGATCACAAGTAGGCAGAGCAGCAGGCAGAGAGAGAGAGAAGCAGGCTCCCTGCTGAGCAGTGAGCCTGAAGCGGGGCTGGATCCCAGGACCCTGAGATCATGACCTGAGCCAAAGGCAGAGGCTTAACCCACTGAACCACCCAGGTGCCCCTATATTCAAATATATTTTATTTTCTTGGGATAATGACAGTTTGACTTTTGGACAGGGTAGAGTGAAGGAAGAAAAGAGGATCATTTCTTGAACATCTGTTTATCCCCCACTCCGAGCACTGGTTCTTAGTGTGTTCTCAGGAGCAGCAGCCTCGCATCCTGTGGAGCTTGTTAGCAATGCAGGCAGTCAGCCCTCAACCCCAGACCCCCCGAATTTGAAACCGTGAGTGGGACCTGGCAGTTTATTTTTTCACAAGCCCTGCAGGTGGCTCTGATGCATGGTAAAGTAGGAACTGCTGCTTTCTCTCAAGAAATCCCAATAACCACAAGTCAGGTTAGACTAACCCTGTTTCATAGTTAAGAAAATGACGTGCAGGTTGGCAGCTTGCTCTGATATGGGGAGTGGTTGATGCAGGAGTGGACTCCAGGCTGGTGGGACTGTAAGGACCCGTGCTCAGGTGAGCTGCTTGTTAGGTGCCTCTCACGCCATAAAAACCAACCAACCAAAGCAACAAAAACTGTGTGAGTTTCCTAGAGCTCTTGTAATAAATTAATACAGATTTGGTGACTTAAAAGAGAAATTCATTCTCTCAGAGGTCTGGAGATCAGAAGTTTGAAATCAGGATGTTGGCAGGGCTTTCTCTAAAGGCTGTTGTGGGGACACCTGAGTGGCTCAGTCAGTTAAGCATCTGCCTTTGGCTCAGGTCTTGGTCCCAGGATCCTGGGACTGAGTTCCGCATCGGGCTTCTTGCTTAGCGGGGAGCCTGCTTCTCCTTCTGCCTACTGCTCCCCTTGCTCATGCTCCCTCGCTCTCTGACAAATAAGTAAATAAAATCTTAAAAAAAAAAAAGAGGAGGCTGTAGTAGAGAATCCTTCCTTGAGTCTTCGGAGCTTCTGGTGGTCCCCTGCTCCTTGGCTTCTTGGCTTATACACTCCACGCTCTGTCTCTGCAGTCCCATGCTGTCTTCCTGTGTGTCTGTGGCTCTGCGTGTCCGTGTTTCTGCATATCCTCTCTGTGTGTTATTTTCTTTCTTTCTTTTGTTTTTTTTAAAGATTTTATTTATTTATTTATTTGACAGACAGAGATCACAAGTAGGCAGAGAGGCAGGCAGAGAGAGAGGAGGAAGCAGGCTCCCTGCTGAGCAGAGATCCCGATGCGGGGCTCGATCCCAGGACCCTGGGATCATGACCTGAGCCGAAGGCAGAGGCTTTAACCCACTGAGCCACCCAGGCACCCCTGTGTGTTATTTTCTTGCAAGGACACCATTCACTGTATTTAGGATCCACCCATTGAAGTATGATCTCATTGTAACTAATGACATCTACAGAACCCTGTTTCCAAATAAGGTCATATTCCAGGTGGACATGAATTTGGGGGCCATAGTGTTCAATGCATAGTGCCTTTGTAGAAAACGCATTGACAATATACGAGAGTCTCTTTCTGGACAGTATTCTGTTTTATTGGCGTATATATTTATCTTTATATCAGTGCTGTGCTCCTTTCTTGGTTACTCTGTTTATAGTAAGTCTTGACATCACGTGCTATGAGTTGTCCGCCTCTGTTCTTTGTGAGATTTGTTCTAGCTGTTTCAGGTCTTTGCTTTTCCATATAAATTATAGAACCAGTCTATTTCTATAAAAATGCCTACTGAAATTTTGATTGGGATTGCTTTGAATCTGTTGATCAATTTGATTTTTTTTAATATTTATTGGGTTTTCTATAAATGTATTTAGGTCTGCTTTTCGCAGGTGTTTTATGGTGGCTTGAGATGTCCCTTGGCTTGTGGTTGCAGGTTTAGTCTCTGTCTCCATCTTCGTGTGGCCTACTCTCTGCATCTTCTTGTCTTCTGCCTCTTATTGGGACAGCCATCATTAGATTCAGGGCCCAGATAGGGAATCTCAGATCATCTCTTCTTGAGATCTTTAACTTAATTACATCTGCAAATATCCATTTTCCAAGTAAGGCCACATTCACAAGTTCCTGGGGTTAGGATGTGTTTGTATCTTTTTTTTTTTTTTAAGATTTTTATTTATTTATTTGATAGAGAACACAAGTAGGCAGAGAGGCAGGCAGTGAAAGAGGAAGGGAAGCAGGCTCCTTCCTGAGCAGAGAGCCCAATGTGGGCTCAATCCCAGGACCCTGGGATCATGACCCAAGCCGAAGGCAGAGGCTTTAACCCACTGGGCCACCCAGGCGCCCCGTGTTTGTATCTTTTTGAGGGCCCCTCTTTGACCCACTACAAGAACCCATGCTCAGTTACCTGAGCATGAAAAATTGAAAACTTACTACTTTATGGTAAAAAATGCAAAGCAAATCTTGTTTATACACTGAGTACAGGAAAATGTTAGGGTCTACTCTTTACTGATTTTATTTCCTGCCACTAGCCCCAGCTCACTGGACCCCAGCCACACTATCTTTTTGCTGCTTGTGAAACTCTCCAGGCAGGGTTTTTTCCTGTTCCCATTGCCTGGGTTTTTCATCCTCCAGATGCTACAGGCTGTTCCCTCAAATTCACTTGGGTCTCTGCCCAATGTCATCTTATCAGAGGGCTTCTCTCTAAAATATCTATACTCTCTTATACTCTTTTATCATTCTTCACTGCTATGCTGCTCTATTCCAAGCATTTAACACCATCTGATATATTACCCAATTTCACTACTGTCTTCATAAACTGTAACGTAAACTCCATGATTGTAGGGTCTCTGTTGTTTATTAATATATCCCCAACACCAGGTGCCTGGGTGGCTCAGTGGGTTAAGCCTCTACCTTTAGCTCATGTCATGGTCCCAGGGTCTTGGGATCGAGGCCCGAGTCAGGCTCTTCGCTCAGCAGGGAGCCTGCTTCCCCCTGTCTCCCTGCCTCTCTGCCTACTTGTGATCTCTGTCAAACAAATAAATAAAACCTTAAATATATATCCCAAGACCTAAAAAGTATCTGGCACATGGCAAATATTTAGCAAATTGTTTTGAATTAATTTAAATGAATGTGGGAGGGAAAAATAAAAGAAGATGAAAACAGAGGGAGACAAACCCCAAGAGATTCTTAATCATAGGAAATAAGCTGAGGGTTGCTGGAAGGGGTGTGGGGAGATGGCGCGACTAGGTGATGGGCATTAACGAGGGCACATGATTAATGAGCACTGGGTGTTTTCTATAACTGATGAATCACTGCCCTCTACCTCTGAAACTAATAATACTATATATGTTAATTAAATTTAAATAAATCTGAATGAGTGAGTGATTTTCTTTAGTTGAGAAATAACCTTTAAAGAACGAGATGACTTTATATTGTTTTTATTTTTTTTTAAAGATTTTATTTATTTATTTGACAGAGAGACACAGCCAGAGAGGGAACACAAGCAGGGGAAGTGGGAGAGGAAGAGGCAGGCTCTCCGCTGAGCAGAGATTCCCGATGAGGGGCTCAATCCCAGGACCCTGAGATCATGACCTGAGCCGAAGGCAGAGGCTTTAACCCACTGAGCCACCCAGACGCCCCACAAGGAGATGACTTTAAAAATAGATATATATCTGTTTATGTATTTGAAAGAGGGAGAGAACATGCAGGCACACTGCTGTGTGGAAGGGAGAGCCAGAAGATGAGGGAGAGAGAATCCTAAGCTGATTCCCCAGTGAGCGCAGAGCTCGAGGGGTTGAGCTTGCTGTCCTGAAATCATGGCCTGAGCCAAAATCAAGAGGTAGAAGATCAGCTGACTGAGCCACCTGAGCGCCCCAAAGGAGATGACTTTTTAAATCATATTATATTAAAACCCATGTTTTAGAAATAGCAGCTTAAAGAAGCTCCTAATTGTCAAGTTTGGGACAATTTATTTTAATTTTTAAAATTTATATATATAATTTAAAGTTTGGGATAATTTAAATATCAAGAAAGAATAATAATTCTAATTGATTGTAATATTTTGAATAAGTAAAAATGTCTTGGTCTGTAGTGGTACAAAAGGGTAGTTGGTAGGGGAAGAAACAAAAGAATGCCTTCTCATAAGTATAGACAAACGATAGAAAATTACCACTTTGAGATACTCCTGTAAAAATGTTTCACTTGAGTCTAATCAATCCTCTACTGAACTTTAGGGTTTTAGGAAACACGGGGGATAGAGACACAAGGTAAATGGGCTCAAGAGGAAAAAAGTCACTTAAGTTCAAAATGCGTGGCATTTAGTAAGACAGTTTTTTGGAATGTTTCAAAAAGTCATTGCAAAAAAAGAGACTGTGTGTGTGTGTGCACACGCGCGCGTGCGCGAAAGACTGAATTTTCTAGACTAAAGGAAATTGAAGAAATATAATTAACACTGTGATGTATGAACTTAGATTTGATCCAGGTTGAAGGGGGGAAGTTGTAACATGCGTTCTTCCACCAATTGGAGACATTTGAACATGTTTAGTATAGTAGATAATTCTTAGGAATCACATGCTGAAGGTTCTCGGGATGGTTGTGACCTCTGCAGTTTTCAGATGGATTAGCGAAAGAACCGTAGAGGTGTGTGGGTGGTGGTGAATGGAGCCGACATGGCCAATCGCTCACACATGTTGAGTCAGGGGAAAAGGTGTAGGAGTGACCGTTATATTTTTTTCCGCCTCAGCTTTTCAGTCTGAAAAAAGTGGGAGGAAAATAAGGAAAACCGTTCTCTTAAAAAGCTTCGTGAGAAAGAATAGTGTGCCCAACAGTCCAAGTAAGTGATGATTACATGGCAGTTAATTCCCTGGAGGAGGTGAGGCTGCCTTTAACTGGGAAAGAGTGTGGAATGAGGAACTGACTAAGCGTGAAGCTGACCGGTCCACCGTGATTTATGATGTTTGAGAGTCCTTCTAGCTCTCGGTATGTGGGTGTATCTGTAGACTATAAGTCTGAAAAAGAAATATTGGAAAGACAATCATCCTTGTATTGGGAGAATCAATCTTAAAGACAGGTGAGACCACTTCAGGTATGTGGCCTGTGAGTCCATCTCTGTCTCTTTTTCTCTGTCTGTCTGTCTCTCGGACATTTGTGTGAGGAGCTACAGGGAGGGGTTAGGTATGTTTGCAAATATCCCATGTTTTTAGTATTTTACCTTGTCATAAGCCTGACATTTTCCTCTGGCTTTTATAGCCAATACTCAGTTTTTCCATTTTGAAGCAATCAGTTATGGTATTGATTTTACAAGTATTCTTTTTTTATACTTCATTTTGTTACTCAACTTTAAGGAACCTAAGGGGACAAAAAAGTTGGGTGCATGCTATAATTATTCTATCACCCACCCAATTTCTCAGAGAAAGGCAAAACATCACAGATTACCTTACAATTAAATCTAGTTTCCAAAGGAAATGATATAATGAAAGTAGGGCATTTAATACTTTAAAATATAGTTTTAATTTATAGGATTTGAATTGCTTCTTGAAAACTATCTAAGTTAAAATAGAGAAGTTGCTCTAAGTTATTGTGTGATAAAATTAGCTAGGATGCCATTTCTCAGTCATTGTGTTATGTAATAACAGGAAATCCCTTTTAATAATGCAGTGTCAGCAGATGCCTTGACTTACAGAGGTTCATAGAATTTGTCCCCATATGGTATCAGTCTAAATCATACATAAGTTTTCATTGAAAATTTAGTAATAGGCAGAGATCCTTTTGCAAACTCAGAGAGCCAACTTCAATGGGTTTAGAAAAACAGCACTTTTTAGGTAATATCTTTAATGTGAAAGTTCTGTTTGCTAAGATTAGTACATTTTCTCTCCCAGATCACAGTATATTGGGTGTATTTTTATATTCTTTGGAGGATCCTGTTCATTTATATAGTAAATTGTCCCACCATGTTAGATAAATAGAACTAGTTCCAGAGTTGCCTATGTGATAACTGTGGTAACACATTATCTTATGGGTGTAGCACGGTGATGTCTTGATTCTCTGCTTACCTGCTGTTTGCTCCATTTAGTGATGCAACTGTGTCAGTTTGTTCAGTGGGAAAATAAGGAATGATTTTGGGCTGTACTTCCACAGTAGCACTGGGAAACTATGCCTTATCTTCTTCGCTTCTTCATTATTTGTTCTTTGTTTTTAGAGGCAATTGGTATAATTGAGTCTTTTGATTTACCTTAGTAAATGGGAGGTAAAGTTTAAGAAAGAAACCAGTTGTAGCAAAGTTTGAAATGGAATGGAATGAACTGCTTGAGATCTTGAATGAACTTGATCTTTGGGGCAATTCATTGGTTATATATTCATGTTATTCAGTCTTTACAGATGTCTAGCAAACCCTTACTTTTTATGAGTTATTAAGGTACTTCCTTCATTTCTAGAATTTTTTTTTGGACGTCCACTCAAAGCCAAAGCTCTAGGCACATTTCAGAAGTGAGAATGTTTGTGAAATTAAGTCTGGGTCATTCAGGCAAATTAAGTTCTTATCTGCACTAAGCTCTCCCAGACAGATGACTGGAAGTCTCCTTCGTACTTGTGCAAATTAAATTCCTAATCTCTTGGTTTGCAAAAGACTATGTCTTAACACCTGTAGGGGTTTTCTAACTCAGCTCTCTTGAGTTCATTTTCTTTGTTGTTAACTGTGTCATATGCTATTAGACTCTGGGCACCTTGAACAGTTTGAAATTCAGATAAAGATTTGTGTGTGGCTTCAAAATAGCAGAATCTTCTTATTGCTATTTATCCCTTAGGTGACTAGTAAGAAGGGAAAATTTTTATGTTCTTTTAAACTGTTTTTTTTTTTTTTTTTTTTTTTTTGCTAACTGTATTCTGATTGGGATTAGAGTCATGGAAAGCAATTTTAGAGACCTAGAACAGACTTGTAATTGAAAATAATATGTTTCCATTTTGTCAGTTGACTGTTAACAAGTTTTTTCTTATTCGTAGCCTAAACTGCTGGCTCTTAGTATTTTACCGAGTGTTTACTATATGTTAGGTTTGGTGTTAATAAGTACCTCATGTTATGTCATCCAATCCTCACAATATTTCAGTGAAACAGTAAAGTAAGATTGTTATGTTACCACCACCACCATCATCATGATGACATCTTTACCATCACTCATGTATTTTTTTAAGATTTTATTTAGAGAGAGAGAGAGCATGCACGCCTGTGCATGCAAGCAAGTGGGGGGAGGGGCAGAGGGAGAGAGAGAATCTCTAGTGGATTCCATGCTGAACATGGAGCCTGACTTGGGGCTCCACCTCACAACTCTGAGATCATGACCTGAGCTGAAACCAAGAGTCAGGCGCTCAACCGACTGAGCCACCCAGGCCCCCACCCTCATGTTTTTAGGTGAGGAAGCTGAGCCTTCAGGAAATAAAGGAGATACGTGACCTTTGTTATGTTGAAGTGTGTTCTTCTTGACCTGATGTGTTGAGTATTTTTATCAGGAGTGTTGAATTTTGTCAAAAGCTTTTTGTGCATCTACTGAGATGATTGTATGGTTTTTATCTTCCATTCTGTGAGTGTGATATATCACATTTATTGGTGTGTGTATGTCCATCCTCATACTCAGTGGTGAAGAGGTGAAGTGTTGAAAAGCTTTTTCTCTAAAACGTGGAGCTGACAACGGTGCTGCTCTTACCACTCCTATCCAGCATAGTACTGCAAGTCCCAGCCAGAGCAGTCGGGCAAGGAAAGAAACAAAAGGCATCTGAATCAGAAAGGAAGAAATAAAAGTATGTGTTTGTAGATGACATGATCTTCTATATAGGAAATCTGAAAGGCCCCACTAAATAACTGTTAGAATAGGTGAACTCAGTAGAGTTACAGGACACAGAATCTAATGTAACACCCGTCATGGCCACTGCAGTTAACAGCACTGTACTGTGTATTTGAACGTTGCTAAGAAAATAGGTATAGGTTTTCCCTCCTGAAAATACTGTAGTTATGTGAAGTGATGGATGTGTTAACCAACCTTATTGTGGTAATCGCTTCACTATATATAGATATATATCTATATATCTATATATAGATATATATATCTCTGTATACGTATATATATATTAGATAGTTACGTTGTATACTTTAAACTTATACAGTGTTATTTGTCAGTTATATATCTCAGTAAGGCTCAAAGGGGGATAAAGAAATTTATTCAAAATCCCATGGCTCATAATGGTAGAACTGGATCTAAACCCTGTGTTTTATGCTTCCAGAGTCCACATTCTGTACTCCTATCTTACGTGTTTATAGCTTTCACCAGGTTGTCCTGTATCTTGATTCAGCTTCCATATTTAGATGTTATTATGGATAATTTTCACAGTTTATGTGTCTTGGATTTCCAGCTTGAGTTCAGCTTTGGAGCTGTTTCTTAGGTTAGTCTTTAAACTGGAATATATGTGTACCTGGGGTTTCATGGAACTTTCCAAGGATTTTACATGCAAAAATGGTTTTAATGATATTTAGATGCTTAGTGTACATACTTACTTTCCTAGAATTTTTTTTTTAAGATTTTATTTATTTATTTGACAGACAGAGATCACAAGTAGGCAGAGAGTCAGGGGGTGTGTTGGTGTGTTGGTGGATTTGTAGATGGGATTACTCTGCTCACTTGTTAAGAGCCCTGAGTGTACATATAACCCTCTCCAGAGAGGCTGTCACATGGTAGGCATTTTTTGCTTGTTGACTGAATGAATGGATGTATGAACATCACATCATTAAAGAGAAAGTAGTGAGAAGAAAAGACTAATAATAGTATCAGGCCACACTTCCAGTGTGTTTATTATATGCTATAATGAATGCTTTATGTACATTAATGTGTGCATCAACTCACAGAGCCCTCACAGCTGCTCCAGCGACTCTCACATCTTTCTTCTCTTCTCTAAGATTCTATTTATTTATTTATTTAGAGAGTGTGTGTGAGGGGGAGGGGCAGAGGGAGGATCTCAAGCAGACTCTGCGCTGAGCTTGGAGCCCAACGAGGGGCTCGAACTTACAACCCTGAGATCATGACCTGAGCCAAAATCAAGAGTCGGACGCTTAACAGACTGAGCCACCCAGGCAGCAGCAATGGATTCTCACATCTTATTCCATGGATTAACTCCCTGTGAAGTGAAAAATGCAGAGGAAGCCTTTAGAGTCTGTCTGACCTGCTCTGAGTGACATAATAGCATAGGCATTGTGGCCTCGGACTGTGGGCTCTCGACAGGTTCTCTGTGTTTAAATCCTGGTCCTGATGTGAAGCAGTTGTGCAGATTATTGGCCAAATGTGCATTAATTTACTCATCTGCAAAATGGGGGTGACAGTAAAATGTAACTTATGTGATTTTCGGGGACACTAAAGGAGTCCTTTGTGCAATGTGCTGAGGCAGTACCTAGCAAAAGTGAAGTGTCATTAAGTGTTATGTATTAATTCATAAATGACTATATTATCATTTTTACCTCACACAGTGAAATGTTTTGAATGTCAGAGTGCTGGCTATCTTCTTTAGTTTTTTAGACAAAAAGTCTTTAGTGGGGGCACCTTGGTGCCTGAGTCATTTAAATCTCCGCCTTCAGCTCAGGTCATGATCCAAGGGTCCTGGGATCAAGTCCCACTTCGGGTTCCCTGCTCAGTGGGAAGCCTGCTTTCCCTCTCCTCTGCCTCCTCCCCCTGACTCCTGGTGTCTTTCTCTCTTTTTCTCAAATAAATGAATAAAATCTTTTTTTTAAAAAATCAACAACAATAAAAAAGGTCAGCTTTAGGGGAGTATTTTTCTTTTCTTTCTTTTTTTTTTTAATAAACATATATTTTAGGGGAGTATTTTTCTATATGAGAAGTTACTCAGACCATAAAATGTCATTGTTGTTAGTTTAGGGAAAAAGAGCAGCTATTCCTTGTCCTTTTATTAGTGGTTCTGTGAAGCATCTAGAATGCTTTCCAGTTTCTTACAGATAAAGAGTTCCAGTGATACTAGAAAAGAAGTGACTTGGCTGTTTCTCAGATAAAGATCATTAGTAGTGAGTAATATCAACTTGTTTTTAAATGAGCCTCCATTTGCTCATCAGTGTAGTGGGCTCTGGGTACTTTTCTCACAGGATTCTCTTGAGGGTGAAATGGGATAATTTGGAGTCAGTGTATTCACAAATTCTGTAGCATTTCACAGACCATGTCTTGGCCCTTTAGGTGAAGTGACCTTGAAGCAAAAAGATATTTTTGTACTTATGAATAAGTTAGTGTCCATGAATGAGATCTAAGAAAGGATCACCATAGAACGAATTATACTTAAAATAATTGCTTTTTAGATCTTCCTGTGGGTCTCCTCATGAACTCTTCCAAAGTCTTGG
Organism: Mustela putorius furo; assembly: GCF_011764305.1. NCBI lineage: Eukaryota > Metazoa > Chordata > Mammalia > Carnivora > Mustelidae > Mustela > Mustela putorius. Next base: position 9,225,302 of record NW_025421480.1, on the reverse strand, counting down.
GGGAAAAGTTCCTCCTCATATGTCTGTAATATGAACATCATTGTGAAAGGCCAAGGGGAAAGGCACAAAACAGAGATTAAAGGTTACCTATCATTTGCTTTTGCAGAATAAGGACCAGATTGGAGGACTGAGGTTCACCCCACTCACAGGTGTGCCTCCCTGCCCATGGTCTTAAACCAAGCAACAGGCAGAGATATCTTTACAACACATGGCAGAGAGGGCATTGTTCCATTCACGAAGGGATTTCTGCCTCTCTTAGGAAAGTACAAAGGAAGGGGCACACTAGCACATTCAGAAAAGTGGTCACAGATGAGAAAGTACCAACCCTGTAATTATGAAAGGGATTTTGCAAACTTTTTTTTCCTGAAAGCTCTTGATTCTGCTGCTGATTGTTTGAATTCTCTTCTGTACTCCATTAAAGTAGTTACACATGAGACTCTCCATTTTGGTCCTGTGAAGGTCAACATTCTCAGCTTCACCTTAAATATGTTTGCACACTTAATTTAGTTGTTGCACCTCCAAAGTCCTGTGTGTGTGTGTGTGTGTGTGTGTGTGTGTGTGTAGACGTATACTTGTTGATTTGAAGAGAGGGTTCCTTCATCTGTAGGTTCTGTCTGAAGAGATTTCTGTAAATTTGACTTTGTAATAAAAAAAAAAAAAGTACTGGGGTACTTGGGTGGCTTAGTTGGTTAAGCATTTGGCATGGGTCATGATCTCAGGGTCCCGAGATTGAGCCCCATATCGGGCTCCCTGCTTGGCGGGTTCCTGCTTTTCCCTCTTCCCACTGCCCCTGCTTATGTTCCCTCTTTCACTCTGTCAAATAAATAAAAATCTTTAATAAAAAGAAACAAACAAATACATATTCATCCGGCCTTAAGTATCAGTGAATTCCTCCTGCAAAAGAGGTCTCCTGTTTCTGGGTATATACCCCAGCCTGTTGGCCTGTAATTAGTGGGAGCTATTATTTTTTTGGTGTTTTCTCTTGATTGTTTTAATTACTTCAGTCTTAAATTTATGGACTTACTCATTGCAGTTTTCTGATAGCTAGTGAAATAGAAGGATGGTTTTCAAACACGAGGGAGAAATATCCAGGGAGCCTTTCTTCTTGTGATGACAGTCGTCACTGTGAGGTTCTTCAGACTGTCCTTTGATGAACAAAAATGAAGCATAGCTTGATGTCTACAGAGCAGAAAGGGCTAGGTATTATTTAGAACTGCAGAATCCAGTATGATAGCCAGTAGACACTTGTGGTTATTTAAATTAATTTAAACTTAAAAATTGCATATTTTAATTACATATCTACATATTAGGTGTTCAGCAGCCACATATGCCTTATGGCTTTTGTGTGGACAGTGTGGACATAGAACTTTTCCACCATTGCAGAAAGTTCGATCAGTGCCCATCTATTGCGTAACCTCCGTGAAGTGTGTCAGAACTGCTATGTGTCATTTGTGGGGGTGATTTGCTGAGTAAAACCGTGGAGCCAGAGAAGTTTTCTTTATATCTGAAGATAAAAATTTAGGGTTAGAAAATAAACACATCTGAAACAACAAAACAAGGGGCACCTAGCTGGTTCAGTCGGAGGAGCACGCAACTCTTGATCTCGGGGTCATTACTTCAAGACCCACTTTGAGTGTACAGATTCCTTAAAAATAAATTCACAAAACAAAATAACAGTAACAATATACTCTTCAAAAACTCAAAACACCCATATGAGGGATTTGTTTATAAACACATCAATTCTTTAAAATCTTTTTATTGAACCATCGTGTATAGATACAGTTTAATACATATACACTGTCTGTGAAAGTATGTATTACAGGTCGATGCATTTTTACAAACCAGACACCGCAGTGTCACTGGCCCCCCATGTGCCACCTTCTGTGTTGAAAGTGTTACAGAGCTCGCTTATTTATTAAGGAAAGTATTCTTACTTTTAAATATTAAATGATTTGAGACACTATGTCATAAGAAAACCCCTGTTCCATTTATGAAATAAAAATTAAATTTTGAAATAAAGTTGAATTGAGGTTGTGTTTCCAAACCACTATGGTAAAAATACTATCTCCAATGTGTGAAGCAACTTTAGGCATGAATATTAGACATGAATGTAAGAAACTATAGAAGCACTGTTTGTGGGGCACCTGGGTGGCTCAGTGAGTTGGACCTCTGCCTTCGGCTCGGGTCATGATCTCAGGGTCCTGGGATCAAGCCCCGCATCGGGCTCTCTGTTCAGCGGGGAGCCTGCTTCCTTCTCTCTCTCTGCCTGCCTCTCTGCCTGCTTGTGATCTCTCTCTGTCAAATAAATAAATAAAATATTAAAAAAAAAAAAAGAAGCACTGTTTGTGAATGTTTGACAGAGGCTTTCTTGGTATTTAATCCCTACTATTCTTTGGCAGAGCACTTCAGTTTAGGAAACACAGGGATCACCAGTTCTTCTGTGAATTGCCAAATTTCCATTTCATGTGCACCAAGGAAGAAAAACCCACAGCCTCACCTTCAGATGTAGGATTACAGTAAATGTTTAACAAATGAATGTAGTAAGTTGGAGTGATTAGACTTTCCCAAGAAAGAGTGCTGACTTCGGCGACACATACACTAAACTGTCCTAAACAGTAAAAATACTAGTATTTTTTCCAGTTGTAAGGCAAAGTTTGGAGCTTTCAAAGCATAGAAACTGGTTGGTTTCTAGACTCTTTGTTTTGTACTTACATATTTAACTCCAGAAATAAGAAAGTTGTAGGAAAATAATAGTCACATGAATATTTTTTTTTAAAGATTTTATTTATTTATTTGACAGAGAGAGATCACAAGTAGGCAGAGAGGCAGGCAGAGAGAGAGAGGAGGAAGCAGACTCCCTGCTGAGCAGGGAGCCCGATGCGGGACTCGATCCCAGGACCTTGAGATCATGACCTGAGCCAAAGGCAGCGGCTTAACCCACTGAGCCACCCAGGCGCCCTCACATGAATATTTTTAATTTAGCAACTTATTTTATAGATATTTCATGTAATAAATCTTTCGATGCAACTTCTTATGGTCTAATAAATACATAATTTTTTAGTCCTCCTTACTGAAGAAGTTAATAAATAGATTGTTTTATACCTATTTTTTTTTAAAGATTTTATTTATTTATTTGACAGAGAGAGATCACAGTAGACAGAGAGGCAGGCAGAGAGAGAGGAGGAAGCAGGCTCCCCGCTGAGCAGAGAGCCCGATGCGGGACTCAATCCCAGGACCCTGAGATCATGACCTGAGTCGAAGGCAGCGGCTTAACCCACTGAGCCACCCAGGCGCCCTGTTTTATACCTATTGATTTTGTTTTGTTTTATTTTGTTTTCTATTTGAAGTATAGTTGACATATAATTAAATTGGTTTCAGGTGTACAACCTAGTGATTCAACAATTGTACACATTATGAAATGGTCACCATGATAAGTATGTTATACTGTTACTGACTGTATTTCCTTTGCTATACTTTTCATCTTATTTATTGTTAATGGCCTGCAATAGAGATTTTTATTATCTATTGTAGACTTGTATTTTTCAGATTTTTTGGGGGGGTGGGACTAGAAATCACAAAAATGCATTTTCCCATCTTGAGTTAGCACAAACACATACATGTTTATAACTGAAACCAGTAAATAACCCTTTAGTAGCTGTGATGTGGTATATATTTTATCCCATTCATCTTTAATCTCTTGTTTAGTTCACTTAAAAAATGCTCTACTAAATTGATTTTACAACTCACTAATGGGTTTCAGCTGGCAGTGTGAAAATCCTATTTTCATCCTGTATAGAAGCCCAAGTTTGGCAGTTGCTAATTGAGAAACCCTGCTTTCCTCCCTCTCCATGTGGGGCTGATGGTATGAGTGTTCCTTCATACAGCCTCTGTTGGCCATCAGCTTCATTTCTGTCCCTGTTAAACACATGAGCTCCTACTGCCTTTTGCTTCTTGTGGCCACTGTCTTCTAATCCTCCTTGACCACTTAAAGCTTTGGCAGTGGTATAAAGTGTGCCCACTCTCCTCTGTGACCAGGTGTTTGTTGGGATCCAAGGGAAGGGCCATAATTCTTTTCAGGGTGGGTCTGCACCCTGCACCATCACTCCTTTCTCCATTTTTTTTTTACCCATTTTTTTTTTTAAATGGAGATAAAATTCACATAACATGAAATTCACCATGTTAACCATTTTGAAGTGTATGTTTAGATTTTTAGCATATTCGGTGTTATGCAAGTATCACCACTGTGTAATTCCAGAACATTTGTAGCACTTCAAAACAAAATGCTGTATCTCCTAGTTTTCTTCTCTGCTACCCCCAGGCAACTACTAATCTATTTTCTTTTTCTGTGGACTTGCTTTTTCTGGACAGTTTGTATCACTGAAATCATATAATATGTGTTCTTCCATGATTGACTTCTTTCACTTAGCCTAATGTTTTTTCAAGGTTCATCTATGTTATTTGTTAGCACTTAATTCCTTTTTTAAAAAAAACTGAGCTAGGGCGCCTGGGTGGCTCAGTGGGTTGAGCCGCTGCCTTCGGCTCGGGTCATGATCTCAGGGTCCTGGGATCGAGTCCCGCGTCGGGCTCTCTGCTCAGCGGGGAGCCTGCTTCCTCCTCTCTCTCTCTCTGCCTGCCTCTCTGCCTACTTGTGATCTCTCTCTGTCAAATAAATAATAAAATCTTTAAAAAAAAAAAAAAAGAATTGTATCCATAATATACACATAATGGCCCAAATTTAATAATACAACCCCATAAAAATGGGCAAAATATTTGGAAAAAAAAAAAACTGAGCTATAATTGACTTTTAGCACTATATTAGTTTTAGACATAAAACGTAATGATTTGATGTTTTGTGTATATTATGAGTTCATTCCTTTTTATGGCCAAGTAATACTCCATTTTATGGATATGCCACCACATTTTGTTGATCTGTCCATCAGTTGATGGGCTTCTACCAGTTTCTGACTATTGTGAATAATTTTGTTTAGAACATTTGTGAACAAGAGTTTATGTGGATATATGTTTTTATTTCTTTTAGGGCGTGTGTGTGTGTGTGTGTATTTGGGAGTGGAACTGGGTCATATAGTAACTGTTTATTTTGAGGGTTGGCCAAACTGTTTTTCACAATGACAGCAATATTTCACACAGCAGTGTACAAGGGTTTCAATTTGTCTACATCCTCAACAACACTTATTTCCATTTGTTTTAAAGTTATTAATAGCCATTCTAGTGGGTGTGGATTCATATCTCATTTTAGTTTTATTTGCACTTCTCTAATGATAAATTATATTAAGCCTCTTTTAATGTGCTTATTGGCCATTTTGTATCTTCTTTGAAGAAATATTCAAATCCTTTGCCCATTTTTAAATTGAGTTATTTGTCTCTTTAATGTTGACTTGAAAGAGTTCTTTATATAATCTGGATATTACTTCTTTATCAGATACGTGATTTTTTCAAGTATTTTCTCCCTTTTCTTTGGGTTGTCTTTTCACTTTCTCGATAGTGTCCTTTGATGCACAAAAGTTTTTAATTTTGATGAAGTCCAGCTTACCTGTTTTATTCTATTGTTATTTGTGCGCTTGGTGTCATATTTAGGAAACTGTTATCTAATGCGGGGTCATTAAGATTTATACCATCATTTCTTTCCAGGAGTCTTAGTGCTCCCATTTAATCCTTTAATTTATTATAAGTTAATTTTTACATATAGGGTAAGGTGGGGGTTCATCGTCATTCTTTTGGTTGAGTATATGCAGTTGTCTCAGTACCATTTATTGAAAAAACTTTTCTCCTCTCCCACTGCATCTTTTTTGAGATCTATCTGTACCTCTGTGTATAGGAAGGAGAATCATAATTATTTGTAGATTCATTCATTGATTCAGTAACATTGGATCCATTAATATTTCATTCCTTTTTTGTCTTAAACAACTTTATTTCAGTGCCATTTAAATACCATGAAATCCATGCATTTTAAGCATACAATTCAACTATCGTAAGAGGAGACAGAAGGCAAAGAACCAAACCCCATTCTAGAATGCTCTGATGGCTGTCAGAGGCCCTAATTGTAGGTATGCACATAAGCATTTGACTCAGGAGACAAAAAGTGCTTCTGTCCCAAAACAAATGTGCCACATAATTTGTCTTCTCAGAATTTCTTGATTGTTCCCAAGGTGAAGATATAGGACAGGGCTTCTAGGTTTTTACAAAAAGGGAAGTCTAGGGAAACTTGTGAGTTGTTGGCCAGTACCAGGAAAGGGATTTCTCTGAGCCTGAGTGAGCTACATTTTTCATGTCTTGCTCCAGCTGTCTCTCATCATTCACCCATAAGCTTGTGCTTATAAAGTCCTCTCCATGGTTGAAAGTTCATTTACTATTGTGGTTTTATAATAGAAATCTGATCATGTATTTGCAGGAAGAAAGTTATAAATAAAGAGTAATTTACTGACTTGATTTTATTTTCCCACTGTTGACATTGTTTGTATTTTGGCAAAAAGGAGCTGGATCACATATAGAAAAATTCCCTCTGAACATTTGCCAGAATCAGTTTACTGTCATTTCTAGTTAAAAAGGTTTTCTTTTTTCAAACTTAACATATACCTCCTTTTTGCATAGCAGATGGGAAAGATCAATGAGCTGCTACAGAGAATTACAGGTTTTTTTTCTTTTTCTCCATTTGATCTTTGATCTTAAGACAGCTTTTAACCCTGTAGTAATCTCCTGAGAGATTTGAGGAAATATTTTGTAAAACAAAATTATGGGGACTATGAATACATAATTGTTGCTCTCAAAGCATTCTGTCAAATGGAAAGTAAATGCTTTTAAGAAATCATTATCAGCTGTTCTGTGTTTTTTATTAGGCTGAGTTCTTGATGTAGTTTATATCAAGCTGTATTATTGCAATTTAAGTTTTGAATTTATTGTTAGGGAAATAATGAGACTTTTCTTGATTTATCAACAGTCGGAAAAAAATCACATTAATGAACAGCCAAAACTCTTTAATTAGGTTTTAAGACTAAAAACTATATTAGAGTATTTTAATTTGGAATGTGAAATGTTGCTTTTATGTTGACTTTTCAATAAACTTTAAATTTGTTTCATAGTGTTGTACTTTAGTAAAGAAGTTCAGGCATTAATAAAATCAAAATTGTGGTGTAGAAAAAGCATAGCTTTTACCCTTAAAACATGACAAAACAAAACAAAACAGGCTAGACAATTGTACTTTTATTATTTTTTTGGAATCCTTCGGAGAATTTAAGTTATAGGGTGCCAACTAGCTTGAAGTTAAAGGAGAAACAGATGCCTTCAGTGTGAGATAGGAGTACTTGCTTACCTATATAGATACTGCTGGGCACCGGTAGGAATTTAGCTAGAGCAGTTAAAGAAACGATAGGGCAGCCAAGAAAATGTGAAATCCTGGAGGCTGAACATATAGGGAGAGTTTATATCCACCTGCTGGCTTTTTCTCTATGAACTCTACCAGGTATTCCCAAAAAGGATAGGTGAGATTCCTAAAATAGTGTCCTTTGGTAGTGCAGAGTTTGGGGAGAACAGTAGCTGCTACACATGGAGCAAGAATTTCTGTCAGGAGCATCCTTCTCTATCTTTGCTTTCCCCTCTACTGAATGAAATTAAGGGGGAAAACAAACAAACAAAAGTAATAAAATAAATAAAAATCACTATTGCCTTTAGGGCACTGGTAAAATCCCATTCTCATGTAGGGTTTGGGAAGAGAATCAAACCTACCTGGGGATGGCATGTTGGGTCCAGAACCACAACTAGATAAGGGGTAGGAGTGACAGAGAAGCCCATATCTCTGAGACCCAAGGATTCAGTGACGGTCTAAGATTTTTTTTTAAAAGATTTTATTTATTTATTTGGGAGACTGAGATCATAAGTAGGCAGAGAAGCAGGCAGAGAGAGCGAGGAGGAAGCAGGCTCCCCACTGAGTAGAGAGCCCGATGCGAGGCTCGATCCCAGGACCCTGGGATCATCACCTGAGCCGAAGGCAGAGGCTTTAACCCACTGAACCACCCAGGCTCCCCGAGTGTCTAAGATTGATGCTTAATCAGAACACTAGAAAATCCCTCTTCCTATTTTCTTTTACCACAGTGGTAAATCAGGTAACAAGTAACAGTGGACTCTTGCTGGGAGAGCAGCCAGACCATGCGGCAGAGCTGAGAGTATAGCAGACAGAAGAAGCCTTGGCAAACCAGTCCTCATTCTAAACACAAGTTACAAGTAGATGAATTTGAAGACTGGTACAGGGAGGATAACCATATCTGAAATAAACCTCAAACTCAGCCTGACTTCTACTAGACTAACTTAAATCCCCACCCTTAAGGCATAGCAAAACAAAAGGTGTGTCTGTTTCGAGGCATAAAAATTATCTTAGTCCCTCCTCCTTCACAAGATACTCAACTTTCAACAAAAATTGGGAGGCCTGCAAAAAGGCAGCACTGGTACCCACAACATTGTCAAGAGACAAAGCAATCAGCAGAATCAGATTCAGATATGACACAAATACTGGAACTGTCTGATAGAGAATTTGAAGTAACTGTACTCACTATATTGAAAGCTCTAATGAAAAAATGAGATGGGTAGTATTAGGAGAAAGATAGATATTATAAGAAAGAATAAGTAAAATTACTACAAGTGAGAAAAAGCAGAAATGACCATTATCTTTGATGTACTTATGTGTTGTTCTGACACCGCCAAGGAAAGAATCTGTGAACTTGAGAATAGGTGGATAGAAATAACTGATGAGGTGTCTGGGTGGCTCAGTCATTTGGGCATCTGACTCTTGGTTTCAGCTCAGGTCCTGGTCTCAAGGTTGTGGAATCGAGTCCTGTGTTGGGCTACAGGTTGTGTGAGGAATCCTCTCTCTCCTTCTCCCTCTTCCTCTCTCCTGCTTGCGTGCTCTCTCTCTTAAAAAAAAAAAAAAAGGAAAGAAAAAAAATCACAAAAGATTAAAAAAAAAAAGGGAAAAACACAAAGCAGAGCAGTGTCCAAGAACTATGGAATAATATTGGCATGTCTAACATAAACACAATCGGAATACTAAAACCACTAAAAAATTCAAACTGGAAAAGGCAAAACAGATCAGGTGTTGCAAGGGCTGGAGATTGGGAAGGGGTTGATTCCCAAGGGCAACGTGAGAATTTTTTTGGGTAATGACCTGTTCTGTAACATGAGGTGTATAGGAGTGCTGACAGGACTGACTCCCATCTCTGGCCTTCTGTCTTGTTCTCCTTCGCTCAGTTTCTTCTCTTGGGGCTTTGTGTGTTCCAGGCCCCTTGGAGATTAATATACACACTGTGGAAATGCCCAACCAAGCCTGGGTTTGGGGGGGGCTTGCTTTTTGCCTCCCAAGAATCAGAGATAGCATGATTTTTCCCCTTCCTGATGCACAGCTGGTGCCACAAGATCTAATTAAAGGTTAGCTGTCAATGAGGTGCATGCAAACCCTTTGAGGTGTGTGCAGACCCTTTGAACTCATTACAGTGCCCCTCCCCGTGTCCCCTTGCTCTATAAAGTCTGGGAGCTAAGGTCTAGACTTCGCAGAGAATAATTCTGCAGCTGCTGTGGCTCGTCCTTCTGCCCCCCCCCCCCCGCCCCCACTGTAAGTTCCCCTGAATACAACTCTGTGAACTGTAGGGAGTGGCCTCCTTCATTTTCTGGTCTCAAAGTGCCTTCTTAGTTTGGGGATACCTTACTTTCCCTCCTCCTTCTAACAAGTCTAGACATGATTCTATTGGTCAAAACCCATAGAACTGCATATCTGAAAGAGTAAATTTTACTCGATGTAAATTTAAAAGAAAACCACCCTAGGGTGTGAGAGGAAACCAAAATAGAACACAGAAAATTACTAATGACCCTAACTATATTACAAATGAGGAACATAGCTTCACTGAAGGGAGTGGGGAAGAAAAGGACTAGCTTAATTAATGTTGGAAAATAGTATTTTGGCTGGATATTGTTAGGCTAAAGACCAAAAGGAGCTGCATACAAGTACTGTACCCTGTTTAGTAAATTTGTTTCTCGCAAAAGTATGGATTAGCGAGCGCCTAGGTGGCTCACACGTTAAATGTCTGCCTTCGGCTCAGGTCATGCTCCCAGGGTTCTGGGATCGAGTCCCACATTGGGCTCCCTGCTCAGCGGGAAGCCTGGTTCTCCTTCTCCTGCTTCCCCTGCTTGTATTCCCTCTCTTGCTGTCTCCCTCTGTGTCAAATAAATAAATAAAATATTTAAAAAATAGAAGTATGGGGGCGCCTCGGTGGCTCAGTGGGTTAAGCCGCTGCCTTCGGCTCAGGTCATGATCTCAGGGTCCTGGGATCAAGTCCCGTGTTGGGCTCTCTGCTCAGCAGGGAGTCTGCTTCTCTCTCTCTCTCTCTCTGCCTGCCTCTCTGTCTACTTGTGATCTCTCTGTCCAATAAATAAATAAATAAATCTTAAAAAAAATAGAAGTATGGATTAGCAATTCAGAAACTGTGTGTTAACGAGAGTTGAAAAAATAGAGTAGATAACGAAAGACAGAGAAATTACAAATAAGAAAAGGTAACAGGTTAGAGTGAACCTGTGGTGTTAGATTGCCATTAGAGATATCAGTATGAATTCATTCTGAATATTTTAGTTATATATGTAAATAGATACAGAAATAAATTATTTTTAAGTAAATGAATTACAAAGTGTAGTATACGCATGGATTTGTATTACATGCATATTCCCATCTCTGCTGAGAGGCTCTAGAAGCAGAGATAGCTTGGGGGTGATGAACACACCTGGTTCCTGTATCTTATTTTCCAAATAACATTCTCCAATAAAAGTAGGCAGAACAGTTAAAGAACCTTATCTCCCAGACTTTACAGAGCAAGGGGACACGGGGAGGGGTGCTGTAGTGAGTTCAAATGGTCTGCACACACCTCAAAGGGTTTGCATGCACCTCATTGACAGCTAACCTTTAATTAGATCTTGTGGCACCAGCTGTGCATCAGGAAGGGGAAAAATCATGCTATCTCTGATTCTTGGGAGTTAAACAGTTAAAGAACTGGTTGATTCCAGAACTGGGTTAGAAATCTATAAGATGAGCCTGGAACATTTTATTTTGTTACAACTAAAGAAATTCTTTTTTTTTTTTAAAAAGCTTTTATTTGTTTATTTATTTATTTGGAGAGAGGGAGACTACATGAGCAGGGGTGGGGTACAGAGATGAGGAGAAGCAAACTCCCTGCTTAGCGCGGAGCCTTATGCAGGGCTTGACCCCAGGACCCTGAGATCATTACCTGCTATGAAGTCCAACACTGAATCTGACTGAGCCCCCCAGCCCCCCCCCCCAAGGAAGTTCTTCAAGAATGGGACATATTGGGGCACCTGGGTGGCTCAGTGGGTTAAAGCCTCTGCCTTCGGCTCGGGTCATGATCTCGGGGTCCTGGGATCGAGCCCCGCATCGGGCTCTCTGCTTGGCAGGGAACCTGCTTCCTCCTCTCTCTCTCTGCCTGCCTCTCTGCCTACTTGTGATCTTTGTCTGTCAAATAAATAAATAAAATCTCAAAAAAAAAAAAAAAAGAATGGGACATATTGAGGGGTACAGGAGCCAAACAGAAAGCTCTCAATGACCAAAACTGGAACAGTTTGAGCAATGAAATGTCACAGCAGTTTTAGATTATAAGTCACAGAATAAATAAAGGTTTATGAGCCCATACTGATATAAATAATTAGAGGAATAAGTAAATAGGGAGATAGCATACAGAAGAATTTGAATTATAAATGTAGAAGGAGTGAGGGAAATAGAAAATCACCATAGTAATAATTGTTACAAGCAAGATCAGTGATGGACACTAAAATTAGTGGATGAAAGTTTGGGAAGAAACAGGATGTTTGCAGAATTTCTGAGTTTCTCTTCCAAGATCCTAATTACAAAGGATAGAGAGTACCTTTATAGTGGATAAGTCTGGCAGATACCACCTTAACTAAGGGAAAAGAACATTACCTTTATGGTATTCTTGCCAAAATATATAATCTCAACATAATTATGAGAAAACATCAGATGGACCCCAAATATGTGATTATTACTCTTCAGAAGTATCAGGTGTCAAAGACAAGAATAGCTTTAGGGATTGTCACAGATTAGAGAGACTAATGCGTATCAAAATGCATTGTAGAATTCTGGCCAGAATAAGGACATTAGTGGAAAAATTCATTTGGCATCTCCTTCCAACTCTTAATTGCATTATTGATTCATGAAACGTTGGGAAAAAAACTGGTGACAGGTGCTGAGCTGGGACCTGTGCTACAAAGATTATTAAGGTACGTTTCTTCCCTTGACAAACTTGCAGTTGCTTGAAGGTCGTAGCAAACAATAGTAGAGGAAAGTTAACTGTCATGAGGGACATCCTAATCAATGTGCTTTTACTGAGTGTGTTCTCTCCAGTTTCCTTGTGCCTTCTGCTTGACATTTCTTCTGTCATTTAGAATCTCAATCCTATTACTCCTTGTAACACACATGTCATTAAAGCCACTTTGGAATTCTCAGTAGTTCCTGAAGGAGTTTAACTAAGGAAGGGCTGTGGTTATCACAGTGGCTGTACGTTACCTGGTATCCCAGTGACTCCTTGCATAACACATTACTTTTACCGGGAAACTTTGGAGTATAAATAAAATGCCTTTGCTTAAAATTCTGCTTCTCTGTTTTGTTTATCCTATGGTCCATTCATGGAATAATAAAATAGCTTAGAAAATCTGTGGACTCTCCTTGTAGGAAACACTATGTACCCCCCCCCCTTTTTTTTCAGACTTTATTTATTTATTCATGAGAGAGAGAGGCGGGGGGGAGAAGCAGGCTCCCCACTGAGCAGGGAGCCCGATGTGGGACTCGATTCCAGGACCCTGGGATTGTGACCTGAGCCGAAGGCAGGCGCTTAAGCATGTGAGCCACCCAGGTGCCCTATGTACACACTTTTGCAGTAATTTCAGATCATTAGACCTCAGTGATGCTTATGGGTTGAACCTATGTAAAGAACCATGTTTTGGGGCAAAGGTGAACTATGAATTTGTCTTGATATTTGGTTTGGTTCTTATCACATTAGTAATTTTGGTAGGGTGGCGATTATGATAACTCAGACAGTGAAAAGTTATAAAAAAAAGAGCATGTTGGGGCCAGGTCAGGATACCAAGGTCCTGGGATGGAGCCCTGCCTTGGGCTCTCTGTTCAGTGGGGGCAGCTTCTTCCTCTTCCTTCTACTCTGCCTGCTTGTGCTCTCTCTGTCAAATAAATAAATAAAATCTAAAAGAGCATGTTGTGTTTTGTAATGATGATTGTGAAGGCATGCAGCAGGACTGTTGTACCGTAGCGGGCTGCCTTCAGAGTGGGAATATGATTTAGAAAAGAGTCAGCCATCAGTTAAGCAGCCAAGACCAAGTGAGTGATGGCCTCCCCGCCTTTCCCCTAATGGAATGAGCAAGGAATGTAAGTATGGGATGATGGGCTTGGGAATCTTTTACGTTACTCTTGTGTCTCAGCAGGGTTAAGCAGTGAGGTCAAGTTCCTTCACTTCCTGCTACTCCATTCCTGATGGCTTCCATTTGCCCTAGTGCTATTGCTGTGACAGTGGTCTAATTTGATATTTAAAGGTGAACCTTTTAGTTCTTAATGTTTCAGTGTCAGAGTGGTTGTGGATTGTGGGGGTTTATGGAATGTCTGCCAGCTGAGAGACTGCAAAATCCGCATTCATCTGCCTCAGTTCATTTGATCTTACTTAATTAAATGAGGTTTTGAAATATAATGGAGTACAGTGACATTTTATTGTGTGGGCTGAACTGTCTTGAGGGAAGAAGTGGGTGGGAAGAATGGTGTGCAATTTTTACAAAGTAAGCTGCAGAAAGGCCAGTGAGACTGCAAGATAAGGTTGTGTGTGTGTTTTGAGAGTTCCCTCTAACACCAAATGCTTCTGAGGACACCTTTGCTTACATAAAACCATAATGATTTACATTTTAAGATGGAGTTCTTGCCTATAGAAATAAATTGGTTTGTTATTAGTGAATCTAGGATGAGGGAAATGTATGCTACAGCTGAGGCGCTTTCCTGATTTACTTACCGATAGGTAATATCTTAGGTTCTAGTCTATGAAACTCTTCTTATTTATAGTTTAATTTGTGATATGTCTGAGCTAATTTGAGCTTTGTTGGTCATAGATTATGACTTTGTTTGCCTTTTGTCTCTTAGAAATATTCTAAGAAAAATTCTAGAGTCCTTTATTATGTAGTGAAGTCTCACAGCATATTGAAAATGAAACCTGACACAAAGAAGTGGTTTTTGTTTTCTAGTGAATATGAACAGACTCACTAAAGAGAATCTCTTACTGTTTTTTGTTTTGTTTTTTTACTCCATGCAGATTACACATTTTGAGTTTTTGATAAACTTTATTTCCTGGATGATCTCTCTTACTGAGTGTGCTCTAATTAACTTTTTAAAAAGCACCAGTGCCACCTCCCCACTGCTTTAAAATCTTTTTGTGAGAACAAGGAGAATGATTAACTTTCTAATTGATGTGTGGTGGCGTAGCTATCTAAAATACTTTCATTAAAGCAACTTAATGTTTTAAAGATAGCCAAGTTAAATATGTAATCATTCTCCTGAGTAATTAAAATGAAAGAATGGATATAATTAGAAATTGTGTCTGTCTTTTTATAGGACATCGCGTAACGGATAGTTCTGCTTTGAACACGCAGTTGGTAATAAATGGTTCTGTAGTTTCCTTGGAGAAATCTGCTAGAGGAGGTGTTCCTTCAATACCTGTAGTCCAGTCTGAGTTTAACTTAACTTTTACATTGTTTTTGTGTGGCATCTGCAGTTATGCAGTGAGATAAAAACCATTACATGTGTATCGTACTTTTTTTCTCCCACAGTATAGCCAGATAATTGGGTTTCTAGAAACTGATTTTCTTAATTTCAGGAATAAAGGCAGTTTTTGAGTTTTAAAATTTTTTTTTAAAAGATTTAATTTATTTATTTATTTATTTATTTATTTGACAGAGAGAGAGATCACAAGTAGGCTGAGAGGCAGGCAGAGAGAAAGGGGGAATCAGGCTCCCCGCTAAGCAGAGAGCCTGATTCAGGGCTCGATCCCAGGACCCTGAGATCATGACCTGAGCTGAAGGCAGAGGCTTTAACCCACTGAACCACCCAGGTGCCCCAATTTTTGAGTTTTTAATTTTTAAACAAACTCGCTTCCTTCCTTCCTTCCTTCATTTATTTGAGAGAGAAAGAGATAGCGTGCGTGTGGGGAGGGGCAGGGGAGAGGGCGAGAGGGAATCCCAAGCAGACTCCACACTGAGCGCAGAGCCAGTGGGGTGGGAGGATGGGTGGGGGGAGAGAATATCAAGCAGACTTCCCTCCGAGCAGGGAGCCCATGGTGGGCTGGATCGCATGACCCTGAGACTGTGACCTGAGCTGAAATCAGGAGTCAGATGCTTAACTAAGCTACCCAGGTGCCCCTCAGCTTCTCTTGTTTCTAAAACATTGTTTTCTACTCTCTCGATTTTCTTTCCACTGGTAGGGCTGTTGCTTCGTATTCTTCGTGAGCTCCTCTTTTCAGTCCACTAATGGTGAAGTTATTTGGGTTATTTCTCTGGGTTCCTTTCTTTCCTTATGTGTCACATCTTCTCAGAAAATGTCTTTATATCATCGCTTCAACTCTCATCTGGCCTGGGTGATTCCCAAATAAAAATTCCCAGCCCAGATCTTTCTTTGGGATTCCTGACTCCTATCTAGCTGGCTTCAGGGTGGTTCCAGTAAGTGAGAAAAATCACTGAGATGTCCCATAAGTGCTTTAAACTCAATGTCTCGAAATAATTCTTTAGGGCTTCCCCTACCCTGTTACCCCCCTTTTCTGGTTCTGTCAGTTTTAAGCGCCTCTTCTTGCCTGCCAAATGCTCTGGCCCTAAACTGTATTCCCAGCTTCATTTTCCATTATGATACATATATTTTTTAAAGATTGATTTATTTGAGAATGAGAGTGTGTGTGAGTGGGGTGAGTGGTGTAGGGAAAGGGAGAGAAGCAGGCTCCCTGCTGAGTGGACAGCCCACTGTGGGGCTCGATCCCAGGACCCTGAGATCACAACCCGAGCTGAAATCCAGAGCTGACCGCTTATGGGACTAAGCCACCCAGGTGCCTCCCACTGCCATCGTGCATATTTAACATATGCTGTAGTGGTCCTAAAATACTTGGCTTCCTATCAGTATGTCCCGAACCTGTCTATATCCCTGTTATTTTTGCTTGCTTCATGCCTCCCTCTCTGAAACAGATCCTCGTCTCTTAAACATGCTCCAACATCTCCTTGCCAGCTTGATGCCAGAACTTTCCCTGATCTAGGGAAGCTACATTCTTCTTACTCTATGTTGCTCTTTCTGTTTTGTAAACTCCTATATTTTATTGAAACGCATTTAATGGCATTACCTCATTCTGCTAATCCTTATCTATTTCACTAGTCTGTTACATTCTTGAGGCAGGAGTTAGGACATTTTCACTTAGAGGACCCATACACTGGGCCTGGCATATGGTAGGCATTGCCTGGTGTAGTGTGGTATTTGATTGTGGGGTTGAGGAGCGAGACTTCTGACAGTGCTTTCGGTTATCATTCACATTAAATTCTGGGCACATAGCAGGATTGGTTCCTGCGCCATTTCTCAGCCTGCATGTGGAGTCAGACTAGACTCCTGCTGATGTATATGGGGAAGTGGTTGTGGATTTTTAGAACTCTGGCTAATGGCATTTATCATAATATTTGACTTGAAGATGACCATTTTCCTTCACAATTCAACATCATTGATATTACCATGTATTTTACAGCCGATAGTCTCTCATGATGATAACTGATAATGTTGTATATACTATTTTTAGTAGTAATCTTTGATAACAACGTGCTATATAATCTTATCATAGCATTTTAGATTTGATGAATTTTAGCGATTAAGTATGTGAGGTTACATGATGATTTCCATTCCTGGAGTTGTATCACCCAGGGGTGTTATTGGTTGTAGTGGACATTGTGGTTTCTACTCAACATTCTTTCCAACCCTGCCATGTAAGACAGTAGTTGTGCAGGGTGAGTAGAGTGGGTTCCCCTAAGCCCCTGTCCATGGTGGTTTCCACTGGTGGAAATAACTCAGGGCAAACTTATTCCCTATCTATAATGGGAACGATGCCTAGGTGTGTCCAATTAAAGACTGGGGGCTTTTGTTGGGTGGGAAGAAATACTTCCTCCCTCTCCCTTTTCCATAAGAGCAAGGTAGTGTGGGTAGCCCCTGGAGCTACTGGCAGCCATCATACCAGAGGGGCGATAGCCTAAGCTTTAAGCTAGGAGTGGAAGAGGGCTGAGCCAACAGTTGCTGAGAACTGAGTTGCTGTCTGAGAAACCACTTAGAGGCAGTAGAGTATTAGCATTCAGGATGCAGCTCTGGACTGGAGAGCCTGGTGTGCCTGCTCTGCCCCTTCCTCACTGTGGCTCTCGGGGCAAGTGATGTGACCCTCTTGCAGTTTTGTGGTGTGTGAGAAAGTATGGATGGTGGTGTAGATGGAAATAGGATTGTCCTCTCAGTTAATCTATCAAATAATCAGCATTTTACTTTAATAGGAAAATCCAGAGGTAGTCCCACAAAGGTCAGAAACATTGTACTGGAGGTGTTAACAAATGCAGTTGGCAGAGGAAACAAGGAGAGACATGATTATTAGAACACTGTTTTCTGTTTGCAGTTGACGTGGCATTTCACGTGGAGAACTCTAGTGAGTCAGTGGTAAAACTGACTCAAAACAAAGAACCTAATGAGCATTGTGCCAAATGAAATAAGCCAGAGAGAAAAGGGCACATACTGTATGATTCCATCCATATGATATGTTCACAATAGGCAAATCTACAGAGACAGAAGGCAGATTAGTGGTTGTCTAGGGCGGGAGCAGGGATGGAGAGCAACTTCATATGGGCACAAGGTTTCTCTTTGGGGCTAGGGAGCGGTTTTAAAATTAGAACTGAATGATGGTGAATTGTTGAATCATTATATTGTGCATGTGAAACGAATACAAAACAGTTAAGCATACTGGATTAAAATTAAAAAATTAGATCATGGTGTTGGTTATACAGCTCTAAATAAATATACTAAGACCTATTGAACTTTATACTTAAAGGGGTGAATTTTAGGGGCGCCTGGGTGGCTCAGTGGGTTAAAAGCCTCTGCCTTCGGCTCAGGTCATGATGCCAGGGTCCTGGGATGGAGCCCTGCATCAGGCTTTCCTTTTTTCTTTTTCTTTTTTTTTTTTTTAAAGATTTTATTTATTTATTTGACAGAGAGAGATCACAAGTAGGCAGAGAGGCAGGCAGAGAGAGAGGAGGAAGCATGCTCCCTGCTGAGCAGAGAGCCGGATGTGGGACTCGATCCCAGGACCCTGAGATCATGACCTGAGCTGAAGGCAGCGGCTTAACCCACTGAGCCACCCAGGCGCCCCTGCATCAGCCTTTCTGCTCAGCGGGGAGCCTGCTTCCCTTCCTCTCTCTCTGTCTGCCTCTCTGCCTACTTGTGATTTCTGTCTCAAATAAATAAATAAATAAAATCTTAAAAAAAAAAAAAAGGATTGAATTTTATGATATATAAATGATTTCTTAACAGAGTGTTTTTTTATTTAAAGAGTGAAATAATTCAATAGGATAGTAGGATATAAAATTAACCCCAAAATTACAAACCTTCATATACATAAACAATAACTAGTTAGAACATACAATGGAAGAAAAACACCATTGACAGTTAAGCAACAAAAATGTTAAAATACCCAGGAATTAAACTGCAGAAATTTGCAAGACTTGTGTGAAGAAAACTTTAATTAAAAGACTCCTGAAAGGCTTAAAGGTAAAGTGTACAAAACTGAAGTGCCTTGTTCTAGGAGAAGATGACACCACTCTAAAGTTGTAATCAAGGATTTGGGCGCAAGCAGCTGGTGTGGGAGGCAATACCAGGAAGCACCTGTGAGAGAGTGGGGGTAGGGGGTGCTGGGGGGAGCGAGCTGAGAGATTAGAGTGGGGGAGGGAGTGTTGGGCCAGGGGGCAGTGAGATGGGATGGAATTAAGCCAGTATAAGTTGTGTTCATGAGCTACCAGCTCTTGGTGGCTGGAGTTCAGTCCTCTTGGGGACTTCTGTAGAGCTGCATAGAACCCACCTCAGAGTTGTTCTACCCGAGGGTAAAGAAATCTGGTTCCCCCCAGCTTTAGTGGCTGGTTTCTTTCCCATAGTGTGGCCACAAGCATTTTGGGGATTAGCAGCTTCTACTACTGTGGCATTCCAGATTTGTGTTGTTGGGATGTAGAAGTCATTCCAGTTTCAAACACAGCTGAGGAGATGGATGTACTCCGTGGTCTTCGTTATCTCTTCGGTGCTCTGTCCACTACCTGCAGAGCTATGGTCTTCTCTGAATGGGGCCGTAAAGGGGTCAGGGAGCAGTTATGTATTTTTTGTGCTGAAGACAGGCGGTGGGCTCCTCCACAGCAGACCTCTCCGCACCGGCTCCTTCCAGGCCTGCTCAGAAGTCTGGACTGGCTCATGGAAAAGGAGCTGGGCTGTGCTTGCTGTCATCAGCTTTCCATTGAGTCTGGATACCTGCTGATTAGAGTTAGTCATATAGGATACTTTGTAACATTGACAAGCCAATTATTTATTTTAAAAAAAACAAGAAAATGGGGTGCCTGGGTGGCTCAGTCATTAAGCGTCTGCCTTCGGCTCAGGTCATGATCCCAGGGCCCTGGGATAGAGCCTCACCCAGGGTCTCTGCTTGGCAGGAAGCCAGCTTCTCCCTCTACTGCTCCCCCTGCTTGTGTTCCCTCTCTTGCTGTGTCTGTCTCTGACAAAATCTTTAAAAAATGGCAAGAACATGTTTTGTTCCTTTAGCCTCTGCCAATATGAATTCCAATATATTTGGCTTACGCAGTAACTGTTAGTAGTATATAAAATAAGGAAAGCCTACTAGGATTTTTGCAAACAATATTGATGTGACAACTTTTTTTAAATTAGTTTTTAAATTTTAATTCCAGTATAGTTAACATACAGTGTCATATTAATTTCAAGTATGCAGTATAGGAATTCAACACTTTCATACTTTGTTCCATGCTCATCATGATAAATGTACTGATGGGACAACTTTTTGAATGTTGCTCAAAGAACCATTATGGTATATAAGATACATAATGGTTCTGTGAATCAAAGAGTCAGGATTTTGCAAATAACTATTATAATTCAGTATTTTACTTGTTTTTTTTCTTACAAATCCCAACTGATATTTTTATTTGATGATGCCTAGTATTTCAAAAAGCTTATTTGAGAAGATATCAGTAAACCGGTTGGCTAATTAAAAATATCTCTTGGTTTTGAAAACTCTGCATAAGTATTTTGTTATAGATTGAAAAAAGGAGCAATGCAAAGTGACCATATTACAATAAATTATCTGTGAGATTTAGAGGCAGACATTTATATCCATAAGTAAAGATGTAAGTTTGCAGCTTTATTCCTGATAGCTGAATTTACACAGATGAGCTTAAATACGCTGCTTGGTAGACATTTTTCATGCCAAGTTTTATTAAGTACTGTGTATTTGTTTTCTGTTTTTGTTCTTCTCTTCTCTCTTTTTCTACTTTCCCTTGAGTTGAGTATTTTATTCCTTTTTATCTCTTCTGTTGGCTTAATTAGTTACTTCATTTTTTGTTGCTGTAGGATTTAAAATGTTTATCTCTAACTTATAATTTGTTAACTATTGTACACATAATGTAAGGTACACATAATGTACGCATAATACCTTATGATAGTGTATTTTCATTTTCCCTCTCCCATTTTTGTGTTATTTTGTCATTTTACTTGTACATTTTAGAAACACCACAGTATTTTGTCATTATTTTTGCTTTAAGCAGCTTAAAATTTTAAAATTATCTTTCAAGTAAAATTTTACAATAGAAACAAAGATTGTTTTTTTTAAAAGATTTTATTTATTTGGGAGAGAGAGAGTGAATGTATGAGTGGGGAGAGGGACAGAGGTAGGTAACACTGTGGGCCTCAGTCCCAGGTCCCTGAGATCATGACCGGAGCCGAAGTCACACCCTTAACTGACTGGGCCACTCCAGCGCTGCTGAAACTTTCTAATTCTTTGACCTCGTTTCTTTCTACTTCCTTCCTCTCACATTTAAATACCCTCAGTGTGTACCTGCTCCAGGTTTTTCTTTCTTTTCTTTTTTCATACTCTCTTTTAAAAGATTTTATTTATTTATTTGAGAGAGCGAGCGCGAGAGAGAGCATGAGTGGGAAGGGGTGAGGGGCAAGGGAGAAGGAGAAGCTGACCTCCTACTGGGCAGGGAGCCTGATGGGGAGCTCGATCCCTAGGACCCTGGGACCATGACCTGAGGCCAGAAGCAGATGCTTAATGACTGAGCCATGCAGATGCCCCAGGGTATTGCATATATTGTCCGTCTCTGGGGATGTTGGTTCACAACCGTCTTAGAACTTCCCAGGTATAATATGAAATCAGGGCCTGCATGCCAAGGCCAAGGAGAGACTGAGGAATAGGTCCAGCCACTTCATGTTTGTAGGTGACAGTCTTAATACGCAAAGGTAACATATAAAAGGTTTACCTTGGGTGGCAGCATGACGAATGTATCTCCCCAACTTCCCATCAAATCTTGAAAGTTTAAAAGGAGTTCTTAACTGGTTCAGTCATATATATCCTGCCGGTGTTCTCAGCATCATATCACCATCTCAAGGCTATGTCCTTGGAGCAGCCTCTGAGAGCAGAACACACATTCCAAGGACAGGGGAGGGAATGAGGATCCTTCTTGGTTGGGCCTGAGTCTAGTTCACTGGTCAGTTGGCAGTTGCTACTTTGTTGTTGTTGTTGTTGTGTAGAGAAAGAGAGAGAGAGTGAGTGAGTATGGGGGTGGAGTGTAGGGGCAGAAGGACAGAAAGAATCTTAAGCAGGCTCCATATCCAGTGGGGAGCACAACTTGGGACTCGATCTCACGACCCTGAGATTTTGATCTGAGCCAAAAGTCAGATGAGTCAGATGCTTAACCTACTGAGCCAGCCAGGTGTCCTGTGGTCACATCTTTTTGATGATGTTCCCCAGTAGGGACCAGTCTTCTCTCACATATTTTTATGACTCAGGTTCTCACCTCATGCAGGTCATCTTATGAAGAAAGGATTCTTATGCCTACTCTGTATATAATACCTTCCAGTCTACACTCATTTTCCCTGTGATCCTACTGCATCTTTCTCCATAATGTTTACTACTGTGTGACATACTATGTGTTGATTTATTTATTCTTGTTTCTTCTGTTGGATTTTAGATATAACAAGGGAGGAAATTAATTTTGTCTTTATCTTCTAGAACAGTATTGGTCACCTAATATGGATTCAGCAAATATTTGTGGAGTGAATGAATAAATGAGTGAAAGATGTCAGTTCATTAATAAAGTGATGGTATAAATTTTGGGGATTAAAAACTATCTTTATTCTTAAAATTATATTATTATTTTTTAATTTTTTTAAATTTTATTTATTTATTTGACAGATATATTAATTGTAAGGTGCTTATGAATTCATTGTGTGGAAACCTTGTAGCCTGTGTTACTAATTCTCCAGGTGACCATGAGCAGACTATACTCTAAGCCTGATAAAGAAATGGGGTTAGGGTAGTCTCTTCCAACTATTTTATTTATATATATATATAATATATATGTATGTATACTTATTCTAATTAATTTTTTTATTTTAATCTATTTTTATTTTTTAATTTTTTTTGAAGATTTTATTCATTTATTTGACACAGAGAGAGAGATCACAAGTAGGTGGAGAGGCAGGCAAAGTGTGGGGGGCGGCGAGAAACAGGTTCCCTGCTAAGTAGAGAGCCCGATGCAGGGCTCCATCCCAGGATCCTGAGATCGTGACCTGAGTCGAAGACAGAGGCTTAACCCATTGAGCCACCCAGGTGTCCATATTTTTAAATTTTTTAAAGAAGATTTTATTTGTTTATTTCAGAGAGCATGGTGGGGTAGGGTCAGCGGGAGAAGCAGACTCCCTGCAGAGTAGGGAGCCTGTTGTGGAACTTGATCCTGGGACTCCAGGATCATGACCTGAGCTGAGGGCAGTCATTTAACGAGCTGAGACACCTATGCACCTTGTTTTTATTTTTAAAAGAGCGAGAGTGAACAAAGCGGGGAGGGTCCGAGGTGGGGAGAGAGAGAGAGAGAGAGAATCCCAAGCAGACTCCCTGTTGGGTGTGGAACCTGACTAAGGGCTCAATCTCAGGATCGTAAACTGAGCTGAAATCAAGAATTGGATCCCTAGGGGTGCCTGGGTGGCTCAGTGGGTTAAAGCCTCTGCCTTCGGCTCAGGTCATGATTCCAGGGTCATGGGATCAAGCCCCGCATTGGGCTCTCTGTTCGGCAGGGAGCGTGCTTCCCCCTCTCTCTGCCTGCCTCTCTGCCTACTTGTTATCTCTCTGTCAAATAAATAAAAAAAAAAAAGAAAAAAGAGAGAATTGGACCCTTAACTGACTGCACCACCCAGACTCCCCATTCCCCCTTTCTAAACAAGTTTTTAATGAGGTCTTCTTTAATCTTCTTCGCAGAAATCCATCGAAATCAGGTTAAATATCCAATAGAGAATAGATTAATTCTGTCATTTTCCTGTGCAGATAAGCTTATAGGTTTTATGTTGCTCTAGAATTTTTTGGTTTTTGGTCTGTCATCAGAGGGCCTTCACAGTGTCATTCTGTCTTGTCTCCAGTACTATTTTTTTTTTTTTTTTAAGCAAACTGTATGCCCAGCTTGGGACCCAGTGCAGGACTTGAACTCACAACCCTGAGGTAAAGACCCTAGTTGAGATCTAGAGTTGGACGCTTAACCGACAGAGCCACCCAGCTGCCCCAGTTTCTAGTATTCTTTATCACCATCCTTTACTGTGTTTCCTACTGTATATCCCATATATTCTAATTTTTTAGTTCCTTCCATTAGGCATTGCTGCCTCCCATTTCTGTTTATCAAAATCTTACCTTTCATGTCTAATATTAAATGCTATCTTCTTTGTGACATAGTACCTAATGCTCAGGATGAAATGAGGCTGATTCTTGACGTGCCTGGGTGGCAGTTAGTTAAGCCTCTGCTTTCGGCTCAGGTCATGATCTCAGGGTCCTGGGATTCAGCCCTGCATTGGGCTCCCTGCTCAGTAGGGAGTCTGCTTCTCCCTCTCCCTCTGCCCCTCCATCGTGGTGTGTATGCTCTCTTTCTCTCTCAAGTAAATAGATAAAATATCTAAAAATAATCAAGTAAGTGATTTTTTAAAAAAAGATTTTACTTATTTATTTTACACAGAGAGACATGGTGCAAGAGGGAACACAAGCAGGGGGAGTAGGAGAGGAAGAAGCAGGCTTCCCACCGAGCAGGGAGCCCATGCGGGGCTCTATCCCAGGACCTTGGGATCATGACCTGAGCCAAAGGGAGATGCTTAATGACTGAGCCACCCAGAGGCCCCTGTTTTACTATTTTTTTTTTTTTAAGATTTTATTTATTTATTTGTCAGGGATAGAGGGAGAGAGAGCGAGTGAGCACAGGCAGACAGAGAGGCAGGCAGAGGCAGAGGGAGAAGCAGGCTCCCTGCCAAGCAAGGAGCCCGATGTGGGACTCGATCCCAGGAGGCCGGGATCACGACCTGAGCCGAAGGCAGCCGCTCAACCAACTGAGCCACCCAGGCGTCCCTGTTTTACTATTTTTAATTTAGTATTTTAAGTCCTATAAGATTGCCTTTAATGTAGACCCTACAGCTCTATAACTTTAAATAAAATAAAATTACCTTAGAACTTCATTTTTAAGGTTGTCTTATTCCCACCCCCCCATTTCTTTCATGGATTTGAAGGTTGCCTTTTTTATTTTATCACTTTATTACATTTTATTGCCTTTATTTATTTTAATATTTTATTTATTTATTTGGGAGAGAGAGAGCAAGTGAGAGAGAGCACAAGCAGGGTGAAGGGCAGAGGGAGAAGCAGTTTCCCCACTGAGCAGGAGCCCAATGTGGGACTTGGTCCTGGCTGAAGGCAGACACTTTACCAACTGAGCCACGCAGGTGCCCCATTTTATTGCCTTTAGTGTTTTTAATACAGAGGGCCTCTCTTGATATCGTTTTGTTCAAGTTCCTTTGGTAACTTTTACTTGTTTTCAGGTGTCAGTAAAGGAATATTTTAGTAAGGAAAGGAATTCACTAAGCCATTTACTATTCTTTATTATAAGATAATAAAAATGTGCATCTATTTTAGCTTTATTAGTTTTATTTGTTTAATAAAGTAAAATATTGAATATGATCTTGATATAAAGAATTTTCTTCCTATAATTAGTAATTTAGATTACTCTTTATCAGTTGATGATGCAGAGTTGACTCTCATCTATCAGATATACTTTTATAAACTTTGGAGGAGAATGGATATTTGAGTTTTAAGGTTATTTTGATGTAGGATATCATACTTTTGCAAAAACTGTATTAATACGTAGTAACTGGACTGTCTAAAAAAAGGTCTGTCATATAGAAAATAGGCATACTCCAAAACCTAGACAAAGAAAATGGCAAAGTTTATCAATTTCTGCATTCCTACCAAATATGAGTGATTGTCTTTCCAGTTAATCATTTTTTCTTGTTCTACATGGCAGCTTCTCTTACCTAACATATGCTAAAATTTTACGGGGTACTTCTGTTCCTATTAATATTTTCATTTTAATGCTCTCTCTGAAGACTTATTATCTGGAAAGCTCTCTGTTAGTGATATGTTAGAGCAGATTGATGGATCAGATATTTTTGAGCAGCTGATCTTTTAACTTTCTGGAAATCATGCCAAGTATGTGGAATTTCTTCCACTGCCCATTCCTAAGACCAGCTCATCAGGTTCGTGGATTCTTGGAAATAAAACTATAGTTCTTCACATGTCCTTTCCAACTTCTTAAATTATGTATAAATGAACCTTGGATGACAATGTTTCCAAATTACTGTAGCCTGAATGATCGGTGACCACAGTGCCCTCAAGGAAGTAGGAGTTTAATACATGTTGACTGCATGTTCGCTGTGCCCGTTAATGGGTTCGTTCACTTCTGGTCCTAAGCTTTAAGAGTAGTGTCATGTATTCTGGAGTCAGAGTTTCTCTTTGTTGTACTTTCTTTCTTTCTCTTTCTTGTACTTTCTTCAGCTTCATC
Organism: Mustela putorius furo; assembly: GCF_011764305.1. Taxonomy (NCBI): domain Eukaryota; kingdom Metazoa; phylum Chordata; class Mammalia; order Carnivora; family Mustelidae; genus Mustela; species Mustela putorius. The sequence continues at coordinate 9,199,052 of NW_025421480.1, read as the reverse complement.
TTCTAACCTTTTAAATTGAATTCTTTTATTAGTTTCTTATTGCTGTTATAGCAAATATTTCTGCAAATTTGTGAGCTTTAAAGCACCATACATTTATTAATTTATAGTTTTGGGAGTCAGAAGTGGCTTTCACTGAGCTAGTATCAGTTGTCAGTAGACTGCATTCACTGGAGGTTCTGGGGGAGAACCTGCTTCCTTGCCCTTTTCAGCTTTTAGAGGTGGCTTGCATTTCTTGGCTCATAGTCCCTCCTGCTGTCTTCAAAGCTAACAATACAGCATCTTCAAATCTCTGACTCTGGCTTTCTTCCTCCTTCAGTCAGTAGGAGATGCTTGTGATTACACTGGGCCCACTGGGATAATCCAAGAATAATTTTTTTAAAAAAGATTTTATTTATTTATTTGACAGAGATCACAAGTAGGCAAAGGCAGGCAGAGAGAGGAGGAAGCAGGCTCCCCGCTGAGCAGAGAGCCCGACGCAAGGCTCGATCCCAGGACCCTGGGATCCTGACCCGAGCCGAAGGCAGAGACTTTAACCCACTGAGCCACCCAGGCGCCCCAATAATCTTATTTTTTAAAAAAATATTTATTTATCTGAGAGAGAGAGAGAACACGAGAGCTTGCAGTGAGGAGGGGCAAAGGGAGAGGGCGAGAAAATCCATGCTGACTTGTCTCACAACCCTGTGATCAGTGCCCTGAGAGCATGGCCTGAGCCAAAAACGAGAGTCGAGAGTCAGAAGCTTAACTAACTACACCGCCCCCAGGCGCCAATCTCCTTATTTTCAGTTCAGATGATTAGCAGTGTTAATTCCACCTGTATACCTCATTCCTTTTTGTCATGTGGCACATTCATAGGTTTCAGGATTAGGATGAGGAGGCCATCTTTGGGAGGCTATTTTTCCAGGTACTGTAGTTCAGTTCTTGGTTTTTTATTTCCAAGAGTAGTGGTGTTTTTTTTTTTCCCTTTCAATTTTTAAAAAATAAGATTGCAGTAACTTTTCCCTAAAAATGACAGTATAGTTTTCTGTTTTATTCCTTTTGCAACAAAGACTGTTGCGTGTAAGGCTTTATTCTAGAGCACTCCTGTCCAATAGGAGTACATCATTTCAAATTTCTGGTAGCACCATTTGAAAGAAATAGTTTAAATCAATTTTAATAAAGTATTTTATTTAACCTCACTATCAAAAATATTATTTCTAGCTTATGATTAGCATAAATTTTTGTCTAAGATTTTATTTATTTATTTATTTGACAGAGAGACAATGAGAGAGGGAATACAAGAAGGGGGAGTGGGAGGGGAAGAAGCAGGCTTCCTGCTGAGCAGGAAGCCCAACTTGGGGCTCCAGGATCATGACCTGAGCCGAAGGCAGCTGCCTAAGGACTGAGCCACGTGGGTGCCCCCAGCATAAAAATTTTTGAGATGTCTTCATTTTTTTCTTACTAAGTGCAAAAAATTAAGTGATTTTTCACCACCCGTTAGAGAGCAGCAGTATACAGACACAGCATACAGAAAATGAAGTACTTTGGATTTTGGGGCATGAGCCTTTTTTGAATCTTCTAAAACACAACTGAATATATTACAATTCAGTAACTTTAACCAATAATCTGAATTTTTGTATAGAATACCTATATAACTACAGAATAGCCTCGACTTTGAACTTTGTTTTAAAATGATAAATACTCTTTAGTTTTAATTGTGTATGGAATCGGTTATAGTATTTATCATTGATTATGAGAAGAACACTACTATAGCAACATTTTTTTCTTCAGGAAGTGATTTCTGTTTAAGTCTTTATCCACTACTACTATTATTATTATTGTGTCGTTAATAAGTAGTTGGTGGATATGATGGGATTCTTGGAGAAAGACATGGTTTAAGTTTTATAGGCATAGTATCGAGTGGTGGAGCATAGACTGAATAAATATTTTTCAAAGGACTGTACCCTAAAATATATATAAATATATTTTTAATATATAGTATAGTGTATATTATGTTATATTATATTATATTATATTCATCTCTGAGGCATGCCATGCAAGACTTACCTGTGGGTAGAGGGTATGACGTGGGCTAGTGTGTGACCTGGTCCACCATCTGTGAAATCAGTTACTGTCTTAACTCAGGCGTTGAAAAAAGAGTTTAAACTTTGATTCCAATAATTTATTTTTTTAAATTGAGGTGAAATATATATTACATAAAATTTGCTATTTTGACCATTTTAAAGTCCATTTCAGTGGCCTTATTTACATTCAGGATATTGTATAATCATCACCACTATCCTTTTCCGAAATTTTTTCATCTCCCAAAATAAAAATTCTGTAACTATTAACCAGTGAGTCCCCATGTCCTTCTCCCACCTAGCCCCTGGTAATCTCTAATCTAATTTCCAGATTTCCGAATTTTCCTCCTCCAGATTTCATAGGAATCAGATCATATTTGTCCTTTTGTGTTCAGCTCATTTCACTTAATTTAATGTTTTCAAGGTTCATCCATGTTGTGATATATATATATCAGAACTTCATCTATTGGTGTTTGATCTTGGTTGGCCATACTAATTTTCTCTTGAAATGTGTGCAAAACCATTTTCAATGTAAAAATGCATTTTAAAATGGTTCTTTTCCTTTCATATTATGTGACCTTAGTAATAGCTTTTTAAAAAAACTTTTCCCAGTGGATACTATGATAATTGTGGGCTTGTTGATTCATGCTGTTGAATAGTAATTTCTTGCAAGTTATCCTGGCCTGTAGGATTCATTTTTCATGTGATCTGCATAAAAATAGTGGTGATGAATTTTAATCAAGTCAGAATGCAGATTTGAATGCTAAGCTTCAAAAAAAAACTTAATTAAAATACACAAGTCACATTAGTGGTCCCTTGGTAGGGAAAGTATGTTTCTCCTAGTTTTGTAGCTGAAAACTTTTCTCTTGTTTTAACCTATAAACTGATAGGTGTCACTGTTTGGTAAGAAATTGGGAGTGGCGTGGGGTACAACTGCTGTGCTCAAATGATGTTCTCAAAGTGGTTAATTATTATCATAACTTATTTTATACCAAATTAAAACTGTTCTTCCCAGGACCAATATAGGGATTTATTCAGCCAGTCAAACCAAGTTTACTTGTTGAAAAAAAAAAATTTTTTTTAAAGATTTTATTTGACAGAAAGAGATAGGGTCACAAGCAGCGGGGCTGGAGAGGGAGAAGCAGGCTTCTTGGAGATCAGGGAGCCCAAAGTGGGGCTGATCCCAGGACTTTGGGATCATGACCTGAGTTAAAGGCAGATGTTTAATGACTGAGCCATCCAAATTTGCACATGAAGGCACTGAACTGGGTGCCACAGAGGAGATACAAAGAAATACAAGTTCCCAGGAACTTTCACTCTAGGGAAGTTAAAACCTGAATGGATGTGGTTCAAGACAAAAATGTAGTTATCAAAAACACATACAGAATTAAAGAACAACACAGAATTCAACAGATTTATCCAGATCACAATAAGTGATAGCAAAGGGTAAGTTATATTAACTAAATGAACTGTGTAGACTAGTCATGTTCAGTATTTTTTATTGTGAATAGTAGAACGCCTCCTTATACCCCCCCCTTTTCTTTTCCTCAAATGAAACCTTAAACTAATTTCAAATATGTTTAAAAAAAAAAAAAAAGAGTGAGGGTTGCCTGTGTGGTTCAGTTGGTTGATAAGCATCTGCCTTTGGCTCAGGTCATGATCCTGGGGTCCTGGGATGGAGCCCAGCATCAGGCTTTCTGCTTGGCAGGAAGCCTGCTTCTCCCTCTCCTGCTGCTCACTCTCCTGCTGCTCCTGCTTGCACGCTCTCTATCAAATAAATAAATAAATAAAATCTTAAAAAAAAAAAAAAAGTTAGCAAAGACCTTACTGTTGGAAAACAGGGTTCCAGACCAGTTCAACCAACTAACTAATGACTTGGGACTTTTTAGCTGAATTCTCGTTTAATTTCCTTATTCGAAAATGGCATTAATATTGGGATTGTTGTGAGGATTAAAAATAACGGAGGGCGGAAAGCATTTAAAACCGTCTGGAACATTCTAAGTACCAAGTACGTTGTATCTGTTGATATTGTTGTTATGCTAGACCAGGAGGGGTGGAAGTCAGAAGCCTGACTCCAATATTCAGTTACAGTTTTTCAGTGATACACGTATATTTATCTGTGAAAAAAAATATGAAGATATGTGGGAATAGATATGTATGTATTCTGTCTACATACATATTATGGAGAGAAAATATGTCCATAAGCACTGTGAGAGTGGTGGCAGGGAGAACTCCTGACATGATAACCACACATTAGAAATTTCTCTGTTCTAGCAAACTTCTGCTAAACTTGAACCTTTGTAGAGAAGACAATAGTTTTCTTCTTATCTGGATTGTCCTGTGTCCCACATGGCTGAGTTGGGATTTCTGATTCTTGCTTCAGGTTTTTGTTAACTTGTCAGATAATATGCCACTTAAAAATTGATTTATTTAGAATCTTTTGATTTTCTCTACTATATTAATACTGCTGTCTTTACTTGTAAATAACTGTATGATACCTCAGCCCTGGTGTTCTCTCTCAAAAGAGGATCTACTCTGTTTTGCATTTGGTAGCAACTTCTGTCTGACTGCCTGTAGGGAGAGGAGGGGCCTGGAGTCCTCTGGAGAAAATAGATTTCCAACTGGGCACATATAGGGAGTCATTTCTGTGTTGCAACATTAACTATCATCCCCTCCCCTTCCACCCCAAAATAGCAATTATAGGGAATTATTCTTTAATCACTTCATGTTTAGTATTTACATTAGCATATCAAAAGATGATATTTAATTCTTAAGGTTAATGACTGTGTTTTTTAAGAGTTTTAATCATTTGTGGGCTAAAAAGAAACATCCCACTTTGATTTGCTAATGCATCCTTATGGAGACACTGCTGTTAAATAAATAAAACATCCTGCTGGGGATAGAACTGTTGTGGTTTTATCAGCAATCTTTACAGATGAAAATTAGCTGTTCACTAGATTTTGCCTGGTGAATTTTAGTCGTGGCAGAGTATAGCCTAATGATGAGGCATATGGGTTCTGGAGTCTGACCACCTGGGTTTGAATATAAGCTCCATTATTTACTGTGTGACTTGTGGCAGTTGAACTTATTTTCTCTAGCCATAGTTTTCTTGTTCAAAAAGTGGGGCTGAATTTGGTTTGTAGCACATAGTGTTATTGTGAAGATTAAATGAGCTACTTAGCACAGTTCCTTGCATATGGTTGCACTAGTTACAGTAGTTGTTGTTGAGAGGCAGTATGGCCTGATGGAGGTAGACAAACATGGTTTATAATTTTAGCATGAGGTGGGTGGGGTAGTGGGTCTTGAGCGAACCCTCCATCCTCTCTGTATTGATTTCTTGAGTCTATAAATTGTTGGTAACCTTTCTTATCAGGTAATTGGGATGGAGATGTGGTATAAAGCAAAATTTAATAATTGCCACTATATTTCCCTTGCCCCTTTCCATTTCTGAGTTCAGTTTAGGAATGCTGCAAATTCAGAAAACCTTTCAGTTCCCTGGAGGGGGGGTGGTGGAAATTAGCCAATATTCTTTCATAACACATGGGAAGTAGTTGTCATTTAATATATTTTGCTTAATTTTACTGGAATTTTTTTTTTTTTAATGCCTGCCCGGTTTTTTTTTTTTTTTTTTTGGCTGAATTAATAGGCAACAAAGAGAAGCACTGAAAAGAGATCAAGTATTCAACAACTTGAAGGTTTTTTTTTTTTTTTAAGATTTTATTTATTTATTTGATAGAGATCACAAGTAGGCAGAGAGGCAGGCAGAGAGAGAGAGAGAGAAGCAGGCTTCCTGCGGAGCAGAGAGCCCGATGCAGGGCTCGATCCCAGGACCCTGAGATCATGACCCGAGCCGAAGGCAGCAGCCCAAACCACTGAGCCACCCAGGCGCCCCGAAAACTTGAAGGTTTTATTGCTAAAGGAGAATTAGCAAATAAAAGAATAGGCAGTGCAGTTTTGCTTTTGCCAGAAGCTAAGAGAGTAAGAAATGGAAGGTCGGCCACCCAGGTCGGGGAAGTGAGAGTGGGATCCTGTGTTGTGTCCTGGATTCGGTGATGGACATGTGAGCAACCTTAGGAAGCGGTTTTAAGGCCGGGAGGGTGCCTGAGGAACTGTCCAAGGGGTTGTGAAAGCCGTTCTTACTGGGCAGGTAAATGTGCCAGAGGTTTGGGGCGATCTGATGGTGGTCAATCCAGGGGCAAAGACCTTCCCAGCAGCTTCCTGGGGCCATGCTGTGAATGGTAGTTAGCTCAAATCAATTTGACTCCACCAGCTAGCCAGTTAGTGATAGAGGTGGGATAGAGTCTCCATTCTTCAGACTTACTTCAAGGGAAAGATTAGGATAGGAAGGGCCAGGACTTTCCTATGGAGAGCTCCCAGATTTCATTTCTCCTCTATTTATCAATACTCCTGGGCAGTTCTAAAGCTGGTGTTGGGAACAAGGAGCTCTGTTTTTACTGTTTAGTAAAATGTTGGTAGAAGTGTCAAGGTAATATCACACTTGTTCATTCAAGCAGTTGCATAATGGCACACTGTCCCCTTTTTATAAACATGTCTTTTGTTTTTATTTTTGTTCCCTACCCCTTGGCTACTTCTCAGACTTCTTCCTGACCATGAAATTTAGGACAGAAAAACCACAAAAAATTACCACAATTCCTTCAAGTTATAGGGACAAATCTTGACCAGGCTTGACCAGCACCAGCTTCCTGGGCATGCAAAGTACCTCAGGCTTACCAGAGTCCTACACTTGGTTTAATGCTCTACTGTCTCTATCTTGAAAATCTTAATGTTTTTTGAACAAGGCACTTCATTTATTTTTGCTTATATAGATCTTATATACAAAGCCATAAGGCACTTTTAACACAAGAAAACAACCCATTTCTCATCTTATTGCACTCTTACCAGTGATAGGTCAAAGGAATTTAGGGCTGGAGAAAGTTGGCTGAGGTTAAAATGAGCTCCGTATTTAATAGAAGTCTCTCTCTCTTTTTTAAAGATTTTATTTATTTATTTGACAGACGGAGATCACAAGTAGGCAAAGAACCAGGCAGAGAGAGAGAGGGGAAGCAGGCTCCCCCGGATTGGAGATCATGGCCTGAGCTGAAGGCAGAGGCTTAACCCACTGAGCACCCAGGCACCCCCTTAATAGAAATCTTAAGTGTGCTATGACACTACGTATCAGGGGTACTTTTCCAGGATATCATATTCTTTTTTCGGTGTGGTTGATGAGAGTATTTTGAGATCGTAAAGTATGGTTGGCTAGATGTTTCAAATCAAACAAACATAGTAGACACAGAGGTGACTATAGAGTTTTTTTGACTTTTGCTGTTATTGCAGTGAGAAAGGTTATGTGCAAAGCAACACTTTTTGTATGGCAACAGATCTGTTCGTAGTGGGTTCAGTGCCAGCCCTGCACATAGGGTGAGGACCAAGAGGTCTCTTGTACCATCCCTCTATCCTGTTCTTTTTTTTTTTTTTTTAAAGATTTTATTTATTTATTTTGACAGAGGAGAGAGATCACAGTAGGAGAGAGGAAGGGAAGAGATCACAGAGAGAGAGAGAGGAAGAGAAGCAGGCCCCCTGCCGAGCAGAGAGCCCGATGTGGGACTTGATCCCAGGACCCTGAGATCATGACCCGAGCCGAAGGCAGCGGCTTAACCCACTGAGCCACCCAGGCGCCCCCCTCTATCCTGTTCTTGAACATGTGTTTTGAAACAGACACACACACACATACGTGCATTATCTTGAAGAAAAAGATCTTCACTAATAGAACTACTTAAGTACACGGTTTCAAAATATCAATATAATGCCCTAGTGATAAATCAGGAAGAAATAATTGGACAGTTACCATGAAATAGTATATGCTACCACGTATAAATGCTTATTAGGCACTAGAATTCATGGTGAAGAAATAGTGTAATGTGCTGCTCATATGGGGACTGAGAAGTGTGTCGTGTTGGTGATTCAGAGTCGCATGACATTATCATCTGAAATGATGAGCAACTCTTGGTGGAGTCTGAACCAAAAAAAGGGACCAGTGTCCTTTGATTTACCTAAGTCGTCGTAATAGTGGAAAATTTAGCACATATTAAATATAGTAAACCAGTATGAGGATTACTTCTGCTTATATGTAAACAGGGATTTGGTTTAGACTTAAATGTTGGGTATTTGAAAGCTGTGTGGGATTGTGACATATATCGTAGGATGTAAGCGCCCTCGTCTATTTCAGAGTGCCTATGGTGGCACCTCGTGGTTGGGGAAAACCAGACCCCCCCCCCACTGCCCCGTCACGTGCCCCAGTGGGGGCGCGGGGTGGCTGGTGGGAAGCAGAGCTGGATTCTGTCCACAGTTGTGAGGAGATTTAGAAAACAGGACAATGATGCTGCTGTGCTCATCCAAATCCGGGGACCTCCTCCTTCCCTATCATGGCCAATCCCATTAAATAAACCGCCAGTTTCTAATACAATTCCATAACAAACACCTTGGAAATGTTTTGTTTGCTTTGGAAGTTGAGTCAGGATATAGTCACAGTAGTGCATCATGGCTCTGAGCAGGCACGCTGGACCCAGACCACCTGCATTCCGTCTGTGCACTGCCCCTCCCTAGTTGTGGACTCTCCTGTGAGTGACTTAGTCTCTCCTGTGTCAGTTTTTCTCATCTGAAAACAGGTAGATATGTTGTGAGGATTTTTAACAAGCTGCTCTGTGTCATGTGCTTTGAATAGTGCTTGAAACAGCACTGTGCACACAAAGTGTGGAAGAGATACTTGTATAGTGAGAAGGCCAGGAGAGGGTTTTTATATTTTATTTTATTTATTTCTTTTGTCTTATTTTTCATAGGCTCCACACCCAACATGGAGCTCAACCCTAAACCCTGAGACTGAGAGTCACATGCTCTACCAACTGAGCCAGCCAGGTACTCTGCAAAGGACAGGGTTTTTAAGATTTTTTAATTTTATTTTTTATCTCTTTAAGTAATCTTTTTTTTTTTTTTTTAAGATTTTATTTATTTTTGTGGCAGAGAGAGACACAGCGAGAGAGGGAACACAAACAGGGGGAGTGGGAGAGAGAAACAGTCTTCCTGCTGAGCAGGGAGCCTGATGTGGGGCTTGATTCCAGGACCCTGGGATCATGACCCGAGCCGAAGGCAGCCACTTAATGACTGAGCCACCCAGGTGCCTCTTTCTTTAATCTTAAAACCTGAACCCATGACCCTCAGATGGAGGGTGGCATTTTCCACGGACTGAGCCAGCCAGGTGCCTCAGGAAGGACAGGGTTTTTCCTTTTTAATTTTAATTTAAAAAAAATTTTTAAGGATTTTATTTATTTATTTATTTGACACACAGAGGTCACAAGGCTGCGGAGAGGCAGGCAGAGAGAGATGAGGAAGCAGGCCGAGCAGAGAGCCTGCTGTGGGGCTCTATCCCAGGACCTTGGGATCATGACCTGAGCCAAAGGCAGAGGCTTTATTTAACTCACTGAGCCACCCAGCTGCCCCAGGACAGGGTTTTTTAAAAGTGAGAAAAGAGGGGCGCCTGGGTGGCTCAGTGGGTTAAGCCGCTGCCTTCGGCTCAGGTCATGATCTCAGGGTCCTGGGATCGAGTCCCACATCGGGCTCTCTGCTCAGCAGGGAGCCTGCTTCCTTCTCTCTCTCTGCCTGCCTCTCAGTGTACTTGTAATTTTTCTCTGTCAAAAAAAAAAAAAAGTGAGAAAAGACATTATTAAAATTATAAACATGTATTGCAAAAAATGAAAAGGTCATGTGTTTTGATTTTCTCAGATAATGAATCTTTACTGGAGCTTTGCGTAGTTGTCAGTGAGTAAAATTCATCATCATTTTTCCCTTTTCCTCTCTTTTGGCAAGGATAATAGTGGTTAATAGCTAACAATTATGGATCTCTTGCCATTTGTCGAGCAGGGCACTAATAGGTTTGCAAGGACTGTTATCATTTAATCTTTACACAATCCTGTGAAGTTGCTACTATTGAATCCCCATGTTTATGTACAGATAATGAGACAGATTGAGAAGTTCACTCCAGGTGTCTTGGCTTAGAGGTAGACTGGAGTCCTCTGACTCCAGAGCCCATTCTGAACAGTGAGGTAGGCAAATAAGATACCATTCAGGAGAAGCTTCCAGCCTCCGTCTCAGATAGTGTCGGGTGACTAAGTTTTGACACTTTCTGGTTGACCCTAGGATCCTTATGTTCAGCACGCTGGTAGAGGTTTTGGTTTTGTTTTTAAAAGTGGGTCAGTGTCTAGATCAGGACTGTCCAAAAGTACTTTGTGTAATGATGACAATATTCTGTATTTGCTGTGTCCAGTGGTCATTAGCCACGGCCATGTGTTGCTGTTGAGCACTTGAAATGTGGGTAGTGTGTCAGAGGAGGTTAGTTTTGAAATTTATGGAATTTTTAAATTACTTGAAATATAAATGGTCCATGTGTCTGGGCAGCAACAGGTCTGGATAAGTAAAGGGGGTGCAGAGAGAAAATACTTTCAGGAACATTCCAAATGCTGTCGTTTTATTGCCCTTTTTTTTTTTTTTTTTTTTTTTAATCTCCTGGACCTGCAAAACCACCCCTCTGCATTTGAGTGGGAGTCCATGTCTGCACTAAGGTGTGGAAATAACAGATACAGCTAGTGGGACTTCTGCCTTTTTGGATCCGGTGGCCTTATTGCAAGTCTCCAGAAGCATCTTCATCTAGCAGGTGGATGCCCAGCGTGAAGTCGTCAGGGGGTGCTCGCGGAGCCCCAGTGTCAGCATTCCCGGGCCTGCTGAACTGGCTTTAAGAAGTGTTTAGTTATTGTGGCATATGTTTCTGCGTTCAGGCTGGAGGAAATGTATTCCCTTCAGCCTGAAGTCAGCACAGATGGGATCTTGAGCCAAGACCTCAAACACGAAGGAACTAAATTGCTAACCCTTCAGTGCTGCTGGGCTGCTGCTGACCACAACAGCTGTGGTTGCCATGGTATGTGGGGAGCTTTCATAATGAAAAGCAAGAAATTAACGTTTATAGCCATTATTGTGATTTGAATTTGAGGTAGGTAAATGAAGGGTGGCATATGTTGCTGGCTGTATGTATTTATTTATTTAAGATTTTATTTATTTATTTGACAGAGAAAGAGAGCACAAGAGCAGGGGGGAGCAGCAGAGGGAGAGGGAGAAGCAGGCTCCCCGCTGAGCAGGATGCCCCATGCAGGGCTCAATCCCAGGACCCTGAGATCATGACTTGAGCTGAAGGCAGCTGCTTAACTGAGCCACCTAGGTGCCCCCTGTTTATTTATTTTTAACAAAGCAACAGGATTAGAGCAGAAGTAGGTTGTTTGTGTTTGGTGTGTCCGTGTATATTGTGGGGTGCATTCCAATACAGGCCAGTGTCCAAACGTGAATAAATTACTGTGAAAATGTCAGCTTTGAGTCAGGGTATCTGAGATGTTACTGTGCTGAGTTTTATCGTAAGTGTGTGTATGCTTAAACATACATTGCTGCTTCTTTAAAAATTTTTTTTTATTAAAGATTTTATTTATTTATTTAACAGAGAGAGATCACAAGTAGGTAGAGAGGCAGGCAGAGAGAGAGAGAGAGAGAGGAGCAGAGAGCCCGATGCGGGACTCGATCCCAGGACCCTGAGATCATGACCTGAGCCGAAGGCAGTGGCTTAACCCACTGAGCCACCTAGGCGCCCTACATTGCTGCTTCTTACTCTCTGAGCTTCATAAGATGGTATCATGGCTGAATACAGTCTTAGGGGATTTTTTTTTGACTCAACATTTTCAGGATGTGTCTGTGTTACTGCTCAGAGCTACAGTTCAATCCCTCTCTGCTGCATGATATACCACTGTGTGGGCTCTGCTACACTTTATCCATTCTCCTGCAAGCAGACTTCTGGGTTTTTGTAGTAAAATGTTTCATTTGATGATATTTTCTTTTACATTATTGTTTGAAGGTAGGAAGGCGAGGAGGGCATAGATCATTCACATCAGAAGAAGGGACCAGGGGGAGGAGGGATCAGGAATATAAGATATATTTAAAATCGGGAGAAGAGAGGGGACCTGAAGTAGTGTTTTCTGAATTTCCAGAGCATCACATATGCTGTCTTGAAATTCTCTAACATTCCTGTGAGAGCTTTTACTCTTTACATTTATTTATTTTATTTTTTTAAGATTTATTTATTTATTTATTTGACAGAGAGAGAGATCACAAGTAGGCAGAGAGGCAGACAGACAGAGAGAGAGAGAGAGAGAGAGAAAAGCAGGCCCCCTGCAGAGCAGAGAGCCCGACTCGGGACTCGATCCCAGGACTCCAGGATCATGACCTGAGCCGAAGGCAGCGGCTTAACCCACTGAGCCACCCAGGGGCTCTACTCCTTACATTTAACTTGTGAAGAAATCCACACAGAGGGAAAGTAACTTTTCCGTAATCATGGAGCTGAGAAGCAAGAGTTGGAGCTCAGTGTTCAACCTGAGTTTTTTGGACCCCTGTGCTCTCAGATGGGCACAGTCGGCTGTGAGGCCACGAGGGGTGATGAGGTATCAATGGAAAAAGGTTACCTTCTGGCTTTGTCACTTAAAGCGGCTGAGTAAACATAACCTGGGAAATGTGAATTCATGGTGGACAAATGAAGGAAATCAGACAAAAGGAACTTCATGATTGGGTCCCCTTCATATTGTTCTCCAGCGCAAACCGTCCTGATGTGGCTCTGACCTGCCCAGCTAGCTCTGTAGTCCTTACTCTTCGAGTAATTTTCCGTCTGCCACGGAGGACCCAAGAAGCCACGCAGTCCCAGGCTCACCACTAATCAGCTGCAGACAGAACAAGTTGACCCTGATTAGTCAGCAGTCCACCATCTGAGGGCTTTGTTTGATGGTTAATCTTTATGGAGAATTAGGATAGAATGGGGTATCAGCCTAGCATAGGAGAGAAGTTTGCTGTTTTCCTTCTGTATGGTATTTGACTGCTGTGAGTGCAATCCATAATGGAACATAAGTGCAGATTCAGAATTATTTCCATGATCTTAAATTATTGACTTCCACTGCTGGCCCAGGGCTCATACAGCCTGAGTGATTGTGAAGCTGAATAGAGAAAAGTCTCCTTTGGTAAACAGTGGCTGGAAATCGGCACTGCTCTTTGCAGGGGGCTGTTGTACTTCTCATGTTTTATTTAGGTGTTTAGCAGTGCCATTGGAGTTTCTAATTAACGTTGTGCCTGAACTTCAATTGTTTATGAAGGCTCACCTAGATTTAATCATAAGATCAGCTTGATGAGGGTTTGCAGAGGTAAGCTTTATTGCTTTACACACAGTGGCTTCTAGCCTCTCTCTTGACTGTGAAGGGAGCATTGATTCATAAGAACATTACAAATAGCTCAATGATCATTGGAGTATATTGAGTGGAGAATGAAATGCAGAAGTCTATTACAGATACTCTGTCTCTATTAACCTCTCTAACCCTTCTATTTAGTTTGATGGATAGAAGGATTTGTGCCCTGAAATCACAGAGGTACCACGTGCTTGGATGTGGGATCATATGTAGGATGGTGTTGTTAATCATTTTAGCAGATCAAGACTCAGTTTAACTGGTCCTGAACAATTTTGCTTCATATTTGATGGTATTTCACAAATTTAGAAAGTAGGTAATCAGCATATCTAATCTTTCTTTTTTTTAAGGATTTTATTTATTTATTTGACAGAGAGAAAGAGATCGAAAGTAGGCAGAGAGGCAGGCAGAGAGAGAGAGGAGGAAGCAGGCTCCCTGCTTAGAGAGCAGGATGCGGGGCTTGATCCCAGGACCCTGAGATCATGACCTGAGCAGAAGGCAGAGGCTTAACCCACTGAGCACCCTGGTGACCCCAGCATGTCTAATCTTGAATTTACTCATTAGGATGAATAAACATATGTTTTTTTGATACTTACTGTATTTTGATATTTTAGTGCCATATATTGAATTAATATTCCTATGACTACAATAAAAATATCGTAATTCTGTTTTTTGCCATTATATTGGAAAAAGAAATAATGAAGGTAGCATGCACGGTTTAGCAAGGGTATTCTTATCCTGGGCTAGAATGCATTATGAGTTACTGGCTTTAAAAACACAGTTACTGGGATGTTTTAAAACTGTACATAATTATACCATACCTGGTTTTTAGAATTTAATATTATCAATGTTTTCCATTTTAACAATTCTCCTTCGTTACTTCAAAATACACTTTTAGCTTTTAATAAAGAAAGCTTTGCTTTGAAAGTTACCATTAGGGGAGCCGGGGTGGCTGAGTCAGTTAAGCATCTGCTTAGGCTCAGGTCATGATCTCTGGGTCCTGGGATCAAGCCTCACCTTCAGCTCCACACTCGGTGGGGTGTCCACTTCTACCTCTCCCTCTGATCCTCTCCCTACTAGTGCTCTTTCTCTTGAATAAATAAATAAAATCTGGAAAAGAAAAATAAATGATCATTCAATTAATCTAGGGTATATGAGTCTTATAAGGTACTATGATGATGTTCATCTGCTACAAGCACTTTTTAAAAAAGTTAATATAGTCATCATGTATGATCAGTTTCCTTTGATTTGTAAACTTCACATTTTGTGATATTTATGAATTTCATGTGTTTCTGAAAAAGACGATGGTAGAGGTAATTTCTTTCCATGTGAATGTTTTTGTTTTTCAAAGTGTATGTGGCCAGATACCATGTAATTCATAATTCTTTTTGCGACTAGAATAATTAAATAAAGTTAAGTGCTTGGGTCTTTTATCACATGGCTAATATTGTTTCCCATGGCTGTTTTGTTTGTTTTGTTTTTAAAAATATCGTCAGTTTTCACTCTCAACTGCAGTAGTCTGAAAGGGGCAAGAATTAATCTTTTGGAAATGGCTGGTGGGAAAACTATAGGGTGTCAGAATATTAGAAGTCGTACAATAGCACAATAATGACTGATGCTGTGACTCATGTTATTGTTTTGTAAAGTTGTCAGGATACCTCACATAGTTTCAAAAATGTATTTGAAATGAGATGTTGACTCATTTGAAATGAGATGTTGACAAGACAATGGTTATGTTGGTGTAATACAATGGTGTCTGTGATTATTTGTAACTATGAAGATTATTTGTAGAAAGCACTTAAAATACTATGTTTTAGTTCCGTGTTAAGTTCTTTTCCTGCTAGACTAAGCTCTGTGAAGGTACTACTGTTTCTTCTTGTTTTGTGTTTATTTCTCACTGCCTATCATGGTAGCTGGCTTAATAAATAGTTGTTAGGTGAATAAATGAATGAGTGACTTCTTAAACTGAAAACAGCATATCTTAAAATTAGTCTCCTAGCAACTGAAGGTGAAAATTAAGTAGCATGAAAATATGGCTGTAATCTCAGTGGTCTCGTCGAATGGCTTATTAATATAAGTGTTTTTGATACTTGGATGCCATGAGAACATTACACAAATTTGTATTGATTGTGTACTGATTCTTAGATCAGCATAATTAATTTCCATGTTTGAATTTTATGTTTGTTCACACAAGTAATTTTAAAGTTGGTGTTAATGCGTCCTGTTTATGGATGTTGAATATCCCCTCTGTAGTATTTGTAATAAAGTTTACAGGTTGGCATAGTACTATAAAGCCATAAATGACTTCATTGCCATAGGATATAAGCTCCTTAAGCATAGGCATGTATCTTTCTCATCTTTGTTTCCCTTTAGTACCATTTTCAGTAGTAGTTATTTAAAAAATTTACTAAAAATATGTGTGTAATTAAAATCTCATGAGAAAATCTACAGCTACCTCAAGATTACTCCTTTATGATATGGCTGGTTTTGTTAGGCATTTGGCCACGTGAGTCCGTTTTTTCGAGGCAGGTAGAGAGAAGGCGGGGTTTTAGATCTAGTGTGATGCCATCTAGTTTTTACAGCTGTGTCCAGGCTGAATACTCTTTTTCCTTGGCTTTCGTGAGAGAGTTCTCTGTTTTTCCTCCTCTCTTCTGCCTATCTCCTTCTCAGTTTTTCTTCTCTGATCTCCTCCTCCCTAATGGCTTCTGCCTCTCTACCTCTCTACCTCTCTGCCTCAGTCCCCAGTGTTCTCCTCTTCACGCTCTTTGTGCCAGTTGTTGTGAATGACTCCCTTCCCGGAATGTACTCTGCTCTTTCAAACCTCTGCGTCTTTGCACATGCTTTGCCTTCTGCCTAGAATGGCCTGCCTTTTCCCTGTAAGCCTGGTGGAGAACGCTTACTTACCCTTGAAGAACCGCTCAAGTATTTGATTTGTGAAGCTTTTCTTCAGTAGAGTTCATCACCCATGCATCTGTACACATCTCTGTTACAGCTTTTACCACTCTCCATTATGGTTGTTTATATATAGGTATATTTTTCCTCACTAGACCGTGCGCTTCTTGGCAACCTGGCCATATTAAGCATTTATTATTTTTGATAATGAATGAATGAAGGATTCGTGGCTTGTCTAGAATAGGTTCTATGTTTGGAGACCGTTTTCCAACTCACACCACAAAGGGGATCATCTCAAGTGGTTAAGAAGACCATAGGGACCGTATAGGCTGTGGACAGTGTCCTACAAATTCATAGTCCAGCAGGTAGATAAGAAGTTGAACAGTTTCCTGGGGCACCTGGATGGATTGATCAGGGAGCCCGCTGTGGGGCTTAATCCCAGGACCCTGGAATCATGACCTGAGCTGCAGTCAGGTGCTTAACCTCTGGAGCCACCCAGAGGTTAAGCCCCGTCTAGTGTATTTTAAAATCAGGTTTTTGAACTAATTCTGCCCTCTCATTGTACATGGCATATGTGTCTTGACATCTGCAGCCTCTCAACGTGTGATGTCCTTGCTCATATTCTTTAGGTGGTGTCAGAGTATAGAGCCAGCGATTGGGGCCCCCCTCCCTGTCTTGCAGTGATGGTCCCTGCTACAAAGTGATACACATAGCTCATTTGAGAACATGGGGGAACTTCTCAAAGCCACACTGACAGCCAGTGACTTGGCTCGGTCTCCTTGTAGAGAATCCCTTAGGGTAATTCAGGTGACTCTGAAAAGAGTCAGTTTGTCTCAGGCTGAAGGGAAATAGAGAAAATATTGTCAGAAAGGACTGCATGATTGGTGTTGGTAATGAGGTTGTTGTTTGGCTGACGTGGAATGTTTCAGGAATGGAAAAAAATGACGTATTTCTGTACTTGTACTTCGCCTGTGTGTATGGATTTGTGTATGAATTGTATATAAATTGCCCACTTCCAAACATTTGTGTTTTAAGATCCATGCTGTTTGGTTATAGATTTTTTTTTACTTGGGTTTGGTGGCAGAAGTGCAGTCTTCTGTTTTGTTTTATAATGGAGGGAATTTCAGGGTGCCTGGGTGGCTCAGTCAGTTGAGCATCCAACTGTTGACCTTAGCTCAGGTGTTGATCTCAGGGTTGTGGAGAGCCTACTTAAAAGAATTTTTAAAAATTAATAGAAAATAAAATGGAGGGAATTTCTAGTTTTAATTTTTTGAGAAACTGTTTTTCACAGTGGCTGCACTGATTTGCATTCTTATCAGCAGTGCCCAAGGGTTTCATTTTATCCAAGTCCTCACCAACAGTTGTTATTTCTTGATGTTTTGATTTTAGCTATTCTGACAGGTGTAAGTTAATATCTCATAGTGGTTGTGATTTGCATTTCCTTGATGATGGGTGATGTTGAGCATCTTTTCATGTGTCTGTTGGCCATCTGTATGTTTTAGGGAAAATGTACATTTAGATCCTCTGACCATTTTGTAATTGGATTATTTATTTATTTATTTTTGGTCTTGAATTGTATAGGTTATTTATATATTTTGGATATTAACTCCTTATCAGATATATCATTTTTTTTTCTTTCCTTTCTTCTTTTCTTTTTTTAAAAAAGATTTTATTTATTCATTTGCGAGAGAGAAGGAGAGAAAGCACAAACAAGGGGGACTGTCGGGCAGAGGGAGAAGCAGGCTCCCCACCCAGCCGGAGCCTACCTGACTCCTCGCAAAACTCTGGGATATTGACCTGAGGCAAAGGCAGATAGAGGCCCAACCCATCGAGCCACCCAGCTATTCCCAGATATATCATTTGTGAATATCTTCGCCCATTCAGTAGGTTGCCTTTTGTTTTATTGATGATTTCCTTTGCTCTGCAGCAGCGTTTTATTTTGATGTCATTCCAATCGTGTATTTTTGCTTTTGGTTCCCTTGCCTGAGGGGACATACCTATACATAAATATTTCATATGATGCAGTAATTCCACTATCAGATATTTACCCAAAGAAAATGAAAACACTAATTCATAAAGATACATGCACCCCTATGTTTATTGCATTATTATTTTTCATAGCCAAGATATGGAAGCAGCCCAAATATTCATTGATAAATGGACAGATAAAGAAAAAGTGGTCTATTCTCCGCCATAAAAAAGAATGAGATGTTGCCATTTGCAGCAACATGGATGGACCCTAGAGGGTCTAATGTTAAGTGAAGTAAGTTAGTCAGAGGAAGACAAATACCAGATGATTTCACTCACACATGGAATTAAAGAACCAAATGAATAAACGAATGAGAGACAGACAAACAGACTCTTAAATACAGAGAACACACTGGTGGTTCCCAGAGGGGAGGTGGGGAACGAGATGGGTGAAACAAATACCAGGGATTAAGAATATTTTTATCTTGGGGCGCCTGGGTGGCTCAGTGGGTTGGGCTGCTGCCTTCAGCTCAGGTCATGATCTCAGGGTCCTGGGATTGAGTCCCGCATGAGTCCCGCATCGGGCTCTCTGCTCAGCAGGGAGCCTGCTTCCCTCTATCTCTCTGCCTGCCTCTCCGTCTACTTGTGATCTCTCTCTGTCAAATAAATAAATAAAATCTTAAAAAAATATATTTATCTTGATGAGCACTGAGTGATATATAGAATTGTTGTATCCTTATATTGCACACCTGAAACTAATATAAACACTTTGTATAAACCATATTTCAATTAAAAATTAAAAAATAGCACAGCTTATGCAGGTCAGCATTAACAATGCTAACTAACTCAGGTTGACTATGTACTCCTGATACCATGTGAGAATTGTCTTGTGCGCCTGTGATCTTTATCCCCCAAATACGTAACTCTCATGTAGCCATTTTAAAAAAATGAAGACAAACCCACATTGAAGGATATTTGGTGAAGTACTTTATCAGAAGTCCTCAAAATTGTCAAAAGTACTAAAAAACAAAGAAACTCTGAGAAACAGTGAGAGCCAAGAGTAGCCTGGGCTGATACGACTAATGGGATAGGATATTCTGGAATCCTGGAACAGTAGAAGAGAATTAGGTAAAAATGAAGAAAATCTGAATGACGTATGAATATTAGTTAATAACAGTACATCATTGCTGGTTCATGAGTGGTGACCATAGCACCACACAAATGTAAAATGTTAGCACGAGGGGAAGCTGGGCTGAGTACGTGACTCCTGTGCTGTCTTTGGACTGGGTGGGGGGGGATGGGCAAACAGGTAAAGGGCCTTAAGAGATGCAAACTTCCAGTTACAAATGAGTAAGTCGTGAGGATGAAAAGTACAGCGTGAGTAATATAGTTGATAATATGTAGAAAAATAAGATGGAAAGGATTCAAACTGCTTGTTGGTTCTCTCCAGCAGGCAACCAAATTATCATTCTTACATAATAAAGCATGGCTAAATTCATCATGATTTGATTGCTGCTCTTTATTGTTGAATCTCTTTCTGGCAATAGGATTTAGGCCAGAGTTTCTGACATTAGTGTTTTCTTGTTTTGATATATTCTGACCTCTGTATCAAAAGCCTGTGATCCAGCAGAGTTCAAAGCAGGATTCCAAAGGTTGGTGGTAAGATGGGTCTGCCTGTCAAGTAGTTTTTCAGGTGATGTCTGCATCGCCTGAAAGGTTGCATGGTTTGCGTTGTAAGGTCCTCTGCGTTGCGGTGTTGACGTCAGGGTCTTGTGTGTGTTGTCAGGTTTGTGAACAGTGAGCTCAAACCTCCTTTCATGATGGGGAGTAGGTGCACGGGAGGTCTCTCACAGTATGTTTTGGTCAGAACTAGATGTTTGGATTTCATTCCTCAAAGAAATTAATACCTACCTCATTTTCAGACGTGTTAGAGATCGTTGGTTTTATCACTTTCACACCTGTCTTATATGACTTAGTTTGTCTTAATATTTTAGGTAAAAACTGTTAAGAGCAATGAAAAAACATATCCTTTGCCTACTCGTATAACACCTCTTCCTGAAGGACATAAGATAACAGGTGTTTATTTGGACATTGGAGAGGAGTAATATATATTACCTCATTCAATTTTCCTTGCTTTCTGTTTCTATGAAATGAATAAAAATAAAAGAAAAACCAAAGCCATGTGGAAAAATCATCTGCTTTTACAGCTAATGATAGTTTTCAATTTTTTACTATAGGATGTTAGTTCAAAAATAAAGTAACTGTTTTCCTTTAGAAATTTCTTTACTGTCCTAAATTTTGTTCTCTTGCTACTTAGGTTTTTTAAAAAACTTACATCAATAGAAAAATGCACATAGGAAAATATATTACATTGGTTTAGTATGTTGTCATTGAAGATGAACTAATTACAACGCTTCTCTTGTTAACTTGGTGTGAAGCATTTTATACTATGTAATTCACACCTCATACAATTCAGCCATTTAATTGTGAAGTGCAGGGGCTTCTGGGTGGTTCGGTTTGTTAAGCTTCCCACTCTTAACTTCAATTCAGGTCATGATCTCAGGGTGGTGAGATGGAGCCCCAAGTTAGGCTCCAAGCTGAGTGTGGAGTCTGTCTCTCTAACCCTTCCCCAACTCATGCTCACTCTTCCTCTCTTTTAAATAAATAAAATAAATAAAATCTTAAAAAAAAAAACAGTGCAGTGTGATGTTTTCAGTATATTTTCAGAGTTGTCCTTCCACCACCAATTTTAGAACATTTTTCTCCCCCGTCAAAGAAAACCTGTAACCATTAGCTGTCATACCAAAATCTGTCTGATCATATGGCCTTTATGTTTAATGTTTTGAGGAATTGCCGGGAATTGTTTCCAAAGCGATAGGCCATTTTTCATCTCCACCAGGAATGTGCGAGGGTTCAGTTTCTCTTCATACTTGTTAACCCTTGTTACTGTCTTAATATGACCCTCCTACTGTGTTTGAAGTGGTACATTGTTGTCATTTGTGTTATATTTCCCTTCCTAATGATTAATGATGTTGAGCATCTTTTCATATGCTTATTGGGCGTTTGAATATCTTCTTTGGAGAAATGTCATTTATTTTAATTGACTTTTTGTTGCTGTTGACCCATATCCAAGTGGCAATAACTAGTACCTTTCTGATGTCATTATTAAGAGGATCAAAAGAATTAATATATGCAAAATGCTTAGAGCCGTGCTGGAACACATGGGTTATTATTATTATTATTATTACTACTTATAATAATTTCTTCATGTGATTAATGCTTCCTAGTGACCCTATTCTGTACTTGCTGATGGGAGCTATGAAAAATAAACTTGTGCTTTTTTTTTTTTTTTTTAAAAAACATAGTCTCCACACCCAGCATGGAGCCCAACATGAGGCTTGAACTCATGACCCTGGATCAAGACCTGAGCTAGATCAAGAGTTGGTCGCTTAACCGACTGAGCCACCTACATGCCCCCAAACTTTTTAGCCCCCAGTTCTGCAACCCTGGTGTTTACTACATCTGTCTAGTTGTTCATTTGTTCCATCATTCAACAAGCATTATTGAACACCTACTCTGTGTCACCCGAGAGCCTAAAGATGCAAACCAAAACCAGTGATGTTGGTTTTTCTCAAGAATTCTGGAGAAATACCAGTGTCATCAGTGTAGAGCAGTGAGTGCTTTGCTGGAAGTCTGTGCAAGCTGTGGGGGAAGCCCAGGTGGAGCGTTCAGGAAGGGCTTTGCAGACATGCTGAAACTGAAGCGGGAGGGGACAGTCTCCTGCAGTAGGCTGGGGTCAGTGTTGGGGGCTGAACAAGGGTGTGTTTGAAAGCATAGGAATGTGATGGGCGCCTGGGTGGTATGCCTCCGCCTTGGCTCCTGGCCAGCTGGGAGTCGGTTTTGCCCTCTCCCTCTGCCCCACTCCCATTCATGCGTGTGCTCTCTCTCTCTCTCTCAAATAAACAAATAATCTTAAAAAAAAAAAAAAAAAGCACAGGAATGTAGAAGCACTAAATGTTCAGCAGGGTGAGAACGACAGGACTGCTGGCCTGTGCAGTTTTGAGAGGGATCGGAGGGTTCCTCCCATCAGCCAGAGAGAGGAAGACCCCTCTCCTACTTCTGTATGTTTCTTGCTCAGAATATTCTTTCCCCTTTTCTTAACATGTGCAGTTGTTCATCATGAAATGCCCCGCTTTTCTCTAGTAATACTCCTGTCTTAAAGCCTTTTTTGTCTGATACTAATGTAGTCACTGCAGCACTCCTGTGGTTACTGTTTTGTTTTCAACCTGTTTGTATCTTTGATCTAGAATATATCTGCTCTACACAGCATATAGTTGCATTGTGCTTTTGAAAAATGCAGTCTGACATATCTCCCCTTTGATTTGAATGTTTGGTCCATTCCCATTAATTTTTAATGTAGTTGGATTTATCTTTAGATTTACTTTGTATTTTCTATAGGTTTCATGTCTTTTTTCCTCTGTTCCTTAGTTCATTGCTGCCTTTTGTGTTAAATACATGGTTTTTGAGTGTACTATTTTAATTTGTTGATTCTTTTTTAAGTTTTAATGTTTATTTATCTTAGACCTTACATGCGGATGAGTGGGGGGAAGGGACAGAGGGACAGGGAGAAGCAGACTCCCCTCTGAGCAGGGAGCCCGACAGGGCGCTCACTCTGAAGACCCTGAGATAATGACCTAAATGGAAATCAAGAGTCAGCTGCTCAACAGACGAAGCCACCCAAGCACCACTGATTTGTTCAATTTTTAAAAGGTTTTTATTTATTTATTTGAAAGAGGGTGAGGATGTAGGGAAGGGGAGGGGAGAGGGAGAGGAGAGGCAGCCCCACACGGGGTTGGATCCCAGGACCCTGAGACCATAACCTGTGCTGAAGGCAATTAACTGACTGAGGTGCCCCTTGATTTTTTTTTTTTTTTTTCCTTAAGGCATCTTTCTTGAGTAATTTCTTTTAGAGATTGCCCAAGGGCTGTGGTGCTCAATGCAATAGCCTTTAGCCACATGTGGCTTTTATGCACTTGAAATGTGACTAGTCTGAACTGATAAATGATTATGTAAAATACAAACCAGATTTCAAGGACTGAGTATGAAATGCAGAATGTAAAATATTTCATTAATGATTTATATATTGATTATATAGTAAGACATTTGGTTTAAATTAAACTGTAGAAATTTCATGTTTGAAAACTTTAAAAAATGTGGGTAGAGGGGCGCCTGGGTGGCTCAGTGGGTTAAGCCTCTGTCTTCAGCTCTCAGGATCCTGGGATCGACCCCTGCATTGGGCTCTCTTCTCAGCAGGCAGCCTGCTTCCCCATCTCTCTCTCTGCCTGCCTCTCTGCCTACTTGTGATCTCTGTCAAATAAATAAATAAAATCTAAAAAATATATATTAAAAAAAATGTGGGTAGAAAATTTTAAATTACTGATGTGACTTAAATTTGTGGCTCTCATTTCTGTTGGACAGCACCACTTTAAGGGTAAAGCTTGCATCCTTAATGTACCACGATCTTTTTCAGTTTTTATTTTATTTTATTTATTTAATTTTTAAAAAAGATTTTATTTATTTATTTGACACACATACAGAGAGAGAGAGAGAGAGACAGCAAGAGAGGGAACACAAGCAGGGGGAGTGGGAGAGGGAGAAGCAGGCCTCCTGCCAACCAAGGAGCCCACTACGGGGCTGGATCCCAGGACCCCGGGATCATGACCGGAGCTGAAGGCAGATGCCCAATGACTGAGCCACCCAGGTGCCCCTATTTCAGTTTAATAGTTATGTAATTCCCACAAAATATAGCAGCTTTGTTCCACTATAACTCTATTTTCTTACCCTTTCTTTATGCTGTTTTTGTCATATAAAGAGTATATATTTGTTATAAAACAATACATAATTTTTACTTAAAGTAATCATAATTTTTTTAAAAGAAGTTGAGAATAAAATGATACATGTATACAGTGTTACGTTTGCCTCCATATTAACAATTTTTAATGCTTTTCATTCTTATGTATGGAGTTGGGTTATCATCTAACTATACTATTCAAGTTCTTGTATTATTTCATATAGTTCAGGTCTGTTTGCAATGAATTCTCCCACTTTTTGCCTTATCTGGGAATATCTTTATTTCTTTATTTTTGAAAGGTGCTCTCTCTGAATAAAGAATTATAGGTTGCAGTTTTTTTTTTCCTGTAACTACTTTGAATACACTCTTTTATTTGTGTCTGGCCTTTATTATTTCTGGTGAGAAGTCAACTGTTAATTGTATTGCTGTTCCCCTGCATGTGAAGCTGGTTTTCTCTTGTAGCTCTTGAGATTTTTCTCTTTGTCTTTGAATTTCTGCAGTTTGACTATCATATGCCTTGGTGTAGTTCTTTATTTTTATCTAATTAGGCAGTCATTAATTTTCTCTGATGTGTAGATTAATATTTTTCAGAACGTTGGGAAACTTTGAAATCATTTTTTAATTGATGTGTGCTGACATATGATATTATATAGTTTCAGATGTATGACATAATGGCTCAATATTTATATATTATATACATATAATATATTTTTGTATACATTGCAATTGATAAACCATGAGAAATCTAGCTACCATCTGTCACAATACAAAGTTATTATATTTTATTAACTTTATTCCTTATATTCCCTATGTTCCCTGTGCTGTACATTGCATTCCCATGTCTTATATATTTTATAACTGGACATTTGTACCTTTTAGTTCTTCTCACCTATTTTGTCTGTCCCCCACACCCCTTTTCCTTCTGGCTGCCAGAAGGACAATATAGATTGTTCTCTGTATCTATGAGTCTGTTTCTGTTTTGTTCTGTTTTTTGGTTTCACGTAAGAGTGAAATCAAAAGATAATTTGTCTTTGGTTTATTTCTCTTACCATAATACCTTCTAGCTCTATCCGTGTTGTCACCTATAGCAAGACTTCATTCTTTTTTATGGCTAAGAAATATTCCTCTGTGTGTGTATCTCACATCTTTTTCAGTAATCTATTGGTGGATACTTACGTTGCTTCCATATTTTGGCTATTGTAAACAATGCTGCAGTGAACATATAAGGATGCATATGTCTTTTCAAATTAGCGTTACAGTTTTCTGTGGGTAAGTATCCAGAAGTGAAATTACTAGATTGTGTGGTATTTATAGTTTTAATTTTTTGAGGAATCTCCATAAAGTTTTCTTTTTATAGATTTATTTATTTGAAAAGAGAGCAAGCAGGAAGAGGGGCAGAGGGAGAGGGAGAGAATTTCAGGCAGACTCCCTGCTGAGTGGGCAATCTGATGTGGAGCTTTATCTCACAACCCTGATACCATGCATGACCAGAGCTGAAATCAAGAGTCAGAGGCTTGACCTACTGAGCCACCCAGGTACCCTGCCATACCGTGTTCCATAGTGGCTGCACCAGATTAACTTTGGTTCTTGGGGAGTGTCAGTGGCTCAGTTGGCTGAGAATCTGATTCTTGATTTTGGCTCTCTTATCATCTCAGGGTCATGAGATTGAGCACCGTGTTGGGTTCCACACTTGGTTTGTCATGTGCTTGGAATTTTCTCTCTTCTTTTCTCTGCCCCTCCCCTGTTCTACCTCCCTCTCTCTCCAAGAAATTAAAAACAAACAAACAAACAAAACTTTGGTTTTTGCAAATCCAGAATAGACTTCCATTTCCTTAGCTCTCTCCCAGATTACCCAGCAGTAACCCAAACTGCACAGTGAGTGTGTTCTGTCACTTACTGTGATGCCCAGTTTTCCATGATGTGTGCTTTCCCTTTTTGCTGTGTGCCTATAAACCTAACTTGTGCTCTTTGGGCATGACTTTAGCACCCCCAAATATCCTGATATCCTGTTTTCTTACCACCTGACGTACGGTCTAACCTGGAACTTTTTTAGGAATGTATAAAAGCCACATTCTAGACCTGTGGCATTAGACTCTTCATTTTAAAGAAGACTCTCAGGTGATTTGTTTGAAAAGCAGTCGTCTACTGGATTCCTATTTCTACTGCTCCATGTCTATTTCAATTCTTGTGTACAGATGATAGTATACACAGTTTGGGGGGGGTGACTGCTATTTTTACAGGGTTTATCTTTGAATCCTTTCATTTAGTTTATTCTTTTTCTTCTCTTTCTTTAAATGGAAACAGTTCTAATTTTTCTTTTCTTTTTTTAAAGATTTAATTAATTTATTTGACACAGAGAGAGAGATCACAAGTAGGCAGAGAGGCAGGCAGAGAGAGTGGGGGAGGCAGGCTCCCTGCTGAGCAGAGAGCCTGATGCGGGTCTGGATCCCAGCACACTGGGATTATGACCTGAGCTGAAGGCAGAGGCTTAACCCACTGAGCCACCCAGGTGCCTCTAGTTTTTATTTTAAGTTATAAATGCTGGCTGCTTTTCTCTCCGAAGGACTGTGACTTAATTCAGTACATCAATATTTGAAGAGGAAGTAGAAACACAATAAGGCATTCACTCAATGTTTGTAAGCTACAATAAAGCTTATAAAGCCATGTGAGTTTTAAGTACTATGGATAAATTGAACTATTTACCAAATAAGTATATTTTGTTTATTTGTCTCAAATGTTTTAGGCTTAATATTTACTCAGAGCAATTTGCAAATCTCAGGTATTGTGTTACACACATAGACTTTTTAAATAATTTGGCTATTAAGTTCCGTTTGTGAGACATTTGGGAGATAAAAGATAAATTTTCAGTATGTCAGCACATAAGAAAAACCTGGTCTTGTAAGATTTTATTCAATAAAATACCCACACAGAAAACATCTAAACTTCCTTCTAGAACCTTAACCAATTTCTTTTCTTTTTTTTTTTTAAATTGTGTGTATGAAAGATTTCTGCATTAGAAATTTGGTCAGGTTTTTCTCATCCTGTAAGTCCTAGGCAGTATTATTTAATGTCCCATTGGTGAAATATTTCTGAGGTAGGAAGACAATCTGCCCTATTCAGCTACTACAAATAATGTCTTTAGACAGCTAGTAAATAGAAGGGCCAATTAACTCCCTTTGTCTTTTGTTACTGAGCTGTTGAAGTATAATTTTCAGTATAATTTTTTTCCCCAAAATAAGACTTTTTAAGGACAGTGACTGGTGGTACTTCTTTTGATGCACATGCAGACCCATGTTACTATATAAAATTTCTGTGCTTAAGTATAGTTTTATCTTGTTCATTAGTTGCATTTTCTTCCTTTTACATTCATCTCTGTTTAGAACATTGTGGGAATTAATTTTTCTAAGTTTCTTCTCACTGTAAATGTAATGAGAACCCAGAAAGTTTATGAGATTTGACCTTTTAGAAAGATAAACAGAAACATTATACTTCTAGTTTCTGGTTTTGCATGTGAGAAGCTTGGGAGTTGTCACTTTAGCCTAACAAATAAAAAACTGAAAAGACTGAAAAATCACTAGCTCTTCTTGGATCTGTAAGGAAAGGGAGGACCCAGGGTAACCTACTGTCTCCCAGATTGAAGACAGGCACGGGAGTAAAGGGAGTCATGGCTCAGCACAGCAGACTCATGAGCAGAAAGCAATATGGTAGTGGGAAAACCTGATCTGAAATTGATGGAGGCTCAATGTGGACAAAGGTGAGTTAAAAACTCCAGGGGACCCTTGTCACAGAGGGACCTCCCCATTTTTCTGAATTTTTCCTCCAGTAGCTTGACCAGGTTCTCATAGTAAATATTTGGGAAAAATCCTCTTGTGCTTTTGGAAGGGGGAAGAAAAAAGGAACCATTTTGAAATATGCCAAAGCAAGTCTGTTGTTGTTCCTTTTTTAAAGATTTATTTATTTATTTTTAGAGAGAGTGAGAGAGAGAGCGCACAAGTGGGAGGGGCAGGGAGTAGGAGTGGGCAGGGAGTGGCCAGATGAGTGCTTAGCCAGAAGCAGGGCACATCCCACAAGCTTGATATCATGACCTAAGCAGAAAGCAAGAGTCCGGTGCTCAACAGACTGTGCCACCCAGGCAACCCTCAGAGCATTCTAGACTTCTTGACAAGGCCTGCCCTCAGGAGAATCTAGTTAACCATATTATATCCGACTGAGGTGTAATTGGAGACTCACTGCCTTGGAGGAAGGGAAACATCCAACTCCAGGAAACTTGCTATCTTCTTGCACTTAAGGGGGCAGACAAAAACCCTGAGAAACACTTGTGAAATGCACAGTGCTGAGGCATTATGCTTACTAAAATATTGAGGCATAATCATAAAAATATAGAACACTTCTCCTCTTCCCAAACTTAATAATACCACATTACTAAAGACCAATTTATAGCTGTTAAGTTGCCTGGTACACCATGTCCAGCCATCAAGAAAAAAATCACCACACATTATCAAAAGGGAAAAAACACAATGTGAAGAGAAAGAGAAATCATTAGAACGATACAGCATGGATGTTGGAAAAATCAGATTCAGAATTTAATGATTAATGTGATATATGGTTGGTAAACGATTAATATGCTAAAGTAGACAGCATATAAAAATTGATGTACAATGTAATTAGAAAGATGGAAATCATAACAATGAACCAAAAAGAAATGCTAGAGATCAAAAACACTAACAGAAATGCAGAATATCTTTAATGGGAGTATTACACAGAATATGGGTAAGGAAGGAATCTCTCAGCTGAAGGATACCTCATAAGAAATTTCAAATACTGAAAAGGAAAGAGAAGAAAGACTGGGGGGAAAAAAAAGACAAACCAGACTATAATAGTCAAATATTATAGGACAACTACAGAAGGTATAATATACATGTATTAGGAATGCCAGAAAAGAAAGAGAAAAAGGAGCAGAAAAAATACTTGAACCAGTAAGGACTAAGTAAGGACTAAGTAAGGACTAATTCCCTAAAGTAATATCAGACACCAAATCATAGATCAAGAAGCTCAGAGAATGTTAAGCAGGATAAATCCCCAAAACTATGCCTGTGTATATCATTTTTAAACCTATAGTAAACCAAAGGTAAAGAGAAAATCTTGAAAGAAACAAGAGGACCAAACACATCACCTATCAAGGAACCAAGATGAGAATTTGCATCTCACTTCTTAGAGATCATGTAAGCAAGATATGAGTGAAGTGAAATATTTAAAGTGTTGAGAGAAAAAATTCTCCGCCAATCTTGAATTCTGTACCTGGTGAAATTGTCCTTCAAAAATGAAGGAGAAATGAAGACTTTCTCAAACAAACAACAACTGTAAGAATTTGTTGCCAGTAAATCCACCCTTGTAGGAATCGTTAAAAGAAGTTTTTTTTTTTTTTTTTTTAAAAACATTACTTATTTGAGAGAGAGAGAGCGATCACAAGCAGATGGGGTAGAGGGAGAGGGTGAGAGAATCTCAAACAGAGTCCACATGGAGCATGGAGCCTTATGTGCGGCCCAGTGTATGACCTGAGGTCACAACCTGAGCAGAAACCATGTGAATCCAGCCACCCCAGAAATTCTTCTGAGAGTAGAAAAACAATATAGGCCAGACACTTGTATCTACATAAAGAAAGGAAGAATATTGAAGGAAGAGTAAGTGAAGGTAAAATAAAAACTTAATTTCATCTTCTAATTGACCTAACAGATAACAGATCATTCAAGATGATAATAACAGTGTACTATGTATGCTTATATATGTATGTATATATTTATACACACACACTTACTTATATATAAGTGAAATAAGTGACAGAAATGATAAAAGGGAGAAGTAGGAAGAATTAGGATTGTTTTGTTTTTATAGAGTACTCACTCACACCAGCCACAAAATGGTATAGTGTTATTTGAAAGTTGGTTAGTTGTAATGTTACATTACATTAGTTGTAATGTTACAGATTTTTGTTATGGAATACAGGGGCAATCAGTATAAAAAGTAGAAAACAGAAGTATAACTTGAATGCTCAGAAAGATAGGACAATGGAACCATATAAAATGCTCAGTTGAGACCACAAAGGGCAGAAGGTGGCATAGGAATACCCTGAACTCAAGTCCTCACATGGACACACTTAAGCTGCACCTTCATATAGAGCCGGTTCCTTCTGAAGAAGAATTGTTGGCTGATTGAACAGCTTCTGCCCGATAAAGGATAGAGGGACCACATAAAGAATGGCAGCAGAGATGGATACGTGGTAATGATGGGAACCCCACCCCTAATGCTATGAACTTGAGTGGGAAGGAATAGTATACTGAGGGACCCATGTACAAATTTCCCTACCTTGGGACACAGGAATTAAGCTGTATCTTATAGAGGAAATAGACTAGAAGTTAAGGAAACCCATCTACTGATGCTAGAGCATCTGTGAAATGGTGAGAGACCTGTTGGAAATCTTTCTGGGGATAGAGATACTGTCTGAATGCCATTGTTTACATTTCTCTCCACTTTGATAGTGCAGATGGAGTAGGGTCTGGACACTCTAGCTCTCCTGCTGCCCCAGTGATTACCAGAATCCTAGTCCACAGCAACACCAGCTTTTCCCCCAAGGAGTGGCCCCCACCTACACACACATGAGCTTAAGTGTCTCACCAAGGTGGCCCCGACCTAGTGAACACGAGGACACTTTCTGGGCTGTCCTCACTGCACTTCTGGCCATGGTCTCAATAGAGTGGCCCATGAGTGGATTGTCCTGAGACCCCCAGACTGTACTCCCTACAGCTTCAGTCAGCTAGCCAAAGCTGCCAGGTGCATCCAGTCTACACAGAAAATGTTCTTCTCAAGGCCACTCCTTCAAGATTGGGAGAAGAGCTGTTTCACCTGATTCATAGAAAGAAACATAGAAATTTTTTTTTAAAAAATGAGAAAACAGCAAATATGCTCCAAAGGGAAGCACAAGATAAATTTTTGGGAGAAAAAAGAAAAAAATGAAACAAAGAAGAGGTAAAAATGCAGTTGTTAAAAGAGTTCAAAGTAGGGGTGCCTAGGTGGCTTAGTTGATAAGTGTCTGCCTTCAGCTCAGGTCATGATCCCAGGGACCTGGGATCGAGCCCCACAGGGAAGCCTGCTTCTCCCTCTCCCACTCCCTCTACTTGTGTTCCCTCTCTCACTGTGTCTCTCTTTGTCAAATAAATAAAATCTTTCAAAAATAAAAAAGAGTTCAAAGTAATGCTCATAAAGATTTTCACAGGAGTTGAAAGAAGAGTGAATGAACTCAAAAATTTAATGAAGAAATTTAATGAAGAGATAGAAAATATAAAAAAGAAGACTTGAAGGACAGAATGACTGAAATGAAAAATATACCAGAGGGAGTCAGCAACAGATTAGAGGATGCACAAGAATGGATAAGTGATCTGGAAGAAGGGTACTGAAAAGCACCTAAGCTGAAAGAAAAACAAACAAACAAACAAACAACTAAAAAGAATTTAAGAAAATGATAGGTTATGGGACTTCTGGGACAACATTAAGTGCACTAACATTTGCATTATAGGGTCCCCAGGAGCAGAAGAGATAAAGGGGCAGAAAACTTACTTGAAGAAATAGTAGATGAAAAAAAAAAAAGAAATAGTAGATGAAAATTTCCCTAACCTGGGGAAGGAAACAGATATGTAGGTACAGGAAGCGTAATAAGACCCAAACAAGGTGAGTCCAAGAAGGTCTAAACCAAGACATATGATTAGACATATAATAATTTTAATGTCTAAAATTAAAGCTAAGGACAGAATTTTAAAATTAGCAAGAGAAAAATAAACTAGTTACATACAAGGGAAACCCCATAATGCTATCAGCTTATTTTTCATCAGAAATTTGAAGGCCAGAAGGGAATGGCATGATATATTCAAACTTCTGAAAGGAAAAAAGCTACAACCAAGAATTGTCTACCTGGCAAGCTTATCACTCAGAGATGAGGAGTTAAAAAGATTTTCCTAGACAAAAGTTAGATGAGTTCATCACCACTAAATAAGTATTATTGAAGGGGTTCTTTCAGTGGAAAAGGCCACAGCTAGAATCAAGAAAATCATGAAAGGAAGAAATTTCATGGGTAAAAGCAAACATATAGTAAAGGTAGTAGATTAATTACGAAGTTAGTACAAAGATAAAAGACAAAAAGAGTAAAAATCAGTTATATCTAAAATATTAGTTAAGAAGTAAACAAAATAAAAAGATGTAAAATAAGATGTGGAGGAGGGGACTGGAACTAGTGTCTTTAGAATATATTTGAACTTAACTGACGATCAGCGTAATACAGATGCTGTATACTTAGGATGCTAAATATGAATTTTCTGGTAAACACAAATCAGAAACCTGAAATAGATACACTTTCACATAAAGAGAAAAGAATTTAAGCATAGCACTAAAGAATGTTATCAAATTATAAGGGAAGAGAGTAAGAAGAATGGAAGAGAGAAGAACTACAAAAACAAGAAAACAAGTAACAAAATGGATATAAATATATACCATCAATAATTACTTTATGATTTCGAACATTTTATTTATTTATTTTAGAGAGAAAGAGAGCAAGCATGAATGAGGGGGTGGCTCAGAGAGAGAAACCCAAGCAGACTCCATGCTCAGCATGGATCCTGATGTAGGGCTTGATCTCACAACCCTGACATCATGACCTGAGGAGAAACCAAGGGTTGCATGTTTAACTGGCTGTGCCACCCAGGTGTCCAGACAAAATAAACTTTAAAACAAAAACTGTGACACATGACCAAGAGAGGCATTATATAATGATAAAGGAATCCATAAAATAAGAAGATAAAACAATTATAAATATCTATACACCCATCACAGGAGCACCTAAATATATAAAGCAAGTATGAACAGATGTAAAGGGAAAGACTGACAGTAATACAATAATAGAAGACTTTAATACACCACTTATATCAGTGAACACATCATCCAGACAGAAAATCAATGAAGAAACAGTCGCTTTGAAAGACACATAAGACTAGATTGATTCAACAAAACATATGGAACATTTCATCCCAAACCAGCAGAATTCACCTTTTTTCAAGTGCGCATGGAACATTTGCCAAGATTGATCACATTTTAAGCTATAAAATCAGTCTCAGTAAATTCAAGAGGATTGAAATCATATCAAAGAGTTTTGCAACCACAACAGTATGAAACTAGAAATCAATTTTTAAAAATTGGAAAAAACACAAACATGGTGGCTCAGCAACATGCTACCAGTGAACCAATGAAGAAATCAATGAGAAAATAAATACCTGGAGATAAATGAAAATGGAAACACAACAGATCCAAATCTTTGAGACACAGCAATTACTATTTCACAGAGGAAAATTTATAATGCTGCAGTGATATAAGAAATAAAAATTTCAAACAATCTAACTTTACACCTAAAGGAACTAAAAAAAAGAAGAACAAAGAGAGGCCAGATTTCATAGAAGGAAGGAAATAATAAAGAGTGGAAAGAAATGAAATTGAAACTAAAAAATTAATAATAGAAAAGATTAGTGAAACTAGGAGCTGGTTCATTGAAAAGATGAAGAATATTGATAAAACTTTAGCTAGACTCATTCATGACATAAGAGAAAGGACTTAAATAAATAAAATAAAAAATGAAAGAGAATTAACAAGCAACACCACAGAAATACAAAGGATTATGAAATTACTATGAAAAAGTTTCTGCACAGCAAAGGAAACAGTGAACAAAACTAAAAGACAACCTATTGAATGGGATAAGATATTTGCAAATGACATATCTGATAAAGGATTAATATTCAAAATATGTAAGGGACTCCCACAACTCAACTATAAAAAAAAACAAATAATCCAATTAAAAAATGGGCAGAGCAAATGAAGCAGCATTTCTCTAAGGAAGACATACAGGTGACCAACAGACAGATGAAGAGATGCTCAGCATCACTAATTTTCAGGGAAATGCAAATCAAAACCACAATGAGATATCACTTCACATGTTAGATTGGCTAAAATCAAAATAACAAGAAATAAGTGTTTGTGAGGTTGCAAGGAACCCTTGTGCAACATTAGTTGGAATGTAGACTATTGTATTCACTGTTAATGACAGTATGGAGGTGCCTCAAAAAATTAAAAATAGAATTATCATATGATCCAGTAATTCTACTCCTGAATATTTACTCAAAGAAGGTGAAAATAAATGTTGTTGTTGTTTTTTAAGATTTTATTTATTAATTTGTCAGAAAGAGATCACAAGTAGGCAGAGAGGCAGGCAGAGAGGGGGGGAAGCAGGCTCCCTGCCGAGCAGAGAGCCTGATGCAGGCTCGATCCTAGGACTCTGAGATCATGACCTGAGCTGAAGGCAGAGGCTTTAAACCACTGAGCCACCCAGGCGCCCCCCACTTTTAAAAATTTATTTATTTATTTATTTATTTATTATTAAATAAATGTGTTTAAAACATTATTTACAATAGCCAAACTATGGAAGCAGCCCAAGTGTCCACTGATAGATGAATGGATAAATATAACAGAGCATTACTTAGCCATGAGAAAGAACGAAATCTTGCCATTTATAACAACATGGATGAATCTAGTAAAATAAATCCGTAAGAGGAAGACAAATAACTATCATTTCACTCATATTTGTAATTTGAGAAACAAAGAAAAAGCCCAGACAAACCAAAAATTGGACTTAAAAAAAAAATTATTTGAGAGAGAGCACAAATGATCATCGTGAGGGCCAGAGGGAGAAACAGACTCCCCTCTGAGCATGGAGCCTGATGCACACGTCCATCCCAGGATCCTTATATCACAGCCGGAGTCAGATGCTTAACCAACTGAGCCACTCAGGCATCCCTAAAAAGTATACTCTTAAACATAGAGAACAAATTGCTGGTTAGTAGAGGGAAAGTGGGTGGAGAAATGGGAGAAATAGTTGAAGGTGGAAATTAAGAGTATACTTAAATTTTTTTTTTAAAGATTTTATTTATTCATTTGACAGAGAGAGATCACAAGTAGGCAGCGAGGCAGGCAGAGAGAGAGAGGAGGAAGTAGGCTCCCTGCTGAGCAGAGAGCCCGATGCGGGACTCGATCCCAGGATCCTGAGATCATGACCCGAGCCGAAGGCAGTGGCTCAACCCACTGAGCCACCCAGGCGCCCCAAGAGTATACTTAAATTGTGATGAGCACCAAGTAATGTGTAGAATTGAAACTATTATAGTATTTTATGTTAATTTTACTGAACTTTGTAAGTGAATAAGTAAATAGGTTATATTAAGTTAAAATAAGTAAATGGATACCACACTGATACTAATTAAGAAAAGAGAAGTAGTTTTATTAATATTAGACAGAGTAGACTTTATTTTTAAAGGTTTTATTCATTTATTTGATGGAGAGAGAGGAGAGAGCACAAGCAAGGGGAGTGGCAGAGGGAGAGGGAGAAGCAGACCCTGAGATCATTGACCTGAGCTTAAAGTAGATGCTTAACCAAAGGAGCCACTCAGGTGCCCCCACCTGAAGAAATTTAAAAATGGTATTTCTACAGTATATTCAGAGCAGTTTAGAATTAATCTCAAAATCAGGGAAAATTATTGGAAAATTGTAAAATATGTGGAGATTAAGCAACACACTTCTAAATGACACGTAAGTCAAAGAATAAACCTTTTTTTTTTTAAATTTTAAATATTTTATTTATTTATTTGACAGTGAGAAATCACAAGTAGGCAGAGGGGCGGGCAGAGAGAGAGGAAGGGAAGCAGGCTACCTGCTGAGCAGAAAGCCCGATGTGGGGCTTGATCCCAGGACCCTGAGATCACGACCTGAACCAAAGGCAGCGGCTTAACCCACTGAGCCACCCAGGCGCCCCAAGAATAAACCTTTAAGACATTAAAAAATATTTTAAATTAAACAAAAATTTGTCAGAACTTTTGGGATATAGCAAGAGCACTGATTACAGGGAAATTTATAATGTTGAACACATTAAATATGAATATATGTATTAAATATTAATACTGACATATAGCATTGAATACATATGTTAAAAGAGAAAGACATAAAAACAGTTATATGTTTTGATTTTGGGAAAGGAAGAAGTACAAATTAATTGCAGAGTAAGCAGAGAAAAAAACAGTCAGAGTTATAACGGAAACCAGTGAAATTCAAAACCAGAAATTACAATCCCAGGACCCCAGGATCATGACCTGAGCTGAAGACAAACATTTAACCAACTGATCCACCCAGGCATCCCAGTCCATGTGATTTATACAGCTGTCATCTTTGTATATTTATATAGGTATCATCTCCTTTAAGACGGGAGATCATTTGCTGTGATGAGCACCATATGTTGTAAGAGATGAAACACTAAATTCTACACCTAAAACCAGTATTGGTGTGTGTTAACTAGATGGAATTTAAATAAAAACTTGGACAGAAAAAAACCCCCAGAAATCAATAGAGAAAATCATTGAAACCAGAAACTGTTTCTTCAAAAAGATCAATAAAATCCATAAACCCAACCATGCTGACTCAGAAAAAAAATGAACAAAGATAAAAATTACTAATAACATAAATGAAAGAGGGGACATTACTGTGGGAGAGGGGACATTACTGTGGATCCCATGAACATGAAAAGGATAATAAAGGAATACTATGAACATCTCTAAGCCCATTAATTTTATAACCTAAATGAAATGGACCAATTTCTTGAAAGACAGAAGCTGCCAAAACACAGAGGAAGAAGTGCACATGAATGGGCTTGTATCTATTAACAAAATTGAATCAATAATTAATATTGTCCAAAACAGAAACAATCAGGCCCAGATTATTTTTCTGGTGAATTCTGTTGTGTATTTAAGGAAGAAATTAAACTTTTTTTTTTTTTTTTTAAACAGCCTCTACTAAGAGCAGAGGTAATACTTCTTAACTCATTCCATAAGATAAGCATTACTCTCACAACTAAAAACAGTCAAAGACATTGTAAGAGAAGAAAATTATAGACCAGTATCTGTCATGAATATAGATGTAAAAATTTTCAAGAAAATATTGAGAAACCATGTTCATAAATGTACATAAAGAATTATACAGCAGAGGGGTGCCTGGGTGGCTCAGTGGGTTAAGCCTCTGCCTTCGGGCTCAGGTCATGATCCCAGAGTCCTGGGATCAAGCCCCACATCAGGTGTCTGCTCAGCAGGGAACCTGCTTCCTCCTCTTTCTCTGCCTGCCTCTCTGCCTACTTGTGATCTCTATCAAATAAATAAATAAAATAAAAGAATTACAAGCATAGATAGCTTAGTGAGATATGACCCAGTAAGCAGTGTTGGTTCAGCATTCAAAAATCAATTAGGGTCGCCTGGGTGGTTCAGTCATTAACCTTCTGTCTCTTGATTTCAGCTCAGGTCATGACCTCATGGTCATGAGATCACACCTTGCATGGGACTCCTTGCTGGTCATGACGTCTGTCTGAGATTCTCTCTCACCCTTTTCCTCTGTCCCTCCCCATACTCTTGCTCTCTTTTCCTTTCCGTAAATAAAATCTTAAAAAAATCAATTAGAGGGCTAAAAAAGGGAAAATTACATTTGCACTTCCTTATCAATAAATGCAGAAAAGTTACATGACAAAGTCCAACATTCATTCATGTTAAAAGCTATCAGTAAACTAGGAGTTTCCTCAGCTAGAAAAAGTATATCTACAAAAAGCTGTAGCTAACATACTCACTTCTCAGTTGTGGATAACTGGGGGTTTTGCAGTACATCTAAGACAAATCAAGGATGTCACCCTTTCCTTGCTCCTTTTCCACATTGTTCTGGGAATACATAGCTATTGCAATAAGACAAGATAGGAAATAAAAAGTATAAACCTTTAGAAGGGAAAAGTAAAGATCTTTGTTCACAGATGACATGATCAGCTCTGTAGGACATCTGAAAGAATTGACCAAAATCTCTTGGAACTAATAGGCAACTACGTTGCAGGATACAAAGTTGATGTACACAACTTAGTTACTTTTCTACATATCAGGAATTATTTTTTAAAAAGAATTTATGTATTGAGAGAGAGAGAAAGCATGAGAGGGGAGTGATCAAAGAGAAGCAGATTCTCCATCGAGCAGGGAGTCTGATGTGGGACTTGATCGGGGACCTCAGGATCATGTCCTGAGCCAAAGGCA
The DNA here is from genome assembly GCF_011764305.1 of Mustela putorius furo. Classification (NCBI taxonomy): domain Eukaryota; kingdom Metazoa; phylum Chordata; class Mammalia; order Carnivora; family Mustelidae; genus Mustela; species Mustela putorius. Next base: position 9,160,783 of record NW_025421480.1, on the reverse strand, counting down.
GTTGCTTAACCAACTGAGCCACTCAGGCACCCTGCATATCAGCAATTATTAAGTGGAATTTGTGAGCATTTTTCTGTTTTGTTTGTTTGTTTGTTTGTTTTTAAGTTGTCTTTATGCCCATTGTGGAGCCCAATGTGGGGCTTGAACTCAAGATCCTGAGATCAAGAGTCAGACACTCAAGTGACTGAGCCACCCAGGGCCCCAGTAAGTGGAATTCAGAAATTAAAATCCCAATACTATTTTTATTAGCATGCTTCCATAAAATTGTTAGGTATAAATCTAACAAAATGTGTGTATCTATTTGAAGAAAACTACAAAACTTTGTTGAGTGAAATGAAAAATGAATAATATAAGTGGGAAGAAATTCCATGTTCTAAGGATAAGAAGAGTCAATATTGTGGAGATGTCACTTCTTCCCAGGTTGATCTATTAATTCAATTCAGTAGCAGTCAGAACCCCAGTAAGTTATTTTGTGGATATCAATAAACTGATTCTAAGGTTTAGAGATACAAAAGACCCAGGATGCCTTATTGGGGAATTGCACAGGTGGAGGACTGACACCATCCAACTTCAAGACTCAATATAATATAGCAATTAAGTCAGTGTATTATTGGCAAAATAATAGATGAATGGATCACTGTGATAGAGTTGGGAGCTCTGAAATAGATTCGCATGAATAGTCAGCTGCTCTTTTACAGAGGGACAAAGGCAATATAGTGGAGCATAGATAGTCTTCTCAACAAATTGTGCTGCAACAATTGGACTTCCCAGAGCAAAAAGGGAATGTTCTAAACACAGTCCTTATAGCTTCTAAAATAGTTAACTGAAAATGGACAATAGATGTATGTGTAAAACAAGACTGTTGGACTCCTCTTAGATAGCTGGGGAGTAAACCTACAATACCAGTGGCATGATTAAATGAAACACATACTTGATATGCTGGACCTCATCAAAATTTTAAAAATCTGTTTTGCATAAAATGTGAAGGGAATGAGAAGATGAAACTGGCTGGGAGAAAATATTTGCAAAATATACATATTATATTATAGTAAGGCACTGTTCTGTATAATATTCAAAGAACTCTTAAATTTAACAATACAAAAACAACCCAATTAAGAAAAAGATAAAGATCTTAACAGACATCTCATCAAAGAAGATAATTCAGATGTCAAATAAGCATATGACAAGATACTCTGATATCATATACAGATTAAAATGACAATGGAGTATACCATGTATGCAGTAGAATGGCCAAGATCCAGAATATTGACAGCATTAAATTCTGGTAGGATGTGGAATTAACATAAATTCCCATTCATTGCTGGTGGGAATGCAAAATGGAACAGCCAGTTTGGAAGACAGTTTGGCAGTTTTTTACAAAACTAATTATAGTTTTACCATATTATCCAGCAGCCATGCTCCTTTATATTTACTCAAAGGAGTTAGATACTTCTATTCATGGAAAAATCTGCTATGGATGTTCAAAGCATCTGTTTCATAATTTTCAAAACTTGGAAGAAACCGAGATATCCATGGGTCACCTAGGTGGCACAGTTGGTTAAGCGCCTGAGTCTTGGTTTTGGCTCAAGCCCTGATCTCAGAGTCTGCCTGAGATTCTCTTTTCTGCCCCTCCTGCTTATGTGCTCTCTCCCTTTCTATATCTCTCTCTCTCTCAAATGAGGAAGTATTTTCAAAAAAGAAGAAGAAACCAAGAAAAAGAAGAAGAAACCACCTTCAGAAGGTGAATGGAGAAATAAATTCTGGTACCTCTGGAGAGTAGAATATTACTTAGCGCTGAAAAGAAATGAGCTATCAAGCAATGAAAAGTCATGGAGGTACCTTACATGCTTATCACTAAGTGCAAGAAGACAACCTGAAAGGCTAGCTAGTATGATTCCAACTAGATCACATTCTGAAAAAGACTCAGCTTGGAGACAGAAGAAAAGATTAGTAGACACCATGAGTTGGGTTATGGGGAGGGATGAATCGGCAGAGCAGAGGATTTCTAGTGCTGTGAAAATACTGTGTATCATACTAGAATGATGGATACGTATCATTATACATTTTTAGACCTATAGTTTATACAGCACCAGGAGTGAACTCTAATGTAAACTGTGGACTTTGGAGGATTTTGATGTAGTATTGTAGGTTCATCAGTTGTGACTGATAGAGCACTGTGGGGAGGCATGCTGATAATGGGGAAGGCTACGAATGTGGGGTGGCTGCAGGGATATATGGGCACTTTCCTTGTATTCCTCTCAGTTTTGCTGTGAACCTAAATCTGCTCTCAAAACAGTTACAGAAAATAATTTAAGAATCAATACAATACATGCATCCTGGGGGGCCAAAATCTGAAAGATAATTATCCCTTAGGATATTTTTCCTGAGTATTTCTATATTATAATATTGCTCCAAAATAGATACGTTATTTTCTAGTGTATCTAGATGAAAATATTTTATATGAGATGCGTGTATAGTGAAAGCAAGCCATACATTTTCCATCTTCAGTCTTTTTTTTTTTAAGATTTTATTTATTTATTTGACAGATCACAGGTAGGCAGAGAGGCAGGCAGAGAGAGAGAAGGGAGCAGGCTCCCCACTGAGCAGAGAGCCCAATGTGGGACTCCATCCCAGGACCTTGGGATCATGACCTGAGCTGAAGGCAGAGGCTTTAACCCACTGAGCCACCCAGGTGCCCCTCAATCTTTCTTTTTGACTTCACCCTCTTTATCAGGTCTTCTATGAAACAGCTGCCAGCAACCCAAGTGTTTCCTCTCAGACACTAATCACACCCATTGTTCCAGATGACTTACTTTTATTTAATGTCTTCATCTTCTCCATAACCATAGATATTTTTCCGTATCTCTCACTTTCCTCTTTGTATATTGTAGATACCAAGAGTAGAATAAAAGCTGACATGCTTGTAATGTGCATGACAGAGTAATACAAACAAAGGTGCTGGTATTTACTGTGGCTAAGAAGATGAGCAGAGTTTTGGTGGTAGTTTTTTCTGTAAGTTCTGTTAGATAAAGCAAGCAGATGGGGAAGAAAAGAGGGGAATGAGAGGCTTATGGGTGTGGACCAGCCACTGGTGTTTATGTCCAGTGGTCCTTCTTTGATTGAACTGGATCCTGATCTTTCACAAACTCTTCCACTTGAATGAATTGTCATTGAGGAGACAAAATGAATGGTGATGGTGCTTTGACATATGAAGATAACAATATTATGCCTCAAGGTTTGTTAAGTCTTTCCTCCATGACTTGTGATACATGTTTGCAAGATACTCAGTGATAAATGAGGGTTGGTTGTGGGTTAGTAATTGGTGTGTGCGTGTGTACAATGCTGTATGGTCTGTCTTAGAATCATTCATCCGCTTACTAAATACTGAGCAGGTGATTTGTGCTTTACCTTGTGTTAGCTGCTGCTGGAGTAAAGACAGGGTTGCGGATGAGGTAAAGAGCACATGAGTACGCCACTAGATGTAACGCAGTGAAGTAGCCACCCAGCGAGTGGAGGACTCCGTCACATCTTTATTCAGTTTATCCTGTAAGTTTCAGCATTTGGGGATGTCAGAACTCATGGCAGCTACGTCTTTGGCAAGGCTGATGTACTTTGGAAAAATCCTTATAAAATGCATCTTAAAAGGCTTTTCTATTTTTACTTGCCACTTACCTTTCAGAATTGCTCTGTTGAGGGGAAGATGTGACCTTAAAAATCAATTTGAAGTTTTTCAGAGTAGTAACTTATTAAGGAAATGGTAATTGTTTTGCTTGCTGTCTGTGGTCTTGGGGCCACAAGTGCACCGCGTTCATAACTTTCTAATTCCCTTTTACTTTTACCTTTGCTTGTCTCGCCTCTCATCATGAATCTTTCTCTTATACCCAATAGCATCTTTGTAGTCAATCTCTCCTTTTAGTCTGTTTTATTTTTTTTTTAAAGATTTTATTTATTTATTTGAACAAAAGAGATACAGCAAGAGAGGGAACACAAGCAGGGGAAGTGGGAGAGGGAGAAGCAGGCTTCCCGCTGAGCAGGGAGCCTGACATGGGGCTTGATCCCAGGACCCTGGGATCGTGACCTGAGCTGAAGGGAGACCCTTAATGACTGAGCCACCCAGGTGCCCCATAGTCTGGGTATTTTTAATGCCTTCTGTTCTGGGGTTATAGTATCACCTTTAGTAGTCATCATTTTTTTATATTGCATGCTTCATTAAAACCTTAGACGTTTTGAACTTGGAGCTTCATGTTGGTGAAATAAATTAGACTTTCCTTTATCACTGTTTTTTCAAACAGACTTATATAAAATGACAGCTACCAATTTTTAAATTAATTAGGTTCATTACAATTCAACACTTTTCTTTGACTGTTGTGAGGTAATATTGTATGCATATATATGTGTGTGTTTATGTGTATATGTGCTGCCGAAGTGAGCACTGTGTGAGTTTATGTGTATATTGTCCTAGTTTTCCAAATCAGGGGTCAGTCATCTTGATACTCTGACTATCTTCTAAAAAGCAGCATCCTGACAGCTTTCATTTCATGTGATTTGTTAGATTTTGCTGCCTACCATTTCAGGGATAATATATTTTTAAACCAAAGAGGCTTCATATCCCGAATAATTGCCTCTAATTCAGTTTTAAGGTAAGGCTATTTTTTGTAGGTGAGACCAGTACTTTTTTTACCTTTAATGAAATACAAATTGCCTCGAGGTCTTAGTGAGACACAGATTCTGAATTCAGTTGGTTTGTGTGTGGTCGACCTCCCAGATGAAGCTATGTTGCTTGTGAAGTCCGCGGTACCTTCAGTCATTTTGGGAGGGGGACATTCTCAGGAGGGCTCCTTTCAGTGATTGTTGGAATCTCCTCTCTCATTCAGATCCTTTCCCTGGTGGTAGATCATGCCATGAAGACAGAGGCTGCTTCGCTGATGGCTTTGGTATTTTTCCTGCCTGTAAGGCTCTTTTGCCTTCCCTCTGCTGGCTTCCAGGGAAAGGAGAGGGAGGAGGGACTCCTCACTTGGGGAGACGTTGGACCCATTTTCTGAGTTGCTTATTTAACTCTCCTGTGGTCTACGAATGCTAGGAACTTTATTTGTTTTATGATCTAAGTAGAGGCAAATTTTAGTTTTAGCTTGGAGATACAGTTTAGGCATGAGAAGTGGAAATAAAATTTCTAACAATCTAATAATGTTAAGTGTAACAGAAACAGTGCTATTTAAAAGAATACTTTAGTAAATTTTTTGGAAAAGTGAATATATGCATTTCTTTTTTTTTTAAATGACATTTACTCTCTAATTTTCATTTTTGGTAGATGATGTTTCTCAGTGTTAGCTTTTAAAAAAAATGATTATTCTATGGGGTGTCTAGATGGCATAGTAGGTTAAGTATCTGACTCTTGATTTCGGCTCAGGTCTGTTATGCCCGCCCCCCGCAAAAATGGGTCTTGATTAAAGGAGGGAGACTGATATAAAGTGAAGGTTGAGCAAAGCTTTATTTCGCGCCAAGCATCAAGAATCAAACCCTGACAGGGCTGCACCTCTTACAGAGAGGGGCCACATTTCTCTGTTTCACAGACTAGCTTATTTATTTATTTATTTATTTATTTAAATTTATTTTCAGCATAACAGTATTCATTGTTTTTGCACCAAACCCAGTGCTCCATGTCCTCTCCAATACCCACCACCTGGTACCCCAACCTCCCACCCCCGCCCCTTCAAAACCCTCAGATTGTTTTTCAGAGTCCATAGTCTCTCAATTATCATATGGTTTCACTTATTTGTGGAGCATAACAAATAGCATGGAGGACAAGGGGAGATGGAGAGACTATGGACTCTAAACCACAGACTAGCTTTGAAGGGCAAAGGCCATGCGGTTGGGCCTGGCCACGCACAGGTAGCCACTGAGATTGTAACACACACAGGAAACTCCACAGTGATGCTATGTGACCAATTGAATTACAGTTTACCTTATGGTAGACATTTGAACTAGCTTGTCACACCTTGGTTAGAATTGGCGCCCAAAAGGCTCCCAAAGGGAGGGGCCCATACTCCTTGGTAGGAGCCCTGTTGGCCTGACTCCTGAGCTCAGAGTCTGCTTAAGACTATCTCCTGGGGCGCCTGGGTGGCTCAGAGGGTTTGCTCTGCCTTCTTGTGATCTGTCAAATAAATAAGTAAAATCTTAAAAAAAAAAAAAGACTATCTCTGCCCCAATGCCTCGCTCTCTCTCTTACATAAATAATTTTTTTAAAAAAGGAAATTATCTGTGTGTATATATTTTCACTTATGAACTTCTTTTATAAAATTGGAAATCAGCTGTATGAATAAACAGATGGGGAAAGCATGGTGTACACCTTTTTTTCCCCTAACACATTCAATCTGTGTGTAGTATGTGTGATTACCAGGTTAGAGTTTTGAGTTTTCTCTTTTTTTTTTTTTAAAGATTTTATTTATTTATCAGAGAGGGGGGGGAGAGAGAGAGCACAGGCAGACATAATAGCAGGCAGAGGGAGAAGCAGGCTCCCCGCTGAGCAAGGAGCCCGATGTGGGACTCGATCCCAGGACACTGGGATCATGACCTGAGCCGAAGGCAGCTGCTTAACCAACTGAGCCACCCAGGCGTCCCTTGAGTTTGCTCTTAAACTAAGGATTTCTAATGTAAAATTTTGAAAACTGTTGTATTTGTTGGGATAGTTATCTGAATGAAGGTAGAGACCATGTTACTTTTATTTTATTTTATTTTATTTTTAAAGATTTTTATTTATTTATTTGAGAGAGAGACAGAGAGAACATGAGCGATGAGAAGGTCAGAGGGAGAAGCAGATTCCTCATGATGCTGGGAGCCCGATGTGGGACTCGATCCTAGGACTCCAGGATCATGACCTGAGCCGAAGGCAGTCGTCCAACCAACTGAGCCACCCAGGCGCCCCAGAGTCCATGTTACTTTTAATTTTGAGATACAAGGTGTAAGAACCACAGAGAGCTATCCTTAGAGCAGTCTATCTAACAGTTGTCTCTTGACAACTGTTAGATAAACTCTCTTAGGAGAGAACCAATTTTGAAAAATTTGCTGTGGTTTTTTTTTTTTTTTTTTTTACAGCTCTCAAGCATTACTGGTCTTGGAGGTCTAGTTGAAAGTACTTTTTATATGTAAATTCAGTTACTCATTTCATAAACATTTATTCACTGTGTAGGATGTGCAAGGCACTGTCGGAGATACTTATGGCTGATGCATCCCACTTCCCAGGAAGCCTTTAGTGCATGTGTCAGGCAGTCTGGGTTCACTGGTCTTCCTTAACGTATGAGAAAATCTTTAAGTCTTCTATTTAACTTTTGATTGCAATTTGTGTATGGTGCTCTGCACAAAAGCACTGACAGACTTGGGCTCTCTCTTCCACTTTCTGTCACTAGCCTGTGTCTTTAATCTCTTCAGTGCTCTCCTGGGTTAATTTTATCATCTGTATCTGTTAATGTTGTTAAAACAATTTAAATGAATTATTCAATATATCTTCATTTGTATTAAGCATATCCTGGGTTCACTGACTCTTCCAAGGCTTTCATCCTTGATGAAATGACGAAATGTATTGATTCAGATTTCATTTAAACCACTTATTTACTTATTTATTTATTTAAGATTTTATTTATTTATTTGACAGAGATCACAAGTAGGCAGAGAGGCAGGCAGAGAGAGAGGGGAAGGGAAGCAGGCTCCCTGCTGAGCAGAGAGCCGGATGCGGGGCTCGATCCCAGGACCCTGAGACCGTGACCTGAGCCGAAGGCAGAGGCTTAACCCATTGAGCCACCCAGGTGCCCTAAACCTTTTATTTTAATAGAGAGCCTTTCTTGGGACTCCCTAAATTAGTCTTTTTCTGAGTATTCCTGTTTATGTCAGATAAAATCTGTTCAGTTCCTTAGTAGCCAAGTAGGGAGATGGTAAGAGAAATGTCTCAGGAAGTGTGAAGTATGGACATTTTTAGAAGGGTCTGTGAGCCCTGAGGCATCAGAGATTGGAATCTCTCCTTGTGAGACCTAGCCATTGTGGGCAAGTCCCACTGCTCTCTTTGTAATGGAAGCAAAGGGCTCTATTCACCTTAGAAGTAGAGTTTTCTTTGCCCAACATTCTTTGTTCTTCTTAGACATTAGAACAGAACTGAAGTAATCGGAGGGATATAGCCATCTCTTGGTTATCTTTTTGTGAGGCAACAGCTTTATTGAGATATAAATCATATGCTTTGTGGTTTATATGTTTAAAGTAAGCAGTTCAGTGATTTTTACTATATTCACGGAGTTGTGAAACTATTACTGCTGTAACTTTTTTTTTTTTTTTAAGATTTTATTTTTTTTATTTGACAGAGACACAGCAAGAGAGGCAACACAAGCTGGGGTGTGGGAGAAGGGAGAAGCAGGCTTCCCGCTGATCAGGGAGCTTGATGCGGGGCTCCATCCCAGCACCCTGGGATCATGACCTGAGCCGAGGGTAGACGCCCAACAACTGAGCCATCCAGGTGCTCCCACAGTTAACCCCCCACCCCCGCAATTAATTCTTATACATTTCCATCACCATGAGAAAAATTCTGAACCCATTAGAGGCACTTCTCGTTTATCTCAGTTAAACTTGTTTCCACTCCAGCCCTGGGCAACTAGTCTACTTTCTTTCTCTATGGATATGTCCGTTCTGGATGATTCATGTCAGCAGAGTTAAATAATGTGTGATTTCTTTTGCAACCGGCTTCTTTCATTTAGCATAACGTTTTCACCGTTCATCCATGTTGTAGCATGTGTCAATGCTTCATTTTTTATGACTGAATAATAAATAGTTCAGTGCTCACATATGCTACCTTTTATTTACCCGTTTATCAGTTGGTGGACATTGGAGTCTTTTCACTTCTTTGGTATGAACATTCATGCACGCATTTTTTTAACCTTTTTAATAATTTTAATTATAATTTTAATTAATATTTTAATGAGTGATTAGTAACTAGTGATTTAATTAGTGATTAGTGATTTCTTTACATTCAGGCTCACTCTTTCTTTCTTTGTCATTATTCCTGGTTTAATTCTTGGTGAGGTGAATATCCATCCAACACCTGGCCTCTTTACCCCAATTTAGCTGCCTCTTCTTATGGCCATACCATACCCTATGACCGGTGATCACCAATACCTATTACTTCTGCTGCCTCAGTTTATGACTCTCCATCTGCTACTGTCTTACAGGTATCTAGCACAAGAGCTGATGCCACATAATAGATGCTTAGGAAGCATTATTGCTGTTTCTGCTAGTCTGCTTCTGTTGTAGCATCTACTGTCCTTGAAGGCAAGAACTGTCTCTTTTGTTCCATATTTATCCAGAACTATGACAGTCCATGGTATAAAAAGTCTGGTGATTTTCTGGGTGCAGTGAAATGAAGAACAGCAACAACAGGAAGAATGTAGCATCCAAAAGAACTTTGTATTAGAAAAAAGAGAATTAACATTTACATTTTAAAAGAACACATAATTTTTAAAAAACATTTGAGTAATGACATTTCAAAAATATTTTTTCTCATTTTCTCATATAGATGTTATAATTTATTGCCATTGGTATTCTTTTAGTTTTGTCAAGGTTGATCAGTTAAAAATTTGGCTTCTGAAGATTATTGTAAATGAGCTATCACAAGGAAATTACTTTTTAGTAAAATGGCTTAGTTTACCTACAAAGAGTTAATTATCCTTACTCTCTTGTGCTGAATACTTTTTCCTACCAGCCTAATGTTGGGAGGGGGAACTTCATGCAGTATGGTTTGCTTAGCCTTTCCCGTGATCTGTGTAGAAAAATAAAAACATTCAGTGCAGCCTTATTATATCTCATTCTTTTTTTCTTTTGAAATAAGAGAAACATTTATAGAAATTTTGTAGTATTTGGATGCAGGTGTTAACTTTCTGGAACATTTAAAACTTATGTTGACCAACAGTTTTCCCAAAAACACAAAGGTTTTTTTTTTCCGCCAGGAAAGACAAGTTTCAGTGTTAAATTGTATTTGTGTTTGGTTGCTTCTAATAAGCTAAGAAGTAGTTACCATTTAATTATATACATGAATATTTCAGTAAATAACTTGTACTGTTTCTGTACTTTGATCCCCAAATTTAAAGTTAGCTATATGAAGAACTTGAAAACAACTGGGAAAAAAAGGTTTATAAAATTCTGAATTTCTAGAATAGTTAAACTTTTAAAAACATTTCTACTCAACACTGAAGTATTTCCAAATGATAGCTAGGAACTTCTTTTGAGAGTTTACTATTAAAAAAATCTCTTAAAGGAATAATAATAATGTGATGATAAGAAGACTAATACTTAATTAGCACTTTCTATGAACCAAGCAGAATGTTAATAGTTTTACTTGTGTTACTTAATTCTCATTACAGCCAAATGATGTTGGTACTATTAATATTCTCACTCTCATTTGGTGGTTTAGAGAGATTAAATTGCTCAGTGTCACACAACCACTAGGTGATAAACTAGGATTCAATTCCAGGCCATAGAATTCCAGTGTTAATGATTTACTGTATTATATTTTCTTATAGTGCCTAGTTGAGAAATATATACAGGCATAGTCTGAGAAATTAGTTTACAAAGTATGCATCCAGCAAAAGATAAAACTTAATAATTTATTAAAAAATAAATTGAGTTTAATCTCTTAAAAAGACAGCCTAGTAGAAAATGGGCAGATAATATGAACAGGTAATTCATAGAAGAGAAACCTTAAATGGTGAATGAACTTGAATAGGCTGCCCAGACTCTTGACGGCTTATCAGGAGCATGCCTAATAAAAACACAGTGAGATGAGGGGCCTCTGGGTGGCGCTGTGGGTTCAGCCTCCGACAACTCCTGGTTTCAGCTCTGATTTCAGAATGGTGAGATGGAACCTCCTGCCTGGCTCTGTGCTCAAGCATGGGGTCTGCTGCTTTCAACTTCTGACTCCGTTCTTTCTTTCTCTCTCAAATAAATAACTAAATCTTTACTAAGAAAAAAAACCACAGTGAGATGTAATATTCCACGTCATTCAGACTGGCAGAAAGTAAAATGACTGACATTTTGAAGGGTTTACAGGACATAGAATTAAGGGCACTCTTAAACTGCTTAGGAGTGTAAAATTCCTGCAGCTACTCTGGAGACCCATTTGTCAAAATGCAAAACCTTCACGATGTGCCTTTGTACAACTTGAGCCATTCCTCTTCTAGGAAAATGTACTCTAAAGCTGTGGAAGTCAGAGTGGGCTCCCCAAGGTCCTTTCAGGGGATCTAGAAGATGAATGCTATTTTTATAATAATATTATGTCATTATTTGCATTTTTAAGTCTCATTCCATCACTAGGGTATGCAGTGGAATTTTCTAGAAGTAATATGTCATGTGATTATTCAACAGAAACAGAAGTGAGAATCTAGCTGTCTTCTGTTAAGCCAGGCATTAAAGAGATTTTAAAAAATGCAAAATAGTACTACTCTCCTCACTAAATTTTGTTTCAGAAAATCTTTTTTATAGAAATACATTTTTTATGTCAACATATAATGGATTATTAAATGCATTAGTAAATATTTAAAAAAATTATTGGTTTTACTCTCTAATTCAGTTAATACTTATAGCTATACAAATACAAATATTTATAACTATAACCTGCATAAATAGAACTTCTTTATGGTCTTTTAGTTTTTTAAATCCCAAATGAGGGGAAAAAAATCCCAAATGAGATCAAAGAGTTTTGAAAATCATTGCATAATACAAGTTTCATTGTAGTATTGTTTATAATTGTACATTTCTAACTTCCATTTTGGTACATTGTCATAGTTTCTCCTGTTTTTCTATGTAGGCCTTCTCAATGTTCCAAATTCTGGTATTTATCTTACCTTTCTATACTTACTCCAAGCAAAATTTCTATTCCAAAAACCTCACCTAAGTGTTTGGAGAAAAGCAATGTCATTATCTGATAAATGGAATCTGTGAGGTTGGTAGTTGGGGCCATGGGAGAACCTGGTATTGGCCATACCACTTGCTCCCTTTAGGAGGACCACAGATACTTAAAAATCTCCTGCACTGACCCATTAATTCTCATTGCGTGGTTGTCAGCTAATGGTCACGCTATACAAGTCTTTATGAGTTTATTATTAATTACAATGCGTTAGCAGGTATAACATTTAATCCTGTGTGTTTTACGGACTCTGAAGATTTTTTAAAATTTGAGATTAAGTCAGCACAGTCCACTTTCTTCTTTTATTTATTTGTTTTATTTATTTGAGAGTGTGCAAATATGCCAGCTGGGGGATCGGCACAGGTAGAGGGAGGGAATCCTTACACAGACTCCCTGTTGAGTGAGGAGCCCATCGTGCAGCTGAATCTCTAGACCATGAGATCATAACCTGAGCCGAGATCAAGGATACTGAACCGAGTGGGCCACCCCGGTGCCCCATCTACTTTCTTTATAAACTTAAAGTTTCATTTTGTTCTCCAAAGACAGAATGAGTTATTTGAGATTTCATTACACTTATTTCCTAGACTACTTGAGGAAATTTGTAGTTAAAAGTTAAAGCAATATACTTAATTATAAAATATAAGGGCAAATTTTTAAAGCAGGCAGAAGGAGAAGATGCTTCAGGGCCTCTGAAATGAATAGATTAGTATAATTAGATAGTGAATTTGGCTTTTGGTTTTCTCACTGTTAACGCTAAAGTAGATTCATGGTCTTGTTAAGTTTTGTTTAAAATTATTTACTTATTTGAGAAAGAGTGAAAGTGAGAGGGATCACAGACAGGACCCTGAGATCCTAACCTGAGCCAAAGGCAGATGTTTAACTGACTGAAACCACCTAGGCACTCCTAAGTTTCATTTTTTAATTAGAGGAAGATACAGAGAATTTCTCCTTTGTGACAAACTATTTCCTGGTATTGAAATTAAGTTGACCATTTTTTACCAGTTTAAACATTTAGATCATAGACTATTACCATTTTTTGCCAGTTTGAACATTTAGATCATAGAATATTGTTGAAAATTTTGATCCAATATTCTTATACATCTTTGCAATTCTACCCATGGCATTTTGATTTTTGTGTATATGCTGGGCAATATTTATACTAGCAAGGCTTGTGTACTTAAAGGATTTCTGATTTTACTCTTTGGATGAAATCAGATCTTTTTCTAAATTTCTCAAATTTTCATTATTTTGGATTTCTGGAAGACTTGTGGAAATTGAATACATCTCTTAGACTTACCAGAGTTATGTTACTACACCGAGCCTCAAGAGGTTTCCTATGTAGGATCATGGGTGTTGTTACTAGAACAGATTCCTTTTCAGCATTGCAGTTTGGTCATAAATTTCTTCTGTACTCATGTGCTTTGCCTAAAAAACAGCTGTAAGTCACCAGTTTTTAAACATAAAGAGGGCCCGGCACACATAATACTGAATTTTGTAGAGAAACATTATGAAATGAGGAAAGCTTAAGTCTGTACTCTTGTAGAGATGTTAATTTTCTCTTTAACTTGTGGTGGTCATTGCCTTGCGTCAAGGAAACAAAATGCGAGGAGTCATAACTGACTTTTAATTTTGGTGAAGATGTAACAGTCCTCTCTGATTGTCATTTCCTCAAATGAAACTTTCCTAAAATGTCTTTAACTTCTTGAATCAGAGCACTTAAGTTGATCATTCTGATCCCATTAAAAATAATGGTAATAGAAATTTTAGTGAGTGGAGACTAAACTGTGAAACACTTATGATGCAGGTCAAAATTTGGAATCAGAGCCAAGTAAAAAGTGGTACTAGTATAGTGTCTGTGGGCATGCACGGAGAATACCAGATTTGTCCCACCTGTGGGTTTTGCTTCTTTAGCAATCATAGGAGAGGTGTATAAGAAACTCTTTGTGGAAAGGGCATAGAGATAGACAAAATTAACTCGAGCACTCTGAAAATATTTCTCTCATCACCTCAGTTTTAACTCTGTGCTGCATGGTTTACTTGGCACAGTGGGAGCAGGCACTTTGGGCAGATGATCTCAGGTAGTCACAGTTTTATGAGTTGTTTCTTATTCCCATTTTATAGAGAGGAAGTTGAGGGTAAGGGAAATTGCAAGGTTACAGGGCTGGTAGGGAGTGGGCTTAGTCCATTAGTCCCTTGGGGCTACTCTAACAAAATGTCAGACAAGGTAGCTTTTAAGCCCCAGAAGTTTATTTCTCAGAGTTCGGAAGTTGGGAAGTCCAAGCTCAAGGTGCCACATGGTCCAGTTCTGATAAAGGCTTTCTTCCTGCTTCATAGCAGGGACCTTCTCTCTGTGTCCTTACTTGGTGGAAGGGGTGAGGGAGCTCTTTGGGCTTGCTTTTTAAGAACAATAATTCTAGGGCCCCGGTGGCTCAGTCAGTCAATCATCTGTCTTTGGCTTGGGTCATTCTCTCAGGATCCTGGGATTGAGTTCCATGTTGGGCTCCTTGCTCAGTGGGGAGTCTGCTTCTCCTTCTCCCTCTGTTCTTTCCACCTGCATGTTCTCTCTTGGTCTCTCAAATAAGTAAAATCTTAAAAAAAAGAAAAGAACACTAATTCCATTTATGAAGACTACCCTGATAACCTAAGTACCTCCCAAAGGTCGTACCTCCTTATCCTGTCACCTTGGAGGGTTAAGATTTCAACTCCTGTATGTTGGTGATGACACATTCAGACCATAGCACTTATAGTGCCCATTTTGAGCTCTGGATTGCTCAAACATTCTCCTTTTAGGTAATGGGGACTTCCCTTTTCTATAAGAACAGCCCTGTTGTTCTCTCTTGGTCGCTCTGTATCAGAATATGACTTTTCCTTCATCTCAACTCAGGTCCTATAGTCAGTGCTGCTTCTCAAAACTTGGTTTTATCTTGTGGCTTGTTTTGCAAGTGGTATGTGTTGATCTGTCCTTGTTGATTTTAAGTTCTTGGAGCATGACTGTTGTGCCCTCTCTGCATTTATCAACACAGGACTTTGCAGGGTGCTGTCCACAGGGTGGCCTGTCACTGAACACTTGTTGAATTAACAGTTGAAGTTTCTGTACATCAGGTAACACTGTTGCCCCCAAGTACAATAAGTAGCTTTAATTTAGGAGCCAGAAAAGAGTGGGAAGGGAAATACCCAAGTCAGATGGTCTCTCTTGACTAATTTGGCTCAGATACTTTGCTGTGCTTTTTCTATAAGTGCTAATATGGGTTCCGATTGTTCGTGTTTTGCCCAGGAAGGTATAGTGCCTGTGGATCATAGATTCATTTTTTTCCCCTGAAATATTAACCATACTTTGAATGTTAGAAATTTGAAATAAAGGGATAAGTGATGTAGAAACATGAATCCAAACAAATTCTGCCTTCCTGTATTAGGAGTCTGTGTTATTTTGACTGCATCTGCTATTTTGTATTAAAAATTATTTGAAGGGCACCTGGGTAGCTCAGTAGGTTAAGCATCTGCATTTGCCTCAGATCATGATCCCAGGGTCCTCGAATCAAGCCCATTGTGGAGCCAGTGTAGGCTTCCTGTTCAGCAGGGAGTCTGCTTCTCCCTGTCCCTCTGTCTCTCCCCCTGCTTGTGCTCTTTCTCACTCACTCTCTCTCAAATCAATCAATCAATCTTTTAAAAAACCTATTTGATAGTTAATGGATTTTGGATCTGGTCCTCTTTAATTTTAAAAGAAGCCTTTGGGCCCTATACCAACAAAATTACCATCTGGAAACAAAAATGGAAGGTTTTTTTTTTCTGTATTATTATGAATATTTATGCCAGAGGAACTCTGTATGTTTAGCACTTTGCAGTGTATTTTCTTTGGTCAGAGTAAAAGTAATTGTACTATGCTTGGATAGAATGGCTTGACTTTATTTGGGATAAGCTCCTTTTTATGGTGGAGAATTTCATTTGCTTTAGAAATTTCCATGGGGAAACAGCCAAATCCTCAGGTACCTGACATTAACATTTTTAATGAGTCAGGATTCTGAGCTTGTAATGATATGTACAAACATAAAAATTCTCTTATTTGTTTATTTATTTTTTAAAAGGATTTTATTTATTTATTTGACAAACAGAGATCACAAGTAGTCAGAGAGGCAGGCAGAAAGAGAGGAGGAAACAGGCTTCCCGCAGAGCAGAGAACCTGATGCGGGGCTTGATCCTAGGACCCTGAGATCATGACCTGAGCCGAAGGCAGAGGCCTCAACCCACTGAGCCACGCAGGTGCCCCCCCCCCTTTTAACATAAAAATTCCTTTTTTTTTTTTTAAAGATTTTATTTATTTATTTATTTATTTATTTGACAGAGAGAAATCACAAGTAGGCAGAGAAGCAGGCAGGGGGGGGGAGGGGAGCAGGCTCCCTGCTGAGCTGAGAGCCTGATGTGATGCTTGATCCCAGGACCCTGAGATCATGACCCAAGCTGAAAGCAGAGGCTTTAACCCACTGAGCCACCCAGGCTCCCCTAAACATAAAAATTCTTTAAAGAAATATTATTTCTGTGGTATCTTTGTTTTAAAACACATTTAGGCTTCATTCACTTAGTTATTTTGGTTTTTGCCTTTTCAAAAAAGGGAGCTCTTTATTTTTAAGACAGTCCGTATTCCTCATATTCCATGGAGAATCTAATATCTTAATTGTGTGAAGGAATATTTTCATAGAAATTGTTATCAGAGAATCTTTCTTAAGCCTTGTATTGGGGTACTCACTCCATCAGACTTCCCATGGTCAACCCTCTTTCTTTAGCAAGTGTAATTGATGCAGGCTCTACCTAATGAGCTCTGTTCTTTTTCTTAGCTCACATTTCTTCTCAAAGGTCACAATGATCAGTCACAAGCTAAATTTCGGTCCTTGAAAAAGCACAGAGGTGTCCAAAAGATTTCTGGGCACATATCTTCAGTTCAGAAGAAGAGGTGCAAAAACATACAGTAGGCTCTGGTTTGCTTCTGATTGTACAGGGCTGTGCTCTGTCTGGATGAGTTTCTTTGGAGGGCAGGAGGGTTGCCAAGCTTTCTTGTGGTTCCTGAGCCTTTGCCTGAGCCAGACTGGCCAATAGTGAGTACAGGTGGCAGATGAAAGAGAGATTCTCTGCAATGCACACTGGGAGACTTCCAGGGGATCAAGACATATTGCCTGTGTACTAAGCATACGATTTATGAATGTGTTGTGATACGTTGTTTCCTCTACACAAAGTTTAAAATGGATTTGGCAGGTGCCAGCCCTAGCTAGGAATTTGAGTCACTAGAATTTGTTTTCTGTATCCTTTCCAGGAAAATTCTTTTTCTTTGCCTGGCATCTGTCCATATTAATTTAGGGCAGAGTTTTAATCTGGGATACTTTCCCCTGCTGATAACCAAGGACAGAGAGATAGTCCCTTAAATACTACCCCAAATATTATGATTTGAAGGAGCCAGTCTTTTTCTCTTTAATTTTTTTTTTTAAGAGACAGTGGTTTCTGTTGTATTCATATATAACTTCTTAATTTGTATACTGGACAAACAAGTAATTTTGCTCTGTTTTCATTTCCTTTCCACATTTCTGTTGCCTTTGCTGTTGGCGAAACTCATTATGGCCCAGCCTTTACTTGGAAGAGAGAACTTAACTTGTTTTGCTCAGTGAACCACACTATCTGGAACTACTGAGCAACTTAAGAATTTTTTGTGATTTGACACTGTTCTATACCATATCACAGTTTGCATGAATAAGTGATAGTGGATTCCTTTTTGCTGTTTTGGTAGGTAGAGCTAAAGATAACACTGATTTAGGTATAAAGTAATTTTAATAGCTTCTTTTGGGGGGATAGAATATAATTTATCTCTTAAGCGGAGAGGGTGAAAGAGGTTAAAAAAAACTAATCATTTCCTCTTACTGATACACTGCTAACCTACTTCTTCTATTGCTTTTTTTTCCTTTTTTTTTCAGATTTTATTTATTTATTTGAGAGAGGAAAGCATGAGTGGTGGGAACAGACAGATTGCTTTTTGTTCACAAAGTCCATTTGGACTTGGAGCTAATCATTTTGCAAGCAGGATGTTTCTGCAATCTGTGAAAATTCTGTATTCATTACTTCTCTGTGCCTCGGAGACCACTGTAATTTGCCTTAGACTGTGCACAACTTTTGTCATCTTCAAATATAGTTTATATTTGTTGGGTGTACAAGAGAAGCAGAACCAAATCATTTTGAGTATTGGAAGGAAACTCATTTAACTCATTCTCCTTTGCAGTGCTGGAATTTGCTTCATGGCATGCTCTGCTCCGAACCTTATCCCTGAGAGAGAAGCAGTATCTTTACCAAGGCTCAGTGGGTTTCTAATCGAACACATAACTTTTTTCTTGGATTCAGTTGACATTTTTTTTTGAAACTTGAGAACTTAAATTTGTTTAGTTCTTTGATATGTAAAAGTAACTCAGAACATTTAAATAACTCACGTTAAGGAGTTCCTTCACACATCAAAACAATGATTAAATTATTTAGGTACTTAGACTAATTTTGGTATTTACTGTGCTGACATTCTGTGTTAAAATTCATTAAAGCTTTTGGTAGCTATGGGAGGGAGAGGATACAGTTTGATGTGCTAACTTGTTCACTGACCTTCTGAGGTATCTTGCTTCTGCTCATTAATTTTTAAAATTGAGAAGAAACACTTCATACGTCTGGGGCTTTTAATTTGCAAAAGAAATTGCCTCTGAATAACTAAAACCAGAAAGAGGGAGATGAGGGAAAATCTGAGGAACCAGGTCTGAGGAAGATGGCATTCTGGGGGACCCCAGTGATTCCTCCTCAGGAACGTTCCTGTCCAAAGCATCCTCTCCCCTTTTGGCTAGGATGGGCTGGACACACTGGGTATCTTTTGGCACACTGGGGCTTCTTTTGTTTTCAGGGTTATTGGGAACCCAGCTGCACCCCACCCCCAATATATTGATTTAAGTCTTAGATATGGTAGTGGTTTCCCCTGCACGTTCTTAGTTTGGGTTTTTGGGGGGGTGTTTCTGAGGATAGAGAATGATACTCATGTTTGCTATCTTACTTGCACTGTCATTTTTTTTATGGGGAGAGTTAAGGAGATTCGAAAATTGTACCACTGCTGCCATTTCATCAGAATTCTCTTCGTTTCTTTTTCAGTCTCCTGAATCTTGAGTTCCATTGCATTTTGTTATTTATTTTGTAATTTATTCCATTTTGTTATTAATCTTCCTTCTATGTAATCTTTTAAGATGTTTGTTCATGTTGTCTGTTCTCTCTGTGTTCTGTTTCGTTTTGTGGATTTGGATAATTTCCTTTCCTTCCTTTTCTGCAGTTTTTACATTAAAATTCCTTTTTTGCATGTTTAGCTCATTGATTTTCAGGTTTTCTTCTTCTTTTAAAAAGATTTATTTATTTATTTGAGAGAGGAAGGGGTGGGGGAGGAATAGAAGGAGAGGGAAAGAGATCGCGCTGAGCATGGAGGCCCCACACAGGGCTTGATCTCATGACCCTGAGATCATGACTCAAACTGAAATCAGGAGTTGGACACTTAACCAGTTGAGCCACCCAGATGCCCCTCAGTTTTGCCTCTGTAAGGATGATGTTTGCTTTATCTCATAAGTTTTGATTTTTTTTTTCATTATTTAATCTCATATTTTTGGGACACCTGGATGGCTCAGTTAGTAGAAGGTAAGACTCTTGATCTTAGGACTGTGAGTTTGTTCTCCATGTCGTGTGTGGAGCGTATTTAACAAAAAATACATATTTTCTAATTTTATGATCATTCTTATTTGATCCTTAAATTCCATAAAAACATGCTTTTATATTTTCATGCATATATTTCTCTGGGTTTCTTTTTGTTACTCATTTCTAACTTAATTCCTATATGATTGGAAAAAATGAACTATATGGTGTTGATTCTTTGGGATTTTGAAGATTTACTCTGTGGTCTACTTTCTGGGCAGTTTTTTTTTTTTTAAAGATTTTATTTATCTATTGACACAGAGAGAGAGAGATCACAAGTAGGCAGAGAAGTAGGCAAAGAGAGAGAGAGGGGGAAGCAGGCTACCCTGCTGAGCCGAGAGCCTGATGTGGGGCTTGATCCTCGGACCCTGAGATCATGACCTGAGCCGAAGGCAGAGGCTTAGCCCACTGAGCCACCCAGGCACCCTCTGGGCACTTTCTGGAAATGATCAGTGGGTGCTTAAAAGAAGTATCTGAGTATACTTCATGTATCAGGTATAAGGTTGTGTGTACTGCATGAAATCAAGTAAGTTACTGAGCTCCTTCTTTATCTGCTTGGTCTGTGAATTCCTGAAAAAACTTTATATCTCTCTATAGGTATAACCAGTACTGTTGGTACTTACTGTACTCCAGGCACTATTTTAAGGGCCTTACATATATTAGCTTACTGTGTTGGTCATTCTTCCTTCAAATCTGTTACTTGTTCTTTATATATTTTGAGACAGGATATATTTGCCACTAGGTACCTACCCCTGGGTATTGGAGTCTCTTATCATTGAGGATTGACCTTATTCATCTCTAACAAAATCTTTAACTAATAAAATCCTTTTTTATCTGAAATTGATGTGGTTACACAGGCTTTTTCTCTTAATATTTGCCTGGCATACTGTTTTTATCCTCCTCTGTATGTCCTTTTGTTTGAAGTGTGTAAAATAAACATAGACAGCTTATGGATGGATTTTTTTTTTAATGGTTTATTTATTTTGGGGGGAGAGAGAGAGCATGAGTGGGAGGGACAGATGGAGAGAGAGAATCAGAAGCAGACTCTGTGCTGAGTGCAGTCTGACCTAGCCCTGGATCGCACGAGATCACAACCTGAGCCCAAACCAAGAGTCATTTGTTTAACCAGCTTCACGGCCTAGGTGTCCCGTGGTGGATTTTGTTTGTATCCAGTTTTATCCAAGAGCAGTAATATGGTGTGATGGTCAAAGCAAGAACTTGAATGCCAGATTGCTTGATTTGGATTGTCGCCTGGGGTGTTGATACGTGACAGCTAAAATTCTATACTTCGGGTTGGGAGGCATTTTGGCTTTACTTAGATTTTAACTACCCCCACCCCGCCCCTCGCCCCCTTTTTATGTTCTGTGTCTGACTCTCCCTGTCCCAGAAGTGAAGTACCTGGTATGTTTAGGTTCCAGTTATCTTTGGGATTCTCTTCTTTCCCTTTCAGAATCCTTGCCACCTTCTTGGCACTTCTCTTTACTTTTTATCTCTTGAAAATGAATTGAAGTGTCCTTAAAGTCATCATAATAAGACTGTTTACTTTTAGGACTGTGTGAAAGTAAGTGTAAATCATAGATGTAAAAATCTGTGACGAGTACCCCACCCATTAGACGTGCTTAGAACAATTTGTTCTTGTTTTCTCATTAATATTAACATTACACTTTGACTTTTAGGGCTCATGGGTACCCTCTGTTTATCCACAGGGCTTCCTGCCTTTTGTTTGTCACTATTAATTTTATCATCACATTTATTCTTTTTATTTTGTAATTCAACTTGTTCTTCATTTTTCCTTTTTTATTATACAGGTGATTTAAGGGGATGTAACTTTTGAGCATCTCAATTCAGCATGTGTAAAGTAGTAACTGGATTTAATGAAATTTTAAGATCATTTTCCAGAAGGAGTACACTCATAATTAAACTATATGGTAAGACTTAGATAGTTTTTCCATCCGAAGAGTATAGAATACTTCAACTAGTTGATGGGACTGGATTCTGTATTTCATATGGAGAGTTTAAAGTCTCTCTGTACTAAAGTTTTTGGTCTCAATGGGACCAAAAAAGGTCCCATTGATTTTAATTTATTTTTTTTATTTGAACGAACATTAATGGTCGTGATGATACAGAACAGTGTGAATGTGCTTAATGCCATTTGTTAAAAAACAAGATTCAACTGAGTAAAGTGTAAAGATCTTACTAGCTTTGTTCAGTGGTCATGATTTGGGCAGTGTCTGATGTAGCAGACAGAAAGTGGCCCTGAGATGCTGTACAAAATGAAAGACGTGTATAGGCAGAAGAGAGTTGGAACAGGAAAATTATACTAGGTGAAAGAGTGTGTCACTTTCCTTAGGGGAAAGCTGGGGTCTACCAAGAAGATTACCTAACTAGTAATACCTGATTGGTTGTAAGATTTCATTTTTGGGGGCGCCAACATTGTAGTTAAGTTTAGGGGCTTAGAAAAAGCGACTCCACTGTGGGCCTTGAGTTCTCTTTTTTAACACACTGAAGTATATACTTAAAAATATTTAAAGTGGTAAATATTATGTTATATATATTCACCACAATTTAAAAAAAGACCGTCAGCGGTTATGTCCGTGTCTCACATTGAAGAGGAAAGAAGATGTTCATCAACATGAAAATCTAGTCTTTCGGGAGCATGCGGATGGTGTGAGGACAGCGTATCGGCATCAGCATGCTGATTTATGTTTCTTTCTTCAAATATGGTTCTCACTCATTTCCTAATGTGAATTTTTTTTTTTTTTTTTTTTAAACAGGAAGGAAAAACTGATGCGATGTTCTCAATGCCGAGTTGCAAAATACTGTAGTGCTAAGTGTCAGGTAAGAATGTTCAGCTACAGGGGTTCCTGGGTGGCTCATTTGGCTCAAGTCATGATCTCAGGGTCTTGAGGTCGATCCCTGTGTTGGGCTCCTAGCTCAGTGCGGAGCCTGCTTGTCCCCATCTTTCTGTTCCTCACTCCATGCTCTGGCTCTCTCTTTCACTTTCTCTCTCTGAAATAAATAAATAAAATGTTCATCTCTCTAGAATTGAAACCTTCAAGTTCTCTGCTCTTCTTTTGTGTTCCATTATGCCCATTGGCCTATTTCTGCTTCTTTACAATCTTTGATTTATTTTAACTTATTTTCCTTTAATTTAAAAATTATTGATGTATATGGTAAAATATCATTTCTATGATATCTATCTATATATATAAATATGTAATATCCATGTATCAGGAAGAAAATTGTTAACTCATCTCTTTTTGTCCTCTTGACCTCAGTTCCATTGTCCAGAGATATCTAGTTTCTTGTGTCTTTGCAGAATTTTTTCCTTCTAACACATTCACATATTTATACTCTTTGTTTAGAAAAACAGAGATGGGTTATTCTTATATACCTAAATTCTCCTTTTCATTTTAGAACCTTCTAGAGGAACTTCTGATGTCATCCCACTGATTCTTTTACATGAATGCACCACAGTTGTTACTTCTTCGTTAATGAATCCTTAACCTTTTTTCGTATTTGGTATTGTTAGTAATGGACCAAGCATCTTTTGGTGCACATTTCTGCACACCTTCACAAATTAATTGTAGGATAAATTCTCCCCAGCTATACTGATGAGTAAAAGGATACGTGATTTTGAATTTTTAAAGATAGTACCAAATTGCCTTCCAAGAGTAATTTACGACAACTGACAGAGTCTGTGAGAGTACCGTTGTTAATGTCTTTGAAATTCTTTAAGGGGTGTATAATTAAAATTCAACATCACCTTTTCTTCTAACCTTATGATTAATCATTTCATAAGAAATGTAATTATGCTGTAATGAATTGCATCATAATAAAAAGTGCTAATTGGAGGTTTTGTGTCTGTGTCACTTGCTCTCAACCTTCCACACCCATCCTTTTTGTTTCTCATTTTGGGGTGTGTGTGTCTGTGTGTGTGTCTATGCGGACACCTTTTTCCTTTTTTTCACATCTAGGCCGTGCTCTCTGAGGGAGTTTTGCTCTCTCGCTTTCTCCTTTGAAAATAATTTCTTATAGAAGTCAGAAACCTAAACATACAAATTAATCAGAGGACCCAAGTTCTAATGACTATTAATAAGCCATTAGCTTGTTAAATTATTCCAAAGAAAGCATGAAAACTCTTTGGGCCTCAGTTTCCTAATCTGTACTACTGAGAAGAGCTAATATTTATGAGATATCTACTGTGTATCAAGTACTATTTTATTCTGTTAACTCTTACTTGAATCTTGGGAGTTTACTACGATTGCGCCCATTTTACCAATCAGGGGACTGAGCTACAGAATTGGAAGTAAAGTGCCAAATATCCTATACCGAATAGGCCCTGGAATTTGGATCCAGAGTTCTAATTTCACTTCTAAGCCCAAATTTTATTTTTATTCTAACATTCTGATTAGTTGTAGCTTTCTGTTTCCTATTGTATTCACATTTTTAATGGATTTTTTTTTTTTTTTATTTTTTATTTTTTATAAACATATATTTTTATCCCCTGGGGTACAGGTCTGTGAATCACCAGGCTTACACACTTCACAGCACTCACCAAATCACATACCCTCCCCAATGTCCATAATCCCACCCCCTTCTCCCAAACCCCCTCCCCCCGGCGACCTCAGTTTGTTTTGTGAGATCAAGAGTCACTTATGGTTTGTCTCCCTCCCAATCCCATCTTGTTTCATTTATTCTTCTTCTACCCACTTAAGCCTCCATGTTGCATCACCACTTCCTCATATCAGGGAGATCATATGATAGTTGTCTTTCTCTGCTTGACTTATTTCGCTAAGCATGATACGCTCTAGTTCCATCCATGTTGTTGCAAATGGCAAGTTTTGTTTTTAATAAGGGTGCAACCCTATCCCAAGGAACACAAAACAAAAAATACTAAAATAGAAGGTTCCAAGTAACACTTTCCTAATAAAAATAGGGAATGTGAAAAAATTGGATTATTTTTGCCTCATTTTATAAAGCAAAAGTTCTGTCACAGAACGATACCAGATTTATGTAAGATCATTAGTAATAAGGAAAAGCAAATTATGAAAACAAAGCCATGCTTTTTCCTACAAGATAAATTCTTGGTAGACTATTTTATGGTGATGTTATCTATCTTATTCATGTGAAACTGAAATTTGTTACAAGGAGCTTCAAATTAAGAAGAATATATCTAGAGCCAACAAATTCCATATATCTTCTGGATGACCTTCTTTCCAGTTTCTATGAGCTAAACATTTACTTTTATTTTCCCCTTTTTTTATGAATGTTTTTTTCCTCCAATGCTGCTTTCTCCTCCTTTGTAGTATACTCAAGGAAAAAAAACCCCATTATCTGATTAGAATGTGTTGAGGGAGTTTGGTGGGTTTGGGTATGTCATTTTGATTCATTGTGGTGCTTGTACTTTGACCACATATATTAGCTGTTTACTGTAGCATCAATAATAATGTCATCATCAGATATACTGTAGAAAGTAATGGGAAAATAGCTCCTAAGATGAAAGATACCACATATAAGCCAACTAGTGCATGCTTGTGTGTGTGACAGGGATGAGGGTGTGTAGAGGTGGATGGGAGTCAAAGATTGGCCAGAACATATGCATTTAAACTGCTCTGTTTAGCTCACCCTTCAGGTACAGAATTAAACATTGTAATTATTGTGGATTCCTACAAAGCAGCACAAAATTAAACTGACAAAGCGAACTATGAACAGTAATGAACAGGAGGCAAATGCCCTCGGAATGGAAATTGACATAGAGGATGTGAATTTGTAGCACAAAATCTATAATAGGTTTGCCCTGGAGGGACATAACTTTGGTTCATTAGCTTGGCATTTGATGTGTGGGGCCGTGGCATCAGTGAGTTGTGTGAGAGGGTATTGAGGTGTTAGGAGGTATGATGTCCCTCACTCCCATAAGGCTGGTTTCAGTGTTACTGGTTTTCACATTTACTTTTTAAACAGAAATTAAAGTAAGAGGAGTGAATGTTTCCTCCAGTTTCCTTCCCCATTCCTATTGCTGTTTTCCAGAGGTAATCTCTGTGTTTGTTTTGTGAGTGGAGGATACACACTAAACTGTTCATCTACCCTTATTACCTAGTGTTCACATACATGTATGTATTGACTGTTATGTTCAGTACTGTTTCTTATACTGGAAAATATTTTGTCATCAGTGGGTTTGTAATTCCTCTGTGATACTTTATTATGATGTGTCATATAATGCGATAGAGGGCTTATATATGGAAACCAGTCTGATTTCTATATAACCGAAACATCGTATGTGATTTTGAAATGAAAGAGGAGGGGTGGGCTAAGTTTTCTTTTAAAGAACCATGCTCAGGGGTGCCTGGGTAGCTCGGTTGTTTTACCATTTGCCTTTAGCTCAGGTCATGATCCCAGCGTCCTGGGATCAAGTTCCACTTTGGGCTCCCAGCTCCGCAGGGAGTTTGCTTCTCCTTCTGCCCCTCCTCGTGCTCATGCCTGTGTGCATCTATGCTCTGTCTCTGTGAAATAAATAAAATCTTTAAAAAAAAAAAGCTCAAAATTTGCAGTGTTACTAACAAGTAAACCAATTTCAAGCAAATTCACTAATATTGTTTTATGTCTTCTCGGTTTACCTTGATTCATAATACCTATATTTCTAATTGAATTAATTGCTGATCAAAATAAGCAGCTGGGTACTGTACCAAATTACAATTTATATACTTTTAAAAAGTATTAAAAAAAAAAGTACTTTTGGGGCATGTGGGTGGCTCACTTGGTTGAGCATCTGCCTTCGGCTCAAGTCATGATCTCAGGGTCCTGGGATCGAGCCCTGCATAGGGCCCTCCGCTCAGGAGGGGGCCTGCTTCCCCTTCTCTCTCTTCCTGCCTCTCTGCCTACTTGTGGTCTCTGTCAAGTAAATAAATAAAATCTTAAAAAAATTTTTTTTTAAGATTTTATTTATTTACTTGACAGAGAAAGATCACAAGTAGGCAGAGCGGCAGGCAGAGAGAGAGAGGGAAGCAGGCTCCCTGCTGAGCAGAGAGCCTGATGCGGGACTCGATCCCAGGACCCTGAGATCATGACCTGAGCCGAAGGCAGCGGCTTAACCCACTGAGCCACCCAGGTGCCCCTTTAAAATTTTTTTTAAAAAGTACTTTATTAGCAGGGAGAGGCTCTATTTTATCTTAATGATTACAGACCTCTTTAGAAATGTGAATCTTACTTGGGTTGAAATTCTTTGATGATGTTTAGGTTTTTGGGTTCTACAAATATCTAGGGCCCTAAGCTTGTCTTTGCTCACTTTGCATTCACCTGCTGAGTGGTCCCATCTGCTCCCATGACTTCATTTGGCATCTGTGCATTAATCATTCTTGAAACTCCATCTCTAGTCTTCTCCTTTGTCTGAAAGACCAGACCCATACCTTATGGGGAACCTCTACTCTGGTGGTGTACCTCAAATGCCTTATAGCAGGACCTCAGTGCGTAATCTCTGCCCAAAACAGCATTTGTTTTCGATTTTCAACCGCAGTGAATAATTCGCCAGCCACCCAGTAGTCTGAGTCGCCAGGCTGGAATCATCTTCAGTTTAGATCCTTTCTTGGCTCCATGCCTAGTTAATCAACATGTCCTGCTGATTCTACTACTTATGATCCAAATTGGTTCCCTTCTGTCTTAGTTTCTCCACCAGCACTCGTGTGGACGGTCCTCTGACCTCTCTCCTACATTGACTGTGGTCTGCGCTGTCCTGCCACGTCCTTTTCTCCTTCCTAGCCGGGAGCCAGAGCGCAAACATTCCAGAGTGTGAGCGTGACCTGTCACACCCCAGCAGAAAACTCTGGCCCTCTTCCTCAGAATGAAATTCAAGCTGTGGATTTTGCTACAGTTTTACATCTGAGCCTTTGGCTACGTGAGTCTTTGGGCTTGGACCCAGATCTGCCCCAATACCTATTGAACTCCTTCTACTTATCCTTTATAACCCAGATTAAATGTCGCTCCCTCCTTTCCTAAACTACTGAGACTATTTTGTGTCCCTCCTTTTTCACACAGAAATTATCTTAATGATTGGTTTAATTGGCTATTTCTGCGGTTAGATGACCAGGCTCATTCAGGGGGTACGTTATTATTTCCTGATGCAGATGTAACATTATTGGTTACGGGAACGAATGAGTACATTGGTCAGTGATACTCTTTGTTTGGAATTATTTTTTGAAACACTACATTATCTTTAATCTTGTCTGTTTTATTTTTTTAGTTGAAATATAATTGGTTAGTTTTAGGTATGTAACATAATGATGTGATATATGTATATATTGTGAAATGATCATTACGGTAAGTTTGGTTAATATCCATTGCTACAGTGGTGTTCCTAAAGCTTCTATTACGGATGCAGGAGAGACAGATAATGACAAATGCCCACAATTATGTGAGTGAGTGTGCTTTAGACGAGCAGGAGCTCATGTTTGAAGGACTACAGAAGGACTTCCTGTAGACATGACGTTTGACCTGGGATCTAATTGCCAAATGTAGCCACCCATGGAAAGCTCCGGAACAGATTTTTTACATAGAAGGAACATCAGATGTAAAGAACTGAAGCAGGAACAAACTTGTCATGTTAGAGGAATAAAAAGGAGTTTGATAATGGTGGCAGTCATTACCGTACATGTGTCCAGACCTGTAGAATGGACCCCACTGTTCACCAGGGACTTTGGGTGATAATGATGTGTCACTGTAGGTTCATCGTTGTAATATATGTACCATCTGGTGGGGATATTGATAATAATACAGGTGGCTGTGCATGTGGGGTCGTCAGTATGTGGGCATCCTCTGTACCATCCTCTCACATTTAAAACTCCTCCAAAAAAATTAACTTTAAAAAAAAAATAAATACAGGAAAAAAATAGAAGTTGGAGGTGAGCCTAGTTAGTGAAGATCAGAAGGTCTTCTGGTCCATCCATCTACTGATTCACTTAGCAAACATTAGGGTCAACACTAGAACTTTTCTAGGCCCTGGTGGAAAATTATTGGTTAGTTTGCTTATCACAGACATACTCCCTGCTTCTTTGCTGTTTCCAAGAATTGGCTAAGGAGTTGTATCCATAACTTATATAAAATGTTTCCAACTCAGAAGTAAGACATCACAGTAAAATGGGTTTGATTTGAATGGCCCTTTCAGTGAGATAAACATTAAAAGTGTTGCACATCATTAGTCATCAGAAAAATGAAATTAAAACCACACTGTTGTACCTTTATATACCCACCCACTAGACAGGCTGAAATGCAAAATACTGACTATACCAAGTGTAGTCCAGGGTGTGGAGAAACTGGAACCTCAGGCTCTGCTGGTAAGATAGTAAAGTGGTACATGTGCTTTGGAAAAGTTGGGTAGGTTCTAAAATGTTCAATGTACACTTAACCACATAAACCAGCAAGTTCTACTCCTAGGTAGAACATACACACACAAACACACACAATTACTCAGCCATGAAAAAGAACAAACCACTGAAAAATGCAGCAATATGAGTGAATCTCAGAAACATCATGAAGGAATAGAGCCATATTAGAAGAGGCAGTGCTGTTTGCTGTTCTAGAATACGCGCAAGTAGTGTCTAATGATGGAGACCACATCACTGCTTACCTGGGTCGGAGGGCTTGGATGTAAAGCAAACAAAGGAACTTTGTTTGGGGGGGGATAATGATAGTCTATAACTTAGTTTTGGTGTTTTTACAAGGATGTGTGTATGTATTTGTCAAAATTCATCAATCTGTACTCTTAACACTAGCACATTTTATTGTAATATAAATTATATCTCAAGAAATTGTTTCAAAATTATTGATCACTGCAGGGGTGCCCTGGGCAGTGCAGTTGGTTAAATGTCCTGACTCTTGTTTTTGGTTCAGATCATGATGATCTCAGGGTCCTGGGATTGAACCCCACATCGGGCTGCATGACATTCTCTTTCCTTCTTCCTCTGCCCCTCCCCCAGCTCTGCCCTTTCTCTCTCTCTTTCCTTCCCACAAATAAATAAATCTTTAGAAAAGTTATTGCTTACGCAGACTCTTTAGGTGTGCATGGATTTCCTTTCCTTCTCTATATAATAAAGGAGTCACAGCCTCTCATCCCCTCAAAGAATGAGACTGCTGTTGGGGAAGCCATCCTAGGAGGGTGAGAGGGGTCATGAAGACTGAAGAGAAGGCTGAAGCAAATCTCTGCATCAGAAATAGTAGCATCAAATTTAGCCAGATTCTCCATGTTGACACTCCTCTGCTTACTCAAAGTCATTCTAAAAGCAAGGAGGTGTTTTCAGACTGTCTGACATGCAGACTTTTGGTTAAGTCTCCCTGTAATGCTACTTCTCAATCCCATTCTGTGCTGGATATATACTCTTTGATGCTAGGTCCTTGCTGGATTTCTGCTTGGTAGGCTGGCTGCCGTCTTGGAAAAGACTTCGTGGTTAACTGCCCTTTGACGCGGCCTCCACTGCCCTGTTTGTGCAGCCTGTCTTACGCCCAGTTTCTGACTTATGGACATAACCTTGAACTCCTCATTCATTGATGGCCCTTCTTATACACTTCGGGAGTTAAAAACTTGATAATTATTTGTACCAGGGAGCTAAAATCGCCCTGTTTTGCTAGAACTCGGTGTTGACTTTCTGATTAATCCAGCATGGGAGTTTCTTTCAAAGAAGATTGGATATCTATATGAGTAAGTGAGTTACTTAGTCTTTCTGGCTAAAATGTATCAATTAGGTCATTCCATCTTCATGTGACCTATCATTAGATCAGAGGTTGCCAAACTCTTGTGTAATGGTCTAGATAATAACTATTTTAGGCATTGTGGGCTATATTTTTGTCATAACTACTCAACTCAACTACTACTCAACTTGTCCGAAGGAGTGTAAATTGTAAGCGTGGCTATGTTTCCATAAAGCTTTATAAAAGCAGATGGCAGAATGGATTTGACCTGAATCATGCATTAGACGATCACTGACTTGTTTTAGGGCACTAATATTATTATTTATTATATGGTTGCTCAATGAACAAGGAGACTGTAACTTCATTTTTTAAAGAAATAACGCTTTTTTTCTTGTTTCTTCTGTCAACTTGATGCCCCATGTTAATTTTCCTGCCTCACTCCATCTTTGTATTTGGCTCTGTCTGTCTAATTTGATTAAGGCTAGTGGGAAGGCACTCTTGTTCTTATTTGATACAGCATTCAGTAAGCTTTGAAAGTGGTAAGTCTAATGTCTATTACTAGGTCTCTTGTGTGCTCTGAGGAGATTTTATGCAGGATTTTAATCAATACCTGACAGTTATCTGAGACACCGGCTTAGCCTTCCAGTTTTCTTATTCCAGATTCCAGCTTTTTAGACCTTCATGTTATCTGCCAGCCTGCAGTTCAACACTGGACTACTTGTGAGGCGTGAACAGGGAGATGCTGTTGATTTGCTCTTAAATGGTTTGTGAGGGACTGGATAACTGTTGGGTCTCCTTTCTTTCGTTCAAGTTTCATGGCAACTCAACTATCCCAAGTTATGCTCATAGAAAATCTCTGTCCACATTATTTGTAAGTGGAATGAATCATGACTACGTGGTAAAAAGAACATGAACACCTGTACATGCAAGATGTACCTCATTGGTAGCACACTCATTTATTTATTTATTATTATTTTTATTTAAAATAATACTTTATTTATTCATTTGACAGAGAGAGACACAGCAAGAGAGCGAACACAAGCAGGAGGTATGGGAGAGGGAGAAGCAGGCTTCCCGCTGACAGGGAGCCCGAAGCAGGCCTTGATCCCAGGACCCTGGGATCATGACCTGAGCCAAAGGCAGATACTTAACAACTGAGCCACCCAGGTGCCCCACTTATTTATTCTTTTAAAAGATTTATTTATTTATTTAGAGAGAGTGAGAGTGCCAAGCAGGAGGAGGGTCAGAGGAAGAGAGAGAGAGTCTCAAGCCAACTCCAAGCTGAATGTGGATCCCTTCTTGGGCCTCAATGTCAGGATCCTGAGATCATGACCTGAGCTGGAATTAAGAATCGGACACCTAGCTGACTGAGCTACCCAGGTGCCCTGGTCGTACACTTATTTTTAAAACCGGATATGAACGAAGCTAACCTGGTAAAACAGTTTACTGAGTAAATCTTTGCATTACAGAAGATTTCACTGAAGCACTTATTAACATTTAAACCATTCTTTGAGTTAAAAGCAGGTTTTCCAAAATATTAAAAGTATTTATTGAATGGTAATTCTTCTTTCTCTTTCACGTAAAAATACTTCTCCCTAAATCACAGTTGTTAGACATAAGGTAATTATATTGCTATTATTTGTAAATATAATAACATGATATTTATAGAAAATTCAAACAGATTGGGAAAGCATAAGGAGAAAGGCAAAATAGCTTTTTCTTTTAGGAAAAACTGAAAAAATTATTACCAATTGTTCAGTTGTGTAAATGAATATATGAGGAGCATTCTTACACTTTTACTGTACAGCAGTTACATTTGTGAGGATTAAGTGCATTATAAATATTATTTCTATGCCAACAGTGTGCACATTAAGAATTTTGATGTTCATGGGGTGCCTGGGTGGCTCAGTCATTAAGCGTCTGCCTTCAGCTCACGTCATTATTTCCAGGTCCTGGGATCGAGCCCCACAATGGGCTCCCTGCTCAGAGGGAAGCCTTCTTCACCCTCTCCCACTCCCTCTGCTTGTGTTCCCTCTCTGCCTCCTGCTTGTATTCCCTCTCTCACATCTCTCTCTGTCAAATAAATAAATAAAATTAAAAAAAAAAAAAAGAATTTTGATGTTCATTACCAAACATCTTTCAGAAGGCTTAGGTGGCACCTGAGTGGCTCAGTTAGTTGAGTGCTTTCGGCTCAGGTCATGGTCCCAGGGTCGTGAGACTGAGCCCCGTGTTAGGCTCCACACTGGGCTACAGCCTGCTTGGTATTCTCTCTCTCCCTCCTCCTTCCCCTACTCACACATCTCTTTTTCTCTGAAAGGAAAAAAAAAAGAGAAACTTAGAGTTCTACTAATAGTTTAATAAGTATAGAATGGTATTTTTTTGTTCCTTCTATTTAGTATTACAGTGGCCTCCTTTTTAATCTAGTCTAGATCAGTGGTTATTCAGTCTTAGCTTCATGTGGAATCCTTGGTGGTGATTAAAAAGAATTTGGACACCTGGGCCTGTCTTGTCACTGCTGTCCGAATCTGTTCAGTCGTCCCAGGCTGTAAATTTAAGTATATTTTTTTATGTGTACATGTGCTGCGTATGCCTGTGCACCTTTGTTCTAGATCTGCAGTTTTCTTCTTTCCCAGACCTAACTCTCTCCTTTTTTTTTAAGTTCTTATTTATTTTAGAGAGAGCTAGAAAGAGCTTGTGAGTGGGGGAGGGGCGATGGGAGAGGGAGAGAGGATCTCAAACAGACTCTGTGCTGAGTGCAGAGCCCAATGCCAGGCTCGATCCCAGGACCCTGAGATCATGACCTGAGTGAGAATCAAGATCAGATGCTCAGCCGCCTGACCCACCCAGATGCCTCTCTACCTTTTTATATAATAATTACATTTTCATCCTCGCTACTCTTCTTGAAATGAAATACCATAGTTAAGACAATCTAACTAGTTATATATTTTTAAAAGTCAGCATCAGTGTAATGTTATAACTTGAATGTAAAGGAGAAAAAAATGAAAATACCTTAAAATAATATGTATTTTATTTATATATTTTATTTTTTCAAATTTTTATTTAAATTCTAGTTAGTTAACATACAGTATAGTATTGGTTTCAGGAGTAGAATTTAGCGATTCATCCCTTCCAAATAACATCCAGTGCTGAAACATAACAAAAATAATACATATTTTGTATATAGATGCTCAGGCAAGAGTAGACTAGAAGACATAATTAAGAAGTCAGGTATTTTCATCTACACAGAGTCACCTTGGAAAAGGGAGTACAAAATGTAGGATCAGAAAATAACGTTGTTATTGGTAGGTACCTCAAGTACCATAGCTGATGTTGCCTTCAGTGATATGATTTTATAAAATATTAGATAACCTTAGCTGAAGTTCTTGAAATGCATTCATCCCGTGATTTACCTAGAAAATCCAGTGCTATCAAGGCTGTGTAAAAACAAGCTCTTTGTTTTTATATGTGAAAGGAGGCTTAGTTCCAGGCTCGGATAATTCGGAAGTAAGTTTGTCCCTTCTATAGAATGTTTGATTGGACATTTAAAAGTCGTCTTGGGTTGAACAATTGATTCTTTTTTTAAAAATTAATTTATTTTTTACTTCTTAGAGTATGCAAGCAGTGGGAGGGGCAGAAAGAGAGGGAGAGAGAATCCTTAAGGAGATTTCCTGCTAAGTGCAGATGCTGATGTGGGGCTTTGATCCCACCACCCTGAGACCATGACCTGAGCTGAAATGAAGAGCTGGACACTTAATTGACTGAGCCACCCAGGCACCCAGATGGATTGATTCTTCATTGTATGGAACTATGCCACACAGATGTCCACCATCTCTGGTTCCTGGCCACTCAGGGCCCATGTCTTTCTCCAGGCATCCTAACAAATAAGGATGCCCCCTATACATTTCCCCAACAACCCTCAAGATTAGGGTTAACCCCATTGGGAGCTACTGGTTTACTTAATCAGTTTTTGTTACTGACACGTGGAATCATTATAGATGTCTTCATTTATTTTTTTCCATCCAAAAGTCTTTTTCCCATTGTCTTTGTGTCTTAATGCAGTATTTTAATTTCATTTGTTTTTCATGCTATTTTGTTTTTACTGTGAATCATTGATAATGTTCAACTTTCAGAACAGAAAACATTACAGCCAATGTTGTGGACAAAATCTTAATTACATCCTGCATTGCAGTAAGGGAAGAAAATAGGAAAATGTAAATCTGGGAGGTTGTCTTTGAAAAACTGGCAGATATGTTATGTGCTGTTGAGGTCCAGATCAAAGTTAAAGTTTGTACAGTTTAGATAATGCCTAATGCTCTTGTAGATCGTGAGGTTTTGCTGCAGTGTCAAATGTGGTTATTTAAGAGATTGCTTTGTAAGCCTTTTCTTTGGTGTGCCTCTGTTAGTGAGCTGTATGGTAAGATGCAATGGTGATGCTGAGCATCACCCTAATAATTACTGTTTGAAAAACATGGTTTTTAATATCATAGTACGATATGAAGTAGGCTGTACCTTGACACTGTGCTATAAACCAGTTTTAAGTGGCATGATTACTTTCTATATTTATGTAGGTGTGACTTGGTTTTTAGATGAAAAGAATGAATATCTTTTTCCTGAAGCAAATGGGAAGATAAGTACGTTCTCTGGTGTTTTCCTGCAGTGGTTTAGGAATAGCTTTAAGAAACATACTATCTAGTTTGTAATTACAGTTGAGAAATAGGAGCGCAATATTAATTATGCTGAAGACCTGTTGTTTCGACAGGAACTCTCCAAAATTTAGATGTTTAATTCTCAGGAAGGTCATCTAACAGATCAATAGATTCATTACCTGGGAGTACATTTTGTGGTTACTTCACCCTGGGAAGCCACCAGGAGACGGAGATGCTCAGAACATAACAAAGAAGTTGTGGAATCTCTTGTACTTACAAGTATTGAATCAAATCTGCTCTTAAGATCTTTTGGTCCAGATGGTCTCAGCCTTCGTCTGCTAGGTGCAGTCCTAGCAGATGCTCATGTTTTGAACAGGATCAGAGTGCTTTCTCAGAGACCTCTTCATACTTGTGGTTCATTTCTGCCTACATAGCCGGTCAAATGAGGGCATCTGTCAGCCTTTTCAACTTTTAATACCAAGTGAAAACTCTTCTACCAAAGTTGTGGTTCACCCATCAATCAGAAATAAAAAATATTAGCGATAGTTTTCTATCAGTGGGAATGATCATGAATTTGTTTGCTAAACCCACTCTCATTGAAAGATCAGATGAAGGAAAGAAAATGTATAGCTATATGGGAGTCCATGTCTACCAACCTAACTTCCCAAAGGATGGCAATAACAATCACAGAAAACTGTTCACTAAGTTATACAAGTTTCTCTCATGCAGAGCTTTTTAGCAAACTGAATTATCTCCAATCTCTAAGCAGGGTGGATATTATGTAGCAGTTTTCAAACTTAATTGACAATGGAACCATATTTTTCTTTCTTTTTTTTTTTTTTTTCATTTCATTTTATTTCTTTTCAGTCTTCCAACATTCATTGTTATGCACCACACCCAGTGCTCCATGTGTCCTCCACAATACCCACCACCAGGGTCACCCAACACTCCACCACCCTCCCCTCCAAAACCCCGTTTGTTTCTCAGAGTCCACAGTTTCTCATGGTTCATCTCCCCCTCCAACTTTCCCCCAACCCACTTCTTCTCTCCATCTCCCAGTGTCCTCCATGTTATTCCTTATGCTCCACAAGTAAGTAAAACCATATGATAATTGACCCTCTCTGCTTGACTTATTTCACTCAGCATAGTCTCTTCCAGTACAGTCCCTGTTGATATGGTATTTTTCTAAGGGATCTTACCCATATTGGTAAGTTGCTAATTGCTTCTCCAAGACTAGCCCTCTAAACAATAGAAAATTTTCTTTCACTGACTTATAGTTTAATATTACTTCTTCTAGTGAGTATGGATATTAGAAGTAGTTATGTGTTGACCATTATAATTGTCCAGTATGTTAATTAGCATTCTTGGAATAAATTCCTCCTGTGATTTAATACTTGGTAAAGCTGTGTTTTTCTTTTCTATCAGTTGAGAATTATATAAGCCATTATGTTTTACTTTTTGCCTTGCCTGTAAGGCAAGTCAGGTAAATGTAGTGCGAAGACATGGCAATTATTTCGATCTTATGGGTAGAATACTAAGAACTTTTATTCTCTTTTATGTTTATGTAGCTTGGTGGTGACATTCTACCCTGCCTTACTTTACTCATCTTTAATGTAAGGATACAGTACACCATTTGGATTATTGTGAAAATAAAATGTTTCAATTGTTTAGCCATGTGTCTGACATACTGTAGAATGCTAAGTAAATGCTAGAGGACTATTTTTTTAAAAAAATAACTCGAATGTTTTTTCGTTTCTAATTTTACAACCTTATTTCATTTACATCTTTATTTTGAAACAACTGAGTCTTGTTTAGAAGTGAGTGAAGCTTAAAAAACTAAAAAAACCTACATAAAATACTAAAAAAACAAAAAGATTAGAAACATCACATCAAGAGCATTGCTGTAGTGGATAAGAAGAAATGAAGCGAGGCAGTCATGGGTCACGTTGATAAAAGAAGTGATGCACCCCTTACAAACAGTGTCTTCAAGATTTGAGTTCCGTAGGAAATAGCGGACAAGCCACACCTTCACCCAGGAACTCAACACGGGCAGTTTCTGAGCAAAATGCTGGCTTGAAACTCACAGTTTCTTTCTTTCTTTCTTTCTTTCTTTCTTTCTTTCTTTCTTTCTTTTTTTTTTGGAAACTCACAGTTTCAAAGTAGTTATAGCACTTTTGAATTTTTACAAAACTTATCTATTTGAGAGAGAGAGTGCACTCAAGCTCACGAGTTGGGGGAGGGCAGAGGGACAAGTTGACTCCCCGCTTAG
This sequence comes from Mustela putorius furo, assembly GCF_011764305.1. Classification (NCBI taxonomy): domain Eukaryota; kingdom Metazoa; phylum Chordata; class Mammalia; order Carnivora; family Mustelidae; genus Mustela; species Mustela putorius. Next base: position 9,123,516 of record NW_025421480.1, on the reverse strand, counting down.
CTTGTAGCCCCAAGTGAGGCTCCATTCTAGGACTCCGAGATCACGATCCTAGCTGATGTCAGACACTTAACCAACTGAGCCACTCAGGCGGCCCCAGGTTTGAAATTTCTGGTTGTAAAGCCAGGATGCACATGAGCGTGAGGCATTTCCATGATGCAACTTGTAGCGCTCAGTCGGAATGGAACGTGTCCGACATGTGGTCGGGCTGTCTCCCACTCACCAGGGTTAAGTCTTAGATACTGTGGGGTGTATTTCCCTATAGAAGTCATTCCATGTGGAGGAGCCTTAGCATTTCTGACTCCAGGATTCAGGGAGACAGTGTCTTCCCCATTGTCCTCTCTCCTCAGGTTTGGAGACTGACTCAGTGGTCTTTTCAGCCACACCAGCACATGGGTAGGATGGTGGGTTAAGTGACCTTATAATTTATCATCCAAAGCGTACTTTTCAAAATGAAAAGGGGCACTATTAGTGACTAGGCCAGGACAACATAAATAAACATCAGCAGTCCTGGGCAAATGACATTTGGTCACTGTAGTTAAGAACCTTTCTGTGTGGTCTTCAAAAACAAAAGGTTTCATACTTATTGTTATGTTAGCCCCTGATAGTTCTACTCCCTAAAGCAGCACAGAAGTTCAGAAGGCCATCTGCCCTGTTTTGATTTTCCTGAACCATGTGTTTATTTTCTAGTTTGGTGTGATATTTTCTTTTTGTATTCAAAATCACTGTCTCTTATTGAATCCTATTAATCAGCTAAAAGATAAAAGACTATCCGATAAATTATTAAGTAAGCCATAATGATTCTTCCTTGGACTCCACAGCCAGATAATAGCTAGGCAGTAAATTAAAGGTGGAGAGAAGCGTTGAAGTCCACGCCTGGTAATTACATGCTTGGCAAAGACTGGATTCTGCATCATTGATAGTATTAGAATATTGCTTTCATTTTCTATTTTGTAGTTATAGTTAAGCTGTTGACATTAAATTCATGTTGATCACTCTCTACACAAAACCGGTGTAAATGAAAGTTACAACATATACCCTCTCCACTCTTGTCTTAACAGAAAAAAGCTTGGCCGGACCACAAGCGGGAATGCAAATGCCTTAAAAACTGCAAACCTAGGTATCCCCCGGATTCTGTTCGACTGCTTGGCAGAGTTGTTTTCAAACTTGTGAGTATAAAACTCATGGAATATGCTTGGGTTTTAATTAAGTAGAGCACTTGGAATTGTGTGTATTATGTATATTTTGAATAAGATTGTATTATTTAGAGAGAGAGAGAGTTGAATGGGGGGAGGGTCAGAGGGAGACTCTCAAGCAGACTCCCTGCTGAGCTCAAAGCCAGAGGCAGGACTCGATCTCAGGACCCCGAGAGCCCGCCTGAGCAGAAGTCTAGAGGAGGACGCTTAACCAACTGAGCCACCTAGTGCCCCATATTATTATTTAAGGCCGACTTTAGACCCCTGTGAAGGTAGAAGGCAGGTTATTCCAGGGAGTAGCTTAGGACAAAAACTTGCCATTTCCCTGTTAACCACAGCATTAGTGTGGCTGGACAGCACAGTGCCCTCTTTGATGGCCCTGTGTGTGTGTAATCCCCTAGAAACATAAGGTCATATATTGAAGACATGAGTTAATCAGAAATGTCTGTTACATTGTCTTCATTACTTTTCGACTATGAACTATTGCATAGGGCAGGTGTATAACTTTTCACTTGCTTCTTTTTTTTTTTAATTTTTTAAAAATTTATTTATTTAACAGATAGAAATCACAAGTAGGCAGAGACAGGCAGGCAGAGAGAGAGGGGGAGGCAGGCTCCCTGCTGAGCAGAGAGCCCGATGCGGGACTCGATCCCAGGACCCTGAGATCATGACCTGAGCTGAAGGCAGAGGCTTTAACCCACTGAGCCACCCAGGCGCCCCCTTTTCACTTGCTTCTTAAAGTGAGGTTTTAATTAGATGATAATTAATCTTACATGGAAGAGTGCTTATCTTTTTTTTTTTTAAATAGCCAAGTTTCACTGAAATTGTTTTCAGTCCTTTTCCCCTCCTCTGCCTAAACAACCACTAGATTCTGTGAAATAAGCCTCTGGCAATACCCTCCAGACTTATTTTTGCCAGGCTTTCACATGAATATCTCTTTCTCAAATTATTTCAGAATAAAGCTCTCTTCCGTTCTGTTGTTTATTGACTTTTTTGGGGTACGGGAAGGCTATAAGATTTTATAGAGAGTTTTTAATCATGGAAAAATACGTTTTTACAACTAAAACTAACACAATGTTTTTTGTCAGTTATACTTCAATTTTTAAAAAATGGATGTGGAATACCAAATGAGCATTGTCTTTGGTCTGAATATATAACTTCTATTATATATTTAGTTACTATTTGCAAATACATATATTGTGTTGAACTAATATATACAAATTTATTTCATAGCATAATACATTCAGATCAAGTTTGTTATTATGCATTTCTTTAATTGCTAGATATTAGAAGTATGATCACTATATTTGGGGCTGGACTTTTTTTTTTTTTTTTTTACTTTATTAATATCAGAAAGAGAACCAGGACCTACTGGATCAGAATCTAATAGAAAGCACTGATAATAATAGATTTGTTCTATTGAGCATTTAGGATTTCCAGGCCCCATGCTAATTGCTTTGCAGGATAGACCTCATTCCATCCCCACCACAACCCAGGGAATCTGTGATTCTCCTGTGTTTTAGATAAGGACATTGTTGACTTTCGACTCAAGGTAGTTTGGTGAAAGTTGCAGTTTGTAATAAACTCTTACTTTTATTCATCCATCTCTGCTTTTCTGTAATTAGTAGTAAAATCCTTACAGTGACACAAGTCTGTAGGTAGAGCTGGGGAAAAAGAAATAAAAGTATGAGAACTTTTTGTAAAAGAATTTTCCATTTGGAAATTAAAATGATAACTTGATTTCTAAGTCATAACTTAGATTTTATTTTAAAATTGTTACTGACTGAATAATTCAACTCTCAGAAAGTGATGAAGAGGAGGAATATATACAACGTCTTTTTAAAGAGTTTTATTTAAGTATCTAAAGAGATTCAAATATATGCATTGATATATTGGAACACTTGAAATTGTTTTTGGTGTTTTCTGCCCTTGCTTTATAGATGGAAGAAACACCGTCTGAATCGGAGAAACTTTACTCATTTTATGATCTGGAGTCAAGTAAGTGATTGTCCATCAGCACCAAAAAAATCCTATCATTTTTTTTGCTGACCTTGTGCATTGCTTTCATTTTAACATTGTTCTGTCTCCTTATTATGTGAGGCAAATCTAATAAACCTTTTCATGTCTTTATATATGCTTGATACATTAGCTTATTTTACTCCAGGGTAGTTTTGACCTTTTAGGAGTTTATAAAGTACTAGAACCTGATCTTTGTTTCTTTTTGATGCCAGGGAACAGTGATGTGAACAAGGGGCTTCCCGGGTTACTGGTCCTTTAGATAATGAGCAAAGTAGATGGTGTAGGGGATTTGGGCTGTCTGATAGCATTGCACGTTCTTCTTTTCCACTCCTGTGGTGGCAGCCGTGATATTTGGGAACACTAACAGACCCTTCAGTCTGAGTGTTCAGTCAATGTAGGACTTATGTTCCTTTCATACTGGCACAGATCCCCTTCAGAGAGGTTGTCCACGACTTCAACTGCAAAGTAGCCAAAGCTCATAGAGTAAACTTTGCTATACAGTTTAATATTTCTGGGTGGAGACAAATACAAAGATGATCTAATACAGATTTATGGTTATGGGATTCTAAGTGCCAATGATAATAAATTATTATTTAAGAAATTAGTGGGTTAATTGTTCTGTTGAACAAGTAATTTAAAGAGAATATGTAGAGCTGACATGAGCCCCAGAATTATGTTATAGTTCAACTTGATGTATCTTTTCAGTTTTAATAGAGAACTAATTAGTCATTTTTTCATGTTATATTACTGCTAAGTAATTAATATCTCTCGCTGGGAGTCTTACTGTTAATGGGAGCCCTGCTCAGTAGTGGTGCCACCCTTGCTGTCTACACTCTTAGCCTAACACCTTTTGTGGTATAAATTAAATTGAGTTTTGAATGGGGTGGTTTTTTGACGACTGTGCTCTGGGATCTACTCCTTCTGTTTGGGTTTTAGCAGCACCACATCTTGTTTATTCAATGTGGGAATAACTTGAAGACGAGATTTCTTGGTTGGCCCCTGTTTTCTTCTTGATGTACTTTTTATTTTTTTATTTTTTATTTATTTTTTTTTTTAAAGATTTTATTTATTTATCAGAGAGAGGGGGAGAGAGTGAGCACAGGCAGACAGAATGGCAGGCAGAGGCAGAGGGCGAAGCAGGCTCCCCGCCGAGCAAGGAGCCCGATGTGGGACTCGATCCCAGGACGCTGGGATCATGACCTGAGCCGAAGGCAGCTGCTTAACCAACTGAGCCACCCAGGCGTCCCTTGATGTACTTTTTAAATGACACATTTCATCGGTTAGACTCTGGCTGTAAAGTTTTGACTTTTTTTTTCCTTTTATTTTTGTTTTTTCCTTTGAGATATACTGTTTATCAGTTGGTCATACCTGGTTGAAAATTGTTTCATGGGAAGAGGTGCTTAAATTCACTGAGTTGATGTGGTTGTGGTGGGTTGAGCGTGTGTCCAGGGGGATATAGAGGACCTGTAACACACATCTTGCCTGATTTTAGTTGTAGTGTTTTTCATCTGTATATGTATTCATTTTGTTTTAAAAGAATTTGATCTTACATAGTAGATGGAATTTGGCACAATTTGATAATGTAGCTATTGTAATTTGTAGTTGTGAAAAAATAAAAAGGAACGTATTTGCTCTCTGTCAGAATGGAATCCAGGAAGGATAAATCTGGTTTAACAGCTAACATCGAACACCTGAAAATTGTCTATTAAAAATTCACTATGTGATTGTGCTATTTATTCTCTCTTTTAAAAAGATATTAACAAACTGACTGAAGATAAGAAAGAGGGCCTTAGGCAACTCGTAATGACATTTCAACATTTCATGAGAGAAGAAATCCAGGACGCTTCTCAGCTGCCACCTTCCTTTGACATTTTCGAAGCTTTTGCAAAAGTAAGTGTTAAGTGTTTGATTTCCTTGTTAATGCAAGGAAATGTTAATGCAACCCTTTACTTCTTATTTTGTTGTTGATCCATGAAAATTCAGGACCCTTCATACCTTAAATCACTCTTCTACATTAACAGTGAGGGAAAGAGAGAATGTACTGCTTATGTTGAAAGGAGTATTACTACTTCTTCTGTTTTATCGATTCTCTTACTCATGGCCCGCTTATGTTCATTGTCGGTATGCAAAGCACCCTTTCATACTCTCACGATTGTGCTTGCTTTTCTCCAGAGGAAACAGCCTGTTCTCTTGTTTCTTACGAATGGATTGTTAAGGTTGCCATTTCAATGTTCTTTCAGTGATGGATCTTGGTTTTTGAAGTGAAAAATATATTGGAATCCATTTCTTGATTATGTGATTACTAAATAATATGAAAATATAACCGTTTCTGATTTAAAAATTATTGAAAATCCATCTAAATGTTCCAGGTCAGTAAAATCCTATGTTAGGTATAGAAAATAGGTTTAATTTAGTATTTTTGTGTGGGGTCTCTTGGTAGTCGTCACGTGACATGTTCTGTTTGTAAATTATTCTGATGGCTTGTTTGGGACCGGGGAGAAAGCATGCACCAGCTGATTCTTGCTCTCTGTGCTGGGATAAGGACAAAGGATCAGATACCTCCCCACTGCTGGGTGTTTGCTGTCCTGGCTTTCCCATATTGTGTATTTTGGTTCCCTTCAATATTGATCACATTTTAATAATAAGTAAAATTTAACATTCGACGGTGATTTTTACCAGTGCTATTACATTTCATAAGTGCACATCTACTAACATATTATTCCATGAATATTTTTAAAGTATGTTTTGTAATCTACCTGTTTTCTAAGAGTTCAAAGGTGATTTGTGTGATTGCTCGAGATGTATTCTTGATTTGTAGTTTTATACTTCAGGGTATGTTTTTATGATTTTCTGGTAGTATCACCTTAACATTACATTCTGGTTGTCTCCAGTTTAAAACTGATTTCAAAATACAGTGTTTACTTATAATACATAAGAGAAGTGTCTCTTTTGTTTATTTCACATCCTTCTGAAAATCATAGTCTTTAGGAGTACTGTGTGTACAATACACACTGGTGCTTTTGTTGTTAGACACTCTACAGAGTAATGCCTCCTGTAAGATAAAAATATGCCTTGTGTTGACTGTATCTTCATTCGTGGTGTTAAGTCTGTGGCTTTTCTGTGACCGTTGTTTTTGTTGTTAGCAACTGTTCAAGTGGTAATTACTGGTGTTACTACTATTTATGGAGAATATTTAAAAATACTTTATTGTTCAATATAACATGTGAATTACTTTTTCATTTCTCATATTTCTTTTTAAAATTTTTCATTTCATGTCTCTTACAGTGAAATTCTTTCCATGCTGTATAGGGGAAAGTTCTGTCATTATAAATACGTAGACGAAGTTTTAATCATACGCTCTCCCTTCTCCACACTTAGTTGTATTTGTTATTGTCACAAAACAAAGACATATTTGAGATTTTGGGGGGAAGTGGGCTCAGATTTGTGATTTCTGCCTTACAATGTAGATTAAAGTAACATTACCCTATGGCTCCTGTACTTCCTTGCAGAAGTTTTACTAAGATTTTATACATTGTTAGTTTTCTGCTTATACATATGTCCTTAAAAGGGATCACTTTCCTCCTCCTCTTTTTCTCCCCTCCTTCTTCTTCTTTGTCGTCATTTTTGTTGTTGTTGTTGTTAATAGAATAGTCTAGAGGCGCCTGGGTGGTTCATTCAGTTGTGTCTGCCACCTGCTCAGGTCATGATCTCAGGGTCCTAGGATCGAGCCCTGCATCGGGCTCCCTTCTTATTGGGGAGTCTGCTTCTCCTCTCCCTCTGCCACTTTCTCTCTCTGTGTCTCTCTCAAACAAATAAACAAATAAATAAAATATCAAAAAGTCGACTAGTCTAATATTGAAGTTAATTGGTGTCATGCCAGCCTCAGGGATGGCTGCTGCCATGGCAAGTGTACGCGGTGCCGGCCATGACGGACGCATTGGAAGTGGCTGGAGACCGTTAGAGGATCTTATACCAACATACGCCTCTCTCCCTGTCTTCATGGCTTAGAATTAACCAAAGAGGAGGGGACCCCACAGTGTGTCCAGCCGTACAGAGTGTGTGGCATAGTTTCAGGCTGCCCTGCCGTTCTCAGCCACATGCACTGGCTTCCAGTTTATGCGGAAGAGAGCTGGCTTTGCCTTGTCCCAATAAAGAAAATCCGGTTTTCTATTTTGCTTTTGGTCCCCTTCTTTTGTAGTCATTCTGGTTCTGCGCAGGTTTTAGACCTTCTAAGCTTATATCTTAGCTCATCTCATTGTCACTTAAGGCAGAAGGAGTTCTGAGAACTTTTTTATATTTGTTTATATCCTAATTTTTTTGAGTTGAAAGTAGAGAGATTAATACGATGAATCTACATGTCTCTGTCACCTGGTTTCAATAATTTTTGAACTTGTTTTTTATTTGATATTTTTAATACTTAGATTTCAAACACATGTTCTTTATTTAAAATGGAGATTTCCAAACATTCCTTACAATTAATCCTTTATTATGAAGCCTCTTGGCTACCTGAGGAGTTAGTGAATTCACTTATTCAATTAAGCAGACTTTTTTTTTTTAAGATTTTATTTATTTATTTGACAGAGATCACAAGTAGGCAGAGAGGCAGGCAGAGAAAGGAAGGGAAGCAGGCTCCCCGCTGAGCAGAGAGCCTGATGCGGGGCTCGATTCCAGGACCCTGGGATCATGACCTAAGCTGAAGGCAGAGGCTTAACCCACTGAGCCACCCAGGCGCCCCAAGCAGACCTTTTATATATATATTTTTTGTAGGCCTACCATGTGCAAAGCATCCTTGATACAGGTTATAGAAATGTGTGGCTGATTATAAATCAGAAAATTTTCCACTAAGGCAAAAACCTCAGCAAATCAAAAGTCTTACTTGGGAATATGCATATATTTGTTAAACTTGGCCTTGCCTTGAATCAAAAGGGCTCAGTGGAGAATGAGAAGGTTTTTAACCTGAGCTCCTGATTAATTCCTGCTAGGCTTTTGTCTTTTTTCTTTTTCTGCTTCATCTTTTTTTTTTTTTTTTAATGTTAACATGCAGCATGGTATTAGTTTTAGTTGTACAATTTAGTGATTCAACACTTCCATACTTCATCTGGCGCTCATCATGACACTCATCAGAACACTGTGTGTTCTCTGAAGCTGAGAGTCTTTTCTTGATTTCCCTCTTTCTTTCTCTCTCTCTTTGTATTTTTTAAAAAGATTTTATTTATTTGACAGAGAATGAGAGAGAGATCACAAGTGGGCAGAGAGGCAGGCAGAGAGAGCGGGGGAAGCAGGCTCCCCACTGAGTGTAGCACCCGACGTGGGGCTCGATCCCAGGACCCTGAGATCATGACCTGAGCTGAAGGCAGCGGCTTAACCCACTGAGCCACCCAGGCGCCCTTGTATGTTGATTGTTATGCATAATAGTTATTAATGCCTAAATTTAATGTCAGTAGACCTGGATTTGAGTTTATTTCCTATGCAAAGAATAGATTATTTATTTATTTATTTATTTTTTAAGAGATTATTGCACAGAGTTTGAGAAAAAAGAACTTAATTATTTTTTTCTGGACTTAGAACTTCCTTTTCTAAAAATGCATTTGGTGGGACGCCTGGGTAGCTCAGTTGGTTAAGCAGCTGCCTTCAGTTCAGGTCGTGATCCCAGACCAGCATCCTGGGATCGAGTCCCACATCGGGCTCCTTGCTCAGCAGGGAGCCTGCTTCTCCCTCTGCCTCTGCCTGCCACTCTGTCTGCCTGTGCTCACTCTCTCTGACAAATAAATAAAATCTTTAAAAAAAATGCATTTGGTAAACCGATGAGAGATGTGGTAAGATCAGTGTAATAAAATAGAAAATGAACTAATTGCATATAATGTTTCAAAAACAGACATTAAATTGGAAGTTGCCTTCCTGACTACAAAATGTGTCTTTGTGTTTCCAGAGCTTTCTGAAAAGTACTTTTGAACTCTGTAATATTGTACAACTGCCACAGAATTTATTGATTGGAAATTCCACATCTGTTTTAGAAGATATTCTCTCTGTTTTCCTTTCAAACAAAATAATTATTCTGGTAGCATGTTATTTTATTCTTTAGGGCACATATGCGACCTTCAGAGCCTGCCTTTCTAAACTCTAAATTTTAATGTTATTAATTGCAGCTGTTTTTTCAGTATACACGGTGGTTGTACAGACTTGAAAATAAGTTTAGTTAAGAAGGTTTTTTTTTTTTTGTAAGCTGCTATTTAAAATTTACATTCATTTTGCTCCTGATCAAATTGTTTATTACTGGGATAGAATTCTTTTTTATTGGAGGAGCAGTGGAAAATGTGTTCACCCAAGAATCTTGCTAATTCATGATAGGAAAAGAAATAGTAATTTAATACTTTTGATTGAGATATGTTAGAAATAATACACAAGAAAATAGTAATGATAGTATTATATTTGAGACTGCATGCTTGGTTTGGCTGCTGTGTGATGTGAGTGTTACAAATCTGTGTGATATTCTGCCATAACCTCATAATTTCAGTAAAGCGTGTAAAATCAGCAAGAAGGAAAAATTACTAAATAACCCTTTTTTGGGGTCCTTTTTAATTCACTGAAGAGCATTGTGCCTGAGTAGAAGGTGGGAACAAACTTGTTCTTGATATATTCAGTTTTTAATTTAAAATTTTCAGTTTGTTAGCCTTCTTATTTCTAGATGTGCAGGGTGCTTTTATTACCTCACTGTTGCTGGTAGGCTAATTTGTGGGAAGAATATTACTTCTTTTGGTTTCAAAAATCAAGAGTGTGTATGTTTGCTTCTCGAGGGTTTCAAGTTCATGCAGGATCATGTTTTAGAGTCTTTTTGTTGATCAGCTCAGTTGGGTTTCCCCACTGTAAAGAAAGCAATCTTTTGAATTAATAAAGTGATGAATTATCTAATTACAAAGTTGATGGGAAATGGCACTATGATAACTTCGACTGCATTACTTAATGATCCCAGTGACTGATCAGATGTTGCCTGGGTTCCATTAAGGAAAAATATGCCATTAAATATTTACTACTAAAAGCAAGTAGACGAATAAGGATTGCTAACCTCTGATCACTGGGGTGCTTGTATCTTGCTAACCTCTTGATCACTGGGGTGCTTGTATCTGTTTGCTTGGAGGTAGCTGCTAGATAGGACATCCCTCGTTTCTGCTCAGCACAGCTGCTAGAAGACTTCGTTGTGGGAATGTCGCCTCTCGTCTGGTTTTAAGGAAAGCAGGCAAACAGCCAAGATGCTTAACTGTGCGCAGATCCCAGCATTGTAATTATAAAATGCTGACGCACTTATGATTTATATGGTTTTCTCTTTATTACAATAAATTGAATCTCTGCGTTGGTTCAAGAGACCATTATTCTCAAAAACATTCTTCCAAATAAAGTGACATTTGTAGGACACTTGGGCTTTCAAAACAAAACAAGTCATTGTGTTTTTAATGTGTGTTTCATGTTCTTCGTTTTTAGCCATTCAGTTAATATTTATCTTCATTTAAGTGTAAATAACCTATGATGAGTTGGTGTATGTTTATTATAAAGACCAGATGCTAGCTAACTTCTGAAGTTGGGAAGGATAATTAGTAAATTCTTAATCAGCATTTTTATTCATACCTGTGTTGGTCAAGGTTAATTGCTTATGAAAGGCTAATGCTGTAATTAAAACTATTGATGGATAAACGTGTTTGCCAAGCCTTGTTGCCTTCTCTATTTGAGTGTACAACTTGCCGTTAATTCAGAATGAGGCTATATTTTTTAAATGACAATATGTCACTGTGAAATGGCAGAGGTTGTTTCCTTGCTGTGGCCTTCCCTTCAGTGGCAAGAACTGGAGTGCTGTGTCTGCCTACCCGAGTATGACTTTTTATTTTTTTTAAATTTATTTTGTTCATTTTTTTTTTTTTAAAGATTTTACCTATTTATTTGACAGATGGAGAAAGAGAGAGAGAGCGCACAAGCAGGGGGGAGTGGCAGGGGAGAGGGAGAAGCAGGCTCTCCCCTGGACAGGGATCCCTGATACAAGGCTCAATTCCAGAACCCTGAGATCATGACTTGAGCCAAAGGCAGACGCTTACCTGACCGAGTCATTCAGGCCTCCCCCTCCCTGCTGCAAGTGTGGCTTTCTTAGAGCCAGGAATTAAATTTTATTTTTAGTTGCTGCCTACCTTCATGGTATGCAGTAGGTATTTAATTGATGACTGAATAAAGGACTGCATGAAAACTGTCCATTTTTTTAAATGAAGCATATTTAAATAAATATCTCTAAAAAATAATATATTGCTACAAACATGTAAGACTAGGTGAAAAGAAGACTGCTGTTAGGTCAGAATCAGAGAGGCTGCCATTATCCTCAGTTCTTCAGGAAAGGATGAATCATCATGTTAGTTATTGCAGAGTTCAGCATACCATTCCTATAAAAGTCCGGATGGTCAATATGATGTCATAGGCCACGAGGCTAAAGTGAAGTTTTACTGTATCGTGGCAGTTTGTAGTGTGTGCTGAGACCGCAACTTCTTAACTCTGTTGTTGGTGGCTGAGAGCCTGCCTGGGCCACATGTAAGTGAATGGGGGTGCTGTGTTCTAATAAAACTTTGTTTTTGGCCACTGAACATTGATTTTCATATACTTTAACTTATCCCCCCCAATTTTTTTTTTCCCCCTAAACATTTAAAAATGTAGTTAGGGATGCCTGGATGGCTCAGTGGGTTAAAGCCTCTGCCTTCGGCTCAGGTCATGATACCAGGGTCCTGGGATCGAGTCCCGCATCGGGCTCTCTGCTCAGCAGGGAGCCTGCTTCCTCCTCTCTCTCTTCCTGCCTCTCTGCCTACTTGTGATCTCTGTCAAATAAATAAATAAATATCTTAAAAAAATAATTAAAAAAAAATAAAAATGTAGTCAAACACTCTGAGCTTGTAGGCTGTGCAGAAACAGGTAGAAGGCCAGACTTGGGCCATGGACCATTGTTTGCCAACTCTTGAATTATTCTTTGTAAGCCAGAAGAATTTTTGCATTCAGAAGGAAACAGAATATATGCGACGAGAAAATTCTCTGAGAATTAAAAAATAAATAAATAAAAGAAAGAGAGGGGCAGCTGGGTGCTCCGTTGGTTAAGCGGCTGCCTTCAGCTCAGGTCTTGATCCCAGGGTCCTGGGATCAAGTCCCACATCCAGCTCCTTGCTTAGCAGGGAGCCTGCTTCTCCCTCTGCCTCTGCCTGCCACTCTGCCTGCTTGTGCTTTCTCTCTCTCTCTCTCTCTGACAAACAAATAAATAAATAAATAATATTTTTAAAAATTTTAGTTACTTATTAGAGAGAGAGTGAGTGGGCGAGAGAGCACAAGTGGGGGGAGCAACGGCAGAGGGAGATGCAGACTCCCCACTGAGCAGGGAGCTCCGTCCCAAGACCCTGGGATTATGACCTGAGCCGAAGGCAAACCCTTAACCGACGGAGACCCCCAGATGTCCCCGAAATAAATAAATAGTTAAAAAGAGAATGTAAGACCCTGGTCTCTGTCTTATATCAGCACATCAAGAGACTGTGAAGAGATCTATCATGAGTTGCCTGGTGCTGCACTACCCTGATTTCATTTCTTTCTTCCTTTTTTTTTTCAGTTAACTTTTTTTTTTAACTCTACAGAGTAGTTTAACAACTACAATCACATATAGCTCTTATAAACAGCCCTCTGAGTCATTCAATATCATTTTTATTCCTTTTGTAGATGAGGAATGCTTAAGGTCACATTGTTTTAAAAACAAAAAAAGCCAGAGCTTTAACCTGGCTCTCTTAATTTCAGATTTGCCCCTTATTTCACATACTGCATTCTGGGTTATGTGAGTTCCGTGTTAGAGCTCTAATCACGAACTATTATAATAACGCCTTAGGAGCGAAATCCAGTGTGAGCAAAATGAGAATATTTGATAAGATTTCTATCACCAGTACTAAAGTGGTGCTATAGGCAAAGCTCTGAGTTATTTAATTAGGATTCCTGCTATTTTCATACAGGTGATACATCCTGTCTTACACACCTCTCTCCCTCATATATTTAAATCTGAGGAAGTGCCGGCAGGGTGTGTGGGAGGAGGGCGGGTTTTTCATAGCAAGTGTTTCCGAACTGATGCTGCCACAACTCTAGGTGACAATGAACGTGATTGGAACGGAATTTGCATGGAGTTAAGCTACTTTGTGAAATCTAGATTCCATAACCTTGAAGTACTGAATATTAAAACATTAATTATTCAAGAGCAGTTAGCCTGGATCTGTCTCATTTTTAAGCCATTATTAGAGGTGGGTTTTTTTTTTATGATTCTATAAATATTTGCATTTACAGATTAGAATATTTTATAATGTACTAGAATATATGCGCAATATAGAAGAAAATCCTCTTCGACCTTCTTGGGTACTTCTTTTTCTTTGAGGAGTATTTATGTGACCTTAAAACTTATATCTGATATTAATGGGATAGGCAAGTAATTTACAAATACCACTTTTGGACAAATACTTGTCAAATAAAAGAAAAGCGTCGGAACTGTGTTTGACTGGGCTTGGCACTTGTGGGCCCTATTTCAAGTTTCAATTAATAATTTGGGTTTGGGTGGCCTGGGTGGCATAGTCGATCAAACGTCCCAGTCTTGGTTTCGGTGAGGCAGTGATCTCAGGGCTGGGAAACTGAGCCCCACCCCCGGCTCCGGGCTCAGTGTGGGGTCCGCTTGAGACTCTCCTTTCCGTCTGCCCATCTTGCTAGCACTTATTCCTCTCTCTAAACATCAGGAAATCTTTAAAGAAAAAAATAATTTGTTTTTAGTTTCGATGTTTATAGGAAAATTTTTCTAAGGCACTCACTGTGCAGACCTGTTTACCTGGGATCAGCTGAATTAGGATCAGGATGAAAAATACCTTCACGGCACTTTCTTACCCTCTTCGGCTTTCCCTCTTCAGCTGGCAGCAGTTTATTGAAATGGCAGAGCCACGTCATCATTTGAGGAGCCCATGCAACTTGCTGGCTGGTGTCCTGGGGCCTTATTCATGCTTCACAACAACATTTTAGGTTTAGAGCAGAAGTTGATAAGGAATGTTATTTTGGTGCCTCAGAAGTTTTTTGTAATAGTTGGGGACTTTGGGTTTTCTTGTGTTCCATTTGTTCAAGATTCTGAGAACAGTATCAGCGAAAACCTCTAATGTGGAGATCTAAAGGTGTGATATTGTCTAATGTTTAGAAATATTTTACTTGGCCTCTGGCATGACCTTCCTCTGATTCTCCTACATTTCTTACCATTTTGTTTAAAAACTTATTTGCTTATTCTCTTTTTACTCACTGAATGGCAGTACTCCACGGCCCCTGCTCAACGTGGCTGCCTATGTGCTGAAAATCCCCCAAGCCTCAGTTCCAGCCTTGCTATTTCTTCTGGTGTCCAGTCTTATATTTTCTACTTATTAATAAAAATATTCCCTTCCATGATCTGTTTTAACTTCAGATTCATCATGAACTATACTTAAACTCTATCTTGTCCTCAATAAGACAGCTGCTTATCTTTACTTTTTCTTATCTTTACTTTTTCTGTCTTTTCTCTTGGTGTGGTGGTCTCCTAAGTCATCCATGCCCAAAACCTCAGCGGGCCCTCTGGTTCTTCCCTCTTTCCTTCCTTCAGATGCCCTGCTGCTTTTGCAAGATCTCTTATCTGTGTTCTTTTCTTTTTATATTTGTTGCCACTGACCCATGTCAGGCCCTTTCTATCTTACCTAAGTGGCTCTAACTAATCTCTTTGCCTCTTAATCTCTCAGTCATCAGTGATGATTGCTATAAAGATAACTTTTTTGAACTGAAAATATTTCCTTTATATTGTGAGATTTGGATATTTGTCACTTAAAATATGTGTGTGTGTGTGTATTTTTTGGAAAGCAGATCTGATCATTTGAATCCTCTTAATCCTCTGCATTTGAGAACTCTGCAAACCTCATCCTACAGTAGTCCCAGAGCTGGCTACCGGTAACTTGAGAGGTGTAACCATTTTCCTAGCACCTTGCAGAGTGACCAGGAATTTGCATGGATTCTCTCAATGTACCTTTTACTCCTTTATGTTGTTGCATTGTCAATATGTTTCTTTAAACTGCTAGATCTTAACAGTAGCATGTTGCTGTGATAGTAACAAATGAAGGTAGGCGGGACAAGTACATTCTCTGGATAGGGAATTATTTTTGACAGGCCAGGGTATGTTTTAGCCGATGTGTAAAGCTGCCCGTGTGTATGAGAACTCACAAGGAGAGGCCATGAGAGCCAGTGACAAGTCAGCAAGGCCCGGTTATGGCCTGTGTGTGTGTGTACGTGTACACATGTGTAAGCAAGCGGATGGAGGTCATTGTGTTCCTTTGGCTTCTGAGGTAGTGAGTATCTACTTGTAAGTTGTTCTAATTTGATAAAGAAGCTTTAGCTTCAAGTAACGATCATCAGCAGTAGTAGAGTGGGCTTCTGCTTTGTCAACACTGCTGGATTTGATATTAGATAATTACAGGGAGATGATCAGATTTTGGAAACCCATTCCTGGAAGATATCCATGTGTGTTGCTAATGGTTGGCAGTCAGGCTTCTAGCTTTTCTTTAGAGCACTCATGCTATAATGATAACTTTTTTGAGCTGAAAATATTTCCTCTGTATTGTGAGATTTGGTTGATCTTTGTGACATCTTACCTCTTCAAAGTCAACCAAGAGAATCTTGCAAAATCTTTTGCATTTTATGGAAGAAAGATTTTAGTTTTAAAGATAATTACCTTTTAGATTATTGGAGTAGCAGAGTATTTTCCACATGGCAAGGAATGTTTAGACTTGGATGATTTTTTTTTTTCCAGATTTTTATTTATTTGAGTGAGTGAGCACGTATGTAGTAGGAGGGGGTGGAAGAGCAGAGGAAGATGGAGAAGCTGACTCCCCACCGAGGGGGGAAGCCAGAATGGGTCTAGATCCTGGGACTCTGAGATTATGAGCCAAAGGCAGCTGCTTTGCACCAACTCAGCCACCCAGGCGCCCCTTATTTTGGCACCAAAAAGTCCTTTTGAAAACACCTTCATGTTTTCTTTCTTTTTTCTTTTTTAATTTTATTAAAAAAATTTTTTTAAAGATTATTTGACGGAGAGAGATACAGCGAGAGAGGGGACACAAGCCAGGGGAGTGGGAGGGAGAGAAGGACAGGAAGCCAGATGTGGGGCTGGATCCCAGAAAAGGCAGACACCTAATGATTGAGTCACCCAGGCGCCCGCCTTCATGTTTTTAGTTATAGAATAATGTAGCGTCTCTGTGAGTGTGATCACCCACATGTTTCCGAGAAGTCATCAGCGTTAGTTGAGGTGGATTCAGGGTACTCGGAAGCTTTGCCATTTGTCATTTCCCCAATAGTCAAGATCCCTAATTTTGACCTCTGCATGTAGAGTTTCAGCCCCCTTCTTTCTGGCACTTTTTATTACTATTTTTTTGATTCTTCAAGATTCATGTCAAATTTCCCCTTTTCTGATAAGTCTTTCTCAACTCTCTGAGATACGTCTCGTTGTAGCCGGAATGGGAAGGTACAAGCATAAAATATAAGTGGATAAAAAAAATCAAGAGCAGGCACTTGTTGTAATTCCGTCCCTCTAGCCAGGTGCTGGTGAGTTGGCCAGCTTATCACAGAAGGGAAGAGCCAGAGGCTTCATTCAACCCCTCAGAAGCCATCGGCTGCCAAGGACGAATGGCAGCATTTCACATCCAGACGTTTTGGAGTCCTTCCTCCCAGTCTGTTCATGGCTTTCGTCTTTTTAGGTAGTTTTGTCTCCTACCATTCTGGTCCTTTTTGGAGAATCAAAGAGGTTTTTGAAAAAGGTCTGAAAAAGCTGCCAAGTGATAAATTGTAATTGTGTTTATAGCCAAATGATAAACATATGATTAAATGGTATATTGTGTGGTGTATTTTTTCCTGAAAATCTTGCTTGTAAATTTAATTTCTATAAATAAGATATTAAGTTATATGAAGTAGGAAAATTGGGGATTCACGGAGTTCTATTGTGATTCTTTTGTGAAGGAAGGTTTATTTTGGTAAGCTCTTTGCTCTGTTTTTAAAAACCTGGATTCCTGCATGTCATGTCTAGAGTTCCTAAAGCAGAGTACATTTACGATTAGTTAAATCTGCTTTTTTTTTTTCTCCCCCTTCTGCAGGGACCATTTGTTTCTTTGATAGACAACAAATTCTTGGGGCTTGTTTGCACTTATATTTCTAGAATGAGGTAGGCTCTGCCTTGCTAAATTGTAATTCATGGGAAGAGTGCTATGGATTTGGCTCTGAAAGCCTTTGGCTGTGAAGCTAGTCAGCAAGTGGCTTTCCCTTTTCCAAAACCTGATTAATGTTCCTGAGAGTATTTCTCTGTGAAATACCTCCTCCATAGTCCAGCTTGGTCTTTTCTGAGTGAGATTTCAAAGCCCAATAACTTCAGGTTTTGATTGACCACAGTGTACACGGAACATGAGAGGTAGCTGCCTCCGGAGACCCTCCGCTGGCTGAGGGAGGGAATAAGAGTGGTATGCACCCTTCCTGCCACATTTCTCTAGGCTGCCACTTGCATCAGTTCCACTGTATTTGATACATTGGAGCTTTTCTGTTTCCTTTCATGTTAAACTGGCCAGTTCACTATCCTGGCACTTGCCTGGAGGAATATAACAATCCAAGCACCTGTTCTTAGTTTTTATCTGCATATATTTTCCATTCATGTCATAATGTGACATCCATCGATCCAGCTACCTGCCTTTCTTTCTTTCATTTTATTTATTTGAGAGAGAGAAAGAGCAGGGGGAGGGTCAGAGGGCGAGGGAAAGGCAGACTTACCCCCAAGCAGAGAGCCTGACATGGGGCTCAACCCTGGGACCCTGGGATCATGACCTGAGCTGAAGGCAGATGCTTTACTGACTGAGCCACCCAGGCGTCCTGACATGTTTTAATAAATGCATTGTTTTGCTGGAATTTGGGCCTACTGTGGAGAGCTTGTGAGAAGAGTGTGGGCCAACATACTTGCTCACACTATATATTGGCCTACGCTCTTGGTAACACTAAATATTTTAAACAACTCAAAAATAGAAACAACTCTGATGTTCTGTTAATTATATTAATATAGAATAAATGCTTTAAAAACTCTTAAGTGTAATTAAGCTTTTAAAATTTTATGCAAATACGTAATTTTGCATTTTTCTAGGTGAATAGTAGTTAGGGGGCTTATTTTGACGTTGTGTTAGAATGTTGACATTACAGTACTTTCCGTCTTTATATTTAAGTGACAGCAGAATCCTAAGTATGAGAAAATGTGATTAATTCTCACACATTGAAGTCATTTAATCGTCCTTTGAATAACAGCTTCTTTTTATTCAGTACATTGAACATAAAATTCTAGAATGTCTTTGTGATATCATAAATTTTAAATGTGAACCATTCCTTTCACGTGTCATATGGTATTGTTGTTTTGAGTTTGTTGGTTTGATGGGCGGTTTTGTGATATTGCTATTCTAGTTGGCTAGGTGTGCATTCTTCCGGGACCGAACTCTTTCCCAGCCTGTGTGTCACTGTGATATTAATATTGGCAATAAGAAGCGGGGAAAAATTGGTTTGACTTGTCACTTTAAGCTCCCTTTATTTCTAGAACATATTGAAAATGTAGAGGAATAGGATCAATACAAAGTATTAGGCTTCTTACTTGGATATTTTAGGTGAGAAAGAATCAATTTCAGTTCATCAAACTTATGTTGAGTCTATCCACAATACTCTTTGGAAAAAGGACAGGTAAGACTTCGTTTCTGTCCCATCTGGTGGGAGACATAAAAGCAACATGTGTAAATAAATATAATTATATTGAAAGTTTTTTGAAACCAAGACTGCCATCCTTCTCCTCTTGTCTTCCTTTATGCCAAGCTCAGTACATTGTAGATTCTTAGAATATTCTACAGCAGACTGTGATAACGGATGATAGTCTTGAGATGGAGGTTTATGTGCAGAGATCATTTGATTTGGGCCTTCAGTGATAGGTATTGTTGGTGGAAGAACCAGTGCTGACTTCCTAGAATTTAGGGAGGCCTTTGGGACCTCAGGACTAGAAATGAGACTGTTCTAACTTTGGATGCCAAAGGAGGAAGCAATCCAAGAGTTTTGCTGTTGTTCTATGCTTAACGAATGTGACCATTTTTGGTTAGGAGCAGTTGATTGAAGATTTTTCTTGAAACTTATACCTGATGCTACTCCAGTGAGTCTCAAGGCTCCCTTCTCTGCGTGAGCCCTCCTCATGCCACCTGCTTTCCTGATCCTGATGGAATCACCTCACTCAGGATTGCAGCTTTTTCAAGTGGGAAATTTGACTGAAGGCTTTTGTTAGTGGTGTTTTTTTCTTCTTATTTGCTTTCTGTTTTGGAAAATAAATGGAGAAAGATCATTTAAAAAGACATGAATAAAAAGAGTAGCCTTAGATGTTTCAGGAACCCTGATGGTCTCAGGCTTTTTGGGATCCATGAAAAAAGAGAATTTCAAAAAGGAGATGGTCAACCTGTGGAAGTTAAGAGATGTTAAGAAGGGAATAAATTCAGTGTGAATTTAACAAAGAGATATTTACTGGTGCTATATTTTATATTTCATGTGGACCAAAAGTGTGAAGACTTTCATTGTTTTTTACTTCAAAGTAGAAGGTGAGTGATTTATTAGGCTTTTAGTATTTTTACCAAAATGGTAAGTTGTTTCTCAGAATGTATTGCTTCTAATGAAAAGCTGAGCAATTCTTTTTTACTCTTAGGATAGCCTTCCCTCCCCCATATTGGAACTGAAAATTACTTCTGTCTGAATTGATATGTTAGGTTATTGGCCTGAAAATCAGCAAGACGTTTTGAAGTATTTCACGAGGAGCTGTAGAGTCACGGTGTTTTAGAATTTTGCAAGCTTAACAGCTTTTTTGTGTTTTGTAATGAAAGTATCCAGGATGGGAAGAAGGAAAGTCAGAATGGTCTTACCTTAAGCAAAATCATTTGCCTCATTTCATTTTTTGTAAAACATAGTTTAACAATGTTAACCTGGAAAGTGGGGCACAAATTTTATTCGGAGATTTGTTATATCTTAGTAAGTTGGAAGCGTAGGTTTGTTTTTCTGTATGTTGTATGATCTCTTAAGTACTAAGGCACTAAATAAAGTTATTATCCATTGAAAAGCCATAGCTGTTAGTGTCTCCACCATGCCGTGGAAATTCTTACCAGGAAATGAGGTAGATGATGGAAACCAAATTGTGCTGCCTTGAACAGGGGAGGTGCTTGAATGGCCAGAAAGGTTCACCTTGGGTCCCGAGAGTATCATTTTAATTCATAAACATTAAAATAACGTAATGTTTCTGTCTCTGTTTTAGTATTTAAAAAAATATTTTGAAGGAATATAATGGCATACCCAAAGTAGAAGTTTGGCAGATACAGCCTGCAGAATGTTTTTAACTCAACTCGGAAATGTGTGTTACCCTTCCGTTTTGATCTGTGATGAAAGCAGATGCCACAGAGAGGGTTTCCCAAGTCACTGGTGGGATTACCCCATTCACCTGTCAAGCCTCTCTCTTCACATTGTGAAGGGAGCGAGGACTGGAATAACTTGATTGAATGCCGCTGCCAAGTATCAGGAGCATATTCAAGAGGAGATTGGGCAGTTAAATATTATACTCATTTATTAAGACAAGATAATAGTTGAAAAATCAGAGGACAAGCTAACTATGTGTACTTTTCACAGAAAGGGGCTTTGAGTTCTTTTATATTCGATTCTCTAATTTAAAATTCTGTGGTAATTAAGAGAAGTCAAACATCAGTGGGAATTTTCCTTCTACATATGACTGAGGGAGCTTAGCTGTTAATTTCAAATTATCTTTTTCAGATGGTTTTATTTTCTTTATCATCCATCCCTCTTTAATATTCATTCCCTAACATCTTTATGAGGAAGTTGCCCTTATCTGCATATTATAAAATGGAAGCAATCTGACTTGACCATTAAAAATTTTCTCTAATGTAATGAAGCTGTGAAATTACTATGACCCATAATATTTTATGTGAAAAGGACGATTCGTGTTACATTGAAGATAACAAGGAAGCTCTTATGTGGAGGCATGTGCTGAAATCAGGTTTTCTAGAATTCTATTAAATTGTTGCTTAACTTTAACATTTTTCTTCAGTCAATTCTGTATCTTCTCATGAAATTTTAGAATTAAATGTGAAACAAAATCTTCAGTCAATGCTTCACTAAATGAAGTCTGTGCCCCTGAAAAACATGAGCTCTGAACTCCTTTGGATTCTGCAATTATTTTGAGAGATTTAGAGCATTGTCTCATAGAAGCTGAAGGCAGCCTCAGGAGAAGTGAAGTAATTGCAGGCAGTAGATTACAGTTTTATAAAAATCACACATTCCTTACTCCAAATAATTGTGCCAACATGTACCCCTATCTTCTGTGTCTGTGTTAGGGATTCAAGACGGAGCAGAGGTCCTGCGGGTTCTGGGCAGGACTTCTCCAAGTGATGGAGTCCTGGAATACAGTGATTTTCCATGAAGATGAAAGTCTCCTATCTCATTGGTAGTTTTTAAAGAAACCAAGCCTCACCCCACAGAAATTGGTATCAGGGCTATTCATCTATTACTTCAGATATATATTTATTAGTTCGAAGCTTCTGGCTCATGAGCAAGGGAGATAATGACAGTAGATTAAGTTCAAGCTTACTGTTGGAGATGTCTCGGTGATCGTTCTGTAAAGAGGCATTTTCAAGGTAGAGATGACTGTGACTGTCGTGGTGAATGCTGGGGATGAAGAGAATATTCCGATTCCAGTTTCATGGGGCTCTCAGGCTTTGAGCTGTGATTTACTTGGTTTTGAGGATGGGGATAAAAAAATCTTTATGTAGCTTTTTTCTCACTGTTTTTTCCACGCTTAAATATTCAGTGGAATCTGTTTTTATATTTTCAGTTGTTTTCTCTTGATGGTCATTTTTTCTTATTCAGAGAAATATGTGTTTCCATGGCATGTTTGTATATTCTGGTGGAATTGTTTCAAATTCATTACTCTTCTGTACATTTGAACTGGGGCTTTTTTTAGTGAAATATATTTCTAACTGTGGTTACCTCCATAGAAATTTCTCAAATTTATTGTATTTTATTGCCTACTTTCTTCAGATTTTTAACTATAGTATTTCTTTGGTACATGTCCTCTATAGGAATTCATTCAAATATATTTAAAATTATGGCTTGTTTTCTTACTTACTAGTATCATATAAAGTACAGTATCATTATTTAATAGTATGTATGTGATATGGGATTTTATTTACTAGTGAAATTATTATGTTTTATTCTGTGCTAAGTAATTGTTGATCCAGTAAACTTGAAAAAATAACTTTATGGGGTGGCTGTGTGGCTCAGTTGGTTAAGCATCTGCCTTCAGCTCAGATCATGATCCCAAAGTTCTGGGATCAAGCCCCACTTCATTGTCAGGCTCTCTGCTCAGGAGGGAGCCTGCTTCTTACTCTCCCTCTGCTGCTCCCCCCTCTGTGCACTCTCTCTCTCTGTGTCAAATAAATAAATAAAATCTTAAACAAAAGAAAATAACTTTATGATGTAGTTTATTTTTAGGTTAGTAGACTGTCATTGCATATCCTTATTTCCAACTGGATTCTGGTCTGTAGTATATGAGCATAATAATTAGTTTTCCTCCTAGAAAATTATTTCAAAAATCACTCTCAATAAAATGCATTATAAAATATACTGTTACAAATTATCTTGCCTGGTTCCTTGCATCATTGGGAGGTATATTAAAATTCTCCAGAGAAGCAGAACCAATAGAGTATATATACAGTTAGATACATAAAAGAGATTTATTTAAGAATTGGTACTTGCTGGGGCACCTGGGTGGTTCAGTTGGTTAAGCATCTGCCTTCAGCTGAAGTCATGATCTTGGGGTCCTGGGATCAAGCCCCATGTCGGGCTGTCTGCTCAGCTGGGAGCCTGCTGCTTCCTCTCCCCCTGGTTGCTGCTCCCCCTGCTTGTGCTCTCTCTGTCAAATGAACAACAACAACAACAAAAAAACTTAAAAAAAAGAAAAGAAAAAGAATTGGCACATGCAATTATAGAGGGTGAGAATTCCCACATCTGCCATCTGCACGCCAGATAACCTGGAAAGCCAGTGGTGTAATTCAGGCTGGGTGTGAAGGCCTTAGGAACAGGGTACCTGATGGTATAAGTCCAAGCCCAAAGGCATGAAGATGGGAGACTTAACAGTGCAAGTCCTGGTGAGTCTGGAGGTCTGAGAACCAGGAGTTCAGATGTCAAAGGCAGGAGAAGGTGGCTATCTCAGCTCACGCAATGAGAGCAATTTCACCCTTCTTCTGCCTTTTTATCCTATTCAAGCCCTCAGTGACCTGGATGATTAGTGAAGGCAATCTTCTTTATCTGGTCTCCTGACAGAAATGCCCATCTCTTCTGGAGATTCCTTCACAGACATACCCAGTGCTAATGTTCTACTAATCCAGTCAAGTTCACTGATAAAATCAACCATTCCAGGATGCATCATATACCTTTTCATCTTGTGTGCCAACAGATACGATATGGGCCAATTTTTGTAATCAGAATCTTATTTTAAATATATCAGCAGGTACAGTTTAGTGTGCTCTTATAAAAACAATAGCTAATATTCATTGAGGTCTTTGTGTCAGCTGTGTTCTAAGTGCTTTTATAAGTGTATTCATTTTCCATTGCTGGATAACAAATTGCTACAGACTTAGGAGCTCAAAACAGCACCCATTCATTATATGGAAGTGAGTACACCAGGGGGCAGGAATCTTGGGAGCTTTCTTAGACTTCTGCCAGTCATAATGAGTATCGACTCATTTATTCTTCAGAATGCTACAAAGTAGACACTTTATTAGTGGTATTTTACAGAGGTGGAAAATAGGAGAGCCTGGATAGCACCTTGGGCACTTGCCTTGAGAGCATGGATTCTTTCATTATTTTCGTCTACTCAACTGCTATTTCTTTGCTAGGAGCTCAGGTTCATAAATGTTCAGTCCGTCATTCCTTCTGTGCATCTGTAATTCTCTCTTCCATTCTTTTGTCATAGGAGCTTTCCTTAGGATATACATATACTTGTGTTCTTAGAAAACCTTTACATGGGTCAGATCCTCTTATATAGATTTGAGTTTAATTTCTTGCCCTTTGGAATAGATTCCCAAGTCAGGAACCAACTGCTGGATCCTGTCCCTAGATTTCTGTATTTAGACCGTATATCACTGTCAGTTCATTTTTTCATATTAACTTTTGCCAACACCTTTGAAGTCTGGATTGAGATTTTTGCTGAAAAACTGGGAGATGTGGCTGGACTGAGTCAGTTCCCAAATGGCAACAGTTTGCTGGGCTGGGTAGCAGCCACTCCTTTTAGTGAGGTGTGAGAAGTCCCATTTGTTTTCTCCACTTCAGTCAGCTAACCCCAACACATTCTCTCAGACTTCATCTAAACTTAAACTTGAGCTATAGATTTTTTTAAAAAGTCATTATAACTGAAGTGGTCTTCTGTGTCTTTTCTCTATCTTACTGCTTATATAGTCCTGTCCACCTGGGATCTTCCCTCCCTATTGAAAACCTGCCACTTTCTTCATCGATGGGTTCATCTTTAAGTGAAAGCTCTTAGCGTCTCACATGACAGAAAATCCAGTCCAATATTGAATAAAGCAAAAAAGGAGATTTGTTAGGTATGAACTGAAAAAGTTCTCCTTTTAGCAATGCTAAACGCAGGGGCTCCAGTGATGTCATTAGGATTAGTCGCCCCCCATTGCTAGCTCTCTTTCCATGAGTGGCTTCCATTCTCAAACAGGCTCTCCCATGTGCGGTGGCGACACGGTGGTCAGAAGCTCTGTTTTCATCCCCTCAGCATCAAATCCAGGATGAAAAATGATTTGTCTTTTTGGTTGCTTAAGCAAGATTCCAAAGATTAGCCTAGCCGTGATTGTATTAATAAGTGTGGCTTGGGTCAGATATGCATTTTATTAACCAATTCCTATGCACAGTGGGTTGGGGTATTTCAGTTTGCTCAGCCTGGGTCACATGCCCACCCCTGGAGTTAGCTCCAAGGGAGCAGGGAGACAGATAATGGAGAAAAGATGTTTGCTGGAGGAATATGGGAATGAGAGCCAGGTGACGGAAACAGCACGCACCTTCTTCTTCCTTGCGTACCCTATTGTGGGTGCTCTGTCCCTCTGGTAAACTTCTCTGTCCTGATTGTCAGCGGCACATGTAATATTCTGCTTGGTATTGTAGTCCTTTACTGATTCACTTGTTTGTCAGACATTCATTTAGTGCCACTGACACTGCAAGCACGGTGCAAGCGGATGGGAATACAAAGATAAAAAAGGCGCGTCAGTTGCCTTTGGGAATTCACAACACAGTATGTTCAGAATGCGCCCCAACAGGATCGTAAAGCATAGGAGAGTCAGAAATATTGTGTTTCCTTATAGCACGTAACATAATATTTTCTACAAAATAGGTTCCTGATAGATAGTAAAAAATTTGTGCGTGCAGCTTATTAAAACATAGTTTCATTACTTCACACTTGCTAGACAAATGAATCTCCGTTTCTGACTTTCTTGTTTACACTCACACCAGAAAACCCCTCCTGCTCTAGCTGGATTGCTCCTCACCCAGCAGGAAGTCCGCAGTCTCTTTGTCAGGCTCCCATGGAGGTTGGTAATTCTGTGTCACAGTTAACTTGTTGGTTTATTTTGGATCCTGTAGTAGAATTGGGTATTCTTGAGGGCAAAGAATTGCTTAATACATGCTTGTTGACTGGAATCTGTTGAGTGCTGGAAATGTATGCACTTTGATCATGGGAAACAGTTTCTGGTTTCTTATCCCCCCCCCCCATCTCTTTATACTCTTTTTGTTCGAAGGATTTTTTCTTTTTAAGATTTTATTTATTTATTTGACAGAGAGAGAGGTATCACAAATTGGCAGAGCAGCAAGCAGAGAGGGGGAAGCAGGCTCCTTGCGGAGCAGAGAGCCTGATATGGAACTCGAGTCCAAGACCCTGAGATCATGCCCTGAGCTGAAGGCAGAGGCTTAACCCACTGAGTCACCCAGGTGCCCCTGTTCAAAGGATTTTGTCTGGATTTTCCCTCAAGTGCTTATTTATGTTTATAGGAAGATTTAAGTTTTGGTCTTCATTCGGTTTTCTCTGTGTGCGTTTTGTAACTGGTATTATTTTAATACTTGTCACAAAATCAGCATTGGATTGCGAAGCAGAGAGGACTTGTATCTTTGCAAAGCTAAAACTAACCAAAGAACGGTTAGCATTATTATAGAAAGAGAATGAGCTCCACTGACAGGCTGGGTGTTTTCTGTGATCCAGTCTGAAGTTAATATCCCTTGTTTCTATTTGCAATAAAACTCAGGCTTTGATTTCCTGAAGTCTTTGTAATTGCTAATGAAAAAAAACAAGCTCGGTGTGCTTTGAGAAGGATGAGAGCCAACACTGAGTAAGGCCATATGCCAGGTACTGTGCCTTGTGTATATTATATTTTAAGTCTTCACAACAATTTTATGGGGAAAGTACTGTTACTACTGTATTGCAGGATATAAAGAGTCCTGGAAAGGTGAAGGAACCTCCCCAGGGTCATATAGCTTGTCAGGGCACCTGGGTAGCTCAGTCAGATAAGCTCCCGACTCTTGATTTTGGCTTAGGCATGATCTCGGGGTTGTGAGTTCGAGCCCTGTGTCTGGCTCCATGCTCAGTGGGGAGTCAGTTTAAGATTCTCTCCCTCTGCACTCCCCCCCCACCCCCCTTTCTCACACATACTCAAGGAAAAAAAAAAAACCACAGTAAAAACCCCGAATTCATACCTTGTACCCATCCTCCAAGTTAATGACATCTTAATTTTGGTAATGCATTAAACATTTGCTGGTGTAATGTCATCATTTACATTCCCAAAAAGGCAATTTTGTGTATTTTTTTTTACCTTCTGTATTAACAACAGGAGACTGTATATCGATAGCCAACACCTTTCGTATCTCTAGGTATCTTTAATCCTTTGACACAAAGAGAAGCCATTGTCTGTAACATATGCGAACCTAATACATTTCATCACTTACTTTATTTTTTATTTTTTTTTAAAGATTTTATTGTTCATTTGCAGAGAGAGATCCCAAGTAGGCAGAGAGGTAGGCAGAGAAAGAGGAGAGAGCCCGATGTGGGATTTGATCCTAGGACCTTAAGATCATGACCTGAGCTGAAGACAGAGGCTTAACCCACTGAGCCACCCAGGCACCCTTTATCACTTATTTTAAACATTTATTCAGGTGTTTTAAGAATTTTGTGTACATTATAAAATATTGAAATAATAAATAAAAATACAGATAAAAATTCAGGTTCCCCAGAAACCCAACTTCATAGAAATCACCACTGTTAATAGTTAGGTCTACATCTGTATGTTTACTTAATATATATGTTCCTGCAGACACACCACATATAATTTTATTTAATGGTTGTGTACTATTCCCTTGTAGGAACATTAGAATTTAATTAACCAGTACCCTATTAGGTTATTTCCATTTATTTGTTTTCATTGTAGAGAAAATTATTTTAAGTGGTTGTTTGTACAAGATAAATTAATAGAAATGATATTGCTGGGGCACATTCTACATTTTTATATTTGTTGCCAAATTGTGTGCTCCAGGATATATTTTATTATTTTACATTCTACCAATACTGTATAAATGTACCTTTATTTACAACCTTCCTAGCACGAGATATTATTATTCTTTTTAATCCTTGCCAATTTTGTAAGTGGTGCAAATATAATCAGTTTGTAATTTTAATTTTTTTAGTTATAAAGTTCTCATGGCTCATAAGCCATGAATTTGCATGATAAAGCCTTGAGACTTTGACTCTTTGTCCTTGTAAAATGTTTGAGGCTATGTTTCTAACCAGACCTAGATGTTTTCTCTGACTTTTCAAAGTAGAGATGTTTCTTCCTTCGTTATATGGTGGAGTATAAGACACAGGGAATCTTGTGTACTTGTGATGGTCTAGCCATTGCTACCTAATGACAGCCTTATTTTTAAAGCCATAAAGTTAAAAGGTTTTAATCTGATGTAGGTATAGCTTTTATTTTTAGAGAACTTCCAATTTGTCTCTTAATTTTTTATGAAGGAATACTCAGAACCAAATGTGGAGGCTCCTGTAGGATGTCTGAAATTATATTGCAAACACAGGAGAACCTCCTATACTGTTCACAGGTTTCTTTTTTTATATTCAGATATTTTATTTTATTTTATTTTATTTTATTTTATTTAAAGATTTTATTTATTTGACAGAGAGAGAGAGATCACAAGTAGGCAGAGAGGCAGTCAGAGAGAGAGGGGGAAGCAGGCTCCCTGCTGAGTGGAGAGCCCGATGCGGGGCTTGATCCCAGGACCCTGAGATCATGACCTGAGCCAAAGGCAGAGGCTTTAACCCACTGAGCCACCCAGGCGCCCCTATATTTTAAATTTAAAGCAGTCCATTAGGTATTAGTTGAGTTTGTAAGCTTAACTGTACTTTTTGTTACAGAAAAAGATTGTTATTGAATATTTGCATTTTTTCAATTTACTGTCTTAGTAGTGCTTCATACTACTATGCAGTTATATTTTATTACCCACCTGCTGTAGTAGCTGCTAATTATTATTTTTTATCCCAGTAAGTGCTTTCTTGCTTTTCATGAGTACATCTCTTTTTAGAAGTTCCTTCCTATTTTGCTTGGCTTTTGATAAAACTGTCTCTGAACAGGTTTAAACAGACAAAGGAAAAAGCCAATGTCATTTGTTGTTTTTCCAGAAGAGGGTGTAGCAAGAGAGGAAAAGAACAAGTATATTGTCCCATCCCTCTTCATATTAAGCATCTCTTAAAAATTAAAGATGAGGGCATATTCATCATACTGAAAAACACTCCTGCAATCATAATTCATAAATAACATTTGCAATTAAATCCAAGATGTCCTGTTTAACAGGAAGCTAACAGTAAAGCTGTCTATCTCTAAAATATGGAGAGCATTGCCCTGTGAGACAAGGATGAATGGACAGAACAGATATTCAGGACTGAAATGGAAGTCTTGAAAGGAAAAATCTTTTAATTTAATTAAAAAGCACTACTGATTCCAGACAGATTCATAGCATCCTCTGATCAATGCAATGGATCTATGGCATGTACACATCAGAACAAACATAGATGAACTTTTGACATTTGATGCACGAGAAACTACTCTCATTTTTGCCAAGGAAATTTATTTATGCTGCCAGGGGAGGGTGGGGAAAGAACGGGTGGCTACTTCCCATTATATTACTCACTAATTTCAAGTTTTTGTCTTTTTTTTTTTTTTTAAAGATTTTATTTATTTATTTATTTGACAGAGAGAGAGAGGGAGAGACAGAGATCACAAGTAGCAGAGAGGCAGAGAGAGGGATGGGGAAGCAGGCTCCCTGCTGAGCAGAGAGCCCGATGTGGGGCTCGATCCGAGGACCCTGAGATCATGACCAGAGCCGAAGGCAGACACTTAACTGACTGAGCCATCCAGGCGCCCCAAGTTTTTGTCTTTAAAAACAAATGCTGTGGCTGTTTCTTTCTCACTAGAACGGTTATTGTGTAATCCAGAATCACTAGCCGTTATTTTTTATTATTTTTCAAGGATTCCTGAATTTGGTGTTAAGAGCTTAGGGTCATCACGTTGGTGCACTTTGTTGCTCATCCAGCCTTGGGAGGCTAGTTTCTGCCTCCATTGCTGTCCTGATGTAAGTGGTTCCATCCTAAATGTGGTTCCAGTATTCTTGTCTGTTCTGTGTTCTGGTGGAGCTCTCTAAGGCATGTTCCTTCCACATGGTGTTCCCTTCCCTTCCTGAAACTCTTCTCCCCAGATTTTCAATACCTGCTTGTCTCCTTGCTTGTTCATACTCTACTGATCTGTCAAAATCACTCTCCCCCAAGGATTAGCCTTGTTTCTCTACACATTGTTTTCCTAGGGGGTATCCTCTTTTATAGATTCACTTACGATTTTTCAACAATGAGGGACTCTTTGTCTATTTCAGTACCCCCTCTTGAAATCCCAGCCTCTTTTTCCAGCTGCTTGCCACTTATCCCCATCTCCCTATCCTCTCTGCTTAAAGCCTGGATGATTATCTCCACTTCCCCTCAAGTCTGTATGCACTCACTTGTTTCCTTTACCCTTTGATGTTCTTCTCCTCCACCTGAGTTCCTCAACGTAGAGTCTTTTGATCTGAACATTTCCAACATCCCCATGATCTTTGAGAAAAATAGGCAAAAACATGTTGCCTATGGTAGCTATAGATATTGTTATTTATGTTGTTAATTTGCCTGAATTTAATACAATTTAAAATATTTGATTTTATGAAGTTTGCCGTAATCTTAACCGTAATTGAAAAAAATGGATATATTGGAGAACCTGGGTGGATCAGTGAGTTAAGCATCCAGCTCTTGATCTCAGCTTAGGTCTTGATCTCAGGGTCATGAGTTCAAGCCCCACATTGGGCTCCATGATGGGTGTGGAGCCTACTTAAGAAAAAAACAAAACCCAAAACTAAAACCAAACAAAAACAAATATATATATCGTCCGCTAATCCTTTTCAGGGCCCTTGGGGAACAACAGTTCTATAATTTTATATTGAAAGAGAAGGAAAATGTGACCTGTTACGTGGGAAATTTGATTACACATAGTTTTCAAGACTGTATTTCAGAAAATAAACTATGTTTATATGTAAATTTATTTTATTTTTATCTATATTCACTTGTAAAATATATTGTAGCATATGACAGAAATAGAGGATTATATATAATATAAATATACATTATTAAAATAAACTTATTTATATATAAATCCGCATTTACTGTGTGAGTTAAGAGCTGGCCAGTGAAGAAAAAATTTCTCCTATTATGAATGTTGATATTTTTTTACAAAGCCAATTTATTGTTGAAGTAAGGGAGCCCAGTTTTTTTTTTTTTTTTTTTTTCAGATTGTCTTTGAGGACATTGAGCGTGTATATTGCTGTTCTGTAAAATCCTTGATTGTGGGGGAAAATGTTACCATTTCTTGGATAGTTGTAGAAACCAGGACTGGAAAAGCTTACGAGAAGGGAAAATCTGTGTGATTTTCTAGTTGTCACGGAGGCTGTGCTAATCGCATAGAAATTGTCCCTATCTGTACCAGGAGCCTGTGTGTTCAGACTTCAGAATCATCTAATTAATAATAGTAACTTTCTTCTTTTTTTGTTTAGAATCAATTTATTTTGAACATGTCCCCTGCTGTTTTCTAGAGAAAAGTAGAAGGAGGTGTAGAGTTCAAAATCCAGCCCCTCACACATACACGCACACGTACGCACCAAACAAAACAGTAAAATGACATCTTTGAGCTTTCACTAGAAATTTAGTCTTTGTAATTCATACTTCCTTTGAGAATTGATTTTGTCCTCTTGTTGATGAATTCTGACTTTCTTGTTCCATGGCTGTCATCTTGGTTGTTTAACGATTTATTTTTCTTGCTCAGAGAATTGAGTTTTCGAGATCATATGGCTATACCTTGTATTGGTGTCAAGGTCAAAATCTTTTAATTTTATTGATGGAAACAGTATTGTAACCTGAGGGTCTCCTGCTGTATATTTTAATCCTGTCATATATTTTAAACCTTGCCTAAAAACGGTCATATCTTGGCTTTTGGTCCAGCAGATACTTTTATTGAATTCTTTGGCCATGTCTAGTTTACTTTTCCTTGAGAGAAATGTAACAGAATACCACCAGCATCAAGATCGCAAATAGATTGTTACCATGGCAACTGGACAGTTTTTAATATTAGAATTTTCTTGTTAAAGCAGAACTTATGACATTGGGGACCTTTCCCTGACTGAAAACTTTATGCTGCCTCTTCTGGTTGGCATTACCCTGTGTCCAGGAAGAAAACTATTGTTCTTTAGTAAGAAAACAGGCAATTTAAGCACTTTGTTTACTCTGAATTTCTCAGCTCCTATGTTAGGAAGACCAAAGATTTCTCCACTCTACTCCTCTTTGATGTGATATCTTTTACAGGTGAAATATACAAGACTCACTAACTGAAGGGAATCACAGTCTTGTATCTGACAGCAAAGAATTTTGCTACTACTAACCGCGTGAGTGGTCTTGGGAAGATAGCTTAGGTTCCCTGGGGCTGTTTCTAAAAATTGTAAGTGGAGGTATTATTCTCTGCCTTATTTGTCTAATGAGCTTATTTTAGTAAAGTAATACATAAAATATTTATTACTTTTTTTTGTTCACGGTATATAAGGAGTAACTAATATGTGTGCTCCATATTGGGTTTATGAATGACTTTATTTAACCCCAACAATAACCCTGTGAAATAGATCTGTTATTCTCAATTTCTATACGGAAATGTTTGTAGGCAGAGAGCCTACTTGGTTTGCACAGATCACACAACTTATGAAGTGTCTCGGTGGTCTTGGCAGCAGAGTGGTCCGTCTCTATCCCAGTGCTTTCCCACTAATTCTTGTGCCCGCCATGTTAGCTGGCACACAGTAGGCACTGGATATGTGTTGAATAAATGAATACTGAAGTGAATACTTCCAGGAAGGGCTAGTTTGCCCTTGGTCGGGCTGCCCATTTGTAGATCAGCTGGATCTAGAACAGGTGAGAAAGTAGACGTTACTCATTGTGCATCAGTGTAGCTCGTAGTTGTTTCTGTAATTTGGTTCGTAGTCAGCCATCCATCAGGCTTTCATCAGAGCTTACTGAGCCGGTGCTGTGGGCCGGGGACGCTAGCGTGCAGGGATGAGTCATACCGTCTCTGCAGCTGCTGGCCTGGTTGGCTGTGTAGTCAGGCTCTTTACATGGTGCCTGAACGTGTCCAAATATATATAATGTTTTATTAAACATTTACTACATCATCAAATAACTTTGTCATTAGGGCCTAGGAGAGTTGAGGCTGGGAGGCCACTGCAGGAGGCAAATCCAGGCCTGCCCCTTGTGGCTCAGGGCTGTGGCAGTGGCCGTGGTGGGCAGAAGCAGGGGAACAGGGGTGAGATCACATGAAGGGGGTGGAGTTGCCAGTGCTTGGAGGCTGCCTGCGTCGGTGGCAGGAGGAAGGGAGGGAAAGAGGATGCCCATGTCCCCAACCTGGGAAAGCCAGGCGGTGTGGTAGTGCCTTTCTGAAAGACAGCAGATCCAGCAGGAGGAGCTGACAGCGGGGAGAACGGAGGGAGGGCCGGTGTAGACAACGAGTTCTGTTTTGAACAAGTCAAGTATGAAATGCTTGTGGGGCACCCAGGGGACGTTATCAGAAGAGAGTTCCTGTGGAACTGAGTCTCCAGAGAGATTTGGGGAAGAAAGCTAGTAAAGGTGATTGAGAGGGAGGGAAATCAGAGGAACTCCTGGAGAACAGGATTTTGTAGAAACCAAGGAGAGAAAACGTTTCAAGAAGGAAGTCAGCAGTTTCCTACTGCAGAGAGGTCAATTAAGATGAGGACTGACATGTTAATTGGATTTCAATAATAAAACATTCTGTATAGAGCTTTGCTAGAGTGCCTTAGGGAAGAGTGATGGGTGTTGGATCTATTTTTATTTATTTATTTATTTATTTTTAAAAATATTTTATTTATTTATTTGACAGAAAGAGAGACCATAAGTAGGCAGAGAGGAAGGCAGAGAGAGGGGGAAGCAGGCTCCCTGCTGAGCAGAGAGCTTGATCCCAGGACCCTGGGATCATGACCTGAGCCGAAGGCAGAGGCTTTAACCCACTGAGCCACCCAGGTGCCCATTTATTTTTATTTTTTTAAGGATTTATTTATTTAATTTGAAACAGAAAGCGAGAGAGCAAACACGAATGGGGAAGGGACAGAGTGTGATTGATCCCAGGACCTCAAGATCTTGAACTGAGCTGAAGGCCCAGAAGTTAGAGGGTTAGCCACCCAGAGGCTCCTGAGTGCTGGATCTTTTAAGGAAGTTTGTCTGTGAATAAGAAAGGAAGGGAAGAGTAGGTGGTTGGTTGGTTATTGTAAAGAGACATAAGCTAGGGAGCCAGTAGTGATGCACATTTAAAGACAAGTTCGGGAGTGAGATTTCTGAGAAGGTGAGAACAAAGGAATTAACCTTGAGCCCTGGGGTCCTGGGGCATACAGTTTCACTTGAGACTCTTGTGGGTTTTCACATGGTGCCAACTGCACAGTCTTCTACCTTGGACTCGCCAGTAGAAGGGCCTTATTGAGGAAACAGAATGAGTGTGTATGCCAATGTGTGCGTCACACTACATTGAGGTCATTGTCCCCTGAGTCTTTAGCTCGCCTGATAACAGCTTCAGAGAAATCACAGCTTAATAAGGATACTGATTATACTTACATTAACACATCACCTTCTAGGAGCTCCAGGTGCTCTAGGGTGAGTCTATAGGGACCCAGAGATAAGGCAGAAGAAGTGAACCTTTTATCACACAAATTGCACGTTGTGCATCTCTCAGACGTGGCCCCAGTGCTTGGCCCTCATGGACAAGATTGTCCACTACGTTGTGGACCCATACTTTTCTTGAGGCAGTGATTCAAGATACTTTTCATGATCCCTTCTTTTTAAAAAAATTTTTTTTATTTATTCATTTGATAGAGAGTGACATGGTAAGAGAGGGAACACATGTAGGGGAGTGGAAGAGGGAGAAGCAGGCCTCCAGCTGAGTAGGGACCCCTTGTGGGGCTCGATCCCAGGACCCTGGGATCATGACCGGAGTTGAAGGCAGACGCTTAACCGGCTGAGCCACCCAGGTGCCCCTCACAGGATCCCTTCTTGATGAGGACCAGCAGACAGGTCTCTGGTTTCCCACCACGTGCAGAATGATGTCCTCTGTGGTCTGGTGTGTCTGCGGGGCTCCTGCGGCACAGGTGTCCCTGCAGTGAGAGGGACAGGCGTTCACCCACGGAGTGTGGGAGCTTGTGGTGGTTGTTCTTTGTGGTCCTTGATGTTGTCTAAGGATTTTCTCGGCTCATGCTTCAGTTAGTAGCTGTAACACTTACAGTCAGTGAAAATGATTTTCTCGAAAATAGTTAGCTATTGCCTTTTTAACTCGTTTCTTTAAAAGATTTATTTATTTGAAAGAGAGATGGAGATCATGGGCAGGAGGTGCCAAGGGAGAGAGAATGGCAAGCGGACTCTGGGCTGGTACGGAGCCCGGTTCGGGGCTCGATCTCACAACTCTTGAGATCCTGACCTGAGCCAAAACCAATGCTCAACAGACCGCACCACCCAGACGCCCCTTACACTTTATAAACAGGCAGGTACTGCCTACCTGATCTACCCCTGCCATTTGCTCAGCAGTTTATGGCGCTTTCTGTGACAGACTTTTCTTTCAGCCTGGCCTGTTTAGCCCTGTGTGCTCTCATGTCCTGGGTTGATCACACCTGCTCATGGTACTTGGAGGAGAACGTGGAGTGTGCCAGGCTTTTCTCGTGCCACCTGGTTCACTGCAGTGCATACTTACAAAAATTGTATTGTGCTGTGCTGGAGTGACTTGGAATGTTGGAACAGATTTTGGGGTAGTTTCTTTGCTCAGGTAGTGATCATACCTGCCTTAATATGTGAGACTTATAATAAGTTTAAGATAAAGATGTCTGGGGGGTGGCGCCTGGGTGGCTCAGTGGGTTAAGGCCTCTGCTTTTGGCTCAGGTCATGATCCTGGGGTCCTGGGATCAAGCCCCTCATCTGGCTCTCTGCTTAGCGGGAGCCTGCTTCCCCCTCTCTCTCTACCTGCTCTCTGCCTACTTGTGATCTCTCTCTGTCAAAGAAATAAACAAAATCTTAAAAAAAAAAAGATACAGATGTCTGAATTGGTTTGGGGAGGTAGTAATGACTCCTTTACCACCTAACTATATGAAAATCAAAGTCATTTTTTCCCAAGACCAATATTTCCCTCTTTCTATTGTAATTAGTTTTCTCATTCTGCAAGTTAACTATGATAATAAATACTGAATACTTGGCATGTTTTCTCAAGTATGAAAATAAAAGCTTATACTTAATGTGTAAATTATAGCTGAACATAGGTCCAGACATATGGTTATTAGTGTTGCTTAAATCACTGGGACTTCTTGTCAGCGTTGTTGCAAATGTTCTCAGAGGGCCTTCAAATTGCTTCCTTTTCTGTCCCCTGTAAATAAAATAAGTACAGTTTTAAATGCACGAATTTCACATTTATGTGGCCTTTTACTTGGAGGTCCACATATAATCAGCAATGACTAGTAGTGAGAAGTCCAGATGCACTGGGCTTGCTTCGATGCCTCATGGTCTCTAAACATTTGGTCTAGTGTTTCTGGCTAAGAGCCAGCAGCAAATTATACTTTCTATGCAACTATTAGCTCACTCTCTCCCTTCTCAGACCCTGATCGGCAAAATGTACTCATAAGACATTGAATTTGAATTGCAAATTTGTGTGTGAATATTATTTTACAAGTAGTCAGGAAAGAAACCAAAGGGGAACATTTCCCTAATTTGTTAGCAAGCTATACACATAATTTGTAACCGATGCTCATCCTGACCATACAGTCATCAATATTCTGTAGGATCTAGAAATGCCAATATTCTCAAATCTTTCTTTTGTTTTTGTTGAGATCATTTTATTAAACTATGTATTTTCTTTTTTTCTTAAATTAAAAGCCCGTTTAAGTGTACTATCACAAGATGACATATAGTCTTTATTTCATAGTATATAGCATTGCCTGGTTTCAAAGAAATATATAACCTCAGAAATTTGTGTATTAATCATTACTTTACTTTTAACTGCTTTGTAGTAAGCTGCTGGTAGAATAGTTGAGATGAAGCCAAGAGGCAGCATAGTTTCTTTTCTTTTCTTTTTTTTTTTTTTTCCCCACTTCATTTTGTGAGGCACCTGTGCTTGTACTTCTGTTTTGCGGTTCATAATATTGTGTATTGATATCAGGAGAACAAACCAAACATTTGAGAGAAGAGTAGTGGGAAGAAAGATCACCAGGTGGGGATGGTCTTGGCAGTACGTTATGTGTCTGAGACTCTCACCCTCTAAATTAAAGTCAAAGCCAAGCCCTGAAGCTGTTTCTAGGCCCCGTTTTAAGGATGGACAAGTTACTGTTTTTACAGGTACACTTCATGGGGAAAGAAACTTCCTGGAGAGGAATCATATCCACAGAGTTGATAATTTCAGAAACGAATCACATATTCTCCTTTTTAAAAAACTGTTTTAAAAAGATTTTATTTATTTATCTGACAGAGGGAGAAATCACAATTAGGCAGAGAGGCAGGCAGAGAGAGAGGGCAGGCTCCCTGCTGAACAAATAGCCCTATGTAGGCCTTGATCCCAGGACCCTGAGATCATGACCTGAGCTAAGGCAGAGGCTTAACCCACTGAGCCACCCAGGCACCCCACATGTTCTCCTTCTTAATAGGTTTGGCTCCCTCCCTTGGCTAGTTTCCTCCCTGTTCACATGCTAATACAGAAAACTTTATTGGATTGCTTTTTCTCCTGTAGCCAGAATCGGTCACTTAAGTTTTTTTTTTTTTTTAAGATTTTATTTATTTGTCAGAGAGAGGGAAAGAGAGCGAGCACAGGCAGACAGAGCGGCAGGCAGAGGCAGAGGGAGAAGCAGGCTCCCTGCCAAGCAAGGAGCCCGATGTGGGACTCGATCCCAGGACGCTGGGATCATGACCTGAGCTGAAGGCAGCTGCTTAACCAACTGAGCCACCCAGGCGTCCCAGGTCACTTAAGTTTTGAATATCATCCCAACATCCCTTAAAGTATGGAGGAGCACACTCAGTCACCAGGAGGATGGCTTCTTTCAGAGCCTTGTATTTAATCTTGCTCAGTTATGGTGGTTTTCTCCCAGTAGGTCCACACACAGATTGTCTTAAATATACGAGTGATTCTCAGGGTGCCTGGGTGGCTCAGCTGGTCAAGCATCTGACTTTGGCTCAGGTCATGATCCCAGGGTCCTGAGATTGAGCCCTCCATCGCTTTGCCGGGAGACTGCTTCTCCCTCTCCCTTTGCTTCTCCCCCTGATCATCCTTACTCTTTCTCTAATAAATAAATAAAATCTTTAAAAATATATACAAGTGATTCTCACCATCTGCATTGTTCATTTGGGAATTCTTTTGAGCAGAGTGGCTCCTAATATTTGTAATACTTGCACTGTCTCCTACTGAAGGAGCCTTTCATGTGTAATTACTTATCTGGGTGGCCACCACTACCCTATTGGTGAGTTCATAGCCACTGCCGGGGGCAGGTAAAATCCCCCTTTGCCATTAGCATCCATGAAAAATGACATGTTTACTGAGCATTTACTATGTACTGTGTGCTGTGCTAAACACTTCATTTGAATTGTCTTGTAAAATATCTGTTTGTGATCACTATCAGTGGGTGACAAACATAAAATTACTCAATCTACAGAGAAAATATACTGTTATTAAGTATAATTTTCAAAATAATAAAACCCGACTTTCATGCAGACTGTAATGTGTCATTGATTTATTAACTTACTAAAAAGGTAGCCGGTGAAGATGAATGATGGTTCCAAGAGTGTTCTGATATTTAAAAAACAATGTTGGACTAACGTTGTTAGGTTGGAGAGAAAAGCTGGTAATGTTCTGCAGGCAGTGAAACCCCAACTTATAGGGCTTTCCTGTCTGTGGGCCAGAGCCTACAAATTCACCCGTGGTTCCAACTGTCTGCGCTCTAATGGGATAGTAAATAACGAAGTCAATCCAGGGACATTGCTCTAGAGGATGAAACCTTGGGCAAGCCTATAATATGGTACCTGGTACCATACCAAAAGGGTATATGGCTCTATTATTTCATGGTTTGGATAGTTTTGATAACAATAGCTTCTTTAAATTGAAGTATAGTTGACAGACGGTGCTACAGCAGTTAAGGTGTACATTGTGATTCAACAACTGTACACATTGCGTTCTGCTCACGAGTGGGGTGTAGCTGCCATCCATACAACACTGTTGTAATACTGTTGGTGCCCTTCCCCATGCTCTGCCTTCTGTCCCTGTGACTTATTCATCCCATAACTGGATGCCTGGACCACCTCCGGATCCCCTTTACCCCCCCCCAGATCCCTCCACTCGGTCAGTTTGTTCTTTGTAACAGTGGCTTCGTCATCATCTGTAGCTGAGTTCCTTTTCCTCCCAAGTCTCCAGCTCAGTAGGAACAGGGATGGGGGGAGGGGAGGAGCGGGCAGGACTTAGACCAACTTGCTAATTCATGCTGCCTCTGTTCCCTTTGGTTGGAACTGTTTCTCTTGTGTCACTCAGCTTACTTCAGGTAGATGCTCAACCTTTTGGATTTTTTCCTTCATTTGCTCTCATAACGGGACCAGGTCTGTCCTCTCGTCCTTACTCATTTCTGCCCCAGGTAGTTTAGCTAGTTTGGTCTCTGAACTGGCCTTGCCTCTGTTCTTATCACTCCACCCGTGCCTCAGTCTTCTAACTTCCACCATCCTGGCCATGGCTCCGCATGACCCCCTGGGTACAGAGAAGCTCTGGATCCCTGGCATGCTGTATGCGCGTGGCTCTGGGGGGCCAGGAGGCCACTGCTGGGTGTTGCTTCTTCTTTGGTGTTGGTCACAGTTTTGAACCATGGGAGACTTCTCTTAGAGCTGTGATCCTAAATCTCAGCTGCACATTAGAATCACCTCATGTGCTTTAAAAAAATACCCAATGCCCAAGGACCTCATCCCAGACCAGTCAAAATGTCTGTGGTGGGGTCAGGTGGTAGAATGTTCCAACAGATTCCCAGGTTTCTAATGTTTGGGTAGGCGCAGGGAAGTGGGTCATCACCAGCACTGAGGTTCCTGTGCCACTCTAAACCCTACTTGTTAAAATGGATGTTTAAGGGATTTAGAAAACACATTTTCTTCCAACAAGACTTGGCTTTTAAGAGTGTGGTCTTGCTTTTGACTTTAAGCAATGATTTCCAGGTGTTGAAATGTAATATCCAGTCTTTCTCTTTGTAGTTCTTTTTCAACAAACTTAAATATCCCTTAAGCAAATGGATGCCTTTGACAGACAGAGGCAGTGTCTGGTATAAGGAAACACAAAAAAGCAGAGCAATTAATATATTTCAAGAATAATATTCCCATGACTTAGGGGCACTTGGGTGGCTCAGTGGGTTAAGCCTCTGCCTTTGGCTCAGGTCATGATCTCAGGTCCCTGGGATCAAGCCCTGCATCAGGCTCGCTGCTCAGTGGGGAGCCTGCTTCCCCTTCCCCCCACCGCCTGCCTCTCTGCCTACTTGTGATCTCTCTCTCTCTCAAATAAATAAATAAAATCTTTAAAAAACAAACATTCCCATAACTTAGTGTTTTCTCTTTCTTAGAGGTGTGATAAATAAGGCAGAAAGGCTTAGTATAACTTGCCCAAGGTCACTTAGGAAATGTTGCAACTGAATTTGAGCCAATTTATTTCAGTCTGGCCCTGTTTGTATATGGAGGTCAGTTCTTCTGGTATCTTGACTAAGAGATAGAGTGTCAAATGTATTTTTAGAAAATATAAACTATTAAATAGTGATTAGAGTAAATGGGCTTTTACTATAGAAGCTTTTAAACTTGTAATGAAACTGAGAAATGAAATTGTTAGCTCATCTGACCTAATCATTTTTCAAAATACCAGTTATATGAGAAAATGTATCTTAAGTTCAGAACAGTTTTGGATGTCAAATATCAGACTTTTGGAGATTGTCTTTATTAGTATTTTCTAACCAGTTAATAATGATGAAGTTCTAAAATGGCTGTTGCTTTTTAAAATGTGGATTTTATTATCTTATGTCTTGGGGGTCACATACTTTCCAAAGATAGAGCACTCCAATTTTATAATGAAAGTCAATGGGAGAAAATTTTTCCATTTGAATGTGGAATTCAGAAAGTGTGATTATCAACCATTTGCAAGGCAACAAATATACTCATTAGTTAGCAAATACTGTGTATCTGGTATGTGCTAGGCACTAGTGCTAGGTGCTGATTATAGAAAGATGAACAAAAACAGTGTCTTTTATTCACAACTGTATTGATAAACTATTAGATACTACATACACATTTCTAAAATAAAGAATTTTGGGGGCACCTGGGTGGCTCAGTGGGTTAAGCCTCTGCCTTCGGCTCAGGTCGTGATCCCAGGGTCCTGGGATTGAGCCCCACATGGGGCTCTCTGCTCAGCAGGGAGCCTGCTTCCCACCCCTGCTCCCCACCTGCCTCTCTGCCTACTTGTGATCTCTCTCTGTCAAATAAATAAATAAAATCTTAAATAAAATAAAATAAAATAATAAATAATTTTTTCCACCATTCAGGGAATTCATAGAAAACAAACACTAATTTTCTCAGAAAGTGAGTACTGAACTTCTCTCAGTCTTGTGTTATCTTTAGAAGTTCACATTGAGTGAAAACTTGGGGGAATGATTTATATAGCAAATTTCACATAAATTTCCACTTCCCAAGCCTGTGGAGAGTATTTGCTGGTAAGAGGCACTAATGGGAGCAGGGGTTTGTCATTGTCGCGTTACAGACAAGTGCTGGCAGGTGCCAGAAGGCAGAATTTTATTAATACCCTTCATGAAGCTTTTTTTTTGGGGGGGGGGTAAAGGCTTTGCTTTAGATTGAGAAACCTTGGAGGATGGAAATTGTGCTCACGTTTCATGCTGGGGGAGGATCCACCTTGCAGACCAGGTGATCCGGGAAGGTGAGTGTGTAAGTGCTGCGGTGCTGAACTCTGAGCCTGCCGCTTTCTTTGTTCTGCCTCTGTGACCGGCAGCAGATGCTGGGTGCGGGTTGACTGCGGCACTGGCCTGTTGGGAGAGCCTAATGGATCAGGCAAAGGAGCGCTGATAGATCGCAGCTGACAGCCTTGTACCTGCTAGCAGCCTGCTCTCCAGCACGCTTGACATGGGCTCTGAGGAAGAGGTTCAGGCTGTAGGCGACAAGGGACGCACCTCTGCAGCAATGTTTCACGTGGATGAAATATTCGTAGTCTTTTTTTTTTCTTCCCAGACTGGTTCATAATGTTTAGTTTTTTTTTTTTTTTTAAAGAATTTATTTATTTATTTGACAGACAGAGATTACAAGTAGACAGAGAGGCAGACAGAGAGAGGAAGGGAAGCAGACTCCCCGCTGTGCAGAGAGCCCGACATGGGGCTCGATCCCAGGACCCTGGGATCATGACCCGAGCCGAAGGCAGAGGCTTAACCCACTGAGCCACCCAGGTGCCCCAATAATGTTTAGTTTTTGTGCTGGCTGGTTTGCTGTTTTACTTAAATATTGATGTTTAAAATTTAAACACAGATGTAAACACTTCCTTTTGTTATATTTTAATTAATTATTGGAGACAGGGCTGTTAAGAATGGTATATCTGAAAGTTGTGTGTAGGTCACCGTTGTCATCGGGTGTGAAATCTGGAATGTGCTGTGGTCTTTGTTCATGTCTGGGTAGTGTGACGAGTGGGAGATAGAAATTCTGAAGATAGAGCAAGTAGGGATCCTTGTGAAGGCTCAAAGTTCTGTGCACAAGCAATCTTGTATTTTGATGTATTGGGTATGGCAATGACATTTTTTTCTGGTCCACAGAAGCAAGTGTCATTAAGGGACCAGTGGACCAGAATGTTAAAAATTTGGCTCATACTGGCTAATTTGAGACCCCTGGTTACCAAAATAAGGCATATACAAGGATACAAATATATATGAATAGGAGTGTCATTTATATGTGAGCAAAGGAAGCTTTCCTCTGGTGCTTATTATCCGCAGGAAAGGAAAAAGGAAGGAGAGAAGGCAAGATGGATTCCCTGGGCACATTGAAAGTTCAGTCCAGCTAGAGTGAGGATACCGAGGACCTTTTTGTTCAGGTTGAGAGTTGAGGCCAGGACTTTAGGAGGGAAGTCCCATGGGGCTAACATTGATTGAACACTGGTGGTAGCTGAGCTCTTTGCTTGTGACCACTGGGTTTTGCACTGAATTTTATTTAGGAGGGCTGGTGCCTTGGCTGAGATTACTGCTGTAGTCTGAACCCAGAGCCTAGAAGCTTGATCATTATTTTATTTTCTATGGGGCTATGTTTCTTCAGTAAACTTGAGATTTTTAGGGCAAATGTTGTTAAGCAGAAGAACCCGATTACCTGATTAAGTGTCTGCTTTCAGCTCAGGTCATGATCCCAGGGACTAGGATTGAGCCCCGAGTTCTGCTCCCTGCTCAGCTGGAAGCCTGCTTTTCCCTCACCCACTCCCACTGCCTGTGTTCCCTCTCTCGTCTCTCTATCTCTGTAAAATAAATAAATAAAATCTTCAAAAAAAGAAAAAAAAAAAGAACCTGATTTTCCCTGGCTCATCATGCTCTCCTATGTCAGGGAAGGTGCAGGAAGAGGAGGTTAAGCTCCAGTCTCTTTTAAAGAATGAGTTGGAACAGTGGTTTGTTGGAGGATAGGAAGACATAGAAAGTATTGATAGTCCTGAGACTCTGAGGTTGCTCCTTCTTGTCTCGGGAGAGAGGTCAGATCTTCAGTTTTACCTGACTTAAGAACTCCAACAAACCAGATTCATTTACAGTATTTTCTAGGCAATGTGTGTGGACTGTTTAGTTATTTTAGTCATGAATACATTTTAACCACTTTTTTCCCTATAACATATGTTGAAGCAGAAGTCTCATCTGCTGGAAGCAATATTAAAAGTGCTTACATAACAATAATGTTGATGCAAAAGATCATCTGTAACCAAACAAAGAAGTTTAACTACTGTACTTCATTTATCTTCATCTGTCTGGAGCGCAAGAAAAGAGATATTGAAAAATATGGGAAAGTGAGGAAAAGAAAAATGCATTAACTTTTTCGGGACATAAAAATTGCAGGGAGGGGTGCATTGCCTGGGTGGCTCAGGTGGTTAAGTGTCTGACTCCGGGTCATGATCTCAGCGTCCCGAGATTGAAGCCCCCGTCTAGCTCCATGCTCAATGTGGAGTCTGCTTAGGGCTCTCTCCTCCTGCTCACATTGTCACTCACTCTCTCTCAAATAAACATATCCATAAAATAAAATCTTAAAAATTAAAAAAAATATCTACACTTTATTTATTTTCATGATTTTCTTCTTTCTCTTCTCATCTCTCTTAACTGGTTACAGGTTCCAGTAAATCCAGGCCCTGAGTGTGTCATCGTCCTCTGATGTAGGAAGTACAGT
The DNA here is from genome assembly GCF_011764305.1 of Mustela putorius furo. Taxonomy (NCBI): domain Eukaryota; kingdom Metazoa; phylum Chordata; class Mammalia; order Carnivora; family Mustelidae; genus Mustela; species Mustela putorius. The sequence continues at coordinate 9,079,077 of NW_025421480.1, read as the reverse complement.
GGATCCGTAGGAATGAAAGAGGTGCCGTTTCCCTGCTGGTTGAGTAAAGAATCGCAAGTGAACTGAGACCCCAGAGGCAGGATACACCACCGCCGTTATGGTAGCCCTGCTTCCTTCTTACCTTCCTGGTACCCATTCAGGAGCTAGAATTGAATTCTGAAATGTAGCTTTTCATGGACTTGTAGATGCCTGTGAATTCCTGGAGGGCAGGTGCTTCAATTCCACGTATCTTGCTTCTCTGGGGTCTTTCCCTAAATCTCTACTTGGGATGCCTGGCTGGCTCAGTCGGTGAGCATCTAACTCTTGGTTTTGGCTCAGGTGGTTACCTCAGGGTCCTGGGATTGAGCCCTTAGTAGGGCTCAGTGCTGGCTGTGGAGCCTGCTTGGGACCCTCTCTCTTGCTCTCCCATCTGCATGGCCTGCCCCAGCCCCCCGGCCAGCTCTCATGGACATGCTCCCTCTCTCTCTCAAAACAAAAGAAAAAACCTGTAAATGTGTGCTGATTGAATTCATTTGTGGAATAAACAGGAAACACTTCTGTGGAATGCCAGTATGATTTTAATCGCTAGGTCTTCTTTGCACATATAGTAACCAAAGCTCTGAGGAAGGGAGGCATCGCTGACCGTCTTTTTCCTGGGTCGTGGTTTTGATATGATCAAATGCAGGTTCAACTACAGAATGTGATTAGGTGATATCCTAGCTGATAAATGAGAAGCAGAAGAGGAAGGAGGCCAGCAGGGGTCAGTTTAATACCAGCTTAAATTGCAAGCACAGCATGTGTTCCTTCTCTGTAAAGCGGAATGAGAATGGAAACTAAAACGTACAGTCCAGATGTCATCTTTCTTTATTTTAAGCCATAGCGAAGAATTGCCAAAAATTTAGATAAAAAAACTTCTAACCATTTTTGTTGGCTGATGGACTATGAGTGACAGAAGATAAATGATGAACAGTAGGTGGTTTAGCTCTCTGTTCTGACATGGCAGCATAGGGCTTTCAGTGAAACTTAAATTTCCTCGCTGGCTGTTTTGTATTGATGTTCACCAGAAGATGCCTGCAAATATTATATGCATTTCTTTGATCTTAGTTACTTGGTAAGGTTTTTATAGCATAATAATTTAACCACACACCCCCCCTACTTTGCTGGCTAGCTGTAAAGATAAAGTACCACTAGTCATAGAATTGCATATAAAATACCAATATTTCATGGAGTTATAATAAGAAATAGGACATGGAAAGATTAATCCTGGGCACTAAACTTCAAGTAAAATAACCAAAGAATATGTATTGAATAGCTGCAGGTTATCTTAGAGGACTGAAATGGACTTCCCTGTGCAGCCTGGATGTATGGGGTCGACATTTATAAAACCCAGCTCCCAGTGCGAAGAACACAGTGTGTGTTAAAACTCGGAGGCCTGCAGGCTAATTAGTGACTGAGAATAAGTACTCTTAGCAGATGGAATAGTTTTCTTGATGCCTTAGTTCAGCTCTGTGCCCTCCTGGCCCCCACCATAGATAGTGGCTCCTTGTAATTCATCGTAACTATTGAACTGCAAATTCTTACGTTGAGACTGGAGAATGATGGACTGTTTGACCTGGAGGACACTTTCAGGGTCATAAGTCCCTCGTTTGATGACAGGCTGTGTGATGCATCAGGGGCCGGGCTGTGGATGGCAAAGCACTTCCGACTTCTACAGTCTTCTTTGTTCATGACACGACGCTGTCCTTTCCCTCCGTACTGCGTGCTTCTCTTCTCTGTTCTGCGTCTTGGAGTTTCATGCTAAATATATCGCGGACGTTGAGAACCTGCCTTTGTCCCGCAGCCACTACTTAAGTTATAGACTAGAACTCCATGCATGTAAGGACTGGTCATAGCAGGCTCCTGTCTGGGCTTTTATTGGCTTTTGGGGGTTGTTGTGAGCCATGTCCTCCGGGGCTGTTAGGGCGAAGAGAATGTGTGTCTCTTCAGAAGGGAATAGGGCAATGGCTTGCAAAGAGAGTAAGTAACTCCTACTTGTTGCAGTGCTCTTGGGGATGGTCATGTGGTCTGGGATCCATGAATATCAGCACTCAGGGCTCAGCGATGCCAGACCGCTGTGGTGTCAGGAAGGACTCGGGGCAACGTTAACTTGTTCACCTAAGAGGTCGTAAATGTCTGGACAACAGACAGGCAGCTCTGCTAGCACTTGCATGATGAGAAAACCTGTTTTGTTGGGTGCGTTAGGTTTTCTCTTTTTGACCATTGAAGTATCTCCTCTGTATGTATTAACTTTCTATTTTGACAAATGGCCGCTAACTTACTAGCTTAAACAATACATATTTATTGTATCTTACAGTTTTGATGATTCTGATAGTTAATTTACTTCCATGTTATCTAAATTTTGCCTCTGATATATTCTTCCTTTGGTTTTGTCATTCTACGTTTCACATCTGGGCTTCTTAAAATGCCTGTTTTTTTGGGGAAAAGAACACAGTAATTAAAAAACAAAACAACAACAAAAAATAGAACACTGATGTGAGCACGTTGACATTCAACCCAGTGTTTTATCCTAGGGATCTTGCTCCAAGCCAGTGTTACTGTATGCTGAGGACCCCATTCTCCAAATGTGTCTGTTTATCTTTTGCTTTAAAATAGCAGATTAGGCCTAACAGTTTATTTTTGCTTTTGTTTTCCTTGCCTAAGGAGACACATCTAGAAAAGCATCATGTTGGTTGATGTCAGAGAAATTACTGCCTGTGCTTTCTTCTAGGATTTTTATGGTTTTGGTCTCATGTTTAGGTCTTTAATCTGTTTTGAGTTTATTTTTGTGTATGGCATGAGAAGGCTGTTCAGTTTCATTCTTTTACATGTAGCTATGCAGTTCCCAACACCATTTATTAAAAAGACTGTCTATTCCCATTGTACATTCTTGCCTCCTTTGTCATAGATTAATTGACCATATAATTCATGGTTTACTTCTGGGCTCTCTACTTGTTCCATTGATCTGTATATTTGTTTTTGTACCGGTGCCATACTGTTTTGATTACTACAGCCTTGTAGTATGTCTTGAAATCTGAAATTGTGATGCTTCTAGCTTTGTTCTCCTTTCTCAAGATTGTCTTGGTGTGCAGAGTCTTTTGTGGTTCCATACACATTTTAGTATCATTTGTTCTAGTTTTGTGAAAAATGCTATTGGGATTTTGATAGGGATTGCAGTGAATGTGTAGATGGCCTTGGGTAATGTGGACATTTTAACAATATTAACTTGCCCAGTCCATGAGCATGGAATATATATTTCCATTTGTTTGTGTCCCTTTCACTTTTTTTCATTGGTGTTTTGTAGTTTTTGGAGTATGGGTCTTTCATCTCTTTGGTTAAGTTTACTCTTATTTTATTCTTTTTGATACAATTGTAGATGATGTTTTCTTAATTTCTTTTTTTGCTGCTTTATTATTAGCACATAGAAATGCTACCAGTTTCTCTGTATTAGTTTTGTAGCCTGCAGCTTTACCGAATCCATTTATTACATCTAGTAGTTTTTTTGGTGGTGTATTTAGGATTTTCTGTGTATAGTATCATGTGTGCAAATAAAAGCTCTTTCACAGAAAAGGAAACCATCAACAAAACAAAAAGATAACTTGTTGGATGGGAGAAGATACTTGCAAATGCCATACCCAATAAGGAATTAATATTCAAAATTATATATTTTGAACTTACATAACTTTTGAACTTACATAACTGCACACCAAAAACAATCTGAGTGAGAAATGGGCAGAAGACATGAATAGATGTTTTTTCTAAAGTGGACATCCAGATGGCCAACAGATGCCTGAAAAGATGTTCCATATCACTCATCCTCAGGGAAATGCAAATCAAAACCACTATGAGATATGACCTGGTACCTGTTAGAGTGGCTAAACTTGAAAAGATGAGAAATAACAATGGTTTTGGGAGAATGTGGACTTAAAGGAACATTTGTACACTGTTGGTGGGGTTGGAAGTTGGCAAAGCTACTGTGGACAACAGTATGGAGGTTCCTCAAAAAATTAAAAATAGAGCCACCATATGGTCCAATATTCACCTCTTGGATATTATTGCCCAAAGAAAATAAAAACACTAACTTGAAAACATTTATGTAACTTTGTGTTTATTGCAACATTATTTACAATAGCCATGATATGGGATCAGTCTAAGTGTACATCAACGGATAACTGGATAAAGAAGATATGGTGTGTGTGTATGTATATGTATTTGCATATACGTTCAAACAAATGCATTGGAATATTACTTAAACATATAAAAGGATGAGATTATGCCATTTGAGACAACATGGATGGACCCAGAGGGTATTATGCCAAGTGTAGTTAGTCAGACTAAAAAAGACTAATACCGTAACAACCCACATGAGTAAACAAAAAGCAGAGTCAGACCTATAAATATAGTGAATAAACTGATGGTTGCCAGAGAGGAGGGGGTTGGGCAAAGTGGCTGAAGGAAAGAGGGAGATACATGCTTCCTGTTATGGAATGAATAAATCATGGGAATAAAGGAATAAAGTGCAAGAAATACAGTCAGTTATATTGTAAGAGCAATGTATCAGGACAGACAGTAGCTGCACTCGTGGTGAGCATAGTATAATGTGTAGAGTTGTGGAATCACTTTGTTGTACACCTGAAACTAATGTGACATTGTATATCAGCTATACTTAAAATAAAATAGAGTTACTTTATTTATTTATTTATTTTTTTTAAAGATTTTATTTATTTTATTTGACAGAGAGAGAGATCACAAGTAGGCAGAGAGGCAGGCAGAGACAGAGGGGGAAGCAGGCTCCCTGCTGAGCAGAGGGCCTGATGTGGGGCTCGATCCCAGGACACCGAGATCATGGCCTGAGCCGAAGGCAGCGGCTTAATCCACTGAGCCACCCAGGCGCCCCTAGAGTTACTTTAAAAAGTAAAATAAAAAAGTAAAATAAAAAATAAAAAATAAAATAAAAAAGTATATAATTGAAAGCAATATGTTGACTTTTAAAAAATTATTTAACTCCGGATTTTCACCAGTTCAAGCTGAGAGCCCTTGCATCCAGTCCAAATCTACCCAAATTTGTTGACTGGCCTGTAAACCCTTAAGTCAAATGCCTCACCACAGATACAGTCTGTCTGGGGAGTCTACCAGGTCCCATGGGAGCACATCATAGACCACCTCTGGTGATTTCAGAGAGCTGGTAATTATGGTCTCAGCCTCTCTCTACTCTCTGCTCAGGTCAGAATGCAGTCTTACAAGTAATGCACTAGGTAAGTGCAACACTGTTAGAGTCATTCAAGAATAATACTGGACAGGATAAATTCCAGAGTCATACTGTGCTACCGGAGAAAAAATGTGAATTTATAAATGACGCAGACCCGGATTCCAGTTCTGCATCCATCACTTGCTACCAATTACATAACTTCTGAGCCTCAGTGTCTTGATCTAGAAAATAAGAATGTAATATTAACATCACCATATTAAGAGGATTCAAGTCTTACATTGAAAACATAGAAGTCATTCAATTAATATTTATTCAATTTATTATTAATATATATTTTTTGAGTTGTTAATATGTTAATATGGTAAATTGTCACTTTAATAAGTATACCTACTAAGTAGACAGGCAGTTCTGGAAAGGGTGATATCAAAGAGCAAAGAGAAGAACTGGGAGCCTTCTGGAAAAAGCTAGGACTTAACTCTGGACTCCTGGAGTGTGCTTTAGATTGGCACACAGTGGGTTATAGTGGGATTACTGGGATGTAGCAGCATGCATGAAAGAAAGATTTTGTTAATTTGGTGCAGACAACATAATTGTTTTTTATTGATTCTAATTTAAGAGAATTTGTCAATTTTTATGCTTCAGTTACTTCAGATTAACCGTTATTGCGTTAATGGTGATGTTAAATAGAATTTTGATCATTTTATTAACACTGATGTGGTTCTTAATTGATAATTGATACTTTGATAAAATACATGAGAAATGATAGAGGAAGAGAAGCTTCAAAAACTCAAAGGCATCTGGAGGTGAATCTGAGTGTGTGTCATGTTATATAATGTCACACCTGAGAATGGTGAATATATGGACCTGTCCTCCCTCTTGTTCACAGAAGAAGACAGAAAGGACCTTACTTCTTTAGGGAGGGAAAGAACAAAGCAGAGGGACCTTGGGCTTGGTCCGGGGATTTAGTCTGTGGAAACCAAGGAGCCAGAATTGAACTTCACTGAAAGCCTGCTTTCAATTCAGCAAGTATGATCGAACATGCAGCTCTGTGCTCAGCTGTGTAATGGGCAGTCCCTGCATTTGGGTTAGATTCCCAGAAGAATATCTCAAGGGTTGTAAGAGATAAAGAAAAACAGTGGTCTGAGGATATATGAACATAATTTCTGGTTGGATAATGAGGAGAATTAGAGATGGCTTAAAAGCCCGTGATGTTGGAGCTGTGTTTTGTTTGTTTGTTTGTTTGTTTGTTTTTAAGATTTATTTATTCATTTTAGAGAGAAAGAGAGAGCAGGGATTGGGGGATGGGGCAGAGGGAGACCATCCCAAGCAGATTCTGTGCTGGTGCAGGGCGCAACACTGGGCTGGATCTCATAACCCAAGACCAAGACCTTAGCAGAAACAGGTGTCAGATGCTTAACCCACCACGTTACCCAGGCACCCCTAGAGCTCTTTCTTTCTTTCTTTTTAAATTTTTTCATATTTACATACAATGTATTATTAGCCCCAAGGGTCCAGGTCTGTGAATTGCCAGGTTTACACACTTCACAGCACTCACCATAGCACAGACCCTCCCCAGTGTTCATATCCCAACCACCCTCTTCCTACCCCCCTTCCCCCTACAACCCTCACTTTGTTTTGTGAGATTAAGAGTCTCTTAACGGTTTTTCTCCCTCCTGATCCCATCTTATTTTATTTATTCTTTTCCTACCCCCACCCACCCAGAGCTCGCTCTTAAACAGTGAGGGAGATTTCCACAGACCAGAGAGAAGGAGTCTTTCTCTTATAAACAGCGAGTCCTTTGCTAAGAACTCTCTGCTCGTACGGAGGAGGAACAGTTTGCTGGTATTTGAGAAGTAGAAGGGGTATGCTCAATGAAAATTTGAAAATGTTTCCCCAAAGCATTATTCATCGGATGCTTTAGGGATTTGCCCATGGAGTGGAAATAATCAAATGATATAAAACATTTTTTACTATTTGTGGAAGTGAGTCTGGAATATGGATTTACAGCTGTTTTATCCGCTGATAAAATTTCAGTTCATCAGCTTCAGTTCATATGTTAACACATGGTTATTAACTTTGTAAATTATCTAGGTGTATTTATAATTGTGGTCTGTCTCTTCCCTTTGGCCAAGCATATACTCAGTAATCTCTAGCCTGGTTTGTATTTAGGCTATGCAAATTTATTTTAATATTGTTCTCTTCTGTATTCAAAAGACAAGACAGTCTGGTAAAAAGTTGCAAAGTGAGTTTTGTATTATTTAGCACTAAATACAATTTTTGTTACTTTGGGGCAAGACATTTGTCAGATTCATAAAATTGGATATTACTATTCATAAGTAAAATTGCCCTAAGAGTCATTTAATAGAAGGGAATTAAGAAACCATAGAAAATGAATGAGACAAGGAAAATAATATTTTCTGCAATTTATATTGTTTACTTGGGATTTTACTCCAGTTTGAGTTTTCCCTTTAAAGGAGATTTTATTTTTCTCATTTCTTTTTCAAAGACTAATATTATAATATTTTCCTTACATGAAATAAAAAGTGTTAGTAAAGATTTTGAGTCATGTTATTAAAATTATTTATCACAAAGTCATGGAATAACTACTGTATGTCAGACCCTTTTTGGACATACACATATGAATGTGATGTTTTCTGTCTTCATAGACTTCATTATGTGGCATACAAACAGTTTACTGTAATAAATTAGTTCTCCAATAGCAGTGGGAGCAAGATAGTTTGGGGGTGCAGTGGAAGGAACTATTAATTCTGTTAGGATGGTCTGGAAATGACATGTGCACTGGTCCTTGCAGGATGAATGGAAAGTTGCCTGATGGAAAAGAGAAGATGGTGTGAAGGAAAAGGCATGGCATCTCGCCCTGCCCTAAAAAAAAAAAGAGAAAAAAAAAAAAGCTGAGCTTTTTAGGGATCATGAGCTCTGATACATGGCAAGCAGATGCCCATTATAAATGGACTTAAATGGAACAGTTGTTAAAGGGGGCATATAATCTCCTGCAGAAATGAGATTTTCAGCGCACAGAAGGAGAACGTTTTTGATGTCTTGAGGAACAAGCTCAAAATTCTAAGGAGGTAGTCAGCTGTGTGTGCTATTTTATAAATAGCAAATATGTGGATCTTGAATGTTAACGTTTGTGAGACTGGCTGATACAGGAGAGGGGATTCTGAAACCCCAAACCTTTGGGAGTATTTCTCCCAAATTGGAGTAATATCCAGGTCCTTTTTAGGGATCATAATCCTACCTAGAAAGGGGAGCACTGAGGGAGTATTTTCTGTTGATCCTTTGGTTCAGCGAGATGTCCCCATGGGAGAAGGCTTATCTAAGCTGGACAATAGCTCATTTATGAAGCTATGGATGGTCACTGAAGGCTACAGTGTTTCTGACATGTTTATTCCTCCTGCTGATTTGCTGGCTTTTCATTGTTGTTTCATGTTTATATTGAGGTTTGCTGACATGCAAATACCCAAGACCTAGCGTCCTTGAAAGATGTGGTCTTTTTTTTTTTTAAAGATTTATTTATTTATTTGAGAGAGAGAGTGTGTGTGCGAACCAGGTGATGGCCAGGAGAGAGGAAGAGAGAATCTCAGGCAGAGTCCCTGCTGAGTGTGGAGCCTGATGCGGGGCTTAGTCTCATGACCCTGCTACGATCATGACCCGAGTCGAAACTGGACACTTAACAGACTGGACCACCCCAGCCACCCCAAGATGTGTTCTTTAACAACGAGGACTGCAGGCTCTCCATAGCCTTGTTTCTTTCTGCTAGCTCATATTCATGAAAAAGAGAAATTATTCCAAAAACTAAAAATAAGTATATTGCAGACCGGGCGCCTCAATCATTGTAAGTAAAGAACTCTCCAAGGGCAGGTAACAGGAAGTTGAGTTAATGTTTCACAAAATCACAGGAAGCAAAAGCTAGCAGGATTATTTCTTCGGCACATCCCTCTTCTTTAGGGGTCTTTGATTTTGAACTCACTCTCCAGAGCACCTGGGTGTCTCAATTAAGCATCCAACTCCTGATTTCAGCTCAGGTCACGGTCCAGGGTCATGAGATGGGGGCCTGTGTAGGGCTCCCTGCTCAGCAGGGAGTCCGCTTGAGATTCTCTGAAGTAAATAAATCTTTAAAAAATTAATAATAAAACCCACTCTCCTCTAGGTGTTCATTTCTTCCAAATTACCAGTCGGAAGCTGATTTTGTTCATCTAGTCAAAGAAAGATTGCTGGTAACATGCATTGCAGAATTGTAGAGTGATGCATCAACGTCCATGGAAAGCATGTAGAACACAGTAAATATTTGGTAGATACCACTGTCTTCACGACTAGCAGCACTGCCACCATATTTCACTTTCTTGTTCACAGCAGTTACCAGCAGGTAATGGAGTCGAGGAGCCAGCTAGATGGCAGATGTCAGGAATTTTAGAATCCCTTCAGGTTTGGGCCAGAGGATTGGGTCCAGACCGTAAGCGTTTCGTCTGGGAAGGTAGTGCGTGCACCCTCGGAATGATGCCTGATACTGCCTGTGTCACATCGGATGCCTGGGCCATGAGCACTTCGTCCTGGAAAGATCAGGTCTTAGTGTCTTGTTGAGAGTGAGAATAAAATATTGAAAAAAATGCAGAAATGTTACCATATTTCATCATTTCCAATTACAGATTTCTTTTTCACATTTTTTTTTTAATGTCTGAAAGTGTGATTTAAAGTCAACAGCATGGCATAGGTTAACATTATTTTTTTCTTGCTAGTACATAAATAAGGAAGGGTGTGTCTTAAAATCAGTGGCATTTTGGGTTTGATGAAATCTGGTAAATGCTTCACTATGTGGTAGTCAGGAAATGGCTGGTGAGAGTCCAGAAGAAGGTTAGGACAATATTTCATGACAGATTCATGGGCGTTGGATATAATTTGCGTTAATGCCTGGGGTCCAGCCTTGTGGGGTCATTTCCCGTGTGTGGCTTATGCTCACATCTATCTGCTGCGCCCCCTAACGATCTGCTGGATTTCCCGCCCGGGTGTCTCATCTGGAAAACTTTGGTAATCTGTTAAGAGTCGCTTTTAAAAACAGTTCAAAACTTGTAACTGCTCTCAAAGGCCCTAAAAATTGCCCCCCTCTTTTTGCCTCCACAATAAAAGGGACTTTTGTCATAGCAGAGTGTGGAAGTGTGATCTGGGCTCAGTCCTGAATCTGCTACTACAAGTCCCATGTCTCAGGACATGCTTCTCAAGCCTCTGAGCTTGTTTTCCTGATTGTAAGTTTGGGTGATGCTTATTCATCTCAGAAGGTCATAATGTTTGCCAGTCACCTTGCAAAGGCCTGAGTACATAGTGGATGTTTAATACATGTTAATGTTTTCGCCTATCTCAGTTCCTTACTCTGTCAAATGGGCTTCATAATCTTTGCACAAACAGTGCAACTGTTGGTAGGATTGTGGGGCATCTTGGTGGCTTGGTTGGTTCAGCATCCGACTCTTGATTTCAGCTCAGATTATGATCTCAGGGTCATGGGATCGAGCCCTGTGTTGGTCTGCACTCTGGTGTGTGGAGTCTCCTTGATGGTTCTGTTCCTCTCCTTGCCCCGCCTGGAATAGCTAACTGACTAGTTTGATAGGATTGTTGTGATGATTGCTAGAAATCATTTAAAAATTGTTTTAACATTATTATATCTTTATGTCTTAAATTACTGTTTTATAAATTGTGAAGTGCTCTATCCTAAATCTTCAACAAACTGGGTCCAGGGCTTTCTTCCAGAACAGTGAACTGCAGTGCTCTGTGTGGTCTAGCCACGTGCCTGCTCGTCCTTCTACAGCATGTGCCAGGGACTCTGGCATGTTTTAGTGTTTGTATGTTTATGGCGCAGGGACTTTACTTTTCACTATATTCTCCACCCACGTTCATCAAGATCCAGTTCCAACATCCTTGCCTTTTCTGATTCCACTGGAAAAAAATTGCTTTTCCCCCCAAAGTTTTAGGTGTTTAGCCTTCTCTTTATTTTTTTGAAGATTTTATTTATTTATTTGACAGAGAGACAAAGCAAGAGAGGGAGCACAGGCAGGGGTAGGGGTAGAAGGAGAAGCAGGCTTCCTGCTGAGCACGGAGCCTGATGCTCGGCTCCGTCCCAGGACCCTGGGATAATGACCTGAGCCCAAGGCAGACGCTTAATGACTGAGCCACCCAAAGCCCATGGCCTTCTCTTTAATGTTGATTTTATTCTGATTTATACTGTGGTCACTGTTTTATCTGTTTTCTTATGCACTAAGCTGAAAGCTACTCAAAGGTAGGAACACGTTTAATTTCACAAAGCATTCTGTCCACAGAAACTGTATAGCATATATTGAATTGAACAAAGTGCATGAAGGCAAGCCAAGTGACATTTCCTATGACGGGGCTAATGGTTGCAAAGGTGCCATAGGTGGTACTTGCAGAGCCCAGCTATATTGATGGGAGTGACTTGTGAATGTTTTGAAATGTTGTGTAGCATCTGGTTACACTCTTCCATTGAGCAGCCGGAGATGGAGGAGCCCATTGTGTCAGGACAGCCATTTTCAGTTTTTATTTACCAGTAGAGTGTTCTTCTCACGGTGTTTCACCTGAACCCCAGTGTATAAGAAAGAGACCGAGTTGCTTTGGTTGATAGAGACACTGGATTCCCACCTGCTCCCCGTGCTCTCTCTCTCCCATTGCCATCATGCCGGGACCTCGGGAGAACTGTGGGGGTTTCTTCCTGAAGCACGGTTGGAAAATCCAGGAGCCACAGGTGAAGGAGCGACCTTCTGTGCAGGAGAATAACCCAGAGGGAACTGTGCCTCCCTCTGGCAGCAGTGTGAAAGAAAGGTCGGAGGGGATGTTTGATTTCTTTTTTAATTGTTTGATCTTCTTCTGGACGACCTCAGAGCGATTGCCAGTGTTCGAGGATTACCCTGCCCTCCCGGCATTGTCCATTTTGCTAGTCTTTACAAAGGTATATTGAGCTGGATGCCCACATGTCTGGCTAATACCGTAAGTATTCCAGGCTGTCGAGACCTAGCACTTGTGCTGACTTAGTGAACCTGTGCCATTGTTTGCTAAATTGTTTTTTTTTTTTTTTTTTAAGATTTAATTTATTTATTTGACAGAGAGACCACAAGTAGGCAGAGCAGCAGACAAAGGTGGAGGGCAAGGGGAAGCAGGCTCCCTGCTGAGCAGAGAGCCTGATGTGGGGCTCGATCCCAGGACCCTGGAATCATGACCTGAGCTGAAGGCAGAGACTTAACCCACTGAGCCACCCAGGCGCCCCCATTTGCTAAAATTTTAAACAGATAACAGTATTGGTTTTTAGCCCCTGTAGCTTGTGCTTTGTTCCTGCCTACTATAGTTTGCTCAGAAAGATACTGACAATGGGCCCTGGGTGTATCTAGTTACTGTATTGAGAATAGTTATTATACTATTTAAAAAGAAGATGAATATTCAAGTGATAGAATCAAGTAAGAGCCATTGGTTTGGATAAAATAGACTTCGTTTCTAAAAGGAAAAGTTTCGGGGTACCTGGGTGGCTCAGTTGGTTAAGTGTCCACTCTTGATTTCAGCTCAGTCATGATCTCAGGGTCACAAGATTGAGTCCCAGGTAGGGCGCTGTGCTCAGCTAAGAGTCTGCTTATGATTCGCTCTCTGCCTCTGCCCTTCCCTCTCCTTGTGCTCTTTTGTGTGCTCTCTTTCTCTAATAAATAAATAAATGAAATCTTTTGAAGGAAAAGTTTTCATCGATTTGTCTTCCATCAAAGCCCATTTTTTAATCTTAAATTCCTTCTTACCTATATGGAGATTATAAAGTTAAAAAACAAACAAAACTTTATTTCTGTTCTATTGGGGTAATAATAGTTTTTTGGCTAAGACTCAGAAATTTAAAACGTGATAGATCCATTGGTTGTATCGGCATCTTACAGGTAAGTAGTTAGCTTGGTTTAAAGTAATATGGAGGTAAAAGATTAATTGTGTACCACCCTGCAAGAAGGAGTATAATTATGGTAGTCAGTTACAGTCTTACACATTTTTCATTTAAGATACGAATAAGTGGGTAATATAATTGCTTTTCCTGAGACTATTTTTATTTTATACTCTTACTTTTAAGTCTTTTTCTCTAATGTTTCTACATACAAGTTTTAAACGAAATGTTAGCATACAGTGTTGTATTAGTTCCAGGTGTATAGTCTAGTGGTTCCACACTTTATGCAGTGCCCGGGTTCTCATCAGGGCAGGTGCACTCCTTAATCCCCATCACCTGTTTCACCCATTACCTGTTTCATCTGTCCCCACCCCTTTCCCACTAGAAACCATTAGTTTGTTCTCTGGAGTTGAGAGTCTGTTTCTTGACTTTTTCTGCAAACATTTTTTTTTTTAATGTTCAGATTTATCACTACATTTTGGGTTTGCTTGTGCCTTTAGAAGAAATTGGTGTTTTCTTTTTAGAAGGAAAAGTCATAATTTGGGAGGGAGTATAGAATTGTATAGAAGGAACTAGTAATTTTCCCATTTTTACCACTGTATCATCAGCAGTTAGTTTGAATGGTAGTGAGAAAAGTATGTGTGTGTGTGAGTGTTAAGCAGAATGTTGTTAAGATAAAGAGAGGGTATTTTTTCTGGTATCGCACATTTTGGACATCCACTTAGTAAGGAGCAGGCATTTTGCTGCATACTGGGAAGCTTTTTTTTTTTTTTTTAAGATTTTATTTATTTATTTGACAGAGAGAGATAGAGATCACAAGTAGGCAGAGAGGCAGGCAGAGAGAGGGAGGGATGCAGGCTCTTCGCTGAGCAGAGAGCCCGATGTGGGACTCGATCCCAGGACCCTGAGATCGTGACCTGAGCTGAAGGCAGAGGCTTAACCCACTGAGCCACCCACGTGCCCCGAGAAGCTTTAAAGGTTAGACTAGAGAGGGTGACTAATGTCTCATCTGCTGTACCTCATGCTTACCAGAAAGTTTAGTTCCCAGCTTCCCTACTTCCTCCTCCATCGCAAAGCTGACATTTAATGAGCCCTAGCAGTGACCTGGGAATGTGCTAAATATTTTACATACTTCATGTCATTTCCTCCTCACAGTAAGCTCTTACGGTGTGCGCTAGGAGTGATTGTAATTATATCTGCATTTTACAATATAGGAAATGAAGCAACTTCCCCAAGATGAGGCAGCATGGTAGAGGCGACATCCAAATTCCTCTGTGTCTGACCACAAAATCATCCATGCATTGATTGTTTATTTGTTTTTTAAGATTTTATTTGGTGGAAGGAAGGAGGAAGAGCATGCAGGGGGAAGGATAGAGGAAAAGGAGGGAGTCCGAACAGGGAACCTGAGGTTGGGCTCAATCCCAGGACCCTGGGATCAGGACCTGAGCTGAAATCAAGAGTTGGATGCCCAACCTCCTGAGCCCCCCAGGCACCCCTCTGTGCATTAATCTTTACGTAGCTTCCTTATTTTGCATTTTTGGTGTAAGCTATGCATTATGCCTTGAGTCTGTGAAGAATCATTAGAAGACCGTACCCATGTGATGTTTGTAGTTGAATGGGTATTCCAGTCACACCCTCTTGAAATAGTTTCTGTGTGGCGGTTTATTTACACAGTAGGTTGAGTGAAATATGCCGGATACCCATGCCATTCTGCACAATGCTTCCACTCTACCATTATAATAGTCTGGAGTATAGGTATTTGCCACCTGATGTGGGGTTCCTAGAGCCCCATAATCAGTGAAATAATTCACTTTTTAAAAAAATAATTAAAAAAATATGTCTTAGGGCTGAATCGTAAGCTGTTTCAAGATAATATAACCTGGGGGCCAAATATCTATATAAATATTTATTTTGCAGGGACAATTAATTTATTAAGCAAATAGTTCAGTGACCCTTCACTGAGAACCTGCTACAGACTTGGCAGTGTGCTGGAGTCTGGGACTGGCTGTGTGCAGTAAAGGGAAATAAACATGTGGAGGGGACACTGTGCTGAGCGCAGGGCCTGGCACATGCAGAAAACACTTAGAAAGCTGCCTGGGGGCTCAGTCAGTGAAGCGTCTGTCTTCCACTCAGGTCGTGATCTCGGGGCCCCGTGTGGGGTCCCTGCTTAGAGGGAAGCCTTCTTGTCCCTCTGCTCCTCACCCCACTCACGTGCGCGCTCTTATTCTTGCTCTTGCTCGCTCTCTCAAATTAATAAATAAAAATATCTAAAAAAAAAAAACCTTAGGAAATATTTGCTAATTGAAAGGAAGACCAGAGTTGAAATTGTGGTCTCTTTAAACTGGGCACATTGGTTATTGTCTCTGAGTTTGTTTCTTCATCTGAGATAAAGGGTAATAAAATCTACATCAGAGGGATGAGTTAAAATAGGGGAGTATACCCCAGACTGTGTCTGGCTCATATTAGCTAGTTAATCATTGTTAGTTGCATAGTGTAAAACAAATAACACGTTATCCCTATTCTCAAGGAGTGTTAAGGTTTAGGACTGGTGGTTCTTCCCTGCTGCGAGGTTGGACTTCACTTGTTCTGTCCCGGTATTTGCTTTCAAATTCTGTCTGGGCTTCAGTGATAATCCAAAGGGTTTTTGGACTCTAAGAAGAAAACACACATATACAAACAATCACACCCAGACACTCCCCAGCTTCTGCATTCCTGTCTGATTCTTCTTTTGTTCTATGAGTTCACACACTATTGCTTAATCCCATCAAGTCCTTTTACATTTACATGCTTGTAGTAGCTCCAGAACCTGGGAAATGAGCAGACACAGCAGAATTCTGTTACCAGATAAAACTGTGAAGACAGAAGGAGATGGATAGGTATCAGAATTTCAACAGCTAATTTTTCACTTGCTTCTACAAACAATGTGGTTCCTATAAAGAGATTTACTGCATTTTCGTCTCCTAATTGAAAATCGACAGACATGAATCTGAGTGATAGCAAAGGGATATGATGTACATTTGACATAGGCTTCTGTTTGAATAGGTCCCTCATTTTAAAGACCCTTTTTTCCCTCTCTCTCCAACAGGAAGAGAAAATGATCTGTTTTTCCTTCCAGCAAAGAGTGAACTGATTTGTTCTGGTCCCTATCGCTATTTTTGTGAAAAATTGCTAGTGTGAGTTGTATTAGATGCAAAGCTGTCTTTTTACTTATTAAGGTCAATCCATATCTTAATAATATATTTTGTGCTTTATCTATTTTCAGAGTTTATCATTCAAAAATTTTGATTTCTCAGCCAGTCATGTCATATATAATTGTTTAAATCCCATAGGTCATAGTGATGACATTTCTATATATTTTTTGAATGTCTTTGAAGACGATCCTATCTTTAATGCCCCTCCTCCCCCCATTTTCTGAAACTGGAATTGAATCATCATTAAAGGGTAAAATCGTATGACTATATGGTGACATTAAAAGCCAAAGATACTTATTAAATTTAAACTGCTACTTTCAGGCGCATATTTCAACCCTTTAGCAATACTTTTCAGTTAAAATTGAAATGTCAAATAACATAAAATTTAAAACACACATTTGGGTTAGTATTGCCATCACATGGTATTAAATATTAAACATTAATTTATTTCACGCTGTTGGCAGGTCACAATGATTCAGTGTTTAATGAAAAAAATATTGTCTGCCTGATGACTTCTATGTATTGTAATAGAACTGTGTATGTTTATTTACTATAGATTAATAGGCTTTGTTCTGCCAGTGCATACTTAAATGATTTATAAGTCATGCATGAATATGCCTATTTCAGATACAATCTGTAACTGAAATCCACAAATTCTGTAACTTTGGGGAAATTTGCCCTTGTTTCTTTTATTAAGGAAATATTTATAAAAAGATGCCTCCACCTCATGTATGCTACGTTCCAGACAGTAACGAAGGCAGGCCTCATGAAAACCAGGTGCTTTGTACCCTGTGATGGGTTTCATATCTGAAGTAAAATCTTGCTATAAATGGATCTGAAAAGAAAGCTGCTTTAAGCAAAGGAAATGAATCTAAAATGATTAGAATGCACTACTTGGAGCAGAAGTAAACAGAAATCTTTAACAGGGAATGAATCTATCTCATGATATTTTAGCTTCAGTGTAGTTAGACATAGGATTTGTTCATACCACTATGTGACCTTGGCAAGTTGCTCATCTCTCTGTCCTTCAGTTTTTTTGTTTGTTTTTCTTAATCTGGAAAAATGAGTGTAGCAATAGTTCCTGCATGTCACTGTATCAGGAGTTGTGCCTGGTACTTAGCAGATACTACATAAGTGTGTCTTTTTTCTTTTTTTTTTTTTTTTATAGATTTTATTTATTTGAGAGAGAGTGCGTGCGAGTGAGCAGGAGCAGCTGGGAGGGACAGAGGGCAGAGGGGGGAAGGAGACTCCCTGGCTGAGCAGGGAGCCTGATGCACATCAATCTCAGGACCCTGGGATCATGACCTGAGCCAAAGGCAGTTGCTTAACCGACTGAGTCACTAGCCCCAAGTGTTATCTTTTGATATTAATATATATGATATGCTTGATCAGTCCTTCAGTAGGGTAGAGAATTGGGAACAGAAGGATGAGCTATTCAGAATCAACTGAAATAGCACACTGGTTGAGGGGTCTGCTTATGGATGCCAGCTGGAGGTGGAGATGCACTGAGGTGAACCCCAATGACAAAATGATAACATTTTGTTGAAGGTATTTCATATCTACAACTTACCTATAAAATATCTCAGGGAAGATACTACCATTTGAAATCAGCTTCATTACTTTTCATTATCAGAAAAAAATTGCTACCCTGTGAAGCCCCCACACCCCATCCCCAAAACCCAAATCCAGCCAATAGAGTCCTTACCTCCAACTCAAATAGACTACCCCCGACTCAAATCTGTTATGGTTCCATGAATTGATTTTTTTTTTCTTTTACAAAATCACATCTGAAAGTTGCAAATCTATACATGGGGTGTGTTTAATTTCTGGAAGAGCTTACAGTAGTCAGCTTCTAGGCTTTCATCCTAGGTTATTGGTCTCGTAAAGCTATTAACTATCATTGAAACATAGCTCCTTTTTATTGAGGTATAATTGATATATAACATTATATTAGTTTTGGGTTTACAACATAAGATTTGATGTTTCAATATATTGTGAAATGATCACCACAGTGTAAATTAGTTAACATCTGGCACTGTGTATAGTCACAAATTTTTTTCCTGTGATGAGAATTTTTATTATTTTTTAAAGGTTTTATTTATTTATTTGACAGAGAGATTACAAGTAGGCGGGCTGGGGGGAGGGTAGTGCGGGAGGGGAAGCAGGCTTCCTGCTGAGCAGAGAGACCAATGTGGGGCTCGATCTTAGGACCCTGAGATCATGACCTGAGCCGAAGGCAGAGACTTTACCCACTGAGCCACCCAGGCACCCTTATGATGATGATGAGAACTTTTTTTTTTTTTAAGATTTTATTGATGAGAACTTTTAAGATCCATTCTTTTAGCAGCTCTCAAATATGCAGTACACTATTATTAACTGTAGCCTGATATGCTGTACATTATATGCCACACATTATATCAGCAGCACTTCTTTATTTAGTACTAGAAGTTTGTGTCTTTTGACCTGTGTCACCCATTTCACTTCAACACCCCTCCCCCACCACCCCACATTTCAACTTAAGCCTTTGGCAACCACCAGTTTGTACTTGTATCTCCGAGCTTGGGTTTTTGTTTTTGATTTCGCAAAAAAGTGAGATCATCCAGTATTTGTCTTTCTCTATCTGACTTATTTCACTTAACATAAAATGCCCCTCAAGGACTGTCCAGATTGTTGCAAGTGGAAAGATTTTTTATTTTATGGCTGAATAATATTCCATATTGTGTGTGTGTGTGTGTGTGTGTGTGTGTGTGTGTGAGATTTTCTTTATCCATTTGTCCATCGATGGGCATTTTATGTTGTTTCCATTTCATGGCCACTGTAAATAATGCTGCAGTGAACTTCGGGTGCAGATATCGTTTATGGTTAGTGTTTTATTTTCTTTGAAGAATCTCCCTATTGTTTTCCAGAGTGACCACACCAATTTACATTCCCATCAACAGTGCACAAGAGTTTCCTTTTCTCCATATCCTCCTAATACTTGTTATTTCTTGTCTTTTGATAATACCATTCTGTTACCTGTGCTCTCAGGTTGGAGGTGATAGCTCATTGTGGCTTTGATTTGCTTTTTCCTAACATTAGTGATGTTGTAGATCTCTTCATATATCTGTTGACCATCTGTGTGTCTTCTTTGGAAAATGTCTGTTAAGATTTTTGCCCTTGCGGGGTGTGTGTGTGTGCATGTGTACATGTGTGCACACTGTTGAGTTACATGTGTTCTTTATATATTTCGGATATTAACTGCCCATCAGTTATTTCATTTGTAGATATTATCTCCCATTTGGTAGGTTACCTTTTCATTTTATTGATAGTTTCCTTTGCTGCGCAGCAGCTTTTTGGTTTGATCTAGTCCCATTTGTTAAATTTTGCTTTTGCTGCTATTGCTTCTGGTGTCAGATGGTTGCCTTTTTACAAGTTTGATTTAGGGGAGTTGTCTTTAGAGTCCAAAATGTTATAATCGTCTTTAAAAGTGTCTCTCAACTTTATTTTTCTCTTCTTTTGTTTGGTAGAATTCTAAGTGCATGAAAACAGCTTTATGAAAAGGAACTTAAATTGTAATTTAATTTCCAACTCAAGACACACATGAGTTTGCTACCAGTTTGGCAGTGTTATAAGCTGATTGACTATTTTATTTTATTATTAACATATAATGTATTATTTATTTCAGGGGTACAGTTCTGTGATTCATCAGTCTTACACAATACACAGCTCTCACCACTACACATACCCTCCCCAGCGTCCATCACCCAGCCACCCCACCCCTCCAACCCCCCTCTGCTCTAGCAACCCTCAGTTTGTTTCCTGAAATTAAGAGATTGACTGTTTCTGATGCCATCAGTGTGCTGCTTTTGGAGTATTCCACGTTCTGTTTATAATGATGTCTTACTGGTTTTCTGTAAACTTGCATGTTTGGTCTGGTGAAGATTTATTTTTTGAAATATCTCTTATGAAGTGTGGACATTATCTGTCTTTATACCTAGCTTCTGTGAAAAATTGTCGCTTCATGTACTGTAGTTTTACAGTCACTAAAAATAGTATTCTGAGCTTAGGCGCTTTTAAGTAGATACATTGTGACAGCCAAATTTGTCAAGAAATAGTTGAAGATGTGAGTATTGGACTATGAAAATGAGATTTCAGAGGAGTGTTGGTAGACCCAGAGTGAGGGTCGATTAGACAGCGCCACTGAAGTTGTAGAGAGTATTATTAGACTGGGGGATCCGGGTGGAGGAACATATGAATGTAGAGAAGTCCGGATTTCCATTTTAGATTTCCTACGATTTTTGAGACAGTGTTGCAGGTATGTATCAAAATAGAAAGAGGAAGGCAGAGCTCATGGGAGAATGGAAAAACAGAGGAGGAGGGAAAAGAATACACTTCTAATTTATCCTGCTAAGTGCTTAAAATTAACAGATTCTAGAATGCATCGTGGCAAAGGGGACTCAGTTTGAAAGTGAGCTAACATGGAGCAGACATGACTGCCGAGGGGACCTGTTCTCAGCAGAGAAGAGACAAGGTTTAATATAACAAGATCCCTTATCTGGGGGGGAAGTAACTTGAGAGTTCATACAACATCTTATCTAAGAAACAGTTGCCAAAGCAAATATTGTAATGAAAAGTAAGGGCAGTAGACTTAATGCGATCCTGTCTTATTAACTGATAAGAAGAGCTAGTTTTGGAAATAAATAAATACATACAGGTATACACAACACACACACACATACATGTATTTCTTTAAGGGTTAAGAGAAGGTATAGTTTTTTTTTTTTAATTTTTATTTATTTGTCAGAGAGAGAGAGAGAGAGCGAGTGCACAGGCAGACAGAGTGGCAGGCAGAGGCAGAGGGAGAAGCAGGCTCCCCGCTGAGCATGGAGCCCGATGTGGGACTCGATCCCGGGACACTGGGATCATGACCCGAGCCGAAGGCGATGTTGTTTTAGGTAAAACTCTTCATCATGGCATATACAATGATTCCCAAACGTGCATTGACATCAGAATTTTTATAAGACTTACTTTTTTCTGAAATAGTTTTTCCAGTGCATTGAGGAAATTAAAAACAAAATTTAAGTGACTATGTAAAGTTCATACTGGGTACTTTTCCATGAATTCCAACTTGGAACTAAATTTTGTGTTAATTTCTTGTCTGTTCTAAATTTGTGTGGAATACTGAGTAACAGCAACATCAGTATCTTCCTGTATTTTTATTGTCCTTCACAGTTTTCACATCTGGTTCACAATCTCATTTTTTTCCTCAGAACAACCCCACAAATCAGGTGGGTGCTTTCCTCATTCTTGGAGTGGTAGAGATGGCTTTGCAGGGTTTCAGAACCTGGTGGCACAGTGATCATGGAAGGTGGAGAACAGGAGCCCTGGGAACCACTGGAACAGCTCTGATTTTGGAAAATAAGTATCTAATAGAACAAATGAGTCTGGCTGAGCTTTATCAGGGGAACCATGCAGGGTAGCCAGTCTTTGTGAAGCACACACTTAGACCTGAAGTGAAGCTGAGTTTCCAGACTTAGATAAATTCGTTTATGTATACTCATTTGACCAAAATTACTTACCTTAAAATATCATCTCTGTATTCAGAGATGGTTCAAGTTGGAAAGAAGGGCAGTTTTTAGATGTGACAAGAAGATTTTTAAGCCTTCTGAAATCTTTTCATCATCCAAAAATCAGTGTGTCAGAGCCCAGCCTCTGTTTAGTGACCAGACTTTTCCTGTGTGTGTTACATTGGTGAGAGGGCATTATTTGATGATGGGCTCAGGAACAGTCGGGAGAAACCGCTAAGTCACCAGTTCTTGCCTTCTTGGCCCCAGCCTCACTTTTCTTGTGGTGATTTTTTAGTTGCATGAAATAGTTTACCCACAGACACTTCATCAGTGGCTCAGTGCCCTAATCTTTTACTTGAAAATCTATTCTCAAAAGATGTAGCCTTGCTCCCCATGAACTATTTCAATTGAATCCCAAACCTTTTATCAAAAGAATGGATCTTCCTCGTGCGAGCAGTCGGGGTGATGAGAGACAGTCAAAGCAGGAAAGGGTATGTTCCTGCTACTGTGGTGCTGAAGTAGCATTTACCCATAATATTTATCCAGTCCATGCAGTAATTATCCAGATTCTGGTACTACCTGGACTCTGTTGGAGGGAAAGACTACTAGAAGAATCAAAGCAAACATTGTAACCCACTAACAGAATTTATGTTTTTGAAGAAAATAGGTAACACAGCTAGAAATTGTGGTAGCTTAGTTTTTGCTTTCTCTGAGAAGCATTTTGTTAAACAAAAGCACAACTCTAGAAACTTCAGCTTAATTTCTTTTGATTAAATTTCATTTAATTTTGATTTTGCAATTTCATTAAATTTCATTTAATCAAAAGAAATGAAACTGGGGTTTCTAGTGTTGTGTTTGGAACACATAAAGTTTGAGATCTGGGGCTGGAGATATTTCCTGCTGAACTGCACATGGACTTCAGCCCAGCGTCTGGCAATTTGTTACACTGATCGGCTAATTTTTTAGTGTGGTTCTTCTGGGGCTCAGTGTAGAGTCACCCAGCACAAGTGGCCAAGCGGTGTAATAGCCTGAATTCAGATCAGATCCAAGTGAGTTATAGTGGAACCTTCAGGCTTGAGCAGAAAGTTGTTCACCAAATAGTATTTGGCTTTTTAATAATTAATAGTTGTTTGTGTAATATTATGTGTATACAATATAATATTTGTATATATAAATACATATGTATGGGTATTTTAACATCTATAACTAACTAAGAAATATGCCGAATGTTCTTCCTTTTTTTTTTTTAATAAAGATTTTTATTTATTTATTTGACAGACAGAAATCACAAGTAGGCAGAGAGAGAGATTGGAGGAAGCAGGTTCCCTGCCGAGCAGAGAGCCCGATGCGGGGCTCTATCTCAGGGTCCTGGGATCATGACCTGAGCCGAAGGCAGAGGCTTTAACCCACTGAGCCACCCAGGTGCCCCCAAATGTTCTTTTCTTAAAAACGTTTTAATTGTCGGTGGTGCAGTCATTTGAGCGAATGAGTCTTGGTTTTAGCTCAGGTCCTGATCTTAGGGTTGTGAGTTGGAGCCCTGCATCAGGCTCCACACTCAGCATAGAGTCTGCTTGGGATTCTCTCTCCGTCTGCCCACCCCCATCCCCCGCTTGTGCTCTCTGTCTCTCTAAAATAAATAAATGAATCTTTTAAAAAATATTTTAATGAAAGAATTGGATTTTAGATGTCTTCAACCCAGTTTGAGGTATTATAATCATATTTGATAGCGCCATTATTGGAATCTATCAAATTGTGTTTGAACTCGGCAGAACATGGTGTCCTTGGGACATCTCCCCATGCCTCAGTTTCCATATTTGTAAAATGAGGATGCTAAAAACAGCAACTTAATATGGCTTTGTGGAGAAGGGATAAAATCATAGATGTACTATTAATGCACATTATAAAGTGCCTTAAAGTGATATTCTTTTTGCATTTGATATAATTCATTTGCAAGTAGGAAGCCTCAAAACTTATTTGATCATAATAAATGCATATATATAGCAATATGAACAATTCTCTCTTTATAAGTTATACTTGTGCTGAAATAATGCAAAGTATCAATTGATCTTCTCCACTTAGGGTAATGACTCTACTTTGGAAAACTTATTACTTGGGTTTAGTACCCTTTGTACCATGACAGGAAACCCAGCTGTACAGATAGACTCATTTGGACTGTCCAGTAGAAGAAAGTACTTACACTCCAGGTAGAATCTGATATGAATAACTTGAGCAATGACTAGTTCTATATAATAAATGGATTTCCATGGTTACAGTTTCTATTAATAAACTTTATTCAATATAAAGAATACTATTGAGCAAGAAATTCTGTATAGTGAAAATTTTCTATTTTCCTTTATTTGTTCATTATATGTATTACATTTGAATATCTTTTTTTAAAAAATTGTTATTTTAGTCACCATATAGTACTTCATTAGTTTTTGATGTAGTGTTCCATGATTCATTATTTCCCTATATATTTGAGTATCTTTATGATGTTAAGTTTTTTAGTGTTTTCTTCTCTCTCTCTCTCGGCAGAGGTGGGGGGTGCAGTGTAAAAAGGATTATTATATAGGCTGGGGTTTGTGAGCTGAAGATGTACATTTTTGAGCCAGATACCATGGTTATCAGGGAATTAGCTTCTTTCCACTAAATCAGTGAGTTTCATCCAGTGAGGTCCACTCCTGCTAGCTAATTGGAGTCTTGGTCTTGGTCTTGGTCTTGGCCTTGGCCTTTTCACTTTGCTGTGGTTGCCAACTTCTTGCCATGTTCATATTGGGTGATGCCCAAATGGTGGTACCTTTCTGAGCCTGGTACCAACCTCAAGAAGTAGTTTTATCAGAAATAAATAAATGTACCTATTTACCCACTTCAGTCCGCACCCAAACTCTGTCTCAAATGAGCACCTCACCCTGATTTGTTGTCTTTGTGTATGTGTGTGTGTTTGTATGTGTGTTTGTGTGTGTGTTTAAGCAATTGAGAAATAAATTCCTTTGATTTCATACCCTGTTCCTCTCTTGGGTCAGAATGTCTCATCAATATTAATGTTCCACCTTGAAGGAGGATGCTGTACTGGTTTGTAATTCAAACTGGGCACAGGTGGTGACATGATCTTAAGAGGGTGAAAGCCCCAAATCCCTTAGGTTATTAAGAGAAACCCTCTCATTCTCTAATTATTTAGCCATTTGTCGCCTGCATAGTGAAAAAGATTGCCCTTCAATTCAGTCTGGTCCCTGTAAATTTGACCAAAAGCTTATCAGCCAGTTATCTTGTGGCTGGCTGGATGGTTGAAGCTGTACCTTTAATTCTTTTCTCATTTGGTTACTAAATTGGCAAGTGAAGCAGGGAACCTGGCTGTCACCTCCCACTCTCTAATTTCATTTTTTTGGGTAATCTCTCAGGCTTTATTGTCTCTTGATTTGCTCTCTCTCTCCCCTCCTTTTTTTTTTTTTTTTTTTTTTACATGCCATATCAGTGGTTGGTTCCCATGTGACCCAGGTCATGCAGGCTCCATGGCCACCGAGTTCCCTGGAGTAAACCTTTGTTACAAATTATAGATCTTGTGACAAGCAAACATAATCGGTGTGAGAGAGATGGCCATTATTTATTTTACTTATTTATTTTTTTAACAGCATGGTCCTATGGTAATAGATAGGACTTTAATGTATATAGGTTTACATACATATGTCTGGCTCAAGAAAATTCTCATTGACAAAAATCCTTGACTTATAAAATAAATTAAGAGTGTGAATGTGATATGGGAAGAGGCACCAGTATTCGTTTAAATCAGAAATCTTAAAAAAAGTTAGGAGGTATTTCAACCAATGAAGGGAAAAGTAGAGGTGACGGAAAGTTTGAATGTACCTTTCTTACAGTGAGTGGGCTGTGACTGGGGTCATCCCAGAGTTGCCCTGCTCCAGTCTGGCACACTTGAAGTGTGGTTAAAAAGAAATACAAGACATTTTTCTCTGTGGTAAAGATACATCCCCTAGGCTTAGACAAAGGGAAAGTCTCTCTTGCATTAAACTCATAAAACCATAAACTCTTCTGCCTTTTGGACTGGAATGATTCACCTTGATCCACATTCAAGGCCTCAAACTATTCATGCCATTTGACTTTTCTCTTCTCTTATTAAGAGACTTTGTGTTGAAAGTACTAGATACCAGCTCTGGCTAGCTTTAAGTAGAAAGGGCATTAGTTAGGTGGGCCCTAGAATATTTTATCATGTCAAGAAATTCCTTGGTAGCCAAGCCAGAACTTGTAGACCTGCTCATTCTTCAGAATGCTACCAGAGATGTGTCTGCTCTGCCAATTTCCTCTTAGTGTCTCTCTTTCAGACATTTTTACCCCAAGTGGGAATCTGGTACCATTTAGGTCAGGCATCGGTCACCACAGCTGTGTTCTGTCTCTGTCTCTCTCTCTCTCAAATAAGTAAATAAAAATCTTGAAAAAAAAAAAAAACCCAACCCACTTAGATAACTTTAAGATCTTGATTAAAAAAAAAAAGATTTTATTTATTTGACAGACAAGATCACAAGTAGGCAGAGAGGCAGGCAGAGAGAGGGGAGAGGCAGGCTCCCCGCTGAGCAGAGAGCCCGATGCGGGGCTCGATCCCAGGACCCTGAGACTGGGACCTGAGCCGAAGGCAAAGGCTTAATCCACTGAGCCACCCAGGTGCCCAGATTTTGATATTTGTAAAAATTGAAAAGACTAATGCCAGTCTGGGGACTCTGCATTACTTATTTCAGGAAAAGGGAGATAGAGGAAGGGCCCCGCATGGTGTTAGGGGTAAAGACACCTGGGCCCCCGTAGCACCCCTTCACCTGTTTCAGTTCTCTCTGTGGGATATGGAGCGTCTCCTTCCATGCTGCAGTGCCACACGTGCAGCGCCTCACAGCCGTGCTGCGATGCTGGGAAATGCGAGTGCTCCATTCAGAGCCCTCATTTCTGACTTACAGCAAAACTGCAGGTACAGTAAGATAAGGACTCAAGCCACAAAGACAAAAGCCAGGTAGTAAAGGAGAAGGGGAGAGAAAAATTGTATTCAGATTTTTAAAATTTATTTGACTGAGAGAGATCACAAGGCAGAGAGGCAGGCAGAGAGAGAGAGAGAGAGAGAGGAGGAAGCAGGCTCCCTGCTGAGCATAGAGCCCAATGCGGGACTTGATCCCAGAACTCTGAGATCATGATCTGAGTGGAAGGCAGAGGTTTAACCCACTGAGCCACCCAGGCTCCGCCTGGATAGTTTTAAGGCATCTTCTGTGATTTTGGTGTGGGCTTTCTGAAACACTTTTGGGAACAAACTGGGGTACAAATATAATTAAATAACAAAATGAAAAACAAAGAAATGAAGAAGTTAGAAGATAATTTCAATTTCATTATTGCCAAAAATGAAAGGAATTTCCTGGGGAGGAAAACATGGCTAAATTAGTAAAACAGCTTGTCTGTTTCCATGGTTGCACTCTTACTACGCTTACATGTAGAGAGCTGAAGAAAATGTAGCTGTTACTTTTCATACAGTTTGGAGTATTCATAAGCAAAGTATGAGCCTGAATGAACTGCCTTTGTGATCTTGAGGAATAAGGCCCCCTGTGGTTTGTTGGTATAGGATGAATGTTAATCAGTTAATTTAGCCAACAGTGATGCAGAAATGTCATAAGATGTACTCAGAAATCATCGGCTACCTGGCTGCTCTGTCTTTGGGGCATGGGAATTCTTGATCTGGGGATTGTGAGTTCCAGCCCCATGGTGGGTATAGAGATTACTTAAAAATAAAATTTTTAGAAAAGAAAAAGACTTAATCAAAATCACAGCATTTTTCAAACATTCTCTACTTTAAACCTGAAGTTTTAATTTCTTATCTAAAATCCTCCATTATTTGATGAGGGCAGGCAGAAGAAGAAGCAGGCTTACTGCTGAGCAGGGAGCCCAATGTGGGACTCAGTCCCAGGACCCCGAGATCATGACCTGCGCCGAGAAGGCAGGCGCTTAATCAAGTGAGCTACCCACGCGTGCCTCCAATTCTTATTCTCATTTGAAAGTTTTGTTTGGAAACTATAAAAGGAAAGATAAAATTTAGTAGCTGTTTAATTCCTTCAGGAACTTTATATATAGAATCCAGGTTCTTGGTCTGTTTGGGCATAATAGAGTTTACAGAAATCTAAAACAGAGATGAACGCATTGCCTGTCCTGATAGCAGAATTACAGAAACATGAAACCTCAGCATTTTGCAGATCACGGAGATGCCATTTTTGTATGTTCAGAATATTTCATGAATAATGTTTAGATGGACTCCATATAAACCCAATTTGTATTAGAACTGAAATACTTTTATTCTGTACAGAAAACTCGAACTCAACTGTAAATGAAAGCATATTTAAGTGTTTATAGTGGGCAACAGAAAGCACTGGAAAATCTAGTGTTAGTAGTGCTTCCAGTCCTTTTTTATAGTACTAAAAAATACGAAGCAAAAGGAATTCTGATTTTCTATGCAGAAGATCTGCTCTTAGAGCCTGTGTTTTCTGTCTGCTGTTTCAGGCCAACATTGCATCTTCCACTGTCAAATTGAGTTAGCTGTGGTACAGATCACGGAGGGCTCTAAAGCTATTTTTCCATTAAAAGCAAGGCATTTAAAAATATATAAATAAATGATTACAGTGTACACCTCTGATGCTTTCAGTTTGCTCTTTTGTATGAATTCTATTTTTAGGGTGGCATTTTAGGGTGGCAGTCCAGAGTAAATGGGAGAAAATGATCCAGAAAATCAGGTCTGTTTTCACATTCATCCGTGAAACCTTCATTTTCCCTAATGAAGTGATTCAGCACTCCAGAATGAGAAATCCTAATATGTAGATGAGAGAATCCCAAGATGCATTTTAAAACGGGGTCATTTTAAAAAGTGAGAAGCGCAGTGCACTTGCGTGGAAGTGACTTTGGACTCTCTTAGGTGTGGGAGGTGAATGATGAGTGGCTGATTTATGAGCTGTACTAACCCCTTTTATAGTGTATTTTAGAGTCCAATAAAAAGGAGGAGGAAAGTGTTTTGTGGTAGTGTTTCCTAGTATAAGAGATGATAATAAAATAAATTTTTTACATGGAAAGTAATTTAGCAGGGACTCTAAATTACTTCGTGTGTGTGTGTGTGTGCACACGTGTGAGTGTGTGTGTTTTGTTTTGTTTTCCTCCTATGATTATCCTTCTCCTAAACCACAGGAAGAGGCAGTATCTCTCACAGTGGTCGGTTGAAGCCATGGTTGCTTGGACACAGGTTTTAAGTTTGAGTGTCCAAAAGTATGCATGAACTGAGTATGAAGTTTTTATTGATAAGAGGTTACATTTCAGGTTATATTTCACATCTGATTGGGAAATTGGTTCACTTTTATGGTGTAAAAAAAAAAAATCATCTTCTACCTCCAAATAAGAGGAGGATTTTTTTTTAAAGCCCCTCAAATGTTTCTTTCTGAATTAACTCAGTGTGCTGTGTTCTTTGTCCATGAGCTAAGAATTCTTCCTATACCAACCTTTTGGAGTGGGAACCAAAGTGATGTTCAAATAGTTAAACATTTCCTCAGGTAGTACAGTAGGATTTCAAAAGTAAAGGCAATGTATGGGTAATTATAAGAATAAAAAGAGCCAAACTGATTTTAGAAGGACAGATCAGGAAATATCCCAGGATAGGGAGAAATAAACAGATTAAAAGAAAGAGAGGTTAACATCTTGGAAGATCAACACCCCTCTGTAAGGATATTTAGAAGCCGATCATAGTCTTAACAGAGGGGAGGAGATAATCAATGACATATCATTGAAGAATTCTCCACAGGGCTGAAAAATCACGCCAGTCTTCAGACTGAAAGGATCCACTGTGTGCTGAGTCAGATGGAAAAAATCCAATACTCAGTTACTCCTACCCTGAGAGCTTCATGGAATAAAAAGCAAGTACCTACTACAGAGAAAAAAAATAAGTTAAAAAAAGCGTAAGAACTAGATTAAAATCACATTTCCCATAAGCCCCATAAGATTCTAGAACATAATGAAGTGATACTTAGATCTCCAGGAAAGTAATAGTTTGATCCAATATTCTATGTAACCAAGCTATTTGTTAGTTAAGGTAACAATAAAAGGGGTGCCTGGGTGGCCCAGAAGATTAAGTATCTGCCTTTGGCGCTGGTTATGATCTCAGCCTCCTGGGATCAAGCCCAGCATTGGGCTCCCAGCTCAGTAGGGAGCCTGCTTCTCCTCTCCCTCTGCCTCTCCACCTGCTTGTGCTCTCTCTGTCTCTCTCTGTCTGTCTCTCTCTCAAATGAATAAATAAAATCTTAAAAAAAAAAAAAAAAGAAGGTAAGTAAAAATATATTCAAGGGGTGCCTGGGTGGCTCTGTCTATAAAGCATTCGACTCTTGGTTTCTGTTCAGGTCATGATCTCAGTGTCCTGAGATTGAGTCCCGCCTCGGGCTCCATGCTTAGCAGGGTGTCTGCTTCTCCCTCTCCCTCTGCTCCTTCCCACTCTCAAACAAATTCAAATAAAATCTTTAAAAAATATTAATTTCAAATATGCAGGTATTGTCTAGACTATAGACAATATGAAGAATTTCTATATGAAGAAATAAATCTGGGGAGTCATTTCAATGATGTGGTAAAAGAATCCAAGAAATCATAATACCTGAGATGTAAGAAAGAGATGTATTTAGGGTGCCTGAGGGGCTCAGTCAGTGAAGCGTCTGCCTTCAGCTCAGGGCATGAGTTTGGGGTCCTGGCATGGACCCAAGCAGACTCCAAGTCTGCTTGTCCTTCTTTTCCTTCTGTCCGTCTCCCTGCTCTCTTTCTTGCTCTGTTATCTCCCAAATAAATAAATAAAATCTTTTTTTTGTTGGATTTTTTGTTTTTGGTTTTTAAAATAATTTTAATTATTTATTTATTTGAGAGAGAGAGAGAGAGAGAGAGATAGCCATGGAGATAGAACAAACAGAGAGGAGAGGAGGAAGCAGACTCCATGCCAGGACCCTGGGATCATGACCTGAGCTGAAGGCAGATGCTTAAGTGACTGAGCACCCCAGGCCCCCCTAAATAAAATCCTAAAAAGAGAGAGAGATGTAGGTGAAGTGAAGCAAAGGAGCAACAACAAAAAATGGAATTAATGCGACATTGACTCTTGGGACATTTTCCTTTAAACAGGAGAGACTTGGTGGCACAGGATTGCATTTCTTCCCCTGTGAGTCTGTCCACAATACTTGAGTTCATGGTTAAAAATATTTATGTAATTATAATCTTGTAAGTGCCATCTATTGCTTTTTGGTCTCCTAAAGTCAACTACTGAGAAAGTATAGAGCATTGTCTAGTTATAGAAAAGAGCTTAACTTTTTAAAATAATTGTTTTTGAGAGAGAGAGTACACATGAACTGGTGGGAGGGGAGATGGGAGAGAGAATCTTAAGCAGCGTCCACAGCCGTGTGCAGGGCAGGACCCAGGGCTCCCTCCACTGACTGTGAGATCATGACCTGAGCTGAAATCAAGAGTTGGATACTTAACTAACTGAGCCACCCAGGCACCCCAAGAGTTTAATGGTTTATAAATAAGCCCTGAGAATGTAAAATAATAATATAACAAAAATCCAGAAATACAAGGTGACCGTATTATCTTTTATTTAAAAAATTAAAAATTTTTTGTTGTGGCTTGAATATTATATTTTATTTTTATTACTTTAATTAATCTAGCATACAGTGTTGTGATTTCAAGTATACAACATAGTAATTTCACGCTTCGTACATCACCTGGTGCTCATCATGGCAGGCGCGGTCCTTAATGTCCGTCACCAGTTTCCCCCATCCCCCTCCCAGCTCCCCTCTGGTGACCATCAGTGTGTTCCTTAGGATTCAGAATGTTTCTCAGTTTGCCCCCCCCCTTTCTCTCTCTCTTTTCTTTGGAAGTAAAATAGTGACCATCAGAAGAATGGAAAAATGTACATTTTAGAATATTTTTTTTTTCCAGAGAGAGTTGTTTTGGAGAAAGGAAAATTTTTATTTTATACTTAAAACAACAACAACAACAACCACCACCAATATGCCTGTATTACTTTCTTAGCTTCAAAAACTTAAGGGGCACTTTCATCAATAGGGGATTGTTCAATTATAGTTCTTTCTTGTAATGCAACATAGTAAACGAATGGAAGAGATTTTATATGTGGACTGATATCAAGATTTTAAGTGAATCAATTAAACTGACTTGTAGAATGAAATGGATGGCATGATGTAATTTAAGTCAAAACACGTCTATATTTATATGATGTCATGTGAGGAAAAAGTCTAGAAGGCTACGTAGCTACTCTCACTTTTTCCAGTTCTGCACATATATAAAGGTTTACAGAGGCTTTCTCTCCCTTTTGCAGCTATGACACTCAGTAAAGGTATTTCGAAAAATGAGATTGTTTGAAGCCCTGAGAAGGGAATGCTGTGCCCAGGATCAGCCCGGAAGCAGGTAGCAGAATCAGAAGTATAATCCTCTTAGTAGCGGTGTTGCCAGGTTCTGGAAAAGTTAGCCTCGTCTCCTCATTTCTACCAGCTCTCTGAAGCCATCCCAAGTAATTAATCATCACAACTACAACAAGGATAGTGACTGATATCTGTATTAAAGTTTATGTGAAGCGTGCATAAAACTATCTTCAGGAAAAAATATATATTCCTGATGTTTTGGTGGGAGGTGAGGATGACCAAGCAAACCTCTGTAAAGGAGGTTGCAATTGAGAAAAGCCTTGAACGATGGGGCATAGTTTCTGACAGACCAAGATGGGGGCGGAGCTGTGGCCAGAGTCATCTCAGTAGTTCAGGGGCACCCAAAACAACCCAGGTGACCAATGCAGCCTTTCCTGTCACTGTTCATGTTGCTATCACAGAATTAATTCATGCACACTTGATAAAAAGGGGAATGATACTGAATGTGCCCATCTCTGGCTTACAGGTGATTTTTCTTGACATGTTAATGGTTTTTGTCACCAGGCGTAGCAGCTGATCCCAAAGTACAGCAACCTATAGACACGACCCATCGCAAACCTCAGGCCCTTCACCTGCTCTTCTTCGCTTGATGGGGCCACAGTTCCCTGGAGTCTTTCTACATTTCTGTAACATAGACAGCCTTCTTTCAAGCTACCTTCCCCGTTACTTTAAAAGTTTTGTTGTATGTTTGCTGTTTTCTTTCTTTATTAAGGGTTTAAAATGTCTTTTTAAAACGGTTCTAAGGTTTTTTAAAAATTAGGATTTCTTTAGGGCTCTCTGGTTACAATATTTTATATTTCTTGAGTGTTCTGCCTTATAATCCCTCATAGTGTAAGATTTTACAGACCATGAGATATTTCAGGAATGTATATACGTGTGTGTATGTGTGCATTTTGTTAAGTATTGTAGACCTTTGGTTTAGCTGATAGAGCAGGGAGGGCTGCCCGATAGAACTTTCCGTGATGGAAATGCTTTAGGTCTTGCCCGTGGCCACTCACCACTGTGGCTGTTTAATTTTAAGATCACTGAATTAAATACCAGATTGTGTTCCTCACTTGCACAGGCCACACTGCAAGTACTCAGCAGTCACCCGGGCCTCAGGGCTCCCAGGTGGGCAGCCCATCTGGAGGGGGTTGGATTTGTGCACCCCTCTGATGACCAAGCAGTCTCTTCTCAGCATTCCCTGTTGAGAGGTTAGGCATCCGGAGGGGAAGTTGCCGAGGAGGTTCCGGGACAGTGTCGGGAATTTGGAACCCTGGAGAGAGATGCTGCCTTGAGCCTGAGGAGTGGAGCGTGCTGTCTGTGAATATCTGTTTCCCCCAGAGGCTCACTGCTGCCCAGCTGACGACCACAGCTGCATTTAATTAACCTGTGCAGTTACGTATGGTTATGTATCCCTAGCCAGATGATGAATAACTTGAGAGCAGGAATTGCATTTTATAATTCTGCATCTTCCTCTGTGAATAACACTTCACTAACATATAAAGGAAGGGCATCATTATCTGGCTGGAAGACAAAGTGTTACTCCTATTCCCGCAGAAATTGAGAACAGTTCTTCACTTGCAGTGAACTGGAAGGGATTATACGTGGTGTGAGAAGAACAGAAACTAGTGGTGGGGCTTATGATATTTCCAATTATACTAGATAAAAAAGTGTTAGGTCTTGTTTTCTGTGGTTGTACACTTTCTACCTCAGCCTTGCACTTAAGAGCAGATCTGTTAATGAGATGTAGGAGTTTTTTTTTTTTTTTTCTTCTCCCCCAATTTGTAGTTTACAAGACCTATTTTGAGAACTGGGAGTGTAGAAGCCTAATGCAAAAAAAAATTAAAAAATCAACCAAACAACAACAACAACAAAAACCTTTGTTGCAGAAACAGATTTATAAGGATTATTTTTTAACGATATTATCTATTTGAGAGAGAGCCAGAGAGATGGCACAGGGAGAGGAAAACTCGCCGCTGAGCAGGGAGCCCCACTTAGGCCTTGACCCCCGGGGATTGTGACATGAGCTGAAGGCAGACGCTTAACCAACTGAGCCACCCAGGCGCCCACAAAATCAGATTTAATGTCACGTTTCACTTTGCAGTACTCTGTGCATCTCTGTACGTCTGCCATAGCTCAAACCTGATTTCCTTCTTTCGTGTGCCTCCTCATCACTCTTTCTTTACTTTGCGTCTGTTGAAGTAGACACACAGTGTAAACATAAATTCCAAGTTATGTAGTGACAAAGGTTTTCGAGCAAGTTTTAACTGATTTGTAGAATTCCATATTTTTACAGTAACATTTACAATGAGGCATAGTTCACTATGCCAGTGATTTAGCATTTATTGTCTTACAGGTTAAATGCAGTATTCTGTTCCGTGAGATATTTTAAGGTACTAACATTTAATGCACAGAGTGGTGTGCGAGGCCAGTCAGCGCCCCAGTGTGACTTGAAGGAGTGCTTCCTCTGTGCCCGGTGTATTCTTTTAAGGTAGCCGACTTGGCGTTCTCAGGCCTCATTGTAATTCACACTGCATCCCACGCTACTGGAGAACTAATGAAAATGCTGGCGCTACAAGGCTTTATTTTACTGTTGAGAATTCTCAGTGGTTACAGTATTATGTAGTGCCTAATTCTCCTGGTGTTGCCTTTTTTTTTTTTAAATAGTGATTTTTATTTTCAGTCCAGTGATCCATTTTGTTCATTAACCCTCTAACCACTGGGTAAGCATTATGTCACAAAAGACCTTCCGAAGGAAGAGGCCTGCATTGGATTTATTATAACTATAGATGTCCTCATAATTTCTAAACCTCAATATATATTTTCTCATTGGAATGAAAAACTGGCTTTCAAGTCACACTATGAGATGATCAGGGTGCCTGAGTGTGAGAGCAAATACTGTGTTTTTCCTATGGTATGCGCTCGTGTAACACAACTGTTTCCATAGCAGAATTAGGTGAAATTTCATAAAATCTGCTCGTGGCTCCCGAGGAAAAACTAAACATAAGGATTTTAATGTCACTTTGTCCCCTTTTACTTGATTTCCCATCCTTAACACGGCACACACACTGAGTGGACCCTTCATTTTGAAAAATTGATTTGCTCTGGGAAGTTGACTGGTATTAGATCCTGTGCGTGGTCTGTACCGAATTGTGCCCCAAATAGTAATTGTCATTCATGCCATGCCTTTGTGTGTCACATGCCGTATCTGATGAATGACAGGCGTCCCAGATGACTAAGGCCATTTTGAAATGTGAGAGATACTATCTCTACGATATTATGAAATGTGTTATGATCTCATTTTGATATTTTCCCTTGTACCTTAAAGCAGTACTTTGTTGTGTATACAAACGTGAATGTGTATATGCGTGCATTTTAAAAAGCTAATGTTGAGAATTACTACGTCGATTCTTGTTTGAGTCTTTAAAAATATTCCGGCTGTGTTCTGTATGTGGTGTTCCCTGTGATAGGGATTTCTATTTACTTATTTTATTAAGTCCATGTGTTGTTGCTGCTGATGTCAACTGCCCAGCTACTCCAGAAGCTGCTTTCTGGACAGCATCTTTCTTACACTCCCCACGTGTCCACACGCTATATCAAAGAAGCAGGAAACAGGAGAGAAAACATACCTCTTTGAAAGTGGAATGTCATCTGGAGTGAGAAGGAAGTAAAAATGATTCATAGTTTGAGGTAGAAAGATTGCTTTCAGGGATGATTGAAGACCAGAATCTGAGTGTATCAAATACTATGCTTGTCAACGACTCCGCATTCTCACTGAGAATATGGAGTCTATAATTTGAAAAATTCTTTGGAATAAAAGGCATTAATTAGAAACTTAAGTATTTAGATGAAAATATGCAGAGGAAGTGGCAGGCAGAGGGAGAAGCAGGCTACCCACTGTGCAATGAACCAGATGCAGGACTGGATCCCAGGACCCTGGGATCATGGCAGACACTTAACAGATTGAGCCACCCAGGTGCCTCGTAAGAGAAATTTTTAAAGATTTTTTTATTTATTTATCAGAGAAGGGGGGGGGAGAGCGAGCACAGGCAGACAGAATGGCAGGCAGAGGCAGAGGGAGAAGCAGGCTCCCCGCCGAGCAAGGAGCCCGATGTGGGACTCCATCCCAGGACGCTGGGATCATGACCTGAGCTGAAGGCAGCTGCCCAACCAACTGAGCCACCCAGGCGTCCCTCGTAAGAGAAATTTAAACACACATACATACACACATACATACACATTAGAACTTTACTGTCAGGGCACCTGGGTGGCTCAGTCCATTAAGTGTCTGCCTTGGGCTGCGATACACTCCATGGGGCTTCCTGCTCAGTGGTGAGTCTGCTTCTCCCTTTCCTTTACCTCTCCTCCCTGTTTGGGTTTGTACCCCCCCCTCCATAACAAACTAACTAAATAAATAAAAAAAAAAAAGAATTGTATATATATAATCTCAGTTTATCAATTCACTTGACTACTTCTACAGACAAGTATTGTTTAACGATTCTATTTGCTCTACTGTTAATTAAGATGCTTCTTTTTTTCCCCCCTCTTTAACTAAATACTCTTTGTTTAGGTTAATTTAACTCCCTAACTACTGAAAACTGGGGTAATGTTTCTGCAGTCTATGAACAACGTTAATATGATGTCTAAAACTTCTATACATTTGGTTCCTAAATAATCTATAAAGTCAGAATTATTAGAAAATAAAAATATATTTTAAATTGAAAAAAAAAGAATTTCACTGTCAAATATAGTACTCAGTAGCCGTATTTGGCTACTTATTATTTTTTTTTAAGATTTTATTTATTTATTTGACAGACAGAGATCACAAGTAGGCAGAGAGAGAGGAGGAAGCAGGCTCCCTGCTGAGCAGAGAGCCCGATGTGGGGCTCAATCCCAGGACCCTGGGATCATGACCTGAGCTGAAGGCAGAGGCTTAACCCACTGAGCCACCCAGGCACCCCCGTATTTGGCTACTTAAAATAAAAAATCGAATTCATAATCAGTTTATTCAGTGGCATTAATCATATTAATTGCCACGTGTGACTAGTGACTACCATATTTAATGGTGCAGATATGGAACATCTCTGTCATTGCAGAAAGTTCTACAGCAGTGCTGGCATGGAAGAATTTCTTAATCAGGAGAGACACAAGCAGCATGATAGTATTCCTTAATTATAAAAATAAGCCGAACAGTGTAATAGTGACACTGTATTTTGCAGCTAACTTTGCCTGAGGACATAATGGTAACCTGAGAGTTATAAACACTGAACCTGTCTCCAGCTCTGCTTTAAACTTCTCTATGGTATTTGGACCTATTATTGCGTCTCTCCAAACTTACAACCTGCCTTGCATGTGTTTCATAGACCAGCCTGTCTTCTGGTTCCCTGTTTCCTTTGTCATTTTTTCTTAAGCTAGGATTTCTTTATGTAGCTTTAAAAAAACCTGTGTTAGTTTTTGTATTGAATGTACCCATGCAAGCTACATCTTTCTGGGGGTGGGTATGGATTATAGAGAGAAATCCAGTTTTTCTCATTCAACCTCGGTTTCCCTACTTGTTTAAAAAAAAAGGGTTGAAATTACTAACCCACAGATCATAACAGTGTGAGAATTAATGAGTTGATCATATGATCATAGGGAACAATAGTAAAAATCTTAAGCAGAGATATCTGGATAAGATGATCTAGAAAAGCAGTGGCTCTTAAAGGCTTAGTTAGTTATCAAATTAAAAAATCCTAAAGCATTCCTCAAATTAGTGTTTAAATACCATGATACTGAAAGTTTTTATGTTTCTGGACAGTGCTTCATTTTCAGACATTAGAAAACCTGTAAGACCCAAATTTTTAGGACTGAAGATCAATATAACTTTGTTGTAGGTGTTCATAGATATTGAAATAGTTCTAATCATGTCATTTTCTGAAAAGCTCAAAATACTTGAACAGTGTGTTATTTAACTTTACAACATCTCTATGAGATGGGTAAGGGGCAGTTATAATAATTGTTCTATAATAAGGGTTAAATTTTTAAAAAATTTTCTTAAGATTAAATAAATTACTGGTGTTACTTTGTTCTCTAGCAGGCAGACCAAAACAATGTAACACCTATTATTAACACTAAACTCATTATTGAACAGGTTATTGCTAATTATCTCATTTAAATTGACAATAATCCTTTTTATTTTTAATTAGTAAGACAAATTGATTTCAAAAAATTTTAGCAGGGTGATAAGATGGAGAACAAAAACCAAATGTAGAGTTTCTCAGGAGAATAATGGTGTAGAATTTTTGTATATAAGCAAGATAATATATTAGGAGATGTTCTAACATCATTTATTCCTATAATGAATTGAAGTTTTAAATTGTAATGAACTGCTAATTGAGGATTTAGGATAATAGTTATCATTAATGAATGTAAAAAGAATATTGGAGCTTTATTTGTGAAATTATGTCAGGCCACTAAATTGCTGTCCTTAGTCTAAATGATGTTAATGTAGTTTCTAAATTTATCTGAAAAAATTTTAATATCTGACTCTAAAATCCTACTTCAATAATTCATTCTTTATTTAAGGATATTTCCTAGGATAATGGAAATTTCTAAAAATTTCTGAAATATATTTAAAAAAATTAAAATAGAAAGTATAATTAAAATAGACCTTACTTCTTTTAGAAGAAACATTGACTCCAGATGATACTTTTAATTATTTTCATGAAATCAGATAAGTATTGTTAGAAAACACATACCTTGTTTTTCTCCCTTTGTGAAATTCATTCATAAAGATAGGTCAGTAGAATAGAGGTCTTCGAACTTTTTAACCATTGGAACCTAAATTGCCCTTCAGCTAATATAAAAAAAATGTGCTCTAGATATTAAGATTTATGGCTCTTTGGGATTTTATGCTGCCCTTCAGCTGGAACTGCAGGCTGGCCCTGAGAGGGGAAGACAGTAAGTCGGGCATCACCAGTGAATACTAGACCTATACAAAAGGATGTGTGATTATCAGAATCAGATACTTTATTTATTTCTTTAAAAAATTTCTTTAAAAAGATTTTATTGGAAGAGAGTGTGCACGCAAGCATTAGAGGGCGGGGAGGGACAGGGGAGAAGCAGACCTAGTATAGTTAACATGCAATGTGATATTAGTTTCAATATATGATATATAGTTTACAATATAGTGATTCACCACTTGCATACTCACCCAGTGTTCATCAGGACAGGTGCACTTCTGAATCCCCACCCCCTGTTTCCCCCATCCCCCTACCAACTTCCTCTTTGGTAACCAGCAGTGGGTTTTCTGTAGGTGAGAGTCTGTTTCTCAAGTTGTCTCTTATTTTCCTTTGTTTTGTTTCTTAAAAATTCATATATCAGTGAAATCGTATGGTATTTGTCTTTCTCTGACTGGCTTGTTTCATGTAGTATTATACTCTCTAGCTCTATCCATTTTGTTGCAAATGGCAAGATTTCATTCTTTTTTATGACTGCATAATACATATATGCATAAAACTCACGTCTTCTTTTTTTTTTTTTTTTAAAGATTTTATTCATTTATTTGTCAGAGAGAGAGAGCGAGCACAGGCAGACAGAATGGCAGGCAGAGGCAGAGAGAGAAGCAGGCCCCCTGCCGAGCAAGGAGCCCGATGTGGGACTCGATCCCAGGACGCTGGGATCATGACCTGAGCTGAAGGCAGCTGCTTAACCAACTGAGCCACCCAGGTGTCCCAAACTCACGTCTTCTTTATCCATTCATCTGTTGATGGACACTTGGGCTGCTTACATAATTTTGCTATTGTAAAAATTGTTGCAGTAAACATAGAGGTGCATGTAATGCTTTGAATTAGTGTTTGTGTATGCTTTTAGCAAACACCCAATAGTGTGATTATTGCACAATTCTGTTAATTTTTTGGGGACTCTCCATACCGTTTTCCACAGCGGCTATACCAGTTCACATTCCCATCAACAGTGCACGAATGTTCCTTTTTCTCCATATCCTCTCCAATACCTGTTGTTTCTTGTGTTGTTGATTTTAGCTGTTCTGGCAGGTGTGAGGTGATATCTCATTGTAGTTTTGACTTGCATTTCCCTGATGATGAGTGATGTTGAGCATCTTTTTATGTGTCTGTTGGCCATCTGGATGTCTTTGGAGAAATGTCTGTTCATGTCTTCTTCTCATGTTTAATTGGATTAGTTATTTTTGGGGGGTATTGAGTTGTACAGTTCATGATATGTTTTGGACACTAACACTTTATTGGATATGTCATTTGCAGATAATCTTCTCGCTTTCTGTAGGATATGTTTTGGTTTTGTTGACTGTTTCCTTAGCTGTGCAGAAGCTTTTAATTTTGATATAGTCCCAGCAGTTTATTTTTGCTTTTATTTCTCTTGCTTCATCAGATATTACTGGAAAAATGTTGCTATGGCCGATGTTAGAGACATTACTGCATGTGTTCTCTTCTAGGATTTTTATGGTTTCAGGTTTTACATTTATGTCTTTACTCCAGTTTTAGTTTATTTTGTGTATGGTGTAGGAAAGTGGTCCAGTTCCATTCTTTTTTAATATGTAGCTACGTAAATGTAGCTGTCCAGGTTCCCAATACCATTTGTTGAAAAGACTGTCTTTTTTCTACTGAAAATTCTTCCTCCTTTGCTGAAGATTGGGAGGAAATTAAGCCTAGAAGTAAGCTTGTAAGTGTGGGTTTAGATCTGAACTCTCTATTCTGGTCTTTTTTTTTTTTTTTTAAAGATTTTATTTCTTTATTTGACAGAAAGAGAGATTACAAGTAGGCAGAGAGGCAGGCAGAGAGGGAAGCAGGCTCCCTGCTGAGCAGAGATCCCAATATGGGACTCGATCCCAGGACCCTGAGATCATGACCTGAGCCGAAGGCAGAGGCTTTAACCCACTGAGCCACCCAGGTGCCCCTGTTCAGGTCTTTTGATCTATGTGTCAGTGTTTGTACCAGAACCATCCTGCTTTGAGTACTACGGCTTTGTAATATGTCTTGGAGTCCAGAATTGTGATACCTCATTTTGTTTTTCTTTTTCAGGATTGTTTTGGCTATTCAGTGTCACTTGTAGTTCCATATCACAAGATTATTTTTTCTAGTTCTGCAAAGTATGCTGTTGGTTCTTTGATACGGATTCTATTAAACATATAGGTAGCTTTGGGTAATACAGACATATTAGTAATTCATCCAATCCATGAGCATGGAATGTCTTTACATTTTTTTGTGTCATCTTCAATTTCTTTAATCAGTGTTTTTTAGTTTAGTTGGGTTTATTCCTAGATATTTTATTATTTTTGGTGCAGCTATAAATGGGATTATGTTCTTATTTTCTCTTTCTGCTCCTTCATTTTTAGTGTATAGAAATGCAACAGATTTCTGTGCATTGATTTTGTGTCCTTCAACTTTACCAAATTCATTTATCAGTTCTAATAGCTTTTTGGTGGAGTCTTTATAGTTGTCTGTATGTAGTATCACATCATCTGCAAATAGTGACAGTTTTACTTCTTCCTTACCTATGTGGATGCTGTTTAATTCTTCTTGTTGTCAGACTTGATTTTCATAGGCCTCGAAACCTTGGAGAGTAGTGTAGAAGAAGTACAACACAGTCCAATAGCGTATCAGCTTTTCCTTCCCTTAAAAAATGGCATTAGTTCAAGAGTCTTCTAAGGTAAACTATTTCATGGTCATTAAGCATGGAAACCAATTGAATTGCCCTACTTTAGGGTCTTCTGAAGTAAACTTTGAAATAAGGAATAATATGTAAGCATAAGTAACAACACTTGATGCCAAATCTAGTTTATAAATATTTTTATCGTAGATTTTTAGAGGCAGACAGGACCTTAGAAAATTGTGTGATTATTTTGTGTATACATGTATTATTTTCATCTCTTGCATAAAAGTAAAGGGGCTGGAGAGGTTATCTGTTCCAGTTCAAACTGTTAGTACTGTGCAAAGGGACTCAGTTCTCCAGCCTGGTATCTTATCTGGTATCTTTCTACCACCACCAAAATTTTGTTATTTAGTCCTTTGGTTGGTTTTTTAGTACATGAGCTGGAGAGGAAGAAGAGAAGGGTAGAATTCATAATCAGCATTTCCTAAAATAGAAACTTTGTCCACCAGTCGCAAAAAAAGGGAAAAGTACATCTAATCATGTATTGTTATATGCTCCAAAGAAAATACTTCCCCAGTTCTTCCTGGGTCTACCATTTTGCTGTGGGATATATGGGAAATTGGATTTGGTTAATATTTCCCATGAAGTAAGGTTATTTGAATTGTTGAGGTATAGGATTTCTTTTTTTAAAGATTTATTTATTTGAGAAAGAGAAAGGTAGGGAGGCAGAGAGAGAATCCTTATGCAGACTCCCTGCTGAGTGCAGAGTGTGATGGGGAACTCCATCTCAGGACCCTGAGATCATGACCTGAGCTCAAATCAAGAGTCAGCTGCTTAACCAACTGAGCCGCCACCCAGGTGCCCCTCATCACTTTTGATTAATTGTGTCACCACCCCTACTCCCATTCCAATCCTTCAGTAATTCCTGTTAGCCCTTCTTCCAAAATGTATCTATAATTTATTTCTCTCCCCTTTTTTTGCCATGACTATAGTCCAGAGTAACATTGTATCTTGTCTGAACAATTATAGAAGTCTCCTCACTGGTCTTCGTCCTTTCCTCTTGCATTATAGTCTTTCCACCTGGAAACCAGAGTGATCTTTTTAATTTGATTTAATTTAATTTATTTCAGATAGGGAGAGTGAGAGTGAGAGAGAGTGAGAGCATAAGCAGGGGTATTGGTAGAGGGAGAAGCAGACTCCCCTCTGAGCAGGGAGCTGGACTTTGGGCTGGATCCTAGGACCCTGGGATCATGAACTGAGCTGAAGGGAGATGCTTAACTGAAAGAACCACCCAGGGGTCCCCAGAATGATCTTTTAAAATGTAAATTAGGTCTTATTTCCCCTTTCTCCTCAAACCTTTCGCTGACTCCCATCACATTTAGAATATAGTGCAAATATCTTGGAGCACCTGACTGGCTTGGTCAGAAAAGCTTGTGGCTCTTGATGTTGGAGTCCTGAGTTCAAGCCCCATATTGGGTATTGAAATTGTTTAAATAAATAATTAAAAAAAAAACTCAAGAAAGAATTAAGTTTGCATTTCTAGTGTTATTTCAGTACTAACATACCTATTCCCAGCTTACCTACACCAAGTCACTGCAGACTAGACTTCCTTCTGTCCCCTTAATACACCAGGTCTGTTTTTGACACACAGTCCATACAATTGTGAGTTCCTCTGACTGGAATGGTTTTAGATGTACAGGTTTCAGTATACATGTCTACTCAGAAAGGGCTCTCTTGACCTCTCAATCTAAAGGGACTCCCCCATTAAATCTATATTACGTTCTCTTTGGGCATTAGTACTGTCTAAAATGTGGTTGTTCATTTGTTTATTGGTTTTCTGCTGCATGAGGACAGAGTCCTTGCCAGTCTTATTTGTAGTATTAGCAGTGTGCAAAACACCCCTAACCTGTGAGTTACGTGAAAGATGCTTGAATGATGCTCTCAAAGAAACGGATTCAAGTCTTTCTGCGCATGAAGGAGAGGTCTTTTTAACTAAAAGAATTTTTCAGTTCTTTTCAGATTATAATGGAAACCGGTTTTGAAAATCAGTCAGATTGAATGTTATGATGTGATTAAGGTTACCAATGAAATTAAAGATTTTAGCCATTCCAGCACACTTACTGAATAATTACTGAAGTTTCTCGTAGCCTAAAGGACCATTCAAAAGGCACAGTTCCAATCCACTGTGTTTCTCAGGCTGGAGGAACTACATGCTGTGGTGGAGATGGGGAACCAGGAAGGGGCAGACCTGCTGAGGTGACATCAAGGTCAGGTCAGGTCTGTGAGTGTCTTCAATCTCTATGGCACTGTGTTCATCCATAAGAGAAGCAGGGGCTCCTGGACCTCCTCATTCATGACTGTGACTCCGTTTTTTCAGTATTTCTTCAAAATATTGGAATGAGCAAATAAATACTCTGTGAAGTGCTGGGTGTCACACCTCACCAGGAAATGCAGGGGCAAGGAACTAAAATCATGAAGATTGGAAGGATCTGAGAACGCCACTACTCCCACTCTCTTGTGACACTTGGTCTCATTTGTCTGATGCGAC
This sequence comes from Mustela putorius furo, assembly GCF_011764305.1. NCBI lineage: Eukaryota > Metazoa > Chordata > Mammalia > Carnivora > Mustelidae > Mustela > Mustela putorius. Next base: position 9,034,569 of record NW_025421480.1, on the reverse strand, counting down.
AGTTCGGGGTGGTTATGATCTGCAGCCCCTTGGCTCCCAGCTCCACCCTCACCCCTGCCTACCTTTCCTGGCGAGACCACATCTGCCCTGCCCTGCTGCATGCTGCAGGAGTCGGGCTGAAGGGCGTCTGCTTGAAGCTCCAGGGAGGAATCTATGGAGTCTATAGCTATGTCCCCGATCACAGAAGCAGGGAGTCTGGGAATGAATGTGGACGGCTGTTTGTGACATGGAGTTACTGTTTATGTAGAAAGGTAATGCATGTATTCGATGTCAGATAACAACATTACAGGTCATGGGGTTTAGTATCAAATGAGTCATGAGTGTTACTGATAGGGCAGTTCAGTCTTTTCTAAACTACTTAGTGACCCGCTCATTAGACTCTGGTCATTGCTTCAGGATGTCTGTGAGAAGCCACTGGAATTGTGGAACTGATTGTGGAATGTTTGGAGCTCCTCACAATCCCGGATTTATATTGATGTTTTAGGTATGCACTTCTCTCTTGACCCAAATCTCAGTCACCCCTGACTCCTTTGGAAGGGAGTAAAAGATGAAAATTTTGAATTCTTCTTGTCAACGGGGACTTCATTACTGAAGTATTATTTAAGGAAGGATATATTTTTCAAGAACCGACTGTATGGCAGGTACTCTTGTAGGGAGCTTTTATAAATCTTGTGTAATTCTCGCAGGAGCCTTGTGTACTAAGTATTACTCTGCCTGTTTACAAATGAGGCGGTGGAGGCTCTGGGAAATTAAGTTGCTTGCTCAGAGTTACACCACTAATGAGGCACGGACAAGCTCAGACCCCAGGTCTGATTACTGAGATCAGTCCTTTTCTAGGATGACACGCCCAGCTCCCCATGCTTTCTTCCTTGACTATGTAAAGTCAGGGTAATAATACCTCAGTATCTATTTCATAGAACTGTAAGAGCCAGGTGAGTGTGAACACAACACCTATATAAATTCCAAGTTCTAGTATGATTATTAGTAGCATTAACTTAACAATGGTACCAAAGTATTCCTTTAATTAACTGTCATTTTATATCAAAATTTCTGAATACACATCGTGTTTCTGTGGAAACTTGTATCTGCAACAGTGGATGTTTTAATTATTTGTTAGACTCCTCATGGTTATGTTTGGGTTTTCTTGAGAATAAGTTTTACACCCTTCCAATTGTTGGCAAATATTCATACCAGAGAAAAATATCCATCTGTTCAGCTTCTAGCCAAAACATCACTGTCAAAATAGCAGATTTAGCTCTGACATGAATTATGGTGAGACAGAATAACACAGAATGTAAGTCATATCCCAGCAATAGATGTGGAAAGAGGTAGTATCATTCTGGGAAAATGTAAGATTTTCATCATATAAAGTTAGGGCTGGGTTTAGAAGAATAAAACAGATGCCAAAATTTGTACTTGTAAGATATCATTAGAGTTGGAATTGAATGAACAGAAATAACGGGAGAAGAAAAATCACTGATTATTTAGTGTGAGCCCCTTGTATGGTAGATAGGCTTCGCTCCCAGGTATTCACGTATAATGGATGTCTCCCCGAGAAAATCAGGCTTCTACTTAACATAGTATCTATATTTTTGATGCATCTGGATGTTATGCTATGATTTTCCTGAATGTTAACTAGTTTCTTTTTTTCTGAGGCATGTTTTTTGCTATAAGGTATAATTTTATGCTTTTGGTTAGGATACCCAAGTATACTATTTTTTTTCTTTTTTGTTCCATTAACTAATTTTTACCTTTGAATACATAGGAAAAAATGTTTATAAGACACACACAAAAAATAAACAAAAACTTGTGAAGCAGTCAACCATCCTACCAAATAGAATGTTACCAGTGCCTGTGAAGTTGCATGTACCCCTCTTTTATCTTCTCTCTCTCTCTCTCTCGTGAAGTAACCACCATCTTGAATCTTGAGTTATCATTCATTGACTTTACTTAATGGTTTTTCACGTGTGTATTACAATCACTATTTGGTTTAGCTTTATATGTTTTTAACTTTTTTTTTTTTTAAAGGAGTTAGATTATGCTTAGCTTATTCTTTTTCTACTTCCTTTTTTTGGCTCAGTAATTTGAAATTTATCCGTGATGAATATAGCTATACTCATTCAGCTTCACTGCTATATAGTTTTCTACTGTGTAGATACATCACTGTTTTTTGGCTTTCCTTTTAACTATTACACACTTCAGTGCCATAACATTCATGAACTTATCTCCTCTTGAATGTGTACAGGAGTTTTTGTAGGATATGTAATTTGTGATGAAATTGTTGGGGCATGAGTGTGCTTATCTCAGCTTCACTGGATAACATCAAATCATTTTCCAAAGTGACTGTATACATTTATACTGAACCATCTGTGTATCAGAGTTCACATTATTTCAAATCTTTGCCAACATTTGACACTGTAGGATTTAAGGATTGTTGCCAACTTTTAAATTAGCATTTTAATTATAATTGTTTTTTTTTATACTTGTATTTTTCAGTTGTAAACGTTTTTGGCTTAGACATTACAACATTTTTATCCTTTCTCATGTTTTCAATTTCTTAGTTCTTTAAACATATTAAACACTTAGTTTAAATTCTGACAGTCCAAATTATGAGATCTTTGTGAGTTTAATTTAGCTATATGATATTTTTTATTGAGTCTTTCTCACTAGTCTTTGTTTCCTTATTTTATTTGTGTGTGTATGTGTTTAAACCATTAACTCAAGAAATTCTTTGAAGTCTGTATTAAATGTGTACCCATCCAGAGTGAATTTCCTCTTGTTCTGGTGGCTAACTAGGGCTTGAGCAGCCATAGTTCCCTCGAAGGTTAATTTCTGTGTTTGAGACTACTTGGACTGGAAAGATAACATTCATTTAGGCTGCAAGCTTGGCCTGTTGCCAGATTGTGGTTGTAAGTTGTCTGGAAAAAAGGTATCCCTGTTTATCCAGAGCTCAGGTCTAAATGGCAGTTTCCCTGCTGTCCCTCATCTGGAATGAGTTTGCTGTAATTCGTCCTAAGGATTTCATCCTCTGGAGTCCGGGTCTGTTACAGAGTTGGTTGTTCAGTTCCCTATTCTGGGGTGGCCCAGGCGTCTGTCCGGGAGAATTTCAGGGTCCCTGGCTTAGCCAGCCAACCATCTCCAAAGGAGAGCTAGCCAGAGATACTTAACCTCTCAGGGCTGCTTTTGTTTTAATGTAATCATCTAAGTATATTTTTCTTTATTATGATCACAATTGTGAATCTTATTTTATTTTTCAATTTTTTCTTTTTTAATGTTTCTTATATGCTTTAATTTTTCTTCATCTTTTATTATAAAAACTTTTAATCATGAAGAAAAGATAAAAAGGATGAGGTAGGAAGGATACCACTTAAAGTCATTAATTGTTACAGGAAGCTTGACCCTGGATGTTTTGCTGTGCATCTTCTAAAAATAAGGATGTTCTGCTTTAGAATCACTATATCATATTACACCTTAGAAGATGAATACCAATTCTCTAATATTTCTCTAATACCTAAGTTGTATTCAGTTCTCCAGTTGTCTCTGAATATCTTTTTTTTTTTTTTTTTTTTTTTTTTTTTTTAAAGATTTTATTTATTTGTCAGAGAGAGGGAAAGAGAGTGAGCACAGGCAGACAGAGTGGCAGGCAGAGGCAGAGGGAGAAGCAGGCTCCCTGCCAAGCAAGGAGCCCGATGTGGGACTCGATCCCAGGACGCTGGGATCATGACCTGAGCCGAAGGCAGCTGCTTAACCAACTGAGCCACCCAGGCGTCCCTGTCTCTGAATATCTTTTATGTTTTTACCCGAAAATAAGAATACAAATAATGTAGTGATGCCTTTCAAAATATATATATCAGCAGGGCTCTTTCGGTTATGTGGTTCAGTATACTGTCAGATACACAAGTACACTTTATTGTTTGAGCTTTTCTGAAGTCTGCTGTTCCTTTTCTCTCGTAGCCGGAGTCGCTTCGTCTTTTGCTTTCTCTTCACTTTCCCTGTGCATTGCCAAGTATTTGAGTATGCATTTAAAGACCTCTAATTTAGTTGGAAAACTATTTTTATGTTTTTGTTTTATCTTTCAAAAAATATTTTATTTATTTATTTATTAGATAGGAAGAATGAGTGGGCATAGGTGGGGGAGGGGCAGAGGGAGAAGATGAGAGAGAATCTCAAGCAGATTCTGTGATGAGCAGAGAACCCAACGTGGGGCTTGATCCTGCATCCCTGGGGTAATGATGAGCTGATCTGAAACCAACAGTCAGAGGCTTAACTGACTGAGCCACCCAGGTGCTGCTATTTTTATGTCCTTTTAAAAAAGTTGTACTTCTCAAGTGGAACAGACAAAGCTAGTTAGCTTATTGACTTTCAGCCAAGTAGTTACTTTAAGTTTTGTCAGGTAAGTGGACTGACGTCAACCAGGAGTCCACCTCTGGGTGGCCTTCTACCAAAAAGCTATTTGGCTATACAGAACAAAACCCATTGTCTTTTGACTGTTCTCAGGGCAGCTGAATTCTGCTGACCCCTGTGCTGCCCAGGTGCTGGTCATCCTGACTGCATGAAGACTGAGGGTGATTCAGGTTACTTTGTGGGGTGAAGATAGCAAGATAATGATTTCTTCTTAAATACGAAGCAATCTAATGATGTGTTGCTCATTACCTGTAACTTTATTTGGGGCTTAAGACTTGATGAAGTTAGTGTTGCTAGACATACTTTTCAGATGGCCCAAGGTCAGTAAAAATATATTGCTATTGAATTATAAGAAGTACCACGTAAGAAATACGGATGTGGTATTTTTTTGTGTGATTTCGTAGTTATTTATGTATTCAGCCTTACACACGAAGCCCTCCTGTTTGTGTTTCTCTTTGTCACTGACTTCACAACAGCTCAGTAGGATTTTAAATATTTATATTTTATATTTCCCTGCACCTGCCCCATGACAATATGCATAGACCATGCAAACAAAGATGTATTTAGTGAAGAGATTGTGAAACTGTTTTATTGCTGTCCTGATCTCCATCGGAAATGAAGCTGCCTTTCAAAACCCTGTGTTTCGGCATGCTGTCTAGCTGTCAGTAATTGTGCAGATTATAATCACGAGCTTCTCTTCAACATGTGTATGGCTATTGTGGTAATAACTGGTGAATCATTGCATTTTAATTTGAATGAGTAAAAAAATGGAAAGCTCAGCAGAAGCATTCTTTAGAGAGGTAGAAACTAAAAAACAAGAAAGAAAATAAGAAAGACTATAAGGTATATCCATGAATTTTTACTTACTGTATAGTAGAAAATGACTTTGATAATGGAGGGTGTGTGTGTGTGTGTGTGTGTACACTCACACATATATATGGTTGTGTAATACCATTAATATAAACATGGGCATATATATTTGGGGGTTTAGATAGTTTAGCTGCAAAGTGACTTTTCTCCAGTCCTTTTTGTGTGTTTTTTGACTGTCATTCCTCAGTAATCACAAGGTTTTATTTCTTGATTTTTACACTTAAATATCCTGGTACCTTGTCTTTGGAAAGTTTGTTTGCTTGGTTTTTTTTAATTAATTAATTTATTTCAGAGGTGGGAGGGGCAGGTGGAGTGAGAATCTCAAGCAGACTGCGCTGAGTGGGCACCTTGGAAGTGCTGGATCCGAGGACCCTGAGATCATGACTTGAGCCAAAACCCAGAGCAGGTGCAGAATGGACTGTGCCACCCAGATGCCCCTCATCTTGCATGCTCTTTTTTTTTTTTTTTTTAAAGATTTTATTTATGTATTTGACAGAGAGAGAGACAGAGATAGAGGAAACAGAAGCAAGGGGAGTGGGAGAGGAAGAAGCAGGCTTCCTGCTGAGCAGAGAGCCCGATGTGGGCCTTGATCCCACAACCCTGGGATCATGACCTGAGCCAAAGGCAGCTGCTTAACAACGGAGCCACTCAGGTGCCCGTCTTGCATGCTTTTACCAAAAAGTCTTTAAAAAAAAAAAAATCACCTCTTGATTATTGACTTTGGATGTGAAATCTGGTCTCTGACTGGAGTTGAAGACTTTGACCTTGACTTTGTCAGTGTCGTTATTCACAACTTGGCATTGTGAAGACCATGTTCCATTTAGGACAGTCCTCACTTCTTTGGAATAAAAGAAAGTCTGATTGATTATGGAGGGTGGGGAGAAGGACAGGACACGTTTACTTCATTACCTCGAAGGTTAAACTATGACCAGTTAACTGTATCTTTTGCCTCCTGGTGTTGAAAGGGTGTTCTGTTGTAAGAGATTCTGCAGATCAGGCAGTTGATGGGAGCCAGCCATGCTCTTGAGAGCAGTATAAGACAGGAAAGCCCCGGTGCCTCTGAAAGGCACATCCTGAAGGGAAAGGGGCAGGACAGGAGGAGTTGAAAACTAGGCTTTCTTTAAAGCCAGTGATCACTACAAATATTTTGATGGTCCCGGGGATCATGGGTAGATCATCAAGCTGGTAGGGAGGGTGGAGCCAGGGAGGGGAGCATCAGGGTGTGACTAATCTTGACTTGGAACAGGGGTGCTATCTTGGCGTGGAAACACAGTGTATGGGGCGGGTGTGGCAGAAGGCGGCCTGTCCCACTGCCCTGTTCCAGCAGACTGGGGAGTGTGGGACCCTAGGACATCTTGCTCATATCTGCTTCCCTTTCTTGGCCATATTGCTCCTTGGAAATAGATACGTCTTTCCTATCCGTTCACCCAAATGTCACATGTGCTATGAAGGAAGGAAAACAGACTTTTTACAGAGGTAAATTGACCTTGGCTTGAGTTTTGTCTTCTTGCCGATTAGCTGGGGGAGCCTAGTCAAGATACTTCACGATTTAAAACTCCAGTTTCCTTCTTTGATACTGGAGGTGTTAACATATTCTCTGGTGGTGTAAAGACGGAAAAGTCTGCCCTCAGTTCTTAAGCTTTAGAAATGTACTTTTGTCAGCACCCGTAGTCACTGAGAAAAAGAATATATTGTGTGTGTGGGTATAATACGAAGTTTATAGGAAGATTTACAGAAATACTAATTTCTGTTGACAGGGTTCTCTTAATTTTATTTATTTCTCTGCATCCCTGCCGCTTTAGGCTCACTGATGATTGGGGTGTGGGGTGGGGCGCAGTTAGTTGTAGACGCCGTAATCACCTGCCTCAGACAGTACTCAGAACTTCTTTTGTGTTCATGTGGTGTATTCTGATACAAGATAAATGCTGTGCCTGGGGACCCTGTGTCTTCTGGAAGATCATCATAGGAAAGTAAGTCACTGAAATGTATCCCCAGTATTCCAAGAATATCCTATTTTCATGCCTTGTGCTTGGTGCATATTTGTTGAATTGTTAGATAAAAGATAATTTTCTTTATGGGGCACCTGGGTGCCTCAGTCAGTTAAGCCTCTGAATCTTGGTTTTTGCTTAGGTCCTGATCTCATGGGTTGTGGGATCAGCCCCCTTGTCGCGCTCAGCAGGAAGTCGGCTGGAGAGTCTCTCTACCTTCTCTTCCTCCACTCCACCACCCTCTCGCTCTCTCTCGCTCTCGCAAATAAATGAACCTTTAAAAAAAAGATAATTTTCTGTAGCCTACATTATATGCTTTTATTGTAACTTGTCCTCTGAAAATATTGACATATATATATGGGACTGCAAAATTGTTGATCCAAAAATACTTGTGAAACTTAAATACTTTATCACTGAGAACTTTTCAGTGATAAAGTATTTAAGTACTTAGGAGATCAGGGAGGGCTGAAGTTCTTTTTCATTAGATTTATTTTTTTATTTTAGAGAGAGAGAGCATGAGCAGGGCTGAGGGGCAGAGGGAGAGGGAGAGGCAGGGAGAGGCAGAATATCAAGCAGACACCCAGCTGAGCACGGAGCTGGTCTTGGGGCTCAGTCCCAGGATCCTGAGATTGTGACCTGAGCTAAAATCGAGAGTCTAACACTTAACTGAGTGAGCCACCCAGGTTCCCCCGAGGGCTGAAGTCCTCAAATGGAATTTAAATATCTACAAATAGAAATTCAAATAAGGTTCTAATGTATGTATGAGGGCTTTTTTCTGGTTACACATATAAGATAGTCAATATAAAAAACTTAAGAATACATAGAAAAATCAAAGCAATGAAATAAACATCACCTCTAATTTTTAATCTTATGTTTTCCTTCACTGTGTTTTCTATGCATTTGTGTTCTGGTTATTTTATTTCATTGTTTTCCCTCTTAACATTATAATAACTATTTCTTTTCATAAAATACTCCTTTTTATAAGTTAATTTTTATTTTAAGATTTTATTTATTCGATTATTCATTTATTGATTCATTCATTTTTAAAAGATTTCATTTATTTATTTATTTATTTATTTAAAAGATTTATTTATTTATTTGACACAGACAGAAAGAGATAGTGAGAGCGGGAACACAAGCAGGGGCAGAGGGAGAGGAAGAAGCAGGCTCCCCGCCGAGCAGGGATCCCAATTTGGGGCTTAATCCCAGGACCCTGGGACCATGACCCTAGCTAAAAGCAGAGGCCCAACAACTGAGCCATCCAAGCACCCCAGAGATTTCATTTATTTATTAAAATTTAAGATTTCATTTATTTATTTCATTTATTTATTTGAGAGAGTACAAGCAGGGTGAGTAGCAGGGAGGGAGAGAAGCAGGCTCCCCAGTGAGCAGGGAGCCTCATGTGGGACTCAATCCAGGACCCTGGGGACCATGACCTGAGCCAAAGGCAGACACTTAACCAACTGAGCCACCCAGGCGCCCCATAAGTTAAGTTTTTTAATTTTAGTTCTAGTATAGTCAATTCTAAATGTTATAATAGTGTCAGGTATACAATATTATGATTTAACACTTTTTTTTTTTTTGTAAGATCTTATTTATTTATTTGACAGACAGAGATCACAAGTAGGCGGAGAGGCAGGCAGAGAGAGAGAGGAGGAAGCAGGCTCCCCACTGAGCAGAGAGCCCATCGCAGGGCTTGATCCCAGGACCCCGGGATCATGACCTGAGCTGAAGGCAGAGGCTTTAACCCACTGAGCCACCCAGGCGCCCCGATTGAACACTTCTCTACACTGCGCAGGGATCATCATAAGTGTGCTGTTAATCTTTCACCTATTCCACCTCTCCCCACCCACCTCCCCTTTGGTAACCACCTGTTCTCTATCATTAAGAGTCTATTTCTGGGGGAGTTTGTTGGGCTCTGTCAGTTGAGTATCTGAGTCTAGGTTTCTGCTCTCTCATGATCACATGCATCATGGGATTGAGACTCGAGTCTGGCTCCCTGCTCAGCACAGAATCTGCTTGAGATTCTCTCTACTTCTCCTTTGGCCCTCCCTCCACTCTTTCTCTCTTTTTTTCTTTGCTTGTTTGTTTTGTTTCTTCATTCCACATAGGAGTGAAATCACATATTTGTCTTTACCTGACTGACTTACTTATTTTGCTTAGTATTTTACTCTCTAGCTCTTAACAGAATACTCTGGAAAAATATTTTAATAATATTCATCATGGCTATATCTTATTCACTTAATCATTCTACTATTTGGGTGTATAAGCATTTACTGTTTGAAATACATCTGAAATAAATATCTTTTATTGGCTTCTTTGATTATTCCATAAAATTGTTTCTTAGCTATTTAATTACTATGTCACAATTCAACATTCACATATTTTACATAATTTTATTACATATGACCAATATTTTTCAGAAACGTTGATATACTTTACTGGCCTGATATCTGTTATAGTTCGTGGTATTTCTGTCTTGCCACATTCTTATAAGCCAACACTGAATGTTACCATAAGAAATAAAGGCTTTGGAATATGACTTATTCATCTAATCTGTATTGCAGAAATAAACCCAGATATTAGCCAGAGCATTTGTTGTAACTAAAGAAATACCTGAGGTAATGTCCTTATTCTTCTGTATTACTATTGATGTAACCGTTTCTAGCAGTTTGTATAGGGATCACATTTTACTCATCTTTATGCTTCCCATAGAGATTTGTACACAGTAGGTACTCAATAATATGGAAAATAATTATCAAATAATGTCTATCCGAATGGGTTCCATCACTGACTAACAGATTTGTATATATACTTTAAACAAATATCAACTCTTTTTATTGGAAAGCATCACATAAAGTGCCTGGGCCCTCATTCTTGTTTTTGTGTGAAAATTCCATTCATTGGTAGGATATATTGGTGTATTTGAAATAAAAAATTCTTATCTGCGCCTCCAAAGTCACTGTTAGTATTGTGTGTAATTTAGCTTGTAAATTATATCCGAAGCAGCACGTCGTTTAGATAGTAAGCGTTGCCCTCATCAGAAAGATTTGTATTATCAGTGGAAGGATGTTAGAAAATGCTGCTAGTGGTTAGTGAGAAGGTGGCCAAGACACTAGCTGTGACAGAGATGTGAGATGTGTATTAAACCAGATTCTGAAAATCCTTTGCGTTTAGTGTTATGGCAGTACCTTGTGGATCTGCATTTAGAATGATAATTCATGCTAATGGATTTCATCTCCCATGAGCCAGCAGAAATCAATTCTAAAATGGCAGAATGAAAGGGTCTAGCAAATAAAGTCAATGAGCTGTCAAAGAATTTTTCTTCATCAAATAAATCCCAAAGCACCCTGTGTTATACTGACCCTTCGTTCTCTTCTCTTGAATTCTTATGCTGATTTGTTTGGTTCCTGATTTTTTTTTTTTCATAATAGAAATATTAACAAACATACTTGGTCATTGAAACAGAAGGTATTTGAAAATAATACCTTGGAGCAGTGATTCAATCTTTAGGAAAATGGTAAAGAGGAAATACCGCATTGATTGCTGTTGCTAAGCAACGACTTTCCCAGCAGATGTGCTTGGGACAGTGGCGGTGTCTGCCAGTGCGCCACGCAGGGTAGAATGCAGTACAGCATCGTGAGGTTTCTGAGAAACCAGAATTACAGCCTTGCACTTCCTCTTTTTCCACAGTTTACTGTGATCAATATTTGAGAAGCTCAGACCAGAGTGTCAGATACATAGACTGAAAAATTTAGAACACTGTTGGGATTTTTAGATAACTGTGAATGGATTTGTAGTGCCAACTCCAATGGAATCGGAATTCCTGTTTTATTTCAGAAATACTATGGACTTACCATTCATGCCTTTATCCAGTCATTCATGGTGCTCTTAAGAGCCCGGTGTCTCTCGTATGGCTGACATGTGCACCGTCGGTTCGAGGTAGGACATGAGAGGGGCTAGCAGCAGCAGGTGCAAATGCTGTGTCAGGAAGAGCGCTTTGGGCTTTCCTCCCAGGACCATCGCTCTCCGGCTTTAGGGCACATGAGGATCTCCTGGGCAGCTTGTTGAAAGACTTTTCCAGTCCCAGTCCTGGTGGTCTTATTAGCTGAGACCTGGAAGGTATATAAGAATATGTCTTTTTAATAAGCTGCCCAGGTGATTGTGATATACCAGTGGTAGGAGTACCCCTCTTGCGAAATAGTCAAGTGGATGGATTGGTGAAGATTTCTTCACTGTTACCAGGCAAGATGATGCTTGTGAGTTTTACTTCAGTAATGGGGAAACTGCTCTTTCTTCAATCTGTGCCTCTTTTAGCTTGATTCTTTTTTCTTTTAGGAATTTATTTATTTATTTTAGAGAGAGAGAGCACAAGCTGGCAAGGGGCAGAGGGAGAGGAAGAGAAGCGGACTCCCCGCTGAGCTAGAGCCAGGTGCCGGGATTCCATCTCAGGATCTGATCATGACCTGAGCCTAAACTGAGAGTTGAATGCTTAACTGACTGAGTTACCCAGGTGCCCCCTTTGGCTTGATTCTTAAGTCTCTCTATATTAGAAGTGCTTTTGATTCTACAGGGTTAGACTAATTTGGGGTCCTTCCAGAACTGGCTCTGTGGATGTCCCTCAGGAGGATGTTGGAAGGCAGCACACTGTTGCTGTTTGTGACTCACCTAAAAGCAAAAAATGAGAATATACAAATAAAGTATACAAGCCCCGATCTAGACAGCCTGCAATAAAGACTTAAATTTTCCCATTGCCTTTCATTGAAAACAGAAACAAAGCAAAAACCCACAAATGAACAAGTGAACACCTGAATCTCCTGGTCACCTAATTATTGCTACCCCAAACCTGGTAACATTTCAGTGGTCTGTTGGTCGTGAATTCAGCCTGTCCTTTTGTGCTTATACATTATTTGTGTAAATTAATGAGTAACTTTGTTCATACAATCTTTTAAAAGGATGATTCATTTTTCCTTTCTCCAGTTATATGTGCTCCAATGCCCAGTTTTGTTCTTTACTAGACCATGTTTGAGATCTTGGCCTCATGCCATGTAGCATTATGGACTAACACGTGGTTCTTATTAGTTCATGTAGCTCGTTAACTATTCATCTATCAAGCTAAATGACTCATAGATGACTTGTACATTTAAAATGGCTCAAAAGTTATTAAGGTCTGTCATTTATCATCACTAACATTTCTGACCTTGTTTTTTGGTCCCTCACCAGAGTGTTTATTCACTGGAGTTACCAACACAACAGGAAGAGAATTAAGTCACACTTAAAGCATTACCAGTATGAGTGGGGAGATTTTAAAAGTTGTCAGTAATCAATAGCAGAACTTAATTTATATACTTCATAATGGAGACATTTTTCATTTCATTTATGTTTTCCAGATTGCTTCCATTTTTAAATTAGTTGCCCTCATTTCAGACCATACTGCACAGCAAAATAATATATTTCTGGATCTAAACCATCATATATGGTTTGACCTTTAGCTGAATCAAGTAGTAAAGATCAACATGAATTATGCTTGGGTGGAAAGGGATTTGAATGTTGCTCTGCACTGTGTTTTCCCTCATCCCACATGCTGTTTAATATTATTAATTCAGCTTGAATGATGATGAGCCCAAAACGACTTTAGTTGGTTATGGCTAATGCATTCTTGGATGTTATAGAAGTGCCTGTAACACCTGAGTGGTTCCACATAAATAGCAATGCATTTTTTATTTTGTCCACAAGAGAAAATGCGCCATGATTGCCTAGAAGCAGCAGAGAACAGGTTCCTAGATGTATGTTCTTTCCATGGTGCAAATACATAACTTCCATTAGTGCTAATAGGGCCTGTGTATTTGCACCCAGGAATTCAGTATTTAGAATATGACAAGCAATGAATATTTGAGGAGTTATTACTGAACCTTTCAAATAAGTTGAAAGACATAAATGACTTTGAGTATTAGAGAAGAGTCATAATCCCTTTGAAATGAACTGTTTAGAATATTTAACTCTATCATCAGTGTAGTGCTAGTGAGAAAGGAAGCATCCACACGTTTCGATTCATTTCAGCTTAATATTGTCTATGTACATTTTGCTGTGACATCAGCCCTGTGGCAGCGCAGTTCACAGGATGTCGGTGGGATAGTCCTGGGCTTGTTCCTGACAGTGGGGCCCCTCATTCTCCCCTCGCTTCATTTGCTGCCATTGCGATGATTTTCATAGCAGCTCCGTTGCAGAAACCAGAAGTTCATGCAGAGAGATAACTGTACTTTCATTTGGCATATGCGGCAAAGATAACTATCATTCTGGAATTATTTTGTCATGTAGACCTCAAACAAAAATGCATTATCTTATTCTATAGAATAGCTGGGTCTAAAGAGTTCCTCGTCACCTGAAGTTTTGTATACCAAGTTGATTTTTGTTCATATTCTCTTTGTACACAAAGAGAGATATTCATCCAGATGAAAGCCATTATACCAAGATATAGGCCATATTACATTTAAGAATGCTTCCAGTCTCTGAAGACTTAGAAATCACAGATTTATAGGGAAATAATAATTTTTCTAATAAAACATGACAACTCCCAAATAGCTGGGCTTATTTTTACATTTGGCATCTTGAAGGACAAAATAACTCAACAAGCTGTGTTGCAGAGTCACCTGGGACATCCTGCTTGTGTGGCTCTTTGTGAGAGCCGGTGTCACTGAGGAATGTGCAGGTTTAACGGGGCCTTTAAAGTGAGACAGTGGTTTGAAATGCGGCAGTGACTTAAATAGGCACAGGACAGTTACTGATCACTCATCTCAAAATACTTGAAAATAACACTTAAAAAAAAAAAAAGATTTTATTTGTCAGAGAGAGAGAAAGAGAGAGAGAACACGAGCAGGGGGAGTGGCAGGCAGAGGGAGAAGCAGGCTCCCGTCCGAGCAAGGAGCCCGATGCAGGACTGGATCCCAGGGCCTGGGATCATGACCTGAGCTGAAGGCAGAGGCTTAACCCGCTGAGCCACCCTGGTGCCCCTACACCGTGCAGTTTTTAAAATGCCTCAGATTTTTTCTGAATATACAAGCAGAATCAATAGTACCTAAAACAGAAATGGGAACTAATGGCGTGTTATTGGGAATGGTGAGAACTGTGAAGATACAGGAGCAGTTTGGTGGTTGCCAGAGGTGGGAGATGGAGGTGGTTGAAATGCGTGAAGGGAGGCCAATGGTATAAACTTCCGGGCATAAAATATCTAACTCTGGAAGGTTAGTTATTTATTTAAAGGTTTTATTTATTTATTTGACTGATAGAAATCACAAGTAGACAGAGAGGCAGGCAGAGAGAAAGAGAGGAGGAAGCAGGTTCCCTGCGAAGCAGAGAGCCTGATGCTGGGCTCGATCCCAGGACCCGGAGATCATGGCCTGAGCCGAAGGCAGAGGCTTAACCCACTGAGCCACCCAGGCGCCCCAGTCCTGAAGGTTTAATGTCCAACTAGTTACTATAGGTAGTAATATTGTACTGCATATTTGAAAGTTGCTAAGAGAGTAGATTTTAAAAGTCGTCATTAGAAGAAAAAATATCTTGTAACTCTGTGTACAAATGGGAGTTTAACTGGATTTAACTCTGGTGATCATTTTGCAATGTAGTCCAGTATCAAACCAATATAATGTTATATGGCATTCATATTTCAATTAAAAAATAAGTGAGAGCTGCATTCTACTACCGTGTACTCATTTGGTTTAAAAATATTGCAATTTTCTCCTTGATTATAATGGTAATGAATATCCATTTTACAAAATTGGGAAAATCTAGAAAGATTTGTATAAGTGTTATTCATTTTTTAAAAATGATTTTATTTTATTTATTTATTTGAGAGAGAGAATGACAGAAAGAGCATGAGGGGGGATGGTCAGAGGGAGAAGCAGACTCCCTGCCAAACAGGGAGCCCTAAGTGGGACTCGATCCCTGGACTCCTGGATCATTACCTGAGCCGAAGGCAGTCAATTAACCAGCTGAGCCACCCAGGTGCCCTGCTGGTCATGTTTTAAGCTGTAGATGTAATTGCAGTTTTTCTTTGTTTATGTTTTTTTTTTTTTTTGTTATCACAAAAGTGCTATTTATGTGTAATTTTATATGCCACATTTTCACTTCTCATTAAAGACGTTATTGCATTTCACTACAGTATTTATAAATGTGGCTTTTATAGTAAAAGAAATATTATTGGAAAAATATGCAAAGAGAGGGAGGAAGCAGGCTTCCCACTGAGCAGAGAGCCCAATGCGGGGCTCAATCCCAGGACCCTGGGATCACGACCTGAGCTGAAGGCAGAGGCTTTAACCCACTGAGCCACCCAGGCATCCCCTGCTCTTACTTATTTCTAATAGCTTTTGATTTTCATATTTTGAGGTTATATTACTGAAGGATGAAAGGCTCCCAGTTGTTTCATTATAGTATTGGTAGCAATATAAATTGCCCTAAGGTCTTGGTTTTTGCTCAGATTTTATGTTACCTAATTTTAATTTGTTAACTCTGCTTTTGTTCTGGTTATGTTTCACATTTCTTTGCCTACTCTCTAATTTTTAACATTTCTGTTTCATTTTGCTTCCGACTATTTTAAGTTCTTTGTACTGGTTAAATAGAATTTAAATAATTTGCATTTATTTTTGCAGCTAATAAGGGTTTCCCGTTTTCTACATTCAGTGCTTCCTTGCTGTTTTCTTTTTCTTTTTCTTTTTCTTTTTTTTTTTTTTTAAGATTTTATTTATTTATTTGACAGAGATCACAAGTAGGCAGAGAGGCAGGCAGAGAGAGACTAGGAAGCAGACTCCCTGCTGAATAGAGAGCCTGATGCGGGGCTCGATCCCAGGACCCTGGGATCATGACCTGAGCCGAAGGCAGAGGCTTAACCCACTGAGCCACCCAGGCGTGCCTCCCCCCCCCTTTTTTAAAAGATTGTATTCATTTGTTTGAGACTGAGAGAGAGAGAGAGAGAGAGAGAGCACAAGCGAGCATAATAGGAGCAGAGGGAGAGGGAATTTGGGAGAAGCAGACTTCCCTGTTGAGCAGGGAGCCCGAGATGGGGCTCAGTCCCAGGACCCTGAGATCATGACGTGTGCCCAAGGCAGACACTTAACAAATTGAGCCACCCAGGTGCCCCTTAACTATGGTTTTTGATCATCAGTGCTGTAATACTTCATTATTTTCCAGTTTTCTGGATCTCAGTTTCTTTTCATCTGTAGCATGCAAGATAATCATTGCGACAACTGCAACATCCAGTATTTACTAAGTATTTACATAGTGCTGCCGTCAGCCCTGCACTCAGGGCCTTTAGATGGGCTAAGTCATCTTCATTTCTCTGTGCCATTCCAAGGTATGTCCCATTAATGAGTCCACTATACAGGTGAGGGAATTGGGGGCACCTATAGCTGAAATAATGTGTCCGTTAGAGTCAGTTCCTGTCTCTAACCCGAGTCTGTGCTCTGCAACCTTATACTCCTACTGACTTACTTCTGTGGCCTGGGGGGAAAAATACACACAGACACCTATTAAGAAAGTTCGGGGGGTGGTCAATTTTCTGAATCTTTTTGCACATCTGAAAGAGTGTCTTCAAGACTTTAGACATAAAACATCAATGCATGCGAATATGAAATTCCTGAGTCACAGTTTTGTTTTTCTTCAGGAGAAAAGTGAAAGTGTCTCTGCCATGCCATTGTTTGACTGTTGCGGAGTTAAAGTCCAAGGCCAATCTGGTTTTTGTTTCTTCCTGGGCAGCCTGTCTTTCTCTTATTGCCCCAGCCCTGTCTGTGTGTTGTTAGAATTTTTTTTCTTTAACCTTAAAATTCAAAAATTTTACTAAGGGTTGTTGTCCAAGTGTGAGTCCCTTTGACTTACCTATGCCAAATGTTCTGAAATTCCCTTTGATGTCAGATTTAGCTATTTCCTTAGATCAGTAAAAGTTATTTGAATTATATTTCTGGTTATCACTCCCATTTTTGTTGGTTCTTCTTTGAAACACCTATTATTCATTGGTTGGATTTCTTCTTCCTGAACCCATAGCCATTTTCTTTTCCCTAGCATGTAGCTCTCTCTCCTCTAAAGCAGAGGTCAAAAAGCTTTTTCTGTAAAGAGCCAGATAATTAGCATTTTATGCTTTGTGAACCATGAGGCAAAATTGAGGATATTATGTAGCTATTTATATAACACAGGAAAACAAATTTCTATAAAATTTTTATTGATAAAATTCAAAATATAATAATAATTGAGTAGTGCTTTGTTTTTTTTGGGGGGTGGGTGTTTTTTTGGTAATATAGATCTAAGGAACACAATATAATTTTGGGGGGGAGAGAGAAGTTTTTGCTTCATTGGGGTTCAGAGTTCCTTATCATTAATTGATTCCAAGTGTTTGTCTGTAAAAACCATTTTTAGCTCACAGGATATTAAAAAAACAGCTGGCAGGCCAGATTTGACTTTCAGGTTGTAGTTTGCTGACCTTGGTTCTAATGAGCTGGAGAATTTCTCTGATTTGCTGGCTGCTCTTCAGGACTGATTTTCTGTATTGTCCTCTTTGCTTTTATTGCTTTGGATGTGAATTTCAAACTTCCACTTATTGTTGTAAAATCATAGCCATTTTCCTGTACAACCCAACCTGTTGACTTTGCAAATCATATTCATCCCTGGCTTTTGTTCTTTTTGGAGCCATGTTTTTTTTATATCTCACTGAGAATGCAAAGCGGAAATCTTCTTGACGTAGTCACAGGTAGTGACAATATGAGTCCCTTTCAGATGACACCCTGAGTGCCTGCAGAATGTGCCTCATGGTTTTCATAGGCTTGTGCTTTGCTTTCTCTGTTTCATCTTTCCATAGAGAAAGACGTAAGCAGTCGTTCAAAAGTTAAACAGACAGATATGGGGCTTCCCTTTCGTCTCCAGACCCGTTAGACCTTCCTTCCCGTGTTAAGCCAAAGGAGTGTTGTGTCTCCTCTCCCCTTCCACTTATTTTCCAACTCTTTCTCGCAGTGTGACATAGCCAAAATGAGGCTGATTCTTTCCTGTCACTCTTAATTTTTAAAAATTTGAGAGTGCACATCTGCTTCTGCGTCCCCAGAGGTAGTCTACACATCTTATTTAACCAGACTAGTTAATGCAAAGCAGCAGCCCCCACAGTGGACTGATTCCAGCTCTGCGCTCTCCGGTCCTTGTCTGTGTCTTATTGATAGGGTTCCTGTGACAACTTGAGATCAAATGGTAGGTACAATTAGGATGTCAAACCAAAAAGGCGAATCTCAGACCTTTTCTTAAGCAAACCCAGCTCGCACCACATGCCTGTGATTTATTTGTCTCCCTTCCACTTACAGGTGAAACATATGTTTCGTGTCTCATAATGATAAGTTTCTAAACTTTAGAGCATATTTATTTTCTTTCTTTTTTAAGATTTTACTTATTTATTTTGAGAGAGAAGAGCATCAGTGTGGGAGGAGCAGAGAGAGACAGAGAGAGAGAGAGAATCCCAAGCAGACTCCACTGTGAGCACAGAGTCTGACGCAGGGCTTGATCTCTGGACCCTGAGATCATGAGCTGAGCTGAAACCAATAGTAAAATGCTAAACCAACTGAGCCACCCAGATGCCCCTTTTTTCTTTTCTTTTTAAATTTTTTATATACTCAACTCTTCTTTGGATGCTCTTTCAGCTTTTGCTCTTCATATATTGTCCTTGATAAACATTACTGCCCTTTCCCTGGGTCATATTCATATGATACGGTTTGCTTCTTTTCTTTCTTTCTTTTTTTTTTTTTAAAGATTTTATTTATCGATTTGAGAGAGAAATAAAAGGAGAGCACAAGTGGGCAGAGGGAGAGGGAGAAGCAGGCTTTCTGCTGTGCAGGGAGCCTGATGTGGGGCTCGATCCCAGGACCTTGGGATCATGACCTGAGCTGAAGGCAGACACTTAACCGACTCAGCCACCCATGTGCCCCAATATGGTTTTTTCCAATAGCTTTATTTAGTAGCTCCCAATTCCTTGTACTTTTCCAGTCCTTATTGTGAACTTTAGGTGGAAATAAGAGAATACATACTTGGGTGTTCCATCTTAGAGCTCTGGGATATTTTGAGGTTTACATAGGTCACATAATAACACAGATCAGGTCACATAATAACATGGGCCAAGGATGAATAGGAACAAATGGAAGAAAATATGGAAGAGAAACATACAGATAATAGAATCTGATGGAGATGAAGAATACAGATGTCTGGACTTAACAATGGTTTGGCTTACGATTTTTTGACCTTCCAATGCTGCGAAAGTAATACACGGTCATTAGAAACTGTATTTGGAATTTTGAATTTGGATCTTTTCCCAGGCTAACAATAGGCAGCTCCTATACTTTCTTGCGATGCTGGGCAGAGGCCGCGGCGCACAGCTCCTGTCAGCCATGCCATCATGAATGTTCAACAACCTACACACTTAAAAGCATTATGTCCCCATAGAAGCCTTGTTTTTGCTTTCCTGACTGTATTCTTATTAAAATGGGCTCTGTGTGTTATTTTTTAAAGAGATTTTATTTATTTATTTGACTCAGAGAGATCACAAGTAGGCAGAGAGGCAGGTAGAGAGAAATGGGGGAAGCAGGCTCCCTGCTGAGCAGAGTGCCCAATGCGGGGCTCGATTCCAGGACCCTGAGATCATGACCTGAGCCAAAGGCAGAGGCTTAACCCACTGAGCCACCCAGGCGCCCCAGGCTCTGTGTATTATTTGATTTTGCCCACCTATAGTCTGACTTAAGTGTTCTAAGCACATTAATGGTAGGCTAGACTAATACAGGTTGTTTGGTAGGTTAGGTGTACTGAATGCATTTTTGTTTTATAAAATGTTCAGCTTGTGATAGGTTTATTGGGATATAACCACATCATAAGTTGAGGAAAATATGTAATTTTTCTTTTAAAAAAGATTGATTGATGGGTTGATTAATTTTGATTTTGGGAGAGAAGAAGGGGGTAGAAAATTAGTGGGGGGGGGCCTGGTAGAGGGAGATGTCTCCCCGCTGAGCAAGGAGCCCAGGGCAGAACTGGATCCCAAGATCCCAGGATCATGACCGGAACTGAAGGCAGACACTTAATGACTGAGCCACCCAGGTTCACGGAAATCTGTAATTTAAGAGGCAGGAGTAATTGTATGAATGACTTATACCCAGGATGCAGATTTTGTGATGTTTCATGTAAAATACTTACTTAAATAGCTGGGGTAAAGCAAACAATTAAAATGTAATTTTTATGTCTAGTATCTGTTATCTGTATAAAGTGACCTCTCATGTTCATTTAGGTGATTTGAAGTCCTGATATGGATGTGTGTGCTGTGGCACAGGATGGCATTCCTGGCCAATGCCCAGTAATGAAGTATTTGGGAACCTCAGTTTTGTTTTTAGGAAGCTTTTGGGTCTGATAGCACTTGTGGCAAATCACTATTTCTGAAAAGTGAATTGAAAAATTAGTATGGATTGAATTACCATAAATCCAGCTTTTTATCATTCTTAAATCAGCTTAAGTAGTACAGTTTCTAAAACTATATTTAAATGTGATACAATTTTTCTACAATAGTTAAGGTTTTAAGGTATTCCCAACCTTTCCCAAGTTTCATTAAAGCATTAAATACAAAGTGTTCTTTCTGCCCTATACGATGAGTTATGAATTGGTCAGAATGACAGATTTACTTGTCTGAGAAGATGCTGAGTCAGGGGTTCTGTTCACGGAGTATTCCAAATTGTTCTTATGAACTGTGGTGGATAAAAATCTAGAATAAAATTGGTTATTGATTTTGCTTATTTTGCATTTGTCACAAGAGAAAAAAAATACTTGCAACCCTTTTTTCAAGCATATAAATTCTGTACAGTGTTTTTCTTCTGTTGGTTTTGTGTGGCTTTTTGAAGGACTAGAATTTTCCAAATGATGCTAACTCCATTTATTTCTTGGTTGGTACTTTCAGCACACCCAAATACCCATTTAATTTATTTAGCTAGTTCATTTACCAACAGAATTCATGTGGGTTTTTTCTCTATAGATATTTCAGAACTACTCTTCTTAAAGAAAATTTCATGTTGGTTTATGGACGAATGTTGACTTCAGTGTAGAATTTTCTCATACATTTTGGTGTATAGCTATGTATCATTTGGGCTATATTTTTGTTTTTTATTTTATATATATATATTTTATTTTATTTTTTTATTTTTTTTTAATTTTTTTTTTTTTAAAGATTTTATTTATTTATTTGTAAGAGAGAGAGAGTGAGAGCGAGCACAGGCAGACAGAGTGGAAGGCAGAGTCAGAGGGAGAAGCAGGCTCCCTGCGGAGCAAGGAGCCCGATGTGGGACTCGATCCCAGGACGCTGGGATCATGACCTGAGCCGAAGGCAGCTGCTTAACCAACTGAGCCACCCAGGCGTCCCTTATTTTATTTTTTTAAAGATTTTATTTATTTGACAGAGAGAG
Organism: Mustela putorius furo; assembly: GCF_011764305.1. Lineage (NCBI taxonomy): Eukaryota > Metazoa > Chordata > Mammalia > Carnivora > Mustelidae > Mustela > Mustela putorius. The sequence goes on along the minus strand of NW_025421480.1, from coordinate 9,012,854 downwards.
ATGCAGTGAGAGAGGGAACACAAGCAATGGGAAAGGGAGAAGGAGAAGCAGGCTTCCCAACAAGCAGGGAGTCCAGTGTGGGGCTTGATCCCAGGAACCTGGGATCATGACCTGAGCTGAAGGTAGATGCTTAACCTACTGAGCCTCCCAGGTGCCCCCCCCCCTTTTATGATAGTTGTTTTAGTAGTAATTCGGGTCACCAATAGTTGTCTGATTTCTTTGAGATTATCTAAACATTTAATTATACATAATTCAGATTTCCAGGATGCCCCAATATAAAAACAAGGGAGTAAATATAATTAGGTAGGTATGTGTTTAATTTTTACATTTTTTTCATTTCAGGTTTACATTGTTTCTAGTTTTTTTTATAAGATATATTTTTAGAATGTTCTATTTTTTTTCTATTCTTTTTATATGTAGTTGACATTATCCTAGGAATAGTTAAAGAATATGATTTCATGGGGTGCCTGGGTATCTCAGTTTGTTAAGTGTCTGATTCTTGGTTGCAGGTTCAGATCTAGCCCCGTGTTGGTTCTGTGTTCAGCCTGGACTCTGCTTGTCCCTCTCCCTCCCCCTCCACACCCAGGTGCATGATCTCTCTCTATTAAGAAAAAAAAAGAGAGGGGCGCCTGGGTGGCTCAGTGGGTTAAGCCGCTGCCTTCGGCTCAGGTCATGATCTCAGGGTCCTGGGATCGAGTCCCACGTCGGGCTCTCTGCTCAGCAGGGAGCCTGCTTCCCGCTCTCTCTCTCTCTCTCTGCCAGTCTCTCTACCTACCTGTGATCTCTCTCTGTCAAATAAATAAATAAAATCTTTAAAAAAAAAAAAAGAGAATATTTCATGTAAAATTTTCAGGAGAAAATCTAATTCTTACTATGAATGCCACACCAAGTATAAATTTTCCAAGTGTGGTAGGAGAACCTTGGCTGAAATGGTAATTCTAATACGTGGTTTCCCTTTTGAAATTTAAAGTGAAGATAAGATGTTAGTTGTGTCTACCTAATTAAAGAGGTAAACTGAGGCAAGCTTCAAATTGTCCAAAACTATGTGTTTAGGAAGAGCGATCACAACTCAGGACTGCCTGACTGCAGCGAGCTACAGGCCCTGACAATGCTGTTTGTGGGTAGGGGAGGCTCGAGGGGAACTCTCAGTTCCCATCAGGGAATGCTTTTCTTGCAGGGTCTTTTGCCTGAGTTCAGGGATAAGCTGGGAAGAACTGAATCAGTTAAAAAGGTGGAGGTTAAAAGTGGAGGTTGTTGAAGTCCATAAGGATGGTTAGCCAGCAGTGGCCCATGGCTTCTGCCTTTCTCCCTTTAGATGGGACTGGCCCCATGAAAGTTCTGCCCTTTTAATCAGAGCTGGAGACTCCTGGTTCAGGCTATTTTCACGTCTTGCCTTTAAGGAAAGCAGCCAGATGGATCCTGGGGAAGATAAGGACTAGGAAAGCTTGCTGATGTTTTAAATATGAGAAGGATTTGAGAGTGTTAGTTACTGAAGCCAAGTAGCCAGGACCAAGTGAGAGACTGGACCTACAGGAGGACGGGTGGCAGGTGTACTTTGTGTTCTTATAAAATTCGTATGTTGAAATCTCAACTTCCATTTACTTCAGAATGTGAATCTGTTTGGAGATAAGGTCTGTAAAGAAGTGATTGAGTTAAAAGGGGGCCTTTAGGGTAGAACACTAATCTCCTATGACTGGTGACCTTTTTGAAGACAGACACTGAACATGTGTGTGCGCACGCACACCCCCCCCCCCCACCCAATAGGACCATGTGAGGATAGTGACAAGATAGCTGTCCACAAGCCAAGTAGAGAGGTCTTAGGACACACCAGCCCTGCCCACACCATGATTTCCGTCTTCCCAGCACCCAGGTCTGAGAGAAAAGACCTTTTTTTAAAAAAAATTTTAAATTTTTTATTAACATCTGATGTATTGTTAGCCCCAGGGGTACAGGTCTGTAAATCGTCAGGCTTATACCCCTCACAGCACTCACCATAGCACATACCCTCCCCAGTGTCCATAACCTAACCACCCTCTCCCTAACTCCCCTCCCTGTGGCAACCCTCAGTTTGTTTTATGAGATTAAGAGTCTCTTATGGTTTGTCTCCCTCCCGATCCCATCTTGTTCCATTTTTTCCCCCAAGTCCCCCACGTTATCTCTCAAATTCCTCATATCAGAGAGATCATATGATAATTGTCTTTCTCTGATTGACTTATTTCACTCAGCATAATACCCTCTAGTTCATCCATGTCATTGCAAATGGCAAGATTTCATTTCTTTTGATGACTGCATAGTATTCCATTGTGTGTGTGTGTGTGTATATATATATATATACACACCACATCTTCTTTATCCATTCATCTGTTGATGCACATCTAGGTTCTTTCCATAGTTTGGCTATTGTGGACATTGCTGCTATAAACATTGGGGGGAGGTGCCCCTTCAGATCACTACATTTGTATCTTTAGGGTAAATACCCAGTAGTGAGATTGCTGGGTCATAGGGTAGCTCTATTTTCAACTTTCTGAGGAACCTCCACACTGTTTCCAGAGTGGCTGCACCAGCTTGCATTCCCAGCAACAGTGTAGGAGGGTTCGCCTTTCTGCACATCCTTGCCAGCATCTGTCATTTCCTGGCTTGTTAATTTTAGCCATTTTGACTGGTGTGAGGTGGTATCTCATTGTGGTTTTGATTTGTAGTTCCCTGATGCCGAATGATGTGGAACACTTGAGAAAAGGCATTTCTGTTATGTAAGCCAGAACCAGGCTGTGGTTTTTTGTTATGGCAGCACAAGTTTATTCATATAGGGGAGCACTGGCCAGGATGAGGACAGGGTGACTGAGGTAACAGCTGCCATTGGCTCTGTGAGGGCAGACAACTCTGTTGCCTAGAAAACCCCCCAGCCTCTTATGGACTTCTAGTCCGAAGTTCAATGAATGTTTATTGAATTACTGTAACTGAATTATCCGTGGGAGGGAAATAGCCCCAGGGGATTCACTGGGGAAAAGGAAATTGGGGGTATTATTAATTTCTAGCCTTTCTTTTCTTGGTGAAGTCTTTGAGGAGAGATGAGTTCTGATTTGTCACCATATTGTATTGTTAGCTGCAGAAACTTTTCATTTCTATGTAAACAAGTTAATGTACTTTTATTCTCTCTCTTGAATGGAAGGGGATATTGACTCTATTTTGTTAGAGAGGGCAGATAGTCCTTGTTACTAAGAACTGTGTTTTCAAGGAAGACTTGCATTTCTGAGACTGTGTGGATTTGATGCTTCACGTCTCCGTGGTTTGGTTGACGAGATGGAAGAGGTCAGAGGAAGAGGGCAAGAGCCTCTGAGGAAAGGTGAGGCATTCACGTGCTGCACTGAGCTCTTGTGGGCGGTTCAGAGGCCCAGCCTGGGGTTTGCAGCAATAGGAGTCCCCTGACTTGACCTGGAAGAAGACTCCAGCACTAAGATGCTAGAGGGCTTTGTAGGCCAGTTGGGGAGGTTGGCTGTGAAAAGCGAAAAATTGCCCAAGTGTAAATGAGAAAGGATAGAGGGTTTTTATTTTTGTTTTTAATAACCAAAAGTGGATTCTTAAGGCAGTGTTTCAGGAACTTGGGTCCTATATGAAAAGACATATATGGGTAGCAGTCATTGTTTTTTTAAAATTAAATACTTGGATTATAAAAATATATAGAAAAAGAAAATAAGACTCACCCACAAGTTCATCACTTAGACATAAGAAACATTTTTAAAAATAAATTATTTGTGAAAGAGAAAGCTTGAGCATGAGAGGGATGTATGAGAGGCATTATTATGATTTTGAAGTACATAGTTCCGAGTTTTCCCTTTATATGTATCAGTGTAAATCATTTAAAAATAGTTTTTAACAGGAGCACCTGGGTGGCTCAGTTGGTAAGCATCTGCCTTCTGCTCAGGTCATGATCCCAGGGTCCTGGGATTGAGCCGCGTCTTGGGCTCCCTGCGCAGCATGGATCCTGGTTCTCCCTCTCCGGCCACTCCTTCAACTCGTGCGATCTCATGCGTGCGTGCTCTCACTCTCTGTCTCTGAGAAATAGATAAAATCTTTTTAAAAAAATAGTTCTTAATAAACCCAGAGGTTCTGGTGGTGAGTGATGCAAGCCAGATTGCTGTGCTTGGGCTAACATTTATTGCCTTTGTTGTGGCCAAGTTGGAGTAGCTGATGTTTTCATCAACAGGCTCCATTTCTTGGACTTGTCTGAACATGGTCATCCTCATTTTGCTTCTGTCTCCTCCTTTACCAAGGTCAGCAGGCCATAACAGCTGGTACCACCACATTCCTAATGGCCTAATTAAATATTTCACATAAAATGCACATACCATCTGCTTAGGTTATGGATACAGTGACCCAAAGAATAACGTGAATTGCATGTGTTTGCTTCAGCTGATCTAGAGATGAACTCACATTCTCTGCAGAGGGGAAAAATGCTGGTATTGCGCTGGTTTAAAACATGCTCCTGCTTCTGGCCCCTTGTTAGTAGGGAGGACGATTTGCCATGAGGGATTACTGATTTTTGCCTAATTTGTCTGTATTCTGATCTGGGATCTCTTGTTCCCAGTACCATATTTGTGTCCCAATAGAGCTAGTGAGGGGGCGTTCTGAGCTGGTCGAGAGGTGAGCGGTTTCAATATCCTGTTCCTCAGGATTGTATTTGTTACCTTGGTATCTGTATATTGTCATTAGCCGTGGAAACTGCAGGTTTATATATAAGTGAAAGACATTTTCATGGAATGAAAAGGATTCTGGGGGCGCCTGGGTGGCTCAGTGGGTTAAAGCCTCTGCCTTCAGCTCAGGTCATGATCCCAGGGTCCTGGGATCGAGCCCTGCATCGGGCTCTCTGCTCTGCAGCGAAGCCTGCTTCCCTTCCTCTCTCTCTCTCTGCCTGCCTCTCTGCCTGCTTATGACCTCTGTCTGTCAAATAAATTAAAAAAAAAAAAAAAAAAATCTTAAAAAAAAAAAAAATTAAAAAAAAAAAAAAAGAAAAAAGAAAAGGATTCTGTATATATTATGTGAAAAAACCTGGGTAATATGAGGGCAAGAAGTCCTTATCTTCAGGTACTGTTGGTTACCATGTTTGCGTTTCTGAGACTCTACGTGGATTTAACGTTTCACATCTTGACGCCTGGATAAGAAACTTCCATGTCTGTGGACGGGCAGAAGAGAATGTAAGGCCTAGGTTTGATTCCGCGTGACCTTAGCTAAGTTACTGAAATTCCACGAACTTTAGTTCCAACTCTAATCAGATGGGGCTCTGCTGTCCACCTTCCAAACCTGTTTGGACATTCAGGACAGATAGATGACAAGGAACATGCCTGGAGATTGGTCTGTTATTCCCACCCGCTGCTCCTTCTCCGTCAGGGTGTCCGTGAGCTCACCTGCCTGGCATCCGCATTTCTCCCTTCTCAGGAAGTGCCCCACATTCGCTTCATGTGCCTCCTCCTTCATCTCTGGGTCAAATCGTGGTGTAGTTGTCGGTGATGAGATCCCCTGGTGAACATGCAACCCAAGCCAGCCTGTCAGACGCGCTTTCCTGAATCCCTGCACTGTGTGACATGGTGCAAACGTGAACGGTGGTCCCGAAGGGAAGGACTCTCTGGTCCTTTCCACCACTCAGGGCCCTGCACCTGCTCTGGTCCCTTAGAGTCAATACTTTCTCTTTTTATTAAAGCTAAATTAGCAGGGTTGCTTGTGTTGCTTATTACATCCAGAGCCCCCTGACTAGCACACTTGAGGGGGAATAATGTCACACCCAGATATATTGATCTGTTTAGTGATTACCTTCCTGTTCACATGCCAGTGCTCAGTGCTGGGGTGCATTCTAGGAGAGAGAGCTGAGCTCTCCTGCTCCCTCGGGGTCGCGTTCTCTGAGCCCCATTCCCATTCCCTGGCTTTGCAGCAGGATCCGCGCCCAGCACCGCTGTTCTGGGAGAGTGCAGCTTGGGGCCCAGTCCCAAATTAAATGTAGCACTAAGCCTAATGACAGTTCATTTAACTCTGAAAACAGTTAATTAAGAAGTTTTAAGTTTAAAAAAAAGCCCTCTAATGCCTGTTAGTTAATTATGGTCTTTTTAAAGAAGCCCTGTGACTCTTAGTCTTTTCCTTCGTTTCACTTAATTTCACCTTTTTATTTATTCAGTCTAGGCAAGACAGTGTCTTTGTATAGTTTTATACTACCAGATAGGTGAAACTAGAAAATTCTGAACTTTTGCTGAAAATTGTAACCTTTGATTATTCACCCTGGTCATTTATTTCTCTGTTTTATCTTGCTGTTGCAACATTCAAAGCTGTAGACTAAGCTCTAATAATTTAGAAGTGCCAGGGGCATTGTTGGACCAAGATGACAAGCCTTTAATGACTGTCTTAGTTGGTAAAGCCACTGCAGCTGCTGTATGAATATTCATTTGTGAAGCATTCTTTGGTAGGAAAGTTGTAAATCTTACAAGGTCCAAACTCCTTTTTTTAAAAAAAAAAAAAAAAAAGAATAAGTCCTGGCCACTTTTTAAAAAGATTTTATTTATTGAGAGAGAGAGTGACTGAGAGAGAGCATCATCAGGGGGCAGGGCAGAGGGAGAGGGAGAAGCACACTCCCAACTGAGCAGGGAGTCCAATGTGGGGCTTGACTCCAGGACCCCGAGATCATGCTGTGGGCTGAGAGGCAGATGACCAACTGACTGAGCCATCCAGGCACGCTGTTTGTATAAATCTTGAAAAATAAACTTTTAACTTCAGAACAGTTTACATTTACAGCAAAAATATAAAAACAATAAGATCCCCCCATATATCTGAAGCACAGTTTCTCGCTTACTTACTTTGGTATGGTACCTTCGTCACAGTGAATCCATATTCATACACTCATGTTAACTGTAGCCATACCTCATGCAGACTTCCTTAATTTATACCTCATCTCCTTGTTATACCTAATGTCATGTCCCTCACAGAATGCTACATTACCCTTAGTCATTATAGTGCCTTAGGCTCCTCTGTGACAGTTCCTCAGACCTTGTTTTTGATGATCCTAACAGTTTTGAGGACTACTGGTCAGGATCCACTTGGTGGCTCAGTGGGTTAAGCGTCTGCCTTTTGTCTCAGGTCATGATCTCGGGGTCCTGGGATCGAGCCCCACGTCAGTCTCCTTGCTCAGTGGGGAGTCTCCTTCTCCCTCTCTCTCTACCCCTCCCCCTGCTCATGTTCTCTCTCTCTTGCTCACTTTCAAATAAATAATCTTAAAAAAAAGAAGAAGAAAGCTGCCTGAGATTCTGTACTCAGCAGTACTATCTCTTTTAAATGTTAGTGAAGTGTTAAATACCTTTTTAATTTGTTTTCCCCTGGATAAAAACTTTTGTATTGTAGTTATGGTCAAGAAATGCCAGCAGTAGGTGACCGTTGGTCATCAGGGTTGCTTCTGCTGGTCTGGCTCCCTCGGTGGGTGTCCCCTCCCTCCCTCAGAGCTCCATGTGCTTCCCTCCCAAAGCTGTGTGCTTCATCGAACAGGATGACCTGCCCCGACAGAGGAGGACTGTACTTACCTCCTGTGTACGTGAGTAGCTGTGCTTCCCTGCCAGGACCTCCAGACAAGCTCTCAGACTCCATTTTTGGGAGAATGTAGGGCTGCAAGCTTCCAAGAGTCTAGAAACATCCACTGAGGCACTGCATGTAGGAGTCTACCTTTCTTTTATTTAAAAAAAAAAAAAAAAAAAGTCAGGCGCAATAAAATTTAAAAAGAACACATACTTTGTAAGAACTTGTTGTAGAATTCTATAATTATCTCCATAAATTTACCTGTATAATTTTTAAAACAATTTTTAATAATTGTTTGCCAAGCAGTAACACCCTAGTTACTGACTGTGAAGAGTGCCATTTGTATTTTTCTTTCATATATTTATCTAATTTGAATTAGAGCTAGAAATGCAAACAGATCAGCAATTAAATTGAACACTTGGAAGCTGGACATTTACTATCTTAGTTACACAATGGAAGAAAAAAAGACAAAATTCATTACCTCTACCCAGGAGTGATTTTCAGAATATTTAATAGTTCCACAGGGCACCTGGGTGGTTCAGTTCATTAAGCATCTGACTTAATTTTGGCTCAGGTCAGGATCTCGTGGTCATGGGATGGAGCCCCACAATTGGGCTTTGAGCTCAGCAGAGTCTGCTTGAGTTTCTCACTCTTTCTCAAATAAATAAACAAATTTTAAAAAAAGAATAGTGCTGCACACACTTTGATACTCAGAGCGGGATAGCCAGAACCACCAAGAGATCACGTCAGGGGCATTCTGGACAAAGAGCAGCCCTATCCAGGCCTGAAGAACTACCAAAGATGTGAGAACTTCTGGCTTATAAATGATATGAAATTAATAACTTAAAATATTTGCGGTATTTCTAAAAGAGAAGCTTTTTAAAAATACAGAAGTGACAGTACAATTTATTTTTGCTACCCTTTAAGATAGTAGTGTCCTCTGTAAGATATAATTCTCTAGGAAAGCCGTCTTCATTCTTTCAAGGTAAAAAGTGGCCCATCTCATGATCCCAGCGTCCTGGGATGGAGTCCCACATCGGGCTCCTTGCTGGGCGGGGAGCCTGCTCTCCCTCTGCCTCTGCCTGCCATTCTGCCTGTGCTTGCTTGCTCTCTTCCCCTCTCCTCTCTCTGACAAATAAATAAATTAAAAAAAAAAAAAGTGGCCCATCATCCGAGGCAGCCAACCAGTGCAACAGCTGAAATTGACAAAGGCTCTGAATCCTTTGTTTCAAAATACAGCCTAATCAGAGTTTTCACAGAGCTTCTCAACCTGCTGTTGAGCTATGTGATCGTGTATTTAGTGACCTACAGAGTAATAAATTAGTGAGAAGTATTATTTGTTAAAACGGGGAATGTCTGAACCACAGAAGGTAAAATTTAGAAGAAATTTTGAAAGCTCACTGACTCACAGAGGTCCAGTGGCACATTGCATTCTGTGGGCTAGCACTCTCGGACTGCCGTCGGACTTGGAAGGAAATTTAACTATAAGTGAACTCTATTTCAACTCTATTTCAAGGTATAGCTTTTTTTGTTTGCTTGTTTGATAATGACATTCCACTCATTAATTTTTTTTTTTATATTTTTAAAACCATTACGTTACTTACTATCATGAATTTCACATTACACAAGGCCCTTATGTCACCTGAACAGCATATACTTTATTTCTGCTGCTGCCCTGGGACTCACACTTCACATGGGCCAAAGAATTTCCAGGAGATGACAGTATTATATATGTGTAACAGTTTGATGTCTTTTATTTTTTAATTTTTAAATTATTTTTTATTTTTTTAGAGAAGAGTGAGTGCATGTGCGGGGGTAGGAGGAGAGAGGTCAGGAGCAAAGGGAGAAGGAGAGAGAGAATCCCAAACAGACTTCATGGTGAGCAAGGAGCCCGAGACAGGGCTGGATCCCAGGACCCTGAGATCATGACCTGAACTAAAATCAAGACTTGGAACTCAACCAACTGAGCCACCCAAGCACCCATGATGTCTTTTTAAAAAAATTTTATTTAATTTACAGAGAGAGAGCGAGAGAGTGAGCATGACTACAGGAGAGGGCAGAGGGAGATGAAGAGAGAGAGAGAGAGAAGCAGACTCCTTGCTGAGTAGGGAACAGGACTTGGGGCTCCATCCCCTTACCCTCAGATCATGACCTGAGCTAAAATCAGGAGACAGACGCTTAACGGGCTGAGCCCTCCAGGCTCCCCCTGATGTCTTTTTTTTTTTTTTTTTAAAGATTTTATTTATTTACTTGACAGACAGAGATCACAAGTAGGCAGAGAGGCAGGCAGAGAGAGAGGAGGAAGCAGGCTCCCTGCTGAGCAGAGAGCCTGATGTGGGGCTCGAACCTAGGACCCTGGGATCATGACCTGAGCGGAAGGCAGAGGCTTTAACCCACTGAGCCACCCAGGCGCCCCCATGATGTCTTTTTTGATCCAGATTTTTGCCACTCATTCGGGAGAGGTGAGGATGTCATCAGGGATGAAAGACTGGAGCTCTCCCTGGGCAGATACAGAGTAGGACGTTGCAGGGGTGAAAAGCAAGGGGGCTAGCAGAGAGTGCCTGCAGGCCTGTAGGGTTCTAGTTACAGATTTTTTTTTTTTGAAAGATTTTGTATGAGAGCATGAGCTGGGGGAGAGGCAGACGGAGAGAGAGAAGGAGACTCTCTGCTGAGCCGGGAGCCTGAGACGCAGTCCCAGGAATCTGAGATCATTACTTGAGCTGAAGGCAGACATTTCACTGACTGAGCCACCCAGTAGTGCCTGATCTTACTGTTTTTTAAATGTCAAATTAGTTCTTCGTATCTCTTCTTCCTCCCTTTTCCATCAGACCCATCTATACTGTTAGCAAAGTGACTCTCAGGTCATCTGCAGTATGTCCGAGGTCCACTGTGGATTCCCTTTGCTGGAGGTAATAAATGAACTATGAACTTAAATATGAACTGCAAATATTTCTAATAAGGGATATTCTTGTGTAATGTTTTTACTGGACTTACCTAGAGTGTAGAATGAAACAATAATCTGAATACTACCTTTCAGTTGTTTTAGCATACTTTGTGCTTAGTTTAGTTAGACTTGTTGGAACTGAAAGACTTCCTATAATGATTTCATTAAATAAAGCCCAGCATTGTCTGTTGGTATGTGTCCTTTGCAACCACCAACCACATTCTCTTTATTTTGGTTTCACATTTTACCTTTTCAAAAGCAATGAACGCTTTACTTTTGCCAAGAAATGTAAAGATCCCAGTAAGATTTATTTTTCTCCTCTCCCCGAGAGAGGCGAACCTGAAATTTCTATATAATAATAATGATTTAAATCAATTCAGTCTAATATTTACTCTTTTTAAAGAATAATTATTAATTTGATTTATTTGCCCCAGTCCCTTGAAAGTTATGACCATATAATAATACATTTTAATTCTGATAGATGCCATAATTTTATATTCCATTTTATTTTATAGTACCATTTGCTAGAGAAATGGATGGAATGTGGATCTGGGTGTAACACACAAATACGTGCATGCTCACCCTTATCTCTGTCCAGTTATGTGTAAATGAAAGTCCTTAAAAATCTTAAAATAAATGTTACATCCTTAATTTTTACATAATAACTTTATATTTAGTGTTTTAAGGTTTTCTGTTTGTTTTAACATATGTTTTTGCAGTGGTTCTCAGACTTTAGGGTATATCAGTATTATAGATTGTTGGAGTTTCTGATTTGGTATGTTAGGGGTGGGGTTCACGACTGGATTTTGAAGTTCCCAGGTTGCTGATGCTGCTGGTATGGGGACCAACACACTGTTGTCGTATTTGATCCCTTATAAGAACCCTGTGTGGTTTTGGGCATATTTACATGAAGGAAATTAGGTGTGGAGAAACTCATGCTTCTTCTAGGGGCACATCATGCATTGGTGGTTGACCAGAGGCTAGAATCCATGAAGACCTTTCAGGTTTCCTCATGCACAGGGCAAAAGTTCAGGTCCCCAAAATATATCTCTTGATTTCAAATGTTTGGTACTTTTGTTTTTCTTTTCTTTTCTTTTCTTTTCTTTTCTTTTCTTTTCTCTTTCTTTCTTTCTTTCTTTCTTTCTTTCTTTCTTTCATTCATTATTTATCTTACAGAGAGAGGGATCACAAGTAGGCAGACAGGCAGGCAGAGAGAGAGGGGAAGCAGGCTCCCTACCGAGCAGAGAGCCCAATGAGGGGCTCGATTCCAGGATCCTGGGATCATGACCTGAGCTGAAGGCAGAGGCATTAACCCGCTGAGCCACCCAGGTGCCCCAGTTGTCTTTTGTTTTTAAGAGCCATTTCTGGGGGCATCTGGGTGGCTCAGTGGGTTAAGTGCCTGATATCAGCTCAGATCATCATCTCAGGGTCCTGAGATCAAGCCCCTGGCTTAGACTCCACACTCAGTGGGGAGTCTACTTCAGGATTCTCTCTCTCTCCCTCTGTCTCTCACCCTCCTCCTGCACTTGCCTGTTTTTCCCGTAACCCCACCAAAAGCCATTTTGTGTTTAGGTACACCCTCCCCCAGTTTTCACATTTATTAAATACATCTGTGAAATTTTCTTCCCTTTTGAAGCTATAACTGATTCTCATACCTCAGAATGCTCTGAAAATGGAACATCCTTTTATAGAAACAGAAAGCTTACATAACTTGTTAAGACCACCCAAGGTTAATCACTAGGAAGGATGTTGGTTTTATACCCAGCCTGGTGCTTTGGCATTATTTCACTCCAACTTGGGGTGGTGGTTCATTATTTGTGGGTCCAGAAAATGACCACGGACCATGAATGACCTAGGACAGGGAATCTGAAAATCATACCACCAGCCGTGGCTGAAGGACCCTGTATCCCCTTCAAGAATATTATTATCCATTATAACTTCGGTGGAGAACTGATGGCTTGGTTTCTGTGGTTGGTACCCAGCCACTTAACCTAGTGTGGAAACAGTGGCATCCAGAAGCAAACTATGGGTTGTGTCCCCCGCACCCCAACTCTGTCTGGCGTGTTCAGTGTGTTCTGTGCAGTGTGATGTGGAGGGAGGACTCACACTCGGCGCTGCTGGAGCTTGGACACCGCGTGGTGGTCCTCGCTGATACCGTGATGTAAACGGTGCTGTACTTGTCCGATTTGTTTTTCTAGCTCCTACCTTCTGTTTTCTCCTGCTTTCCTTTCTGCTCTACTTTGACCTTGAAATACTTTAATTCAGAAAAGAAGTAGTCAGAGAAAAATAATGGCTGGAGGATATCTTCTGTATTTATTTTTTTATTGTTGCCTTTTTTCCCCTTTTTGGTAAAACAAAGAAAGCCTTGATACATTTTACTTAGTCTTGTTTTTCTGTTTCTGGTTTTTTGTTTGTGTTTGTTTTTGTTTTTTATTTTTTTTGTTTGTGTGTTTATTTTTACTTTGTCTTCTTGGCAGTATTAATCTTCATCATGTGCTTTCATACCAGAAACTAATTCTGGGCTTAGCTACTCCCCCTCCCACTCTTTTAAAATTTTATATGATGGTTTTAATGTGCTTTAGGCTCTCTGTGGTGCTTTAGATGTACTATTTTACTAAACCTTCTCATCAGCCTTATGAACTATTTAGAGGAAATAGATTCCAGGAGGTTGTATAACCTGGCAGAGGTCTCACCTATGGTACACGATGAGCTGGGGCTTGGATTCACGTCTTTCAGACTCCAGAGCTTATGCATGGAAGGACTAGTCTGTATCACCTCCCGTAGGAGACCATTACTGAGATGGAGGCTCCATTTAATAACACAGATTTCTTGAAATAAATAAGGCTCCACAGAAAATAAGATCCTGACTTCAAACTTGTCGCATATTTTCCCTTGTTACCTTGTCAGTTTAAAAAAAAAAGTATCTTAAAGAGAAGGAAGGAGTTGCACTGTTTTGGCAACATCTGTCTCTCCTAAGCACACCCACTGACAGCATGTCGCTTTGCTGTACCCGGGAGTTCTTGTTCTAGTCATTTGGTCTTTAAAAGCAGCCTATGATGGAGTTCCTTTGTCTTTTTTTCTTTTTAAAGATTTTTAGGTTTTAAAATTTATTTGAGAGAGAATGAGAGACAGAGCATGAGTAGGGAAAGGGGGAGAGAGAAAGAGAGAGAGAGAGAGAGAAGCAGACTCCCTGATGAGCAGGGAGCCTGATGCAGGGCTCGATCCCAGCACCCGGGTATCATGCATGACTTGAGCCGAAGGCAGCCGTTTCATGACTGAGCCACCCAGGTGCCCTTTAACTTGTCCTAAAACCAGAGCGCTACCTTGATAGGAACACCAGTTTGAATTTTCAGCATGTACATCAGGCTCTTTCATGTCACTTCGCCCTTGAGGTATCTTGCAGCTTTCAGAAAAAGGGCAGCCACTGTGTGTGACGGAGGTGCCCCATTTGTAAGGAGGTCGATGAGAATCTCCTCCAGAGCGTGTCCATTTCACATCACTTCCTTCCCCTCTCCTCTGTCTTAATTTTTTTTTATCTTTTCTTTTTATTTCTTAGGTTTCTTTTCTTGTTGTATGAGTATGTATTTTAATAATAGATTTTTTAAAAAGATTTATGTCTTTATTCTAGAGAGAGGGAGAGCACAAGCATGGGAGGGGCAAAGGGAGAAGGAGAGAAAAATCTCAAGTACAGCGTGGAGCCAGATGGGCCTTGACCTCATGACCCTTAGGTCATGACCTGAGCTGAAACCAAGAGTGGGACTCTCATCAGACTGTGCCACCCAGGCACCCCTGTATTTTAATAGTAGATTTAACACAGCATTCAAAGTTAGAACAGTGGATTCGTGAATATTATCAGGGGTAATTCTAGACAAAACCAAGTATCTTCTCTCCCTTTTGCCCTCTTTCCTCCCTCCCTGTGGCCCTGTCTCCCGGCTTCTCCCTCCTGCTTTCCTTGCTTCCTTCCTTTCTTCTTGGCCCCAGTAGAGAATAAGCAGTTGACTCTTGGATTTTTCCCTTAGTAGCTGAGTAGCTCAGCTGAGCTGAGGCTCAGCTTCCTTATCTATAAAAAAGTGGCGATGCCGTCTTTCCGGATATTTGTAAGTCTTGGACGAGAACGAGTACGCCGCACAAGAGAGCGCCCTTGTGCACTGTGCGCGGCACGGAGCCATGGCAGTGAGGGGCCTCTCTTCTCAGCTACCAGGTGCGCCTTCTGGAAAACAGTTACAGAATCAAAACACAAGAGCTAAAATAGACTGAAGGAGCAAATTACAGGCAGGCCTATAATCTGACTGATAAGAGAGAGATATTTAAAAGGGTTATGTGAACTACAAATGTTAGTAACCTGTGCCCCTCTTGAAAAGGAATTATTTTTGCTAATTAGATTGTCATCAGGTTTTAATTTAGAAATATTAGGTGCAGTGAACAATGAAATAAGATCTTCCAAATAGTGAGACAAGATTATCTTAAACCTAGAATTCTCTCCCCAAAGTTGCTGTCATGAGTGAAAGCTAAGGATATTTTTGAACATGCTTAGAACTTTTCCTACCTGCGGACTGCACTTGAAAGGATTAGTTGGGGTTGTATTTGTTGATAAAAAAGGACGTAAAAGGGAGAGGAAGACGGGTTGCAGGTAACAACACAGGTCAGAGGTCTGGACACCTGAGCTCTGGAGAACAGAGGTTCCGGAAAACTAAGAAAGTCAGAAGAATTGGGTGTATGGTGAAAACGAAAAACAATCTGAAATTCCAGCCCCCTATGGTTCTGATGTGGATGTGGGGAGCGCAAGGGTGGGCAGGCTAGGAGGGATGAGAAATGAGGCAAGTTGCTTTTTGTCTTGCTGGGGGTGAAAACCTATCTTAATATAGTTTATTAAAAGGCAAACTCATTACAGAGTTTCTGTTTGGGGTGATGAAGAAGTCGTGGAAACAGTGATGATGGTTACACGACATTGTGAATTTAATTAATGCTACTGAAGTGTGAATTTGGAAATGGCTAAGATGGCAAATTTCTTTATGAAAAAATGGAAAAAAAGTCAAATCAGAGTCGGTGAGATGCATATTTGTAGCGCTCCCTAGACATTATTTAGGCTCAGGGAAGCAGAGCTGGGACCGTGGCACAGAGCTGGGGGCAAGTAGGCCCCTTTGCAGTGCACCCCAGGGTCGGAGCTGCCCAAGGCTAGGACCCTCTCTTCTGTGTTCACGGCTGGGCCAGCACCGCCTGAATGAATGGATGGTCGGGTAACATCACATAGTTTATGTACGCAGCTCCCTGCTCCTACAATGGTGCCCGATGAAACAATATTCTGACTAATTTGGCTTCCTATGTGCAGAGAGGATGCGTTGGTCAGAAGATGCCTGCCTGATCTTTCACTCCTTATCTTTTCATTGTAAGCGAATAAATTGCTATTATTAAACATTCTTTAGAAAACTCAAACGAGTTAAAGATCTACAACTGAATTTTAAAAGGTTTGCTACATACTTTTTCCAGGGCTTTCCTTAGTGTGTATGAAAAATGTGTGCCCAGAGACCATGCTATATTTTCCTTCTTAGTACTACAATGTAAAGAGCTATTTTTAAGAAAACTTCGCAGCCATATTTCCATCAGTAGGTACTCTGTGAAATTAGTACTTAATTGAATATTCTTTCATTTTTCCCCCTTCCTCTGTGTATTGTTGTTATCCCAAAGGAATGTGTTCCATTACTTGGCTTTGTTTGCTTGCTTGCTTGCTTGATTTAACTCATAATTTTCTATTTAAACAATGAGTATAAGCATGTTTATTTCTTAAGATAGATCGAAATTTGGTGGTCCCTTTAGTGCTTCAATCTTACTTAAGAATGAACTGAATTCAGACACATTTTAATTAAAATATTTAAAAGTTTCAAAGCTGGGGACGCTGGGTGGGGCTCTGTCACTTGAATGTCTACCTTTGGCTCAGGTCCTGATCCCAGGGTCCTGGGAGGGAGCCCAGCCTCAGGCTCCCTGCAGGGAAGATGCTTCTCCCTCTCCCTCTGCCCTCCTCCCTGCTTGCGTGTTCTCTCTCTCTCAAATAAATAAATAAAATCTTTCAAAAAAAATTAGAAGTTTCAAAGCTTATAGTTTTGGAATCTTTTTTTTTTCCACAGTTGAGCTATTGAAAAATTGCTTTAGCTGCTTACGTTGTTGGTTTTCTGAATGTTGTCTGCAATGATCCTCTTGAGCATTTTGAGAAAAAAAATTGGACAGATTTTTAGTTTAGTCCTTGATTCCTGCTCTCCTCGTGTGTTCATCCTGTGATTCTTTGCCTACACAGGATACACGAGAACAAGACCTTGTTGTTCCTCATTGTGCCTTTGAGCCCTCATCTTACAACTTTTCTGCTCTTCACCCCATTTACTCCTCTCTTAAAGGTAGATCCTCGGATCGGAGCCGTGCAGCTGGGCTCATCTGATCAGCATGTCAACCAGTTATCGCATTATACATTTTTTGCACGTTTATGCAGCAGTTTATTTTTTCTTGTCTTCTCATTTTATATTTTATCTTAAGAGCAATGAAAAATTATTCTTGTAGATTTTTTTTTTAAATAGACTTTAAAAGTCATTAGAGACATTCTCTCATGGGCTAACTAGACCGGTGATGTTGTGGAAAGGGTGTGGGGATGTGGAGTCAGAAGACCGACTTTAATTACAGGCTTTGCACCGTCCCGGTTTAAGGAATTTGTTGAGTAGGTCACCCTCTTGGGATTATTGTATGCTGAGGAGTCATCTGGGGGGAGAGTTGTAGCACTTATTGTGCGTGCCCAACATGGTGGAGATTTCACTGTCACTAAGTTTCTGTGTGGACATGAAGTGAACTTGGACCTCTTCCTGACTAAGCAACTAAACAAGAATTCTGAGTTTCATCTCTTGGCATGCTGGCCCTGCTGTTTTATAGTTCTGTAGTATTTGTCTGTATGGTGAGAGACTGGGAGGGGAGATTGTGGAAGGCTTTGAAATTGTGAAAAAATCAGTGAGCATTCTGTCTAGTTCAGCCAATCAGGTTCTCTCTGCGTTTCATTATCTTTGAGCCGTTTTATAACTCACTCTATTGTAGGAATCAGGTAGTAAAGCAAATGACCTTGTCTGTGGAAAGCTAATTCTGATGGGAGAATGCAAGAGATGATTGCCCTATGTATACTGACCAGCTTCATTAATTTTGCCTCTTTCTAGCATTCCTGGTCCTTGTATATTTTTTTCCTCTTTGGAGTCTCCTTTGAACAGGCCATAACATCTCACTGGTGCTCTAATTAATAAATTTAACAAAAACTTTACACTTTCTTATTTTTGAGATTTTTGATTTTAACTTTCCTTAACTTTTCTAAAATTATTTCTTTGCAACCCAGTAGAAGAGCACAATTCTGGAAATTGGGATCCAGTTCTGGAAATTAAGGGATCTCTTTATTGCTCATATCACTGAGCTCTGATTTCCTCATTTAAGGAATAACTTGTTGACTTTTAAAAAACTTCTTAATTCCAGTTAGTTAACAGTGTTATATTAATTTCAGATGTACAATATAGTGGCTAAGTTTATTATTACCAAGGTGAATTGCCATAAAATCAAGGAATTTAATTATCTTACTTCTATAAAATAATTGCAGCGCAAGTTTTTTTTCTTTTTTAAAGATTTTATTTATTTATTTGACAGAGATCACAAGTAGGCAGAGAGGCAGGCAGAGAGAGAGGAGGAAGCAGGCTCCCTGCTGAGCAGAGAGCCTGATGCAGGGCTCCATCCCAGGACCCTGGGATCATGGCCTGAGCTGAAGGCAGAGGCTTTATTCCCCGCCCCCCCCCTAAAGATTTTATTTATTTATTTCACAGAGAGAGATCGCAAGTAGGCAGAGAGGCAGACAGAGAGAGAGGAGGAAGCAGGCTCCCCGCCAAGCAGAGAGCCCAATGCGGGGCTTGATCCCAGGACCCTGAGACCATGACCTGAGCTGAAGGCAGAGGCTTAACCCACTGAGCCACCCAGGCGCCCCGCCGCGGAAGTTTTTTGTAGTATTTTTAGCATTCGTGTATGTGCACGTAAATTAATGTTAAAGAAGATTATTTATTTTGGTGTTACTATTTCTTAAAATGGGGTTGGTACTTGAATTGCTACTGACAGTTTTCAGTAGTGAGTGAAGAAACTGTTAGCACTCTATAGTCTGCTGTTAATAAGGAGAAACAATGTGTTTCCCTATGAAAATGATAACTAGACTGTTAGCACTATCAGTGCTGATCGACAATTGTGAGTATTACTATAGTCAGTAGTTTTTAACTATTATTACGGTCAAAGCCATTTATTTTTTAACCTACTTATTGACTTAATAATTTATGTAGAGTGGGGGTGAGGGGCAGAGGGAAAGAGGGGGTCTTCAGCAGGCTCCGCACTCAGAGTGGAGCTTGATACGGGCCTGATTTCAGGACCCTGTGATTGCACCTTGAGCCAAAATCAAGAGTCAGACTCTCAACAAAATCAGCCCCCCAGACGCCCAGTCAAAGCCATCTCTGAAGGTCCCCACGTCACACAGCATTATTAAACACTGATTGAATAAGTGTGTCTTAGCTCAGGCCACTATATCAGAATACCAGAGACTGGGTGGCTTAATCAACAGAAATTTATTTTCTCACAGTTCTGTGGTGTAGCTGCCTTCTTGATACATCCTCATATGGGTCTTTCCTTTGTGTGTACTTGGGAGAGAGAGCAAACTCTCTGGTGCCTCTTCCTAAAAGGACACTAATTCCTATTGAATCAAGGCCCTACCACTATGACCTCACTTGACCTTAATTATTTCCTTAAGGGTACCTTTTCTAAATATAGCAACATTGGGAGTGAGGGCTTCAATGTATGAACTGTGTAGAGGCATAAACATTTAGTGTCTGACAAGGTGTGTGATGTTAAAAGTAGGAATCACACATCTGAAATACAGGTTGGGGGATGACGCTAAATGCTGTCCCCAGAGGAGGCCAGGTGAGTGTTGAGGACATCAGCCATGACTTGATGAAGTCCATGCTGCCAGAGTGTCTCCTGACCGAGATGATGCCAGTGGTCCTGACCCACCGTTACTCATCTGATCTGATTTCTTCACTCTTACGTCCACGTATCTCCTAAGAGGAGAAAAAAGGGCAATGCACTTACTCTTCTGTCACTTTGAATTTAAAAGCCAGGACTTCTCTGGGTCAAGGTGTGTCTCAAGATTCTTTGAGCCTAATATTATCTCAGAAAAGACAGATGTTTTATATTCCTCTCACTCTTAGTTTTTCCGCCTAACCGCCTTCACTGGTTTGTTGCAGTGGGAATACTGCTTCTTAGGGAATCACAAAACATGATCTTTCATGGATCCTGGGGTAGTTTACTTGGTTTAGAATTGCATGGATGGTGTTATTTCAAGTCCTGTGGCTTTACTTCCGTGCCACCTGCCTTTTCTCATCATTTATTAAAGCCAGCCTTTTGACTTTGATGTATGTCATGTTAGCACCTTGTAAATCCTTCTAGTAATACCTTTGTGTTAGTAAGGTGTGTAAACACTGTTGTTTCTACTCCATTTGCTTCTCTCTCTGTCATTTTCATAGGGCTTTTTAACCTGCTAATGTCCCAAGATATTGATTTAAAACAGCCAGCCAAATAATAGAAACTTCCTCCTTGCCCATGATGAACTGACCTCTTTTTACCCTTCTCCTTTTCAAATTCAGTTTGGAAAGCTCAATTTTCATAATCTTTTGAGCTAGTACTTTGCCTCCCTGGTGCTCACAATTCAGCAGCTTTATTATTTTCAAGACCCTATACCAAGAGCACACCCCAACTACTGTTTTTTTCTAAACACATTTTACAAGCTCAGTCAAGATTTTCATATAATTTTCTTTCTTTAGTTTGTAGGAAAAGTACTTTGCCTCTTCCCTAATTCCCTCCCCTTGCTTTTTCCTGTCTTGGTTAATATTTGAAAGATTTAGCTTGGCCATTTCCGGCTTTTATCTCTTAGGCCTTCTCCTGTTGAGCTGCATGGTGAGTGTCCAAGTTAGGTTACGTAGAGTAGACTGTATTTGGTATTTCCTCCTCAGTTTCTGATAGTCCATAAGTTCATGAGTTAGTCTACCTAAGAAGTATTATTGTTGTGAATACTGCCTCTTTTGTGTGGAGGTTTCCTTCATTGCCCTAGGCTTATACAGAGTTTCTAATACGTCGGTTGATGGCTTTTCTCTTGATTTGGTTGATAGAAGAAGAGGAACTTCATCCATCTTCTCTTGACTCTAGACTCTATCTTTCAAAAGGGAATGTGGACAATTTGAAAGGGGTCTTAACTAAGACCCAAAAGTATCATGAAGAGATTGATATGGTTAAAGGAGCTAGATTACATGACCCGCTAAGGAGTAAGACTGTGGAGAAATTGAGGACTGGGCCCTTCACAGAAGTTCCTCGTATTCTCTGTGTTACGTATAAGTGGGCCTGTCTGCTCTTAGGTGCCTGCCTGGAGAGCCTCTCCTATCTTGTGTTTTTTATCGTGCTTTAGTATGGCCTTGAAGAATCCAGAGCTGTTTCTTACTTTACGAAGGATTTCGATTTGACCCAGGGAAGATACTCCTCCAGGATGTTGAGCACTGGTTGGGGGTGTGGTTTAACTGGGAGAGGGTCCCTGTGGAATCAGCCTCTCGCCTTTCCCGCCCTGGAAACTTTGGAGGTTCCAGATGTAGGATTTGAATCTGGGTTCATGTAGTCCATCTTATCTTCTTTTTCTGATTATGACTTGAAGCCCTTCACAATGGTAGGAGAGCAATGAGAGGCATTGAGCGGTTCCTCAGATACATTTCTTGAATAAGAGTGGTGCGCAGTCCCAGGGAGGACACAGCGTGGTGCAGCATCCAACAGCGTTCTACTGGGAATCACATGTCCATGAGGATCATGTGCAGATAATGGGGCTGTGTGTTCCCGAACCTGTGGCTTCAGTCTCTGCAGGCCTTACCTTTCCATTTACAATGCAGCGTCTTGATCAGAAGAATTCTAAGGTCCCCTGTAGCTCAGTCCTGTGGATGACCGTGGGAATGAGCTTAATTGTGCAGGGAAGAGAGGCTGACATAGGCAAGGGAGATGAGCTAAAGCAAGAGACAGGAGGAGGAGTGGGAGAAGGCCATGGTGGCCTGAGAAAGGAGACTGAAGGAGGTGGAGGTGCCCAGGAGTGGGAGGGAGGACAGGAGTGGACCAGAAGGACAGTGTTAGTGGCCGCCAATCCTGGATGTTTCTTGGTCTAGATCTTTCTTTTCCGTTGGACTAACTGGGCTGGCTTTGAGACAGTTTGTTCAGGTTTCTCTTTCTGTTTCCTTCATTATTAGGTTAAAATCGTACTTTCTGTGAAGATTTCAAAGAATTATTTTTGTTATTCAAAATACCCCTGGGGGATAAGCAAAGATAATTGTCTCTATTTCATAAAATGTGGAAAAGAAGGTGTAAGGCGGTGAAGCTGTTTATTCAGGAAAACCATGTGCTAGTGTTGGAGGCCTGTTTGTCAGCTCTCTCTGTTTGACTTTCCTGCCTTCAGCTGCGTGTGAGAATCGGGAGGGTACATCATCACGGTGCTTGGCGGGGGCCGCAGAGGGAATACTGTATCCGAGAGGTGTCCTTCATCCTCACGTACTCTTACTGGGCAACGGTTTCCAAACCAGGCCATCCAGTCTGTGCACGTGTTTCATAATTCAGTAACTTCAGTTCCGTCTCTTCTAAATAAAATGATGCAAATTAAGAAAATGTCCATACCCACAGGAAGCAGAGCTTCTACGATTTCCTGTGTTGGTGTGCTGAGGGGATCTTTGGATATGCAGAGTGCCATTCATGAGATGATAGAATTCCTATTATCCTTGAATTTCCTGAGTCCTTTATGCAGCAAATGGGACGTTAGCTGTACTGATCCTGCTGAGTAGTCTCAGCCTTGGGGGCTGGAGAGGACGTGAGTTGTTCATTAATTTTGTAAACGGATTTCTTACATCACAGTCACATGTAATTTCGAGGACACTTGTCTCTGAGCTCCACAAAGTAGAGACCAGGGTTTTTGTTTTTATTTTTGTAGTGAAAGTGATCCATTTATCTCTAGGGGGAACAAACGGCAGCCATGTGATGTACATATTACAGTAGACTGTGTTCCTGCATGGGATTTGGTTGCTTTTATCACATCGCTTTATGGCTCCTTACATCACATGCTCTACCTCTGTGAGTTCCGGGGAGTGTTTGCAAAGGGAGGCATCACTTGCCGGAAACTACTCTAGTGAATGCTGCCCGTTCTCTTCTGCCCTTCTGGATTCGAGAATCAGGAGGCAAGCATCTGCTCGTGACTTTGGGAGGAAGGTGTTAGATATTTAAGATTCTTAAATAAATACACAGGATTTTTTGTCTATTAGAACTTCCTTATTTGGGGATGTTCAAATTAAGAAAAAGTCTGTTTGCTGTAGAGGTGCTAAGGAGACACATGGTTCCAAAATACACGATGTCTTTTTTTACCCCAACCTCCAAATGTACTATGATACTGGACAGTTTAGTATTTCTGACACAGAGTGGTCCCCTTAAGGAAATTTCAGAGTTAAAAGTAAAATTCTTTTTGCTCCCTTTCTTTTTTTTAAATGATATTAGAGATGGGGCACGTGGATGCCTCAGTTGTTAAGTGTCTGACTTCGGCTCAGGTCATGATCCCAGGCTTCTGGGATCACTCCCCCCAACAGGCTACCTGCTCGGCAGGGAGCCTGCTTCTCCCTCTCCTACTCTTCCTGCCTGTGTTCCCTCTCTCACTGTGTCTCTGTCAAATAAATAAATAAATAAATAAATAAATAAATAAATAGATAAAATCTCTTTAAAACATATTAGGGAGTCTGCTCATTTTTTTGAAAACTGCAAACAAAAAGGATCGAATCAAGTGTTTAACTTGCTTTCCCTTACAAATTGCATCTCAGATTAACCAAGTAATTGAAGAGAGAGTCCCTTTTTGGAGAAGTAGCTCAGTGAACAGATGAGAAAGGATTCAGAAGGGTCAGATTTCATTATCTGGCAACCCCAGTAAGTCATTGGATCCAATCAGTGAGCACCATTGGCTGCCAACACTGCTGTAGAAAGACAACTGAGATTGTATGTCTCCTGGTGGAGTGTACAGCCTATGAAATAGTCTTGCTGAAATTTCAACGTATTATCTGGTCTGGCCTCTTTCTCTGACTACTGATTAATAAGAAGTGCAGAAGACGGGAACAGAGTGAATTAAACATCATAGAGACACAATTTTTAACAAATCCAGACTAGGCAACTCTCTAGGGTGAAGGACTTTTTTTCATTAACAGTAACAACAACAACAACAACAACAACAACAACAACAACAAAAAGCAACTGAAGTAAAAGAGAAGGAAGATGAAATCTATAAATTAAAAGGATTAAGATATGTATCAACTAATCCTAATGTCTACATCTTTTTTGGACACCAATTTATTACAAACTGTAAAATAGTATCATACAGTTGGGGGAAAGGCACAGTATCTCAATATTTGGTTATATTGAGGAATTTGTGTTAATGTATTTAAGGGATTATTCCATTGGGATTTATAAAAATGAGCCCTGTGGGGGGAAAAATGTGAGTCCTTTATATAGTGTCAGATGAAAGGTTATGTCTGGGATTTGCTTCAAAAAAATACAGGAAGGCTACGAATATAGGGTATAAATGAAGAAAGACTGGCCATCATCAGTGAATCTGGAAGATGGATACATGGGGATAGTCTCTAATTGATGTATATGATTGAAATAGTCATTGTGGAATGTTTTTTAAAAAGGATTTTAGGTAAAGATAGGGAGAAAAGCTTTGGGTACAATGGAAAGGAAGTTGGAAGAGGAGGAAAAGAGATATAAAATGCTTAGGATGGTACCTGATATGTTCTATGTATGGAATACTTAACTGGCTATAATTATTCCAAGCCTTGCATGCACCAGTTCATTTACATATCTAGTCCCTCATTTGCTTGTTTTAGTAAATATTTATGTGTACATATGATGTGCCAAGCACCAAACCACTTCCATAAATCAAGTAATAGGAGTAGAACCCATTACACCCCAGTGGTATCTTTGGCCTGTACTCTTTCTACTGAGTCTTTGACTTGTGTGTGAATAGCTCCCAGAGTAGAGGGTTTAAAATGGCACTGTATAGTGTCATTGCTGGATTCATTCAAGTTTTGTCATCCACACTCTTCTCAGTGTAGCTCTAAATTGGCTCCTGGGGCTATGCCTTTCTCTTGAATCATTTGACTCTTAAAGGGTATGGTTGCCCCCTACTTGATTCCAGAAAGACCACCTCTGATCCCTGACTCAGTTCATCTAAGTGATGGCCAATTGAACAGCCAATGCCAGATTTATAGTTGGGATCCTCTGGGAAAGCTCCCTTTCCCTGCCATTTCACCTTTGGAAGTGTTGTTACATTCTGGAAGATTTTCCAATTACTATACCTAATTACAAGGAAGAATAAATTACTGAAGCAAGTTAAATTAGCTTGTGTGTCACAACAGTAATTAACATTCAAATGGGAAACTGCTGCCATTTTTATAAACATCACTAAGTGGAAGCAGCACCCCTTTGGAAAGCTGAAAGCACGAGGGTGTTCTTCCCCTGAAGTCTGACGTAAGGATGGTCAGAGAGAATTGCTGGGTTGAGTGTTTAGAAAATCTGCCTGCAGGAGATTGATGTCATTGGAGAGATCAGTTTTTGAATTGCCCCTTTTTTAATCTCAATTCTTAGAAATAGCAAGTTCCTTGTGCATTTATCATCGACTTTCCCTTCCTGGCCCCACATGTTTTTCCTTTTTCTTTTCTCCATATTTTCCGGAAGGACTGGGCACCAGTTGGAGACATTTTGTGGACTAAGCTTTTCTCAGGAAGAGGCTCTCACAGCCTTTTCAGAGTCTGTTTTTCAACAATGTCATGCTCATTCTTTGCCCATTCGGTGCTTTCCTGCCATAAAGATGTTTATTCTTCTGCTCTTTGGTCTCCTGATTTTTTTTTTTAAGGATTTTATTTATTTATTTGACACAGAGAGAGAGAGAGAGGTCACAAGCAGGCAGACCGGCAAGCAGAGAGAGAGGGTGAGCAGGCTCCCTGCCGAGCAGAGAGCCCGATGCGGGGCTCGATCCCAGGACCCAGGGATCATGACCTGAGCTGAAGGCAGAGGCTTAACCCACTGAGCCACCCAGGCGCTCCTGGTCTCTTGATTTTATGTTGTCTTTTCAAGCTCTTCTGTTGAGTGCACAGAATTTTCTTGCTCAGTGTGACTTTCATCCTGGCATTATCATATATAGAATTTAGTAATTTTTAATGGCAGTGCTGAAGTGGTAAACTCAAAAGGAAGGATGCTTTTCAAAGTATAGAGTAATAGCACCCACAACTAGTAATAAGTGGTTATTTAGCTACTTTTACTAACCTCATTTGGTGTAGTGTGTGGGCAGTTAAAGCTCAGCAAGGTTTGGGAAAATCATTTGAGTCTGCCATTGGTGGTTTGGGTTATGAATTTTTTTTGTTGTTGTTTCCTCAGTAATAAGTCTAGAATTTATTTAGAGAGTTGACTCGGTAACTCTGGGTCAACTGTGCCCTTTGTAATGATGAATTGTTATCATTTTTGTTCTTGTTATTTTAAATTTACAAAGTCTTAAATGAGGTGAGGATTGTGAGTGATGGGATCTAATTTAGGAAAGCAGTGAAGTTATAAATTCTGCTCATAACCCAGAGGTGGCCCTTAATATTCCCGGGCACTTTTCATTTGTAAGGAACAACACATTAGTAGAGTGTATGAAGGTTTAAATCACTTTCTTCTTCATATTAGAAGTAGGTGCCTCTGCTAATATGATAATATTTGACCAAGTCATGGCTGTAAGCATAGATCTTTGTACCATCGAGTCAGTGAATCACGGTGGTTCCTATAATATTGAAATCACAAGCCTAAAAATATTTAAGATTTTTCTTCCTTTTACTCTATATTAAAACAGAAATCTATTTCTACCTACTTGGTTACAGTGTGTAGTTTGGGGACTACTTGTGTTTCTTATGCATGTGTTCTTTTAGCTCAAGAATGGCTAAGGTCGGGGCACCAGGGTGGCTCAGTCAGTTAAGCATCTGCCTTCAGCTCAGGTCATGATCTCTGGGTCCTGAGATTGAGCCCCACATTAGGCTCCCTGCTCAGTGGGGAGTCTGCTGCTCCTTCTCCCTCTGCTCCTCCCCCTGCTTGTGCTCTCTCTCACTGTCTCTCTTTCTGTCAGAAGAATAAATAAAATCTTAAAAAAGAAGAAGAAGAAGAAGAAGAGTGGCTAACGTCACCACCTCAGGGGAAGAGCCTGTATTTACTGGTATCACAGACATAAGGCTAATACAGGTGTTATTCTTGTTGCTTTGAAAATGTTTTCCTGTTGCTGGTGGTTAAATTGTATATGTCATTTTTGTTTTAAGGAAGAAACTACTGCTTTCTCCTCCCAGTATCAGTTCAGTTTTAGAATCTGTGCTGTTATTATTGCTGTTACTTGTTGTTTCCTCTCTCTGCCAAGGGTCCGGAGAGGCAAATATGGCTCCAAAGTGTCGTGCCCTTTATGGATCTGGGGCAATGGCAGGAAGGAGGAATGGTTTTTCTACCCTGGCCCTCAGCAGTGTGGTTGATGGAGGTGGATTCTGTTTACTGACCTCAGTTTTGCACCTCCAAAGTGTCATATACAAAATCAAAATTGTCTTGGGGTTTCCTGTAAGGAGGATTGTGTTGGGGCTTGGAGGAGGCATGAAATGAAAAGGAGGGTACTCGGGGCGCCTGGGTGGCTCAGTGGGTTAAAGCCTCTGCCTTCAGCTCAGGTCATGATCTCAGGGTCCTGGGATCGAGCCCCGCATCGGGCTCTCTGCTCAGCAGGGAGCCTGCTTCCCTCTCTCTCTGCCTGCCTCTCTGCCTACTTGTGATCTCTTTCTGTCAAATAAATAAATAAAATCTTAAAAAAAAAAAGGAGGGTACTAGAATAGAATAAAAAAATGATCTCCTTAGTGCTTCTCTGAACTTTAGCTCAGATTGGAAGACTTGTTTCCCATTATCTAGTTGGTTTTGAATAAATATCCACATTGAAAAGGACCATAGAAGGTGTAGGAATTTGGGTCAATACAAGTTGCTTTTCATGGAGAACATCTTTAAGGTAGGAACTCTTTGGAATAAATCACGTTTTTGAAAAGGGCTTCTGTTCTGTGTTTTATACAGCATAGTACAGTTGGAATCATGGCTAATTTTACTTGTTTCATTTACAATGTATTTAAAAGCCCTCCTCAATGAATAGTTGGTAATTAGGTGATTGACATATTCTCCCACTTGATAATCACACATGCCAGTAAATTGCCCTATATTTTCCACGAGTATTTCCAATAAAGGTTTGAAACTTTCCCTCACAAATGGTGCTGACCAAAATTAAAAGGGACTGAAGGATACTTTATTTCCACAAATTGAGTGACTGCTCATGCTGGAATGCCCTGTCTTCCTTCAGAAATGAAGTACTTCTAGATTTGTGATGGGAAGTATGGTTCATCCTGAGTGGTAAGATAGGAATATCTAAAGTGTTTTAATCCTTAGGTTTTGGGGTGGTTTTAAAGGTTAGGTCATGTCTACAGTGTAAAAGTTACTTGTAGACAAAAAATAACGTTTTTTTGTTTGGGTAATTGTTATGGCAAATCTCAAAGACCAAAGCAATTACTCTACTTGACTGTAAACTCTCAGGGATACTTTGGTTTGGTTTTATTTCCCATATTACTCGGGAAATCCAAAATTTATTTTCATAATTTATGTAGAAATCATTTTGAAACCTAACTTTAATTTTTGATAACAACAAAGGGATAGTTTCTCTGTCACAAAATACCATGAGATAGTATTTCATAAACAAATAACCTCATCATGGGGCACATGGAAGCTACTCGATGAGCTGTACTTCTGTTTTGTTCCTTTTTAAATAATTTTTAAATAATTCCTTTTTAAATAATTTTTTAAAAATTATTATTTTTTAAAGATTTTATTTAATTATTAGTCAGAGAGAGAGAGAGAGGGCAGAAGCAGGGGGAACAGCAGGCAGAGGGAGAAGCAGTCTCACTGCTGAGCATGGAGCCCGATGTGGGACTTGATCCCAGCATTCTGGGATCCTTACCTGAGCCCAAGGCAGACACTTAACTGACAGAGCCACCCAGGCATCCCTCTAAGCTCACTTTTTAATTGAATTATAATTTACAGACAATAAAATGTATTATTTAGATAGAATTTGATGACGTGAATATTGACAGATATTTATGTAGCACACACTCCCATAAGTCTGTAGGATATTTCCATGAGCTTAGAAAGGGTTATAATACTTTAATTTATAATATTATAGTATACCTAGTTTTAAGAGTAGCAGAGAAGCATGGCTTAGCGATCAGAGAAAGCCTCTCTTCATTTTATTAGGTGCTTAACAGATGCAAGTATAATGGAGAAAGACAGATATTTTATAATGAACAACTTACGAATTGTTCAGACTCTGTTCTGTGCCAGGTGCTCCTTTAGCTCCTAGAATAGATCTTTCTCGAGTATAAGGTGTTCACAAGTGGCAACACTCACTCCACCCAATAACAAAAGTGTGATTAAAATAAAATGATAGGGGGCACCTAGGTGGCTCAGTGGGCTAAAGCCTTTGCCTTCAGCTCAGGTCATGATCCCAGAGTCCTGAGATCGAGCCCCATATCGGGCCCTCTGCTCAGCAGGGAGCCTGCTTCCTCCCCTCTCTCTGCTGCTTCTCTGCCTAATTGTGATCTCTGTCAAATAAATAAATAAAATAAATAAATAAATAAATAAATAAATAAATAAATAAATAAATATGATAGGCATAGGCAAATCAGGGAAATTAAAACTAAAAGAGTTGGTGTCTGGGTGGCTCTGTTGGTTAAGCGTCTAACTCCAGCTCAGATCATGATCTTGGGGTCCTGGGGTGGAGCCCGCTGTCAGGCTCTGCACTCAGTGGGGAGCCAGCTTGTCTCTCCGCCCTTCCCCCTGCTGGACCTCTCTCCCTCTACCCCTCGTGCTCTCTCTCTAATAAATAAATAAAAATTAAAAAAAATAAAGATAAAGAAAGGGATATCAAAGTGTCATACAAATAGAATTTAAGGTAAAAAAACATTAAATGAAATCAACTTTATATCTTTCATAAAAGATAAATAACTTTTTTTCCTTCGGTTATCCTTGAAACATTTACCAAAATTGATTCTTGGGTGGATATAGGCAAGAGGGTTCAACTCCACCCATTGCTTGGGAAATAAAAAACTAAGTCTTGGACCAAAGTGGACATTGAAATATTTTAGAAAATAAAAATACAGTATCTGATACAACTAAAAGGAAGCAAACAGATTGTACTCAGGAACTCATAACTTTCAAATAGTCATTCTTAGGTCATAATAGAAAATTTCCTGGGGCACCTGGGAGAACAGTAAGTTAAGTGTCCGCCTTTTGGTTTTTGGCTCGGGTCCTGATCTCGGGGTTGTGGATTGAGCCCTGCATCAGGCTCCCTATTCAGCTTGAGATTCTCTCTCCTTCCTCTGCCCCTCCAGCTTGTGCTTTCTCTCTCTCAAATAAATAAGTAAATCTTAAAAAAATAAAAAAGAAAATATCCTGGTTATGAAAAGAAAAGATGAGAGAGCGATTTGGAAAATAGCATTAAATTTGCATACAGAAGCGCCGAGAAGTCTTGGAGGAATATAGACTTCAAATACAACAAAGAAAATACCAAGAGATTTACAAATGTTAAACAATATAGGAGATTAATTGCAGAGGCATACTGTGCTCACAGATGATAAAACTAAGCATTATAAACATGATTACCTTTCCAAACTAAATGGTCTTTATCCATTGTCTCAGACACTTAGTGATCATTTAGAAGAACCAATGCACAAGAGAATGTGCCATTCAATAATGTACAGTTAGTCTATAAATTTATGGGGAAAAATTATTAATCAAAATCAAAGTAAGGCAAATAGTGATAGGCCATTTGGCAGAAATTAATAAGAATTGTTAATGTTCACATGTTAGCAAGAATTCAGTAAGGGAGGCACTCTCATATTACTACAGTTGCAGAAATTGATTTATATTTTGGGACAAAGCCAATCTTTAAAAAAAATATTTATTTATTTATTTATTTATTTATTTCAGAAATCGAACAGAGTGAGTGGGAGGGAGAAGCAGAAGCAGGTCTCCTGCTGAACAGGGAGCCCAATGAGGGGCTTGATCCTGGGACCCTGGTGGGATCATGACCTGAGCAGAAGGCAGACACTTAACCACTGAGCCACTCAAGCTCTTGCTGTGATTTAGATGTGATTTAGATCAGAACTCAAACCTGGGGCTCACCGTGCTGTGCTGTATATTTCTCTGCCTCTTAAACGTCCTTCTTTAACTGTGATCTGGAGCAAGAAAGAGCATTTTGATGACTAAATCCAAGACTTATTCCCATTTATTTGCTTTTCTAGTTTTTCTTTTTAAGTTCACTTATACTTGTCTTTTTTGTGTATCATATTATTGTATGTCTTTCAAAGAAAGTAAATTCTGTCGTTTGTTTGCTGTATAACAGACTTTAAATGATTTCCCTTGTCTCTACTTGATAAATTAACTTTGGTGTTTTTCCTTTTGATTCACTAATTTCTGGCCACTTTTTCCATGCATTCTGTCTATTCGCTCCACTATTGAGAGTAAACATGAACTTGCCCATGACTCCAGTTCCTTGGCATCAGTCCTTTGCTTAGCTCATGGATTGCTAATCCCATTTAGTTAGTGTGTTAAGGTTTAAATTTGCTGGATGGAGGGGATTGGGGAAGGACACCCAAGCTTTTAGGAAGCCCAAGCTCCCTAAAGAACTCAAGAGAAGAGAGGATTTCATTCCTTTTTAAATCACTGCGAAATGACAGGAAACATTATAAGTGTATTAGAAATTGGAAATTTAATTGGGCCTGAGTGTGTAGTAGTTGATACTGAACCTCTACTTTGGAAGAGCCTTTATCTTTCAAGAATAGGGTAGAATTGGAGCTCAGAAGCCTTTGTACATTGATACTGGATTGATGTCATATGGTAGCCTGAACGCTGCTTCCTTATGACTGTGCAAAGGGGTGCCTGGGTGGCTCAGTCTGTTAAGCCGCTGCCTTTAGCCCAGGTCATGATCCCAGGGTCCTGGGATCAAGCCACACAGTGACTCCTTTCGCAGCAGGGAGCCTGCTTTGCCCTCTCCTCCCCCCTCCTGCTCTCGCTGTCTCTGTCTGCCTCTTTCTCAAATAAATAAATAAAATCTTAAAAAAAAAAAAAAAAGAAGAAGAAGAAGAAGAAACTGTGTGAAGCTTAATGGCAGCAAGGTAGACTTGTCAGAACCATACCAATGACTTTTGGGCCTGGCCAGCTGAATTGCTTGACATGATTCCTCTGGATGTAATTGGATTTTTTCTGTGTACAGAAAGGAGAGGGTCTTGCTACTTCTAAACCACATACAATGATTTATTAACCTCAGTCACAGTGATAGGTAGGCATTTCAAAGAAATCATAATTACAAAATACAGCAGGCTCCAAAATTTCTTCATTTCTTTTCATTCCAAGGAATGTCTGATGGGGCAAAAGATTTGGCTATTTGTAGCACCAAACTTCCTTCACAGATATGAGTTCTGCCTTGTAGCCACAGTGTAAGAATTTTACCCATGTTGTTGTTGTTTTAAAGATTTTATTTATTATTTATTTGACAGAGAGAGATCACAAGTAGGGAAAGAGGCAGGCAGAGAGACAGGGGGAAGCAGGCTCCCTGCTGAGCAGAGAGCCCGATGTGGGGCTCCATCCCAGGACCCTGAGATCATGACCTAAGCTGAAGGCAGAGCCTTAACCCACTGAGGCAGCCAGGCGCCCCTGTTTTACCTATGTTGTTAAAAAGATATCAAGAACAATGTGTTATGTACTGCTTTTTATTATTTTGAGATCATTTCAGACCTAACATGGAGGCAAAATACTGTGACTTGTTCCCTGAAGTTCCTTTTCCTCTTGCTGGATCTGGCAGAGAGGTTCATCCATGTCTCCCATTGCTATGGGAATGCATATGTAATTTCATGGAGGTGCTTTTTCTGCAAACTTTATTGATTTTTGAAACATTTCATAGCTCTTACCTTTGTCAGACACTACTGTAAGCATATTATATTGATTAACTTACTAATTATATTATATTGATTAACTTACTATATTGATTAACTTACCACGCATCCATAAAGTTTACTGTTGATACGTCCCCTTTTACAGCTGAGGAGCTTGTGGCTCAGGGAGGTGAGTTTGTCCGGTGACTATGATGCAGACTGAACCGACTCAGTCTGGCTTCAGAGGACAACGCCTCAACCACCACTCTGTTAACATTGTGCTTTGGTCTGGTCTCTTGAAGCGAGGTGTTCAGAGAGTAGTAGGAGAGTGCCTTGCTTACAAAGGACTGAAAGACAAAGAACCCAATTAAAGAAATGGGCAAAGGGCATAAGTAGACATTTCTGTGGAGCAGGATACAGTTGGCCGAGGAACACACGAGAAGGTGCTCCACATCATCAGTCATCAGTGAAGTGCAAATCACAGCCACAGTGAGGTACTACTTAACATTCACTAGCATGGCTGTAATAAAAAAGGAAGAAAGAATGTCTCGGCAAGGAGGTGAGAAATGAGACCCCTTGAACATTGCTGGTGGGGATGTGTAGCCACTGTGGGAAACAGTAACTCAAACAATTAAACATAGAATTATCATATGACTAAGTCATTCCATTCCTAGATACATAGATGACCCTTGAACAACAAAGAATTGAGTCCCTTATATGTGGATATTTTTTAGAAAGTACAGTACTGTAGCTGTATTTTCTCTCATGAACTTAACACTCTCTTTTCTCTAGCTTTTTTTGTAAGAATAGAGTATATAATACATGTAGCATACAAAATGTGTCAATTGATTGTTTATATTATCAGTAAGACCTCTGGTCAACAGTAGACCAATCATAGTTAAGTTTTTGGGGAATCAAAAGTCATCCATGGATTTTTGATTATGCCCTTGGGGTGGGGGTCTTGGCTCCCCTACCCCTTGTGTTATTCAAGGATCAACTGTATACCCGAAGAATTGAAAACCAATACTTAACGAATACATGTGCACCTATGTTCATAGCAGCACTGTTCGCGACAGTCAAAAGGTAGAAACAACCCCAGAGTTCATTAATGGATGAGTAGATAGGCCAACTGTGTTATAGCCTTGCACTGGAATATTCTTCAGGCATAAAAAGGAATGAGTACTGATATATGCCACAACATGTAAGACTTTTTTTGAGTACATGCTACATATCAGAAGATAAAGACAAAAGGTCACTTTTTATGTTCCATTTATGCAAAGTACTGAAAATAGACCAACTTAGGGAGTCAGTTCAAATTAGTGGTGGAGGGGAGGGCAAACAGGAAAACTGCCGGACGGCTGTCGGGTTTCCTTCTGAGGGGATGAAAATATTTTTGGATTCATTAGAGGTGGTGCTTGTGCAACACCACGAATGCACTAAACTCTAAATGCACTAAACTCTACGGCATTGTTCATTTTATTTATTTAATTTATTTATAAGTGAATAAATAAATTAAATTAAATTCACTTATTTTTTTAGAGAGCAAAAGAGAGAGCGCGCACACGCACAGTGGGGTTGGAGGGGCAGAGGGAGAGAGAGAATCTTAAAACAGGCTCCACATTCAGCCAGGAGCTCGATGCGGGGCTCAAACTCAAGACCCTGAGATCGTGACCTGAGCTGAAACCAAGGGTTGGACACTTAACCAACTGAGCCATCCAGGCACCCCTGAATTGTTCATTTCAAGGTTCATTTTTATGTGGATTTCACTTCAATAGAAAATTTAAGAAATGTGTAAAATGGCTAAGGTGTTCCCATCCCCCTGCCTTCAGTTACTGCCTTTGTAGTGGCTTTTGTGGGCCCACGCAGACATGTCACAGCAGATAGCAGTCCGGCAGGCACGGCGATGCTTGTGCATCAGCAGACATCACGGTGAGTACTTCACATGTATGGGGCATGAAGGTCCACATGGTTCTCAGACTAGGAACCTGCCAGCTCCAAGAGTCAACAGAGCAGAGGGACAGATAAAATATGACTGCTCTGTGGTGACTGAGCAGATACTGAGTAAATAAAGGGCTTATATTTTGGGTAAGCAGAAGGATAATGTGTCTTTTCACAGGGTGAGTTGTGAGCGGGGAGTTGCCAGAGCTGCCCGCGTGTTCGGGCAGCGTCGTGTTCTCGGTTTCTGATTATGCTTGGTTCCCTCATGCGTCCTGGAACCGCTGATTCAGGCGAGGGAAATGCTCATGAAAGAGCCCTTCACACAGCTGTACGTTTTCTCTTCCTGCATATGAAAGGGGACATACCAGTGTGTGGCCCCCAGAAGATTCTTCCAGTTCCGCCTAGGCCTTTGATGTTCTCAGGCTCTTTTCTAAGGCAGCCAGAAGTTTTAAATAGTTACTAGATTCATCTCTACAGTCTCCCAGAGAAGCTGAGAGAAAAAATAGATAGTACTTTCTTTTAAAAGAAATAAAGGGAAAGCTTGGGGCACGTTGAGGTGGAGCCGTTGACATGAAATTAGATGACTGGGGGGTGGGACATGAGCCTTGTTGCCCGGAATTCCTCAGCTCTGGAATCGGATGGACATGCACAGGTGTCTTCGTCTTCAGACAGTCCCTCTGAGGTTGCTGACGTGGGTGTTGATTTGGCAACGTCTACATCTGCAGGGTTTTCCCCCAGGTTCAAAGTGATGCACAGAAATGTTTGCTTAAAAATGTGTGGATTGCTGTGCTACTCAGGTATTTCTTCCCGTCTCGTTGGACACATTTTATATATTCCTGCGTGAAGTACAGTCAGCGACCAGACATAACCTGCCTCAGCAATGTGATTACTTCCTTCTGTGTCTTAACACTCACTCACTCTGTGGAAAGGCTGTCTCCTCCTGCTTTCTAGATCCTATTCTTTTATCATCTTTTAGGCCACTCACTCGCCAGTTGTCTGTTCTCCCTTATTGTCTCTTTCCAGCCTTTCTGTATGGTTATGTCTGTTTTATTGGGGGAAGGAAGCGAAAAAAGTAAGAACGCCGCTGCCAGATCTCTTTCTCTGTTTATCTTTGCATCGTCTCTCTCTCTCTCTCTCTCTTTTTTTTTTTTGCCCTCAGGACTGTGAAAGTGAACTCTCTCAGTCTGCACTGCCTTCTCGTTGGTGCATCTGCTCACGTGGTGTGGTGTTCAGGTCCCTGACTCCATCAGCACTGCTCTGGTCTTCATGTGGCTAAATCCTGTGATATTGGCTCCTCTCTGAACTTGACTTTGTGACTGTGCTTGGACTGTGGATGACTGCCTTCTCAGAGCACGCCAGCAAGCCCGTACTCTCCCCCAGGTCTTCCGACACCACCGCCCGCCGTAGCTGTGGGCTCCTTTCACCTCTTCCTTTGTTCCCTGTGCCCCTTGGGGCGACCTCAGTGATTCCCACAGACTCATTTACCATCTGTGTGCGACTGATCCCTACTTTTGGCTTATGTTTTAATTACCTTGGTACATTCCCAGCAGCTAGCCCAGAACCCGGTGTGCACCATGCATCTGGTCTGTTGGGAGTAAATGCACGGACTGAGGGGAGACCTTTTCCTCAGAGCACGCATCACTCTCGGGAAGAGCTATTGTTATCATTTGGTTGCTTGTTTACAAGGATATAAACTTCACATGAGCAGAGACATTGTGAGTCTCGTTCCTTGCCAGGACAGCGCATCTGCTCATGGCAGATACTTACTGAAGATGAGCAGGTGAATGAGCAGGTTCCCCAGGAACATTCTGATGCCAAGAACAGCTCTTCAGTGGGCCTGGCTTCCCTTGGTCACTGACTTTTTCCCCTTCCTTGTGCGCTCCCCCTGGACATCCCTGGGAATTAGGGATGTGGAACTCACTCCCCCCACCCAGTCCCACCAGTGCTGCTCCTGCACATGCTAAGTAGAAAGTTAGAGTCTTTTCTAAGAAATCTCCCCCATCTCCTTCCTTGGTTTTGCCACAGAAAGAGGAAAAGATCAAGCATAACAGGTTTGGCTCCCTGTGAGGAGCCCAGCCCTCATAGCAGTTGAGAATGTCCTCTCTCCGGGGCATTCCCTCAGTCATGAGAGCAACCTTATTTTTATACCCTCTTCCTTCAAGGCCTTTTCAAAGGGACCTGTTGGGAGAAGGCAGCTTAGCACTTGGTGCATATTGTACCCTGATTTGAGCTGACGGTGCCAGGCCGGAGGAGGGAGGAGGGAGGAAACCCAGCACAGAACTTGGGCTCTACCCCCCCCCCCCTCCCGTGTCTTCTCTCCTGAGCATTACTTTTGTTAGGGGGTATCTGCTTCTTTGGACTGCTACCGGTTTGGATTCTACCTTGGAGGCTCTGATTTCCCTCGAAACTGTCAGCCCTCCTGTGCCCTGAGGTCCTGAGGTGTGGCCGAGCAGGACTTCCCTTGGCTCTCTCCCACATGGCGGGGAGCATGTGCCGTCATGCACCTTGGGCCCCCAGCAGCATTCAGGTCTTAGAAGTATTTTCTGTCCATCTCAGCATCATTTGTGATTGTTGTTTTTCGTTTTTGTTCTTGTTTTATTTTAGTTGCACTTGTTCCTTTATTGTAAAGTGACAACAGCTTACATGTTAAAGATGCTTACATGTTACCTTTTAAAGAGCATTGGAATTAATAAACATGGAGCAGAGAAAGCTAGTCTGAATTTATGTTTTTACTAAGAGCACTCTAATTAAACACAGGCTAAAAACAAATCAACCAGACTCTTTGCCTCTTGGCAGTCTCTGATCTTTTTTCCCAATCTAGAGGGCAGAGACCTGACTGCCTTTATTTCCAAGTTCAGAAGGATACAGGTAAACAAAGGTTAGAATGGTTTCGTAGGGAGTATGTATAAGCCTATAAAATACAGATGTAAATTGGTTAAAGAGCAATAAAACGTCTTTCTAGTTCATGAATGATTAGCGGTATTATAAAGAAATGAACATATTGTCATATTTCAGTGAGCTTAGCCTTACCACTTGGTATGCTTAATTATTTTCAAGGCTGTTTCTTTTTATAAAATCAGGGCCATAGAATGAACTGTGTTTTCATTGTCATTTTATAGTCACTTATAGTTGTGGTTTTGTGTTTCCAAGTTACGACTAGGCATTGAGTATAAAAGTCACAATAATTTATAATATTAAGAACATGGCACCCACTATTTCTCGAACCATGCTTGTTCCAAAGAACTTTTCAAATGAAAGAATGGTAAAAAATAATTGATGTGTTCTGGGAGTATGAATATTTAAAGGATCAGGTCAACAATACAGATGAAGGTGACTGACTGTGCAATAGGAATCTACGATAAAATCAATGTAATTGAGGCATGCAGCTGAGGGGATTACGTACTTCACCCCTGAACCACATAAGATATATATTAAGTAAGCTCCTTGCACCCTCCCATTTCCACAGAAAATAATTTTTCCTTGTGTGAAGCTGATACCTGGTAACATAATGTCTTTAGTAGAAGTTGTAACGCTCGTGTGGTAAGGCTAAGTTGTTTATGACGTAGGTATATGGTAGTGTTCATGTCTTTTTATGGGATATGCTGGGAATTCTGTACAGCTGGAATAACTGTCATGCTTTATTGTGTTTGAGAGTCTGAGGTGGTTCATAGCTAGGCATCCTAAGTGAGAAATCTGATCGCAAGATTCAGATTTTTTGCTGCCACCAGCTGTTGGGAAGCACTAGCTATTTTTTTTTCATAAAACAGGAGATAAGGATTTAAAGTGACTCAACAGCATTCTCAGCCGTTCTGTTAGTTTAAAAAGAATTAACGTGCCTCGAGTGGCAGTCGTGTTCAGATGGGTTGGTTACAATCTTCAGAAATACACAGAAATCATCTGTGTGGCATCAGCCCAGGCTGTCCCTGAGGCAGTTCCAAGTGTCCTTGTGCCAGACCCTGACAGACTTCTTCCCCAGAGTCCCCCCTCGCCCCCATGATGTTTGTTCTCATGGCCTTCACCTCAGTCCGGAGTGTTCTCTTGGAGTAATGGGGGTAAGACTTGTCCTTCATTTAGCCAGTTTGGAGATGCTTCCTCCTCAGTTGGCGGTCATTTCTGTGGAGACGCTTTCTCCTCAGCTGGTGATAGTTTCTGTGCAGCATCGCTTTACTTTCCTGCTGCCTCCTCACTTTAGAAACGTTGCTTCCATGGATGTAGCCTGTTCTCGGACAGAGTCACCAAGGAAGAACTAACTTAACTTCGCCGGCCCGATACTTTGCAGCACGGTTCTACCTCACTTACTCGCACTGGGAGCTCCTGGGTCCTCCTGTCCTCTGCTCTGTTCCTAAAACTCTCCAGGCTCTTTCAGACTGCCCACAGGCTTCTATCTCTCTTTGTAATACCCGTTTTCTCACACTTCCCTAACCAACACACATGCACGTGCGCACGCGCGTGCGCGCGCGCGCGCACACACACACACACACACACACACACTGTTTCTGGCAAACTCCTACTTCTAAAGGGAGCCTACCCTAATCCATATACACTCACACTGGCAAACCTTCCTCTGGTCCCTGAGTCCCTGAGCCAGACGAGATCAGATCCTCCTGTGAAGCTGTTTGTTACCTTCTCCGTCATACCCTGTCATTTTCCATCACAAAGCACTTACCACAACTGCTCTATCGTAGATGTTTAGTCATTGGTGGAATTCCACTAGGATGGGAATAATGTTCCGTTAGCGCATCTCCAGAGTTGAGCACCGTGTTTCATGGATGAAGCACACGATGCCTATTTGCTGAAGAAAAGAATATGAGCTCTTCACAACCAGCGTCCATATTCTTGGTTGGGAGACCGCTGTTGGCTTCACTGGGTGAGAGTAACATGAGGGTCTGGAGAGAGGCCAGAAGAGTTGTAGCTGTGTGTTGAAGGAAAGATCAAAACATGGAAGACATATTCCAGCCTGACAGTCATTTGGAATGTCCTCTTCTTGGGGAGATCTGTCTGTGTTTGGTTATCTTTTTAGGCTTCTGATTAAAAGCTTTGAAGTCATACATTTACTGTCAAGAATTTATGGACTAATTGCTACATTGTCGGCACAGTGCTGGGCTCCGTGGACACGTGTTGGGGAGACAGTCGTCAGTCAGTGACTGGGGTCGGCTGTGCTGGGATAGAGGATTCCTGGCGTGGCGGGGAGCAGAGAGGAGGCTATCTGAATCACACGTGGAGGCGGGGGAGGCTTCTGGAAGCCACGAGGCCTCCATTGCTCTTTGAAGT
Organism: Mustela putorius furo; assembly: GCF_011764305.1. Lineage (NCBI taxonomy): Eukaryota > Metazoa > Chordata > Mammalia > Carnivora > Mustelidae > Mustela > Mustela putorius. Next base: position 8,973,038 of record NW_025421480.1, on the reverse strand, counting down.
CCTCCTAGCAGATAGTTTTGTGAGTGCAGATGTGGCATGGAAGAGAGCACAGCTGTGTGAAGGCAGGGAGAGGCTAACAGCGTGGCACACAGTGACCCCTGAAAGTGGTTCTTCTACTGGGGCTCAGGGCCACGAGGTGAGACTGGGCTGGAGGCAGGGGCAGTCACAAACGCTTGAACACATGGGGAACTTCAATTTCACAGGGAAAGGGGTTCCCCCCCACCCGGTCCCAGAGAAGAGATGTCTTCGGGGTCCCCTGGCAGCTGCATTTGCCTTTGTAAGCGACTCTGCTTAGAAGGCTGGGTGTGGGGTTGCTGAGGAGTGAAAGGAGGGAACAGGTTCCCTCAAGCAGTTTCTGGAACGCAGGGCTGTTCTGGTATTGTCTTTGCCTTGGTGTGCAGGGCAGTAGCATTGAGGGTGAGTGGAGTCAGCAAACAACCCCACCTTCGGTCTGCCTCCGCCTTGGAGAAGGCCGTAGGAGCTCTGTGGGCCCCCCCAGGATTCTTTTAGACTTCATCATCCCCTTTTAATGTGACCAGATTTTACAATAATGGCTTGCTCCTGGGCCTGACCTCCGAGCCAGTCCCAGTGCCTGCCCACTGCAGTCGGCTGGGGGGTGCTCACCCGCTGCTGTCCCTGCTCTCAGATGGAAACTGGGACACGCTAGAATCATCTGAGATACCACGGGAGGTTAGGCCACAGCCGCCCTCTTGGCTCCCTGCCGTCTCCATTTTCCTTGGCCTCTTTATTCTCTGATTCTTCGGGAAACTCAATTACCTTTACTTCATTATGCAGAGCAATTTAACTCTCAAACATCCTTGGGCTCTGGGCCCACCTTGCAAATCCAGAAGCTCATTAATGTTTCCCAGCACTGAAGAACTGGCAAGGGCTTTGAAATTTCTGCCTTCTTTTCTTCCTCCCCAGGTTTCTCGGAGTGAAAAGCAGCAGCGTAGAGATTTATTTTCCCACTAATAAGAGTTTCACACCTCCACACCTCAGTGTGAGAAAGAGATAGTCAGTTTCAATTTTCAGAACTTTTTCCCCTCTCATGCATATTAGACAGGTAAAGGATCCCTCCCATGGAAACCCCTCTACGTGGAATTCCAAGTAAATGAAAATATTAAAAAAATAAAGAAGCACGTCTCCAGAGTGTTAGTGAGTAGGAGAGCAGGTAATGACAGGAACGGATGTGGAAGAATGAATTCTGTCCGTTTGCTATTCAGAGGCATATCGTTGGAGCAGAGAAATGAAGGGTGCGGGGTTGGGAGCATGAATTTAAGAATCACATCAACCTGGGTTATAATTGTGCCTCCTTTCCCTCCTACTTTATGAATTTGGGCAAGTCACTTAATCCAAGCGCTTGCTTCCTTATCTGTAAAATAAAAGGAGTCCCCACTCCCAGGGGCCTGTGGGGGAGATTTCAGTGAGGTATGCAAAGTGCTTGGGGTTCTTGTGTTTACCAGTTACGTATCCAGAACCTGGGGAGTCCTCGGTACCGACGGCCTCGTCTCACTAACGAAATTTCGGGGCTGTGTTCCCTGTATTCCTGACGCTCAGAACGGGATGATCTTCTGTTTGACCAGCCAAACCTGGTGTCCTGCCAGGGACTTTGCACTTGCCCTTGCCCTGTCTGGAATGCTTCAGCAGACACCACTGCTCACAGGCCAGCACCCATTCAAGCTTTCTTCCGATTGGCAGAATTCCAGGGTTTGGGGGGCCTGCAAAAGGCCAGCTCAAAGCATGCAACCTTCCAAGCAGCTTCATAGTAGCTGTGGGACTGTGTTCAGAGCAGATGTAAGTGGGCCTTTATGGACCTGGTTAATGGAAAAGCGCCTGTTCTCTGCTCTGGAGGGCCTGATGAGGCTGGTGGGGGTTTGTGTCCTTCCATTTCTCCATTCTTGTTCACAAGAGTGTGGCACAGAACAGCCCTCTGGGTGAGCAGAAGGGGAAAGCAGGATGCTCATGTGGCAAAGGAAAGATCAGAACGAGTTTGGGTCCACCCGTGGCCATGTGGAGCCCTCTGTGAGGAAAAGAACCATCTCTTTGAGTAAACCATTTTATTTGGTATATATCCTGATATAAGTGGCTCCTTTAAGTCTGACTGTTAAACGTGTACTTCCCTGATCCTTTTAAAAATTAAATCAAATTTTTATGACAGGCTCCTTCTCATTCTTCAGAGTTCTGTTGAAAATAGTCCTCACAGAGGTGGGGGGAGGGGGTACGTGGACTGCTTGGGTGGCTCAGTCTGTGGAGGGTCTGATTCTTGACCTCAGCTCAGGTCTTGGACTCCACACTGGGCTTGAAGCCTACTTTTATGAATAAATAAATAAATAAACAAATACTTAAAAAAAAATAAAAGAAGAAAGGAAAAAGGAACGTGGTCTCCACAAAGAGGCCTTCTCGGGTCATCCCATCTAAAAGTCACTCCTCTCACATGCCTGTGACACCACTGATTGTCATCCCATTGTTAATGTGACCTGAAGCGATCTTGTCTCTTTACTTCTGGCTCTGCACTTCTCACACGCTGCTCATTGCTCCATCTACGGTGTCTGATGCAAAGTTGATGCTCAGTAAGTATTTCTTCGGTAAACATAAAATTTATTACCTAGATTAAAGAGCAACATTAAAAAAATTTTTTTTTAAGATTTTATTTCTTTATTTGACAGAGAGAGAGAGAGATCATAAGTAGGCAGAGAGGCAGGGAGAGAGAGAGAGGGGGGAAGCAGGCTCCTTGCTAAGCAGCAAGTCTGACGTGGGGCTCGATCCCAGGACCCTGAGATCATGACCTGAGCTGAAGGCAGAGGCTTAACCCACTGAGCCACCCAGGCGCCCCTAAAGAGCAACATTTTTTATATAGTCAGTTTTATTGGTTAAAGAAAAAAATTGAAGTAGAATTAATGGTATTGGACTGATTTTATATATATAGTTATATATTCTGTGTTTGTTTGTATATTTACCTAATTCAGTAATTTGAACACTTACTACTTTGTTCTAAGAATTCTAAGACCTACGAGCTTTTTGTATTTTTCAGTGGTTTGTAAAGAATAAAGAAATACAGGGTCGTGTGGGTGGTGCAGTCAGTCATGCCTCCAACTCTTCGTTCCAGGGCAGGTTGTGATCTTGGGGTCCTGGGACTGAGGCCCACATCAGAGTGCATGCGAGCCATGTGGTCACCCAAGATTCTCTCTCCCTCTCTCTCCCTCTGCCCCTCTTGCTCATGCTCCCTCTCTAAATAAATAAGTCAGTATTAAAGTTTAAGGAAAAGGAAACAAAAATGTATATCTTACTGTGCCTTTACTGGAGATTTCTTTAAAAAAATAAAAATAAAATAAAGCCAGTTTCCTCTTTTAGCCACTGTGTAATTGTTTATCCTAAAGTGTTTGCTCAAAGTGAACTTTGAAATGTGTGGTAAACTTTCAGACAGAACTATATGTCTGTCCTGCTAGGAAAAATGCCCTTTCATATATATCTCGGTGGCTTCACGTCAAAATGTGCTGTTTTGCATGTCAAGACAATCTTCTTTTCTTACTGTGTGTTTCAAAGGATGGCAGTGCGTGGCATGAACTTGTAGTGCCAGACACATCAGTTACAAACCGGTGGATCTGAGTCATTTTTCATCAATGATGGAGAAAGAGACTTAGGGAAATAATGAGTCTGTTTTTACCTGGAAGTAGCAGTATTCAGGAAAGGATGTCTTCAATCAGAAATCAGTCATACCCACGACAATAGACCAGTGTGGGTTTTAATAATTCATTCTGCAACCTGCATTTCCCCTGGCTCTTTACTTATTTAAGTCGATTTACCTCTCTGTTCCTACCACCGTCTGTTCAATCTGCTCTGCATAACCAGGGAAGAATAGGCCCATTTCCTAGAATAATTTAAGCATTTCGATTTCTTGCAGTCTCCAACCCGCTGGGATCTCATGGACCGTGTATTTCTTTATAAAGCTCATCTTCCGTCTGAACTGGAGGTAGGCCCAGATCTTTCATGCAATGGTCTGAGGCATGTGGGTCTGAGATACCACATTGTAGAAGCCCCGTAATAGACGTCCTGGTTTGCAGGTTCTCAAAGCAGTTTGCCTAGGTACTGATGACGTTATGCGTATCTCTTTTGTAACTAACCACAACACCTGATTGTAGCAGAGGACAAGAAGGGGAGGCCAGCCCTGGAAAAGAAGACGAAGCTTTTTGTGGCAAGAGGGGACGCGAGTCCCATTGGACGGGCTACCCCGGTGAACCAGGGGCGTCTTAGTGTTGAAGTAGGCCTTTTGCTTGTAACAAAGAAGGTGACTAAAAGGAGCTGCTGGAGCGGGAATGCCTCTCGGCCTCTGTCTCCCTGATGATCTATCAGGAGAGATGACGTCTGAATGACGGAGAGCCTGTCTTTGGAAAGCTTGGGCTTCTGAGAAAAGGGGTTGCTGCTTCTGCTGAAACCTGGCAGTGTACTGTGGTGAGGAGCAGACCGCCTGTCTGTTTCTGCTGTTGGGCCGGTCCTAATTCCGAGCTTCAGTTTGATCATCGGGACACGGTGGCAGCTCTGCAGCCAGAGCTTCCCAAAGCACTTTTTGCTGATACTGCCAAAGCACAAGCTGCAAACAGGCAAAGACTTGTAGGTTGTGCGTCCTTGCAGAGGTGGGAGGAGGGGCCAGGAGCACCTGTGCGCTGCTGGGCCCGTGGCGGCACCGGGGGCAGCCCTTGTCCTCTGTCTCACACCACCTGACTTCTAGGTTTGCTGACAGAAGCCCTCCCTAGAAATCCCCTGCTCTTCCCAACAGATGGAAGGCAGAGGCTCCAGCTTTGCCTGGTCTGCGTGTGAACGCTTCGACTCCGCTCTCATATCTCCTGTGAGTCCTCCATGAATGGCTCCCATGTTGAATCATTTGCTTAGACCAGACACCCGAGTCATTCGAGCCCCATTTGTGCCACACACTTCTGTCATCCGGTCAGCCATCAAGTACCCTTTTGACCTACATCTTCCTTTTTAATGTAGCGAATTCCCATGCGACCTTCAAATTCAGTGCAAACATGACCTCTTACAGGGACTCGTTCGGTGACTCCCCCCTTCCCTTTGATTCAGCTGCCCCTTTGCTCTCCGGAGCACCTTGTGAGTATTCTAGAACACAGAGCACCCTCTGTAAATGTTAATTTAGTTTCCTGTACTAGAGCTAAAGCTCCTTTGGGCATAGATGGAATCTTATTTGACTTTATATCCCTAATTCTTGGCATGGTGCCTCACAAGATTTTAATGTTTATTGAAGGAATCAGAGAAATGGGTCTTTGAATTAGCCTTGCATCATAACCATGATACAGCATTTTTTCATGGGGAAACCCATTCTCAGCTTCCACGTAACTTACCATTATAAGCTTCAAAGTCTTTATAGATGGCATTTGCTAAGTTTAGAGTCTAAACTCTTTAAACAGTTTAATTTTGTATATGGTGAATAGCTTGTTCTCTGCCCCCACCCCAGTGGCAGGATTTATAAAATCCTTTTCATGTTGTTGTTTTATGTCCTTTTACTTTTTTGTTAGCCATTTCTCAGATTTCTGGGGCTAAGGGCTGTCTGATAAAGGGTGTTATTAGCTAAATTGACTTGAAATGATGAGAAGGCCCAAGAAAGCCTTTCTGCATGTAGTAAACATGTAAAAATCAAATTAAGTTTTCCAAGTTAGGAGCCAAGGCAAAACTCCCAGAGCTTAACATTAATTAAAAAAATTCTTCCCTGGGGCTCCTGGGTGGCTCAGTTGGTTAAGCGTCTGCCTTCAGCTCAGGTCATGATCTCAGGGTCCTGGGATCGAGCGCCTTGTGGAGCCCAGTGTGGGTTCCCTGCCCAGTTGGGAGTCTGCTTCTCCTTCTCCCTTTACCCTTGCCCCTGCTTGTGTGTGCACCCTCATTCTCTCTCACAAATAAATAAAATAAATCTTAAAAAAAAAAAAAAAAAGAAGGAAAAATGAATCAGTAGGGTGACTGGAGTCTGTCTGCTATTAAGAACTCTGCTGCTCACACCACCAGCGAAGCGCTGTAGCCTTGGAGTCCATACTGGGCCCCTTCCTGCTCAGGGGTGAGGCTTCGAGAGCTAAAGCCCCCGTCACCCCATCTGTTTTTTGTAAGCAGATTTCCCACTGGAGCAAAGCATGGAGCCAAATGGGGAACCTTGGCTCCTTGATATCTTACTTGGCTCAAGAAGTCATTGACCAAGTCACTTTCATGTTGTCTGTGGGGACGGACGCAGAGTGGATAGCACAGGGAAGGCTTTGGAACCATCAAGACTCGGATGATTTTCATGGAGTCTTTCAGTGAGCTGGGACTCGGTGTCCTATTATATGTTTGTATTACAGACACCAAATGGGCCTGTATTTGACTGTTAGTGAACTTGCCATGTAGTGAAGCCCCAGAAGGAAGGCGAGAGAATGTTCCAAGCTGGGAGAGTCGCACAAAGCACAGACCTCAAGTCCTGTGGAATTGGTGTGTACGAGTCATTGGAAACTGAAGCATAGATTTCATGCTTGATGCGGTCGCAGTGTCTGTCATATAATCCTGGGTGTTTGGGAAAATGGGGCACAAGTACAGAGAATTTCCTGTCAACCTGGCTGCGAAGGGAGGAAGGCAGGGTAGCTGGAGGTGAATGGATTAGAGGTGGGTTGTCTTTTACTTCGTTTTAGGTTGGAAGACTCAGAGCAGGATTTTAGGCTGAGGGGAAGTCATCACTGGGAGAGAAGGGGACTGAAGACGGAGTAGAAGTGATGGTCCTGTGAGAACCTTCTGGAACAGAGGCAGGGAGGGAAAACGTAGGACCCTGGATGCGCAGGTGTTGGGGGAGTCCTGTTCCTCTCAGAGAGGGGAGAAGGTAGGAGATCGGTGCACCTGCTGTTCATGGGTTTGGGTAGAAAGTTGATGGCTGGTTCTGTTTTCTCTGTGAAATCAGAAGCAAGGCCCTCTGCACTCACAGAAGGTCGGGGCTTGAGCAGAGGTGGGAGGGGAGAGAACCAGGGGGGACAGATCTGGACCGTGGGATCTCAGGTTCCGGGGTCCCCAGTAGTTACAAGGATGAATTGCTCTTCGTACGTGTGTTAGCCGCACAGGCACTGAGTTCCATGACTCTCTCCATTAGCGCTTAGCGGCCAGATGTTTTCACACATAAAAATAGCAGGCATTTCTCCCGTGCTTACTTTGTGTCAGGCGTCAGTAACAAGCAGTATCCGCACAGCAATGCCATGAACGAAGCCCCGTTCTTTCCATCCCCGTTTTGCAGAGGGGACTGCAAGGCTGGATGTGTTGGTCAGTGGTGTCGCAGATACTGAGTCGCAGGGCAGCTCCGGAGCCTGCACTCCTGGTGCTTTGCTGGTGTAGAGGTGCACAGCGGGGCGCTCCGTGTGGAGCTCCGCCCAGCAGCTGCGGCATTAAACACAGGGAGCAAGGGAAGGGCATCGATGACACCGATCCTGTAAGGAAGGTCACGATGCCCCTTAGGTCCAGGTGGGTAGGAACAGGCATGAAGACTGGGCGGGGACCGGGGCTTAGGAGTCTGATGTCTTTGGAGAATGGAGCATCCCAGGACTGGCCTGCAGGGGGCGGAGGGTCTTCCGCAATAGGAGGAGGCTCACAGTGCATCTGGAGGCTGGTGGGGAAAGGTCTTTCACCCATTATGTGTTTGGAAGTTTACTTTCCTGAGGTGTCCCATTTTCCTTAAAAAATGTTGGCCATACTAGGTATTCTTTTGGGCGCTGCTTTTGACCCCCCAGTTCAGACACACTTTGCTACCTGTAGAAGCATCGAATACTTGAGAATATTTCAAGATCCACTCCATTGCAGGACCAGGGACCGTGCATAAGTGTCAATAGGGTGGAGGGGGCAAGGTCATTATGACCTGGGATTGGGTCATTTCTTGATATCCCGTGGTTATCCTTGGGAGGAGAAAGAAGGCCTGTGGTGTACACTGAATCTGGAACTTTTGGTCTCCGGATCGCTTTGCACTCTTCAAAATTACTGAGGACCCCAAAGATACATTTTTAAATGGGTGTCTACTGATATTTGCATGTTAGAAATGAAAACTGAGAAGCTTAAAGTATTTATTAATTCATGTAAAGTAAGAAATCCATTAAAGTTTAATATAAATATTTTTGTGAAAAATAACTTTCCAAAAACAATTACAAATTGGGGAGGAAAAAGTTGCATTGTTTTATAGTTTCACAGATCTCTTTAATGTATGGCTTCATGGATGGCAAATATTTCTTTTTTTTTTTTTTAAACATTTTATTTATTTATTTGACAGACAGAGATCACAAGCAGGTAGGGAGACAGTCAGAGAGAGAGAGAGGAGGAAGCAGGCTCCCTGCTGAGCAGAGAGCCCGATGTGGGACTCGATCCCAGGACCCTGAGATCATGACTGGAGCCGAAGGCAGAGGCTTAACCCTCTGAGCCACCCAGGCGCCCCGACAAATATTTCTTAATCTGCTTGCTCGCTCACTCTTTTGTGATATTACGTAACACATGGCCTCTGCAAAACTCCTCTGCCCACTCATAATGAGAGTGAAAAGGGCAAATACTATTTTTATATTATAACGAAAATAATTTCAACCTCTCATGTCCTCTGAGAGGGTCTTTGAGAGCTGCTTTGAGACCTGGCATACACAGGAATGTTCGCTGAATTAATCAATAAAAATATTTGCAGTGAGTTCCAGTGTGATATCTCTCTTTTTGGTGATGCGCTCAAAGACTGCAGCCTGATTATCAAAATTAAATAGGCTTTCCTTCGAAAGCCTTTATTGAGCAAGTATATTTAATTGAAGAAATTTGTTGATCTGTTCTTTAGAATGAAATGACACAGACCTAAATGAGAACATTGTCTAAAACAGAGTAAGTACACAAAAACTTGGTTCCTTTCCATTTCTCTCTGCTTCCCCTTTGCAAGTGTCTAGTCTGAGCTGCCATTAGTCTAAAGACACTTAACTCCTGCTTCACTGGGTTACTCTAGTTTTGGATGACAGTTGTCCCAAAATGGTTTTTCCCATGCTTGTCTCCACACATCCAGCTGTAAGTTCCTCCAGTCGGTTCTGGAAGTCCGTGTGGCTCCAGTTGAGTCCACCGCTGCTCCCAGTAAGCCCACAGACGTGCTCTTCTTTCCACTTCCCAGCATCCTCACCCTCCACCCCAACCCTCCGCTGCCTCTTCTCTTGTCTCTCTATGAGCTGCCTCCTGCGAGATTCTCTTCCCCATCGTCCGAGCTCTCTGTTTGGTTCCTGCCCTAGCATCTGCTGGGCTCGTCCCTCACCTCGAGTGAGTAGGTTTGGCTTCCTAGGCTCCAGAGGACGTGATGCTGCCTTGGGCTCCCAGAAGCAGCTATCGTAGTCAGGCACATCTTTATTTATTGTGGTTCCTCCAACACCTACCCAAGGATGTCGACTTCAGACCTGGGGGTCGGAGTGGTCTGGCTGAAACTTACCTCTTGTCTTTACTTCTCCAGTGTCCCTTGACCAAATTTGAAAGCCTCTACTTCTTCCCTTAGGATGATTGTTCTCTCCAGAAGGTTCTTTGTTCCTCCCACATAAAGATCTATTGGAAGGTCAAACATGCCTAAATGTGTCTTTGGGTATTGACAACAGAGACTCTTAAAATACCTCCAGATAGGGGCGCCTGGGTGGCTCAGTGGGTTAAAGCCTCTGCCTTCGGCTCAGGTCATGATCCCAGGGTCCTGGGATTGAGCCCTGCATCGGGCTCTCTGCTCAGCAGGGAGCCTGCTTCCTCCTCTCTCTCTGCCTGCCTCTCTGCCTGCTTGTGATCTCTGTCTGTCAAATAAATAAATAAAATATTTAAAAAAAATAACCTCCGTATAGTGTTGAATATGCTTTCTGGGTCGAAACGGATCTTAAAGATAATTTTTTAAAAATAATCAAGTGTTTATTTATCTAATTAAATTTATCTAATTAATTGCATCCATCTGCTGGTGGGGTGGGGTTTGTGGGGAAAAGATTAACAAATAATTATTTAGCATCTACTCATTGTTAGGCTCTTCAAGTCATATTTTTCATTCTTCTAATAACCTTTCAAGGCAGGTTTATTGTCTGCATTTCACAAATGGGAGAACTGAAGGTCAGAAATCAAAGCTCCTGATTCACTGCACTATATTTAAGAAATAATAGAGTCAGGATTTTAACCTGCTTGGCCTCAAACCCTGTGCTTTTTCTGGTATGTTACAAAGCCCCACTAGCTAACAGAAACTCCCTCCTGCATGTAGGAGGCTGTGATAACATAGAAACAGTGTTGCAGGTTGGGGGGGGGTTATGGTATTAATAGTTTCCCCTTGAATAATATTTCAGGAGTAATAACTTCTGTAGAATATCATTTCAACCTGGAGCCAGGCTTATCCCACTGGTATCTTTCAGGATGGTAAACTGGGGGCATTATTTCAAAATCTTCGTCTTGAGACAGGGCTCTAGATGGGGATCTACCCTTGGGGCATAACCACAGTAACAGGGACAGGGATTTTTTTGGTTCTGTTTCCCTGTGGCCTCTTGCCTGTGTCCCCGCCTCTGCTGTCTTTGTGGGTTGGGTCAGACCCCTCTTTTTTTTCTTGGACAAGCAGTCTCAGTTCCCTCCATGGCAGCAAAGGAGATATCCTTGGTAGGGGTCTTTGTTTGTCCACATGGGTTATTCTTTGCTTTATGCAGACAGAAACATTAATACATGTAGAATTAGCGATGTAGCAATAAGTCATGTTAACCAGTAGATATGAATGCTTCTTCAGACCTTAGTAGACCTCCTTAGAAGATGGGGACAGTCTGTTTCCCTTACTCCTGTGGACACCCAGAACAACAGCGTCAAAAGACTGTAGTCAGTCAGATGATCATCTAGAAATCTAGAAAATGACAAACCAGGTAGTTGACCCCTGGTTATAAAAGACTTAATTACCAGTTCACTCATTCAATTAATACTTGATTTTGAAATTTATGCCATATTCTGTTACAAATTTGGGGTATACAGAATTTTACACGAATGACGCTCCATATTCTGGACTGAATTTTAACTGGAATTTTGTGGATTTTTGAACACGGCATCATCATTTTATGATAGCTGGGACCAGATTTTGAGTAATTTGGAGTTAGTGGTTTTAATCACAAACCTGTAGGAAGATGAATTGGTTCTTCCTCCAGGTTTAATTGTAACTACTGCTGTGCTCTTGTTGAAATTAAAGCTGAACCTGACATTGGTGGCTTATTTTTGTTGTTGTTGAAATAATGTGTTCAGCGTGAGTGAGCAGTAGTAAAAAACACAAAACCTCAGAATGAGTGAAATGCAATTAACTTTGCTTCACCAAAGTCATTTTTGCTGCCGCAGTTACCTGAATACTAATATCTAAACTTGATTTGTCAGAAGAGTGAGAACCTAGTAGCTAAGAAATGTGATATATTTTGAGAAAGAAAAGAGTATTATTATAGGTGTCCTATATGTTGTGCTTTATTTGGCTAATATTTATTTCTTTTCAGTCAAATTGTTTGGGAAAGAACAGATTCTGATGTTTTCTTCTGAGACTTAAAAGGTTAAAACACTTGTATAGCAAATTTGTGTGCATGCTAAAAGTTGCTATGGTGTTTTTTTCTTTAGAATCAAACCTAGTGAGATGAGTCAGAACTAAATTTCTTTTTTTATAGCTCCAGCTGAGAAAGAACAGAGAAGAGAGGCTGAATGGGTTTCCTTATACACAGAAGTGAGTGCTTGATTCAGATGGGGAAAAAAAAATGTGTTTAGGGGCACCTGGCTGGCTCTATCCATAGAGTATTTGACTCTTGATCTCAGGGTCATGAGTTCAAGCCTCATGTTGGGCATAGAATGTACTTAAAAAAAAATGTGTAGAATCACAAATTTCTTAAGATATGGGTTAAAGGATAAGAGAAATCTTTGCGTTAAATTGTAGACAGAAGGACATCTTTGTATCTCACAAAACCTCACATCTTATATGTGGTGTTTTCAAAGACAGTCCTTAGGGTGTTGGTCTTTATTTGGACGGCACTCAGGACCTGAGGTTAATTTTCATCTTCTACTTGGCACATTCTGGATTTTGTCTGATATAACAGAAAGTTCCTAAACAGAAAAAATTTTTTAAACATGATTATATTGGATTAGGGCAGTGAACACATTATTCATCTCAATAATGCTTCCAGCTTTTGAATTCATTAAAATAAAATTAAAAAAAGCTTTTCTTTATCTGTCTCATTATTTTTAATGCAGCTCCGTCACAGAGCAGACTTAATCCCTTTGTTGGTGAAGATAGTTAAAATTTCTCTTCTGAGAAGAAAAAAAATCCCTTCCAGTTAATCTAATACCTTTATTTTTTAAGGTCTTTTGAACCATCTTCATGAAAACAGAACCACAGTTAAAATTGGGTACCAGTTGCAGTAAAGAGAGAGATGTGGTGTGGGATGGTGGCGGACAGAGTAGAGGCTCAGTGTGTCAAGGGATCCTGAATGCGGAATCTGGTGCTGTTCTTCAGTAGCTCTGTGTTTTGGGCAAGAAGTCACTTAACCTCTCTGGTCTCAGTTTGCTCCTTCCTGCCTTCCTCTTACTCTCTCTCTCTCTCTCCCCGTCTCTCCCCTTCCTTCCTTCATCCGTCTTTCTCTTTCCTTCCTTCTTTCCTTCCTCCTTTCCTTTCTTTTTTATTATTCTTTTTATTTTTTTAAATTTTTGTTAGAGAAAGAGGAGAGAGCTCCTGCTGAGCAAGGAGCCCGACGCAGGACTCAGCCCCAGGCCCCTGGAATCCTGACCTGGCCTGAAGATCGCTGCTTCACCGATTGAGCTACCAGGTGTCCCCCTTTCTTTTCCTTTTTAAAGATTTTATTTGTTTATTTGAGAGAGACAGAGCACTACAGGGTGGGAAAGGAGCAGACTCCCCGATGGCCAGGAAGCCAGATGCCAGGCTCTCTTCCAGGGCCCTGGATCATGACTGAGCGGAAGGCAGATGCTTAACCATCTGAGCCACTCCGGCGCCCCCCATAGTCTCAGCTCTAATGCAGAAAATAAGGGCTTCAATTCAGAACTCCAGGATACTTCTTAGTGAGAAGTGTTTTTATCACTTGATCAAAATGCAGCAGAAGGTATCTTTTAAAATCAAACCTTGCCGATTTCCCTTCCCTTTCGAACCCCACATCCCCGACCGGGTAGTGCCCTCCTCCTCTACTTTCCTGTACAGAAGTACTTCTCTCAAAGCAGGTGTTTCTCTCCTTGGTTCCAGTTCTCGGTTCCTCCCATTTTTTTCTGAAAACCTCCTCATCGCCCCTTGGTTGCCACCACTCGACTCAGACTCCCTGTCAAGGTCACTACATTGCTAACCTGGTGCGTTTGTCCTGGGACACGCCAGGAGGTTAGGGTTCCCTTGCTCCCCACCCCAAAGCACTAGAACTCCCCCATGTGATAGACGCACGGTCAGCTTACTGGTTACACGAGTAAAGGGCTGATCGCAGCAGGTTGTTGGCAGGTGGCTGGGAATCAGGGTTGTGCTTCACTTTCAGATGCCTCCAAGTAACCTTTCCTTTGAGAGAGTTTCTGCGGCGTGCCCAGCACTGTGCTTGTCGAATGGCAGGTGCTCTCTACCTGTAAGATTTTTATTCTTTTCTTCCCCTTCCGGTTTCCTCCACCCGTCTGTCCTGGCTTCTCAATCGTCCTGCGGAATGATAAGCACCGAGCACGTCCTCGTTCACTTTGCTTTCAACATGTAATAAAGGCATCTTCTTCACGGGGCGCTTTCCCCGCTCGCTCTCCTGTCTCTCAGCAAATGAGGGCTGCTCCCCGGGCTGTACCTGCAGCTCCTGCCACAAATCCTCTGAGCTGTGGCCTTTCTCCAGCAATAAATCATCCGAGCGTTCCCAGGCTTGGGAAATTAAGAGAGCAGGATCGCCTCCTTTCCCTTAGGGTTTGCCGAGGCGGTTTTGTTTACGGTGAAGAATGTGCCGTGTAGCTGCAGCTTTAACCTGATTGACGAACATATGGATTCAGATGGAAGCAGAATGAGTTACTATGAATACGTTGGGCGCTTCTGCCACCGAGGCAAGAAGTGAGGGGAATCTGATCATTCTTGAACAGATTGTCCTCTGTCGAGCCCTGTCATCCCTGTGTGCAGATTCACGAGTAACAGCCCGAGTCTAACTCCAAAAACCACATAGGGCCACCCGTGGGCTCTTTGTCTGTCTGCTTCTGTGATTAGGGGGGCAGTACCGTTAGCCTCCACTGGATTAGCAGCAGCTTGGAGAGTGCTCGAAATGTCAAGCAACTTCTTTCCCTTTTCTCTGCCATCCTCAGTCGGTCTCTGACCTCCTTTCAGAATGCATTGTTTCTGCCATGCTAATTGCAGGCTAATTACATGTACCTGGTTCTGGACAGGTTGCAGGTTTAGGGCCCATTCTTTAGATTCTCGGGTCAGTTTCCCTCCTTGTCTATTCTCCCTGTTTCCCTTCCAGTCCCTCTTCTTCTGTCCTCCTTAAAACCCACCTTCTGGAAAGGTCTGCTGTCAGTCACTGAGGCGCTGTTGTGCCTCAGATCTCTGTCTGTCCTTAGAAAGCCATTTGCTTTTAAATTCTCTTCCTTGAGCATCTGCGTGGCATAGTCAGTGAGGCATCTGCCTTCTGCTCAGGTCATGCTCTCAGGGTCCTGGGATCGAGTTCTGTGTCAGGCTCCCTATTCAGCAGGGAGCCAGCTTCTCCCCCTGCCCCTGCTGCCTGCTTGTGATCTCTCTCTCTCTCTCTCTCTCTCATGCTGTCTCTCAAATAAACAAATAAAACCTTAAAAAAAAGTCTCTTCCTTAACTGTCAGAGAAGCAGTTTTGCTCCGTGTTTAAAAAGATTGGCACTTGGGGCGCCTGGGTGGCTCAGTGGGTTAAATGACTGCCTTTGGCTCAGGTCATGATCCCCGAGTCCCGGGATCGAGTCCCACATTGGGCTCCCAGCTCTATGGGGAGTCTACTTCTCCATCTGACCTTCTCCCCTCTCATGCTCTCTCTCTCTCTCTCATAAATAAAATCTTAAAAAAAAAAAAAAAAAAAACAGGTTGGCACTTGGTGGGAAAACAAAAGTTTGTTTGGATAAAGGGCTCTTCCTTGAACCCATGACGCTACCTGACATGTATGTGTTCTGCTAATTTCAGTCTGGGGACATTTTCCTTCCGTTTGGTGCTCAAATGCCCTGAGTTTCTGGATGTTTCTGAAAATTTTGATTTTAAGAAAAGGTCAAAGGTGAGGCAATGGTAGCAATTTTATTACCTATATTCTTGTCTTCAAAAGAGCTCTCTCTAGGGACACCTGGGTGGCTCAGTCAGTTAAGCGTCTGCCCTTTGCTCTGGCCACGATCCCAGGGCCCTGGGATTGAGTCCCGCATCGGGCTCCCTGATCAGCGGGGAGCCTGCTGCTCCTTCTGCTCTGCTTGTGCTCTGTCTGTCCTATAAATAGATAAAATTAAAAAAAAAAATAAAGAGTTCTATGTATTCACTTCCCTGTTCCTCCTGCAGGCTGCCCCCTTTGCCCTGGGTATTTTTTCTGTCAGCTCACGTGCCGCATCATCTTGTAATGTGCTTTCTCTTGTCTGTTTCTCCCAGATACGTAAGCTCCCTGAAGCCAGGGATACCTTCTACTTTGTTCATCATCATATCCTCAGCAAACTAGCACTTTGATCAGGACATTGTGAATATTCAAGTATTTATTAATAAATAATGATTAATGCACTTCCTGCTATTTACCCAAAGGAGGAGGAAACTTGTGTTTTCAAAAATCTGCACATGGTTATTTATAAGCGACTTTATTTGTAATTGCCAAATCTTGAAGGAAGCAAGATGGCTTTCTCTAATTGAATGGATAAGAAACTGAGCTACATCCTATAATGAAATATTATTCAGCACTAAAAGGAAATGAGCTGTCAAGCCAAGAGAAGACATGGAGGAGCCTTAGATGCATATATTGAAGTTCACTTAATAATAAGGATCCAATGTGAAAAAGCAGAATGCTGCCGGATTCCAACTGAACCCCAGTCCAGAGGAGGGAAGGCTGTGAACACAGGAGAAATAGCCATGTGGCCTAGGCTGGAGGGCACTGGGGAAGGGTGCAAAGGCATAGAGCATAGAGGGTTTTTAGGGCTGTGGAAGTACTCTGTGTAACACCACGACAATGGATATGTGTAATCCTACACTCGTCCAAACCCCTAGAACATTCCACATCGAGAGTGGCCCATAAACTATGGGCTTCATGTGATGATGGGCCAGTGTAGTTTCATCAGCTGTATCCCGGTACCACTCAGGTGGGGATCCTGACCCTGGGGGACGCTCTCCGCGTGGGGGTAGGGATTTTGTTTGTTTCACTCTACCATTTTTAAAGGATGTTTTTCTCTCCTATTTGTGTGCTTTGGAAAATAGTACACAAAAGTTACCAAAAAGAAAACGCAGAAGACTGAGCCTGTTGAAGAATCTGTTACTAGCTTTCAAGTCACACAGCCTTGGGATAAGATTCCCGCCTGTATTGCTCGCAGCAGCAAGCCTCTGTCACCTGAGTACCACATGACTTGCTTATCCGCAGCAGGTACGATCTGGTATTGCCACTAGTTAGATGAGGACAGCTCCCACACTGGGTGCTTACTGCCCGCCAGCCGTTGTGCTACAAAATCTCCACGGCCTGTTTCCTTTAACCTTCACCATGCTGGTGAGGTGAGTACTGTTATTATTTCTTGCGTTTTGGGGGTAAGAGGTCAAGGCCCCCAGGAGGTTAAGCTCCTTACTCAAGGGTACCCAGCTAGGAAGTGGCCGGGCTCCAAGGGAGCTCACAGTCGACCGTCTTACTCCAGAGCCCCTGCCTGTTAGCCTGCAGGTTCCTTGAAGGTGGGAACATTGGGCGAGAACATAGTACTTACATGAGAACCAGACTTCGATGATCAAAACAAATGAAGAGCTGAAACAGCTCTTTAAAAATTGTCTTTGATCCAGTGAAGCTGAGAGGCTTACAGCACCTTTAATTGTCCAAGCACGTGCACGAAATTATTTAATTTGACCCTGACAACTCAGTAGTATTGGCCAAAATTAGGGTATAATCATTATAAGAATAAAAGTTGCTATTTATTGAGCAGCTAAGCACTGTACATACTTTGTAACTAATTTTCAAGACCACTTTGCCAGTTAGGTGTTCATAATCGTGCTTCCATTTTTAGAAACAAGAACCTGAAGTTCAGAAGTGAGAATGAACTCGGTGGAGGCCACACTGGAGGTATAGTGGCAGAGCTCAGATATAGGCTCAGATCTGATTCTCAAGCCCCTTTCATTCCAGTGCACACATTAATAAATTTGCACGGTGAGTGGAGCGCTCGGGCTGTTTGCACTCTCTCCACGAAATCACCGTAATATTGGCATCTTTATAAAGCAAGAAGAGCCTGCTACGTCGGGAAGTTCTAGTTCAGCTCATCCAGTTCCTATAGAATTGCGCCTGGATGAAAACGGAGTTGTGAAGTGAGAATGGAGGCAGAGTTTAAATAATGATTTTATTCATATTTTTCTTAAAAAAAAAAAAAATCTAATTCCAAGGAGTTTGACATGATATAAAAGGAGTGAGCCTATCTAAAAATTATTTTATCATTTTCAGTTTTGTGGTCTTATTTCTTTTGTTGTAATTGTTGTTGTTGTTTTTGTTTGTTTGTTTTATTTTTTTATTTTCTTAAAATTTTATTTATTATTTGATAGACGGAGATCACAAGCAGGCAGAGAGGCAGGCAGAAGGAAAGAAGAGGAAGCAGGCTCCCTTCTGAGCAGAAAGCCTGATGACCTGAGGTGAAGGCAGAGGCTTTAACCCACTGAGCTACCTAGGTGCCCCGTGTTTTTGTTTGTTGTAAAGATTTATTTAGTTTAGAGAGAGCACACGGCAGCGAGTGGGATAGAGAGAGAGGGAGAGAATCTCAAGCAGACTCTATGTTGAGCTCGGAGCCTGATGTGGGGCTTAGTCTCCTGACCCTGAGATCATGACCTGAGCTGAGATCAAGAGTCAGATGCTTAACCGACTTAGCTATCAAGGTGCCTCTGGGTTTGTTTCTTTGTAGAAAATATTTGCACAGTTTTCCGGAGTCCAATAGCTACACACAATACCATACACCCATGCTCTCCTAATTCCAGTTACCAGAATAATAACTGTGTTCTGGAGACTGACCCCAAAATATTTTCAGGAAGATTAAATATATGTTTTATCTTAAGGCTGTGAGAAGGACATTTGGTAATAACTACATTTCCCATTATGCTATTAAGGAGCAGTTTTTTCCCCTTAAATTCAGTTTGACAGGTAAGTGAAAGACTTAGTCTCCTGCATTGCTTTCCGTGGTACTCACAAGCAGAGTCCCACCTCTGAGTCAGTCTACACCAGGGAGCGGTGCTGGGAAGAGGAGGCCAAGATGTCCTTCTGGCAATGTTGTGCTCCCCAGGGCACCTGTTTCATGCTTTCCAAATTAGCCATGTATATATACCTTAAATTCAGTGTCCGCCGTCTTTAGTGAAGTGGGAACACAGTGACTATATCCAAATGTTTTCTGTCTTGCTGCGATTTTATTTATGAAGGTTATTAGTTACGCAAAACCCACCTTTATGGGTGGTTGTCTGAAATGCCCCCAATTAAAAACGAGTGGAGAGGTTGCCAGTCGCTGTCAGCTAATCACATAATGGTGTCCTATCATTTATAGCAGTTGACCGGAGAAGGGAAAAGGAGAAATGCAGCTTCTTGCAATCTGCTGGTAAGGAGGGTGTATTGCTCTGTCCATTATTATAGAAGTAGAATAAAACAGCAGCTTCCCATTATGTATTCGAAATAGGGAAGTCTGTTATTACTTTATTCTGGGGTGTAATTAATCACCTTCAGTGGAAGTATCGGGCATGTTACAGTGAAGAGAAGTTTCATCAGAGACTGCGGTTTAATAACAGTGGGTCAATCAAACTGATACTAGTGCAAACACAAACATGAGCCTCAAATACCAAAAATCCATTTCTTCTTCAGTGTTGCTCAGAGAAGAAACTGACCTAAGAGGTGCTAGGTTAGAATGTTAGAGCCGAGTCCCTCTCAGAACGTTGCTGCATCTGAGAGGAAACTGGAATCCACAGGATTGCACCTGGGAGCACCTGAGCAGCCTCTCAGATCCTCAGTAATCCCTGGGGTGGGGGGTGCTGTGTCCATCACCACCTGTCAGCTCTACAGGGAGGCTGTCAATCCAGGCCGGGAGAACTTTGCCGGGCTTCAGTAAGTAGCCTGTAAACACGGTCAGGGAGTGGGAAAGAAAATCTCCAGCTTTTTTCCCAGCCAAAGTTAGAAAGCTTTACAGGAGCTTCTAGAAGCAGTTTGTTAACAGTGCTGCTCCTCTGTGAGGAAGAAAATGCCTGATTGAAAAGTGTAAAAGCTTTGGGAAAATTATCTTTTCTGCATTAAATCCCGTTTTCAATATCTTGATCCAGTGCCCTTCAGTGGGATTATACCGTTGGACGTTCTCCCAGACGTGTGGATGGAGGATGTTGACTGACTGACCTACCCATTGGGGTGATCCAGGGCAAATTTGAGAGTCCTGATCATAAGTAAGCAAAATATTGAGAATTTAGACTTTACTAACTTGACATTTATGACGACTCATATAGGACTGACTTTTCCTTTCAAAGAAAGGAAATATACCGTTAAAGATTTATTTATTTATTTGAGAGAGAGAGAGAGAGAGCACGCGTGTACTAGTGGAAGGAGCAGAGGGAGAAAGAGAATCTCAAGCAGACTCCACCCCACGTCCAGAGCCTGACATTGGGCTTGATCCCGAGATCATGACCTGAGCCCAAACCAAGAGCTGGATGCTCGGCTAGCTGTGCCACCCAGGGATCCCTCTTTCAAAGTGTACAGTAATGGAATCTTACTTGGAATGCCGTTATGTAACCAAGACTGCAAGTAGACCGTTTAAACACACTAAGAAAGCCTCTTATTTCTATGCTTTTCAGGAAGATGTATTTCATGCAATATTATGCGCCTTACAAATAATCCCTGTCTTTTAAGTAGGTCCCAAGTCCCTCCACACTATTAGTCTGACTTAAGGATATATGTGTGAGTATGTATTAAATGTACTACAGTTCTGTGTCCTTTAAGAAACACACTATCATCCAGACTGACTTTTTTTACCCATTACTACACGTTAGCAAGATTGTGTTGTACTTTCTGGCAGCAGTTGTTTCTCATCATGGGTTCCATGTGGGTCCCACTTACTAGAGGCCGGTTGTGTAGCCAATGTGACTTGCGCAGAGCCTCCGGTGCTTGTGTTTATCTCCATGAAGAAGCCACTGAAGGTGACAACTACGATCTCAAGGCCCCCACACTTGGTCTTCGCTTTTATCGTTGTTCATTATGTCCTGGCCAGTTAGCGTTTGTCGATGCCCAGGAAAGCACAACATGCTTACAAGGACTCACTTCTGAAAATAGCCTTGCCTTGCTCACCCGCTGAAACTTAGGCCCGGCAGCCGTGACAGAAGATTGAAGAGAATCGGTTTTACTCTCGAGAGAATGAGCACCATTGTTCTGGTATCGAAGGCAAAAAGGAAAAAGAATATGGTTGCCCTTAGGTTTGAGGGTGGCAGTGACTGGTCACTGGCAACTACTGTCTTCCAGTCATTTCTTTTTTGCTTCAAGGTAAATTCTTAATGAGAGAGTAAGAAAAAAGAAAACTTTTTAAAAGAGGAAAAATAGACATAAATATAATTTTTCTTCTTTATAAGAAAGTTAACTTTGTTCCAAAATAGGTACTCTTTTGGGATGCGTCGGTGGCTCACTTGGTGAGGAGTCTGCCTTCAGCTCAGGCCATAACCTTGGTGCCCTGTGATGGAGCCCTGGCTCTGGCTCCCTGCTCAGCAGGGAGTCCGCTTCTCCCTCTGCCCATCCCCCAACTTGTGCGCAGACTCTCTTTCTCTCTCTCAAATAAAAAATTAAATCTTAAAAAAAAAAAAATTAAGTCCTCTGTTGCTTTTATCTGAACTATACCTCCACGGAATGCAGAACTAACTCAGTAACCGGGATTTAAACATGAACTAGTACTGTATTCTTCACCTTCGAATCCAGGAGATACAGTTCCTAGACAACAATGTAAATTTGGAATGTTTTTTATTTGTTCTGAAATTCTAGATTGTTTAATAAATTTACATGAAGATTTCAGGAAACATGTATTTATAGTGACACGTTAATCATTCGCTCTGTATATTCTGAGAACGTTCGGGAGGGCTGTGATTGCGTAAAGGATTCATCACAGTTCCTGGCCTGCTTGTACATGTTTAATAAACATAAGCTGTTGTTGCTGTTGTTGGCCACCACACTCTGAAGACAGGAAAACGACAGTAAGCAGTTAGAGACGACGGGAGTGTTCTGCCTGCCCAGCTTTCATCTAGTACTCAGCCAACTTTCAGGATGCCCCTTCCCCCCATCAAGGTCAAGGTATGCCTAACATTCAGATTCTTCAGAATATCAGCACAAACGAGACAAAATCAGAAAAATAATTGTCTTCGTTTGAATATTAGCTCTTTTTGTAGCTGTGGCCTGTGACTTTGGCCAATGTTTATTCAAATGCAGTTCAAATCCCCAGAGCTCTTTGCAGAGTTTCCTGTGCTGTAGCCCGAATCCAGAAGCCCCTGAGAACAACGTGCAGTGCAGGAGGAGCCTTGATTCCTGGTCTGGACACTCTGGGGTTCAGGTGACTGCCCCGTATGTATTAGCTCCATGTAGCCCTGGGAGATTTGATTTCTCCCACACTGTCAGGAGATTGCATTTTCTAATAAAAGTCACCACCAGCTTCAAGAAAAGCCTGGCAGTTGAATGGCAGGCCACCTGAAGCCAGGCAGGTGGCCCCTGGCAGTTTCTCTTCACGGTCATAAGTTACACAAGACAGTAACTATGGCTTTTCATCACAGTGCCAAATGACCAAGGTGGGAATCGCCACCCGGCTGAGCCAGGCACCATGACGTGCATTTCAAGAGCATTTTCATCTAAGTGGTTGGAATTAAAAAAAAAAAAAAAAATTGATGCTTAAAAGCACAAGCTTTATTTGATAGGCAAACAGCCTCATAGAACAGTAGTACAAAGTGAGCACCATTTGTAATTGTCCAGATGGGTAGACTGAGGCTTAGAGAAGAATTTCTTTCCCAGGATGATACACACCAGAGCAGCGGAGCTGGACTTGAAGCAGCTGCCCCTGGGCTCCAGAGCCTACCCTCTTACCTGTTTAGCACGCCTTTCAGGAAGAATCTGGTATTTGTAGCTCATTGGCCATTCTTGGCTTATCTTCCTATTTCCTATGTACCTGCTTTCATCATTCATCTACTTTGGAAGAGATCTTGGCTTTAGATGGTATTCTTATGTAATTAAAGAGTGATTTCTCCATTTTTAGTTTTTTTTTCCCTTATCTTCTGATCAACTAATACATAATGGAAGGGCTCTCGGGGCTTAATGAAGGGGAGAGTTCCTTCACTGAAAACTGAGTCAAAGCTAACGCTCCCATATCTTTAGGAGGCTTGTTCTTGGTGTGTTCGGATCAGCCACTCCTTACTTTCTAGGAAGATTCTTGGCTGCTTCTCCCCTCAAGGTATGCTGAAAAACTCAAAATTCTGTTGACCATCAGCTTGAATAAAACCAGGTTGGGGGTATAATAACCCTATCAGGGAAGTCTTCTGTAATCCACCATTGTTAACCATTTTAGATTTTCTGTGTAACAGCGACACATAACAAGAATTTTGAATTTAAAGGCACAGATGGGTGATCACAAAATCAGAATTTATTGGGGCACCTGGGTGGCTCAGTTATAAAGCATCTGCCTTTGGCTCAGGTCATGATTCCAGGGTCCTGGGATCAAGCCCCTGCTCAGCGGGAAGCCTGCTTCTCCCTTTCTTACTCCTCCTGCTTGTATTCTCTCTCTCTCTCTGTCAAATAAAATCTTTTAAAAATCTTTTAAAAAGTCAGAATTTATCATTTTGGCATAATAATATGTGTCATAATCAGCCACTCTGACACAGTTTGATTGTTTTTCTCTTAATGGACCAGGTGAGGTACTAGAAAAGGAGAAATCGGGTGCAGAATAATTCCTTTTCTTGAATACAGGCAATTGGCAGTGGAAAAACTAAAGTGTGTTAAAGCCCCTGTAACACGCCCTTGAAAATAATCATTAAAGGTGTGAAAAATAATTAAGAATTTTAGTTCTAATTTTGTTTTTCTGTGTGATCTTAGCAAATCTCCTAGATATTGAAATACTCATTTCAGTTCTCTGCTTTTATGCTTCTTAATTATTAAGAAAGCGCTTCTTAAATATTTTTCACTCCTTTGGGAAGGATCCTTCATAAAGATAAGGTTAAAAGGTTAATTTTACATCTTTGGTATTTGAAAAATTAAATTTTCTGAGGTAGTTAAGTCAGATATTAATATAGCACCCAATCAGTCCTCTGGAACCTGCTCTGAGTTTTGCCATTATTTCTTATTGATTACAGCCTGCTCTTTTTGCTGCTTTTGAATTATTGATGGTGGATCCCCTCAGGGTATACAGGCATTGTGAAGGGGGAGGATGGATCCGCATCCCTGAACGGCTCAGGCTGAGTCTTGGTGGCCCCTGTGCTCCTGAAAGACAGCTCCCTGGGGTCTCAGTCACCCTGTAACCCTATGAAGTCCTAGGTTGTGGAGGGGAGACAGAAAAGGGGTTAGATTGTGCCCAGCAGACTTGAAGGACCTAACACTTGAGAAAAGATTTTCTACCTGTACTTGTTCTAAGGAGAGCAGTTCAAAGAAATTTAGGCACTCTAGGAAGCATTTAAAGTGTGAAAAAAGAGAATGGGTACAAGAATTCTTAAAAACAGATTTTTATTTATTTATTTTAAAATTTTATTTATTTGAAAGGCAGATCGTAAGTAGACAAAGAGGCAGGCAGAGAGAGAGAGAGAGGAGGAAGCAGGCTCCCTGTTCAGCAGAGAGCCGGATGTGGGACTCGATCCCAGGACCCTGGGATCATGACCCAAGCCGAAGGCAGAGGGTTAACCCAGTGAACCACCCAGGTGCCCTAAAAACAGATTTTTAAAAATAGTTGACAGGAAGAGGTTAGCTGACCCAAACACATTCCTTATATTTTAGTTTGGCGTGTTTTTTTTTAAAGTCTCAGAAGCTAAATGTCATTAAGATAACTGTGTTGGGGCACCCGGGTGGCTCAGTCAGTTAAGCATCTGCCTTCAGCTCAGGTCATGATCCCAGGGTCCTGGAATTGAGCCCCATGTGGGGAGCCTCTCCCTCTACACTCCCCCTGCTTGTGCTCTCTCTCTCTCTCTCCAATAAACAAGTAAATAAAATCTTTAAAAAGAAAATAAAACAACTGTGTTCATACCACTGTCTTCTGTAGGTAGACTGAGAATACGTTTTGGTCTTCAGGATGCAGCACTTGGGGGTGAGGGGTTGGGAAAGCTGAGAATGTCTACAGCATCCATCCTATTTGTAAATGTAGTCTTTTGGGTTGTATTCAGAGAATTGGGAAAATAAGAGTCACAATTATTTTTCTTCAGCCTGATTTCATTAACTCGAGGAATAGCCTCTTTTTTAACAAAGGAATACAGAGAGAGAAAGAATGTGTATGTGTGTCGGGGCAGGAAGGCCTATAAATCCAAATGAGATTTCTTCTCAAATTCAGGGCAGTAATAATCTCTGAGTGAAATTTGGAGATTTGCTTATTTTTAAAATGTGCTGCCAAATACCAAAGAATAAGCCCAAAACATAATAGTAGAATTGAATACAAATTTGAATGCCAGTATATTTTTAGTTGAATTTAAAACAGGGAAAAAAAAATCTACTAAACTTGGGAGGCTTGAAAATTGCCACTTAACCATGTGAGAGTAAAAATGCCACCTCAGGTAGGGAGAAAAGAAAATCGCCTTCTTTGATATTTCCTGGGTTTGGAAGGTTTTGTGGGTTTTGTTTGTTTTCATATTTTGTTAAAGAATCATTTATCTTCTACTGAGACTGCTGTGTGGAAATCTCCATATATGCACTTTGGGGATATATAAAAAAAGAGAAATCTGTATTAAGATTCAAGTCTGTTAATTTCTCGGGCTGGAGGGAGGGGGGAGAATGGGGAGTGACCGCTGATAGGTACAAGGATGTTTCGGGGTGGGGTGATGAAATGCTCTGAAATGAGATAATGGTGATGCTTTTATCACTTTGTGAATTCTACAGACCCCTAGATTATGTATTCTAAAAGCATAGGTATTTTTTCTCCATTTTAAAAAAGATCATTAATTCCAAAAATGTAGTTGTTATGTGCATATCTTTTATAGTCAAAACAGTGGCTTAGCTTGTCGTTCTTATATGTGCTATCAGGCTTCTGTGCCTTACATTTCACCTACTGCTTCTTGATTAGTCTTCCTCAAGCAATTACTTCCTTGTCATAAAAACTTGCAGTGAATGCTCATTGCTTTCAGGCACGTCTGTGCATATAGCTGGGCAGATTGTGTACTGCACAACTCTTAGGTGTAGGTGTGTCTTTCTCATCCTGTTCTTTGGGATAGATTCAGGCTCGTTATCTGCACCTTCGTTCTAACCTTCCCTTCATCCACCTCTTACCCTTTATAGGCTCACTCTTCACTTGACTTACTTATTTTATTTGTTCCCTGGTTCCTTTGTTGGTTCCTTCTTTCATTAATTCACTCATTCTTTCGATAAACTGTATTCCTTATCTTAAAATTGCCCACTGGTTGTTAGTCCATTCTGCCCAATCTGTAGACTTTGTCTCATCTTTTCCCTTCACTCCCTAGGAAGTCTGAAGGCCCTGCTTGCGTTCTCCATTCCCTGTGCCACCCCGTCCCCCATGGCCATTGCAAAGCCACCGTTTCCAAAATAACCCAAGATTCTAGCTCAAAACAGGAATGGAGGCCATGGGAAATTCATTCTTCTGGACTTTCTGGGCTCTTCCAGAAGGCGTCTGGGGAAGGAGATGCCTTTCTTTCAACTTTTAGATCTGAGCATGAGGCACCTTATGCTTTTGGAATTGATGATGGCTATCCGACTAAAATCTGAGTAACTCCTCACCTGGATGGCTAGTTTTTATGCTCTTTCAGGATGGCAACCACAAATCAAGAAGATCTGCATATTTATCAGAGCTGGCCTGAGCACTGAGCTTTAAGCTTCTGTTTATGGATGTTCATTCCACTCAGTTTGTTGGAACTGTGCTGGGGTGGTATTTTGGGAATGTGTGCAACTCCTGACATATTTGAGAGGATTTCAGGATATGAATGATCAAGAAACCAGGACCTGTGTCTCTGATCTAATGCTCCCAAGTGCTGTTTTCAGTGGGCACTTCCAGGCTTGAGAAGCCTCTTCTTTTCTCTTTCAGTTATTGTTTTCTCTTTCAGTAAGTGAACAGAGGATGGTTTTGGAAAGCTAAACACCTAATAATGCGTTTTATAATCCATGAGACCTTTAAGAAACTTACTTTGAATGACGTATAGCCCTCTTGGAGTTTGAATAGGTGGCCCCTAAAATTCCTTCTATTTGTGTGATCTTATATGCTTCTCTTTTATTTAAAATTCTGTTTTGGCATAAACATGCAAAGAATTTCAACTCTCTGTTCTTATTCCATGTCTGTATCTATGTATCTATATCTCTATATAAATATATTTGCGACAGTTGCCACATTCGTTTTAATTAAGAGGCTTTAGGAAGATTGATTTTGAAATCACTTCTTCTGTCAGTATTTTAAGCAAGTTTGTATTCTTTGCCCAATTACTCCTATGTTTATTAGCATTGATTTGTTATGAACTGACTCAAGGAATGAGACTGGAAATGATAGTTCTCTGGAAGATTTTACCATGTGTCCCTAAGATGGCTTATTTTACTTACGACCCTCCCATCATTTCTAGAGTGTTCTAAAGCTGTCCAGATTGGGATCGCTTTCAACAGTCCCAATGATTGGATTTAATCAGGTCATACAATATTAATTAATCAAAAACTATGAGAATTAATATGTTTGACACTAGATATGGGAGAATGGATAAGACAAAGGCCCCTACTCTTAGCAGCTTACAGAGGAGCTGCACAGACAGACCTAGTTAAACAGGTTTGGCTGAACAGCCTTCAGGCAGATGACCAAACCACTGTAGCTCATCCATGTATCAAGGCAGAAAATTTACTTTTTCCATTCGTAGGCGTGTACTAGCATTTTAAATAGTAGTAATTTTCATGCACTAAAAATACTGCTATAGTTTGAAGTCCGAGAGGCTCTTTTACATCTCCGGCTTCTGTTGGCTATTTCAGCACTAACCAGTGGACCAAACAGCAGCCCTTCTGGCATCTGTGTTCAATGTTTTTTGTGGTCTGACTGAATGTTTTCTAGGGGGCATAATTTTTAGATTGGCTTGATGTGCAAAAATGTGTCCTTTAAAAGTGGCTGTTATTTTGTGCTTGAGTGGAAATGAAAACTGAGTCATTCCAAAGGAGTGGAGGAGAAAAGGAATATTTGGTAAACCCATTTCAATTACCTAAAGGTGTAGAAGTAAATTGAAAATTTCATGTTACTTAAGCCCTGTAAAAGTTAGGGGGTGCTATGGTCCCTTTCCCTCATGCGACTTTTAGGTAAATAATGTAATGGCCATTTGGGAAAAGACCAGTGGTTCTTAACTTTTTTGGTTTATAGATTCTTTTGAGAAACTGTTAAAAGCTAAGCACATGTACATACACATACAGAGTTTGCATTTATTTTTTTTTAAAGATTTTATTTATTTATTTATTTGACAGAGAGAGATCACAGGTAGGTAGAGAGACTGGCAGAGAGAGAGAGAGAGAGAGCGGGAAGCAGGCTCCCTGCTGAGCAGAGAGCCCGATGTGGGACTCGATCCCAGGACCCTGAGATCATGACCTGAGCCGAAGGCAGCGGCTTAACCCACTGAGCCACCCAGGCGCCCCCAGAGTTTGCATTTAATTTCAGAGGTTCATGGATCCTGAAGCTAAATATTAGTGGGCCTGCGAGGGGCATATAAGTAGTGTGTTAATTTATCTTATGAAAATTATTTATGTGTAATTTAAATTTCACCTACAAAATTTATAAATTATCTAGATTATTAATAAATTATATACGTCATCTTGCTGAGGTGAGTATATATATTTTATTTGAAAATCCCCAATTTAGGGATGCCTGAGTGTCTCTGTCGGTTTAAGCAGCTGCCTTCGGCTCAGGTCAGGATCCCAGACTCTTGGGATCCAGTCCCGCATCAGGCTCCTTGCTCGGCAGGAAGCCCGCCTCTTCCTCTGCCTGCCTCTCTGCCCCTCCTGCTTGTGCTCACTCTCTCTCAATCTGACAAACAAATAAAGAAAATCTTAAAAAAAAAAAAAGAGGAAATCCCCAATTTAGAGTATGTCTTATTGGAGTTTAGGTTGGGATATACCTTTGGAGTGTTTCTAAAAGAAAGTATTTTCAAGTAAAGGCTATTCCTCTTGAACTGTCAGTCATATGCCACTTCTAGAAGGAAAGGTGAAAAAATAAAAACATTTTTTTCTTAATGTAATACAGGAAGTGACAAAATAAGCTGATGTGCTTATGAAGCTTGGTAGGAGATGTGGTTTGTAAAGGAAGATTAAAATGTCATTTTATCTGAGGGTTCACTAGTCATTTCCCCAAGGCCATCTTTGCCTGTATATGGAAATGGATTCTTTTGGTCCAAATATCATGCATTTTTAAAAAGCTGATCAGAAAAATAATATGTTCTCTTTGAAGTACCTTTAGCCTATAGATGGCAGTGGTTTAATTGTAGAGTTTAAGATGAGAATTTAAGTTGGGGGACAGTTTTAATCATCATAATAACAGCTGCAGCTGTGTCGTTGGCTGACTTCACTGCGGCTGGAACTAGAACAGTGAAATGTTTTCAAGAAGTATTTTGAAAGTAGGTGAGTTTATTGCTCTTTCTCTTTGCTGGTTTTTTTTTTTTTTTAATACATTCATGAAAGAGAGAGCAACTTTTAATTTTTTTCAGTGGTTTCCTTGCTACTCCTGATAAAGCCACAGCCCGCCCTCCGTTAATAGTTGCCAAGAGTGATGATGTGAATCAGGAGTCATGGATTTAGGTGTGGTAAGCTGTTGCATCAGATGTGCCTCTTAGGCTTTTCTTCTCAAACAAATTTTCAAGTACAGAAAACAAAAACTCCTGAAGGAACAGTGAGATATTACCATTAGATAGCAAGTTTAATAACATTCAGGACTTTTGAAAAGTGTTGATTTAAAAAAAAACAAACAAACCCAAAACCTTCTTACTGGCTTCTCCGTTTAGTGAAGCACAGAGATTTGCTTTGGAAAACATTCTCATTCTTTAGTGACTTAGTGAGATTTGGAACAACTGTCCTTTTTAAGAACTCCAAGAACCCAGGAGTGGGATGCTCATGATGTTGATTTTATTCTGTAGGAAATAGGGAATTATTTCAAGTGTTTAAGCAGGAGAATACCATGATTCTGATGGTATTCCTCAGTCGTGCTGTATGAGTTGATTTGCATGACATACTTTGGGAAAGTTACCTTTTTTGCATTAAATCAGATGTTCAAATTACAAACTGTTGAGTTTTGAGAGT
Organism: Mustela putorius furo; assembly: GCF_011764305.1. Classification (NCBI taxonomy): domain Eukaryota; kingdom Metazoa; phylum Chordata; class Mammalia; order Carnivora; family Mustelidae; genus Mustela; species Mustela putorius. The sequence continues at coordinate 8,943,460 of NW_025421480.1, read as the reverse complement.
TCTTTGTATATACTGGATACTAGTCTTTTATCAGATACATGGTTTACAAATGGTGTGTTCTAGTCTATAATTTGTCTTTTCATCCTCTTAGCTGGTCTTTTGCAAATCAATACCTTCAAGTTTTGAGGAACTTTATCAGTATGTTCATTTTCTGTGTAGTGCTTTTGGTGTTGAGTCTAAGAGCTCTTTGCCTAGTCCTAGAGCTCAGGATTTTATCATTATTTCTGGACTCCCTGTTCTGTTTCATAGATCTGTGTGTCTGTCCCTCTGTCAAGACCATACAGTCTTGATCACTGTTGCTATGTAATATCTTGAAATCAAGAAGACCTCTCCCTTTACTCTTTTTCACAGTTGTTTTAGCTATACTGATTCCTTTGTATTGTCAAATAAATTTTAGAATAATTTTGCATTTATCTACAAAAATTGTTGCTGGGATTTTTATAGTAATTACATTAAACCTATATATTAATTTGGGGAGGATTTACATTTTCACTGTGTGGAGACTTCCAATCTATGAACATGTTGACCTATTTATTTAGACCTTCTATGTTTTCTTTCTTCAGCATTGTCTTGTTTTCATTGTATGAGTTACGTACATGTTTTGTTAGACTTACATTGACTTATTTCATTTTTTGGACAATTACAAATAGTATTGAAGTTTTGCTTTTCAGTATCCATATGTTTCTTGTATATACATGCATATGTGCATATCCTTATAAACACACACACACACACACACACACACACACACGTTTGGTTATGTTCATATTGTATCCTGAAAAACCCATGCTGATGATGTGTATAGTGCAGGTGCTCAAAGCCCTGTGATTTGACTCAGAGCTCTTCCTTTTAACCCTTTCTTACTGATTGATTGGTTGATTTCATGATTCATTTATTCTTTGATTTGGCAAACATTCACTGTGACAACATCACGTACATAGTTCTTTGTCAGGAACATCTGGACATTTGAAGTTCAACAGATTGGATCTTTGATCTTGCACAGTTGCTGGAAAGAGGACAATGCAGAGAGCCACATATAATATTAATCATGATAAAATAAGCATCATTCTAAAAATAAAACCTATGTGTGGTGGAAATGCTAAGAAATGAACAATTATGACTATGAGTATTGAGAACATCTTCATGAAGAAAGTAGCATATGTGTTGGAGTAAGGTTGATTTTTACCTATCATTGGCAGATAAATGGAGGAACTGAGGGAACCATGTCAGAAAGTCCTAGACCCATAGAAAGGAGTTGGCATATTCCTGGTCCGTGAAGCCAGGTTATGTTGAACTTTGTTGTGATATAGGGGATTGCAAAGGTGAGGCAGGCTTTAATGGTGGGGTTTCTGGAATGTTCTAGTATGAAATTTGGATTTTATTCTGTAGGAAATAGGAAATTATTTCAAGTGTTTAAGCAGGAGAATACCATGATTCTGATGATTTAATAAGATAATTTTGGTCATAATATCAGTGACAGATTAGAAACTCAAGGCATCAGGGAGACGGGAGTCCAGCTCTCATGCCATTGCAGTAAATGTAGGAGAAAAGGAAATGTAAAACTGATCTCTTTCAGAAAGGTCAGAGCCATCTGAAGTGCAGCCAGTGACACATAATGATTGCTTTTAATACAAATAGACTTTTCTTCTTATGATTAGGAAGAGATGAAAATCCTCTGTTATACAAGGAGAGTGAAAATTGGATTGTGAAAACAAAAACGCAGTTTTCACTTACAGATTGTAGCTTCTTTTCAAATAAATATAGGTTGTAAATTTTTGAGTGATGTGGTTTTGAATTTTCAAAGGGAAGTTACTAAATTGATCTTCTTATGGGATGTAGGCTTTCTGAGTTATCTGTTTTATAATTTTAAATTTCCGGTTTTCGTGGCTATAAAATTGGAACAGTACTTGTGAATTGGAGCTCAGTTTGAAAAAATTCGCTGTTCTTACCACTGAAGAGATGGAGGTCTGAGAATGGTATATGGAAGGGTAGAGAAGCCTAAGGGTTTGGGGCTACCTTTTGTGTGTATATATGTATACACACACACACACACATATTTAAAATATTCATTTATCTATTTTGGGAAAGAGGGAGAGGGACAGCAAATCCTCAAACAGACTCTGAGCCAGGAGCCTGAGGCACAGCTCAATCCTAGGACCCTGAAATCAGGACCTGAGCCAAAATCAGAGTTGGATGCTTAACCCCCTGTGCCACCCAGACGCCCCCCCGCCCCCGCAAGCATCTCTGCCTTTAAACTGGAGTAGTTGTAGGTACAGTGGTATATTTGACTTAACCAGAACTTCAACTTTGAATATACACAAGCCAGGTCAGTGAAGGGCAGCCTAGAGAAGTATTTTCTTCTGTGGGTTCATGATTATTTATATGTCAAGAATTTACAGTGTTCGTCTCACCAGGTAACAGGTGCTGTAAAATTTGTTCTCTCCATTTTCAATCCTAAAAAAGAGAGAGAGAGATGTGTTCAGAACTTCCTCAATCCTGATGGAGAAATTACTCATCGTCTGTGAACAGATGAGTCCTCTCCCGGCAGCCTCTTCATGTAACCTCTAGTGAGTCCCTTGACACGTTTCTCTTCCCTTCTGTGCACAAGTGCTTCATTCAGGTTTGATTAAATGGCAGACTAATAGCTGCAGACTGTCATTGTTCCCTTTGGTCTACTTTGAATAGTGAACATGCAGCAGAAGATACTGCAGGTTGAAAGGAAAAAGCACTGAATGTCAAAAGGTTAGTCCCTCAAAGCCAGTTGGACCAAATGAGAAAATATAAAATGTCAGTTTGGGCAGCTGAGATCAACCACGTTCTGCCGTGTTCTTCAGTTCCATTTTTACTGCATTTGATGAATAAATTTTCTTTTGTTTCAGGTATAGGTCTTTCTTTGTTTTAAAGGGGTTAAGTCAACAATTACATGTTAAACTTTCATGACCCCAACATTGAGGTATTTAGGAATACGGATTAAGATACTGGTTTTCAGGACGCCTGGGTGGCTCAGTTGGTTAGGTGTCCGAGTCTTGATTTTGGCTCAGGTCATGATCTCAGGTCAGAGGATGGAGCCTCGAGTCAGGCTCTGTGCTCAGTAAGGGAGTCTCCCTCTCCCTCTGCCCTTCCCCTGCTCATGCACTTGCATCCTCTTTCTCTCTCAAATGTATGTGTGTGTGTACACACGCACACGCACACACACACACACACACACACACACATGCATACATATAGTATTTTTCATCTTGCATATTTTGCTGGGGGTCTCAGTGAGAAAACATGGGATAAACATTAAGGCTCACTAATCCAGAGTCCTCTTTCATCTCCTGAAGGGAGAAGCAGTACATGAGCTCTACGAAGGTCCATGGCTTTTAAGTCAGACTGCCTGGGCTTGAGTTGAATACCAGCACCACTGCTCATCGGCTCTACCACTGGAACAACTTCCTTTATTTCTCTAAATTCCAATTCGCTCATATTTAAAATAGCAATTCATAATATTTACCTCCCAGGCTTTTTTTTTTTTTTAAGATTTTTATTTATTCATTTGACAGACAGAGATCACAAGTAGGCAGAGAGGCAGGCAGAGAGAGAGGAGGAAGCAGACTCCCTGCCGAGCAGAGAGCCCCATGTGGAGCTCAATCCCAGGACCCTGAGATCATGGCCTGAGCTGAAGGCAGAGGCTTAACCCACAGAGCCACCCAGGTGCCCCTCCCAGGCTTTTTAAATAAGGTTTCAGTAAGATTCCTCTCGAGCACTTAATGTGTCTGACCCATAGAAAGCATTCAGTGAATGGTAGGTGCTATTTTTTTATACACAAACATATATTGGACTTCTACTATATTCCAGGCACTATTTTAGATACTGGGATGTAGGCGAATGAAATAGGCCAAGGCTCCTCCCTTTGTGGAGCTTATATTGTAGTAATAGGAAGCAGCAATAACCATAACAAGTAAATTATGTCAAATGATAGAAATTCATCAGAGCTGGGGGCAAAATTCAGCATCATTATAAGGATTAAGAATGTAGGATTCTGGAATAGACTACAGTTTTAAATAGGGAGTCACTTTCGGTCTCATTGAGAAGATGATGTTTGAACAAAGAGTTGAAGGTATACAATTATTAATATTATTAATTCTACCAAATAGGATTTTGCTTTGTGCCTACATCTCTGCCCTTGCCATGTGCAGTACAAGTTGGTAATAATAACAGGTTATGACTTAATACTAATGCTAATAAAATATAACCCTGATGATGGAAATTTCAATACACTATCTCTACACCCACGTTAACTGCCTCTTCTCCCCACTTATGTCTCCCGTGTCTCTGTCCCTCTGCAGCGAGTGCGCAGATCAGACCAGTTTAGAAATTAGTTCTTTAAAGATAAAATAATGCAGAAAATAGAGCATTCTCCAATAGCATGAGAATTTCCCCACTGTCTTTCGTCAAAAGCTTTCCGGTAGAGAATCATAACACCAGTAACACCAATGTTTCGGGACACAGTCCGGCTCGTCTGAGCTGCGGTTGTTAACAGGAAAGCTGACGCCTTCTCTGTGGCGAGAGTCGGTCAGCTGCCGATGGGGGCCAGCTCCATGCTGCACTGATCGAGGCCCATCCTGGTAGCACACTCACCTGTGAGCATCTCCCTTTGCTAGTCGTGACGGGGTGGTTGGTGTCCTCTTTCTCAGTGCTTGCATCAACTTTTGATGCATTTACCCTTTGCCTTTCTCTGTGGGGATATTAGCTTCTCTCTGGGGCAGCCAACGTCGTTGTTACCAACCCTGCGAGATACATTTGCCCCTCTTCGTAACACATTTCGGAGTTTCCCCTTTATTTCTGAAATGAAATTTATAGATTACATAAAGAGGTATACACGTAATTTTAAAATTAAAGGCATGCTCTAATTGTAATATAAATAAAAAAGAAGGATAACTTGGAACGCGTTTGACTGGGGAAATACTTGCTCAGGATTGTTCTAGAAAACCCAGTGAAGTAACCGGATATTTGAGCCTACTTCTAATGAGTTTGGTCTAAGGAAAAGTAGAAGAACTTGCAACTGAGTATTGGCAAAAGTTTGTTATATTTGAAACTTCGAAATGAGCTTGAAATAAGCATATGCAAACACACAGAATCACCATTCGTGTAACATGTATGAGTTAGGTCCTCTCCATCTCTGTTATATAAATGTAACATCGGTGGGTTGATGCAGGTGTGTTGGGTCAGTAACTTAAAAACCATGCGTTGGTGACACATTTTTCCAAAATGGTGAACAAGTCTTGGTATCATTCCAAAGAAAACAAAGTATAATCCTTCCTTGATTTACATTCAAGGAAGTTGCAACCCTTGCCAATTCAGTATATCTGAAGGTGAGCAAGAAACACTTTGTGTCTGTAAGTAAAGAGGATTTGGGCTCTACATTTAGGTCACTAGAAACCAGAATTTCTCACCTATAAGAAAACTTGGTGGGGCATTTGAAAGACTTGCAGGATGTAGAATAATTCTTTGTTCCCCAAGATGGTTCTCTCCAGCATGGCCGGCTCCAGCCTCACAAATGCCACTGTGGGGTTCTCTCCTGCTGAGAACTGCTGGTCAAAAGCTGGCCTGTAGGACTTGTGCCCTCTCCAAGCTGCAGCGTTGTATTGCTTCCTGACTCGGCTTGGTGGCACACTGTGTCACTTACAAGAGTCCCTCAGTGTTCTGGAACTGTTCTGCTTGAAGCACTTTCCAGACGGCTGGCTGCTAGCTTCTAGAGATCCTGAAGTCTGCTCAGGGGGCCTCTAATTCTCCTAACTCTCCGGCTCCCTCTTCAGATATGGCTTCCAGGTTCCCCAAAGGTTCTTGTGTATAAAGGGGAGAGAATGGGTAGGTCGATGACACTCCTGTTCACCACCTTTCCTTTGTTTTTTCTTCTCTCCCCTCCTCTTCTCTCTTTTCTCTTGTCCTTCCTTTCTTTCCTTTCCTTCCTTCCTTTTATTATTTTTTTCCCAAGTTTTATTTATTTATGTAGTCTTTACGCCCACCATGGGAGCCCGAGATCAAGAGCCGCTCGCTCCACTGACTGAGCCAGCCGGGCGCCCCTCAGCACCTTTCTGATTACAGAACTGTTCCTTTGTGTTTACTTTTTCTCTGGTCATCAGAGTTTCAGGCCACATCCTGATACTTGTCTGTTTCTCGGAGTCCCCGTCACCACTTCGGGTCAGGATCATCATCACTTTTGCTGTTCTCTTTCTTCTGTTCCTGAGATTTGCCAAGCTATCTTTTACGACAGGTCTCCACTCCCTCAGAATGTTCATTTCCCTCCAACTGCTCATTCACTCATGGTTCCCAGCTATATTTTCAACATTGATGTACACTCAATGATTGCTTCCTTATTGTTGGGTTTTTTTAACTTGGGGTTTTGTTTGTTTGTTTGTTTTTACTCTTTTTTTGGACTGTCTAGACCAGAAGTAGGAGATATCTGAAAGACTTGATTCTAGAAAGCACTGGGTTCTTTGTCATACAGACCCATTGTATGCCGTGTGGTCAGCACCTTAACCACAGAGGCATGTGGGACTTTGTCTTTAATGTGATACAAAGGGTCAGTACACAGTCTTAAGAACAAAGTTGTATTCTGATGACTTAATTTGTGTTCATTTCATGGGGTTTTGTTTTGTTTGTGTGAGAGAAATTGGCTGGGGAGTCTACCTCAGTACATGGAGTATGAAGAGAGATTATTCAAGGCTTTCATTGCTGGGATCAACACACTTGCCAGCTAGAGTAAAGTCCGTTACTGTTGACCTATCAGAAATCCATTAAGGGAAATATGATCAGAATGTGTTCTAAGTGGAAGGTCACACTCCACTGCGGTGTCATGGGTGGCCTGGGGTGAGACTGTCCAGGTCTCTGTCTGGGACCATAAGACACGGTCTAACTGGAGACATCACATCCACTTGTTGTCTTTATAAAATTATGTTATTTGTGTCACTTTCCTGCACTTATGTCATCTCCCTTCCATTATAGTTAGTCTTATACTTATCCATCTCCTCCGTTAGATTGAAAGTGCTATGGATAATCTTGTGCATTTTCATGTGCCCGTATGGCCTAGCACACTTTGTGACACGTAATAGATGGCCAGTACATGTTAGGATATTGAGTCTACTCAAACTTCATTTTCTTATTTGTGCATAGCATTTTTCAGTCTTATGTGATTTCTTCGGCTACCATCAGATAATTTTAGACACTGATTCAGTTGATACAGCCTTAAAAAAAAATCCATAGAGGGGCGCCTGGGTGGCTCAGTGGGTTAAGCCTCTGCCTTCAGCTCAGGTCATGATTCCAGGATCCTAGGATGGAGCCCTGCATCAGGCTGTCTGCTCAACAGGAAGTCTGCTTCCCACCCCCTTCTCTCTGCCTGCCTCTCTACCTACTTGTGATCTCTGTCTGTCAAATAAATAAATCTTTTTAAAAAATCCATAGAATTATAGTCTTTTATTACAGAACGAATTTTTTTTTTTTAAAGTCATTTTGGCCATGGGGCGCCTGGGTGGCTTAGTCAGTTGAATCTGACTCTTGGTTTGACTCAGGTCCTGAGCTCAGGGTCGTGAGATTGAGCCCTGCATCAGACTAGGAGCTCAGTGCAGAGTGGGCTTGAGATTCTGTCAAGATTCTGTCCTTCTTCCCCTCCCCATCTTCCCCTCCCCCCACCCCGGCACGTGCTCACGGACGCTCTCTCTCAAATAAGTAAATGAAATTTTAAAAAAATGTCACCTTGGCCAGTTTCATGTTGAACAGATGAGAAAACCAAAACCTGGGGAGGTTAATGTCTTGTCCCACATCAGGAGCCAGATTGGAACAGACCTAAGACAAATATATAGGTTAAAGAGCCTTAGAAAGAGATTGTTTTTCACTTACCAAAACTGAGTGCTGCTTTCCTAATACTACTAGCAGAGGAATTTATCGCCAATTCAACAAATACTTATTGACATCTGTTATCCAGAAGGTATGGTATTAAACCTTAACAATGAGGTATAAACAAAGACAGAAATTTTATTCTGAAAAGGCTCTTATAGGGAGAGATTGAAACGTAAAGAAAAGGTAATGTATTGCTAGATGAACACAGTGACAGAGGATATGACGGATGGTGACAATGACCTGATTGGTGTGGGGCTCTGACAAGGAAAGCTCTTGGCACCTCCAGATAGAGAAATAATCCCAGGCTTGGTGCTGGGAGTGTATGACTTTGATAGTTCTATAGAAAACCATACATTTCTTTGAAGAAAAAAAAAAAATCCAGGGAAGATTTGACAGAATAGATATTTAAAGTGTGTGTTTTGGGGGCGCCTGGGTGGCTCACTGGGTTGAGCTGCTGCCTTCACCTCGGGTCATGATCTCGGGGTCCCAGGATCGGGTCCCGTGTTGGGCTCTCTGCTCGGCAGGGAGCCTGCTTCCTCCTCTCTCTCTCTCTGTCTCTCTGCCTCCTTGTGATCTCTGTCTGTCAAATAAATAAATAAAATCTTAAAAAAAAAAAAGTGTGTGTTTTGGGGGTGTGGGGTGTCTGGGTGGCTCAGTAGGTTAAGCCTCTGATTCTTGGATTTGGTCCAGGTCATGATTTCAGGGTCATTGGATTGAGCCCTACTTAGGGCTCTGAACTGCTTGTCCCTCTCTCGACCCCTTTTGTCCTCCACCGCCCATTCATGCTCTTTCTCTCTCTAAAATAAATAAATGAAATATATGTTTTAAAGATTTTATTTATTTGACAGAAAGAGTGAGAGACAGCGAGAGAGGGAACACAAACAGGGGGAGTGGAAGAGGGAGAAGCAGGCCTCCTGCTGAGCAGGGAGCCTGATGCGGGTTTCAATCCCAGGACCCTGGGATCATGACCTGAGCCGAAGGCAGAAGCTTAATGACCGAACCACCCAGGCACCCCAAATAAATGAAATCTTTAAAAAACTATTTTTTTAAAAGTAATTTCTACACGCAACATGGGGCTTGAACTTATGAGCCCGAGATCAAGAGTCAAATGCCACTGACTGAGCTAGCCAGGCACCCCAGGACAGCATGCATTTTTGTGTGATGATTTTATGAGGTCTTTTTGACTTAATATACTACCTATGTAAAACAATAAAATTATGCAATACAATGTTAATAGCTTTAGTTTTAAGGGAACAAAAATCTAAAGATGCAAACCAAGGACTGCCACCATTAGGAAATGCATCATTAACAACACAGGATGACTTCGACTGTTGCAGGGAGTGGCTCTTCTTCTCTTTGGCTCTCCAATGTTTGCCCCATAAAGTTCTCTTTAATCCTGGATGGCTTTGAACGTGCTCAGCCTCACTTATCATCTGACAGTTGTTCTGGCTCTTCAACATTTTGGATTTCTGTGGTTTTTGAACTCCATAGTTGACTAAAGCTATTCAGTTTTTGGTGTGAGAACAGGGTAGGAAAGGAAGAGAAGTCACTGTGAAGGACACTTTCTTATCTCCTGTTTAATCTTTCTCTTTAACTGCCCTTCACTGAATGTTATAGATCTCATGTTCCCTGAAAATCAGAATTAAAGCCAAAAAATTCAAAGTGTGTTTTCTCATGACAGAAACTTCCTGTGAATTAATTCCATGATCTGTAGGTTTAAATTATGCCTCCTCTGGGAACCAGAGGATTTGCCTTAAGTTAGTAACTGTTGTACTTTGCATTATGTGTTTTAGTAAGGATCTGAAAATAGCCCTGGATAGCAGGAGCATATTTACTTGGTTTCCTTGTTTAGAGCATGTCCTGGGTTTAGCCCAGCCACCACACATGCTGCCGTCTTGCGTTTGGTTACTGACCTCCAGCTAGGTCATAAACTTGGGCTTGTCACGAAGACTACCTAGAGTTCAGTGACAAGATTCAGCTAAGAGTTAAATGATACATGTCCCTTAAATACGTGATTGTTTTCCTTAATGAGTTGGTACACTCTTGAAAATTACTTGGCAACTGTGGGTATTTCATTAACATGTAATAAGATTAATATTTAGTATATTGTTTTTGACGTATATGACAGATGTTTGGAGCTTTAGCAATTTGTCATTTAGCAGCAAGGAGTAATTTTCAAAATTCTTAATACCATCCTGTATGAATACACTTTGTAAGAATATGTAGATGTGTGTGGTAACGCCTGGTATATATCTTGATACTGTGTCTACTTGACTCAAGAATAACATTGGAAATTCCCTTTTTTTATTCTTTCTTCCTAGAGGATCAGTCTTTCCTTCTCAGACATCCTATGAAGTATGTTTATTTTTGAAATTTGAAAAAATAAAAAGGGATTTTTCTCTTAAAAATATAAATATTTTTTATTATTGCTATAGCTCACTAGAGGTGGGATAGGTTACTACAACAGAGGATACAGGTGTGTGTACGCTGGAGTTTTATTCTGAGCATGGAAATTTTTAAAAAGATTTTATTATTTAAGAGCGAGAGAGGGTGACTAGGGTGGAGGAGGGGCAGAGGGAAAGAGACAAGTGGACTCCTTGCTGAGCCGGGAGATAGACTTGGAACTCAATCCCACGACCCCGGTATCATGACCTGAGCCAGAATCAAGAGTCTGCAGCTCAACTGACTGAGCCATCCAGGCTCTCAGAGCATGGAATATTTTAATTAGCTCATGATATTTTGTTTGATTAGATAGTCTTTAGTAAAACCCTTTTATTGTGTTGTGATACTACTGTTGTCAGTGATATTCTCAGATGCTGTCATTAACATTGTGTTTTTTATCCCAGAATGAGATCATTAATTACTCATTTTAGGGCTAGTTTCCAGAATAGTACATTCTTCTTACTTTTTGTACTTACCGCCCTAAATGGCAAGTCTTTATTCTTCATTAAAAGAGTCTGGCATTAGCTGCTATTAATTTTAGGACAGGAAAGAAAAATAATCAATGTTGTTCCTTGTCTGGGAACAAACTGAAAATTAAATATCTAGGCCAAAAATATATCTAGACGATAAGTATATCAAATTGACCTCTATTTATTTTAACAGGCATATTTTGAGGAATTTTGTGCTCTTTCATTTTTAAAAGATTACAACTAAAATGCAGAATAATTTGGGAAAGTGGTGTCCTTGGCACAAGGGGTGGGGTTTTAAAATTCACCCTCACGTTGGAAAGTCAAGTAAAACAAACTTGAGGGAAGAAAGGCAGTTAGCCTTGTTCTGACTCAATTTGCAACTTAAAGAATAGTTTCCAAGTGGTTCTTTGTTGCTACACATTTACTAAGTGGGCTTTTTTTTTTTTAAATACTCGTAGAACAAGAAATATCATGTATTAGGATTATACTGTAGTAAAAGATTACTTCTTTAATAGTACAAAATGTTTGAAGATTAGTACATAAAACGGGCTAAAGATGGGAGATACAGCATGATGCTCTGTGTTAAAAGGTGTGATCATATTTTCTGGTATTATGACACATAACCTTCTCAAAGGAAGGAGTATACCTTATTCATTTTGTACTGCTATAGTAGCAATGTGCAATGAGCGTGAGATCAAAGAAGGCCCTTCCTCATTTAGTCTTTTTTTTTGTCATCACTGAGTAAATATTTATTGAGCAGGTGTTGTGAGTCAGGCTTAGTGCTTGGGGTTGGGACATGAGCTCTTACAGCACATGGTCCCTGCCCATCTGGATCTCACAACCCAGCAGACGACGCAAGTGTGTAAATAGCAAGCCTCAGTACGTTAGTCAGTGGTAAGTACAGAGTGTTCTGGAGGCACACAGGAGGGAGAGGTTGGGTTGCGTATAATGATTCTACAGAACAAATCACATTCAAGCTTCGCTGGCCTGTCACCCATCATTTATTTACAAATCAAAAAATTGGCCAATCTGTCGAGGCCACGAGCCAGGCTTTATACTAAATAGTAAGGAAACAGACAAACATGACATACTTCCTGCTCGCAAGCACAGGGATGGTGGGAGTCAGATACATACATACAGATGATTAAAATCCAACAAGTAGAACGGGATGCTGGAGGGGGGAGAGAAGGAGGCAGCACAGGAGACCCTCACTTGGGATGGGAGAGGGAAGGCCAGCAAAGACCACACAGGAATGACTGCTTCTCCCTCTCCCAGTGCTGTTCCCGCTGCTTGTGTTCTCTCTCTCTCAAAAACATAAAATCTTAAAAAAAAAAAAAAAAAAGTCCTCAGAGGTTAGGGGTGTTTGGGTGGCTCAGTCAGTTGAGCATCCTACTCTTCTTGACTTTGGCTCAGGTCATGATCTCAGGGTCATGGAGATGACTCTGCGTCAGATTCTCTCTCTCCCTTGCCCTCTGCCTCTGCCCCTCCCTGCCCCCCACACCCTGCCCATCTTCTCTCTGTCTCTCTTTGTCCCTAAAATAAATAAATAAAATCTTCTGGCTGTGCTGCACCTGACTTTCACCTTTAAGTCCCACGTGGTTCAAGTGGCTATGGGGCATCAGCAGTCACGCCTCCATGGAGGAGGAAGGAAGAAAGGTGGAAAAGCCAAAGAGGGTCTGTGCCTTACTCCTTTATATGAAGCTCCTCTTTACTTTCACACAACACTGATATTTAACACATACATATATTTTTTAAAGGGCCAAGATCTCTTCATGCAGAAGAGGGAGAATGGGTGTTTGAAAGTAGAGAACTTGTAAAGGCAATAATAAAGCCGGTATGAAATGAACAGAAAGGGGCACCTGGGTGGCCCAGTGGGTTAAAGCCTCTGCCTTCGGCTCAGGTCATGATCACAGAGTTCTGGGATCGAGCTCCACCTCAGGCTCTTTGCTCGGCAGGGAGCCTGCTTCCCCCCCCCTCTCTCTTTCTCTCTCTCTCTGCCTGCCTCTGCCTACTTGTGATTTCTGTCTGTCAAATAAGTAAATAAAATCTTAAAAAAAAAAAAAAAAGAAATGAACAGAAATAGGTAGTCCTCACTTTTTTGTTTATTGGTTTTTTTAATGTTTCCCAACACTGACATTCCTGAGTAGGCATAAGTGAGAGTTCTAGCCTGGTTCATTCCATTATTGGGTGAAGGTGGGCCATTGTCTACATAGACCAGTGTGGATCACTCCCCCATGGGTTTATTTTATTTTTTTTCCTTTAATGATTTTATTTATTTATTTGACAGAGAGAGAGAGAGAGAGAGCACAGCAGGATGAGTGGTAGGCAGAGGGAGAGGGAGAAGCAGGCTTTCTGCTGAGCGGAGAGCCTGATGCGGGGCTCGATCCTGGGGCATGACCTGAGCCGAAGCAGATTCTTAACCTGCTTAACCGACTGAGCCACCCAGTGGCCCTCCCCTGTGGGTTTAATGAAGGTGCCTTGTTTACCTCTGTGAGGCATCAGGGGATTTGAGATGAAGGATGGAATTGAGTTGTATCTTCTGAAATTGTGTTTTATAGGACCCTCTACTTGGAAGAATCTCTCCGGCTGCTGTAAAAAAAAAATTCTTTTTAAGTTTATTTCTCTTAGTATTCTCTACACCCAACATGGGGTTTGAATTCATGACTCTGAGATTGAGTCACGTGTTCCTCTGACTGAGCTAGCGAGGTACCCCTCTTAGGCTGCCTTTTTAAAAAAATTTTTTAAAGATTTTATTTATTTATTTGACAGACAGAGATCACAAGTAGGCAGAGAGGCAGGCAGAGAGAGAGGGAAGCAGGCTCCCTGCCGAGCAGAGACCCCCCCCCCCAACTTGAGGCTCTATCTCAGGACCCTGAGATCATGACCCGAGCTGAAGGCAGAGGCTTTAAAGCACTGAATCACCCAGGCGCCCCGCTTAGGCTGCTTTTAAAACAATTTTTGCCCTTTCAGTGGCCTTCAGTATAGCACTTATGATGTCTTCTGCTTCTTCTATTTTGAAATTTTTTCTGTAAAAACTTGAATTTTGGAAAAATAAACTAGAAGGCGGAGTTGTGCTCAGCCACTTTTTGTTTAAATCTATTCTCTATTGTATTTTGAAAACAATTACTTGTATACTCTGGTTTCCCTTCAGAATTGCATTAAGCTTTGGCCTTTAACTAACGAAAACAATTATTGTTAAAGTTTTATGGTGTTCTGGCTTTATATACTTGGTTGCTGATAATATACAGGCATTTTTAGAACCAGTTATTTTTCTCATAGTCCCTTTGCTTTAAAAGTTCATTATCAGCATTGCATAGCTATTGTTATTCGCCTCATAGAAATACATGTCCTTTGTGCTACATTGCAGTGATAGTGAAGTGGATAGGTACATCAATAATCGTGACATTGTAACTATTACGTTGTATATTTCAACAGAAAGAAATGCTGTTATAGCAAGAATATGTACATTTGACCAGCGATGGGAAATGATATTATTCCATTGTGTTTTGGGGACTGAAGGAACCCAAATTTTAAAGTAATACTTTTGTTTTGTTTTGTTTTTTAACCATAAACATGAGATTTCTGGCTGCATGAATGACAGAATGGATTCCTAAGTTACGTCCTACTTAGCCCAGTAAGCGTGAGGGAGGGGAACCTCCTCTTGTCATCATTGGGTTTGCAAAACCTGACAGGTGGATCAGATTTCAGGATGCACATGAAATGGTTTCTGTTGCAAAATGAAACACTTATTTAAAAAAAAAAACAAGATAACAAGTTTCCATGCCACTCTGGGTTTTGCATTCTGTTATACTGGTTTTAAGATATTTTTGATGTGTGGGGATCCCGCTTCCTGTGTCTTGTTTAGGCAGAAGGGGGCAGCAGAGAAACCATTGGAAAAAGTCAAATGTGCAGGGTTGTTTCGTTCTAATGGAAGCGATTGAGTAATATAAATGCACTAAAAGGAAATGAAAACTGAAATTAATATTTTTCATTTGTTAAAACCTAAAAGTTATTAGGAAGAAATGAAAATAACATGATTTGGATTTCTGCTTGTCAGTTTTGGCTAGGCTATACAGCTAATATCCATTGCAAAATGGATATAATATTTTGTGGGTTTTGTTTTTCTTCTCAGATCTGACAAGCAAATGTAGAGTGGATTATTTAATGGAGTTCAGCTTTCGATGTGGCTTGTTTTCCAGAAGATATCCTGTGTGTTTATAGAAAAGCAGATGCGGAATGGGTTTTTGTGGTTTCTTGTGATATGTTTATCCGTCGGAGTCAGAGTTTCTAAGGAAAAACATTTCATTTCTTGTTAAAACAAAGGGAACTTAATGCCTTTTAACTAAATTTTAGTTTTGGAGTTAACGGTATAACTTATTTGTTGTTTTATTTTTACAGTATTGCCTTTGTAAATTTTTCCCCCTATTTGTTGAAAAGAATGTAATTTAAGCAAGCCGATTGGTTTCATGCTCTTGACCTTTGAAAATGTGTTACCTAATTAATTGAAGCAGTACTATTTTTCTGTAAAGGATGACTTAAATCCTGTTGATGGGCCTGGCTAACTAATTTTATTTACTATGTATGAAAGCTATTCTGTTTCTCATTAATATTCAATATTTCCTTCTCTGTGGTGCAGGACAGTAGATTAGCATAAGCAAGGGCTTCTCTCTGAAAACCAATCTAGTATTTCAATATATTCTGAGTTAAGGATAAAGATCAATGTTCAGTGCTTAACATGCAACTAATGCTGCTTTTCTCTGCTGTACGAGTGAAAAGAGGAATCTTAAAGTCATAATGTGTCTTTCTCTGCAAAGGAGCCAATGGGGATAAAGCTTCAGTTTTGTTCTAAACCCATTGTGTGTGTTGTTTTACATTGTGGTAAATTTAACCTATTGATTTCTCTGTTATAGCCATGTTTTATAAGATAAGCTGGGAACTAAATGGCCTCCATGTGACTTACAAAGTGAGAAGTTAAGTGTTAGTTGTATTCTGATGGTAGGGGTGGATAGCATGGCCTAGTGCTTAGCAGGGTGTGTGTGTGCACATGTGTGTGCCCATTTCCTAGTGCTCTGCATACAGGACTGTGGTGCATTCTTCCTCAGGGCACTTAGTGGCTCAGCTTGTCCTCTTGACCCTGGTCCTCTTGACCCTGGTTCTTCCCATTCTCACTGTGTGGCAGGTGTTAGTTGACACATGCTAGTTGTACAGAAATAATGGGTTTGAGCACATTCTCATTCCTCGAGAGGAAAGAATTACCTCTGCTGTCATCTGTGACCCCAGAGCACTTCTCTGTCCACACTCTGGGACCAGCTGGCCAGCGAAAGTGTGTGAAGTGCACTGCTCCTTCCCCACAGGTGTGTTCACCCTTTGAAGTGGGGCCAAAACTCACTGATGCTCTTTCCCCTTTTTAAGATTCATTTATTAATTTGAAAGAGAGAGAGAGGAGGGGAAAGGGCACAGGGAGAGGGAGAGAGTCCTCTAGCAGACTCCCTGCTGAATGCACAACCCTCCGTGGGGCTCAATCCCAGGACCCTGAGATCACGACCTGAACCGAAACCAAGAGTTGACTGCTCCACTGACCTAGCCACCCGGGCGCCCCACTCTTTCCCTTTTAATTTTTTTTTTATTACTTTTTAAAAGATTTATCTATTTATTTGAGAGAGAATTAGCAGGAGGGAGTGAGAGAGAGGGAGAGAGACTCTTACATAGACCCCATGTCCAGTTCAGAACCTGACACGGGGCTTGATCTCACGACCCAGGATTACAACCCAAGATGAAACCAGGGGTCTGAGGCTGAAGCCAGAAGTCTGATGCTTAACTGACTACACCACCCAAGGGCCCCTCTTTCCGTTTTTAAAGCATTATTTTGTGTATGTGTGGGGTTTTTTTTGTGTGTGTGTGTTTTTTAAGGATTTATTTATTTGACAGAGAGAGAGAGAGATCACAAGTAGGCAGAGAGGCAGGCAGAGAGACAGGGGGAAGCAGGCTCCCTGGCGAGCAGAGAGCCCAATGCGGGGCTCGATCCCAGGACCCTGAGATCATGACCTGAGCCGAAGGCAGAGGCTTAACCCACTGAGCTACCCAGGCACCCCCTTATGTGTGTTTTATTTTGGGTGTTTTCCATTGCTTTGTCTTCCAGCTCTTTTTTTCTGTACTATCCTACCTCTCTCAAACACCATGCACTGCCTTTTTCATCTTAGATACTGTGATTTTCATCTTTAGAAGTTTGGGTCTTTTTTGTGCCTTACATATACCTACTTAATTTGGGGGACATATGGAATGCAATTATAACAACTATCTGTGCCCTTGTCTTTTCATTCTAACATCTCTGGTGGTTCTGGGTCTGGTTATAATATAGTGTATTTTCTTGCTCTGTTTCTGCTTAGTAATGTTTGATGGGATGCTGGTCACTATTATTTTCCTTTCCTGGGCACTGGGTACTTTTGTATCCCCTAAACTTATTAGTGAGCCTTTTCCCTGGAACATAGCTAAGCTACTTGGGAACACTGTGATTTGAGGGGAGTCCCACTGTTGAGGTTGGCTAGGTGGGACTAGGGCGGTGTTTGGTCTGGGGGAGCTACTGAGGCAAGACTCGGAGTATTCCCCCCCCACCCCCGCCACCCCCACTGCCAGATTCGTTCATGTTTCTTAGAGGAAGGGATGGAGAGAGAGAGAGAAAGAGCATGAGCATGGGGGTTGGGGGGTGCAGAAGGAGACAGAGAGAGAGCCTTATGCAGACTCCATGCTGAAATTGGAGCTTGGTACAGGGCTCGATCTCAGGGCCCTGAGATCATGACCAGAGTTGAAACCCTGAGTTGGTCACTTAACCAGCTGTGCCACCCAGGCACCCCTCTGAGTCTTCTAGTCAATGCTCTGTCGAATCTGAGGCTTTTCTGTTTTGGTTCATGAGAACAGGCTATATTCTTGGCCTTGTTTAAGTACCTGGAACTGTTAGCTCTGATCATTGGTTCTGTCCTCAGGCTAGATTACTGTTCTCCTGTGTGCGGGCTGATCACCGCCCTGTTAAATACGTAAGGGGGACCATTGGCAGATTTTTCAGTTTCGTTTCTGTGCAGTTCTTTCCTTCCTGTTGTTCCGACCTGTAAACTCTGACCTTCTCGGTCTCCCTGTACTCTCAGCAGCATCTCTTTAACTTGGGGAATCCACGAGGCTTCCCCTGACTTCCCCCTTCCTGAGCCACAGTCTGGAAACTCTCTTAGGTCAGTAAGCTGGGAAGTCTTTTTGTTCGTTTCTCTCAGCAATCATTGATTTTTGATTCCTGGTGTTAAGTATCACAAAAGCTATTTTTTTGCATATCGTATCTGGTTTTTGGTTGTTGCATATGGAAGGGTAAATCCAGTTCCTGTTGCTCCCATCTCGGCTGGTAGCTCAAGTGTCTCTGTCTAAATTCTTATAGGTGTCCCCTCTCAGAGACCATCTGAACTTGGTGCTTTTCTTTCCTCTTGACATTGGAGTTCTGTTAGTGGTGCTGCAAGTTCAAGTTGTAGGCCCTGCCAGGAAAAACTGCACAGCATCCCCAAGAAATACCATCACTGTGCTGTCACGTGGCTTCTCGTCCTTCCGTGGATTCCTCAATGGGTTTTCAGGGAATGTTAAGAGGATGACCAGATTTCTGCCTCCTCGGGGGGTGGTCTGAAGAAGAGCTGAATAACATGGCCATTTCCAAGCAGATATGTTCATTGTTCCCCATACCGTCTTCTGCGAGGGTGCACGGTTGAGGTGATGTGTTGGCATCACAGCCTCACGGGTGCTGAAGATGCAGGGTGGACAAGGGGATAGCCCCGCCCACAGGAAGCTCACGGCTTAGGGAGAAACAACTATGTAAATACAGAACTATAATATAACTTGATAGGCTGTGACTTTCCAATTCAAAGACTTTTAGGAGCCAGAGACATTCTCCGTCACTCTCTGTACTATTTTAAGCAAAAGCGGAAGTATTTACCATCCTGGTGCTTTTTTGTGCTTTGGTTCCTCGGTGAACAGAGAGTTCTCTTATTGTATCATCTCTTGACAAACCATCAAGAGCAAAACAGTATTTTAAACATTTCTTTTCACTGAGACTGACTTTATCTCCAAGTGACACTTTTTATTATTTTATCTCATTTGTAGCCACCTACATAGAATGTGCTGTTTGTTTATATAATTTTTCAGACCGGTGATGGGTTTTATTCCGTTTAACAGGTGAAAAGCAATTCTAAGCCCTGATTTTTAAAATACGTGTTTCCCTTGAAAGCTATTTTAGTGGAAAAATAGGATTGTCTGCTTTTATTAAATTTGTTTGGTTTTGTTAAAAAAAAAAACTTAAAAAAGTTTGGTCTTCATGACTATTTTTATGCTTTCAGAAGCAGAATTACTTCTGTAAAAATATATTACTGAAGCTTCACTATTCTCCAAGGTATCATTAAATGAAATACTTCCTACGTATATTTGAAAAAGAACATTACTATACCTGGCTTTTAACTTTCTTGTTTTGTATTTTGATACCAAAACAAACAAAATATCACTTCTCAAATTTGAGTTTTCAAAACACACAAAATTCACAATGCAAATCTCTCAGTAGTCTTCTCGTAAGTAGCGTTGGGAGGAAAAACTGGACCAACTTAGCTCTGAGCCTTTTTAAAATTGAAGTATAGTCACTGAACTGTGTTAGGTTAGTTTCAGGTGTATAGCACAGTGATTCAGCAGTTCTCTGTTCCTTACTCAGTGCTCATTATGTAAGTGTGCTCTCCATCCCCTGGATCTATTTCACGCATTCTCCCCCTCCCTCCCCTTTTTGTCTGGCAACCACCAGCTGTTTCTTCTCTATTTAAGAGTCTGTTTTTGTTTGTCTCTTCTTTCTTTCTTTGTTCATTTGTTTTGTTTCTTAAATTCCACATATGAATGAAATCATATAACATTAGCCTATTTCTTTGTGAAGTATTTCACTAAGTATTCTACCTTCCAGGTCCACCCTTGTGGTGCAGATGTCAAGATCTCATCCTTTTAATAACCAAGTAATACTCCAGTGTGTGTGTGTCTGTGTGTGTGTCTGTGTGTCTGTGCATGTGCACATATCACATGGTCTTTAACCATTCATCTATGGGTGGACATTTAGGTTGCTTCCATATCTTGGCTATTGTAAATAATGGTGCAGTAAATACTGGGGTGCGTATTTCTTTTTGAATTAGTGTTTTGTTTTCTTTCGGCAGATACCTAACAGTGGAATTATTGAGTCCTATGTAATTCTATTTTTAATTGTTTGAACAACCTCCGTGCTGTTTCCAGAGTGGCTGTACCAGTTTGCATTCCCACCAACAGTGCAGGAGGATTCCTTTTTCTCCACATCCTCGCCAGCACTTTCTTCCTGTCATTTTGACTCAAGCCATTTTGACCGGTGTAAGGTGACATCTAATTATGGTCTTGATTTGCATTTTCCTGGTGATTAGTGATGTTGAGCATCTTTCCATGTGTCTATTTGCCATCTGTATGTCTTCCTTGGAAAGATGTCCAAAATAAAGTCCTCTGCCCATTTTTAAAATTTGGATTCCTTGTGTTTTGGCTATCTTTTGAGTTGTATAAGTTCTGTATACATTTTGGAACCCCTTATCAGATATGTCATTTGAGAATATCTACTCCCATTCGGTAGGTCGCCTTTTCATTTTATTGGTAGTTTCCTTTGCTGTGTAAAAGCTTTTTATTTGGATCTAGTTCCCATTGTTTATTTCTGCTTTTGTTCCCCCTGCCTGAGGAGATAAATCTACATACATGTTTCTGTGGCTGATGTCAAAGAGATTACTGCCTATGCTTTCTACTAGGAGTTTTATGGTTTCACATCTCACATGTATGTCTTTTATCCATTCTGAGTTTTTGTAGATGGTGTAGAAAGGTGGTACAGTTTCATTTTTTTGCACAGCTGCCCAGTTTTCCCAGCACCATCTTTTTGAGTAACTCAGTGTATTGATAACTGTTTTGATACTGTTACTACAGCTTTGTAGTATATCTTGATACCTGGATGGTGTTGCCTCCAGTTTTGTTCTTCTTTATCAAGATTGCTTTCATTATTTGGGTTTTTCTGGTACCATAAAAATATTAGGATTATTTCATCTTTTTTCTATGAAAAATGCTCTTGGTGTTTTGATAGGGATTGCTTTGAATCGGTAGGTTGGTTTGGTGGTATAGACACTTTGACAACATTGATTCTTCATTCCGTGAGCATGGCGTGTCTTTTCATATGAGTCATCTGTGATTTCCTTCATCAGTCTTTTATAGTTTTCAGAGTATAGTTCTTTCAGCCCTGTGGTTAAGTTTATGCCTAGGTATTTTATTCTTTTTAGTGTAGTTGTAAATGGGATTGTTTTCTTATTTCTCTTTCTGCTACTTCATTATTAGTGTATAGAAAAAAACAGATTTCTGTATGTTAATTTTTTATCCTATAACTTTACCAAATTCATTTACCAGTTCTAGTAGTTTTTTTGGTGAAGGCTTTCGGCTTTTCTCTATAGTATCATGTTATCTGCAACATGTAAATTCCTTTCATTTCTGTTTCTTATCTAGTTGCTGTGGCTGGGACTTCCAGGACTGTGTTGAATAAGAGGGGTGAGAGTGGACATCCTTGTCTTGTTCCTCACTACAGGGGAAAAGCTGTCAATTTTTCACCATTGAGTATGATGTTAGCTCTGCATTTTTCGCATATGGTCTTTATTATGTTGAGGGTTTTTATCATAAGTGAATGTGAAATGCTTTTGTTGCATCTTTTGGAATGGTCATATGGTTTTTATCCTTTCTCTAGTTAAGGTGGTATATCACATTGATTGATTTTTGAATATTAAACCACCTTTGCCTTCCAGGAATAAATCCCACTTGATTGTGGCAGGTGATTTTTTTAATGTATTGTTGAAGTCATTTGGGGAATATTTTGTTGAGGAATATCACATCTGCGTTTATCAGAGACACTGGCCTGTAGTTCTCTTTTTCCGTGGTGTCTTATTTGGTTTTGGTATCATGGTAATGGTGGTCTTATAGAATAATTTGGAAGCTTTCCTTCCTCTTCTTTTTTCTGGAATAGTTTGAGGAGAATGAATATTAACTCTTTTTAAATGTTTGGTAGTTCTTGTTCTCTGTTTGGTAGAAATCTGTATGTATTGTCACTGACTTCTCTTAAAGAATCCTCATGGGGCACCTGGGTGGCTCAGTTGGTTATTATCAAACTCTTGGTTTCTCAGGTCATGATCTCATGGGCCACAGGCTCTCAATTCAGCAGGGAGTCTGCTTGAAGATTCTCTCTCTGCCCCTCCCCCCTCTCTAAAATAAATAAATCTTTAAAATAAAATACAAAAAAAGAGGAAACTCATTATTAAACTGATTAAGGAGTCTCTGTTAAAGAATTGCTTTGGGGGAAATCAAAGTAATGCAATCATTATAGAACCAAAAATTTAACCTAGGATTTATTAGAATATTTGGCCACTTTTAAGTTTCTTCCCAAACTGACAAAGATTGAGGGTTTTTTCAGAATAGTCAATGCAAATTCTAGAGAAACAGCTTAGATTTTGGCAATAAAACAAAAATGGGGGTTGGCTTTTCTTTCTGCTTGATAATTTATCTTTTGAAGAATTAACGTGTAAGTGTAAATTTGAGGTTACTCATAACATGCAGTATGGCCTTCATCCCAGAATGACTTAGCAATGATCAGGTTTTTTTTTTTTTAATATTTTATTTATTTATTTGACAGAGAGAGATACAGTGAGAGAGGGAACACAAGCAGGAGGAGTAGGAGAGGGAGAGCAGGCTTCCTGTTGAGTGGGGAGCTTGATGCAGGGCTCAATCCCAGGACCCTGGGATCATGACCTGAGCTGAAGGCAGATGCTTAACTGACTAAGCAGCCCAGGTGCCTCAGCAAGGAATAGTTTTAAGTTCATAGGGAGTATGTGGCCCACACTACCTAGGGTAAAAAAATAAAACCTTCATTAAAACAACAGAATTTTTTTGTGCAGGTAGGTATATACTGTGTTATAAGCAGTGTTCTTCCAAAACTAATTTCTATATGGTTTGTATAAATTAACTGGTCAATATGGGCTGGTTACTGAGAAGCCCCTGAAGGTCGGTCCTAAGCTGACTCTTACACTAGTTAGAAGCTGAGCAGACCTATTGCTAACTGTATTATTTACCCCACATGGTAAAGTGACATGGGGAAAAGGAACTGTCACATGTCCAGATAGATGCCTGTCTCCAGATGATTGTGATAGTGTATAAATTAGCAGAATGCCAAAGTGGATGTCCACAGTTTGGGTGAATATTGGGCACTCTTCCTTTTCAAGAGGAGCGCAGATGGAAGGCTCCTACAAGTTAGTCATGTGTGGAGATATTAACACATGAGTAAAACCAAACCTCCCGATGTAGAGGAGTTTAGAGGAATGATAGACATGAACCTCAAGTAAACTTCTTTTTGAGCAAAGATATCCAGAGGAGTATTAAGGCAAAGCAAATTATTCTTCAGGCTGCACTGAACTCTGTCACCATAGGAATTTCTCGGTGGTGTAGCATTGAGAGGGCCACTGCCTGCCCAGTGGGGTTTGTTTCAGCCTCACTGACCCATGTGGGTTCCCTTCCACATCATTTAAATTTGAGTCGAAACAGGAAGACAACTTCGTAGACTTGAAGTTAAGGGTAACAGTGGTAGAACTGGCTGCGCAGGATCCCTTGGATTGTGTCCATGGTAAAAAAACCCCGGATTCTCTTTAATAAGAGAAATGTAAGTATGTGAGCTGCCTTCTTCTGAGGATGAAATTCTTTTTATTTGATTTTCTATGACTTTCTTTCTTTCATTCTTTTCTTCTTTCTGAGAGAGAGAGAGAGAGAGAGAGAGAGAAAGTGCGAGCAGGGGAAGGGACAAAGAATCTCAAGCAGGCTCCATGCTGAGCCTGGATCTCACAATCCCAAAATCACAACTGAAGCTGAAACCAAGAGTCAGATGCTTACCCAACTGAGCCACCCAAGTGCCCCAAGAATGAAATTCTTAGTGAATTATTAAGGGAGAGTACGAGAGCCCCAGGCATATTTGTCATGTGAATGCCATGTTTGAATATCGTGCTCTGTTCACTGTGCCTGTGTCAGGTATTTGGTGAAGCTTAATTGGCATTTCTGTTGAATTTTATATTTGTTTATTTTGGGGGAGGATTTGGTGATTTGTCTCATGGACAGCGAAAGAGGAAGCATCCTCATGAAGGCTTTTCTCCAAAATTTGTATTTGAAAAATTCCTCACATCTCAGTGTCTTAATTTTATGATTCAGAACATGGAATTATAGAATTTTTGAATTAAAGGGAACTTAAGAGGTGATCTGATTGGATTCTTACTTTACCAGATGAAGAGACTGAGTCCCCCATGGTTAACTGGCTTGTCCAAGGCTGCACATGTAGCTGGAGAGTAAGCCAAGAGGGAACCTGACCTGTGATTTCTAGACACGTGACCCTTACTCCTGGGCATGTAATTTGCAGTTTCCACTCCGTTCTTGCCAAGGCCAGCTGCTCCGAAGACTTTGTCTGCCCTGGAGGGAGATATAAGTCGCTGAATGAGAAGAAGCATGTGTAGATGGGCCACGGTGGCTATAGCTGCAGCTCTGGCTGTACGAGCCAGCACCACCATTGCTTGTCTGGACTCCCACTCTCAGCCCAAGGGTGTGGCCTTCCTGTAGCTTATGATGGGGACCCTTGGGAGCCTGCAAGGAAGACTCACTCCTTGAGCCCTTGGCCCTGAGTCTCTCCTTCTTCCTCCTTGCTCCAAGATGGCACACTGACATCCTCACAGTGCGTCTGGGCCCCTCTGCTTTCCACTGAGCATCTCCCCTGTGTGCACCTGCCGCCTTGAGCAGAATTAATTTTAGTGAAAGAAACCAAGTTGGAGTCCAGGAGACCTGTAATCAGTGGTTTGGTAGTAAGTCAGAACTCGGCCAGAGGCTTCTGTTTATTTTCTGATGAGAATGTGAGGCTGTTGATGAAACCTGGATTTTTAAATGCAGGTTAATGACTTTGCTGGAAGCAAGCAAGAAATTAAGGCTTTCTTAACCATACAGAGATTTCAGCTGCAGAGAGAAATGAAAATAAAAATAAATTCTTCTTGGGGTACCTGGGTGGCTCAGTCAGTTAAGCATTTGCCGTTGGCTTCAGTCAT
Source organism: Mustela putorius furo (assembly GCF_011764305.1). Taxonomy (NCBI): domain Eukaryota; kingdom Metazoa; phylum Chordata; class Mammalia; order Carnivora; family Mustelidae; genus Mustela; species Mustela putorius. The sequence continues at coordinate 8,918,502 of NW_025421480.1, read as the reverse complement.
GATCCCCAAGTCCTGGGATCGAGCCTCGAGTCAGGCTCCTTGCTCAGTGGAGAGTCTGCTTCTCTCTTTCCCTCTGCTCCTCCCCCTGCTCATGCTTTCTCTCTCTCTTGCTCACTCTTTCAAATAAATAAAATCTTAAAAAAAAAAAAAATTCTTCTTATTCTTAGGACACATAGTGTTCATTTTTTCCTTAATAAAATCTGACCTCAAACTTAAAAATAAATGTGTTAGATACCAATCTTGTTTTCCCTTCAGCTAACTTGGGACCTTAAATGCATTCCAAGTTGCAAAAGGACCACCCGTGAGTAGGCTGGTACAGCTAGCTGAATGGTAAGGAATCCATTTATAAAGAACCTTCTATTCAGGCCGTTTCCAGGACTATTAACAGTATTTTTATCAGGCCCAGAATAATTTTATCTTTGTAAGATGGTACAGTACCAGCTTAATAGGTAGTAATTTCCTTTATTAGACTTGTATTTAAGGGTGGATGAGTCATTTTCCTGATTCATTCATCAGATCTTTATCACGTATATTCTTTGTGTCATACATTGTTCTAGGTCCTAGGAGAGGATTAAAAATATGGTCCTTGTGTAGGAAGAGAAAAGACACAATTATACCAGGATACTGAATACAGTTTTATAGTATATGCGGTGTTACAGCTGGTCAGGGCCTAGATGCAGATATGCCCGCAGCCAAAGAAGGTTACATGGAAATCAGTGCATCAGAGGCAAGAGAAGGAACCATGCATACAAGGCCAAGGAGAAGGGACCTTTTAGAAGAGGGACATCGTGTACGAAACAGTGGGGTCCTGAGGGATCACAGAGGGCTGGCCTCTGAGTACCAAGTCCAGTATGATGTTCTCTCTTAGCTTGCTTGAGGGGAGGGGGACATAATGCAAGTATTTGCTTTGCTGCTTGGACTGAGCTGTGCTAAGTAATCTGAACTTCCTTTTCTACCCAACAGGAACTATTGGAGCCTTTTAAGAAAGGGAGTGAAATCAGATTCTTGTTGTTGGGAAATATTTTAGTAGCTGAGCAGTAAATAGTGGAGGTTGTGGCCACTGGGAATGAGGACACTGATTGGTTAGCATTTATAAAAGAAGGTGTCGGGTTGGTGGTAAGCAGCGGGCAGTGACTGTGAGGTCAGAATCAGTTGGCGGGATATTTTAGAGGTACATCTAGAACTCAGTAGATCAAAGAATTTAGAAGGTGAACTTTGGGGACTGGGAGAATGTTGATAGCATTACATATGGGAAGGCATCATCTCTGTTGAAATTGCAACTGGGGGTGTTTTCTGGGACACCATAGCTAACCCATGGCTTTCTCTAGTGCAACTCCTGTGCTTTTGTATTATAGTTGTCTGTGACTTCCCTGGACTGTGACTTGCTCACGGTCAGGAACTTGTTCTACTTTGTTACTGTTGTCATTGTTCCAGCACCTGGCCCAGTGCTGGGCACCTACGGGGCGCTTGGTAAGAACTTGGCCTGGGGGGCGGTCGGAGGTCGGGGGAGAAGATGAGGGCACCAGGCAGTCACATAAAGATTTCCTCTGTTGAATTCTTCCTGGGTCCAACGAGGTGTTTGTTTCTGGTTGGACTCCCCAAGTCAGATGTTATTCTCATGATATGAGCAATTTTTGCTGGATTTCCATTTTCCAGAAACTACTCAGGCTTCGATTTGACTGTTTCCTTGGCGACAACCCACTCAAGTTCTTAATGTTTTGAGGTCACACAATAAAGTGGAGATAGATACCTACGTTTTTCTTTAACTTTGGCTCTTTGAACCTATGGTTCTGTGATTTAAAAAAACACAGTAGGGGTGCCCAGGTGGCTCAGTGGGTTGATGCCTCTGCCTTCGGCTCAGGTCATGATCTCAGGGTCCTGGGATCGAGCCCCGCGTCGGGCTCTCTGCTCAGTGTAGAGCCTGCTTCCTCCTCTCCCTCTCTTCCTGCATGTGATCTCTGTCTGTCAAATAAATTAAAAAAAAAAAAAAAAACAATAATTTCTTTCTAGATTTATTTGTGATTTTCATTCATTCATTCATTCATGATACTCTGTGGTTCTGGTCTTCAGTTAAATACACTTACAATTGCCACAGGATTTGTCTGTGGCATCTTCACAGCCGGACGTCTGGTGGGCTTTTTTAAATGGCTTTTGGAAGAATGATTAGTTTGCCAAAGCATTAGCAATCTTTCCTATTGTTACCATCTGCTTTTTGTCTAAAGAGACAAGTGTTGGGATTTTATTTATTTAATGGACTTTGTTTGAATCAGCTTATTTTCCCACTGTCCAAATTACTAAGGGAAAGCATGAGCATTTATTTCAGGGGCTATATCCCTGTCTTGCTTGGTGGAGCCAGAGGCAGGGAGATAGATCACTTTCATAGCCATCATGCGCTGGTATTTCCCATCTTTTCTGTGATTAAATTTTAAAAAGAATCTCTTTGTGATCTTATTTGGTTCTGGCACGAGACCATATATCTAAAGAACAATTGTCAGTGGGATGTGTTGGCTGTATTTTTTAGTTTGTTTTCTAAAGAAGGGAAAGATAGAAGAATTTACATTTCAAAATTTTTTTCCTTGATGGGAAGCTGCTATGTGCGGGGCTCTTGGGATACTTCCTCTAATTTACCATTCACACCACCCCTCCTTGAGTCCTATCTTTATAGTTGAGAACAATGTTTCCCAGAGCTTAAGAAGTCTACAGAGCTCCATTCGACCTCAGTTTTTGCAAATTCAGGTCTTCTGCAGATGGTGGAGGCTTGCATGGATGTCGGAGAGAAGCTTCTGCCCCCGCAGCTCCTCTTGGGCTAGAGGGCTTGCACCTGCAGATAGAATTCATGAAACTGGAAGCCGATAGACTTGACCCCAGTTGGAGGGAGAGACTCCTGTGCTGTGAAAACCATCCAGATGGGGGCATTTCAATTCTTCCTTGGTAGCCATGGAAATCATAAGTGAATTACAGTACCTCAGTCTAGTAGGAGTTCTCATTTTGAGAAATTAATAGTCTTTTGTCTTCTCTCTGTTGATGTGATGTAGGGACTTGTAACCCCTGATGAGCTGACTTGCATGGTACAGTCCGCAGACATGACAGCAATCAGTCTTACTCCTCTTGCTGTTTAAAAATTGCAAGAAATGTGAAATGGGGGAGTTCAGAAAACCATTTTGGGAATATCTGTATTACACCAAAGTATAGGCAATTTCACCTTCAGTAAATTTAATCCCTGGCTTTGGCTTTAGAGGGCAGCAATCTTCAATGAGATATTTTGTTGCCTGCTAATAACCTCGGGGATTTTTTCTGCTGCCCTTGTGGTCTTTTGAGAAGGATTCTCCCATTGCAAAGGATGCCTTGGTATAATAAATGGCAAGAAGTATCAGGAGTATTTGAGTGCTTACACCCATCTGAGATTTATTAATTTTCCAGGTTTGGGTTAACACGGTTCTGTGAACAGGCACAAGGCCTAGCAAGTAGGATTAGGATGGTTTCCAGGGCCTCTGAACTCATGTCAAGCAAAACTGGCCTGCTAGGCAGCTAAGTCCACTGAATAGGGAAAAGACTTCGAAAGTGCTTTATCTTACTGCATAATGTTTGTAAATTTTATTCAATTAATTTACAGCTGCAGGGCTCATGAGGGTGAAATTAAAGTTTTGCAAAGTTTTGATAAGGAGGCCGCCAAACAGGTTTGATTAGCAGTAGAGGTTTTGGAAATGAGTTGGCAGTGATGCAGAAATAGAAGGTTTGGATTTCAGGAGGCGCGTTTGGCATTGTTGTGTCCATTTGATTAACCTTGGAAAGCCCTTGGTTTCCACCTGTCACTTCCGGCATTTCTTCTCTCTTACGTCTTCCCCATGCTGACCTCTGACATGAATAAGCATCTCTTACAGTTAAGTCTCATCAGCCAAGCGTTCTTGGAAAGCCTGTTTTATGAGTACAAGTGAGTGGGAATCTTTTTCTTTCTACACCCTGGCAACATGCACTTTTATCTTTCTCTTTGAGTTGTGGGCTTTTGAAGGTCTTTCTCCCTCTGAAGGTCAAGGTACCAGATGTCCCTTTACTTGGAGTTCAGGTCTGTCAGTCATTGCTGAAGGGTCACAGATAGAGGACACAACACAGGTTTTCACGTAATATTAACAGACAGGGCTTTTAACACTTATGCTTGTTAAATTTTAATTTCTTTCTTTCTTTCTTTTTTTTTTTTTTGTGAAAGGAATTCTAATTGCTCTAAAACCCCAGCAGGAAATTTCACACTCCTGGAACGGGATTTCGTAGGTTATTTAAAAAGTCAGATTGGAGGCTGTCTCTTGAGAGGGAAAGAGGACACAGGACTGGGGAGCGACACGAAAGCGGCTTCAAGTCTACATGGAATGTTTTATGTCATGGGGAAAAAGGCCTCAAGGATGTTGGGAAGGTAAATACAGAGAAGTGTGCTGTGGTACATGGGACTTTGTTGAATTCTTCTTTTTTGCTAGTGTTTTCCGGACTGTCTCCGGTGAAATGCCTTTTGTTTTTCTTACCATTTCCAATCTATCACAGACCAGTATGTGGTCACTAAGCCATGACTGGCCTGGAGTTCTGGCCCTACACACCATTTAGCACATATATTTACCAAGACCAACCCCCGCTGATGCTTTCTTCAGGGAGACAAGCCCATGATGATATGTTTGGATGTCTCAGCCTTGTCAAGTTGTCCTCAAAGTTTCTAAATGCGTATTCTTTATTCTGGTTCTTATCTCACAGTGGATCCATAAAAGAATTCCAGGCCAGTGGGATATCTGAGTAGCCCTGCTGTAGTCTTTGCCAGAAGTAATTCATAAAAATGATTCCATAAATTTGGAAATATTTATATTTTATTTTATTATTTTTTTTTTAAATTTTTTTATTTTTTATAAACATATATTTTTATCCCCAGGGGTACAGGTCTGTGAATCACCAGGTTTACACACTTCACAGCACTCACCAAATCACATGCCCTCCCCAATGTCCATAATCCTAACCCCTTCTCCCAAACCCCCTCCCCCCGGCAACCCTCAGTTTGTTTTGTGAGATTAAGAGTCACTTATGGTTTGTCTCCCTCCCGATCGCATCTTGTTTCATTTATTCTTCTTCTACCCACTTAAGCCTCCATGTTGCATCACCACTTCCTCATATCAGGGAGATCATATGATAGTTGTCTTTCTCTGCTTGACTTATTTTGCTAAGCATGATACGCTCTAGTTCCATCCATGTTGTCGCAAATGGCAAGATTTCATTTCTTTTGATGGCTGCATAGTATTCCATTGTGTATATATACCACATCTTCTTGATCCATTCATCTGTTGATGGACATCTAGGTTCTTTCCATAGTTTGGCTATTGTGGACATTGCTGCTATAAACATTCGGGTGCATGTGCCCCTTGGGATCACTACGTTTGTATCTTTAGGGTAAATACCCAGTAGTGCAATTGCTGGGTCATAGGGCAGTTCTATTTTCAACATTTTGAGGAACCTCCATGCTGTTTTCCAGAGTGGCTGCACCAGCTTGCATTCCCACCAACAGTGTAGGAGGGTTCCCCTTTCTCCGCATCCTCGCCAGCATCTGTCATTTCCTGACTTGTTGATTTTAGCCATTCTGACTGGTGTGAGGTGATATCTCATTGTGGTTTTGATTTGTATTTCCCTGATGCCGAGTGATATGGAGCACTTTTTCCTGTGTCTGTTGGCCATCTGGATGTCTTCTTTGCAGAAATGTCTGTTCATGTCCTCTGCCCATTTCTTGATTGGATTATTTGTTCTTTGGGTGTTGAGTTTGCTAAGTTCTTTATAGATTCTGGACACTAGTCCTTTATCTGATATGTCGTTTGCAAATATCTTCTCCCATTCTGTCAGTTGTCTTTTGATTTTGTTAACTGTTTCCTTTGCTGTGCAAAAGCTTTTGATCTTGATGAAATCCCAGTAGTTCATTTTTTCCCTTGCTTCCCTTGCCTTTTGCGTTGTTCCTAGGAAGATGTTGCTGCGGCAGAGGTCGAAGAGGTTGCTGCCCGTGTTCTCCTCAAGGATTTTGATGGATTCCTTTTGTACATTGAGGTCCTTCATCCATTTTGAGTCTATTTTTGTGTGTGGTGTAAGGAAATGGTCCAATTTCATTTTTCTGCATGTGGCTGTCCAATTTTCCCAGCACCATTTATTGAAGAGGCTGTCTTTTTTCCATTGGACATTCTTTCCTGCTTTGTCGAAGATTAGTTGACCATAGAGTTGAGAGTCTATTTCTGGGCTCTCTATTCTGTTCCATTGATCTATGGGTCTGTTTTTGTGCCAGTACCATGCTGTCTTGATGATGACAGCTTTGTAATAGAGCTTGAAGTCCGGAATTGTGATGCCACCAACGTTGGCTTTCTTTTTCAATATCCCTTTGGCTATTCGAGGTCTTTTCTGGTTCCATATAAATTTTAGCATTATTTGTTCCATTTCTTTGAAAAAGATGGATGGTACTTTGATAGGAATTGCATTAAATGTGTAGATTGCTTTAGGTAGCATAGACATTTTCACAATATTTATTCTTCCAATCCAGGAGCATGGAACATTTTTCCATTTCTTTGTGTCTTCCTCAATTTCTTTCATGAGTACTTTATAGTTTTCTGAGTATAGATTCTGTGTCTCTTTGGTTAGGTTTATTCCTAGGTATCTTATGGTTTTGGATGCAATTGTAAATGGGATTGACTCCTTAATATCTCTTTCTTCTGTCTTGCTGTTGGTGTAGAGAAATGCAACTGATTTCTGTGCATTGATTTTATATCCTGACACTTTACTGAATTCCTGTATAAGTTCTAGCAGTTTTGGAGTGGAGTCTTTTGGGTTTTCCACATATAGTATCATATTATCTGCGAAGAGTGATAATTTGACTTCTTCTTTGCCGATTTGGATGCCTTTAATTTCCTTTTGTTGTCTGATTGCTGAGGCTAGGACCTCTAGTACGATGTTGAATAGCAGTGGTGATAATGGACATCCCTGCCGTGTTCCTGACCTTAGCGGAAAAGCTTTCAGTTTTTCTCCATTGAGAATGATATTTGCGGTGGGTTTTTCTTAGATGGCTTTGATGATATTGAGGTATGTGCCCTCTATCCCTACACTTTGAAGAGTTTTGATCAGGAAGGGATGTTGTACTTTGTCAAATGCTTTTTCAGCATCTATTGAGAGTATCATATGGTTCTTGTTCTTTCTTTTATTGATGTGTTGTATCACATTGACTGATTTGCGGATGTTGAACCAACCTTGCAGCCCTGGAATAAATCCCACTTGGTCGTGGTGAATAATCTTTTTAATGTACTGTTGAATCCTATTGGCTAGTATTTTGTTGAGTATTTTCGCATCTGTGTTCATCAAGGATATCGGTCTATAGCTCTCTTTTTTGGTGGGATCCTTGTCTGGTTTTGGGATCAAGGTGATGCTGGCTTCATAAAATGAGTTTGGAAGTTTTCCTTCCATTTCTATTTTTTGGAACAGTTTCAGGAGAATAGGAATTAGTTCTTCTTTAAATGTTTGGCAGAATTCCCCCGGGAAGCCGTCTGGCCCTGGGCTTTTGTTTGTTTGGAGATTTTTAATGACTGTTTCAATCTCCTTACTGGTTATGGGTCTGTTCAGGCTTTCTATTTCTTCCTGGTTCAGTTGTGGTAGTTTATATGTTTCTAGGAATGCATCCATTTCTTCCAGATTGTCAAATTTATTGCCGTAGAGTTGCTCATAGTATGTTCTTATAATAGTTTGTATTTCTTTGGTGTTAGTTGTGATCTCTCCTCTTTCATTCATGATTTTATTTATTTGGGTCCTTTCTCTTTTCTTTTTGATAAGTCGGGCCAGGGGTTTATCAATTTTATTAATTCTTTCAAAGAACCAGCTCCTAGTTTCGTTGATTTGTTCTATTGTTTTTTTGGTTTCTATTTCATTGATTTCTGCTCTGATCTTTATGATTTCTCTTCTCCTGCTGGACCAGATGGACATCACAGATATATTCAGAACATTTCATCCCAAAGCAACAGAATACACATTCTTCTCTAGTGCACATGGAACATTCTCCAGAATAGATCACATCCTCGGTCCTAAATCAGGACTCAACCGGTATCAAAAGATTGGGATCATTCCCTGCATATTTTCAGACCACAATGCTCTAAAGCTAGAACTCAACCACAAAAGGAAGTTTGGAAAGAACCCAAATACATGGAGACTAAACAGTATCCTTCTAAAGAATGAATGGGTCAACCGGGAAATTAAAGAAGAATTGAAAAAAATCATGGAAACAAATGATAATGAAAATACAACGGTTCAAAATCTGTGGGACACAACAAAGGCAGTCCTGAGAGGAAAATATATAGCGGTACAAGCCTTTCTCAAGAAACAAGAAAGGTCTCAGGTACACAACCTAACCCTACACCTAAAGGAGCTGGAGAAAGAACAAGAAAGAAACCCTAAGCCCAGCTGGAAATATTTATATTTTAAAGATATTTCACATTAGCTCATTTGTTTCTTCTGTGTATTTGTCCCCAAAGTGGGTCAGTCTTTAATTCCACAATTAAGCCTTGGTCTTGGAGCTGTGGTAGGTGTTCCTAAAAATGCAAAGATGAATAAAGTATTGTTCCTGCCTTTGAGAGCTTGTTACATAAGGAAGGTAACAAAATTCAACAAACTTTTTTTTTTTTTGAGCACTTGATTTGCCTTAGGCTTTATCTTAAGCAGTGAATATTCAAAGATGTGTAATTCACAGACTTTTCTTTCTTTCAAGGAATTTCCATTTTATAATGGAGATCGAGCCAGTATCTTGTATGTTATACCAGGAGTATACACTAAATGTTTGGAAACCCTGAAAGTAGCCATGACTTATAATCGGGCAGTTTTAAAGTTTTTATAGAGGAGAGAGAAGCTTGTTTGAACTGGTCTTCTTCAAGGACAAGTAGGGATTTTTCAAATTGGCAAAGGAATAAAAAGTCAAAGGACTGTCGTGAGCGAGACTGAAGAGATGTGGTAACTCGGCTTGAAAAGAAGTGACCCATAATCAGCAGATCGGTGCGATTCTAGAATGCGCTGAGGGAGGTGAGGTTAGAGAGGCAGGAGGGGACAAGGTGTTATGGGGCCTTGAATTTCAGAGTAAGAAATTCGTCTTGTTCACCTGAGGAGGTTTCAGGGCATGATCAGAGTTGCGGTTGGTACTCAAGATAGTCTGAAGACTGGATTATGAAGCGGGGAGGCTAGAGGAGGGGAAACGAGTTAGGAGACTGTTAAATAATCTGAGGGAGAGATGATGAAGACTTGGCTCTGTGAATTTAGAGGAGGTGATCCAGCTAAGGACCATTGAAAGGGAAGGAGTGGGATGTGGGCAGAGAGGGGCTGGGGTGGGGGGTCAGGAGCTCAGTAACAGGAGTAAACTAAATCGCAGAGGGACGTGTTTTCCTGCGGATGAAGAGACAAATCGTTTTTCCACAAAGAGTAATATGAATTATTCTTTCAATAGCTCTGATATCCTCAAAATAATCGAAGTTATTTTAGGAAACTGGTGACAATGAAAAAAAAAATTTGCCTTGGGGAAGGTAACAGGGTTTTCTTTATATTAGCACCTCAGATCTTTGACGTTGGGTTTCCGGTATAGATCTTTGGTTCTGCCCTTTGAACTCCACATATTCATGCCTTCTTCAGTGTTCGTTGAAGCCTTGCCCTGTGAGACACATGGATTGCGAGCGAGGACCTCACAGGCTAAATATGGAGGGAAGACACATCAACAGAGCGAATGGCCTGGGGTAAGTCTGCTGACACAGCCGTAGGGCCATCAGAGACACTGGAGGAGGAGAGTGTTCCTAGTCTTAGGAGATGAGTACATGTTAAGTGAAAGGAAGTAAGAGGGATCTTTTGTGACCCAGAAATGTGGAGGGTAAAAGGAGAGGTAGGCCGGGGCCAGATCCTCAAGGGCCCAGAGTTGCACGTGAGAATTTATGGTGGGGGGAGAAGGAACCCAAGAAGGGTTTTGTTGGCAGCAGTAAGAAGGGAACAACCTTAGGTTTAGGTAGCTTGCGCTGGCCACCACGTGGAGAGTGGGGTGTAAGTTCTGCCGTGGAAGTGTAGAATCAGGGAGCCCAGCTGTGAGATACTCCAAAAATTCAAGTGAGAAATGACTGGGATCTGAACCATGTCAGTAATATTGGGAATGGACCAGGGAGTTAGTATAAGGAACATGGAAAATTGACAGGACATTGAGATTGACTCAGGTCAGAAGAGGAGAGAGGGGTGCCTGGGTGGCTCAGTGGGTTAAAGCCTCTGCCTTTGGCTCAGGTCATGATCCCAGGGTCCTGGGATCGAGCTCGCATCAGGCTCTCTGCTCAGCAGGGAGCCTGCTTCCCCCTCTCTCTGCCTACTTGTGATCTCTGTCTGTCAAAAAATAAATTAAATCTTAAAAAAAAAAAAAAAAAGAAGAAGAAGAAGAGAAGAGAGAGGGAGGTGTGAGATGACCCAGGGTCAGGTTTGAACTACTTGAGTGATGGGGCCACCACATTGGGCAGAAAGATGAGGACTTCAGCCGTAGACATGGAACCAGGCCCCTGAGATGTCTAGAATATTCATAAATATTTGTTAGTATTTGTGTCCAAGTGTTACAGGGAAGTTGAGTCCAGAGAGGGCTGTTCCCTGTCATCAGCAGGTGGGAGCAGATCCTGGAAACTGACGGAGGAGTTGCCTCTCCCCCTCACCGAGCAGAGCAATTTCAAACAACCTCACTGGGTCTCTTTCTGTGGTTAAAATTTCCTAACTACCATTAAAGATAGGGAAGAGGGCAGTGTCAGGGAATTGACCTCAAGAGGCAAAAGAAGCCAATTTAAGTGTAACCGGCTGGTGTTTATCTTTGGCTTATGTGCTGGAGGAGTGCAGTGGTGCTAAAGGAGAAAGTGGACGGGGGAGCCCCTCCTTTCCTGAAACTGTTTAGTTGGAGAAATTTAAAAATACGTGAACATGAAATAATTTGTCAACAGGAACAACACATTAACATAAGCTGTGCATAAAAATGCCATTTATGCATATAATTAAATTGTTTTTATGAAATTTATGTAAGCCATAAATATTTTTAAAGATTTATTTATTTATTTTTGAGAGAGAGAGAGTGCACAAGCAGGGGGAGCAGAGAGAGAAAGGAAGAAGCAAGCTCCCCACTGAGCAGGGAACCTGACATGGGGCTCAATCCCAGGACCCTGAGATTGAGCTGAAGGCAGACACTTAACCGACTGAGCCACCCAGGCATCCCTAAGCCATATTTTCAAAAGTGTGATACAGTTCTTCGTAAACTAAGCTTTTAAGGACTGTGATGACATAAAGTAAAGTAAAAATACTGCCAGTAGCATTTTATCAAGGAAATCCACTGCCGGTTTGAGAGAAGTGTGGGTGGGGAGTGACGGAGCTAAGGAACACCCCCTTTGTGCCAGATGCTATGCCAGGAGAGGGAGGGATAAATTGGCAAAGCCCGCTAACATTTCTAGCAGTTTCTTTTAGGGTAATACCCTGTCTTCACCAAACGATTGATATGAATGTGACGCTTGACATCTGTTTGGGTTTGTGGACTTTCGTCCTTAACTGGAAGGTACAGGGCCACAGGAGCACAGCAGTTATTTTTGTTCACAAATACTATGTTTGGCTGCGTCTTATTAGAAGTATAATTCTAAGCAGAACCAGCCCCTGCATCTTAAAAAATATTTGATGGAACTTCATATATTTCAAACTCCTTGATCCATAAAAGAATCAAAACGGTCCTTTAGCATATTCATCAAAGTGAAGTCTTAGCCACTTACCTGGTTTCTGGAAGAGACTGAACTTCATAATGCCTAGAATATAGATAAAATGGTCGTTTTTACTCATCTTATTTCATTTTATATTGTTTTCTACCTTCAAAGATTCTTTTCCTCCCATGATAATATTTTAAGATTGGGGATAAAAAAAGAGACTGTAGTATGCACGGAAGTCTTTGCGTAATGTAAGCAGAGGCGGTGTTGGGGGCCTGCCTTTGGGGATTCAGACTCACCTTCTCAGAGGGCTGCTGTCCGAAAATACTCAGGAATAGAAGAAATTCAAGTCTAAGGGAAGGGTGGCAGAGCTGACCTGTTCGCAGCTCGGTGGGTGGCTGTCCCCTACTTGGGGGTTGGGGCAACCTTGAACTTCCGACCAGAGCTCTGGATGTGATTACTGGTCTCTTGAGCGAGGCTTCCGGCCCTGGGGCAGCACCCAGTGGGGGGGCAGCCAGGGAAGCAAAACCTGCAGGCGGATGCGAGGGACTCTGCGGACACTTGAGTGACTCCTGAGGGGGTGATTGAACTCCACACGCTGGCAGGAGCACAGCTCCCAGTTGACAGGTACCTTCTGATTCCTGGGGTACCAACCTGGCTTTTTCATGTAAATGAACTCTCTCTCAATCAACATTTCTGTATTGTCTATGAAGGGTCTGCACAAAGGTTATACTAATCTGAATATTAACCCCAGTGAAACAATTAGGAAGGTGGTGTGTTTAGGTAAATGTCACTCCGAGCCTCCCAAAGATGAATAAAATGTATTATTTTTAATTACCCACTCCAGTTTTCCTTTTCTCTTGGCGTGGAGAATTGCGAGCTGCTTATCTGTGCTGGCCCGTCCATAAATACTCAGCAGACATTGTGCTGCTAACGATAATTTCATGATTTAATCAGAGAGGGCTGGCTTTAGATTGCTGATGAGGTAGTGAGAATTGGCATTTAACAAGTTAATTGGAATTGGAAAGAGCTATTAAAAGGCCATGAGAAGGTCTTTCATGAAACCCTTGAATATGCTTCAGTCTGAAACTCTTATTAAATTATGCTAAGGGTGTTTTTCCTTTCGCTTTAACTCACCCATTACGATCATCTAATCAACTTCCTGAATATTGCTGCCGATGAAATTATTATTAACTTCATAATCGTTGGAATTTGTATTTTTTTCCCTCCAATTGTCAGTGAGTCAGTGTTTGATAGAAGACAATAGCTTTTCTCATCCCCCTAGGACTGAACCAGATCGGGGTTAGATTTTCTGTACATCTTTTTGAGTTTCAAGCTATTATTCTGGATGCTGGTGACTGTTTGGAGCGCTCAGTTTCAGTGACTGCTCCATGGCCTCTTGAAGGCACGGGCTTGCTTCTCTTGAATGGAGGGCTTTGCTGTAGTCGGTGTTGCCCCTAAGTCAGCTTGTTGCCGTGAGGAGCAGATACACAGATGAAGTGCTTGAATTTTTCTGTCCCTTTCTACCAACTTAGAGAAGGCTATTTTTTGCACAGCCAGTCATGGGACAGACTAATTGTTTGTGTAAAAATAAATGGTCATATTGAATATGATTTTGAAGAAAAAAATTGCCTATCAGGTCTGAGGATTTGATAAAAACTACTGTTTTTGAAGTCTTAGGTACTTGTTTTGGACCTAGATCTAAAGGCTCCATCAATGCTTTTTAAGGCGCTTTATCAAACAGTGAATGATGAATATAGATTCATTCTCCTAAAGATCAGTAAAGATCTTGAAACACAGTTGATCAGATATTTCCATAAGCATAGACTAGGTGCCACTTTTCTTTTTTAAAAGATTTTTTTTATGTATTTGAGAGAGAAACAGTATGAGTAGGGGCAGAGGGAGAGGGACAAACAGACTTTGCACTGAGCACGAAGCATGACACAGGGCTTAATTCCAGGACCCTAGATCGTGACCTGAGCCAAAGTCAGATGCTTAACCGACTGAGCCAGCCAGGCGCCTCTTGGTGCCACTTTTTAATTCCAGATTGTTGGCCAGATGAAGGTTAGACGGCAGTCTCCTGACGAATCACACTGGGCCAGCTGTCTGGCTGTGGCCTTTTGTTCTCAACTCAGCAGTCCCACAAAACCAAGCAGATCAAATCTGTTAGTTGAAAACTGTTGTAGGTCTCCGTATTATTCAAAGATTGAGGCTGGTTAGGACGGTGGACTCCATTTCCACTCTTCTTTGCTTAGAGACAGCCTGAAAATAGTTGGGCAAAATGGCGTTTTAGTTATTTTTAGAACTTCTTTAAAATGTTTTAACATGTATTTATGTATAAAGTTTATATTACATATTTATGTTTTAATCAAAGGATTAAAGTGTGTACATGTTTGTATATACAGACATACAGGTCTTTATAATATAATAGTGTTTCTGAAAAGTTGAATATAGGAATTTTATAATTTAAAAACCAGTTTAATAGTACAAGGGAAACTTACTATCTAAAGAAGTACAGTGCCTTATTCTAAGCGATGAACATGATTTTGTTTTTTAATGTAAAAATCAGGGCAGTAAAGGCAAAATAAGTCTCCTAACATGAAAACTTTTCTAATATTTTGTTATAATTTATTTATTTTGCAATTGAAATAAAACATGACAGGACAGTTTTGAAAAGATGTATTTTTTAAAAAGATTTTATTTATTTATTTGACAGAAAGAGATCACAAGCAGGCAGAGAGGCAGGCAGAGAGAAGGGGGGGAGGAAGCAGGCTCCCCGCTGAGCAGAGAGCCTGATGCAGGACTTGGTCCTGAGACCCTGAGATCATGACCTGAGCTGAAGGCAGAGGCTTTAACCCACTGAGTCACCCAGGTGCCCAAAAGATTTTTTTTTTTTTAAGATTTTATTTATTTATTTGACAGAGAGATCACAAGTAGGCAGAGAGAGGCAGAGAGAGGAAGGGAAGCAGGCTCCCTGCCTAGCAGAGAGCCCGATGGGGGCTCCAACCCAGTTCCCCAGGATCATGACTTGAGCCGAAGGCAGAGACTTTAACCCACTGAGCCACCCAGGTGCCCTCCAAAAGATGTATTTTTAAAGAAAACAATAGTTCCTTATTCATTGACTTTAAACATTTAAATATTCAAGTCGTGGGCTCCTTTTACATACCAAGATATAAAATATTTTCTCCTAGAGTCTATGGTTAGTGCTTCTGGACTTTCATGAACGCCTGTAACGTAGTAGGTTCTTAGGCAGGATACCTGGAAAAGCTCGAGTAGTTTCCAGAGGACTTTGAACTTCGAGCTTGCTTGGGTTGACATTGATCCAATATTTGAAATATACTCATTGGCATGCAAGAGGTAGATGAGTGGGAAGGTCAGCCGTTGGAGGACGAATCCATCTTCTTTCTTGTTCTCCATTTACACTCTTCCAGCAGACACCTGGAATTAGTGTCTGTTCAGGTACATGTGTAGATATAGTTTCCCCCCAATTGCTTATTAGTTTTTGAAGGCATGTATTTGTATCTTACTTTCAGTTTTGCTCAAAATAAAATATAAAAACAAGTCTAATAACTGAGAAATAAGTAGACACAAGAAGAAAGAAATAAGGCACAAATGCTACTAGAAAATTATAAGGTGATGGGATGCAAGCGGGAAAAACTTAGTGCCAGCTGCTCTGTGTAAAAGGTAGTAGAAACTAAGCTTCTCACTCTGCAGAATTTTAATCACAGAAGCATACTGGAAAAAGGCATAAAGTTCTTGAAGAAAACCAGCTCAAATCAGGCTTATCACTAAGAAAGGTCATGTAGTTGTGTAATGTGGTGATGCAGGTCTCAGAGCCTTAATATTTCTGCACATCCTATTGGTGTGATAGGTCAGGAGGTGGCTGGTAAACTCCAATATGGGCCGGAAATGGGAGGACTGCGCAAGTTCGTGCAGACCCTCCCAGTGAGAAGTACTGGCTGGGAACTGGGGTGAGATGGGAGCAGAGGCGGGGAGTGACAATTAAATGTTGGAACAGAGGAACAAGGGGTTTTTAGATGTGTCTGCTTGTCAACACGGGAGTAACCAGAAGCCTTTGCTTTTCCAGCTAACTCGGGTCAGGCCAGTGTGGTTTGCAGTTGCATGCTGGGAAGCATGAGGGGCCTCCATTACATAGAGAGAACCATGGCCTGACAGCAGTGGAGAGGCTCCCTGGGAACCTGTGTGAGCTGACTTGGAATCCTAGAGGCAGCCTGTGGCGTGCTGTGCACTTGCTGCCTTTGCTGCCCCTGCAGGGAGCTGGGTTCCCCCAGAGCGAGGCGCACCACAGGGAATCAACAAGGTTTACAACCAACTCCCAACTTCTGCTCAGTGCTTTCCACAAACTGGGAAAATAGTGCATTTAAAGGGAATGTGTTGAAGTGCATTCTGTTTCTAGAAGAAAAACATAAGGACATCAGCGTGTTGAGTCTTTGTTCAAAAAACTGTCTCTTTCACATGTCTTGCACATTTTCTAAATATTTAAGAACTCAAGAAATGAACACTTGGTAAGGGAAGAACATTTAACAGGCCCTGTGGGGGGCAACTGTAGATTGTGTATCTATGCCTAGTACTTATGAAATGCTTTAGATTCCTGGATTTGGTATGAGAAAGTGGATTGAACATGTGAAATCAAAGACTTGGATAAGAAATTGTTCATGCACTCACAGAGAGCCTATCATTTCCTGGCCTTTGAAAAGATGGGCAGACCATTTGGCAGTTATTCTAAGTGTCTCTTCTCATAAACTGGACGTGTTGTCATATAATTGGAAGTAGGATGGAGATGATAAACACTCGCAAGAGCCATGAATCCTTTTGTTCAATACAAGATGGTTCTGGTATCTTTTTCATATACATGATCTTCTGAGGCTGGTAGTTTCTCATTAACCCATTTGGGGACTGAGCTCAGGATGACCGTGTATTCTGGCTGGGTCTTTGTGGTCCTGCTCCGAAGTACTTGTATTAATCAGAGAATCTAAAAAGTACTTCCATAAATATGGTGGACCGAGGTTGCCAGATTTCTTAGGCAGAGGATAGATGATTGCTGTTTAGAAGATTTAGACCTCAGATCGCCATTCTTCCCACTGTCGTAATTGACTTAGTGCTGATGCTTTGCAGATCTTGTCTCTCTGTTTATTCAGTTGTGCTCTTTGCCAGCAGAGAGGCCTGGACAGGAGGGTAATAAGAGACCGTCTCCACAGAGCTGCTGAGCCCTCAGCTGCCGCCTGACAAGGCCAGTTAAGGATACAGCATTTCAGGTTGTCCATTCTGCTTGCTCAGGGTTTGCCGACTGAAGAAAGCAAGCTCTAGACACAAAGCAAGGTCTAGTCACTTGAGCTAAGAGGGATAAGCATGAATGCACCTATACGCTCAGCAGCAAGCTCATCCGCATTGTTCCTCTAACATTTTGTATGTTTGTAAAACAGAAGATGCTTCTGTTGACATCTCGGTTCTGGAGAAGTTAGTGTCTGACACCCGCCAGCTTTAGTGACTCCATCCTCAGGGCATTGCCTTTCCACTTTCCATAAGGTAAAGTCTCTTACATAGTTTCCACTAAGTATGGAGGAGATGGTACCTCCGTCATGGTCTGATAGAAGCTACCTTTGTGTGAACAGCTTATCTTAAAGGAGTGTTGTTGGTTCTGGTATATGGAAGTAATGCACTGAGGGAGTGAAGTTGATGTTTCCTGTCATTTTGAGCAAAGTGGGGACATGAGGGCCCCAGAATTGCTGTACTTGATTTGACTGGTGACTTTGGTGCCTGGCCTGCCCTTCCTTTGTGCCTCTTGCTACTGAACTCCTACCCAGGCGACAGGCATCAGCTCAGGCAACTGGCTGGTCTCCTCCAAATCTTTAGGCATGATTCGTCTTCTTAGTCTGTGTTTTCACAGAACCTATTCTTACCTCATCATTTTATAGCTGTTTGTGCTCATTGGACCCTCTTATCACATTGCTGAGCAGTGGGAAGATGGAGGGACAGGGACAAACAGGCTCCAGACTAAACGTGGAGCCGGACACAGAGCTCGATCTCAGGATCCCGAGATCATGACCTGAGCCAAAACCAAGAGTCAGATGCTTAACCAGCTGAGCCACCCTGTGTCTTAATCATTTCTGTACTTTTAGTGCTTAGCAGGATATAAGTTCAATAAGTATTTATTAAATGAACTACTAGATAGCTAAAGCCCACAAAACTCTACGAGATACAAAATGAGTATGGGGTCTTTCCTTCTACTCCAACGTCAACGTTCTCACACTTAGGTTTTTATTTTTATTTTTCCTTCCTGTTAAGGAAAGACCTATAACGTTATATTTGTGCTAGCCACGAGAAAGTCTATTCGAGAAAGAGACAGGGAATCAAATGATGGTGCTGTGCTTACGTGATACAGTGATGTGTGCAAGGGGTTTGTGGAGGCCGGAGGAGGAGCACCTTGTCCAGTCTGAGGGTCCAGAGAAGACTGTTTGGAGCGGATGGTGCCCGAGGGGAGGATCATCGGCTTTGGTGTGGAGGAGCCACTGGTGGGAAGGGGTGGAGACACACCAACCTGACACTTGCTGCATATTCCCAAGGCCAAGGCCGAGGAGGGTGCTAGCAAGGCAGGAAGCTGAACGCGGCCGAGGAGGGTGCTAGCAAGGCAGAGTCTGCAGATTTTGGTGTTGATTAGATATGAAAAATGGGAACCTTTGCAAGTCTTAGGTTTGTTAGGATATGAATTTCTGCTATTTCTAGAGAAACAAGGTGTGGCTCCTGTGGTATATGACTCGAAAGTCCTGAGAGACCACCAGAATGACCTCAGTAAGTTCTGTTTTAGGAAAGAAAGAACAGGGGCGCCTGGGTGGCTCAGTCAGTTAAGTGTCTGCCTTTGGCTCATTTCTGACCTTGGGGTCCTGAAATCGAGTCCCACATTTGGCTCCCTGCTCAGCGGGGAGCCAGCTTCTCCCTCTGTTTCTGCCTCCCCCCACTCATGCTCTCTCTCTCACACACTCTCTCTTTCAAAGAAATAAATAAAATCTTTTTTAAAAAGTGAAGAAAAGGGGCACCTGGGTGGCTCAGTGGGTTAAGCCTCTCACTTCGGCTCAGGTCATGATCTCAGGGTCCTGGGATCAAGCCCCACATCATGCTCTCTGCTCAACGGGGAGCCTGCTTCCCCTTCTCTCTCTGCCTGGTGCTCTGCTTACTTGTGAACTCTGTCTGTCAAATAAATAAGACCTTAAAAAAAAAAAATGAAGAAAAAACAAGGGGTGCCAGGGTGGCTCAGTCAGTGAAGCATCTGACATAATCTCAACTCGGATCTTGATCTCAGGTCCCACATTGGCCCCACACTGGGCGTGGAGCCTACTTAAAAAACAAAAAAGAAAAAAACAATTACTCTGGACCTTTGTGTATCTGCCTGGGCCTTGAAGGATGAGTCTTTGAACTACAGCCCATAGGTATCTGAGAGTGTGGAAAGTTACAGACTGTGGGAGCGAAGACACTCTCTAGAGGTTCTGGGGAAGCGCAAAGTATCCAGACATCCACTCTGCGTCATGATGATGCGAGCTGTAACTAATGCAGTGTCGTGAGGTGAGCAGAAAGAAGGACCGGCCTTGCGGTCCTCGCCGCATCATTTCTCACCACGCAAGCTCAGGGAAGTTACGTGACTTAGTCAAGGCTGCCGAGGCCAGATGGCTGGGCCTCATTCATCGAGTTGGTGAGGGGATTCAAGGTTGTGGGGAATGGAAGGCCCGTGGCTCAGAGCATGGCCCGTGAGGTCTCTTTCTCTTCCTCAGTTGCGGTGTAAGATTATCACCAGCTTTATGCTGGCATTTTCCCATGGCCAGAAACAATGTGAATATTAAAACCACTGCATAATCCTAGGGGTCTTTCCCACACTTGCTCCTGTGAGAGGGCTTGGAGAAGTCTCTGTGATGAGAACACTGCACTCTCCCTGGTATGTTCTTTCCCGACTTGTTGGAACCTCCCTTCCCAGTGGTTGTTGGGTTTTGGTGTTTGTCACAGGCGTGCCCCTGTCCGGATGGGGAAGGTCTGTGGGATGGTAGAGCACACACCACAGAAACTGGAAGTAAACCGGTTATTTATATAGATTGTGTTTCTCCTTTAAAAGAAAAAAAGCTGGGGTGGAGAAAGGGAGGGGCATGCCAATAAATCAGATTTCTTTATATTTTAAATTTATCCAGATAAACACAGATACTATTTTAGAATTTTATCCTCTGTTGGAATTAAAAAAGTAAACTGGAAAATTATTGCTCAAAGATCCTGGTTTCTAGTGTAGAACCTTCAAATTTTTAATGTATAGGGTTGTTTTCCAAGAAGTAGAAATGTGTTTATTCCTGGTTGCCCTGTGGTTTACTCTTATCTGATAGGTCTTGGGTAATTCTAAACAGCAGTTGAAGTTGGCACTGTGCCATAAAAATGAAAATAAAAATTTTGAAGCCATTTCAGCATTTTTTCTTTTGGAAGAAACCAAACAGTTACAATGATCCCAGCCCCCCAAAAGTAAGATTAACCCCACTGTTATGCATCATAATTAGTCCTATATTATCATAGGTACAATATCACACATGACCTTTAATCTCAACTGACTGTTTATGCTTGAAGTAACATTTGAATGGATAACATGTGTAATTAGGACAGACTTTTGTATAATATAGTTGAGGAAAAGCTACATGTGCTTTTAAAGGAAAAATTTATTAAATTAGTAGAGCAGGTATCCAGATTTTTCTGTTACTGTGATTACTACCAGCTTTGCTGGTATAGAACAGTGATAACTTGGTTAGGAAACCTGTTTTCTTCTGTGTCCTGTCCTCCGTGCTCCGTAGAAAGTTTACAGGTATTATGAAGATCAATGCTTATATAAGTATCATTAGAAAGTGAACATAAAGGTAACATTTGAAGCACATAATTAATATTCCTGATGTCGAGTTAGCCCCAAGCTAATTACTCATGCCTTTTGGCCCTTTATTTAACTTAGTGAGTACATACTTTTCCAAGCACTGTTAGGATTTCTAGTGAAGCTGCAGTCACACAGAGAGCTTTGTCGAAATCACTCAAGTATGTGTTTTAAAAAAGCTGCCTGTCAGTGCCCCATAGAAATGCCAAAGCACAAATCAGTAGCATATTCTCCTTGACCACTGGAGAAAACAACCGCAGGCAAATTCAAAGCACATTTCACAGTGCGAGCCCAGAACTGATTTCAGTTCTTGGCTGACATCGGGGTTTTGTTCTGAAAGAGCATGAACACTCTGTTTCCCTGGTGCCATTGATCGCTTGAGTGTCCTGTAAGCTAGGGGCTGGGTAGAAGAGAGTCGCTCTGGTGTGTGATTACATTCACTGTTCTCCTAGACGTGGCTTCTCTCCCATTTGGGATACATTAAGTGCTCATGAAAAAGCTTACATGTTGCTCAGTTTAGCCATTGGTATATATTTGTAGAATTTTTCTACCTTTTTTCTTTTTTTTACTATAATATTTACTTATTTAATCAATAAGTTTAAGCCTGGATTCAAAATAGTTTCACCGTTTCTTTGATGGAAAAATAATTCCTTGTCTTTTTAAATTTTATATGCTCATTAGAGAGAGCAAGAGAGAGAGAGAGAATGTGTGGGTTGGGGGTTGGCGCTGAAAAGCAGACTCTGTGCTGAACCCAGAGCCTTAACTCAAAGCTCGATCTCACGACCTCTAGGTCACGACCTGAACCTAAAGCAAGAGTTGGGCACTTAACTGACTGGACCAGTAAGGTGCCCCAGTAGTTCCTTGTCTAACAATGGTAGACTGAAAGATGGCTTCTGAGGGCAACTCCGTATAGGACCAAGGGAGAAAAGAACAGGGAAGGAAAAAGAAAAAAAAAAGAAAACTGGCTAAATTTTTTGAGTCTGGGCCTTTGGCAATTGGAAAGAAAATTTCTCCCTACTCACATTTCCCTCAATCTCCCCTGGGCACACACCCCCTGCCACACATAAAAGCACTAATTCCAGAGGTAGGTCTTAAATAACACAATCATGGAAACTGCGCCATTGGGAGGCTGAGGCAATACTGTATGTATGTGTGCCTGGCATTGGGAGTGGGAACAGGGCCTTCGGTGTGTCTGCTCATCTCCTTTGTTATGCTGAAGGCGCAGGGGTGCCCGGGTGGCTCCGTGGGTAAGTGTCTGACTCTTGATTTCAGCTCAGGTCATGATCTCAGGGTTCTGGGATCAAGCCCCGTGTCTGACTCCATGCTCAGCAGGGAGTCTGCCTGTCTCTCTCCCCCTGCCCCTCTCCCTGCTTGCTCACTCTCTCTCTCTCTCTCTCAAATAAATAAATCTCAAAAAAATTAAAATAAAATGAAGGGGCAGTTTTCTGCAAGAGCCTTGGTTGAACAGAAACCTGTTTCCATGGGTGTGCAAAAGAGATTGGTGATGTAAACCATGATCAGGGGAAGGAGATATTTTTGGAAGCTGATTAACTTCAGTGAACTTCGGTGAAGGTTTTTTGTTTTTGTTTTTAAAGATTTTATTTATTTATTTGAGAGAGAGACAGAGATCACAAGTAGGCAGAGCAGCAAGCAGTCAGAGAGGGGGGAAGCAGGCTCCCCACTGAGCGGAGAGCCTGATGCGGGGCTCCATCCCAGGACCCTGAGATCATGACCTGAGCCGAAGGCAGAGGCTTAACCTACTTACCGAGCCACCCTCACGCCCCTAGGTGAAGATTTTATGAGGACCAGAAGTGTTCCTTTGTGGAGGTCTTAAAGGAACAGTTTAAGAAATCGGGAGCGGTTTAAGGGCTTCTGGCTAGAAATATGGATGAGTTAGATGTGCATCCTTTATAGAATAATAATTCTCTGGATCTAAAGTTTATAACTAAAAGAGATATTAGGAAATACAGTATCATTTTTTAATAAGATTCAGTCTTTTTTTTCTTTTTTAAGATTTTATTTATTTATTTGACAGGCAGAGATCACAAGTAGGCAGAGAGGCAGGCAGAGAGACAGAGGAAGGGAAGCAGGCTCCCTGCCGAGCAGAGAGCCGGATGCGGGGCTTGATCCCAGCACCCCGGGATCATGACCTGAGCTGAAGGCAAAGGCCATAACCCACTGAGCCACTCAGGCGTCCCAAAGTACAGTATCATAAGATGTTATTTATGGATGTGGAAAACGTAACTTACTCCTGATGCCTAATGTTTTAGTTCCAGAAGAAAGAATATACTAGGAAAATGTAATCTGTATGCACTGAAATTTCAAATACGGTTCGTATTTACCCACTGAACTGTCAAAGGGTTCAAAGCCTCTGAAGCTAACAATGTGGTTTAAACCCTTCTGGATTTAGCGTATGTGTTCATAGTATGTTTGCACATGCATATGTATATTCATAAAGTAGATATAAATGTGACCACCTTCTAGAAATTATGAGCTTTTCTGAAATTATTAAAATGATATGCAGTGTAGGACGCATATTGTGGTTCATGGAAAGCTCATTTTAGAAAACATTTCGGGATGTCCCGTTGACAGCAAAAGTCGGCAGTTATCAATCTCCTCAGACTTACATCTTGAGTAAAATAAAATACTAAATGAACTGCTTTGTGGAACTTTTCTCATTTCTCTCAATTTTTAAGCCAGAAGGCACAAGAAATTGAGAACTCTTTAGGAACATGTGTGCATGTGTGTCTGTGTTTGTTACATGGGTTATATTTCTGTGGCAGTTCTGGGCTTTGTCAGATGTTGAGAATCTGCAGGGCTCCTCCCTTAGTTGGGGAGAGTCTGCTCTGGACGTGGCAGAAATTAAATCAGCTCATGAATCAGAGGGATCTGTAATGGAGCAAGAGCATGGCGTTTATTCTTCTAACCCCATGGTTTTTCTTTTCTGATGAGAGCTTAGTTAGAAAGTCAGTATACCGAACAGATAAGAAATGATACTTTATTTACATTTAAATTTAGGGTCGCCTGGGTGGCTCAGTCAGTTGAACACCAGACTCTGGTCCTGACCTTGGGGTCATAGGATGGAGCCCCATGTCGGGCTCTGTGCTCAGTGCTTAGTCTGCTTGATTCTGCTTCTTTCTCTACCACTGCTCCTCCCCCTGTGAGCATGTGCTGGCTTACTCTCTCTCAAATAAAAATAAGATCTTAAAAAAATAAATTTAAATTTAAACATTTGCTGTAAGTCCCATCACTTAGAATGGGATACTGTTTTGATTAACAGGTGGTAGGTGCTAAGGGATGGGCTTCCGTGTAAATCTTCGTGCCGGATCCAGAAAGGACCTTGTTATTGCTATTTATTTAACCTTTAATCATGGCAGTGTTGAAATCCTACTTTGCCAGACTGAGAGTTTTTTATAATAAAAATTAAAGTCAGGATGCACAGGCAGGTGCAGTCATGTCCTGTTTGCAAACAGAGTTGATGTGTCAGTAGGTAAAAGTATGGAACACTTTGCTTATTTTGAGCAAAGTACCATGGGTGCCAAGGAAAACAAATGCCCCAACTTTTTCCTCCTGTAGCTTTTAGAAGAGCCTCTGCTTCTGAGATATATTTCTTGTCATGGCTTTCAAAAGGAGAAAAGCAGTTCTTGAAGTCCAGAAGAGAAACCAGGAAATCTTTCTTTTATTTACTCATTTAACAAGTATCTACTGGCTGACTAGTACATGCCAAACGTGCTAGAACCCAGGGTTACAGTGATGACTAATTGAGACAGTGCTCCAGACTTCATGGAGCTTATACAGGCTTACCTCCTTTTATTGTGCTGTGCAGACACTGTTTTTCCACAGACTGAAGGTTTGTGGCAACCCTGTGTTGACCACGTCCACTGACGCCATTTTCCTGACAGCATTTGTTCACTTCATGTCTCTGTGTCACAATTTGGTGATTTGGTATTTCAGACTTTTTCATTATTCCTTTTGTGATGTTGATCTCTGATCAGTGATTATGATTCCTTGAAAACTCAGATGATGGTTAGTATTTTTTAGCAATAGAGTTTTTTAAAATTAAGATATGCTCATTGTTTTTTAGATTATAACACTGTTGCACACTTAATGGACCACAGTATAGTGTAAACATAATTTATATATGCAGTGGGATACCCAGAAATTCATTTGACTTACTTTGTTGTCCTATGCGCTTTATTGCGGTGGTCTGGAAATGGACCCTCAATATCTCTGAGGTTAGAGCCTATAGCCTCGTGTTAGAAGATGGGCGCTGAACTAGTAATAAAAAGTAGCAAGAGATGCTTATTCTCTTACAACAAGAGTGACATGGTGGGTCTGGAAATAGGCACACGGAGTTGTAGATTTACTGGCAAGAATTTGAGGTCACTTTCAGCCAGAAGTTCTATTTTCCCCAAAATCTGGGAAAAGCATTCATCGGCTGGGGACTGCAGGTTAAATGGGGAATTTGGATTTGAGGCCCGTCAAGAAGACCTGACATAATCACGAGAGAATGAGGACTTAAAAGTACTTAATTATCGTTGTCTTTAAAAGCACATCCAGGGCATCTGGGTGGCTCAGTTGGTTGATTGTCTTCCTCCGGCTCAGGTCTTAATCCGAGTCCTGGGATCAAGTCCTGCATTTGGCTCCCTGCTCAGTGGGGAGTCTGCTTCTCCCTCTGGCCTTCTCCCCCTGCTCCTGGTCTTTGTCTCATAAATAAATAAATAAATACAAACAAATAAAAATCATACCCATACAATTAGCGTCATGTTTGTAGGTAGCGACGTGAGGAAGGAGATAAAGAGAAGTGAGCCAGTGGCCTCGTTGGCTCTGCTGTGATCAGGTTCTCCAGCTGGGTAAGGGGAGAAGAGGGAAGCCTGCTCCAGGCCTTTGTGGAATAAAACCACCTTTCCTTTGAAGATCTTTGATGAACATTCTTGGTATTTCTGCTCTTTATCAATAATGCTGAATTCAAGTCTGCCATTATCCAGATCATCGCAAGATTTTCAACTCAGAGGTTGATTTCATTCCAAGAATTGAGGTTGGTAAGATACAGTTAACCCTTGAACACCATGGGAGTGAACTGCCTGGTGTTCAATAAATATATTACAGTACTGTGAATGTGTTTTCTCTTCCTGATTATTTTCTTCATAACGTTTTTTCTGTAGCATCCTTTATTATAAGAACACAGTATAGAATACATAGAACATACAAGATTTGTGTTCACTGACTTTATATGTTATTGGTAAGACTTCCAGTCCAGAGCAGGCAATTTGTGTCTAAGTTACTGGGGAATCAGTAGTTACATGTGGATTTTCAACTGTGCGGGGGCCAGTGCCTTAGCTCCGCTCAAGGGTCAACTCTGTTTCATTCATTTTGTTTGTCCTTGTCATGTTGTTGTCTCAGGGGCCCAAGCATTTCCTGCCTTCCTCACTGTTTTGTAGATGTACAGTCTCCTCATGTACTATTTTGTGTCACTCAGCTTCGTTTCCGTGGCTTTCAGAGGTTTGTGCACAGTGACAAACTTCACGGTGTCCTTGAGGTGGACGTCTTTTGCAGACAGACCTGAGCGAATGTATTTGTTACTGATTGTTTAGAAATATGTCTGTAGCCTCCCATAGTTCAAGTCAGGTGAGAACCGAAGACCTTGTCACCTACAAGCCCCGTTCCGGGCAGCGCATTGTAAGGAAAGCGAGGCTCTGACTGCATCACACACAAATACAAACAATTATTATCCAGCAGGCGCAAAACCTGTCACAACCTATTCTTTGTCTGTGTAGGTATTCCAACACGTACCTCCGAAAAAATCACTCACTTGAAGTGTACTCATATTTCAGCTTCAGGATTCAGCTCTAGGGTTGTTGCAGTCGATTGACAGAAGGTCATAGAGTTTTCATTATACAATTAAATATGGGGCCTTTCAGTAGGGTATGCTGTTGAAGGGCATCCATATACATTATTGCCCAAATCAGAAAAAAGACTTTGGAGAATGAAAGGGGGAGCTATTAAAATTATCCTGGGGTAATCGATGACGACTGGGACTCTAGCAGGCGAATTGGAGCCTGTGGTTTTCCTAGCAGTGGGCATGCTTGATTCCCGTACTCTGTTCATGCAAAGCAAAGATAACCATATGGTACTTCTTCCACACATAAATCTTAAACACTCACTGTTTTGCCAAGGAAAAAAAAAATCATTTCTATCCTGTATAATGCAAATTAACAAATCCTTTAAGGTTGGGCAGAGACAAAGATATTTTAGATCTTTTTATAGCTACCTCTGGCTTTGTGGCATCTGATGAGAGCATGCCGGATAACCACTAATCACTCCTGCAATAATTCCTCATTGGTGCTTGAGATGCTAAGTAATGCCAGTAAGATGTGAATGGAAACGCACTAAAATGCGTAAATCACACTGGAATACTTTTGTATTGAAGTACTTAAAATTTACTATAGATGTTAGAACAGTGCCTTTGCTAGAGGATGAAATCCAGTGGTTTTTAAAGAGAAGGTACAAGGGGCTCCTGGGTGGCTCAGTTGGTTAAGCGTTTGCCTTCAGCTCAGCTCATGAGCTGAGGGTCCCGGGATCGAGCCCCATGTTAGGCTTCCTGCTTGAAGAGCCTGCTTCTCCCTCTGCCTCTGTCCCTGACTTGTGCTCTCTCTCTCTCTCTTTCTCAATAAATAAAATCTTAAAATACACACACAAAATTAAAAAAATAAAAATAGAAAGTGTGGTATTCTTTATTTTTGTTCAGCTTTAATGCTGCGCTAAGAGAAAACACGAGTGTTTGCAGCATTTAGCAACAATTTTACTCTTGTTTGTGTAGTTTTCTGGGTACTCTAACCACAAAATATTAATGCACATCTTTAGAAATAAAATAGTGTGCTCTAAAGAATACAGATAATCACTGATAACTTGTGATTATTTTACTAGATTTTTAAAGTAATTCAAGAGTAGCTACTGTAAGATCAATAATCAGCCTGCTGAGGAATAAATAATGCAATCGATTTACATTCTTTTGTTGCCACTGATAGAGCAAGAACGATTCACCCTTCCTCTGTTCTGTAAGAGTCTAAGAAGAAAATATATCCAAACTTGAGGTATCAAACTATATTTTCAAAAAAATATATAAAATATGGTTCTCTTACAGATACAAATTTGAGCCCATCATAAATTCATTTGACTAATGAGTAGGGGAATCAACAGAACTAAACCTTGTTCCCCTCAAATTCCAGAGACCACACACACACACACACACACACACTCACACACACACACATGGGACACTTGTAGAATGCTGGAATAAGGTTGTAAGATTAGTAAATTGATTATTATTTTGCAGACAGTATAATTGTGATCTTTGAGGTTATCTTTCTCCCACAGAAAAATCTTTTGCATCTCTGTGGATAAAAATCTCTTAAGTTAGCAAATAACATAACAGATTGCATCCTGATAAATAAACAGTAAGCCAAACAAACGCACATTATTCTAAACTATTACATAATTCTTGAGTGGGCCTATTAGTGATCTAGCCTGACATTGAAAGGACATGAAGTTATCCTTTTGAATAATTTAGTTTTTCCCCCAGTTTTTCCTAAGAAAGGATATTGTTTTGTTTGGCTCTGGTTTATTCTTACTTATGTGGTTCTTAAGCAGGTACCACCAAACTGTGCCATTTGTCTGTGTTTTGTATCCTGTTTATTTGCTAGAATCAAGGAGTGAGTCGAAGTGAGGGCCCAGAAAAGGAAGGGGCTGATAGTTGTGACTTTTCTGAAATGTAAGCGAGACCAGCTGTGTGTTGGTTTGGAGCTTTCATTCTTTGTGAAGGGAGCTCTTTAAATCCAGGAGCTCAGTTTGGCCCTTAGGCCAATCTCAGAGAAGTGTGTCTATTGTAAATGTTCTCTAGAAGCGGAAAGATTTATTCAATTCTGAGCCAGCACACTAGTAATTAAAAGATCGAAGCTAGGGAAAGAAGAAAACAGTCCTATATTTAACAGCACTTATAGCTTCTAAGAGATATAATCCTTTGTAACTTACATGCAGATATCCACTGAGTGGGGGAAAATGTCTTCTTGAATGCAGAGATGTCCTTAAGATCTCGGGGTTTAGATTTTGATGTCTGCTTTTAAGGGTAACCTACTCTTCTCAAGTGGAAACCAACCCACTGTACTTCAATGGTGTTTCTCCTTCTTCAAAGCTAAGGTCATAGGAGTTAAATGCTTTATTTTTTTCTAGTGGATCCCATTGTTTTATAGTTCGTAGCAGTCAAACAAATTGGTAACTTATTTGCATTGGGGATGGACTTCTCTCAGAATGGTTTTGTTTCTGAGTGACAGACACTAATTATCCCTTTGAAAATACACACGCAGTGCACAAATGGGCTCTTCTGTCTTCTAAGTGGTGATCTTTGATCCCTTCAGCAGTTGCTACTGACCACCTATTGTTTATCTGGCATTGTTCTAGATATTGGGGAGATAGCAGTGAAAAACACAGAAAAAAAATCTGTCCTTGTGGAGTTCACATTCTAGTGGGGGACACAGATAACAAACAAGATAAACAAAATGTTTTGTTAGGTAACAAAACAGTACACTAAACTTGGACAAGGAGTCAAGTTCAAGGCTCCTTGAGGCTTTCCCCCTCTTGTGTGATGAGATGAAAAGACTTTTGATAATCTTTCTCTTATGTCAAGAATAGTGCTCCCCCCTGCGCCCCCCAACCCCGGGGCCCCAGCTTTCTGTAAGGACTTTTCCTACAGGGTGAGCCTCCCCACCCAGGGCATTGACAGCTGAGTTAATAAAGTAACAGATCCACTCAGGGTCAAGAGCTGATATATGCTGCCCCAGTGTCCCAAATTGCCCCAAAGGGTCTGAAATTAAGGCCTTTTGCCCCTTACAAATTGTGCATTTTCTTACTTGCTCTTCCCTAGAGATCAGTTTCAAAGGTTGTTTAAAATTAAAATCAGCATTTATGATTTTATGTGGTGTATTCTGTCCTGAGACAAATTTCATTTGCTCGATCTAGGGTTTTTTCTGTTTTGTTTGTTTGCTTGCTTGCTTCCTTCCTTCCTTCACTGGAGTTCAGACTTTGGAATAAAGCGATATGCTGAGCCTCATCAGTTTTCACTCACCTCGTGTTTATTGAGCATTTTGTATGTGCCTGGGACTCTGCCAGTAGTTGTGGACACCGGGAGGACAGGCAAGGCATGGCTTCTGCCTTCCGTGCGTCTAAACCACTTAGAAACTTACAGAAGTAGTTTTTGCTTCCTTACCCATATGATGCAACTAGAGAAAAATAACCAAGAACATACTGGCGTCTACTTGGGAGGTGGGGATGGGAAATAAATTAGGTTTTAAATTTATCACATAATGTCAAACAAACAAACAAACAAGAACGGTCAAAATTCTCTTGAAAATTCCTTAAATTGTCCAAAAAGTACAAGCAATATTTTACTTCTTTGCCAGCAGCCAGAAAAATCTTTAAAATCATTTAGACATCCTTTCTGCAATTATGGCCCTTTTCAGACCTGATCAGCCCCATCATCTCTTTAATGCAAGTGTTGTAGGATTCCCAGCTGAGTGCATTAATCTGGCAGCGTATATATGATGTGACCTTCCTCTGTTTTCACCTCGGTTCACATGTAAGGTGTATTCTGGCACCCCCGAGAAGATAGAAACCACTGTCAGCCAGAATGATCAGAGATGGTTTCATGGGGGGGACTTCATTTCCTGTCTGTCTTCAGCTAGAATATAACCTTCATGAGCAGAAGACGTTCTTTTGTTCACTGGTGAGTCTCTAGTACTATAGAACATATGAGGAGCCTAGTACATAAATTGTAGAATGACTGGCTAGATGGACACCCAAGAGTCATCCCTGGTTCTTTTTGCCTCATCTCCACTTCCGATCAGTCAATACATGTGTCCGTTCTGCCACCTCCCTCTCTGAATCTCACACCCTTCTCCACGCCTGCTGCTGACACCTGCTCAGGCCTCCATCATATCGGTCACTGAATCAGCCTCCTGACTGCTTTGCGTGCTTCTTGTCTTGTCTGCCTTCTTTCCCCCAAGAATCTTTCTACAGCAAATGGGTTGGAAAACTACCCTTCTTTAAGACCCTTTGATGACTCCCCATTGACTTCTAATGAAAGCTCCTTAACTGGCATAATACAAAACGCTTCATAATCTGTCTGCTCTTTCCACTCCATTCTATTTGACTAAGTGTCCTCACTTTGTGTTCCACGCTCCCGCCTCACTGAAGTTCTCATTGCTATAACTTGCCTTGCAAGCCTGACTTCCTTCCCTTCAGTGCTAGACCTTTTCTGTGAAGCTTTCCCTGGACTCTCTGTTCTGGGAATGATGTCACAGCTTTCTGCTCCCACAGCGGCCTGATTCTCTCTGCCTATAATTAGGGTCCCTATCCCATGGTATTGAAAGTGCCTCTTACTTCTCTGCCTCCTTTGGTATTTTCCTATTTCTCTGTATCTTAGGAAGTTTTTGTAACTTTAACCTAGGTAAAAGTAAAAGTAAAAAAGTAAAGCTAACCTAGGTCTGACGTAGAGTATATATGTGAAGTAAATCGTGAATGAATAAGTGAAAGACTAATTCAGTGGGACTTGAATGTGACCTTGAAAGATGGATGGACTTCCTGTACTCTGAAGACTAAAGTGAAGTGACTGTTATTAGAGATGAGAGGGTCATAGAGCGAAGCTAGCAATGATGGAGTTGCTGATGTTAGAGGTTGAGCTCTGATGATCTTAGGGATGCTGGGGATGGAGGGCACCTGGATTGTGTGTGGCATTTGAGTCATTAACTCACTTCATTCCCTTTTTTCTTTAGTCTGAGAGTGACATTGAGATCATAATAGTCCAATAAGGAGTCCATTAGTCCAATAGTCCATTAAGGAGTTTTTTGGAAAGAAAAGTTAGAATGGCTCAGATAAAATTTGTCCAGATGTTTTATAGTGACAAAGGTTGCATTATCTCAGAGTTGTTTTGTTTTTTAAAGTGTGTCTGCGAAGCTCCTCCTTGTTCGATGGAAGAGGCTTTAAAAGAAGCTGCCAAGATGTACTTTTGTTAAACATTGGCAATAATAAATTTTTATCTGAACTAATTTTGAACCTTTGTTATTATTTTTTATTTTAGAGAGGGGGGAGGGGCAGAGGGAGAGTCAGGATCCCAAGCAGGCTCCACGCCCAGCTCAGAGCCCAACATGGGGCCCCATCTCAGGATCCTGAGATCACGACCCAAGCCAAAATCAAGAGTCAGATATGAACCCACTGAGCCACCCAAGTACCCCTTGAAACTTTAAAGAAGGGAAGACCCTAGTTTTTATTTTCATTTGACAAACTATTATTTTCTTTTTTAAAATGATCTCACCAGACAAGAAAGGACCACGAAAGCATGCAAAAGAGGTTCTGCATTCATTTTTGCTACTTAAAAAAAAAAAAAATGTATCTTTCTTCCCTCAGGCTAGTGGTGTCATTTTGATTTTAGGACCTTTTATTAGATTATGGGTATTCTAATTAGAGCAAAAATAGATTGCTTCAATCTTTCCTTTGTCTATTCTTATGATTTTAAATTATTTATTCTTCTGTGAACATTATCACACATAGGTGGGAGGGCTAGAATTTGGTAAGGCAGGCCCAGCCTAGCATAGAACCTCATAGAACCTCATAGAACCCCACTGTGGCCTGTTCTCCATGCTGCTGCTTTGTAGGTTACTTCTCTGCCCATTTAGCTGCCTTGATCCACTGCGGTCTTCTGGAATGGGGGCATGGTGGAATTCGGCTTTGTACTCCTACTCACAAGCATCATTGCTGATGCATAACGGACTCTCAAAGAATATTCGTGGGGGTGCCTGGGTGGCTCATTGGTGAAGGGTCTCCCTTCAGCTCGGGTCATGATCTTGGGGTCGTGGGATCCAGACCCATGTTGGGCTCCTTGCTCAGCGGGGAGTCTGCTTTTCCTTTCTCTTCTGCCCCTTCCTCCTGCTTATGTGCCTGCTCTCTCTCTCAAATAAATAAAACGTTAAAAAAAAAAAAAGAATATTGTTGGTAAATGATAAAGCATGTTAATCCACAGTTTGAAAAAAAAATCTCCAGTGAACCCCACTGCCTGTCAGATAGGGTCCAAGCTTTCTGGCTTGGCTTCAGACCCCAAATTACCCAGCATTCTCTTGCACAGCCTTGACCTGTGGCTGTATCCCTGCCGGGTTCCCGCCTTGTCCTCCAGTGCCTTCTCCTTCCCTGGTCTCCTGTTTCTACTTCCGATTCTCTGCCACCTCTCACCTCTGATACACCCTTGCAGGAACAGCTTCTCCTGATTGTCCAATTGAGCAAAATGTTTCTTCCTTCCTGCTTCCCTAGGACAGCCTTGTTTGATATCTACTTTATTGTTTATAGCTTTTATGTTATACTTTAGTCGGAGAGGATAGGAGAGGATACGAGCTGTCTTACTCACCTTTATATCTTTCTGTATCTACCAAAGAAGAGCCTCTCAATAAATACTATTACAATATATTCAATAAATGCAGACTTACTATAAAGCAAAGCATTTTTTTTTCTGTTTTTTACTTTAACCGAAGGGAAGACAATTGAATAATTTATCTAGCTTGACCATGGCAAAAATTACAGGATGCTGGTAGAAACAGAGTTGAAATAAATGAGCCAAAAGGGCAAGTATCCCACATACCTTTGACTTTTTTTTTTTTTTTTTTTTTGTATTTCAGTCAACACCTTTAATGTTCTTCAACTCTAGTTGCTGTGTTGGTTAATCAACCACACACTAAAGTGTTAAGATTTTGAACTTTTTCTTTTAGAGCCCAGAGGAGTTACAGTGAATCAATTTGATTGCCCTGAACAAAATGGGGTTTATTAGAAAGACGGTGAAAGCTAACTTAGCATTTCTCTGCCTTCATGTTTCTGTTGGCAGCATCTTTCAGTGTGGGTCAGCGGGTGGGTGACAGTGAAGGATCATTGTTTGGCTGAATATGTAGGAAATGAAGTCCCAGCTCCGGTGTTTTTTTCTTTTTCTCCTCAGTGAGAATTATGAATGAAGCAGACAGCAGAACTAGAGATGGGTTTTACTTTGCCTTTTAAAGTCTTCTCTTTATGGTTCCATTCATATTTAATTGAATAAAAAAAAATGAAAACATTTTAATGGACTTAAGTGTTTTTGGACATGTTGAAATCTGCTTCTCGTGCAAATGAACATATTGGCAAGGAACAGATAACATGATTGCTGAAACTTCCCAGTAGCATTTCTGAAAGTATTTTCTGTGGAAAATCTGGATGATGGTATCAAGATAAAGGCTTTGGGAAATGCTGTGTGAGCTAAGCCCCAGAGAGTCCCAGTGTACATTTGTATGGTAAAGGAGGAAAAGTTCTGATTTAAAAAAAAAAAAACCAAAAAACTTATTAAAAAATAATAAAATAAGATAACTTGTTTGTTTAGCCCAGTGTTTCTGAAATTTCTGTGATGGTAGAGCACTTTTTTCAAATAACACTTTTAGTCAGTTTTGGCTACTGTAGCAATTTTACTACATTGGGGTGGCTGGAGCAACAGATACTCATTTCCCAGTTCTGGAGCCTGGGAAATCCACAACCTCGGTGCTAGCAGGGTCAGCGTCTGGTGAGAGCCCTCTGCTGGCATTACAGATGGCGGCCTTCTTCCTGTGTCCTGTGGTGGAGAAAAGAGACCATCTCCCTTGCGTTTCTTCTTGGAAAGGCACCAATCCTGTCTCCCCAACCCCCTCCACCCAGGGCTTTCCCCTTAGGACCTGGTCAAGCCCTGCCCCTGAACTCCACTTCCAGACGCCATCACATTAGACATTAGGAATTGAGTTTCAAAGTATGAATCTTACAGAGACAAACATTTGCCTAATTTATTTTGAGAAATGCTGCTTTATTTTACTGTGGCTATTGTAACTTTTAGGGCTGCCATTTTACTGTTTGTTTTGTTTGTTCTTTCTGGTTTTTGTTCCCTGATGCTCCTTCCTTGCCTTCCTTGGGTCAGTTGAAAGGTTGTTTTTTTTTTGTTTGTTTTTTGTTTTGTTTTGCCTTTTTTTTTTTTTTTTAAGATTTTATTAGTTTGTTTGACGGACAGAGATCACAAGTAGGTGGAGAGACAGGCAGAGAGAGGGGAGGAAGCAGGCCCCCTGGTGAGAGGGAGAAGCAGGCTCCCTGTTGAGCAGAGAGCCCCGGATGTGGGGCTCCATCCCAGGACCCTGGGATCATGACCCGAGCCAAAGTCAGAGGCTTTAATCCACTGAGCCACCCAGGCACCCCCCACACACACTTTTTAAAAAATACACTAATTTTTGATTTTCAAGCTGTACCTCCTTGTACTCTTTTTTAGTTTCTTTAGGGATTACGATACACATACTGCTTCCATCTGTATAACGTTGTCTGTGCTGCATTTGCATACTTGAGAAACTTACAATACAATGTTTTACTGTTTGGTTTAAATAGTCATATGTATTTTGAAGGAATGCAGAGGGGAAAAATCTCTTTGATGTTTACCTACACAGTTCCTATTTCCAGGCAGTAGCTCTTCTTTCATGAAGTTCCAAGTTTCCATCTGGTATCATTTTTTTCCCTCAGCCTGAAGAACATTCTTTAGCTCTTGCAGAGTGCAGGTCTGCTGGCAGTGAATCCTTTTTTATTTTATATGAAAATGTATTTT
The DNA here is from genome assembly GCF_011764305.1 of Mustela putorius furo. Classification (NCBI taxonomy): domain Eukaryota; kingdom Metazoa; phylum Chordata; class Mammalia; order Carnivora; family Mustelidae; genus Mustela; species Mustela putorius. The sequence continues at coordinate 8,883,206 of NW_025421480.1, read as the reverse complement.
GCCTTCATTGTTGAAGAATATTTTTCCTAGATACAGAATTAGAGGCTGACAAGTTTGGGGTTTTTTTCCCCCTTTCAGAATATGTTTTTGTAATCTGTTGTTGCTGCACCAAATTATCATCAACTTAAGGACATAAAGCAGTACACATTTTTTATCTTAAATTTCTGGAAGCCAGAAGTCCAAAATTGATGTCAGCAGGCTAAGCTCAAGGTGCTGGCAGGGTTATGTTCCTTTAGGAGCTCTAGAAGAAAATCTGCTTCCTTGCTTCTCCAGCTTCTAAGAGGTTGCCTGCTTTACTTGTACAGACTCATGGCGCAGTTGTCAAAACCAACAACATCAGGCTGGGTCTTTGTTACTGCCATTTCTCTTGCTCTCTCTTTTCTGCCTTCCTCTTTAACTGTGAGGATCCTTGTGATGATAATGGGGCCCATGGGATAATCCAGGACAACCTCTCATCTCAGGGTCAGCTGATTAGTACCCTCACTTCTATCTTGATATCATAATTGCCTTTTGACACTTAATTTAACATAGTCACTGAGTCTGGGATTTAGGACTTGGATGTCTTTGGGGGAGTCATTATTCTACCTATCATAGCACCATAAAGATATTGTTTCACTGACTTGTAGTCTCCACAGTTTCTGAGGAGAACTCAGAATACTTTTCCTCACTGTTGCCTTATATGTATATAAGATGAGATTTTCCCCTGGCTCCTTTCAAGATTTTCTCATCTTTCTTTTCCATTGGATTGAGTGTAATGTGTTGTTGGGTTTTGTTTTTGTTTTTTGGGGTTTGTTTTGTTTTGTTTTGTATTTATACTGTTGAAGTTTGCCAAACATCTGCAATATGTATTTTTATATCTTTTGCCAAATTCAGGAAAGTTTTGGTAATTGTATTTTCAATTAATATTTTTGCCCTATTTCCTTCCTCTCTTTCTGTTCTTTCTTTGGGAATCCAATTACAAATATGTTGGACATTTTGAAATTTTCTCACAAGTCTCAAGCTTTTTAAAGGTTTATTCAGTCCTTTTTTCTCTGTTCTATAGAGTAGATGATTTTTAGATGGATTTTTGTCTTAAAAATGTATTTTTTTAAAGTTATAATAAGGCTCCTGGCAATGGTGAAGTAACTCCTATCATACAAAGCAATCATATATAACAACTATAAACTCTACATAAAATATAAAAAGCAACTATCTAAAGGCACTGGAGAGGGGTGCCTGGGTGGCTCAGTGGGTTAAAGCTTCTGCCTTCGGCTCTGGTTGTGATCTCAGGGTCCTGGGATGGAGCCCCACATTGGGCTCTCTGCTCAGTGGGGAGCCTGCTTCCTCCTCTGTCTCTCTCTGCCTGCCTCTCTGCCTACTTGTGATCTCTCTCTGTCAAATAAATAAACAAATAAATAGAATCTTTAAAGGCAATGTAGAGTAATGAAAAGTAGAGAGAAGCTGGAGGGTAATCAACATTTGAAATAAATGAACACCACTAGGTGAATTATAATCTGCTGTTAAGCCACCCAGTGAATTTTTTATTACAGATATTATAGTGTTTAGCTTAGAATTTTCAGTTAATTCCTTTTGTTTGTTTTTTTTTAAACATTTTTTTGGTGATATTTCTTAATTTGTTTATTTATTATAAGCATATTATCCTTTTTTTTTCCTTAGGTATGGTTATGAAACCCATGATTAAAAACATTCTTGTTGAGTTATTACAACATCTGGATCACCTTGGGTTGGTCTCCATTGACTGCATTTGTTTTCCCCTTAGAATAGGTCATTTTTTTAATTGTCTAGTAATTTTGGATTTTATCCTGAATGTTTTTAAGATATTGTAGGATTATGGATTCTGTTATATTCCTCTGAAGACAATTGAATTTGGTTTGTTTTAGGAAGCCATTATCTTGGCTGAGCTCTTGCTCCAAACTTTGTTACCAATGTGAAGGGAACTCGTTCAGTTCCTTGAGCCTTGGCTTGACTGCTGGGCAGCTGCTTGATGCTTGTGGATTTCAGGGGTCAGCCAGAGATCCAGATACTATTTTATGCAGTAAATTTAGGTTTTCCCTTCTGTGGTTCTCACTGGGATAGTTCTCACTTTCTTCTGTTTCTTTGAGTTTTAGTTGTCCCAGGTTGCACAGATTTTTGTTTAGCCAAAAAGCCTTAGAAACAAGAAACTCACCCAGCAGTGTTCATTTATTTCAAATGTTGATTACCCTCCAGCTTCTCTCTTCTTTTCATTACTCTCCAGTGCCTTTAGATAGTTGCTTTTTATATTTTATGTAGAGTTTATAGTTGTTATATGTGATTTCTTTTTATGATAGGAGCTACTTAACCATTGCCAGAAGCCTTATTGTAACTTAAAAAAAAAATTGATTGATTGATTTTTGAGAGACTATGCAGATGATCAGTGGGGAGGGGGATAGGGAGAGGGGGAAAAGGAGAGAAACAGACTCTGGCTGAGTGCAAAGCCCAATGCAAGGCTCTATCCCGTGACCCTGAGATCATGACCTGAGCTGAAATCAAGAGTGAATGCTTAACTGACTGAGCCACCCAGGTGCCTGCTTTATTGTACCTTTTAATAACTATGGCTTCTAATTTATGTTTATAGCCCAATTAAAAAGAAAGGCAAGATTTCTTCTGCTTTTATTTGCAATAAGTATTCTACTAGAATTAGCCTGACTATCACAAGTATCAGAGTTAAGTTCTTTGGAGCTGCAGACTCTTTCTTAATTTAGTGTGATTCTTTCTCGGTATCCCTTTGGTATTAATGACCTAGGCCATGGTCGATTTTCCAATCATGACATTTGATTTCTTCTGGAGAAGTTTTGCCTGAGACGTGGATCTTGTAAGATTGAACACAATTGGAATCAAATGCTGAGGAACTTTTAAGGCTTCTCCCATAGTGTTTTCCTAGCCCCTGTAGATACTAGTCTTAATACTCAGCAGTTATTATCTGTGATTTATCATGAGAGTGATTCATAACCTGAAGTTTTACATTAATTTTAAAGTTTTTAATTGCAAAAATAACAAATAAACACAATCACTTTATTAAAAAAAAATCTATACAAAGCTAAAATCCCACTTGATCATTGTTCTCAATCTCTATTTCCTCTTCTCCTCCCTTCATAAGAGACCATGGGTAACATTCTGGCATGTGACCTTAAAGATTACATATCAAACTACCAGGCTGTCTCAGTCAGTATAGCATGTGACTCTTGGTCTCAGGGTTGTGAGTTCAAGCCCCACATTGGGTGTAGAGCCCACTTTATTTTTATTTTTTTAAAAGATTTTATTTATTTATTTGACAGAGAGAGAGATCACAAGTAGGCAGAAGAGGCAGGCAGAGAGAGAGGAGGAAGCAGGCTCCCCACCGAGCAGAAAGCCGGATGCGGAGCTCGATCCCAGAACCCTGAGATCATAACCTGAGCCGAAGGCAGAGGCTTAGCCCACTGAGCCACCCAGGTGCCCCTCACTTTAAAAAATAATAAAAATAAAAAAAGATATGTGCACACATACCCCATGAGAAAAATTGAGAATTGTTTTGTGCTGTTTTGATAAGCAGCATCATGTTGTGTATATATCTGTAACATTCTTATTTTTGCTTACTACTATGCCTTAGATATCTTTCCCCATTTACTGTGTACAGATATAGTGCACTGATATTCTATACTCCAGTGTTTCTGTAGATAGAGTTAATTTATCCTATGGTAATCCTCTTAGGAAACCCTTCAACCAGTATTTTTAATTGAACCAGTGAAGCTTCATTGTTTTTGGAGCCTACTTACTTGAAATTTGTGATAATTAGACCAGGAACAGAATTAAAATTGATGGTTGCCACTTAATGACTTAAAAGAATATTTTTTTCTAACTGAGATATAAATAGCTTTTAAATACTAATTTTAAATGCTTACACATAAATTTTTCACCACGTTTCATTATCTAACAAAATTGTAGCTGGTTCAGCTTACTCTATGCATTCGAAAGCAATAAAAGGTACATGCCATTAAAGTAATTCCACAATTATTTGTCATGAATTAGTACCCTGTCTTTGTAAATTTAAACATGATCAGTACCTTCCCATTTTATCACACCCCCTTCACTTGGTTCTGTTACTTTCTAACTAGCATTCCGACAGATCCCTGTGTAAGGAGTTTACCTCTTGGTGAGGAGCTCTCCCCTTGGAGCTGATCTCTGGGTAGTAGGGGAAGGAATACAGAGGCTTTGTCTCGGTGCTCTAATAGCCTGAAGCTTTTTGTGATTTTGGATATCATTTTCAAAAGATAAAATGGGAATGAATACAGGTTATGTCAGAGAACTAGTAAATTAAAGTACTTATTTTGGTATAGATATATTTATATAGTCTCTTAAAGATTACTCCAAAAAATGCCCACGTGTATTTCTGGCTAAACACCAAGAAAATATAATCGGACCTAATCAATATTAAATACTTCTTTCTCTTTCTCCTCCTTTGACGATTGAACTCTCTTGTGGCATCTTTTCTCCTCTTACCCAAAGAGGTCAGGTGGATGTTACCAGTCCAGGCCTCAGGATGGAAGAGAAAGGAAGGAGGAGGGCCTGGGAAGTCGGAGCTGTTGCCGTAGATTTAGGAATTGCTAGGTCCCGCTGTGCTGGTTTTCGATGCCTCTTCCGTTGTCATTATGACTCTCTGCATCGCCGCCACCTCTCAGCCTTCAATACAGATGTGGAAGTGAAGGGTGAGGTTCTCTAAAAGCACACATCCCTCCTCTGAGCAAAGATTCAGGCCAAACAAGTAGCCACCACCTGCCCGGGCATGCTTCATTGAAGGAAGCGAAGACGGCTGAGGCTGCTTACTCCCAGTGAACCTGTGGGGGGATGATGCGCTCCGAGGCACTGTCCTAGCCCAGTGCCTACTTAGGCACCTGGGGGAGAATTAGACCTGTTCCTGCCCCGTGCTAACTCCAAGTGGAACTCTGCTCTCATAGGTGTCTAGAGCAGGGAGAGGATATTGCTTCCTTCCTCTGATTCAGGAATGAGCCTGCGGGGAGTGTTGGATCCTTGTTCAGAAGAAGGTTCCTGCATACCTTTGGGGTTAGATAGAGATGAGTTTGAAAGCCTCGTTATAAAAAGCTTGAGGTCCTATGTTTTGGGTTTAAAAATGTCATCTTTCTCTTTTCTGTTGGTTTTGTTTCTTGGGTTGAGATTGTATTTATTTGTTTGGCTAATTAACATTAAGATAATTATGAAACATAATACATGCATTTATGAACTGGTCTTTTATTTCATTTCTGGCAACATTTTTGTCCCTGAATGCTTTATGTGGTTTATTTATTTTTTATTTATTTTATTTTTTTTATTTTTTAAAGATTTTATTTATTTATTTGACAGGCAGAGATCACAAGTAGGCAGAGAGGCAGGCAGAGAGAGAGGAAGAAGCAGGCTCCCTGCTGAGCAGAGAGCCCGATGTGGGGCTCGATCCCAGGACCCTGGGATCATGACCTGAGCCGAAGGCAGCAGCTTTAACCCACTGAGCCACCCAGGCGCCCCCTTTATGTGGTTTATTTGCAAAAACAAATACAGGGCATCATTGTAGGGTACAGATTAACATAGATAGACCTACTTTAAAGGTTTTTATCTAATTTAGAAACAAATTACCACGATTGGATCCTTACTGTTTAATGTAACGTAAACAGTCAATTACTATGTAACATAAACAGTCAATTAATACTTATTTTGTATGTTATGTGTATTATATACTGCATTCTTACAATAGAGCAAGCTAGAAAAAGAACATGTTATTAAGAAAGTTATCAGGAGGGCCGCCTGGGTGGCGCAGTGGGTTAAAGCCTCTGCCTTTGCCTCAGGTCATGATCTCAGGGTTCTGGGATCGAGCCCCGCATCGGACTCCCAACTCAGCAGGGAACCTGCTTCCCCCTCTCTCTCTCTGCCTGCCTCTCTGCCTACTTGTGATCTCTGTCTGTCAAATAAATAAATAATATCTTTAAAAAAAGAAAAGAAAAGAAAGTTATCAGGAAAGCACATATCTGGTACCTATACCATATGGGGAAGAAATCTGCATTAAGTGAACATGAACAGTTCAAATCCATGTTGTTCAAGGGCCATCTGTAAATTGTCACTTCAGCTGAGTTGCAGGCTCTAAGAAACAGAGATAACAATCACATGGTGCCCTATGAAGCTGATTGCCATCGTTTTGTTTTCCTGTGGGAGCTACCTTCTTTCCTGTTCAAACATAGCCTGGTCTATGATCCCTCTTCCCATGTTGGTTTTAGTGGTTTCATTTTTGGTAGGGAAATCACCTTTGCGTTTCATTTTTAGGCATGGGCAGTGGGACCAACCTTCACATGAGACATTGGTCCCTTCCCTGCCGCAGATATGTGTGGTCATTCTGGAGGACGCCTGTAGAACTGGCTCCCTTTCAGAGCCATTTCCACTGCTTCGGTATGAAGAGCGTCTCCGACTGCGCACTAGTTAAGAGTGGTAATTATTGTGGTTCTTATTAGCCAAACAGGAGCAAGTGCTCCCGTGGTCCACCACTATCGACAGTATGCTTACGTACAGGACCGCACTGTTGGTTGAGATGAGGAAGCGGTGACTTGCGATTCTGCTGGCTGAAGGGTCCTCGTGTGGCAAGTTGTGGACACTATGGGCTCTGCCTCTTCTGCTCCTGTTCTTCCACACTCTTTCAGAGACCTGCTCAGTCATATTCTCCTTCTGAACCTTGCATTTATCAGCCCAGACATAGTAAGCTTACACATTTAAGTTTGTTTTATTATACTTTCAGTTTTTCTTTTTCAAGTGCTTTTAATAGCAGAAGAGGTTTTGTTATGAAAGAAAGAATGTAAAACTTTAGATTTGAAGGAAGCAGATCGTACCCCTTTAATAAAGGCAAAGTGACACAACAGCTTTTTACTGCTTGGGTGTTCTTTTTTTGCTGACCTGTATTTTAATTTCTAGTGTCTAGACTTAATAGTCTGGATTTAAACACAAAACATATAAACAGAATCATCTGGAACTGATTTTTTTACACTAAATACTTCTTTCTGATCCTCGTTTCCAGGAGGCTCCTTCCGCGAACCGTACCTCCAGATGAGAATCACTTAAATAACCAAGAGAGATTTAACTGTCCTTAGTTGGTTTTCTAAACAGTCACCTGCATTGGATTCACTTATGTTAAGACTTGACCAGCTGGTTGCAAACCACAGATTCATTCTCATAGACCCTCCCTGCAGTCTGTTATGCCCCCCCAAGTAGGATCCTGCTAAGGACTGTTTGCTGCTATTCTCAGTCGGGACCCCAGAGCGTGTGGCCTTTATAAATATTTGTGGATTTCCTGCCACATGATGCTGACTGAGCCAGACCTCTTCTGGGCATGGGCACATCCAGGGAAATGCATCTGAATCTTCCACTTGTCTTCCAGGCTGCTGTTACACAGATGCTTTCCATTCAAACAAGATAATAAAGTAGATTCAAAATCAAATTAATTATAAAAGTACGTAGCTAATACAAATAATGTCGCTTGCTAGATTCAGGAGCAGTTTGTTCTTAGTGGTGGTATTGAGCTCCCCTTGGAGCTTTCCTTGGAGAGCCCCGAGGCTGTGAGCCACGGAGAGCATTAGTGAGTGGAGGAGTGTCTGTTATTTGTACCAGGAAGCACAAGTCTGCAGAGCAACATTAAGATTTAGAATTTGAAGAAGCTTTGCAAATCCTGACACACCAGGTGATAAAACCCAGATGTTCTCTCCAACCCACACCTTTCCCTCCAAGCTCCCCACACAGACTAGATTTTTCTCGTTGAGTCCAGGAGATAAGGGAGGAGAAGAATGGTAGCAGAGTCTGTTTGGTAGAGAAATGGGGTGAAGGAATGCTTGGCTTCCTTGCCAAGCAGATAGTTCCAGCTCCAAAGAGTGTGCTAATTAAGAATAAAACTTTTCTCCCTACTGGCTGTCTGGTCCATAGACAAATACGGATAGGTAAGCAGTCATGATATTGGAGCAAGCATATTTGAGCATTGATAATAGGCTTCGGTTTAGTTTTTTACTGATGAGAATCATGATCTTTGTGACATGTACAATTTATCTTATTCTTGGCTCTCTTAATTGAGCCATGCTATCTTAAACCGGCCATCATAACGATCTCAAGGGGACTCTAGCAGCTCTGATCCACCATAGCTTTTACCCCTATGGACTCTCCCTCTCAAAGTTTACGAATTCAAAGAAAGATTACTCCTACTAAAATAAAGCACTAAATTCTGCCATTCCCTCCTCCCACCCCAGGCTTTAATTATAAAACGACTATCACACCAGAAAATAAACCTTAAATATTTTAACGTTTTCCCAGCAGGAGGACAGCAGCACATAAAGCAACATGCAATTATACTAACAGATTTATTTGTCTCTGACCCAGGAAGCTATGCATCAGTGCTTTAAGATGATAAAGTCTGCTCTGCCCACCCCGTGGGAGCTAATGAATTAGCATAAATACCTGCGAGCAGGTTAAGTACACACAATGTGACAGATAATGAATAAGGAAAGTCAACAATGGACAAGGACTTTAAAACACTGATCTATCAGATGTTTGAGAAAAATTTGCCTATAAATGTAGAGCTCAGCTCAAGTTTTAGTGAACAGCTTAAACTGCACTGTCTTCTTTTTGCTCTAAGTCAGGGTTCACATTGCTAATTCATTTCTCAGGTAGTTGCAGCCTGGGCATACATATTTACAAGTTACAATAATTTTGGATGTAAATTGGCTAAAATTCAAAGAAAAAAAAAGTAATATAAGAAATCCTGGAAACCTGGTCCCTAACCTCCTTGAGAGAACAGCTTTCTGAAATGTTTTATTTCTACTGGAATTGTTGAGAAGCAAATCACAAGTCTATTCACTGATTAAAATTAAGTCTCCTGGGGTGTCCACTAAGCCACCTTTGATGACCCCAGTTTGACTTACTGTCTTTTTACTTAAAGTAAATTAAACTGAATTGCTTTAAAAAATTCAGATCTGTAATTAACTCAGAAGGAGTTTTCATCTAGTAATTCAAATTAGTAATATTTAATATTAAATGTAGATATTTCTATGGTAATGAGCTTTAAATCTTCTGCAGGGGGCGCCAGGCTGGCTCAGTCCAAGGGGTGTGAAACTCGATCTCGGGCTGTGAGTTCGAGCGACGCATTGGGTGTAGAGATTACTTAAAAAATAAAACAAATCTTCAGGTTTTTTCCCCCATCTCTGCATGTGTTTCTTCTATGTTCCCTTTTCTTTGTAGTTATTTGATAGGAATCTTATAAAGCAAATCAGCAAAATCATCTCCTGCCTGGGAATTTCTAAAGCAAAAGCAAATCTAAAGGGGGGAAAATGAAATAGAAATCTGGATTGAAGAAGAAAAACATGTCTCGTGCCAATAATAGTTAGATTTTCTTGTAATAATGGAAAAATGGGAAAAGGGCCAGAGCAAGGTTGCTCAATGAATTGGAAGTAAGTTCTTTGAGGGCAAGTCTTGTGCCTTAATGGCATTGAATCCCCTTTGTCTGAGACCATGGGAAGTGTGTAACTGAGCTGTCAGCTAATGTTTGTCAAAGGGGAGGGCTGAGCTGGGAATTAACAGGCTTTGAGAACATTCTCACATCCAAGGTGCTAATAATTTCTGGTGTGAATTTGGTGATAACAGTGTTTCAGTATTTAAAATTAATTTGATTTCTTTGGCCAGTTTTTAACTTAAGTTAAGTTTAGAGGTGAGGAAACAAATTAAGGAGATGGTGTGTTTCTTTGCAGGAGAATCTGAGAAGGCTTTTCTAATAGCACACTTTTAAATAGCCTCAGTTTATAATCTGGGATGAGGAAGGAGATAAATACTAGAACAATTGCTTCCTTCACTCCTCAGGTGACTTCATTGATTTGCCCTATTGCTTTGAATAGCAAGCATCTCAAGTAAATTTAAATTTTGATTCTGTTTACACAACTTGTTTTACACATAGCTTTTCAGTAGCATATTGACCGAATAAAGCAAGGCACACACCCGGACTCACTTCCTTGTGCCTGAATCCTGTGAGGAAAATACAGGAATAGCTGTGCAAGCTTTTTATTTGACTGATTGGACTGCGTGACGTGGAGCTAAAGAACCAGAAGGAAAATATTTCCTTTGGTAAGGTGTGCTTTCTGGTACTTCTTTTTTTTTTTTACTGATTTCATTTATTTATTTGAGAGAGAGAGCTTGAGCAGGGAGGAGGGGCAGAGGGAGAGGGAGATGCACACTCCCCGCTTAGTGCAGAGCTGGACTCAGGGCTCAGTCCCAGGACCCCGAGATCACAACCCCAGCTGAAGGCGATACTTAAGTGTACTTTTTTTTTTTTTAAGATTATTTATTTATTTATCTGATAGATCACAAATAGGCAGAGAGGCAGGCAGAGAGAGAGAGAGGAGTTGAGCAGAGAGCCCAATGTGGGGCTAGATCCCAGGCGCCTGGGATCATGACCTGAGCCGAAGGCAGAGGTTTTCACCCACTGAGCCACCCAGCTGCCCCAGCTTTCTGGTACTTTGGGCTCAGCCAGGGACAGGTTACCAAGAATCACTGAGGAGTCACCTTCTCTAGAGAAAAATGAGATGGGGTTTTCACATCTCTGGGACTGCATACATATTTACTTATTCTACCTTGTTCCAGAAAAGATTTAAGTAAAAAAAAAAAATTAAAATAAATAAAGTAATGAAGATAAGAAGTTAAGGAACATAAGTCGAAATCAAAGTATGCAAATTGTATGCCGTGAGGGTCTCCAGGCCCAAGAGGTGAATCCCACTTTGGGCTGTTAGCTTTGGAACAGAACAGATGCAGGCAGAGTAACATGCATAACACATTTGCAGGGTCCCGAGCTAAGCTGGACCTCTCCTGAAGGCTGGGGATGAGGCTGAGCTCGGGAATACCGTGCTAAAACTGGGACAGTCAGTCGGTCAGCAGTGTTTATTCAGCTCCCACAGTTTGTCAGTTACTCAGATGCTGGGGAAATTGTGGTGCCGGGTAACAGTCCTTGGAGAGGAATAACTCAATGTAGTGTGACTTAATCCAGGTTGGGAGGGTTTCTGGAGGAGTTGAAACCTTGGCTGACTTCTAAAGGGTATGGACTGCTTAACCCTGGATGTTCAGGTGGAAAGGGCAAGCACCCTGTACAGAATGACAGAGGCAAGCGAGTGTGACGCCTTCAGGGACTTGTGTGTCTTGGTTCCATGTGGCGGACTAGAGAGTGCAAAGCAGAGACGGTGTTAGAAATGAGACCAATAACTAAGGGACATGAGAAAAGGGTCCATTATGTCATGCTCCAGACACAGGGCAACAGGATGAGCCCTTACAGCGGGAAGGAAGGGAGGAGCCTGTGAGGACAGAGTGGAGTGGAGACAGGGAGGCTGGAGAGGAGTCCCTGCAGAGCCTCAGGGAAAAGATGCAGAGGCCATGCTGGAAGCAGTGACCTCGGGGTGGAAGGGCAGGTGCAGGAGGTAGTCAGGAGCCAGTCCGCTGGGTTTGGCCGGGAAGAGACACCGAGGGGACCCCGAGGAAGGAGGAGCCAAGGCCACTCTGGGTTTTGGTGTGGGCACCAGGCAGAGGAGAGTAGCATCGCAGGCTGAACTGCTGTCCTTGAAAAGTCCTGCTTGTTTGTGAGGTTGGCCTTGGCTGATGTCTGGGCACTGAAATTGGGGGGGGGGGGTGTTCCCATATCTAATGAGTGGCTCACGGTACCCAGACTATACAAACATTGTGGTTCTCGCTGAACAGCTGCTGTCCTTCTAGGTGGCTGACATTAGTGAGAGGCTACCTGTGTCAGTCCCCAGTCCTCATGGAAATCCCTGGGCCCTGAATCTCTGTGTTTCCCAGGTCAACAGCCTCCCACACGCGTTATCCTAACTCCTTGCTGGGAGAAGAGCACGCGCTGCCTGCCTTCCGGGGAGAGGACCCTTGACCACGTGTGCTTTCCCCCAGACTCCACCTTGTGCCTCTTCCTTTGCTGATTCTGCTAGCTTTTCCCTGTGATAAATCACAGACGACTGTGGGTGCGACAGTACGCTGAGTCCTGTGAGTCCTTCCTGTCAGTCATCAAATTTGGGGGTGTGCTGTCTCTTGATGTAGGGCCGTATCAAACAGGGTAAAGATGTGGCAGCTTGCAGGGTGAGGGCTGTCATAAGCCACACTGAAAATTTTCCAGTTTAGTTCTTGTTGGACTTGATGAGAATTATTTTGAGCTGGCATGTCATTATTGACTCTTGTTGCCTTTGCAAAATTATTTTCCCAGGAAAATTGTATTATTTTCAACATACCTTCATTCATTAATTTATTCAGCAAGTATCTGTTGAAAACCACCGAATGTTAGGAACTGGTTAGACACTTTATAGGTGATAACAGTGCTTTAGGATTGTGGGGCTCATGTTCAAAGAGGTGGTCATTTCACTGGGAAGCTCAGACATTTGCCTTTGGAAAATAGCATAGCATTCATTTCATACATGAAGTGTTGAAATATTTCAATATGTAAATGATTTGGTCATTGAGAAGAACAATACCCCAAGTGTTCCTGTGTTGGTTTGTGGGCAAGGGGACTGGTGTATGAAATTGGGAAAATGGTATTTAATTTAGAATGGATGTACCAGCTATCAGGTTCATTATCACACGGGCCATCTTTCTTCTCTTCTGATGTCACGATGTATTTAAAAGACAGACTCCTAGCCTATACTGTTTCAGGAGTTGTAGAGTGGTCATTCCTTTAGAGATCTGCCCCAAATTCAGCATGGTGTCTTCAAGCTACTCTTGCTGGATATTTCTTTTGAAGAGAGGTCAAGTCACCCTTAAATGGTGGACTAAGAGGACCCCTAAATCAGTGACCAACTGCTTTGTTGTCTTGGAGAAATAGTCTTTAGATGGTGTCTTTCACCTAACATTGAACGGCACCAGTCTTCCTATTAGCACTGTTCCTGGTGTGTAATTCATGCAAATGAACTAGGAATCTTTCCTGGTTCTCAGTCCTAATGAGCAGTTCCTCATTGAGCTTGCATGATTTTTTTTTTTTAAGTTTGTATTTGAGAGAGAGCTCATGAGTGAGTCTGAGTGGGGATGTGGGGAAGGAGCAGAGGGAAAGGGACAAGCAGACTCTCGCTGATGGCAGAGCTCGATCCCAGGACCTGGGGATCACTACCTGAGCCAAGGAAGAGGCTTAACGGACTGAGCCACCCAGGTGCCCCACAGGACTCATTTCTGTTGCACGGAGAAACATGAAGAATTTTGGCTAGAGGTTGTTGAGATTCTAAAGAAATGTCAGCCAAATAAGCCAATTTATCAAAGAGATGAAAAAAAATCTGCTTCCTTTTTCCAATTTTTAGGCTAACTGAAAATAAACTTAAAAAGATTAATAAAAAATATAATAAAAATAAATAAAAAATAAAAATATGTTTTCCACTAAGGGCAGGAGATCAAAAAATAAAAAAATATGTTTTCGTATAATTTTTACCTATGTAAACAAATAAACTTTTAAGTTTTAGTTTTTGCCAAAAAAAAAATGGATTCCAGTTATGACCCTTTTTTCCCCTACATGAATAAAAATAAATCAGTCTGTGGTTTAAAAACAGCAGCACTGCCCCTTGCTCGGGCAGTGCAAGAAATCCAGACTGTCCTGTCAGTTCTCCCTTCATTACAAATGGATTTCAAGGTGATATTCACACCACTGTTTGAGGGATTTAATTTGGTTGGTTGGTGTTTATGTATTTTACTAAGTTGAACTTTTTTTTTACTACGTATTGGCCTTGATGTGGATTACCATACTACACATTTGATCCTAAAAGAGAATGAATCAGCCTATTTTTTCCCCAGTTGATAGGTATATGCTTGACCACTCATGTGCTACCCAGTCCCATTACACATCTTGTTGCAACTATTGTTCCCTATTATTTAGCCATGAAGCATTTATGAGAGTTTAAAACATCTGTTTCTTTTCTTTTTTAAGATTTTACTTCTTTCTATGCAAGAGAGAGAGCATGAGCAGGGGGAGGGGCAGAGGGAGAAGCAGAGTCCTCCCCACTGATCAGGGAGCCCAATGTGGGGCTCAGTCCCAGGATCCTGGGATCATGACCTGAACCAAAGATGCTTCACCAACTTAGCCTCCCAGGTTCCCCTAAAACATCTATTTCTAAGGAAGGATACCTGAATAAAATCAGGTTTATGTTACGAATGAATAAAAGGAATGGATGCTGTGACCATTAATGTCCACAAAGCCCATCGTGTTCTAGGTGGTGGTGTGTGGGAGAGACTGCCTCCTCAGGCTTCCGATGGCATGGGTTAGCGAAGTAACCAGAAGGTATGGTGGGATCCAGATGTCTTTCTTGGTGGGAACTGAATGATCGTATCAGAGCCCAGATCTAGAACTCCTTCTGCAAATGGGAGCAACCTTTACAACTGAAAATTCCTCAATACACATATGTCGGAAAGAGAAATATTACATGCTCCAACTCAGGAATGAGTGAAGCACCATAAATATTTACTGAAAATGAAACAAGAGTGAGTCCGTTTCTTTTCTGCTTTTTCTTATTTGTTTCTTTGTTATTTCCAGAAATCAAGAAAGATACTCTGCTGCTTTGGGAATGTCATGTCATTTTTGTTGTTAAATACAAATGTTCAGAGTTAAGATATGATGACAAGAGGGTATAATTTATGGTATGTTCCTCATGTAAATGTAAAGAATGCTTAAACCATCTGTTGAAATGAAATATTTATATTTGGCACATTGTGTCAGATATATGGTGCTTAAAAAGCAGCTACTTAGTGATCTGTGGAGTCACTTGATTTGTTGACACTGCTACATTTGAAATTCTAACAAGTATTCTGTACTGTTTTTTCTATTTTAACTTTCATATTAATGCTTAAATGTTTTTTCTTCCAGCATAAGTGGATTTTGCTTCACAAATATTGGTAGTAATTAGGTTCTTACCAGCTTAAGCTGGCTTTTGCATGCAAGGGACACATTTCTTCTTCATTAGTTCTAATTGAGTTCCAGAAAATGAAATATTACTATGCTACAGAATAATTGTCTTATTTGCTTTTTTCTTGAAGCTTCTTATGGAAGTTCAAGACCTTTAAAAGGAGAAGAATTTTTTTGTTGTTGGTTTTTTCCAACCCATTTATCCCTTAGCCTCAAGTTTAAAATTACTTTTTATAACTTATGAAAGATACTGCATTTAGTTTTGGTTCTCAAAACTATGCAACATTCTGGGGCACTTGGGTGTCTCAGATGGTTAAGCATCTGTCTTCCACTCGGGTCATGATCTCAGGGTCCTGGGATCGAACCCCAGTTCAGGCTCTACTCTCAGTAGAGTCTGCTTCTCCCTCTCCTTAACCACCCCCTCACCCCATTCATGCTCACTCTCGTGCTCTCTCAAATAAATACATAAATAAAACTTAAAAAAAAAAAAACAATATTTTGATAAGACCCAGGTCAGCTCAATAAACCTGCTGATAAGGTGTAAGCCAAGTACAGTTTTTCAAACAGTGAGTTTTAATTTCCTTTTAATTTAAAAGCTCTTCTATAGTTATAGAATATTTACAATCATTTTAATTTGAACAATTCTATTTTTTCCTTCTTTTATTATCTCTGACTCTCTGGTTTAGAAAGCCTGGCCACAGTATGCTCCCTAACTTGAGTGTAATGTCAGACCCAAAGGATCCGCTCCTTTTTTCCTTTACTTTCACTGCTAGTGAACTTGGAGTTCCTCAGAGATGTGAATTTGAGTAGGCAAGTGGGTACCTTTGTTAACTATAAGAAGCTTTGTTTTACATTTTTATAATATGGAAAGTCATTTTCTATACTATAGAATTTTGAACATGTCCAACAGTTTTTTGTTTCCACAGTAAAAATGGTGTTGCTGTTGTGAGCTGCTTCTGTAAGACTGAGAGATGTTTTTATGTGGCCTTTCAGACTGCCAGCTGTAGTACTTGGCTATAAAAAGTCTTCCTCAAGCTTCCGAATACTGGCTTTTCGAAAGCGATCTTCCAAGTTTTTTGAGAAAGAATAAAACTTTTATTTCCCCAGAAAGAGAAATGCGGGGAAAGGACCCAAATCTGCCGGAGAGAAATGAATCATTTATTCTTTCATAAGATAATGTGCTACTTTAGGTTATGGACTGAGGTTTGCTTCTATCACTCCTGGTTTCCGTCATACATTTTTAATGCAAAAACTCCGTTCGATGAACAGTAATACGTTAGGAGTCGAGGGAGCGAGGGACAGAAGGTAGAAAGGGAGGGAGGGAGTAAGGAAAATACCAGTGAATCCAAACCACCACCCGCAAAGCCACCTTTTCTTTTTCATTGTTGCGTGTGACTGTGTACTTTCTATACCTAGATAGTACAGGTGGAGTTTATGGAAGAAGAAGAAGGCTAATATTTACTGAGAACCTCATTATTTCATTTAATCATCACAAAAGCCATTTGTGGTAGGTCACATCAGGTCACAGCAGCAGGATTGGGACCCGGGAGCTTTGACTCTGGAGCTTATGCTCTAAACCTCTGTATTCAACCGTTAAGTGTGGTGCAGCTGCCAGACGCAAGTCGTGAACTCTTTACAAGAGATCCTTAAATGTGAGCACAGGTGGGGCCCCTGGATGGCGCAGTCAGTTAAGCATTGGACTCTCGGTTTTGGCTCAGGTCATGATCTCCGGGGAGTGAGATCAAACCCCACATGAGGCTCCTCGCTCAGCAGGGAGTCTGCTTATGTCTCTATTCCTCTCTGCTGCTCTCTCTCCCTTTCTCACAAATAAATAAATAAATCTTTTAAAAAAAAATGTGAGTGGGGCAATCTGGGTGGCTCAGTCAGTTAAGCTTGTGACTTGATTTTGGCTCAGGTTCTGATCTCCCATCACGGGATCGAGCCTCCATGCAGGGTTCTGTGCTCAGTGTGGATTCTGCTTGTTCTTCTCACTCTTTTCCCTCTGTTCTCTCTCACACTCGCTTGCTCTCTCAAATAAATGAATAAATAAATAAAATCTTTAAAGAATGTGAAAAGAAATACATGTTTTGCACGCATTTTATTTTGACCAATAATGTACGATTATCATGGCTTTGCATCTTAGCTCTTCCCTCCTGTGTATAAGATCCTGATCGTGCATTGTTTCCCCCTCTCCTCTGTAGGTGCGGTATGATCACAGACAGGGAGAAAATTTTTGCAGTGTACATCTGTGAAGCCTCAGACCAGGCAGTGGTTGCAAATTGAGCTCTACTGTTTACTGTGTGACCTTGATAAATTACCTTGCCATGGCAAACTTTGGTGTCCTCATTCTTAAACCTGCAGTGCTGCATGCCACTAGAGTAGTAGATGAATTAGATGCTCCCCAAATAATTAAATGAGTCATTTTTCCTCCTTGCTCCTTTTTCCTCCTGTTTTCCCTGGGAAGGAAACAAAATCCAGCAGTCACGGCACGATGAAATGGATAAAGGCAGGGAGGAAAGGCATAGATTATATTCGTGCTAATTTGTTGGTGTCTTCCCCCCCGCCCTTTATCAACTTTATTGAGCAATAATTTTACACAATTAAATGAATCTATTTAATTAGATGAATTTTGACAGTTTTATACCCTGGTGAAACCAGTCACACTGAAGATACAGAATAGTCCCATTACTTTCAAAAGATTTCCTCTGCCACTTTTCCCTTTAAGCTATGTTTTATTGCAATAAAATTATACCTAACGTGAAATTTGCCATTTGAACTATTTTTAAGTGTGTCATTTGGTGTCATTACATTCCCAGTGTTATACAACCACCACCGTCTGTCCCCAGCAGTTTTCATCACTCCACATAGAAACTTTGTGCCCGTAAAGCAGTAACTTCTCGTTCTCTCTGGTAATCTCTAACCTACTTTCTTTCTCTATGAATTTGCCCATATTAGGTATTTCATATAAGTCATACAGTATTTGTCTTTTTGGGTTTGACTTATTTGACTTAGCCTGAAGTTTCCAGGGCTTTTCCATGCTGTAGGTTTTTCCACCTGTCAGCACTTTAGTCCTTTTTATGGCTGAATAATATTCCACTGCATGTGTGTAAACAGTTTGATTCTCCATTCACCTGTTGATGGACATTTGGGCCATTCACACTTTTCATGTTATGAGTAATGCTCCTCTGAACATTGGTATACAGAGACCTGTTTGAGGGGCCTGGGTGGTACAGTTGGTTAAGTGCCCAACTCTTGGTCCTGCTCAGGTCATGATCTCCAGGTTGTGAGATCAAGCCCTGCATGGGGCTCTGTGCTCAGCGCAGAGTCTGCTTGGGATTCTCTTTCCCTCTGCCCCTTCTGCTGTCTCCCTCTGTACACACACTCATTAAATCAACCAGTCAATCGATTCGTCAATTAATCTTTAAAAAAAAACAGAAACCCAAAGATCTGTTTGAGTCTCTGTTTTCACTTTTTTTGGTGATATACCCAGAAGTAGAATTGCTGGATCAGCCCGCCTGTTTTCTGCAGCAACCGCACCATTTCGCATTCTCACTGACCGTGCACAAGCGTTTCAGTTTCTCCAGTCCTACCAACATTCCAGTTTCTCCAGTCCTACTGTTTTCTGGTTTTATTTCTTTTGGGTTTTTTAAATTGGTATCCTAATGGGTGTGAGGCGGTATCTGACTGTGATTTTGATTTGCATTTCCCTGATGATTGGTGAAGTTGAGCATCTTTTCCTATGCATGATAATGGCCGTCTCTGTATCTCTTCTTTGCATGTGGACCTTTTTTCAGTCCATCCCTCAACTCCCTCTCCTACCCCAGGCCACCAGTGATCTCCTTCTTGTCACTGCATATTAGGTTGCATTTGATGTAAGTGAAATTATTCACCCGGTTCCCTTATATCTGACTTCTTTCACTCGAGCATCATGGTCTCGAGATAAATACCCATCATTAGGTGTATTTACTCCTTCATATTGCTGAGTCCTATTTCATTGGATAGATATAATCACATTTTTTTTATCCATTCACCAGTTGATGGACATTTAGTTTGAATAAAGCTGCTATGAACATTCATATACAAATTTCTGTATGAACGTACGTGCTCATTTTTCTTAGGTCAATACTGAGGGGCTTGGTTTTATGGTAGATGTTTCCACGTTTAACTTTATGAAAAACTGCCAAATCACTTACCAAAACAGTTGTACCATTTTATGTTCTTGCCAGCAGTATATGAAAGTTTTAGTTGCTTTGTGTCCTTGTCAACACATGGTATCACTAATCTTTTTAATTTTAACTATTGTAACTGCTGAGCAGTCATAACTCACCATGGCTCTAATTTCTCTTTCTTTGCTTAGATAATGATGTTGATCATCTTTTCATGGTTTTTTTTTTTTTTTTGCCATTTATATATATTCTTTTGAACAGTATCCTTTTCCTATTCTATATTGTGTTGTTTCTCTTCATATTATTGAGTCGTAAGCATTCCTCATAAAGTGTGGATATAAGTTCTTTGTCAGACATGCACTGCAAACATTGCCTATCTGTGATTTATGTCTTTGTTTTCTTAATGGTATCTTTGAGGAGCGAAAGTTTTTTAATTTTGATATAGTCCAGCTTATCAATTTGTTATGGTTTATGTTTCTTTTATGAAATGTTTGCCTTTGGAAAGTCACAAAGATTTTCTCCCAAAAGTCTTATAATTTAGCTTTTACATTTAAAATTATAATCCTCTTTAGTGAGTTTTTGTGTATGGTGTGAGAAATAGGTTAGTGTTCATTTTTCATACAGGCATACGTTGTTCTAACATCATATGTTGAAGAGACTTTCCCCTTCCCCATTGAGTTACCTTGTCATCTTTGTTGGAAATCAATTGATCATATAACTTTGGCTCTATTTCTAGATTCTCTACTCTGTATTTCCTTCCTTGAGTAACACACCATCTTGATTAGTATAGCTCTGTAGTAAATCTTTTGAAATCACGTAGTGTATGCCCTTGAAGTTTTTCTTTCTTTCTTAAATATCAGTTTGGCCAGGGACACCTGAGTGGCTCAGTGGGTTAAGCCTCTGCCTTCAGCTGAGGTCATGATCCCAGGGTCCTGGGATCCAGCCCCGAGTTGGGCTCTCTGCTCAGCGGGGAGCCTGCTTCTTCTTCTCGTTCTCTGCCTGCCTCTCTGCCTACTTGTGATCTCTGTCTGTCAAATAAATAAATAAAATCTTTTTAAAAAATCGGTTTGGCTATTGTAAATTGTTTACCGGTTCATATAAATTTCAGAATCAATTGGTTAGCTTTTTCCTTTTTTTAAAAAGCCTGCTGATACTTTAATTGAAATGTTATTGAATGTGGAATACTTGAGGGGAGATTTGACATCTTAATATTGAATTTTCCAATCTATGAATATGATAAAATCATTTATTTATTTAGTGGTGTTTAGTATTTCTCAAATATGCGTTTGTCTTTTGGTTCTGACTGAATATGTTGAATGTGTACTCTAGCCCAGGCAAATGCTTTACAGTTAATCCCCCACAATTACCTTATGAAGCATGTGTTGTTTTTACTGTGCTTAATGGGACAGCTGTAACTGAGAGAGGTTAAGTTACTTACCTAGAGTCACAGAGCAATAAATACTGGAACTGGAATTTAAGATGTCTGCTGACTCAGGTAGGCCATGCTCTTAGTCACTAGTAGTCAAGATAATATGTTTAAGAACTAAGAACTTCTAATAAGTCTTAGGAATTGTTGCCTGGCTATTCCCACTTCCTTCTCCCTCAAATTCCTTCCCTTCTTCCCTCCTACTCCCTCTGAGTAGATAGATACACCCGTGGCAGGATAGGCAGATCTGTACTCAGATCTGTAGTCAGCTTTCTCAGACTCATGGCGGACTTCCTTATCCTTAGAAAGTCACATCAAGATTATCTCTGAAATGTATCGTAATTGACCTGGATCTTTGTTGTTGTTGTTGTTGTTGAACACATCTAGACACCACCAAGCAGAAAATATGTCTTGGACTATCAGTATCACTTAGGAGATCATTAGAATTCCCCATAGGAAATTGTTAGAATTCCCTGAAGTTGTCTAATTGCATACGATCCCCTTGATGTGTCGGTCACCTGACCCCGTTATCATATCCTGCGTGTGAGGTCTCAGAATGTGGCACACTTGGATTTCACTCGTTAAAAGTTGCCTGGAACTTTAGTTGTGCCTAATGGTTCTTTCTTCCTCCTTTAAAAGACAAAAATGAATGGGCTGTTTTATAACCTCTTTCCAATCTTCTGATCTTCGGAGAGGGAAATGTTGAAAGGCATAGTGCAGCTGTTTTATGTTGCAGTTTATAATCTAATTAAGTGTATTTTATCCAGATCATTATGGACTTCATTAGAGCTGGACTTTTTATAAGGGGGATGATGAGTTAGATTTATACAGAATCATCTGGGTCTTTTAAATTCTTCGATCATGCCAGCAGTGCCTGATGAAAAAAGCAAATCTGCCTATCTGATTCAGTTGGTGATTCATTTTTGGAAAGTTCTTGCTTCCCATTTTGTTCACTCTTTTGTGAGCATACAGTTGTCAGAATGATTAATAAGTGAAGTTTGTTATTTCAGAGAGAGTACCATTTGGGAATGATGTATAGTCTTTTTAGAAGCCTATATATCATTTGAACATCCTGGTACATATGGGAAATAAAACATCTAAAGTAATTGGCATAATCTAGGTCAAAGAGAGATGAAATTACATTTTGCTTGCTGTGTTTTTGTGTTGGAGGAGAAATTAGTTTTGTGGTCTTCAGTTTAATTGCTAAATTTTTCCAGTGTCAGGGAGAAGTATCTAAGCTAGAAATTGATTTGAAAAGGGAATGTGACTCATGTTGGCCTTAGTTACATAATTTGTATATAAAGTTTTGAGGGTATTTTTACTCTCATTTTGTTTTAGATACAATAACCAACTTCCATGTGACTCTCCTAGTCTATCACATTAAAAATAAATTAATATTAAGCTGCACCTAACAAAAATTTTACCTTTCCAAGGAATTGTACATGGGATATCTTCCTCTTCATTATTTTGTATTTTCTCAATCAGAGTGCATGTGTGGCCTTGAATTTGCCTATCCTTCCAGCTCTGATCATGGGATCCTAATGACATTCATAGGTTAAGTTACTGCACTTGCATAATTTATTTTATCAGTTTAACTATGGCTGTTCCCAAGCAATTCAGAATTTGCATTCAGTAAGGGGCAATAAAGAAATACGATTTGATGATTAATACCTAACTGAAACGTTGGTCTTGCCCAGCTCCTTGAAGGCATGAAAGTTGCATTTTTCTTCCCGTCTCCTAGTTTGGTTGTCTAAACGTGTGGGCCTGTATAGTCATACGTGTCATGCAGCTGGTGCAAGATAGCAGAAATCCTCCAGTAACTGCTCAGTATTCCTGGTTTAGTTCTCAACTGCTTACAGACACCCGATTTCTTTTCTCCATACCCTTTAACTCCTGATTTTCCTTGTGTCAGGCCTAGCAGCTCTTTTTGCTTTTTATGACCTCGTCATGTACTTTGGACCTGACACTGAGAACCGCTTCTTCATTAATGTACCTTTGCTTCCTTCCTTCGGCAGTGACTAAGATTGTCCCTCCAGGTAGAGACTACCTTTGGGTATGCTGGGTGAATCACATGCACAGTGTGGCCTGGCCCTCAGACTCTCCTGTTTGGCTGCCTGTGTATGTTGTTTTCCTCTGAACTTGTCTGGAAGCTGTCACTCAACAGATACACTGTACAATGAGGCTCTTGGACTTCATAGTTTACTACAATTCTATCTATGATATTCTTTTGTGTTTTGGATTGGGTCTACCTGATGAGAGTACCATGGGGCTTAGGCTTTCTGATGTTTCTCTTAATTGGAGAAAGAGATAAAAATTCTACACATAAATATGGGTTTAGTGGCTTATAGGTAATCTCTAATCCTGCATTGTGAAGTGAAAAGAACATTTGCAGTTTATGACCCTTAAGCTCCAGTGCATTTTGTAGAAGGCTGCTCATGGTTGTATTAATACCTTCACTACCTGTTTCCTGAGTTGTATTACTTATTGATATTTTTTCATATAGATCTTACATTTTATTGTTATTAAATTTTCCTTATATATTAAACGATATATATTGCTACTTTTTGTATAATTTTTTTTGAAGATTTTATTTATTTATTTGAGAGAGAGAGACTGCAAGGGAGGGAACACAAGCAGGGGACATGGGAGAGGGAGAAGCAGGCTTCCTGTTGAGCAGGGTCCCCAATGTGGGGCTTGATCCCAGGACCCTGGGGTCATGACCTGAGCCGAAGGTAGATGCTTAATGACTGAGCCACTCAGGCGCCCGTGTGTAACATTTTTTATTAAATATCTAGTGGAGTGAAAAGTTAATGATTTTTTTTTGATATATTTATCTTACATCTGTGCATCTTAGTAAATTCTTTTATTTGTTTAAACATTTAATTAGCATTGGATTTTCAAAGTATATAATCTTATCATCTTCAAATAAAGACAAATTGCACATATATTATATATATAATTTCTTACATTAAAGCAGTATTTTATCTATTTATTTTTTAAAAGATTTTATTTATTTGAGAGAGAGAGCATGCACTAAGGTGCTTGCACTCCAAGCTGAGCTTGGAACCCAATAGGGGGCTCAATCCCAGGACCCAAAGGTCATGACCTGAGCTGAAACTCTGACACTTAACCTATGGAGCCATCTAGGTGCTCCCAAAGCAGCATTTTAAGAGTTAATTATAGTCATTCCTTTTCAGGTTCTCATTTTCATTAAAGCACCTTTAAAGTTCCAGCATTTAGCATTGTTTGCTATTGAATTTTGCTGAATTGTCTTGATCATCTTTAGTTCTCATCTTTCCTGTTTAAGTATTTTTTTAAAAAAGATTTTATTTATTTGAGAGAGAGTGCATGGCAGGGAGAAGGAGTACAGCCCTGAGCGGGGCGGGATGGAGGGCAGAGGAAGAGGGAGAAGCAGGCTGACAGCTAGATGCAGGGCTTGATCCCAGGACCTCAGGATCATGACCTGAGCTGAAGGCAGAGGCTTAACCAACGCAGACACCCAGGTGCCCCGCCTATTTAAGTATTAAGTGTGTTAAGTATTTTTAACACACTTATTTATTGATCTGATTTGTTATATCCACACTGGTCTCCATAAGGAACCTTATCGGATCAGAGCTGAGTTCTTCATCAAAAAATTATATGCCTGCTGAAGAGGGCTAGAAATCGGTTTCCTTGGTACATTTTTTTCTCAGTGACCCATGGCCCCTAGTCTAGCCTCTCTGTGAAACATGAGACAGAGCCCATGACCCTAAATTAGTTATATCTCTATGTACCTACATAATTTCTACCCCAAACCATCTGTTCTTTTTTTTTTTTTTTTTAATTTTATTTATTGGTCAGAGAGAGAGAGGGAGAGAGCACAAGCAGGGAGAGAGGCAGGAAGAGGCAGAGGAAGAAGCAGATTCCCCACTGAGTAGGGAGCCAGGTGTGAAAGTTGATCCCAGGACCCTGGCACCATGACCTGAGCTGAAGGCCGTTGCTTAACCGACTGAGCCACCCAGGCATCCCCAGACCATGCATTTATGTGTGATTCTTTATCCTGGAAAATCACTAACAGGTTTATGCACGTTTCACTCAAGGTAAAACGGAAATCGTGTGATATCTCCTTTTTACACAGAGTTTTAATTTTTAATGAATAATTACGTATTCATCCAGAACATGTTATTTTGGTGTGTGTGGACATGGACTGATGTAAGCCATTTCTTGTATACTGAGCCATGAATCGTTATAATTTGCATGAAGAACTGGGCCCACAAATACTGAATTTTTATTGCACAGTGAACTCCCTCTAATTTAGAAAAATATACTGTGCATCTGTTCGAGATAGATCTGTGTTTAATTATTTACAAAACTCCTGAACTGGAAGAAAATTGGGTTACTTATTTTTCTGTGGAATGATTTATTTCTGTTTTTAAAATACAAGTCTTGGATGGAAGAGGTTACAAGAGGACCTCATTGACAAGTCTGTCCTTTCTGGCCAGGAACCTCATGAGGACCCTGTAGCAGCTATAGTTAGCTGCAGATACTCCTAAGCTGAGTGTTCTAACAGGTTTTCCTTTACCTGCAGATCCCAGAAATTATTGGTAAGAATCATTATTCAGGATTGTTGGCTCTGTCAGCGGGGCTCTAACTCCAGTATTTCTGAAAAAGGGGAAAAAAACACACTGTAATGGCTTTGGGAAGCTGCCAGGGAAAAACTATCCCCTCCGTTATTTTATATTATCCTTTACTGCATAGATGCTTCATTATTCATTATTCTCTGAGGATGTTCATCATAAATGCTGTTTGATCACATTTTAAAGGTAAACTGTTTATCACATGATCATCCAGGGATCCCAGCCCAAGTCAGCACCGATGCCTCACCACAGACCTGGGCCCTGTAGGAGAACACGTGTGTTTACCATCTGTCCAAAAGCTGTGAGCCACACCCATGTCCTTTTGAGTCATTCCTTATGTTTCTGGCCATCCCCTGTATTCAAATAGCCATCTTGTTTTGGTGGTGTTGGTGCTTTTCCAGGATATGTTTTAATTATGTGAAGTAATTAATTTTGGTTTTCTGGACCTTTCTGACTTTTGGTGATGTTCAGACATTTTTCGTTTTGGGTACAAGTCTAAAACGATTTGCTTTTAGTGCTTTACATGGTAGTATGTGCTCTGTGAACGTTTGGTTCAACTGAGTGGCAGCCACTAGTGCCTGGTAAGACTTTCGTAGATGATATAGTTTTGTGTCAATTATCAGAAAATCTTAGATTTCTTAATTCTTCTTTGACTATTTCTAATATTAACAGTAGTGGGGTGAGGTAGTGTAAGTCCACATGGACATTAGAATGGATGACGATGATGAGTGCGTGTGCCTGTGTGTATGTGTACTTATGTGCCTATGTTGGCGTGTATTCGTTTGTATGTAAGCAAGAGTAAGGATAAAGACGTCATGGGACTGGCTGAAAAAAGTGACAGAAAAATTTCTTACAATGTTCTGGAAATTATTCTAGGCCATTCAGACCATTTGCCTTTTCATTTATCCTTCAGGATACATTCATTAAGCATCCACTGAGAGCAGGCACTACAGAGAGTCCTGGTGCCCGCCTCAAAGAACTTAGTCCGGAGAAGGAGGAGCAGGGAACTGATTAAGAGAACTGTAGAGTTTCGGGGTGGGTGTCACGTGGAGCGTCCATGTGAGAATGGAGTTGGAGAAGGCTCTCAAGAAGGGAGTCTTGGATTTAGTCTCGAAGATTAAGGACAAGGTGACTTGCTGAAAAGGGAGAAGGGGGACAGCAGATACCAGTCCCTGAAGAATACAGGTTTCGTTTCTTCTTGAGGGGTGGGGAGAAACCTTCTGAACCTCAGATATCACACCACGTCCCAATTTTAGAATTGGGTTGCTAATCATATTAAATACTTTGACATGAGTCTGCAATTGTGACCCCTGAATGTTGTGTGGTTTAGGGTGTGTGCCGTGTGGAGCTACTGTCGTCCTCATTGCTTAGTTTGCAATTCGGAATTTGTAGACAGTCTGAGTATATGGTTCTTGAATGATGATTACTTGCCCGGAAATTCTCCATGGATTTTTCTCTCCACTCTTTCTTGTCATATGAATTTGTTTCTAACCTTAGTTTTTCTCCGTTCTTACAATATGTAACAGGTATCTGTGGATCCAGAGGAACCTCTTATAAATATTAATTAGCATTAAGAATAGCAGATATTCAAGGGATGGTCTGCGAAAGGATAGAATATGGAGGGAAATGGCTATCCATTGTTTTTTTTTTTTTTAGCTATGTGTTCTAAAATGTACAGGTAACCTGTCACAGCAGCCTGTTCTAATGGGAAAAACATGGCACTGGAATCAGATGGACCTGGGGTCACAGTCTCAGAATGTCACTTACCAGTCCTCTAACTTACAACATATTACTTAATCTTTTTGACCCTCAATTTCCTCAACTGTGAACTAAACACACACTAAAGCCAACTTGGTGGGCAGAGGGTGTTTGAGAAAGTCTTACCAAAGACCTCTTACAGGGCTGAAGAAATAGTAGCTATCCTATTGTAGTTTCATCTAGGAATACGAATAAAGTATATGTATTCGGTCACACATTTCTTTTTCGAATAGAGATTTCCTGCCCTCCACACTGAGCTAGGCATAACTCCATCTGTCATTGTAAAAGAGATTATGACCCTTCTAATTGTCTTTCAGAATGAGAAATTACGATATTTTAATATACCCGGTGTATTTAATCACTCTATGAATATTTTGTTCTCTCAGCCTTAAGATTTATCTCTTATAGAGTATAATGATTGCAGAAATGCCCACAAGGCAGATTTGGGGCTTAGTAGTCTGGTGCTTAGACCCCAAGCAATGCTGGAGTCCAGGTGCAGGCGCAGATAGCTGCATACGCTTCCTTTCACAAGAATATTAGTCTCTGAACAAGTTAACCAGAAATGTGTTATTAGAAACTCTAGAAAGATGTTAATTTCAGCATCTGCAGCATTTTGTCTTTTCATGTTTAGTATTGTTCTTTTCTTGAGATCCTTATTGCGGGGGAGAGGGTAAAGAGGAAGCAAGTCTTTTCTCTTCAGGAGGGCTGTAAGGGTTTTATTACCAGCCTCAGGATAAGTATATCCTAATTAGGAGGTAGTTCCTAGCATGGAGTTCTTCAACATTTATGTGTCAGAAATGGAGAAAGGACAACCATTTGTCTTCTAATTATTTGTCATTTGTGCAATATTTAACAATTTTCAAACAGAATTTCTAAGCAGTAAATACTGAGATGCAGTAGAATCAAAGAGGTAGGGACCACAAAATGTTCACGCCCTATCAGAATTTAGAAATGAGCTAATAGAGGAATTGCCAAAATACTTTAGCATGATGCTATTTTTTTTCCAAATGAAATAGATTCCAGGAGACATTTTGTTAAGGTCCATTGATGTTTGCTGAGAGGAATATGGGAGAGCCTGGTACCTCTTCCTCAAATGCCCCCAACTTGGCCTGTTGGACCCTGGGGAGGTTCTGGGAAGCAGAGTTTGCTGTTTTAATACAACGCCTAGTTGAGAACCTTGACCCCCAGAGGGGTTTGTCTCAGTATGGCTAAGGTCGGATGGTTTCTCTTGCATTTTGAATTAATTTGTCAAATTCCTATTAGAAAGGAACATTCAGAGGGCAGTGTCAGCTATATCGGGTTGTTTCATCTGAGAGGAGCAAAACATGTGCAGAGCCATTCCAAGCCCATGTTCATACTTGTGTAAGAGAAATAAGCCACAGCATGTGTTAGGTCTGTGGTTGTGAAGCACGAATAGTTGGCCACTTGTGATTGGGGGGTGTCCTGCCAAGATGCTTTAATCCTGGTGGTTTAACTGTTTCTTTAACCTCTCAGTAGGAGACATGCAAATCCTCTTCCATTTTAATCTTTGCATGTTAATAATAATAGATTGTGTCTATGATGAGGAAATAAATTCAAAATAGCCCCAAATTAATTGCAAACCAAAACATTAGAATATATCCATTTGAAAGGTGAGTACTTTTGTATTATAAGATCTTACAAGGTTGACTGAATAGATTCTACTTTAATACTATCCAAGAGAAATGTCGCACTTAATTTTACTTAGCCTCAGATTATGTTGGACATTAACCATAATTTATACTAAGACACTGGTGCTGATCCATTCCCGAGTTCATGTAAGTTAATCTTCTAGCACTTGAAGTGAATTTGGGCTCAGCTACTTTCTCTTCTTCCCAAATCTCTTTTCATCTTGTGGTGAGATGTTGAGAACTCTCAGCCTTGGTCTGTGTCTTTGAAATACAATAAAGGTAATTGTAAAGAGAGGCTTGAACCGGTGACCTTGCCCGCATTACAGCATGATCTAATCAGGGGAGAAAACAACTGGCCAGAGCTTTTCCTGCAAGGGTTCTCCTCTCTCTACTGCCATACAACTGATGTATGTCATCTTGTAACATCTAAACTGTCACCAGTTACTCCAGCTGTTAACCTCTCATGGTGTTCTTATGTATTAGGAGCTTAGTAAAATTTAGTGAGACATTTAGTAAATAGAGGTATTAAGTCTCTGACCAGTTTGTAAGCATCACTTATTCCTTTGAGGAATATAGCAATTTTATGGGCCCATGTCAAGGCCCATCTCGGATCATCCTGGGCGGTGTGCTTATTATTGAGCTTTGCCTTTCCTGTTCCCTAAAGGCTATATTTCCTTGGCCACATTGAGTTTATATATTAGCCTTTTATATAATGAGAATAAACAAGTATATATATTTGCATGTATCTACCTTTACATCTGAATGAACATATATAAAATGTACTTGTGCATACACACGTGTGTACAAAGGGACATCTCAATCTGAATCACTTTGTTTATGGACAGCAACAAACGACAATTTCAAGGATTATTTTTATAACTCAGCTGAGAAACTTCAAATTGTTATTACCCATTGCTGGTATTTTTTAAGATGCAAATCTGGGGCACCTGGGTAGCTTAGTTGGTTGAGCGTCCAACTCTTGATTTCAGCTCAGGTCATGATCTCAGGGTCCTTGGATCGAGCCCCGAGTTTGGCTCCATGCCCAGCACAGAGTCCGGCTGGGATTCTTCCTCTCCCTCTGCCCCTTCTCCCAGTGGTGCTCTTTATCTCTCTCAAATAAATAAATAAATAAATAAATAAATAAATTCTTTAGAAAAGGGAAAGATGTAGAGGCACCTGGCTGGCTCAGTCAGTGGGGCGTCTGCCTTCGGCTCAGGTCATGATCTCAGGGTCCTGGGACCGAGTCTCACCTGGGACTGCCTGCTCAGCAGGGAGTCTGCCCCTCTCTCTGCTCTTGCACTCTCTGTCTCTCCCTCTCCCTCTCTCTCAAATAAATAAATAAAATATTTTTAAAAAGCTGCAAGTCCATGTCGAAACCCCCAAATTACCATGGTCTGTGTTTTGTTCTCCTTCCCCTATAACTGTGTTTGCTTCTTCGCCGTAGGAAAAACTAAGCGAAGCTCATTGTGGCATTAAAATATTAAATCCCAGGAGAGATTTGACTGTCCAATATTTTTCCCTAAGAGAAAAACCTAGCCCAGTTTATATAAAATACGTATTTAAATTGGCCGTGTTTTACTTCCTCTCTGTCTCTACTTATAAAATTTGCTTAAAGGTATTTGTTTTTTCATTTGTAGAAGGCAGATAATAAACTCACTACACGAGGAGGCTAAGAGCCTTTATACCCTGGAGCAAAATCATATAGGAATGAAGGCGTAGGTGTGACATGGAAGCACCAAGAGACCCCTTAATGATGAGCCTGACAGTTGGATGTCACCTCGTCACCACTGATGGAAAGACACTAGGGCGGGCAGGTCGATCTGGCTCTGTACCTGATGGAACGGAAAATTCTTGGAAGTGTTACTTGGGTATGATGTGAAAAACTCTTTTCTAATTTCTCGAGTCCTTAGTGTCGATGTCAAGAATTGGCATTTAAGGCCCAGAATCCAGTGGCCCAGAGGCACCTCACACGCTTGGGGGTAGTGTTAGGGACCTTGGCCTCAGCCAGGGTGCTCATGCTGTTTCATATTTCAGCCTTCCATGGAAGATTTTATGTGAGAAATGGGTTCCACTACGTAGGACATGTTGGAAATAGCCCAGTCTTAGCAGGCTGAGTGGTGGCCTCATTAGTAAGACTCTGGGGTCGGTCTCTACAGTGCCAGGGCCAAACATGGCCTGCTTTTGATTTTTTTTTTTTTTGTAAATCAAGTGTTATTAAGACACAGCCACACCCATTTGTTTGGACATCATCTGTGGTTGCTTTCAGAGCCCTCCGGTGGCAGTTATGGAGTTAAAACCCAGGTGGTATTGGCCCACAGGGATGAGAGTATTTACTGTAGAGCCCATCGTGGAAGATGTTTGGCAACCCCACTCTCATGAATAATGAGCTCCTCTGACTGCAGATCAATACAAAAAGACCCAACAACCCAAGAGAAAAATCAGTAAGATGCATGGATGATAGTGTCTCAGCAAAACAAAACAGATTTCTCCCCATGGGTCAAGTGAAAAGACAGAAAGGCAGGGGTAGGATTAGGGGATGAACAAGGTTTGGGGAGACACCAGAGTGGGAAGCCACGACCATCCCTGGATCGGAAGCTAGAGAGCAAACAGTTTTACTGGACCTTGGAGAGAGCTGGGACAGAGCAGGCTAGATTGCCCCAAGGGAGCTGCTCAGGGAGGGAGTACCACTGCGAGAAACAGGGTACTGGAAAGAGACAGAAGCAGGAACATCTCTCTGCTACCACCTTCCAGTCTCCTGCTGGTGCATCCCGGGTTCTGACCTAACCAGTTGCCACCAGGTGACAGAACCCAGATGAAACTGTGCTCAGGGGTCAGCCTCCTGGAACACGGATGAAAGGATCCTCAACCTCATGAAAACTGCACTGAAATGTCACTTTTTACCAAAGTCACTTGGGAAAAGAACCAGCTGTTGGAGAGCACCAGTGTTAGCGAGCATCCAGGCAATGTGTGTGTGCGTGTGATTGAATGCGGTCGTCTCTCAAAATGAGAAATGCACTTCCCCTTTGACTTCGTAATTACATTTCCAGGAATGTATCCTACAGATACTTTAGCAAATACATGAAGTGACCTATGAGCAAGGCTATTCATGGCAGCCTTGTTTGTAATATGAAAAGAATAGGAAAAATACAATTTAATAATACTGTAAGTGTCCATCAGCAGGGGTCTTGTTATATAAATTATGCTGTATCCATTTAATGGACTACTATGAAGTCTTAGGAGAATGAGGAAAAAAGAATGAGGGAATTCTTGATGTTCTCATCTGAAAATAACTCTTAAGTTACATTGTTTAGAGAACAGAGAAAATAAAAATAGACATACAGTGTATAGCCATTCATGTACACAATAGGAGGGAAAGAAAGAATACATACATATTTTCTTGTATATGCGTGAGAGGGTAAACCTATGGAATGATAAAATTTGATGCCTTTGGAGATGGGCAGGGGCAGAGAGATTTTTCATCTTTTTGAACCTCTTAAACTTTGATCCATAGCAATATGTTACCTGTTTGTTTTTAAGTCAACTTCGTGCCCAGCGTGGGTCCCAACACGGGGCTTGAACTCATGACCCTGAGATCAGTCAGATGCTTAACCGACTAAGCCACCCAGGCTCCCCAGCATATTACCTAATTTTTAAAAAGAAAAGTTAAGAATAATCTTAAACAGATAGCTTCTGTGTAAAAATTTAATTAGGACAATCTCGAAATTCTAGACTTTGATTTGTGACTTCTAGTAGTTTCACCAACAAGATCTGAGAAGCTCGTTGGCATCTGCACTGATGTTGTAGCTCTAAGCTTGTCTCCTCCTCAGCCCAGTTTCAGCAGTGGCCCAGTGGGCATTGGTCCCATTCACCCCTTCTTAAATCGTTTCTTTCCTCAAAATTCTTGAAATCAGTAGTGTTAGGTCCCCCAATAGTGGGTCTGTGATCAAAGGAGCGAGACTGATACAAAGCGAAGGTCAAGCAAAGCTTTATTTCATGCCAAGCATCGAGAATCAAACCGACTGTTCGGAGCCGCCTCTTACAGAGAGGGCGACCCCTCCCTGCCTTACAGACTAACTCTTATAGAGCAAAGACCATGTGGTTGAGCCTGGCCACACACAGGTGGCCAATGAGATTGTAACACACAGAGAAAGCTGCACAGTTATAGTAGGTCACACAAGGGTGGCTAATTGCATTACAATTCACCCCATAGTAGCTATTTGAACTAGCCTATGACCTTGGTCAGAATTGGTGCCCAAAAGGCAGGGCCCACACTCCTTGGTAGCTAGGGAGACAGTATGCGCGCCCCACTGTTTGGATGTCTCCACCTGGCCTGACTCATCCCCGCATCTGGGCTCTGTTATCGCTACCTGACCTGACCCACCCTTGTATTTGGGCTCTGTTATCTGGGACTGGTCGACCATATTTTACTGGTTTCCGGGACTTGCTTTTAACCTGCCCTGGGGGCGGGTTGGGGGCAGGGTCAGTGTAAGTTTTACTGCATAAACAACAAAATCACTGTTTTAACTGGATGGAATCACTCTGGCTAAATAGGCCCTTACAAGTAGCACTGTTTGTTTTTTAAGTGTTCTCTATCATTTGTGTCTTCAGCTAATTCTGTCTGCCTCCATCTATTGGTCTGATTTTTTGAAACTTTCTGTGCACGTGTAATCTCCTTTTCACTTAAGGTAGATACATGCATTAGCTGTTCAGAGCTGCGTCTTTTGAATATTTATTTTGATATGGAGCAAATTGTGGATTATCAACAAGTCAACATTTGGACAATCAGGGGATCAAAATATAGGAGCAAATCTGGATTTCTCAAATCTGTCTCTTTTCATTTCTTTCTTTCTTTATTTTTTTTTCTGGGCAATATTTGCCTGAAGTGGAAAGACCTGAATATGGATGAGCGCATGTCGCGAACTGATTTTCAGCTCTAATTGCTTTGCACGATGAAACGGGCAAAGAAAGTAGATTGGGAATATAAGCAATCAGAGATGAGATTCTTACACCTGCCAGGTACCACGTGTAGCCCACAAGCGTTCACAGAGAAATTGAAATGCTGCTATCCTGTGACAAGAAGTTCCATTTAATGTGATCCAGATGTATCTGTCTGCCAGTAGCTCACCTCATGAAATGACAATGCTGTCCTAACGGTGGAGGCGGTCCAAAGGCTCAGTGAGTGAGCGGCGTGGGAGTTATCCCAAAAACTTCACTAAGGGGCTCTGGCCTTGTTCTTTTCCATTTGCATCAACTCAGGAACGGCAGCTTACAGGGAGCTCTCCAAGCTGGAAGGCTGGTAACATGATGGCATTTTATACAATGAGTGTCATTCTGAAAGTCTGAGTTCCTCAAATATGTGGCAGTGGAGTTCGGGGCTTCCCACAGCAAATGGCTAGGTTCTGATCACTGAAATGAGGCTACACATACCATCTTAACTTTGGCTGAAAAAGATCTGGACTGTGTGTGGACCATTTGAAGCTCTAACTGAGAATTGAAGAGTTCAAACAGGGCTACCCCGACTCCTTGACCTGCCAGAGAAGAGATGGTAGTGTTTGTACTGCCAAAGACTTTGCTCCTAATTTTATTTCTATTTCTTATTTTACTTTTTAAAGGATACATTTATTTGAGAGAGGGAGAGAGAGGCACAAAGAAGGGCAGAGGGAGAGACAGAATCTCAAGCAGACGAAATGTTGAGCTTGGAGCCCAGTGCAGAGCTCAATCATACAACCCCGACCACATGATCTTGAGCTGAGATCACCTAGGAGCCCTGCCTGTCATTCGGTTTTTGAGGCCAGAACATTATGATGCATTGTCCCCTATACGGGTATGTTGTTTCCCTTTCCCTGTTCATGTTGTAACCAGGAGCTTCATTCAAGCTAATTTATGCTTTTTTATTTATCAGGAATCAGGTGGGGGATTGAGATCTCTGGGAAGGGCGGGATGACTTTGCAGCACCAGCAGACTACAACGATTGCTGCAGTCTTTGCAGAAGGCCAAGGCCATATACCAGTCAGTAGTCCTGTGGGACAAGAGAGGTATGGCAGGTAGTCAGCGTCCTGCTTAGACATGCCCTCTGCCCCCAGCCACGTGCCCAGATCCCCAGCCCATGCTCACCGCTCCCTCCACAGGCTTCTCCCACTGATGGGTCTGTTCTCTGCTTCTTAGCCTGACTCATCCTCTGTGAAACTTTTCCTCTCTTTACTAGGTAGGAACTCCTGAGCACATAAAACCTAGCTTTATCCTTTGTGTTTTCTTTCTTCAGTGTCTGTAACAAAAGATACTCATTAATTTGGGGCCATGATTTTTCTCTTTTGACTGTGGCTCTTGGCCTACTGAATTACAATCCACAGCAGTCGGCCCCACTGTTTCTATTTTCAATGAAGAAATTGGGTGGCTGGATTTCACAGTTTTGCTCTGGGAATTAGGCTGATGCTGTTTAGTATGAAATAATACAAATTTTCCTGAAAGGCCAGATTGACATGAAAAAAAGCTAAATGGGCCAAAATGCATTTGTATTATGTTCAGGCCCTTTTCACGGAGTTACATTTTCATTTGATCCACAAACAGAAATCTACCAGAGCACATTCTGTCCATGTACAACTTACTAGAGGACAGAATTGAGCACTTATTGATCCTCCGTTATTGCCAAGAGAGGACTGTGCTAGGTAGTTTTTCATAGGATATTTAGTAATTATTTAATTATTGCTCGATTCCATATGCTATGCAGCCCTCATGAGGGTGATCTTCTGAAATACATATTGTTGCATTGCTATTTTTTATGTCTTTTAATTAAATCTTTTACTTTGAGATTAGTATAGATTCAGGTGCATTTACAATACAGAAAACAGATATCTGTGCCTCTACCCACTTGTCTCCAGCAGGACCATCTTGCAGAGCTGTAGTGCAGTAGCTCAGCCAGAGCATTGATATTGATACAGTCAAAAACTAGAGCATTTTCAGCACGGCGAGGATCCCTTACATTGGCCTGTTGGAGCTACACCTGCTTCCTTCCTTCCTTCCTTCCCACCATTCCTCTCTCACTCCCTCCACTAACCCGTACAACCACGAATCCACTCCATTCTATCATCTTACTTTGAGAATGTTATAGAAATGGAAATACACTGTATGTAACCTTTTGGATTGGCTTTTTTTTTTTTTTTTTAAA